>NC_140707.1:66647500-69047500 GCF_050655825.1 Lonchura striata | reverse complement strand
TTTTGAGTACCTCATTTCCCTGGTTGTACTTTGGTGCAGAGATGGATGTTATTTGTGCACTTGGATCATCCTGCTACCTGTTAAAGGAAATTCATAACGCTTAGTTACTTAATTTCTGTAGGAAATGAAAGTATCTCAAGATGTTTATTTTTCTTTGTCTCCAGAGTAGCATGTTCAGTGACGGAGGGTGCCAAAAGCAGGCACAAATCCTGGGGATGGGGATGCAAACCAGGTTTGGTCTCCAAAAAACTCTGTCTCAGTCAAGGACAGGGAATATTCCCCACACCAGAGGCGCCTTGGGGCTTCAGCTGTGTCCCCCCATGCAAGGAGATCGTGGCCACCAGGTGCCACTGAGGTGTCCCCAGACATGGGGCTCCCTCCCTGCTCTGGTCCCTCCACCATGTGTCCACCAGCCACTTCCAGACATAGTGGGGGAAGGCTTGGGAGGAGCACACCCCATTTTCCTCATAAAACTCCAAACAAGAGGCTTGGCCTGGTTTAGATTTTAAAAATAACTTGCACATTTGGAAGCTAAAGTTTCAGAAGGGCTCTGAATGGGATAATGGCTTTGATCGTGACAGTCTGAGATCAAGGGAAGGCTTTTTAGGTTTGCTGTATCAGCTGGAAAATATATTGTAGTGTCTAGACTTTATCATCCTCAAGAAAGGCTCTATTTTTTTTTTTCCCTACTCTACAGAAAGTCTAATACAAAGCCCATGTACAGTTGGTAGGAGGGGCTTTGATAGTGTCCAGGAGCTTGTTGAAAGAGGTGGAGATGAGCTTTGGGCTTTGAAGGACTTGGAGCGTGGTTTAGAGGCGCCGCTGTTTCCCATGGAAGTTGTGTCAGCAGTGGGATGAGGAGGCTGAGGATGGGGATGGGGAGCAGCTGTGTGCCAGTCCCCCCTCCCCAGAGTGGTCAGTTCCTGCAGCTGAGCCCTGCTGACACCTCAGTGCTCATCCTTTGGCTGCTGTGCTTGTGGTGAGCTGCTCAGACCAGAATCTCCCACAACTGTCTCAGGTTTCTCTGTAATAACCATAAACATCCACGTTTGATGGTGTGTGGACAGAACTTCAGAATTTTTAGCTTGAGTGTAGAAAATGTATGGTTTTCTCTCCATACCATTCCATAAGTGGGGTTTAAAAGTTTTTTATTGTTTTATTGAATTTTTTAAATAATCTTTTGGCATATTTTTTTTGTAATTCCTAAAGAGAGGCAGGGAAGGATCATCCTGAGTTGCTTGGAATAAACTCAGAAGTCTGCCGAGAACGTGAGGACATCTGGCCACATGTATTTATAGAATCATTAAAGTTGGAAAAAGATCATTGAGTCCAGCCTTTGATCAAACACCACCTTGTCAACCAAACCATAGCACCGAGTGCCACATGCAGTTGTTTCTTCAACACTTCCAGGAATGGTGACTCCACCACAGCCCTGGGCACTCTGTCCCAATGCTTAACAGCCCTTTCAGTGAAGAAGTTCTTCCTGATGTCCAACCTGAACCTCTCCTGACGTAGCTTGAGGCTGTGTCCTTTTGTCTTGTCCCTTGTTCCCTGGGAGCAGTGCCTGCGCCCTGCCTGGCTGTACTCTCCTGTCAGGGAATTGTAGAGTGAGAAGGTTCCCACTGAGCCTCCTTTTCTCCAGGCTGAGCCCCCACAGCTGATCCTCATCAGACTTGTTCTCCAGACCCCTCTCCAGCTCCTTTCCCTTCTTTGGACACATTGATGTCCTTCTTGTCGTGTGTGACCCAGAACTGGACACAACACTTGAGGTGTGGCCTCACCAGTGCTCAGTACAGAGGGACTGACTCTTCCTGAAAGCCCACGTAGCAATCAAGCTCCTCTGTCACATTGGAATATGCCCTGTGGAAGAAGCAGAGGCAGTTTTTCTTTGAAACACTGTGTTTTCTGTGCAGGGCTCTCAGGTGTGTTTTGGCAGGTTTGTCATTGGCAAAGTCAGCACCAGCCATTTCCTCGGTGTGTCTGCTGCAGCACACCATGATGCCATCCATGCTCAATGCCCCAGGCTTTGGAGGGGTTGCATCCTAGTTATGAAAGCTCCATCTGGAAGCTTTGAGAAACATTTGGAAATGTTTTGGAAAACATTTGGATTGAGAATGCTGTAGCTCTGTGCTTGGTTATTTTACTTCGCTTTGTCCTTGAGCGAGGAAAGTGCTGTTTCTGTTTCTGTTTTTTTCTTTCCATCAGTTTTTCTTTTAGACAAACTTATTTCCAGGGATAAATCAGAGCAAATGCCAGTGTGAAAATAGTTTGTGGTGTAAAATGGTACTAAAATTGTGCTGGAAGGGATCTTGATAGGTTACCTTTCCCCAGGGGTAGTTGAATACGCTCATTGGTCTGGAAAGTGATCGTCATTGCTGGAAGTTGTTTTGTCATAAATTATCTCAGGAGCAGAGGCAAAAATCTACCAAATAATGCTGTCAGTATGTGTGCACGAGCCTTCCTCAGTTTATTCAAATAATTTGCTCAGTAAGTGTTGAAAATTAATGCTGGGTTTGTTCCCAGAGCTATTCAAAGTAATATTCCTGAGTAACCTTTTCCACCTTGGCATTTGCCAATGTCTGACAGCTTTATGGATGAATTGCAGTTACCCACAGTCTCCATTTGACATGGAGCCACCCCTGTTTTGCCCCATTTCTGAGACAGCCAGTCCCCAGAAGTGCCTATGAGATAAAGAGCAGGTTTTTCTTTGTTTTTTTTTGTGAATTAGCTGTGACTTTTCAGTTTTCCAGGTGGTCACCAGCCCTGTGGAAACCCACAGCAGCCTCTCCCCTTGACATCTGCAGGCTTAGATAAAGTTGTAAGATCCTGGGCAGGGATCACTAGAAATCCTCATCTGCTTTTAGATTGAGCCAAGTGATGACTTTCAGTTAATTTCTCCTGCACCTTCCTCTGTCCCAGCTTTGTGTCTTGAACAATGAATCAAAAAAAACCCATACCCAAGAACCCTACTTTAATGCCCCCACCTTTTAAAGGTGCTGCAGGGCTCCATGGGGTTTTTCACCTTGCTTGCAGCTCCTTACTTCAGTGATGGAAAGTTCCAAAAAAGATTCAGCTGGATGCAGGGTTGTTCTCCAGCCAGCAATGCGTTGGTGTTGCAATCCACACAGCCAGATGGTGACTGGTTTTCCTTCATCTGGTCCTTTTCCCAACCCAGTTTCCAGTAGGTGATAGGGGAGTTCACCCATTTTTGGCTGTGGGGAAGGCTTGGCAAGCCCCCTTTGGCCCATCTGCACATTTAAAGTGAAGATGACTGGCATCAGTGTTATTGTTTGGCCAAGTGTATGCAGGGATATCACAGCTTAGATTTGTTACAGATGGGTTTCTGGATATAGTCTAAGGCATTCTGCCAGCCAATTTTATATCTGTGTAAAAGTGATTGGCATCCCTATAAATAAAGCCGCTGTGGGATTATAAATCTAAATATACTTATTCATTAAATTATTTTTACACTTCCACTGGGTTGTCATCCTGGCTTATCATAAGCAAACTGCTCTCTGCCTGAGTGTTATCCACAGCTCCAGCAATGTGGCTTCTGAGGCTTGGAATTATCTTTTCACTTGTGTGTGAACTATCCATGAGTCTCTGTGCCATGGATCCCTTCACTAGGACTTCCTCACAGTCATATTAGAAATGACCTGGTCCTGGAAACTGCTGTAGAAGTGGCAGTAAATACAGGAATGTGAATTTTTTCTTGGTTGACAAGTGAGCATGACTTTGCTGGGGTATTTAGTACCTGTGACCTGGTAAATACTACTTGCATGGCTCCTTTGGTGTGGGAAGGGCTCCTCCATAAGATCCTCCATCTGTGTCCTTGGGCAGGGAGTCTTGCAGAGTTTCTTCCTTCGGTGCCCCAGGCCAGGCTGCGTGGAAACAGGGGTCTTTCCACCTGCTTTAACCATCCCTGCTGGTTGTTTTGGCTACAGGAGCAAGGAGAAATGTCCCCCAGACCAGTTGCAGGTGCAGCTGTGAGCTGGGGAGGTGCTGGAGGGAGAGCCTGGCCAGACACCAGCACAGGCAGGCAGTGATGCAGGCACTGGTGAATCTGGCTTGGTCTTTGAACAGGCTGATGAGGACACTGAGAGCTGCAGCCTCCGGTTTCTCTGGGTTTTTTTTTTCTTCTCTTTTCAAAGCATTTGATTATTAATTCAGTAAATGATGAAGCATAGAGGAACATGTGCTTGAGTGGCAGAATATCAGCTGCCTCACTCTCCTCAGTAATAACATGCATTGTTGAAAGTTAACCCATGATTTTAGTGTCATTTCCTAATGAAGGGAAGCTTTAAAGTCGGTCTGTCCATCTGCTCCTCCTCCTGTCAATGACAATTCATTAAGTCCAATGCCTGTTTTTTTGTCCTTTCTTTCAGATTGGTTTTTCATCTCAAATTTGTGAGGCTGCCGCAATTTTTTGTCAAAACAGCCATCAAGTTAGAAGGGTGTTACGGAGGTTTTTTATTAAGGGATGCAATGAAACCTCAGCCTGTACTAGACACCAGGGAATACATATAAATGTTATGAACATCCAAGCCATAAAGAGTGCTTTAGTTGGATTTGCCATGTTATGAGACAGCAGAAAGCCTGCAGGTCTCTGTGCAGACATGTAGGTGTTGCCTGGGGGATGTTCACCTCAGTGAATTCTCTGATGTCTAATAAACGTAAGTTCATCCTGCAGCTTTACTCTAAAAGTGTTGCTGAGATTCACAGAAGTAAATCTTCCCATTCATGTTGGTATTCCTAGTGCTGCTCACCCCACCAAATGTTATTTTGGTAGCATAACAGGGTCAGCACTGTCTTGTAGGGTCTTCAGAGGCTGGTAGCAGCAATTGGATGTCTTGACTTTTTGCTGGAGCTGCTTGCCAGTCCCTGTGCAGTTTGGCACTGTGGAGGCAGAGGAGGTGCTGCTGGGGTTCAGCATCCTGAAGGTGGGAGCTGGACCATGCTGCTGGAAACCTCACCATGCTGTGTCTCAGGAAAGCTCAGTCTGGCAGGTGAGCAGCAGATGGGGAGGAGAAGCCTGAGTGGGGGTCCTGTGTCCCTGCCTTTGGGTTGTTTCTGGTGCCCAGTGGCTGAGCTGCAGCTGCATGGTGGAGGTCAGAGGTTGTGGTTGTGTCCTGGAGGTACCAGGGCTGGATAGAGCAGAACAAATTTCACACACTCAGAAGTTAAATGAAGCATTTTGCCTGGTGCTGATTAGGACAGAGGTTACTGTGGCCAGAGCTGTGTGGCTGGTGCCAGCAAACAGGGAGGTGGTTCCCTGTTCCCTGCTGCAGACCCTAATGCAGTGATTTACCCACTTCCTCCCTAAACCAGCAACAGCTCCTGGTTGGCACACCTTACCCAGGCTCTGGAAGTGCTGGTGTGGGTGCTCAGAGCATCTGTAAGGTAGTCAGGAGGTTATGGTGTGACCAGCTGGGCTTGGTGCTGCTGATAGATGGGTCCTGTGTGGGTGTGAGATCTTTTCATCACCTTGTCTCAGGGGGAAGGGAGAGACCCTGAAAGAAAAGACCAGCCACCACCACTTCCCTGCAGGGATATGATGGGGTGCAAACAGGATTTGACATTCAGTATGTTCTTGGTGAGCTGCCAAATGTTTGCATATCAGCCTGGCTTTTACTGGTAGGTGTCAATGCTTCTTTCCAGGCCTGCTTTCCACCAAAACTGGAATTCTTTGCAGTGCTGGGGTTTTGTTTTCCCCCCTCTTTGTTTCCTTTTTTCTTTCTCCATTCAGTGCCTTAGTAAGAGCACAGCTGAAGTCCTGGGAGCCCAAACTAAACCTGTGTATTGCACATGGGCCGATTAGAAGCCATGGTAATAAGCATTTGAATCTAAAGCTAGATTAGGCAGGGAGCAGTTTGAGGCTGGATTTGCATAGCACACATTCCTTTTCCACAGGACGTGTTGGTAAATCTTCTGAAAGTGAATTTAGAAAGTGCTGGCATGTGTCAAGTGCTCCTGTTGATGCATGGGTTGCTCTTCTCACTAGGCACTCACTGGGAAAAAAATGCCTGTGATTGCTTGGCAGATGCTTTTTCTCCTCTCTGCCTGCTCTCAGGGCTCGTGTTGCAGTCCATGGGGATGGGTAGCTCTTGCCAGCTCTACAAATCTGCATTAAAGGCATTTTGAAAGTTTTTGCCCGGAGAGGCAATTATTTGAGGGTGCTTTCTCTTCCTGTGACAACTCTGGCAGTGGTGGAGTGAATCTGGAATTTTCAGGTACCTAAATCCAATTTGCAGCTTCTTCAAGCTTTCACTTCAATGTTACAGGTCTTGTGCTGGAAAATGTTGCAAAGATTTGTTGTCCAAAAGCCATTTAATTTCCTTCCCCTGTGGACAGTCAGAAGATTGTGGATGATCTGAGGGTCAATCTCTTGTTCTTTATGTCATTACCATGTGTTTAAGCCATCCAGACTGCAATGTTAGGTCAGACAAGGGGGGGCAAGATGTTTTTCAATATTTAGGGCAGTGTCTGGGCAGCAAACCTGCAGGCTGTCTGTTCTAGGAGAGGGTTTGAGATGGGTTTCATCCTGGGCTTAGACTTGCTGGGCCCCACTTTGTTATCCATGGTGTTGTGTGGGCTGTGTTGGAAGACCTGGCATTCTGGTGAAGGCAAAGCTGCCTCTCTGAGTGGCCTCTGTTGCCATTTCTGGTGACAGAGGTGTTTCTAGAGCTGCAGAAGGAATGGGCAAAACCAGGGACCTCATAAAACGGGAAAGCTGGACAGGACAGAACACTCATCCAACCAATACGATTAATGCAACGTTCTCCGTTTATTCGAGAGAAGATGGCAGTTTATACACACTTCTATATAGTTTACAGTTTACAAAGGCACTCTCATTGGCAAGTGAAGATTGTTTATCTTTGTCTTAAGGTGGACTAAACTTCACATTATAAATCTATACTACTTCACACCCAGACAGCCCAGTGCTTCCCATCACACCTTAATGCAATTCCTAACTGTGCCACAAACTCTTAATTTCTAACTGCGCCACAAACTCTTAATTTCTAACTGCATCAGAGGCTGGAAGGCCTCACAAGGCCCAGATCTGAGGCCTTGACTGGAGTAGCTCAAATCTCTTTCCAGACATAAATCATGCCCTCTGTCTCAAAAATGCTGCAACACCGGGGGAGTGTTTCAGGGGTTGAGGATGTGTTCTCTCCCTGCACAGCTGGGCAGACCTGGTGTCACTCAAGTGCCACGAAAGGAGGGGAGCTCTGGAGGAGTGCCACAAGTCACTGATCACCAGAGCACTGAAGCCTTATCCAGGGGTGCAGAGCTCTGCCAGAACCACCATCACCTCTTCCAAGTGTGAAGCTCTCCACGGGTTTGGATTGTGGGTGAACCAGACTGGCGTTGATGGGGAGAAGTAAAAACGCTTTATATGCAGATTTCTATGCTGGGCACTCTGGAATAACCTTTGGTCAGCTGGGGTCAGCTGTCCTGGCTGTGTCCCCTCCTCGCTGGTGGCGTGGGGCGAGGAGCAGAGAAGACCTTGACTCTGTGCCAGGGCTGCAGAGCAGTAACTCAAACACCTCTGGATTAGCAACGCAGTTCCCAGCACAAGCCCAAAGAAAACCAAGCATTCCAGAGCCACAACCAGCTTGGGAAGCAGCAGGAGAGAGGGGTGAAGTGGTGGTGTGGGAGCATCTCTGCAGAGGGCAGTGGGTGGGTGTCAGAGTTTGGTGCTGTGACACTGGTGGGTGACACTGTGTCTCTCTGAGCCCACTCCATGCCTGCAGTGGCCTTGGGGAAGGTTCATCTGTGCTCATGGACACGTCTGAAGTGTGCTGAGTCCCAGATATATCAACACCCAGTCTGCCCTCCTGCTGCAGATGGGATTAAATTTAAAAAAATCAAACATAGTTATGTTCTCTCAGGGTGTCTGAGCCTCTCAGGAGCCCCTTGGGTCACTTTTTCAAAGCAGCTGTTTGCAATTGCTAGGCTTTTTTTTTTTTTTAAAGCAAAGGGAGATGATTGTATAAATGTCTACAGGGGTGGGAAGCTTGTTTGCAGTTTGTGCTGGGTGCAGTGTGAAAACCTGCAAAAAAGAGAAATCCACTCCCATATGTAGCTGTGGCAGGGATGTGACCACTGTTGCTGTGATATTGCCCCTCCAGGGGGTTTCATCACTGAAATGTTTGCTCAGGTGGGATGGAGAGGCTCATTTTTTGAGCAGTATATAGGGAGGAAGGCAGGCAGGATGCCTGAAGCACTAGAGATGCTGTGGATGCCTTGTTTGGACTCCAGATTCTCCAGGGGAAAACCAGATTTGGTTAAATCAATGCACAGAGGAAAAACTAACAATCCTGTGCATGTACTCAGTGTGTTTAAATTCAGTTTGTATTGACACTGCTGATGCTGATACTTTCCTGGATTAAGCATTAAAATAGCCTCTATTGATTTTTAAATGCATCCCCTTGGGACCTCCACTGACATTCCCTTCTGGATGCTCCAGCAGGAGCAGAGCCTTCTTTTGGTCCATCCCCTGGTCAGAGGCTGGATAATTAGGCAATTAAAACCACATGCCCCCATTAAGACAGATCCTCTGAATTGCAGGTGGTGGATTTGAGCAGCTGTCCTGGAAAATCGAGTCCTGCTGCCCTGTGGCTCAGGATGGTGCAGATCCGTCCTGGTCAAAGCTTTTGCCATAAGCTACATTGTGCTGTAGTCACACAAAATAAGTATGACCAACCCTTCCAATTAATCTCACTTGTCTGATTTTTTTTTTCTTTTAATACTGTTTAAATGCAAACAGTATTTCAGTGAAATGTGATAAAAGTTGCTGTTTTTTTTTTTTTTTTCCCAGGCTGGGTAGGAGCTGTTGGCATCATGTTGTGCCTGATGTGAGCTCACATGCATTGTTTTTTAGTGTTCATCTCCTGGAGCACAGGGAGGTATTAGTGTCATACTGGAAGGAAAAAAGGCCAGTGGGCCTTTTCTGCCATTAGACATATTTATCAAGGAATTCTCAACCCCAGGTTTGTACTTCAGTGGGGGAAATCACTCTGGATTAACATCAGAATTTAAAAACCTTTAAAAGAAAATCAGCATTGCAGATGGGTAGGCCAGCTGAGAGATCTGACAAGTGTGTTTTGTTTGCTCTGGGCACTTTCAGTACTGTGGGTTTAATGGTATTTTGAAGTTTAATGATATTTAGCCATCAGGATCCCTGCTGGGAAGGATTCCTATTTACAGCAGCTTTCATCCAGTTTCCATTTTGAGAGAGAAAGAAATCAGCTTGCTGCACACCACAAAATGCCTGAACACCTGTGGTTCCAGTAGCCTCACCTTAAGCATGGATAGTGCTAAAAAACTCCAAACACCACCCAAAAAAAGCCCTCTGGGACTTAACCAGTAGTTCCTTGTTGCCTTGTTGTGGTGGTGGCCCCATGGCAGATGTTGCTGTGCTGATGGACTGGAAGCATCTGCTGCTGAGAAACTTGGAAACTCCACTTTGTGAGGCCAAATTAAGAGGCTTTGAAAGAGGAAAAAACCTGCCTGCCTTCAGCCAGTCTCACCCTGGGGATTACTGCTGAAATGGGGAGCAGTGAAATGGAAAGCTCAGCAGTAAGGGTTTGCATATAATAAATCACATTCACAGCCCAAATATTCATTGGAGGAGCAGGGTTGAAAAAAGGGGAAGAATTAAAATAAGGGAAGATTGTTGATTGAACTGTTGTTCTCCAGGAAAAGTCTAATTGGCAAACAGATATCCTCCTCCAGTGGGAAATGCAGCTCCACTCTTTCTTGCCAGGCTGCTGAGTTTGTATTAACAGCATTTGCATGGTCAAAGGGAGTAGTCAGAACTTGTGATATCTGGGCTGGGCTTTGCAGCTGGAATTAGCAGCTTCTGGAGTTGTGTTGTGCTTTGAATGAGCAGTTTTCTCCTAGCTGGGGCCAAAACCAGCAGTGGAAAGGGACTGGGGCTGGATTGGTGCTTGTGCTTGTGCTGGGTGATAGGGATGGAGCCAGGATGGGGGAGGATGCTCCCCCAGGATGCTCAGTGAGGCTGTAGGAGCCTCCTGAGCTGCCTGGAGGTTTTGCATCCCTCTCTCTTACCTGGTTTTGTCCTTGAGGGCTGCCTGGATGAGGCTTGGCATCACCCAGCCCAGACACTCCCAGAGGCTGCCTGAGAGACCAGGTTCAGACAGCACAGGAGAAATTCTGGGAGGCTCTTCCCTGCAAGGCTTCAGGCTTTCAGCACAGCCTTGGGTGGGTGCTAATCCCTCCCTGCACATAACCTAGGCTCTGAAAGGGCTGTGGCTGCCCCTTTGAGCCCCACCACAATGCAGCACTGACAGCTGCTGCCCCCAAACAAGAGTGGGGTGAGGGGAACACCAGGACCCACTGCCCCTCGTGCCACCTTTCCTTTCTGGTTTTTTTGTGTTTTTTTTTTTTTTTTTTTTTGGGGGGGGCGTTTGTTTTGTTTTGTTTTGTTTTTTTTCTGTGTTGTCTTTTAGAACTGGGCTGGGACACAGGGAGGTCAGGGGAATGCCCCAGCATCCTTCCTGGAGATCCAACTCTGCTTCCCTCTGCCTTCCTGGAAAGTCTCTTGGGCTTGGATAAGTGTTGTGCCTGGGTTTCAGGATGCAAATCATGGATTGCACTTAAGGGAGCGTTATGTGACTTGAAAACTCTTTCTTTTTCCCATCAGTGCCAGCTCACCCCATTTTTTTTTGCTTGATTCTGTGAAAAGACCACAAATCCACCTGGTTTCTGGGAAAATGGGATGTGTGTGTCTGTAAAATTGGGTCATTCATTCACCCTAGTGAATATCAAGAAATATATATATTTATATAGGTTTGCAAACTGGGTCTTGTCTGTGGCTCCATGTTGTTGTCCTTGTTCCTGGAATAAATGGTATTTGCCCGAGCTGATCTGCTGGAGCTCCTGTAAGAAGTGGTCTGTAGTGGTTTGGAAGATCTCATTTTGTCACTGATGAAATTTACCCTTTTAGTGGAGAACTTGTGATATCCAGTGTTACTGTGCTGCTCACCATGTAGATGGCTGGGAAACTTCCAGCAAGGTTTAGTTTTTAAACCTCAAAAACTAAACAAGGTTTTGCTGCAGCAGCATCTTCCCTGGTTGGATTAATATGTGCACTGAGCCATGCAGCACAGGGGATCAAGGGCTGTGTGGGGTTCCCTGGACCAGCTCCTGATGGATGCTGCAAGTCCTCAGCTTCTCCTTGGATCCAAGCTTGTCTCCATGGCCTGGCATGAACATCCTGCAGCTCACCATCAGCCGTCCCCTGCTCCAGATTTTGGCTGCTCCGAGGATTGATTTCAGCTGGAGAGCGTTGAGACAGATCCCGTCTCACCCTGCTGTGCACCACACTCTTCCCCCTGAAAAGTGGATTACAGAGGCAGCAGCCTGTGTGCTGCCCTTGGCAGGGACCTCACTCGTGTGCTGGAGACAGGCAAGCCAGACCATGGCACTCTCACAGCACCGTGGAGGTTGTTGCTCTTTTCCCTGAATGGCATCAACACCTCCAGGTGGGAGCCCCATGCAGACACATACAAAAAAGTCTCTCCCAGCACTTTTGATAGGTGTAAGTTTAAAGTGGAAAAAGGAGGGCTTTCCTGGAGTGTTACAAATTCGTGAAGCTATGTCTTTTCCCTCACTAGCTTTGTAATAAGCTTGGTTTAATTTTTCTTGCTGCAGCCTGGATGTGGCTATCAAGCCCCCGAAGCTCATCTGCCCCTGAGCTGAGCGAAGCGTTTCCTTGTGAGACAGCAGGCCCAGATGTATGCTTCAGAATGTGACAAATGCCACAATAAAAGGAAAGAATAGAACGAGGAGGTGACACATTTTAGGCAAGCACTGGGTTTTTGATGATGGTGGCAGATGGGGCTTTGCTGGAGTGAGCAGAAGAACCTGTGGCTGCAGCTGTCTCCTCATGGCATCAGGGGCAGTGTCCTGGTGGCCTTCAGGTACCAGGTAGCCCAGGCACGGTATGGAGACACAAAACACTCTTTTTGTTGGGTTCATAAAGCATAATAGGATTTCTGGGATGAGGAAAAAGGATTGGGGGTAATTCAGGATTTGGCAGGTGTATTTATAAATCCATGAAACCCAAGTCTTTGAATTTGCATGTGCTGAGAATCACAGCTCTTGTGATGCACTAGTGATGAGTCAGGCTCCTTGTGGCAGCTGCATCATGGAAAGGGTCCTGTTCCCATCCCTTTTGGGCTTCTGTTCTGAGTAGATGCATGGAGATAAGGCAATCAATAGCTTAAAGCCTTTTAGCTGAATGTTTTGGGCTTTTTGCTCCCTCCTGATGACATACATTGATTTCCACCAAACACAAACATTGCTCCCCTGTACCAGCCTATGCCTGAAAACAGCTTTGCACTGGAGAAAGGGGGTTTTGGAAATCAGGATGATAGTTTGTGGCCAAAAAAATCATTCTGGTTGCTTTAAACCAGAGCAGCTGTGCTGGGGGATACCAGCACCATGCTCAGCACAGTGGAGGTGCTGGTAATGAGCTCATATCCTTTAAGCTTCTGTGTTGGAGGGAAGATGATTCCTGCCCAGGGGAAGGCAATCCTATTTCTGAGCATTTAATCGTGCAAGAGCTCAATATCAAACATTATATTTTTTTAATTGAATACTACTTAGACGACCCCCACCCCCCCCCACCCCAGTAAAAGGTGTTTTCATGCACCATTGCACATTTTCATTTGCACATTTGGTGTAAATGTGAAATGGAAGAGAACTCCTCTCTCTTGAGAGGGATGTGCAGCTGCCTTTTGGATGGTCAGAGCACCGTGAAAACACTTTGGTGGGCTCACAATCAGAACCAAACCCAAGAAGAGGTTGGGTTACTGAGTGGAGCCAAGGAAAGTGCTGACTATCTTGGGTCTGTAAGGTGAAAAATTAAAACATGCTTGGGAAGGGCTTTGGTGCTTCTCAGGGAATGCTGCAAATGTACAGCTGATCTGAAAAATGTTGTGGGAGCATCCAGTTTTTATTGCTGTGGAGGTCTGGATGTGACTTACACAGGAGGAAAAATCATCTGGAATTGTTTATTTAGAGAAATGGTGCAGGATAATCTTGCACTGTGCCCTCCTCCGGGTGTTGAATTCGTGGGGAGAAGCTCCGAGGGAGGATGAGCACTGCTCAGTGGTGGGGTGGGACAACTATAGGGTGCACTGTGTGGAATGCCAAATTCCTGCTTTCTAAGAGCTGAGAAAAGGGGTCCAGGACCTGGTTTTAACACTTAGTGTCAGTGATGTATCTTCCTAAAGTCCTTGCTGAAGCCAAGTGCTTCCCACCAATCTCCAGCCAAGGACATCACTTTGCAGTGATGGATGAGAGTTGGAGTATTTCCATGGTTTGGGAGCATCCCAGGCTGTGCTGAAGCTCTTGCAGAGTAAAGGCAGGCAAAGCTTGGCGTGGCCCAAGATGCTGAAATTGGTGAGGACACAGCAGAGAGGGTCAGTGAGCACTGTTACACCAAAACCCCTCCCTCCCTGTGCAGCACACTGGAATAAAGCTCCACATTCAGAGACAGAGCTCACTCAGGATCTCACATCCTCATTTTGGGAGGGGAGCCAGGAAAACAACAAGCTAATATTCATGTTTGAGGATTTAGCTGCTGGCTCCTGGGTGGGTTTGGAGGAGGCGGGTGTGAAGGGGAGCGTGTGTGCTCCTTTGCATGTGTTTGTGCCCTTGTTGGGTATTTTTAGGCTGCAGACCGCAGTGCTGCAATACCGGTGCTGGCTCCCAACCAGCTGGTTGGGGCATCGGTCACAGACAGGCTTTGGCAGCTCCTTGCTCCACGAAGTTTAATTTAGCTTGCTGAGGAGGCTGTTGAATATGCAAGTGGTAATTGCTGCTCTCCTTTCCTTAAAGCAAAGGCGGAAGCGACACCAGGGTCCAATTTTCTCCTAATGACTGATTTCATTTAAACACTGCTCAGGGCGATGCAGGCTTGATGCTTTTCTTTTTAGGGCTGGGGAGAACTAAACTTCTGTCTCTGTGTATCTCTGGGCAGGGTGGCCTCCATCTGTCCTGGTCCATCCTTGTCACACACATGAGCTAAACTCCTTCTCCTCCTTCTCTTCAGTCTGGATTTCCAGTTTGAGCCCATCACAAAAACATTTTCACCCTTGTTTCTGTGAAAACTGGGTTGTTTGGGAATGATTCGGCCCCATCAGTCCTGCCTTGAGATTTGGGCTTGGCTACAAGTTCCCTCAGTGACCCTTCCCAACCTATCATCCCTGGCTCTGTTCATACAGGGGCAATTAAGCTTAATTTATTCTGGCCCACTCAATAGTAGAGGCCAGAAGGCACCATCAGATCACAGTCTGACTTAAATTTATTGATCTAATTAGCAGTCAAAGGTACAAGCAGGAGGTGGGAGCAGGACACTTAACATATGATGTGGCATAGACCTTGTCCCTTCTGCTCTCCTTAACATAAGCCTCCAGATTGCCAGGGGCTGCTGCTTTTTCTTCTTGAATAACCAATTTCTGCAGGATTTGCAGGGGAGGAGGAGGCTGTGTAGCTGGACTTTGTTCTGATGATGCAAGCTGAGCTGTCTGCAGCTCCCAAGGACCTGCCAGGGAGCTGTGTTTTGATTTTGATCCATCATGTCAATGAATATTCATCAGTCTTCTGAAGGTTTAATGCTATTTGCCTGGTAGCTAACATATTCTCTCCCTAACCTTTTTTTAGCCTTGGTTGCTAATAACCTACAGCCCACTCAGTCTACATTATAGGGTGGTTTGGTTTTTTAAATTGTTTATAGATGAAAATGAGGAACCTCAGTAGCTCCAGAGCTGGAAGCAGCTCAAAAGTACCTTGTCTTGGTTGCTCCATGGCTGTCTGCTTTAAGCCCCAGAACAAAACCTTGCCTTTTGGTCTGTCATTCAGACTCCTCATAAAACATTGTCAGGAGTGTGTGTCTCTGAGAAGCAGGTGCTGTTCTGATAAAAGCTTTCCACACGCTTTTGTAAGCCCATGTCAGAGCTTGTGTGTAGCAGCAGGTTTCAAGGATGAGGTTGACGTGGTGTTGAAAAGGGGATGGAAAATGCCCTGTGGAAGGGCTGGGTCTGTTTGCTCCAGACCAGCTCCTGGAGCAGGATCAGGATCAGATGCTGCTTTGGGATTGGTGTGGCTGTACCCCTGGACTTGGAATGACCAAGTGACCAAACTTTGCACAATGAGGACCCAATGTAGGCTGGGACAGAGCTCCTGTGCTGGGCACAAAGCGCTGGGCAGCCACCAGCATCTCCCTTTGAACCCTGCTCCTTGTGGCTCTTTAAAACCCAAACCTGCAGTGTTTTCTCCCATACTGGAGTGAACAGAAATCCCCGTGCCTTTGGCTTTTTGTTTCCCTCCCATCTTTAGGAGAGAAGCTCTGCAGCAGGTCCCCAGACCCTGCTGACACCGAGGGGATGCCAGCAGGCAGCTAATGGATTTGCTGCGGTGCTGGCTGCCGGGGAGCCGTGATGAGAGAGCTTTCATGGCAGCTAAAATTCCTCCAGCGGCTGCATATTTCTACATCCAAGATGTAAAAATGTGAAATGAGATTTGGGGCCCTTCAGGAAGTGGGGGGACGACTCTCCAGGCTGGGCATAGAGCAATTGCACAGCCTGGGATTATCCTGTGTGAAGATCCAATAGCTGTTTCCCATCATTCGTGGTTCAGCACATGATTACACCATGTGCTAGAAGCGTGCCATGGAGATCATTTCAAGGGTCAAATCCTCTGTTAAAGAACTGTGGGTAGAGCTTGAATTTTCTGCAAGCTCTATGCTTTCAGAGGGCAGTATTTGCCATGCTGTGGTGGTGCAGGGTCTGACCTGGGGTCTGACCCCAGCCCTGGCTCTCCATGGGGCACAGCAGCTGTTTATTCTGCTGTATAAATCCATAGTTGGAGGGAATGGCAGGCTCCAGGGAGATCAGACACTCCTTTCCAAATGCTGACCTTTTTTCCCTGAGTCTCTTCATAGCTTTGTTAATAAATCTGAGTCATCCGTATTTCAACCTTGGCTGTTTGTCCAGGCTCTTAACATCTCAGTGTCTTGTTTCACAGAGATAAAATATGTGGGTGTGTAACTTTGTAAGACAAATGTTTAGGCTTCCAAAAATTCCCTACTTTGCTGGTTGATTTTTCTCATCAGAGTGTTTCTCCACACTCCTCATTCCTCATAGGTGACTCTCCTCTTGTGTCGCTGACTTAAGAGCCCCAATTTTGGGGCAGCTTTTGCCTGGTCCTTGCTGTCATGAGTGAGGCAGGGCACATGGTTCCTGCCCTGAGCTTTGCTCCCAACCAGTTTCAGAAATCAGCAAAACCCAAGCAGCCACTGGGGCGAGCGATGCCCGATGTCAGCACTGCTTAGGAAAATCTGAGCTACCGGCACCGTGTGATTTTTATCAGCCGAAATTGCCTCTTGTAAATATTTACTGGAGCTGCAAGTAAGGTTTATCTAAATAAAGCCAAGCAAAACTTTCCATGAAAAAGATCTGCCATACAGAGGGCTGCTGGTGGATGTCTAGGGACATGTGTAAGAGCTGGGGGAAGCGTGCAGGATATTTTTTCAGCTCTGCTGCTGTCTGTAGTTCAGGGCATGCTGAGCCACATGAGGTCCTCAAGGATTGAATCATCCGTGATGGGCACCTGGTGGCCCCAAGCACATCCAGCTGTTCTGACAGCAGTTCCCTGAATTTTCCATACGCCTGGCATGAAGAGATGTGAAGTGTGGGTATGAGGGGGGCTGGCCTGGCTGCCATGGCATGGGGAGATCAGTGCAGATTTGCTGGGATTTGCGGTGGGGTCCAGGACTTCTCATCCCACAGGGACAGTGGCGTGACCCTTGTGGCTGCCAGCTCTGGCACGAGGCAAAGCAAATGCATCTTTTTAATTTGCGTGGTCGTCAAGGTTGCCAGGACTGTAAACGTCAAATCTGAGCAGAAATATTTGGCATGAAAAGTGTCTCTGCTCTTCCCCTGCGTGCCGAGCGCGTGGGTGGCTGGGTTCCTCCTCCCGCCGCGGGACGGGAGCGCAGCGCTGCGGGGCGGCTGCTCGAGCCTCCTCTCTTCTCTTCCCCACAGGATCTAGTGCCCAGCAGGGAGG
This sequence comes from Lonchura striata, assembly GCF_050655825.1. Lineage (NCBI taxonomy): Eukaryota > Metazoa > Chordata > Aves > Passeriformes > Estrildidae > Lonchura > Lonchura striata. Next base: position 69,030,400 of record NC_140707.1, on the reverse strand, counting down.
GACACAGAGGATTGTGGCCATGGCCCCGAGGAAGAGGAGCAGCCGGGGGATCTCCTTCATCTTCTGCTGCTTCCGCAGCAGCGACCACCCCGAGATCACGTACCGGCTGCGCAATGACAGCAGCTTCGCCCTGCAGACCATGGAGCCCTCGCTGCCCATGCCGCCGGTGGAGGAGCTGGATGCCATGTTCACCGAGCTGGTGGTAAGTAGGACACTTCTTAATTTCAGTTTTAGTTTTGGGGTTTCTCCCTCTTTCCCCTCAGCCCCTTCTTTGTAGTCTCCCCACTTTTGAGTTTTCAGGCAAACTTTGGCCTGAAGGGAGGCTGCTGTTGCTGAATCCTGAGCTCTGCTCCTCCCTGAAATCCTGCCATTTTGGGGTGGTCTCTCTCATTAGAAACTCTTTATTTCTTTTAGCGGGGGGTTGGGTCCAAGCTGGTAAAGCAGGATGTTCCCCATAGGTGGAAAGTGACCTTCAGAGAAATTGTCAGGTGTGGGCTACACTGTGATTCAGAAAGTCAGGATATTGTTTCTTGGAACCCTTGGTTCCAAAACTTGGAAAAACATGGATTAAGAAAAAAATTGACAGCCAAAAAAAGCTTTAATTTCCTCTAAGCAGAAACATTTTGGTGTGGTATTTTGGATGGCGTTCTACTTTGAGTTCATTCAGCAGTGAAATGAGCTTTTCCTACAGTGCTCAGAAGCAGAGGGAGCTGGGAATTGTGACACTGGTCAGTCACACCTCAAGGTACAACACATCCCATTAGATGCCAGGCAGCATGGACCTGTTGAGCCAGGCCTCTTGGTAGAGGAAAGCTCCAGGTTGTATTATAAAAGTTGGTTTTGCCAAGACATCCTTCTCCGAGGGTGTGGCAGAGCAGGACACCAACACAGCACAGTGGGGATGAGGTGTCCCTGCAGCAGAACTCTTGTGGTCAGACTGAGTTTGTTCAGGAGAAGTGGCTGTCTCTGTCCTGATTTATTCTCCACTCCTAACTTGGCCAAACCAAGTTTTCCTGGAGAAATTCTTCCCATGGATCGCTTTTCTCATGCCCCAGCCAAAGCCTTGTTGGGCTGAAGGAGGCATCTCTGGAGGCTCATTTTCTGCAGCTCCACCAAGCCTTTGCACCTCATCTCAGCCCAGGATTTTCAAAACATCTCCTCCAAACTCATCCAGATGCTTTGTGCAGTGGCAGTGCCACAGGGAACCTCTGTGTGTACAGCAAGACAAGAGCCAGTACAGCCTTATGCTCCCCAGCCCTTCTCTATGCTGGGGAGATTTTTAGTTATTTTTCCCCAGCCAAGGGTGAGAAAAAGGCCTGGAGGCAGCTGCTGCTCCAGGCCATGCTGGCAGCAGGAGCTCCCTGGGGATGAAGTTGTGCAGGGAGGGGGACAACGGGTGCCCACCGTGCTCCTGCACAAGCAGCTGCAACCCCCTGTCTCCCCAAAAAACCCATCAGGCAGATCTCAACCCAAGCCAGCACTGGGTGGGAGGGAGAGGGAAGCCAAGCTCTGCCCTGTGGGCACAAGAAGGCAGATCTCATTCCGGGGAGTGCAGTTGCAAATCCCCACTCTGTCCTTACAATGGCTCCTTCTTGCTCTCTGTAACCTGTTGGTGTTGGGTGTTAAATTTCAGTGTTAGTTAAATGGTTTGGAAAGTATCCCACTGTTCCTGTACAAACCCACTGTGTAACATTTGGAAGAGAGACAGAGAAAGCACTCAGAGGTGCTGGGTTGATATTTACGCCTGCAGGAGCCCGATGCCATCGTGCTCAGCCCTCCTGGGTGGGATGGCTTGTGCCTGCTCTGTGGGACTGAGGCTCCTCCAAAGTTCTTGGTTGTCTCAACCTATTGGGTTGAGGGAAATTAAAGGGGTTGGAGGGGGTCTGGAGGCTTTGCCAGCTGGAGTTGGTCCTTTGCCAACTCTTCCCTTGCAGCTTAATCCTGACTTTTCTACTCCACTTGTTTGCATTAGAGTGGAGGGATGGAGGATTTCAGCCTGGGATGGGGGGTATCTATGGGGACATTGCAGCAGTAGGCATGGACAATCCTCCTGCAGATACAAACAACAGAGTGGAATGCCAGCTCCACGGATCCCAGCCTGCTGCTTACACTGAAGGGCAAAGTCCCTTTCTCTTTGGAGCCATCCTGCAAAATATTCCCTGAGTTTTGTGTGTTTTTAAATCTGCCTTGTTGATCCGAGGCAGGAAGGATCCGTAGTGTGAGAAATTGGTGATTGTCCCATGCCAGCAGCAGAGGGTGAGGGCCTGGGCTGCAGAGGGATGTGGAGCAGCTGTGACTCCAAGGTCAGCTAAAGGCTTGGGCTCTTTTCCCAGTGTCTGTTTTTTTTGGCCTGTTTAGTGTTGGATGGACACTTTGGATTTTAATTGGGATAGGTCAGTAGAACAGATAAATACTTAGGGGTTTATTCTGTGTCTGTGCAAGTGTTTTTCACTTAGTTGCATTAGAAACAACAGGGAAATGGGATATTTTTGTCACCTGGGCACAAATTTCAGTAATAAGAAATGCCTGATCTTCATCCCAGACTGCAGGGACGATGCTCCCTGTCCCAGCCAGCCCTATGCAGCAGGCAGGGGCTTTTCCCTGGCTCAGGGCAGATGCAGATGTTGTTGTTGTGGTCAATGACTGATCACTGCTTCCTCCCAGAGGAACCTTTTCCCTTTCTCTGCCTCTCCCCCAGCCTGGTCTGAATGGGTTTTGTCGGAGCATTGTTGGGATGTCGCTCAAGCGGGCACCGGCCCCATCTGAAAAGCTTTTCTTTGTCCCCTGTCCTGCCGGGGCTCCGGCCAGGCTCAGCCACCCAGGGAGGAGCAGGTGCTGGCAGAGAGGCACAGACAAAAGCAGAGTATTTCAGCAAGACTTACTGATTTGCAGCTCCTCTGGCTGGGACAATGCTTTATGGTTTTGTGCAGCTTTCTGTGCCTCAACGCCGCTGTGTCCTGCCGGCTCGGGTAGGCGGTGTTTGCTTCCCGAGGCTCCTGCAGAGGTGTGGCACCTGCCACGCAGCATCCATGGGATTTCAGGAGTTTCAGGAGCCATCAGTCCTCCCATGGGACACATCAGGAGGATCACTGATCACTGTGCCCCAGAGAGGAGGAAATCTGGGGCTGCACAAACCGCCCGCGAACCGGGAGAACAAAGCTGTGCCATCTGCCACAGCTTCTTTCAAGAGGCTCCTGCGTATCCAGGCTAACAATACAGCATTTCTTCAAAGGCTGAAGTCTTGTTGCGTGCTCAGAGAAAGCACTTGCAAAGCTCCACATAATGGTGCCATATGGTAGATCTTGCCATAACAATCCTCTCTATTTTCCGCCAGCAACTAGACTTCCCACCAGATGGGTGAATGACTGATGTCCTTTATATCTGCTTAACACTCCTTGTCACTCCGAGGCTTGTAATGAAATGCTCTGTGTGTGGTGATGTGCACCGGGCAGGGGGCTGGGATGGCTTGGTTTGGAGAGGATAAGAGCAGCCCCAGCATGACCCAGGAGCCCACTCTGGCTTTCCTCACAGTGGCATCTCCATCCCTGCAGGATGAGAGTGATGCTCTGGTGGCTACTGACGTAGCTTAGATGCTCAGAGGAGCTGCTGACTCTGGTGTGGCTTTGCTTGCCCCTGAAGCACAAGATGCTGCCCCATGTGATCCCACACCCTGCTCCCAGCCTGCATCCCTGCTGGTGGAGGGATGGGTTCAGAGGAGAGGCTGCCCCAGACATTCCTCAACGCTTGTCTTGCCCAGCCTTTGAGGAAATTCCATTTACTACTCCCGCTGGGGCTTCACAGCCTTTTCACTTCTGAGTTAGTGAAGCAGAAGGAATTAGAGCAACCTCCATCCTGCCCTGCATCCTGCCTGTGATGTGCAGCAGCCCGTTTTTAGCCTGTGAAACCAGAGCAGGTAACCTGCCCTGGGTGCCTCTGCCCAGACTACAGCAGCTGACAAGTTTTTTGGAATTTGGGGAGGTGACAGCAGGACGCTTGTGGCTATGCAGTGTCCCCAGTCCCCCAGAATCAGGATGGGTGCAGCCTTTGCTCACTGATGTTGCCTGGGCTTTATGCCTCACATGGAAGGCGGCTGCATCCCCTCCCTGCTGCTTTATGAAGTAGTGGAAACTTGTGAGCCTGAGGAACAATAAAAAGGTCTCTGGCAGCTTATAAGATTTATCACAGCATTTGTTTTTGCTGTACTTGGGGCAACTAATGTATTTCATCCGAGCTGCTCTCTAGATGCTATCAGGAGATAGTTAGGAGATAGCATCCCCTGTCACAAACATTAAATCTGTTGCCTTTGAAATGCTTTGTGGTGGTCGATAGGTCTGTGGCTCATGGTTTGCAGTGCTGGGGCAGGATTCTCCATGGATAACTGTCCCTTGGAGCTGTGCCTTGCCTTCCTGTTGGCATGCTGGGATGATGGCTGTTTTATATGCTACTTGAGCAGGGAGCATATAAACGTGAGGAGGAATGGTGGTGTGGTCAGTGTGAGCACTGCTGTGTGTCAATAACAGCTCTGGGTTGGGAACTCATTGCTGGCAATCTGCAGTGTACTCAGGAACTTCAGCAATGTGCTTTTCCCCCTGCTTTCTAATCCAATAAGGAGAAAGTATGAGGTTTTGGGCTTTGCAAAACAACATGGCTTTTAAGTAGCAGCTGAGGGATCAGCTGCAAAGCCAAGCTTTGCATTTCATGCTTGCAGGTCAGCTGTCGTATTTTGCTGCCTGGTCCTTCCAGCATTAAGGACTTCAGGATTTTGGGAACCACTGAATGATGACCAAAGCCATTTGCCCTAGATCTGCAAAGAAAAGCATGTGGTTGGTGTCTGGAAAAAAATTACAATTGCAGTAGCCCTTGTGTTCTGGGCAAGCCACCCCTTTCTGCAGAGTCCATCCAGAGCCAGATGCTGAGTGTGGAGCTCCTGACCCCATCCCACTGCTGTCTCCCAGAACCAAGCTCCTTTGGCTTATGAATCAAGTTCAAACCAAATAATAGGTAACATATGCTTTTAAATTCACTCTGCAGGGATCTGTGTGCCACAGGGACACTTTCACCAGGCTGGCCAGTTTTTGTTTTTCTGATGTGAGCAGTCTGGACCTGCCAGGCTCCCATCCCAGCCCAGGCCTCATGACGCTTGTTTTCATCACCTCGTGTTGTTAACACCCTCCCAGGTATTCTCTAAATGTACCTTTTGATAGGCAAGCATCTGATAGGGAAGTCACACACCTACTGGGTCAGAAAATAAGGGTTTTCTGCCTACATGTGTTCCCTGGACCTGAATGAACCAATCCACCAAGGAACTCTGTATTTCAGCAGAAACAGCCCTGTAATTGCAGTATCTGTTACTGCTACAAACCAGTGTGGGGGCTTGCCCAAAAAACGTGCTGTTCCCAACCTGATTTTGCAAAGGAGCCGTGTTACAGCACAATGTGAATCTCAGCTGAAGGCAGAGAGCACATAAGGAACCCCTTTGTTTCCAGAAGTCCAAGTGGAAAAATAATATGGTCTACCTGCTAAATGCTTTCCACTTTGCACTTCATAAAAGAGGAGGCCACATCCCTAGGAGATGCCTGGCAGCTCATTTGGTAATGCATCGGTGACCTTAATTGAGGCTTTTAGGTTTTTGGCTTGCACTTGCTGGAGTATTTCTGGCACAGGTCACCATGGAGGGTACCAGCCTCCTTGGACAGGGAATCTGCTCCAGCAGCAGTCTTCTTCTTCACTGCACAGTGCTGGGGTGGTGTTGCTGGAGTTATAAGCAGGATTGGACAGCAGATGAGTTGTGCTCTATCACCATGCTGAGCTGGAAGCATTCCTGCAGGGAGTAGCCTGTGCCTGCCTTGTATCCATTTGCAGATCCAAGTGAAGCTGTCCGTGCTGCTGTAGTATCTGTCGTTGGCAGGGTCTGGGTGTTCCTCAGCGTGGGAACATCACCAAGGTCAGCTTTTGGCAGCCCAGGCTCTCGCAGCCCTGCAGGGAGGATCCTGCCTGAGTGCCCAGCGATCCCAGTTCCCATGAACTCCGTGTTCAAATCAATACCATTATTTACAGGGATCAGCTTCCCTTTCCCACCCACACCCAGCATCTATTCTCCAGTCTGTGCCTGCTTGCAGGTGACATCTTGCTGGGTGTCAGACCCCGAAATCACAGAATGGTTTGGGTTGGAAGGGACCTTAAAGATCATCTCATTCCAGCCCCCCTGCCATGGACAGGGATGCCTTCCACCAGACCCCAGGTTGCTCCAAGTCTCATCCAGCCTTGGTCAGAAGAATCCTCCTCTTAGGGTGAATTTGCTTTGCACCTGGGTAAGTTCTCAAAAATGCTGTTAGGATTCCAGGTGTGACTAAAGCCAGGCCTGTGGGGGATGAGGACTGGTCCCATCCATTTCCATCCTCTATTGCTCCATCAACATCAGATTACAGCTGGCTTCTGCTTCCCGTGGCTGCATCCTTTAGTTCCCAAGGTACCTCTTGGGAAACTTCCAGGATCAAGTTGGTGTGGGGCTTTGTAGCCTCTGATTCCACCCAGCCCCTTTGGAAACCCTTCCCAGAGCATTATCTGGGGAAACCTTGGCACAGTTTAGCCCCAGACCAACCATCCACAGTGTTCCTACCTGAGCATCCCTGTCAGGCAGGGCACATCTGGAGCCACTCTTGACCTGTTGGCTTGATTTCCAGCTTGAGCAGCTCCCTGGGATGCCAGCAGCAGAAGCAGTGTAAAATCTGCATGAAAAGGGAGCTGCTGCTTGAATTCAGTAAAGAGGTGAGAGGTCCACATTTGAAACCTTTTCTATTTTCCAGCCCTATGCTTTGTTATGGTAGGAGGTGCTCCCACCAAAGGACAGCCATCCCCAGCTCTGGTTGATGAGATTGAATCAATTTGAGCTGTCACAGTAGTAGATAACAGGCTGAGACATATTTTTGTTGTTTTTTTCAGGGTGTATGTACAATTGTGTGGAAAAAGTGCTCTGGTGATGCACCTGCAGGGCTTCTGGATCCAAGAGTGCTCTGCAGGGTGAAACTGTGTAGATCAATAACTCAGGCTGGAAAAGTACCCTGGGTTAATTAAAATGGGAGAAAGGTTTTCCAGATGAGGTCGGTGAAAAGGTCACAGGAGGCTGAGCTCAATAAATAACATTAGGGAAAAAAAAATATATATGATAACAAAAAAGGAGAAACTTAGTGGATACCTCTCTTAAAATACAGTCATATTGAAATAGGAGCAGCTATGAAACCTTTAGCCTATTTAAAATAATGATTGAATTAAAATATTAAAACATTACATGCTGTCTGCCTCAGTTAGGTGTCTGAACTGATGGGAGCGTGAATCAACTGCAGCTGGAGTTTATTGAAGGGCTAAATCAGCTATTGATGGCCATAATCTTTCCTGCAGAAGGAGGAAGGAATATATATATTTCATTTATGTCTGTCCAATGTGTTCAGGTCAATAGCTGAGCAGGGTGGATTGGGGTCTTTCTGAGACTAGGAAGAAAAATTCATTGTGGAAGGAGGTTAACGAGGCATGAGCACTTCCAAGTGCTTCTGTTATTCCTTGTTGCTGCTACTCGTTCACTTGGCTGTAAGCAATTTCCTTTATTCAGGAAATTCATAAAGGCAAAATGAATAATAATCTTTTATCTGTTATGCTTATTCATTAAAAATATGAATAGTTGATTTTTACTCATGTTCTGTAATTGCAGCTGCAAGTTGTCATGGAGAAATTAAAAATACACAGTGATAATATTAGCAGGGATTGGCTTGTCTGAGGAGTTGTTTTTAAGCTCTCAGGGCACTGTAGTTCAAAAGAAGTGTGCTGAGGAGGAGGCATTTTTATTAGTGATAATAAAAACAAAAGACTTTTTAAAAAACCTCTGAGATAATTCTGCATGCACTGAAAATTGTAGTTGCCTAAATAAAACTGCAGCTGGAGGATCTCCTCCTGTGGCACAGGGTGGGTGCGGAGGCAGGGGGTTGTTTGTAACAGCCACTGGTTAATAAGGATTAATATGTCTTTTTTTTTCTGAGAAAACAGCTTAAAAGGAAAAGAAGGAGCTGAGTAGGGTGTGTTCTGAGGCAGGGGTTTGCTGGAGGCAGCAGGGCCAGCAGTGGAAGCAGCAGCGGCGGAAAAACACGAGATGAGGAATGGGGGGAAAAATGCTGATTGCCATTTCCCCTGACACCACAGCGTTCTGGGATAAATCAAATTGATGAACTTGGAGAAGAATGCCTGGAAGAGAGTGAAAAAGCAGTATGACCCTTGAGAAAGGAAGGCGGTGCAGGCTTCAACAGGCTATTATTTATTGACTTTTAAATTCCCATGCTGGACCCCTTAATGCCAAACATTGCCAAAAAGTTCACACTTCGTTTTTCCCTTCTATTTTTTCCAATTTTTTTAAACATTCTTGAATCTCTCTCATGCTTCATTTGATGATGCAAGAGATCTCATCTTTACATGCTATAGCCTCGCTTACAGAAGTTTCTAAACTCTGTGCATCCATCCACCAGGAGTAAATTCACTTGCTATTTATTGTGTTGGTCATTTACTGATCCAGTGACATCTTTCTATATATCTGTGTGTATGTGTGTGTGTGTGTGTGTATATATGTACACACACTGGTATGTATAAGTAAATCCAGAGAGAGAGAATTTGTGGATTCTTCATCCCTGGAAGTTTTAAAGCCAGGTTGGATAGGACTTAGAACAGCTTGGTGTAGGTGTGTGGCATCCCTGCTTACAGGGAATGTGTTGAAACTAGCTGATCTTGATGGTACTGCCCCAAACAAGCTTTTCTGTCATTCTGTAAACATATATGTATGTATATACAAACCAACAAATTTTAAATAATTCAGTTATAAATAAGTATTTCAGTTATAAATAAGATCCGGTCTCCTCCATGTACCGAACTTGCACAATTTATCAACCAGAAAGATGCATTGGATTGAAAGGTTTTTCATCTTCTTTTCTTACAACCTGTAAGGATATTTGGGAGTTGCAGACCCCTCTGTAGGAAGTTGTTCCTTATTTAATCTCTACTCCCCAGATGCTTCATGCAGAATGTTTGATGGCACGAAGGACCTGTGGGATGTAGGGGAAGAACCCATGCTGGTCACGCTGTGGTCTTGTGGACATGGGTGGGCAACATTTGGGCTCACCCAGCTCCAGGAGCCCATCCTGGAGGTCATTCCTGCAGTCAGGAAATTTGCAGCATCCTGCTGTCTCCATCCTGTTGGCCCCACTGGTGCCCGTGGCTCTCAGTCTGTGGAAGATGCTCATTAAAACATGGCATGAGTGAAGTGGCAGGGACAGGAGTTTGTCTCAAAGGACTGTGCTGTGAATCTGAGGCTGGACTTGGTGCTTTTCCTGCACCAGGGAGGGTCAAACATTTCTTTGACCAGTGTTTTTTTTTGGCTTGATCTGGCTTTGCCTTCAGGAGGTGGTAGGAGATGGCAGTGGCTACCAACCAGAGAGGTGGTGGTGCCATCTCCCTCCTTGGAGAGACTCCAAAAGCCATCTGAGAATGGCCCTGGGCAGTGGCCCTGCTCGACCAGGGGGTTGGTTGACCACAGGGCTCCTCATAGCATTGAGTGGCCAGCTCAGGGAGGTGCAGGCCATGGAACATCTGTCCCTGAGTGCTGCTGTGTGTCCTCCAAGGGAGAGCTGTGGAGCACTTGTTTGGCCCACAGGGTTGTGCTCACCATGTGCTGAGCTGAGCCACACGTTTCTTAGGTAGCTTTAGGAGAATGCTGTGAGAGCTCACCTTCAGTGGAGCCTGTGCTGTGCTCAGAGAGAGGAGGTGAGGTTTGCTTGGCTGAGATGGAGAGCTGTCAGCAGAGCACACAGCATGGAAGTGTTGTACCTTCTAGAAATAGCAAAATACACACTAAGAATCAAAGCTTCCCTGTGAGTTTTTTTTAAAAACCATATTCAAATAAAGATTTAATGTGGAAACCTGTTTCCTGATGTAAAGGTGAATAGTTTAGCTGTACAGGATAAATATTTAAGAGTAGCATATCTCTTTCCAGTAAAAACACTCTGGGCAGAGACTTCCTTTTGGTGTAAAAACGAGGCTGTTATTTTTTATGCCACTGACCTGATTCCAGAGCAGTATTAAAAACAGGGAAGTTGGCAGATCCTGACATGGGAAGCAGCCAGGTGGAAGGGGCAGAGCTGTGAAAGGTGAGGGGTGAGGGCTGTGAGGGTGATGGACACCGACCCTCTGGTTGTCTTCTCACTCTTCAGCAGCTGCCAGCATCACACGCTCTGGTGGGATTGTGTGGGTTGCAAATGTCCCATAAAATGAATTTTCCAGTTAGAATCACCTAATTATCAAGCTCATGATTATTAATTGAAGGCCCATATGGGTGTGAGTTTCTGCACAGCTTCTCTGCTGTGCTGCGGCTCAGCTCGATTGTTAAAGGCTTTGTGGGATTTCTACAGTGGGCTATGAGGCCCAGAAATCAGGTGTTGTTCCTGTCCTTCCTTGATCTTTTGGAGCTGGAAAGGGCAGTTTCTGAGCAGCCTGCACTGAGATGCACATCAGGGAGCCTAAGCAAAGGGCTGGAGGTGGCTGCAGGAATCCCCAAACATATAAAAACCAGCAAAGACCTGACTCTTCACAGCTGAGTCACTGCTGTGGTTCCAAATAGCAGTCGTTAGTCACTCTTTGATTATGAGGATTTTCATATTCACTGGGTGCCACGTAGTATTTATTGAAACACCTCTCCCAAGCATCCTGCAAGATATCATTAGGTAGGTGTTGCTGAGTGATGCAGGGCTGTGATGACTGAATGTGTTAGAGCTGAGGCATGATGAAATGTGCTGTGTGAGACTTAGAAGCATTTCTGCACCTTTCTGGATGTGTTTGCACGTTGTCATGTGCCAGCACCTACCTAATATGTTCTTCTGTTTTGTCCCTTCTTGCTCTTGCTTAGCCTTCAACTTAGGTTTAGATTTTTTTTTTCTTGGTTAATAAATCTTCACATTTGCACAAGTTGTCTTTTTAGGGTATGGGCATTTTGAAAGTTTCAGTAAATATTTTTCTAAGTGCAGATGTGCGTGGCTGGTGCTTTCAGGCCTGGTTATCAGATTCACATGGCCAGAAAGTGGGGTCACAGTGGAAGCAATTTCCTGTGCTCTCTCAAACCCTCACCACAGAGGTAAATATTCATCAAGAGACCCTTGTTCTCCCCCACACTCCCAGATTTACTTTTCCATTGAGCTGAATTTCAGCCGGGTCCCTGCGTGGGTGTCATCCTGTTGGTCACCTTTAGACTTTCAAAAAAGTGTTCAAGGCCAGGTTTTATGGGACCCTGAGCAACCTGGTTTAGAGGGTGGAGAATGCTGGAACTAGATGATATTTGAGGTCTATCCCAAGCCAAACCATTCTGTGATTTCTCTGAACTGAGGCTGAAGCAGAGCTTGGATGTTTGACTGGTTGATAGCCTGAGGAGACAACGGAGAAGTGCAGTTTTGATTTTGAGGCATGGAAGGCATTGCCCCAGGCTGGGGTGGAGGTTGATTGCTTGATAGTAATCTCTGACCTCCCAAGCTGTAAGGACCTGGGAATGTTTGAGCATGGCACTTTTTGGAGTAGTTCCTAGCCCAGGTTCTCCTCCCTGGGTGCAGGAGGATGGGATGTGTCTTGCACTGAGCTCAGGTTTTCCCGGTCCTCTCTTTTTCCCCAGTCACTCTTGTAGCAGCATGGGTTTTTCTGTTGTAAAGGTGTCCAAGTGTGCTTCCAGAACTCCATCAGCATCAGCTCTGTGCATCATGGTTGGTTTGAAGATTTGGGGCAAAAAGGTCGGGGAAGAGGCAAAGCCTCCTCAATGAGTGTGTAATAGAAAAAAACAGCAACACCTTTCATTTTGAGGAGTAATTTCAACAAGAAGAGAAATCAATACCTGCAGTGCATAGATAAGCCTTTCTGAGATGTTTGGGACTGCCAGCAGCCCTCTGTCACTGGCTGTTGTGCTGGAGGGCCCCTAGGTTTGGGTTACAAGAGAGCTGAAAGTTCCCTTCCATGGCTACTGGGTACAGTATGAGCTTGAATCATATCAGCTGCATTTCTTGGTGCCCTGTGGGCTTGCTGATGCAGGGACCCATCTTTTGCCAGAGGCATCTTGCTCAGCCTTCCCCAAATGAGGCTTTGATTGGGGTGCAGAAGCTGCCAGCTTTAGTTGGTAAGTGTTATTGTTCAGGCAGGAAAGCTTTAACAGCTCTCCATATGGGGTGTTTTTGGTTGCTGGAATGAAATGTGTAATTTTTAATGGGGATCCTCTTACTTAAATCCACAGTCTGGGTGGGATGAGTTGGCTTGAAGCCGTGGCAGGGCTTTCCTGTGACCTTCTGCAGCCTCTCCCTGCTGCCCCCAAACCCCTCCAGCACGAGGATTATCATCAGTGGTGGTGATTTTAAAGAAACACCCATGCTTCTAAGATCGATGTTGGCTTTAGCAACGAGCCTCCCAGCCCTGCCTGAATGTTTTATTTAGTTCCCTCATAAAAGCTTTGACCTACATCCAGCACCAGGAAGCGATGAGGCTTTGATAATACTCGGGCATCCCGGCGGAGGGCACGCTGCTAACCGAGCTTCCAGGTCAGAAATGGATGTGTACTTTAAAACATCAGATAAACCAATAAATGCTTCAGTCAGTAAACAGCTTTATCTCTGCCAGGCAGTGTGTGATCCAGTTTTGATGGGGAGGATGTACCTCTTTATGAACCGTAGGTATTAGGAAAAGAGCTTTCTATTTTTAGCTGTAAGAAAACAAAGCAAAAGCCAAACCCCACAGTTTTTGATTATATGAGGGTGTCAGCAATGGAAATGGGCTGGATCACGCAGGGTGAGGTGCTTCAGTGAAGTAAAGATGATAAAAAAGAAAGGTCCTGTTTGAATTTTTCTTTGCTGTGTGTGTCTTAGATGAGATTGCTCACCTGAAGCTGTCAGTGTGAGTCTTGTGGGCAGCCGTGATGGCTTCATGGGTGTCCTTTCCAAAACACTTAGAGCTTTTAAAAGCAATGCAGGAGATGTCTGGGAGGGGCAAGGCAGGGAAGTTTGCAGCCCAGAGTCAGGAGAGGTCAGCAAGAGCAGGATGAGAATTGGCATCTTTGCCCTGACAAATTTGAGAGTCATGGGGTGATGCTGTGGGGTCACTGCTGCACTGTGGTGTGACCCCACATTGATTTACACTGCTTGTCTGGGGGGTTGTGTCTGTGCCATCACCTGTTTGTGTACTCATGGTGCATGTTTTGTGTTCCTTTTCCCCTTTCCAGGATGAACTTGACCTCACGGACAAGCACAGAGAGGCCATGTTTGCGCTGCCAGCGGAGAAGAAGTGGCAGATCTACTGCAGCAAGAAAAAAGTAAGAGACTTGTTGGGTGCTGAGCCTCCTCCCTCTCCTGCAGGATGGGGAGGAGTTAGGGGGAAGGACACAGCTCTCTTGGAATGCTAGGGGTGTCACAGAAATGGGTCTGTTTCTGGAGTGACCTTGGGAAAAGAAAGTCTTTGGTCCCCAGCCCATTCAGCATTCAGGCTGGAGGGAGTGTCCCCACAACTCACATGGGTGTCCCCACCCCTATGCTCATCCCTGCCAGCACATCAGGGCTCTGTGGGCACTGAGGCTGGCCTTGCAGGGGTGAGGGGCTGCTCACCATCTCCTTAGAGCCCCTCCCAGTACCTAAAGGGGGCTTATCAAACAGATGAGGATGGAATTTATAGTAGAGGCTGTTGCAGTACGACAGGGGTTAATAATTTTAAACTGGAAGTTTATTTAGGTTAGATTAAAGGAAGAAGGTTTTTACAGTGAGGGTGTTGAAACACTGGCACAGGTTGCCCAGAGAAGCTGTGGATGCCCCATCCCTGGATTTTTTCAGCCTGGGTTGGATGGGGTTTGGAGCAACCTGGTCTAGTGGCAGGTTTTCCTGGTGACAGCAGGGGCATTGGAAACACCTGATCTTTAAGGTTCCTGCCAACCCAAACCATTGGAAGGTTCTGTGATTCCATTCCCTGATTTGCCAGTGTGCCCCTCACCCAGCTGCAGGGGGTGGCTGAGCAGTGCTGGCAGTCCCTGGCCCCACTCAAAGGGTTCTCACTGCTGTAAATGTCTCTTTTCTCCTGCTGTAGCAATGGCACCAGATTTTCCATCCACATTTTAGGCCAAGAGCAGGCTTACCTTGCTCATGTAGGATTAAGTTTTAAGCCTCTCATAAATACCCCTGAAATCCCTGTATTATTGTTAGACAGAGGCCTGCCATGCCCGAGATTTAAATGGGAGGGGAGGAGGGATGTGAACAAATTACAGGCACTGGTCTGGATCAACAGGAGAATGGGCAGGGGATGCTCACTCCTCACTCCCTGGTGGATAAGCAAAGCCTTGCCCTGGTGTGTCTGGATAATGGGAGAGTTAAATCAAGCAAAGCCATGTAATTATTATTGTGAGTGCAGATTATGTGCTATCTAATCTCCAGAGGAAGGGTTTAGATGGAGCTGATGGTGGCTCTTTCCCTTTCCAGAACCTCCTGGCTTTTTAGAGGCTGTGCTGTGAAGCTCCTTGCTCACGGGGGGAAGGAGCCACAGAAGTGCCTGTGGCATCCTCTGAGGTTCTGGGAGCAGGCATCCATCTGAGGCTGGACCCTGGCTGCTGCTCTGCTCTGCTCCTGATTCCTCTGGCTGCTCCCAGCCACTCCTTCCCTACTTGTGCTGCCATCACAGTGAGCTGCAGAGCATATGTGCCACTGCTTGCTCTGATTGAGACAAATGCTTTTCTCCTGCTTTTTAATTAAAAATGAGTGAGACCATATCAATTAAGGCTCCAGCCATGGAGGAAATCAGCAACTCCATGGGCTGGAGAACATGGCTGTGCACAGCAGGCTCTAGGCTGGCCTGCCCTGTGTGATGGTGACTGGTGAGCAGCACAAACACTGGTGGATATCCTGGCAGCACAAATCTTACTTGTGCTCCTCTGTATTTATGAGGCCAGATCACCTTCATGGCATTGGGGAGAGGGGCTGGACTTCTCCAGCTGAGAACAGTGTCTGCTTTTTGGGCAGGGCAGCAGAGCTGGGGATAGGATGGTGGTCCTACCTCCCTGGCTTGGCTGCACCCTGAGTGGCAGCGATTTGGGGAGTGCAGAATGTGCCCAATGCCTGTATTTAACAACAAGTTGTTGCTTGAAATGTTGGGTAAAACCCAGTTTTACCTGGTGAGTCCCAGGGGGCTGGTGAAGGTGGACATCAGCCTGACTTAACAATCCAGAATTGTCCCCTGAGCAGTTTTTGCTCTTTACTCTGCTGCCAGTTTTGGCTGGTGCTTCTGCTTTGCTGTCAGTATCACCCACCACACTCAGCTCTCCAGAGCACATCCCAGATGTTGCTGTTTTATGTATTTCCACGACGGGCAAGATTTCGTAAAAGGAAAGTAAAAATTAGACATTTTTTTGCTGGGTTGTCCTGGAAAGAGACCTGACAGCACCTGGCCTTGGCAGCGCCTGTTGAGAGGAAATAGGGGACATCCAGCTGTTCCCCAGACTTGTTTCTTTCCCTGGAATATTTCCCCCTGGCCTGCAGCCCTATATCCTGGTTTCTCTGCCCTTCTAGCAGCTGGTTTTATCCCAGCCCACAGGACTGGCTTGGCAGGGTGGAGGCTTTGTCCTCCCTGATTCTCCATCTGTGGAGGCGGTGGGTTTGATCCCATCCTTGGGGATTGCACTGCATGAGCTCCTCGTGGTCCCAACCCTCCTGTATCACTCAGGGGACAGAGAGACAAAAAGCATCTCGTGATGGGGCTGGCCAGCTCTGTCAGCAGCAGCCCGAGGAGGAGCTGAAGTCTGCACTAAATCCAGCAGCCATGCAGTGCTGGGGTCAGGAGAGAGATTTAAAGATTATTCTCTGAAGTTGTCAGCCCCTCTGTGGCTGGGGAAAAGCAGGGAAATGCAAAGGCAGAGATGCAGCGACAGTGGGATGAAATCTGCTTTTAGAAGTGGTATTTCTGGGCCATGACTCGTTTCATAGCTCATCCCAAAATACTTCACTCCCTGCTGGCCCTGCTCTCCAGGAGAGGATATTGCTCGGAAGCTCAGGGAGGAAGCAGGAGGGTTTCCAGATTTGCTGTTTCTTTGGCTGTGGGTTTGCCTCAGTGGAGGAGTGTGACTCAGGATGGCCTTTTTCCAGAGGGAGTTAATAATTAACCCTTCGTGCTTGATCTGCAGGACCTGTTTTACCACAGGAAATTTGGCTCCTGACAGCCCTTGTAGCTCATGTCAAGCTGTTAAAGCAGCTCAAAGGGTGGCTTTTATGAGCTTCAAAATATAGGTGGGTACAGGGTGTTGGAAGCTCAGAATAAATAACCAGGTGGGAGGGATGGGTAGTGAAAAGCAGTTAATGTGAATGCAGGGTCTGGCTCTGCCCCTCTCCCTTTGGGTCCAGCTGAGCATTTCTAAAGCTGGAGTAGAGGAAGAGCCACCTGCAGGGATGCCAAGGGATGCTGAGCTCTGTAAGCTTGTGTTGAAAACCCAGTGGCATCACTAACCCTGGGTGCATCACTCTGAGCACTTTGAAGCAAAGCTTGTATCTAAAATTTCCTCAGGGGTCAGATAAAAACCAGCATCCTTTTGCACTAGGAAGAGGCAGCAGTGGTGATTTTTCAGGGGAAATATGTAATAAATGAGTGATGTCTCTCCAGTAATCCTCTATTTCCCAGGCAGACAGTCTCTTTCCCTTCCAATTGCTCCTTCCACCCACTCCCTCCAGAGAGCTTTGCTTTCCAGCTCGTTCTTCCACTTGTCCTCCTCAGCTCCTTCATGGGGCTTGCCTTCCATTCCCTTCATTTAAAAAACATCAATTCCCCATATTTTTTGCTGCAGTAGCAGAACTAAGAGCAAAAGCTGACAAAGATGGCATGCAGGGGAGGGGAGGATAAAATAGCTCGGCATTTTGCCACGCTCCAGGGTCACCTGGGATGGATGGGAAGGATTTCATGACCTCTGGACATCCAGATATCCCTGCTGTTATTGCAGCAGCAGGTTGAAATACCATCTCAGGTGTCATTTGCTCAGGCTGAGCGAGAGAAACTGCCTGTTTGCATGGCTGGGGATGTTTTCCACTGGGAAATGTTTATAGTTTTTATCTTTCAAGGTAATTCCCCTTTTAGTTCCAATCACAACACACTTTTGTTTAAGCAAGGTTTTTCTCGCTCACCGGCCAAAAAATGCATCTGTTAGCAATCTTTTTGGATTTTGAAGTGAAGCTTTTCAAACAATGAA
Organism: Lonchura striata; assembly: GCF_050655825.1. Classification (NCBI taxonomy): domain Eukaryota; kingdom Metazoa; phylum Chordata; class Aves; order Passeriformes; family Estrildidae; genus Lonchura; species Lonchura striata. The sequence continues at coordinate 69,013,137 of NC_140707.1, read as the reverse complement.
CCAGCTGACTACCAAAGGCATCTGGTCATGCTATATTTGCTTATGGGGAGCATAATTCCTAAACCCTGGGAAAAGCGTACAGGGGCACGTGTGTGTTTGTGGAGGAGAGGGTATAGCAAGTGTTAGCATATGGAAAACCAGAGCAGGCTGGGCTGGGCTGGTTCAGACCCTGAGATCCCAGCTTGGGGAGAGTCTGGTGAAATTCCAGCCCTTTGCAGCGTGGCTCCGTGGGGAAGCAGCTTTATGGAATTGCTCAGGTGCCGTTCCAGGGATGCCTGGAGGGATGAGGGAGCCTTGGGGGGCTGTGCTGGGCCCAAACGTCCACCAGCAAACCCCTTGCAAAGGCTGGGCTGGATTTAAACATCTCATACAGGCTGCAGACCCCCTGGGCTTTAAAACCCATCCATGCCACAGCCTGCTTCCTCCCTGACCTTGCAAACAGCATCCAGGGGGATCACCCAGGAGGGAGGGGTTGCCAAAATGCAGTGAGCTGTCAGCTTTCCCTTGCTCTGCTGTTATGGAGAAGCAAGGAGGGGTGGGGAACACTGTGCAAAATAAGTTATGTCAGGACAATGTGTAAAAATGAAGGGGGTGTTTCTGTTTTTGCAGCTGGTGCCAATTGAAGAGGGTATTTTTTAATCCCTTCCTGTGACTTTCCTGGGGAGTTCTCCTGGGGCAGACCAGCCTTGCAGGTGGTGCCAAGAGGGAGCTGAACCACCAAAATCACAGAGTTGTTAAGGTTGGAAAGACCTCTGAGATCACTGAATCCAGCATGAGCCCAGTGCTGCCGTGTTCACCCTTAAACCATGGCCCCAAGTGCCACATCCCCACTTTTTGGAACACTTTAAGGATGGTGATTCCACCACTCCCTGGAAAGCCTGTTCCAGTGCCTGACCACATTTTCAGTGGAGAATTTATTCCAGACATCCAACCCAAGTCTCCCCTGGCACAACCTGAGGCCATTTCCCTCTGTCCTGTCACTTGCTACCTTGGAGAAGAGCCACAGCTGCTGTCACTGAAGGGCTCTCTGGGGCTTGCATGGAGCTGGCTGCTGTGAGCCAGCCCTTTCCTTCCAGCCTTGTAGGACATCAGGTGGGTGGGGAACTCAGCCAGCCACCATCAATCATCTCAAAGCAGCTCCAGATCCAGTTATCCCAAAGTTACCACCATGGGCTCTGTAGGGAAGCAGGATGCTGGATCAGATGTGACATCACCTGCACACTGAGGAGCTGCAAGATGTTGCCAGAAGCTTGTTTAGGAAGCAAAGCAGGTGTGACAAAGCACTGAGGAGCATCACAGGTGTCTTCCTCTCCACCACCATGGGGACATGCTGTGAGGTTGCATGACATGCATGAGGTTGAGACCAGCCTTGAAGTTGCTTTGAGCCACCACTGGCTGAGCCCCCACCTCGTCAGTTCAGTGGTCATTGGGAAGAGAAGGAATTCTGCCTGTGGGAGCTGCTGACACTCCGAGGGGGAGGCACAAAGGCTGTGGCAGTGTTGAGATGTGTGTCAGACTCATCACCAAGATGTGACAGGAGTGTGAAATCTCCTTGGGAAGAGCAAAGGGATGGCTGGAACTGGCAGATTGGTGACCCTCATTGAGAGAGCTCCTGCTAATGGCTGGGCACTGCTTTCCCTGTGGTGCTGAGGAGGGGATGGAGCTCATTCATGGGTTTCACATCACAACAGCCCCTGCCACCATGGAACAGAGCAGCATCCATCAGCACAGAGCTCAGGGATGAGGGACAGCAGAGGCTGTGGCATGAGAGGGCGACGTGGTGACACCAGGGCAGCTGATGGGATTTGTGGTTTTGCCAGGTCCCTGGAATGAAGAAGTAGGTGAGAGGTGCAGGTGGAACAAAGCAGGGGATGCAGCAAGGTCTGCCCTTGTCTGTGCAACTTTGGCATGTCCTAATTTTTGCAGCTGAGCCCATGTGGTGGCACATCGGGGCCTGGAGGACAGTGAGGGATGTTGATGTGCAATTAAAGCCATCAGTGTGTCTCTAACAGAGCAGCTCAGTCTGGGTTCCAGCAGGGTTCAGATCAGCCCTCACTTCTTTGCTGCTTGAGAGCACACACAGCAGACTCAGCCCAGAGAATAAGAAATGGGAGATGCTCAGTGATGCAGTGGAACATCCTGGAGGTACTCACATTGGAGGTGCTCAGCTTTGTGTCTGGGCATCCCTCCCTGAAGGCAGGCTGCAAAACCCACTCTGCATGCTGGGAAACCATTTGACACCCTCAACTTTTCAAACCCTGATGCTGGAGAGGTTCCTCCCTCCTCCCGGTGCTGAGCAGAGCCTTGTGACTCACTTCTCTCCGGGCTGTCGCTTTGTCAGGAGATTTCTTTACCACCAGGAATACACCAAAGGACACTTATCAATGTGCTGTGGACCATTAGCCCCAGTAATTACCACTGAGCAACGTCCTGCAGCGAGCTGAGGGGAGGGAAGCCTGTGCCCTGATCTTTGCCTGCTTTATTGTGCAGTCCCCCTTTGCCTGGGAAGCTGCTTTCCAGCGAGCCTGCCCAGCTGCTCATTGGAATTAATGAGGTTCTGCTGCACTTAATTGAGAGCACTCTCTAAATTGGGGGTTTCAGGGAGGAAATGCAAGAGCCTGAGGGAGCCGAGCAAAGGGAAATATTTATAATGCAGCACGTTAATTATAAATGAGCAGTTTAGCCAATTTTGTTGTTCAGCCTCCCCTTCACCCCCTGGAGACCTTTATTTGCTCCACTGCTCCTTTCAACCCTAAATGAGCAGCAGGTCCACATCCCTCACAGGTGTTCTCAGCACGTGGGAAGGTCCTGGGATGTGGGATGCCCCAGCCCTGCTGCTTTCCCTCCCCATTCCTCAGCACGGATCTCACTCCCTGCCCAGGTCTCGTGGCTGGGCACATCTGGCCACCTCTTGCTGCTGTGCCTTGGTGGGGACCTTGCCACCCTTCCCAGCTGGTGTTTCTGGTGGGTGTTGGAACTCAAAATATCCCTCAGACATTTTTGGAGGTTCCAGACCCAGGTCAGAAGCATTTGAGACGCTGGCAGGCAGCTGGAAACAGCTGTGATTTTGGATTTGAACCATGGAATGAGTTACCAACCTTGCAGGAAGAACAAGAAGTCACAAAAGTTTAGATATTATAGTAGAAGTAGTCACAAAGTAGAGGGGAGATCTTTTGAGTGCTGTACAGGGGGGTTTTAAGTCCTGTACAGGGGGAGTTTTACTTTGTACATGGAGGTCTGAAGTTTTAAGATGGAGGGATTTTGGCCGGTACTGTCCTTCCTCTTTCTTCTTCCTTACCTCCATGTTCTTGGTGATGCCGGCGCTTACGGATCAGTTTAAAGTAGAAAAGCACCATTTAATATAGGTAGTAGGCATTGGGGAAAAACTGTAACCATGTAACACGTAATGTACCATATAAAAGATAGAAAAGCACCATTTAATATAGGTAATAGGCATTGGGGAAAAACTGTAACCATGTAACACGTAATGTACCATATAAAAGAGAGCAGCAGCTCTGGGCGGGGAGAGAAGAAGCAGTCGGGGTCAGAGAGGATGTCAGGGTGTGTGTGTGCCTCTGCCTGAGCTGTGAGCAAACCACAACAGCCCCAGAAGAAAATCTTTTAGATAACTTGCAATAAACTGCCTTGAGACCGAACAACAAGAGCCTGCAGAGTTTTTCTTTGGAAGCTCGGGGTGGAGGAGAGACTTTTCCACCACACGGAAACCCTGAACCAGGCTGGGGTTCTGACAGTGGGAAAGAGATGCTCCTTATTAGAGGGACAGTGGGAAAGACCTTCTCTGACACCTCCAGGAGGTGACTGGACCATGTTCAAGGCACCTGTGAATGTTCCAGCTCTGCAGTCCCCTAGAATACATTTGCATGCTGGACTCTAAAGTGGGGCAGGAGAGCTGGGGAAATCAGAGTGCCCAGAAGCTTTGTGCAGAGCCTTCCCCTGGCAGGGCACAGGCAGCTGGCAGGAGAGGGTTGGCACTAGTCTGACACCAAGCAGACAGCTGGCCTGAGCCTAAGCCCAGCTGCTTGGCATCTCTGAAGGACTCTGGGGTCAGGAAAAGTGTTCGAGCAAAGGGCAGAGGTTTCCAGGCCTCTTGGTGCTCTCAACCTTGTGTTGTCCCTACCTTGGAGCCAGGCATGGTGGAAGGAAGGGTCAGGTCTGGAGGCACAGGCTGTTCTGCCCAGGACCGAACTGAGCCTTGTCCAAATTACCTGTCCTTGACTCTGCTTGTCCTCGTCTTGGCACGCTGCAGCTTGGGAAGTTTGGATGCACAAAATTTCCACATAAGCCTCTTGAGCCACGGTAAATGTTTGGGACTCTGCTCCTGGGGCTTGCTGAAAGCAGCCGTGGCTGTCTGCAAGCACAGATGTGGGGGCAGAGAGGAGATCATCAGCTCCCACCATACCCACCATAGGTGTTTGTGGTGTGGGATGAGGTTTACAAGCATCTCTTAAAGTTAGGGAAGGGGCAGAGCCATGCAGCCAGTCAGGCAGTGATCACAAGGTGGTTGCTGATGGAAATGTTTGGGATTTGTTTAGAATTTGTTCACTCCAGCCTAGACCTGTGTGGCATTTCTGCTGTGAAATCCTCTTCTTTTAATATATATATATGTCTTTAGGAAAATAAATTGGGGGGAAAAGTTTAATTATGAAGTATTCCTTCAAATTCTACCTACTTACTCCATGCACCCCTGGGAATGTGCAGCACTAGTTGTCTGAGCTGGGCTCAGAGCTTCTTCAATCATGTCCTACAAGAACAAGGTAGAACCTGAAAACCCCTGATGAGCCCTGACAGATGCAGGGCATCGTGGACCAGGATGGCCAGATGAGGCTCTGCATCACTCAGTGTCACACATCATGGGCCCAGGGGTGACATCATTTAAGGGGTGACATTGCCAGATGCATGTTCCCTCCCAGTGACTTATGAAGTCCCCAGAGGAATTGTTTTGCCTGGAGTCTCTCTTAGGATGTTGCTATGTTGATAAGTCATGGTTCTGCTCCAGGAGTGCAGCCTAGATCATGTCACATTTAAACATTCTTCATTGCTTGTAAACATTTTCCCCCCTGAGCATATTCAAGGCTGTGCAGCCAAAGCTTCAAGGGCACTGTAGAGTTGAAATGAGAGATTTGAATGTAAAATTTCAGTATGGTTTCCCTGAAGCTGATAATCACAAGACTGATGCAGGACCAGTGGGGCAGTGTTTGGTCATAGGCAGGTGATGTAATTGTATTTGTGGCAGTTCAATAAACCAGGCAATGTTTGCATAGCTGGAGTCAGGGGTAAGCTCAGAATATAGAAAGTCACACTTATATTAATATGAAGTCATGCAAGAGCTCAGGGGTGCTTCAGAAATGGTTGGTCATGAAGGGCAGGGAATGTTAATACTATTTTTTACTAATCTGGCTTTGTTTCACTTTTTTTATCCCCTATCTAGGACCAGGAAGAAAATAAAGGAGCCACCAGCTGGCCAGAGTTCTACATCGATCAGCTGAATTCAATGGCTGCTGTGAGTATTCCCCCAGAGCCCTGGTGCCTCTAAGCCCCGTGTGGGGCAGCAGAAGGGTGGGGACAATGTCCCATCATCATGCCTGGGAGGGTGGCAGTGCCACCTGCTAGACCAACAGGTACAGCTGCAAAATAGAGAGATGTTCCTAAGGCACCAGGGGCGTCCGTGCAATCACAGATCCATGGATGGGGTTTGGGTGGGGAGGGACCTAAAAGGACATCCAGTTCCAACCCCCTGCCACCAGAGCAGGTAGCTCCAAGCCCCATCCAGCCTGGCCTTGAACACTCCCAGGGATGAGCAGGGGCTGTGAGCCAGGGGGGAATGAGCTGCTTCCCTCTGGGAAGGCAGGAGCACCCAGTCCTGGCCATGGGCTGCCAGCCAGGCAGAACCCTGAGCCTGAGCAGAGCTTGTGATCAAAGCCTGCCAGATGCCTGGAGGGTGGCTTTGATCTCCCTGACATGCTGCTGAAGAGGAGCTGGGTTAAATTGAGGGGTCAGCACAGCTCCTCATATCTGCTGGAACCCTTTCTGCTTTGGATTAACTTCAGCCAGGGCTGGCAGGGCTCACCCTGACACCTCTGGGGGCCCAGCACTGTTGGGTGGTGCAGGAATCACTTGGGGAGCTTTCAGCTGTAGCTGTGCCTCGTGCATGCCCAGGGAGCAGGCAGCCCTGGTGCAGGAGTCAAATCCCAGCCCCAGCCCCAGTTGGAGAGCAAAATCCAGTGTGGGAGATGCATGCTGTGCACACAGCCACTGTCCCCAGCTGAGATGCACGCTGCTGGGTTGCACTGGGAGACTTGGGTTGGCTGTTCACCATCCCTGTGGCCTACTCTAGATGATCTCCAATAGCCTAATGCCTTTTTTGGATGCCTTTATTTCACATTGTGGTGCCCAAAACTGCCCTAAAAACTCAAGGTGAGGCCACACCAGTGCAGAGCAGAGCAGGAGTTGCTGGGGGGCTTGGAGGCAGTGCCTTCATCTCTCTGTCCCCAGTCCAGGCTGTCTCCTTGCAGACCATGGGGTGGTTTTCCTCACTGCTCCTTTTCCCAAGTTCTGGGGTTGCCATAAGGATTCTAGACTTCCAGGATGGGTTTAGGATCCCCATGGATTGGCACAGTGGGTGGTGGGCACTGCCACTCCTTGGGCATACAGGGAGATTCCCCTTCTGATTCCTGCCTTCCTCCTTCCCAGAGAAAATCCCTGATCGCCTTGGAAAAAGAAGATGAGGAGGAGAGAAATAAAACAATCGAAAGTTTGAAGACTGCACTGCGGACAAAACCAATGAGGCAATTCCCTTCCCTTCCCTTCCCTTCCCTTCCCTTCCCTTCCCTTCCCTTCCCTTCCCTTCCCTTCCCTTCCCTTCCCTTCCCTTCCCTTCCCTTCCCTTCCCTTCCCTTCCCTTCCCTTCCCTGCCCTTCCCTTCCCTTCCCTGCCCTTCCCTTCCCTTCCCTTCCCTTCCCTTCCCTTCCCTTCCCTTCCCTTCCCTTCCCTTCCCTTCCCTTCCCTCCTTGCTGCTGTTGTGGGGTTGGATTTGAGTTCTCTGGCAGAACAGGGGGTTAAATAGGAATATAAATGGGAGCTTTACAGGGTGAGGGAGGCAAGGACTCTGAGGCACTAATTGCCTTTTTTTTTGTTTCACCAACTGCTTTTTTGTGTCACATTTTGTCATTTTGTTCCTTTTTCTTGGTCCTTTTAGTGACCAAGACCTCTCTGTCTGTTCAGGCAAATCAGGCAACTTTTGTTTTTACAAATTTTCCTTTTTACTGAACAGAAGGTAAAAATTCCTTAAAGATTGTGTTTTGTGTTTTTTTTCAAAGAAAACAACAATTTTTATTGGTCAGCTAGGACCTTTGTTTCAACTTCAACTCCTCTTGCAATTTATAAGGCAATAAAGTCACATGAATCTTCAGGCTTTTATGAAATGGAAAACAATTTTTGATGGGAGGATAAATGAAGGCTGGGATGCTTTCTGAATGTCTGGAGCTTTTCCTAATTTTGTTTTCTCTGAAGTCTGCATGCACCCTTTTGCAACACTTAAAGTGCCTCAGGTTGACATCTTTTGATGGGAAGATGTTCCATTGGGAAGTGCCTGATTTGTTTTGGTTATGGAAGAAACAAATGCACTATTGTTTGTAAATACCTTTCCCTCTTCCACCTGTGGATGATGATAAGAAATTCCCAGGGTCCAGGGTGAGCACCTGATTTCTGTGACACCTGGACCTTGTGGGTGCTGGCCCCTGCAGTGAGCATGAAACTTTATAAAATCCATAAAAGTTTGAGTGTTTTTTGAGGGATGCAGCAGATTCCATAGAAGATTTTACCTGTTGAACCTATTTTTGCACCCAGGGAAATGAACACCAACTTTCCTATTGACTTTGGCTGGAAGAAGAGGAGGCTTTGAAGCAGAGAAAGCAGTTTTCCCCAAGCCTGCAATTACCCCCTTTGTTGCATGGCTTGTTTGGAATTAAAATCATCTCAGTGCTGGGATGTTCTTGGCTCGTTTGCTTTCTGAGCCCATGCCTTTTGCCAAAGCAGAGACACCCACCATGGATGGCACTGGGCATGGGGGCCCCAAAATGCCTCAGCAGTGTGCACTGTTGTGTCTGCCAGCTCCAGTGAATCTGCCTGGGGCACTGACCTCTGTTTGCTGTCTGCTTTCTGTTCAGTGGCAATGTGGGTCATGTAAAAATCAGAAATCCCTTAAAATTGGGGAGCTGTGCCTGAGGGAGGAGAAGGGTGTGGATGGTGAGGCAGGAGAGGTAGCAGAAAGCAGAAAGGCTGACACTGAGGTGTCTGCAGCTGATGAGGAGGTGACTTCAGGGCTTGGGGTCTTCTTCCAGTTCAAAACTGGTCTCAAGACTCAGGCTGGTATTTTTTGCAGTGTGACTGCAAACTTCCAACCTCCACCCTGAGACTTGTGGTGATGGCTGGGTTAGCTGGTTCTCTTTGAAATATCCTCACTCTGAAGAATCTTGTGCAAGTTGAAGAACCTTGTAGCATAGGCAACCAGGCACCAAGCTCATCCCTGTGTCTGGGCCGCAGACAATTTCAGGGGAATTGGATATTAGGTTGAAGTTGGATATTAGGAAGGAGGTTGGATATTAGGAAGAAGTTTTTTACAGAAAGGGTGATAAAATTCTGGAATGACTGCCCACGGAGGTGGTGGAGTCACCATCCCTGGATGTGTTTAACAAAGCCTGGATGTGGCACTGGGTGCCTGGGTTTAGTTGAGGTGTTAGGGAAGTAGTTGGACTCAATAATCTTGAAGGTCTCTTCCAGCCTTGTGATTCTCAGCCCTTCAGGCTTTCTGCTATCCATGAAGAACTATACAGAAAGGTTTTAGGTGTACATAACAGACTCTGTTTGAGGATAAGGCAGACCTTCAGCATTTTATTTTAAAGTGAAAATCCCCTTTTCTGGCAGGTTTGTGACCCGGTTCATCGACCTGGATGGCTTAACATGTATCCTCAACTTCCTCAAAAGCATGGACTATGAGACAGCAGAGTCTCGAATACATACCTCGCTCATTGGATGTATAAAAGCACTAATGAACAACTCCCTGGGCAGGGCCCACGTCCTGGCCCACCTGGAGAGCATCAATGTAATTGCTCAGAGTCTGAGCACAGAGAATATAAAGACAAAGGTGGCAGTGCTGGAAATCATGGGCGCCGTGTGCCTGGTTCCTGGGGGCCACAAGAAGGTACTGGAGGCCATGCTGCACTACCAGAAATATGCCAGTGAAAGGACTCGTTTTCAGGTATGTGGGTTTGTTGTTTGTAGTGGGTTTTGGTTTGTTAAGTTGAGATTTTTACTAATTTTGAATTTTTTTTTGTTAATATTTAAAGAGTGTGGTGGGTTTGGTGTTGATTAGTTATTAGTGTATTTACTTCTTGTTGTGAGATAGGATTAGGAGAAAGGTAAAGCAGGTTTAAAACTTTAAAAGGGTATGAAGAAGATTTTATTAGTAGTAATTAAAAGGGAAAAGGTACTAGGAATTAAACTCTTCAGAGCACTTCACTCCAGAACCCTTTTTTTTTCTTATTGATAATGTAAAGAAACAAAACCTAAAATTTCTAGTCAGCTTATTATTTCTAAAACTTTTTTTTTTTTCAGTTTACTTAGGGAGAGAAGTTTTTTTGTTAATGTTATGGAGACATTTTTATAAGAGGGGAAAAAAAACAGTTCTTTTGTGATTTCTAATTCCTTCTCTGATAGCAGCTTATCAGGGTTTGGGGAACCCTGTTGTCCTGAAGTCCCTCCTGTCTTCTACAAGTTTTCTTACAGTTTGTTGATGGGTTATGTTGATTTATGGGGTATTGTTTTAAAGATACCCCATAAAATATTGTTTTAAAGATGAGATGTTTATGAGTAAAAATTTTCATTACTTATTTCTAAAATTATCTTCATCCTTGGGAGCAAGAAGTTTTACATCACTTCCCTAGATTTCCTCTGTTCCAAAGCACAACAGTGTGTCTCCTCTCACCTCTCAGCCCTTGAAATTCAGCATTCCTGTCCCTAAGTGGCAGCTTGCAAATGTTTTGTTATGGCTGTTTGCGAGTTGAAAAATCCAGAATTACCCCAGAGCCGTGTCTGATGGGATCTGCAGCCGATTGAGGAGGGAGGAAACAGTTCTTTAGGGTGACACCCACCAAAAAAAACAGGCTTGCTTGTGCAGGGTCACTGGGATCACAGCTCTGCAAGGCTGCAGCAAACCTGCCTGGGCTGGTGTTGGCCCAAATGGGTGCTGGGGTGGCCAGCAGCTGATGCTGCATCACCTCGTGGGAGCATCCCGAGGAGTCGTTCCTGCCCGTGTTCCCTGGCTGTTGGGCCAGCACTGGGGCTGTCCCAGGGCACTGAACTGACACCACGTGTTTGGCAGACGCTGATCAATGACTTGGACAAGAGCACGGGCCGGTACCGAGATGAAGTGAGCCTCAAGACAGCCATCATGTCCTTCATCAACGCCGTCCTGAGTCAGGGCGCAGGCGTGGTGAGCACCAGGGCTCTGGGACAGGGAGGCCTTGGGCTGTGCTTGGGGTGTTCACTGCAGTGAACTTGCTGTGCTGAGCCCACAACTGTCCCTTGCAGGAAAGCCTGGATTTCAGACTCCATCTGAGATATGAATTCCTCATGCTCGGCATCCAGCCAGTCATTGATAAACTAAGACAACATGAAAATTCAACCCTTGACCGGTGAGTAATGACCCTCAGCACACGTGTGATTTTTTTTGTCTGCTGTCCTTGCTTCAGGTGTCAGCCTCTGGGGAAATCACATGGCTCTAGAGTCACACCTCTTACAGAAATTCCTTGCTGTCTCCAGAGAGGGAGAAAAAAATTCCAACACGGTTTTGCTGCATACTGATGCAGGGCTGAGCTGGGGAGGATGTGCCATCAGGGGTTCAGGGGATGCTGTCAACCCTCATCCACCTCTTGCCATCCCAAAAGGCTCCTTGAACATTCTGTAGTGACTAGGAAGTCTTGGTGTTTCAAACCCTCCCAGTGTCTGATCCACTAACAGACCAGCTGCCTGTAATTTATTGATTGTCACATTCATATCTGCTTTTAACAGGTTGTTCTGGTTTGTTTTTTTCCCCTTTCTTTCCTCAGGCACTTAGATTTCTTTGAAATGCTTAGGAATGAAGATGAACTGGAGTTTGCCAAAAGATTTGAGCTGGTGAGTACAAATGCTGCTGATACAGATGCTGGCACCCAGTGTCACAGTTAGTTTTAAAAGAGTGGTCAAAGGAATAAAGAGTGGTCTTTGGATAAAATGTAGAGCTTGGAAATCTTTCCTGTTGTCCTGTCCTAGAGCCTGCTTGTAGCCCTTTTGTCCTTTGCCTGCCCAACAGCTCTGTTTGCCCCTCGCAGGGCAGTGCGGCCAGTTTGTCTGTCAGTTTTGGGGTGGGGGTGGCTCATGGGGTGTGGAGCTGAGACTTGGGGAACAGGAGACCCTGTTGAGGGTGCAGTGGCCTTGACCTTGCCTGGCTCCTGCCCACAGGTCCACATTGACACCAAAAGTGCAACTCAGATGTTCGAGCTGACGAGGAAGAGGCTGACGCACAGCGAGGCGTACCCGCACTTTATGTCCATCCTGCACCACTGTCTCCAGATGCCTTGTGAGTCCCAGCACAGCCTCGGCTTGCTGGAGCCTTGGCAGCCCAGCCCTGCTGCCCAGCAGCCTCACAGCCTCCCCTGTGCTCACGTCAGTCTCTCCCCTTCCTTCCCTGCAGATAAAAGAAGTGGCAACACTGTCCAGTACTGGCTGCTGCTCGACAGGATCGTGCAGCAGATTGTCATCCAGAGTGACAAAGGGCAGGACCCCGACGCCACTCCCCTGGAAAACTTCAACATTAAAAATGTTGTACGAATGTAAGTGCTCGAGTGTCACCGCTCCTTGCTCGTTGCTGTCACACAGTGATGTTCCTGCTCCTTGACTGGACATCCCTGGAGCTGTTGGCTTCCCAGGACTCACCCCACCTTAGCAATTAAGCCCATCCTTTTTGTTAGACAGCACTTGCAAGTAATATTTGAGATTAAGGAGTTTTTGCGTGCTCCCTGATAAATTTTACGTAACACAGCAGAGCTATTATGTGTACCACTTGGGGAGACTTAAATCCCACTTACTCAGTTGTGTTCCTTGCTGGTGATGGTCTCCTATCTGCTGTAGTAGGATTGTCTCATGTGCTCCATCTCTTCTCCTTTCAGGTTAGTCAATGAAAATGAAGTGAAACAGTGGAAAGAACAAGCAGAGAAAATGAGAAAAGGTGGGTAATGGAGAAATACACAGTGTCAGTGCTAACCTTGGCTAAACAGTTAGCATACACATGTGTTTGTATGTTTATTTATACATGTATCTGCAGGCTTTATTGAAGGGCTCAGACAGTATCATGCCATGGAGCTGACGTGGCAAATGGGCAAAGCAAATAATATTTTTTCATGGAGAGGCTCCAAATGGGGTATTGAGGCACAGCACAGGCTCCCTTTTGCCAGCTGCAGCTTCTCTGCAGGGCAGTGTGGGGCTGCTGTTGGCAAAAAGGAGTGTTTGTCACCCACCAGTGGTCTCCTGTGGCTGTTTCAGAGCACACAGAGCTGCAGCAGAAGCTGGAGAAGAAGGAGCGGGAGTGTGATGCCAAGGCCCAGGAGAAGGAGGAGATGATGCAAACGCTGAACAAGATGAAGGAGAAGCTGGAGAAGGAGTCCAGCGAGCATAAGCAGGTCAAGCAGCAAGTGGCAGATCTCACAGCACAGCTCCACGAGATGAGCAGGGTGAGACCTCAAACCTGCTCCTGCTGTGTAATGGGGTAACTCTGTAACCCTCTGCATGTGCTATGGGGTAATTCCAGGAGGCTGAGCTGCATGGGGGGACTGAGAAAGAGGCTTGTTGGAAGAGCCACCAAGGTGTCAATCCCTAGTGATGGGGTGATTTGCCTCTCAGCTGCACTGAGCCTCAGTCAGGAGTGTTGAAGTCTTTGAATGCTTCCTTTTGTTTCCTAAAATTGAACCAAATTAATTAAAAATCAGCATGGGGGTATTTCTTAGCTGGTGTTCCCCAACTGCATATGACCAATCCCTGTTCCTCTTTCTGTCCCAGAGGGCGATCTGTGCTGCCAGTCCTGGAGGACCTCCCATGCCACCAGGAGCACCTGGTGGCCCTTCACCTTCCCCAACTCCCGGCTCTCTTCTTCCCCCTCCGCCACCCCCACCACTCCCAGGGGTCTGTCCCCCACCGCCTCCCCCACCACCTCCTCCAGGGGGTCCCCCCCCTCCCCCTGGCCCCCCACCCCTGGGTGGGCTGGTGCCTCCCCTTGGCCCACCCCCGGGCATGGCCTTCAAGAAGAAGAGCATCCCTCAGCCGACGAACGCCCTCAAGTCGTTCAACTGGTCCAAGCTTCCAGAGGTGAGTTGGGCAATAATTTGGGCAGGGACACTGGAGGTGCTGGATGCTGATGTAAGGGCAGTGGGTGAGGACCCCAGCCCGCAATGCTCCCACTGTCTTGCAGAACAAGCTGGCAGGCACCGTGTGGACCAACATAGATGACACAAAAGTGTTCAAAATCCTGGACCTTGAAGACCTGGAAAGGACATTCTCAGCCTACCAAAGACAGCAGGTAACAGCTGGCCCGGGCTGGGCACACCTGGGCAAGGTGCCACCATTGTGGGATCATGTGGCTTCACTTGTGGTCCCAAAACACATCTCCCATGATCATTTCATACCAAAGCCACGTTTGCCAGATCAACTTCTTCTGCTTTGTCCTCTCACCCATGTGCCAGAGCCTTGGCATTGAGGTGGCTGTTTGTGGCTCCCTGTACCTGATTCCACCCCTGCCCACACACCTGATCACTTGCACCCTGAAGGTGGATCATCAAAAAAACACACACACACACACACACAAGAAAAGAGACAGGGAATGCTATGAAAATAACCCCCAGATGTGGCCACAGTTGGGTAATATTTTTGGATTGCTCTTAACAGCAACTGCTCCATGTGTCTGTGTTGGGTGGAAAATTTCTATCCCTCTCTGGCCAAGAAGGACTAAGCCTTGCCCACATTTACCATGGGTGGGTCTCTTATTTTATTTTTGTAGTGAGCCAACAGCAAAATGTGAGCTTTGAACAAATATCCCATACCAAAATAATGTCATTGCAGGCAAAAGTCTCTGCTTTTTAATCTCCTGCTCAAGCTCTATAGCCCCAGTTTGGAAAGCATCAAAGCACACAAAGAAAATTAGACACTTATTTTTGCCCCAGGCAGGATGAAAATGGGCAAAAGCAATGAGTGTTTCAAGAAGGCAGGAGAAAAAGCAAGGAGAGAGGCTGAGAAAGGATGCTCACCTGCTGAACACCTGGCTGTGTTCCTGGGAGGAGAGAGCAGCTTGTCTCCTTCGTGCCAGGCTCAGTCAGAGGCACAGTACCAGGAAGGAGTGGACCAGACCCATAAGCTCATTAGGCAGTGTGAGAGTTCAATCTGTTCCAGAGGCTAATTGAGGGAAAGATCAGGGTGGATTAGAGCAGGGCAAATACCAGGAGTTACCCACCAGAAGTAGGTGCTGCCTGCCCCAGTGTTTGGGAAGAGGTGACCACAGCATTTCTCTTTCCCCTGGCATTTTTTGAGCTTGACTCATGCCTACTGGAGGGCACGTCTGAGGACAAGGAATGGAAATGGAAGAGGAGCAAGAATAGAAACCTGAGTGTCAGCAGGACAGTTTGCCCTTGGGCTTGCCTGCCCGAGCCCATGAGTCACCTGGTGTGCTGTGGATTATTGCCAGGCAGGAATTTAAAAATAATTTGGTTTGGCTGAGGTCCTGCTGGGTGAAGTGGCTGGTTAGGTTTGGGGCCAGGAGGAACAGGGAGACAGTGCAAGGAGCGCTGTGACATCCCAGATGGGATGAGGACCAAAAGGGAGCTGAATGGAGGAGCCAGGGGCTGGGTTGGGACTGGCAGAAGATGCTGTGAGAGCATCTGAAAAGGCAGATGAAAAAGACAAGGCAAAATTCCACCTGTGAGATGCTGCTGGGGCTGGAGCTGCCCTTGGGAACACGATGCACAAGTTCATTGTGGTTCGTTGTGTCTGAGTGGAGCCATGGGACACATCTCCCTGGGCCTGAGGGATGTGTTTGCATAGCTGGGAATCCCCAGGGTGTTCCCAGCATTAGTCCCAGGATGGAGAGGGGGTGCATGGCTGTGCAGCCAGCAGCAGTGCAGGCAGCAGTGTGTGGGGCTAGATGTGCTCCATGAGATCAGGAGAAGTGGAAGTGTTCCAGGCTGGATGGGGCTCTGAGCAGCCTAGTGGAGCAGAATGTTCCCTGCCCATGGCAGGGGGGTTGGACTAGAGGATTTTTAAAGTCCCTTCAGCCCAAGCCACTGTATGGTTCTGTAACACATGCAAACCATGGGGCACTGTGTACATGGTGGGGGGCTGGGGGAGTGAGCCTGTCCCTGAGGCACAGTCAACTAATAATGGTTTCATAACTCTCAGCATTTTCAAGCTCCAGCAAAACTTGGTTTCTGTCACAAAGAAGCAAGGGAGGAGCAGGGTTTTCTCCTCCCTGTTCCCTGTCTTGAGCCACTTGCTCAGTGATCGTGTCTCTCATTTGTCCTGAGTCACAATATCCACATTTCGTGGGGCATCAGGGGCTGCCTGGCTGCCCATGCCCCAGACAAAGCAGGGCTCTGAAAATGCACGTTCAGGTGGTGCATCCCTGTGGCCCTGCCCCAGCAGGACGTGGGGACAGCAGGCAGAGGGCTGTGCAGTGCACAGAGCTCTCTGACCCCCCCCAGGGTGGCTGCTGTGGGGCTGCCTTTGCTGGGATTTGTCTGGTTTTGTTGCCAGAGTGCCTGGGAATCCCTGAGTGCTGCACAGACCCGAGGCTTAATGATGTACTTAAAATTAAACATCTCTTCAAATGTTTTTCCCACATCACAGGCTGGCATGTAAATGCAGGCTATTAAGTGAGCTCTGCAGCTTTTGGGAAGGGCCCTTTCCATGTGGGGAGGACAGAAACCCTCTGGGCTTCCTGGGGATCAGCCTGGGAGCATCCCTGCCTCACAATGCATGAAGCTCTTAGGAAAGCCTGTATCCTCCCAGCCAAGGCTCCACAGATGTCCCTGTCCCCAGAGGAGGTCTCAGCCCTGCAGCTGTACAAAATATCAGCATTTACAGAAAAGCCAGCAGGAGTTTTTGGCTGTGGCATGAGAACTGGCAATAGCTGTGTAAGGCTGTGCATGTAGTGATGGAGAAAGGCAAGTCCAGGACCATCAGGGCTTAAACTGCACAGGGGTTTGTGCCTCTGTCAGGGATGCCTTGAGAGGCTTCACGGGGGTAGAGGCTGGGAGTGATGTTGATAAGTAGCAGTGACACAGCCAGGGCAGTTCTGGCAGGTCCTGCAGCGGTGAGTGATGTAAAAGAGTCAGGGCCAAGTGGAAAAAATATGCCTTGTTGAACCAGGGGCTTAGCAGTGAGCTGGGAAAGAATTCATCTCCCAAAAAAGGATGAAGGAAGTAAAACCTCCAGCTGCTCTGTGCAAGGAAGAGTGACCTGCACAGGGGCCAGGGACAGCAGGGCTGGGAATTGTTTGTGGGGATGGTGACAGCACATTTAAAGCTGCTCCTCCTTACACCATCCTGCAGCAGAGGCTGGAGCACGGTTCCTGCGAGGGAGAGGGGCAGGGATGAGGCAGGTTTGAGGCAGAGAAGGAGGGGTTTTGTAGTGAACCTTTTCTCTACCTTCATGCATGAGTAGCCCTCCCTCTCCTAGAGCAGGGGACTGCAAAGAAAGCCACCCTGTCCTCCCTCTCCAGCAGCCTGGAGCAAGCCTGAGCATCGTGGGGCAGGGTTGAAATGGAAGGAAGAGCTCCTAATTAGGGACCAGTTTAATGAAGATAAAGATACCCATTGGAGCTTGTGGGTGTGCTTTGTGCCTGTCCCACAAAGGAGATTGCTGGGTAGAGATTGATTAGTGAAACACTGTTCCTTAACCGTAACTGAGCCAGAGACTTTCAGCCACAAGACTCTTGATCAGCAGAGCTCAGCCAAGGGGATGGGGAAGGAAAACTCCCGTGTGAGTGTGTGTGTGCACACGTGTGTGGTGCCAGCTTTACTGCACCTGCTTCCAGGCTGCTGGGAGAGCCCAGCAGCACAGCCAGCTCTGGGGAGGGGCATGTGGGCATTGGGGTGGCACTTGGCCAGGCTGCAGAGCCCTGGAGAAGCAGGGAGGAGGAGGAGGAGGATGAGAACTCCAGGGGAAGTGTGTTGCCGTGGCAAATGGTAAAGTTTTGCTGCGGCCAGATTTGCTGCGGGATGCGCCTCTCGTTATTTCCACTTAAAAGCCCTGTTTTTCCTGGCAGTCACATTGGCATTTCAGTCCCTCAGATGTGCAGGAACCAGCAATTTTCCTCCCAGCACGGCAAGCTGAGCAGTGCTGTGCCTTTGGGCCAGTAGCAGGGCTTGGCCAACATCCTCCCACCTCAGCCCGTGTCCCCTCCTCACCCCTGTGCACAATGTACCTTGGCCTGACCCGTTCATGGAGCCTCCTCTCCCATCAGCTCTCCCCTCCTGCACATCCTGTTACCCACATTTTCACCTGCACCCCCCCTGTTTTGGCACTGGCACCCCCAAGTGCCTCCCCATGCTGCCAAACCCCCCCCATATTGCATGTTTCCCTCCTCTGTGCTTCAGTTCCCTCTGGTTTTGCTGAGATCACTGAACTGCATGTGTTTTTACTGCCTTTTTCCATGCTTCTGCTATGGCTGTAGGACTTCTTTGTGAATGGTAGCTCCAGACAGGTAAGTGAGCACCTGCAGGAGTGTGATGTGGGGCTGGGGACAGGAACATGGGGGCACGTGGCTGCTTCTGAGGGGTTAATGTGTGACAAACGGGGTTGAAGCACAGAGGTGCAAAGATTGCCAGAAGGAGCAGCTTGAAAGTTGATGCTGGGGAGGCTGGTAAGGCAGAGCCCACCCTCTCTGCTGCCTGGCCCGAGGTGAAAACCAATGTCTGAGTCCAGGAGTTGGATTTTTAGTTGCAGCTGAACACAGAGAAGCTCCTAGCCCTGAGCAGTTTTTGTTTTCAAAAGATGGAAATAAACCCACGGGTTGAAGTTCTCTGCTTGGTCAGAGCTGGCAAGGCACATGAGAGGGGCAGCTAGTGCTGGGTGACTTGGGGCTCATTTTTCATCACCTGCCTCTCTTCCCACTTCTCATATCTGCGTGTTTCCTTCATTAAAACAAGAAAATGAGTTAAAAAATGGTAATTTCAGTGCTCACTCCCTGCCCCTGTAGTGGCCATGTGCCAGGTCTCTATGCTGGTGGATGTTTAGTGTGGATCTGTAACATTCAGGACCTTGCAGCTCCAGATTGTGTTCCTTCCAGAAGGATTAAATAGCCAGCTTTTAATTGATTAACCTTACTAAAATATGCAATATGGTAAATTAAAACCTGGGGCAACATGAACTCCTTGGGCAGCCCTACAAAGCTGCTGTTGTGTAGATCTACCCATTTGCCCACAACCACAATATTGTTACTCATCTGAAGGTAATGTGTTTAAGCCACTTTAGGAGATAGAGGTGCTTATGCCACACCAATTCCTGCTTTCAAATCCCTTCTTTTGGGAGGATTTCACTGAGAAAGCTGCTGGTTGCTTCTGCAAGTCTGATAGCCTGAATTGGTTAGCTGGCTCGGGAGGACTGATGCATGAAGGGTGATCACAGATGTTTTTGGAGCAGGGGTGAGGAACAAGAGCGATGCTGAGTGTGTGCAGCAGCCCATAATGAAATCCTCCATGCGAGGGTTTAATGAAGTATCACAAGTATGTATGCTAAGAAAGCCAGCCTTTATTTATTCAGCAGCGCCCGTGTGTTTGCAGATTTTTAAATCTTCCCTGTCTGAGAAAATATTTACATTTCTAACCAGTGGCTTCAAAGCCAGCTCTGGTTTATGAAATGACTTACTGTGTTTTGTTACAGGCGAGGGGTTTTACCCATAACCTGTGGTGACACTCCTGATTAATGGGGGCCCACTGTGTATCACACTGCTGTGTGCTGAGATTACTAAATGTCCTTGCTGCTCCATGGCTCTTCTCCAGGCTTTTCTTCTTACTATTTCCTCGTAGAAGGAAGATGCCATCGATGACACTTTGAGTTCCCGGCACAAAGTCAAGGAGCTTTCTGTCATAGACGGCCGGAGAGCTCAGAATTGTAACATCCTCCTCTCCAGGTATGGTTAATGCCTTGTTGCCCTCTGGGGAGCTGGGGGGATGCTTAATACCGTGCCCTGGGCTGCCCTGAGTGTGCTCCTCATCCCTGGAGCAGGGGGTTGATGACAGGAGCCAGTGCAGCAGGAGAGGCAGCGACACCTGAACCCAGCTATAGCCTTACATCCTCGTGGTGGGGTGACCTGGAGGGGGGCAGTGCCATTAAGGGGGTATGTGGCAATTTGGTGTCCCTGGAAAGCCCCCCAGGAGCTGGGATGCCCAGTGAGCTTTCACAGGAAGTGGAAGGGGGCTGATTTCACCTCTTATCATTCTCAGCCTGGGTTTTGTTTGCTCTTTTGTTTGCTCTTTGCTGCCTTTTGAAGAGGGTCTGTCTGGGCTGGGGAAGTGCTGGGTACCAGCAGGGTTCAGGGAGCAATTCAGCCAGGACCTTGCTGCCTGCATCTGAATTTTGGGAAGGGGATGTCCCCCTCTTACAGCTGCCCTGCTGGTCTGACAGCCTCCCTCACACTCCTCCCCAGGCAGGCTCAGCCCTGCTACCAGCAATTTAATCTGATCTCCAAACAGCTGCCAAAATTCTAAAAATTACTTTCGCAAGATAAACTACACCAATAAGATTGAATTTCCTGAGAAAAGGGAAACCAGGTTGTGGTGGTCTGAAAGGATGAGCTGTCAGTGTAGCTGCTTGGAAAAAACCATCCAAAGAGCAGCAGAAAATGCCACTTGTTTCTGACTCACCCATCAAAAAATAAATCCACCATCAGTAAAATTTAAAATATTCACTCTGCTGTCTGGAGGCACAGAAGCTTCTGTGCTACCCAGGACTGGCCAGGATGTAGCAACATCACTGGCGGGTTGGGTTTGCAGCTGAATTTGGTATTTTCCCAGACTGTGGGTTCTGTCTGCTTCTTCCAAGTGGAGATGGTGCCTTGTCTGGGCAGCCCACCTGATTTCCTTCCCTAGAAAGACTGGAGAGGCTGATGTCTGCAAAAAAACAAAACCCATCTGAGTGGGTAACTCAGCCCCTGGTGCTTCTCCCAGAGGTGGCTGGCAGCTTGTGGACAGTGAGAGCGATGAGTGCCACAGCATTTGGGGGTAAAACTGCCCTGCTTTTGGCTGGCTCTGCTCTGGGCTGCTTCTGGGGATTTTCGTGCTTCCTAGCAGTCCAAATAAAAAAGGATGATGATGAAAGCAGAGTTTAAAGCAGCAGGCAAATGAGTATGTCTGTGGCAGGCAGCTATTAGCAAGTAAAACGATGGGATTTGGGGCACTGGCTGAGCTGCTCCTGGCATACGTAGGCTGGGCGTCGAGTGGGTTTAGGTGTGATTCAGCCAGAGGTTTAAGTGTGTATTTGGAAGTTAAGCACACAAATAGGTCCTTCAGTGGGAAGGGGAGAGACCCAAGCACTCAACTTCAAAGGCATCTTGCACGTCCTACAGAGTGAAGGTCTCAATTTCATCTCACCAGCAAACCTTTCTTTTCCAAGAAAGCAATGGCTGGAAACAAATTGCCAGTAACTGATCCCACAAAAAGGGCAGGATGGAGGTTGCTGCCTGCCTGCCTTTCCCTGTGGGCCAGTTCCTAGGGGAGAAACAGGATCAGACTTGCCCTGCAAGGTGGTCCTCAGGCCTCTATATGGCTTTTCCCAGGCCCATCCTCAAGCAGGGATGGAGTGGCTTTGAAGTTGCAGTGACTTGCCCCAGATGCTGCTTTGGAAGTGCTTTGGAGTTCATCCCATGGTAATTCCAGGACCACAATTGACCTTCTCTCCCCAAAATCCCTTTGGGTGATTGGATGCCAAGTGTCTCAGAGGTGGTGTAGGGATGAAGCCCAAGCATCCTCTTAGTATCTTCAGGTCCAACTCCTGCATCTCCAGCAGACTCTGTGTATCACTGGGCAAACCTTTTGCCTCTGCCCACCCCAAATCTGGGCAGAGCAGTGGGTCCCTGGTCCCAGTGTTCCAAAGGGACTGGTCTGGCACCTGGGATGCTGCAGTCCCACCTCTCTTGCCTGGCCACCACGGGGCTGAGCAGACTTTCACATGCAGAAGGACCTGCAGGCTTGGCCCCTGGTTTAGCCCAGACATTTGTGAGCTCACCAGGCATTGTCTGGCTCGCAGCGTGGAAAGATTACAGCCAGTGAGATACTTTATCTCTCTCTGTAGATTTATTTTTTTGCCTGTTTCCCTTGCTTTGGGAGAAATTACTGCGCAGTGAGATCACTGGATTTTCCTCCAGCTTGTAATGCAGCACAAGAACATTTTTAACGCTTGCTTTTTCCTTCTGTCTTTTGGAGATGGCTTTGCTGATGTCAGTGCCTCACCGTGTCTCCCTCTGTGAACCCACCACGTCCTTGCTTTTGCTCCCTGTGCATGGGTGTGTAATTTTAGTCCTGCTTTCTGCCAGATGCAAACCCACCCTCGCTCCGTCGTTTTCCGGCTGTGCTGGCAGTGAATGGCCCGTTTGATTCCTCTCTCCTGGTGAGGCGACATGAGGCGGGTTTTTTTTTTCCCCCTCACATGAATGTGGCTTTTCAGGGAGGGCGCGTCCCTTTCCTGGCAGAATTTGTTTTTCCCCTTCACACTTCTTATGTCCTCCACGAGGTCTGACAAAAGGCACGGCCAGCAGCCCGGGCTGGCGAGCTGTCACCTCACATCGCCGGCTGCTGCCTCTAAATGCCTGTGACAGCGAGTCCTGTGACCCCGTTCCTCTCAGCCCTCGACAGCTGCTGCCAACAATGATAATTATTGTGGTTATAGATAAGCTTCTAGCTTTCACTGGCCCCTTTCCCATCAAATTGTCTGAGAAGCTGTTTTCTTCTGGCGCCCCGCGCTTGCTCTCTGCTGATGCAGGGGCAAGGCTCTTGTTCTTGGCACTGGCTTGTGATGATTCCTGAGAAAAGCTGGTTTTTTGTTTTTTTTTTCAATCTCTTTTTTTAAATGCAATTTTTATTGTTGACTGTGCTTTCAATGAGTAAGGGCTTAAAAGAGACACTCTTGTCTTCCCCCACCCTCCTGGAGATGATCATGCTACTTTTCTATGCTTTTGGTGTTTGCTATGGATGAGGAGTAGCTGCTCACCACTTTATAAGGTGCATTTTTGCCTCCCAGGGTTCCCCAGATGCCCAGATCTAGCCAATGTCTGCTTTTTATCAGAGTGGAACTGGTGCTGTTGGTCTGAGCATTCCTGTTTCTGCTGGAGTGTAAAAGGAGTTCTCCTGCAGTTTTGTATCCCACCTTGGATCATGTCCCATCTTGGCCACTGCCATTGGAAGGGACAGGTAGGGTGACCCCAGGATGTGACTGCTTGTTACTGCAAGCAGCAGAGCAGGTATTTTCCAAGGATTCTGGATTTGTTCCTTGCATGATGGCCCCAACAATTGTCTTGGCCGCTGCTCAGTGCACTCTTAGAGCTTCCTCCCCTGCCTGAGGTAGATTTTAATTCACTCCTTAATTAACACACCCTCTCTAGAGTGCTCCCTTGAGGAGGAGGTTGAGAGAGGACTGAGTGCAGGATGAGAAACATGGGCTCATAAGGAATGAAGATTTATTTAACCAGGTCTGTAAGATGCACCTGTCTCAATAAAGCTAATCCTTCACTTCCAGTCTTGAGCAAAATATTCCAAGCTAAACCAAGCCTTTGCTACCTTGGCCTTA
The DNA here is from genome assembly GCF_050655825.1 of Lonchura striata. NCBI lineage: Eukaryota > Metazoa > Chordata > Aves > Passeriformes > Estrildidae > Lonchura > Lonchura striata. Next base: position 68,990,259 of record NC_140707.1, on the reverse strand, counting down.
GAGACCAGAACCCTTCCTGTATCAGCTTTAGCTTCCAAAAGCCAACTCCACAGACTAAGTCTGCTCCCTGAGGAGATGTGGGGGTGAAAAACACCCTCCTTGTTTAATTACTCAGAGCGATCAAGTCAGCTCCCAATCTTCTTTTTGATCTGCTGACCAGGTTGACTTCCAAGGTCTCACATCCTGCTGTAGGGTGTGTTTCTGGTTTCAGCTCATTCCTTTGAGCCACATCCAGTGTTTCAGCATCTCTTGGCAGCACTGATCACCAATACTGAGGCCATGGGGTTCCTCAAACAGGTCTTTTCAACTCTGTGGTTTTTCCCTGCGTGCAAGTACAGGGAATTACAGGGAATTTTTTTGAGCTGGATCTGTTGCAATGGCTTTAACCATGACTGCACGCCAGGCGAGGGAGAGGATGTAAATAAAGTTGCAGGAGTTTCTGGGCTTTCCCTTTATTTAATTTAGGTTATTTTATAGACCACAATGCAAAGAATAAGAAAAATACATGTGGTTTTGCAATCAAAGTCCTTGCAGGGAGCGGTTCCTTGCAGTCAAATTAAACTGTAATTAATGGCTGCTGTAGCTCAGGAGGAGCTGAGGGCGTCTTTCCATCTCTCTGTTGCCTCAGCTCAGTGTGGGCTGCTGGCAGAAAAATCCCTGCCAGGAAAGCCCAGCCTGGTGGTGCTCACTGTGACACAGTTTCCAATTTCCAAATTGGAAATCTCCAATTTGAGGCTGCATCTTCAGTTCCTGTTAGGTGAAGTAGAGGAAGAAAAAGGTGGACGAGAGACTAGTTTCCAGCATCTTACATTTCTAAGAGCATTGAATCCCCACCCCTCCAAAGAAAACCAAATTGATGGGTTCCCCAGGGATGCTGAACATCCACTTGTCCAAATTTTGGATTTCTTTCTAATTTTTTCCTAGAGGTAGACTCCAGCTGAAGGTGGTCAGGAAAAGTGAGAGAGACAATGTTTGAATCCAATAACAGCAGTGGAAATTGGCCAGATTTTCCTTAAGGGTTGTGGCAGTGGGTTCAGGGGCAGTGCTGAGCTGCACTCCTGAGCCTGGGCTGGGCTCTGCTGTCAGTGGGAATGTAACCTCACTGGGGCCTTTGGGGGTGCTGGAACAGCAGGAGCAGCATTGCTATGGGCAGGAGTTACATCTGGAAGTTGGGTATTTAATGTACTGCTTACAATGCTTACATAAAGTACTGTTAAACAGGGAAATAGGGAATGGCAGCTGCGGTGTGGGGAGAGGGGATTGGTTTGGGGGGTTTGACCCCCTGTTTGCAGCAGGGCCAGGGCTCCTCACTGCTGTGCTGAGCCTTGGCAGAGCATGGTTCTACCACATTTCTCACACATCCTCCTTCATAACATGCTGGATAGAGCAGTTTGTGATGCTGCTGCTGGCTGGGGTTCAGCTGTTCATGTTGCACTGAGCCTTCCCTGACTGCTGGGCTGGAATAACTCTCCTTTCCCTCCACCTCCCAGGCTGAAACTCTCAAATGACGAGATCAAACGAGCGATTTTGACGATGGATGAGCAGGAGGACCTCCCAAAAGACATGCTGGAACAGGTGGGCAACGTGTCTCGTGCTCTTTTGTGGTTGCCTCATGCTGAGACAACGCTGTGCAAAGTGCTTGGGACCAAAAGCACAGCTTTGAGTGTGCTGGGCCCCAAATTATTTACCAGCCACATGCTGAAAAACCACCCAGGTGGGCTGGAGCAGCAGGAAAACAGCTCGGTTGTGGCATCAGTGCTGGGAGCAGCATGGCCCCCATGTGCAATTCCTGTACCCTGGGACCCTGAGGTGGGGCCATTTTGCCTTTTTGTGGCTGCAGCTTGAAGTTTGTGCTCAGTGGTGGTTTATTTTTGAAAGGTTTGACGGTATTTTTGCAGTCCTCTAAAGGGGAATCCCATTTTCACCCCCTCTGAATCCCTTTGGAAGCTTATTACTCACCTGTCCTTAAAGCTGAGCTGGTAATTGCACTTTGAGTTGAGATGTGGGAGGATTCATTTCATGAAATTTCCATCTGCTAATAAGTAGAGTTGCAGCAAATGGGAGTCCCTGACTGACATCTCCTCTGGCAGAGCTGATGTTGAAACCTCCTTGGAGCAGACTTAATTCATTTGTTGTAAAAGCTGAGTGATGGCAGGGCAGAGTCAGGAGACACTGACGTGGTGGAGTAATGTGAGGAAGGTCACAGGGACAGCAGTAACACTTATTTCACAGGTACCTTGGGGTCACTGCCTCTACATGCTGAAAAGGTGTTAGACTCCAGGAAATAAATCACTTTTTAGCTCCTGAAAAAGTGTGCATAGATCTCACGTCCACTGCTGTGCTTTTTCCTGGTCAGCTCCTGAAGTTTGTTCCTGAAAAGGGGGACATTGACCTGCTGGAAGAGCACAAGCACGAGCTGGACCGCATGGCCAAGGCTGACCGGTTCCTCTTCGAAATGAGCAGGTTGGTGGCTCAGGGGACACATTTTGGCCAGTGGCTGCACAGGCTGATTGGGAAGTGGCTGTTTCATGGAGCCTGCTTGGGAAATAAGTCCTTCTTACTGTTTTTCACATCAAGAAATGAGTGGGCCAAGCAGACAGGAGGTTCCAAATTATAAGGATTATTTGTGATGCTCTGTCCTAAAATCAGGGTTGTGCTCCCATACAAGAAGCAGCTGGACAGAGAAAGCGAGAGGAATGGGGAGATGGATTTTGTGATGGTTCTGGGTTGATGGTTGGACTAGATAATCCTGAAGGTCTCTTCTGACCTTGATGATTCTGAGATTCTGTGATCTAACCTGGTCAAGTGGAAGGTGTCTCTACAGGGCAGAGGGGTTGCAACTAAATTGTCTTTCAGTCCCTTCCAACCCAAACCACTTTATGATTCATTGTGGCCCAGGTGGGAAGTGCTGTTAGAATAACACAATGCTCCTTTCCCTTTCATCCTAATGGATATTCAAGCCTGATGGATGTACATTTTGCCCTGCTGTGTAGATGAGTCCCACTTCTCACCTCAGGACTGACTCATCTCTGTATGAGACTGAAAGGAAATGTCATTTCTTCCTGCTCCTGGCAACAATCATTTAAGACTTAGGAGTCTTCAGGGATGAATAACCTTACCTATTGCGTGCACATCCTCTAGAAGTGCCAGGTTAAAATCTTGAAGCTCCTTATTTGAATTGAACTGAGCATTGAACTCTTTGAATTTCTTAGCTGAACTTCAAGCTGGTCACTTGTTGGCAAGCTCAGCGAGTTTTACAATTGGAGATTGCACTGGGAGATCAAAAATAGAAATGCTCCTGTCCTCCCTCAGCACTGATTGCTGTGTGCTTGCTGAGTGTCAAAGGCAGGCAGGATGGAGCTGTGGAGCTCACACCTGAGCCCTCAGGGCTCTGTGGTGCTCAGAATGAGCTTTTCTATCACAGGTCACCTTTCTTCTTCACAGGCTCTCACCCAAGTGTTGCTCCCATGCCTTCACCCTTTGGAAAGCACAATGCAAATGTTTTCCTTGATTTCCAGCAGGGCTTTTTAATTTTGCCTTGTGGTCTGTAACCAAGTGTGATGTCTTTGTCACCTCTGATTAGTACAACAGTGTAGCTCATGGCTCAGTGTGTGAGCATGTCTCCCGTGGGTCCTTGGTGCAAGTGACTCAAATCAGACTGCCATGTGCATACAAGTGAGATCTTGGTTAGCACAAACACAACTGACATGAGCAGAGCCATCACTGACTTGCCCAGGAAAGGGGCTTTCCAGCCCAGTCCATCAAGCTGATGATCAGAAGGTCCAATTTCATTAGTTCTGGTCATAGGTGAGCCTCTCTCCAGCTGCAGCTCATCACAAAGCCATAGGGAGCCCAGACCTCATCAGCACCTTTGCTTAGGAGTGGTTGTGAAAGAACTGTTTGTTCATACTAATGGGGTGTAAAAATCCACTTGTTGAACCTGCTGAGTTAAGGGGATAGGCTTAAGCATGTGCTTAAGAACCCACGGGGATCCACCCCGGGACAGCTGTAGCTTCACTTGTCATTTGTTTCCCATCCCAGCACAGTTTCAGGGAGAAAAGGGGTCATTATTTTTTAATCACCCTGGCTCAGGCATGCTTTGTGAGCACAGCTGTGAGCAGTGGAGCTCTGCCTGGAGCCAGCAAAGCTCAGCCTGCTCCTCCTCTTTGTTTTCCAGGATAAACCATTATCAGCAAAGGCTGCAGTCCCTCTACTTCAAGAAGAAGTTTGCAGAGAGAGTTGCAGAGGTCAAACCCAAAGTGGAAGGCAAGTGACCAAACCTGCTAAGGGACTTTGTGCCAGCACAGGGATCACTCCCAGGAAGAGCATCCTCTGTGCTAGGATGAGCCTGGTCCACGTGGAGCTGGCAGTGAGAGGGAAGGGAAGGGAAGGGAAGGGAAGGGAAGGGAAGGGAAGGGAAGGGAAGGGAAGGGGTTGGTGGTCACTCTTTGGGGGTACTGAAGGGGTTGCTGGTGGGCTGCTGTGACAGGGGGTAATGTCCCACCCCTTTCTGCTTTCAGCCATCCGTGCTGGCTCCAAGGCAGTGTTGCAGAGCAGCAGCCTCCAGCAGCTCCTGGAGGTGGTCCTGGCCTTTGGGAACTACATGAACAAGGGCCAGAGAGGCAACGCCTTCGGTTTTAAGATCTCCAGCCTCAACAAGATTGCAGACACCAAGTCCAGCATTGACAAGTGAGCAGCCCCTGCCCTTATCCTTGGTAGCATCCACAGCCCCCAGGGGTGTTGGAGGGATGCAGGGGTCATTAGCATTACCTCTGGGACATGGGTAGGAGGGAGCAGTCCCCTCCTCTTGCTGCCCAATTTGGCACATCCAGTGATGTGAGTGTGCATTTTTTTGAGCAGGACAGCTTTCAAGGGAAGCCAAGCTGCAGATCAGCACAGCGATTGATGGGGCCTTTCCTTCCTGGGCTGGCTAAACTGCAGCCAAGGCTGATTAGCAGGATCATCTTCCAAATGTTTTTTAACCCCTTTGGAGATGCCAAGAGCCAGAGAAAGGGTTCCCAGGGGCTTTTATTCACAGGAACTCCCTCTGCCACTCTCATACTGATGCAGCCATTGCCTGGTTTGCTCTGCCCTGCTGAGCTGTGTTCACAGAGCAAGAGGAGCCGAGTCTCAAACCTGCCTGGTCTCATCCATCAGTAAAGATGGTGGAGGACAAGAGCAGTGATGCTCAAGTCACCTCCCCTGGGTTCCTCCTGTGTAGAACCCTTGATTGCGGGGGCCAGGCTGCTCTGCCCTGTAGCTGTGCATGGGACAGACCGATCCCATCAAACAGCATCCTTACAGAAATCCTCAAATAGTTAATTATTAGGGTTTTACCAGGGGTTTTGACTGAACAATGAGCCCCCCAAGATGCTGCCACACTGACTTCTCTGTTCCTCTCTTCTAGAAACATCACCCTGCTGCACTATCTCATCACTGTTGTGGAAAAGAAATACCCCAAAGTCCTCCGCCTGCACGAGGAGCTGCGGGACATCCCACAGGCAGCCAAAGTCAAGTAAGCAGGATCAAGGTGGCATTCAGGCAGCCCTGGGAGCACCTCTCCCCTCATTTCAGCCTGCTTTTCTGTGTCACCTCACCCCAGCTCACCCTCCTGGCCAGATCCTCTGTCCCATGCCATGGCCACGCTGGCCCAGAGCAGCCCAAGACTCAGAAACAAACATCACCTGGCAGCTTTAAATCAGAGCCCTTGCAGGGAAGGCTGGAAACTTCTGAGCTTGGGGGAGGAGAGCTGCTTGGAGCAGCCGCTTCCTGTTGCTATCTCACCGCAAAAGCATTTAATTAATTTCTAATGGTGCATTAAGGAACCTGGGAGGAAGCGGCTGCGGTGTGGCTGCAGATAAAGGGCAGCTGTTTTATCTTCATGTGCCAGGGAGGCTCTGCCTGCAGCATGGGCAGGACCAGGCAGCTGTGGGAGGGACTCACCTGCATCCAGCTCCTGTCTGCCTCTTGTTCTACCAACGTGGAGTTTCTGGGGTTTGCAACCAGCTTTTTAACCCTGCCCAGTGACCTGTTGGGAACAGGCTGCCCCAGTTCAGCAAAGCCCTTAAACACAGCCTGAACCTTTAAGTTCAGGAGGAATCTGCCTTTGATCTGCAAAGCCCTCAAGTATGTGCTGAAGTACCTCTGAAATCAGTGAGGCTCTGTTTTGGTTTTAAACTCCAGCAGGAGTTTATGGGCTTTGATGCTTCAGGGATGTGAGCAGCAAAGACCACACGTTTCTGCAGCCATTTGTGTTAGCTGTGGACATGGAAAGGGGCTGAAACTGCACCCCTTTAGAGAGCATGCAGGTAGAACAGGTTACCCAGAGAGGTTGTGGATGCCCCCTCTCTGGAAGTGTTCCAGGCCAGGTTGGACAGGGCTTGGAGCAGCCTGGGATAGTGGAATGTGTCCCATGGCAGCAGGGTTGGAACTGGAAGGGCTTTGAGGTCCCTTCCAACTCAAACCTTATTCCATGATGTCTTCTAAGCATCAAAGCTCTCTTGTAGCAGTGGTGGGTTCCCAGGTAAAATGTGTACTGGAGAAAACAGGGATCCTCATGTATAAAATGTCAAATAATCACCAGCTGTTGGGGTTGAGCACAGTGACAGGACAAATCTTGGTGTGCAGGGAAGAGTGTTCTTCTGCCAGAGGGTGGCTGGACACTGGAACAGGCTCCCCCAGGGCAGTGTCACAGCACCAAGCCTGACAGAGCTCCAGAAGCATTGGACAATGCTCTCAGGCACGGGGTGGGATTCTTGGGGCTGTGCTGTGCAGGACCAGGAGTTAGACTTGGAAATCCTTGTCAGTCCCTTCCAACTCAGGGTATTCCATGGTTCTGTGGATGTGTGGTGCTCAGTTTGTAGGCATCAGCTGAGGGCATGGCTGAGCAGGACATGCTCCATGCTGGTGGAGACTTTGGTTTTCCCATGCTCTGACCTGCAGCTGTTGCACAGACACATGTATGGGAAAGAAAACGCCTGCACAGAGGGTTTCTTTACCCCCCTAAACTTTATCATTTCGCTCTAAACTGGACACCATATGTAACATTTGGGTTTGGTCCAATCTAGAGCGAAACCAAAAAGTTTCTAAAGCTCTGGAAAACCCTGAATTCCCCCCAGTCCTGCAGCTGTGAAGCAGAAATTGCCGCCTCTGTCAATCCCACCAGCAGTAATGAACTGCTGGAGCACGGGGCTCCCAAAACTGCATTTTCCCAGACTAAACCTGCCAGGAATGCTTGCCCCATGACCCAGTGTCAGCATTTCCAGGGACCCCAGCCCTTGCACAGACACCCCTGGAAAGGCATCAAGCCTGTGGTCACTGAGGCTTTGTGAGAAAGCTTCCCCTGACATAATAGTGGTAGAAACCCATGAGCACTTGAATTTGAAGCTCATCAGAGGCTTGAGCCTTGTGTAAACAAAGGCAGCGCCAGACGTGGTGATTTATTTTTATTTCTCTATATTTGGGCTGTCTCCCTTTGTGAAAGCCTCGGAAGGATGCTTTGCCTGGTGTTCACCCAACCATGGTACCCTGAATAACTCTCCTCTGTGCACTGGGACAATGATCTCATCTACTCCTGGACCTGGAGAGAAATCTGTGCCCAGCAAGGCACTCTCTTGAGCCATCCTTTCACTTGGAGAGGGCTGGAGGCTGCTGAGCTTGCTAAACCTGCACAGTCCCCTTGATGAAAAATACAGAAAAGCACTTTGTTTTGAAACAAACAGCTGCAGCCACTTTGAGATAGTCCCAGCTTAGAGGCTGATTTGCTGCTTGAGACACGCTGATCTGCAAAAAGAAGGCAATGTGGGCACGGTTGGGGTCTTTTCATGGGAAAACCAGAGTCAAGTTGGGCAGAGAGCTGTAGATTTTGCTGGGAAAAGCTGAAAACTAACATCTTGCTATTTCCAACAGCATGACCGAGCTGGAGAAAGAAATAAACACTCTGAGAAGTGGCCTGAGAGCAGTGGAGACTGTAAGTATTATTTAAATCAAGTATAGTCCAGCCTGGCTCTGAGCAGCACTGCATCCCTCCTTGGGGAGGCAGGCCAGGGAGCTCCCAGTGAAGCTGCTTTTATCTCACATCCTGGAGATCTGTTTGCCTTTCCTTCCTGCCCTGCACATGTGCCTGTCCTCTCAGGGCTGTTCTGGCACTGAAGTTACCATGTATGATTAGGCACATGCATGGTTTGTGTCTAATGCATCAAGGGAGGCTGAGTAAGCCTACAGATGATGCCCAAGGAGGATCTGTGATGTGCAGAGGAGTCTCCCCTTGGCTGGAAAACCACTGAGGGTTGGGGAGCACTTCTGCAGCACAGCTGGAGTGGTGATGAAATAGTGGAGGTATCCCAAAGGACTCACTGTCTTGCTGAATTATCCTGCTTCCATAAACTTTCCTGCAGGATTTGGCCTAAAAGCTTACTTCAGGCAGTGTAATCCAGGGTGTCATGCATGGCAGGGGCAGCTGCAGTGGGGGTTCCAGCAGAACCCCTGGCACTGATTCAGGCACACTCCCAGTGACACTACCAGTAGCCAGGGGTGTTTGTGTCCCTCATCAGCCAGGGCCTGACCAGATTTACCTCTTTTTCCCCCTCAAAGGAGTTGGACTTCCAGAAGTCTCAGGTTCAGCAGGCAGGTGACAAGTTTGTGTCTGTGGTCAGCCAGTTCATCACATTGGCCAGCTTCAGCTTCTCAGATGTCGAAGATCTCCTGATGGAAGCAAAAGAGCTGGTAAGGCCACCAATGTCCTTGAGATCTGAGCAGCTTTTCAGCCTCACCTCCTTCTCCCTGGCTGTACCCATTGTCCAGCTGGCATTGTCCTTCTGACCCATGGTTGGGCTTTATCATAGACCTCCCTGAGGTGGTTAACCCAGGCCACCCCTTTGGCCTGCTGATGGTAACCTGGCAGAGACATTCTCAGCATGGAGTTAGGACCGGGGACAGATGCTCTGCAAACTGTATCATCTTGGCTGGATCTGGAGGAGAAGGTCTGGTTGTGGTCCCCAGCATCTGTGGAAGCCCCACTCTGAAGCAATTTTCCATGGTTGTTGGAAGGGATGGGCTGTGTGGAGTGCTCCAGCTCTTTGCTTTTTAAACAATGTCCAGATTCAAGTTGTGTTCCTGTTTTTTCTTAGGAAAGCAGAAACATCCCCTTTTTATAAACTTTATATCACATGAGGAGAGTGTTTTCAGCCTTCCCTCCCCCACCACAATCTCTGGTAACATGGCAGAGAATTGTAATATCTTGATTAAAATCAGCAAGATTAACCTCAATTATATTGACTTATATAGTGGCACTTCTCAGATTCCTCCCTGCATCTTGAAGTGTTAAGCCTCTTAAGTAAACAAAGAAATAAAAATTCACTAAATATCTTTTGAAGAGCCAGGGGCACCCCTGCAAATCAAACTAAATCATACAGGCAGGCTTTAAAAATGTTCCTCTTGGTCTACCCTGCAATATCAAAGCAACTAATAAATCTGTTGGTGCTTTGATTTTGTTTTCCTTTTCTTTTAAGCGTGCTTATCTCCAGAATGTGCCTTCACAATTTTAACAAACTTGCCCTGCACAAAGAGTCTCCTTCAGCCTAGAAGTGAGAACAAGGAGTGTCAGTCCCAAGGACAACTTGGGGGCTGTTTGGGGACCAGGACATGTTGGCAGATCGTGGATGTCCTGTCCTGACCTCTGCTACGGCCTCATTCGACTCCCTCACATTAATGGTGTGCAAACAGCACAAGAGGCAGGAAAACTCCCTATTTCCCTGCCCAGGGCTGTGCCTGAGCCTGGGCAGAAATCTCTTTTAGAAGTTTCACCAACACATTTGGTTTCAATAGCAGAGCATGTGGCAATGATAAATAATACCCCAAAAATACTTCAAAGAAAAACTTAAAAGTGCAAGTTTCCCTTCCCCTGCCGTGTTTACTATTAGTTTTATGTCTTCAGTCCCACAGTATTTTGCTTCCTTGTTTTTACTGCTGCTTAGTTAATAAAGTGGAGTTGGGGCAGGGGAGGCTCAGCAGAGCCAGAGGCAAGATGGGGAGAGGGGTCTTGATAGTCATCCAGGTCTTGCAGGGCAGCAGGTAACACATCAGGTGATTTATGTCAGGTTTAAATCAAGTCTTGATGAGGCAAAGCCCTGCTGTGTGCTATGGCTGCTGGAAGAGTTGCACTCTGCTCTGAGAGAGCAGAGTTTCACCAGTCCAGTGGATTTATCCAAGACTGATGCACCCCTGTCTTCTCTCTTCCAGTTTTCCAAGGCTGTGAAGCACTTTGGAGAAGACACAGACAAAATGCAGCCGGACGAATTCTTTGGCATCTTTGACCAGTTCCTTCAAGCTGTGACTGAAGCCAAGCAGGAGAACGAGAACATGAGGAAGAGGAAGGAGGAGGAGGAGCGCCGGGCACGCATGGAGGCACAGGTGAGCACACACCAGCAAGCCTGGCAGCACCCCCAGGGCACCTGGGAGTGGCAACCTTGTCATGATGTCCCAGTGGTGGTCAGGGTGGCACAAGCAGCACTGAAGACTGGGAAGGGAGTTTCTGAGGTCTTAGACCCAATGGCTTTTCACTTTTGATTACTTGATTTATGACCTTGGGTTGGGGAGGCCTTGCAGTGAAATGTGCAGCAGAGCTGGTGCTGTCTGTTGGCTGCTGTGACCCGTGAGCAGCAGCCATGGGGCTGTGACCCTCAGCCCATGGTTTTATCACAGAATCTCAGAATCATAGAATGGTTTGGACTGGAAGTGACCTAGTTCTAGTTCCAGCCCCCTCACTGTGGGCTTGGACACCTTCCACTAGACAAGGTTGCTCCAAGCTCTCTCAGACCTGGCCTTGGAGCACTTCCAGGGTTGTTTATCAATAACCCTGACCAGCTCTCATGTGCTAAGCACTGGGGTGGGAAACAACCCTTGCTCCTTGAGTTTTGGGGATCACCATGCACATGCTGGGCACCCCTACAACCACCTGTGCGAGACTGAGGTGCCTTCTTTCGCCCTGCAGCTGAAGGAGCAGCGGGAGCGGGAGCGCAAGGCGAGGAAGGCGAAGGAGACGGGCGAGGAGAGCGGTGAGTTCGATGACCTGGTGTCGGCCCTGCGCTCGGGCGAAGTCTTCGACAAGGACCTCACCAAGCTGAAGCGCAACCGCAAGCGCATCACCAACCAGCTGGCGGAGAGCGGCCGCGAGAGGCCCGTCACCAAGCTCAACTTCTGAGAAACAAACTGACAGCAGAGCCCAGCAAAGGACACGCGGGTCAGTCTTTCCGAAGTGGCTGTGGTTTTTGGGCTTTTTGGTTTTTGTTTCCATGACGCTGCCTCGCGATTGCGAGCGGAACGGTGGCACGCGCTCTGTCCCCGCGGGCGAGCGTGTGTGTGTAGATACTGTGTAAATAGTCGGGTCGGGGGTGTGGAGGGAGGTGTGTGGGCAGCTCACGGTGGTGAGTGCCAGAACCACCTTCTCCCCACTCCAAAAAGTAGTTCTCCCCATGCACAAGCACAATGCCGCGTCCGTGGAGCAAGAGAGGACCCAACCCCAAGCCGCCGGTTGTCCCCGTGGTCACAAAGCCAGCGGGGAAGCTGCCTCCTGCTGCTCTCCTGCTCAGAACCCCCCAGGGCCGTTTGCAGGGGACGCCTTGCACACAAGGTTTAAAGAAGAAAAAAACACAAAAGCAAAGTTGACTGAACTTTAACCCATTGTTTGTTTGTTTGTTTTCTCTCACTGTTGTGATTATTCTGAGAAACGCGCAGATCTGTGCGTTCGCGCTGGTTCCCGAGCTCGGCGCCGCGGGTGCTCCCGGCGATGCTCTTCCCGTCATCCTTGGGAAATGCTCTTTTTCCTCCTGCTGCCACCTTGCTAAAGGACAAACTTTACCCCAAAGTGCTTCTCGCTGTAACGCCACACTGATGTATTTATACTTTTGCAACGTTTTCTGGCCCAAGACGGTGGGAAAGGTTCGGTTCTCGGAGGAGACGAAGAGCATAAACTTTTGCGTTGTAACTTTTGTTCTTGCTTTCTGTTCAATGGGACAAACTGTATCCTCTGTCAAGGTGGGTCAGGACCAAAGGTCTCTGAAATACAAAGGGGTTGGGGTAAAACCCACCAGCTTTCACCTGCCTTATTTTCCTTTTTCTTTCTCGGACACACAGAAGCAGCGATGCCAAGAAACACTTGTCTCTTAGCCAAGTCCTTTTTTTGACTGGTTTGCTGTTCATTGTCATTGCAAATTTGTAAGCAGAACTACCTGTCAAATGTCAGTCCGATAAAAAAAAAAAAAGACAAAAAAAACCAATAATAAAAGTAATTCAGAGCTCTCAGGGAGTAATAATTTAAGGGTTTAGAAAATTAAGAATTGGAGAATAAAAAATAACCACCATTAACATATTAACATTTCTATTCTTAAATTATGCTGAGTATATAGAGGACTGTTACTTTTTACTTTTATTTATTTGTGGTATGTTTTTTAAGAAAGCAAAACAAAACCTTTTTATACCACCAATACTTTTGTGATCTTTTTTTTTGTTTGTTTGTTCTTTTTCCTGTGGAGAGATGAGTTTGTCCCTGTTGCACTAGATATTAACACTATTTGAAATAAGGTTGGTTGTTCTTTTTTTTTTTTTTTTTCTTTTTTTTGTCAGATAATCGGTATTACTGGTGGGTATGGGATGTCAGTTAACTATATGTACTGTATAGCAAAAGTGCTGTTTAAACTAATTTGTATAAAAAAAATATGGTTCTAAGCACCTGAAGGCCACAGGGTCTGTGTGCTGAGTGAAAGCTGTGAAATCTCTCTCGAAGCAGAATTGTCAAGAGCTGTGGTTTTACCATTTTGTTCTTTTCTTCGTTGCAACGTTTAACGCACTGTAGATTTTAAAAAAAGAAGAAAAAAAAAAGAAAAAAGAAAAAAAATACTTTCTGAGTAGCATTTAAAGCAGTAATAAATAAAGCAGGTAAGTGCAAAAATAAGGTCCAGCACCTCATAGCCAAGCAGCTGCAAAACCTGCAGATTATGTTCAAAGGTGGAGTTAAGCACTTTGCTTTAAGAAGGAGGGGGAAATAAAGACAAAAGGTAATGATAATACTATTCCTTAACTAAAGTGCCTCTATTTATATTTTTTATTTATGGCTGAAAAAAAATGGGGCTTGATACAATTGAGGGAATGGACTATGGGGGGAATTGAAAATATATAAAATAAGAAGGAAAAAAAAAAAAAAAAGGTTAAAAAGAAAAAGTTTGGCTTCTGATGGTTTAAGGAATGGTTGGTCACATGTGTTTAATTGGGCAGGTGGTGGGGCCAGAAAGGGCAATCTCCTCCCAGGGTCCAGCACCCACCCCGGCTCCTGCCTCTGCAACCCCAGTGCCACATCAGGACCTTTCCTGACAGATTTCCTCTTGCCCTTCCAAACTTCTTGGGTTGTTGTTGTTTTTTTTTTAATTGTTTTACAACAGCCTCATTATCAGGCTGACTTTGCCATTTCTTTGTTTTCTTTCAAAAAAAATAGAAAAAAGAAAAAAATATTATATCTCTATAAATAAATACAAAGGCTGTGTGCAGATAATTCCATGTGCCATTGTCGAAAACTACTTTTTAGATTGGTGCTGGTGTAAGTAGCCACTCTTTTCTCTTGGGTGTGTATTTTAAAGATGATTTTTTTTTTTTTAATAATGCCAAAAACAAAACAACAAAAAAAAATCCATCATAATTTGTAAACGAAAGTTTATGTCTTGGACCTTATTAGCTTCGTAGTGACTAAGGTAGTCTGTTAGGTGCAAGGATGTTAGTAGTTGTAGCTAGTGGGAAATGCTGTGTGATGTTATGAGATTGTACATTTTCTAAGATGGCAATATGCAATAAAGCGAAACAATTTCGGTGAGTGTACATGGCAGAGGCGTGAGTTATTTTTTAGGGGACAAAAATGGGATAATTAGGAATTGAGGCAGGAGTTGAAAAAGAGGCTCTCTGAGGGTTGCCCTTTTTTGGGTGTGTTTGCAGGCATTTCTGGGCTCAGGTGATAACCCCTTCACCTTGCCCTGAGTGCTGGGTTTTAGGAGATTGGGTTTTTTTCCACCCTGCTGCGTTTAAGGCAGTTGGGTTTTTCCACCCTCCAGGATTGCAGCATCCTCATTGTCACCCACATGTGGCTTCTGAAATGCCTTCCAGTTGGTGAACTCATTCATTTCTCCTTGTTTTGTTGTTGCTGGTGCCTGTTCCCACCTTGGTGGGAATTTTTCCAAGGCTTTTCCAGGATCCTGCATTGAGGCAGCAGCCAGTTTTGCATTGTGGCATTGGATCCTGTCCCTTTTTCCAGCAGAAGTGCTGGCTGGGCTGGCCACTATGCCTCTAGCAAGCCCATCTAGTGATGTTTCCTTGGCAGTAGCCCAAACCCCTCCTGGCTTATTCCTGCTCACCTTTTCCCACACACCTTTCCAACCAGGATCTGTGTTACTTTTCTATTTCCAGTGCTGTTGGGTGATTTTTGCATCACCCAAAGACACCCCCAGACCCCACTGCCTGTGCCGTGGGAGCACATCTGCATTGTGCTCTGACCCATGGGATTCCCACTTTGGACTGGGGCTGGCAGGGAGCACAGATTCCATCCCCAGCCCTGGCAATCGTGGGCTGGTGATGCCATGGGAAAGCAGCCCAGGGCTGTGTGGTGCTGGGACCCAAGGAAAACAGCAACAGCTTCAACTTCTCTTCCCATCATAAATCCCTGTGTCCCCAGCATAGGGCTGGTTGGGGTTTGTCCATAAATAGATGTGAACAAGCTGGCCAAACCCCACAAACCCATGAGGGCCTGAAATTCTAGTTCATGGCAGATTGCAGGTTTCCTGGGCCATGCTATTGTGTGACACTGGATGGTCCCCAGGATGGAGGCAGGGTGGCTCTGGGAGATGTGAGCGAGGTCAAGACACAGCTTTTTATTCAACCAAGAGGCTTGATGGGAAAAAATATCCTAGTAACTTTCAATCTTCCTCAACTTCAAACCCTTCCACATGGCTGGATTAGCCCCATCTATTGTTTAGGAATACAAATTTCAGATACTGTTGGAATCTGAGGTATTGATGATTCTGAGATCGTAGAAAGTCTCTGTCTTTCTGCCCCACTGCCAAAGCAGAAGCCATAATTGGTCTGTGCTGGTTTCCAGGTTGTTTATTCTGTTTATCTCTAACATGTCCTGCTGCCCTGCCCAGCTCTGTCCTGCAGGGCAGCGTGTGGGGCTCTGCCCTCAGTGGGATGTGACAAACATTAAATACCAGAAACTCCCTGGGCTGGATTTACAATAACGTGCCAATGTCTGTCACCTACGCTGGACAGTGTGTCCCCAGTCTAAACCAACAGAAAAATGCCAACACCACAGTGAAACATGGAGGGCATGAAGAAGGAGAAAAAGGACAAGGCACACCCAATTTCCTCCATCTTGTCCCCTTTGAACTCCTAATCTAGAATCCTAAAATTTTACTTTTGCACCCATACCACACTTAATTATTGCTTATATCAAACACTCTGAGCTTGTAATTCATCCTGTAAGATTGAAAACTCTTTTCCATGGACAGAGATCACAGCCAGTGTCTCTGGGGGCTCTGTCCAGGGGGGTTCCTGACCCCTGCCAGGGTCCCAGGCCTTCCAGGGCAGCCAGAGGGAAGCCCTGCATTCCCACAAGATACAATGTCATCCTAGGCAAAAGGGGGCCAGGGTGAGCATTGTGCTGGACTGGCACACCTGTGCTGTGTCAGCCCATGTCCACTGATGTCCTGGCTGGCTGGGCTATCACCTGAAAAAAGGCTCCTGTGCCCCAAATCCTGGAAGCTGTTCCCTCCACTTACAGCCCTGAGCCAGCACATCCTTGTGTGCTGGCTGCTCCAAACCTGCCCAGACCAGACCTGGTGCCAGGGAAGCTGCCGGGCACGGCGCTCCTGGAGGAATTGTCCCATAGGGCCACCCGGGTTGGTGGCACCAAACCACCAAACCTGCTGAGCCAGCCCTGATGGTGCTCTGCTTCAGCCCGGCAGCTTTCCCTGCTGCCCAAGGCTGGGGTGACAGGAGTGTCGGGTGTCACCTCCTGCACTCAGCCTGTTCTTGGCATCGCCCCCAGCTGGGAAAAGATGAGTCAAGGGCTTGCGGCAATGGCCTGATGCAGGCAGCGTTGCAGCATTGCATGCAAAGCTCAGCTCAGCAAGTAGGGCAGGCATGGCCAGATGGGGACACGGCCAGCTCCCATCCTGCTGGCAGCCACTCTGTGCTGCTGGACTTCTGGACTATTTATTTAATCCCAAAAAAAGGGGACCGTGGGCCCAATGGACCTGTCAGACTTTGCTATCTCTGCTGGAGGCCTTTGGAAAAGTGTAAGCAAATCAGGGATGTTGCCAGTTCGGCTCCCACCTGTGCTGTGGGACCTGTCCCCACTGCCACTGCCCCCGTGTGACACCCCAAGGATGCTCTGGGGTAAAACTGCACTTTGCCATCTTCACTGTCACACAGCCTGATCAAATCTGCAGTCCTTGTGCAGGGCTGGCACTGCTGGACTGCCACAGGAACAGGCACAAGTCTGATGAGGAGCAACTGGGAGAGCTCAGCCTGGAGAAAAGGAGGCTCAGGGGGGACATTCTCACTCTTTACAACTCCCTGACAGGAGGGTGGAGTTGGTGAGAGTTGATCTCTTCTCCTAGGTAACAAACAACAGGACAAGAGAAAACAGCTTCAAGTTATGCCAGGGCAGGTTTAGATTGGATATTAGAGAAAAGTTTTTTGTCCAAAGAATTTCCAAACATTGGAACAGTCTGCTTAGGGCAGTGGTGAAGTCACCATCCCTGGAGGTATCTAAAAACCATGTAGATACTGCACCTGGGGACATGGTTAATGGTGAGATTGGCAGTGCTGGGGGAATGGTTGGATTCAATGATCTTAGAAATCTTTTCCAATCTAAATGATTCTGTGGTTCCAAACAATTCTGTGATTCTGTGATTCTCAGCTCCCATAAATGCTGGTTATTTCACCAGTGCTTTGGGTGAAAACATTCTTCGAGCTTTGCTTCTGGGGGAGACAGGAGAGGCCAAGAGGACACGAAGGTGATGCATGCAGGAGGGAGGGGATGAGCTCCACCTCCACTCCATCTCCTGCAGCAAATCCTGCAGACATCTCTCCTGTGACCTCTCTCCCTGGCATTGTTCAGGGTCCTCCAGCAGATGCATGTGGAAAGGAGAGTTCTCCGTTTGAATCAGGAGTGCTCTGATCCGAAACCTCTGAGCATCTTTTGTCATTTTTAGTCTTAAATCGGGCTTGATGAGAATGTGCAGGTGAGAAATCCCGTGCTGCCGGGCCCCACCGGAGCCTCAGCAAAGGCAGGGGAAGCTGCCATCTGCTGGCACTTTCCACCTTCAGCATTTCAGAGCTGTCAAGTACAAAATAAATTCTGCCCTTGTTTTCCTCTGCGATCTCTACTGTGGTCTGAAAAGTTCTCCTGCTAAATTTTCAATAGAAGGTTCCCCCAGCATGGTTGAGGAGGGTTAATTTTAATTCTCTCTATTGTAATTCGACTCAAATAGCCAAAGGTCACAGCCTGTGGCTTCTCCGTGACTTTTGGCAATGCCTGACCTTCAGGTGGATGCACAGTGTGTAAAAATGCATATGTGTGTAAGATAAAGTAACTCAAAACAGATTCATTGGTCATCTGAACTTACTTACTTCCATGGCTTTTGAAATTACCACAGAATGCCCAGCTCCACTACAGTGTCCCCAAGGGCCTGCCCCAGTGCCAGGATTTGTGCTGGGAGCCTGTTTCTACCCAGCTTTCCTTACACTTTGTATGCACTCTGTTGTCACAATGTAAAGAACTTGAAATTAAGCTGGAGTTTCCCAGTTCTCAGATCAACTCTGTGAAGGTAAATCATTGAAATTGCCATTTTTTCCCATTACTTTCTTTATTGCCCATATTCCAGTATTTGCTCATGTGCTCTCAGCTCAGAGGTGGCTCTGCAGGAGGGGCAGGACAAACTCACTTTTATTTTGGGCAACAGCAGGCAGAGCTG
This sequence comes from Lonchura striata, assembly GCF_050655825.1. Lineage (NCBI taxonomy): Eukaryota > Metazoa > Chordata > Aves > Passeriformes > Estrildidae > Lonchura > Lonchura striata. Next base: position 68,972,245 of record NC_140707.1, on the reverse strand, counting down.
CTCTAAACCAGGATTATCCTGGGCACCAGCACAGCAAGTCTGGAGTGCCCAGCTTTGTTCCTGCTGCCTAACCCATACCTGTGCCCTGCCAGGACACTGCTGTAAGCTGGGCTGGGAGTGCCCCTGGCTTTACCTGGGCTTTGGGTGATGAGGGATGCCAGCAGCTTTTCCATCTGCTTGGATTTGTGCCTGTGTACTTTGATATGGCTTTACTTTGCCAGGCTCTGTGCAGAGCATCCCCTGGGCTCAAGGAAAAGTAAGAAAGTCCCAGTTTTGTGCTTTGCCCAGCTTCTGATCTTTGCCTAAAACCCTTTTTGCTGTGAAATCAGAGAAACATTCAGGCAAGACCTAGTTTTTATGGCAAATCTTTCCAATTTAATAGCAGGAGGCAATCACCACTTGAGTAACATTTTCTGTAAAGACTCCACAATTCAGATGCTGTATTCAGAACTTGACATGACCTCAGGGATGCTATATTACCAAATGTTCTGTAAAATGCACCAGACTGAGCACAGAGGCCACAGGCACAGATCAGGCACAAGTGCTGCAGCACATTAGATTCCACTGGAAAAAATAAGTGACCTGGTTACTGAAGGCATTTTTTATCCCTGATGCTGAGATTCTTTCAGAGTATGTTGCTAAATCAGGTAAGCAAATTACATTTATGGGGTTGTGAAGGAACTGCTGGGAGGGCAAGATGAATTTCAGAGAAATTTATTTTGCTGGTTTTGTTCACATCTGCCCTGAGGGCAGATGAGCCTGGGGGAGTGTGTTAATCTGTAGGGCCCATCCAGAGGTGTTTTGAAGCACCAGCATCCTCCCAGCTGCTCTCCAGTGGGAGTGGGGAGGGCTGAGCTGGCCTGGTGTTTTCCATAATCTCACACAGGAGCCAGCTTGGTGTCCATGTGCAGCCCCAACATGGGGACAATTTTCACTTCTCTGACTGGGAATCCCTCAGTGAATCCCTCTGGCCAAGCCCCCAAGCAGTACCCAAAGTGTTTAAGCCTCTGCATCAGAGCTGCTGGCAGAAAGCAGGAGGAGCTATCCCTGCTGCCTTCAGCCAGACTTGCTCTGGCCCCTGGGAGAAACACAGATGTTCCTCCAGATGTGGAAGGCTGATCAGCACTATTTCCACTCCCAATCTCCATCCCAGAAACAGAGGAATATAATTTTCCTGAACAATTTCCCCAAAGTCATCACGGCTGCATCTTTTTGCTTTTCTTTATGGTGGCAAGGAGGTGTCCCCATGTCTGAAGGAAAAGCAAATGTGTGGAGCACTGTGGTTTGCAAACACCTTTAACTCTTCAGGGCACAAAATAAAAGGCCCCTGAAGAAAGGCACAATCCTCTAGTCTAAGGAAGTCTTTCCAAAAAACTTTATTACCTTTATGATTACCTTTTGATGTTCCCTTAGCTTCTGAACTGACTGTGCAAGAGATAAGATTAAAAATAAAGGCAAGAATAATGGATGTATAAAATTAAGGATCCCAAGTGCTTGGAAATTGCTCCCTGGTTGGTTTTGTGGGTTTCACAAAGGCACTGCTTGCCTTTGTGAAACCAGCTGAACCTGGAGGAGCTCAGTGCCAGCAGTCAAGAAATAACACAAATAACAAGCAGTTCCTCTCAGGGTGAATTTACTTCCTCTGCTGAATCACAGCTGGATCCTACTCATCTCCTGTGATCACCAATGAGCCTGTGGGCACACTGGTGTGCTCTGCCACCCAGTACAAACAGCCCCAGCACACAGCCCCCTTGTTAAACTTCCTCTGTCACAGCCTCCTGGGGTCGTCGTGGCTGAGATCATCCAGAACTCCCCAGACAGATTAGTGCAGACCTCGGTGTGGCACCCTGGGGTTTCTGCTGCTTTCACTTTGATTTCCCCTGTGACCATTTCATGCCACTGAGAGGAAAAAAAAACAAACAAAAAACCAACCAAAAACCTAGAAATGCTGAGCTGCTGCCCAAGCACTTTGGCTGTGGACAGTGTGGATGCTTCAGCACTCAGTGGCCTGCCAGCAGCGTGGCACTGAAAAGCCAGCACTCCTCTGCAAACTGGGAACAGCAGCAGGGCTGCCCATGCTGCAGGAGGCAGAGCTGGCCTCATCCTCCCCCCTTCATTCCCAGTGAAGCCACTGGGACTCACCCCACTGCTCATGGCAAGCCCGAGGCTTGCAGCAGCAGAGCAGCACTGTGCAGTTGAGCAGGAGGTCCACCAAGAGTGGATCTTATTGTGGGTTATTCCTCCTGGAGGACTTGGGATCTTTTCTCTTTAGCACTTTGTGCTTCTGTAACGCTTTGCAAGCAGATCTAGATGTGCACCCATTTATTATTAATAATCAGAGTTATGTGCAAATACAGAAGCATCCAGAGTGCAGGGGCAGCTGTGCTGCTGAACAAAGCACGCTGCCAGCACTGGGGCTGAGCTCACCAGCCCTCCAGGCTGCAGTTCTGCAGCTCTGGCCTGCATGCACAAAATCCCACTTCTCTGATGTGCTTTCCAAAACATTCATTTCAGCCTGTACAACAAACTTCCCAAAGAGCAGCACGTGTTGAATTTGTCTTTCGGAATAAGTTTTGGTGAGGTGCTCTTTGGGCATCGGTCACAAGCCCTACCCTGAGTGCTCCTGTTTGGGAAGCAGTGGTTCTGGGGGTTGAGCTCATTATCAGAAAGGCTTTTCTCAGCATCACTGCCGGGACAGCTCTGCTGGCTGCTGAGGTCTCTGCTGGCATCTGCTGGATACAGGAATCATCACCAGCGCTGCAAGAGAGGCAGCAATGGGGTATTTCTCCTGAGCTCTCCCCGTTCTGGTGATTGATGGCAGCTATTACAGCCCATCTGGCTGTCACTTGTAAATACTGCTAATTGGACTGCTAATTGTTCACACTTCCTAAGTTATGTACACAGCATTTGCTTTGAACCGAGGCTTCATCCACAGATTAAGAAGGGAGGGGAAAATAACTACTTGAATGAATCTGATGATTAAATCAGCAGGAAAACTACCACTGCATGCAGTTGGAGCAGTATGTTCTGAAATGTTTGTCATTCATCAAGGCTTAATGTTTTCCTTCTAAGATATAATGCATTCGTTCAGCCAGTGGCATGTTATCATTGCCAAATACTAAGGTACTCTTAAACTGAGGGTTTAAATATGCTGGAAAGTCAACAAGAGACCAAAGAGCCCAAAGACTAATTTTTAATTTGCCTTGGACTGCAGTTTTCTCCAGTATCCATGGCTGAACTGGTCTTCAAATCACTTGAAATCCTCTTTCTCCTATGCTGAATATCCTACACAGAATAATCCACATTATTTTTGGCGTGCTTAAATATGTCCTAACATCTTTGAGCAAATAAGATTTGTGCAATTTTTGCTTTGTCCAGGCTCATCTCAAGGGAGGAAAAAGGAAAGAAACTGGAGGGTTGGAGCCTCAGAGCCTGTTTTGTAGTGTCTAAAACATCAGTGTCTTCCTGCCTCCTGAGTTTTTCAGCCCAGAGAAAGGGGATCTCTAAGTGGGGTGACACCAGCACGGGCATGTGGGAGATGTGGGGGTGATGTCCCATAGTGGCTTGGCCAGGAGCCACCTGCTGCAAAGTTTTCTCACGAAAGAACAAGCAGCTGCAACTACAGAGGGCAGAGTTTTCAGAGCTAGAGTAAAACAGTGGCTTAATCCACTGGTTTTGTTCTCCCAGACGAGCACGTGGAGCTGTTGTGAGGCACAGGGACAGACCTTCTCAACCACTCTGGTGCTGGGTGAGAAGCAGCAACCTTCAGCAGAGCTGGGACCCAGCAGCATTTCAAGGACTGTTCTGGCAGGCAGCCTGCAGCCTTTGGTGTGGTTTGAGCTGTTTGTGGTTTAGCTAATACCATTTGGTTGTATTTTTTAAAACATACTTTTAAAAACGTGGCTGTAAGGACCTATATACCTGACTTGTGGCTGAGGGAGTGTTTAGCCAGGAAAAAAACTATCTGAAGGGAGGTTGTAGCCAGGTGGAGTTGGTCTCTTCTCCCAGGTAACAAATAACAGGACCAGATGAAAATGCCTCAAGTTGCAGCAGAAGAGGTTTAAATTGGATATTAGGGGAAATATCTTCACAGAAAATGTTGCCAAACACCGGTACAGCTGCCCAGGGAAGTGGTAAAGTCACAATCCCTGGAGGCATTTAAAAGACACACAGGTGTGGCACTTAGGAACATGGGTTAGTGGTAGATTTGGCCGTGCTGGGACTTGATGACTTAAGAAGCCTTTTCCAACTGAAATAATTCTATGATTCTGTGATTATGAGGAGCACAGGCCAGGCACAGCTTTGAAACACAAGCTGGCTCTCTACTGAAGCTGCAGCAGGTCCATGTCAAAAAGGATCAGGTCAAGAATCTCCTCTTGCTCCAGCCCAAGTTAGCTTTCCACAGAAATGTGCCAATTTGTGATGCCTCCAAGACCACCAGCTGCCCTTGCTCAATTCCTCACGTGCAAGACTAACATGCACCAGCCTGAGCTTGTTAAAAATACGTTGAAACCCGTGTTATAACAGCTTCACTACCACTTCCCTAGAAAGCTGTGTTACTTCCACTCCCAATGCAGCTCCTTCAGTCCTGACATCCCCAATCCTTCCCTGGCCATACCTGATTGCCACAGAGATGTTTCCCTGGCCTGTGGTACATCAAATGAGTAGAAAAGGAAACCAGTATGAAAAAGAGGGAATCAGGGGTTGTTCAGTGCCTGAGCCAGCTGGGGTGGTGGGGACAGAAGGGACAGGGAAGGTGGCCAGAGGCAGGCACTGAGGGGAGCAGCACGACCCTTCCCAGGGGATTTCAGCCATTTGCTCTGCATGATTATCCCCCACCAATCTCCTTGTTACCACCTGCAGCTACCCAGGTAAGAGTTAAACCTCATCACTGACAACCACCCCTTTCCATTTACACTTAGCCAGGCATTGCTGTGCCAGAAATTCCTCTCCTGCCCTTCCAACAAGCCACCCGTGTTCACTCACTGTCAAACAGCTCCTGTGAAGAGCTGTGGGTTTCTGCACTGCTTCCTTCTGAAACAGCAAGAAAACACTGCTCAACCTGCAAAATCCAGTAGCTGCAGGGCAAATCAGCAGTGCTGAGTAGTCAAGGGTCAGATCTTCCCTCATGGGCTTCAGGAGCATCAGAGAAGAAAGTTACAGTAATGCTTACAGCATGGAAACCAGCTGCATTAAAATTTCACAAACAATTAGGTCTCTCTACTATCATTCATCCGGCAATTTTTTTACCGCAGTTCCCTTCCCAAGGCTGTCCAGAGGATGACACCAGGCTAAGACACTTTCATTTCCTGCCTAAAAGATAATTTATTTGCCTCGCTTACAAAATAATGATACTGTGTTCACTTGCATCACAAACAGCTGAAAAATCCAGTAAAACCAAAACACTGTATTTTTAAAGCCTGTACAAGGAAAAATATTGTCTCACACTAAACACTGGCAAAGACAAATGAAGGCCAAATCTTAATTTCAGATTCAAAATACTAATTTAAGGCTTTGGGCCCTTGAACAAAATGATTACACTGATAAATCTGTTCTAATTTATGCTGTGCAATTGCATTTCCATGGTGTTATTTTCCTTTCTCTTTTCAACAGCAAAGAGCTGTTTTTTAAATATCGTATTCCCATGGATTGCTGCCATCAATACAACAATATCTGTTCTGTGCATATAGACATTTTCACATGCTGCAGAGCACACAGAGAACACGTGGTATTGCTTTGCCTCTCCTTTCAGACACTTCTCTCACACGGCTCCTCTAATTATGGTAAAACCCTTGGAGATGAGAGACACTTCGGATGAGCTCAAAAAGAAAACATACATCTTGTGCACACCACAGTTTACGCCCACACCCTTTTCAGTCTGTCTGAGGAACTCATGTTTCTCATATTCATAGTATTTTAAGTTGACTGTACCCTCAAAAAAAGAGAAAAGGCTGCTGAAATTCTGACATCTGAGGTATTACCTTCCTTCCCTTCCAGCATCATACATCTTCCCTTTCACAATTACTTTTCTTGTTATGCTTCAGCGTTTAAATAAATAAATAAAAAAAAAATAGATCACTTTTTCAGCCTGTCCTACAATCTGCGACTTTTTGACTGTTGGCACTTCCACATATAACAAATAAAAGCAACATTTTCCTGCCATGGTGCGGTTTTTCACAGTGTGCTGTTTTCAGAGTGGCTTCCAGCTGCCAGTGCTCAGCTTTCAGTTGCTTTTTTGGCACTTAAACAAGCAGCTCACAGAGTCATTCAGACAGTTTGGGCTGCTTTGGTGTGTCAGCCCCGGAGCTTCGCAGTGGCACTTTCTGCAGCTCTGGAGCAAACACCGTCCTGTTCTTGCAGCTGAGCTCTTGAGCTGGCTGGGCTCGGTGGCTGTCACTGATGCATCCATCAGGCCTGCTGGAAAGGAAGGGGGATTTCCCTTCCCTGTGGAGCTCTTGGGTCACCAAACCAGAGCTCACACAGCGGAGAAGAAACGCAAACCCATCACAGTTTCCCGGCACTCCGGCTGCCAAGGGCACCAGGACTTTCTCCAGGGAGGCAGCCGCGGGGCCGGATGCCTCCATCGCGTTCCCGCATCCCTTCAGAGGCTGGTGTCGATGGCGCCCGCTTTGGCCTTCAGGGTGGCCTCAGAGACAGTGTCCGGCTGCCCATCGCGACAGAAGAGCACGGCGGGCGTCTTGCAGGCCCACATGGCCACGTCTGCCCCGCTGGCCGGGCTGGAGGAGGACAGGGCGCTGCCCGGGGGGCCGCTGTGCCGATTGATGTAGCGCTCCCGGACGCGCTCCGCCCGGCTGCGGGGCTCCGGCCGGCGGCCCGGCACCGACAGGTAGGCGACCATGTTGTTCCTAGTCCTGTAGCCGCCCTCCCGGCTGCGCCGCAGCAGCACCGAGATGTTGGGGTTACGGGCGGCGTAGATGAGGGGGTTGATGGCGCCGTTGGCCCACGCCATCCCGCTGGCCACGGCGTCCATGGTGGGCGAGAAGGGCAGGCGGCCGGCGGCGGCGGCCAGCCCCAGGATGCAGTAGGGCCCCCAGCAGCAGATGATGGAGACGATCATGATGAGCACGGTGGTGGCCGTGCGCATCTCGCCGTAGGCGCGCAGCAGGTGCCCGTAGGTGGTGAGCGGCCGCACGCGGCTCTCGGCCAGCCGCACCGCCCGGCAGATGTTGAAGTGGCAGAAGCACATGACGGCGAAGGGCAGGAGGTAGCAGAGCACGATGAGGGCAGCGCCGTAGGGCGGCCCGAGCCGCGAGGAGCCCCAGGGCAGCACGTAGACGCAGCGGAAGGCGCCGGGCCGGGCTTCGCGCCGCCCCTCGCCCGCCAGCCCGTACCAGGGCCCGGCCAGCGCCAGGGCGGCCAGCCACACCGCGGCCAGCAGCTGCGCGGCGCGCCGCCGGCCCATCTTGTGCCGCGGCTGCCGGACGATGGCACAGTAGCGGTCGAAGGAGAGCAGGGCCATGGTGAGCGTGGCGGCGATGCCCAGCCCGGCGTGCAGGGCGGCGCTGGCCAGGCACAGGCGCTGCCCGAAGAGCCAAGCGCCGGGCGGGCGGCTGAGCAGGCTGAGGAAGGCCAGCGGCAGGCAGAGCAGGGCGCCCAGCAGCTCCGACAGCGACAGCGACAGCACGAAGGCGTTGGTGACCGTGCGGAGCTGCCGGTGCCGGGCGATCACCAGCACCACCGCCCCGTTGCCCAGCGCCGAGAGGGCGAAGATGAGCAGCAGCGCGGCCGCTTGCGAGGCCAGCGCCGCCGCCGACCACCCCGCCGCCGCCGCCGCCGCCGCCCCGCCGCTCTCGTTGCCGCCGCCGCCGCGGGAGAGGTTGCCCGGCACGGCCGCCGCCGGCTCCATGCGCAGCCTCACGGCCCGGCCCCGCCGCGGCTGCAGAGCCCCGCCGCTCCCGGCCCCCCCGGCCGCTGACGTCGCTCGGCCGCCGTTGCCCGGGGAACCGGCCCGGCCCGGCCCAGCCGGACCCGGGCTTGGCGGAGCGGAGCCCGTGCGGACGAGCAGTGCGGCCGGGGGACCGCACCCACAGCGGCAGCATCCCGCGGGTCCCCACAGATGTGCTCCCCTGGCAGCCCCAGGTACCGGGTACCCGCAGACACTCAGCGGGAGGCTGGGACCACCAGCCCGGCTCACCAGGCTGGGGCTTGAACACCCTCCCCCCCCCCCCCCCCTTTCCTACCAATCTCATCTGAAAATTTTCTTAAGGATGGTAATGAAGGATGCACCCCAGTTAATGCCTGAAGTACCTCCAAACATCCTGTGCTGCGCTTTGTGTGCTGTCCCAGCTCTTTCCAAGGAGCCGGGCTAGGGGGCTGATCAGAAGGGAGATGCCCAGAAGATGAAAACACATGTAAGAGTGTGCTCCTACAAGCACAGAGGATGTGTATGCCACTTCTTGTAAGGCTGTATGGGACTTACAAAGAAGTTACAGGGAAGCTGGGAGCAGGAGCCCCAGACAGCATCCCAAAAAAACCTCTATTGCCAGCACAGCAGTTGCATAAATCAGGGGATTTTTTTTTTATTTGTTTGTATCCTCCTGCTACAAAGTTATTTTCAAGCTGACAGAAGAAAGTGCTGCCAGGCATTTCTGTGCCAACCTTGTCTAAGTTCACCACTATGCACCCTTCTGCTGCATGAGCTTCCATGAGATGACCATTCTCATGTCTCATTTTAACAAGTGACAGTTCCTCCCTCGAGTGTCTTTATTTAACAAGCACCATTTTATCCTGAGACAGAGTGGAAGTGACAAGCCACCAGAGGTCTGAAGGTCTGCTCCTGCCACTGCAAATGCTTGCTTTTTTCCCTGGACGTAGTCTGGCAAAGCACTGACTGCACTCTGCTGCACAAGCTGCCCCTGGACTGGGACAAAATCTGTAAATAATTAGCAGTCAAAGGTCATAATGGCTCAGACTTTCAAACACAGCTGCTCCTGTTGCAAGTTAATCACAGGGTATTTGCAGCCAGTGGTCCAAGATAATCAAGAGAGGAAGGCTTAGGGAAGCAGCACAGCATGGACACTCAGCAGGAACACAGGAAATTCTGATCAAATACCTGCACCCAGCCCCAGGATGCAGGAGAGCCCTGGTGGGGTGAAATGAGCAGGGAAGAGGTTGTCTGGACAGGCTGAGCAGGGAAGCTGGGGCATGAGACAGAACAGCACAGCTGGCTGAGCAGGAGACAACGAGAGTTAGCAATTCAAACCCAGAGTCACGACATACTCGGCACAATCCTGCAAATGAGATCTGGGAGTGAAAACAAGGGAAATGGTAGTTTTCAGCTGGCATTTAATAGAAATCTAATGTTGAAATTCATAATTTGCAGACATAGAGAAGGCACATAAATTTGAAGGCAGCTCTCCAAGATCAGCTCAGTTTTCTGTGAATTACGGGGAAGAAAAAGAAGAGAAATACTACAGCTTTTCAGAGCAGCTTGTATATGCTAATCACAGTGCACCCAATATGCTAATCACAACAGGGCAATAAGCCTGTTATCTTGAAATGTGACAAATGCTGTCACACCACCCAATACTGTTCTTGTTGCACCGTGTGGAGAAGCAAAACAGAAATTCATGGGCAGGGGAAGAGCAGCACCATCAGTGAAGCTTTGCCACCACCCGTGCCTCGGGTCACTTGAGGAAGAAGCCGTGTTTCAGTGGGTCCTCCTCTTCAACAGTGAAGGTGGCTGTGCCAGTGTAAAAGGCTTCTCCTGAGACTTCCACAATGACAGCGTTGTAGTTCCCAAACTTAGTCTCCTGCAGAGGGATCAGGATGAGGATAGAGGCAACAGAAGGTTCTCCACTCTCCCAGCCCCACAGAATTCCAGTGCTGCCTGACATTTTTGCAGACACCCCTGCCCTGGTACATCCCAAAGCAGCCAGACAACACAACAAGGTCCTGAAAACCTTTTAGTGCCAGGTTTGTGGGAGGGCAAGACCTACAGGCACCTCCCTCTTTCCTAGGCACTGAAAGGCTTTTCTGCTTCCCCACTGAGTACATTTCTAGCAGCCTTTGAAACAGGGGAAAAGTCCAGCACGAGCCACTTGCCTTCACTGCCTTCCCAGTGAACAAGGAGCCCGTGGTGCTGCTGCGGAAGGTTCTGGTCTGCTCCAGCTGGATGAGTCCCTTGTGGTGCTGCAAGGCAATGCGAGCTGTCACCCCCGAACCTGTCGGACTTCGGTCAACCTACAGCAGAAGAGATCAACCAGCTCTAGATTTGGGGTTTAGTACTGTTGGAATCTGTGGTATTGATGATTCTGAGATTGTAGAAAGTCTCTGTCTTTGAGCCCTGTAGCCAAAGCAGAAGCCATAATTGGTCTGTGCTGGTTTCCAGGTTGTTTATTCTGTTTATCTCTAACATGTTCTGCTGCCCTGCCCAGCTCTGTCCTGCAGGGCAGTGTGTGGGGCTCTGCCCTCAGTGGGATGTTACAAACATTAAATACCAGAAACTCCCTGGGCTGGATTTACAATAATGTGCCAATATCTGTCACCTACGTTGGACAGTGTGTCCCCAGCCTAAACCAACAGAAAAATGCCAACACCACAGTGAAACATGGAGGGCATGAAGAAGGAGAAAAAGGACAAGACACACCCAATTTCCTCCATCTCATCCCCTTTGGACCCCTAATCTGGAATCCTAAAATTTTACTTTTGCACCGTGCCACACTTAATTATTACTTCTATCAAACACTCAGAGCTGGTAATTCATCCTGTAAGATTGAAAAATCTTTTCCATGGACAGAGATCACAGACAGTGTCTCTGGGGGCTCTGTCCAGGGGGGTTCCTGACCCCTGCCAGGGTCCCAGGCCTTCCAGGGCAGCCAGAGGGAAGCTCTGGATTCCCACAAATACAAAGTGAGATTCCTCCCCTCAGTTCTTTCTGCCATCTTTACAGTGCAATGAGGGAAAACTCCAACAGCCCAGCGTTTTGTAGAGAATCTAGATACACCAGAACTGAGAAGGAAGAAAGAAGCACGTTTGGGGTATTTCTGGACTGTGGTTGACTTTGGCACAGTTAGGGATGGATGATCTAATGAACACTGAGGCTATTTAGGAGCACTTGAAATCTTCCCAGCATCATCTCAAAAGGACTGAGAGAGGCTGAGGCCACCCGCCCCATTCTCACACCTCAAGGCAAGACTGGTTCTCCTTACACTGAGGGGGCTCTTGGCCAGCCTGGTTTTTAAAATCTCCAAGACCACAGTGTTGGCCAGCTTCTGAGGTGACCTGTCCCAGTGCTCCACACTCCTCACTGCTGGGAAGTCCAACCAAAACTTCTCCTGCCATTTATGTCATACCTTATGCACTGCAGACAAGAACAGAATTTTAACACCCCATTTTTCTCTTCTGTTGTTCATCCCCAGCAGAGGTCCCTTGGAATAGGACTTCAGGGACAGGCACTATGCTGGCATCCTGTCTCAGCTCCTGGAGAATTCTGATCAACAGGTTTTGGGTATGAACCTTTTTAAAATGCCACCATCTAAGGTATGGAGAAGTATTTCTGCTACTAGGAGCAAAACCAGAATGTGTGCATCGACACTCAGCTCTCCAGAGACATGACAGCAGCACAATCAATCACTGCCCAAACTAAGAACCAGAACAGTCTCTCTTCTTTGCAGTGGATCTAAGGGATAAAGGGACAATTGTGGTGCCTCCTGTGCCCAAGAAGAGCCTGTTTCTGTACCTGTTCATCTGCAAACACACAGATGTTGGTGGTGGGCTCCTCACTAAAGGCATCTTTCCCATCTGTCAGGATGGTGCCGTAGAGGAAAGCCAGGTCTTCACTCTCAGGGTGATGAAGCTTAAACTGGAACAGCACAGAGAGGATCACAAATGCACACAGCAGCAGCAATGTGTGCAGTGCAGCTTCTGTGAGAGACCAGAGGAAGGGGACAAAGCCACATGGCTGCATTTCCACCTCTGCCTCACAGGTGACAGAGAGAAGCAGGAAGGCTCCTTCTGTCCTTGTAAGGACTCTGAAATTGAACACGGGGCCAGGAGGATGAGACTCCCCCCCCATCCTGAGCATCTCTCTGGCACAGTCACCCCAAAGGGAACATGCTGGCATACCACAGTGCTCTCCATACCTGTTTCTTCACCGCTTCTGTCACTGCACTCGCTGCACTGACAAGGTCTCTGGTCTTTGAAGAGCACACATCGAGGCCCAGCTGCTCGGCACTGAGGAAGGCGTAGAAGGTGCCACCGTAGCCGATGTCAACCACCACCTTCCCATGGCCAGGGACATCAATGGCCAAGTCTGAGCAGAGAAAGGGAGCAAGGTGAGGAGGCAAAACTGTGCCGAGCCATGGGATTGCATACAGAGTGAAGCAACGCACACACGTGCAGAGGCAGCGGACAGGGATGATAATTGAAGTACTCCTATGGCACCTTACAGCATCCCTGAAGACCCTACCAGGGAGACAATTCCCAGATGCCCCTCAGCCAGACCCCCCCAACACCCGGCGGTCCCCACCGGTGGCGGCGGCGAAGGCGGGCACGCTGTGGAAGCGCACGGGGTTGCCGCTGCGGCGGCCGTCCCAGGGCACGAAGGCGGTGACGGGCCCGCAGGGGCACCGCAGGCGGACGGCGGCCTCGGGGCGGGCGGGCGCCGGCACCAGCCCGTAGTCGAGGGCGAAGCGGCCGAGCGCCATCACGGCGTGGCCGCACATGGCGCTGTAGCCGGCGCAGTGCAGGAACAGCGCCGCCAGGTGCGCGCCGGCCGCGGCCGCCCCGCCGCGCACCACCACGGCCCCGTACATGCCGGCGTGGCCGCGCGGCTCGTGCAGCAGCGCCCGCCGCACGTGGTCGTGCCCGGCCGCCACCTCCCGCCGCAGCGACAGCAGCGACAGCCCCGCCGCCGCCGCCCGCTCCGCCGCCTCCAGCCGCGGGAGGATGCGCAGCGGCTCGCCGCCCGTGTGCATCTCCACCGTCTGCAGCACCGCGCCCGACGGCGAGTGCGGCGGCAGCGCCCGTCCCGCTCCGCCGCCGTCACCGTCAGCAGGGCTGCCACCCTGCGCCGCCATCGGCGCCACCGGACACACCCCCGGGGCCACGCCCACAGACAGACCACGCCCCGCTCGGGCGTCCCCGGGATGAGGCCGCGCCCGCGCCACGCCCGCCCGGACAAAGTCCCGCCCGTGACCACGCCCCGTTAAAGGACACGCCCCGTTAAAGGACACGCCCCGTTAAAGGACACGCCCCGTTGGAGGACACGCCCCGTTAAAGGACACGCCCCGTTAAAGGACACGCCCCGTTGGAGGACACGCCCCGTTAAAGGACACGCCCCGTTAAAGGACACGCCCCGTTAAAGGACACGCCCCGTTAAAGGACACGCCCCGTTGAAGGACACGCCCCGTTAAAGGACACGCCCCATTAAAGGACACGCCCCGTTAAAGGACACGCCCCGTTAAAGGACACGCTCCCATGGGCCACGCCCCGTGCGCGTTCCCGCCCCGCATGCCCGGGCGGAAGCGGAAGTGGCGCGGCGGAAGTACCGGGCGCGGTTGCCGGGTTCCCGCGATGTTCCGCGCCGGTAGGACGGGCCGGGATGGGGCACCGGGACCGGGCTGGGAGTGCGGGTGGGGGCGTGGATGGGGTTGAGGGGGTTGTCAGCGGCTGGAGCGGGCCGGGAGTGGCGGAACGGAGCCTCTCCCGGTGACGCGGCCCGCGCTGTGCCCGCAGCTGTGGACATCCAGCCCGCCTGCCTCGGGCTGTACTGCGGCAGGACCGTGCTGTCGGTGAACGGCTCCGTGGAGACCTACGGGGACTGCGGGGTGAGTGCGAGCCTCGGGCGGGGCGCGCCGGGAGCCGCAGCCCCTGCGGGTCGGTAACGGGGGCTGCCGGGCGGAACGGCAGCTGCACCGCGAGTCGCTTCTCGAAGGAGGTGCTCGGTGCTGTACCCGAGCTGGGGACGGTGTGGAGAGCTGTGCTGAAATAAATATGAGTTCACTCCGGCTTTATTGGAGTTCCAAGGGAGAGCGAGACCCAGGAAGGGTGGGATGGATGAAAGGGAAGCAAGAAGCGGGGGAGCTGTGGTTGTGAGCAGCCTGGTGAGGGAGCTGAGATGAAAGGGAGTGGTGTGGCAGCAGGAGAGGAAAATGGAGGTTTGCATGAAGGCTTTTAATCATACTTCCCCCTTAAAAAGAAGAGCCAGGGAGAGCAAGTGTAAATTGAGAAATTACTGGGTTATTGTTTGATCTCTTTAAAAATCTGGTCTGTGTCTTGCCCCGCAGTGCTTTGAGCTGTTTTTCCATGAACTGCAGTGATTTGCTGTTGGTGGTGCGGTTCTAAATACAGCCTCTGCCTTCTGCAGGTGTGCCCTAGAGGCCAAAGAACCGATGACAACAAAATCTGCCGGGAGTGTTTGGGATCTCCAGACCGCTATGACTGGCTGTACCTCGGCTTCATGGCCATGCTGCCCCTGGTTTTACACTGGTTCTTTATTGAGTGGTATTCTGGAAAGAAGAGGTTTGTGTACCCTTTTTCTAGGTGGGTTGTTTAAAATTGGAAATCTTTTAATCCACAAGTGATCAATCTGAGATGCTGAACTGAACTGTCCAGCAGTTCTTGGAATGCTAGACTGTTTTGGGTTGGGTGGAAGCCTTAGAGATCATCCAGTTCCAGTTCTCTCTCGTGGGCAGTAGACCAGGTTCTCTCTCTCCAGTAGACCAGGTTGCTCAGAACCCCATCCACCCTTGTTGTTGATTGAGCAGATATGGTTGCACAGAAGTTAGAGCAGCTGTAGAAGGGTTTATTTACAAATGTAAGTGTCCTGCAGGGCACCGTGTCCTCAGTGCATGGTCTGTACCTCTTTAATGTGGCAGTGCACATCTGACAGTTTGGGCTGGATTTGGTTTCCCAGCAGACAGAAGCAGCAGGTTGTATCATCCCTTCTCCCCTGGGTCAGTATCAGCAGGGCTGCACAAGTGCAATCAGAGGATGGGTTTGAGTTTTCTCTTTGGAAATATCTATTCTGGGTTTGGGTCTTGATAGCAGAGCTGCTGTGGCCTTTACATCAGAAGTGTTCTGTAAAAAAGAGGTTTAAATCCACAGCTGCGTGTGGCCATTAGGTGTTAGACTGGAGTTTTTTAAGGAGTGATGGCTCTGGAGTGTCCTGAACTGTCCCTGTCCATGGCAGGGGGTTGGAATTAGATAAAGTCCCTTCTAACCCAAATGATTTTGTGATTCTATGAGCATTGAACAGATAGGGGATTGGTAATGTTTAATATATGAATATTTACCACCTCCAACAAAGACCTACAGCTTTGGAAATTCTGCTTATATCACAATGTCACCCCTTCTGAGCTGTGTGGTGCGTTACCCTCACCACTCTTTCTTTTACACGCTGAATCCCCTGAGATTACAAAGAGTTTCCACACTGGGCAGGTTTGAACTCTGAAGTGTAGGGATTCAAGTGAGTGTTGGGATTCGCAGGAGCTGGCAGTGTGGCAGTGACAGTGTGACAGTGCTGTTGTCCCGCAGCTCCAGCGGGTGTTGGGATTCACAGGAGCTGGCAGTGTGGCAGTGACAGTGTGACAGTGCTGTTGTCCCATAGCTCCGGTGGGTGTTGGGATTCACAGGAGCTGGCAGTGTGGCAGTGACAGTGTGACAATGTGACAGTGCTGTTGTCCCGCAGCTCCAGCGGGTGTTGGGATTCACAGGAGCTGGCAGTGTGGCAGTGACAGTGTGACAGTGCTGTTGTCCCGCAGCTCCAGCGGGTGTTGGGATTCACAGGAGCTGGCAGCATGGCAGTGATAGTGTGGCAGTGTGACAGTGCTGTTGTCCCGCAGCTCCAGCGGGTGTTGGGATTCACAGGAGCTGGCAGTGTGGCAGTGACAGTGTGGCAGTGTGACAGTGTGTTGTCCCGCAGCTCCAGCGCGCTGCTGCAGCACCTGACGGCGCTGCTGGAGTGCAGCGTGGCGGCCGTGGTGACGCTGCTGCTCAGCGACCCCGTGGGCTCCCTGCACATCCGCTCCTGCCGCGTCAAGAAGCTCTCGGACTGGTACACCATGCTCTACAACCCCAGCCCCGACTACATCACCACCGTGCACTGCACCCACGAGGCCGTCTACCCCCTGTGAGTGTGTACCCCCCCGTGTGAGCGTGTACCCCCCTGTGAGCATGTACCCCCTATGAGCATGTACCCTGTGTGTGTGTACCCCCCTTGAGCATGTACTCCCTGTGAATGTGTATCTCCCTGCCTCTCCTCCAAGCTGCCAAAAATGTTCAGGTAGAGCTGGGATCAATGGCAATCAATACCCCGGATCTTTTGTGCATTGAGCTGTTTTACATAGATTTAGCAACACTTAATGACTTTCTGAGTAATCAGAGAAAGTGGCGTAGCTCAGGCTGTCACACAATCAATTTAGTGGGAAAAGACCTCTGGGATCATTAAGTCTGACCTATGGCCCTACACCAGCATGACATGAGTGCCAATTCCAGTCTTTCCTTAAACTTCTCTAGGGATGGTGACCCCATCACCTCCCTAGACAGCTCATTCCAGTGTCTGGTCACCCTTTCTGTGAAGAAATTCCTCCTGATGTTCAACCTGAACTTCCCCATGTGCAGCTTGAGACTATGTCCTCTCAGCCTATCACTGTGTCGCTTAAAACTTCCTGTTTTCTTTTTGTTTTCCTTTCCAAGGAAAGGAAACATCTTGACTGTTTCCCCTATGGAAAAGTGAGCCCATCATTCTGTGTTTAAACCTTATGATTATAAAGTCTTTAGAGTTCATGACTAACCCCAAATTCCTTGGTTGTGACCCAAATCTCTATGAGAAAACTGCACATTTTGAGGAATTTTTTTTTTTTTTTATTCTCCAGGTACACCATTGTGTTTATCTATTATGCCTTCTGTCTCGTGTTGATGATGCTGCTTCGGCCTCTCCTGGTTAAGAAGATTGCTTGTGGTTTGGGAAGGTCTGACCGATTTAAAAGCATTTATGCAGCACTCTACTTCTTTCCCATCCTCACCGTGCTGCAGGCCGTGGGAGGAGGCCTCCTCTGTGAGTTCTCTCCTAAAAACACTCCTGAACACACTAAATACACACTAAGAAAGTAATTCAGGGACAGAAGGACAATTTTTGCTTTGGGAATAAGGCTATTGTTTAGTGTTATTTTGAGGAGTTTCACCTGAAAGGGTTGTTCGTTAGGAGCTCTATCCTCACCAGGCTCCTGACCAACGCTGCTAGACACTGTCCCTTCCTCAGAAAAGGATCAGAGGGGGTGGGAGAGGAAAGTACCTCAGAGTGAGCTAGTTCCACTTTTTGCTAAGGCAGAGTTTGTCTGATTTCAGAGATGGATTTCAGTGTAAATTTGGGGAGAATGGCTATTTTTGGTTTAGCTTCCAGCATTCTTGTCACATTTGGAGCGGTGCCACAAAATCCCCACTCAGCCTGACTACTTATCTCATCACGTACCTTTTTCAATTTGTGGTGTTAGTGTTGAGTAACTCCACTGAGAAGTAGCAGAAAACCTCAGAGGGAACAGCAGTGCAGGTTGTGCTTAGCTGACCCTCACTGCTGTGCATGTGTGGTGCCATGCTAAGAGGCAGCCAGAGCAGCTCAGTTTGCTTCACACCTGTGGAAGAACTCTCTGCTGTGCCATTTTTTTGCCTGTTAATGTGTTGTATGTTTGCCTTTAGATTATGCCTTCCCATACATCATCCTGGTGCTCTCTTTGGTTACACTGGCTGTGTACTTGTCTGCTTCTGAAGTGGAGGTGGGTAAACAAGTTTCCCGTGTTAAAAGAGTAAAAAATCCTTGAGTGAGCAGAGACCGCTTTGTCTCTTGCCTTTTCTCAGTGGTGTGTTTTACATTTAAGCCTTTTCCTTTCCCCTCTTGGCTGGAGGGATGTCATATAAGAATTCCCTCTGATGGTGCACTGAGAAGGGTAACTTCTATGTTTGTGGAAGGGCTCAAACCCAGGAGGCTTCACATGGTTTTTGTGCTCTACCTGTCACACCTCTTAAATTTCAGGTGCTGGGTAACAGGCTGAATGCTAACAGGATATTGTGTTTATTTTGCAAGTTTTTCAAGGACCTGCTTGTGAGGAAGAAAAGGCTCGTTGTCCTCTTCAGCCACTGGTTACTCCATGCCTATGGAATCATCTCCATTTCCAAACTGGATAAGCTTGAGCAGGACCTGCCTTTGCTTGCCTTGGTACCTGCCCCTGCTCTCTTTTACCTGATGACAGCAAAGTACACAGAGCCCTCACGGATCCTCTCTGAAGGTGGGAATGGACATTAAAAGGAGCCTGTGCCAGCAACTCTGTCCCAGTGATCTGGATGAAGCCATTCTAGTGTTTGTCATGCTTTGGAAACTTCTGTTTTTAAAAAGAAGTTGTTCATGTGCCAGACTTATGGTGAAACACCTCTGGGTGAGACTGTATAATATTAAAAAGCTGCACTTTGTATTCTTCCTAAGTATCTGGTATAGATGAAAAGCAATGTCTTTTTATCTATTTATCACTGTGAATCTGTGTAAAAAGCTTGTGACACATCCTTGTACAATGGTTTGCTTGTGTATTGTTCACTTCCTAACATGATATTTGAAAACAATAGAGTCTGGTTTTCAATAGACTTGAATAAAAAAAATAGAGCTTGAGTATATCAGAGAAATTAATTGTTTCATCACATACTCTAACTTCTATCCCCACCAGTGAAAACAGACTCCTCTTCCTTCCATCAAAAGATAAAACACATGCATGATTCCTCATGATGTTTGAGTCTGACTGCTGGAGAAGAAATGCACTGTAAAAGAAAAAAATGCACTGTAAAATTCTCTATAAGGTAGAGTTTATGCTCTGTGTATTTCATATATGAAGACCTTTCTGGAGGGCATGAAATAGATCAAAGATTTTCTTTTCTTGGTAGTTGGATTAGTATTGGTCACCAAAACCTGATGCTGTACAGAGTCTAGAGGAAGATGCAAAGCAATGCTGAAGAGCCAGAAATAGAACCAAAAGTAAGAAGATCCTCTCAAATTAAACTTTCACTGTATGGATTAGTGGCTGTAACAGGGCATATTTCTGTGACAATAACGTTTTCTTCATTCTATCACCTGCCAGCACTGCTAAGGACAGACTCTGCCAGGAGCTCAGAGGCTTTGAAAGGTGTCACCTCAGCCAGGCTGCCTCAAGCTGTCACACTCTTCCACAGAAGGTTTGTTTTTGTTACATCTGATATGCTCTTCTTCCACAGCTTTTTGTGAATTTTTTATTTTGTTGTGCAATGCCACTTGACAGGTTCACTGCACCTAAAAATTGTGTGCAGACAAACTCACTCTTGCATGAAGTGAGGTTTTATTTAGGGATTAAGGAAGTAATTGATCTTAAATGTTGTCTGTACTGCTGTGTACAATGTTTAATTTGCAGACACATTCCTCTAATTTTAGAACTAGAGGAGAGTTCTAAAAGTATGGGATTAAAATTCATGTTAAAATACCACATCTAAGGACCTTACTCCTTCTGTATTTCTCTGTGGACTGTGTGTATTAGGTTTAAATGTTATGCTGGATCTTTGGTTTAAATGTTGTGCTGGATCTTGTTTTTAAAAAGAAAACTAATGAGTCCAGGTAAAGAGTACATATTTTGCTAGGTCTGGAAAAGAGTGTGTTGATTTTGAAAGCAGAATGAAGGATTCTACTAAAAGCAAAGCTTATACCAAGGCAGTGCACCCCATGGACCTTGCCTGGTACCTCAACCCCTGACCTTTCTGCTGGCCTCCAGTGCTTTAGCCTTCAGCAAAAGCTGGAACTTGAAATACAAATTAAGAAAGTCTTTTATCATCCTCTCCCAGTAGCATTAAAATAATTTTATGTATCTCTCTCTATATATATGTCATCTTAAAAAAGAAAAAAAAAATTTTTTTCGAAGTAGTTATTAACATGTTACCACCAAGCACTGTCAGGTCATTCAGGCTTTTGCCTATTCCTGGCTTGAGTTCACTGCAAAAATATATTCTTTTATTATTGCTCTGAGAAAAAAATAATTACAACTGAATATTACCACCATTTTTTAAATATTTTCCAAAGAGATTCACTGTTTCTAGAGAGATCAGGAAGAACGAGTTTTAGCTTATGGAAATACAAAGGTTAATGTATTCCTCTAACATTAAAAAGCAACATCATCCACTTCACCCTGTTGAGCAAATTTTAGGAGTTTCCAAAATCAACACCAGCCACTTGTGTCCATGGCAGCAAATAAAATGGGTGAGAACAGCCAGAGCAGCACAGGTCATGCTCAAGCAGGGAAACTTTTCCTCCTTTGCTACCACAAAATTGTGTTGCCTCAATAATGTTGGATCAGCTCTACCAGTACCCAGATAAATTTAATCTTTGTTTCCAGACAGGTATGGTCAGGTAGAGCTGATAGCCAAGGGCCTGAAAGATGCACAAAATAATTTCAGAGCATAAATTCCATATTTCACAGGTCCATTCCACACCTCACCTGCATCCCAGCCCCCTTCATGTGCCAGGGAAGTCTTTTCCTACAATCCCTGCCTGAAAGCACCAGACAAGGATATTGATTATTGATTAAGGTGCCTTGCCCTTGGATACTCCTCTTGTTTCCTTCCAAACTTCACCTCTTTTCTGCAAAGCAGAGATAGGGTTTTTAGACAGTGTAATGACTGAACATTAGACTTAGGCTGTTATGAATAAAAGCAGAGTCTGTTAGTAGCTGATTAGCTTAACCAGTCTCCCTTTTTTGTTGTTGTTTTGTTTTGTTTATTTTTTGGGTGGTTTTTTTGGTCTTTTTTTTTTTTTAATTTTGTCTACTTCTCTTTTGTTTCTCTCTTTGTTTCTTCCAAGATTAGCCTGCTTAGGTTTAATTCTTCTTCTTTTTACAGTAGAAGAAAGAATACTGAAAGTAATCTCCAAAGGTCATCCTAGTCCATCTCTGCTGTAGAGCAGAATCAATTAGACCTAAGAACCCCTGACAGATGTTTGATTTGTCCTTAAAAACCCTGCTGGCAGAAATACTCTGTCTCTGCAGAACTCATACAATTGATTCCAGTTTGATTCCAGGGGCTTCCTCTGTGTGCTGCCAGTACTTTCTAAAAGCCTTCTTCTTCTCTGTTCCCAGTTATTTGTCTGAAGAAGTGGGCAAGGAGAAAAGCTTATTGTCTTGCTAGGAATTTTGATTTATTTGATAATTCCTACCATGCCTTCTCTTAGATTTACCTGTTTGAAATGGAAAAATTGTACATTTCTTCAACGTTTTTTTCATAATCTTTACTGAATTCTTCTTCAATCTCAAAATAATCTGCATCCTCCTTTAAACTCCAGGTCTGTCCTTTACCAAAGCTACAGGTGAGAACACTCCTTAAAACTTGCCAGGCCACCTTTTCACACACACTGCTCTGACTGTTGCCTTTTTCACTGCTGCAAATCTTTGTTTATTATGTTTATGTTCAACTGTTCAGATTTAATTCTGTTTATCTTTGCTTAAATACCTCCCTCACGATGGATTTGCACAAACAACTGTTTCTACCTAAATGTGAATACAAGATTTAAAAAAATATTACGAGCCTTTTTTCCCCCTTAAATTAATTTTCTGACTTGATGACATAATTCTTAATTCTAGTTCTGCCCTGCAGAGGGTGCTCCCACTCTTATCATATTTGTCATCTGCAGCTATGATAAGCATTTGCTCTATCCTATCACCTGAGTCCTTCAGGAAAAAACAGATTAATTCCAGTATGAGGCCAGACCTCCTGCAAACTAACAGGAATCATTATTCTGTTCAGTCTAAGCATGGCTAACAATAATCTAGGGTGATTTTTTGAACTGTTTTGGCTCAGCCTGAAAAAGAGGCAGTTGAAGTGACATAAAGGTGTGTAAAAATCACACACACTAGAGTAAAGGTGTGTAAAAATCACATACATTTGCTGGAGGAGTTGAGGAGTTACTGTTTCTCATAACACAAGAACTGCAGGTTTAAAACAGGAGAATTCTTGTCCTTATTAAATAAATTATGTAAGTGATTAGGGAGGATAAATGTATATGTGTGCTAAAAGAATCAATCAGTGATAGGAGAATATTGAAGTGAAGATCCAGCATAGCATAAAATTCCATCAAAAGCTATTAAAATCATCCTCAACCAGAGACGTTTCTGACATTCCATTTGTCATGGAGATTATACAGAAGAAGGGTCATTCTATATTTGACTGTTCTTGCATTACTTCTCCAAGGAGGACTATTGATCACTGCAGAAGACAGGATCCTGGTAGGACCAGCACTGAGCCTGACCCAGCATGGCTATTTTGGGAACTGAAACTGATTTGAACTTCACTCACCTATTCCTGATGAGCACTTAAATATAATCACGAGTAGCTCTGGCCAAAAAAAAAGCCTCATTTGATGTATGTGCATCTCTCAGCATAGTGGAGTCTCATCGTGGTTAAAGCCAAAGAAACACAAGTCACAATTTAAATGACTTTTCAGTGGAAAAATGCATCCCTTCTGTTTTGTTGTAGTAGGTAAAAGCACAGAAAAGGAGGACAGGAACTATCTATGCAGGCTGGGAGACCTGGAGAACAGAGAGACAAGGTGATACCCAGGAAATAAAGCCAAACAAAGGAATGAAACTGGGCCCAGGATGTGAAGCAACACAGGACTCTGAACTCACTTCTGTGCAGGACTTTAATGTCAAGTGCTGCACTACCTGTTTTTGTTCCCTCTGAGACTCTGAAGTTGGGTAAACCTGTCATACCCACTCCTGTGATCAAAGGCTAGAGACATCAGATAAAGTGTACATGTTTGGATATTCTCATGAGCTTTCTCTTTTTTTTTTTTAATAAAAGACTGTAGCAGAAAAATCAGTATTAAAAAAAAAAAAAAGTAAAATACGGAGACTAGAGGAAATGGCTCCCTTGGCAGAAACAGGTGTGTGAGGAAGGCAAAGAAAGGTGAGCTGAGTCTCATTTCTGTGAACTACTTTGATATTTTGCATCACTGTAATGCTTTTAACAGAGAAGAATGAGCTTGATCTGACATGGTTTCTACAAAGGAATTTATTCCCCTCACACACATCACCTCCACAACACAGCATGCAGACTGAGGCATTTTGCAGATGAAAATAGTGGAGGGCAAATGCAAGAAATACTGAAACCACAAAAGAAAAATGGAGGAGAAAAGGAAGCTACTTCAGTTGCTTCATCAAAATAAGATGAAATAAAGCAAAGTAGGAAAAGTTAAAAAAGGAGAAAGTGTTACAAGTGTGTCACTGAGTGAAAATAAACAGTTAAAATTGCTTTTTATACCTAGTTCTGTTCAGGACATGGAACAAAGCAATCTTTGATAACAGTCTGATTTAGAATGGATCATATTAAGGGAAAGACAGAATAGGAAAGTATCAAGGTATATTTGGCATCTCTTTTGTATGTTCTGCTTAGCTCAGCTGCCAGAAAGAGCATGAGAATGAATCCAGCACAATGGTTTTCTCAGCAGTGACAGCCTAAGCCCAGATTTTTAGGGAGGCTTGATGAGTTACAGACCATGGTGATGTGGGAGCACAACCTCTCCACCAGCAGAATGAGAACAATCCTCAAGGCCGGCTGTAAATCCACCTTTCTAAGGTCAGACATGCAAAGAGGATCATTCCTGCACTCCTGGCTTCTGATTTATCCTGTCTCAGATCAGACTGGTGACCAGGAGTCAGCCAATTCCCCCGGGGACAGAGCATCTGCTGCAGAGCAAGGGAGCCTTGCAATCTCTGAAAGCTGCCCAGTTCACACTCAGCATTTCAGTGCCCTGCTTTCTTTGGGGAGGAACTCCTCATTGTTAAAGGAACAGTGACAGCAGCCTTGAGGGATGTCTTCACCACCAGCACTCACTCCAATAGTTTTACTTCAATAATTCAGAGAAAACTTTGACTGGTGCCTAAAATTGGGAAGTCTTGCAAATGAAGGATGGGATGACAGGCACACAATATCAGTGGGGGCAGGCAAGTGCAGGAAAATGAAAGAGACACAGGAAATAGGAAAATGGGTGATTGGGGTCTCTGTGAATGCTGCAGAGGAGCAGATGGAGTGGCCTTGGGATGGGGAGAATGTGGCTCCCAGCTCGTGCTGCCTGATCCCAGCATGGCAGAGCTTTTAATGGCCCAGCCTCTTGTTTGCTATTTACACTTCTGGGTGAGAGGTTGTGGACACAGCTAGGAGAGCCCCTGTAGCCACATGTGTGCAGAGGCTCCCACCAGATTTAGATTTGCCCTTCACACAAGTTATTGTGAGTGGATTATTGTTGAAAGTCAATAATAACATAAAAATCAAGTCAGTAAGAACATAAAAATATTATTATTGAAAGTCAATAACATTAAAAAAGCACGGAGCAAGTCAGCCAGGATGACTGAAATTTGCACACTCAACTTTCCAGACCAGGAACCTGACCTCATCCCTGCTGACAAATCTCCCCACAATCCTCCCACATCCATCTGTCTGCCCCGTGCTCTTTCTGCACATTTAGTCCCTCCCAAATCAACATCCTACCCTCATCACCCTCTCTTCCCTTGCATCCCAGCAAACAAAACCTCTCCTTTAAGCTCATCAGACCTCTCAATGCCTCTCAAGTCTTTCAACATTAGCCCATGGCCTCAGCTCTGAGCCAGGACAAA
The DNA here is from genome assembly GCF_050655825.1 of Lonchura striata. Taxonomy (NCBI): domain Eukaryota; kingdom Metazoa; phylum Chordata; class Aves; order Passeriformes; family Estrildidae; genus Lonchura; species Lonchura striata. The sequence continues at coordinate 68,947,616 of NC_140707.1, read as the reverse complement.
TATATCTCTCTTACCTTTCCAGGTTCCTTATAGAAATCCTTCTTTTCCTGGGCCATTTTTGATTGTAAAAGCAGTAACTCAGAATCAAGCTGAATCCTAATAGATAGAACCATTGTAGACGTATTTAGGAGGTTGTTAAAAAAATAAGAAAAAAAATCATGCATTCTAATTTTCAGTCTCTCATGTGAATATAAAATGTGTCTATATGCTTTTGAGCTCTATTCCATTCCATCTTTATTCATTAATTCCCTCTGATATATCTGATGAGGATAAAACTGGCAAAGAGGGCAAGGACACACAGAACTAGTAGGATTTCTGCTACAAGGTCTTAAATTACAAGTCAAGGCAGGTTTGTGGGGAGAGGCAATATTTTCCACAGAAAAAGTACACAGGGAGAAAAGAGATGCTTTCAGGTAGGTAAAGGATAAAAGTCTGAGCACAGATTTATACTTTTCTCTTGGGTGAACATTCTGCATTTTTGTGTTTTACAGGATGCACTCAGAACAAAGGATAATTGTTTCCTTTTTAAATTTCCTATACAAAACAGGAGTCGTGCAAGAATCATGAGCCTACCTAAAGAAGTGTTTGAAGAAAGAAATATGATAAAGGATAAACCAAAGAACCAAAGGGAAAAAAGAGGAATAAGAAATTCCAGCACCCTTATAGCAAACAAATACAGAACCAGAAATCCATCTTGACCAGGGTTGGGGAGCATGTGGCAAAAATGTGAAGAAAAAAATGCATTGGTGAGATATTTTCTTTAACTCAACGCAACTGAACAGCAGTAAAAATGCAGCATAAAGAAAAAAAAAAAAACCCAAGAAAAATGAAAAATAAACAAAAAAATAAACAGAAAGACAATGCTTTTGCTCCACTCAGGCTGTGAAATTCCTGCCCTGCAGCTCTCTGGTCAACATCAGATCATGACTCCCTGGACTCTCAAACAACTTGGTCAACTTCCCCAGCAAAAAAATATTTCTGCTGAAGTTAATGCTCAGCAGAGTAAAGATAAGACATTTATAACTGCCTGCAAGATCAAGGGCCACGGCTGGATGCTGGCTGCAGCTCATTTTTTACAGTAATTAAATTGTTAATTAATGGCAACATTCATTTCATGGGGACATTAATGGAATAGTTCTGCCACCAAGAAAAATAGTAGAGTTCTGAGCAATAGTTTTACACAAGTTTCCAGGAACTCATAATTTCTTCTCTGTTGGGATTCTTAGCTCAAATTATACAGGGAAGGGGGTCCAAAAGCAGGCTTTGGTTCACCAGGAAGGGTTTCAGCTTTTCCCCATTTACTCTTGTCTTAAAACCCTTCAAAAGGCAGATCAGGAGAGAAGAAACAATAATAATAATAATAATAATAATAATAATAATAATAATAATAATAATAATAATTTTATTATTATATTAAATAATTACATATAAATATATATAGTTACCTGTAAATATATATAATTATATATTATTTATATATAATATACAATATAATTTTAATAATATATATAATATATAACAATAATAATAAATATAAAATTATTATTATAGTGCTAAATTGAGGATCTGCACATTGAGTTCCCATGGATATAACATGGATAAGTCCACAGAATATTTGGATTATTTCGCTTGTTCACACCTTTTACAATTGCCTTGCAATTCAAGTGACATTCAGAAGAAGAAACCTCTATGCCACAGATTCTCTTTTCTGAGAATGCCAAAATGTCTGTCGCTTTAAATTCAATTTTTTTCCAGTTGGTGTTTTTGTTTTTTTTTTTTTTTTTTTTAGTTTTGCTATGAGAATTAAATATAGCCTATAAAAATAAAAGAGAATGTCAAAACAAATGAAATTTCCAAAACAGCAGATAATGAATCCCTTTACTGCCACTGGTGGGTGTTTTTTAAAGTTTTCATAATATCTGCCTGAGAATCTGCTATTTTCTAGCCCCTCTGAGATTTCACAGTTGGAATTTCAACAGCCTGCAAAGAAAGAATACTGAAGGAGCAGTGGCTAAGGCTGTATTTTCTGTGTTTAATTGCATTTAGTCACAGAAAGAGTTAAAAAAATAACCAACACAGCTTGTTAATGAAAATAACTTCAAAATGTTAACCTGTGCAATCTACTATTTGAGGGACCCTCACTGCAGGATTAACTCAGGTTAAAATTCTGGAGGAGTACCAACTCTTTCATAATGTCTGAACGGTCTTCTTTTCTAAATTTCTTCCTCTTTCACATCATAGTTTGCAGCCACTAAATATCTGTTGATTTTAATTTCTCCTTTTCAGCTGGTCCTCCAGAGGTGTGGGAGGGACTGGGATTCAAATCAGCCTCTCACTGACTCTTTTTAATGTTCCTTAGAAAAATGTCCTGATAAATTGACCAAAAGAGCAGCAACCAGTTCCATGAATCTGGTGAGAACAGTCTATACAGACATTGTGGTTTTGAAAGTGACTTTATAACCAAGTAATTAGCTAATAAGGTCAGACATCAAAAAAGCTCATTTTTCTTTTTAAAAGATAGGGGCTGCATTTCTCTATAAATACCCCTTACTTTGACCATTTATGAAATTGGATTTTGACCTTTGAACTGATGGACCCAAAGAATTTTGTGTATAATGTACCATTGAATTCAGACTTATCAAATGTTTTAATTCCAAAAATTTTATGCTTGGGTTTTCAAATTCAACCTTTTTCTTGGAATATTTTCTTGGAAAATGGACATCAAGGTTTTTATTTTCTTTTCCTTTCTTTCTTCCATATTAAAAATAATGCAATTAACTGAGCAATATACTGTGCGATGTTTAACACTTTAAAATAAAACAAGTGAAGCTTTCCAAAAGTAAACAAGCACAAAACTTAGACTGGAAGAAAATAATTTTCTGCAAAAACTGCAGCAATGTACCAAACAACAAAATTCTGTAAAATAAAGAAACTATGACTAATCAAGATATCATGCAAATTAGGACCTGATCAAATGTAATGTGATTTTGTTCCAGTGTAGGAACCTGATTATACCAGATCCAGCAAAAAAATCTAAATAATTTTAAATCTGGTAATCTGTCTTTATGTTACCATTCAGAAAGTATATCAAATATACACAACGAAAAGTAGGACAGAACATAAAAAAACAGTAAAACCTTATCTCACAGCTTGCTGGGAAATGCAGGTACCTTTATTTCAAGCAGTTTGCCTGGAGAGAGTGAATTCCAAGTATGTGTTTGTTTGTCTCACAGTCTGTAAGAAGCATCAGTACAGATGTGACATTCTGAGAGGTTCTGATACAGAAAAAAAAATCACATTCTGTGTCTATGAGTACATTTATATATACCACACACACAGAAGTCCAAACTGCACATGTGCACCCAAGGCAAAAGAAGTCACTTTTCTGCCTGTGCCACTGTGGAAACACATATGAAAAGGCAAAATTCAATACCTGGAATAATTTCTAAGGTAATTTCATTTTTGGCACTCTCTGCTGAGCTGGGAGTAGGTTTCAAAGCCTTTACCTTTTTATCACACTCACAGAAGCACAGAATGGTTTGGGTTGGAAGGGACTTGGAAGTTTATTTCACTCCACATTTCTCTGTCCATGGCAGGGGGGTTGGAACAAAATTTTCTTGAAGGTCCCTTCCAACCCAAACATTCTGTGATTCCACCATTCTATGTTTGTTGCAATGAATCCTTGCTTATCCACACATGAACAAAATGAAGACAGATACAATAAAGCATGACATGACCAGTAGCTGTGATAAGACCATCCGAGACTTTGTGTTCCAATGAAACAGATTCCAGTTGTTTGTGTCTTAACTTCTAGAAAGTTATGCTTTTTCTGGTGCAGCTGTTTCCCCCCAGTTTCATTAAAAATGGAAGGGCTGCTTGCAAGCACTGGCAGAACAAAGAAAGCAGGAAGAGGCTTCCCCAAAGAAGGGGCACTGTGATTTATTTTTTAACAGCTCTAGCAGCATGGCAGAAGCTGACAATGACATGAAATCTGGCAGGGAGAAATCAAAAATCTCCCAAATCTCTGTTGGAGCAACTCTTGAAGAAGAAGATGGATCTCTAGCACAGTTACTGATTCAGAATTCTTCTTCTGTCCTCTTTTTTTTTTTTAGCTGAAAACTGATTTTTTTGATGAAGGACAGCCTCAAGTTGTGCCAGGGAAGGGTTAGACTGAATATCAGGAGAAATGTTGTCACTGAAAAGGTGACCAGGCACAGGCTGCCCAGGGAAATGCTGCAGTCACCATCCCTGGAGGGGTTTAAAAAATGTGTGGATGTGGCATTTAGGGCTATGTTTTAATGATGGGCTTAGCAGCGCTGGACTAATGGTTGGAGCCCATGATCTTAGAGGGCTTTTCCATCCTTAATGGTTCTGTTCTATGGTTTTTTTGTCTGCATTAATTGTTAAAACTCCAGTTTTCCCTCAATGAGCTCACCAGGGCTGTAGAAGACAGGCAGCTGCAGGCAGGCTCTGCTGTTCCAGAAAATAAGCTCTTAAAAACCTCTTGCTGCTGCAGCAGAGAGTTGCTTAGGAACATCAGCAGTGAGCTGCAGGGGTGAGGGCCAAGCACAGCTCACCATGTTTTGAAAATATTTCTATTCTCAGTAATCTCGGCACAATTTTCTACGCATGCCATGGTGCAGCATTCTCTCTTTCCAAAGGGTTTCTTTGCCTCTCATGCAGGAATTCAGTTCCATCAGCACAGCTGATGTGTCTGAGCAGCACTGGATTCATGTGCAGCAGTAACAAGGGCTAAAAATTAAGTGCAAAACACGTGGAAGCCTCTTAGGTATAAAAAGCAATTATTTAGATAGATAAGATAATGCACTAAGGGATTGATTTATAATCTTCAGTTCTCTACTCTTGATGCTGTGAGCTGGTAAAGGATAGCTGTGATTCTAACATCCCAGAAATCACATAATATGCACTTATTCCAGTAGTTTAGTCTTACCACATTTTCCCTGAGTCATCTGCATTTATCAGTGAGAAGAAGCCTGCTGTGTGCTCACACAACAACTGATCTTTTTCATGTTATTTATCTAAGAAACTCACTAGACATATAGTGAACTGATAACAATTACTCCTTTCCTCCCCAATAAAATCTTCTACACAATGAGCTCTGGCAGCCCAGGATAAGGAGTGGGATCACCTGGCTTGAAATTCAGTATTTTTCTCCCAGAAGAGCCACTGCTGTGTGAAAGGGAAGAGTATTGAGGCACTGGGAACTAAGCTCCTCTGTGCAGGGGTGTTGTACTACAGCATCTCTTCAGCTTCAGAGATAAGGGACACATCAGGGTGCATCCATCCCTACAAAATAAAACATTAGGGAGTGCAGGATGGGAGCAAAAAGTACAAACAACCTTCTGGCTGCAAAGCAGACACACACTGCGGGCAAGGAGAGGTGAGGCAGGGAACTGGCTCTAAAAGAAAGTAAACAACAAACAAACACAGCTGGGGGGGGAAAAATAAAAAAAGAGAAATAAAGAAAAGGCCTGGTTGCTATTCTTGATGAATTTAAAGCTGATCTAACTCAGTAGAATTCATAAAAAGCCAGTTCTGGTCTCCTTGGCCACCCTGCCAGGCCATTCCTCCTCCTGTGGCAGCACTAACAGTCCTGCAGCCTCATGGTCAGCTGGATAAAGAACTGCAACTCCCTCTCTTCTCCCAAGAAAAGAAAACCCTTTCATCTCTACCAGCTCCCTGAAGGATTTGTTTTGTGACCACAGTGCAAAGAGAAGGGTGGTAGCAGATTATGCCTTGGGCATCCTGTAAGTTGAACCATACCTGAGGGGAAAAAAGAGAAATGCAACTCAAAATTTATTTCATGTGGATATCTAAATTGGAGCTGAAGATTTAGCCTCCTGTCACAGCCAAGGAGAGAAAGAAGAACTTCCAGCTCGTGATAAACTGAGATTCTGTGATTCTGTGAAGCTCCAGCTCCAGCCTGGAGAAGAGGAGGCTCAGAAGGAACCTTTTCACTTTCTGCAGCTCCCAGACAGGAGGGTCGAGCAGCCAGGTGGGGCTCTGGCTCTGCTCCCAGGGAACAAGGGACAGGAAAAGAGGAAATGGCCTCCAGTTGTGCCAGGGGAGGTTTGGATTAGGTATTAGAAAAAAATCTATTCACTGAAAGGCCTGTCAAGCACTGGCACCAGCTGCCCAGGACAGTGGTGGAGTCACCATCCTTGGAAGGGTCTAAAAACTGTGTGTGACACTTGGGGACATGGGTTAGTGGTGGCCTTGGCAGTGCTGGCAGAATGGTTGGACTTGATCTTGGAGGTCTTTTCCAACCTAAATGATTCTGTGATTCTTCTGACTTGCTTTAAACCTCTCATCCAGGATGTCTGAAGATGTCTCTTTCTCTTCGCTGCCCAAAGGGGACAGGTGACAAACATTTGGAACCCCACCCAGAAGCAATGTCACATCTGATTAAATAGCATTATCCCAACCTGATACAGAGGGAAGCTGCAGCACAGAGCTGGGATCAGAAGGAAATGCTGCAGTTTTCCAGTCATTCCTCCAGTGCTTGTGCAGGGTCTTCAGTAAAGGTGCCTCTCATTTAGACTCTGATTAACCCTCACAGTATCACCCATCAGCACACACCCATCTTCTTCCATTAATAACTTATTAATTAATATTATTATTAATAATACTTTTTAGCAGTAAGATTTATTTTATAGAATACTTTGATATGTTTAAATGCATATACAATTCAATTATCTCATTGGTGTTTTTTGCGGGGTGTTTTTTTCAGGGCTGGTTAAGTCAAGACTACCTGTCATCTCTCCTGGAAAATTCTGCATTCTGAAGCAAAGATTGCTGCTATTTATAGTCTCTTCTAGACATTCCAAGTGTATGCCTTCAAATTTCTTTCTGACAATTAAAAAACCCCACAAGTGATAATGAAGTAATACAACTGATTAAAAAGCACCTTTTCCTTACAATTTTTTTTTAATTATTTGATACTGGATATTTTCCATGTCTAGGTAAATCATTCTGCTTGCTCACCTTGCCCAACAGGGTGCCCAGAGGAGCTGTGGCTGCTCCATCCCTAAAATGTTCAAGGCCAGGCTGGATGGGACTTGGAATAACCTGGGATAGTGGAAGGTGTCCCTGCCATGGCAGGAGAGTTGGAGCAAGATTGTCTTTAAGGCATCCCAACTTAGTCATAAATCCAATTCAATCTTTCTCCTTCAGTTTTTCTGGAAGTCACAATCACCTGCTGAGACTATATGGAAAGAAATTATATTGAACTTTGCAGAGCCAGCTCTGCATGCATGCATATAAATTACTCTCCTTTCCTTGGCAAGGTGAAATATTTAGAGGTGTAAAATAAATGTGTAAAAGGTTTTAATTTTCCTGTGAGTTACATCCTCAATTAGCTGAAGTGGTGAAAAAGAAAACAGTTTTTTGATTTCAGCACCTTGATGGACTGATGCAGAGCTGGCCAGAAACAGATGATTTAGAGACCCTCTGAAGGAGAAAAGGAAGTTTTAGAACTTTTACACCTTCATAGATAAACACATTATGGAGATACTTTTAAAACACCTTCTGTTTGAAGCCGTTCTGCATTTATTGGCTTCAGAGGTCTTACAGCAGTTACCTGTGAGCAGCCATCCCCAGCTCATAATTGCTGCCAGGTCTTTTATTATCAAGCTGTCACCATTCAAGAGAGGTTTGGACAGTACTCTCAGGCCCATGGTGGAATTTTTGGGGATGCCCTGTGCAGGGCCAGGAGCTGGACTTGATGATCCTTGTGGTTCCCTTTCAACTCATGGTATTCATAATTCTATGTAAAGATAAATTATTTTTAAAAAGTAAAAATAAATTATTATTAAAAAATCACTTTGCACCCAGTCACAGGGCAAACCAGCCTCCTGCTGAGCTCTGCACCTGCAGAACCCTCTGGCAGCAGTGGTGCATCCCCACAGCAGCCCAGAGGGAGGGAGGGGAGCAGTGTTCTCCTCCCTTGCACTGACAGTGCTCATGGCTTTATGATGTGAAAAGCTCTACCAAGCACACCTTTGCCTGCATGTGATTTTCATACTGCTCCTGCTGGGTCAGGGCAGTTCAGAGCTTGCACATGCACAAAAGCAAACAATGAAATCCCAACAGACTTGAGAGGAGTTCAGCCCTAAGTCACAATTTACTTCATAAGACCCTTACTCTTTTTACTTTGACAGAAGTGTAGGCACATATCAAATTCTCCCAGCCCCTATAATGTAGAAATTAAATCTTCTGCTCCCCCATTAAAACCCCTCCAGGTGAGCCAAGGCCTGGATCAGCTGTGCCATCTTCCCTTGTCAGATTGTTTTTTTCTGTGACAGTCAAATCTCTGCAGGCAGCAATGTGCAGGCAAGCACCCCCCTGTCACCCCAAAATGCCTTTCTCTCTCTCTCTCTTAATTCACCAAGAGAACACTTCTGATAGTACAACTGTGAAAGATTAATTCCATGATTACCAAGTAATTTATTCCCATAAGTTTGAGACTAAATATTAAATTTCCCATACCAATTTCTTAATAGCAGCATTAGTACCTTCAAGACACTGCACAATTTCCCCACTGAATGCAGAGCCTTCATTTAACAAGTGTTTTCCTAAATGAAAAACACAATGAAATGAGAATGTATGGTTTCTAAGTGTCAAATATTGCTCTATTGTTCTGCAAGAATTACTCTGAAAGAGAAGGATTTTTTTTTGTTGTTGTTATTATTTGCTAAAGCTGTTTTCCCTTGTTGTAAAGTAGGTCAGCATCTTTCACACTCCTCCTCCTCCTGGTGCACAGAAGAGGCAGATGCACAAGCAGTGTTTGAAGACCACAGGACCTGGTAAAATTTTCAGTGACAAAATGCTTTCAACTTCAATTCTGCCAAGTTAATATTTTAAATAGTCATTCAGAGAAGTTTACAGCAGTTATTAAACTGAATTAAGAGCTGTGGATCAAAATAATTTTCCCTTAAGCAGGGTGTAGCTAATCTTTAGCATTTTTCCAGGCAGTCATGCCTTCATTACTTCTTTTTCTAACCAAAAATACTAATCCGGATTCGTCAAAGCCTGAAGTGAGATTTACATTATTCCAGAAGCTACTCTTTGTGTTGTAAATTTTAATTTAGCTTGAGCTGGAGTAATAACTGCAGGGATTTGAATTCATCCAAACTATTATTGCACCTGTTAGAGTGGCGTGAAATTTTTTTTATATCCTGATTTTGTAACAGAGCCTAAATCCTCATAGGAGGGGGAAAAAGAAAATTTGTAATCCATGAATAAGTGAATTTGTAGTGAAGATGAGGCACTCAGCCATCTGAGAGCTCTGGTTTTAATTTGATCTACTAAGTTGTTGGAAAACCAGCAGCTGCCCCATGACCATGGGGTCTTTATCCACAGCTGGTGCCTCACTTGCCCATCTTCATCCCTGGGGGTCACCAGCTACTGGAATGGCATTTTCTGTGAAATATCAGCAGGAGAAACATTGGCAAACAAGTCCATATATTCAGGAAACAGCAGAGTGGGTGTTCTGGAAGGGCAGAATTTGCCCCAGCTTCACCAATTTGTAGCAATTCCAGGCAATTCTTTGTAACAACAGCAATCTGAAATCACAATTTTTTTTGCCATCTTCAGATCAATAGAGCTGTGTTATTTCCCCCAGAAACATCAGAAAATTTAAGGCATATTGTGCATAAATGGAGATACATGACAAAATCTAACTCAAGTGCTGCCTTCTGTCAGTGGGAAGCCTCTGCACCTGGTGCTGACCTTCCAGGCCCTTGTGCATAACCCCTCTGCAGGATTCTTGAGGCCTCTTCCAGGCACTGAAAGGCACTAAAATGTCTTTCTCACTTGGTTTCTCAAAGCATCTGTTTCCTAGGTTAGACATCTCACTCAGAAAAAAAAAAAAAAAAAAAAAAAAAAAAAAAAAAAAAAAAATTGGAGATAAAGCATTTAGATATTTTCAGTTTTCTTCTACGCCTGTTTCTAAACAAAAAAATAAATGCCAGCTATAAACTTACATTAGTAAAGTAAAGCTTTCTCCAATATAGGGGTTTTGTTAAGGAAAAAGATTCCTCTGGAAAGTCTTGCCATCTTCCCCTACATGCTCCTCCAAAATCCAGCCAGCTTTTTATCCCAGCCTCTTCACTGCTGAAGTTTTTCTCATAATCAAACCTTTAAGCCTTTTAAAAGTGGCTTAAAAATTAAGGTGATATGCAAAAAGTCAGCTGCCCCTTTTCCATCCCTCCTGGACTCTCTCACTCATTGCCACAGGCACAAACTTCTGGTTTCAGGACAGCACCAGCTCAGCAGAGCACTGCTTGCACACCATGTTCCCAAAAACCAATGGACTTATCTAGGCTGGAAAAGACCTTTCATATCATCAAGTCCAGCAGTTCCCCCAGCACTGCCAAGGCCACCATTAAACCATGTCCCTGAGTGCCACATCCACCTGGTTTTTAAATCCCGGCAAGGATTTTGACTCCATCCTGCTGGAGCCCACCCTAGGTCAGGGGTGGCTCCGTGTGGTGGAAAAGTCTCTCCTCCAACCCGTGCTTCCAAAGAAAGGCTCAGCAGTCTCTGTTGTTCAGTCTCAGGGCAGTTTATTGCAAGTTATCTAAAAGATTTTCTTCTGGGGCTGCTGTGGTTTGCTCACAGCTCAGGCAGAGGCACACACACACCCTGACATCCTCTCTGACCCCGACTGCTTCTTCTCTCTCCGTCCAGGGCTGCTGCTTTTCTATCTTTTATATGGTACATTACGTGTGACATGGTTACAGTTTTTCCCAATACCTACTACCTATATTAAATGGTGCTTTTCTATCTTTTATATGGTACATTACGTGTTACATGTTTATAGTTTTTCCCCAATGCCTATTACCTATATTAAATGGTGCTTTTCTACTCTAAATCAATCTGTGAGTGCCAACATCACCAAGAACATGGAGGTAAGGAAGAAGAAAGAGGGAGAACATCTTAAAACTTGTGACTCCCATGAACAAAACCAAAACCCCCCTGTACAGCACTCAAAAATTCTCCCCTCTACTTTGTGACTACTTCTACTATAACATCTAAACTTTTGTGACTTCTCGTTCTTCCTGCAAGGTTGGTAAATCATTCCATGGTTCAAACCCAAAGTCACAGCTGTTTCCAGCTGCCTGCCAGGGTCTCAAATGCTTCTGACCTGGGTCTGGAACCTCCAAAAATGTCTGAGGGACATTTTGAGTTCCGACACCATCCCTTCCCTGTTCACTGGCATCACTGCCATGGGCACAACTTGAAATCACTCCTCAACCCCTCTGGCTCCTTTGGGCACAGGATGGAGACAGCCTGACAGTGGCCAGGAGGGCAGAGAGTGCTGAGATCATGGACAGTCACTGCTGAAGTGTTTCCAGACCATCCTACATCTCATGCATCAGCTCATGTCACCCCAAACCATCTGTCTGATCTGTGAATGCCCTTTTTTGACCTCCTGGTTAAAAGCTCTTCAAGGGACATAATAAATGTGCAGCATTTGAAACCAAATTGCCCTGAAACTCATCCCAAAGGCAACAGGGCAGCTCAGCTCAGCCCCCCATCCCATCCAGTCCTTATTCTGACAGCTGAGGCCTGCAGAAGTGAATATTTTGTGCTGTACATATTACAATCACAAGCTGTGCCAAATCCTCACTATTTATAAGAGACCAGTTTTGTTAGACAGGAATAACTTTCCATTACAGTTGAACAGATCTGACAACGATGGAAAGTTTTGAATGTTCTGAAATTGGATAATTTGGAGGGATAACCAGAGGCAATGTGGAATCCATCCCTGGAGGTTGCTGTCTGCCCCTACATCTCAAAGAGGGGCATTTTAGAGACAGATAAAACTTGTTTGAAATGTGTCTCCTGGTACTTAGCTTATTTGGTGCCTTTTACTCTGGATAACTTTATTACTCATAGTGCAATTTCCTTGCCTGCACTTGAAGCAATCCTTCTCCTGCATGATGATTAATCTTGCTTTCTGAAACAAATTTATTCTGTTTTTAGCCATTACTTCATCTCTTTCAGGAAGGCCTTCACACCGAGATGCTGATTGCTGAATTGTTCCAGTTTTGCATCCCTGTAATCCATCCAGGTACCCTGACAGCAGGCTGTATTTCTTACAGCAGTCATCATGATAAATGGCATTCAATAGGTCACATTTATCTTCCAAGAAAGCCCAACAGCTCTATAACCAGGTCCTTGTCTGATATGGCAGAGGGGAAAAAAATTAGCATTCAAGACAGTTCCAAGAGCTTCTAACCTCTCAAGACCTGAAAAGAATGAATTTGTGCTCTGAGCATATTTTAAATTTCCTTCTGCCTTCAGATCTCAGGCCACCTGATCACTTCAGAGGCCGAGGGGACAAGGAGCATCTGTCTCTCACCACCTGCCACTGAGCCACCAGGCAAGGAACAGTCACTTCATGTGCCACCAGACCTGTCAGTGAAGGAGGATTTTCCCAAGGCTGCACCACAACATCAACACTGCTGACAGCCAGGTTTGTGTGGCAGGTAGAGACTGCAGATCTCTGTTTTTTTTTTTTGAGCAGGTTTCCAGAAATAAGATGTAGTAGAAAGGCTCAAAGAGGAAAAACCCTAGACATCTTCACCTACGTGCTTGCCAAAACGTCTTGGGAGTCCCACAGAGGAACCAGATGGCCCCATATGTGAGAGGAAAACCAAAAAGACAAGGAGGAAATGCATTAATAACCATGGCAGCCATCTCATCTAGAAACACATGGCCTTCACATGGCCCTTCCCCACCAAACACTTGCTGTCACCCTTCTCTTTGGATTTTATGTCATTTACATTACCCCAGAAAACAGGAAAAGACAGTTCCTGGCCACTGCAGCCACGGGGATAACGATGTTTTTTTGGGCAGATCTTTAAACAAACAAAAAAATTAAAAATAGTTAATTAAAATAAGACCCATTTTCCCTATTAATCCTTGGCTCCAAATGTCCCCACATTAGAAAACATGCACAATACAAGGAGAAGGAAATTTCACAAAACACAGTGCATACAATACCTCTAGCACTTAAAATAAATAATTTCTTGCCTTGGAGACTATGCTGGCATCCCAAACTTGCAAAACTCAAAAGTTTAAAAAATATTAGTAATAAATCTTACATGCTTTATTTTCTCTTCCAGAAAGCTGCACATTGCAGTTGAGCTGCATTTTGGGGCTTTCCCATGGATGTGTTTAAATGCAGCCATCTGTGTTTTACAGTTATCACAGGGGGGTCTAAGTAGAAATATCCTCACTTCAAAACTGAAGATGGGGTAGTGATTGTATGAGGGAATATCAGGTGGCACTGCTGAGCATTTCTGTGAGAAACAGGCAGAAAACAAAAGAAAACATAAGAAACAACCAGCAGGATAGCCTGCCCTCTTTCCAATTATCTAAAAAATCTAATAAAAAGTGCTGCAACTTTCCTCTGGAGACAATCAGCTTGAGAGGAGAGGGCCCCTTTCTCTCCATCATATTTACAGCTGCTGCCACCTGCCAGGCTGTTCCTGGAGACCTTCCCCACTCCAAACCAGCATCGATTTATGGCTCAGCAAGGGACCATCAGCAGAGCTGGGGCCATCCTTCACCTCCAGCACCCTGAGAAATTGCCTGGAAATTGAACTGTGCCAAGGACAGCCAGGTGTTAAATGATCTGTGTGCCAGGCACCTGCACAGCCCCTGACCCCATGAGCATCTTCCCATCTCTCCTCCTGATGTTTGCAAGGCATGGGGAAAATCAGTGCACCCCTCCTCGTGGCCAGGAGCAATGCTCTTCTGTGCTCTGAATGTGCAAAGTGTCTCCAGTTCACCCCCAAAATAGATGGGTCCATGTCTTCATTGCCCTGTAATCAAAATATCATTATCTGGATGAGCACTGTTATCCCTGTAATAGCAGAAGACCTATTTTACTTGGCTTTATGGGGGGAAAAAAGTAATCTGTTCATTTAATGACAGCCAATTGAATAATTGACAAATAAACTTTGCTAGGAAGAAGAGGAGGTCCTCTTTTTGTGAATATCTTTTCAAGTCTTAAACAGGACTCAGACCTCAGTGAACTTGGTACTTGCACTTTTGTACCTGATGGAATTCAGGCAGCTCTGGGCCAAGGAAACAAATGGATTTATTCTCACAGAATTGCTGAGGCTGGAAAAGACCTCTAAGATCATCGAGTCCAACCATTAGCCCAGCACTATAATACCAAAGTACTCAATTCTCCTGGTGAGTTTTGCCCCTCAACTAGAAATCATTCTTGAGGGAGAATTATAGGTTGGTTCCTTTTCAAGCAATAAAACATTTCTAGGTAGAATATTAACCTATTCTTCACTTTTTTTTTTTTTTCAAATATATTATGGTCCCACAGTTGTGGTGACACACAGCTTTGTACAAATACATCAGTGGAATTACAGATTCTAATGGAAAAATAATAGTAATGTTCCTTTTTCTTTATGAACTGTATAATATCTTTTTTCAGCCTCAAAATCGTAACTTCTGATATGACATAGTAACTTATTTTTTCCGCCAGATATTTCAAGCCAGGGCTTCACTTCAAACAGCTCTGCAGAGTTGCACAGGAATTTCAGTCCTTTAACACTTAGAAGATGTCTGGTGATTCCTACACAAAAGGTTCTCCACAGGGCTCTCTCCTCCCCTAGAGAAATTCCTTTTCCATTGCCGTCGTGCTGCCTCTGCATGTCCAATAAAATCTCATCTGCAGGTCTTGCTTTCAAATTCCTGTCAAAGATGAGGGTGCTAAATTAGTTACAGACACACAAAGTGTAAAAGCAAAGGATAAGTCATGAATTGGGATGGTTTTACTGCTGCCTCAGGACATTTAAGCGAAGAAATACTCTGATTTCCAGCCCCAGACGGATTCATTGCTGCCCTGCATCTAAAATAAATTCAGCTACTGCAATGATCATCAAATGGGAAGAGAAAAATCCCTGCCCAGCCTGAAGGTGAGAGTAGCTGGGAAATGCAGCACCAGCCTGCAAGAGCCCAGGGAGCTGGGCTGGAGTTAGCAGAGGCAATTTTGTGTAGGAGGATCTGCTCCTTCCTTCCTCACACTACAACTCTCAGTCTGAACAAATGTACGTTCACTATGAATGGAAATTTCCATCTCATACATCACCTGCGTCCTGACAAGTTTATTAAAAACTAAGAAGGGAATTGTAGATTTTTTCCCACTTGTATTTACTTATACCAAACGGAAAACCCCTGTGGGTCTGTTTGCACTCATTTCTATTAACCTATCCATCACAACCTGAATCTAATCTGCTTATCCTTTTCCCCACCTGCAAAATGATGGCACAGCAAACCAGATTCACAGAGGAAGACATGGAGCAGCCTGCCTTTAGAGCATCTTCTCAGCTCCCAGGAAGCAAGAGGAGTCATGAAGCACCATCTGCATTTGGAAGAATTGACAAGCCTTTAAAATTTTGTCACAAGCCTAACAATGGGTGCTTGGGTGAGTGCCTGCCTCTCTGAGCACCTCAGCTGAGCCTGGTACCCTTCTTGGGATCCAGACATTGCCAGTTCATAATAAATGATAGGAACAACCTTTTCTTCCCAAGGAGAACGGGCCAAATTTTGAGTTCACGTGATCTGGGCAGAGCTTCTCAGACTTCAGCAGATCTGCTTGTTCATATCAACATCCATGTCATATTCTCTTCCTGAAAAATAAACACAGGCACTCTCTGATGGCTAAATTTTCTGGTGCAGTAATTGCTGGGGAGAAAAAATGTGTGTGGCTCCCTTCAATCCTGTCTTGTAAACTCGCTTTTTTTGTGAATTCTCCTTTCACAAAGGAGAGCCACATGGGGAACTGCCACCTGCACGTTATCCACAAGACACTCTACATTTTACATAACCTATTTCCCACCTTGAATCACTCAGAGATTCACAGTGCTTGTTTCTAACACCTATTTGGGAGCCAGTTTTAATTTCCCTGACTAATAATAAATTTGCCCGTACAAACCACAGAATGCAATTTTTTCCCCTATGTCATCATTTAGCACCTTAATTAAGCACCAGCTTAGACAGATTTTAGCTTTTCTGTGTTTATGCCCAATGTACATGTAAAGAGCAATTGTATTGCCCCTTCCCAGCCTCTGGTTTGCTAAAAGTAAAGCTGAACTCTTCCGGACTCCAGTCCTGTAATGGTCCCACATTCCCTTGTACATCCCTAAGAGCACTTCTCTGCCCCATGAGCATTTTCAAACAGTGTTTAACCAGAATTTTCTCATCACTCTTTGTTTCTAATCAGCAGCCTTCTAGCCAGCAAGGTAATAGTCTGTTATCAATCCAGGAAAGAATTCTGTAATGCAAACTAAAATCTGATTTTTACTGCTCATGGGTATCAAGATTACCCCTCTCCTTCCCTATAGTATCCCCCTGTGACACTTCACCACCTTGTATCTTTAGCAAAGCTCAGTAGCTTTTTTATTTTCATTTTATGTTACCAATTCCCATCTGCTCCTGGAGATCTCCTTAAAAATCTCACATTAATCAAGGTTTTTTCTGCTTTACTCATAATTTCTCTCATGGCACCATACCCATGGCACCTTGACTCCAGGTACTTTACTCTGAGGACTTCCCTGGCTGATTTTTTTCTTTGCAAAAATCTAGTTCTGAACCTCAGTTCATCCTGCATAACAGAGGCAGCCCCATTTCTCCCTAGAAGGCTCAACTTATTCAAGTCTCTTGTGACTGGGGAGCTGTGGGAGTACCTCTGGCTACATGGCAGTAGGGAAAATGTTTTCTTTTAATTTGCATTATTGGTGTAGTATGTGAGTCACAGACGTGTGACTGCTGTGGAGAAAGTGGGAGGAAGAAAACACTCGAGATGAAGAGAGATTCTTGATTATATGATGATGTCAGAATTTAAATTGAAGCTGATTTCCTGAAAATCTGGTGTTCAAAAGAGACAGTAGTACTATCAGAATTTTTCACTCCTTCAGGTTTTTTTAAGCTGGCACGTGAAAACTCAGAGGAGAATTTTTGAGAGTTTTTCTCTCCACAGTTCATCATACTCCTATATTTCATCTGGAAAAGGTTGTAAATTGTATCATTTTTGAGGGGAGAAAGGTGTGAAGAAGGTTTCCAGGATTTCAAGGTTTCCAGCTAGAAGGAATACAAGAGGTTCTTCCCCAGGTAGGTTCTTCTAAGAAGGTTACAGCCCTCCTCTTCCTAACTAAGCACCTCAGATTTGCTGAATGCTGAGAAGTCAAGCTGGTGTTCTGCTGGTAACTGTTCAGTAATTATGCTTAACCTGTGCCAAAAGTGATCCTTTTTCACTCAGTGTAATGATTGTGAGGATGCTGGTTTCTCCAAGCAAGCATCTGTAGAATTAGGAGAAATTAAATTAGACCTCATGTCTAACTTGGCAAATGAGGAATATTTTGTGTAAAGACATCTGCTATTGAAGTCACTCCACTGCCTGGATGTTACATATACTTTTTTTTTGTCGTTTCTGGCACATCTACAAAATGTTATACGAATTTTTGAAGATTCTGTAAATGACAGATCTGTTGAAGTGAGTCCAGAGGAGGCCACAAAGGTGCTTTGAAGGCCAGAGCAGCTCTGCTGTGAGGAAAGGCTGAGAGCTGGGGCTGTTCATCTTGGAGAAGGCTCCACAGAGACCTGGGAGCCCCTTCCAGAGCCTAAAGGGGCTGCAAGAGAGATGGAGAGGCACTCTGGACAAGGGCATGGAGTGACAGGACAAGAGGGAATGGCTTTGCACTGCCAGAGGGCTGGGTTAGGTGGGATATTAGAAAAGATTTTTTGGTTCTGAGGGTGGTGAAGCCCTGGCACAGGGAAGCTGTGGCTGCTCCATCCATGAAAGTGTCCAAGAACAGGTTGGATGGGGCTTGGAGCAGCCTAGGATAGTGGAAGGTGTTGAAACTAGATAAGCTTTAAGGTTCCTTCCAACTCAAATTATTCTAGGTTTCTATCTATCATTTATAGCTATCAAAATTCCATCATTTTTAGATCAGTCTGGAGTACTTTGTATCACTGCATCTAAATTAGAGGGCTATCAAAAAGAAGTAAAAATGTAACTAAATCCTCTTTACAGCTCGCTCATAAAGGGAAGTGTGTGCAGAGGGACCTTGGTGTGAATGACAATTAGCTTTGCTGGACTGAATTATTTTTTCAGCTGAAACAAAAAGACTCATGAGGAGGCATAAATTGCAGCCTTGAGGCTGAACCTCTTTAATATTCAATGAACAAGGGAAATGAGTCTGACTTGCTGCTGGAGGGGCAGACAGGAGGGAAAAGGAATGAAAGCATAGGTGTCCTTGGTCTTGAGGTTTCCTCAGACAGACTCCTTCTGCAGCTCTTTCCATCCTCTAATCCTGCCTCTGGTGCCTGCAGCATCCCCCAGTGCTTTGCCTGGGGCAGCAGGAGTGAGAGGGAAGCAATGCAGAGATGAGCATGTCCCAGCTGTGGAGGGATTGCCAGAATGCTGAACAGAACAGTAACTGCACAAGTAACTAACCTGCCCTGCCCACATCTGCTGGTGTCCCCAGGTTATAAATCTGACATAAATGTGGATTTAGAGCTCTTTCTCAGGGAGCTGCAGAAGTGGCAGCCCCTTGGATCAGCTGCTGACCAGAGGAGAGCTCCAGCACACAGTGCCCTTTGAGCAGGCAGCAAAGCCAAGGAAATGAGCAGTTCAGATAAATGAGAGAAGCAGGTCAAGCCCATTTAAATGCTTAGGATCTGTCAGAATCTGTGGTATTGATGATTCTGAGGTTGTAGAAAGTCTCTGTCTGTCAGCCCCGCAGCCAAAGCAGAAGCCATAATTGGTCTGTGCTGGTTTCCAGGTTGTTTATTCTGTTTATCTCTAACATGTTCTGTTGCCCTGCCCAGCTCTGTCCTGCAGGGCAGCGTGTGGGGCTCTGCCCTCAGTGGGATGTGACAAACATTAAATACCAGAAACTCCCTGGGCTGGATTTACAAGAACGTGCCAATATCTGTCACCTACGTTGGACAGTGTGTCCCCAGCCTGAACCAACAGAAAAATGCCAACACCACAGTGAGACATGGAGGGCATGAAGAAGGAGAAAAAGGACAAGGCAGACCCAATTTCCTCCATCTTGTCCCCTTTGGACCCCTCATCTAGAATCCTAAAATTTTACTTTTGCACCCGTGCCACACTTAATTATTACTTATATCAAACCCTCAGAGCTGGTAATTCATGCTGTAAGATTGAAAACTCTTTTCCATGGACAGAGATCACAGCCAGTGTCTCTGGGGGCTCTGTCCAGGGGGGTTCCTGACCCCTGCCAGGGTCCCAGGGCAGCCAGAGGGAAGCTCTGGATTCCCACAAGGATCCACTCCCATTTCCCTGTGCAGAAGGGTCCCCACTCTCATCATCTTTTCCATTTTATCAGAGAGCAGGGCTCTGCCACTCTCTCCTGAGCACCAAGGAAGCCTGGCAGAAACGAGCAGAGCCCACTCCTCCTTCTGCTTCAGGCACTGCAGCTTTTGCCTCCTGTCACTGGACATATCTCACCCTGACCCAAATGCCACATCTCCTGCAGGGCTGCGTGTCCCAGCCAGGCTCCCTGGTGCCAGCAGCCTCACTCCTCTCATTCCTGGCATCCCAGGAAACCCACACACACACACTGATGGGGCAGCTTTTAATCCTCTGCCTACGAAAATAACATATTAAGAGGAATCAGGAAGAAATACATCACACCTGGTCTTCTCAAAGCTGCACTGGGCAAACACTGGGCTTTCCACATATTTCCCTGCCCATATGGAGAAGGAAGGGCTGGGAAGCTCACAGCTGATTTGTAGCCCACCAGGACAGGGATGGGAGGCAGATGCCACCTGAAAGCAAGCAGGGAGACAGCAAAAGCTATGAGACAGGTTCTCTTTAAATGGATTAGCTGCTCCCAGAATATTATAACATTCTTATCTTCTCTCAGTGGGCTTTCCTGACACTCATGTGTTTTATGAACCTACTCTCACTAGATAAATATTAAGGAGCAGAAGGAGCATAAAAGATATGAGTAACAGAGGGAAATATATGTGTAGAGGAATGGAATGCTGATGAAACACCAAGAATCAGGGAATAACAACCAGTGACCTTAGAGAAGATTCATATTTCACATGAAATACCAATGCAGTAATCATTTCAAGGTACAGGAACAGACATTTAAGTGACATAAAGCTCTGACAGAACTTTTAAGTAACCATCGAGCCTCTATT
Organism: Lonchura striata; assembly: GCF_050655825.1. Lineage (NCBI taxonomy): Eukaryota > Metazoa > Chordata > Aves > Passeriformes > Estrildidae > Lonchura > Lonchura striata. Next base: position 68,927,387 of record NC_140707.1, on the reverse strand, counting down.
TGACAGGCAGCAGTTTAGGAGCAGGGTTATAAAGTTTCTGCAAGGTACAAGTGAAACCATGGAGAAGATATTTTAAAGTCATAGAGAGTGAGAAAAGACTCATGTAGATGTTCTGACAGTTTTGTCACCTGCCAGCATGGCACTCCTGATTCCATATCCCCAAGTCAGAGTTAAATTACTTTCAGTTCAAATTAGCCCAGTCATTTGGGCTGGCTTTCAAAGCCCAGCTCAGCAGGTGGACTGGTCTTCCTTGAAGAGCAGCACCATGTTGAGCAGATCAAAAGTTTTATTTACATTGCCCAGCCAGTTCCCAACAATGGAAAGATCTGGTCTGTACCTGCCCCTGCATCTAAATAAACCTGTAGCATTCACCCTGGAGAGCTCTCAGCTTCCTCTCCAGAAGGGGAACATCAGAACCATGCAGAGATGAGGAGGGAGGCACAGCCCAGGTATTTGGCACACACCTGAACAACCTCCCTTGCTGAGGTGGGTCCTCAAAACACCCATCACTGGCTTAGCTCATTAAAGCAGCCTTTGAAGCAGGTGGAAAAGCTGACCCCTGAATCACTGGTGATTTGTTGTCCAGGTTCCTCACCCAAGGGACAATTTGAAGATAAATGAATGGTTTAACACTGTCCCTTGCATTTCACCCAGGTTTCTTACTTCCCAGGTTTCACCTGCCTAGAAACACCCACAAGTTTGCTGCTTTTACTAGCCAAGCTTTCCCACTGCTGCATTTCACTTTGCAAATGCAGATCAGAAACAAAAGGGCTTCACAGCTTGTGTATCTCAGAGCACAGCCCATGAGTGTGTTATTCTGCTGTCTTCAGCCATCTCCTCTAATCACACTAAAATATTTTAATAAGTACAGCTCGGTGTTGGCTATTTCCCCCCCCCACTTGTTTGAAAACCAAAAAAAAATGTATGTCCAACCCTTCCACAAGGTGCTGCTCTATGAGTGAGACTTCCCAGGGACACCAAGGGTGCCACCAACCTTCCCTCCCCACATGCACAGGCACTCTGTTATTGCAAGGTGTGTAGCAGGACCAAGATTAGCAGAGGCTGGCTTTCTCCAAGCTTCCATGTCCAGAGGTATCCCAGAAAGTGCTGCTGTGATCCCAGTAAGGGGATGGTGGCCATGAGCAGCATCAGCAACTCAAACCCTGCCTGAAACCCTCTGGTCCCCCCACATCCCAGTGTGGGATTCCCAGTTGGTCCCACCCACCAGGTTAAGCCACCCCAGCTGCTCAGCAGCACTTGCAGGCTGTTACTGCCAAATATTTGGAAAGTCAGAGCAGCTCTGAGGAAGTTGGGAAGTTTGCTTGGCAAGGTGGGATGTGACAAAAGGATGTGGGCTTGAGAGGTGTGTGTGCAGGGGTAGAGTCAGGATGATTGATGATTGGGATTGGAGTTTGAGAGAGGGTGATGCTGGAGGAGACAAGAATGGGAATCTTGGTCTCTATTGATTTAGGCTCTTGAGAATAGCTGTACTCTTCCAGAAGGTTTATTTGCTTTATTTCCAAATATGCATGAGATGAAGCTTTTCATTGTGCTTAGGGTTCAGCAATGCAAAAGGCCAGTCTTGGATATTACTGCAGTGGGGGTGTGAAGGAAAAACAAATTTATGGGACTAGGGGGATGGGACATAAAATGGGCTCATTTTCAAAATCAATATGTTGGGCCCATGCACTCATTTTGGAAGTAATAAGAATTCTGGTGGTCAATCTTTATCCTCAAGGATGCTTTGCATGGTCTGCGCTCCCTTCCTCAGAGACACAGGGAACACTAAGGCAGATAAAACTTGGAGTTCCTGTTGAATTTTAACTCCTGGCTGCAAACTGCACCTGCTAAAGCAAACATACTCCATTTGATCAAAAGCAATATATGTGCTTTTAAGACATTCTGTTTCTCATTGAGAAATAATGTTCCCATCTAGCTGCAAGTGACATGTAAAACCAAGCCTAGTATTTTAACATTTAGATATAAAGCTTAAATGAAAATAAGAGTATTTGAGACTTGTCACAAGAATTAACTAGCTCAGAGCCATCCCAATGTTTCTACCAACTCCTTATCTGCATATGGGTTTTATATTTAGATACAAACAGAACTGCAGCCTGGCCTTAGACAGGTGTCACTATGGCCATGTGGAACTGAGACAAAGGTGAATTAACGAGTGAGTCTAAGGGAAGACTTAAAATTTAACATGTTGGGATGTTAAAAATTTAACATGTTGGGATAGATAAAATCTAGTTCTTTGTATAAAAATATTTTTTCATAAAACCTTTGGGATTGAAAAAGAGAAAAACAACAATTTGGCCAAAGATATTTTGATGTTCACATTTTTATACCCAAAAAAAAAAAATTTCCACAGGTGTGTTCCACAAATGGGCAAATCAAGTATTTAACCAACTGTTTTGAAACACTTTTGATAATGCTCAACAGCTGTTTCTCTCCTCTGATGGTTCTCAAACACCAAATTCCAATTTTTAAAAACCTTTAAACCAGAGTAAATGCTTGTTTCAGCTGCCAGCCTCTGGATTTGCTATTGATTGTGTTTAAAGCAGGTTTCAGGAACAGCTTTGGGTAAGAGAGCAGTTGGTGACAAGGAAACTGAAAAGCCCTTTGTGCTGTGCTAACACCTCCATACTGTGCTACTCGTGGTTTGCACAGTGAGCAAGGGGAGGAAGAGACCCTTGTTCATGTACCTGATATTTGCTACACCACCAACAAAAATAAACAAGCTGTGTGCAGAGCTCTTCCTTTTATTCCAAGGAAGATCATCAAGATGTAAAAATGTTAGATATTTACTCTTAGTTAGGTGCTACTCACTGGACTACACCATGATGTAAGGGCAAAGTGATGTCCAGTGGAGAGAAAAGGAGGGAAAATGCTCCTTTTTGCACCATGTGTGTCCAGTTCCCAAATGTCAAGGTAATCCCAGCAGTGACAAGAAAAATAACTTTTTACATTTAGTAACATTTATTTCTGCATTCGGTATCAAGTACATAAGTGCAAATATTCAGAGTCCATAATTAAGTCCATTAGGAACTACAGAGAATGTAATACAAATCGTAATAAATTGAACATGCTGGAACTTTCCAGTTACCATACATGTAAATCAGCCTGTCAATCCTTTACGACAAAAGTACTGGGTTTTGTTTTCTTTTTTCTTTTTTTTTTTTTTTGAGTTATACAAAACTGATTACCATAAGTACTGCTTACTCTTTATTTTATTTGTGCTGGAAAACACTAAAACATCAGTCTACAATTCTATATAGTTAATAAAGATGAATCCAACCAGCAACCCAGTGACGTAGAAGCAATTTTAACTATTGCATCAAGTGCGCTAAGCAGGAAAGCCCCTAGCCACATGTAACATTAAAAGTTATAGAAGCAATGCCAATAGAAGAAGGAAAACCACTAAAAAAAATTTAAATAAAGAGGTCAATATTATTTAGGCTCTCACCATCATGCACTTTATAAGCAACACAAAAAACCACATCTAGTACACTTTTCTCTTTACTATACTTTAGTGCTTGACACAAGTGATTGCAAATATTCTAAGTGCAGAAGCAGCAGGGGAAAAGCACTGCTTCTGAGTTTTATGTTTCTAAGATTATGGTGTTGAGAAAAAAAAAGAATGATAAATTTGCAGTAAAGTGTAAGAACAGAGCTGTTTTCACTCCAGATTTCCCCATTATGCACTACTGTAGTCAATGAATTTTTGATGTCTGCTTTACTCTGCCTTTCTCTTAGCACCTGGGATTTTAGCTTGAATCCTAAAAAATAAAGAAGAAAAAGAAAAAAGGATTATATGGTTGAGGGAGTTATTCCATTCCAGTGGTTCCCCACTTGGACTCTTATGCAGGGATGATCTCTAGTCCATGCTCAGTGTGTTGTCTCAACAGGTGAATTAAAGTGCCATGAGAAACAGAAGTGATGCCCATCCAGGTGTGCTTACAGGCCTGACTTCTGGTGGTTCATATAATCTAGGGATATGTTCAGTGATATTCTCCCCCCAACATTACTTCTCTATTTTCTATAGAAAGCCAGGAATATAGTCGAAAAATATAATTTTGAAAATAAAATTTCAAAACTTCACCCAGATCTTCTGGGGATTTGAAACACTGAAGATCGTGCTGGTTCCAGGTATTTGCTTTCTGTGACAGGGTGATGTCCTAATTCCCACTTTGGTCATTAATGCTATCAATTCATGTGAAAAACAAGCTTAGAGTGGTCAGTGAGGAAGAGAATTCTCATTCCTTCCTGTTTGTCCTGTCCAGGTGCCATTGTGGACACCAGTCCATGAGTGGGCTGCTCTGTCCACAATTCCCCAAACAGCAGGGGAAGGGACAGAAGGACGGAGTGCCTTAGCCTGCACTCAGCTGGGAGGGTTTCTCCAGGGATTTGCCCTCCCTCAACCCCTCACATTCCAGGATCTGGGAGGACACCACTGATAGGTCACAGTGTCCCCAGGACCACCCAGGTCCCAGCCACCCCCAAGGGCACCACAACCTCCCACAGTTGGCTGCTGAACTCACTTTGCCACCACCGTGTTTATGTGGGTCCGCACCAGCCCCAAGTATTGATCGATCTGTGCCTGCAGAGAGAAGAGGAGACCAAGTCAAGGAGGCAACAACCAGGCAGAGCCAGCCAGCCACCTCAAATGCACAGTGCAGACAGACCTACCTGGTACTTGTCATATACAACGGGGAGAGTAAACATAGACACCACAGCTGAGGAGAAAAAGAGCACAGTGTTATGTTCCTGCAGATCAGATTCCCCCAGAGCAGAGACCTACTTCGGTGGCAAACACGTTATCGTGCCACTTGTGCAGCTGATCCACCAGGGAGCTTTGTATTAAACATGCACTTTGCTCAAGCCTCCCAAATATGGAATTCCCCATTGCTCTGGGACTGGGAGTTGCATAAAACCATAAACTGCAAAGTAGCTCTAGAAGGAGGGACAGCGTAACAGAACAATGAATATTTAGGGAAGGGAAATAAATGGTGGTGGTTTAACTGAGGGGAAGGCATGCCAGGCATAGGGTGTTTAGTCTAAGTTGAAATCTGGAGGGAGTTAAAGTTAAAAATAGATTTTTAAAAGAAATGTTGGTTTTTACCCATTATCAGAAGAGTCAGGCCATTGAAGAGGGCTCCCACGTAAGTCAGCAGCCACATTAGTACTGCAAACTGAATTAAGAATGGATCATTACATCACCTCCAGTGCCAGCATAAGAAGAAAGCAGTTTGCTTAACTAGCTAATATAACGGCACATTAGCCTTTTTTGATGTGGAAGAGAGTGATTAAGGCACATTAGGAACTACTAGATAGTTTTTCTAGGTGTACAAACCTCATTCCCTGGTTCTGCTTCTCTCCCCTTAGCTCAGCTTTCATGTCTATTCAGGGCTTAAATTGCATCCATGTATAACTCTGCACTGAGAATGGCACAGGCAGATTTCTGCATCCAATTTTTATGATGGCAGGGGTCACCCCAGACAGGTTAAACAGAGCCCTGAAGTGGTAATCCCAGGGACTGATAACACTTGAGGCTGAAAGATGAGTACATTTTCCTAAAATTCTTCACTAATTCTGGAGCCTAACCTATGTCTGCTCTCATCATCTTCCCTTTGCTCTAAAGGACACCTGCTTGAGTATAAGACTAAAAATCAATAGTTATTTCAGCAGAGAGTGACAGAAGATCTTCTTACATAGCAGGAAATGCCACCAGATGAAATCCAGATTAACAGAGGGGACCATTATTTTATAACAAAGTAATAGAAAGCATAATGCTGGGATGCTTCTAGAACTGAGGTGGAGCTAAGCTGGTTCTGCAAATTTTTACATGCTGTATTACCTGTCAATATATTCAAATGCCAAATCTCTAAAGTGCTGGAAACAGTTTTTAAATCAAAAAGCAGAGCAACTTTAGTATTTGGAGCTACACAAAAGTAGGTTTCATGACAACCTTGTCAACACGGGAAGCAGCTCTTTGAAATGTAGATTGATCCTCTAGAGAGGGGTTAAAAATATTTAAAGCAATCCTACTTTTAAAGAATCCACGAGGTCCTGAACGAGAAAGAGTCTCCTCAGCTCTTTGACTGTGCTGTTGACGTATAGCTGGAGACAATCTGTGTATTTCTGGATCTGGTCCTGTGAAAGATTCATCTCCATCTCCAAGTAGGCTCTGCCAGAAACACAGGTCCCGTTACAAACCTGAGAAGCTTCCCCTGCTGTTCACGCTCAAACCCATCCACCTCATCATTCCCTCCTTCCCAGACCTCATTTCTTTGTGCTGGAGCAAAAATTTCCCCTCCCTGCAAGCCCAGGGCCACGAGCACACCCTCTTCACCCTGCATGACCCATCTCTGGGTGATGCTGAGCTGGGGCTGTTCGCCTCCAGCCTTGCCCTCTTCCACACAGACCCTGGTCTTGATGGGATTTCTCTCTTTTTCTCACCCAAAGGGGGATACAAATCTGACCTGGGAGATTCCCCCACAAGTTTCTGTGCTGTTCTCTGAGCTGCACCCCCCCATCCTGAGTAGCTGCTCAGAGCTGGCCCAAGTGAAGCAGGAGGAGCAGCACACCAACAAGATTCTTTTTTATTTGTGTGTTTGTAAACCACACCAGTTCCATGACCTGGTTGGCACAGCAGAGGAAAAAGGATCACCGTTCTTGTGGGGAAATCCACCCAGACCCTGTGGAGAGTGGGGAGTGCATTGGCACTGACACCATCGCTTAGATATTGCATTGCTGGAGAAAAGATATAGATAGTTGCCTTCTATGCCCAATAGATTGTACCCAGAAACAATGCTCTTTTCTCTTGCAGGTATGCTGTATTATCAATAGTTCTAAAGAAACTCCTTTTCTCTTTTTTACTTAAAATTTCCCATATCTTTTTGAGATAGAAATCCCATGTCCTAGAGGATGACGATTTTTGTGGCGCGCTGTTTTTCCTTCTCTTTCCGGTATCTAAGCCGACAGAACCTCACAATTTTTGAGAAACTGTGAAAATATCGTTTTAGGAGCAAGAAGGGAATTCCTTCTGGCACAAAAGCAGCGCTTGGGCATCACCACAAAGCCACTCACTTGAAGGGGTGGCCCTCGTCCGTCTTCTGCACGGCCTGTAGGACCGATTTGTAGATTCTGAAGCTGATGGTGGCCGAGAGGCCGGCCAGGGCCAGGTAGGCCACGACGCTGACGACGCTGAACTGGGTCAGGGAGAAGAGCAGCAACAGGAGGCTGCCGAAGACGATCCCCGTCTGCTTGATGTCACGCCAGTACAACAGGTCGATGGCTGGGGGGACAAGAACAAATCGTTAAAGGCGGGAGCTGCAAAGGCATCGGCCACCAACCACCCTGGGTGACCCTCGACGTCTCTGCTCACAGCAGCACCAACAGGAGCTCCTCAGCAGGAGCAGCAGAGGGACTTGAGTGATGGGCTGAGGAAATTGCAGCCGATGACCTACTTGAAATCCTTGTTTTGCTTGTGCCCGTGCCGGGGTTAGGTAAGATGGATGAGTATCTCCAACCGCAGCACGGTGGGTGGGTCCCTTGCAGCAGCAAGGCAAGTGCAAGCTGGGGTTTGTGTTGTTGCTAGGGATGTATGGAAGATTTCAACCTACCTTGCATTTACTCAGTCTGAAAATTCCAATTTTTTATTTGCTGTTTCTTTTTTGTTTTGTTTTGTTTTGTTTTTTTTCACAAGTTCAAACACCAAATACTTGATCAAAGCGTTTTCCAGTTTTGGTTGTTGATAAACGAATGAGAAAGTTTGGGGCTAGCCACAATAAACCACTTTGCCATTCAAAGTTTTGACAATTTAATTTTGTTATTTCATAAGTTTTGAGGAAGGAAAAGACACCTGGTTTTACCACTGCTTAAGGGTTCCATGAGTAGAAAATAATTTTTCAGATAAGGCCTTCAAATAAAGAATAATCTCTCTTGCTACTCAATCCAACCTCAGAATCAGAAATAAAAAATTAAAAAAAAAAAAAAAAAAGAAAAAAAAGAAAAAAGCTTTTGGCTTGTTATATAAGTTCCCCTGTCCATAGAAGGTGCTGGTTAGAACAAAACAAGTGCATAAGACCATTCACAACTACTGTATTTTTAAATTTTTAAAGCACTTAACTTTTACAGTGTTTTGCACCCACTTTGCATATTTTATTTTTTCATATTTTATTTCAACCTCTCCAGCAAAAAATTTTAGCATTGGAGACAGTCATTAAAATAGCAGAATTTTATGAAAGGATTGCGGAATATCCAGTCCACAAAGGTGAATTTAATCTGTTTACACCAACAACCTGTTTCTGAGAGGACTCTTCATTCAGCCAGAGAACGTGCTCATGACAACCTAAACAAAACAGCTTTAATTTCACACACTGCACAGGTCCTCCAAAACAGCTTGAACACACCACCAGCCAAACAGATTTCAGAGATGCCACTTGTCAAATCACTGAACAAAGAGTAAATTCAGGAAAACTGCAATCTGTCAGGAAAAAAAAGTCACCGATACTAAAAGAAACAAAATTAATCCAACCTCTTAGTCCCAATCATCAAATCTCCAAAAACTGTGAGTCATCACGGCGTGTTTGCCTTCAATGAGTTCTATTACTCATTACTATTACACATATTAGCCTTGCTTTACAGTGATGGGCTTGAGTGCAAAAATTGCTGTTGTATTACTGAGCTCTCCTCTCTTCATGCACCATTCACATCCAATTATATTCTCCATCAATATACTCTATATATGAACTTTTTGCTATTTTTAAGCATTTAGCACCAGACCTATTGAACATGAGCACACATGACTGGATCCTGTGGGCTGCATGGAAGCCACAGGACAAGGAAGCCTGGTGCCTGTTTTGGGATCCTGGGTGGTAACCCCACAAAACAGGGACCAGTCTTTTACAGGTAAGTGCCCATGCCTGCTTCCTGCAGAAAACCTGGGGCAGGGAGTATGGAATACTCCAAAATGCAGTTTTGCATTGTCAGAGCACCTGGATGAGGAGGTTTAGCAGCAGACACAGCTGTATTGCAGGACACAGCTGGAGCTCCACAGATTGCTCACAGTGATGGTGTGATGGAGCATGCAACTCCATCCTGGCAAACCATCCTTACAAAATGGCATCCACAGCACAAGAGTGCAGGTTTGGCCATTTTTCATATTCTTTTTCAGTAAAGGTACTTCAAAATCCTGCAGCACAACAACTGGGTGCTCCAGTCACCAGTGAGCATTTGAACAGGAGGTGTTATATTTTCTGTGAGGGTGTGAGGCCCTGGCACAGGGTGCCCACAGAAGCTGTGGCTGCCCCTGGATCCCTGGAAGTGCTCCAGACCAGGCTGGATGGGGCATGGAGCAAGTGGAAGGTGTCCCTGCCCATGGCAGGAGGGGTGGGATGAGATGATTTTTAAGGTTCCTTCCAACACAACCCATTCTAAGATTCTGTGATTATTCACAACCTGATAATTTTTGTGCTCAACAGTTACTCTGTCAGAGTACTGGAAATTTAAGCAAATCTGACTTTGAGATACTTAAGTTGTCTATCACACAAAACCTCAACATTAAATTAAATAGGCACAGGTGAGCTGGTGTATGTGGTACATTATCTGCTGATGGCAGAAAAAGGACACATGCCAGGGGAAAACATTCCCTGGGACACAGGCAGTAGAGAGGCAAACAAATGAGGACTGAGCCAAAAAATACAAACTGAACTCCAATAGAGTTCCCTGAATCAATCCTAATTAATTATAAGATCCAAAATGACCAACTAAGCCTTTTCCTTCCGATGATCTTCAAACTCATACTCCTGCAGACTGGCAGTGGGCTGCATTCTCATGTAGAGAGATGCCAAACTGCTTTTTCTTTCTCCTCAAAAGGGAAGATGCTGAGTTACTCAAGACAGACTTGACCAGGTATGTTTGTATCCTGAAAGTCATCTGCTCCTGCCATGGAATGAGTGGGATATTTACTCAGCTGTATCAGGTAAGGAAAGGAGCAGAGCGAGATGGACAGAGGCCAAGTGACACAGTTCTGGGAACAAGTGCATGTGTAAGGGAGGAGATGAAAAAAGCATCTGGCCTCTTTCTCCAGCCAAAGGAGAGCTGGGAGAGAGGGATGCTGTGTCTTTTAGACCTGAGGCAAATATTCCCATGTGCATGGAAAAAAAAGTGCAACTGCTAGTTGGAAAATCTCAGCACAGAAAAGGGAAATACGAGTTCAGTGATTTTTACATGGCTCTCCCAGTCCATCCTTGGGAGCACAATCCCCTCACCCACAGCCTGCCAGGTCTGTCAGGATTCTCAAGGGCAGGAACAACATCTGCCTTCTCCTCATCTCCCTCAAAGGGATGGAGCTGCAGCACTGCTGCCCTATCCAGCTGCCTGGGTGGTATTTGATGTTCCTGTAGCCATTCCTCCTCCTCTTCCTTATGGAGAAGGGACTGAGCCAAACCTCTTTGCAAAAGGTGACACAGGAGGGAGGTGAACCTCAAAGATCCTTGGGAAGGGAAGGGAAAGAAGGAGAATCCAGAACTATAAAACAGTGGAAACTTGGGAAGACTTTGGACAGGCCTCAGGGATTTGAGCTGTGTCAGTTCCCCTGGAATTTGGATGCTGCTAAAAACACCTGAGCTACACCTGTCAGAGCCATGTTTTCTCCTGCAGTTGCAGCTTCAGTCACTTCAAAGGCCTTTTAAATTATTGGAATGGAATGGAATGGAATGGAATGGAATAGAATAGAATAGAATAGAATAGAATAGAATAGAATAGAATAGAATAGAACTGTTTCAGTTGGGAGGCACCTACAAGCATCACCTACTCTAACAGCCTGACCAATTCAGCACTGACCAAAATCTAAAGCATGTTTTTGAGGGTATTTTCCAAATGCCTCTGAAACACTGACAGGTTTGGGGCACAGACCATCTCTCTAGAAGCCACTTCCAGACCTTGACCACCCTCTTGTAAAGAAATGCTTCCTTGCTGAGACAGTAGTTAAAAACATTTTTCTCCTACATTTCCTTACCTAAACAAATCTCCCTTAAGAGCAGGGACAGGAGCTCTGGGTGCAGAATGCCCCAGCTGGGATCCTTTGTCTGGCTTCCTAAGAGTGCCATTTTCTCCTGTAACCATTTACACCAGAGCCAAAATACCTGTCACATCAGTGTCTGGTGCTGTAAATAAAGACCAAGGGGCAAACAAATCAGAAATTTTCTCACTGACCATCAGGTAAACCCAGACTTCCTCACATACTTTCTTTTTTATTCTAAACAGGAATTAAAATTAAAGATGAGGTTATCCAATGTTAGAATCTGAAACATAGGGAATTCTCAGAACTTTGGGTCTATAAGCCAAAGCTTAGAATTAAACACAGGATTTGATCTGGGAAAGGCTTCCAAACTTAGGCGTTAGAATGGAAAATGTGGATTTATAGCTTAATGCAGAGACACACTAAGACAAGCAGAGGAAAAATCAGAGTTTTAAAGTACAATACTGTAGGTTTGTGTGTCATAACATGATTGGCTAAGAAAGCTTACACTGTGCATGAGTCCATAGGATGAAATATTAAAGATTGGGTCAAAACCATAAATATCCTTGTTGATAGTGTTTTATTGGTTAATAAACCCTTCAAAGATCTTGTAACTAAGGGTCTTGTGACCTTCTGAGCCATGCAGTGAAGATGTGAACCGAGCTCACCCTTCCTGCCTATGTAGAAGAAAAATAAATCACATATCAAAAGCAATTCAGAGTCCTGTCTCTAACTCATTCAAAATTCCTTCACAAACCCCTGCAGTCCACCACACTTACATGTCTGCTTTGAGTTTTATCTTACCCAATATTCATGTAAAACTAATTAAGATACCAAACAATTCCTCCCAAACACTCTTTGACCCCATGAGTTTAGTGTCTTACAAGTCACTAAATATAACCAGCACCTGAGCCTCTGCTGAAAGGCATTTGCCTGTTCCTGCCTGTACCCCTTCCTTGGCATACTGAAGAAACAACCAGCCAGGCTCAGAGCAGCCTCCCCAGCACACGGGGATGCAGTGGAATGAGGATGACAGGGCCAGGCGTGGAGCTGGAATTGCAGCTTTCACACACACACTCCTCTGCAGAGCCACACGTGCCAGCCCCACGCTGGGCCAGGCTGAGACAGCTTCCAGCCCAGCTCTAAGGTGGGTACAGCATCCCCCAGATAAATTAAAGGACAGAAGACACCTTACAGCACCAATTAACCACGTAATAATTGAGTGCTTTGGTCAATCAGAAGGGAAAGAATAAAAAGTCCCAGTGTGGGGCAGGGTCCTGCAAGCATCGCGTGTTTTACTGGCAGTGGGTGTGTGTGTGCACAGTGCCCAGACCCCACCACAATGGCACAATTCTGAGCAATGCACGCTGAATATTCATGAGGCTGGAGGCTGGTGCCACGTGAGGCTGCTGATGTGTGATGTGCATGCAATTGGACAGGGGCTCAGTCTGTTTGGCTAAGCAAGATCCACTTCCGAGAGCCAAAACGCCAACTTCAAACCAGCGAGGATTTGCAAAAGGGGGTTTGGGCATTGAAATCAGCCTTGGCTTCACTTGAGGGCCGGGCTCCTTCTGTTTTGAAGATCGCTGCTGTCAAATCCTGCCCATGCCCATTAACATGCAGAAGCTGTTCTGCTGTAGCTTTCCATGATCGCCCTTTAGCCTCCTGCAAGGAGGGAAGCAACATCACTCACTTTGCACTCTTAACAGTACAACTCACCAGAAGTCTGAGTCATTTGTGAAGGTATAAAAGGACTCTGAGTTTTGCCAGAACTGCCTCAGACTCAAAACTATTTGCATTTATTAAGGAAGACTTATCAGCCATCTTTAAGACAGCAGCGCTGCAGGTCACTGCCACTGCCTTTGAAGAGTTTTTCTGGAGAGGCGTGTCTGATGAGCTGTTTTAACTCACAGCAGAACTTGCAAAATGTTCCTCAGGTGGTCTCCTAGTTGCAAGATTTTTCAAGGGCGCCAAAACACTGCTTTCAAGCCATACTTTCTGGCAGAATCTCATCTGACTAAACTAATGGGATCCTGCACCGAGGGCCAAGTCACAGATCAGCAAAGGTACAAGAAACCACTATTAATATCAACAGCTGGTAAATACCCATGTTTGTGGGGCAAGCTGCAATTAACCTCACAAATAGAAGAAACAGCAGCAGCAGGCAGTGCTTGTGCCTGCAAGGAATGGTTCCCTAGTGCCCAAAAGCTCTCACAGCTCTTACATGGCTTGCAGCAGAAAATATTTTTTCTGCTCCTCTTGGTATCAAAAGAGCCAGAAGACAGATGTGGAGGATTGAAAGGGCACTGCAGAGGTAGAATGACTAAAAATGCTCCTGAATCCATTCTTGTTAGGATCTGGAAGCATGAGGTTTTTTTTTTTGGTTTTTTTTTTTTTTTTTTTTTTTTTTGGGGGGGGTGGTTTGTGGTCCTCAGAAGCCTCATGGTGTGGGGCAACTGCAGGCCCAACCTCCTGAGCAGAGATCCCAGAGGGAGAACAGAGGATCCAAACCAACTTGTAGCCAAAATGTCCTCCTGCATGCTTATGTTTTCCAAAAATAGTTTTGTAGGAAAAATGGGAATATTTTCATTCCATGTCTCAAAGAAAGCATTTTAGAATGAAAATTAATGACCAACCAAGCAGAGACTGGACAATTCAAATCTTCCACAGCTTCTCCACTGAAAATCTCTGTTCTCTCCTTCTAACTTCACAAGTTTTTCCTCTACTGCAACAACTCTGTGAAAAATGATCATGCAAAAAGCAGCATTTCCATGGAAGTTTTTAAACAAGTGTGAGCAAACCCCTGGTACCCAGCCTTCAAATGAAGCCCATGGGCCTTAATGATTATATAAAATGTAGGCTCTGTAGTACACTACTAACACCTTTGGAAGTGATCAAGCTGCCCTTTCCACCATGGAGGTACCACCAGACCTGCTTAGGAGGTAAAATCAATGGGTTGTACTGCTTCACTCCCTATCTAGTAATAGTTTTTAAGAGAAGTGAGAAAAACCTCTTTGCACACAGCAGTTACTTGTGCACACTGAGTAATAGTTCAACTCCATAAATATAAATTACTTCATACGCCATTTATCAGACCTTCTGGCTGTGAAAAAACCAAGAAACACAATTAAGAAGAGCAACCTTGTTTATAGTGCTGTCACAAAAGTATTTGACAACAAACGAGACAATGCTGTAGGTTTTGAGTAGAAATAAATAGTGCTTGCACTCAAAGCAAGCCCAGTTTGCAGATTTAACCACAGGCTGAATATCCAGCCTTTCCCTCTCCCCTGCAATGAAGGATCCAATGTGGACATTGCTCCCCTCCCCACAACAGATTTGATTTTAATGTAATACAGATGGATAGACAGTTTAATGAGCAGCCTGCTGCCTTCAGGAGACTGCTGTGATGAACAACAGAGCCAAGAGAGGCTATCTGTGCTCTTTCATGAGGCTTATCTCCTGATCCTTCATCTCCAGCCTAGAGGAATCTCTCCATGCCTCTACCTCTTCTACACACTCTGACCATGGACTTCCTGTGCTCAGTTCAGCTTTAAAACTTTATCATCCACCCGTTTCAAGGTTTAACTTGAAAGTTCAGACCTTCCTAGTTCCCAGAGTCTGATGAGAATAGACCTGGAACAAGAATAAGATCAGGGAAAAGGAAAACCTTAATGCCTTCCATGTTATTTCCTACAACATCTGCAAGATCAAGATGTGAGCAAAAAAAGTATTGATGGATTGCCTTCTGTGAGGTACCAGAGTAGGCTTGGGTAGACAGGAGAGGACTGGGAGCAAAAGAGGATTGTCAGTAAGAAATCAACCCTACAACCACTCCACACACGAGTCTACTGTAGCATTTATTGTCATTAATTATTAATTATTATGTGAGTGTTGCTGCTATTAGCGCTTCTGCTGTTGTTATTTTCATTTTCATGTGAGAGATGCTTTAAAACCAGGATTAAGCACAGCACCAAGACAAACACACAACTCCTGCTCATCAAACTGTATCACTGCCTGCCTTGGGGAGTTTCTGTGGAGGATGCTATGGCTCTCACCTTAATTGGGCAGAAACCAAGGAGACCAAGCAGAGGTTCTGAATGCAGGTTCTGAGTGCACAGAATGCTGTGGAAATGTGAAGATTTTCCTGAGATGCTCCTGGACCAAAGGAATAGACCTGTGCTTTCTCTTAGATTCTACCCAAATATTCAAAAATCTGCACATTTTCAAAATAAGTAGCTCAGACCTACGTTATTTATAATTAAATATGATGGGGAGAAAGGTACCCCTTCTGATATCATAAAAGCCTCACCAGAACTCACTTCCCAGGGACCTGATGAAAACAAAAGCAGCCCTCCAATACTTCCTTCAGCTATTGCCCCCTCATTACCCCCTTGATGGGGTTTAAATTAATCCTCAGGAACACCTCAATACACTCTTACTGGGGGGGAATTTTCACCTTGTTCTGGCAATGAAAGAATATTGTCCATCAGTGCTTAAAAGAGATAGCTCTGAGCAATGTGGTCTGGTGGAAATTGTCCCTGACCATGGAAGGGAGGTTGGAGCTGGGTGGTCTTTAAGGTTCCTTCCATCCCAAACCATTCTGTGATTCTGTGCTGGCACAGCAGGTGTGCAGAGCACACTTTCTCACTGATTTCTTTTACCATCAACAGGAACGTGCTGGAAGAATTGACACAATTACTGCATCAGTGATAAAAAAAAAAAAAAAAAAAAAAAAGAAAAAGCAACAAATCTGAAAGTGGTAAACAATCTTGACAAATTTCCTTCAAACTTCACAAGAAATCATCTGTGAAATTTGGAAATAAACTCCCACAAGTTGGTGTAGTTTTATGAAAATGTGAGCCAAAATGGTTACAGCAGGTGTTGAGTTGGTACCAGGGTTTTAGCCCTACCAAAACCCAATGTTAAGAACCAAATACTGGGGCAGATCTTTATCAAGTGGATCCCAGAGAGATCAGCCCACAGTATTTTCAGTAAAGCTCTGAAAGTACCAACTGGCTGAAGTTTTATTCTCATTATAAAGCTGTAATTAGGCAGACTTCACAACTGTCAATAAGATTACAGATTAACTGCATGCAATTGTATTATTGTCATCTAAATTCTTTATCAATCTTAAAGTGAGGAACATCACCATGAGCAGTTGCTGCAGCTCCCCATCACCCTTTGGAAACCAAGGGATGTATCAATCAAGTAAGGAAGCTGGCTCTCTGAAACAGCTGCCAAGGAACAATGATCAATAACTGCAGTCCCAGCAGAGTTATGTCAACTAGATGGATTTGATGAAGTCTGCAGTCCTTTCCCACATTAAGTTATAATTATAATGTGGGTGATATTTAGGATCATTTCTATGAACACTTCACAGGCCTGTGTCTCTGGATCTTTAAATTTTTCTCTTTTAATAAGTCTTGCAGAAGGTTGAAGCTGCAGGAGCAAGCCTGACACTTATGACCAGCCAAGAGCTGGCATGTAGAAGAAAGAGTGGAAAAGGGAATATTCATGAGGACCAGTGTACTGACACCAAACAGCTCCTCCAAGCTGGGGTGCAAACCTGGGCACTGATCTCCTGATCTCTTCTCTGTGGTGTCCAGCAACAGGACCTGAGGGAAAGGCTGGAGCTGTGTCAGGGGAGGTTTAGGTTGGATATCAGGAAAAGGTTCTCACCCCAGAGGGTGTTTGGGCACTGAAAAGCTCCCCAGGGCAGTGGTCACAGCACCAAATCTTACAGAGTTCAAAGAGTGTTTGGGCAATGCTCTCAGGCACGGGGTGGGATTGTTGGGGTGTCCCGTGCAGGACCAGAAGTTGGACTTTGACAAACCTTGTGAGTCCCTCCCAGCTCAGGATGTTCTATGGTTTTATGTCCTTCCTAATCCAGAGAACGTCTCCAGCAGGGTGTGACCTGCAATTCCCCAAAGCCACCTGTGTCCTGCTGAGCTGAGCCCTGGGGAAGGCACAGGGGCCTCCCTTCACCTGCAGCTGGAGGCTCCCGGGGGGAAGCTGAGCACTGTCACACTCTCGTGTCACACACACAGCTGGCACAGGCTGTGGGCTGCTCCTCCAAGGCCCACAGCCACCAGCCCACCCAGGCAGGGCCATTTCTCCTCACACTCATGCATTATGCATGGCTCCATCCCAGCCTGCTTCAAATGCATCACCTTCCAGCGCAGAGATGACTTGGGCGTGGAAGTCGCTGCAATTCCCCAAAGCCACCCATGTTAATATTTTGAATGAAGCAGATGCCCAGCAGGGCTGAATTACTGTCCTGCTCACCCAAGGGCTGGATCATGATCCACCTTTGCTCTAATCCTGCTCTACCTGCAGCATAGGCAGGTAAAAAGCAGTATTTCTAAATGTGTGCAGCAGCAGCAGCTGATTCACTGCAAGGGAAAGAGCAGTACCTCGACTGAGTGGGGCAAAGTCAAAGCCTCACCAAGAATCTTTGCAGCTTCTCACAATCTCCACCCAATTTTACACCAGGATCAATTCAATGATACAGCTAGTTGCAGGCTTGGTTGTTGAGTAATCAAAACTCGTGTTAACCTCATTGTTCTCCATAATTTCCATAAAAATATGCTCTGTATTTACTGAGGTTTCTCTCTGCATCTGTTACACTCACAGACACATTCCAGACTTTTCAGGGAGGAACCATAATTCCATTGACAATCAAGCTGCAAAATTATACAACTTCAGATTTGCACAAAACTGATATTCCAGGTTGAGACAGAGGCAACATGAATAATAGATATTAAAGGAATCAATGAATCGTCTTTAGTCCTCATTCCCCTGAATTTTAAATTTCCTCTATTTTATCTGAGACTGATCAAAGAATTTTGATGACAGAAATAATATTCTATGGCTATTTCATGTTTTCTGCAGGATCATTTTGGAATCATAAAGCACCACCCAAGGAAAAGAAAAAAAATGCAAATGTGGAAGTGAGGCAAGTGATTTATTTTAACTGCGTTGATTTTTCAGACCTGGGATTTTTTTTTCAAATCAGCATGGGACATATTGGGTCATTCCATTTTCATCAAATCTACCCCACTTTCAAAAAGGAAAGCACTGAAGAAGAGAAACCCCACTATTATTATTAATTATTATCTAAACAAGAGCAGCATGCCCTTTGTTATTCCCCTTTTTTAATTTATGATTTTTTTTTTCTGATAAGAAGAAAAATACTCAATTTGGTTCTAAAAACAGGTGGTTCGGCAATCTGACTCAGCAAGTCAATGTTTTTATAAGAATCAGCAAAACACTGAGCATTTTTGAAGAAAAACCTATACCCAAACCCCACCCTATGAGGAAGTTCATCTGCAAAGCTCAGATGAAAAGACCCTAAAGTTTGGTTGTGACTCTCTCATTTGAGCTTAACGAATCCCACAAACACATGGAGAACCCTTGCCCTTCATTTCGGTGTGGAAAAGCGGAGCTGCTGGAGCCTGGCATTTAACAGGTGCATGTTTACTTTCCAGCTACTCATCTTCCTTAAAAAACCCTCAGTCCCTAAATACAATTAGATGCTGAATTGAGGTTGCAAAAATACCAAGCTCCCTAGAGACAGGCGTCTAAAAGGTCTCTCCACCCTCACCCCTCCCAAAGAAAAAACACTTTAGGAAGGTTTTTCAGCTTCTGTTGCATCGAGCTTGATGAAACTATGCCTGCAAGCATCCTGGACCCTTTAATGAGATGATGCCATGGAGTAATCTCTCTCCCAGGCACCCTGCTGGGAGCACCATGCACTGACTGTTCGGCGTAAACATGCACCTTAAAATTATAAAAATACATCCGAACAAAGCCTGCCCGAAGCAGCCCCAGCCCGCCCGGCAGGATCGGCCGCTAGCTTTTCTCCCTCTAATCTGCCCCACCGAGCAGCGTCACAGAGACTATCTTTTATCAAAACAAAGGCTGGACGCCGGCTGGGAAGTGTAAAGCCGACTAAAAATGGCTGAAAAAGCTGGCCAAGGCACTCGGGAAGGTGGCCAGCCCCACCCAGCCCCGACCCGCTCCAAACACGCTGCGAACCAACCCAAAAGGGAGATGCTATTGTTCCCTTCGCCTACGCGGCAGCGACACAACAT
Organism: Lonchura striata; assembly: GCF_050655825.1. NCBI lineage: Eukaryota > Metazoa > Chordata > Aves > Passeriformes > Estrildidae > Lonchura > Lonchura striata. The sequence continues at coordinate 68,908,268 of NC_140707.1, read as the reverse complement.
CACCGCAATGTTTCACCCCCCGAAAAGAGTGCTCGGGAGCGTAATTAAAGGATTAATTTGTTGTTGTTTGTTTTTTTTTTTTTTTAATAATCCCAGAGCAAAGTAGGAAGCGGGGGGCCACCCCGCGGTGCCCCGGCTCTGCCGCCCCTCTTGCCGGAGCTGCGTTTTCTTTGTGTGGCACAGGGCTGAGCCCGGCTCTGGGTGTGTCCGTGGGCAGGAGGCACCCGGGAGCCCAAACGCCACCAGCCCCAGCGGGCACCGATGCACCGGCACCCGGCTGCCCTAAAGCCCGAAAGGTGGGAAATGATGGCAGCGATATCCCGAGGATGAGGAATGACGCCGCTCACGGCAAGGGCGGATGCTTCGGGAATGAGCTGCAAGGTGGGAAGAAGGGAGGACCTGTATCCTGGATGCTTTCAGGGCGAGACACCTGAGGATGGGAGAAACGCATTCCGAGAACAGAAATAGGGGATTTTAATCTTTCTTTCTTTCTTAAAATCCACCCCCAAAGGAAAAAAAAAAAAAAAGAAAAAAAGCTTCGCGGGGAGGGAGAGGAAACAGCATGCAAAGGCCCACAGGTGAACAATGCAAAAATGGATGGATCCTGCCTTTGCCTCCTCTGCCATGCAGTCCTAGCATGCAACACCAGAACAGATAGAATACCCTGACATTTCCAGTTGCTCCAAAGACAGTCCATCTTGGTGGAATCGGCACTGGCTTGCATCTCGGAGAGCTGGGGGCTTGCCGGTGCTCGCGGTCGGAGGCGCTGCGTTAGCAGTCAGGCATTCCCGAGCATGGGTGCTCGGTGGGTACCGCTGCCGTCTCCCCGCCCGGCTCCGGACTGATGCTGTAAGCAGCACAGGCGGAGGGGGAGGGCATATTGTACGCGCTGCGGTCTCCACTGCAGCAAATCAGCAGTGTGATGTGCTTGCCCTAGGGAGCAGGCTCCTTTGAAAAGGGGATGCGGTCCCTTTTCAAATCAAAAGCCTCCTAAGCCATGGAAATGGTTAAAAGGCAACCTGACGGCAAAGAAATAAAAACAAATTGGGTGCGGGTAAAGCGTGGCGGGGGGGCTGAGCAGTGTTTCCTATGTGGCAGTACGGTTGTGACTGTTCGTGTTCCAGAAATTTCTTGACAGTGATGGAATCTGGTATTTTCTTTGGTTTTTTCTTCCTTTTTTTTTTTTTTTTCCTTTTTTTTTCTTTTTGTGAAGGCCAAATTTCACACAACCCCTCCAGATTTCCCTGCCTCCATCTCCTCTGCCCAGCTGGGTGGGGTCGGGGAGCAGGCAGGAAAATAAACAAGGTCAGGATCCAAGCCCCGCAGAGCAGCCCCTATTTTGCTATTTTTTTGGAAAACCCTGCGGGCATGGGGTGACCCGTGTGGCTCCCCATGCCAAGCCCTGCCACACCAGGATGCTGAGGACTCCCAGGTGCACCAGGTTTGGCTGTGCTGTCTCCTCTCGTTGCCCAAAATGCTGCATAAATCGGGATTTGAGGTGTAAGAGTGCAGGAATACAGGACAATTTGTGAAAAGCACACTAATAGCTGAATTTTAATATTCAGTTTAACAGTAGTGGGCACCACCACTCCTTCCCTAGCAGGACACAGCCTCTGCCTCAGTTTCCCCAGCAATAAACTTCTATGAATAGCCTTGCAGAGACATCATAACCATGCAATGGTCATCCATGACAAACACTGTGAAAGAAAATCCTTTGCCACCCAACCTGTTTACATTTTCAGATTTTGGAGTGCCTAGGAATATTAAGAAACTCCCTTAAAAGTCACCCATTTCACAGAAGAGTGACCAGTATATCAGACTCTGTCCTGTCATTTTGGGCAGAATGACCCCAGCGGAGCACCTCTCAGTCCTAAGGCTGGATTTAGATCATCACAGTTCATGAAATAATTTCACTTTAGCTGCATTTTACTGAATTTTGCTTTTTTATGTGGAAACAGACACCAGCACAGACACAGTGGGTCAGATACTCATCAGTGTGGGGAATAGAGTTTGAACCCCTCTGCTCTTTTGGCTCCAAAAATAAAAGGTTTTTAATACCTGAGTTAATACATATCTCCTCCAACTGACAGTAATAGATCACTTATCCTTCCCTCAAGTAACTCATCTTATAGAAGAAATCCAAAATTTAAGGAAATTCACCACACCTAGGAAACTCTGCTGGAATTACAGAGGCAAACAGCTATTGTTCATGTTTAAAAACCATCCTTGAGATCCCCAAAAACACTTGCTTAAGCTTGAACCCAGCATCTTCGTTCCCCTAACAGGGAAATCCTTAAATAACTGGGGCAGAACTGGCTTCAGCTGTCATTGCATACAGTAAGATTCAACCATCTATAACGTTACAAATCTGTATTTTGTCTTCTTCTTGGCTTTGTTAAAAAAAAAGAAAAAAAAAGAAGAAAGAGGTTGGCAAGGGATGATTTCTAAGCATGGAACAATTGGTTTAGACCATTAACAATAGTAGAAAATTTTCCTATTGATACATTTTGCCCTGCCAACTCTTTGCAACTCTACAATGAGGTTCCCAGCAGCAAGACATCATATGAAGTACTTACAAGCAATGTGTATAAAACAGAGACATAATTCACATAAAACTTCTGCATCTTTGTCCCTGGAATAGCCACAGACACCCCAAACATAATGCATAGGTAAAATTTGTGGCTACTGGGGTGTATCACCAGCAACACAGCAGAGAAAAGGAAAAAGATCTGTTTGATCTCACTGTAACCCAAATTTCTCAGTCAAGTATGAAGGACAAATTCCCTTTGGGCAGAAGAGTGGTCCACGTACATTTAACATTCTGCTAATGATTTCTCCTTGCCTTCATTGTTTGTAGAAATTTTTCTCACCTCAGACTTGATGTCTCCATTCCCTCTTCCAGGCTACCAAAATGTACCACACCATCAAGTTTCCTGTTTAAATTCTTACTCCCCTTTGGAAAAGTGTCTCTTCAGACCTGGCCCATGTCATTGGACTCTCCCACACTACTTCCAGGACTATTTTAATCCACAGGCACCAGAGCCCATCGCTTCACCAGCAGTAACAAGAACACTGCATTTGTGTCAGAAACAAAACTGAACTGGAACATGAAGATGAAGACACATAAAAATGCACACAGGCTAAGAAAAGTTTCCAGTGTGCACTCACTTGTCCCAGGACCTGAGGCAGGTGGGGGCCAGAAGCAACTCTGTGTGTGACTACAGAAATTGCACAAAAATCCCATCAGCACTGGGTGGATCCAGCACTGAAATGGACATTGATAAAAAAAAAGCATTTCCACAATGAAATTTTGAGTTTTGCATTTAGTAAGTAGTGAGACAGAATTGGGACTAAGCACTTGACCATCAGTCCTGAGGTTAAGAACTGCTTCTTTGCCACAGAACTAAACCAGGAGCAGGCTGCAAGGCACATATAAACATTGCACTGCCTGGATCTTAAAAGGGTGAGACTTGCACAGAGATCTTGGCATCAGCTGCAGTAGAGTGTTGGAGGAGAGCTTTCCTGTGATCATGAATAGGAGCAGGATGAAAAGTAGTAAGTGGAATTTGCTTCGCTTCAGAGCACTGTCCATTGGGATGTTACTGAAATTGTTAAAGGTCTTTAGATGTGTTAGTGAGGTCACAAGCCAAGAGGGCTCATCAACACTTGGCTGTTACGTGGCTCTGCTGGAGATAATGATGTGTGTCTGCAGGATGTGTGGTGTAAGCACTCAGTAAAATAAAGTTACCCATAGGATCACTGCAGGAAGCCACTGGCCAGGTGAACATCTGTAGGGTATTGCTGTCTGCCTCATTTCTTCCCATCCCTCCAACTCCAACAGAGGTCACAGAATCACAGAATCATTGAGTGATTTGGGCTGGAAGGAACCTTAAAGCTCATCTAGTTCCAAACCCTTTGCCCGTGGGCAGGGATGCCATACACTAGACAAGGTTTCTCAAAGCCCCATCCAACCTGGCCTTTAACAATTCCAGGCGTGGGGCACCCAGGTCTGGGTGGCCAAATGAGGTGCAAAGTGTAGCTCTGCAGAGGACAGGGACACCCTGCCATGGTGTGTGTGGCCACCAGGGTTGTGCTCCTTCCAGGGAGACAGGAAATCCTGCAGCAGGACTGGCCCTACCTTGTTTCCCTCCAAAGGTGCTTCCACGGTGACCCAACCCACCTGTGCACCACTGATGAGCTCTGATGAGGTCAGAGTTAGCAACATTTAAGGATTTTTTAGGTAAATATACTTGAATGGACCATTAACAGTCCATAAGAGCTCAGAAGCACCCACTGTTCTACCACAGGAGCTAAACTCATGGGCTGTCCCATAACAACCCTGCTGGAGGGCAGGGGTGGAAGTCAGCTGGTTTCAAAGATGATTTAATGATTAAAAATCCACACTCAGAGCTGAAACCACTTTGGAGTGCAGTGACTTTGAAGGCACTTTGGACTGACTGTGTTTTCCTGCATCATTCCACGTCAAGACTCCGTGGGACACATTGAGGGCAGTGCCAGATCTGCGACGTGGTGCTGAAAGATCCTGACACTTAGCACTTTAGGAGAACAATAGCATTAAGGGAGATCATTGGGTTATTTTTCTAAGCTAATTTGTTCTCAGCATTAGCAACAAAAATAGAGAGGATGCTATTTTAAAAGTTGCATTAATATGTCTCGAGGCTCTGAAGAGCAACGGGGAATTTTTGACTGAGCACTCTAAGTAAGGGCAGCCAGCAATTACATTTTTGTGAGGAGGCTGTCAATAGCAGAAGGATGGGCCAAATCCTGGCTCTGCTCTCATCCTTTTCACTGTCTTGTGCTCATTCTTGCACATTGTCTGGTCTGCAGAGCTGCTCAGAGGCAGCGCAAATGGCAAGGCCATGAGCTGGGAGATGCTGATGGATATTTCAGGTCCATCACTTCTCACAGTACAGGAAGCACAGAGACAGCTCTGTCCTTGCTGTCCTTTGCCCCAGGTCTTTGCCACTCTCTTAGAAGATGTAATGCAGTGATGAATTACCTTTTTTCTCAGGTCTTCAGACCACAAAAGGAATCAATAAGCTGGTAAAAAAAGACAATATGGTCTTAAACTGGCAGAATTAAAGTCTGAAGCTGAACAATCACAACAAAAGAAGCCCCTTGTCCTGTCATGTCACGTAATGTTCCAGCCTCTCTGCAATTTCTTTTTAAGTCTTAAAGTGTCTGGTTTTATAGCATTTTTTTAATCACCAGTCAAAATATTTGGACTGTTCACAAGGACAAGAAGTGTGATTTTGAGGCATGCTAAGATTCTGCTTTGCTGCCTCTGTTTCACTTTCTGCTCATCAAAACTGCTCTTCATACCCATCTTTGCTCAAAGGCTGAGAATATAGATGTGTATTTTTAGATATAGATATATGTAGATATATCTAATCATAGAAGTGTAAATTGGAAGGGACCTTAAAGATGGTCCAGTTCCCAACCCTGCCATGGCAGGGACACCTTCCACTATCCCAGCAGGTTGTTCAGAGCCCCATCCAACCTGGCCTTGAACACTTCAGGGATGGAGCAGCCACAGCTTTCCTGGGCAGCCTGTGCCAGGGAAGAATTTATTCTTAATATCTTATCAAAACCTGCCTTCTGTCAGATAAAGCCATTCCCCTTTCTCCCATCACTCCATGCCCTTGTCCAAAATCTCTCTCCAGCTCTCTTGTCAGCCCTCTTTAGGCACTGGAAGGTGCTCTGAGGTCTCCCCTTCTCCAAGTTCAAGAGTCCCAACTGTATAAGAGGATTATGTAACTACATATAACTATAAAATAACCCTATATAACTGTATAATAAATATATATAACTGCATTACAAGATCCTATTATCATAAGATTTTCAGCAGCAAGCCAGTGCCATAAGCCAAATGAGTTGGTGAAAGACACAGGTGAGACCAGCTTCATGCTTGCTTCGTTCCCTGGGAACAAGGTGGCCTTTCTTTTGAGCCCTCTGGGGGGATCTCCTTAGATTTGATGTTGTTGTTAAACAATTTTGGGTTTTGAGCCACTGATGTGCCTCAGTGAACAGGCACAGACCTTCTTCAGCAGCCATCCCAGAGATGGCCAGGTCTCCTGTGGCCATTTGAACTCCCTGATTACTGCAGGCAGCAGCACAACTAACACATAACAATGAGTTTTGATTTACTCCTGGTTCGTCAGAGGTGGATAATTTCTCTTGGTTCTTTAATGTTGTTTTTGAACTGCGAGGTTCATAGAAATAAAGGCTCTGTTCCTGCCATTGACCTAGAAAAGTCTTTTGATTCTTTCCAGTGGGACTACTTTTTTCAGTTGCTGGGATCCTTAAAATCATGAGTTTCTCTCCTCATGGGGAGGTAGTTGCTACATCTTCATTCTTCCTTTAAGATTTGATCAGTAAAGCTAGAGACCCTAAAACTCTCTCTGACCTCCTGCAGTCCCCCATTACAAAGGGAAGTGCTTGCAGCTTATTTCCATTTTCAAGCCTTCTGTTTCTAAGCCTGTGCTGTGAAATTTTTCTCTACTACAGCATTGCTGGTGCTGCAGCTGGCATTATTAATTCCATTTCATCAACTGATCTTCTTAATGTACTGAAAGACAAAAGAGAAGCCAGTCCTGAGACCAGAGCGTGGCTGAGTCTCAGGAGATCTCTGTTCAGTCCCCATGTCTGCCACAGGCTTCCTACGTGACCTTGGGAGTCATCTCTCTGAGGTCTCTGGGTCTGCTTGGTCTGTTTAAATTTGGGGCATCCTCTGCTTTTGGAGTTTTGTTTCTGCAGCACCCAGCACAACATCTGTGCTCCAACGAAGGAGCCTCGCTCCTTTCTGCTGCACAGCTTGCAAGGCTGGTGTTACTGCCTGCCATTCTTGGACCAGGGGAGATGAGGCCAGGTTGTAAAGATGAATTTGGATTGCACTGCTCCTGGAAATGGTGAAACCCTGCCTGGTGTTGTGTAAGGGACACAGAGGACTCTTCTCTTCATCCAAGCATGCCCTGAAGGGATGATGATGATGATGATGCACGTTCAGCAAATTCTTGAAGCAAGGTCTGGTGTTCAGTGCCCGAGCTGGGGAAGTGAAGCTGTGCCACAGGGCAGTGCCACAAGCCACCAGGGAGAGGTTCTGTCCTGCCCTTTGCTCCTCTGCACATCCAAATCCTAAGCCCAGGCAGCCTGGTGTGCCCCCAGGAAAGCTGTTCCCAAAAAATGCCAAAGCTTTGTTTCCAGCTTGCAGGGCCACCCTTTGCTCTGGCTCTGCTGGGATCACACCCAAGTTGTGAAGCTCCAGGTGCTGATTCAGAGGCTGGGGTGCTCTGCCCAAGCAAAATTTTGCAAATGTGACTGCAAATTAAACCAACAGCCTGCAGGCAGAGGCTCAGGAGACTGAGGCTACATTCGCAGCAGTGCCACAAGCCCTTAATTGAGTTTGGGATGCTCATAAGCAGCCAGGGGTGCTCGAGAATGAGCTGTGACTTGCAGCATTTCTGCTGGCTCCTCTGCTCCAGTACCTGGCACTCAGGCCAGGGGAGAAGGTGCAGAATAACTTAATGTAGTCAAGCCCCTTTCCCCAGCTTCAGATGTGCCCAAAAAGTGATATTCCTTGGGGAAGGGTACTCCCCAGAAGGGCCTGAGCTTCTCACTATGCTGGAGAGCTGCTTCAAGCATCTCACCAAGGGCATCTTTCCATCCCCCAGCCCGCCCTGCAGGGAGGGCAGAGCGTTTGTGGTGGAGGTGTGTGGATACTGCAGCCATGCACCGGCTCGGGCAGCACACAATTGTCATGGCAACCCCAGCTTTCCCTGGAAAACAGAAGCAAATCACTGCCACACTGCTGGATTCAACAGCCTGCTCCACAGATGGGACACACCTGGGTACCAGGATGCTCTCTGCAAAGGGACAGCTCCAGTCATACCCAGCCTGGGAAGCTGGCTGTTAACATGGGGAAATCCTGGCTGAGGTTGCAGGGAAATTTGGGACAGGTTGGACAGGGGGAGGGGAAGAAGTAGCTGCTCCTGTCCTGAGCAAACACAGCCTACAGTGCTTGCAAAAGCAATGGAGGAGGCAGTGTGGCTGCTTATCACAGCAGTGCCACGGTGCTGCGTGGCACAAAGTGGGGGAAAAGAAGCCAAAAGGAGCAATGAAGGACATAAAGTAGTGATGTGAAAGGCAGAAGTGCCAGTGCAAGGCTGTGAGAAGGGGAGAACTGAGCAGAGTTCTGCTGAGAGTCTGTGTGGGCACTGGCTGGAGAAATGCTTTGGAGGACGAAGCAGTACTCTGAATTTAAATGTTATTATGGGCCTCTAGGGCAATTAGAAGAATTAGATCAGGAAATGATGTGCCAGAAGTGTTGGCTGAAAAGTGGTCAGAGTTGTGTTTGTTGGGAAACAAACAGGGAAAATGGTTTTGTGTGGCATTTTAGGGCATCTGTTGGAAGTGAAACAACACAGAAAAGCAGAAATGGTTTGAGTAGTGGGGGGCTGGCCCTGCCCCAGCACAGCCCCTCACATGGGGCAGAGGGAACAGATCACATGTACATTTCTTATAGAAAATACTATAAGCAAGGTCAAGCAAGCTTCCAGCATCCAGAATATGCCATGAAAATCCACACCCTGAAGCCAGCTCATTAAGAACTTAAGATCAGTCATCCCTAAAACTAGTTATCTTATGCAAACAGATGCAAAAGGAGGAAAGAGAGAAGAAAAAAAAAAATGAAGAACCCTGTTGAACCCACTGAATTTGTGGAAATGGGTTTCTCTCCAAAGAACAGATCCTATCTCTGAGCACTTGGCTATCATATAACCTCGCTCCCTCTCTGTACAATGAAAAGATCCTGATTGGATGCTGACACCATGTATCTGAGAAAAGACAATTTAATTTCCCATTCTCAAGGCTAAAGGATTAAAGATAGATCCAGCAAGACTATTTCACATTATGAAACCAAACAAAAAAGCCTGAAGAATTCAGATTTCCCTGACGATATTGTTAAACACCACAAACCCCATTTTCCTGATTGCTTCTGCAGGAGGACTGATAGCTCTCTATCCTGGGATGAGTGTGAACAAAACAGGAGGTATAAGGTGGATTTGAATATATACATGAAAAACAGAATTATTTTTCTCTATTTTACAATTAATAAGTAGCTTGAAAGTCCACTGGACAAAACTAAACAAGGGAAGGTGTTTTCCTTATTGGAAGCACATTTAACCACAGCATGTGGATATGGTGGAAGCATCAGGAATTTCAGGGTAGCTGCTGATTTGCAGAGATCCCAATATAGCTGTATCCCAGAGCACTGCACACGAGCAGTGTGAGGTGGAAGGAAGCATACTACATACTCTGCATTAATGGTGAATTCCCTTGCAACAGGTTTGGCTTTTGCAGAAATGGGGGCTTTCCAAAGAGAACACTTAAATAGGTCTGGGCAAGATTCACCAAAGGTCTGCTGGGATTTCAGAACTGCTTTCCTTAAGTGTTTCTCTCCTCACAAACGTTTAAGTATATGGGGCTCTGGTGAAACTCCCTGACTGAGCCAGGTACCACCAAATACCTCATTATGTTATATCAGTTAGTTCATTCTTAATAAATCCATCCAAGGATCCAAAGCACAGTATTCCTTGTATCCCATGTGAGGTTCTTGAATTTAAAATGACAGGTACTTAAAATTAATGTCTTGCAGATGAATCAGAGATAAACCACAATGGCATGACATTAATTTCAAACTATTATAAATTCAGGAAAGCCACAATCTTATTTTGTTTCGCAAACCAAAAAAAAACAAAAAAACCCAAAAAAAACCCAAAAAAAACCAAAAAAAAAACCAACCCCCAAGCTCAATTGTCATATTTTGTTTTGGATGAACCTCCTCTTTCACAGTAGATGTGATCAGCTCCTGCTGAACTCTGGGCAGGACCCTGAGTCCAGCTGGTTCTCAGCACTTGTGGGGATGGGCTTTGGAAACCTCAGCCTCTGAGTACCCTCAGCCTGATGCTGAGAGGCACCAGACCTCAAGATTAGGATGATAAATACAGGGGCCAGAGGAGAAGGACTTTGTTTTGGAAGCAGCAGCAACTCTTACCTTTTCCAAAACACTTTTCTTTTTAGCTGTGTTCCTCCCCACCTCATTCTTTTCCCAGACTGCTTGACATTTAAACTGATCAAAGTTCCCTGTGAACCACAGCTTCTAAATTTCAGATAAATATAGCCACACTGCTCTGCATTTGTTTGTTTTTCTCAGGTTGCAAACCTGCAGTGGAGACCTACTTATTGTGGAGCAGGGGGAGCTGCTGGTTTGGCACCACGCGTTCAGCAGCCAGGAGGGAGCAGAGCCCTCCTGCAGGATGTGGCTCTGCCCTGCTCCCAACAGAGGCTCCAGTCCTGCTCTGGTAACTCACAACAAACCCACCAGCAGCCCCCTTGCTGGCTGGAGGAGCCAGAGCAGCCCTGGAGTGGGCAGAAGGCACGTGGAGACATGATGCAGGCAGACAGGCTGCACGGAGGGGAGGATGGGGATGGCTCTGGTGGTGACATGTCCAGCCCACGCTGACACCCGGGGACAGCCCTGAGCCCTCTGAGACATTGGGGAGCTCTGTGGGTCCTGGGCTGTGGATGGAATCACATGCAAGGGCAGGAAGGTCCTGCCCCTGCTCACACACACAGGGCCACTCAACCTGCTGCAATTTATTTTGGCCTCCCCATTAGCTGGGAAGTAAACGTGGCAATTACTTTGTACTTCCCAAGTGTCAGAACCCTTTGGCACATTTCCCTGAAGCTAAATAATTAATGAAGAGCTCTGATTAGTGTGAATTTTGTGGAATCATCAGACAGCATGGACTGACATTTACTTTTACTTCTTGATGCCTGAGACAGGGCTTTGTGATGAGGCTTCCATCCTCTCCTGCAGCTGAAAGGGCATAGCCCGGGGTTTGTTCTGTAAAAAAGGTTTCTGCCCTGCTTTGTGCTTAGGCTGCCACAGACACGAGCAGCCTTCAAAATATGAATACTTTGCAGGTGATGGAAGATAAAATACATTTCTTTTCTGTGCAGGAAAGACATCCTGCAAATGCAGCACTCAGCAACTCATTTCCCTCAGTGCCTCATTACAGTCACCACATCTAAAAGAGTTTTTTCCCCTCTTACTGACAAATAGGAATCGACTAGAAGACACCAGGTGTGCATTTGCCAAGGGTGAGGCTCAGATCCTGCAAACTCAGCCACCACAGCAGGTTCTGCCCCCCAAAGTAGGGTCTGGCTCCCATGGCAGTGGGATTCCAGCTTGGCACTGGGTGGCAGAGCAAGCTGTGTCCCAGCAGGGTGAGAGCCCAGGATACTGCTGCATGTGAGGACTAGGAAGAGCTGGTGCCTGTCACTTTAGGGCCATTTTCTCCTACCATTTCTTTCTGAATGAACTCCTCACACACCAGAGAGCTGTACTGAGCTGTGACACACAGCTCTGTGTGAGCTGCTGCCCTTTTCCCAGCTCTCCCTCATTTTACCAGCAAACTGCAAATAATCTGGTTTTCACTCTGAGGGAGAGAGGTTTGTACCAGGGAGGAGAGGGGCTGCCCAGAGAACACGTGGAACTATTACATTTGCTAATTTGGTATCTTTGGGGTCCTGAAGTGCAGAAGAAGGTACAATCTTCACCTCTCCAGGGAGGAGATGAAAGTAAAGCAAGAGTTGACATAAAAGCAGAACTCTTACTGATCCCAAATGCCACAGCCAGAGTGACACCAGCTCCAAAACACACTGTCCCTGCTCTGTCTCATGCATTTCACCTCTGAGCAGCATCTTCACATGCTCAGGGATTATTCTTTCAAACCTGTGCATCAGCACCAGTCAGACACCTCCAAAAGCTGACTCTCCCTAGAGAGATTTCCCCTTCACACCGAGTTTTGTAACAACAGGAGGTAAAGGACTCCTTGCAAGGAAAAACAAATAGTTTGGAAATCATGTACTTCAAGTCTGTGCCTGGTTCTGCCTCATCCAACATGTGTTTCCATGGAAGCAGAGGAGGAAACAGGCAGCCTGTGGCTGCAAATCACAGCAATCTCACTGCCTGCTCACGAGCCTGAAAAGACAAATGGATCATTAAAAATAAAAAACACCTGAATTTTTTAACATCCCTTTTGCTAGTAGATAGCTGGTATTTAGCGCTGCAACATTCTCTTCAGGGAATGGGGTTCAAGAGCATCACAGCTGAACGAAGCCAAACTTGGGCTCATTCTCAGAGGAAACACCAAATAAAATGATTTTTGCTCTTTTGTTGGTCACACTGGTGTAGTGATTGTGTGAGTACAGAGAATGGCAGTGCAGCACACAAAGGCAGTTACATAAATGGAATAAAACACGTTTTCAGCATGGTTTGGAGGAGTGAGAGAGACCAAATGAAGGATGGTTTGGGAAATATGGATCGTTTAGGAAAAGGAAAGGTTTAACTGCTGATAAAACCTGACTTTGATCTCAGGAGTGAGCCTCCTGAAGTCAACCTGTCAGACAGTCACTTGTCTTATCAACATGTCCTGTGAGCACAAAGCTGTTTCTGACAATAACCATGAAGTTTTCCTGGCTTTAAATGAGCATCTTGAGGCATCACCACATCCACAGAAAACACTCAGCTCCAAGCAGTTTTCCAGCCAGCTGCAAAGAGATCTTGCTGCTGGGCCAGGCACATTTCACTGGGAGTAATTACCCTTTAACCCCAGGTAAGAGCTGCCTCTTGGCCAAAATGTGCCACTGGGAGACTTTACTGTAGCTGCTCTTGTGGGATTAAACTGGATCTACCTGGTGGCCAAGGCACCAGGGCTGATCTGTGTGCAGCCATTACAGGATCAAATGCAAAATGTCCTTCCTGCACTGCCTCCCCCTCAGAAAAACATATATCTTTTTTACAGCAGCCTGCCTTGTCCCAAAAATGCTGCAGAATCTCTCACCAGTACGTCTGGGTTTCTTTTCTTTCTTGACTATCAGGCAAGAAAAATTAGATATATTTACAAAAACTGCCAATTAGAAAACAGAGTTGCAGAGTCCAGTGTGTTAAAAATCTTGTGTTTTTTAGTGTTTGGGAGATTTCATGCCCCCAGCTCTGTGTGCAATGGATTTGGAATGGTTCTCTGTAGCTGCCTGAATGTTGAATTTCTGAATACTGTGGTCAATACTGTATTAAATAACAATACCTATGATCTAATGACAGCTCTGTGTGCATCTAGGACTTAAGTTTAGTAGATTGTTTTCAGGCAGAGAACAGCAAAATTTGAAAGAATGGGCCAAATCCATTTGAGTTTCTTAGAAACTACATCCAAACAGGGAAATATGAGATAAAAAGAAATCTACTGGGAAAAATGAAGAGTTTGAGCTTTGTACCAGGACTGACCCTATTTCCAGAGCTTGCAAAGGTCCCAGAGAGCTCAATACCAGCAAATCCCAGCGAGCAGATGGGAGTACTACAGAAGGTATCCCTCCTTTAGAAGCCTGTGAACACATGGCTTAAAGGGAGGGTGCCCTGGATTGGTTTTCATCTCTGCATAGTGCTTAATATTCTTCATCTCACAGTAGAAATCACCTGGTAGTACTGACTGGTGCCATGCACTGTGATAATCTGGGATTTTTCCTTTTTTTCAAAATATGCATGTCAAATCATAATAATGGTTTGTGCATTATTATGCCTTGATCAAACTATAATAGTGATTTATGGGTTGTTTCTACCTATGCTATTGATAAGTGAGCCACTGAGTATCCACTGGGCCCAAAGGCCTGAAGGTGAAAGGCTCCTGTATCCTATTCCCAGCTCCAAGCCCACCAGGACACACCTGGGAGTGTTCAGGTCCAACTGAATGGGGATTAGAGCAGCCTGGTCTAGTGGAAGGTGTCCCTGGCCATGGCAGGGGGTTGGAATGGGGAGATCTTTAAGATCCCTTCCAAACCTAATTATTCTATGATTCTATGAAAAAGCTCTGAAGTTTTGAAAACATGTAAGGGAAGGAAGAATGCTGCAAATAAATTATTGGACCAAGTAGGAAGGAAGTGAAATGTGAGCAGAAAACTGGTGTGGATGAGCCTGCACTGGGAGGGTATCAGAAAAGCATTTGCTTGTAGCCAGCCAGAGATATTGATCTGCAGTCACACAGCAGCACAGGCTGGACAGGAAGCATCATCAGAAAGTGGCTGAGGGAAAGGGAGAAACATGTCAATAAAATGCAGCCGTGGGTCAAAGGGAGGAGGAGGAAGGAGGAGGCCAGCAGGGCAGCCTGTGCTGGAGCCATGGGTGTTTACCTCGTGCTGTGTATCAGTGACCTTGAGGTGATGCCATTATCTAATGATGCCAAATTGTAGGAGGCACAGAACAAATTAATTACAAATGGGAGATTAGGCTTACGGTCTGATAAGCAGTGCACGGAGTTCAAGGGAGAGAAGTTTTAATGAGATTAAGTGACAAAGCCATCACTTAGAAGGAAGCATTAAACAGACTACAGGCAAGGAGAAAGAAGTGGGGGCGAAGGCAGAGAACTATTAAAACCATCTGTGTTATTAAAAGAGGAGTAAACAAGGCCTGTGCCTCTCAGGGAGGAATGGGGATGATAGTAAGGCGTGCTGGCACTGCTGGTGGGAGCTGCTCCTGTGAACGTATTGTATGAAGCATCTGAGTCAGACTCAGGGGAAAATTGATGGCAATCCCAGCACAAACTTGGGATTAACACCAGCAGCAAAGCACTGCCTAGCTTGGCATGAGTAACTACAAGGTCCAGGAGGTGTGGATGTGTGGGATGTGGCAAAGGGCTGAATGGAGAAGAGCTCTGCTTTTGGCCCAAGAGCAAGAAGAGCAGGACACTGCATGGCAGCAACCAAGGAAAGAAAATGGCCAGCAGTAAATATATCAGGCTCTTAAATAATAATAGCTGCTGCTAATGATGAATAATTAAAGCAGAGCACTTGGTCCTCAAGCCCTTGGGTAGTTCTCTTCCTCTAATGCCCAGCAGAAGCATCATTTATAGTATGTGGCAAGGGGAATCTTGTGATCCCAGGGCCTGGCTCTGCTTCATCTCCCACCAAACCACTGCATCCTTCTCTGTGAGCTGTATTTAAAGCTGAGTTCAAATAAAATGGGAATGGGAGCAGCTTTGAATCAGACTGGTCAGAGACCTGGGGTGTGGGGATTGGCAATAATGTCCTGTGTTTATGTTACCTGCAGGCAAGGGGCCAGAACAGCTCCTGAAAAGGAGGAGGGACACATGTCTCTGTTCAGCATCAGTGGGCAGACGTCTGTATGGCTGTAGAACAAATGTTAGGCACGTTTCCCATCCTTCCTCTCTGAGATGGGACAGATGCTCTTGGCATACACGGGGCTGACTGGCATTGCCAGGCGTGTAGTGACTCACTGGCACATGAGTTTGCCAATTCTCACCTTTCAGCTGCATCTCAGAGCGAAAAGGTTTGAGAAGAAAACAGAGCAGACCCCTCATTTTTCTCTCCTCTGCCTCACCTTTCCACCCAGCACTTCACCCAAGGGGTAACACCATTGTGAGGGGACTGAAAAAAGGAGCAGGCAGCAGGCAAAGCAGAGCTGACCCTGAGACAACACAAAAAATGTGGCAATTCCTGCATTTAATAATCCTCCTCACAGTGAAATTCACCCTGCAAGCTCTCCAAGGAAAGGACCTTACTGCTTGCTCTTATCTTGGCTAACAAAAGAGCCTGATCTTGACTGGGTCTCCAGGCACTACATCTAAAATAAGATCTAAAAACAATAATCAGCCCAGAGCTTTTCTTTTTCCTGAGAAATCAGGGAGCAATTTGTGCATGTTAAGAAAAATCCAGCACTGCAGCCTTTCAAAGTCATCTGCTATTCCCTTGACTTCCCTTGCAATGCAGATTATCCAAATGCAGATCTCTGGGTGTTCTCTGACACACAGTTCCAGTAAATATTTACATCCCCTCTCTTCCTATTTTGGGTCGAAATATGCTAAAAGGCTGCCTAGGGGATGCCTCAGCATTTTACAGTTTCTTCACTTTGGTCAGCAAAAAAGAGATCCTGTGGGAGTGACAGCTGAAAGTGTGCTGCAATCTCACCTTTCTAGAAAGATTCAACCTCCTACAGTTAATCCTGATTTTTTAAAGGTTGTAGGTAGGGGGTTATATATACAGATAGATATGGGTCTATGCCTGACTCCAGTCCACAAATAGAGTCTTCAGCTCTGAAATTCAGCCTTGCCCACAGAATAAATCCTGAAAATCTCATCTGCCAGCATCTCCCAACCAGTGCAACAGCAACAGGAGCTGAAGCCAGGTGCTCTGAATATTTCCTTGCAGAATACCCAGGAGAGCACAGCTATATGCAACAGAGATATTTACAGTGTTTGAGGCAACATTTCTACTCTTAGCAGACACAGAGGTGCCAGGAAATGATTCTACTCCCCAGGCAGGATTCAAACCACAGCACAGGCAGGTCTGTGAGGCCACAATTATCACACTGATCTTTTTAACCCCCCTCCAGGTAGCACCACTGCTCAGCCAGACACTCCTCTCAGCTGCTGCTGTGGGTTGTAGTGAAAGGCAATGTCCCTGCTCAGACTGTCCCCAGAAGTGCCAGACCCCAGCCCTCCTAAGGAACAGGCTCCAGCTCCCTCCCTTCCTTCACATGTAGGGGAGTAATGCAGAGAATTTGATGAGCCATTGTGGCTCTCTTTCTGTGGAATATGAAGTTGTGAAAAATGCATATTTTATGATTGGCTTTTTGCAAATATTACAATGAATATTATATGTGTAATGGTAGAAAGTTATGCTGTATTAATTCTCTTAAGTAGTGTGCTAAATGTAGTTTTAGGTTACAACACAATATTAAAATAGAGACGATGTATGTGGGGGAAGTTTTGTTTTTAGGAATGAGATACTCACTTTGAGGAACACCTCAATCTTCCAAAGGAGAGGAATTTATGGCTTCTTATCAGAAGAAACTAATTTATTCAGGCCTTGCTCAGACTCGAAGATGCTTTGGGGATTAAAGGAAACAGCTGACATATAACAGACAGAGTTTCTTGTTTAGAATAGAATGTATGCATGACCATGAAGGATGTATGAATATGCAACAAGTGTATTGGTTTAAGGGTGATTCCTTTGTTCACAAGTCATGCTTTTCGTGACTCAGTGTCCGAGAGCATCTGGACATCCGTAATTCTTTGCTTTTTATTGTCTTGTAATTGTCCTAACTCTAAACTTTGTTACTCTAATTGTATTATTATTTTTATAACCATTTTATTATTATTAAACTTTTAAAATTTTAAAAACCAATTGATTGGTGTTTTTCACAAAGTGAAGAGGGGGAATAGCTGCAGACAGCTGCCCAGATTTCTCAGGGAAAGGGCTTCTCACCTGGAGAAGCAGCACTGAGGGAAGGCACTGATAAAACTGAACAAGGAGTACAGGAACAGAAGGAAGCAAGACTCCTTTAAAAGGGATAAGAGGTGGCAGGTTCCCCAGACAGGTGTGTCTGAAAAAGGTTAATCTGTCAGCCTGCGTGGCTCTACATGCTCCATGAGTTGCCCCATCAACCCCTGTGACCCTAAGCAGTGACCTGCTGGCCATTGCCAGCTCTTTGCAATGCCTCCCCTCAAAAAGAAGGTCACACATCCCAAACTGAGCTGATCTGGGCCCACAAACATCACTAAAATCATTCTGTGTGCACACCCAAAACATCCACTCCCTCCTTTACAAAAAGCTTGCACCTGACAGCCGCTGGCACTCCAGGGTGGGCTCACTCCCTGTGACACTGGGGACCTTTGGCTATCACATCCTTTAGCATTTTTCCTCCAGCACCCTCATTTATTTCCTTTTGCAATGTCGATTTGCCCAACTAGCTCAATGAATAATTCAGCAACATTAAACACGTGCCAGAGCTGTTTCAGCTCTTAGTAGGATCAGCTCTTTGGTCATTTTCTCCATTTAAACTTCATTCCAATATAATCTCCCCTTCATTGCTGCTGGGGGAGCAAGATCTACAAGTAAAAAGCACACTGCCATAGTTATATGGAAATATAACAATATATATGGAAATTCCCTCTTTGATAGGAATGGTGTGCTGTTAATCATTCTGCTGGATGCCTTGCTGCTTCTGCTCAGTGCTTTTGTTAATGATGGAAAAAACAGCTATTTTTTTTTGCAGACATCTATTGGATATAAAGTTCAATAACCATGCAATAAGGGTGATCTCACAAACCAGAATTCAGAAAAAAACCCAAGGTCATTTCCCAGTTTTGTTGTGTGTTCCTGGCGTTACTGCAGTGAAAGCAATTCCTCACACCCAACAAATCAATTACTCACACAATAAATTAGCCAATATCAGTCCCTTTTCAGCAGCTTTTCCAGACGAAAGATGTGTGCACGTGTAGTGGAGTCAGCGTGTGACATCCAGCTGCAAGAATTGTGCACATGAAGGGGCAGGTGAGTGCTCATTTCAGAAGGCACATTTGCAACTATGGGTTTTATTAAATCCCACTCATTTTATCACTCCCTGGTTGGAGCAATAAGCCTTTCACTTTCAGCTAAGGGTGAAACATGGCCCTGTTTCTGCAGCAGCAAAGCTCCAGAGCAGGAATCCCAGACAAACAGGGAAGGCAGCCTGTTGTCCCTCTTTGGGAAGTAATTTCCAATTCTTTGGAACAACCCTTACACTTAACCTAAGCAAGCAAGCACAGCTGTTTATGTTCCAGTGTTTCAATGCTACATTGGCTGACCAAGTAACCTTCATAAATCCTGGCTATTAATGTCTGCTGGCTTTTCTTCAGGCTCCCCTACCTTGTGGGTTGCTCAGATACAGACCTTGCTTTGTTGATGCTATCAGCATTTCATGAGGATGCATGCAAGGACCCCCTCGCACCCTCCTCTGTAAGGAACTGTCTCTGTTCCTAAAAGAGAGCAGAAAAACCTGTCTGTGCAATGCCTGCCTCTGCCAACAGCACAACTGAGTGAGCACAGATCCTGGGCTGCTTTTATGGGACTTGCTCAAAAAACTGTGTCTCTGGGATTGTCAGAGGCTGGATTTTGATTTTACACCACAGTAGATCCTAAGTAGCACCAAGCAAAGCAGAGAGCTTGTACCAGCCAGGCCATGGTGGTACCAAACCCTGGAAATCTGAATTTGTTTTATCTCTTGTATTTTGCACTCTTGTTGCACCTTCCATTCAAAAGATAAAAAGCTGTTTAAAAAATTACATTTTGCTCATTTGTATGAAATGTGTTGCCCTCATCCCAGATGGATGATGTAACAACATCAAAAGCTGTTTCCCTGGAAAATTATCCTTTAGGATCCAGTTTGAAAGAGGACAGTATTAACTGAGATTCCTACATTACCTGGCAGTCTGGATAGTCTAACGACAAATCCCTAAGGCAAACCAAATTTGCTGCCTTGGAAGCCTTATATCTCCCTTTCTAAGACATGGCTTTTTTGCAAAGGTAATGCTAATTATCTGTGTCCTTTTAGTGCCTCTCAAGTTACACCACCCCAGAGTTCTCCTGAGGTCACCTCTCACTGTAGCTTGCACTCACATGAACTGAGCTGTGAATTATTTTGATATGAACTGGGAGAAATCTTGTACATCTTTTCCAGTGATGCTGGGGAGTTGCAGAAAAATATTGGAGGACTGATTCTATATAAAATCTCCTGGCACCAGCTGGGAAAGGGTTTCTCTGGACAAGTGATATCAAGAGGCTTTCAGTGCATAGACTCAGTGAGTAAAGTAGAAGCTGCAAGGAAGATAAACCCCAAAAAGAGAGGTTCTTGTATCAAAGCAACCCAACTGGCAGGGATTTTCCCCCCAAAAAAATTCACTGCTGAGTAAGGTAGATGCAAATCTGTCATGTTTTGTGTCTTCTGAGCTGTGAACATGCAGGAAACAATCTTGAGTGGAAAAACACCCATTTCAGAAGCACAAGTAGCTTTGTAGGCCAAATTTTCAGAAACAAGACTCTGCTGGACCCTCCCAGACCCAGAGCACTTGTGAAATTGGTCATCACCACTGAAAAGACAAAGCTTCACCTTCATTTCTACAGCTGATTTAAGCAACCCTGTAATCTCCATATATCCCCACCACAGGCAGGCTTGCATCTGGCAGGCCTGTGGTGGGGGCAGGAGATTACTGGAAATAAAACCAACTAATAAAACCTATCTTCTGTGTGAATTAAGGTTTTTTCCCACAGTTGTTTGTATTTCTCACACATAAATGAAGCACAGCAGAACCAGAACACCAGAATGACCTCTCACCGCAACAGTTCTCATGAAACCACTGAGCTGCTCTCAGAGCCAGAGGGGAAAGAGGGTATTTGTGATATCTCTCTGGAAAAAAACCAGCAGACTAAATTGCCCAGGTTGTGTAAAGGTCAGGAGAGTTAGAAAAAAATACACTGCAAAACAAAGGAATGTGGTACCCACGGTGAGATGAAGAGCTGAAGTGACAAGGACATGAGACACTTTCTCCAGGGGGGCATTCAAGCCCTTTGGATTGAATATTGGATCATTGTATATCCCTTAATTTCTATATTGTTCTGAACTGATGTGAACTCAGCAGCTCCCCAAGGAAAACAAAAAAATAAATCCCCTTTCCAGTCAATATAGCTATTATGTCCCAATCAGCAGTGTACCCTTGGAAGCTAAGGAAAAACACCAGGAAAATCAATACCCACCTCCAGGTTTTATTCCCAGTGGAAATCTATCACATGTCCACCCTTCACTACAGTCAAATACATTAATTTTAACTTCATGGTATCTACTAGACACAGACAGCAATACCCAAGGAATTCCTTATTCTGCTGAACACCTGAGGAATTAGAGCCTTCAGGAATTTGTATTCCACCTCTCATTGAGACCTGGAAGTATATTTTGTATCACTGAAGCTTAATCTTAAATTTAAATCTGACCCGAAATTATTCCAAACTCTTCAAATTAACTAATCAATGAAACTGGTAAAAAACCCCCATAATTCCCAGCTCACAGAGCATTGCAGAGGTTAAGAAAAAGCATTTCTAGATCAGAAAAAAAACCCATTCCAACAGTTCCCTGCAAAACACTAAATTTATGAGAAAACTGTATTAATAAGAAAAAAAATATTCTGTGTTTAAAAAAAGAAATATATTTTGATTTTTCCTTCATCAAATCTATATTCCACTGTATAAACCTAAGCACCTTCTCAGCTAAAACCTTGAATTGGTATGAATGCCTCATCCCTGGAAGTGTTCAAAGCCAGCTGCTCTAGTGGAAGGTGTCCCTGTCATGGCAGGGGGTTGGAACAAGAGGATCTTTAAGATCCTTTCCAACCGAAACCATTCAGTGATTCTAATCAAGATCTTTTAATATAATAATAATTTACATATATAGAATATATAATAATAATATATAATTATAATATAGAATAATATTTATATATAATATATACAATTACATACAAATTTATTCAAATATATAATAAGTAATATAAGCATAGCAATATATTAGTATAGATTAATTATATTATATTATATTATATTATATTATATTATATTATATTGTATTATATTAATGTAGTTAATATATAATAATTTACAGAAAACCTTACAGGTTGTATAACTTTCACCCCTTCATTATTTATGACTTAGGGTTTGGGTTTTTTCCTGTTTCTGTATGCCTGGAGTAAACATTACTTCTGACTATATATTGTGTCAGCCACAGAAAAGCTATCATTGCTATCTCATAGGTGCCAGATGTTTCTCTGTCCATGACATCTCTTAGATCTGCTGGAATATCCATCCCTACATCCAGGCATCTGCAAAATCTGGCCACCATCAGATTGTCAGTGTCACAGCCTTGTCTGAAAGCTGAGTCATAGATCCCTGGCACAAAAAGACAACAAAAGGGAATCTATGTCCAGATATTAGCTTTTAAAATGTGTTTAAACTATGAGTGATGCTGCACTTGAGGTGTGCCTGAATTAACAGAAAAATCACTCATGAGAAGAGCAGTTGTCTCCTTGCAGCCTTTTCCAGCAGCAGAACTGAGCCAGCTTTGGGTGCTCAGCTGGTGTGGCATGGACACAGATATATAGGAAGCTGTGGACTTACAGAGACAAGTCTCTGCACATAACACATCTTTTCTCTCCATTCCTCTTGTTATCAGGTTCTTATTTGCCTACAGATATCTCCCAATATCTCAGATATCTCTGTGCTTGGCCTGGACTTTGCTACTCAAGGCCTTGACACTTAAACATTTGACACAACCATCAGCTCCCTACATGAAGTTAAACAAGTGGCTTTCTGGGGTTGGTTTGTTTGTTTTTCTACTGGTCACTCTGTAATCTTGACCTGGCAGGATGATTTTATAAAAATTTATCTTGTATCATGTGGGAATCCAGATCTTCCCTCTGGCTGCCCTGGCAGGTCTGGGACCCTGGCAGGGGTCAGGAACCCCCCTGGACAGAGCCCCCAGAGACACTGGCTGTGATCTCTGTCCATGGAAAAGAGTTTTCAATCTTACAGGATGAATTACCAGCTCTGAGTGTTTGATATAAGTAATAATTAAGTGTGGCACAGGTGCAAAAGCAAAATTTTAGGATTCTAGATAAGGGGTCCAAAGGGGACAAGCTGGAGGAAATTGGGTGTGTCTTGTCCTTTTTCTCCTTCTTCATGCCCTCCATGTCTCACTGTGGTGTTGGCATTTTTCTGTTGGTTCAGGCTGGGGACACACTGTCCAACGTAGGTGACAGATATTGGCACGTTCTTGTAAATCCAGCCCAGGGAGTTTCTGGTATTTAATGTTTGTAACATCCACTGAGGGCAGAGCCCCACACGCTGCCCTGCAGGACAGAGCTGGGCAGGGCAGCAGAACATGTGAGAGATCAACAGAATAAACAACCTGGAAACCAGCACAGACCAATTATGGCTTCTGCTTTGGCAGTGGGGCTGACAGACAGAGACTTTCTACAACCTCAGGATCATCAATACCTCAGATTCCAACAGTATCATATCTGTCAGAAAGGTACTCTTCTGTCTGAGTGCTGCAACTGATGACAGCTCTTCAGAGGCTGTCCCTTGCTCTGGAAGGGAAGATATATAAAAACAGAAGGATAAAGCCTATAATTTTTTATAGCTCAGTACTTAACAGTGGAGTAGACAGCAGTCCCAGGAGAAGACATGTGATCCTCCCACTTTAGAGCTATACCCAATTTTAAAAGCCCCTCTGAGCATCCAGTCACTGTGTTTAAGATGCTTTGACACACATGCATTAAAAGTTTGATCTTAGCCAATAGACAGGGAGTAATTTTTACCAACAGAGACAAAGATCAGGTAAGGAAAGAGATGCTAGAGGTGAAGCAGGCCAAATACTCAGGCTATGGATAACATAGGTTGCGGCACGAAGGGGTGAGATTTACTGAGACATTTCTGAAGGTCATAAAAAGGTCATGCCCTGGTATGTACGTGGTGTTCACTGTGAGAGGGATTATTGCAGTAATCACCACTGATCCCAGCCACTGCCCAAGCAAACCGTTATCTAGGGAGAAAATCCCCTGTTCTGTGCTTTGTTCTGATCATTTCCACAGTGCAGGCATCTCCTCTGAGTGACCCCTCCTCACCTAGCAGACCCTGATATGCTCCCATCAAACCAGGACTCCAGGAAGAACTCCAAAGTCAGCACCTGATTATTTTTCAGCTCTTCGTGTCCCCTCTGCAGATGGGACAGGTGACACCGCAACAACTCCTGAGGTCAGAAAGGGCCAAACTCACTCCTTGTTTGCTGCAAAAGGAGTGAAGGACAAACTCTGGACAGCACAAACCTGCTGGTGTGCACGCTGCTCATTCCCACCACCATGGCCTGCACATCTCCAGCTTTCTCCAGCTCAGCTCTGGCTGAGTTATCACAGCTTGATGGGTGACAAGCTGTCAGGTGGCAGCTGAACTGCATGAAATGGCCAGAAGTGGGGAGGTGGGGCAGAAATGTGTGTCTGGGAAGTTCTCTCTCCTCCTCCACAAGCAGAGGAAGAGTCAGTGCTGGTATGGGGAAACTCTGCCAGTCGTAGTGGCTGGAGTTGATATCTGGGGCTCAAAGGCAGGAAAGAACAGAGGGAACAAGACAGTTTAGGAAGCTCAAAAACATAACCACAGAGGAAAAAAAAAAAAGAAAGAAGAAACCAGAATTGCTTAGCCTGAAGTAAAGAAGGATGGAAGACTTAACAGTTTTTGAGAGACACCTGGAACTAGCAGAGGATCTGTCAACAGAGGCCTTTCCAAATGAGTCACAAGCATCTGTCAGGAGTGTTCTACCAGGAATCGTGGCTGTGGGCCAGGAGATGGCTCTTGGGATCTCGTGGAGCTCCTGCTCTGCCAGCCCTCTCTGTCTGAGCTGCACAGAGTGGCACCTGTCCTTCACCCTGCTCTGCCTGCAGGCAGCGGCGCCGAGGTGGCAGCACAGAACTGACCCAGCCTCGCCGGCTCCAACCCGCAGCTCCCCAAAGCTCTGCCTCGGCTCAGAGGATGGCCAGAGGAGGCCCTGAGCCACCTGACTAAACTGCTTTCTGCTTGGAGAGCAGCTGCCTCCACAGGCCCCTTCCCACCTGAATGGTTCCTTGTGGGAGGAACCACAGAGGTTCACCGAGCTACTCCAAGATTTCATGGCAAGACCAGGACTAGGTTCACACGTTTACTCCTCTGGACAGGTTTTTATCCCACTCCTCCTACAGCATCACAAGGTGTGGACACTCCACCCTCAGGCAGGACATCCCTCTCCCCTACACCTTTTCCAAGCAGGGGTTTTCCAAAGGATGCAAAGCTACCATGAGCCCCATAAAAACCAAAGTGAAGCACAGAAAACAGATGGGCCAGAGTGTGGAGGCACTTACAGCAGATGGCACTAAAATATTAAACTAACATTACCGTATGCTTCAGCCTTGGCCTGGCTTGCTGCTGATTGCAGAGCCAGCCTGGTGAGAGCATGCAGATGAGAAACAAGCCTCAGATTGCTAAAGCACCCAACCAAACATCTCCTTCCCATGTAAAAACGCCTCACTAGCAGCTCCTCCAACAGCTGGGATGTGCTAACTCAGTGCAGATGATGTTCAGCTGAACAAAAAAGCATTCCCAGCAAATTCAGGTCTTTCCCAGATCTCTGCTGGAAAACCATTTCCTTGAGAAACTCTGTAAAATCAGTTTGTCTGTGACACCAAATGGGGGAAAAGCCCACACTGCTTAGTGTTTGTCCACTGGACACCATGGGACAGCACGAGAGGCACCGGGAAGGAGGGAAAACACCTTCTTCAACCCAGGGCATTTGCCACTGTCACTCCAAACCCAGAGGTGATCCTGACTGCAGCTTCTGACACTCCCTAAGAGACACCAGGATACCCCACAGTGATGGGTAGCCCTGGGCCTTGGTGTCCCTCATGGGTGCTTAGAGCCACAGCAGCCACCAAGGGTGTGTGGTGAGGACACACATTTGTAGGGGAATGTCTGGAGCAGTGCTGTGAAAGCCTTTCATAAGGCATCAACATCAAGATGCTTTGTGTCAGGTTGGCACAGGACTGTGCTGCAGAATAAAGCACTTGAAATGATTCATTTTATTTGACTGTGTGTCCAGCAGGATCCTGCCTGAAGCCTGGGTCCTACCCATTGTGTCATCCAACCTGTGAGTGACAGCCCACAGCCCCAGGTCTCGGCTTTCATTTTCTTAAGTGAAATTCTGCTATAAAGCAAGAACAAAATTAAAATAACCATTACTTTGAATGTCCACATGCCTTTCTTTTTTATATTCCAAGATCAGGCATCTGATCTGAGAGGTAACAAGCTGCTGCATATTTCATTAAATGGATCAAGAAGAAGGATCCTTCTAATACTATCACAGAAGGAGGGGCTGGGGAGAGACATGATCCTCCAGCATAAGGGAGATCTCATCCCAGGACCAGGTCCTGAGGCTGTGGGACACCAGCACAAGGTAAGCCAGGCAGAGAGTGGGCAAAAGGCACCACAGGAGAAGACAGGAAAAGACTCAGCCAAAATGCTCCTTCTTAGTTTGCCTTGACCCACGCTTCTTGCAAAACACCATGGGCCAAAGGATTAATGTTTCCAGGACAGCAGCTCTTTTCTGAAATTCCCTGTATGCCCAACCCATGTGCAAGTCCAGCACATAATAATTAAAAAAAATAATAAAAAGGAAGAAGAAATTGAGCTGGCAGCTTCCCTTCCTGCAGTGCCACAGCCAATATGCTCCAAGCCCTGTTGTGTAAGGGCTGTGCCCACCCCTGGGTGGAGATGCCAGGAGTGATAAGAGGGCTGGGTGGCTGCAGCTCTTCCTGCTCTGTGTGCTGTGCAGGAGGAGTTGGCAGCACTAACACAGGTAACAACTGCACAGCTCCATCCACAGCCAAGCCTGGGGTGCATCAAGCAAAGCCACCATTCTGACCATGTGGAAAAGCAGGAGAGGCTGCTCGGTGATCAGCTCCATCGAATCCTGCCAGCTGCAGTGAAATGGAGCTGGGAAGTCACTGCCCATTTTTGTTATTGCCACTGGATGGCAACAGACGTTCGGCAGAGATCAGTGTGCAAACCACACACGCCCTTGCTGTGCTCCACCTTGTTATTCAGGGCCATGGCCATGCTGTCAGCATGCCCAGCAGGCACACAGAGAGTTCCAGAGCCCACGGGCTGGCAGCTGCACAACCAGCAAGGCTGTTCCTGGGGTCAGGTTGAAGGCTGGGCTTTTCCTTTGCACAGCCTATGCCTTTCCTGCACTCAAAATCAATTTTTGTCTCGCCAGCTCAGAGCGAACTCTTCTGATGAGCAATGCAAAATACATTAATGCCATGGAGAGGGGTGAAAAATCACCTGGTGGGATTACGGTACCACACTGAAATAGTTAAGGCTTACATTGAAACTGATGGGTGACTGGATTTAAATTCCATATACCTGGCTATGAGCTGGCCAAGGGCCACAGAAAGATCTACAGTGGGGTTTCAAAAGCACAGCCAGTTTTGTTGAACAGCTTCACTTGATCTTATGCAACAAGTAAGTAATAGGAAATGATCAAGGTTTTTATGATTCTATATTTAATAAGTACATAGTTACATCTTGTTAGTTTTTTTCTTAATGATAGATAACCATGACTAAGAATTCTCCAATTTGTGAATGATGACTGTTCCTGCTTTGGGTGACATCACTCTGCTGCTCCTCTGCTGTATGTCACCACCCCTTCTCCTCCTGTTCTCATCACTTTGGCTGTGTGTGGCCCATGCCAAATGCCTGCCAGGTGTCTCTGAGTTGGCACATGGTACAAATGTGATGCTGTGATGTCCAGCTCTGCCAAGACCTCAGCTTGATGCCATGAAAGCTGTCCCTGTCCCAGTGCTCTGCCACATCATTTCCTGCCAGCCAATGTGTCTTGGGAGCACCCATGGGGATGCTCTGGTTCTGCCAAGCCAGTTATCACATTCCTCAGTTCACCTCTGATAACTGATAAAGTGCTGGCTTTCATGTGGATTTATTGTGGATTCTCCAAGTGAGGGACCAGCTCTCCTTTCCCAGGAGAGCCCCATACACCACATTTAACAATTTAAATATTGCCCAAATATAGCAACACACCCGTGACTGGAAGGCATTCTAAACTGAATCCTACCATCATCTAAACTTTCTTATCTTGAACCCAACTTCCCATATCTAGAAATCAGCTTTTAAAAAAGGTGCACAAGTTTTACCAACAATACTCTCAAGAGACTCTATGTTTTTGTTTTCCTTGCCTTAGGCACCAGGGTGTCTTGAGAGCAAAAAAGCACATACTGAATTAGTTCTCTTTGCATCACCAAGCAGTAATTAGCTGTCTTGTGAGGAAAATTGCCTGCCTCTACTGTCCTAGGGGGATAAAGATAGGGAACATGGACACAGGGACAAAGTCTGCTCATGCACACAGGGATTTTCTCTGACCACCCTATGAGAAAACTATGTTAGCATCAGTTTAGGCAATGACAGAAATTAAGTCATGAAACTTAGGCCAAAAAAGTCTTATTATGATTGAGGGGTACTAAAAATTGTACAGATCCTGAAATCTCAAAATTGAGGGACAGAACACTAGCTGTGCACATGACAGTCCCCAACTCCTTTCCCAAATCCAAGATCAAATTCTTAGTGTTCTGTCCACACAAACTGGGATTGCAGAGGCCCAACACTAGACTGGAAGAATAGTGTTTAAATTTAATCAGCCCTACAACTTGTAGGATTTGGGCAGAAGCTTGTCTAGTCCTGAAAAATAGGAATTTGGTAAGTGGGAAAAAAAATGGTTTGAGCTCAGACTATTTGTGAGGGAGATGAGATGCACAGCATGACATTGAGAGCTCTGAGAGTCTGCCAGGAAAACACATTTACAAGCAACAATCACGTTTCTTATTCAGACTATTAATGTCATTAGTGCATTACCACTCAGAATCAGTATTAACATCTTTTGTTTGTGCTGCAGATATTGCAGCCCTCTGCACATCCTGCAAGTTCAGGCTGTCTCCTGACCAGCACACAGGAAAAGGGTTTTAAGTGTCACTCACACACGCCTGCCACATCATGTGGCCATCATGTGGGACACGCCTGCACAAATGTGGACAGAGGAAAAAGATGCTCTTTAAGCAGGGCTGGTTTCTTCCCCTCCTCCAATCTCTACCCAGCTGTTTGCAAAGAAGCAGCAGCTCTTTGAGTTCCAAAAACAACACATCTGACAAGAGCAGTCACTGCCCTCCAGCCCAGCCAGAGGGGTGGCAGAGCAGGGTAGATGTGGGACACTCCCAGTGTCCCTCCTTCCCACACCAGCCTACAAAGCCAGGGCACACAAAGTGCTACTTAAAGCTGGCATCTTGCAAATAACATTTTTTTTTTCATGTAGTTTGTGACCCAAGCCCCTTACAGGCTATAGGGACCCTGGCAGTGCCAGCATGCAGTGACCATGTGCTGTCCCTTGGTGCTCAGAGTTCAGCCCAGACTAAAACATGGAGTTGTCTCTAAGGGTTTGGTGGGTCCTGTTAGACCACAGTGTCTGGACCTGGCTGGTTCTGTGGTGGCTTTGAAGGGATCCTTTGGGGAAGCAATTTAAGCTCACCTAGAAGTGTCCTGCCCTTCCCCCTTTCAGGAGGGGGACCTCAGAGGAGCACACAGGGTGTTCCCTAAGTCCTGCAGGGCTGGGATGAGCCACCCACTTCCCTGCACTGCAAGCATCCTCATTATTAAGGATGGAGGGTGTCAGCCACCATTAAAAAGATTTGTTTAAACTGCACCAGCTTCGGTATCACAGATGCACTGAATGGTTTGGGTTGGAAGTGACCTTAAATATTGTACAGTTCCAACCCCACATCCACAGACAGGGACACCTTCCAGCAGACCAGGTTGCTCAAAGCCCTATCCAGCCTGGCCTTGAACACTTCCAGTAACACTCAGACTCACCTAACCCAACTCCTCTCCTCCTCCCAGTCTCTTTTTTTTTTGATAAATGCATCCTCAAAATCTTTATCCTTACACTTCTGAGATGTGCAGGACAACATCCCTGATTGCACCCCTCCCCTGGGACAAAGCAAGTAAGTATTTAAAAGGTAGGATGATCATTTGTTCCTCTTTGTCCTCCTGATACCTGATGTACAAATCAGCCTTATGGTTCTGCGGTTGCACCATCCTGTAGCTGCGATTAAACTTAAAAATTCTTGCCGCTGGTATTTATTTGTTCCCTAAGAGGATGGGCAGGTCAGTGATGCAGTGTGGATTGTCACAGGCGTGCCCAGCTTCCACCTGAGCGTATCCTGCGCCAGCAGCTCCCCCTGCTCCACACTTCAAACCTCTCCCCTGCCAGGAGCAGGCGCTTCCCCCTCCCCTCCTCTCAGCAGCGCTGCGAAACCCAACGTAACATCTGCATTTACCTTTCTGCTTATTTAAAAACGGCAGTAGCAACGAAGCCAACGGACTTTTTTTGCCAAAGTCCTTGGAAGACACTTTACTTTGGTTAACAACAGTTTCTTCAATGGGTTTCTTCAGTTTTACTCTTTCCTTCAGCTCCTCGGTGCTGACGGCAGAGGTCGGGGGCTCAGCGCTTATTTTTGGCGCAACAAAGGAGCTTTTCAGGTAGGACGAGGACTCCGCCAGGTTCTCCCTGTTCATCCTGCTCTCTGCTATTTTACTGGCCTCGTAGTCTGAGGCGTCGGTGCGCGAGTTGTTCTCTTCCTTGATAATGTCCATGACCTTGGGCTTCATCAGGGGCGAGTCCTGCTCCCTCTTGGGGCTCTCCTCGGAGGCCGAGGAGGCATCGCAGGACTCGATGATGAGCTCGCTGTCGAGCTCCGCCTCCCGCTCCTCCCGCAGGATGCTGTACTGGATGGAGGGGGAGGCGGGCGACGGAGGGGGCCCGCCGATGTGGCCGAAGCTCATGTAGCTGGCGTGCAGCGCCTCCTCGGCAGCCAGCGGGTCCTCCGAGACCAGCTCGATCTCCGAGTCGCCGGACTCGGCGCTGCTGCCGTCGTGCTCGGCGGGCCGGGCCCGCGGCTCCGCCGGGGCGGCCGCGGGGCGCGGCGCCTCCGCGGGCTCCGCGGAGAAGCGCTTCGCCTCCGCGATGGCGCCGATCAGCTCCTCCTCCGACAGGCTGCCCTTGCCCTGCGACTCCGAGCCCGACGGGTCTGCCGCACCGGGGGGAAGAAGAGAAATGGGAAAAAGTTAATTGTCTTGGTTTCCAGCGGCTTAGATTTTTTTATCTAATTGTATACTCATATTATTGTAATATTTCTATTTTATATATATATACATACATATACATATATATATACTTATATATATATATATATATATATATGCACATACATATACATATATATACTTATATATATATACTTATAAACTTATATATATATACACTTATATATATACATATATATACTTATATATATATACTTATATACTTATATATATATACACTTATATATATACATATATATACTTATATATAATATATATGAAATTATAATTATTTATATTATAATATATATTATAATATATATATTATATCATACTACACAATAATATAATACTATAATTAATACTGTCATTATACAATACTACCCAACTCATAAAATAAAATAAAATAATAAAAATTGGAAAAATTATCTTACTTTCTAGAGGCTTAGATTTTTTGTCTAATTATATACTTACATTACTTATATATATCACTTATACTTATATAGTATAAATCATTATATATACTTATATATACTTATATATATTATATAATACTATACAATAATATACTATAATTAATACAGTCATTATACAATATTACCCAACTCAAAATAAAATAAAATAAAATAAAATAAATGGAAAAAATTATCTTATTTTCTAGAGGCTTAGATGTTTTGCCTAATTATATATTACTTATATATATTACTTATATTTATATAGTATAAATCATTATATATACTTATATATACTTACATATATTATATAATACTATACAATAATATAATACCATAATTAATACTGTCATTATACAGTACTACCCAACTCATGAAATAAAATAAAATAAATAAAATAAAATAATAAAAATGGAAAAAATTAATTATCTTATGTTCTAGAGGCTTAGATTTTTTGTCTAATTATATACTTATATTACTGTAATATTTATCTTATATAGTATAAATCATTATATATACTTATATAAATTATACAGTATTATACAATAATATAATACTATTATTAATACTGTAATTATACAACACTACCCAACTCATAATTTTTTTTTTAATTTAATAATCTTGTTTTCTAGCAGCTTAGATTTTTTATCTAATTGTATACTTATATTACTGTAATATTTATATTATATAGTATATATTATTATATCTACTATATATATTATATAATACTATACAATAATATAATTCTATAATTAATACTGTAATTATACAATACTACCCAACTCATAAAAATTTTTTTAAAAAATGCAATAATCTTGTTTTCCAGTGGCTCAGATTTTTTATCTAATTGTACACTTATATTACTGTAATATTTATATTATATATTATATATTATTATATATACTTATATATATATTATATAATTATATAATACTAAACAATCATATAGTACTATAATTAATACTGTCATTATACAATATCATTTTTTATCTTAGTATACAATACTACCCAACTCATAATTTTTTTTTAAATTTAATAATCTTATTTTCTAGCAGCTTAGATTCTTTTATCTAATTCTGTACTATAATTATATAATATTATACAATAATAGTATAGTATAATTAATACTGTAATTATACAATATCATTTTTTTATCCAATTATACAATACTACCCAACTCATAATTTTTTTTTTAAATTTAATAATCTTAATTTCTAGCATCTTAGATTTTTTATGTAATTATATACTATAATTATATAATACTATATAATAATATCATACTAATTAATATTATAATTACACAATATTCAATGTTTATCTAGCTGACCTCTACTCTATTATTTACCTGACCTCTACTCTAAAACCTCCATCTTACTTTACATATGTTACTATATTCTAAAACCTTAATAAGTTTTCTACTATATAGAAATATATATATTCTATATATATTAGAAGATACATATATTATATATATATATATATAAATATATGTTATACTTCTATTCAAACCGCACACCTATAATCTTAATTCTGTCATTCAATTTTAAAAACTTTCTCCATAACCTCAAATCAAATCTCTTAAAAGTCATTACCTATCGACATAAAAAAATAAAATAAAATTCTCAATGACCAAAATTCCAACAGGAATCCACACAACAGCAGCACGTTTCCCTCTAGCAGGGCTGGGAGCACAGGCACAAAGTCTCCCTGTGTGGGTGACTGACAGTAACAACAGCTTGACCTTAGACAGCATCTCCCATGCAGGTGTTCATTATAAAAAAAGCATCACTTGCTGAAGAAAAAGCTGAGGTACAAGGCAATGCTGACCAGTGGCTCAACAATGTGATTTTTAACTGGAAAATCCTCAATCAAGAGGAGCATGGGCTCAGGACACGCGTGACAGCATCAGACTGTCACCAACAATCTGTTCTGGGGACAAAACACACATGGGGCTGCTGGGTTCTGCTGATCCTAACAGCCCATGGGTGGTTACCTGTAGTTTTGCCAAACTTTAGCTTTCAGGTGTGGAAAATTTAGGATCAGAAACTTTTCTCTTTTTTTTTTTTTCTTTCCTTTTTTGGTTTGTTGACTAGTTAGTTTTTTTATTAATTTGGGTTTGTTTTTTTCTCAGAGTGTGGGTGGTGAATTCTCTGTTTGCTTTTAGCTCAGTTGGGTCCAAGGATGAAACTTATTTTTTTACTGTAATTCTTAATATCACTATGGAGTATAGTAACAAAAATAATGACTATTTCGTCACCCAAAATTTGGAACAAAACAAAAATATTAACAACCTAGTCTGTGCTTTCAGACTGCAATTCCCCAGTCACATTGACACAGCCATCAAGTGCACATGGAAATTTGTCCTCTGGGATCCTGAGTGTTCATTCCCAGATTTAAAGCCATTATTAATGTGATGGGGTCACTAAGTGGCACTGCAGGTTGTGAGGAGTCAAGAAAGCCACCAGGAAAATAAATCCCCAAGTTTCCTCCAGCAGATGCTGGTGAAGAGGTCCATGACAGCACAGTGCCTGCAGGTATCACAGGGCTGGGTCCCACAGTGGAGTGGAGGAACGTTTCCATCCCCGTGGTTGCAGGTGACACAAAAATGTCCTTCTGCACCCCAGATTGTGGCCGCAGACAGGATTAAGGTGCTGGTGTTGTTACACCACACTCCTGTCTGGATGCTGGGAATTTTCTGGTGCATTGGGAGCTCCTGCATCCTCCTCTGGCTGCAGGAAGCTGCGCTGCTCTCCTGCATCACCGCATGCCAGCCCGAACGCGGCACGGGTCCAAGCTGGCATGTGACTTGCAGCCCTGGTAGCGCAGCAACGCGCTGTGCCCGGGCTTCACCCTGCTCCTCCCTGTGCTGGCAGAGCACAGCTCCCAGCCCTGGCATTCACCTTGTGAATAAAGCAGTCCTTTGTGGCCAGCAGCGGGGTGTCACATTCGCTGCTGGCGCTGGGAAGTGGGTAAATACCCACGGCCTTTCAGCGCCAGCACAGCACAGACAGACCATGCCTTCCTTCCCAAGAAAGATGAGGGCCAGAGATGAAAAGCAAAACGTTTTCAAAAGTCTTGGTCCAAGCAGGGAGTGACTGGCAGCTTTGCCAGAATGCTTGAGGGGTAGCTAGGAGTCACGACTTTGCTGGGTCGCTGCCTGGGAATAGCAAGGGCAGGTTTTAAATTTCTTCATCACTTATGAATGTGGGAGCTGGGCATGGAACATTCCCAGCTGCAGGAAAAGGGGGGAAATCCAGAGGAAACACCCTTTGGGAGCCAGCCTCTAGAAGAAGATGCCTTCTTTCCTTAACACGATGGACAAGCAGTTTTGATGGGATACAGATAGCCAGCATCCCCAAGGCAGTCTCGAACATCACCAGGACTGAATAAGTAACAGTGCCTGAAGGCCTTAATTAACTTGTAGCAAAAAGTGTAAATCGATGAACAGTGGCACGTCTCAGGAGCAGTGTGTGATTTCACTCAGTCAAATAAAAGAAGAAAAATGTGGCTCTAAAGTCTATTCATTAAAGTTTCTGGCTGATGCAGTCAGAATAAATTCACGGCTGTGGTGGACTCTATCTCCTCTCCCTATGTGGAAATGCACAAATGCTCCCTCACTTTTCTGTAAGAACCAAATATTTCTCCAAGGGCAGGTATTAGTGTAGGTGCCAGACTGCCATTTTAAGGAAATTCTAGTTGTTGGGGGTTTTTTTGGTGTTTTGTTTGTTTGTTTGTTTGTTTGTTTTTAATGCTTCTAAATAAAATTGAAGCAATGGAAGTTTCAGCTTAGGGATGTTCATTGTCAAATGTTTATTGTTAAAGGATTTTGATCCAGGACACTGAAATTTAATTTTCAGTCTAAAAATCTGGTTTTCTGTCACTGAACTCAGACAGAAGGAAAAAAAGTATAAACATGGGGTTTTGGTAACCCCCCAATTGCAATCTGGAGTCTTTTAAAGAGACTGGCCCTTTGTCCCTCCAGTCCCATTCGTAAATGAGGTGACAGCATTTCCCTCCTCAGCACATTATAACATCAGCACTTTGACATGAAAACAGCACTGATTTTTAACAACTTAATCTTATTTTCTGCAAGGGCAAAGAGATGCAAATCCAGCCATTAAAATTTTCATTATATCAGCCCAGTCAGTTGCATTGCCCTGACCCCACACAGCTCATTTCTCTTGGGGAATCAGGGCAGCCAGGGTGACCAAGAGACCCACAAACCACCAGGATCCAGCCCAAGCTATGGCCTAGATGAAGATGCCCACAGGGACACTGCTTCCCCTCGAGGAGAGAACCCTGAGGATCTCAGCAGCCCTGGATCCCTTTCCATACAGCAAGGGCAGCCCATCCTGAGCAGCACGTTGTGATGGGGAGCACAGTTTGCCTCCTGTCGGAATCTGTGGTATTGATGATTCTGAGATTGTAAAAGTCTCTGTCTTTCTGCCCCGCTGCCAAAGCAGAAGCCATAATTGGTCTGTGCTGGTTTCCAGGTTGTTTATTCTGTTTATCTCTAACATGTTCTGCTGCCCTGCCCAGCTCTGTCCTGCAGGGCAGCGTGTGGGGCTCTGCCCTCAGTGGGATGTGACAAACATTAAATACCAGAAACTCCCTGGGCTGGATTTACAAGAACGTGCCAATATCTGTCACCTACGTTGGACAGTGTGTCCCCAGCCTGAACCAACAGAAAAATGCCAACACCACAGTGAAACATGGAGGGCATGAAGAAGGAGAAAAAGGACAAGGCACACCCAATTTCCTCCATCTTGTCCCCTTTGAACCCCTAATCTAGAATCCTAAAATTTTACTTTTGTACCCGTGCCACACTTAATTATTACTTATATCAAACCCTCAGAGCTGGTAATTCATCCTTTAAGATTGAAAATTCTTTTCCATGGCCAGAGATCACAGGCAGTGTCTCTGGGGGCTCTGTCCAGGGGTTTTCCTGACCCCTGCCAGGGTCCCAGGGCAGCCAGAGGGAAGCTCTGGATTCCCACAGCCTCCCCTTCCCTTTGGCTACACAAACTGGTGCCAGAGGAGAGCACAAACACCTCCAGCCATGGAGACTTGTCAGTGCCCTCCCGCACCCCGTTAAACTCACCCCAAAAATCCATGGTAATTCTCCAATGTGCAGGGTACAATTGCAACCACTTCTTGAGCAGCAAAACCCTCAGTGCCCTGCACCAACACCAGCATTACCTGTGCCAGAGGAGGGTGGTGTGACGGATCCTGGGCTGTCATCCTCCGGCTCTGACACCGTCACCGTTGGCACCACCTCATGGCTCGGCTTCAGGCTGGCGTCCGGCTGAGTCGGGCTCGGCTCTCTGCTGGCAGCTTCCTTGGTGTTTTCTGTCTCAGTGAGCGTGATCTTGACAGGGGTTGTAGCCACAGAGGGACTGTGCTGACCCCCAGACTTTCTGTCTTCCAGCAGGTCTTGTTCCTTGGCTGCCTTTGTGCTCTCCGAAGGCGTCCGTGGAGGCTCAGCGGCGTGGCTGGACCCCGCGGGTGTTCCCCGGTACTTGTCACTAAGGCCTGGGCTCTCATCTTCTGAGTCAGAGTAGTGTGTTTCTTGGTACTTTATTTCTTCTGATCTACTCATGTCCATGTATTTGTAAGCTTCTACTTTCATGGGATCTGCTAAGGTTTTGTCGACTTCAGTAGACTCTGCAGGAGTCATCTCTATTCCTGAGTCTGAGCTAAACAAGCCACGGGACTCAAACCCAGTCACGTCTTGAACAGGATGGCCCAGAGCATTAAAGCCCTCCGTGCTGCCCGAGCAGGGAATGGGGGTGTTTTCCTGCTGATAGATGCCTGTGAAATAGGTGGAGTCCCTCGGGGTGGTGTAGTGGACATCGGAGATCAGGGAGGTGTAGAAGGAGTTGTCCCCTCCGTTGGCAGTGGAGCCGTAGTCGAAGAGATGTGACGAGCCTGTGACACCTGAAGCAAACACACAAAACCACAGAGGCACAGTAAGACACAAGAGCCTGCATGATTTCTGTATCAAACTTTCTGCAAAGCCACACTCACCCCCTGCTGACTTTAGATTTGGTTTGTGAACCAGATTTGACTTTGCTTGCAAGCTCTTGGGGACTGTCTCTTTCTGTACCTTTGGGCAATATAATGGCACATCTGGCACACGAGGCTTCCAGCTGCTGTTCCATCTTAAAATAGCTATAAAGATCCTTATAGTAACTAAGCATTCCTGGCCAATGTTTGCCCAGCCTGTAAATAAAAACTTCCTGTGATTGCAACCTCACAATCCAACCCAGGGGCTCAGCACCAATATCCTTAAAAGAAATCTGATGTCCAATACTAAACCAATATTTCTTTTTAAATACATAGAACTGGAGGAATTTGATCCTAAGGAAACTTTCCATTATGAAAAAAAATCTGCCGGACAGAAATTGAGAGGGAAAATTGACAAGCAGATTTAGATTACATCTTCTCTTATGAGTGGCCACCCTAAATTTGTGAAACGCCGAGGCAGAGACTTGACATCTTCATTTAGTGATTTCCAC
Organism: Lonchura striata; assembly: GCF_050655825.1. NCBI lineage: Eukaryota > Metazoa > Chordata > Aves > Passeriformes > Estrildidae > Lonchura > Lonchura striata. Next base: position 68,870,614 of record NC_140707.1, on the reverse strand, counting down.
ATGTTCAGAAAGCTGTAGCCCATGTGCATCATCCAGAAACCATGCTGGCATGAAGGTGGTTAAACCCGTGCATCATTTTCATGCACTGCCTCTAATTCCCTCTGCCAGGCTCTCGGTTCCTGGGGATGCTGCTAATTAAATTAGAAACAGCGGCCACTCTCCCTCTGCAGCATCCACACAAAGCACAGCTCGAGGACAGGAACAGCAAAATCCCCCACGAGGGAGGCAGGAGAGAGGATTTCTATGAGGGCTGAGGGAATGGGGAGAGGAGGAACAAAGCCAGTGGCTGTAGGAGCTGGTGCCTATGGGAGGGAGCAGCCTGTTAACCCCTCGTGTGCTGAAGCATCACAGGGGCTTGGCTGGTTTTCTCCGACCTCTGCTCGTCACCTGCAAGGGATGTGAGGCTCCTGAGCTGCTCCACACGTGCCTGGGCTATCACACACAGTGCAGACTTCATCACAATACTAAAGGGACATTGCTGTAGCTGCAAGCCAGAAGCTGGAAAATATCAATGCAAAAGATCCCGAGCTACTTGCATTTGAGTATTTCACACACAGAGACTGATGCCATCTCCAAACACCACCACAACTGCTTTTCCCCACAGCCCTCCATGCATCAGGCATGTGCAGCTCATTTAGCAAGCCCTGAAGCAATATTTTCCACCCTGTAATACTTCAGAGTTGTAGCTGAAGGCTTTATTTTACTGCACAACCTCACTGGATTTGACACACACACCCCCCAAGCCCTGCACAGAGTGATCATTTCCCTCATCTTATTTCTGCATTGTTCAGAGTTGTGATATCCTACAAGCAATTTCTTTTCCCTGGATTGCCTCTAGGCTGGGAACAACATGCTCCTCCCATTACAAGGGGAAACCTGCTAGCATAGGGAAAAAAGCAGCCCAAAAGTGCCACTCCTTGTTTTTCAGCCTACCTGTGCTACCTGCTCCTGTGTCCCCATCCTCCCTGGCTTTGGGTGGTTCTGCACACAGGATGCAGGCAGCAGCTCCATCCCCACAGCCGGGGATTTGTAGCAGCCTTTGCCACAGGAGAGCACAGAACAAGGGGTGCTGCAGCCAGCAGGTGGAAAATCACCCATTCCCAGTCATTCCCAGCCTTCAGCTGGGTGTTCTCACTGCTGTGTAGCACTGCATAGAACTTATCATAGAGACATTTTAGCATCAAGGCAAGCTCTTGCCTCAGAATGGTGAGGGTCACTGTGGGGCTTATTTCCCCCTCTCTACCTATGCACCTTTATGTTTACCTACTCCAAATTTCGTCTTCTATTTTCCTGCCAGCTCACTCAGGGCTGCAAGATGCTTTTGTAACTTGCTGCAGGCAGATCCCATCCTCACTGCTCCAAATAATTCAGTCCCAACAGCAAAACTACCTGAGAATGTAGCCTAAGTGGAAAACCACTGTAAAACCAAAGCAGAATAAGGGATAACAGGTTCTACCTGAGATCATCCAATGCCTTGCAACCACAGCTCATACCCAGAACACATTCCTAAATTAGCAGTAAGCAAAAAGGAAAAGGTTCTATTCCTTGCCAGTGCTCTTCTTGCTGAACATGCCTTTCTGAAAATTATCCATGAACAGGCTTGGATTTTCACAAATGTGCTGGTTAGCTGGAATTATCTGCTGCATTGTTTACGCCAACATATTCCAGACAGTGAATTGCTGACTACAGACTATTCATGCCTGTTGCTGCCAGTATCTGCTGTTTGTAATTTACTATTTGTGCTGGGTGAGTGGCTGTCTAAACCACAGGGTTTCAGGGCTGCTCTTTCACTAGATGCTTCCTCAGTGCCTCCTGGACCTGGTCCAAAGCCCACTGAATCCACTAGAAAAGTCCCACTGACCCCGAGTGGCTGTGGACCAGCTCGAGGTGGCTGTGGAACACTTACATGAGGACACACTGTCACAACACCATTAATTAAAAATGGATTTTTACCCATTCCTACCAACATCCCACTATTGCTAGGAGAGAGGGAGCACAAACAGAGTCGAAGGAGATTGAAACCACTGCCAAAGCAATATTCACAGATGCTGTTCACAGCTTTCATTTGTGCTTTGTCCACAGTGCATGGCAGCCAGAAGCACAAGCATTTGCAGCTCTTAGCAATGCTGATCAATAGAGCAGTGAGAGGGTTTCTAATGCATTCATGTCAGGTCCTTCATAGCAGGAGTTATAGCCAGAGCAGCTCACAGGAGGGATAAAGTGAGCTCACAGTGATAAAGAGAGGTTGAGAAAATACCATCCTATTCTTTAGGTTATTCCTCAGCAGAAAGAAAAATAACCCTGAAATAGTCATCAACACAAACATCACATTTTCAAGTAGTACAAACCCTGTACTGTAGTGGATGTTAACACAGGAGCTGATTTAGAATGGAATCACTGTCAATCATAAACCCTTTTGTTTTTTCCTGCAGCAGCTTTGCAAATAAAAATGAAACCAAAAAATGCATTTCCTACTGGGGTTGAGGAGGAGAGAGAGTTACAGGGTATGTGAGCTAAGGGAGGGTTCACATTAGCAGGACATATGGGGATCCCAACTCTCAAGGCGACAGCAGAGTCAAAAGCACTGAAGACAGCTGAAATTGCCTAATTAATAGGATTTAATGTAACTCCCTAATTCCTCTGGGATTGATTTAAAGTCGTTGCCAAAACTGCCTCTCATTTGGGAAGTGTGAATCTCTCAGCTATTAGACTGGCTATTAAAGACATGGAAACTGATAATAGCTGAGCAGATTTTTGCTGAAGAATAGTGGACTGAATAGAATAGAGCCTGGTGATTAAGCAATGCCCTCTCTGACTTTAAGTTTATTTGGTTCAATATCCGTGGGAAGGAAAAGCCTTGAATAGCACCGGTAACAGATGACAGTGTCAGGTCTGAATTTATCCTTGTTACAAAGGTTGGGTTTTTAGGGTTTCTTTTTAATCTGGATTTCACTCAAAACTGCCCAAAAACTTGCCTGCCAATTCAGGTGAAGGAAAGCTATTCAGCTCCTGAGAGCAGCAGTTGTGCACTCTCGTAACATGAGCCCCCGGGAAATAATTTCACTTCCTGCAACCAGCTAAGAAGTAATGGGTCTGATTCAATCACTCCAGCCCAGCTGAGATGCTCAGCAAGTTACATGTGTTTTCATCAACTGCAAAGGAAAAAAAAAATTGGAAAATGACTGTTTTGTTTGCTCAGAATAAGTGAATGCTCCAGAAATCCTCTCCTGTGGAACTGGATTTAGAGCTATTTAGCAATTGACACAGGAAATAATTTAGAAATCATCAGTTCCATGCAGAATAGCTCTTAATTCAAGAAAGGCAACTGAAGACCAATTTGGATCAAGGCAAGCTGCTCTGCTGCAGCACACTGGAACAAGGAACAAAAAGTTAGCTGAGGATCACAGTCAAAAAAAAAAAAAAAAGAGCAAATTTAAATAAAAAGGGTTCCTTTTTTTCCCAACTAGAGTATTCTTGGCCTTATTAAAATTGATCACTTCAGAATATTGTGCTCAACTTTCAAGAAAATAACCTTATTTCATATTAACCTGTCAAGCTTCACATGCAGCTCTGGTGAGATTGTCAGACTGACATTTGAGGGAGCTGGTCTAGTGGAAGGTGTCCCTGACTACAGCAGAAAGGTTGGAACAAGATGAGCTTTAAGGTCCCTTTCAACTCAAACCATTCCATGATTCTGTGGTGTGAAATTTCAGTTCCCCAAAACAGCTGACAACCCCTCAATGCAAAGTTCTGTATTTATTGCATGTCACCAATTTGCTCAAAATTAATGATTTTTCAGAAGAAGAGAGGGGAGAACTAATCTTTAATTAGGTGATGCAGCTTTTACAGTCTGGAGCTGTGCAGAGAAGACAAAATCTTTTTGGTTGCAAAGGGAGGAATCAAGGTTTCAGTGATCTTTTCAGACAAAAGCAGAATAGTGGGAACAAGCAGCTTCCAGTAAAGTCCTGTAAGTCTTTTAAACAGTTGGCTCTGACTTTTTGCTTTGGATATGAGCTTCAGGAGTCACTACTGGCTGCTCCAGTGCTGCAGAGATGAAAGCTTCCAGAAGCAGGGTCTTCCCAGCTCTTTCCCTTGTCCACCCTGTCCCATTTCAACAATCCCTGACCTGTAGTAATTAATCAATTAGAGATATAATTTCATTTTGATCACTCAGCCATGATCATTAGGAAAATGTATCTTCCTGCTTTCTTCCAAATGCACAACAAAAGTAGGTATTAAACAGTCCTGCCTTTCTTTTCTGTACCAGATTTACAAATTTGTCATCAGCTACTACTAAAAAGCCTTTGCTTGACATTGGTTTCTTTTTATTCTTCACACTTGAAAATGAGGGGGAAAAGGGAAATAATTTTTCCTGTTTTTTGACCCTGATACATGATGTCTCATTGTGTCCTTTTAGTTCCCCGACTCAGTTACTTTCCTTTTTAAAACTCATAATGTCTTACTGCAGTCTCACCTGTATCCATACACATTGTTATGCAGATGTTCAGTCTTACATCACTTTTCCTCTCCTCTTTACCTTACCCAGACCAGCAGTCCCAAGTCTGTCCCTAAATTCAAAGTACACGATTTCCTTGGATCCAGACCAAGCTGGTCTTCCCTCTCTGCTTCATTTCAAATTCAACCCAAACCTCAGGAAACTCCAGATTTCCCAATGTCCTTGGCTGGCACCTTCCTGGCAGTGGCAAGGGCAGCTTGCATGAGTAGCAGAGGCATCTCTCAACCCCAACCTGTGGGTCTCAGATTCAGTCAAAGAGAGAAACAGGAGTTTCTAGCCAGGCAGAAGCCTGGGAAAGAGCTGGGAAAGAATGTAAATAATTCTTTATCTCTCTTGTTTTGCACATTGTTTATAGTGAAGTTCTATCACTGTGCGTCAAGCACTGTACACGAATGGTGAGAGTTGTTTGCACTTCAGGTCCAATGGAGTTGATCCTCACAAAGCTCTGTATAAAAGAGCAGGATATTTTGAATAAACCAGAGTTTTACTCTCAGCAGCCTTCTGAGTCAGAATCTCTTCATTCCCATCCTGCCTCAACAGTGACACCAGCCCAAATCATACCCTGCTTCAAAAGAGTCTGGCCACCCTCAGGGATTTCTGAGTGTACCACTTGGGAGTCATCTCTGCGTTCTGCAGGACCTTTCTGCGTGAATTTTCTAACCCCAAACACTTTGATATCCAAACAAAACTCAAAAATACTTTAGTAATCGTGCACCAACGCGAGTAGAGCTTGACACCCAAATGGCTGAAAGCTCTCACACCAAGCAGAGGCACCACTGAGCTGTGGATAGCACTGCTGGATCAGCTCCCAGTGTCCCCTGGATTTGCCTTTCTCAGTGGCTGGAGCTGTCAGCCCCGAGCTGTCCCACCTCCTGCTGCTCTGGGCTAGACAGAGGGAGCAGCGAGCTGCCTGCAGGAGAACTGCAGCATCCCTGGGAGCAGTGCCAGCTATTCCCAGCTGCCAGGAGATGGTGCTCGTTGTTTTAGCTCGGGATTCCCAAACCCACTTGACGGGTTGGCAACATCCTCTCCTCCAGAACTCTCAGCATCCTGTCTGCAGCAAAGATCTCTCCCCACAAATGGCATTGGCAGACATGAACGGCCACACCCCGAGAGTCATCTGGGGATTCTTTTGCACAAGAGATGCTGCAGGAAAAGTGGATGGATGGGGAGAGTGCATGATCCTATTCTGTTACTCCTCCCCATGGTTCTCTGCAGGGTCCTGAATGTGCTGGGGACACACAGAGCAGCAGGAATGCTGCTCCAGCAGCTGACAGCTCCTGGGGACAGTTAGACTGGAAGCTGAAAATGGAACAATCTTCTCATTTTTTATCTCATTGCGACATGTCTGTCTATGTCCTGTTATTGGGCTGGGCAGTTGGTCAGCTGCTCCTACACGGTTGTTTGGTAACACCTGTGATATTTCTTTGTGCCAAAAAAAAAAAAAAAAAAGGAAAAAAAGCAATTGGGTCATTTGGTAAAAGCCCAACATATATAATGCTTTATTTCTGTGTTTTCTATAAATAAAAGTGCAATAAAATTGACCTGGGGGTGAAGTTCAACTGAAAGACCTTAGCAAGGATGCTGTGAGTCAGTGCCCCAGCTGTGCGGGTTATTCATCCTTCCCCTGCAGATCCCACAGTGACCAGAGGAAACATTGCCATGGCAGGTGCTGTCTCCTGACCAGGTAGGAGGGCAAGAGGACAGTGTGGAAAACCCGGACTTAATCCTACTGACACTCTGATTACTCAAGTGATTTCATTGGAGTGGCTTCTGATTCATCCCCTCCTGAGATGGAAGTGAGTCCTAAATTCAAACAAGTTAATGATAAGGTTTGGTGCATGTTAAACCTCTCCTCCAGGTCATTCTGCAGAGGATATGAGTTACTACAGCCTCCCAGCTGGAGTTGCATCACTTTCCCACAGCTTCAGCTGCCTGTTCTAAACAGGCATTACAGCTTCCAGATCCAGGGATACCCAGTCTTAGTCCTCCACATGATAAATATATGGGGGAAAGGGGGGCAGCTGGGATCTCAGCCCCCAAAAACCACAGCTGATGATGATCAGGAACCTTTATCAATTCCCCAACTTCTTGTAAGCACAGAAACTGGAGCAGGGGACAAATCCCTTTCAGGATCCAACCCTTAGAAGCCCTAACACTTTTGGGAGCATCAGCTTGCCTGGTTGAGAAACTCCCCTCAGCAGCTGGGGTGGTGTCACCTGCCGATGTGGCAGGTCACCACCACGTCATGGTTCTCCCCAAGGACCTGCCTGGGGGCTTTTCCTGTTTCCCCAAACAGCTTCTGGTTCCTTCCAACAGCTGGGCAGGCATGCATCAGGTCCTGGCTGTGCTCTGGAGTGCTACACCCTCATCTGTGGGAAGGATGTGTAGGAAGCACTGCTGAGCTTTTAATAAAATTAAGAAGGTCCACTCCATCCCAGCAGGATATTAACAGCATCTTTTTTTTATGATTTTTTTTTTTTTTTTTTGGCCACAGGTGCTGCAGCACAGCAGCTGTTGTTTATTGTTTCCCTGTCACTGCCTCTCCAAAATGATAGCAGGGTCATTTCTTGCTGCTGCTGGGGGTGTCATGGTGCACCCCAGACCAAGCCAAGTCAAAGAGGGGAGCAGAGCTTCCAGGTTGGTGATGTTGAAGATCCTCATCTCCCGTGGGCATCCACGGGACTCCAGGGCTCACAGCACCTGGCAGGGGGTGCTGAGCAGGTGCCCCAAAGCCAACCATCAGTGTGCAAAGTGCACCCATCCTAAATGATTCAGCACTTCCCACCCCCACATGCCCTCGGGGCTTTCTGCTTCCATAAATTGTCTCCGAGAGCTCCAATCTGACCTGGCAGTAAAACCCTGGCATAAGGTCTGTGACAGCCCTCCACAGCGCTCTGGACAGCATGAAAAATACAGAGCATTTAAAAAGAAGGCCTGAGAACGCACAAGAACAGTTTGAAACGTGCACAAATTTGCAAATGCTGCTAGATGTCCAGCATGATTTTTAAAATATACATATAAATATCATTTAGTGAGTTAAAAATCTGGTTCTTGTAAAGAGGTTTTCACTCCAGTGATAGTAAGATGACTGGTTGATAGGTTTCAATGACACCATGATACTACCTAAAATACCTTCAAATGCAATTTCCTGAAGATAATTAAAGCCCACTTATAAGATTAATCCTTTCTTATTTCACTGTAGTCACGTTTTGCCTGGAATGAGAAAACTTCACTGAGCTCCATGACAAAAACACTCCAAGCACTAAGTGAATTAGCACCTAAATCATGTTTTTCCATTACCTGAAATGAGACCCAAGTCCCTTTAGAGCAATAGATTCCAAAGCATCTCACAAAATCTGAATGTGTTTGGCTAAGTCTCATTCTTCTTTTAAGTTTTAAAATACTGAAATCTCATTTCCAGAATGATTCAGGAAATTCAGCTGCTCACTGCTTTTACCCCTAGAGCGGACCAGGTTGTTCTACAATGTCCCTTGCAGAGCCACCTTCTCTCCTGGCCAGATTCCATCCCTGGAATTCCCTTCTCAGGCACCTTCAGCCCATCCAGCCCCACCATTGCTGGGTCCCAGTTCCTTTTAAATTCAGCTTTTCATGATTGCTCCAGGTCAATCCCCAGCCCCAGAGCTACATTCCAACTCAGCCTGGAAAAGGGAGAAATTCCAAAGCCAGCTGCTTTTGATGCTGAGATAAACCTGGAGAAATCCCCTCCCTGCAGCTTCAGGCTCTTCTACAGTGAGGGAAAACCCAGTGTTGGAGAAGAGCTTTGCTGAAATGAAAGTTTTTTAGTAAGAATCTGATACAAACCTGGAGGGACTGCTGAGTTCTCTTTATGCCACTCATTGGAAATCTCAGGGAAAGCCATGTATAAAAATGAGAGAAAAAGCAAAAAAGGGTTGTCTTGCACTTGGACTTGGCTCCCCATCCCCCAAGGCTGAATCCACTCCAGCTCCATGAATCTTCCAGGGAGACAGAGCAACAATTGCAAAGAGGTTCGGCTGAAATCACTGAGGGCTCTCGAGAGGAAAATTAATTTTGTGACAATGCCTAACACCTACAGTGATGTGTCAGGCACAGTAATTCAGGGAGAAAACCAGCTGTCAGGCACTGCAGGTAAATCAGGAGTGACTCCACCAAAGGTACAAGAGTTCCACCTGCATAAAAATGTCACCAGGGAAGGAAGTACGAGGCCCTGGGAGCCAACAAATAGAGTCTGAAGGCAAGGCATTACTGGCCATAAATCAGGATCAAATCTAATGCCCAGGGGACAGCAGGGAAATTTAGGTCAGAGAGGACATGGCAGTGCCAGGCTGACACAGGCAGACACAGAAAAATATCAAAAATCATCATCAAGCTCTCTTTGCACCCAAGCTTTTCCCACTTCAACATGACCTGCTCCAGAAAGGCCAGAGTGTGCTGACTCCTGGTGTCTACCTTTGCAGGCAGCAACAGAAACATTAGGACAAAAAACCCTGTAGAGCATTGAGCAGGCTAGAGAATATATAATATCAGACAATATTTTAAGAAAAAAAGAGGAATGGGGAGGTTCTGCAGAGGCAGGTGACTCTGATCCAAGTGCTAAGGAGGTTTCCTTGCACATTAAGTGTTTTCTCTCTGTTTCTAGAAGCTGGTGCCACCAAGGATGCATCTGAAAGTCAATCAAAAAGTTTTCCAAATTATATTAAAAGTTAAACCTCTCAAACTAATGCAGAATTTGGGGCAGAGCCACTGCAGTCATAAATCAGCATCAAGCTGCTGGCTCCAGCTCCTGCTTGAGGAGGATTGGACCATGTGTGCTATAACTAATGCTAGAAATGCCCTTGCCTTCAAGGTCTCTCCTTTCTTTACCTGCACTGTGTCTCTTCTCCTGTGACAGATGAGTTTACTCCAAGCAGAGACAGGAAAATCCTCCCCAGACATCTGACTCCCCTGGAGGATGTTTTTTAGACCTATCCCACCCTTTACATTACAGAAGAACAAACACAAGTCCTCCCCTCCCTTTACTGTGAGTAGATGACACCAGAACTGCTCAGCCACCCAGGAGAGCAGCCAGAAGGTTTGAACTCTGCTCAGAGTGAAGGTGCAATGAAGATTTCAAGGAACACAGGTTGGTCTGACTGTCACCCTCCCTGAGAGCCCAGATGTTCCTTCCCTCCTTCCTTGCAGGGACCCTGCTGCCCACAGCCAGCTTGGTGGCTAAATCCCAACCTTCTGCAGAGTTAATGACAGCAGAGCTGCACTCCTGAAAGCTTTTTTATTTTTTGAGGTTGTGGCAGAGCAAGCTGGATCCAAACCAGCCATTTGTTGGGGTTGCTGTGTGTGATTAAAGCAGGAGGGAGGCAGCAGCTCTGCAGCAGCTCCAGGACCAACCTCCCTGCCAGGAGCTTCTTCTGGAGCTCAGCTGGGCTTTGGCTCCATGAAGGAAAGGCTGGGGATAATTAGATAATTACACAGCTCCTGATAACCTCGTGCAGCTCTACCAGAGGCTGGTCAGACCCCAGCTGCCTGTGGGAGCTGCAGGGAAAGGCAGGAGCAGAGCTCTCCTATTGCTCTGCCTGTCATCCATCCCTGTGCCAGCAGTGCTGCTGCCCCATCCACACCTGCTGCAGGGCTCCTAGGAAAAGCTGCAGTGAAAACTTGGATTTTTCAGGCATAGGAAGGTCTGTTTTCCTCCAAAGAACATCCCTTCCCCCAGTGGAGCACTCAAGACTTCCCAAGCTGATGCCACCCTGGCTCTAGAGGAGGCAGAAAGCACTGAAATAGTTTCCTCTGCAGCCCAAGAAGGTTTCAGATCCTGAGCAAATGGAAGGTTTTGAGAGTAATTCCAGAAGGAACTCTCAGATGCAATCAGTGGAGGTGCTCCTGCCTGAAGAGACAGGGTAAATACATGACCCCCAGGGCAGTTCTCCTGCTTCAGGCTTTGGCATGAGCTGCTTTTGGAAAACAGCTACAAAAGAGCCAGAATTGCAGCTGTGATGACCTTTCCTTCCCAGCAGATGCACCAGGTGCAGCAGTTCAGCTGAGGAGAGAGCAGCTTCTGGAACAAGTTCTGGGCAGGACATCTGTGCAGATATTGCTGATTCACCCACAACTTTGCAGCACAATGATAAAAATGTCCAAAGAGAATATGAAAATATGGCAAGCAGTTTTTTCCACGCTGTTTTCAAAGACATAGGAGATCCAGAAAACTTCAGGGCAAGTGAAGGAGTTTTTCCTCTGGGAAAAGCCCATTTTTAGAGTCTACCACTGTCAGTGAGCCAGTGGCCATTTGGAAGAGCATCACTTCTAGATTAGTTTAAGCTTTAGAATCATAGAATGGGTTGGAAGAGACCTTGTAGATCATCCAGTTCCACCCCTCTGCCAAGGGCAGGGACACCTTCCACTATCCCAGGTTGCTCCAAGTCCCATCCAAGCTGGCCTTGGACGTTTCCAGGGATGGGGCAGCCACAGCTTCTCTGAGGAACCTGTGCCAGGGCTCACCACCCTCACAAGGAAGAATTTCTTGCTAATCTCCAGTCTAACTTCACCCTCTGACAGTCAGAAGCCATTTCCCCCATGTCCCTTGTGAACAGCCCCTGGCCAGATCTCTTGTAGCCCTTTTAGGCACTGAAGGGCTTCAATTAGGTCACCCCAGCACCTTTTCTTTCCCAAGCTGAACATCCCCAGCCCTCTCAGCCTGTCTCCAGAGCAGAGCATCCCCAGCTCTTAGAACACCTTGGTGGCCTCCCCTGGCCTCACTCCAACAGTTCAATGTCCCTCCTGTGCTGAGGATTCCACAGCTGGATGCAGCTTTCCAGGTGGGGTCTCACCAGAGCAGAACAGAGGGGAAGAATCCCCTCCCTCAACCCAGTGCCCACAGTGGTTTTGTTGCAGCCCAGGACAGAGTGGACTTTTTGTGTTGCCAGCACAGATTGCTCAGTCATGTCCAGCCTCTGGCTTGTGCTTCAAAATAAAAATGTTAAAAAATTTAATCTAATAGCCTTCTTGGCTATAACATTGATTCTAGGCAGCACAGGAAAAATACTGAGTGTAGGAAACTTCATTTTCTCTTGTAATTTTGACATTCGGTTCCCTCTGGCAATCAGCTCATAATGTACACACAGGATATCAGTCAGATGGATAAAGTGATAACAGGGGAATGAAGACACTAAGATGTCCTGGAGTGAGGTGTTGACATGCAGTATCAGATGCGGGTAATCATTCATTGCATTACAAACCTCAGCCAGGGTGCTGTAAGTGCATCAGTGGGTGGCTGTGTGCCCAGGGATGCAGATTCCCCTCAGGAGTGAGAGTGTGAGTGCAGAGCTGCAGCCTGAGCACAACTCAACACCTAGCAGGACACTAAAGGAGGCCAGAGCCAGCCCATTAACAGAATTAATATAAATATTAATAATAATTATAAATATAATTACTAAATATACCTAAATAATATATATAATATATATTATATCTCATATATAATATATATTATAGAATATATATTATATTATATATAATATATGTTATATATATTATATTATATATATTATATTATATATAATATATGTTATATATTATATATTATATATTATATATTATATATTATATATTATATATTATATATTATATATTATATATTATATAATAAATATAATAATACAGTGCATGTGCTCTTCACTAACCCTACAATGCAAAACAGAAAATCCCTGACAGGGATGGACAGGGCAGGGAGAAGAGACCCCCGTTATTTGTTTGTACCTTGTCCTTAGCACAGAAAACCCAGGAGCTGGGCATTTCTGTGCTTTGTTTTCCCTGTTCAGGAGGACAAACACAAAGCTGCAGAGAAGCTACAGAAGGTGTTGATGGCACAAGCACTGGAGGGCAGGACACCAGGGACCAGTTTGGAGGAGGGAATAACAGATAAATTTATATTGCACAGTAGAGGGAAGGGAGGGCAAGAGCAGGATCACAGGCTGTAAATATTCTCAAGGTATAAGTGAAGGGAGGGAATTAGTCACAGCCTTAGAGGATGGGATAAAAAGTGGCTTGAAGTTAATATATAAAATTAGGCTACATGTCAAGGTATATTTCTTGATGGAGAAGGGCAGTGGGGTGGAACAGGGAGCACAGAGGTGCCCATGCACCATCTCCCCATTACAGCACATCTGGATCAGGGAATGGATTCCAGTTCTGCCCTCTGACAGGGTTCCAGATGTCTTTTCCTGGCACCACCACAAACAGCCCAATTTTGCCTCTTGTAACTTAGCACTGCAGATGAAAACTGGGCAAATAAGAGAATCTTCATTTTGGCAAGAGAGGAAATTAAAGGGAAGTAATTCTGCTTGGAACTGAGCTGTAACAGATTGCTGTTTTTTTTTTTGTTGTTGTTTTTTTTTTTTTTAACGATTTTTTTTTTACCGTGAAACAAAAACAAACCAATAAAAATCATTCTAGGTCAAATCAATTTCATTTGACCTGAAGCTAAATGTCAGATCTGGTTTACAGCAAACTTTTAATACCAAAAGGGAACTGCTGTGCATCAGGGTCCCTCATGTCTGCACATGCAAATTGCTGCAAAAGGAAGATTCTGGAGCATCCTTGATTTTCACGCTCCCACCCCAGCTGCACCTAACAGGGTCCAGCTCCCTTCAAAGCCACAGCAGCATCTTTTATCTTCTACCTTAACTTTTTCCCAAGTCCAATCCTTCCAGCAGAGCACCCACACGACCAAAGTTCTAAATCATGCTCAGACCCATCTCAGCTCCCAGCATTTTGGATTTAAGCCCATGAAATTATTCACCACATCATATAGTTGCTATGGCAACATCCTATTGAGTATTAATATAAATTGCTGTTCCAAGATCCCATCTATTGGAAGGAGCTGTGCAGCAGGGGTAAGAGACATCTTTGCCTGAATGGCTTTTTATTTCCCATTGCTCCCAACAGCAGATGATCCAGGATTAACCATATCCTGTCTTCCTCAGTGCCATCAGTTGTGGCAAAGAGCTGTGGAAGGCAAAAAGCAAAAGGAACCCCATGTTGAAGGGCCCAGCTTGTCCAAAGCTGCCTCTTCACAGCAAAGTTTCCAGAAGTGAACAAAATATGCTCTAATTTAAATACAGGCAATGAGGATTTTTGGTAGCTCAAGAAAACATGTTAAAACTCAGAGCTTTTCCCTTCCTTTTCTGACAAAAAACTAGAGTATGATGCTGCAGAGGTCTCATTTTTCAGTAGAACTTTCTGAACACTTCCTTTTCACTAAGAAGGACAATAAACACTTTTTTTCCCCCCGATGTTGAATGGTAGAACAGTGCACATTCCTCAGCACACCTGAAATAAAGTTAGTACAGAGCTGGGGATGGACAGAGAGCACTGGATGGAGGATGAACAGGGCTGCCCAAGGTCTAACAGAAGTAACTACATCCTTCCATTCAATTCCTCTTCCAAGAGGAAAAGTGGCTTTGTGTGGTTAAACACAACTAATTTGCTAGGCAATGGCTTTCCACAATAAGTTAGGGATTCCAAGAAGTTTTAAATAGCATTTGATGCTTTTTATCCAAATGCTGCATGGCCCAGTCTCTTTCCTTACAGCCCATGAGCTCCACAGATGCTCACATCACTCATGGGATTTTAACACAAAATTGGGATTTTATCCCAAAAATGGGATTTTAACACAAAAAGAGCTGCTGAGGCCCACACAGCTCCCAGATTGACCTGAAATATCCCAAAACCCAACATTTTTCTCCTTTAAAATCTGGAAATGGGAGAGATGAGGGAAGTTGAAGAGAGCAGACAGCATGAAGAGCTATTTATACCCTCTCTGGCTTGAATCCACTTACCCTGAAGCCATTTAACACTGTGTAATAGTGTGAAAGGGTCTTCATGTGGATAAACATTCAGGTCTGTCACTGTAAGACACTCACAACATATGGGCAGACTCTTCATTTCTAACGTTTTCATCCATTTAACTACATCAGATGCAGGCTTGAGGCTCTTGTGTCTGATTTCTGACCAAGATGACAAGTGTAAACAGCCATTTCAGTGAGGGATCTCTGTGTGCACATCCAGGATGCAATAAAACACCTCCCTTTGGCTGCCAGCTCCTGAGCCAAAGGCTGTGCTGGCAACCCAGGGCAGGGCTGTCCTTGGGGATCAAGAGTCCCCAGTTTTCAACTTTTTCAACTCTTTGAAAAGAGTTTTCAATCTTACAGGATGAATTAAAAGCTCTGAGTGTTTGATAACAGTAATAATTAAGTGTGGTATGGGTGCAAAAGTAAAATTTTAGGATTCTAGGTTAGGGGTCCAAAGGAGACATGATGAAGGAAATTGGGTGTGCCTTGTCCTTTTTCTCCTTCTTCATGCCCTCTATGTCTCACTGTGGTGTTGGCATTTTTCTGTTGGTTCAGGCTGGGGACACACTGTCCAACGTAGGTGACAGATATTGGCACATCATTGTAAATGTCCCCAGAGTGAAAAGGAAAGAGGAGACAAGAGGGAGAACAGGGAGCACTGGCTAAGAGCAGGGAGAAGTATTGGGAAAGAAGAAAAAGATGAGGTGTGGTAGAGCAGGATGGAAAGCAGAGGCAGGGAAGGATGAGAAATAGGTGGAGCAGGGTAAGAGTTAAATGAAAAAAAAAAAAATTACGCAAGAAAATTAAAACAAAGCCATGGGAACAAAGGATAAAGAAAGGCAGAGAAGAAAGCAGAGACAGGAGTATGAAATGGGAGAGAAATGAAATTTTAGAAGCTCTAGGATAGACACACAGACCTGTCCATTTGTGAACTCTGAAGATTACTACATTTGTTCTTCCCTCATTCATATTTATCCACCATACAGTTCTGGGAGGCTATTTTTAACCATGCACAGAAAACACACAAGGAGCTTTTCTCACTTCCATTTTGGAGGAAGGGCCAGGCACTTCCACAAGGCAGATCTCTTTTTAGAATAAATTCAGAAAGACTATCAGAGCAAACCCAATGCCTGTGAATAAATAACACTGTTCCTGCAGAGGAGGCTGGGGCAAGGAGCTATTCTCAGAACAGCACCAAAGAGGAGGATGTTTGGGAGAGAATGATGAGGTGGTGGCCTCCCTGTATGGAATTTTACCTGCCTCCTCAGGCATTTTACCTGGCTCCCTGCAGGGAATGAGCTTTTCCAGTCTGGAGCAGCAAAGAGCACGAGGAACAGCACAAGCACAAAGGCAGAGGAGCATAGTGAGCTCCTGAGCTGCTGGGCAGGTCCTGCTGCCTGCACCAAGGCTGCAGCTTCTTGCACCATGGCCATGAAGGATAGCCTGAAACAGATCCAGGAGCAGCAGCCTTGTGGGAATCCAGAGCTTCCCTCTGGCTGTCCTGGGACCCTGGCAGGGGTCAGGAACCCCCCTGGACAGAGCCCCCAGAGACACTGGCTGTGATCTCTGGCCATGGAAAAGAGTTTTCAACCTTACAGCATGAATTACCAGCTCTGAGTGTTTGATATAAGCAATAATTAAGTGTGGCACGGGTGCAAAAGTAAAACTTTAGGATTCTAGATTAGGGGTTCAAAGGGGACAAGATGGAGGAAATTGGGTGTGCCTTGTCCTTTTTCTCCTCCTTCATGCCCTCCATGTTTCACTGTGGTGTTGGCATTTTTCTGTTGGTTCAGGCTGGGGACACACTGTCCAACGTAGGTGACAGATATTGGCACGTTATTGTAAATCCAGCCCAGGGAGTTTCTGGTATTTAATGTTTGTCACATCCCACTGAGGGCAGAGCCCCACACGCTGCCCTGCAGGACAGAGCTGGGCAGGGCAGCAGAACATGTGAGAGATAAACAGAATAAACAACCTGGAAACCAGCACAGACCAATTATGGCTTCTGCTTTGGCAGCGGGGCAGAAAGACAGAGACTTTCTACAATCTGAGAATCATCAATACCCCAGATTCTGACACAGCCTGGTGCAATTTTGGTTCCATATCAGGTGTGGGGACCTTGTGAGGAGCAGCCGTGCTGCTGGAGGGATGCTCTGTGCATCCTCATCAGCGGGGTTGGATATTGCTGCAGTGGGAAATGCTGGGCAGGGAGGGGATTAGCTTAAGGCAGAAATGTGCTGATTTAAGGCTGAACCTTCCCCCAGGGTCATCTATGTGCTTGAATCAGTCAAATAAGCTGCTGTGTGCTGCTCCCTGCACATTACAGCTGCTCTGCCCCTCACTGTAAGCATCAGCTGGGCATGATTAAACCAGTTACAGCAGGAAGAACCAGAATCTGTAAAAATTACACATCCCTTCTCGGGTAGGAGACCAAGGAAGGCAGGGATTGAGTCTGAGGAAGGATCAGCTCCTGTTTCTTCCCCTTAGGGCTGCTGGAGGCTGCCTTAGCCCTGCCCCAAAACTGCTCTAACTGCAGCTGGAGCCACTCATGTCACTCCACATGAAGTGGGAGCACATGGAGGTGCTCAAAGCCATTTCCACCCACCTCTCCTCCAGCCTCATGACATTTGACCATAAAGTGCACTTAGTCTGCTTTGAAAAGCATAAAAGCATATGTCCCTCTCCCTGGGATGTGGCTGGGACACCCATGAGCAGAGATGAAGGAGCCAAACACTGTTTGACAGGACTCAGGCAACAATATTCCACCTATCTTTTTTTTTTTTCATATGTTCCTTCTCTTTGGCTGCTAGATTTTACTGACTACCTAAATTGTGCAGCCTTATTCTTCTGGAAGTTTATGAAGTAGAACATTAGTGAATTCTATAAGATGGCACTTGAGGCATCGCTTTTGTGAGAGGTAAAAACAAAAGTGGTATCATCACTTTTATCAGAGGTAAAAACAGAAGACTTTGGTCCATCTGCAATTTGACTTTACTCAGCTGCCTCTTAGAGCCACTGGGCTGACAGAGATGCATCCTCCTGAGAGTCCAGGTACTAAAAATATCAGTAAAATGCACCAGAGTCTGAGTGCCTGCACAATTTATCCTCATTAAATTGATATGCAATTTGAAGATACAATATCCCTTGCTTAAAAATTCCTATGTTTCCCAGTTCTGGTCCATTCCCAAAGTCTCTGGGATTGGAGCTCCAGCAGGCCTGGCTGCAGCAGAGATGGCTTTAATGAATTTTGCTGGTTGGGCTGTGTCCTGTGGCCAGAGGAATAAGCCAGAGATGCAGGGAGCAGGCAGGAAAGTAAAGCTGGGTGGAAATAGAGCAGCAGTGCTGAACTCCTGGCAGGGCTGGGGCTCAGTAGCAGAGGCTGTGAAGATGCAGAAGTGCTGCTTGATGGTTGGAAGCACGTTTTCCTGGAGAATTCAATTGCTAATGCACATGCAGAAGGTGGAGAATGCACAAATGTCCAGATGGGAATCAGTCTCTCCTGTGTTGCTCCTCTGTCATCCCATGCAAAGCCCTGCTGGAACAAAACCCTCAGAGGCTTTGAGATATGGGAGAGGTTGCAGAGATTCAAGCACAATCTGCCTTGATGCCACACTTAAAGAGGGAGATCTCAGATCTGAGGTTTGCTGCCAGCCTTGGAAATGGCTGAAAGTCCTTTCTGCTTACCAGCACTGCAGCCCTCAAAAATAAATCTATTTCCTATCAGTCCTTGGCAGGAGATGCTGCTGGGAGGGAATGGCAGCTGGTTCAAGAGGCAATGGAAGCAGGGAAATGCCTTCCAGATGTGCAAGGCAAGGGCTGGCACACAACAAGGTGATACACTTGGAGTTCCTGCCCTTTCCATCCCCACAATGTCTGGCATCTCCATGAGCTTCTTCTCAACTCCACTTTTTGGGGTCCTCAGAGGAGACAAGGCCATCCTATAAACCTCCAGCTACCACACCTTGAAACCAAGGAGTCAGATTTCTGTGACCAAGCTGCTCCCTCACACAGGCCCCTGCTGCTTTCCAATACATCTTAAGGACACTCCATGGGCAAAGGAACCATTTTCCACAAAATTCAAAGAAAAAAAAAGAACATTTTTCAAAAATTCAAAGAAAACAAAGTGGGGAACATTTGGATCACTAGGCAAAGCCATCCCCTTGCCAAATGACAAGCACTGTCACGGGGCCCTTTTCGGACATCAACCTCTGTCTTAAAGCAAATTGGTTTTTGATTCCTTATACTCACGAGAAAGTTGTTACACAACCTGTCTGACATTTAGGAGTCTCCTAAATTTCCAGCCTGGATTTATTCGTCACCAACCTATGTCCATTAGTTATTCTGTCAGCATCAGAAAATATTCATAGGAAGCAATCACTCCCTTGGAGCTCTCATTTTGCTAGACTGAGCAAATTACTGCCACCAGTCTCCTAAAGAAAGCTCTCCACTTAAATTTCTAAATTTCCTGGAGACTCTAGGATGCCTGCTGCTACACTCTAGAAAGTTTATTTTATTTTTTTCTCCTAAATTCTACTTTAATGCTGTGTACTTTATGCCACTCTTTAATGATGTTTCTACACACAGAAATGGGTTTTAGTGCAGTGCAGGCAGCTCACACCATTATTTCAGTTGGCTGGAGCAGCACAAAAATCCACTGACAGCAGCAGGTTGGTTTCTGAAGCATTATTCTTTCTGCTTCAATCATAATAATTTCTGCTCTGGTATCATGAAAGGAAGAGAAACACTGGTAAGGAGCAGAAATGGTGCTGAAATTGGAAGCAATACAGTATTATCAGAGTCAAGAAAGCAGTTTCAGAGTTTCCCAGGCCACACAGTAAATGCCACATCCAAGAATCAGTCCAAAACACATCCATGTGTGCTCACACCCACATGCACATCCATTCTCTCCCAAGCACAGGGATTAACTCTCAGCCTCTGAAATTGCTGGGGTCACATTTCAGGATGACCACTACACTCAGTGCCTTTTTCAGTCCCTGAAAAGGGAAGCTCTGTGCAAGTCAGCAGGCTCACCCTGAATGTCAGCCAGAGCATCCTGGCCCATCTGTTGGAGATTAGGACCACAATGGAGCAGAGCATTAATAAATGATCTGCAATTCCTGTCCTCCTCCACCTTAAGACATAGGAGGGGAAAAAAAATATTCCCAACACCCAAAAGCACTTTTAAGCAACAAATAATGATTTGGCTGAGCATTAAGCACAAAAGAAAAAAGTTTAATGCAGAACCTGAGCACCATCCTGTCTCACAGGGCTTTTGTTTCAGCATGAAGAATTATGTATAGCTGAATGTTTTTATTAGATTAATTCAATTCTTCAGCTGCTTAGACTGCTCCTGTATATCCTTTCTAAATTAAGTTTGGTTTTCTCTACCTGCAGCTATGGTTATCCTGCATATTTTCCTGTGTATTCCACTGTGAGAATTGTGATTAGGTTCATTTGTCATAAAACAAACACGATGCCATGAATGATAAATAAGCAGAGCGTGCTGCAGAGACTGGCAGTGCAGCCTGGCTTCCTCAGCACCTGGGGAGCAGGGAGGGTTTCTGTGCCACTCATGTCTGAGATTAGAAAGCTCCCTAATGAAGAAATCTGCCCAGCAAATGATGTCATTTCTGGCAAAGCCACAAGCTCATTTGCAGGGAAGGGCCCAGCGACCCCAGCATCGCCTCCCCAGGTGAAAGAAAGGTTTTATTTCCTGGCTCTCAAGAAAGCAGGACATGGAAGGAAGGCAGCAGGGGGGGGCTGCCTGTCTTGCCCTGCCCCTCATGCCTCCTCAGGAGTTGGGGGGACACTCACCCCAAGGGGACACAGCCTCCTGTCACCATCACTGCACCCCTGGAGATGCCAGGAGCCCATCCCATGCTGCACACCCCTGCTCCCTTTCATCCCACTTTCAGAGGACACAGGGGACCAGTGCAACATTCCCGGCCATATTTTGTTAAATACATCTCAGGATAAACCATCATGTCAGGCAGTATTTCACCAGCACCCCCAAGTCATTCACCCCAGCTCTGAGCCAGCAGCAGGGAGCTGGGGAGCACAGAACCATGACCAGGGACCATCCCAAACTTCAGGAAGTTCCCAAGCAGCCTGGCCCACATCCAGGAGGGACATTTTAGCACCCTGATGAGGTCCAGGGCACAGGAGATCAGGAATCAGGCCCTCAGCTCTGCCAAGCACCACAAGCTCTCTGACCCACTACCTTCACCCTTTGGACACTGTTTATTTTATCACCAGCATTTCATGGAACAGAAGCCCACTTTCCCTATCATTATTATTTGACTCAAGACAGGTTAAATGTTAAGCTCAGATGCCAGAAAGTTTTCAGTGTTTTGTGGCATCTCTGGCTGGAAGAGGAGGTGGATGTGGGCTGCAGTTCTCAGCCTGTGCTGCCCTGCTCCTGCTTCCAATCCTTCTGCTGGAGCTTCTCCCTCTGTTGACTTGATTTGCACCAACTTGCTTCTTTCTGCAGAGCCCACAGGTTCTTACTCAGACCTCTTAATTACATCTTTAACATAAAACACAGGAAGAGACAGAATACAAGCCCATGCTTTGCTAAGTTATAGCAAATACAAAAAGCTGCAACTCACGAGTTATAAAGACATCTTCACCGTCTATAATTCAGTCCTCCTCAACTCTTCCTTCTCCAGCTCCCAGCCCACCCAGAGAATTTTCTTGCTCTTAAGTTCTCTCTTCCTCTGATATTTCTTCACCTAGCAAGCCTCAGTAAAAGCTTCTTTCTTTGCCATTTTCACTGCCCTCTTGCTCCAGAGGTCCCCAGGCTCATTGACATGTTTCCCACTAACCTCATGCTCTGATGTCCACAGGTCTTTGTGTTGGAAACCACCTCTGGAGCTGGAGTCCTGAAAACAAAGCCCTAAACAAGTCCTAAACAAAAAGCTTGCAGAGGCAACCAGCCAAATTCTGACCTGCCCAATGCAGCAGCTGCAAACCAGCCAAATACAGCAAACACAGTCCCGGGGATGTGGACCCAGGAGAGTTGCCTCCAGAAGAGAGGCAGCTTTTCTTTCTTCACAGGATAATGGGCAAGATGGAGATAGGGATCACCTGCAAAAATTCAGGGCAAATTTGTAACCTCTCCCCATGGATTTTCAGAGCATTCACTCCATTCAGCTGTAGGCTAATCCTTTTCCATTTGCCTTATTTACAATTACTGCAACTGTGTTTTCTTAATTCCCCTGTCCTTTCTGTCTTCTGCTTTCCAGAGTGGATTCAATTTTAGCTTTTTCCATTCCCAAAAATGTCTTTAGCCAATTCTCCTCATAACTTTGTTTAAAAAGCTTCAGACAGCAGCAGTTCAATACCTTCCCATTAATGCAGTATTTTCTCTTCCATGCATAATGAAGGCAAGATGCAAACACCTCCTGCTCCCCTCTCCAAGAGCCTCATCTCCTCCATCAGACCTGTACTTCCTCACCTTTCTGACACGGTTTTCAACAAAGTTGTCCCCTCTTCTCTTAATTGCTCTCATTACATGCTGTCTGCTCTGCAGGGAGCAGCTGTAAATAAAAAGCTACTCACAGCATCACCTGGATCCACACTGTGCTCCAAAGCTGCCCACGAGTCCCCGTGGCTCTGCTCTCAGTGCACACAGGCTGGGGATGGTTTTTGTGCAGACCTACCTGACCAGCAGGTCTCCAACATGGAAAGGCAAATGCCACAGGCTTGGGTGTGTGTGCAGGGGCTTAGCACAATTTTTAGCTGATAACAGACAACTCTCCATGTACTCAAACTGCTCTCCACATCCAGCTGCATGATCACAGCAAATTGAGACCAGGTCTGCTACAAAGCATATTTTTACCTGTAGAGTCTTTTAGGAATGTATATCCCAGTTTTGCAGCTGTTCACATATTTGAGACCTAGATGAAAACTCAATAAAGGCAGTCTGAATTTTTTTCTACTTACATAAAGCTTTCAGTCAGGTCACCTCCATCCCCTATAGGAACAAACCAGGAGAGGAATTAATAAGTTTCTACAGAACTTAGCCCAGAACTGGTAAAAAGACATATTCTAGCTACAAGACCCTTTGGGATGATCTGAAGAGCACACAGGCAGACAGGAGGACTGTGCCAAGTGCTGGGAATTTTCCTATAGACATTATTAAACAAGGAAAGGAACTTCTCCTTGAGAGCAGAGGCTCACTTTTAAATTCATTCTCAGGAGGACCTGCAGTGAATCTCTAAGTGCAGAGTAGGAGCTCCCCAAGCAGCCAGTAATGGGGTTTGTCAGAACAATTACATTGGAAAATGCATTTTTAGGTGTCACCAAGTGACTGGCATTGCTAGCAAGAAAAACAATTTAAAAACATAAACCAAACAACCTGCTACAGACAGCAAAGCTCTCCACCAGGCTGCTCGCAGAACAGAGAGTGGAATTTCACAGCCCTGAAAGGCAGTGCTGCAGGTTTGTATCCCATTTTCCCAACATGGAGTGCTGCAGTCACTGGCAGAGCATCCCTGCTGGAGAGAGCCACCCTGCGAGGCCAGTCCCCGAGAGCAGCCACCCTCCCCATCCCACAGGTGAGAACCTGGGAGATTGAACATTGAATAATGTGCCCAAAGCCACAATGGGGGGGTCAAGGGAGTGAATGGCCACCTCAGGTCACTGCTCACCCCACAAAGTGGGTGTCTGCCACATGTCCCCTTGGTGGGGGAATCCCTTACAGCCACAGCAAACACCACTGGGGACTCACACTGCAGCCCTGCTGCAGCACCGTGGTTAGAACAGACCCCAAGTCTTCAAAAAAAGCACATTTTCAAATTTAAAAACCTCTCTTAGGGCTTTACTCCTGCATCCAGACAAAGCAGCAGCATTTACTGAGCTTGGTCAAAAACCGATCATAATAGATTTTGGTCCCGAAAGGAAAGCTCCATCGTCAGAGCATAAAAGTGGAGGTAAATGGGTTCATGCAGACATCCAAGGCAGCAAGCTCCTCACTGGAGCACAGACTTTGTAACCCACTAACCTGACATGTGATGGCAGAATAATATCAAGCTCTTTGAGAGTTCTTTTCATCAACAGATCTCAGCAAACTTTCTAAACGCTGGCTGTGGCGGCGTTTGCGAGCAGGGAGAGCACAGAGAGGTTTCTGAAGAGCTTTGCAGCTCCAGGTTTGATCAGTGCCACTCCACAATGGGGAAAGGGACTCAAAGGCTGCCAAGATTCGGTGGAGCCATTATTGAGATTTCAAAGGGCTTTGAAGGAGAACACCAGGGATTACCACAACTTTTACTACAATTGCTTTCACAACAATAAAACCACACAATGACAATACCTTCTGCCTCGTACAACCTCAAATATCCAAGAGCTTAAAATGATCTGACTTTTTCTGTTCCTAAAGGCACATACAAAATGCTTCTATGGGTCGTGTCCAGCTGTAAGTGATGCTAAGGAGGCTAAAGAGATTCTGGAATGCCAATTTACAAAATGCTTTTTTCTAAGGTTCAGGACTTTTCAGTGTTTTGCACAGCATATTCAAGCTTTAAAACAATGCCATCTGTCATGATGTATTTCTTGAACTAACACCAAAAGGGATGGGGTAGTTGAAAGCACCCTCAGTCCAAATCTGATGTCACACCTCAGTATCTGTGCAACAGACCTCAGCAAAAAACTTCAGTGAATCATGATACTCACAAAGTGCTTTGAGATGTTCTTGTTTGTTTGTTTCATTTCTCGAGGTGGCCTTGCTACAAAATCATGCATTTGTGTAAAAGAGATTACTGCCAGAGAAGAACAAGTGCACTCATCAGGTGCAGCAGGGTCTCTTTCCACATTTTTCCTTTAATTGCATTAGCAGAACAACGAAAAATAACTTCCTCTTCAGGATGCCATAAAAGCAAACAGATTGTGAGCAGCAAAATAATTTTAGAGCAGAGGAATAAATATTAGGACAAAAATTCTGACTGTGAGGGTGATGGGGAGCAGGCTGCCCACAGAAGCTGTGGATGCCCCACCCCTGGCAGTGCTCCAGGCCAGGCTGGACAGGGCTCTGAAAAACCTGGTCTAGATGGAACAAGATGGTTTTAATGTCCCTTCTAACCCAAACCCTTCTATCAATGTACATTTAATGCTGAAACTACTGCTCTTTTCCAAACAAGAGCTCAACCAAAAGTATTTTTAAATTAATGAGTTCCACTTGGCCACAAATCTGACAGAGAAGATGGAGCCATGTCCAGTCAGCAGGAATACAACTAGCAGTAATTCTGGTGGGAGGTGGCACATGAAACACCCTGCACAGAAGGGCTGCTGCTTTACCATGATGGGCCCATACCCTGCAAAAGTTCTATTTTTATGCCAGTTGAGAAACAGCAGTGTCCAGTATGGGAGAACCTAACACCAAAAAGAGGACACAGCAAAGCAAGCAGGAGTCTGCAACCAGTTAATCAGACCATGCACTTGGAAGCAGAGAGGCTCCACTGCCTGCTCCAAAAATCACTTTATACATCTTTAACAGCTTATAAATAAACCAGCACAAGAACAGCGACTGAAATTGCCTCCTTTGCCTTGGAGTGCCTGTAGCACTGGTACTTTCCATCTCCAGTTGGCTCCTGCACTTACCCTGCCAGGGTGCAGCTTGTGCCCAGCCCTCCTGACAACAAGGGTAAGGCACTAATGTCCCAGGGAAGGGCAGATTCCCTCCCCATCCCTTTTCCTCACCCCAAATCAGCTGCTTTATCAACTATTTGGGCTTCCCAATCTCTGAACTAATGGCCTGGGTGCCAAAAATCAGACCTGCAGATGGTGATTTCAGCACCTCCAGACTCACCTGTTGTGCAGCCCCAGCTGGAGATGCAAGTGACCCCCCCCAAAAAAAAGAGGTGTGTGAGGAAAGCAGGGCTGGGACCAACACCTCTTTTCTGACATGGCTTTGCTCCCCATCACATTTATTACTACCTCACTTGTCCAACTTTAAGGACAGGGCAATGATTTAAGTGCTTTTACTAGCCTAGTGCCAAGATTAAATTAATGCTGTATATTAATAATATACAGCATTTTTAATGAAGCTGAGGCCATTTTTTGATGCATAAAACAGTAAGCTAAAAATGACTAATTTTAAAATCAATACAAAATTCACTCCCCAGTGCTACTGCATAAACTGTAACTTTTATGCTGTGTCTTAAATATTAGATGGAAGTGGCTGAAAAACTCTGACTGAGAAAGTTCTGCTCCTTTTCAGTCTCAGAGGTGACCTGCAGGTTTACAATTGGTTTTGGACCACACTGGAAAAGGAAAATTGAAGAACCACTGAATGCAATGAGAAACTCTTCAGAAAACAGATTATTAACTGGTAATTAATGAACAGCACATAGACCCACCAACTACCCAGCTCTGTAAAGCAAAAAGCTGTTTAACCAAAACAGAAGCACTTCAGAGAATTCCACCCTGAACCACGGAACAGTTTATGCCAGATTTACCAAGTAGCTCCTCACCTCTGAGTTAAAAGATCACATTTATGTACCTTTGTCCCTCTTTTCACCCAGCCCAAAACATTAAAAAAAATTAAAGTAATTCAGAGAGACCACAAAACACTTGACCTGGGATTCCTTTTGGCAATCTCTGGACACAGAGGTTTTTTGGGGGGTTATTGGAAGGTTTTTCTGTTTTGGTTGGTCGGTTTGGTTTTTTTGGTTTTGGTTTTTTTTTTTTTTTTTTTTTCGGTTTTTTTTTTTGGGTTTTGTTTGTTTGTTTGTTGCTTGTTTGGGTTTTTTTGTGGGGGTTTTTTTGTGGGTTTTTTGGTTTTGTTTGGTTTTTTTTTGCAAATCTGTGAACATAAGCACCATGGCATGCAGCACAGTGTATTGGTGCAGCATCACCCAAGACTGCACACCCATAGCTGTGGCAGGGGAGCACCCAGCGGTTTCTGAAGGCACAAAACCTTCCAGGATGGGGCCAAGGCACACAGAGGATGGAGTCAGAGCCCTGGACTCCCATAAGGGAGCTGGTTCTGAGCCACATTACTGCCTAAAGTGGGATTTAGCTAAAGCCATGCAATTCAACTCATTGACTAAAACACACGTGGGACACAACAAAGCAGTGAGGATGAAAATGATCCAGTTTTTGAGCTGGAGAGCTGTGGACTAGGAGACATTCACAGGCATAATCAGATGTGAAACATTAAGAAAGGCACCTGCTTCCAAATCTTTGAATTTCAGCTGTGTGGAAACATTCTCAAGTTTTTCTAACAAATAGAGGTTCTGTCTGTCTCTTTTAATTTTGGGAGAAATTGTTGTAGCACACAGACACTTTAATCTGGACAAACCATGAAAATTAAAAGGTTCCCATAACAAAATCTCTCCTGGCTTCCCTAAACCCAAGCACATCAGAGCAGGAAGAATACAAAGGAAAATAATATTCTTCTTAATTAAATACAAATATTAGAAACAAAATTGTTTGCTTTCTGGGCATGTCTTATTCTCCATCATCTGTAAAAAGATCTTATTCCATCAAGATAAGCCAGGAAGCCAGCTTTTAAAATTCTAAAGCCAGGTGAAATGAGTGCTGTCCCTAAGAGCATAATAAACTGGGCTAAAAACATATTTCATAGTTATAGGCTCCTAGAAATATCCACTATTTCCTCTTATAACATGAAACCACTACTCCTTCCAGCCATATCCCCAGCTGGTAGCAGGCAATAGAGCAGAGTCTTAAAATAGCCACAGATGTAGGACACACTCTATTTCCCAAGGCAAACTACAGGCAAAATACCATGACCATTATAAAAAAAAAAAAAGTAGAAGGAAAAAACCCACACACTAAACTCACAGGCAAGAAACAGGTCAGCAGTGGGGGGACAATTTAGTGCAGGTGCATCCAGCAGGGTGACACCAGTGTAGGGACACACACACCTTCCCAGGGCACAGAGCTGAGGACACACCATGCAGACCCCAGGGAAAATCCCTCCCCAACATAAATCTTCAGCTCTGGGCTCTTCACAAGCGCAGAAGGGAGGCGCTCCCATTTGGGTGCTAATTAGATAAAGTGGAGCTAATTAGCAAAAGCTGGTGTTGAAGTCAAAGCGGAGACCAGAGGGCTGTAAGGGATGGAATTCTGCATGTGTGTGGCTGGATGAGCTCTGCTGGCTCTGTCCTCTCTGGGTGTGCTTTCAGCACTCGCATGAACCCACTGCTGCTGATGGCAGCCCAGGGGTGGAAAAGGGCAGGACATGGGATGGAGGAATCCCCTGTGGCTCCAGCAGCAGCTCCAGCTCGCTCAGCTGCACAGACCAACACCAATCCTGCAGCCAGCAGAGCCCTGGCTCTCCCCACGCAGCTCCAGAGGTGTGGGCAGCTCTGCAAAGCCAGCCCAGAAGCCAAGCTGGGGTGTCCTGATGCTGCACAGGGGAGGAACAAGGAGCTGTGCCCAAGAAAAGGCACCTCTGCTTGCAGAACACATCCCCCAGCTTTGGATCTTGCTTTTTATAAAACATCACTGGAAAACCTTCATGCTGTGAAAAACGCCAATCACTTGGGTTTTTTAAATTTTTTTTAAAGTTTAATAATAATAAAATGGTTATAAAAATAGTAATACAATTAAAGTAATAAAGTTTAGAGTTAGGACAATTACAAGACAATAAAAAGCAAAGAATTACAGATGTCCAGATGCTCTCGGACACTAGGTCACGAAAAGCATGACTTGTGATCAAAGGAATCACCCTTAAACCAATACACTTGTTGCATATTCATACATCCTTTATGGTTATGCATAAGTTTTATTCGAAACAAGAAACTCTGTCTGTTGTATGTCAAGTGTTTCCTTTAATTCCCTGGCGTCTTCGAGTCTGAGCAAGGCCTGAAGAAATTAGTTTCTTCTGATAAGAAGCCATAAATTCCTCTCCTTTGATAGATTGAGGTGTTCCTCAAAGCCAGTATCTCATCCCTAAAAACAAAACTTCCCCCACATACATCGTCTCTATTTTAACATTATGTTGTAACCTAAAACGACACTTAATGCAATACGTAAGAGAATTAATACAGCATAACTTTCTAACATTACACATATAATATTCATTGTAACATTTGTGAAAAGCCAATCATAAAATATGCATTTTTCACAATGCTAAAGCCTCCCTGCACTAAAACAAGGCACCTGAAGCTTTTTGTGTTCAGACCAGCTTTGGCTGAGCCTCCTTCATGAAGTTATTCTGTACAAGAGGTACAGACAGTGCGTTTTCCAGGGTGGCCTCACTGTCACACACACTGAGCTGTGTACAGAGGCCTGCCACCTGCACCACGGACACAGCACTGCCACACCACACAGTACAGTGAAAGTTGGATGGGCAGAAAGAGAATCAAGCACAGCACATCTAATTCCAGCAAAATAAATCATATGTGTGTGCTGGAGCCCACCCTAGGTCAGGGGTGGCTCCGTGTGGTGGAAAAATCTCTCCTCCAACCCGTGCTTTCAAAAAAAAATTCAGAAGTCTTCTGTTGTTTGGTCTCAAGGCAGTTTATTGCTAATTATCTAAAAGATTTTCTTCTGGGGCTGCTGTGGTTT
The DNA here is from genome assembly GCF_050655825.1 of Lonchura striata. NCBI lineage: Eukaryota > Metazoa > Chordata > Aves > Passeriformes > Estrildidae > Lonchura > Lonchura striata. Next base: position 68,841,718 of record NC_140707.1, on the reverse strand, counting down.
TCTCACAGCTCAGGCAGAGGCACACACACACCCTGACATCCTCTCTGACTCCAACTGTTTCTTCTCTCCCCGCCCAGGGCTGGTGCTCTCTTTTATATGGTACATTACGTGTTACATGGTTACAGTTTTTCCCAATGCCTATTACCTATATTAAATGGTGCTTTTCTATCTTTTATATGGCACATTACGTGTTACATGGTTACAGTTTTTCCCCAGTGCCTATTACCTATATTAAATGGTGCTTTTCTACTCTAAACCAACCTTTGAGTGCCAACATCACCAAGAACATGGAGGTAAGGAAGGAGAAAGAGGGAGGACAGGGCAGGCCAAAATCCCTCCATCTTAAAACCTCTGACCCCCATGTACAAAACCAAAACCCCCCTGTACAGCACTCAAAAATTCTTCCCTTTACTTTGTGACTACTTCTACTATAATATTTAAACTTTTGTGACTTCCTGCAATGTTGGTAAATCATTCCATGGCTCAAACCCAAAATCACAGCTGTTTCCAGCTGCCTGCCAGGGTCTCAAATGCTTCTGACCTGGGCCTGGAACCTCCAAAAATGTCTGAGGGACATTTTGAGCTCTCACATGCGTGATGCACCATGTCCTGTGAGGTAGGAAAAAGCCACCGAGAAATTGTCTGCGTGAATTACTGAAATCCAAGGTTGTTTTCTGCCCCCAGCAGAAATGCCCTGCAAACCCCACAGGTGGGACAGACATTTCCCAAGCCCTTCTGCACATCTTACCCCGAGATGGTTTTATTCAAGCATCACGCTGCCAGTCTGCATTAATGCCAGAATGTTAATATCTAGGGAAGCCAATCTGACTAAATACCATGCTGCTCTAATGAGCAATTTCTCTGCATTCAGCAGCAGCAAGGCTCTGTTGTGGAGTGTGGCTCTCCATAATTAGCACCCACTCGTCGCACTGCTGTGAGCTGGTGTCTGAAGGCAGAAATGAGAAGGGAAGCCCGTAAAGCTGGAAAACACTCCTTCAGTGGGATTTTTATTAGGGACAAAGATACGCCACAGCCCTTTTTAGCGCAGAGAAAAGAGAGGGATTGGTGGGAAAAGCAGTTTGTATCTTCCAAAGGATAAGGAGCATCTCAACAAAGCACAGACAGGGCTGAAAAAAACCAGGCTATGCTTTGAAAGCTCTGTCTGTAGATACCTGTGCCAGGGCACATCCTCTATTTTCAGCTCACAGGAAAGTTTCCCCTCTGAGCCAAGGAAGCTCAGTGACTTTTCCTCTCCTTATCCTAAGGGTTTTGGTGGGAGACAGCAGTAAATAAACGAGCCCCTGCATTGCACATATAATATTAATTATATAAAATTCACCCACAGACCTCGTCAAAGGTTTTACAAAGCTTGTTAGGAACCAGCAGCTTTGAAAGGCTCTGGCTGACTCGGAAGGTTGTGACAGGGCTCAGAGGATCGTGTTAACAACCTGGATGCCTTTGATCTTGGGCACTGAATGAAGCAGATCTCACACTCCTCAGCCCTGAGTAATTTTAGAGCCACGCTGGGGGCTACAGAAGTGTTTTGTCTGAGAGACACAGTGAGGAAACAGCATTTTCAGAAAGAGAAGTACCTGAATTGCCTTTGGCTGGGTGGAAGAGGCTCTGCACAACCTGTTAGCACCAGCAGTGATGTTCTCCCTGCTGTGTGCTAGCTTTCCATATCCTCCCTACCCGTGGTCACTCCATAAAGATACATAAAATGAAAGCAAAAATATTTTGTCATAAATTGCTCCAATTTTTTAAAAAAAGTTTCTTTTTTAGGCTTTTAGAACAGCAGCTACAACAAAATAGGGCACATTTCTGGACCAGTAAGCAAATATTAAACCATTTTAGACATTTTTTCCCTCAAACCCTTGACTAATTAATTGCTAAAAAGATCAGGCTGAGGGGAGGTATTATATAACTACATGTGGTAATCCTCAATACCACTTAAGAAAGGGGAGAGCAGGGGGTAAATGGTCTAAGATGCTTTTTTATTTTCCAGATTTCAGCTTTGAAACACCTGTGCTTTGTAACTGTTGGAGGAAAGAATGACATTTGTAGTCAGCCATTCCAGGCATTAAAGAAGCTGCTTCTCCTGGTAAGTGCAGAGAGCAGAATGGCTTTGGGGGGCTTGGACCAGCCCAGTCCTGGCTGCTGGGCATGGAATCCACCCTCCAACTGCAGCACAAGTGGGAATCCTAAGGCAAATATCCAATTTACTGGCTGAAACTTCCATGTTTTAAGACATAAAGATGTTAGTCTATACTAAAAATATCACTAAGGTGCATTGTGCAGTACCGGGGGGATGTAGGGCAGAGCCACTCAAGGCAGGTGAACTCCCTCTGCTTTGGCTCAGCCAGCAATGAAATGGATCATTTTATCTGCTGAAGTATTTGCCTGTCAGCAGCTCCATTCACACGTAATACACTGAAAACCTCATCTCCCTTTTTTTTTTTAATAGTTTCAGCATTTGTCCTGTAATAAATCTTCACCCAAACCCACGCTGCCTCAACAGCATCCCCCATCTTCAAACCAGCAAGCCAGTGACAGATGAGATGTGAATTCCCTGCTCAGTTGCAGGCACATGTTTTGATAAGTTGTGAGCTTATGAGAGCCATGTGCACCAGCTGAAACAGCAGGTCATGTTAAATCAAATCCCTTTTGAGCCCCTGATCTTCCACATGCATGAGACCAGCTGAGTCACTGCCCGTGCAGGGAGGAAAACAGTGGCCTCTGGTAGTGACACTGAGTATTTTCCAAATAAAATCTCCCTGCAGTACAGGTCAGACTATCTCCCCTTGCTACAGTCCTGGTACTGGACATCATAGTCATTCATCCTGGTTTCCTCCTGCAGGAACTCCTCCCCTGCAGATTGAGGTTATAAAGTAGGCAAAAAGGTGAAAGAGCATCAAATATTAAATTTCTTCCATTTTCCCGTGGAAAAAAGATAGCAAAATGCCAAGCTCCAGCAGGTGATTTCCCTCCTACAAGAAGCTACAGAGAGAGGAGACAGAGGGTCCAGGTGACACAGGGGACATGCTGGTGGCATGATCAGCCCCATGGCCAGTGCTGAGCTGCGTGGGGACCAAGAGCAGCAGCACAGGAGGGGTCAGAGGTGCCCCCTGGCACTGCTGGAATCTGGGAGCCCACAGGGCAGAGCAGGGTGGGCCACGGAGTGTTTCCATGTTAAAAAAGCCTTCTCCCATCCCATGACTGGATCACCCTGGAGGCTCCACAGAGATTTCCCTGGAGGTTGCCTGCAGCCAAAAAATCTTGTAATAGGGACATTTTTTTTTCTCTCTCTCTCTCTTTTTCTCCAGATGTCTCCTGTATGAAAACTATGTCCTTGAGTGCAGCCATCTCTTGGCTTGATCTTCTCCTTACTCGTGCCTCTCATTCAGCAGACATTAATGCTGGTACATTCCTAAACATGTATTTATAACCTTCTTCAAGTATACATCAGACTACACACAATGCCACCACTCAGCTGCCTTCTTTTTATAGTGCTGTTGTTTTTACTGTTTTGCTAGACCTTCCACTCTTCTAGGGTAATTTCAGTCCCCCAGGATGACACACCAGTGGGGTTAGGGAAAATACAGATCTGCACATCTCGCCTAGAAGGATTAATAAAAGGTCTCAAGATTGTTAAAACCCCTCTCCTTTCCTTTACTGTAGCAAAACGGGGGGGAAAGAGGCAGCTTGTGGCTGCTCCCAATAGCCATCTGAACCTGATTAGTGTCCTGATTTGGGAAATCATGTGGAAAAAAGAAAGAAAAGGTTCCTACCAAGGGATGCAAACAGAATTATAGAATTGCTCACTTGAAACAATCACCCTCTGCCTGTGCTGAGCTGGAGGAGGTGGTCCTTTATCCTGGTCAGCAGGAACTTTGTGCCCTGGAGATGCAAATCTTCATTCTGAATGTCCACAATGCTGGAGACAGCCCCTGGCAAACAGGAGGAGACAAGGGAGCACTTCTCTCCCACAGCCTGGGAGCTGTCTGTTTTCCCTGCCAATATTAGCTGGTCCATTAGAAGTTGTTATCTCTCCTTACCACTTGTGCCTCATGTGTCCCCAGGCCATCACAGCTGCAGCGCTGCTCTGACTCTGAAAAACAGCTCTGAAGGCCAAGTCTGAGGTGTTATAACACCACAAAGATTGGGCTGAAGGGGAAGGGAGAGGAAACTCAGGAACCCTTCTCCAGATCTCACTGAACTTGCAGCAGCACTTCACAGGATGATACCCTGATCTTTGCACTCACTGGGAACTCCACCAGGCTTCAGGGTGATCAGGATTTACTCCTCATCTCTTCACCAACAAGAGGGGTTTGACCCCTTTATTAATTCAGATTTCTCCTTCCTTTGGTAAAAAAATAGACCTGAATGTCTTCTCTCCCTTTTCCCTCCTGCAATTTCAACTACTAAAGAAATAAAATCCTTCTTACTCATTTCCCAAAAGCCAGCAAATACCTGCACATACTGCATGCAATCAAAGAGCACACAGCTGATGGAGACAGAGCTGGCTGTGTGGAAAAAAGTGCTCCTAGCACAGACCTATCCATAGACACCTGATGGTATCAGGAGAATGAAATTGGAACTTGGTTTCTGGCAGATAAATACCTTTCCCTCCCTGTCAGGGTCGGCTGGTGAGACCCCAGCAGTGTGAAAATCCTTGTTCCCCTAGCCTGGCAGCTGAAGAAGAGATCTGGAATGTGTGAAGTTGAGTTTTCAAGGTTGTTTATTTCTCCTTATCTATAAAATTCTCTCTCTGACTTGCTGAGGTCCACCTAGTACAGAAGCCATAGCAGTTTCTCCTGAGCCTTGGGTGGCTCCCACATTATACACTCAAAATTACATGTATGTTTACAGATTTGTGCCAATGCCCCCCACCTATGTTAGACAGAGAATCTTTACCTTAAACCAATAGAAAAGTGTCACCATCACACCAAGACATGGAGTACAAGACGAAGGAGAAGAAGGCTAGGACACGCCCAAATTCCTCCAGCTTGTACCCCTGAATTACATTCTAAAAAACCCTAAAATTCTACTTTTTCACCCTGTGTCAATTCACCTATGACACTACTCAAACCCTTTTGGCTTGTAATTCCTCATATAGAGTTGGCAGCCTCTCCCATGGGCTAAAATCAAAGCCACGGGTGTTTTTGACTTCTTGCCAAGGTCCCTGAGCCCCCTGCCAGGGTCTGGAGACATCCAGGGCAGCCAGAGGGATGTCCTGGGCTCTGACATCTCCCAGTCAATGTTCTCACCACAAAACACAACTTCTGCGATGAGGATCAGGGTTTCTGCACAGAAGCAAAGAACATCCAGTGCAATGCAGCAAGGGGCTGAGAAACCTAAAGAGAAGTGCAGAGTCCTGAGAGGAGGACATCTGGATCCTCCGAGGAGAGAGCTGTGAGCAGTGTTTACTGCAAAGCAATAGTGGCGCTTGCAAATGCAAATGTGTGTGTGAATCCCAAAAAGCAACAGACTGCAGGAGCAACACGAGCGCGTGGGATGCGACACGGCATCAGCTATATCTGCCTGGCTTCTTCTTTTTTTCCAAGGGTAGGGAAAGAAAGAGACAGTTTGTAATGCCAAGGGAATTTAGCACACTAAACCTTGTCACTATAAGGATTGGTTTCTGGCTTGGGTGTTTAAAAGAAAGAAGGAAAGAAATCTATCACCCAACTAGCTCATTTATCCTTCTGCTTGAAGTCAGTGGCTGTTATTGCCATCAAGTGTGGCAAAAGTCCTTTGATCGCTGCGTCGAGGGGTCAATGAAACCTCTGAAAATCTAGATTTAACAGACAATTACAATGAAATACCCTTTTAAAAAGCCAGACTGGAAAGCCCTGCTTGTCTCTTTAGGAGCAACATGGGAGTTTCAAGAGCTCTTCAAAGGCTCTGTTGTGCGTGCTAAAAGCAGAGGTGGAGCAGTAGCAGCTGCTGGTGCTGCTCTGTATGAGGAGATACAACTGCTCCCCACTCATCCTCAGTCACTCTGCATTGCAGGTGGGTTTATTGTCTCCTACAGAGTCTCCACACAGCACTGTTCTTAGAATACATAAGTGCAGGGTGCCCAAAATAGGTTCAAAACAGTTTCAAGCCTGACTTTCAAGCCATACTTTCCAAAGAGAAATGCTCTTAAAAATGTCACCTGCCTCTCTGGTGCACATCTGAGGCACTGGTACCTTAGGGCTGTAAAAACCTGTGCTCTTGCACACAAGAACACAATCCATTACTGTTGTGCATGGACTATTATTATCAATTATTTCAATTTCAATAAATTGTAATAGGAGCCACAATAGTGGTTTATACTCCTGTATACTGAAAGCTGAGAAAAGAAGGTAGTGTTGCCCCAAATGGCTACAGCCTGAAAAGCCAGAGGCAGAAAGTGAAGGAGAAATGGGGAACACAAAGAACTCATGTCAGTGGAACTGGGACCTCTTACTATTTTGGTTCTGTGCACCTCTGAGGAAGGATCTCTCTTATTACATATCCGTAGAGTACCAATCTCAATAGTGCCTTGACCTTGATTGATATCATGAGATGGATGTGATAACAAGACAGATATTTTCTGACTGTGCTCACCTGAGATCCATGGTTTCTTGAGGGCTGGAAGTAAGAATCAAGCACTGCCTTGCTGAAAACAGGCTGGCAAGAATTTTTTTTAGGAGGGACGTGTATCACCAGTGCCAGACAAAAAGGCTGGATTACTTTTAACCAAACACTGAGCAGCCACATCTTTCACAGATGTCCTCCCACTGCTTTCAATAAGATCTGCAAAAGGCTTGAACTTTCAAAAAGATAAGAACTACATCTGAGTTCCCAAATTGCATATCTAGGATTTTAATCTGGATATCCTTTACTATCACATTGTTCGTTTCAAATAAATGATGCATAAACCTGGGCCTTTTTGTTATCCCTCAGTTCTGCTTTCTACAAATACATTTATTATTTGCATGTTGTCACTGAACATTTAATACTCCCTCCCATGGAGCTATGGAAAATTGCTATATTGGAATTTATACACTGCTCATTAGACGCTGCAGAACTAAACAATTAACTCACATTATGTTGTCTCCTTCAGCTGATGATGAACCAGCAGCAGATTATGAATAACAAATATCCACATTATCAAGGAACAAATATCCACATTATCAAGGAGCAGCTCTGTAGAAATGAAAAGGAGCTTTGCTGGATGAGCCACCTAGCACCTGATCAGAACTCCAGCAAACACTTGTGAGTGCTGCTTTATCCCACTGTCATAACCCCTTTATTTTTAAACAAAAAAGCTGTCAAAGAAGATTAGAAGAAGTGCTGTGAAATAATTTCCAGCTTTGAGCCACAGAGCAAAAGAGGACTTGATAAAAAAGATCTCCGTGTGTTTTCACACTCATGGATGGTGCAGAAGAGAGAGATGGGGTCAGGCATCCTGCACACAGCACAGGGCTGCAAACTCTCAGTCTGGGGAGAGGTGTGTGCCTTTGGGCACTCCACTTAATTTCCCCATCTGTTTACTCAGTTGACCTTGATATTTCCACACCCACTATGAGAAGAGGCAGCACGTGTGCATTAGAATCCATTAAAAGTGTTGAAGAAACACACAATGTAAGGGAATTAATTTATTTCAAATATACCAAAAGCTAGGAAGAAATAAAAAGGCTTTTTCTATTTCCCATCCCTTCCAAATGTGGACATGCACAGAAACACACTCTGACTTTCAAGGTAATTACTGACAGAGTGAGTTTGACCTTGCCATAGCACTATAAGATAAAATCTTTAAGCATGAGTTCTGCAGGATGTCAGATTAAGTGATGCAATTTTAAATTCTGATTTAAATCCAAGGAGGACCATTTCCTTCCACCAGTAACCCTCCACCCATGAAATGCAACTGATCTTTAGCTTTGCTTTCTTTTTTTTTTTCTCTTTTCACATTAAACTGCTTCAGTGAATGGAGAAGGTCATGTGCTCCTCCTCCTCCTGCACTTCCATCTCAACTCTGCTGAATCCCAGGTGCCACACTCATGCACCACAATTCCCTGTGCATCTTTAGCCCTTGTGGATACTTGAACTCTCCAGGATGGTAACTACAATTTCAAATTGTGCAACCTTCCAAGGTTGCCAAGGAGCCAAAGAGCAATGCACTAATGCGTTATGCAGCCCTTGTACAGCATATTGCTTATTGCCTATTCAATAATAGATGGATTCAAATCTATTCATGGTTTTTAAGAAGTAACACTCTTTACTTTGATATATTACTTTATCATAACATCAGCAGCCATTAAGACTGCAAACTTCAGCGTGTCACGGTCCATCTGTAACACAGCACAGGGCCTGATCTTCACCAGATTTTTCCCACTCACAGTGTCTGCCCCAGCCCAAGAGGTCCAAATAAACTGTGGTGTGTCCCTGTGGGCATCCCCTTTTAATCTTGCTGCTCTGTGGGCCCTGGCTGACAGCAGATGTGGCAGAAGTGTCCCAAGGAGGACACCAAAAAGTGCTCTGGGAAGCAGCAGGGTGCTGATGGCTTCTGTGACTCACACACAGAACCACAAGCTGAAGATGCACCAGAAGTCCTGAGCATCAAATGGCTATTTTTGATTCTCACCTTGAATTTTTAGAGATGTCAGAGATGTTTATGGTTTACAGACTCTGTCTCTGTTCCTTTGACCCTGCAGGGGGGACAGGTCACTGCTGCACTTCCTGCAGAATCCTGATGCCATATTGCAGGGGGATGGACTGAAGGCACAGGACTAATTCCAATATACATGTGCACAGTGCATCAACCAAAGAAGATAGCAGCTCTGGGAAGGGCACTCAGGCATGTTTTGATGATAAAAGAAAGGAAAATTCTATGGAAGCTCTCTTTGCAAGTTTAATCTGGTTGCATATCCCACTTCAGATTTACAGACAGTCCCAGAGCTGTCTCCTCCTTCTGAAACTCTCAAAAAAAGAAAAAGAAAAAGAAAAAGAAAAAGAAAAAGAAAAAGAAAAAGAAAAAGAAAAAGAAAAAGAAAAAGAAAAAGAAAAAGAAAAAGAAAAAGAAAAAGAAAAAGGAAAAGGAAAAGAGGAAAAGAAGTTTGTCTAACTTAATGGGGAAGTAAATCCTGGCCCAGCTCTTGAAAATTGTTCTGGGGTACATCCATGTGAAAGACAATGTATGGAACAGCCCTTAAATAATTAAGCAGAGGCAGTGCAGTGGTGTTTTGCACCTGAGAAGAAGAGTCTTGGGCTATTTCCATAGCAGGACAGTACATTTTGGTCTGTTTGGGAGCTCTCCTATTGCTTGAATGAAATGTTATTCATCTGATGTGTGCAGTCAGCACCAGCCACACTCTATTGTCCCTCAGGCTGCTAACACTGCACACCATGAGCAATGTCCCAAGAGAAATGATGTATTTTTGCTTTTCCTGCTTACTTTGGTGCTCCAGCCCATGCCAGTGGAGGCTCTGGATGCCCAGTGCATTGACAGGAGGTGTTGATCTGAATAGGCACTGCAGACACATCTGGTATTTCTGGATACCCAGGGACAGAGCTGCTGCTGTAACCTGCTGGGATGCCAGACCTGTGCAAGTGTGTCAAATCCCCCAATTCTCTTTGGACAACATTTACAGGTGGTAAAGGAGGCTCAGCTCAATATATAGAAGAGCTCTGCCCTCTGTGCAAGCCCTGCTCCAGCAGCCTCCATCCCCTGGGATCTTGCCCTAATTCTGCCCTAATTACTGAAAGCTGAGTGGTGCCTGGGGTCAGGCAGAGAAAAAAGGCTGGGGGGAAGCAGCTGGGTTGCTCTGCCCTACATGGCAAAGGGCTCCTGGGAATGAGGAACTCTGGTTTCTATTCCTGGCTCTAGAAAGCAGTGTGGCCTCTGGGTGATGAACAGCCTGGTGGGGATGGGCAGATGTCCCCTGCTCACTTCACAGGCCAGCTCCCATGACATTTTACTCAGTGGTTTTTAAATGAGGTGCTTCGTTGGAAGAACATCTTAAGCCAGAATTTTATCCTTCTTCCTCAGGCATAAATCTTACACTTAAATTAATGAGTTAATCTTTAAAAGAGCTACAGTAGGAGGCTTTAAAATGACTCAATGCTGTATTTTGAAAAGAACTCGTGGATCGCCTGTGTCTCAGAGCTATTTATACACTACCTGCCAGGGAAATTCACAGATGAACGAACTAGCAAGAAACATGCTATTCAAGAGAGACATTCTTAGGATCTGGAGTCAAAAAAACACACATAATTGCATAAGGGCTCTGGTTCAGAGGGCTCTACATCATTTCTCCATGTGCTGCTAAAAAGGGGCTCTCCCCTCTGCCAGAGTAGTCACTACCAAGCAGGTTTGGAGTCCAACACATTCCAACAAATTGTTATTGCAGCAACATCATCTGTGCTGTAGCTGCCATGTGAAACCAGGCTGCAAAAAATGGGAGAATGCCTATGTACAAATCTGGTTCATGGCCTGTAGTTCCATGGGTGAATAGTAATAAATGCAAGTGAAAATCCAGCACGCTTCCTTGCTTTCCCCTTAGGTGCACTGTTAAATGTGATCTTTGGAGGGCCATGGTCTGCATGTGTCACTTTGCTCACCACCAAATAACCCCAGGAATTTCTCCAGGGGTGAAAGCTGGATTTGAAGGTGCTTGGTGCAGCCTGCAAGGTGCTAGAGAGGGAAATCTGTGAAGAGGGGGAGAGGCAGCACTGAGACACCCAGCTCCAGGATTAGGATGCAGACAGAAATCTTGTGTTAGGCTCAGGTACTTACTGCTTTTAACATCACCAGAATGACTGCAGGGCATGTCCCCAAGCCCCTCACTGGGGTGGTGCTGACAGCCTCAGCCTGGGCTCCTCATGAGCAGTTCAGTCCCTGCCCAGCAAGTGCAGGCAGGGGCTCTCCCACACCCACATTTGGCAGGTGCAAAGATGAATTTCTTGCTGCTGATGCAGGGAGCAGCCTGGGACTGAGCACTGGTGTGCAACCAGGGTGTCAGTGTGGCACAGGAAAGGGGAAGTGCCAGAGGCACTTTGGCAATCTGGGGACATCCCCTTGGAGAGGGGCCTCCCCACACCTCCCACTACATTGCAAGGAAGTCCTTGGAGATTTTTTCCTCCTCCTTCTTCTCCTCTTCATCCTCCTCCCTGCAGGGCTGCAGCAGTCTGTGCTTTCAGGGGACACTCCAGTCCTGCAGCAGATCATGGCTTGGAGCAAGGCTTTGTCCTGCTTGCTGTATTTTCCTCCTTCCTCAGGTGTTTTCCAGGCTTTGGAGAAGGGTTGCCACTTTCCACCACAAATCTCTCCCTCCTTGGTGCTTAAGCAGTCTCACTGCACAGTTTCAGCAAACACTTGTGTCTTTGCCCCCACAGGTTTTATGGGGCCTCAGCGCTGCTAACCTGTGTGTCCCAAAACTGCATTTATTCATGTGTGAGCTCTCTGCAACCCAATTCATCTGCACAAGGCTGTGGAAATGATGTTTCACAACCTCTCTTTAGGCAGCCACAGAGATCTTTGAGGGCTGGGACAGCTGAGGGGTCACTCACCCACCTAACAAAGAGTACAACCTATGCCATTTCCCAGATCAGCTGCATAAATATTGCATGAGCTGCAGATGCAGAGGCCACCCCTGGGTCTCACTGCTGGGCTGGTGTCTCCTGATGAGAGCTAAAGGAGGCTTCACCTCCCTGCACCACGGCCCATGGAGGATGCTCTCCCAACAGCAGAAAGGATCCTATTCCTATGTGGCACAGCCCAAAAAACCTTTGTGTTCATCCCTGCCACAGCCCACTCCCCAGCTCTGAACACTCCAGCAATTTCCCTGTCCCCTCAGACCTGGGCTAGGGTGGTGGTGGGTCAGATTTGACCCCTGAGCCTTCTCTGCAGGAGAGAATTGAGGGTGTTTGCCAGTAGGAAGGTGGTTAAGGTGCCTGGCATGCTCAGCTGCCGAGAAGAAGCTGCTGTTAGGAATGGCAGACATCTCTGGGAACCCCCAGCCCACACAGACACAGCGAGGGGAGGATGCAGGAGGGAAGCAGCACTGGGAGCACAAAGCCCAGCCCTGCTGGGCAGTCCCTGAGCTGCAGTGGAGCTCCCACCTCAACAAGAGTGGCTGTCCAAAGGCACCATGAGGGTAAAACTACAACAAAAGTACAGGATGTACTTCCACTGTTCTCTTTTTTGTTACATCTGTTCAGCTCCTTGCAGGTTGCAGGGGATCTGGCAGAACTGCTGCTGGAAAAGGCACCTTTCCTACAGAAAAGAGTGGGAAAAATCTCCTGCTTATATTTCATGATCTTCTGTTCTGATTTTGTGATTGATGGAGTCTTTTTTTCGCATAACTCCCCCCATTCCTGGCAAACCCCACCACGGGCATGTTTTAAAGTCAGCAGGATTATTACCCACAGAGACAAATCTCCTCCTATTTACACCTCTTGCCACTGAGATGGAAACCAGCCCAAAACACAAATTAAATACAGCTGATCTAAAATTTACTCCTCTTACAAAGGTATTTAAAATTTGGCTTTAAAGGTTCCCACTAACCTTAACAGGAGCAGTGCACAGGGAATAATGTAATTGCAAACACTGCAGATTCATCTCCATAGGCAGATACCCATGCCCATCCTGTCTGTGCTCAGAGAGATCCAATTTCTCAGAGAGGTGCAGCCCTGGACTGTGTTAGTTCTTCTTGCAAGATTTGTATTATCAACACCACTAAAAGCTCCTGAGTGTAACCAGGGATCAGCCTGATCTCAGACTCATCAGCATTTTTGTCCTTTTTAAAAGGAAACTGCAAAGCAAATCCAGAAGCCTGGGGAAATAGCAGCATCCCAGCAGGATTTTCCTGCCTGCCTTAAGATGCCTGGCTACTTATAAAGAGACACAAGCAGAAGGCTGAAGGGTTTCCACAGGCTGCTAAAACTACAGTAAAATGCAGTGATCCCAGTTCAGGAAAGAAGTGATGATGTCTGGCTCCAGATCAGAAGGCTGAAGGATCTGCTTTATTAAAACTATACTATATTACATTAATATACTATTTAAAGAGATGTTATACTATTCTACATACTTTCTTCTTACTTACCTAACTAATTCACAAACCTGTGACTCTGTGCTGAGAGCCCGAGCCACAGCTGGATCCCACTGGTCACTGACCCCAAACCTTCACCAGAATCCAACCCAGCCATCACTGCAGGTAAACAATCCCCACACCACATTCCACATGGGGAAAACAGAGGAGCAGAGACAAAGATTGTTTTCTCTTCTTCTCTCTGTGCTTCTCCTGAGAGACAGAATTCTGTCTCTCTGTCCAGAGAATGTGAATGTCACAAGAACCATTTGATTCCAGAGCAGGATGGGGCAATAAGGGCTGACTCCCAGCAGACCTGTGAGGTCTGGTTGTTGCATTTTGCTCCTTGTGCATCCCAGTGATGGAGAAGCAGTTGGACATGGAATGGGCAGGCAGACATGCAGTGGCTGATCTCAGGTGCTCACAGTCTAACAGGAACTGAGTCACAGAATTGTTAAGGCTGGGAAAGACCTCTAAGATCATTGATTCACTTAACCCAACATCACCACGACCACCACTAAAGCAGGTCTCAAAAAGCCACATCAACATCTTTTTTAAATACTTATAAGAATTGCATTTACAACAGTTCCCTGGGCACCCTATTCCAGTGCCTGACCACCCCTAGGCATTGGGTGGTCATTTTTTCCTATTATCCAATCCAAACTCTCCCTGGTATAACTTGAGGCCATTTCTTCTCATCCTGTTGTTTGTTCCTTGGGAGCAAAGCCTGAGCCCCACTTGGCTCTGACCTCCTATCAGGGAGTTGTAGAGACTGAGAAAATCCCTCTGAGCCTCCTTTTGCCCAGTCTCAGCCCCTCCAGCTCCCTCAGCTGCTCCTTATCAGACCTGTGCTCCAGACTCTTCCCCTGCTCCACTGCCCTTCTCTGGACACATGAATGAAGACAAGAACCTCTTAATACAGAAAATAAAATAACCTATTCCAGGCTGGACTTCGAGCTTATCTTGGGTCAAAGCCTTTTGGTTTTCATTCCAAGCATGAAATTGTTGCTATCTGATGACATGGAAATTGTTCCAGGAAGACTGACCCCCTCCCTGACCCTCCTCCTTCTCCTGTCCTGCACTGTGTCTCTGTTGCTTTGAACAGCCCTAGATTAAAGAATTTCAATTTTTTAGTAGCAACAGCTACCTGGAAATTTTGGCTTCTGGTTGCAAACAACATAAGAAATGTTCTGGAAAATGTCAAAACAAAGTTATAGCAAATATACCACATTCTTCAAACACCTCCAGGAGTTTTCCCTATTATGGACAGGGAGAATATTCCCTTGCTGTATTTACTGGGATGTTTTTTGATGCACTCAAAGATTGCCAGGTCAGTGACCCCATGCACATTACAAAGTACTGCCATGTACCATCCTGGGACTCCCCCTGGTTTCACTTAAGAGCAGGGACAGGGGAGAAGGTCAGGAAAAATGATCCTTCTCCAGAACTTTGGGTCCACCTGTGGGAAGTTTGCCCTGTTGAGGTTTCACCATCAATTTCAGCATCTCAGTGTGAGCCCACATTTCACAGCTCAGTATCTTCTGAAGGATGCCCCTTTTCACAGTTTATTTCCAAACACAGAAACACTTCGGAACAGATCAAAGGAAGAAGCAGAAATATTTCTGAAACTTGTTCATAGCCCTTGAGACCCATTTATTTTTCCTAGTTTATCCTGAAGATGCATTTAACTGTCTGTTGAGCCCCAGGTGTCTGCCTGGATGGGCCAGAAAGGCCACACAAACCACATTCACAGCTGCAGAGCAAATCCTCACATCCCACCCAGCAACACATGCTTTCAGCTGGAGCCACTCCCATGAGGAAAACACCATGGTACTGGATGATCTGGCAGGACTTTTATCATTCAGTAGAGACAGCAGTAAATATTATGCTTACAACAATGTCCCTGAGCCCCTGCATGGAGTTTTACCAGATGATAACAGCCAAAAGTCAAGCCTGTGCACGGTGGTTACCTTTCCATGCCTGGCACACGTGTTCTCCCCAACACCTGCCCAAAGCACTGGTCCAGATTTATTTAGCACATCTCCCTGTCCACTCTCAATTGGCCCCATCTGCTTTCCAGGAGGAGCTCTTCTCTGCATAACCCTGCCTGTCAGAGCAGATAAGGCTGCTCCTTGTGCTGTTCCCCACGAGACAGATGGGGAGGAGTGAAGCAGGAGGCATCTCAGACGCTCTGTCACAGTGTCAGCAGGGGCTGGCTGTGATGGGCTGGTGGAGAGGGGGCCTGTCTGACAGCAGGGCTGTGCAGCCAGCAGGGACCACAGGGACCAGCAGGGACCAGCAGGGACCAGGAGGAACCACAGGGACCATCAGGGACCAGCAGGGACCAACAGGAACCACAGGGACCAGCAGGGACCAACAGGGACCAACACGGACCACAGGAACCAACAGGGACCAGGAGGAGCCACAGGGACCAACAGGAACCACAGGGACCAGCAGGGACCAGCAGGGACCAACAGGAACCACAGGGACCAGCAGGGACCAACAGGGACCAACAGGGACCACAGGAACCAGCAGGGACCAGGAAGAACCACAGGGACCAGCAGGGATCAGCATGGACCAAGAGGGACTCTGTGACTCAGTTCCCATGTGAGGAGCCTCAGGAGCAAATAAAGGGATGTCCAGCTGGTGCTCAGGAGAGAAAAGGAGGCAAAACCAAGCAAAGTGAGGTTACAATCCCCAGCAGGAGCAGAACTGCTTGGTTGCTTGCAAGTAGGGCAGGCTTGGATACTTGGGATGACCTGCAAACATCCCATCTCCTTGGAAATGGCCTGGATACCAGACCGCATATTAACTCCTACTGTAACAGCAAAGTGCCAAGGGCTTCATTTTCCTACTCAGAACATAAACAAAGGACATCCTGGCTTAAGTGTAGCATTTAAAAGAGGTGGTGTACACTCCCCAGCAACGCACCCACCCAGCTGTTTTTATAGTAGGGGGATATATATTCCTGCTCCCAGCTAGAGAGAAGCTCAGCTAGAGCAGTTGATGGCCTTCAGATTTTATCCATCCCAGTTTCATAACTAAGGGATATAGCTGACTAATTTCTCAATTTGCAGATTAGAGGAAGTTCAACCCCAGTTTAATCTGCTGCTGTGAGGGGTCAAGAGACAGAGTAACTCGTAAACAGTGTGAAATTAATGAAAGTATTTAGCATATTGTGCATGCAGTTTTCCATGCCTGCAATCCAAAGAAAACAGAAAGGGGAGTCCAAAAGCCCTCCAAGCAATTGCCAAATATGTTCTTGGAAAAACCAAGCAGCAGGGGAAATTCAGCAAAGTGCAGATTATGAAGGATTAGATTCACCCTTCCCAAGGATAGTCCTGGGACAGAGAAGGGTTTTGGAATGAGCCTTTGCCAATCCAATGGTCCATCTGAATTCAAAGAATGAGAGAAGAGACCTCAGTGGAGCTCTGCTGGATTGCAGTGGCCAAGGGTCCAGATCTGCCACTCCACATGTCACCCTTGGCACTCACAGCAGGGCACAGCCCATGGGGTAGCAGAGATGTTGTGCATTTCATTGGTCTTATGGAGAACTCCAACAGAGATTTTTCAAAGCAACAACAGAGGCCAAATTCTGCAAAAAAAATAAGAGGTTGTAAATATCTGTGGTAAATATTTCTTCTTTGTTTAGACCTCCTTTCAAAACACATTTAGGGCTTAACAATAGGCTTCATATTTTTTCAGGATTCAAATAAATGTTTTCATCCACTCCACCCAGTTAAGGGTTGCTGGAGTTTCTGCTGTGAGAAAATACTCTATTTTGTGAGGATAAATGGCCCAACAGACTGTGTTTGGGGCAGGCTGTATTAGTGTACTTAGGAATAAAGGCTCAGCAGCACAGTTTGACTTCTGGAAAACTACACTTAGGAAATAAATGTTATTCAGCGGGACTGCACACCTCACAGCTTCTATAAACCACCAGCAAAGCACAGCAGAGTTTTCTGTCAATACCTTCACCCCTCTATCCTACAAATCTCTGTGTGCCATTCCCATCCTCCACTTGCTACAATCTCCAGGTAATCCTCTATAACTGGACCTCCTGGTAAGTGTCCACTGGTTTCCCAAGCCTTCTGTAGACCAGTCACCATCACAAGCTGGAGACTGACTGTTTCAAACCCATTCACCTTTTACAGCCTGGATGGTGGCAAATGTCCACCTTGTCCTTGGGCACAGCTGCTCAGTCCTGCTGAGAGCCCCATTTTGTGCATACAGGCAGAGCACAGCAGCTCACAAGGCCAGGATGGCACCTTCACAGAGCATGGCCCTGCCCAGGATGGCCGGAGAGGTGGCTCATCCATAGTGAACTGCTGGCTACAGCCTGGTTTCAACTGCCCACAGCATCTCTCCTAGCAATTTCCCATTCTCTCTCTGTCTGAACATCCTGCTTTGCCTCCTCACCATCTGGAGCTCTCTCATCCCCACTGTGGCTTTGCTCAGGTGGGGTTGGACTCCTTCTCCAGGCAGCACTGACAGAACCAGATGACACAGTCTGAAGATGCACCAAGGGAAATACAGCTTGGATATCAGGAAAAAGTTTTTTACAGAAAGAGAGATAAAGTTCTGGAATGTTCTACCCAGGGAGGTGGTAGAATCACCATCCATGGGTGTGTTTAACAAAACCTGGATGTGGCACTGGGTGCCAGGGTTTAGTTGAGGTGTAAGGGCTGGGTTGGACTTGATCTTGAAGGTCTCTAACAACCTGGTGATTCTGTGATTCTGGTGGGAATACCCACCCCACATCACACTCTGTCCTCATACCACAGCATTCAACAGAGGGAATTTCTCAGAAAGTCAAGGCCTGAGGAATGCAAAGTGAGCACCACTTTGAGCACCACCAGCATGTCCTCAATGCCAGCAGCTACTGACTGAAATAGATAATGGTGCTTTGTTTTTCCTTTCCTGCCTTGCTCAAGAGTTGTAACAACCTCAGAGTGAGCAGAACAGCAGGAGAAGTGCACAATGCCCATGGAAATTAGGCCAGACAATAAACAAGCCAGCCCACAGCAGGAGAGATGTGGCCAGATATTCTTGCTCTCCTCCCTCTGCCTTGGTCCAAACCAGCTGATGTGAGCTGGGTCCCACCACTGTGCAACTGGGAGCAGCAGATTCATGGCCAAACCCTTTTTCCCCTAGAGAAATCAAGATTTCAAGTGTTAATCAGGTTTTCCACCCATGAGCTGATAGCCCAGCATAGGAGCAAACATCAGCACTTTTGTCACCACCTTGCCCTTATTCTGTTATCACCACCCCTCCGCACAAAACGCTGCTGGCAAAGAGTGCCAGCTCCAAGAGAAAACCATTCCTCATCTCTGAGGATGGGGAAAAGAGGGACAAAGACAGGAGAAGAGATGTGCACAGAAGAGGTGGCTGTCCCCATTCCAGTTGCCCAGTCAAATCACCTCAGAGAAAACTCATCCCTGCACTTCATGTTTCTCCTTAGTTTCAGCCCAGCTTTTCACTCCTATAAGACAAGAAAAAACACTCCATCGCCAGATTATTTCTCCTTGAAACCAGCAGCAGCTTCACCAGTGCAAAACTCTGCTTTACACTGTTAAAAATTGGCCTTTGTAGCACAAATAAGGGATGCAGGAATTCCCTGCTGCACTGCCAGAATTGAAGAAGGCTAAGATTTGGGGTCTTGATGGGTGATTGAGTGAAAAGCTCACATGTGATCGATCACAACATCTGGAAGTTTCTGCCAAATTCAGACAATTATTTTAGCTTAGAAGAAAGATTTTGTTGCTCAGTGGTTGTGGCAGACTGTACTGCAATTTATGTGCAGTGTCTTTTCCCAAGCTGACTTTTCATAACAGTAATAAAGTAGTTTCCAAAGTGAAGTGAAAGGAAATGGCAGGGAGAAAATTGAACACCTGGGATTTAATAAAAACAAGTTTTTATTTGGTTTTTTTGTTTGTTTTCCTGAGGAAAGTGAAAATTCTTAGTCTCAGGAAGAAATACATGTATTTTATTTCATTAATTCAGTGTGTGAACCAGAAAGAGTGAAGGGACTTACACAGCAGAGCAACAGGGAAGGCAGTTGGGTTTGAGAAGTAACCCAAGCCTTTTGTTGGTGCAGAAATGTCTCGAGGGACAGCAGCCAACTTTTAAAATAGCCCTAATTACCTTTATAGCTATACTGGGAAAATAGGTGGAACAGGTCAGGAACAGTAGATAGAAAAAGAGTAGAGAGAATGGTGATAAAGCTGAGTCTTAAAAGTCATAATTACAAGAAAAATGTGGCTGGAGGGGAGCTCTGGAGGGCTCCAGCCCAACCCCTGCTCAAAGCAGAGGCATTTCAAAGGTAGCTCAGCTAGCTCAATTTCCCTTCTCTCCACCCCTGGCTGAATAGGAGGAATAACCTCTTCTCTCAGCTCCCTGGCTGAGCCCACACTGCTCATTCCAGCCCATCTTACTGACCACCAGAACCTCTGCACCTCACTCAGGCAAAACGAGTGCACCATATCCAAGTATGTTTGAATGAATAAATGCATTATTCAGATTATGCTAGAAAAGTTCTGATGAATTTTAGATTACTAAAATCCAATTAAAACCAAAGAAAGACCCTAAAAAATTCCAGTTTATTGTAAATGCAGGTGAACCCAATGGGAAGAAATGAGGATGTCTGACTCAATTCAGAAGGCTGAATTATTTTTTTTATTACAACTATGCTAAAATGCATTAATATACTATATGAAAGGAAAATACTAAAACTACATACTACTTTCTCTGACTCTAACACAACTCGTGACCCTCTCACTAGAGCCCAGCCCCAGGTGGGTTGGATTGGCCATCAGGCTCAAACAATCCTCACCAGAATCCAACCAAGCACTCACTCCAGGTAAAAAATTCTCCAAACACATTCCACATAGGAAAAACAAGGAGCAGAAATAGAAATTGTTTTCTCTTTCATTTCTCTCTGTGCACCTCTATGAAAATCCTGAGAGGGAGAGAAATGTGCTTGCCACACTAATTTTATTCACTGCCTGAGTAGGAAGTGATTTGCTTTCCCTGCAATGTAGAGGTTTGACTTTCTTTCAGTGCCCTATGTGACACCAGGGACACGGAGCAGGTGGGTGACAGGAGGGTGACTCAGGGCTGGAACAGGACAGCAGAGCCTGGAGCCCTCCCAGGTGTGTTCACAACGCCCACAGCTGTGCCATGTCCTCTCCTCAGATCCCCAAAATATGAAGCTCTCAGCAGGTGGTGTTGCACCTGGAGGTATGTGGAAGCATCTTGCATTGCAAAGGTGACGTCCAGCTGGATGGGAGCGTCCTCAAGACAGCCTCAAGAAGCCCCCAGGTGGAAAATGGCAAAAGGACTTCTCTAAATTCCTCAGAAATCATGTTTTTGCTCCATGGCATAATGATATTAACTATAGCCCCACTCAAATCCCAGCATTTGAATGTCAGGCTGTAAGGAAGTTTGTATCAGCATTGCACACAATTAAATGAAAAAATACCCACGGTTCAGCATCACTTTAATATCAGGTTTTATAAGTTTAAGACCATTGGGCTGTGAAAGAAGACACAAATATTTTGTAGAAAACAAAACAATTTGCCGTTATAGCTACTCAAGGTTACATAAAATGCATATTTTCCCTTCTAAGTGGAGAAAACAATGATACCTCAAAGCCATAAAACAGAAGTCTAGGGATCTGTTTAAAAAAATTGATTTTTGTCCTTGGCTTTTCATGGTGGTTGATGTGGGAAAGTGTATTCCTGCAGTTGAAAACGTCTTTGAGGTTACCAAATCTCTCAAGCAAGAGCTGCACCACCAGCCACAAGCAGAAATAAAGGAAAATTATTCTAGTCAATACCACCCTGCTACCAGCTCAACAAGATTTTACTGTGATGAGAACATAAGCTAAAATCTTCTAATCATGAAGGGGCCAGAGTTTGCCTCTCTAAATAAAATCCTTTCTGTAATAGGGATTTAGCATTCCCAGACCAGCAACTGGGAAAAGATTTGGGCATTCCCAGAACTTCAAAATCTTAGGCCATTTAGGCTGAGTCAGCAAAGCAGAGAATGTCAAGATTATTTTAAGCATGCACAGAGTTCTATTTGAGACCTTATTTTCCTTCATACATACAGACTAAGATCTGTAAATATTGAAAAACATGAAAATTGGGTCTTCATATTTTATGAGAAAAATACTTGTCCAAACAAAAAGGAAACAACCATCTGGCACCACACATTCCAGATGTTTTCCTAACCATTCTCCATTTTTTCTTCCCAAACATGAGATTTCTGTGTACTCGAAGAACTGCCATGATCCCCTCTTGTTTATCCATGCCCAGCTTCAGATTTCCAAGGCTGTTATTTCTTTTTTCTTCCTTAATCTGTCATTCCTTTGGTCAGTGAATCTATTGTATTTTGGAAAGTATTTGATTTTGATTATGTTTGCTGTTCAAGGGGTTGTGGCTGGCTTGGCAGTGTGTTTGAAGGGACAGTTTGTTAATAATTTAAACCAACACACAGACCAAGGAATTTTGGAAATAACCATGCCACCACAATGAATTTACAATATTCACTTGAGCTGGGAAACAATCATTAGTGTTTGGAATGGTGGAATAATAGGTGGAACAGAAAATGGCTGTGTTGTATCTGTGGAGTCACTTTCCAAAGAGATAATCTCATTTTTGTACTCTAGTAAAAAAATCTGTGACTTCAGCAATCAAGTAGGTCAGGTATCATGGACTGGTACAATTGTACTGAGCTTTACAGTGAAAAAAATGGAGATTATTTTTCAATCCAGGCAGGTCATTGACTGTCTTACATCAGCATCAGCCTTTGCTGCTGGGCAGAGTGAAGATCACATATGTCATATTTTATATTCATGAAACACAGCTTTAAATCCAATGAAATGGTACTTCAGAGGAGGCTTTCCTGAGATCTGATGTGGCTGTGTGCTTTAATAGAGTCTTCAGGAAACACAAAGGATTTTTTTCCCCAAACTTAAGAAACAAACTTCCCTGAGAAAATTGTCATTCAAGCAGTGTACCACAAATGGTGAAAGCTACCCATCTCCTCTAGCTGGAGCCAGATGACCCTTTAAGTGCCTTCCAACCCAAACCTTTCCATGATTTTTGGAGATCTTTTGGTCTCCATTAATGCTGGGTGCAGGATGAGACCCAGAGACGGGCAGAGGATGTGGCACTGGAGCAGCTATATTGGAGCTGCAACACCCACTCTTGTTCTGAGGTGAGAATTACAGCCACCCTCATGCCCGGGAGAAACCTAAACATGCCAGAAACACAAAAATCCCCAAGATCCCAACTTACAGCAGAGCTAAGAAAGCAAATGGATCAGCCTTTCCTGAAGAGGATTCTGACTTCACCTAATAAAATTCCCACATGCTGCTGCCACCCAAGTGTATCTCACAAGTGAATCTTAATGTTTTTTTTTCTTAAATTTGTTACAGGGAAGATGATACAGAAATGGTGAAGGGGAGAATTTAAAAGAAATGTGGATGTGGCACTTGGGGACATGGGTTAATGGTGGCCTTGGCAGTGCTGGGGGAATGGTTGGGCTCAATAATCTTAAAAGTCTTTTCCAGCCTCAATGATTCTGTGATTCTATGACTCTATTGTTCTGTTACACACTTTATAATAGCTAAACCCATGTATCATTTTTTTTGTTGATACTTGAGAAATGACTTTTTTCTGGCAAAAAAAGTTTGCCAAGGCCAATGACAAATGTGTTATGTATCAGCACTGAGAGAAAATGAGCCCTGAAATTGGCACAATCAAGTGTGTACCAAGAGATGTGTTTGCTCATGCCTCCAATCAAGGATCCTCATTAAATAATCATGTGACTCATACAAGAAGCTACAATTAAGCAGCACAGCTCACACTTCTAAAATTCATCAGCAGTCCATAGAGCCCAAGCATAAAGGGAGTCATTTCCAAATTTGACTCACAAGTTAGTCTGATGAAATGCTGTTTTCTCACCAATATTAGCACAGTTGGGAAGGGGTGCTATATTTCTCCAAACAATGCTCATTGATTATTTCCTTGTCCTTTCAGAATCATGGAAATTTTTTACTTGAAAGAATTGACTGGAAAAATTCATTTCTATAAAAACTGAACTTTTTTTTTTTTTAATTGAATTAAAACTGCTTCAAAGCAAATAAAAAACATTGGAACTAAGTGTTAGGTATTCCATATTTCAACTCTTTTTCTCTGATGTCCCTCTTATTGCTTTCACTGCTTCATCCCAGGTACCTAAGGGACACCTTTCACAGTCTCAGGTTGCTCCAGGCCCAATCCATCCTGTCCTTGGGCACTTTCAGGGATGGGGCAGCCACAGCTTCTCTGGACAGCCTGTGCCAGGGTCTCATCACTTTCACAGTGAAGAATTTCTGCTTAGTATCTGGTCTGAATTTCCCCTCTTTTAGTTTAAACCCATTCTCCCTTTTCTTACCATTATCTGTAAAAAGTCACTGTCCCTCTTTTATATAAGCTTTTTAAACTTCACTGAAAACCTGTCAGAAAACAATCAATCTCTTACTGAAGTAAACTATCAAGACTGTTTTCACAGTCCACATTTATAAATGCACTTCTCCCATCTTCCTTTGATGTTTGCAACCTTACTAATTAAATCAGTTTAATAAGACTGTAGTTGCTGTATCTTTTTCCATTTCCTCCTTCCTTTCATGCAGGCACTATGCTCTTAGTATCCAACTATCATCTGCACACTTTATCTTCTATAATTTCTCTCTGTCAAGCCTGCAGTTATTAAAAATCCTTGTTTTTATTTTGTGGTGAAGTTTGCTGTTTGTCCAATTTACTGAATGCTAAGTTGAGATTTGTCTGCAGGAGTCAATTCACCCACTCCCCCACAGGAAAGCTGGCCTTTCCCTGCAAAACACACATAAAGTTATTTTTCTCTAAGAAAATAAATAATTACCATAAAAAGACACTTAAACACAAAAATATCAGCCATTCTTACTTTTCTGTGACTTTTGGTTAATGCACATTTTCAAAGAGGAAGAGAAGCTGCTGGTTTGTACCAGGTGGGAACCAAAGTAAGATAGGAAAATAAAACATTAGTGTATTTCCTGCTGCCATCCCTCACCTCAGCTTATGGATTCACCAAAAACAGGGCCATAAAGACCTGAAAGACCTGTTTCCATCTCTGGTCCCAGGCAGCAGCACCATTTCCTTTTGCCATCTGGGTGATGTTCCTCTGCACTGCCCACTCCAGCACCTGGGCTAGAGCCACCACCCATCTGGCAAACTGTGTTTCTCTGTCCCACAGGTCCACATTCTCTCAAGGTTTTTTCCAAATGTTTAATCTGAATGTTGCAGCTGAAGCCACATTCATTTCTGGAGATTAGGTTGAGTCAGGCTCTTTGCTTGAGCTTTCATGAACTCAAAGTATTTAGAGACTGCTCTTGTTCAGTGCCCAGTGATTCTCACTTTTAGCTTAAACAGAATTCACAAAATTCACAGAATCTCTGGGTTGGAAGAGACCTTAAAGATCATCAAGTCCAACCCAGCCCCAACACCTCAACCAAACCATGACACCCAGAGCTACATCCAGTCTTTTTTTAAACACACGCAGGGTTGGTGACTCCACCACCTCCTTGGGCAGACAATCCCAGTACTTCCAGAACCAGAACAAGCCTGGTTTTTTTAATCTCCCCTCCTAGGTTGTATTTCCCTGACATCTGATCCCTCTGGTCCCTCTCCTCTGGGTTTTGCTCCTGATGTGCTCCAGACTGGACTCCACGCTCATCCCCAGGCCATTTATTGCATCTTGCACATAAAAAACCACATTGCTACATCTCAGCCTGGCATCATCTGTTTAGCAACAGCAAAACAGCACAAGATTTGCAGCCTGTGGTGGTTTGGGTTTGGTTTGTGACCCCCAACAGCCCAGTCCTTCCCTGATGGATTCATCTGGGGTTTTCCATCCCATGTTTTGGAAGCTGGATCTCCCTGCTGAGCTTCCCTGTCCCTGCATGACCTCCTCCTGTTTATTCAGAATGTTTGTACAGGTGGCCAAAGATCATTCTGCTTTTTCCTTGTCTTCCTTGTGTTTTCCCAGTGCTAGCTGTAGGAGCTGGGAGAGCTCAGCCAGCCTCCAAGGGTCTGGAGAGTGAATCCAGCACATGGGGCAGGTCCTGCCTGAGCCCAGCACTCCTCCAGGTACTACTCACATGGTGAAAGGCTCAACACATCTGCCTCTGCTTTGAAGAATGGGGGTTTCAAGTCCTTTCAATTGACTGAAAGAAATTACTGAGAAACAAAAATGCATTCGAAAGCTTTTTTTTAAATGCAATTATGTTAATTGCTCCAGTTGAACAAAGGGTGGAGGGAGATGGATTTGCGGGCAAACTTCGCCTCCAGATCTTGTGAGCACAGGAGACTTGGACCAAAAGGCATCTGCTGAATTTATAAACTTAACCCTCACCACTACATCCCTTCATAAACTGGTGAGAAATCCATTGCTTGAGAAATCCAAACTCTTGAGAGTAGCTGGGATTTCTTTTCTTGGTATCCATTTTCCCTCCATGCTGACTACCTCTCTTCCCTGGACTGACACTCCTGTGTAATTTACACAATTTTACCCTTCCGCCCACCCTGATTTTTATTGTAGCTCATTTCTTCTGTTAGTTTCACCAAGCACCAGGAGCAAACCCCCCTTTCCCTCGCAACTTTATGTTGGACAAGGTTAGAAACCAGCTTCTTTATTTAATCTTCTCAGAAAGTGGGTTGTGCCTGGCACAGCAGAACAGTGGCAACCAAAAATCAGAGTGAGCAATTCTGCAGATTCTTTGCTCAACGTGGTGCTTTGCTCGCATCTGGCTCTTTGTTTATAAAAGTTTGGGACACCTGCTGTTGGAAGCAGGCAGGAGCTGAAGATTCCTGGTAAGATTTGGATTTTACCTGCCCTAACAATTGCTGTCATCCAGCTGAATGGGACTGAAATTGGTTGAAAATTTCTGGAACAGACTTTTTTTTTTTTTTTTTTTCCCGAAAAGCTGACTAAAACAAGCAGCACAGCAAATCTAAGGGAGCAGTTGTTGTTGCAGCTCCAAGTTCAGGGTCAGGAAAGGGAACCTGATTGTTCCTAAAGGCTTCACTTCTCAATCCTGCACTGCTTTCCTGCTCACACAGCCTGAGAAGGGGAGGGTTTTTCCAAAAGGAAACTCCTGTATAGAGACTAAGAAAGAGTTTCATTTGCTGTCTTCCCTCACTTTAATTCCCTCTCTTGGCATCAACAGGCAAGTCACATTTTAAGAGAGTAAAGAAGAAGCACTATATAATGATGTTGACCTGTTGGAATGAGTCCAGCAGAGAGCTCCCACAGGTCTGGAATACATCTACAAACACAGGCTGAGGCAGCTGGGGCTGCTCAGACTGGAGAAAAGAAGGCTCAAGGGAGATCTTAGAGCCCTTTCCAGTGTCTAAAGGGACTCCAGAAGAGCTGGAGAGGGACTTTGGACAAGGATATGCAGCGACAGGTCAAGGGAGAATGGCCTTCAGATGAAGGAGGGTAGGTTTAGGTCAGATATTATGAAGAAATTATTTTCTTTAAGGGTGTGAGGCCCTGGCACAGGGTGCCCAGAAAAGCTGTGGCTGTCCCTGAATCCCTGGAAGTGTCCCAGACCAGGCTGAACAGGGCTTGGAGCAACCTGGGATAGTGGAAGGTCTCCTTGCCCATGGCAGGGGGTGGAACTGGGTGGTCTTTAAGACCCATTCCAACCCAACCTATTCTATGATTTGTGAATCTATGATAATTATTCAAATCCAAGGACCCTGGGCAGCTGCTGCCCTCCTCACCACAGTGCTGGCAAAGTCATCTGCCAAAAGGAGAAAATAACCTGCTTGGTGTTACAGCAATGAGATGGGCTGGACCAGGAGGCAATTTCATTTCCAGTGACAGAAAACCAAGGTCACAACCCTGTCGAGTGCATTAAATAGATGCTCACAAACCCTGCTTGCTGTTGCAGCAGCTCTCAGTTTTAATGGGTATTTCCAAGCTCAGAATAAAGTGTGTTTATGTCACTATTCTTCAGACAAAAATGTCAAGGAATAAGTCATAAATGCAGAGTTGAAATTAAGTACACTGATCACAGTGGTTTGTGTTATTCCTGACATTACCTAGAAGCTGAGCTATTGCAAAAGAAATTCTGTCCTGTGGGGAAAAATCATATTATTTTCAATTTTCTTTTCATCTCAAATCAAGGGGAAACTGAAAACCATTCTATGGAAGAGAAAGCTCCACAGGAAAAATGTCTGGAAATGTTGAAACACGTTACTTCAGCAAATCTACCAAAGTCAGTAGAGCTGGCAAACAACACATGGTGTTCCCTCTATTTTGTTGAGCTGGAAGGGTGAATGCCTTTGTAAAACATAACTAAGGATCCTCAATATTAACATAAAAGTGATAACATGCAGGAAAAAAAAAATAACTGTCTTCAGGAGCCAAGTAAAAATAACTGCCCTACATTTTTTTCAGGGGAGAGGAATGACTTTTAGGAGTCTCAGCCTGAGAGGCCCTGTAAACTGAGTCACTGGTGATGAAGCCAAAACCTGTCTGGAGAAGCCTGGGCACTGCCTGGGCATCATCAGACCCAGATCAAGTTCAAATGCAGCTCCTGGGGGTTGTTTGTAAAGACCTTCCCCCATCCCGTGGATCAGGAAAATAGTAATAAAGGGATCTTACGCCTCCCCAGAAGGCAACCTGAGGAACAACAGCTTTGTCTTGCCTTTTGTACTTTTCACCATCTCTTGGAAAGCAAAGGGAGATGTTGGCAGAGAGCTGGCCAAGGGAAAGCAAATAGAAACACAGACATTATACAGCAAAACTCCAAGCACAAGTCATGCCAAACTCCTAGTTCCAGCCAATGCCGAGTGGCTTATGGGCAGGGAAGGGGAAAGCTTACTCAGAAAGTGCTGGAAGATGTGGCATTTCCATTTCCAAGATGTTGCTGATATGGTGAAAACTCCCCTTTCTGCTCATTTAGCACAGCTGGAACATTGCGAAAAAATCAAACCCTCCCTGCGATTTTTTTTTTTTCCTTTTGCAAATCAGCACATTCTGCAGCACAGTTTTCTTCCCTTGGCAGGGAGGGGGGTGTCAGGAGTTACCATCCAGCTGTGGTGACACCTTGTAGGAACAGTCAGAATTAATTCCTGAAACATTTATTGCTGAAGCTCAAGCTTTGGCCAGTGTCTCAGAGGGACTGTGCCCACTCTCTAACAGCTGCAGGCAGCTGTCTGCAGGCCGAGGTGGGAAACCATGCACCAGGTTTTATGTAGATGTCAGACAAAGGGAACAAGTAGTAGAAAATGAAGCAACTAAAGCTGCACTTCTGGGATCAATTCACAGAACCATGTAGAAAATTGGTCACCAGCACAGATCACATCAGAAATTATCCTGATGACAAAGAAAAAAAAAATAAGCTATTCTGTACATCTTCCTACTCTTTAGGGTGCAATCAGGGCACGTCTTCAACATTGCTATTAGCATTCCTCCACCAAAGAAATCCCAGCAAAGCACTGAGCTCTCATTTTCAAAGATGATGCTGGAAAGCTTCCCAGATTATATATTTTCCTCTTTAATTTATACCTCTGAGGATAATGCTAATCAAGGATGCAGTGGAAGTGGTGAGACATCCCCGGACCCAAGATGATTTATTAACAGTGGTTGCATTATTCTCACTTGGAGAACAACGTTAGCATCCCAAGATTCCATAAAAAAAGATCCTGCTTGCTGGTAGGTTATCAAATACAAGCTGACAGTGTACTTGCACAGCAGATATGCATAAATGCATTGCACAGTATGATTCATCTGCAAAACATCCAGCATGCTAGAAGCTCAATTTAAAGTAGGTTAGAAGAACAATTCGTTAAAAAGCAACAGCAGAGAGAAGGGGGAAAAAAAAAGAAGCCCAAACTCTAAAATCCCCTCCTGGGAATGGTTTACTCCTCAGTCTTTGTTCAGCCCCCTCTCCTCATTTTTGAATAGAGTTTGGATGGCACAGGGAGGGACAAGATGTAAAAATACTTGTAGCTAGACAAATATTACAAATGCCATCTTGAAGGCCTTGGCAGATCCACCAAATATTCCAGGGATTATACATGGTCTGCTTAGCACGTTCAAAGTGGAGGGAGATTGAATTTATTTCACACAGCATTAATCCCCAGGCCTGTCCCCTCAGCTCTGACCTGAACTTCTACTACACAGCACCAAATTATAAAGGCTAATGTCAAAAGGACTTTGAGGGGAAAAAAAATATTCCCAAAATGGCAACTGTTTTTTACTACAATAACTGCTCAGATAATCCTCCATAATCTCCACTGGTATTTTTTAGGGTAGTGGGAAAAAAAAAACACAACAGAAAAAATGTACATGATATGGCAATTCTAAAATAGAATAAAGAACTTTGCGGGCTGGAATTAGTGCTTTCAAATTAAATTTATGTATATTTGGAATAAATGTCTTCCTATAAAAGCAAGGGTGCTTTTCAAAACAATGCTGATAGCCAAGTAAGGTGAAACATTAATTGATATGAGAACAATTCAAAAATATATGCACTTATTTCTAATATTTCACTATTTTTATTAATACTATTTTAATCTGTGTATCTCTTGTGGAAAGTTGTTTTTTTTTTTTGCCTGATGAGAAATTTCTAAAAAATTTAAATTTCAGGAAATTCAGTCCTTTCTCCTGACAGCAGAGATAGGTATTTTCATAGGCAGAGGTCCTATTTCATCCATGTAAAAGTAATCCAGGTTTTATTTAATGACTCCACATCTGTCCATGCAATCACTTAATTGCTTGTGTGACTTTTCAGTCCTGTGTGTGACATATCCTCATTAAACACCCACAGAACTTTTTACGTGGAAAAGTAGATACCACCTAAAACACTAAGAATCTACAAAAATTCTCTCTTGCAAGCAACAAAGGTGCTACTTACCAGCCAATTTGCTATGAGGATTTCTTAGTAAAAGTGATAAATAGACTACTGCCCAGGGGTTCTAAACCCATTTTATTATTCTATTCTATTCTATTCTATTCTATTCTATTCTATTCTTTTTTTAATTTTTTTTTTTTTTAAGATTTTATTTTATATTTTATTTTTTCCCATCAACAATGTGTTCAGAGCAGGTGACTCCTCTGGGATTTTAACTCTCACACATCATCTTTGAGTGTCACCTTTGGGCCCAACACCTTTTCTACAAGCCAATTAAGCTCTGAGAATCACAAATGATAAACAGAAACTTTCAAGATAACCAGGAAATTCTGAGGAATCAATTCTACAATTCCATTCCAGTGATAATTTGCTAGAGCAGTACAAAAATCAGCAAGTACATAAATGCTGCATTATGTCTTTTTTTAAAGAACTGCAAAAGCTGCAAAAGAGAGGAATCAGCCTCAGCTTTAGGTTAGCCCTACATCAAAGGCAACCGTCTCAATTCAAATTTAGTGCACAGCAATATTGCAGTTTAGAGCATTTGCTCAATGATGTTTACCAAAGCTATAAACCTTTGTAATAAAAGGAAAAAAATACCAAAAAACTCCCAACCAGCAAACTGACAAACATGCTACATCCCTAGAGATGAGTGCTAAACAGAGGATGGAAAACTGCAATATACACATTTTTGTAACTTCCATGAGGAGCGGGAGAAGACGCTTCCCGTTTTACTAAAATCTCTTTGCAAATAACAAATGGCTGCTGCTGCTGCTCTCACGCAGCTCCACCTGCCCGGAGCAGCTCAGCTCCCAGCCCAGCTGAGGTGCAATTTTCATCCCCAGCGTGCTGCACCGTGCTCAGGTCACGGAAACATCACGAGATGCAAAACGTCTCCTCTGCGCGGGAGCAGCCGCGCATCGCTTTTTGCCCTGCGTTAAGGACATCAAGGGAAGGAGCCAATTAAAGTGATTGGGATTCAGACCCCTGCGTGCTCCAGCAGCCAGGGGAGAGCTGAGGACTGTGAAAGCTCATTCCTCCTCCCACGGAGCACACGGAATGCTGCTCCACAGATCAGGGCAGGGATGAGACGCTGACCCCTGACGAAAGCCCGGCCTGGTTCAGGGGTGGCTCCGTGTGGTGGAAAAGTCTCTCCTCCAACCAGAGCTTCCAAAGAAAGGCTCAGCAGCCTCTTGTTGCCTGGTCTCAAGGCAGTTTATTTCAAGTTATCTAAAAGATTTTCTTCTGGGGCTGCTGTGGTTTGCTCATAGCTCAGGCAGAGGCACACAGACACCCTGACATCCTCTCTGACCCCGACTGCTTCTTCTCTCCCCGCCAGGGCTGCTGCTCTCTTTTATATGGAACATTACGTGTTACATGTTTACAGTTTTTCCCCAATGCCTATTACCTATATTAAATGGTGCTTTTCTATCTTTTATATGGTACATTACGTGTTACATGGTTACAGTTTTTCCCCAATACCTATTACCTATATTAAATGGTGCTTTTCTACTCTAAACCAACCTGAGTGCCAACATCACCAAGAACATGCAGGTAAGGAAGGAGAAAGAGGGAGAACAGGACAGGCCCAAATCCCTCCATCTTAAAACATCTGACCCCCAGTACAAAGTAAAAACCCCCCTGTACAGGTGTTAAACCCCACCTGTACAACACTCAAAAATTCTTCCCTTTACTTTGTAACTACTTCTACTTTAATATCTAAACTTTTGTGACTTCTTGCTCTTCCTGCAAAGTTGGTAAATCATTCCATGGCTCAAACCCAAAGTCACAGCTGTTTCCAGCTGCCTGCCAGGGTCTCAAATGCTTCTGACCTGGATCTGGAACCTCCAAAAATGTCTGAGGGACATTTTGAGTTCCAACAATCCCCAGCTCTGCTGGCTGCAGGTTTCATCTTCCAGCCCTGCCCTGGCCTCGGTGCCTCACACAGGGAGAGGGATGCAGCTGACCTGGATGAAGGTGAACACTTGAACACCTTAAATCTGCTGCTGGCAGATTTAAAGTAACCTTTAAGCTCTGCTCAGGATCCGGCTCTTTGCCTGCCCAGGAGTTTGGCAATAAAATGGTTTCCAAGCAGAACTGCTCTGCTGGTTACATGTGCACCAAAACCTGTGTGGGGTGAGGGAGTCCCCACCTTCCTGAGATGCAAAATTATGTTTGTGGGGGAATAAGACCCTACTTAGGGGAGGGATTAGGCCTGTGAATGGCAGAACTCTTGCTGATCATGATGCCTCAGGTTTTAGCTTTTATATTTTTCAGATTCTCTACTGCTTTAGTGTGTACTTCTGAGCTATATGAAGCTAGGGGACAGTAAGCTCTTTCCACAGAGTAGGGAGACAAAAGAGTTCCTTCTCTAGCTGGGGACCAAGGACAATTGATCCAAATCTCAGGCCCAAGAGCACAAACAATGGTGGATTGAAGAGAGAAAAACAAGAAGGATGGGATAAGCTTCAAAAGCTAAGGCAGTAACTGGACAATTAACTCCAATATGCAAATGGAGCAAAACTGACAAAAGTGTGAGTCCCTGTGACCAGCCATCCATTTTCTGACCATTTTGGTTCATCTTGGGTGTAGCCCTGGCTGGGCTCTTGTGTTGCCCAAGGTGGATCCACTGAGGCCTTTTAATAAATCCCTGATTTATTCTTTAACTCAGTCTAGCCTCTGTTCTAGGTCAGCTTTCACAAGGCATCAGTCAGAACCCTCAAATGCAGTCTGTCCCTCCAACAGTTCTTCCACAGGTGCCCCTGGGTGTTTTGGGAGCTGTGTGGAGGAGCCCAGGCTCAGCAGGAGAACATCAGCAGAAACTCAGATGGCTCAGGCTGCCTGCAGCCCTTCTGTGCACAGCTGTGCTGCAGAGCCTGCCCAGGGTGAGGATTTTTGTTTGGTCATGCAGCCAGTGACTAATGCAGTGCAGGGAAAGCTGGGGATGTAATTGGGATTTGTAACTTCTGAATTTCTGTCTTTGAAATGTCCATGAAGGCTCTGATGGGGTGATGGAGCACCCAGGGCTGTGTTTGGGCTACAAAACCCTGGCCAGACTCGGTGTTTCCTCCTTCTCAGCCACAGGGCTCACCCAGGGGCACCCACATGTGCACCCAAGACATGGATTGACAATCTGGACAGGAAAAAAATCCCTCAGAGATGAGAAGACAAGATCCTGAGGGACTGGAAGCAGGAAAGTTTCCAGCCTGACAGAGCTGCCCCGTGCATTTGCTTTTTACTGGCCACAGTTAATAAGTCCCTTCAATGTCTTTAAAGCTGCTGGCAATAAATCAGCTGCAGTTAATAAATTCAGCACTGCTGAAAAATAAGACACAACTCATGTCCTGAATGTCACAAAAGAGCCTGGAGCTGCCATAACTGCAGGTCTGCAGAGTCACCCCAGGGCAGGAAGCATCTTCCCTGCCCCATCATCTCCTGCAGCCCTGCACCCAGCATGGGAGCCACTGCTGCATGAAATGAGGGAGATGCTGGGAATGCTGCAGCTCTTAATGGCAACTGTGTCCAAACCCTCTCTGAAGAAGCAGCTACCTCTCCTCACACCAGAGCTCACAATAGCAGGAGGCTGCAGCAGGGGCAGGCGACTTATCACAGCAGTGAAAGAAATATGCAAGTAACTCCTTTATCAGCTGTTATTTAAATCAAGGTGGGAAAGCCCACTCTTAAGGAATATTAAAGCACAAAGCCAATGTTTATGAGGTAACACCTCAATATTTGAAAGTGACAGGCTTATGAAGGATGTAATAATTTCTAACCATTTTTATTCTCAACTAGAAGCATATGATAGATCAAAGTCAACAACAGCAACATGATTATGATTTTCATTCTAAGTTTTTGATCTCTTTAAAAGTTAATTTTCACAGTGCTGTAATGAGATGGGTAAGTGCTGGTGCTTCCGTTTTACATGCAAGCGTCTTGAAGCAGTCTGGTCTAATGGGTAATAAAGCCAATTTATACATTATATATCTTCTACCTCATTTATCCCTAAATTAAACAAAACATGCTCACCTTTATGCATATGCTAAAGACAATCCTAATTTTAATAACAGTTAAGAATGTGCTTACGTTCCATAAAATTAGAATCCTAAATACTTCACTGAAACAAGGAGGACTGAAATAGGTGATTAAGGTCCTCTCTATTTCAAGCCTTGCCTTGCAGGTGAGTGCCAAGAATTTATTCTCACTGTTGAAGGTACGAGGTTTCTTGGAGGAATAGATTGACCATAAATCAGAAATGTCTTAAAAAACAAGAACACTAAATGGGAGGTGTGCTCCTGAGTGCTGAATCATGCCAACTCTACAGCTTCTCCTAAATTAGAAAACTAATTACAAATCATGCTTCATTATTTCAAACCTGGTTTGCTGTGTGGAGGCCACCTTCTCTTTTGAAAAAAAAAGAACCCCAAACAAACAACCTAAGAAAACCAAGAACCCCCAGAATTTTGTAAGCACTCCTGATTTAGAAGTAAGACAATAGCACATGAAGGACAGACGTAAATGCTACATTAAAAATGAAAAATCTTAGTGCGTACTTGGCCCATTTTATAAGTACCAACTACTAAGGAGGGAGAGTGAGGGAAATTCCAAAAAAGTCACCCATTTTTAAAAATCCATTCCCTGTTGATGATGTGGACCTGCAGCACAACTCCTTGGTTGTTTCAGGAACTTTGAGCTCAAACTCTTGTGCATTAAATAATTAGGACTGAAAGCAGAGCCTGACTCTAGTCCTGAGCATCCTGGGCCAATCCAGGCCACGCAGCTGGGCCAGGATCCCTCGTGGCAAGGTGTGTGAATGATGAACAGACCTGTGGGATTTGCCCAGACTTTTCTGGGAGGGTTGAAACAGGGACAACAACATGCAGGCTTTTCTGGGGTTGCTGTCCCCAGATAGACTGATACCAGCACAATAAGGTTTTATGGTAAAAATAAGGCATAAGACGTGGCATTTCCAGAGCTGAAGGAAAAAGGAGACAGAAGTGCCTCCTGGGACCCTTGTAGCAGTGAGAGATAATGAAGCACCCAGCCCAGGGGAGATTCACAGCCCAGAAAATACTGCAACTCACAAAATCCAACGCCTGCAGTAACTGGGACATCCAAAGCCTCTCCCCTCCACACCATTCTCCTCCTCCCCAAACTCTCCCCCTCAGTTCCTCATCTATAAATAAAACATTTCATTACTGAGTGATGAAGATTAAAATAAGGCAGGTGAGTCACCCTCCCTGGTACTACTTTGCTCTTTCATCTGCCTCATCCTCTTCCTCAACCCAGTTGCAGCCCTGAAGGCTGAAGAAAATTCATGAGTGTGGCAGTAAAAGCAGACAGAACTATCTGCAGCCCTGTGAGGAGCAGGGAAAGACCAGCTGCATTTTGATCTGTGTGGAGTTGGGAACTACACTGCTGCACAGATTTTATACCAGGAGTTTTAGGCAGCTCTGAGAGCACCTCAAATGCAGAGCATTTCTGGAGAAGCCCAAAAGGAGCCATTGCTCTGACTTTACCCATGTGAGAATGAAGGATGGTGAAGGATGGTACTTCAACAGGTGGGGTTTTTTTTTTGTTTGTTTGTTTTTTGTTGTTGGTTTTTTTTGTTTGTTTGTTTGTTTTTTTGCTGGCTAACTGTGGGCTTAGGCTACTTTTTCAAGCTTCACGAGGATTACAAGAACAGAAAGATCCAATAAGAAATCCTCTTTGTTTCTGTCCCTCTGCAAAATCTGTTTGCACTAACAAAACACCAGGGAATGGGGAGAACCTCCACCAAATGATCTCTGTCCCCTTCACTCACAGCAGTAGATCAGAAGTTGTGAGTGGCTAATCCAGACAGCAGAGAAAAACTAAATTCAATTCTCTAAATCTGAAAAGACTAAAGTGTTGATAATAGTATTGACATCAATATATATTCTTCCAAAGCAAGACTAAATCTGGCCCCAGGTGGTTCAATCTGAGCAGGATTGCCTGGCAGTTCAGGACACATTTCCAAACACCTGCTGATGCTCCCTTGTGTCATGTTTAGGTCAGTGAATCCACCAAGACCTTTCTACAGCAACTTAAAAAATTAAGGTTTGTGCCTTAGCCTTTCCAGTGTGGTGGCTTAGAGCAGCACATTGCTATGGATTTTTGGGGAGAGGGAATATTCCTAGAGCAACACCTGGGAAGGGGTGGGAAGGCCACAAAGAGCCAGTTGTCTTGGGGAATCTGCTGCCTTTGTCCATGATCTGACACCCCAAGTGTCAGTGCCCAACCCAAGCAGTGCAGACATTCATGTCCATGCCTACTTCTCTCCAGCCAGGTGAACCACGGGGTTCTCAACCTGCCTGAAAACCATCAGAAATCTCTTTCATGCCGAGGTGCAAAGCTGCCAGCAACTGGAGAGAAACCATGAACTGAGATTCACTGGTGCAGCATTATCAGTGGAATTGAGGCTTATGGCAGGAGCACCTCACTGCAGGGGGTTGGGTTGGTGGGTAAGCTCATGCTGAGAACATGTGGGTACACAGCACACAGCTTCAAACCCAGCCTCTACAAATCATGTGAATTAGAAAGGGGTTTTGAAAAGGTCTTTACTTAAAGCACTGGCATTACAGATTGTCCTCATCATGGAGCAATGGGAGCTAAAACCCCTCACGGTTTTCTGTCTTATATCTGCCCCTATCAGAGCATGAAACACTCCTTGGGTTTGGTCTCCCACTGCTCCCCAGCAGGCAGAGGCTGTTCCCCAACTCATCTGCTGCACCCGAGCAGCTTTGAGTCCCTCCCTGGCACACACCAAATGGGTGCTGTTACTCCCAGGGCTTCCACGCCACTGAGGCGCCCCAGGAGATCCCAGCCACCCCCTGGATGCTGTTCCAGAAGGGTTCCCACAGGCCATATTCCCCATCCCATCATGCCCCCATAGCCATGTCCCAGTTATTCATGCCATCCCCTGTGGCACTGGCCTCCTCTCCTGTGGGCAGCTGGACCTGACTTTGGAGGCAGCTGGAAATGGGCCAGGATTTCCAGGGATGTCCTGACTGCTGTGGCCTGTCTGACTGCCTGGAGTGAACATGAGCTGGCAGCTCTCTAACCTCAGGGGCATAACACCACCGATGTATCACCCTGCAGATAGCCACCCATGCACCAGGCTGCATGAAATTTCCCAGATCCTTACACAGGAATCACCATTTGTGTGAGTTCCTGGCTTTTCCCTGCTATTTTTCCCTGCAGAACACGTCCAGCATGGAGGTACAGTCCATTGTACCATTTTGCCATTTCTCTGGAGGAAACCATATGTATTTATCCTGGGGAACGCCTGTCAGCCTGTGTAATATTTTTGGAAATAATTCCTCTCAAGGGATTTTAATCACTGTTGGTGCATAAAAATAAAATAACAGAATCTGTGACCAGATGGTGTGTTGGGTGACATGGGGCTCTCTTCACCAACATGTAATTCCTCACCAGCCCTTAAGGACCACTTCCCTCACCAGTCCTTGCAAGACGTGCCTGCAAGGTCCTCTCACCCTGAACCAAATTCGTTTTTGGGAAGGAGGAAAACTTTGAGGTATTTGAGGAAGAGAGATATTTTCAGCAAAATTCAAGGGCCAAGGAATGAAACAAGAGAAACAGCCTTATCCCTGATCAGAAGCTACTGGAGTTGATCTTCATTGGAGGCCTGCAAGAGGAGAGGCTGATGTGGGATCTGCAGCTTCCTGTTGCCCTGACTTTGCTTGAGAAATCTCTGAGCTTTCCACTCCTCGTGGGAATTTTTTTCTGCAGTCTCAATCACTGCTGATTTTGGTTGATCCAAAGAATGGGGAGTGAAATCCATTGCTTTTCATCATTCAGAAACCACTCACCAGGTTTTGACACAAAGCCAGCTTGGCTCAAAGCTGGGCCCACGGCCAGCTTGAAAATATTCCTGAACCTTTCAACAATCCCTGGCTGGTTTTCAAACTTAAAACAAAAGCCAAGATCGGGGAAAGTTTGCAAATTTTTAGGTTGTATAAGAAAATATCTGCACAACCTGTGATAAACTACCCCCATTTGCTTTCAGTTATTTTTATGCTGAGAGAATCTCCCAGACTCCAGACCCTGCTCTTGCCTCAGAAAGCATAACCATGGTTTTCACCAAAAAAAAAAAAAAAAAAAAAAAGACCGGTCTGACAGGTGTGGAGGAAGATACAGGATGTGCTGGGGAAACTACCTGAAAATTATTCTGTCCAATTCACTCTTGTTTGGTTGGATGGATTGCTCCTTGTCCCCAGATAGCCCATTGTGTCAGGAGGGTTTGAGTTTATGGCAGATTATGGCAGTGTTGTAAAAAAGCTGGAGCTGTGCATCTCCTGCTGGGTCCATTCCTATGGCTTAGGAACAGGCAGGAATCTCTCTCTGAGCAGGAGAAATAAAGAGTTCTCAGAAAAAGCTTGACAGTTTCAGATATTCAACAATATGACAGTCTTCTTATTCAGAAACTTATGAATACTTAGTCACACAGAGAGAACAAGGAAATTATTTAGTTCCCCTGGTGAAGGGGGCGGGAGTCGTGGCTCTCTAGGTAGTGTGGAACAGAAATACAGCTGCTGCAGCCACAAACAGAGGGAGACTGCAGGGCTGCACTGCCTGGGATGCTGCTCTGTCTGCCATGGTTGGCCAGACACGCACACAGCCACACAACTGCTCTTTATTGAACAGGGAAAACAAAATGGGAAACGTTTAAAGCACGCTACTACTCTTACAGTACTGCTGATTTGACAGTCTGGGAGTCCACAGCCAGCAAACACCAAAGAAATATCTGTATCACTCACTTTGCCTCCACCCTGTCACAGTTTGACACAAGTAAACACATCTAAAACCCCTTTGCAGAGGACTCCAAAAGCTAAAAAATTCTTTTCATCTTTTTCTTTTTTTGTCTTTCTTTCCTTTTTTTCTCTTTTCTTTCTCCTTTTTCTTTTCTTTCTGTCTCTCTATTCTGCATTCTCCAAGTGTAAATCTACAGCCATGTCAAGCCTGAAGAAGCCTCCATTAATTGCAAGCAGTTTCACAGTGTTTCCATTTAATAGTGATTTACACAGTTTAAGAGACCACCCCTCTTTGTTCTGTATGCTAAGATTCAGCATGGCCGTATTTTTATCCATCAGTGAACAAAAAAAAAAAAAAGCTCACAAGATTCCTTTCCCCTCTTCTTCGTGTCATTATATGGTTGAGGCAGCCCTACCTGGTGACCACAATCCTGCCCCTCTTCACACACACTCCCAGAGCCTGACATCCCCAGCCCTCTGCCCCTGCCTCCAGTAAAAGTCACGTTTCACACCCCGACACTCAGCTCAGCGAATGAGCAGCACATCAGCAGATCAGCTGCCTGCCCAGAGCTACAAAACAGCAAAACATTTCCCACATCAGCCGAGGGGTGTTAGATCCTGTTCTACCCCTGAGCTCGGTCACATCCAGCAGACAGGGGAACATCCATGTCGGGAGCACCACGGGCACCGACGCACACCCAGACCCCGCGAAACCATGCGTGTGGGTATGAGCAGAGCCAGCTAAATTTTGTGCTGATTGACTGGAGGGGATTAGAAGGGACTCAGCCCAAAAACGCAGTTCCTAATGCTCCTGCAGCTATTGCATAACAGAGATCGATTCCTGTCCCGAGCCCTGACCCTCAGCTTACTCAAGACAAGTTTAATGCTTCAGGCTCTATAATGGAAACATCTACTTCCCAGTGAGATGGGATGTATCAGCTCCCCCAGGGCTGGGGCTTCTGGCTGTTTGGGTTCTCTGACAGTGGGAAAGAAAGTATGGATTTGTCCCCAAGAATGAAATAGAATAATTTTCCCCAAAACATTTCTACCAGAAGCTATGGAGAGCTGAAGCCTCCTGGGGTTCATTAACAGCTGTACACCTGCTATTAATACATCTACTAAAGAATGCAACCCCAAACCAAGGGAAATTGAACACATCCCCAAAATAAACTGAAAATCAATGAACCTGCAGACCCTAAACTGAATGCACCTGAAGTCGAACACACCTCAGTGCTCCAAAGGTGGAAAACACAGCAAGCAAGAAGTCCACAAATAAATGAACAAGTCCCAAAAGCATGCACAAAATGTACAAACACTTCATAACAGGCACTCCATTAAAAGCTGCGTGTTGAAATAATAAGTGACCATGCAGGAATTCCAGGTTCACGGGGGATAGCTGAAGTAAGTCCATCGAGATCTGTCACTCCAGATGTGAACAGGTGTATGACAAATGATGACAGATCCACATCAGCTCAGGTGAAATCAAATGCCTTTCAACATTTGCTTGAAATCTGCTTGTCTTGTGCCTAACAAACTGCAAAGAGCTTTAGGGAACTTGGCTGTTTCCTGCGTCCCCCCTCCCCCACATCAGCAAAAAATAACTACTTGCAAAGGCCGCAATTCCTCGTTATTTTCTGTTTCCCTACACGCGCTCACTAACTCGCTAGCAATGTTTCCAAGCAGCCAGGCTGGGAGGACAACAGAGGCAGCGTCAGGAAGGAGACAACCGGGAGACGCCGCTGCCAGGGCCCCCTTTGTTGAGCATCCCTGGGTACCCCTCGCCTTTTACCTGGGGATGCAGTCGCCATGGAAACGGGCGGGTGTTCCCTGGCGGAGCCGAAGCCCAGCTGCTCCCGCTGCTCAGCCCCGTCTCCATCCCGCAGCGGAGCCCCGGCCGCGTACTGGTCCGGCCGGTCCGCAGCCCAGTGCAGCCCAGTGCCGGCCAGCAGCAGGTCCTGGGGGTCCGGCGGGGCTGACATGCTGACCTCCGGCTCTCGGGCGCAGCGGGGGCCAGCGGAAGGGCTGCGGTGGCCGCCGGGCTGGGCTGGAGCTGCGGCCGCGCTGGGGTCTGGCCGGCTGCGGGGACCGGGAGCCGCCGCCGCCGCTGGATCTCCACCGGCGCTTGTTACGCAGGTGAAAATGGCTCGTTAGCCGGAGCCTTCCAGCCCTTGCGTCACCCTGTGGCTGGCATATCACAGGGCAGGGATCTGCCAGCCGGGCTGCTGCTCTCCCCCGTTTAACTGCTTCAGCAGGGTGGGCATCGGCTTGTGCGGGTAAGGGAAGAAATGCCCCCCGGCAGGCAGGCAGGCACACGCCTCCCTCTCCCCTCCCGCAGCCCCCCTCCTCCGCATCCCTGCGCTCCAGAGCATCCCGCAGGCGCCGCAGCCGGGCACGGCTCCTCCCGCAGCGCCGGGCTCGGCCGGCAGGACACGGAGCTCTCAGCAAGCCCTAAAACCCCAAAATCGGCCCGTTCCCCCCATCTCCGCCAGCCCCTAACCCAGCGAGAGAAGCCGCGCTGCGTTTGTTTATCCGGTTCGTTCCTCTCTGTTTGCAGCTTATTGGCACTTGTCAAAATAAACTCGCAGCAGGTGTCTGTGTGCCTTTTTTTTTTTTTTTTTTTCTTCTCCCCCTTTTTTTGTGCCGTTATATTTGCTTGCTTACTGCCTCACAAAATCATGTGTGTGTACCGGGGCGATGAGAAATGTCAAGAGATTTTTGCTGTCAGGGAGAGCAGCAGCGTGAGATACAGCAAAGGGGAAAGCACACAGCAGAGTCGGTGCTTTCACAGAATCTGTGCTACTTCTCAGGTGAACTAGGAACAAGTTTCCTTGCTGTC
This sequence comes from Lonchura striata, assembly GCF_050655825.1. Taxonomy (NCBI): domain Eukaryota; kingdom Metazoa; phylum Chordata; class Aves; order Passeriformes; family Estrildidae; genus Lonchura; species Lonchura striata. Next base: position 68,800,090 of record NC_140707.1, on the reverse strand, counting down.
CTTTTACAGAGGAGCAAATGGATTCAGGTAACGGGTATGGGATCATTCCTGCATTGTACAGAGTTCTGGCACAGACAGATAAAGGAAATAAATTCCCTGCCTTGCAGAAGGGCCTCTCTCTTGTCATGCGACAGGTCAAGCTGCAAAGTGGAGCATAATTGCCCCAGCCAGAAGATTTCATTCCCACAGGCTGTCTGCCTGTTGCAGGAGTGGATCTCAGCTGTGATCTGTATGTCCCAGCAGCCCTAGGCAGCCTACAGCAACCTTTATGCTTGGGTTTGAAAACTGGACATGTTTCCACTTTTTTCCAGACAAGGGGGGAGGAAATCCAGGGTAAGGCCACAATACAAGATGAAAAGCTTTGAAAATAGCCTTGATGATTCTCATTTGTGCTATCTTCTCAGGGAATTGCCACCCTTATCCTCACTCCATCCTGCTGCTGCCTGAGAATCCTAGAATGGTTTGGGATAGAAGGAACCTAAGAGACCAAAGCATCCAGTTCCACCCCCTGCCATGGGCAGGGACACCTTTCCATTATCCCAGGTTGCTCCAAGCCCAATCCAAGCTGGCCTGGAACACTGCCACAGCTGCTGTGGGCAGGGGGGCCAGGGCCAGGGCATCACCAGCCTCACAGCCAAGAACATGCCCAGGTTAATATGATTTTCTATATTTCTTTATTTCAAGACAGGACATGTTTGCTGCAGATCAGCAGCAATGATTTTAGTCATCATGGCTGTAATGGCAAATCCCGTCCCATACCATCAGGGTTTACCTGATTAATAGATTAATAGAATGGGTGCACACGGCCACTGGGAGTGATTCATTCCCACACACCAAAGGGGTTATCGAGGTATCAGGCTGCTGCCATGAGCACAGACAGTGTTACTACAGTAAAAGGCTGAGAAGAAAGAGTGTGGACTGTGTGCTCTGCTTACTGAGTAGAAATGGGGACAAGCAGGAGTCAGCAGAGTGCCCAGGTGGTCAAGAAGGTCAATGGCATCCTGGCCTGTATAAAAAAATGTGGCAGCGGGACCAGGGAAGTGATTGTCCCTCTGTGCTGGGCACTGGGGAGGCTGCATCTCAAATCCTGTGATGAGTTTTGAGCCTCTCATGGCAAGAAAGACTTTGAGGGGCTGCAGAGGAGGGAAGGGAGCTGGGGAAGAGCCTGGAGCACAAGTCTGATGAGGAGCAGCTGAGGGAACAGGAGGGGCTCAGCTTGGAGAAAAGGAGGCTCAGGAGGGACCTTCTGGCTCTGCACAACTCCTGACAGAAGGATGGAGCAGCCAGGTGGGGGTCGGGCTCTGCTCCAGGGAACAGGGACAGGACAAGAAGAAATGGCCACAAGTTGTACCAGGAGAGGTTCAGGTTGGACATCAGGAACAACTTCTCCAAGGAAAGGGTTGCCAAGGATTGGAAGGGGCTGGAGAGGAGTCACCATGCCTGGAGATGTTCAAGCAATGTCTGAAGGTGGCACTCCATGGTTTAGTAACAGGGAGTTGGTTGGTCAAATGTTAGGCTTGAAGGTCTTGGAGGTCTTTTCCAACTGTAATGAGTCTACAATTGTATATAAATAAATAAAGTTTAAATTTTTTTTTTTCTTTTTTTGCTTCAGGAATCCCAATTGTAAGGCAACCCAGGATTTTATTTCACCATTTCCTGTATACAGTCAATACAATCAACTCTGCTCATCACCATGTAATATTGCAAGAGAAAACCAGAAGTCTTATTTCAAACCTTGGATTCAAACCCTGAGCTCCTACTGACCACCACAGATGTGATACATACATTTCTGATAGCAAAGCTTTGGTTTGCCAGGAGGAGTGAGAAAAAAAAAAAAAAACAAAAAAAAACAGGAGCAACAAGACAATACTCAAAAATCTTGATTAATCCATTTTTCATGCTGTAGAGAAAACTTTGAACTTGGCACAACCTGGGCTGTCCTGCATGAAGTTAATTTACAGGGGTTTTTTAAGTTCCCCACAGGAAAATCAGGCTGGATGAAGATTTAATCTAATACCTATTTAAGAGAGGTGTGAGTTTGTTAGTGGCACAAGGAACGAAAACGAATTCTTTCTATTTTCAATGCATTTACAAAAGCTCCTGGTAGTTTGTATCGTATTGTGTAGCAAACTGACCTGCACAGGGCTCATCTATCTCTGCTTATTGGTATTTAATTACCTTGATCTACCCTTTGGACATTATAAACCTCTGAATGTATGAAGTCTGAGAACACAGACACACAGATTGCTTCTCTTTCCATTATAGCCCTTTGTGTTCTGGGGATGCTGCATGATGCTGGGACAAAGTGACTTTGAACCTTCAGGGAATTTGTGGTCTCAGATGTAAAATTAGCAGCAAAGAGCCCAGGACCTGGCAGGGTATATCAAGAGATTCAGCAATGGAAAAAAAAATCATCTCTTCTTCCTTAAGGATTTATTCTCAAGATTTTAGAATAAATTAATTGCAACAGGAAAAAGGAAAAAAAAAAAAAAAAAAAAAAAGCAGCTTTTCACATAAATAGGAAAATGAAGATAAGTAAAACAACCTCCCCTACCCCACAGAAAATATTTCAACACTGAAGCAGATACCAGTCTCTTTTTCAGTTCTCCACATCTGCACTGCAGCCCACCTTGCTTCCCATGTGTCTCACATCCTCACCCTCACACAGCCAAACCTCTGGCAGTGTGTGACAGCACTGGGCTGGCCTGCAGGCAGGAAACCCCTTCCCCAGCCTGCAATCAGATCCCATTTGGACACAGACAGGTGGGGAGCCCAGCAGCCCCAGTGCTGTGGGGTTACACTGGCACACACCCACCTTCCAAGGCATAGAGAGGTGTTGGAACGCCCAAAGAGAGTCTGGAAAGCTGGTGAGAATACAGCTCCTCCTGGGCAAACCAAACCACTCAAAACTGTCACTGCAGAGAGGCAAAAGGCCTGAGAGAAAAGGTGACCTGTGGGTGCTGGTGGCTCTCCCCACAGCAGAGCCCTTCATCATCTTTCAGTCCACACAGATCCTTCCCAGGGAGCCCTTTGGGTCTTTGGTCTTCCACCTTCTCCCTCTCCTTCTCCACAAGCTCTGGCAATGAAGCAGGGCCAGGCAGCTTCTCCAAGGTCCTTTTCATCTTTTCCTCCCCACAATAGTGGCAGTGTTTCAGGTTTTTCTGAACTTAGGCACCCCAAACTCCTGAGCTCCAAGGCATCATCCACCTCCCCACCTTCCCCACAGCCCCACCACGGGCTCCTGTTCCAGACTGCTTTGGGATTTGGAGTGTCTGCACCAGCCTGTGGGTCTTAGACCAGCTCTGTTCTGCAGGAACAAGCATCCCAGTGCCAGGAAAATGGGCCAAGGCCAGGAAAGGCAGAAGGTGCAGGTGTGATGACAGCTTTCCAGCTTTCCCAGACAAACAGCTGTGTAGGGAGTGCTTCCCTTTGCAGAGAACAACTTCAGAGATGAGACAGGTACTGAGTCCAAAACTGCAGCTCTCTAAAATGATCTGGATAGTCCCACTCTTACCACATGCACTAAAATGGGGAGACTGGTTCACCTTGGACCTTTAGTAAGTGCAATTTCAAAAATACCAGAGTCTAAATAGCAGCATTTTTACTGCATGCTGTGTAATTTAACCTCCTTTCACTGCTCTGAGGTTTGCTGGGTGCATCACAGCAGAGCACAGAGACCCTGCCTGGCCCTTTAATTCCCACATCATACAAGAGCTTTCAGCTTCTCCAGCCCTCCAGTTGTAATGCAATGTGATTAAAGGTGGTGCTTTCCCCGGGTAAGCCTGACTGACTGCTCCATCCTTCATCCCCTGTGCATCCACAGCTGTTCTAGGAGTGCTGGGGATTGCCTCTGTTTCTCTGCAAAGATGGCTCTGCAAGGAAATCAGGAGCTCAAAGAGCAAAATTATCAAACCTGTGACCTGGCACAGCTGTGGGGTGGGTGCTGGCAGGGGTCAGAGAGGAGGAAACCTCCCAGGCTTCTGCTGAACATGGCCAGTTCTCCCTCCTCCCCAGCTTCAAGCTCTTTGCAGAGACAGAGCTGAGCAGAGCAGACAGGTGAGTAGGTGGGATATACAAAATACATGCAGCACTGGCCTTGTTTCAGCAGGGCTTGGCAGCTGGATTTCTCCCCCAATGTCTGAAAGGCTCTGCACTCCCCTCTAGAGCACACAAACATCTGCTGAAGTGGCTCCTTGTCCTGGAAGGGGTTGGCCCAGCAGTCTGAATCTGAATCCATGCAATATCTGAGGATATTTGCATCCTCCATGTGGCAGCAGGATCTCTGCATGCCACTGCAAGTGCTGCTTAGGAGCATCTTCAGAACAATAATCTTTTCCTCCTTTTACAGAGCTCCTCCTGGGAGCCCAGCCCAAGGATACTACAAGAAGAAATATTAGAATTTGTCCTGTAGACATTCCCAGCTGCATGGAGCAGGACTTCCTTCTCTGAGTCCTGGCAGAGCAGTTTCAGAGGCCAGTCACCACTGAGGAAAATGTTCAGACTGACACCACTGGGTCTGGTGCTATTTAATTGCACTGTTAATGATCCAGCTGAAAGGAAAGCATGAGACAAGACAGTCCATGTGAGCCCGGAGCAGATCATCCCAGAAGTCTATGTGGGCAATGGTTTGATACTGGTTAAACAGTGAAAGCAAACAAAAAGATAATTACAATAAAAATATCCACAAATTTGCTTAGGGAGAAGCTGAAAAAAGGGAGACACAGGTCTGGCCAGAATTGTGTCAATCATAGGACAGTTATGCTGGTACATGAGAGGTACAGCCAGAGATGCAGAATCAGATTTTTTAATGCATTCTCATTCCCTTGCATTACATCAGAAGGTATTTGTGCACAGAGTGCTCTGTACATTACACAGCTCCTCAGCAAGTCCATTAGGGGTTGGCTTCTGAGTCCTGATTTATGCTGATCCATGCCTTTATCAGGCTTTGAGCGTTGATTATGCACCATTTGCACATCTCCAGAAACCCATGGATACTGAAGATTACGGCTTGTGAGCTGGAGGAGACTCAAATGGTTTTCATTTATAATTTGCCATGGCACAGAGGGTACCAGAGACTCGACCTCTGGAGATAAAACCCACAATCCCTTCCAAAACCCACAAGAGATTGTTCCTTTTAATGTAACTGAGAGGCACAACCTCCATTCCTGGGATCCAGAACTGCTGCAATATGAAAATATTGAGAAAAGTGCTACAAAAGGGAACACATGCTTGGTAAAAACAATGTTTTGTGCCCAGAGATACCTTAAGCAATTGTCACCTGAAGGTAATCAGCAGTGCTTCCAAGAGCTGCTGTGAGGATATTGGCTCATCTAAACATACCATGCTATAAATTTAATCTAAGTGGTCTGAGGAGAGGGGAAAAACTCAACCCTGCAATTGCTGCCTCGGTGTAACCTTGATAGCTGGGAATCACATTCCCCCAATGAGCTACATATTTGTCTTTTCTTCCATTTTTATAGCACAGGCCTAATTTTCTTGCTTTGTATACAAATGAGAACCAAGAACAGCTTTACAGCATCCATCGGGGCTAATCCATAAATTAAAATCCAGCTCAGAACTCCCCACCTCTCACTTTTAATTTAAATATTGCTCATGGGAAGGAGCTCTCTGAGGAAGAGAATGATGCCTGTCATGCAGTCAAGCCTGAGCACAGCACCTCTATCTCAAAACAGGAAATTCTGGATGTGTCCAGCTGCCCTTTGGAGCTGAAGGATGGGTGTGATAGCAGAGGATTTGGGAATACTGAGCACAAACCTTTGCCAGTTGGTGCCCACACACCTCTGAGATGGGAATTGTGGAGCTCTGCAGTGCAATGTCAGACCCTGTCCTGCAGGATTTGGATACCAGACACCCACAGATGGCTGAGCCAGGCAGGAATTGCACTTTGTCAGTGTGAAACCAAGCTGGAGTTGTTCTGAGATCTATTTTTTATTAAATTCATTGAATTAAACTGCAGTTAACTGAAATGCTATACAACCAGGCTTTATTTTACACTTGTAATTAGTCCCATTGAGTTCAAAGAAGCTAGTTTTGTACAATATTTGCAGGGTTGGGATTTGTTTTCCATTTAATTGATATATCATTTGGCACTTGATATCAGCCCTTCAAAGGGAACATGAATGTTTTACATTTCAAAATCACTTTGTAGTGCATTCTGTATATCACATTATTCAAACTGAGGAGAACAACCTGCAAATTCTCACCAGCTCTACTCATCTGTGACTCTATTTTGTGAATTAAATGCCTGCAATGGACACAAGCCTACATTCCCCAAATTCTAGCTGATGTCAGTGCTGAAAAAGCAAAACCAGGCAGGATTAATCCCTGATATAAATAACCCCAAAAATCATCATTTTTTATTCTCTGTGTTTTGCAGTAGAGTTGGTAGTTAAGTAAATAAGTCTTATTATTTGTTTTTATAACTTGTGCCATGTTCTTTTCTTAATGTAACTTAACTTCTACCGAAAAAATCAAAATCTGAACTGAATGCAAGGCTCAGCTGGTTTCCTGTGAACAGCTCCATTCTATAAGTAAAATAATTTTCTGCCAAAAACGAAAAAGAAGTGAAATCAGATCCAGGGCCCTCTGCTGGATTGTGGGGAAATCCTTATCTTCCTCAAAATGATGAAATAATTAGCTGCCCTGGAAAGTTCAGAGTTTGCATCAACATAAAACCTTTGGCCTTTAACATTGTGTTTATGGAACCAGAGCTGCTCACAAGCAGCACTGCAGGAAGGGTTTCCCAGAGTAAGGCATACAGAATCTGTCCTTTTTGTGTCGAGGAAGAAAAAAATAACAACAACCCATTCATTGTCGTTTCCTTATCTGAATTCTTATCAACTCATTGCAGATGAACATGGTAGAGAAATAGATAAGAAAACAGAGACAGATCAGAACCAGTGAAGATGCTGTAGGAGGAAATGAGCTTTTGACCTTCACACAGTGTGGGAATCCAGAGCTTCTCTCTGCTGTTCTGGCAGGTCTGGGACCCTGGCAGGGGTCAGGAACCCCCCTGGACAGAGCCCCCAGAGACACTGGCTGTGATCTCTGTCCATGGAAAAGAGTTTTCAATCTTACAGGATGAATTACCAGCTCTGAGTGTTTGATATAAGTAATAATTAAGTGTGGCATGGGTGCAAAAGTAAAATTTTAGGATTCTAGATTAGGGGTTCAAAGGGGACAAGATGGAGGAAATTGGGTGTGCCTTGTCCTTTTTCTCCTTCTTCATGCCCTCCATGTCTCACTGTGGTGTTGGCATTTTTCTGTTGGTTCAGGCTGGGGACACACTGTCCAATGTAGGTGACAGATATTGGCACGTTCTTGTAAATCCAGTCCAGGGAGTTTCTGGTATTTAATGTTTGTAACATCCCACTGAGGGCAGAGCCCCACACGCTGCCCTGCAGGACAGAGCTGGGCAGGGCAGCAGAACATGTGAGAGATCAACAGAATAAACAACCTGGAAACCAGCACAGACCAATTATGGCTTCTGCTTTGGCAATGGGGCTGACAGACAGAGACTTTCTACAATCTTGGGATCACAAATACCACAGATTCCAACAACACAGCTTGGAAAATTGTTGAGAAAAATTCAAGCAAGTGGAAGGAGTTTAATATTTCCTGCACTTTATACTTGGAAGTCTTATTAACCCTCCCCCAAGATTTCCCCTGTCTTCAAGGGATGGAAAGGCCACATTTCCTCACAATCCTGACATCTACCCTAGGCAGCAGGAGCTTTATGGAGTCCAGGACCTCAGTCAACACAGAAGAATAGAGATGGGCTAGATGGGCTCTGGGGGATAAAAACAGTGAGATAACTGAGCTTGCAGGACAGAAAGGCTAAATCCAGATGGAAGGAGGGTTGTGATGCTAAAAGGAAACATTTCAGGTCAGAAGTGTCTCTGTTCAGCTGTTGGCAGAACAGGTTTCACGAGCTCTTTCTGGACAAAATTAGCCTGGATGCCACAACTGAGTCCTTCCTTCATGTCACGCCACAGAATTCCTGTGACATTCCCAAAAAGGCTTCTGAAAAAAGGCAGAATCTTGGCAAGTCTGGCTCTCCAGCTAGGGATGATGAATCAAAGTGAGATGAACACATCATAAGTGACAACATGATTCAATATAGAGTTGAAAACTTAAAAGCTGCATGATGCTGTTTGAGGCTTGACTTGTGAAAACAGGGAGGAATTATTTGCCATTCCATTTTTTATCTGGCTTTTCAGAGCTTTCTTAGCCCTACTTGCAGCTGTATCAAACTATCAGATTGGTTACCTTTGTGCTCATTAATGGTGGATACATGTTCACAGCTTTATATATAGTAGGTTTGGAAATAATTTTGGTTGATATGATCACTTCTGTGAAAGCTGAATGACACCATCTCAAAGCAGTGGCATGGATTCTGGATTTGCATTTCCATCTCCCAGCTGAAGCAGTTTAGCAGAATCAGTAGGAAATAATTAATGATTCTGAACCTATATTTTTGGTGGTGAAAATATTGCTGTCAGAGTTTTGTCCAGCTCTGGTATTCTCAGTATTGAAAGTTACATCAAGTGTGATCATGAAAAAGAAATGTGAGAACTTGAAGTCTTTTTTTACTTAAATTATTCATCTGTCAGTGTTGGACAGAGCCCAGAATTTCAATGCTTTTATCAATTTGATTGTATATTAAGAATAAAGTGTAACTGCCTGGCATCTGATGCGTGAGTGGGCATGGTCAGACAATAAATGCTCCCAGAGCATATTTATTTAATCAAGAAATGCAAGTCTCAGGGGGGTAAATTAAAAGATATCTCTGAGAACAATGAAATGACCTTGTACTGATATGCATGGAATGAGTCTTACAATGCAAAGAATCAAAACTGCAGTTTTAATTAAAATCAGAAAACTCACTGGGGGAGCTTAATTTCCCAACCATGACTACTTTAACTTTGGCTTATTTTCTAGTAAAACAGCCAATAAATGAAGTTAAAATCTGTATCTTCATCTTGTTAGAGATCTGTTCTGGTTTGCTAAAAACACCACTGTGAAGTCATTACCTTATGACTATTTACCTAAAGTATGCCTTGTCCTACTGCCACAGTGATAAACTACAAAGGATCCAGATTATCTCAAAAATGCACTAAATCTAAGCACCAGTGACTCTTCTTGTAAGAGAAAAACATTCTGACCTGCTCTTCAATCCAAGTTTCCACATATTCCAGTCTCCACACCATCATTTTCACCACTGGTCTGGAAAGCCCAGTTCCAGCAGCTCTGAACAGAAACCTTCTGCTGTGTTTGTCATTCAGATGACAGAACACCCTCCTGTGTGCCTGAGAAAGAGGAGAGGGATCACTGAACATTTCCAACATCTTATTTTCCCAAAGTAAAACACAAAGTTAAATGGCAGCTTAATACTAAACAAACAAACAAACAAAACAAACAAAAAAAACACCCAAAACACAAGGGATCTGCAGAGAGTAGCAAGCTGTTTAGATATAAAACTAAAATTAGTTTTAAAACTAAAAATTAGTAAAACTAAAATTAGTAGCTCATTTTGCAGTCTTCACTGGCCAATCCTTACACTTGAGGTCTGATCTTTTAGATACTGACTTTTATTGCCTCAGTTTTGTGAACTTTTCAGAAGCCACATGGCCTCAGAATTTGAGGTTCTTCTATGACATTTTGAACTATGTAGCTGGAATTGGTGGTCCTGAACCTCCTTTTGAAATCATAGATCCAGAGAATAGTTAGGACTGGAAAGGACCTTGCAGATCATCTAGTTCCAATCCTCTCCTGCCTGTTCCATGCCTCTCCTTCCTCTAGCCCAGGTTCTCAGGGTCCATGATCATCCTCCACATGAAATGTTTCCTCCTGCATGATCCTCTCTAGGAAGCAGATCTTGTTCATGCCAACAAAAAGGAAACCTAACACCACTTGGGGTGAGCAATTAAGAATCCCCAGCTCAACATTCATAAGTTATGGCCACCACCTCTTCCTTTTCAGCAGCTTTCAGAGCATCCTCCTCCCTGTGTTTTGTACTTTTGCCATTGAGCTCCAGGGTTGGAATCACCAAGGCCCCATGACATGACTCCTGATGAAGAGTGACAATTAAGACTGACTTTTTCATTGTGCTGGCACATTTTGAAATTACCTGGATTGTTGCTTTATTCAGCCTTATTTTAGACAACCCAAATGATGAGTCATCCATGAGTCCCTTTGAGAAAATATTGCATAACCACTCTCAGAAGTTTCTCAAGAAAGTAATTCTCTCCCTGTCCTTCAAATGTTTATGATCTCAAATCTACTTTCATCTTATAATACAGAATTGCCTAAAATATAAAGATATAAGGGACTTCCTGGCTTGCCAGACACAGTCCTTTTCTATTTCAGGCATCAATATCATATAAGCTGTTCACTGTCATTTGAAAATAGAGTGATCTGTCTCTCTTGTTTCTACTGAAAAGCAGTTCCAAAAACTCACTCCTCTTAGGGCTAGACAAATTCTTCTAATCTCCAGCCTAAATTTATTCATGGCCAGTTTAGAGCTATTTGTTCTTGTGCCAGCAGTGTACTTCAGCTTAAAGAACTTTTCCCCCTCCTCGTGTTTTCTTTGCTGATGTATTCATGGCTTTGTTAAAGTCATTCCCCATTTTCATTTTGCTGTGGGTTTTAAACGTGGTGCAATTCGTTCTGGTTTTGTTATTAACAGTTTTCTGAATCTAGCTGCAGTGCCACAGGTGTGCTTTTACCATGGTTAAATCAAGAGGCTTCAGGACATAATGCCCTGTGTATGCAGATCAAATCGACCACCTCCATTTCCATTTCAATATATCACTGTCATTCACTTCCCTGCTGCTGTGCACTTAACCTCTGCTTTTCTGTGTACCTACTTACATTCCTGCCTCCCCTTGAGAGCAGGAATATGGGGAAGAGGAAAGGCTGAGTGATTCCCAGATGCATCAACTTCCAAAAGAGGTCATTTTTTAAAACTAATTTCCAGATTCCATTTCCTAGTTGCTCTATATTTTTCCCCCTGGCTGGCGTTTGCATCCTGTTCCAGAGCTGGATCATTTACACATTTTTGCAGTTGTACTTTTAAGTGCTCTTCTAGATAATGGAAATTCATTAGATTTTTTCTAAGCCCAGCTCAGCTCACAATCATTCCCAGCATTTAGAACAGTCCATGATGTGCCTCAGACTTCTTCCCAGTCTCACCTAGCAGAGTCTTCAAAAACACCTCCAGAGTACTTCAAGGGAAATTAATTCTATGGCTCATGTACCCAGGAGTTAATTGAAAATCCTCCCTGCTTTTTCCAGGTGCTAAGCTTTAAGACAAGGCACAGGTAAAATTGTCCAACAAGCCCAGAAGTCAAAAGGGGTTGTGGAGTCTGGTCAGACAGCAGCTGAGAGACTTCTTTCATCCAATGGCTTGGTCATAAAAACTGAAGGCAGATAAAGGGAAAGGAGAAAAGAAATAAAGTAAGAATTATAAAGAGTCATAATGAGTCAAGATAAAGGATTGTTCAGGATCCTGTGTCTGAGACAATCCAGTTTCAGCTGTCTAGAGAATGTGCACAGGGGAAAATCAGGAGCTAAATGATCCTTTTCACAAGGACAGAAAATCCTCTGTCCTCCTTCATCAACTTACCCTTGCAGATTTCCTGAAATCTTTGCTGCAAGATTTCCCGAGTTAGATATTGAAACCACATCCTTCTGTTTAACAGCCTTTGATGGAGGCAAATCCATAAATTTGTCTAATCTCATTTTTAATTCATTTATGCTTTCAGCTTCCATGGCATCCTGTAGCAATGAGTTCCACAATTTAATTATAGACTGCTTGAAGAAATACTTCCTTCTGTTTGTTCAGGACCAGCTGACAATTTCATGATGTGCTTGTACAGTAAGAAATAATGGCTGTAGTTTCCCACTTACATCTTCCATGCCAGTGTGGAGCATAATTTATATATTTTATATACCTCTGTGATTTAGTCCTCTGCTTTCCACGGGGAACACTTCTATTTAGCCTCTCCTCATATGGAAAATATTCCATGCTGCTGATCATTTTCAGTACTCTTCCCTGAGATTTTTCTAGCTATATTTAAAAACAAATTGTCAATGAGGAAGTGGGAAGAGGTCAAACTGCTCACACAATGTAAGGTGTGGGTACATTGGGGATTTACTGCTGCAGTGTGCTGGATTTTTATCTCACCATTCAATGGTTATAAAATTTGTGTCTGTTTCTTTGGGGGTTTGATATTTGTTCCCAAATATTTTCCCATTATTTTCATTGAATTATACACCATGACTCAGATAATTTTTCTTGAGATGTGGTAGCTAATTTAGAGCTCATTGGTGCATAACTCATGCCTGTTCCTCCTCCAGCTATCAGTGTGGAGTTTAGTATCTATAGTTTCATGATCCAGTCACTCATATTTTATGAGGTCCTTTTTGCAACTCTTTGCAGACAGCTTTAGTTGTTACTAACCTAATGCCACATAATTTGCAGTCCTTGTTACATTACTCTTTTTTGATTCTTTAACTTCCTTTCTGCCTCATCAAGGTCAGGATTGAAGTGCTTGAGATAGTGTTTCATATTCAGACTCAGATATTTATTATTTCTTATCTATATCACAGTCTTACAAGTCATGAGTTCTACAGCGTTCTACTAACAACCTACAAAACAGCTAACCATCTTTCTCTACAAGGTATTTTAAGGCTAAACTATCCAATTAAGAAATGACATCTAAATTATTTTTACTTTTAACCCAATAACCAACCATCCACGCCCCACAGTGTGAACTTTTCTGTCCAATCACGCAAAACCACCCAAACCCATGGAGAAGAAGGTGAAAAAGAAGGACCAGCCTCTGCCCTAAAACCTCCATCTTGCTTTATATATATTACTATATCCTAAAATCTTAAACTTTAAGTTTTCCACCCTGTGAAATTACACATTTCTATCCAAACTCCACACCCATAATCCCAGTGCTATTATTCAATTTTGGAAGTCTTTCCCATGGCCTCAGGTCAAATGTAGTGTCCTCTTGAGGGTCTGTGCCTTTGAGCACAGAAAGCCCAAAACTCTCAGTATCCAGGGTTCCAAGAAGGGTTTTCCACATCATTTATGAGTATGATGAGCAGGACAAAGCCTGCACTTGTCCCCCCTGGTTGTTACTGGGAGGATCCATCCTTTGAACGCTCTTTTGCCCTCTCTGCCTTCTCCCTCCAGCCATCATTTCCCACTCTTTTGCCCTTAGCTCACTGAGCCTCCCCCCACTTCCCTCCCTCATGCCCATCTTGCTGATTCTTCTCACAACTCTGAACCTCCAGTTCCAGCTCTCCTGGGACAGAGACCCTTCCAGCCACTCGTGTGCTCTGGTTTTGGAGACCCTGCTCTTCAGGGAGCCTGGAGGCTGCCTGGATTTGTTACAACTGTCTTAACAGGACCTTCATCCATCTCCTCCCATCCTGGTGAAACACCAGACCAAAAAAACCCAACAAAACAAAACAAAACAAAAACAAAAACAAACAAACAAAAAAAAAACCCAATAAAAACCCCTCAAAAAAACCCAGAAGCAATAGGATCTAACCCACATAACCATCTTTCCATCTTTTGAATCCAGCTGCAACCCCAAAACTCTAGAGATTAAAATGGTGTGTAAACTAATGCTAAAAAACGTTGTTTCTTTCTGCCTGGCTTCTACCCAATTTGGTTCTCTGGTATCTCCTGTGGTGATTGAGACTTTAGGGGCATTAAAATCCCACAGAAAGACCAAATTTTTTTTCCAAGACAATTGTCAATACCAAACCTCACTGCAGTCAGTGAGAAGGGAATGTTTTGACCATTGAACCTGAATTTAGAAGAATGTTGCACAATTTGGTGCATCCCAGCCACACATCTCCAATTTCTGATTTGTCTCTCACACCATAATCTCATAAATTGTCCTCAGGGACACATGTGGTGCAGGCAGATTCATTTGGCCATAACTTTGAGTGGAAGAGATCAGGGCAGTGTGGGCTGTGTTTGATGGATCTGGGTGGGGAAATCAGAGTGGCCATTCCTTCCCCTGCAGCAGGAGCAGCATCCTGTGCCCTCTGTCACTGGTTTGATTGAGGCAGCACCACACTGTGTTTTCACTAACTTCTGTAAAGACATCTGAGATATCATTGTTTTATTGGAAATAAAGCCAAAAACCTGATCACAGGTATTATTTTGGGGTCTCACACAGGTATTACCAGTCCCCCCTCTAAATCCCCTTGAATTGAGTTTTGAGATGCTTCAAATGCATATTCCATCAAATACAAGGGAAATTTTGGATTCCCTCTTTCCATTACATTACAGAATTCTATTAAAAAAGCAATCAAATTTCCCTGGCAAGAGAGAATCAGTCTAACTTGATCCTAGTTCAATATGCAGAGTTTCATTATCATCGCCCAATTTAACATCTTTCTCATTCTTTCTCCTCTATTTTTTTTTTCAGCATGTCCCTAGAAATGTGAGCTAGTTTTGGAAGGGAAAAGCAGACTCCTGAGTCTGTCTTTATTAGCTCTGTGGCAGCACAGTCCTAGATCTGTCACACTGCTAGAAGCTGCTGGGGCGTTGGGTGGCTTTTTCGAAGCATCCTTTGTGGTTGAACTGTACCAACACCAAGCAGCAAATTAATCCACCTCAGTCCTCTACTTGGGTAATCTTGAGGCTCAGAGCTTGTCTTCCAAACATGCAAAGACAGTTAAAAAGGCTTTATTCACTATGTGCCACCACCATTGCAGTACAGTACGTGCACTTCCTCCGTGGATTTATTCATGGATGTCATAAGTCAGAGAATATTTTAGCATCCTGTTATTTTTAAATACCTGAGTGTTTCTGAAATCAGACTTAATGCCAAACTTAGTTCAAGTTTGACCCTAGCCTAGCATGTCAGCCTCTTTAATGGTTTGTCTAATTGTTTTCAAACATTGATTAAAAATTGTAGCCTGGAAGTTCAGAAGAAATTACTCACCAGTATGGTTTTGAATTTTTAAAATTGCATGTTTCATGGTAGTAAGTCTGGTGTACTGGGCTGCAAACAGCAGAGTGTTATGACTCTATTTCTTCCAGCACAACTATTTATCATACTTATCTTTTCCCCTCAAACCTACAGAGCTTTTGTCAGGATATTATCTTATCCTCACAGACAATTGAACCTAAACAGCCAAGTAGTTTTTTTTTTATTTTTCTCTAGATTTCACATTTGCTTCTATCCTTGTTAGTATTTTCTGGTTTTTTCCTTCAACATACAAACTGTAAGAGAAGCAAAGAGACTTTGGGAATTCCTTTTGGCTTTTCTCCTTTTACTGTGGTTCCCCTCAGATTCCTCCAGTTCAGTTCTCCCTCAGTTTGTTGTCTCACAGCCACAACTGCTCTCCATCACTGGAAAAATGCTGTTATCCACAATTTTCGATCCTCTGTGCTCCCTCTGCCTTCTCTGTTTTGGAAGAATCTATTGTGCTGCTTAATTCCCCAGAGCTGTAATGAGAGGGCCTTCATCATCTACTTAAGTTTTTATAAAATTCATAAATATATAAGTAAGGACTATACAAGTGTATATCCATCATTTTGAAGCATTTCTCTTCAAACACTGGAAAAACAGGAACATAATCCTTACATTGGGAAAACAAGCTTCAGCCTAATCCTTATCCAGAAAGCTAATTAGATTCTGAAGTAGAGAACTGGTTCATAAAAAAAAAAAAAAGCTGCTAATTAGCATGTTTTCCCATCTTTTACTCATCTGTTGGAATTAATTTGGTCTGTGGGAAGCACAACCAAGAAAAAAGTCTCATCAGCTGAATTCATTAAGTCTGCTGTCCCTCCTAAGCCCAGAAGGAAATTTCTCTGCTCACATGTGAGTGCTGCTGTCGATAGCGAACCAGCCTTTGTTGCTGTTGCTCCACTGGGTTTTATAAAGAGTTTCATTTAGTGAAACAAATGATTTGAAGCACAGCTGGCCCGAGTTGTGCTCAGGAATATGATGCTATACTACAACCAGCATTCTGGGGAGCCACGTTTCCCTTCCTCTGCAGGGAGCCAAGCACCTGATGCTGTCAGTGTTTGTGTTTCTGCCAAGAGAGAAATTCTCCTCTTCCTTGTACTGGCTGGAAATTCCTCCTGAGACACAGACCCACGACTTCTCCCACTCTGGGAATGAACAGTGACTGCCCTTTGGCCATGTGGACCTCATGTGTGCATTTTGCTTTTTCTGCAGGCTTTTGAAACGTAAATTTTAAGGAATTTAGAGATTTTAGAGGAGCTAAGATTTTAGTTAGAAATAAGCCTTACTAGAGTTAATTAAAATAATAATAATAAATGAGTAGGCCTAGATGAAGTAAGGAGTTAGTAGTTAACTAGTAATTGATTATTTGTCAGCACAATGTTTGGTTAGCTGGGTTTATAATGAAGAATATACAAATTGACAAATAGCTTTTAGGAACATAAGACAATTGTGGGGCTCCTCTGTTCTGAAACCAATTGAAGACAAGGAATGGGAGTTGTACCAAGAGTTCATTTGTCATATTTGCATTGAAAAGGTAGAAAGGTCAGAAGGAGGAAGACTTCTTTTACTTCCTCATTTTGGGACCCCTCCCCATGAAAGGGACACCGACCCATTTCAAGGAACAAACTAGGCATGCTTAATAGCTTTTGGAGTGATTAGCATACCAAGCGGGGAATGGGATGTACCAAAATGATGAATATGTATTTGTATTTTGTGTATTCAATACTTGTACGGATAAAAAGACTCTGTAATCACCTGGAAGGTGTGGTGTGTATTTGGGAGCTATCCCACACGCTGCCCGGCGTCGAATAAACACACACTTTCTAACTTTAAACTGTTGGAGAGTTTTTGTCCGTTGCAGTTGAATATCGGTACTAGATCAATATCCATATTTTTTTAATTTTTTTTTCTTTTTTTTGCTTTTTCTTTTGTGGGGGGTGATGGCGATGATGTTAGATTTCTGCTTTTTTCCCAGTTGCATCTAAAAGAGCACAAGAGATTCAGGTCCAGGTCTTATTCTTGATAGTACAAGGGGAAACGGTCTAGAGCTGCACCAAGAGAGGTTCAGGTTGGATATTAGGAAAAATTTCTTCACTTGAAGAATAATTAAGCATTGGAACAGGCTGACTTGGAAATGGTGGAATTGCTGAAATTGCTGAAAGTGTTCACAAAGTGAGAGTATGTGGTCACAGTATGGTTTAATTGAAGCTTGATGATCTTGAAGGTCCTTTCCAATGATCTTTAAATTATTTTATTACTCTATCATGTTCTATCTTTTTTATTATTTTATTTTATCATTCTTTTCTATTCTATTTTCTTATAAATAATGAGAGAAGTGGTAAGATGAAGGTTTGGAAAAAGTGTGTACATGAACTTTACAACATCAGATGTCACACAAACAACAGAAGCATCAGAGAAAAGCATTTTCTTCACTCCAAAAATAAAACACTGGAGTGTCCTGAGCCCTAGGAAGAAAGACTGGTGTATTATATTGCTAAAATAATTTCCCAGAAACGTGAGTGCAGCCTTTCAGCCACACTTTTGAAATCATAATCCCTCTCCCAGAGCAATTGAAGAGAGTTGTCAGGACTCTTGATACTCAGGGCTGCAGTGGCTGTCACCTCTCCTGATGGAACCACTCCACATTTCAGATGGACTCAGTCACGTGGGCTTCTCAAAATTCTCCTTTGCCTTGGCAAAATCAGCACATCAAACTGGCAGAGCACAGTCACTTCATAACAGAAATTCATACGTAATCCTTTTGTCCTGGAACATTTTTACCTATGGCTATACAAGAGGGATCAAAGACACCTTTTTTGCTGCTCCTTTTCAAAAGAAATATATCAATTGTGGTCCTTAGAACTGGGCTGGAATTCTTCACTTTTTTTTTTTTTCTTTTTTTTCAAATTAACTATAACACAAAGAGAGAGCCTTAATTTCTTCTTTAAAAAATAGAGTTGTTTTACAGTAATACAAGATGATCATCTCTCAGTCTTCCTTTGCCTAAAGTATAACATTGTTTAGCAGCTTTCAGGATGTTTCATTACCTTATTCATTCACAATATTAACTTTGATTATTAATTCTTTATTTCTAGTGATTTTGAGTTCTTTAGACTGTGTTCTAACTATTTTACAGTGGGGACCTGGTAACAGATAAGTATGATTTCCCGTTAGATTATTTCAAAAATGGCCTGATGTTTTTCATATTTATATTTTGAGGTGTTTTGATATTTTAAGCTGTTCAAAACTCTAAATTGGGGGGGTTCTCCTCTCTCACAATTATAAGTCAAAAAGCAAATTAATTCAATTTCCTGCTATCAATCTTCAGCTCATGACTTTGAACAAGAAATGTATTGCTTGGGCAACACAAAGGAAAACAAATTTGCACAATTAATTCAGAGAGCTGACACAATCAGATGAGACTTTGAAACTTCCAGGTTCTTGCTCTCCTACAGAAAATCTAGAAGATAATGTAATATCAAGGGGTCATTAAGAATACCATTTTCTCTTGCATTCACTATCTTTCTCTGCTCATTTGGATTAAAATTTGTCATTCATCTTTGATTTTGGAATTTTCACTACCAGATGCTTTTAAAAGCAGATTACAGAAACAGGACAGGGCTATGGTTTGGAAAAAGTCCATTCTGCCTTGAAGTGAAGGGGTGCCTTCCAAAGTGGCTTGCTAGCCTTGTTTCTCTGATGCAGACCAAAAATATTGATAAAAAAAAAAAGAAATACAAGAGAAATAAAAATATTCTTTCAAAGACTTCCTTAAGCTCATTGTGTAGGAGTCCATTACATGCCCAAAACAATGGATAAAAATATTCTTGTTCTGCAAATCACATCAGCAGTTCTCTTCATTAAAAGATACAAATAGCTCAAGGAAGATTTGCTGATATCAGATTTCGGGTGCTCTTGTCATTCTGTCAGAATGAGATTATAGGGCTTGGGCAGTTGTTTGTTGTTTTTTTTTCCCATAGAGACAGAACTATTAAGGTATTATTTCATCCTGGAAAACTGAGGCCACTTTTTCCAGACCTGCAGGTTTTCAATTTCCATTGTGTCTCAGAGAGGCAGGGATCTGCTGCTCACCATGGAAGAGCGTAGGAAATTAATTCCTCAGGGGAGAATTCCTCATCTTTGTTGTTGAGAATTCCTGCATTTCTTTGCTGCTCTCAAGTGCCATTTTTTTGCCATAAATGGTAGACAAAATATTCAGTGCTACTTTTTTTTGAGGTTCCCATTTCCTGGTTGTTGCAGTGTGGCTGCAGCATTGGCTCAAGAACTCTTCTGACCCCTTTTGTTTGCTCCTCTCTGCCACCCTGGAGCAGGAGGTCTTGATCCTGAAGTATCCAGGCTCTGGGAAAGGATTATTCATAAGGATAAGACTGAAATGATTCTTCCACACCTGCTCTGACAGTTGGGTTTCATGTCCTGTGTGTAGACAAAGCCCAAACCACAGAAGAATACAACCAGAATCCATCCTTCAGTGGGGAAAAAACTGCCATCATTCCATGGCATTCAGTGGAGCTGCAGGAGGGCACAGAGACTGCAAATGAGGGCCAAAATTAAAGCTTTTTGTGGATTCCCTGTCCCTGGAAGCGTCCAAGGCTGTGTGGGATGGGACTTGGAGCAATTTGGTCTAGTGGAAGGTGTCCCTGCCATGGCAGGGGTTGGAATGGAATGGTCTTCAAGGACCCACCCAACCCAAATTATTCCATGATTTTATGATTCACAAGCCTGTAATGACACTATGTGCCATAGAATATTTATTTTTGTTTCATTGAAGTTTGTTCAGGCCTTGGATGAAAAGAAAGATAAAAAGGATGGGGACAAAGACAATGATGTCTTTCAAAGTACTGGTGCAAGCACAGTTTCTTCCTTTATAAAAATTAGAAATATTCTTCATCACTAAGATGAGAAGCACACTCAAATTCTGTATATGCAGATCCTCTTTAGAAAGCTTGGAGAATTTTGTTTCCTCCCTATAGTAAAAAATGCAGTGGCCCTGGTTCAGGGAAGAAATGATGATGTCTGGCTCCAGATCAGAAGGCTGAAGGATTGCTTTATTAATACTATACTATATTACATTTATATATAATTTAAAGAGATATTATACTATTTTACATACTTATTTCTTACTTACTTGTCTAACAACAAACTCGTGGCTCTGTGCTGAGAGCCCGAGCCACAGCTGGATCCCATTGGTCACTGACCCCAAACCTTCACCAGAATCCAACCCAGAAATCACTGCAGGTAAACAATCCCCACACCACATTCCACATGGGGAAAGCAGAGGAGTAGAGATAAAGATTGTTTTCTCTGCTTCTCTCTGTGCTTCTCCTGAGAGACAGAATTCTGTCTCTCTGTCCAGAGACTGTGAATGTCACATCTCCCCCTTGGAGAAATTATTTACTTCATCATTCATAGGGTTTCAAAAATAAAAATTGTAATCTTTAAAGGGTTTAGTGCATTGGATATCATTGATAATTTACAAGGAAGGAAATTAAAGCTGAAATTAGTGAAAAACATTACTTTGCACTTCTTTTTCCAGACTGTCCATGAAAATACCAGGATGAAGTTTCACAGGTGCTGATTTCTAACCTGATCCTGCGGAGACTGATGATGCAGGAATATTCAACACAGACACAGCAGGTCCCCATTGATGCTGACAATACTTCACATATATTTTACAGTACATTGGCCAACCTAAAGTTGCAGTGGCTGGACATTGCTGCACCTTCCCTTGTCATACTCAAAAGCCCTCTGCTACCAGCTGCAGTTTTCTGTAGCTTTTTATCAGCTCCTATTCAATTCATTTCAGCATCCATCAGTGAGGGTGTGTCAGCAGTGAGCAATCAGGTTTGGTTTCCAGTTCACAGCTGAGACTGTGGCCTCCTTTCCTGGGTCTCAGACAAAATAAATGAACACACCATTACAGGGGATGTCTTATGAGTGCTGTACACCAAAGAAAAATCCCTTCTTTGGGCTTTTTCTCTGTCTACATCTACTTGTTAACCTGTGGATCACGTTGGTTAATTTAAGCAGAGCACTACAGCAGGAGATCAGGCTGAAGCAGTTTGCTGTGGATGGCCCTTTATCCCTTTTCTGAGCCAAAGCATTCCAAGCTGGGAATACCCATTGTGCAGCCGTAGCCCTCACACACCTGGAGTGTCAGAGCTTTTAGCTCTATTGAAGTGCATATTGCTAGAACATCAGCTTTTAATTAGGTAATTCAAATAATTTTGTGGGCATAACTTCATTACTTACTACTCAACAAGTCTGTGCCATTTGTAAATTTAATTGGGAGGGACCTGTGCTCCCATTTGGATGGTCAATAAGATGATTAGATAGCTTTATTGAATTGATCAATAATCATTAACATTCTTTTTCCCCATTTTGATATATGCTTTTAAGTCAACTTCTTATACAATTAACTTGTGCCCTGCAAATTCTATTTTATTCTATACTGCTTATTTTCATACATTTGGGTTCATAATTTGTGTGTTATTTTCCCCTTGCAGCCTGTTTATAACAACATTCCTCTGTAGCTACCTAGCTGATGGTTTCTGAACAATTCCCTGCTTCCATCAACATTTTCCATTTTCAAGCTAATCTCCCTGTCAAAATTTATGTCAAAAATTGCTGTGAGCTCTGGGACAGTGACCCTAACAAAAAATTGGCATGCATCCATTACTGCACAGTGATAATTTTTGTTTGCATAAAGTGAGCGTGCCAAGACCATGAGTCACTAGGCAACTGCTAATTTATAGATCAATGCTGATCTCATTTCTGCCTGTGAGCACGACACCCAGACCAGAGCTGGCTGAAGAAGTTACTGCAATAATAAAACATTCTATAAGTGATGTCCTACCTATTGTTTCTAGAAGCACTAGTAAAGCTTTATTGGTTGGGGTATAATCTCCTTACAGACTCCCAACAGCTGTGCCCAAAATACTCTGAGATAACTCAGCCTTCCTATGTGCTTCTGCAGATAGATGAGAAACAGCCCCACTCCATGCAGGCAAGTGACAGACCTGACAAAGTTTTACCCCATGGAATCCTGAAGATGAGGCTGTAACTAGGCTGGGATGCTGCCACAGTGCTCCCTAAATAATACCTATTTTTGGCAGTGCCAAAACCAAGCAAGTGCTCTCTGCTCTCCTCCCCTGAGCACATCCGTGCCTGTGGCTCATGGGACTCTTATGAACACCCTCAGTGCATCACCACTCCTGCATCAAACCCCCAAAGTCTTGTTTTGATGCCTTAGGATTTAGCTTTTCTATTTTTCAGGTCCTGTACTGCTTTTGTGTATAACTCTAAAACTCCATAGCCTGTCAGCTGCTCTTCTCCCTTTTTGTTCAGACAAAAAATTCCTCTCTTGGCCTGAAACTCAAGGACACCTCATTGTGTCAGGCCTGAGAGATGCAAATAACAGTGAATTGGGGGGACAAACTTGGAGTAAATCACTTCATTATCTGAAACTGTATTTGCAGAATTAACCCCTGATATGTAAATGAACCAAACTTGTAACTGTATGAAAATCTTGTGACTTATTTCCATCTTGGGTGTAGCCCCTCAGAGGCTTTGACTGCCCAAGGTGTCCCTAGTGAAGGCCTTCAATAAATACCCATTTTTATTCTCTTAATTTTGTCTAGCCTCTGTTTTAGCCACTGCACAGCATCAGTTTCAGTAATAATTTTCTCAACCTCAGTGGGAATAAGCACTCTGCCTTGTCAGATGGAGGCATCAGTGTCAGCAATCAGTTTTCCAGCTGTTGCCTGTGCTTATCCTGCTTCCAGTCACAGCCGAGGGGGTGACATTACCCAGGTAGTGTCTGTAAATCTGTTATTTGAATTGCTTGTAAGACATAGCTGCATTTCATATCAAAATATTTCTACTGCTAAAATCATTAGGAAAAAAACACCCAATCCGAAAACTGTCTCATGTATCTTACCTGGTACTAAAAGAAAATGATAATGGTTTTATTAAGGCTAAGGCACAGAGAGCCAAGTTTCTGAAATGGAATCTCTCTTAAACATTTACATGAGCTCCATCATGACTGCTTCTTGCCATTTAATCTGACATTTCACCTAAACAGGCACTGATTTGTAGAGATGATTCCAGAAGCACTTGGATTACTAAATACCACAGTCAGAAACACCCAGTGGTACAAAGCAGAAGCAGACAAAAAGCCACACACAGATGACAAACAGTATTTTTTTAAGGATGGGGGACCCTTCTACAAAGAAATGCAAGGATGACTTTTTAGCAATGTCAGTGAAACCATCAAATACCAACAACAGTAGAGGCAGAGACAGAAACACGTCTGTGGCACACTGTGGTCCATGAGAATCTGAGAGCATCAGTTTCAAAAGTTTCCATGGCAGTCAGCAAAAGTACAAGGACAATTCCAAAAGTAAATATACAGCAGCAAAGCAACATCAGCACTTTAAACAGTTGCTTTCACTGCTGTGAAATGATTTCAAATTATAGTAAAAGGCATTAGGAGAATTAGAGCAGAATGTGCCACAGCAGAAGGTGAAAGATAACACTCAAAGTGATTAATTCAGTCTGAGATAGGTTTAAAAATCTTTTACATTGAAAGTGAAACCTAGCAACTGCTGCCAGACATTTTAAAAAATACTGTACCTGCAAATACACTTTTTAATGTCTTTATAAACCACCACAAGATTACCTAGCAGTAACATTAGCAAGTTTTAATGAGCTGAGTTAATGATTAATGTAATGCCCTGTATGTTTGCTGCAGCTAAAGTGATTAAGAATATTAGGCAGTGAGATTTGAGGCTGCCAGAGCTGGTCACTCTGAGATGATTCAGTTACCTAGAAAGGGCCAAGGTGTTGATTTGTACAATAATTCCCTCCTGGTAAGATAGGAGCTCTTTCCAGTCAAGCAGAAATTCCTATACCCAAATTAGATCATTTGGCTTTCCTCACTGCCAACACTGAGTCATCCCCTCAGACACTCAGAAACAAAAGCAGTTCCAGTTTGCTCCTGATAGTACCAATGAATCTCTGAATTTGGATGCCATGTCCAGTTTTAATGCTTGTTCATTCAATTACTGTTTAAAAATATCAAGCAGATCACAAAATGGTATCAGTCAGCCTTGTTGCAAAAATTAATTTACAGAGCAGATTGTCCCTAATGTTCTTTGTCAATGAGAAAGGAAAGAAAAAAGGAGTAAATTGCTGTCAAGGAGAAAGGAAAGAAAATAATTTGCTGGACAAGAGCCTCTTTCTTGCAGGAGGTGGTGTAAAGGGAACACAACACTTATGCAAAATTACATAAAAATATTTCTAAAGAAAGCTCAGAGCAGACGATTGTTTTGGACCTTTTCCCTTGAAATAGAAAATGTACACAATATTCAGATGAGTAACATCTCTTTATTATAATTTCAAATTGTTCCATTATGTACTTACCACGATGTTTTAATTCAGGAGAACATATTTGGACTCATAATCTTGTTACAGGCTTCTGCTAGAAGAAGATAAATATAAATATAAATATAAATATAAATATAAATATAAATATAAATATAAATATAAATATAAATATAAATATATGTGTATATTATGTCTATGTCTATGTCTATGTCTATGTCTATGTCTATGTCTATGTCTATGTATGTATTTATTAAGCACCTATAGATACTAAGTCCAAGATCAAGCCAAAACATCTTTTGCAAGGTAGAAATGTGGAAGGTTCTGCTTCCTGTGGACTTGGAGGGACATCTTGTGACAGGAAAAAGCAGAGCAAGCAACGAGCTGCAGACAGATCTGCCCTGGCAGAACAGCAGAAGATGCTTGAGCAGTTTTCTCCCTCTCTCCTAAAACTGTTTTAAAAATTTAATGCAAAGACTTCAACGAAAATCTTTCCAATTTGCAATAAATTTAGCCTCCATACTCATAAACCAGACATTTGTTTCAGTAAGGATCCAATTTTCTGCCAAGCAATCCTACCCCTGGTAAATGTGCAGCTGCTCTCTCTGCAAAATAATGAAGGGAAAAAAATCCCCCCCAAAAAATAGTGATTTAATTATAATTGATCTTACATTGATAAAATTATTCCAGTGTAAATGTCTCAGTGAGCACTTCATTTTTGGTTTGACAATGGCCTATTTCATCTGAGGCTCACTTTTGTCACTGATTTCAGCTTCAGTAAACTTCTGCAGCTGCCCCACGGACAGGACAGAGAAAAACTCCCTAACCCTCTTTTTTTGACATTCCACAACCCAGTTTATCAGCCCCACTCCACCACTCTGCACAGGAACAGAGCAAGAGGAGATGACACTGCAGCTCAAATTTGCAGCCCAGCAAAGGGATGGGGAAGGTCTCCAAGGGGTTCTCAGCCAAGCAGGGCTGAGGAGCTCCAAAAAACCCATTTTCCACTGTCCCATTAGGGCAGGAGCACTGCTCCCATGGAGAGAGGCTGGGAGAACTGGGGTACTTCAGCCTGGAGAAGAGAAGGCTCCAGGCAGAGCAGCATGCATTGGCCAATCTGCAAATGCCAGGTAAAACATGGAGTAATAAATCTATGAGGAGGAAGAGTCTGGAAACTGAAAATTCAGTTCATGATAATGAAGATCCAGAGAGGATGTGTCCAGAAGTGTGAGACAGGCTTTGAGTATAGTTATGTCTGAGTTATTTACTCTGTTATTTACTGAGTCCAATGGAAGGAGAAGTGGGTGCAATTCCTCATCCTTACTTTTGAAGGTGGCCAGAAGAGCTTATATTATAAAATTATCTGGATGTTTAGAATCTCCCAACCACCAACCACCAGGGAGATCTCAAATAACATTTCAGTGTCTCAAGGACCTACAAGAGAGCTGGAGAGGCACTTTTGACAAAGCCTTGGAGTGATGGGACAAGAGGGAAAGGTTTTAAAGTCTCTGAGGGCAGAGTTATATTGAATATTAGGAAGAAATTCTTTACTGTGAGGGTGGTGAGGCCCTGGCACAGATTGCCCAGAGAAGCTGTGGCTGCTCCATCTCTGGAAGTGTCCAAAGCCAGGTTGGATTGGGTTTGGAGCAGCCTGATCCAGTGGAAGGTGTATTCAGGGTGTAGTTTTTTGTGTAGTGGGGTTAATACACCGTGTAAGTGGATGTCTTGGTTTGAAAAGACAGGAGTCTGTGAAGGAAGGCAAGAGCCTCCCATGAAATGGAAAAGGTAAACCCCCTCCCTCCAAATTACCACTTTCAATATTAAAAGGCTCTCAGGCAAAGATATGGGAATGGGAATAACAGTTCTTTACTAAGAAAAAAAACTAAATAATTTTTTTTTAATGTAATTAGTGCAAACAAAACTACTGATAGAGTCAGAAACCCTGAGGAGTCAGGGTGTTGGGAATAGTCCAGTTAAATGGGGGCTGCTCCTCCTGGAGGGGCAGATGAAATGCTGCTGGAGCAGGGATCTGGAGAAGAGTGGAGTTTTCTCTGAAGGTCTGGTGATGGAGCAGATGGGCCTGGTCTTCCTCTGGGAATCCAGCAGAGAAGAAGCTGCTCCTCTGGGAATCCAGCAAAGGGCTGCCCTGGTGTCCCAAAAATGCTGATTTTATGCAGGTAGGGCTGCTTGGCTCCTCCCTCTGGGTGGAGCATCTCACCATGGGCTGGTGGAACTTTCCCAGTCATGCAGTGAGTCACTCCATGGCCATTAACAGAAGATTCTCCCCAGAGGGAGACATTGTTCTTGGAAGAGATAAGAAAACTGCCCAATTTAGCAGAAGATACCTGCCACACCTCCAGCCCATGGCAAATAGAATACATGCTTATCTTACAAGCCAGGACAGTGGAGCAAAATGAAAATATGTGTTAATTCTGAAGATTAATCATAGCAGCGGTGTGATTACTTCATAACATTCTGGCAGAGGTTTTTACACTCTCAATTATATTCTGGTAGATTTTTTTTCACACATGCAGAGGGGTTTTTGTTGGGGTTGAGGTTTTTGGGGGATTATGATCTCTTTCTGGTTTGTTGTTACTTCATCTTTATGCTTTGTGTAAATAAATCTTACTGAGTCTAAGGATAAGTGAGTGCAATTCCTCACCCTTCCTTATGAAGGCAGTCAAAAAGGCTTTTACTACATTGTTTTCTGAACCTTTGGACTCTAAGAAAGAAAAAAAAAAGTTTATTAAAAAGGCAGTGGAATATTCCAACCAATTTCAAATTTCTTTTATTGTGATCCCCATTGTACTTCCATTAGAAATACAGATTTTGCAATGCAATAATTGAATTTTTTTTTTAATATTTCAAAATAATTGTAACATATTTTATTTTACATGGAAGGTACATTTTGGGGCATGGTATAAGGTACTCCTGAAAGACTGTGCAAATGTGCTTTGGGAACAGAAAAAAAGCTACTTAATTGCTATATACTAAGCAGGACCAAAATTGCAAACACCTCAGATTTAGTGCAGATAAAGTCTTAAAAGACACATTTGATGTTAATCAGCTCCCTTTGATTGGCTGTAATGGCACAAAGACGTTCTACTGCATAATGCATTTTGTACAGCATGGACATAAATAAAATAATATTTGCATTCCCAGTACAGATGAAATTGATCATCCTATGAGGATGTTGATCAAGAGGGACTAAAAAGAGAATTGGTTTTCTCAGATTATCCCAAGTTTGTACACACAAAATACTCCTCAAATACTTTTTTTAAATATAACATTTTCCTTGGATAAAGTATTCAAAAAGTTTCAGACCTGCCTGTTGCTCAAGGAGCTGTGGATTCTGCTGCTGTTTAATTCCTCCTTTGGAGGAATAAGTTTCCTTTCCAGACAAGTATATACAATTTCCAGCACCTTACAACAATAATTTTATTCTTTCACAAGCACTCCTTTGCTCAAGGAAGAGGGCACAGTTCAAAGCAATCAGGATCTGGCACTTTTTCACTTAAATATTGAAAAATCCCATTTTATGTATGGATCAAATGTTACTTATTAGAAGGTTCTGTAATCTAGAACCTCTTTTTGGATTCTTTTCTCTCTCGTTTGAAACAATATTTAAAAAAAATAATTAAATTGAAACCTTCTGCAGGAAATTGGTTAGATAAAAGACACTTTAAAATAATACTTTACTTTAGAATATCTAGTTATTTTTCTTGAATTGTGGTAGCTGCTACTACTTTGTTGCCATGATTGAAAAGCTTTCTCAGAATGTTGCACAGAGGGTGGGATCCCAAATTATTTGGAACTAACAACTTTCTGTGCAAGCTATTAATAATTTGATTTAAAAAGTGACATTTGGTTTTCAGTGCTGAAAAGTAATAATTCTTCTGAGAAAATAGACAGTAGATGGTCTTCAAAAATGTGTAATTTTGCAAAAGATTTTTTGTTATTGCAATGGAATTTCCCAGATTGAAAATATGGAAGGTCTAAAGAAGTTCAAACTAATTTGGTTGAAAAATAACCTGATGAAGAATATGGAGGTGAGTCTTGTGTTCTTTTTAGGATTTGTTTTCTTCTAATGTATGCTATTTAAATAATATGGTAGATAAATGGTCTAATAAGTGGGGAACTTATAGAACTGTTGAACAACAAGGAAAAATTATAACTTTAATTTATAAGAATTAAGGCTGAAACATTATTTAGATTTGCTTAGCTGTCAAAGTTTTCTGCATATTCGTAAGTCATTAATTTTCAAATATTTTCTGAGATTCTTCATAATAAAAAGGGGTTTTAACTTTTCTTATATGCACAGATTTTTGCCTCAACTTCAGTATTATGTGAAAGGATTGCCATGTGGTTTTTTGCTGTTGCTGCTGTTGCTTTCTTTTGTTGTTTTGTTTTGTTTATTTGTTTGCTCTGTTTTGGGTTTGTTTTTTTTTGTTGGGTTTTGGGGTTTTTGGTGTGTTTGCAATTCTTTTTATTCTGCTATAACTTGGAGACATAAGCTCCTTTTCAGGAGGAACTTTTATCCTGTCTTTTTCTTAGACTCTTATATATCAAATAATCTGTTAAAAATTATTTTTCCCCCATGCTAACCTTTGAATTGGAAGCTGGAGCAGAACCAGCAAGACCTCTGTGATCAAAAATTTGGCAGATAATGGGAGAAGAAATGTGTGAATGCCTTTTTCTAGCAGAAGACCACATGGTATTCTGGATTCCCTGGCTCTTCACACCCCAACAGGGAGAGGAATTGCTGCAGCTTTTCCCTTGGGAGAGAATGTGGGACAAAAGGCAGAGGGAGATACAGATACCAAAACAAAAGCAGTCAGAGCAGGAGATGAAGGAGACCAAATCACTGTCAACCTTCAAACCTGTTAAAAAAAAAAAATTTAAAAAAAAAAAAAAAAAGAGAAATTGGATCATATAAGTAAGGAAAGGGAAGGCTGAGAAAGTAGAGCTGACAAAGCACAAGTGTAAAGGGAGAAGAACATTTCCAGAAATGACTCTTTACTACCAAGTCTCATTATTACTGCTATTAATATTAATGTATTAATGTATTAATGAAGGATTAGGACTACTTTTGGACTAAGAGCAATTTATTACTTAGATAAACATCAGTCTTAGAGGTTGAGAGATTTATTAGAGTAAGGAGCTGGTTATAGCTTAGAAGTAGTTACAAGTTTTTTGTTATATGACAATACATAACTTTCCAGTCTAATGGATAGATGCTACAAAGTTTATTTTGCTTTTCTAACTTATTACTTTCACTTTGTTTTTCTTTGTTTTCATAGTAATTTTTCCTAATGGGCTTCTGTACACATGTAGACATATGCTTCCATTATAAATTATAAACTCTTAGCTTACTTTATATGACCACATTATAAATTATATATAACCTTACATTATAAACCCTTCACCATCTTATCAATACAGTTGCTCACTTACATAAGGCATATCCTTACTTACATCTACAGAAACATAAGTTTATTATTTTTCTGCTTAGTGTCCATGTATTGTATTTTTACATCAATCTAAACTTCTTCGGAGGCTGCAGATGAAACTCTTCAGTGTCTCAGGAAGTTTCTATTTTTCTGATTCCCACAAGCAAGGACACTACAAACAGAAGTGGCACCTCACTGCAAGGAACTGCAGTGTCACGGTGGAGAGAAATGACTGACAGCAGTGATTTAGTTCTCATGGTTTCCCCCAGGCCAAGGCATGGGCTGCAGCCAAAAGCTAATGAGCACCCCTGACACGAGCCATGATCTCTGAGGTTCCTCATGCCCAGCTGTGAAACTGTTTATTTTCATCTCAGTATCATTTACAGAGGCTTTCCAAGCTAATTCCCTCTTGGCAAAATGCATTCTCTCTTTCCATGTCAAAAGAAAGCTATAGTTCACAACACAGGCCAACATTGTTTAGACTCCAGTCAAATTTGTTTTTACATTTGAATGATCTGCCTGTTAGCCTGCAGGCTCTTCAGCATTTGCAGTGCTATATTAGATTAAAACTGTACTGTTTAAAACATTCACAGGGCTTATATATTATATACTCTGCAGAATTTGCAAGAGGTCAACCTCACTGGAAAAAGGAAAAATAGGAAGGTGGTACCAGTCTTGCATTTTTATCATGATCATTCTCATTATTATCAAGGATTTGTGTAAATTGTTTCATTTTCTCTCATTCTAATAAAAATTTCCTAACAACTTGCACAATTTGAAGTCATATCCAAAGTACACAACTCTGAGCACCCCAAAGTTTGTGTCACAACTCCCCAGGGCTCATCTTTGTGTACTCCAGACTCCTTCCCACAGAGGAAGTCATGTCAAAAAGGACAGAAAATTCATATCAGTGGGATTTGTTCATATACTTATTTTTAATTTTCAGTGCCTTTAGTATAAAGAACACTTAATTCAAATATAAATCAAGACTGTTTCATTGTAAATGGAAATGTAAATAGTGATGGCATTTCTAAGCAGGTTTTAGAGAATCTAG
Source organism: Lonchura striata (assembly GCF_050655825.1). Lineage (NCBI taxonomy): Eukaryota > Metazoa > Chordata > Aves > Passeriformes > Estrildidae > Lonchura > Lonchura striata. Next base: position 68,769,155 of record NC_140707.1, on the reverse strand, counting down.
TATTTTTTTTATTGGTGTATCTTCATCTGTAAAAAAAAAAAAAATCTTCCAAATGCTATCCATACATTTTGAGTGGAAATATAAAATAAATAATAATTATTACATTTGTGATGTCACTGATTACTATTCTTCAGCAAAATCAACAGCCAAGTTTCTAGAACACTTCATGAGTTGCAGGGGATCCATTTCCAGTTTCAGTTCTGCTGGGTCCATAACTATTGGAATCAAATGCCTCAAACCTCTGGTAGAAGCTTTGACCAAAGAGTTCTTAAAAGGAACTGCAACAAAACAGGAGTCTTTACATATCTATCCATAAAATAAAACCAGAAAATCCTGATTACACAAAGAGGACCCCTAAAAGTGCTTTGATCAAAAGAAAACAGATTTTTTTTCTTGAGTGAGGGTGCAGAGACCAAGGTCTCTGTTGGTGCAGGCTCCTGCCATATGTGGACCTAGGAGAAATGTGTTTCAGTCACCTCATCTCTTTGTCAGATAGAAACTGCATATTTCAACATTTCAAATTATATTCACTTTGAGAAGTATATGCAAAATGGACTAAGTTGTCTAAAGAAGAATTTTATGGAATTTTTATACTTTTTAGTGCACATATACAGAGCTTATCTTTTGGAGCTACATAAACAAGGTCATTTTCCTGCTGTATTTTAAGGTAAACTTTTGCTCTTGGATCCTAATGGGGCTTTTTATCAGCTGGAATGTGAATTGAGCAAGATGCAAATGTTGGACGAAACATGAAACAGTAAATCTCTAAGGAGTAATAATCTAGAAACTGAAAATTCAGTTCATGGTAAGGAAAACACTGAAAATGCATTATTGAAAGGGCAGTCTTACAAGAAAATAAATCCACAAGAGGAAAAAATAACTTTCTGCGAGAGAAAACTGAAATAGTATGTTTAGTGAATAATCATATTGGAGAAATGCTTGGACGATTGGGAGACTTTTCTGGGCCTTTAAACAATAGACATCCAGCAAAGTGCTGGGAGTTTGTGGTTTTTGGTTTTTTTAATGTTTTTTTTGAAGGAGAAGGTTTGCCTGTAATTCCAATGTGAACTTTATGACTTCTTTTTCTTGTCAATCTCAATTCTGGTTTAGGACTTCCAAGTCAAATTCATCTAAAACCAACAGCCACCATGAAGTCTACACACAGAGAATCCCTCACTGATGGGCCATGTGGAGGGTGTCAGTGATGCCACAGATCCAGGGCTGGACACCAGCAAGGCTTGGAAGTTCATGCATCAAGATGAGGCTCAGGGTTGTGGATAACTATGGGACCAGTATATCCACATTTTAGGATCACTATAATCACTTACAGAGGAACCATCTACCACTTTCAGATTCACAAAACATGAAAAACAGCAATACAAAAATCCAGACAACAAACAAACCTTCCTGTAATCATTATTTTCTCCAAATTTGTAGTCTACAAAAAATCAAAATTATGTCAGTTGTCCATTGTTGTTGTTGTTGCTGTTGTCGTTGTTTGTTCCAGGCAGGATTTTAAAGTATTTCATAGTGGAAATGAAGAAAAGTTTTATTTGGGTAGTTCAATTCTTGTTGATATAATTGAAAACAGTGGGGAAAATTCACTTTGAAGAAGACTTATTGAATAATCAATGGTAAACTTTTACAGATACTTCAAACTAGAAGCTGTCTCTTACGATTCCAAGTTAATAACTTTTAACAAGACAGATTTATTACAAGGATCTGGAGTATTTTGAAGTGTCAGAGCTCCACAGGCTCCATTTAGAACCAGATGGCAAGAAAGGAAACACTCCCTCTCCTCTCCTTCTCTTGGTGGCAGCTGAAGCTTTGAGCCTACGACTGATTTTTTGGTTGTCTTTTCCTTTTCTTTCTATATATGAAGGTCTTGATTATAAAAAGGAAATATGAAAGAACAAGCAAGCTATCCAACTGCCTCCTAACAGCAGCAATTTGATATTCTAGGTTGCTACACATCCTTTCTTGTAGGGAAGCATTGGAAGTCACTTACATAACCTTTGGAGGAACAACCTTGACGCTCGGTTGAGGGGAGATTCAAATTTAGACTGGCAGCATTTCAAGGACTGTTTTCTGCTTGAATACTCCAAGCCTGTCCACCTCAGGTGTGCCTTCTTTCCCTGTTCAGGGATGTTTGTTAGAGCTGCAGGTACTCCTGTACTTGCAGCTTGCATTTGAGGTTGTTTATAAATAGAATTTTGCTTGCTTTTAATGCTACTCTCTCTTGAGAAAAGGATATTTTTATTCTGGCAAGGAGAAATTAATAAATCAGCCTTGTAGGGAGGAAAGCCAAACCAAAGGGGTTTGGATGAGTAATCTTAGCACATAGACATTTTTGAGAAAGAACATTTTTAACAGCTGCAGTAATTACTTTGGCTTTCACAGCTCATTCTTTTTAAGAAAACTTTCCATTAATTGAAAAGCTGAGGAACCTGCTTCTTTTCTAGGGTGGTTCTCTTTTTAAGGTGACTGATTGCCATAAATTCTTTAAGGAATCTTAAAGAATCAGGTGGAAGTATGGGAGTTTTTTTCTCAAGTTTGACTGTAGAAATTATTGTAAGTATTTGCAAACCAAGATTGGTTTAGAAGGATTTAAACAGATTGAAAATATGACACTGCAAAACGAGAAAAGGAACACTATGTGATTAGATATTGGTATTTGGTGCTTAGCTTGGAATGAAGCTCCTGAATAAAATAAATTTATTTGGCTCCACTCAAGAGAGCAAAATTATAATGAAATGAAACAGGCTAGAGGTAATGCTTGTGATTCTTTTTTCTGAGTGGGAAAAAGAAGAAAATCATGCAGAAAGAACTGAAAAAAACAATTTGTGCAAAAGGAGAAAAAATACTGTTAGCTTCTTCTTTGTATGCATTTCTGCACATGGGTTGAGTTCATGTTGAATAATTCAATCATTATTCTCTACCAGAGACTTCAGAAGTCATTATCATGGGAATGAAAATGAAGCCAGTATCATGGGAATGAAAATAAAATGCATATTTAGAGTGCCCAATCGAGTTCTTAGGCTGAAATTTAAGAAGTTTCAAGTATTTCTGTAAAAAGAAATTTTCAGTGTAGCAGTGCCTAAGTTCTATGAGGCATTTAATGTAGCATTGGGCTGCTTAACTTTATGGTTAAAAGAACAAAAACATTTTACAAAGCAGCACGTAACTGAAGATTATTAAGAAGTTTTACCCAGACAGAGGTGGCTTGAAGCCCCCTAAAGTCCCTATGGCTGGTGTTTCTATGGCTCTTGGACCTCAGAAATAAATCAAATCCCATCCAGATATTGCATTTCATTGTCTCACAGGACAGCATGTGCATGTCAGGACAGTCACAAGGTGCATTTATCCATTCATGTAAGTCACAACATTTTCTGGCTAAATCTCAACTTTGAAATTTTCACGACTACACTCAAATGAGTGCGTTACAAGAAGCATTTTGAGATTGTGATGGAGGCAAGACCTTTGCTATAAACCCTGCCCTGAGCAGCTCATTGTGCCACCAGTGGTCCAGGACACCCAGCTGCCCATTTGTAGCTCTGAGACAGAACTGGTGAATCCATTTCTTCCTTTGCATATTTGATATTTGTGACTGTATTGTTACAATTTTAGTAAAGACGGTGCTTTTCATCTTTTCTAGGTGCATTTACCATAAGCATGTAAAAGTTTGTTTTATTTGTAAGCTGAGAGCTAGAGAAGAGCAAAAAGAAAATTGCATCTCCCTGAGGGACAAGAGGTTCTGAGCTCAGAACATTTCAGCTGCCAAGATCAAAACAAATTCCCTGGGCTTCAGAGCATTCCCATTTGGAGATGCAGTATTTCAGATAATGGCATAATTATGTTTTGTGGCTTTTTCAGAGGATTTTCTTTTATTTGCTCGGGGATTTGGGGTGGTGATGCCCTGGCACAGGGTATCCAGAGAAGCTATGGCTGCCCCATCCCTGGAAGTGTTCCAGGCCAGGTTGGATGGGGCTTGGAGCAAACTGGGATAGTGGAAAGTTATTTTCCTGAGGAAAATAAAATAACTTGGGTATTGTTTTGGGGACCTTTTTTGGTAATGCTGAACATGGACACTCCCCTTACTGACTATAAAGAGGCAAGAGAAAATTAAAAAAAGGTCTTACAAGTGATCTCATGGTGACAGTGAAAAAGAGTATTATGGATTTTGTGTTAACCACTCTGTTGTACCTAGTAAAGACTGTGTTATGTGTAAACTTGAAATGGTCAGGATGTCTTTTCTTGTCTTTTTCTCCTCATTATCATATTTTTCCTACCTTGCCCTTTCTCTTTTTTTTTTTTTTTTTTTTTTTTTGCAAATTATCTCTTCACAATCACTTCTCACCAGTGCCCCCACTAGTGTCTGGAGGAAGGTTTGGAAGACCCCCACAGTCTCTGCAGCACCTGTATTCACTGCCTGTGGTATAGATTAGCTCAGTGGTTTCATGAGCTGTTTTTTAAGCTATTTTCATTTGAATTCATTTGAACACAGCCTCATTTTGCTACTACTGTGTCCTTCCTACCAGCACTACACAGGTGTTAAATGCTAAATGAGCATACAGCAAAAGGATCCTGTTCCTCAGTTAATGGTCTGATTTTCTTTCACCTGTCTCTCATTCTGTTGCAATAATGACACCACAGTTTCCTTATTCACTGTTCTTTACTTTCCCTGCATGCCACCCCTTACCATACATTTTATGGTATATTTTATGTTATTTTATAGTTCTATTTTCATGCTGCTTAAATGTCCTAAAATGTTTAAGATATGGTCTCAGACAAATAAAGATACCTGGCTCTTGCCTCAATCTTTGCAGGAGTCTGACAGAAGGAAAAAAAAAAAAAAAAACTTTTCTTCTCTGTAGAAGTTTAAACTTATGTGAATATCCCAAAACAGGATCTCTGAAACAACATGCTAAGGCAGAAGGCAAAAACAGCAGGGATCCTGAGAAGCCCTTCAAGCATGGGGAGTCAAAGTTTGGAGAGATCTTGTAAAATATGTGCTGTATGGAATAATTTCTGCTGCAGGAAGGACAATTTGTAGATACTGTAGATGGCCATGGGGTGGCACATGAAGCCTTGAAAGAAACTCTGATTACTGCTGAATTCTTTCTCAGGGGTATTTTGGCATGTCAGAAAGCTCCACAAAGGGCTTTGGCTACTGGGAGTAATTTGGTTCAGCATTACCAAAGGGGTTTGGCTACTGGGAGTAATTCCAGACAGGAGTTTGAAGAATGAGAAATAACTAGATGTGTCTGATCTTTCCATGGCACCAATTAGTTGTGTCACTCTGTCTCTGTAGTGGCTTAGGCTTGGTCAGATTTCAACTAAATTTGAAAAAAAAACTAAGACAGTTTTAAAGGTAATGATGTATTTATGACACAAATCCAAAGGGTACCTGGCATCAGAGGTTCCAGTCTTTATGAAATTGTTTGTATTTTGGGTTTCAAAGGTTTTTAATATTAGCCAGCTAAAAATGTCAGATTTCACAGTACAATCAGTTTTTTTTCCCTGCCAAAGTATATATTTTTAATTAATAAAACAACAAACTCAGAACCATGATATAGATAAAATACTGATTTTTATTAATATGTACTACATCTATATTAGAATATTCATTTGCCAGACCAAGATGCAGCCTGCCTGTTATTGCATTGACATCACTGTTGTGTTCTCCTACCTGCACTCCCAAGCTAGAATTAGAACCATTAACTGTCCTTTCTCCCTCACTTAGGGAAAGTGATAATTGCAAAAGTTTTCCTTGGACACAATTCTCCAGCTTGTGCAATGCATCAGATTTATCAAGCCAACTATGCAAAAGCTGATTCAGTGTTCAGGCCATGGAAATGCCAAGAAAGTGATGCATCTACTTCTGGCAATGCTGTGTATTTGCAGGCACTTATTAGCATGAAGTTATGGTTAAATTAACATTTGTATTCTAAACTCATCTTTGACTCTGGGCTGTGTCAGAATTTTCATTCCTCAGAACACAATCTCTGGTCAGATGAAGTGCATTCTTTCCAAGACAATAACCTTTTCTGAAAGGTTTGTGGTTGTTTAGCTGACAGGCTGGATGTGAGAGGAGCCAGGCTGATATTTAGCCATGGGTCCACCCTAAAAGCAGGTTCACACCCACCCTGCACCCACTGGGACTGGGTGAGTGCTGCAAAGGGCAAAATGCAAATATCACAGAGGAAAACTTTACCCTTAAAACCCACAGTCTTTGAGCAAATAAGAATGAGGAATAGAATTATAAGCACCCAGATTAAGTCGCTGTCATATTTATCCTCTGATATATTCTGCTTTACCCTATTTTTTGCAAGAAAACAGAGTTCACTTCGGTAATAATTTTAACCTGTTCTGATACACCCTCCAAGCTTTACATTGCTAACAGAGAGCAACATCTCTGCCTCTCTAAAGGAACTGGGATTGTTTCTAGGATCTCAGAAGGGAGGAAATTAAAGCTAATTTGGAAGGTGATCACACCAGACTATGTGTTGGAATCCAAAATGCAAGGAACTCTCAGAACTTTGGGCCTGTTAAGCCGAAGCTTAGAATTAAATGCAGGATTTGATCTGAGACCTTGGAAAAGACTTCCAAAATTATGTGCTAGAATAGAGAATGTGGATTTATAGTTTAAAGCAGAGACACGTTAAGTGGAGGAAAGATTAGAATTTTAGAGTTTAAGATATAGAAAAAAATAAAAGCTGTTACAAAGGTAAAGAAGGAGTTTAGAATGCAGCATTGTAGGTTTTGTGTGTCACAACATGGTTGACAAAGAAAGCTCATACTATAACATGAGTCTATAAGACAAAATATTTAAGGATTAAGTCAAAAACATAAATATCATTGTTGGCAGTGTTTCATTGGTCAATAAATCCTTAAAAGGTCTTACAAGTAGAAGTCTTGTGACCTCTGAACCATGCAGTGGATATCTGAGCCAAATCCACCCTTCCTGTGTAAAAGATAAGAAAAATAAATCACATCATCTAAAAATTCAGCAGTCCCGTCTCTAACTCATTGAAAATTCCTTCTCAAATCCTCACAAGTTTGGAGTAGTTTTGGACAGTGCAGGAAGAGAAGCACTGCAGGAGAGCTGTCCATGCTCTCAGGATCTAAGCCAGACAGGCTGAGATCTTGATGCTGGAATCTGGCAGTTGTTTATTCTGCACAGGGTATCAGACAGCCCAGTTAAAGTCCTTTATCAGCCTGTGTGAGTCTGTATGGCAGAGAACTCCAATGGTGGAAATGAATTAAACTGATGGATCTTCACAGAAAAAGATACCTTTGACTCAACATCCTGAAATTATCAGACTCAGTTTAAAAACTTCAATATATATACCCTGAATTTCCCACTTTGGAAATGTGGGCTTCCTTGGGATAGGGGAACTGGGACTGCAGCCACATCCATTGTGAGAGGTTTGTGTTTGACCCAGAGCTGGTCCTGCCAGAATACACTGCTGGATTTTACCATTCTTACACTGGTTTTTGGTACACTTTGATTATGAGAAATTAAACCCAGTTTCTGGAAGATAAGTGTTATAGAAAGATGATTTCCTGGCTTGATTTCTATTAATTTCTTAACCAAACTCCTCTCTTCTTACACTCTGCATTACATTTATAATTTAATTAAAAAGCAGAAAATTTGCAGGTTTCAGATGCCTTTTCTTTTATACAGCTCACAAAACAGCATCTGTTTTCTATGTTCAATATAACTGTGGAAGAAGAAAAGAAAAACACAGAAAGATTCATTCTGTCTCATGATTTGTAACGTGATGATCTTGTTTTGAACATGGAATTGACAGTAAAGGTCAGGCCTCAGACTGCTGAAATGAAAAAAGCCCACAGTATTTACAGTGTTTAAGGCCAATATTTAGTGAGGTACAAGTGAGATATTTTTGTCAAATTTTCAGTACAGTGTATGCATTATATAACTGTTACTTTGTTATTCAGCTTGGCCCATGACCTAAATCAAACACAAAAGTTAAAAATTAACATTTGGGCTTGATTCTGATGCTACTTAAGTTTATTTAATATAACTAGAACTGGTATTTCTCTGCCTATCAGTTATTATGCAATGTGAATTATAATTATTGGGCTGAATCTCAACTGCATTTCTTATTGTGTAAAGGGCACAAAATTTTCAAAGAAAAAAATATTTTAAAAGGAATGTATCTGAAAATAAGACACAACCTAAACCATCAGCCTGTCCTTTGAATTTTATGAAATATGTGTCTTCATGTCATTATGTCAGTTATTCAGGAAAATATTTTCTTTTTTGTTAAATGTGAAGTCAACAGAATGCAACCTGAGGGAAACAAACCCCAGAAATTGTAGAGGCAATATTCAGGAAGAGGAGAAAGTGAATAACAATTCTCTTCTTTTTTTACCAAGGTGCCACCTTTCCAGTGATTCTGTGTTTGCAGTGAGATAACAGCAATTCTCCTCTCTCTTTTCCTTTTCCTAAGGATGTGTTGCCTGTCTCTGCTTGGCCCCACTCTTCCCTTGCTGCTCTCTCATAATGGAAGAGCTGCCAGTTCCTTCCTGTCAGCAGCTTCTGTTCCCTTCCCTCTGACTCCCCATCTCACCCAGGTCACTTCCATTTCAAGGAAAAATTGGAGAATAAATGGTCTTCAAATAACTGAAGAAGAGTCACCACAGCCCTTTTTTTTCACTTTTCACCATTTCATTCAGTCTTTTTATGGTTTAGCAGTGGGACAGTGTTTTATTAGCACTCCATCAGTTGAACTTTTCTCATCTTAAAGGCAGCCATAGAGCATTAAAGAATTTGGCTGTATGTCTGGCAAAATTGTAATTTTTGATCTACTTTCGGCCTGAGTTCTGAATTTGAGTAATAGCAGCCTGAGCACACAATTCCTAGACTTAAAAACCTGCTAGACTAAAAACATCACATCTCTAGACTTAAAACACCTCTAAAACTTATCTTCAGCTATCAGGAATTTACTTCCTTAAATAATATGTGTGATCTGGTGATAAATTAAGATCTAATTCCTTCATAAAGAACATTTAGTAGCAGAAATATGCTTGCTTTGTGAGGTGAGCCCACAGGACAGGACTGGGCCAGGATGCACATGGGAAACAGAACTTGGATCATGAATACTGGGATATTAGTAGTAGCCAAAAGCTTTGGTGCCTGTTTATATCACCTCCAATTTGAATTACAGCATCAATGTGATATAACTTTATCATCCATTTGACCTTGATGATGATCATTTCATTTCAACAAATAAAGAAATGCTCCTGGAACACCCTGGGTCTCCTTCAACAGGCCAAATACTGAGCAAGGGGAGTCCTGGATCCAGAAAAGTGTACCTTAAGATTAAAAGTGTCCTGTGACTTTAACCAAATATTTTGATGTGAATCATAACCATGTGATCACTTTTGAGGTCAACAGAGGTTTGAACAAAGTGCACTTCTTCAGCCTCAGCTGGAACCAGCTAAAAAGGCCCAGGGAAGAGATAAACATTTTAAAAAACACATTACTAACATAGCCAATCTTGACATCACACACAACCCGTGGCACAAGGTTGTGGCAGGCACATTCTTCTCTCTCTCAGGATTTTTTTCATAGAGGAGCACAGAGGAAAGAAAGAGAAAACAATTTCTATTTCTGATTCTTTTTTTTCCTATGTGGAATGTGTTTGTAGAATTGTTTACCTGGGGTGATTGCTTGGTTGGATTCTGGTGAGGATTGTTTGAGCCTGATGGCCAATCCAACCCACCTGGGGCTGGATTCTGGAGAAGAGGGTCACGAGTTGGGAGAGAGTTAGAGATGGTAGTTAGAAAAAGTAGGTTTGTAGAATTAGTATATCCTTTAAATTGTATATTAATGTATTATAGTATAGTTATAATAAAGAAATCATTCAGCCTTCTGATCCAGAGTCAGACATCAGCATTTCTTCCCACTGGGTTCACCTGTGTTTACAATACAAGGTGGGCAGCCCTTGGAATTCCTGGGGAAGCATTCCAGCAGTTGTAGAGGTTCAAAGTCTGGTCCTCCACCTCGTTATTTCTGAGGCTCTTGCAATGCAAGAGGCCTCGTGGTCGTGTCGTGGCATTTTGTTCTCACAGAGCCTTCACTTCTTTTTGCAGTCCCAGCCTAACCAAGTGAATAAAATGCAGCATTTTTGCACAGAGACATCTCTGAGACATAATTCCTTTCTTTTTTTTCTTTTCCTTCCCATAGGATTTAAACATATCTGGCCTGTGCCAGATCTCAAAACTAAACCCTTGTGCTAATTCTGCTGTCTCAGCTGCCCTGAAGAAGGGGTGGGAGCAGAAGAATTCCCAGCCCTGGGAAGAGGCATTCCCAGCCTGGGGAGGTGTGTGCACACTGGGAGTCCCTGTTCCTGCCTGGATGTGCCTGCAGCAGCACAGCTGTGCTGGCTGCAGCTCTGGGGACAGAGCCAATGCTCAGCCCTTTTCCTGACTCCCTTTCATGCCTGTTGCTCAAGCACCTTCTGGAACAAATCTTTCTCTCTGTGCTTTATCCCCCTTGATGAGTATATTTTAGCATTATTTAAAGGGCTCATCAGAATTGGCAGATTTAAACATGAAAAATTTGAGGCATTGAGGCACTCTTTAAAAAGTTGGGTTTTTTTTAAATGATCACTTAAATGTAGTATTTTGTACTAGTCATCATCAGGCCAACCGTTTGAGCAGAATAACTCTGAAATAATTTGAACAACAAGCCAGCAGAAGAGACAGAACTCCATTGGGGCACCCAGGAAACATCCAAAAAGATGCTGCCTTGTTTATTTGTCCTGTCAATTAAACTCCAATTAATCTCTTCAACACATGCTAATATATAAACAAAATAATAAGAGCTACCAGTTCCAGTCTCTGGTTTTTTGTTGTTATTCCTTAGGTATTTATCATTAAAAACTTCTAATTTTGCTGTGTTCTCTGTCACCAGCTGTGTGTCAACAGCTCCTGAGTATTACAGAACACTAAGCCTCATAAGTGACCAGGAGACTGGAACTTGATGATCTTTAAGGTCCCTTCCAACCCAAAACACATTATGATTCTATAAGCTTTTGGCTTATTTGGTTGTTAATATTTCACTGACAAAGACATTTTTGCTCATGATGTGAGAAGTGTGTATTTCATGTATGATATGTTAAATATAACATGGGCAGTCCAACATATCCTGTATATATAAGACAGGTTTGTGGTGATGCTTTGAGGTTTCAGTGCCACATGTAAATCTTTTTAAGTATTTATCATGTGTCCTATGATGCTTTCTTTGGGGATTTTTTGGATATTATTTCTAGGTCATAAATGAAATACCTAGACTATAAAAACAAATATTAATACACCTTATATATTCGTGAGCTGTGCAAGATGAGTGAGCTTCTGAGCTAGCCCCTGGGATTCCAGAGCAGTTTATCACCATCAGTGTCACAGAAAATGGGGACAATCAAAACTGGCTCAAAGGTACCTTGTCCCATGTGTTCTGAGCAAACAACAGAAGCATGGATGGCACAGTGGCTCTGTTGGAATCATAGCAAAGCTCTGGCTCCTGCCACCAATGAGGTGACAGCACCCCAGCCAGAAAGGAAATGCAAGTCTGATTCTTGTATATAAGTTATATTAGAAATTTTAAAATATTTTATCTCCAAACCAGTCTCATTTCAGCTGAGTGCCACTGGGCAGTTAAAGTCTCTCAGTGACCTGAATCAAGTCCTGATTTCTGATTAAGTCACAGAAGCATCAAAAATATTGCAGAAGCAAAGATGAATGAGGCTTAATGTTCTGTTTTGTTGCAATTCTTGAAAAGGAAATCAGCAGGAAAAGTTCTGCACCTGTTTTTACAATGCAAATTTCATTTTCTGGGTTTCGTGAATATAGAAGCTTTGTCCTTGCCTCTGGCAGTAGGTCAGAAATTAATTATTAAACACTGATCCTACAAAGATCTTGGCTGGTATCAAATTTTTTACTCTAGCATGATCTTGGAAACAATCATGTTCAAATTCTGCTGAATCCAGAATACAAGATTTAACTATGTTTGACAAGTAGAAACAATGGAGTGGAAAATCAGAGAATTATAGAATATTTTGGGTTGGAAGGAACCCTAAAGATCATCTTGTTCCAACCCTTCCCATGGGCAGGGACACCTTCCACTATCCCAGGTTGTTCCAAGCCACATCCAACCTGGCCTGGAACATTTCCAGAGATGGGGCAACCAGAGCTTCTCTGGGAAACCTGTGCCAGGACCTCACCAACCAGACAGTCAAGAGGTTTTTTCCGAATTTCTAATCTAAACCTACTATCTTTCTGTTTAAAGTAATTTATTCTCAATATTATTATGACTTAATTTGCTGATAACCTTCTACAAGCTCCCAAGCTTACTACCATTTGTACAAAATGAACTGAAAATTCTGCAACTGATTCATTAACAGCCCTGATTGAAAAATGCGTGCTGTAAAAACATGAGCATGTTTAGATTCTTTTAGTAGCAAATGAAATAAAAATTATTTTCTCTAACCCATGAAAATTATAAGATTATAATTATATTCATCCTTATCAGATGAAGAACCATCATGGTTCTTCCAAAAAGTGTAGAAAAACATTTATTGGAGCTATCTTTCTCTTCTGTATTCTGACTATTTTAAAATCCTTAACAGGATCAATCCTACAACATTGCTTGAATTTCCTTAGGTCCTGACTGTGATCTGTATGAGCCCTCAAATTTTCATTGACATTTTTAGCTTCCATTTTCAGCAATCTGTGTTTCTAACAACTGTCAAATTCTCACCACTATCACTTTTCCTATTTTTTATTCACTTCTGCTATAGTGGAATAAAAGGGCTCATAAATATTTGCTTTCATCTGTAAACTTGAGAGGGTGAAGATGTTTTAAATGTAAATGAGTGTGTATTGATGAAGTATTTAGTGTTTCTGCATCTTTAAACATCTCCTAAACAGCCTTCACATTTTTTAGATCAAGTTTCTGTGTCACTCTCGTGGCATTTTGCTCGTGCCTGCTTGCAGCACATGAAAAATTTGCTTTTTAGAACATCAAGGCTGTACAACGGGTGTGCTTCTGAGACACACTTGCTTGTTCTCTTAAAGCCAAGATCAAGTGCTTAATTTACTTGCTTCATTTAAGGATTCCAGGAATTCTAAATGCTCTGGAAGTATTTCAAATGAGAGTGTCAGCGAAGCCTCAAGAAGACTGAGCAATATTTGAAACAGAAAGGATGCTGGTGGCAAAGGTAATGACAGAGCCAGAGTGACTCAGGAAGTTACTGAATGCTCCTTTGCATTTCCCCCCTGATCTGTAGAAATTGGCCCTGAGAATTATTCATTAGAACATTCAGCAGCTGTGCTCAGTTTCTTCATTCTGCCAATTTTGAGCCCAACCTTTTTCTGATGTCACAGAAGTATAATGTTGAAACATTAATTCTCCTAGCAAATTCTATAAACATAAATTCTCTACTACATATACAGCAACAGCGTTTTCTAATGCTGACCCTTCAAATATACCCCACCCTAAAATTTAGAGATTTAGGAATATTTCATGTCTAAAGCCAAATGAGCTTTGCCATGTGCATGTTGAACCCTCCACACTAATCCATTTCTTGTGATCAGGCAGAATTAAAATTTCAGAGTTCTACTGAATGCCATTATGAAAAGCAGATTGCAAGGAGAAAGCCAGTACATCTAATTTCAAACCAGCAAACACTGAGAATAACCCTCTGAGCATCATCTATTACTTTGGAAGACCACTTGAAATTATAAACTAATTAAGTAGCTGGTGATGAGCAGCAGGACTGTGGAAAACTGGTTTAAAACTCATTTTAAGAGACCCAAAAACATTTGCCTTTGGGTTACCCAGTGCTTAATCAGGTGTGAATTCTCAGGGTTCCTCAGGAGCCCAGGATCTCTCCTGGATCCTCCATTGCCAGGCATTGTGTTTGAGCCAATATTGCAGCTCTCACTTCAAAGGGACCATCAGTTTATAACACTCATTCAGCTGCTCATTTTCACAGAATTTGTAGGAAGGCAAGAAATGCTGGTCTGACAAATTGGTCCAAAAGTCATCAATAGGTTTAAAAATTAGCAGTAAAACCAGCAGATGGATATACAGATAGCATAATCCCATTAGCTTGTTTCTTCAGGAAAGTGACCTAGCAAAAAGCCACAAGACTCAGTGGAGGAAGATCCAAGGTCATCCTAACCTGTTCTGATCCATCAGCTGAAATCATGTTAATCTGCCCAGTATGAAAGGTTAAAAGCTGCTCTGTCAGTTCAATTTGTTATTAGAATATAGAATTGCTAGAGGAAAACACATTTCTGCTGATAACTGAAGCATTTCCTTCTGTGTGCATTAGGGAATTCATGTTTAGAAAAATTGCCAGGAAAATTAATGCTTTAGCCTATGTCATGTATGTTTTGTGACATCAGAGAGAAGGGACTCATAATAAATACTTAGGAAAGGAAAATAATACAGCCAAAAATGTTCTTTAGTAGTTAAAAATCTACCTAATGGTAATGATTATTAAAGTGATTATCTTACAGACTATCTAGATACTATACTAGATGATTTGGCCCTTACAATATAATCTGAATTTTTTTGATTAGGACTCCGTGATCTTTTCTGTGTTGAACAATGATTGTTAACACACCATGGCAGATGGGAAGTGGGGAGTCCCAGTCATACAAGCATTATAGTCAGGATCCCTGACTGCCTTCCCTTTCCAGGAAGCTTGCTGCCAGGTGTCCAAAGTCAAAACCTGTCTAAGAAACTCATTTCACCACCAGGACAGCAAAGAACATGTTACAAAATACATGATACAAAAATGTTTGGTATCAACATTTGTCTTTTTTCTGCTCACAATTGTCTTTTTTTTTTTTTTTTTGCTCAATTCAGAATTGTGGAGGTGGTGTTTGCAGACCAGTTTGGAAATTTCTGCTGTGTGAATTTACAGAACAATGATCTCGTGTCCTTCATGTTTAATCTTCCTCCTGAATGCCAAGGGGGATTCATAACACAGTTTTATATATTTTTTGTAATAAATAATAATCGTTTTTTGTAATAAATAATAATGATTAACTAATTTCTTTTGATTGAAAACAGTCTTTAATCTCCTTTAATACCCTGTTGTTTGTGAGTCTTGTAACAACAGCAATCACTCATCACCAAGCTGATTGCAACGACTCTCCATTTTACAGTACTGTTGCAATAATCTGATCCAAAATCAGTGAATTGCACCAAACTGTCTTAAACTGACCAATCATCTCTCTAAAGATCAAATTCCCAAATCAGGAGAGTGCAACTGGCAGTTTTGCTAATGTGTTAGCAGAGGAACACTCTGTTTGATTAACTGTGTTTCGTTTTTACATGGATTGTGGCTGAGCTACAGTCAGATTGAATAACTTCTGCCTGGACAAAAGCTCCCAAATCAGGTAACAAATAGGGAGCAGCTATGCTCAGAGGTGGCCTTCCAACTATGGACAGCAAGGACGTGACAAAAGAAGCAAGAGCCATCAGCTTTTAAAATATACTTTTATCTCTCCTGTACTCCATGGAGGAGGAAGGAGGTGCCTTTAGTGTCAGTAGCTTTGGATCTCCTTTTTTTTAGCCTCTTCTGAGCTTGAAGACACCCAGTAGATTGATAGTTTTGTTTCTTTCTTTTTCACACATATGGCATGTGGGCACGACCTTGTTGTCTTTTCTTAGCTAAGTTCTGTGTGAAAAGCTTGTTAAGCCACTTCTTCATCCAACCAGCTGTACCAGGCTGCTATCATCTGTATTTTGGATCCTTCTTTGCATAGGGGGCCAGGCATACATTCCATTTTTTTCACCTTGCTGCAAAGGATTTCATTCTGAGCCAAGGAACCACCTGTGTCTTTGCTGATTTGATCTGGGAGATTTTGTCCATGTGTATCCAATCAGATTGATCATTGATATTTTGTTTTCCTTTCTAAATCTGTAACACATCACACAACAAAATTTTAGAAATACATATTCGGATGGTGAGAAATATATTGAGACAGTATTTCAGTCCCTTGAGCCTGACCTGTGAAAACTCAGCTGTCTTACACTGTAGGATGCTCTGATGGCAGTCACAACTCCTTGTTAGAATCAATGAGTTCAGTCAGTTCAGATTACTGCACCTTTTATGAGCATAGAGAAGGCTCTTTTTATATTCATCCAAAGCTCTTCAGCAGCACTGTGTGCAGTCTGAGCAGTCCTTCATCCTGCCATTAACCCTCCTTCCCTCTGCTCACTCCATAAGTGAAATTATTTTCATCATCCTCTGAAGGAGGGGGCCATACTCCCTTCATCTTCTTTTTCCCATCAATGTTGGATCTGCCCGTGTCCTAAAAAGCATTTTCAAATCACCTTTCAGTTTGCATTTCTCATCTGGGCACTTTTTCAAGGCTGAAACTTCCGGGACCTGTCAGGATTCATTTACTCATTTCTGTATATAAGGCAACGTCCATCATCAAATTCAGCTTCATCAACTCAGACAAGTCTCGCAAAGTCAGCACACAGAATTCCCTCTATGCATTGGTCAGTTTTATAGAAGTAAGAGAGGCAGGGCATCAGAGAACCCCACAGAACCCAAGTGTTGTGTGCATCCTTCTCAAGACTTCACCCAGCTCTTCTTGCCTTCATTCTTTTGGTTTGTTCAGCATCTGAACGGTGGGAAAAACAAGAATTTGTTTTCAGATTTTCTGGAGAAAAGGGACATTGACAGAAGCACACGTGGATATGGGTTGTCCAGCCATTCATCTCAAAGCCACAAATTTCTGTACTCATTTTGTGGGTCTGTTTCCTCATGGGAGAGGAATAATCCTTACACAGACTGATCTTGAAATCTGTAGGATTGCCCCTCTTGTTGACAGAAAATATTTTTTCACTCTAATACCTTCCAGCTTCCTCTCCTTTCCTTTCTTAAATAATGAGAAAATGCACTTTTTTAAAATACTCCTGGAACCTGTCTGATGTTCCCAAATTTAGTGTAAACCAACATAAATTTTCCATGATGTTTCTCAGGAAGCTTCTTAGAATGTAACTTACTCAGAATCACTGATTAAAACAGCTTTTAGCTCAGTAGCTGCTATTTAACAGAATTTAAGTCAATACTGAAATGGAAATAATTTCATAATTATTGTATGACATATATAACATTGACTTTTTTTCCCCCACAAAGGGAGCGTAAAAGTATTTATTAAATACCAACACCTCAATTCAGATTTATTGATGCTTCTTACCATCTCCAGTGAGTGATACTACAGTAATATTGTCCAGATTACTTCTGGTATAGATATACACTCAAATTGTTTCCCCCTCTCCCCTTTTCTGTATTTGGTCTTTCCATCACTTTTTGTAAAAGTTTTTACTTCTCACTATCTATTTCTTTATTTTTTTCATTTATTCTATCTGCTTTCAATTTTCCAGTATGTGGATACTATCCTCTTAATGACTGTTGCATACTTTCTCAAGTATGAGGTATTCTAGGAGCAAAAAAAGGTGTTAAACACTCCCCAGATCCTCTTGACACTTTCTCCAGAAATTGAATTAGCCCTTCATTTTTGCAGTCTTGTTGTGATAAGCCTGTGTAATAAAGTATGCATAGAACATATTTATACACCTCATCACAAATTAATATTGCCTATTAACATACATTTTGGATATTGTTTTGTGTGTGATGTATGAATATCACCATCTCGTGTCCTCTACCTGCTCAGAAATCACCAATATTTAGCAGTTTTGTGGAAATTGGGGTTACCAAGCCCATTATTGCATTAGCTGGGTCATAAGGAAGAAGGAAAGGTAAAATATACTTTTTCCCCTTATTTTTCTTATTAATCTGTTAGCTCATGTTGCCTAATTAAGGTCAGGCAGAACATAAAGGAAGCTTTCACAAGCAGAGGAGTGGAACAGTGCATGTTGATTTATTTAGTCCTACTGTCATTCAACTGTTGTAAGAATACACACAGAAATCACCAAATAGGTCCTTTCCAACCCAAACTATTCTATGATTCTATAAATATTTTACTAAATTAAGCAGCTGTTTTCTTTCATGTTCCCAGACTTCAATGAACAGAGGAGTGTGTTCATTTAATTGTTTGATTTTCATGGTCTGGATGCAGAACCCACAGTGGGAGTGCATATATGTAATGTTTACACCTCCAATAATAGGTTTAATTTTTCAATACATCTCTTCTATAATATACAGATATAATTCCCACAAAATCTGTGCCAGTGATTAATCAAATTGCAGTCGTCCATATGTACTCCTCATAATTACACATATAACCAATGCCAATCATAATGATTGACCTAAGCCTTATTTCTCGGGATGCTCAGATTTTATTTAGGAAGATATTTTGTTTTAAGTAGAGATGGCAGATAAATGAAATCAAACACATTGTCATCCACTGTCATTGAAGTGGTTCAAAACAACACATGAGCAATTCAGAAAGCTTACGAGTGGCTTTTGCTGAGGTAGAACCACCGATCATTGCTTGTGTTTTGACAGCCAGCAAATGCACAAAAAGGATGGGAGCTGCCTACCAGCCCCTTGAACAAGTAAAATAAGTGTTATTCAGATACCAAGGACAATATTAATGCATTCTTTAATGGGTCCCTAATGCAGTTATCATGGCATTAGAATAGATTTTTTTTCCCCTTCTGGATATAATTTCTATAGCAACCTCAAGGTTTGTAAAGTCAGAAAAAAATAGATGTAGGTGCATTTTTGAGGTTTCATTTTTTTTCTCTCTTTTTGTTCTCATTCTTGTCATTAGAATTATTATAATTATATTGTTATAAATTTTTTTTCAGTTATTAAAGTGTTCTTATCTCAACCCACAAGTTTTACCTTTTTTATTTCTCCTGGGAATGAGGTGAGACGATGAGTGGTCGCAGCTTAGTTTCTGGCTGGGGTTAAACCACAACACAATGCCATGCAACTATATCCACATGGAAAAAGAACTGAAGGAGCAGAAATACCCACACTTTGACAGGGTATCTATATCTAATATTTTTTTCATAAAAGTTTCAGACATAACTTACTCTCTTGCCTCATAATGTTACTACATAATGCAGTTCAACAGCAATTTTGCCTGAATGTTTGAAACTGTACTGTCCATCTTTTCTCAGTAACTGGGACTCCAAATAATCTTCTTGATGAGCATCACCTACACAGTTCTTTTCAACTTTAATTTGACAATGCAAGAACATATTTCCTTGTCTTGAAAGATGCTATTTTGTCCCATCTTCTTCCACTGGAAATACTTCAACACAGAAAATAGACTTCATTTATTGCTTTGCCACAAGCCTGTTTGTTTGAGTCAGCTCTCACTGTTCCTCGTCATCAAACTATTTGTCTCCATTATTGTGATTCAGTCATGCTTTTGCCCATCCTTGTTGAGAGTGAAGTTGTGTCCTACCTCATGCCTTGAGAATGACTACTGCTACTGGTCATCAACACCTCTTTTTGCCATATTTCAACCTTTGCTGCCCCTTTTGGTGACAAGGGGCTGCCTGGACCTTGTTGTTCTCCTCCAGACCTTGCCCAGAAATTCTCAGAGACTGTGAGACTCAAAAGAAACACTCCCAACAGTTGGGCATCTGCTGTGATTGCTGTCACACTGACCGATTTCATTGCTCATTATCTTCTTGTGCTCGCCCATCTGTCAGTCTGTCTGCATTCATTGGGTGTGCCTCATCTCATTTTACAGTATAAATTCACTGGAACAGAGATTTTTAGAAGAATTCACTGCTAGGTTTCCTAAATACAAGAAAAGCAGCAACAGAGAGGAGGCCTGCCCAGCACGTGTCTCCTGAGAACAGAAGGGTCATTGTCTCTGTGGTCCAGTTTATCACTAAGACCCCACTCACTGAAACAGCTCATTGTCCCACAGCAGACCTGTATTTTTTGTATCACAGCATGAAACTTCACTGGAGATTTGTTTGATGAGTGGAATTCCTTCCTTCCAGCCCAAAAGCCCACAGTAGTCATTTTAACATTGGTTTATCCAGAAGGATCCATTGGGTAACAAGGAGATGTGGAGTCTGTTCCCATTTTGTGTTCTGCAAGCCAGTTCTCTCCTTTTGTCTCAGTTTCATATTTATGAAACACAGAAACAGTTCTTTTACAGATCTGAAGCACAGGCGTTAAGGATGATGAGAAGCATCAGTAAATCAGTTTTATTTTCACATCCTCAACAACCTGTTCAAATTTTCCTAACACCTCTTTGCTTTATTGATGAAGCTGGTATATCTATACCTGTATTCATAGATGTAAAGTTGAAAGAGGGCAGGTTTAGATTGAGTATGAGGAAGGAATTCTTGGCTGTGAGGGTGAGGAGACCCTGGCACAGGGTATCCAGAGAAGCTGTGGCTGCCCCATCCCTGGAAGTGTTCCAAGCCAGGCTGGATGGGGCTTGGAGCAACCTGGGATAGTGGAAGATGTGGTGTTCCACCCCCATGGCAGAGGGTGGAACAAGATGATTTTTAAGGTCCCTTTGAACCCAAACCATTCTTGGATTCCATGGTTCTATGGTAAGAAGATTTACCAGTATACACCTACAGCATAAAGATATTCTATTTCCAATTGTCTCCTTAAATTTTTTACTGCCAGGGTGCTGTCCCCATGCTCAACCTCATCTCAACTGTTGCTGAGCTGCAAATGCTACTTGATGCACTAAATCTCACTCCTTTTCTTCCCACACCTACATCTTCATTGTACCCTTGTATAAATTTCTTGCCATGAATATTTTACTGTATAAATAAAACTCTTTAGCAGGATGTTACCTTCTAGGTCCTATCAGAACAAATGGTGTGATTTGATACTATTTCACTGCTTTGCCAAACCTCAGTCTTCACATTGATAGTAGGTTACTGCTGAAACCAGGTGGGTCAAAATCCATGTACACTCAAGGTCTGTCTCAGAACTTTATCTGTCAAAAATGTGCTAGCACAGATCTCTGTCTGTCTGCATTAATATCTCTGTTTGCAGACTCAGGGCCTCAAGAAGTTAGCAAACCACATTTTCCCACTTGAAGCCACAATGCTTGTATACAGAGTTCAAAGCACTTTTGGTTTGAGTCATTTCACGTGGAAATGTTCTATTTCAAAACTGACCCGTGCTTTTATTCATTGGACATCACTTAAATAAAAACATGGCAGAATGAGTGAGTAAAGCAATAGAAGCATGTTCAGACTATATCTTCAGAGAAGTATCTGGTTTATATTCAGGTTCAGTGAAGATGTTATACCTCATTAGCTACAACACAACTGAGCCATTTTCTCATTAGATCATCCAAGTGGAACAACACAAAAGATTTATTTTTTTAATGTTTGTCAGTTGCATTTTAGTTGTGCTTTTTAAAGTGCTTGTTCGAAAGAAAGAATTGAAACCGTATGGTGTTGCTTAAGCTTAAAAAGTGCTTTTGATCTTAAGCTTCAAAAGAGATTTTTCCCAGCAGAGTAGGCTGGCAATTTATTTAGTACTGAGTTAGGTAGACACCAGAAGACTCTGTACATAATAATATTTTCTTCTTTCATGCTATTGATTAAATCTCTTTTAATGTTGTCACTGCCAAATTTGAGATGATTTACAGTTCTTTACTCACAAGAAGTTGATCTTTACTGTTTATATTACTGCAAAGCCAAAAAGACTTTCCTATCATAAAGACTATGATACAGAATCTTTATTGTTTGGGGGAGTATTTTTCTTTTCTTATGAATAATTTTCCAGTTGCAAACTCACCAGGGGACTCTGGATTTCCTGGAATGCCAGCAAACTTTACAAGACATAATCCTCTCAGAACAACAAATGGGAACCTGAATGACAACATTTACCATTTATTTGGCTCTGATCTTATACTTGGTCATGAAAATCAAGAGAGTCTCCTCAATAATTCAAATGAAAGCAAACAGAAATAAACAGGATTACAGATTCCTGAATATTTAACACAGTTGCACTCCTTCAGGTTATACTTCTTCATTAACCCTTCCCATCCCTGGAAGTTTTCCAGGCCGTGCTGGACAGGGCTTGGAACACCCTGGGGTAGTGGAAGGTGTCCCAACCATAGCAGAGGGTTGGAATGAAATAATCTTTAAGATCCTTTCCAACCCAAACTATTCAGAGATTCTGTGATATTCTGGATACTTAACACAATTAAACTCCTTCATACTACATATTTATTATTATTACATATTATTTATTATTTATTATTTACATGGTCATATAGAACATTTTTAACAAGTACAGTTTTCTCTTTCCTGGGTATTTTGCAAAACTGTAACTTTTACACAACCTTCCCTGAGCTGGAAAATGTGTTTTCTGGAAAAATATGTATCTTTCTCAGTTCTTTACCCTTGGATGGACCTTCAGATAGAAGAATTAGCCTTTCAATGCTTTAAAAAGCTCTGGAGTTTTTGTTGGGTTTTTTTGCTTTTAATTCATTAACCAATTTCAGACTGTAAATTAAAGGTTTAACTATCCTAGGAACTGAAAAGAAATTATGAAAACATTGTTCTGGTGAGGAAAATAGAGAAAAAAAAAAAGAATGAGTGCTGAACTTGGCAACTGGCAGCTGGGGAGGCCATGCAGGGATAATATCCATGTGCATTTGTGTCATAGATAAGCCTAAGAACCTGGGAATTACAACAAATAATCTTTGAAGCATCCATGTGGAAAGAGTTCTTGGGCAAGCCAAAGGAGCAGCAACTAATCTTCTAAACCATTTGGTGCATCACAGTGCTGCAGCTCGAACCAGCCAACTGCACCAGGGCCACACAGAGAATCCAGGCAGGTGAGGCTCTTATCAGCCTCATGTTCTGGTTTCTTTCCATTTTGGGTTTTTTTTGAATGGGGGTGCAGCCAAAGAACTTCTCTTCCAACATTACCTTCCTTTCTCTATTTTCTTTATCTCATTTTCCAGAGCACCAAAACCATATTTACTCTCTTTCTCCTGATAAAACTTGCAATGCATCTGAGAAAGCATTTAGACAACAATTTGAAATTTTTGCAATTATAAAAATGACTGTACTATAAAATGGAGCCAGCTGTTTAACTGGAATAATCTGGTATCTCCCAAATCCATGCTTAATCCTTTTCTATCCATAACTCAAAACTTTGCTTTTTTGTTTATTTGTTTTCTGTTGCATGAAATCTAGTTTTGCTTAGCAATTAAAGATACCAAGTATGGGAGTAGAAATGCATGGCTAGAGCTGTTACTGTGGTTAAATATTTATAGTTAAGTTTTTAATATTATAAATACTGTGTTAAAGAATATGATGAACAATAATTATGATACAAACAGCAGTATCTTGCTATTACTGACTGCCAGAGGCTGGAACCAGCACGTGATTGAATTTTACACCAACATTTCTCATCATGTCAAATGTTTCTCCAGAAGAAGGATGTGAACAAACCTGAAACTTGGACTTTACATTTCCATTTTGATTATTAATATTTATTACTAGGAGAGATTTCCTCAAAATCAGGTATGCAAGCCAGTGAGGCGATTCCTTCTGCAATCATTCTGCAAAGTTGCTTTTCATGTAAGATTAGTCCCAAACAAACATTTTTTTTACATATATTTCTCATGTTACTATACTTATACACAACATATAAGCTGTGATTTTTCTTTGCTAGAAATTTAAAAATTGTATGCCATGTTTGCCAATGAAAAAGTGATAGTTAAGGGCTTGTTCCCAAAGATATTTCTCCACAACTTCAGCTGGTGTTTACACAAACCCAGTGGTGATGGGAGCAGTTTTCACAGGAACATGACTGATACCACCAAACCTCTAGAGGGGAAACACTTTAAATAAACCTCATTTAAACAAAGGAGGGCTGTGCCAACTCAGATGGGGCAGATGAGGAGGCAGTGGTCAGAGGAAGTGACATTACTCAGCATGACTGATTTATACAGAGCTACAGAGCTCCAGCCTTGACCTCAGCTGGCCCCTCCACAGGGCTGGGTTCCACCTCCACTGCACAGGAGCCTGTTACAGGTATTCTCTCAGCTATTTAAAACATGGGCTTTTCTGGCCCAAGGCAGCATCTATGAATTTTTCCCTATGTTGTAATTGATCCCCACACATTAAAAAAAAAAAAAATCCAACACGTGGAGACCACATATTTTGAAGCCACGTAGATGAGCTGCTGCAGCAAGCATCCTCCATCAGTAGTTTTGTTTGCATTTCCTCACGTGCCACATCTGCTCTTTGATCTTTTCCCATATCTCTTCTTTTCCCATATCTCTCAGCCTGTTGTAACTTTACAACTCCATGCTTAATGTCTGGGGATTTCCAATTTAACAGTGGTCTTTATTAAATCCAACATGCTAAAATTAGAACAACACCACAAAGGCACCTAGACAGCAAAAAAAACCAAAAAAGGCAACAAAATGTTTGTCTTTGATTAAGCAACACAACATCCCAGACCAGACAAAGTGGTGTTTGAGGGCAATTGAGACAATATTTTTTTTAAATCTTTCCCCTCATGGCATCTCTTTAGGCAGAGATAAAACTATTCTGGTGTCTTGACATCCTAAATCTTACTTACTGTGATTAGATTGCTTGGAAGTATTATCTCCCCTAAATGTATTAATATACATGATATTTGTAGCATCTTTTACAGTTATTACTGATATTTACTTGTTAATTTCTATTTACAAATGACTTTATTAAAAGGGAGAAATCCTGCACACAACTCAGATAAAAATAAAACAAAAAATGCTGTTTGTCATCACAGTTCATTGTTTCTGCTTGCTGGATCTGTCTTTAATCAGCATTTATTTTTTTAAACTTCAAGGAAGATTCACTGATGCATCAGAGCAGGAAGACTAAAGTAATCATTTGAGCTAAATTTTTAGTTGCATTCCAATCCCAAAAAGCATCTAAACCCATGCATTTCTCCCTTAGTCATTGGTGCAGTTAACTGAATTTTTGTCCTTCATTTTTGTGTTGTCTAACTAATCATAACACTTGTGCATGGCTTTTAATTAGCAACTTAAATTTACTACAGGATAATTATTGCAAAGTGAATTCTATGTATAATATATGGCTTTCCCTTGAAAGTTTAAAGTGTTTTCCTTTGCTGTGATCAAAAGAAACAACCCACACAGGAAGCCAAAGCTCTTTAAAAGACAGAATTTCACCTCACTGTTCTTCAAAAAGTAACAAATGCTTGAATTTTCCCAATCTATTAGAGAGATGGTAATGAGCTCTTTAATATACAAAGGCATGCACTGTTTCATGCACAAAAGGAGTCTGGATCCTTGCTTATTTAGTAAAACAACTTTCTTTTATAACTGGAGTCTCCACTACAGTCCCCAGCTTAAAAGGGAGCATCACATTTGTCTGCTTTCCTGAATATTAGGAATTTCCAGGCTTCATTTTGTTCCATTTTAAATATTTTAGTTGTAAATTATATTTCAGTAGAGTGGAAATTCTAGAAAAAAAAAAAAAAAAAAAAAAAGAGGATTTTTTAAAAGGATAATTTGGACTCGAATGGAAACACCTGTGTTTTAAAACTGTTGGGATTTTATCCCTTGATGGCATCAGGCAGCAGGTTTGGACTGAGTCACTCCATCCACCAGAGGCCTGTAGATGAGAGGGATAATGGGATAATTTGTTATTATTTTAGGGGTTCCTTCAGGTGCCCTTCTGGGACACATGTGCCCTAGTGCAGTGCTGGTTTCATGGTATCACAGCTGGAAAAGGTGAAAGCTTCCTGACCAACCAGAGAAATCAACAGGTTGGAGCTAAAAGATGCAAGAGGATGCTCAGGAACCACTGATAGCACATCCTTCTGCTCTTTATTCCTGAATCATTTGTTTTGGGGAAGCAAATTCAATATTTCATCTTGTTTGCAATAATCTCTTTTTTCTAAAACAAATAAAGTTCTAAAGATGCTTGGAGAGGGATGTGCTGAAGTAGATGGTGAAACCCTGACTTGTCTGCATTAGCAGTAGAACTCCAAGTTAATTAACAAATTCCTGCTTTCATACATGAACAGAACATAATAAAGTTATTGTCATGGGGGTACATGACAGAACTGAATGTGATGTTACTAATATATTAAGTAAGTATTATTATAAATATTACTTCTCTAAATTAATAGATATTTTTAAAAACTAAGTCTCTGTGGTGTAATGTGGAGTTGTTTCTAACCTCCCCACCTAAATCAAACCTAAGGGTCAAAAGAACTGCAAAAATGAGAGAAATTCTGTGAAAAAAAAAAAAAAAATTCAGAACATTGCTCCACAGATTTAAGTGGCGTTACCAAAGGGAGAGTTTGGGCATTTGTACTTTCATTTTAATACAGTGATCGTGAATGCACAATGAATATGAACTATCAATTATGTAAAGAAATTATTTAATTCAGTGAAGCAACCATTTACACATATGCAGAATACCTGTGGGATTCAGAGATACCTTTGGTTTGTTCTGTTTTCAGTCCCCCTGGTAGAAATCAGCAATAAAATCTAAGAATTTAATTTACAGTAAGTCTGATTTAATATGATTTCTTCAGATTTGCACCTGGAATTAAAATGAAGGGGAGAATCTGATCTCTCCAATTTTACTAGATAGTGGGTTGGTCTATTTTCCAAGAACTTCATAATTTGACTTAATTACTTTTCTTTTTTACTGACCTGGTTATTATACAACAAATTTTCATGCAAAGATGAGGAAGGAAGTAAAACACAGTGTACATCAGCTCGAGGTTTTATGCTGGCATATTCACTGTGCGAGACTTTGTTTTGCTGTTCAGGAACAGTTTAATCAAAATAATTTGCCATTCTGTTAAAATAAATGGGCTTATTGTATCTGTAGAGCCTTTCTCACATACATATGTGTGTGAGGTGACATCAAGGATAACAATGAAACTATATCTGAATGTAATTATGGACTCCATTATTCCATCTATTCTTTATAAATACATTTCGCTTTTCATGTTTTATTTTTTAAAATATAGTGTTTTGGGGTAGAGCGTGTAGTATTATACAGGGGTTTAAAATACTGGTATACAAAACTGTAAGCATGTACCTGCTGATTTCTAATAAAATTGTAAGTAGTTTCAAGCAAATGTGGATGACTTACCATGTTACTATGAAATTAAAGTTCTTAGAAGTCTTTAGAGAACTATAAGATCTTACTACTAGACTTGATAAATCTTGATATTTTAAAATACTTACTGGTATACAAAACTGTAAGCATGTACCTGCTGATTTCTAATAAAATTGTAAGTAGTTTAAAAGAAAAGGTGGATAACTTACCATGTTAATACGAAATTAAAGTTCTTAGAAGTATTTAGAGAATTATAAGATCTTACTACTAGACTTGATAAATGTATCACAGCATTCACTTTGCATATCAGATCAAATTAAATTATTGAATAGAATTTTAAGGCTTTTTTTAATCTAATAATTTGAGTTCCTAAGCTTAATTCAGAAGCAAATCATATTTCTAATGAGTGAATTATTTATTCTTCACAATTAACCCAATGTACTCAATTTATTAGTATTATTTCTGGTTTTTCCGAGGTGATTTGAAGGAGGGGTTAGTATTAATAACACTTTTAAGTACTATCAGGGAGTAAGGGTGAAGATTGCCACCAGAGCAGACGCTCCTGGCAGATTCTTTGTGTGTGTGTGGTTTGCAGGGCAGCCACGAGGTGTCTTTGTTGTACCGCTGAATTTCCACATCAGGGACACCAACACATTCTCGGAGTGTGCTGGGGAACGAGGGCTGCCCCACTTCAGCCGGGTTCTGGCAGATTTGTAATAGGATAAATCAAAGATTTAAATCCCATTCTTTACATTTGGGGCTGGTTTGGGTACAGAGAACTGCAATCACGCTGGTCACTGCCTGGCTGTCACCTGGCAGCGGTTTTCAGATGTTCCTCTGAGGCAGAAGGATGGTGTTATAAATGAGAATTTATTCAGCCAGATTAAAAATAAAAAAAATAATAATAATTTATTAGCGGTCAAATTCTATCTAGCCAGCCACGGAAACAGACAGAGCCGAGCCCGGGGTCAGCCCTGGGTGTGCAACAAGGAGTCAGCCTCAGCAGAGGTTTTCCCCTATGCCCACACACCTCCATCCTGGCACAAGTGGTTTTTATAGGGAAAATTCCACCTGAGCCCAAGATTTCAGCAATCAGTCTTTTCTTCTATTCAGTGTCCATAGGTTAATAAGATTTTCTTTTTTTGGTGATGAGGAGGAATAATTCAATGTCCGGGTAGGTGAATTCCTGATGAGATTTTACAGGAAGGCTGCATTCACATGGATCTATCTGAGGATTTCCATGAGATCCATCTCGGGCCGTTTATGTGATGATCAGAACCCGATGATCAACACCTGGAGTCCAGACATGGCCCATCTCCTGGCCAAGTTACTTGTAAATCAGTTTCCAATATACACCCAGTCTCGCCTGCAAGGGGGGGAGAACTAATACAAACGGGCATAATCTAACAGGTATCCAATATTACGTATTTCATGGAATGGCGTGAATTATATTTACTACACATAACAATGGGAACACAGTTTGTACCTCCAAAGGGTGCCTGAAGGAATGGGGTGCACAAATGCAGCTGAAGTAAGCAGAGGAAAAGCACAAAACAGGAGACAGTCACTTATGAGTGAACTGGTTGTGAAATGTGGAGCGAAGAGTAGAACTGCCCACGCAGAATTTTGTGCTTTGTGTTACTGATCCGTGTACAAGGGCAGTTCCAGCCCCACCCAGCTAAAACTGGATTTTAAGGCAAGACCTACCAATTGGCCTTTAGTGAGATAAGGGGAGAGGAAAGGGCTGAGTGAGCTCAGCTCTGCAGAGGTTGCTCAGAGCAGCCTTTTCCTCTTGTTCTGTGTAATTTTGCACTGTGCAGCAAGACCCTTGTATCATCCTGAGTAGAATTATCCTAAGGCAGGCAGTTTCCTAAGGTCTTGGAGTTTCACTGACCTGCTGCCTCCTCCTGAGAGGGAGAGCACTGCCTGTTGCAGGGGAAGAGCTTCCATCTCCTTGGGCTGCAAAAGCACAATGTGGTAAACAAAATCAGAAATATTCCTGTACCCCATGTAGCTTGGCTTCCTTTTGATTCTCTGAATTTATCTATGCTTTAAATCTCTTGAACTTATCTATTGTGCATAACACTCTTTCAATTTTCCATCTCTGCCTATAGCCAGGGCTCCTTTAAGTGCAGATTTTTATAATCGAAACCTATTTTGCTTTTGGAGGCTAACTGCACTCCATTAGAACACAGTTTTTATCTCTCTTGGTGTAGAAAAAAATTTCCTTTTTGAAAAACAGCGTCATTAAAGATAGTTAAATGCTGAAGTACCATAAATACACAGGGCACTTGCATTACAAAGCTTTTAAAAGAGATGTCTTTATGTCTAGAAGACACAGTTACAACACTCGATCTTGTATGTTCTAGGAAATACAGAAGATGTGAGAAGTTTCTCAGCACTTAGCTGTTGTCTCCTAAATGAAGTTGAAAGAGTGAAAGAAGGGACATGGTGGCCTTGACAGAGCTGGGTTAATGGCTGGACTCGATGGTCTTTTCAGCTTAAATGGTTCTATGATTCTGAGTTTTAATAACTTTTGTTTGCTTTTAATTCACACTCCATGCACACAAAGAGTAGCAGTGCAGCAAAGGGGCTGCAAGGGGACACAGAAGCCTTGAGGCTGTGGTACTGTTTCTGTGTTTCTGTCTTATCAAACACTGGCTTGCTGGTATAAAATTCAACACTATTATAAGAAAAATTCTGTAATTGATGTTGGAGCACACAGGATGGTGGATGTGTTCTCACCACCACTGATCTGTTTGTGTCAGGACAGGCAGCTCCACCACAACATTTGCAGTGTGGAGACATTGTTGGAGTGCCACCACTTCCAAACTTGACTGTGCAGACCCAGACATAAGTGGCCAAACAGCCCACAGACTGTTCAGCAGGAAAACCACCGTGAGCTGACTGACAAGACAAAGGATAAACCTACAAGTAGAATCCCAGACAAGGATTTAAAGGCTTGCAACAGGGACACAATCAGTCCTTTGGCAGGATGCACCCAGGATTGTCTGCATTTAGTCACCAATCTCTTTGTGGGAAGAATCTCAGAAGGAAGCAGGACTGAGTTTGGCCCTGTGACATGTAATGGGGCTAACACAAAGTTTTGATCCAATATTTGCATTGAAACTAATGTTTTGCCTGATAAAAGAATGCAGAAATGGCCCTGGGTTTTTTTTGTGTCTCCTGACTCTAAGGAGCAGTGAAGCCTCTCTTTAGTTCAGACACATTGCACCCAGGCTTTCTGCACAGATCCCCTGTAAGACACAAACAGAGAGCTCAGAGCACAGACAGATCTGCTACAGAGGCCTCACTTCTTGTCCCCTGGGCAGAGCCAGGGATGCTGCAGTCTGTGTCTATTCCTGCCCTATTTAATTTTGTATAGAGCTGATTGTCAAAAAAAAGCAAACAAAACTTTGACTCCCCCGTCTGTGCATGCATTAAAGAGTCCTGCTACTGCACCACTCCAATAGCTTTTGCTCACAAAGTGTCACGCTTTTCATCTACCATTTAATTCTCCTAAATGGATGTTACTCTTCTCCCCATTATGAATCTCTATCGCTTCCATGAAACATTATTTGCATAAAAGGAACTGAATAATTGATAGAGGATGTGAGCAAGAGCCAGCAGACAGCTTGGGAGGGGTTTGCTGGTAATCCCAGTGAGTCCAACACATAGCTCCTGGCTCGTTTAATGGGATGGAAGCTGACAGGGTTTCCTTGTAGCTCTGCAGCAGAACTCAGCGCTGCTGCATGACCTCCTTGTACTCAGCTACTTTGCTTGTTGATCTCACTGCTCTTTTCCTCCATTAAGGGGAGAATTCATAAAGCACAGGGTAAAGTCTGCAGTTTGTGCTCACATGCACCTTCAAACATGTCCACAGCCGAGGCCTGGCAGGCTGATTCCACTGCCCTTAAAAAATAAAAAGGAACAAAAATCTTAAATTCATCATATTATTAAAGGCAAAGTCTGACAACAGCTGTCATTTACAACTTTGTTGATTAATTCAAGCCTGAATTTGATTTCGAGGCTCAAATGGTGTGGGGTTTTTTCCATATTAAGATTTTTGTTTAAAGTCCATTAGAACTGTAAAACTCACCCTATGCAGATTTTTTTGCTCCTATTCTGCAACGTAAGACGTATACTGAAACTCTTCTGCATTTTAGATGTCTCCACTTAGTGAGATGACTGTCAAAATGAATATCTATATTTCTGAAAAAGAGAAAAAGCCATAGAAGCCATACCTCTTGTAAATAAAGTATGTTTGGCAGCTGTCTGAAAAAAAAATATCTAAAAATAAACCAAAATCTAATGATTTTTCTTTCAGAGCTTCCCACATTTCTGTAAAGTGCATATTTTTTAATGATAAGCAGCAGTATTAGGAGAGCCTGGAAACAGCTGGAACAATTGGTATTTTCTTTGGTGAGGAGCCACCTCAGCTGCTCTGACAAGCAAGCTGCCATTTTCAATGTAATCACTCTTGATT
Organism: Lonchura striata; assembly: GCF_050655825.1. Classification (NCBI taxonomy): domain Eukaryota; kingdom Metazoa; phylum Chordata; class Aves; order Passeriformes; family Estrildidae; genus Lonchura; species Lonchura striata. Next base: position 68,737,590 of record NC_140707.1, on the reverse strand, counting down.
CTAAAGCACTTGCTTTGCTTTTAACTTCGTGCAAATCTCTCTTGATATTTCTCTTTTTAAAGCAGATGCATTTCCATGTGTCCATAAAAGTTTCCTTGACAATTCAGCACGATGCTCAGAATGACTTCCCAGATTCCTGGTGGGGGATTTGTGAAATGAGGCTGCTTTGTTCATTAAGGATATGTGTATATAATGTAAAACATACTTAATAACCTCAACTTTTGTTCTGAAAGGCACTCAAAGTTTCACTGCTTTAATTAAACTTTTTTTCCTAATTCGTAAATAAACTTATTAATAACTCTTCCAATTCCTGATAAATTTGTTATTCCATGCTTCAAATGTTAAGGAGTTTTCAGTACTCTCTGAAGAGAAATACTTGAGAGTAAAAAATATTTTTTATAATGGAAAATCATGAAAATAACAATCCAGATACTTCTGTTCATTCTGACATTTTCTGTTCTCAGAATTGTGCCTGATTTTTTTGGGGGAAAATGCTTTCTGAAACAACAAGATAACACCTGGAAAATTTTGTTAAAGTCTTAGTATTTTATTCCTCAAAATATTCTACACACGCTTTTTTAATACTTATAAAAATAACAGCAACCAAATACATATCATTAGCATTTTTAAATTTCAGTTCTTCAGTTCTTCAATTTGTCTGAAAACAGGTATTTGCAAACACTGGTAGCCTAATTTCTTGTGGCCTTTCATTTTTTATGAAGTGTTTTCAAAAGACTTCAATCAACCTTAATGGTGCATTTTTAGTTAAGGAAACAGAATGGAGAGAAGTCAATTTAAGCTCCCCAATGAACAAGTGTGTACAGAAAAAAAAAAGCCATAAATGGGTTTAGAAAACAGAGCCAGTACAAGCAAAATGCAGTGAGCAAAGCGCTCAGGGAAGCCAAGATATAATGGAAAGAGTAAAATACTGCAGAGCTTTTTAAACTATATACAATTGGAACAATGGGCTGGACCCAGACATCCACGTTAAACTGTTAGGAGATAGGTGAAAAGCAAGCTGCAATTCTGTAACCAGGGCTAGAGAATATGAGAATGGAAGGGCTTAAAGCTGAAGCAAATGAATGTGGGGTAGTTTAGCAGCATAGAAATCGGGTCAGAATTGGCATATTTCACTGTTTAATGTACCACGTGAAGAATCATATCCTGACTTTCTTAATTAAAGGACTATTAGTACCAAGCTCCTTAATGAAGCTGCTTTTATGCCACCTGTGAAATAATACCTTTATTTGCACACCTACTTTTTACCAAAATACTGTAAAAGCACAGGGCAATTAAGTAATGCAGCCTCTGCTAGAACACAGTATAGACCTACAAAATATATAAAACAGGAATACACCTGGGAAACTATCACCCAGCGATCGTTTAATTGTCTCTCATTATTTAAACATGGCGTTAATAATGCATGGAACACATTTTTCCAAAGCATCACAACCTCCCTGGTAAAAGGGTAACTGCATCAATATTAACAACCCAAAGACTTAAAATAATTCAGCCCTGCTAAAGCAGAGCGAGGAGCTCTCTCAGCTGCCTGGGCCCTGGCACTGCTTTCAAACAAACTCCCGAGCAGGGTCCCGGCGATTATCGCCGCTTGTATCAGTTTATACGCGGCTTTCCTGCGCGCTCACCGCTGAGTGCAGTTGTTTTTTCAGTGTCTGCCTCACGGTATGATTCCATCCATTTGGGTGGCTTAATGCAAAGATTTCATAGTGTACACAGGGATGAGCAGCGCTAAGGCAATGAACATCGTGCTCATTATTCTTTTAAGGGGAATGTCAACAAGAAGAGGAATTAGAGAGGAAATCGTTGTAACTCCAAAAGAACATCTGACTAACCACTACAGATGACATGTTTTTTCCCTTTTTATCCTCTTCACGATCCATAAAGCAGGATTTTCCCAAAACAATTAATTTGGTTGCCAAACCCTTCTTAATTCTAAGGAGATTTAAAACTCATCTACTTGGAGTCTGTCTCATGGAGTTAGACCCACAACCGGATTATGAGCTATTCCATCATATGGCTGGTGTTAGCCCAGTTGCTGCTACGTGTACATAATTGGACTGTTGGATTGTTTAAAAAAAAGGGAAAGAAATATAAACCTCCAAGTCTTCTTTACACTAAGCCCACTGGCACCTCTGTCTTTTATTATTTGTGTTACTTTCTCCTCAAAATAAAAGCTCAGAAGCCTGAGAGAAAGAATTGCTAAAAACTTCTCCTAAGTAACCTTGATATCCTTGAAATACAGACTCCACAACAAACATTAATGCTCTTTAAACGAGCCAATCAACAGCACTGGGCATTCCAATTCTACAGCAAAACAGAGATTTAAGTGGTAAAATGGTTCTTCTTTGTGTCTAGTGTTGGAGAGCATATGGCAAATTTCCACTTAACAGTTTCTAGGTTTGCAACACAAACTAATTCCCATGTTAATTCTTTTAATTATTAAGTGTGTGCGTGTTTGTGGACACACAAGTCTGCGTGTTGTTTTGTTTCTTTAAAGAGAATCAGTGACCTTAAAAAAACCGAGGTGGACTTAAATCCTGATTTGCTCCTTTGTAACATTCTCTTAGAGCTGGGGTCGTGGTGGTAGCTTTGTCCTCTCTGCTGGTGGTGCACTATGGTCTGTGCTTGCTCTTTGCAGCCAAGATAAGGCCAACAATTAGATAATGTCACTGCTGATAGCTGTGGTCTTGGTCACCCAAACATCCTGAATACAACACGACCACCACCTAGCCTTTGTGCATGTTACCTTTATGGGGAGCTGCAGCAGCTAGGGAATATGGAAGAATGAATTGAGATGGCACTAGAAGTGCTGTCCCAAAGAGAGGAACCCAGTAGCAAATCAGTGATCTTACTTTATAATAGGTTTCTAATTTTTCAAACCTAAACCAATTCCAAAATCTAGAAGCTTTTGCCCTTCATCTGTCTCTTCACTCATTCTGTTCCCTTCTAACTCTATGATTGGACATGATATTGACTGCACTGGATGCATCACCTTTTTCTTTTTTGTTTTTTTATGTCTGTTATTCTCAGGATTAAGCATAAACTGAGTTCACAAGAGTAACACAAACAAGAGCAACCTGGATTGACCTGATTGCCCAATATGCATCATGCTGGCAAAGAGACATGAAGCCAGGAATTTCAAGTAAATAAGGACTCAATTATGGAAAATGGAGAACAATTGTTCTGTTGTCAAACAGAACAACTACTTGACATACAGTTTGGATTGATTATTCAAAAACATAATATAGTATAGTCCAGATAAAGTATCTGCCTGGAAAAACTCTTCACCTTTTGCAAACAGAAGGAGTGAAATACTTGAAGCCAAAGAGATGCTGATGTGTGTGAGGACCATCTATTCACATTCCAATAGAGCAGCCTAATTTTTAGTTACACTTGAATTGTTTAATTAGACTGTTTAAAGTTTGTTGTCCAAGGATATAAGCTGCTTAAAACTAGATATACAGATGAACTCCTCTAAACTATTTTATTTTAAAAAAGAAATGCACTGGTATCAGATTTTTTACCTTTGGGTTTCAGTTTGTAATTAAAATTCCAGTTATTCTATGTCTACCCTTGTCTCAAGAAAGGAGTTGTCCCACTGGGCTTCTACCCTAACACTGACCCTCTTGGAAGAGGAAGGCTGAAGTGTGAATTTATGATGAATTCCACCCTCTGAATCAAGGGTGAGATTTCTCCTCCCCATTTCCCATGTTCTTTTCCCATGTCCCATTCCCATGCAGCTTTGACACTCCCTCCACTGCTCTGCCTGGAAGTGTGTTTTGCCCTGTCACAGAAAAACAGGGAAATTCTATTCTCATTTCTCATCCTCACTCTCTCCAGGGCTCAGAGGGAATGCCCTTTTTCACTTCCTTCTCTTTGTGCAGCTCGGGCCATATTTACCAGCATTAAATAGCAACACCCCTCCCTATCTCCGGCTTATTCAGTGTGTAACATCATCCAGAACCAAACAAACCACGGCATTTCCTAAAACATGAATTGTTTTTAAAAAATTCAGGCTGGCCAGCTGTTTGGAATCTCCCAGCTAGGAAATGCTGCCTTCAGAGCCCCCACTTGATGCTCCAACACGGTCTCTGCTGCTCACCACTGTGTCCATCTGCCTGCGTGGCGCGTCGCCAAACCTTAAGCTGGCCCCATCTTTACCCAGGATACCAAAGCAACACGGATTTGGACTGACAGCCTCAGTAACTGCAAGTGTCACTTCTTCTGCTCCAAGTCCCTCTGCAGTGACAGCACTGCCTTCCTTGCTAGACTGCTACCTCAGGTTGGTATCTCGCTCCCGTTGGCCTTTCGGCTCTGTTTCAGAAAATGACAGAGGGATATTGATGCAGAGCCATAGATATATTAGTGAACATAAAGCAATAAATACTGAATGTTTATGTACATCATTTTTATGTACATAAATGTGTTTCTTCCACTTAGGAGTTACCTACTTGAGACACATGAATGTGTAACAAAAGGTAATTGTTGTATAGTTTGAAAACTCAATCACAAAAATCCCCTTGGTCTTCTTGTGACAAGAACTTGCCCTAAATGTAATTTTGCTAAAGCTGGTTTAAAACAAGCAGGTTAGGACCCAGATTTGCAAACATCATTTGAACAGTACTGTGCTCCCACCAAGGAAGTCCCACCAAGATAAATTAATTTCTGCTAGAGACATTATCCATTGCAGTTCTGGAGACTGGGATAAAGTTCTGAGTGCAGAGAATGTGGGTTCGCAGTATTTTTCTTTCTTTTACATAGTTCCATATGTGAATGATTCTGCTGGAGGTGCTTTCTGACCCCGCCCTGTGAAAATCTTCCTCTTGGGGCCATCATAATTAATAATTACTTCTAAAATCCCTGGTTTAGAAGCAGGCTATTTCCTTCATAAATTCTTCTTAATTTCAGTGGGCATATTTGTTCTACAACCATCACTAGGCAACAAAGCATTGCTTGTTTTTTTTGTTGTTTTTTTTCTCAGATATGAGTAGTTTATGTTCTGGATTGAGGACGGCAAGAGCCAGATTGTCACTGTAACTGTAATTTATCTCTCAGAAAATTTGTATAGAGTGAAACATAAAAGTTTGAACCTTTAATTTGGAAATACTAATTTTCAATGATGACCTCATTTGTGCAGAGTGATTGTATCTGAGTGGAGGCATCTTAGACTAACTTTCTATTAATAGCATTATAAATGAACATTTCCATTTAGAGCCGTCCTAGTTTTTCTCACAGGTAATGAGCAGGGGGCACAGCCTGGAACTCCAAATTAAACGGAATTGTTTCTGCAAACAGCAAAAGCAAAGACTTGAGTCTGCTGGCTCAGCCCTGGCTGAAAGAGCAAAGAGCTCTGCTGAATATAACAGTTAAGTCAAACACTTTGTTAACTTTGATGCAATGCTGTTTCTATCTGGTTCACCCCATCACATGGGGGTGTATTTTTATGCACAGATCTGATGGCTTTGGCAGTTTAGCATTCCTGCAACAGGACTGATGGATTACTGTGATGTGTGTGATGCCATGTGTCTGAACCACACAGGGCTGAAAAAAATCTCCCTGTTGAAGGAATTCCCAGGCTGTAGAAATATCTGCCATTTTGTCTTTGTCTCAGTGGCCACGTGGAATTGAGTCAAGGTAATGGAGCACCCTTTGTGTGTAAATCACTCTTTTGTACACTGTTTTTTGAAATGTTGTTGCCATTTTTATTAATTTCTCATCCCATGGCTGTTGTCAGTAAATTATCTCAGCCCAGAGTTTCTGCCTTTGTCCCTTTGTCACCAGAGGGAAACAGGAGAAGGGGAGCAGATTATTTGAAGTTTAAGTTAAAATCTTTAAAATAAGAAAGTGTCCTCTGAAAAGGAAACAGTAAGGTGAGATTGACACAGATACTTCCATGGGAAAATTGCTCTAAGGCAAAGCTTGCATCACTTCTATAGATGCACCACAGCTCCTCCCTTTCACAGCTTCCATGACAGCGAGCAGAGGTGTCAGGGCTGGTTAAGGGAAGGTTTGTTGGGCACCACAGGGGCAGTCAGAGGGATGCAAGGTCCTCCTGCTTCTCTCCACACCCCAACCTGTGCTGGAGCAGCAGCAGGGGCTGGGCCAGCGCTGGCTCCCCCTGAGGAGCCGGGGATGAGGGCAGGGCTCATTCCCAGGCACCAGCACTTATTGTGGCAAACCTAAACAGCTGCAACAGCTCTGCAAGATCATTGTACTCCCATCTCTGGGGAGAAGGCTGCCAAAGTGGGACCACTTCAACACTTGAGGAAATTTCTGAATCATGTGTTGGAGCACTTCCCATGCTTAAAAGAAAGTTCTTTAAAAAGTACTGCTGGTGGGTTGTGCTTTCTGTATAGGGACAGGGTTATAATTAGACATGGATAACTATTTTCCAATTTCTCTATTTTAATTCATTCCATTTTTATAAGGGTTGAGTTTACTTGTATGTTCTGTGTATTGTTAACATAAGGTCTCGCTGAGATTCTTCATCAGACTAAGCTTTAAGAGAAAACACATGCACAGCATAGAGCATTTTCTCTGCTGTTCCTGCAGAGAAACAGCAGAAAATCTGCAGCAGCCCAGAGCCATCCTCAACTACCCTCGTACTCATGCTGGCATTCAGCCTCTGTCAGCCTTCTTCAGGGCAGTAATAACATTATAATGGGACCAGGAGACAAAACTGTCAAATTCTTTCCAAGACAATCTTCCAGGCTCATCAGCATAGACAATCATTCCTTTTACATCTGGAGTAATAGAAAGATTTTAAGAAATATCTTTTGATTTGAGTTGGACTTGAAAAATGACATAGCTGGAGGCCTTATTTGAAAATGCAATGAGACTGAAATGTAAAGTGCAATTTCCCATGCAGTCTGCGGGGAGAATGAGGCACTTGTCCCAGTTCTCTTAATTGTCTCTGATTGCTGTTTGTGTAGCACAGTCACTTCCTCGTCTTCGAAATCACCTTCAAGGGCTCCAACACTTTTCACTTCACTGTTTTAAATCAAGAAGGGCTAAACACCCAGCCATTCAACCATTATGGCTCTTTTATGTTATTTATGTGGTTTATGCTATTAAGCTTTAAAATTTTGTTTATTTAATGGGCCTTAACAAGTACTTAAGTAACAGGTTTGAGGACACATCAGTGGGCCTTGGCACATGTTGATTAAGGTGTGCTTAACCTGACAGTTAATATTTTGTACCATTTTCCCAGCAGCCGTGACTGTTATGGAAGAAGTGCTAATTTTCCAAAAATGGTTAGAGCTTGATTATTATGTTGGTTCTTTATTCACATAGCTGCATTATTTTGTTGGCGCTGCTCTGTGAGAGATGAAGTAGTGCTATTATTTCTACTCCCAGCTCCTTTCAGTCTTTTGCAATCACTTAGGCACACGTGACATTACTCAGATAAGCAATTCTGTTTGCCTTCATTGAGAGTGGGCAGCAAAAAGCAGTCCATAAAATGAGCTGCTCAGCTTCAGGAGGGACCACAGGATTTTCTGGTATATATTTGGGGAGGCAAACAATAAACTGTAAAAATCATGGTCATATGTCCCACTAAATCTTATTTTTCTGCATAAAGAGCTTTCATTCACAAGGGATGTTCTGTCAGCTGAAAGCCTCCAAAGCCTCTCTCATATTTTGGGAAGCCCAAAGGAGCCTGGTTATAGTTGGGAAGGAGGGAAAGGTTAGGTATTTGAAATAAAGGGAAACCAGAGAAGCCACTTTGTCCTCCAAAACTAGAAAATCTCTTTCTGTCTGTGGCTAGAATATTAGAAGCTGGTACTCCCAACTTATCCGACACAGCAGAAGTCCAACTTAGCTTTTTACATCAAATTATTCATGAAAGTCAGCAGGAGGTGGAGATAAACTATTCATTCTGTGCATATCTATGTGAAAGGAGCTCTCAGGAGAGATCCTCAAGATCCTGCCAAGAAAACAAGTGAAAACATTTTAAGAATGGGAGGGAACATTCATAATTGAAATCACCAACAGCGTAATTTGATTAGTTAATTCTACCAGAACAAAGATGCCACCTTTCCTTAGATGAGGGGGTGGCACAGAGGAGAGCAGGGAGTATGAGGGCAGGAGGGAATGTGATTGTCATCCCAATATATTCTGCCAGCCTGATTTTAAACACCACAGGACCTGTGTGACCCTGATGCTCCAGACATCCTGTCCTGACCAGAGCACCCAGGCTCACCTGACACTTCTCTCCTTCACTTCTTCTCTGTTCTCAAGTTAACTCAATAATGTCATCTGGAGATGCCCCCAAACCAACACCTCCTACCACCTCACACTCACTCACTGGAGTTTCCAAAACCATGTACTGAGTGACCTCTGATTCCCTAACAGCACAGGGAGAGACAGGACTGCAGACAGAAACCAGCTCCCTCTTGCCTGTCTTTGCTGAAGAAATAAAAAGGGGAAATAATTATTTAATGTTGTCTTATTTTTCTGTGGCTTTTTGTTGTTGATGTTTCAATTGCCACAGCAATTCTGTCCAGTCCTGGGTCTGAATGTGTTGCTCATGGTTCCTGCTGATGACAACAGGGGGAGAAACTACAGATGGACAGAGCCCAATAAGCCAAAGAGAAGGAAATAATAAAACAAGCCAAGTTAGCATGTGTTTGAGGGGATTCAGAACACCTGAACTTTCACCTCAGAGAAAATAAAACTCCATTAATATTAAATACAGAGCCAGTTTTAGACTATTTAAGCTAAGGATTTCTTTCCCCACAAAAAGAAAGTAAATGCCACATAAAATGTGAATTTTATTCAAATTTTTAATTCAAAGCCCCTAGTCTAGAAAAAGGGGAAAGAAATAAATTATGTTTTAAAAATGAAAGCTTTTGATTTAACTCCAGTATTTAAAATTAAGAGTATTAATTGGTTTTCATTCTTTATCTTTAATAAGATGTTAAGAGGTTTCTTAATGGCATTCGTGGCAATGGGAATAAGTCAAATTGGCAGAAACCCCAAACCACATTTAGTTGTTCCCTATTTTAACAGTGAACAAAGGTTTTATTAACAACTTACCCCTTGTTGGGCCCAAAAGTCCCTTTTCAACACAATCACAGCCTTGATTCTTCAATTTGCTGCTCTGTGGAGAGAATTTATGCCTTCAGATCAAGCATGTTGTTCAGCATCTGTTTACATTTATCCCCATCAAAAGTTATCTATGAGTAGCAGAGATGTTTAGAAAAAGAGTATTTTTAATAAATCAGCACCGTAGTGTGCTCATCTCTCAAACTGGATGTCCTTGCCCCAGACACTCAGCATCAACTCTATCCCAGTCCAAACCAAACCTGATTAATTCATTGCCTTTTCAAGACCCAATATATTGCCAGTCCTTGCTCCTTGATGAATTTAAGATGAAGCATTCTTGGAAGGACAACCTGCTGTCACCTGGAGAGAGATATTTCAAGACCATGCATCTAACAGTCACATTTAAAGAGAAACCAACAGTTTGCAGTCCTTCACAGTGAGGTGGTGATGACATCCAAGGCATTCGGCTTCCTCCAGCCTGGAGAGACCAGCATCTCACTCACACACCTCCCTCACAAGCACAGTTCCCTCTGTTTGACTTTATCCTAGGGTCAGCCTTCCTCCTGTGTCAAGTTTTCTAATCCACTTTAATATCCAAACACATCAGCATTTCCTGATGGATTTTGTGCTTTGCCTCAAGGGCACAAGAGCACGTTGTGGGAAATGCATTCCCTTCCTTCATGGAAATAGCCTTTAACCTTGTATCATCTGCTGGTTCGTGCTCCAGGGAAATGCACCTCTGTGGCCTCAGGGCACTGCAAAGAATCATCCCCTGTGTCCTTTCAAGTGCTGGATCTCATGGAAAACATGGAAACAAAGAGACTAGTGTGCTTTTATAAATGGGAATAACAAACTCCACTGATTTTGCATGGATTTCTAGCACCTTTAATCTGTTTTTCCACAGCAAAACTGCAATTTCTCAGCTTCTTCACCAGCATCTGTGTTTCCAATTCATGATGCAGCTGCAGCTGTAAAAAAGGGAATAAAAGGGGCTGCTCTCCTACCTCGAGAGGGCACCACAAGACAGTTGAAAAAAGGAATGGAAGCAAACAAGCTTTACCTCAGGCAGCAAATATTCCTGTCATGAGGATGTTCAATTAGAGTAATTAGCAATAATCACATAAGCAACAGGAGCTTCCTTTACCTCCCTTCACCCCTTGGAAGAATGGAGTCTGCTTCATTAAAACCTCTGCTTCCTGCCTAATCCCAGGGACCCATTCAGGGGTGTTTCCTTCAGAGACAGGGGGACCTGGATTCACCACTGCAGTTCCCAGAGCTGCTGCCAAGGTGCTGGGACAATGTGTGAACTGCAGAAGGAAAAAAACATATTGGAGTGACTCATCTGACTCTGAAATGAAAGTTTTAAAAGGGGGGGAAAGTGGGAAACATTAACAGGGACTATTAAACACTGTGTGACTGTGGCTATGATTTCTGAAAGTGCTCTGACCTACTTATAAGAGATGAGCTCTGTCCATAAAGCAGGATTTGGGGTTTTATTACTAATAATTATGCTTTCCCTCCTGCTACCTGGTATCCAACCAACTTAGTTGGACAGTACCTGATTTGCAGGGGGAAAGCTGAAGTTAGCAGATCTTCTACAGAAGGTCACAATAAATCACATCTGTTCAAAGAAAACATTCTTTTACGATTCTAGCCTGGATGCATCTCAGTCAAACTCAAGGTTATTCTTCCACCCTTCAAACTGAAGCATTCTGAAGGGAATGCATGGGGAGCTGCACTTGCAGGGAATGCAGAGAGCAAGTCAGCCCCAGGTAAGGCACTGGGCTATGTCCTGCCACGCAAGGAATGGAGCTGAGGGGTTAAAATGTGCTGCCTTGATTTTCATGAACCCAAAGAGATTCATACGACCACGCCATGAAGACCCTCTGCCCTGACCTTCTCCAATAGGCAAGTTAGCAGATTAATTGTAAATATCATAAATTAATTTCAGCAAGACTTCTACTTCCTTTTTTTGTGCTGCACAACCTTTAAAATGTTGTTCTAGTCCCACACCTTTTTGACAAATCTAATTTTAGGTACTATTGATAAATTTTCAAGATAAAACCTGAAAGAAAATGAAGACATTTCAAACTAGAGAGGTAAAATTTTAAAAGTAAACTATGTTAATGTTAAAAACTACTCAGTGAGTTTGGGTAAAGAAAGGTAGGCAGAAGATTCTGAATATACTTAAATTTCTCAGTGTTGATGAAGGAATAGGCCTGGATGTTCCTGATCTCCAAATGCTTGGAAATACAGGCAGCACAAAAGCATATTCCTTGCCTAAACCAGGATTGTTCTCTCAATGTCTTCAGTGCATTGTCTGAGCCATCCAATATAGACAGGAAAGTTTGGATTCAAGGTAAAGCACAAAGTAACAGATTTCACAGATAGGTGTAAATCCATGTCATGAATCAATGACTGTTCCATGTGAATGGCAAAAGCAAAGCTAAAAATCAGGAATTCTCAGACAGTTCCATTAGGCTTTAGGTCCTTCTATCCCAAAATAACATGCAAGATTAAAAAGGCAAAGAAGAATTTGCATGTATTCAGGACATTTGGCAATCTGATGGCAATTCCAGTCAGTGACATTTCACAACCAGCATTTTGCTGTATCCTCTGTACTCAGGAAACCAGATGGACACTCTACATTCTCACCATTGGTAAGCTGAGGGCAGAGTCAGTGAGGTCTTGCTGTTGGAAAGACCAACCATGCAGAAAAAACAGCATACAATGGAAACTACGAATTTCAGTCACATAAATATACAGAAAATAAGTGGTTCATTTGTAGCTAAGAGGATTCCATTTACACATATTTATTTTGGGCAGCATTGCCATCATTTAAGCATAAATGCTACAAATACAACATTTTAGGACTCAAATTGCAACACAGAATTAAATAACTGCAGTTTCTTGTTTCAGTATAGATTTACGCAGATAATCTTTGTACGGATTGGTTTTGTCCTTTTTTCGGAGTTCTGACAGCCTCCAGAACTCAGGATGATGAGGTCTTACAAGTGTGAGAACCATGAGGTAAAAGATGATGTGTGGGTTTTGTGGGAGCCTTAGATACTTCCATCTCCATCCCTCCAGCTCTGTCCCAAGCATTTATTTATAAATACTTCCAAATGGCAAACAGCAATATCATCAAAGTCAACTCAAAGAATTGCAGTCACAGAACCACAGACTAATTTTGGTTGGAAGGGGCCTCTGGAAATCAAGTCCAACCCCTCTGCAGAGGCAAAGCCACCTGGAGCAGGTGACACAGGAATGCATCCAAGGGGGTTTGGAATGTCTTCAGAGAGGGAGAATCCATTATCTTCCTGGGCAGCTTGTTCTAGTGCTCTGCCACCCTCAATGTAAAGAAGTTCTTCCTCATATTGAGATGAACTTTTTTGTGTTTTAGTTTACGGCCACTGCTCCTCATCCTGTCACTGGGCATTACCAAAAAGAATCTGGTACTGTGTCCCTGTGGCATCCACCTTGGAGACATTTGTACACATTTACAAGATTCCCTCTCAGTCTTCTCCTCCCTGGACTAAGCAGGCCCAGCTCTCTCATCTCTCCTCATAAGAGGGATGCTCCAGACTCCTGGTCATCTTTGTGGCCTCCACTGGATTCTCTCCAGTAGCTCCTTGTCCTGCACTCGAGAATTAATACACCCAAGTACCAGCACAGGATGAAGCCAACAGCTTGGAAAAGATCTTTGCAAGAAAGGCTCTGGGGGTCCTGGTGGGCAACAAGCTGACCATGAGCCAGCAAGGTGACCACTCAGCAGAAAGGGCCAGCAGCCTCTGGGGCTGCACTTGGGAAAGTACCTCCAGCTGCTCAAGGGAGGAGATCCTTCTCTCTTCAGCACTAGTGGCGGTCACATCTGCAGTGCTGGTCCAGTCCTGGGTTTTCCAGCACAAAAGTGATGTGGACATACTGGAATGAGTCCAGCAAAGGGCCATGATGATGATGATGAAGGGACTGGGGAATCTGTTATATCAGGAGAGACTGAAGGAGCTGTTCAGTGTGGAGAAGGTCAGAGAATTATATCAATGTACATAAATCCATTATGTGAAGGAATAAGAAGACAAGACCAACTCTCCTCTGTGGTACCCAGTGGGCAGACAAGAGGCAATGCAATGGACATGCAGTGCAATAAAGAAAACTCCATCTAAATATGAGAAGGAAATCAAACACTGGGAAAGGTTGTCCAGAGTAGTTTTGGAGTCTCCATTCTTGGAGATACAGAAAATCTGAGAGGACACAGCCCAGAGAAACCTGCTGTAAGTTGACTCTGCTCTGAGCAGGGCTTGACCAGACAACCTCCAAAGGTCCCTTCCAACCCCAACACTTCTCTGATTCTGTGACTGCTGAGTCAGGTTTTTTCCCAAGTCACTGATGTGTTTGGAAACAGGAAGAGCCACAAGCTGTATCAACAAACTTTTGTGACTGGAAAAGCTGAATTAATTGCTAGAATCACACCAGTCAGCTGGAGAGGACGCGAGTTTCTGTTCGATGGGCTGCCAACATAAACATTATTGTTGCAGAATCTGAGCTCTAGCCGAGGGCTGGGTGCCAGACTTCTCGATGTGCCTCGAGAACACTGACTTGGTTAACCACAGCAGTAGCAGCCTGATAAGAGCTGCATGTGATAGCAGTTGGAGAGGCTCACTGAAACAGGGATTGAGCCTGTGCCACTGCATCTGCTGCACCAAAAGGGGTACAGATGCCTTAGGCCAGCCAGAAGATCACCCCATGGCAAACAAGTGCCAGATGTAGGAAAGAACTCTGGAGATGGCTCTAGAGCAGCAACAGGGAGGCTTTGGCAGACCTGGCCTTCTTGTACTCTGGAGGAAACTATCAGCAGCCCTGAGATCCCCCTGTTCATTTCTAGTCACCCATTTCTAGTCACCCATTTCTAGTCTCCCCGGAGGAGAAGCATTTCAAGAACATTCATTTCAGCATAAATATTGTGCTATTCCATGGCTGTAGGTGGAGTGGGAGTAATGGGCAGCCACCAGAGCACGAAAAGGTAAGGGATAAGCAAAACTGAACACTGTTGAAGGGGTGGGCTGGCAACTGAGCCTCTTGGTGAAACCATCCAAGCCTCTTCATGGATGGAAAACAGGAATGGAGAAAGAATGGTCCCTCCCTTCCAATTTCAGGTTAAATGATGAGCTGTTCGATTGTGATAAAGGAGATTTTGTTTCCAACCTTGCCTGTTTGGCAGAGGGCTCTTTTAAGCTCCAGTTCCTGGAATACATTTAAGGTTTCTTTTTTTTTTTTTTTTTCCCTAGGCCAAACAATTTCAGAAAAAGTAATGTAAACATAATTCGTAAAGACATAAACTAAGACGCAACACTCATCACATCTCAAAATCCTTCAGCCTAGTTTTTAAGTCCATCATGTAAGTGAGGAAAGAAGATCTACCTAATTATTTCATCTGCAAAAACAGATGAAAATACTATTTTAAAGTGTATCATCACATCAAGTGCATTCCACAGCCCATTTTTAGATCTAATAGTGTGGCCTGTTACATCAATCATCATATGGTTGTAGGTTTCATAGATTCAATTGCAATGCTTGCCTGCCCCCTTCTATATAGATGACATGAAATGAAACAAACTGGAGTTAGATGCTATGGAATTATTTATTTTGAAAAATGATAGCACATTTTTAATCATGTTTGTCATGGTTAATTAAGTAGACCTGTTCAGGAACAAAATTAATCTTTAGGCTGGCTTTATTTTTAATTTTGTGAAAAACTATGTCTCTATAGATTGAACTATAATTTATTCCCAAGAGCACTGGTGCTTTTGTAGCACACTCAATAAGCATCCAACAAAGGATGTCCTCTGCATTTTGTTACTGCTCAAGCAATTTTGACTTCAAACCATGTTATTCTTTACTCTTTGCTTTCTTGTCCATTTCTGCACATCAGATGTATATAATTGCCATGCTCTAAATTGCATACACAGCCTGTTTATTTCTCACATCCAAAACAGGAGCACAAGAATAAAGACTGACTAAGACAAGTATAATTGCTGCTCACTAGAACAATCCTCTGAGATCCAAAACTAGAAAATTTGTAAGCATGTATTTAATTTAAAACATGCTTGTATTTCCATTGCCTTTGAGAGAATCTGTTTTATGTTAAGGCTTCTACAGAAATTCTCACACTTCAACTATGCACAAGCTAAAGACCAATGGACCAAGATCTGAGCACCTCACAAACTGAGTAGATCTATTGCACTAAATGCAACCTTCTTTGTCTTTCAGAAACAAAATTCCTTTATTGTCTTTACACTGCAATAGATTCACACTTCAATTTAAGATCTAAAATGGAGACTAGAAATATGACATATATATTAAGTGAAATTTCAGATATGAGAGTTTCTAATCTGCAAAAAAGCTTCACTGGAAGTTGTTCGTTCTTAGCAAATTACCTGTGACAAGTCAGAATTTCCTTGATCAGCCTCTCAAATACTCAGTGTCTGTTCAGAGGAGTATCAAAAAACTCATCATGCCCAGTCCTTGACGAGGAACAAGAATTCAATTCAAACTGAAAAGAGGCAGTGCTGGGAGAGGTTCTGACATTCAGGAAGGGTAGCAGGATAAAAGAGAGAGAAAAATGACAGACTCAGTCTGTACCATTACTAAAATTAGATCACTTCTTTTGTTCTCCTGAACCTTCTGCTCTATTTGCCAGGAATCATATTAGCAACAGAAACTGTGAGAATCTGTCCAACCTTATTAGAGAAGCTGAACGCAAAGAAATTATGAAAATCTCTTCTAAATGTACTTGCACATAAAAAGAAAAAAGAGAGAGTTACAGAATTCTGCAAGATTAGATCAAAACCCATGGCAGAAAAACTGGACATCAAACTAACAAAGATTAATTAACAGTATTGCAGTGTGCTGCACATCAGCACAGCACAGGATTTTTTACCATTTCTGTCTTTTTATATAGTTTTACCTAGACAGGCTCAGAGGTGTGCCCATGGCTCTTCACAATAGTAACCAGTGTACCCAAAATGTTTCTCTACTGTCTAAGATAGAGTTCAATATTGCCACCCAAAAGAGCTGTGAAGGTCCAGCTTTGCTTCTGGAGAGGAGTTGGATAGTTGGCTGGGAATCCTTCTCCATATGGAACCTAATAGTCTATAATGCTGTAGAGGCAAGAGATGATTCTGGTGTATACCAAGGAATCATGGCTGAACTTCTCAATATTGTTGGAATGTCACAGGAGAGTCTTCACACTGAGACCTTGCCTCCCTGGGCTGCTGCTCTGAAGATACAATTAGAAACAACAGGTAAGAAGCAATTAATACCTTAAGTCAGGCCACAAGGGAAATGTGTTTGAGTGATGAGATCAGGCTCCTTCTCTAGTCTGATTTCACTAGAATAGCTGGTAGTGGCTCTTCCATAGGCTTGTCCATAGCTTCATGATTAGGACATTGTCGCTGTAGGACAGGTGCAAGCACGACGCGAGCCACTTGCTATTTGCAACGTAAAGAAGAAGGGTTTATTATCTGACTCCATCTTTTATACTTTCCCAAAGGTGACATTGGATTGGAGAGTGAATGGGCCACCTCTCCAAAGACATTGGGCAAACTACTAGTATATTAAGTGTTCCCCACCCCTATAAAAGAATGTAAACAATATGTTGTTTACAGAAATTGTGTGGGAAAGTTCTCCAAAGGAATGTAAACTCAGAAGGCTTTAGAAAGTCTTAACAATCAGGGTGATAGGACATCTTTTAGAAGTGGCCCAGTGAGATAAGAAGGCCCTTGGCCTCCTTCCTCTTGGGGTGGGCCACTTGGCAGTTGGTGTCAGGCAGTTCCTGACACCAGATCACTGCTTTTTATTCCTCCTTAAGAAGCTACCAGCCCCACCAGGGACATGGCAGTTCCAAGTGCATCAAGGCACTTTTTGCACCATCACAAACCAGCAGCTCAGACCTGCTTCTGAGGAGATTTTTCCTAATGACCAATGCAGCAGCTCTACCATTAATGAGCATCCAACTCCCTCCAGAGACCTACCTTCTTCATTCCCAACATCCCACAAAGCCCAAATGTTGCACTGAGATCTCTGAATTTTCTTGGTCAAGAATATTTTTTTAAAGTTTTGAGAAGCTGGATGCTAGACAGTGGTGACCTGAGCCAAGTTTTAACAAGCAGCAAGTGTATATATAACAATTTTAAATTGGGTGAAGTGGTCAAGGACACAAGACGCACTATCTTGTTGGTGATTCAAACATTCCTACTCCACTGGAAGCTACGAAGCATCCTGGAGCTCCAGCTGTAAGAGCTTGTGTGTCACTGGAGCGGAGTGTCCCACATGGTCTGTCTCTGTTTATATCCACAACGTCCGTGTGGCCACGCACTGGGGTATAAATGACAACTGTGAAAGCTGCATGGCCACAGGACTGTTGCACCCTGTCAAAATAAAGATGCAGAATATCCCATAGTCAATCCTGGGTTGTCACTTACGATTCCAGTAGTACAAAAATCTGCGATTTGTAATTCTCTCTCTGTCCCTTTCTCCTCAGATCAGTGACAGATTCTCAAAATACAGCAATTGGAAGAGACTTCCAAGAGAAGTGAGTCTTTCCCAAAACATACAATATTTAACTAGATTGCTTCCATAATCAAGAGGTTTTCAGCATGAAATGCAAAGAGGAGAAAAAAAAAGGAAAACCCTACCGTGATAAACAACAAAAAGAATTCAGCTCAAAGCTCCTGATTTTAAGAATATCCTACACAAATTAAACAGAAATCTGCAAACTCAGTATATTATCCTTCATCTGAAGAATACAGTTCTTATAAAACCCAAACCACTTTATACACAAAGTTAAATTGATGAGAAATACTCTCATGTTTTAATGTTGTAAAAAACAGCTAGGTAGGAATTCTGAAATAACTTGAAGTATATGTTTAGCTGCCATGCAGGAAGGGCACCTGAAAGGGAGCTGATACTTCAGTTATTAAAACTTATTACATGGATGTTACCCTGGAACTCTTAATGGTTGCTCAGGAATGTCAACAAAAGCCTTTCCCTTTGGGAAAACGTGGGTGTCTTCCACATGTAGGAATGGAGTGCCTTTTCCTAAGGTTTATTTTAAAGGGATAAAGTCACCCAGAAAGGAGTGAGCTCCTCCACCAGCCTACGGCCAGGTTGTCAAAAGGCATTACTGCCAAGGGAGCCACAGGAAAGTAGTCATGGATAACACACATCCAGCACTCACAGATCTCCAGAAACTACACACAGACAGAGCATGGGTTCCCTCTAACATGCAGGACAGATTGAGTAAAACAAGGAGTCAGATTTCACTCTGACATTCTCACTTTGGGAATGCCAGCCTGCAGATTACCATAAAACAAAAATTAACTTTGGGCATCAGGAAAAAGAAAATTCCACAATCTAATTTGAAAGTAAACTTTTTTTCTTTTTTTTTTTTTTTTTTTCTCTAGCAGTAAATGTCTTTAAAAAATCCTACAGGCTTTTTCTTAATAATAAATAACTGCAAGAAAGCATCTGTTTCCCCTACCCTTAAGCAGTACACAAAGATGCATTTCCAAACAGAAAACACTTTTTTGGTTTATCTTTGAAGAGAAGAAAGTTGAGTAAGAAAAGTATTTGCACCTGTATTACTCCAAACAAAGTCAGCATTAAAAATATGGAAATGTTCATATCAGTATTCAGGGACTAAGGACTAATAGACTTTTCACAAACTGAAAATAAGCAAACCAAAAAACCAAGTCCCAAATCTGGAAATAGTTTATGTGTATCATAATTTTAAGAGGATCAGGAGTCCTGTTAGAATCAGTGAGATAGTTTATGTTTCCAGCTATATATTGTGTGATAATCAGAAAAAGACAGCTGGAAGTCAGCAAAATTTACCTTGAACAGTTTGTTTTGTTAGCAGGTTTTATCTTATTTTATATTAAAAAGAAAAATCTTAGAACTCTTAAGAGAAATAAATTACTATGCTCCCTTCACCAATAGCTTGGAGTTTGCACTGACAGAAATTCTGATTTATTCTTTCGAGCAAGAGTGAAAATATAGGAAATGATTCCTCAGAGTTTTGAAGGAGCTTTATGTGAGTTTTGAAACAAAAGTAGCAGGGCTTGCAAAGAAATAAATCCAGTGTCTCCTTCCCTCACTCCACTGTTTTTATTTAGGATTTAAATATTCCAGAAGAGAACTGTCATTTTTACAAAGTTGTAACTGAATTGGGAAACTGGGACAGGATGAAACTTGACAACCAAAAAGGAAATACCTGCTACCAATTAGGGAATTGCAAAGAGATGCTATTTACCTTGGAATATCTATGAGATAGAAATACTTTTAATAGAATTGCAACAGATGCATTTGAAAGAGAGGGTGAAAAAAATATTAGATCAAGGATAGTGAAAAAAACATATATTTTTAAATTTATTATACAAGAGGATGGAATAATCTGTGGCACTGAACTACATTTAAAAGAAATTCAATAAAGACAAATGGTCATTGTCCTCTGGTGGAGTTTCCAGGGTTTTACACTGGATTCCCCAGTCCAACTGCCTTTTTATCTCTGACAAATAAACATTAATAGACCTACAAAAAGTTTATGATACTTCCAATAAGAACTGCTTCCAGTCTAACCTTTGTCTAAAACTACAAGCACATGTTTGTGTGTTAAATTACGTATTCAGATTAAAATGGATATAACTGTTTCTAACTATGTACATGGTTTTAACAGCGATTAAGGCTTACATGTGTGCCCTGGTGTTAATACATTGAATGATACATTTTAGTCTTATTAGATATTAATTATATTATGCATGCTGACTCTAATATTCTTAGTGTTTAACAGGTGTAATTTAAGTGGTACTGCAGTATTTAGATTTGTAATTCAGTTTCCCACTGAATGTTCAATTTGACTTTACCTAGGAGAGAATGGATTTGGTTCTATCTGAGGCTAAAACCAGCGTTTGTGTTTTCAATTAGTTAACACATAAAGACCATTTATATTCAAGATTTAGGGAACTTTTGGGAGTATTCTGGTACGATGTGAGAACGCTGGTGACTTTCTCGCTCTCTTTTAACTAGGGAGTTAAAGGTGAAGGTGAAGCCAGGTGGGATCGGGATCTGCTTCCAAGGAAAAAGGACAGGATGAGAGGACAGAGCCTGAAGATGTACCAGGGGAGGAAAATGGGACATTGGAGGGATTCCTTCCAGGAATAAAGATGAGACATCGGCATGGGCTGGCCAGGGAAGCGGCGGAGTGGCGGCGCCCGGAGGTGTTAAAGAGTGGCCGGGCACGGAGTGCCGCGGTCAGGCTGGCACTGGGCTGGACCGGATGATGCCGGAGGCTTTTCCAGCCGGGTCCATTCTGGGCTGCTGTGGGGCCGTGCCCGCCGTGAGGGAGCGGGAGCACCGCGGGCCCTCAGCGCTCCGGCACCGGCACCGACACCGGCACCGCCGGGATCAGCGCCGGGATCAGCGCCGGAGCCATTTCGGCCCCACCGCCTGCCTCAGGCGGGCAAAATGGCGGCGGCGGCGGCGGGCGGGAAAAAGGGGCGGGCAGAGAACGGGAGCGCTCCGCCATCCTCCTCCTCCTCCTCCTGCTGCTGCTGCTTCTCCTTCTCCCAGCGCCGGCTCGGCCCCGCTCCGAGCCCGGGCCGCAGGTAGGTGCCATCCCCGCCGAGGGTTTGCCCACCGGCCCTTCCCCTCCGCAGACCGCAGAGGTGTTTTTTGTAGCCGCTTGGCGTTGGGTGTTTTTATTTAGCGCCTGCAGAAGAGCTGAGGGGAGCTGGGTGGGAGCTCCTCTGGTCAGGGGCACAGGTGCCTGCGGAGGAGGCGGCCAGCGAGCCTTCCCAAAGGTGATCCCGGGATGCTCATCCCATAACTGCATGGGGGGGTGTTGTCCTAAAATACTCTGTCCCTGGGGAATGGAATCAACGCTGTTCCGCCTGGCTCCTGCCTGGAAGCTGGCCTGCAGCACTGTGGGGTCTTTAGCCATGGATGCTCATCCAGGGAATCTTTAATCCCGTGTGTGGGCACGGGATGCATCTGGATTTGGTGGGATGCCACAGCCTCCCCCTCACCTCCCACCTGTTCCTCCAGCTTGGTTAGCAGGTGGTTTGTAACCCCTACCTTTAAACACCTGTAAAACCACTGAGATAAGGATTTTAAACCCTATGTGTTTCAGCTGCTTAGGTGGCAGACAGCTGTACCCATACTCTGTAATCTGCTAAAAATAAAAGCAAACTAAACTCAGCTGATCCATCATCAGCATGGTGTTAATTTAGACAAAAATTCGTGCCTTCCTGTGAATTTCTGCCTGAATAAAATTCGTGCCTTCCTGTGAATTCCTGCCTGAATTTGTTGCAAGGTTTGTTTTTTCCCCGCTGTAATAAAGGCATAACAAGATTGTTGCAGGGAAAACTTGTGAAGTGACATTATGGTGTTAAAGCACTTTTTCCATCCTTGCTGTGATAGTATCCAAGTGGCACAGATTCCCACCTCCATCCGTGATGAGAGACTGTTGTGTTAGGGGTTGTTTGGGTATCCAGGCAAGTTGTCAAAGTGGGGCCAGGCCTGTATGTCAGGAATGTGTATTGAAGCCAGGTCCTGTAAACACTCACAAATGTGTGGAGCCTTGTTGCTAGGGCTATGCACAGGAATAAGACATAGATGAGTCCCTCTTTAAAGTCCTGATGTGCTACCTGAGTAGTTGGAAGCCAGGAGAACAGCAGAGGGAAGAGTTTCCACAGTTAGCGAGCTTCAGCAAATAAATTCACCTATATTTATGGCTTGTTTTGGAGCAGAGCCAAGTGGAACTATATTGTTTATGTGTGTGGATTCTCGTGTCTCACACAAAGATGCCTATTGTTTACACAGAAACTGTAAGAGGAATGTTTTGTTAACATTTGGTTAGCAATATAAACTGACAAACACAAATGCAGGCTGGAACTTGAAACAAAAATAGTCCTTCTCAGAGCAGAAAACACAGCTGCCCAAAAACTGTTTTTCAAGGAAAATTCTCCACCTATTGGTTCTATATTTTCTTTTTAAACTCAGCTTCTGTCATTTCCATGCCTTTCCATAATTTCCATGCATTTCCATAAATCTTCTACTGCATGTAACTATCCCAGCAACTTAAGCTCCACAACCATGCACCCTCTAAACAGTGCTTATTTTGCTAAAGAAGATTGATTCAATTGTGATATTTTATAATTACATTTGAAATTTGTTTTTAGTTGGGTGTGTCACTGTTACGTTTTCTAATTCCTGAGCTGACTGGGATGAATTCCCCTCTCCGTTGTCAACATGTGTCTTTTCCATTAGTTCCAGTAGAGCTGACTGCTGCCTTCTCCTTATATTTAAGAAACTTTCAGTTGCTTAAAATAGTAGGACCAAAAAACCTGTGTTTTCAATATTTTGTTGAAAAAAACCCCAAAAAATTCACAGCCTGTATAAAGAGTAGTTACAGAGCCTGTGGGATCCTGCTTTCCATGATGGAGTGTATTGATTTAGTGGATGTAGAGTGCAAATTTTCAGTCATTATAATGCATAAAATCTCATTTGCACTGTTTCCAATTTCATTCCCCAATGGTCAGCATCTACCAACAGTTGAGTGACTGATACCTGTTTAAATAAATGGGCTGAATTGTTCTCAGAAGGGCTCAGGAATGTTTGGTATTGTAGAAAAAAGGGATCACAGTAGTTTGAGGACTCTATGGCAGCCAGATGTTTAATTTTTAATGTCTCACCATTGATGGCAATGGGTATCCATCACATTGTACAGCTCCAGTGGAAGAAAGTCAGTCAGAATTTCTGTCCTTGCACATCTCCTAATGCACACCATCTCTTTTTTAGAGTTATTATTAAATGACATTGACACTGCTGGTTTTGTGTTGGTTTTCTTGTCCTATTTCTTAGCTTGAGTACTTCTGCCTGTCATTCATAATTCTTGCTTTCAGGATTAGTAGCATAGAATTACATTTTAATATCATTGTTATCACCTTACATTCATTGTTTCTATGTGCCCTGATCCTCTCTAAATGAGTATTCTAACCTGTTTCTGTTTGATGGGTCATTTTAAATGTCTGTAGGTATCTTTTTTCCTTTGTTTCAGTTTTTTCCATTGTCACCAAGAGAAATATTGCTAATTCTGCAATAACTCACAAGTATGTGTTCGGTTTCTTGTTTGTTTATTTGTTTTATATGTTTTAGGAAGCAGAAAGTAAACTGTTTATTTTACATTACAGTGAGA
The DNA here is from genome assembly GCF_050655825.1 of Lonchura striata. Classification (NCBI taxonomy): domain Eukaryota; kingdom Metazoa; phylum Chordata; class Aves; order Passeriformes; family Estrildidae; genus Lonchura; species Lonchura striata. The sequence goes on along the minus strand of NC_140707.1, from coordinate 68,714,273 downwards.
TCCTGTCCTGCAACTGGACTGTGTAGGGAGGATGGTAACAATGCTGATGTGGAAAACAGTTTGTAATACTTCTACTTAAATTCTTTTAACATATGTATGTTGAAAAAGCTTTATTGCATAAAGCTTTGATTTTTTTTTTTAATGGGGACCTTTGTGTGCCTGAGTCCCTGCACTTGTATGACTGTTCACTGGAATCACAGATTCTGTATACAGAGATCCTTAACAGGATTTGGAATTGGAGGTCTGTGGCAAGGTGTGATTAGAATCAGATTAAATGGGAAGAATGTCAGTTTTAAGAAGGTACTTTGCTGGGGAGATGTGTTGGTTTTGTCATCTCCCAAGAACAGGTTATATATTTTTATTTGCAACCCTCAGATGAAAGAATGTGTTCACATTTTAAAATCGATATTTGCTTATTAGTTGTATTCTGGGAAATTCTAACAGCACCATGTCAGAATACCACTGTAGCTTGGTAAATAAAAAAGAAGACACAAGAATTCCCTGGGTTCTGAGTTCCAGAATCAGTAATGTGTCCATGTATTCCTTCCTGTTCTCCTCCAGGAAAGATGATCCCCAGGCAGCATTCCTGAGCCACGAGGATGGGGCCAGATGTACCCCTGCTCAATGACTACAAGCAGGAGTTCTTCCTGAAGCGCTTCCCTCAGACTGTGCTGGGAGGTCCCCGGTTCAAATTAGGCTACTGTGCCCCTCCTTACATCTATGTGAACCAGATCATCCTTTTCCTGACACCATGGCTCTGGGGAGGAGTGGGAACACTCCTCTACCAGCTGGGAGTGATGAAGGACTTCTGCACCGCAGGGCTATCAGGAGGACTCATGTTTGTTACTGCACTTGCTCTTCAGATGACAAACCTCTATGCAAAGCAGAAAACAGTGACAGTAGAAAGAATGCAAATTCAGAATACCCTGACAGATGAAGATGAGTTTGAATTTTCCAGCTGTGTAGGTTCAGAGACAGTAAAATTTATTATTCCTGGCAAGAAGTACATAATCAACACTCTATTCCATTCCCTCCTGGCAGGGGTATTGTGTGGGCTGGGAACTTGGTATTTGCTGCCAAACAGAATAACCTTGTTATATAGCAACATTGGAGGAACAGTTGTGATCTTTGTGTTTGGATGGGTGACCATATGTATAGGAGAGTATTCATTAATCATAAACACAGCCACAGAAACAGCCACTTTCCAAGCACTGGATACTTACGAAATCACTGCTCTGATGAGACCTTTCTACATTTTTGTCTTTATTGCAGTGGATCTTGCACACAGGTAAATGTAATAATGCACTTAGCCACTTAAAGTGATGGTTATTCTGTGTATTTTTGATGGAAAAGTTTAAATTATTCTTCTGAGGAAAATTTATTTTGAGATTCTAATTAACTGTAGTAATTTCAAAGGAAGAAGATTGATGCATATATGATAAAAATTGAGGTTCTATGCTGTGGATAGATTTTCGTAAATCTATATAAGTTTTTATATAGATTTATAAAAAATTTTTATAGAATTCTAAGTAAACTAGGAAGAGCAGTTTGTAACAGATAGGTAAAACTATCTTCTACCATGTAATTTTTCATATTTTTTGTATTAGAAGCATTTGCATTTATATCCTTTTAGAGGATGGGTTTAAAAACACATGTTCCTGACCTGGAATCATAAATGTAAACACTGCAAGCTTCATGATTACTGGATTTATGTCCAGATTTCATCCTGGAATACTTCCTAATTTAAGCTCTGTAAAGTGATAACAGAGGCTTTTATACAACAGGCAAAAACAAAACGAAAGAAAAAACCAAAAACATCTGAATTTAGTTTTAATGAATGGATAAGCAAATGGGAATATTGCTGTGGCTTTGTGATACAGATTTTGAACTTGGATTTTTAAGTGCTTTTCCAATATGAAAAAGCTGTATCAGTCTACAAATTAGGAGAGTCACATTTCTGTTTTTCAGATGAGTGTCTTAGCTGAAGTATTCGTAGTATCAAGCTTGTAAAACAAGATGCTTTTAGATTCACTCTCTGCATTCTTTTTCCCTATCAGGTGATATCTATAGCACTTTGTCACATGTACATATTTTATGGGTGGGTTACTTCAGGTACATTTAAAAACAGTAGGTTTGAATTTGCTACTTTTGCACTGGGAGATGTCTTTGTTAATGATTTACCCTAATTGCCACTTCAGGTGAGGTATGAGAATTTTACATGTGGTCTTGGACTCCAAATTCTTCTATTCAATTTCCTGAGGAGAAGATTAAGACATTGTCAAAATTCCTGATAAAATTCCTCTGAGGCTTGCTTACTTATTAAAAAGGAGTGAGAAACCAAATATCATGGCAATCTACCTCCTTTAACTGGTAAACTACATATGGGTTACAATTTATTCAAATTTCTAATACTGATCTTTGTGTTTTTGCAGGAAGATTTTGACACTTTTATGAACAAAAAACTCTCTTTAGGAATATACAATGTTATCTGTACGTGTACAGGCAACATGCCAGTTCTTCCAATTTTAGAGCTTAGATCTTGGGCCTTGAAATTGCATAAAATTTTGCCTTTGTGTTTCTGAAAAAATTACTTTTCAATTTTTTGTTAAATAGTCAAGGCCTTGCTTGGAGCCTGTGGACCTGTCTTTTTTGCACAAGTATTTTTTTCAGTGTACTATCACAAGAGTAACAAAAATAATTGGGATAATTGCATCACTGTATTCATCTGAAGGCTTCAAATCTTTTAAATGAAAATTTAGTCTGTGTTCTAATTAATGTGTTACTTTCCCAAGCATAAATATATATCCTTGTTTTTCCTTTTAAAAGATACTCATTAGGTTTTATAGGTTGAATGTGTAAGGTTTTAACTTTGGGATTTGCTGTAGTAATTAAGCAGGAAGTCTTCCTAAACAGAAGTTATTTTTCCCTTCACAGTCAAATACATTTCTTCTTTTATCCAGGTTTGCTGTCAACGCACCCATTCTAGAGCAGACAAACCAGATTTTGCACATCCTGTTTCTTTTTCTGCCATTCTTGTGGGCAATGGGAATTCTGCCCCCGCTTGATGCACTTTTTCTCTGGGGAATGGAACAACTCTTGGAGTTTGGACTAGGAGGTTCACCTATGTCAAGTAACACAAAGTAAATGTTTATACAGTTGTAAAATATCTTAGTATTGTTTATAACCTTTTTCTTTTCAAGCAAATCTTGTTTATTTTCTCCTTCACAGGTTGTTAGTAATGTTTCTCATTTCTGCTGGAACAGCAATAGCATCGTATTTCATTCCCAGCCCCCTCGGTGTGATCCTCTTCATGACTGGACTTGGGTTCATACTGAGTCTTAACCTAAGTGAGATTGGGTTTGCCTTCAAACACACCACGATCAGCCATTTAGCCTCCAGCAAATCTAAAAACGCTCACAGAGGTCTTAGAATACAATTTGGGTGGAGGGAATTCATTTTCTATGTGACTGTGTTGACATTTGCTCTCACAGAAGCGAGCCTGCTGCATCAATTTGCAGGCTCCTCATCATTTTCCCAAGCCAGTCCCCAGGCCATAGCAAGTTACATTCTGATCCTGTTACTTGTAATTATGTGGATTCTTAGAGAGATTCAGAGAGTGTACTTGTTTGGAGTCTTCCGAAACCCCTTTTACCCAAAGGATGTCAGGACTGTGGCTGTGTTCATGGAGAAGCAAAGAAGGCTAATGAAAGTTGGTGTTGTCAGGAGGATTTTACTAACACTAGGTAGGAATACACCACTGTCTGTTGTTTGTTAGATGATGCTTGTAGGGAGATTGAAACTCTAGAATTGCTGTATGTGCAAGATTCTCTGAATGAACCAAGGGAAGCCAAATGGCTGGAAATACTTGTTGATGTCTTGTTAAATTGTGCATTGAGGTCAAAGTTACTGGTTCAGCATATTTGAAAGTGATTTAATTTATTTCTTTTATAGGGTTGAACCTAAAAAATTGAGCCTTTTAAAAGCCCAGCTGAGAAAGCCGGGCCTTTTAAAAGATTTTAGTTACTACTGCAGTATCAAATTTGAAAAGATGTACTTGGAAACAAAATTAATTGAAAGTCTTGAAGCTGACTAAATATTAGGTTCTTAGAGCTTGCTTGTAAAGAGAAGTGCCTCCTCTCTGGTAGGTTAGAGACAAATGCATCTACTTTGAGGAAATAAAAAATTGATTTAAATTACTTAATTTCATAAAGAAGCATTACTTTGGGAAAGTAGATTGATGATTGCTATTCCATGTTTATTTTTACTTACTTGAGTATTCTCTTTGAGAAACAAATAAAGGATAAAATAACTAATAGCAAGTAAGAGCTAAGCATCGATGTAAGTGATTGTTGTCCTGGGCCATTAGTGCAAATAAATTGTTTGATATAGTGGGAGTGTAATACAAAGAGGAGTTTGTGATAGTGAAGGGAAGGTTTCTCTTTTTTGTGCTGGGATTTCCATCCTGCAATAACACTGCTTACCTCTGTTGACTTTTGTTATGTTTTTGGAAGAAGGTCAGTGATTCTTTTATTTCAATTGCAGTGTCTCCGTTTGCTATGATAGCATTCCTGTCACTTGACCATTCGCTGCAAAACCTGCATTCTGTGTCTGTTTCCATTGGATTCACAAGGATGTTTAGGATGGTAATTTAAATTTTAAATATGTTAGCCTTAGAAATGTTTTTCTACATGACTTGAGAACCAAGGTGACCTGGAAGAAATATTCCAGGTCATGAAAGCAGAGATAAATTGGTATGTTTTTTAATGTATGCCTAACATATTTCTATTTTAGGTCTGGCAGAATACAGAAAATGCCTTACTAGACATGGTGGTTGTGTCAGCAGCACAAATGTTGGTGATTAATCCAGACCTCTGGTGGAACAGGAGCCTTGATACAGGAATCAAACTCTTGCTGGTAACGGTCATAATGTAAAATTAAGCAGATAATTGTTATCTGAAGTCTCTGTTTTTGTCGGAGAATTACAACAGGACCCAACAGTAGAAGCTAAAAACTGTACTTAGATATATTCTCACATCAGGCAATGATAGCCATGCTTCATTTCCTTAAAATTACTGTAGCTATGCCGAGTGTGCTGCTGGCAACAAACCGTGTGTTTCCTGCCCGGTGCCACAGGTGGGTCTCCTGCGGGATCGGCTGTTCCAGTTCCTGTCCAAGCTGCACTTCGCCATCGCCATCCTCCTGACCTCATGGACGGAGAAGCAGCAGCGCCGCAGATCCAGCGCCGCCCTGATCGCGCTCAACGTCGCCTTCTTCCCCGTCCTGCTGGCCCTGGTGGCCATCTCGGCGCTGCTTTCCTCGCCCCTGCTGCCGCTCTTCACGCTGCCCGTGTTCCTGGTGGGCTTCCCCCGGCCGCTGCGCAGCTGGCCGGGCCCCGCGGGCGGCACCGCCTGCGTCTGCTCCGACACCGTGTACTACCGGCAGCTCGTGCCCGGCCTGGCCGCAGCGCTGCAGTCCGCGCTGGCGGCCGGCGGCCTGGGTACGTACGGGCAGCGCTCTGAAATATTGCAGCTGAACAGTTCAGGAAGTGTGGTTTTCCACACAAACCCTTGGGATCGGATCCCTCCCAATGCCCCAAACCCCTTGGGATCGGATCCCTCCCAGCACCCTTGGATCAGATCCTTCCCAATGCCTAAAACCCTTGGGATCAGATCCCTCCCAATGCCCCAAACCCCTTGGGATCAGATCCTTCCCAACGCCCCAAACCCCTTGGGATACGATCCTTGCCAACGCCCCAAACCCCTTGGGATCAGATCCCTCTGAAGGGAGGAGAATCCATGGTTGTAAACCACATTTCACAGCATGGGTCAAATCTGATATTCAGAGATTGCTCAGGAAAAAGTGGTTACTTTTATCCTTCTTGTACAACCAACAGCAGGAGAAAGGGGAACCACTGCAAGTTGCAGCAGGGGAGGTTGAGGTTGGATACTGGGAAAAATTTCTTCACTGGACAAATGATTAAGCATTGGAACAGGTTCCCTAGGGAAGTGGTGGAGTCACCATCCCTGAGAGCATTCAAGAAACAAGTAGATGTAGCAGTTTGTGAAATGATTTCATGGACATGGTGGTATTCAGTCAAAGGCTGGGCTTGATGATCTGGGAGATCTTTTCCAGCTAATGATTCTACAATGTCTATTTGTTACAATCCTGTAAAAAAAACTCTTTTGTTACCTTTAAGGAGAAACTAAATGGTGATGAAACAGTATCAATCCTAATCTTTCTATGCTGAATAAAAAGGATGGAATGCATTGATCCCACCTAAATGTAGGCAGCAAATTGGGTTCTTTAGCCAGATATCATAGAGAATTATGTATGTCAGACTGCTCTCTGTAGGTCTGTCTGTCTCTGCATCAATCCCATTGCTCAGCATCCAAAAGGCGACTTTGTTAATTTGGCTGTATTAATTGGTTACAGTGAATATTGACTGGAAGTTTGGGAAATACATGATGTAGCCTAAGTAGCAGTAAACAGCTGAGAACAAACCCATTGATAAGATTCAATGTCGTATCTTGTGCAGACAGCTGGGGTAGGATTGTAGCAGCACTTATGGATTTACAGCCTGTGAAAGGTATTGTGATGTGGTTTTCACAGAATTACAGAGACAGAGGTGAAGAAATGCCCAGTCTTTTTCCCAGCTGGAGCCAGAGTAACTATTTTAAAATTGCAAGGCTGTTTTCTTGAGAAATAGACTTTGTGTAACCTAAATAATCAAAAGATTGTAGCCCTTAGACAAGAAGCAAATATTTACATAAGCCTCTTAGAAAATGCCTTATGGCTGGAAAAAGTGGCCTAGTGTTTGAAGGCAGTGGAAGTTAACCTTAATCATGCTTTTCTGAAGAATATATCCAAGTGCTTTACTAGGAAATATGTACTGCACTTTCCTCTCTGGTTAGAAAGAGGTACTCACTAAAACCAGGAAGTGTTTTTTCTCTAAAGAAGGATACTTCAGTTTGTCTACTGCATTAGTCCATTGTTTTATATTTACAATAGATATATTTATTATATTATTATAATATATAGCTATATATCTCTTATATCTATCTATATTATAGATATACATATTATAATAGGGTTTTTTTCCTAATTTCCATCATGACTCTGGTGGCATGTATGCCGTAGAATAAATAATTTAAAACACTAGTCTTGAGGGGTAAAAAGTCTCTTCTTTAATGGGAAAATCTGTGAATGAATGTCTTGAAGCAAGAAAAACTGTGGTGTTCTCAGATGAGTTCAAAGGGAAACAATACCACTTTGTGTGTCACTAATTTAAACCCATAGGTTTTTTTTGTATAAAGGAGTTTTAGTAGCTTTAACAGCTAGCAAGAAAGGAATTAAAGTCTTTGCAAAATGTTAGCAAGAAAATGCACTTCATTAGCTCAGTGGGATAGAAAAGGTTACTTAAATTTTAACTACAGCTTAATGGTTGGTTTCACTGATTTCACCTTACAACATTTTAAAACTAAAATGCTGTGCAAGTGAGTGGTCACCAGACATGAGTGACAGCAGAAGCAGGTCATAAACTGGCAGCAAACATCACCCTTAAGAACGCTTCTGTTCTTAAGCATTGTGTTTTGAGGATTGACATTCAGCTATAGTTCAAATACAGTATAACTACCAGTTCTTAGGAAATTTGGCATTGCTCTTTTTGTGACATAAGTGAAAGAAAAAAAAAGTTTGGGTTGGTTGTTTTTTTTTTTGAGTACTAAAATTTGCTGTTGTTCAGGACCTGATTTTCAAATTCCAGTTCAGTTATATTTTTATTTCTCTGATAACAAGTAAACTTCCTACTCCACAGCAAATTGGGCCATTAAGAAACTCCTTTGCTATATCATAATTCTTTAACGTATTCTGAGTAAGAAGGACTTTAGGTCTCCAGAGAGCACTCCAGTGGGAATTATGTGGTTGGAAATGCAGCCAAAAATGATCTTTAATCATGAAAGTCATCTCTGCAAAGGGAATTGAGGGTGGAGTTGTTTAACCCTGGTCTGGTGTGAATAATGTAGTCCTGCAGTTGTGTGAGGTTTTCCAGCTTTCCACAGCTTTTTTAAAGCTGCAATTTCAGCCATTTTTTCCAAGATTCTAAGGTGCTAGTTAGCCAGTGTTAACTGATTGTGATGTTCGATGCAGAAATATTTTGTGTTTGCTGGTAAATCCTTTCATTGGCATGTAGGAAAGGTAATAGGTAGTTTTTGTTGGTTTTTTTTCTTGCCTAGGTCTCTCTCTGCCTGGGTCGCATTACTTGTGCCGCTTTCAGGACAGGTTGATGTGGATATTGGTGCTGGAAAAAGGCTTCACGTACTGTGGTGTTAACATTAAGGTAATTGCATACTGAGCACTGAGATGTTGATGTTTGAAAATAGTGCAAACATTTTGCTGTGTGACATTTCAGCAATGTAACTGATTTACATTTAATTTTCTAAGATGAGGGTTGTACTAATTAGTCGTGCAATTTACATGAGTAGCAGATGTGAATTTTTTTATCATTTAGCTTCTGACAGAATATCTTTAATAAGCTGGGTAATAAGATCTGCATGAGGCAAAGATTTATTTAAGACATTGATCTGTGCCTGATATTGCAGTGAGTGTTTTGTTATTGCTGTTCTCTCTAGACAGATTTGTAGATTCAGTTGTGGAAATATTGACAATCATGTTGTTCAGAATAATTCTGTTGCAAGCAAACAGCTTGCTAGCATTTAAAGTTATGTCCTGGTGAAGACTAACAGGAAGCTGTTTTCATGTGTGCTTTAGGGGCTGGAACTGCAGGAAACATCCTGCCATGCTGCTGAAGCTCACAGAGTGGATGAAATCTTTGAAATGGCCTTTGAACATCAGGAGCACACAAGGATTCTGTCTCCCAATCCCCATTTTGGACACATCCTGACTCCCTGTACTGTTGTTCCTGTGCGGCTGTATTCTGATGCCAGGAATGTGTTATCTGGAATAATTGATTCCCATGAGAATTTAAAGCACCTGAAAGATGATTTTGTTAAAGTGCTTGTATGGATGCTTGTCCAGTACTGTTATAAAAAATCCAAGACGTGGGAAGGCCCAGGCAGTGCCAACAAGAACAAACAAGGATCGTTTCCAGAAAATTGCCACAGTGGTGCAGTGAAAGGATCCAGAGCTCTGAGGGAAGAAGACAGCTTTAGTGTTGATTCAGTGGAGGACTGGACTGATGATAGTGACATTTTTGATTTTGAACCCAGTAGCAGAACGAGAGACAGAAAAGAGCCCAGGCAGCTGGGACTGACACCAAAAGTGCACTTGTCTATTCCAGGGTCTATAGAAACACAGAGCCAAGATTTCCTACAAGAAATGTCTCCAGAAGACAAATTAAACAGGGCTGTGGTGCTTGGACTGCCTGCTGTGGACAAAGGGAAACAGCCAGAAGTTTTACCTCCTGTAGAATTCAGTTGCTCCTACTCGGAGCTGCTGAGCATCCCTGAAGAATGGAGAACAGCGCCAGTGCCTTCTTCCAAAGTCAGTGAAATGAGGCAGAGGTTTCCAGAGGAATGGTACCACTTTGTTTTGAGCCAACTGGACTTTTTTCATCTGAAAGAGAGGCCTTCCAGTTTACTCACAGACCTTATGAAAGATAAAGCTCTGAAAGACCTATACATCCACGGGGTGCTGTCATGTTTCTTTGGTCTGTTTGGCCTGGATAACGCCGTGCCTGCCCCTCGCCACGTCTTCAGGGCGTACACTGGTGGCATTCCTTGGTCTGCTGGCTTGGACTGGCTAACAGGCAAACCAGAGCTCTTCCAGCTGGCATTAAAAGCATTCAGGTAAAAGAATACTGTTTCCTGAGATTAAAAATTTACATAGAGAAGTGTCACTTCAGTAATGTTTTGTTAAACCCATATAGTTTATATTTATTTGTGGGGTTTTCGTACATAAATACTGCCTGTGACTCCAGGCAGTGAAGCCTGTGGTGTGGAGGTTCTTCTTTCTTCTCCACAGCAGCTGCCTCCAATCTGCTGTGTTAACTGGGGGAAAACAACCTATTTTCATTATCCCCAGGTCTCAGCAGTTGTGCTGGATTTAGATATTTGGCACTGTCCATTATCAGGCAGTGGGGAAGTGTTGGAGGTGATGAGAGGTGTTTAAGCTGATGTGTTTTACATATGGGTGAGCTAAAAGCACACTCAGACTGACTGGCAGGGACTCAGCTGGCAAGCAGTGACTGACAGAGTTGGTGGAGCCTCTCCACCTTGTGTGGCCTGAAGAGCCTTTCTCCCTCCTATCTTTGCCACACAACTGACTGTGTGATGTTCTGCACCTTTCAGATACACCTTTAAACTTATGCTAGACAAAGCCAGCCTGGGCCCAGTGGAGAACTTCAAAGAGCTGGTGAATTACCTGGAGGAATACGAAAGTGATTGGTACATTGGGCTGGTGTCAGACCTGGAGTGGCAGCAAGCAGTTCTGCAGGAAAAGCCATACCTGTTCTCACTGGGGCATGACCCAAGCATGGTAAGGAGAAAAATTACCAGGTCTAAGTTTGGGTTTCTTTTTCACTGTTCTTTTTTTCCCCCTTGCAATTGTGTTCTAAAACATGAAGGCTCTTCATGGTTGGTGTGTACTAAAGAGGATCTGGCACCACTGTTGTTGAAAACCCCACTGCACCATTCTTCAGATCCAGTAGTATTTCCTGATTATATTCCAGTGGAGGAATTGAACTGAGGGGACTGGTTTATACTTCGCTGTGTTTAAAGTGTTCATGGAGTGCAGCTCTTGTCTCTTCTCAGGCAATGTACTGGACATCTTGATGTGTTTGTTCTTGTAGGGAATTTACACGGGGCGAGTCCTCACTCTGCAGGAGTTGTTAGTCCAGGTGGGAAAGCTCAATGCTGAGGCTGTGCGAGGGCAGTGGGCCAACCTGTCCTGGGAGCTGCTCTATGCCACCAACGATGACGAGGAGCGCTACAGCATCCAGGCACACCCGGCCCTGCTGCGCAACCTGACCGTGCAGGCGGCCAACCCGCCCCTGGGCTACCCCGTCTACTCCTCGCAGCTCCTGCAGCTGCCTCTCTTCTAGGCTGTGCTTTTCTCAGTAATGGCTGTTACTGGTTTGTCTTTTTCCTCTGCCTGTTGGAATCAAATCCCTGCTCCCTTGTGTGCTGCAGATCAGGTGTTACTCTCAGGGTCCGGTGCCAGGACAGCATAGAGGTGTCCTTGGCACAGAGGTGGTGCTGGGCAGAGCCTGCAGCAGGCAGATAGCTGGGGACTGGTTTCGTGCTGCTGGAACACACAACACCATTGCCTGTGTGACTGACGAGCCACATGCTGAAATTCTCCAGCTTAAAGAAAAGCAACATAATTCTTATCATGACTATAATTCTGATCATTAACTATTTTTGGTGCATTCTGATTTACTTTTACTTCTTTTTTTTTCCCTTGGACAGGTGACTTGCACTGCCAGTCAAGTTACAACTTCTTGTAGTGTTATCAACCCTAGAGTTGGCAATCAAAGTGTACATAGGACTATTTATATGAATTTTTTTATTCTGGCCATTTTATATTGGACTGTGTTCAGTTCTAGCAGTTATTACATGACTTTCACTGTTCTTCCTTATGTGTAGTAAGTTATCAGCCATGCTTTAACTAAGTGCTAAAGGACAATTTTTACCAAACTACTTGTTTTGGTAAAAAGAATTTATATAAACCAGTGTGTGCTCTGACAATGTAAATAATCAGGGGACAGATGAAATTGTAAGGACAAATGGTATGATTTCATCTCCTTCTTCCAGTATCTATATATATGATATATATTATATACATCTGTATATAAATGTTATTACTTGCAACCTCTCTCCACCTCCCTAACCAGTCTTCCACAAATGCAGTGAGAGCTTGATGATGGGGGGGTGGGTGGAAATCCAGCTGTCTGTGCCAGAAGTAATTTAGGTTTTTAACCTCACTACAGTCTGGAACAGACTTGGACAGCTGGTTTGTAGCATTACAGGTCACCTTGAAAACAGGTCCAGTTTCCAGTGGCTCATTTATTCTGTTCACTACCACCAGTCTTAGCATGTAACTGTTTTCTCAGCAAGTCCATGCTTACACTGTAGGCAAATGCTGAGCAGGGAGTAGGTAATTGTATTTCCTAGTCCTACAGAATCAATATAAATCAGACCTGCTCCATAACTGAAGCAGTACTAGTTTGGATCAATATAAATCAGATCTGCTCCATAACTGAAGCAGTACTGGTTTGGAACACCCAGCCTTGTCTGAGCCTGAGCACATTTATTAGGTTTACTCCTCACCTTTAAGACATTTTGTCTCCTATGAAATTTGCACATAACCTTGTCCTTGGCTGCTGGGTGTTCCTTTTGATAGTGGCCAGAAATGGTTTCTAAAAACTATGCAAGTGGTGTAGTGGGTTTCCAAAGCAGGTTGGTGCCACACTGGTGCCACATGTCTGAGCTGCATCTGGAAATACAGAGCCATGGAAGTGATGTGGAAGGGGCTTGTAGAGAGCACCTATTTCAACTCCCTCTCACAAGGAGGCAAATGTTTACTCTGATTTAAAACTTACAAGGCAAGGAGTGTCATGAATTCCTCAAGCAGTTCACTCCAGTTCTTTGCTGCTCTTGCAGCAGCTGGAAATTTGGAGCAATTTCCTAAATCTAATTAACCCTCCCTTGCCCCATTGTAAATCTCTTACTACTTGTCTTCCGTATGGTCACAGGAAAATTTAATTATCCATTTTTGCAGCAATCCTTACTTGAAGATGGCTGTAATTTCTGCCCTCATCCTTTGTCTTTTGTAAACTGAATAAACCAGTTGAGAAAAAGCTGAAGAGAGATGTGATCCTTTTCCCTTCCTTTCTCTGGGTTCTCTCCATCTGCTCCCCAGCCTTGAGGAGAGCTGCTGATAACTGGGCCCAGTGTTCCAGCAGAGATCCTGATTGGCACCAGATGGAGCAGCACAATTAGCAATGGGCAGAGTTCCTGCTGGAGCACAGGAATGTGGAGCTGTGCCGTGCTGCCCTGCCACATCCTGTCCCCTGCTGTCACAGGCAGCATGTCCCACACCCCATTCACTGCTCACGGAGCCCTTTGGCACAGCCCAGGCTGTTCACAGCCCGGAGTCACAGTGCCCTCACCTTAAACTTGTCTGCATTCTGCTTTTGGCAGGAACAGGAGTTAAAGCTGCTTGTTCTGTCTCACAAATCTGTGCAGCTGAGTGCCCCTGTTCAGCTGGTTTGTGTGCTCTTGAACCACGGCCTGTTTGGTTTGGAGCATTTCTTTGATTTATCTGGAATTCAGGAATTGGAGCACCTTCAACCCTGGCCTTGTCTGTGTTCACAGGCTGCTGTTGTGATTACTGATGGCATCCTGCTCTCAGCAATGGGACTGAGCTTGGGACCCATTGTTATCCCATGAAAACCCTGAAGTGCTCTCTTTTCTAACCAGGTGTGTGCAGAGCCTTAATTCTTCCCAACACCTCCTTGCTTTAGATTGTGATGTTGATCACACACAGGGCAGTGTAAAGGCAGCAGAGCTGAGAAAGGGGCTGGAGAGTAAGTCCTGATCTTGTGTCAGAAATTGAGGGATTTAGCCCTGAACACACATTTTGCTCAAGGAACACATCCCAAGCACAGACCAGACACCCTTACACCTATACCATACCCATCTTCTTGTGGGGTTTTGTTAATCATCATGATTTAAGAATGAAAGTGAGGGAAACAGCATCCTGGGTTCTATAATTTTAGGCTGCTCACCAGCTATTTGCCCATGTCAGAGCAACAGCCCAGCCTCTCATGTGTTTCAGTCCTTGTAAGCTTAAAAATTCAGCCTGTGGGAGTTTGGCATGAAACAGGTGTGTTTAGAAAGGAATTTTTATTTAGTCGAGTATGTAATCAGCTCTGTAGATCTGTCAATTTACAGAATGACAAAGACATAACAAAACCAAAAAAAGCTGTTGTTTGCAGTCACCCAATATGAAAAGTTTCTCAGCCTTAGCACAAGTACAGCAGGATTTCTTACACACTTTCCCTTATTTCTTCTTTCTTGAATAAGAGGCATCAGCATCCTGGAGAGAGAGGACATTAAATCAGTATTTCCCCACCCTGTGTTAAAAACACTGTGAGTGAAAGACTTACTTCAAAGTAGCATGTACCATGGGCAGTTAGAGTGAGAAAGCACAAAATTTTAAGTTGCATGTGCCACCCTTACTTTTGTATTTCCTGTCCCTGCAACACTTGAAGATGGGAGGGTTTTTTGCACCAAAAGAATCAGTAGCATCTACCAGGGATGACTACAGGAATGAAACACTGCCCTGCACATCAGTGTGACTGAGGAGCAATGCAATCCCAACATTCCCACAGCAGAAAAGAACAGCAGCAGAGTGCAACAAACAAACAAGGGGAGAGGGGGACACGCTGCACACTCACAATTCCACTCTTGAAGTTCTGTATCCTCCTCTTGCCCATCCTGTTCATGAGCCACCAGGCCCAGGTGGGCGCGTACTGCCACAGGTAGCACACGGCCAGGTAGGGGTGGTCGCTGATCCAGGCCTCCTTCACGTCGTTGGCCACGCTCACCAGGGTGAGGCGGGCACAGCGATCCGTGGGCATCTTGTGGGACTGGTCCCCACTGTTCTCGATGGACTGAGGTGGGGACAGAACAGGGAGGGGTGAGAACTCCATCCCTGCAAGTGACAGAGGAAAAGGGCCACGCTCTCTGTGACAGACACACTCCTCCCAGTTTCCCCACAAGAACTTACCCAGAGACTAGGGCAAGGGAACCATCCTTCACTGTGCTCTGATTTTCAGTGTGGGAACCTTTCCACCTTCCTTTGGCTCAAATTTTAACCCTTTTAATTAATGCCTCTATTGATGGATCAAAGGTTTAAAAAAATGGATCTCCAAGCTCTGTCCTGCTTCAGCAAGGCTTAGCACTTGATGGGGATTGTTGAACAAGATTCCCCATCTGCAGCTCTGAGGAATGGGAACTCCCCAGTTCCCAGCTGTGCCTGCCACATTCTACATTACAAGTTACTCAAGTAGCCAAGTGAGTAGGTGAGGTCACATTCCCCATAAACTTAAATATTCCTGCCACTTCTCTCCATCTCAACCAAGAGAGAACAGCCAGCTGCTTTGGAGCAGGGACATCAGCCTGAGGTCATTTAGTGAACATAAACCACAGCCCCGTGAACTCGTGCACAATTCACTCCAGCAATAACAGGCCACTCTAGCAATCTGTCCTTCTGTATCACAGGGCAGAAGCAGTTCTGGCCTAGATTTGCTCCTCCTCCCTGGTCTTCTGCCACACTGAAATCTGAGGAATGTGTTTTGCAACTTTCACCATTGTTCAAAAAGTATGTCTTCTTTCACGCAACATTTTGCAACACAAAAATCGTTCCAGAACTCGATTCAACAATGAGAAATCCCCTCCCCCCTCGCTGGTCGGTCATCCTGAGCTTCAAATCGATTGAATTTAGGGCAGATTACAGTTTGATGTATCACAGTAGCGATTTTGCCAGCTGCTTTGTCAGACAGCCTTTACTAAAAGCCATTGTGCAGTTGGAAGGTTTTGCTTTTCCTCCTGGAACAATCCCTAACAGGAAAGGAATGCACAGCTCGTGTCAGCTGAGCCGGGGCTGTGCCAGCAGCAGCGTCACCCACCAGGGCACAGCGTGACCAGGGCAAACAAAACCTTACCTGTGCAGCAAGGACAGCACTCCCCATACAGAGCTTTGTCCAGAAAATCCTGGCTTTCTCCCCCAAAACTGCAGCACAGTGGCTGTACAGTACATTTTACTAGGTTGGGTTGTTTGTGTTGGAAGGAAGAGGAATAGCAATTACCAAACTCAATTTTCATTTGATACCACCACAGATGACAAGAGTATACACAGTTCTGCACCACTCAAAACATTTCTTGGTAAGAAGAGGTTAGTGTTTGCAGAGAGGACAAAACAAGACAAAAGTACTCCACAAAAGGATTACTGGCCACACAGCAGAAGTTTGGTTTGTCACAGCAGAACTGAGTCCTTACCTTTGCAAGATTCTCAGTAAAGACATTTTGGATGATCTGGGACTGTACAGGCCCTGGGCAGATTTGGATAATGCTTATCTCAGGGTAGTCAGTCAGCTCAGTCCGCAGAGAATTAAAGAAACCCTAGAAGACAAATATATAGTGAAATCTTCCTTTCCTGTGTTTTTTGCAAGGTTTAGCTGATGACATCTTTTCATACAAATTTATACTGTGAAGATTCCACTACAAGCAATCCCTTCTATTTTCTTTGACTTCTCACAATCAATGGCTAATTTAGCATTTTATCTGCAGTCACAGACATTGATATATAAACCAGTGAGGAATCCATCCTCATCTGACCAAATACACAGTAATTTCTCTAAACTACAGCCAGATTCTGTACTGAGGACAAGTCTTACTGTTTGGCAGTGGAAATGCCACTAATCCTAAGTATTGCAATATCATGGAAATTACCTTTTGCAGGTCAATTGCTGTTTGTGTTTACCATAGAAAGTTTACACAGTTTCTATGAAGTCAGTGGCACTGGCTTACACAAGGAAAGGAGGACAATTTTCAGCAGAGTAAAAAATGCACCCTGACACTTCAGGAGGTTAATTTGCAGCTCTGACTTTGCTACAGAGTTTTACATTGTCAGCTACATTGATACAAATCTTATTTCAATTTGGGAATATGCTACCAGTGCATCCAAATTAAACCAAAATTACAAAAATTGCGAGTACTTATTTTCTTTAAGCTACAAGGATACAAGGTTTTCTTTCTAAATTCACATTTAGACAGCAACTATTCACGGGAAATGTGGACAATTCAGAAGAGTGCATTCCACCAAAGCTGCTGGTCAAACACTCTGGAGGATGATTTAGCCAACACCCCATCATGCCTTATCTTTGACCTGGCTACCAACAGCCCTCTGTATCTATTTCAACACGTAATTTTGTGTCACAATAGAGACACAGAGTGAGCACAGGCTGATAAACTTCTCCCACTGTAGTAAAATTTTATCACTTTACTCCCATCCAGCTTGGGAGGAGGGATGGCTGGCCCAGAGCTCTTCCCTGAGCAGCAACACAGGCTAAAACCAGTCTGGTTTAGGTAAGGGCCTGTGGTGACACAGAACCAGCAGCTGGGACAAGCCACTGAAGCTCAGAAAGGAGCAGCACACTCTGACCAAGAACAGGAGTTCCAATTTCCCTGTTGCTCGTGGCTAATTCTAACTTCTGTATTCCATACAGGCTTTGCAGTTCAGTTCCCTAAAAACACTGAGCAGGAATTTAAAGTTGTGAATACCTGCAGGCCCCACATCTGGGGCTGGATCTTCACAGCATGTGAGCAAAGCCTGGAGAGGACTAAGTTCTGACACTGGACACTCATGTGCCCAGAAATCTTCTCCTGGACAGATGGGAATCTGCTCCTGACACCCAGCAGTTTTGGTTTAAAAAGCCAGGCTCTCCCCTGGCTCCTCCAGCCTCGTGTGCACAAGCTGTGTTTTATCCAGCACTCCAGGCTAATGCTACATCCCAGCCTGCACCTTCCTCATCCCCTTCCTCCCCTGAGGGGTCCTGAGCCCACTCCTTTCAGAAAAGCCCCAAACCCCCAAGTTGTGCAGTGCTGTCACAAAGGTGGTGACTCAGTCCAGCTGAGGATAAAATCACACCTAAAAAGGCAAATAAAATCACACTTTAAAAGGCACATAAACCCCCACTTGGCCACCACTCCCTGTCCATTGGAGGTGAGGAACAGAACTGGCTCCCGTTTTGCCTGAAGGGAACACACTTCCAGGAGTCAGGGAGGTGGGAGGGCATGTGTCTGGGAATGCTGTGATGGAAGGGAAGCCAGAGCATGGCTCAGTCACTTTTAACAAAGCTCCTACACCTACTCAGACGCTGGGAGGCTCCTGGGATCCAAGCTGTACCTAAAACTGGGCACCTGAGCAGCCACACAAAGGCACACAGCAGCAGCAGGCAGCTCCAGGGCACTGTCAAAGCCAGGCTGATTCCTTTAAAGGCTGCACAGCCTGTAAACACAAAATGCAAGTAGCCAGAGCTCCTGTTCCTGCTCTGCAGCCATCCTGCTGTCCCACATCCTCCCCTCATGTTGCAGCTCCAAGGTTTTACACCAGAGAAGTGGCACAGCCTTCACCAGCAACACAGGAGGGCCAGGACACTCACTCACCCTAAATCCTGGCTGATGCACACTGCCAAGAGCCTCTTGAAAACCAGAATCTTACACAGACCAGTCCCCTCTGGAGGCTCTGGGTACAAGTATGCACATGTTTTCTAATTCCAGCACTTTTCCTTGATATTCAAAGATAGCAGGCATGAAATTCCTCTGCTTCCCCCCAGAAGAGAAGCTTTAAATTCCTCAGCAAGAAAAACAAGTGCTATCTCTTATTGAACTTCAGGCAGGGACAGACCCAGATTTGGGAACAGTAAAGGAACTCCAATGCAAAAGGAATAACCTGACAATTTCCACCAAGCCCAGACTGAAGAAATTAGACTAAAAACCAAACAGTGAACAAAGAGAGGAGCTGTTGCTGCTCAGTCCATGTGCTTCTTAAACAAGTTCCTGATGAAGGAACATTTTGAAGGCCACCATTCCTGATCCATGCCACCAAATAGATGAATTACAGCCTGGTGAATGCACATGATCTCCATGACCATCATCCCTCCAGGAGGGAAACTGCACCAGGCAGATGCAGACTCTTGTGGGCTTGACTCATGCTCTTACAGCACTCCCAGCACTGAAATAAAGGGTAATTTCATCAGTAGAACATTGTTGTGAAGAATTCCAGTTGGCATGAATCAAAGCATGATTGTTCCAAGAACAGATTCTAATTCCAGGCAGAATTCCTTCCTTCCTCCTACAACTGCCATTTAAAGGAATCTTTAAAAACCCAAAAATACACCCAAAGAAACAAACAAAAAACAAAACAAAACAAAAACTAAAACTAAAAAAAAAACTAAAAAAAAACCAAGCAAAAGGAAGGACTTTTTTAAAAGGGGGTGTAATTAAGTTTGCAGTATTAAGTGTGTCAGTTGTGATAGACTCCAAGCCATGAATTAAAAAAAAAAAAAAAAATACCAAAGCAAGCCAAAAACCACAACAGACGAATCCATGTCAGATGGGCTCACATATTTCATAACTGGTGGCCAAAACACAACATTCAAGAAAATCTTAGAATACAGGACAGGTGGATACATGCTGGGAAACTTGAACAGGAAAAGCACCACTTTTTGCTTTGCCTTATCTTTCCCCTCCCCTCTTCCAGTCTCTAGTTCTTTTTGGTCACCATCAGAAATGGGCTACAGGGCTAAGGAGGGCTGCCATTCCTATGGTATTCCTTTATCTGAACTGCACTGGTAAAGTTTGTTATTTCAAAAAAGTTTTTTCTAGTTTTTGGGGGCTTCATGCCCTCATCTAGCTCTAACTCCAGACTGATCAGTGACTCTCAGGGAGAGTATTTCCAAAATCAATATTGCAAGTCCTGTTTCAACACCTGCAATTAGTGTTTCTAGACTTACTGTGAAAGAAACAAAGAAGGAGGTTTGGAGTCTGGCCTGGTTATTGAGCAGAGGTAGAAGCTAATAAAGATAGAAGCAGCTCAGTCCGCTTATTTTACTTCATTTTAGTAAACTTATTTTTTTCAAACTTTGTCTGTGCTCTCAATCTTAACATGAGATTGACAATTCCAAGTATTTTTAAAGCAACATGTGAATTCATTGTGCTCTGCAATTAATTAGCCATGCTTAGCCCAGCTGCACCACACCCAAAGATAATTCAACCGAAAGAACATTTAATAAATGAAGGAGCATGAAGGGAAGTCAGGCTTCTGCTCATTGCATTCCTCTAATTTTAATCTACCAGGCTTAACCCAAAAGCTGGCCTGTAATGGACAATCCAGCATTGCCACTCCAGTGAAAAGCAGCAGATCTCTCCCCATCACAAACTGAATTTTTTTTTTTTAGCAGAGATCTGTCACCATATTCTACATTTTCATCTTTGCAAGAGGCTTTGCAGTGTCAGCCACTTGTCAAATTTTTGTTGTTGCTGGTCAAATTATCCAAAAGGTTCTTAATCCCATGTCTTAAGAAGTTGTTTATTCTGTTCACGGGCTGAAATGCAGCAGGGAGTAAGAAGAAGCCAGTTTTTAAACCATCACTGAGCGCAGCTGAAGTTTGTTTTACTGAGATCAAAATGTACACTAGCAGAAGGCCAAACAGTGGTGAAAAGCAAATATGCCCAAACAAATTTACTGGTTAAACAAGAGATTCCCCAATGCTACAGGCAGAAACTTTTCTGAACTCCTCTTTTATGTTTTTCTATTCAAGTGACACTGCTTTCAAAAACTTTTTCCAGGCAAAGTAGAGTATTAAATGTTAGGCAGAAGATAACTTCCTATGGCACTGTGAGCTGCCAGTTCTTCACACCACAGAAAGATCCAGAACTCTTGGGAAGAGTCATTCAGCTGTTCCCAGGAATTCTCATTTTTCTGAGCACTCTGCCTTACCACTCAATGGTCTCATTTCACTGTCCTAAAGATCTCCTGAAGTTGTAAAACTCTCACCAGTGACTCTTTCTCCCTAAATGAATTGAGAACATTAGGGCTCTATATGCAACAGAATAATGCTCTCATAGAGGTATTCCCTCATCTGAAGGCCAGAGGCCAAGGTTTTGTGTTTAACACTGGAATTTAACCATGTAGTGGCTAGAACCAAATAAGCTGGCACTTGCATTCCAGTGAGGAAAAAAATGTCTACAGTGGGAGCTATTTCACATTTCAGAGCAAATTAATTCTAAAGAACTTTCAATACCTGAGGATGTTGCATATGCCATGTGAAATTTCAGGTGACTCGTGTTTTCTGCAGAGAATGAAGCCCTCTGCTACAGCACTGGTACTGGTCCTCTTAATTAACTTAATTAATTAACTTCCAGCCTGTAACTCACCTGCAGAGCGTGCTTGCTGGCACAGTAGCCGGTGGCAAGAGGAGCTCCCATGATGCCCATCACACTGCTCACAGTGACAATCTTTCCTTTCTTCCTCTGGACCATGTGGTTCAGGACATACTTTGTCAGTGAGATGGTGCCCAGGTAGTTGAGCTCAATGATGGCATTGTAGACATCCAGGTTGGTGTCCACGAACAAGGAGCGTTGTGAGCGCCCACCATTGTTGACCAGAATATCAATCTCCAGAAAGATAAGAAGATAAATTAATATAAACACAAATTCCTTTAATATTTGTGCTTCTTCAGGTAATTCAGTGAGAGTTTAGTCCTTGGGAAAGACCAGTGGTTATTTGTTTGCTGCTGAAAACCAGTAGAAAGCAACAGAAGGGATAAAAATGCAGGTACTTTTTGGCAAGTTTAATACTAAAGCTGAAGAAAGGTGTCGACAATGCTGGATTTATCATACAGTAAAATAAAAGTGAAATATGAGCATAAATGCACGTCTAGGAGACAAAGAAATAAAATTTTAACCCCAGAAGTACATCTTACCTTGCCAAAGTGCTTGAGCACACTGTTGGTTGCAGTTTCATGAGAGGATCTGTCAGTCAAGTCCAGACGC
Source organism: Lonchura striata (assembly GCF_050655825.1). Taxonomy (NCBI): domain Eukaryota; kingdom Metazoa; phylum Chordata; class Aves; order Passeriformes; family Estrildidae; genus Lonchura; species Lonchura striata. The sequence goes on along the minus strand of NC_140707.1, from coordinate 68,692,695 downwards.
AGAACAAGGATGTCATTGTCACTCAGGCTGCTAATCTCTAAAAAACAACCATAAAGGGAATGGGAGCTGATAAGATTCCCAATGTCAGAACTGTGGGAAACATAACATTCTTTTAAACACCACATTTTCACAAAGAAGACATCAAGAAAACATAACATCAAGTTGGAAATAAAATGCTTGCTTTGTTTTCATTTTGACCCCCACACAGAATTTATTTTTAATCTGTTCCTACCAAGTGTTTTTCTTGCTGTTTTTGTATGTGAAAAGCCTGGCTATATTAAACAGGCTTTGTAGCACAATACAGAAGTTTCACTTCTCTAAATAAATTGCAATAGTTAGGAGTAAAATCCAGCTGAAACTTTTCACTGAGGGATTCAGAAGCACATTGGGAGCCCTGAGACTTTGCTTGGATGTCAACATGTCAAGCATGTTTATTCCTGACAACAGGACTTGTACAATTCACACCCAAAACACAACATACATAACCTGAGCAGCTGTGAGGCAAAGTCTATAGAAGCTGAATTATTGGGGTTTTTTGGGAGGAGGTAAAAGACTTTTTTTTAACTGATAACTTTTAACATATCCATGGCCTGAAATAAAACTCAGCTGCCATCAAGTTCCAGCCTTTTTGTCACGTTTTTCCCCCACTGTCTCTTCAGAACAACTGACCTTTTCCATAGAAGGCATTTCTTGAGCAGTGATTTGTTACCCTGGGGTTTTGGGGCAGATGACTCACAATAACAAAATCTTAATCATTTCAAGCTCTTTTTAAACTACATCTAACAAGAATTTTTACATGATTACTATTAGTTAGTGCTGTGTTTTCCCTGAATCAATTACTAGCCACATCTAGGTTTGGTTGCTCCCCCTTAAGCAGCTGCCCTCTTCAGAGAGCTCTAAACTTTTTAATTACTACTTCTTGCAAATATAGAGCAATTTGAACTTTGTCTTAACAGTGATACAGAAATAAAGAGGTTACTTAAACCCACAAGTTGCCTCTGTTCAAAGGTCATTGCTATTTAAGCCACTGGTTAAATAAACAAATAATAAACCAAACAGTCTGGTTTAATGTTAATATTATTTCTCCCTCCAACCCCTCTAAACGCATTTTCTCCTCCATTTCTTCCAGAAATACAGCAGTAAAATGTAGTTTAAGCTGCCCTCTCAGGGACACACACCTCTGCCTCGTGGACCTGTTGGGGTGTGGATGTCTCTGCCATGGGTTAACAAGACCACAGGGTCAGCCCAGCCCTGAAACTACACGGGGGAGAAAGGAAAGAGCAGAGCAAGAGACACAGGCTGCTGGTAAGGAAGGAAGTGCTCTTTTAGAGGATGTAAGAGATGTCTGACATGAGGAAATTTTAAAGCAGAAACCTCATCCAGGATTTCCACATTCAAAGTGTGCATCTCCAGCAGCTTCCTTTGTTCTTTTCTAGGGTGAGGGGTCCTTACTTCAGGCACTCCTCAGACAGCTTTTACAAAATCCAAGCAGTCATGTTCCCCTTTTCTAAACTCCTTCTCCCATTCACTATCCCATTGTTTTTCTGGCTGATGACCAGCACTGTGCCTGGTGCAGAAGGCACATATAGGTCCCAATTTATGCACTGCCAGAATGGTGCTCCTCATTGCTTTTACCAATAAACCCTAATAATCCACTGCCCCTTTTGCCTGCTACCTAAGTGAGGTTTTTAAGGGAACAATTATAATATACAGAAAAAACACTAGGTCCCAAGTAGGAGACCTTAGTTTAAAGTTCATTGCTTGGGTTTCAGATCAACAAATCTTTTCAATACATGTTAATCCCAGGCAGCAGTTTCTCATGACATGATAAACACCATAGCTCAAGAGTAGTATTTTCCAGCTCTTCTGCATTTCCTCTTCTTTTATTTCTCCCTTGTATAAATGCCCTTCAACAGAGGTTGAGCTTTCAGCAGAGGCTGATCAACATGACCTCCTGGGGTCTATTTCAACCTCAATTAGTGTATAATTTTTGAACTTAGAGATTGCCTGTCACTCATTTGGCCTATCCATAATTAAATCATATTTGACCTTTGCCAACCCCCCCAACTTTACATTTTTCTTATTAGGGTTTTTGAGAGAAAACAGCCTCCAACATTTCTGAGAAAAGAAAGAGTGGCTGGGGGAAATAGAGAAGCCTCTTGCAGGAGCTGAGTGAGTTATACAAGTTGTTTTCTCTCCCTCCTGCCCAAGTGTAGTGAAGTGTTGAGTTGGCATGTGCATGACTCAACAGAGATTACCTCTCACTCTCTCTCTCTCTTTCTCTCCCTCAGCTTTTAAGCAGTGTAGATGCACAAACCTGTACCACAGGGTGGTGTCACTAAATTCTGAACAAGATATATGTGCTTGTTTCTGACACAGCTCAGTTGCTGCTGTGTGCAACCTCTACAGCAGGCATGTTGCAGCACATGAGCTCCAATCATGCCCCATAAATCAGCCAAATTCACACTGATGTTTCACATTGCTGCTCAGACTTCATCCACCCCGTGCTACCCCAAACCCTACAGGACAGTCCTGAACTCAGCTGCCAAGAGAAAACGTGCAGGTGGAAGCAGGCACAGGCCCCCCAGGGAGCACATGGACAAGCATGCAGGGATGGAATCAGGAAGATCAATGTCCAGGTGGAGTGGAAACTGAAATTTCCACTGGAATTGAGGAATGTGAAAGGCAGCAAAAGCTCCACAAGTCCAGCAGCAACAAAAGGGAGGCCAAAGACAGAGTGAGCTCACTGCTGGACAGGGATGGTGAGGAAGAAATGATGAAATGCACAGAAAAACCTGAGGTACTTAATGCCTTCTTTGCCCCAGTCTTCTCTGGCAAGATCTCCTCTCAGGTCTCCCACACTCCTGAGGCTACACTCTGGGGAAGGAAACACTACCAGTCAGATAAATTAAGGACGAAATGCACCTACAAGCAGGGCAAAATCTGCATCTGTGATTTACAAGAGCTGACCAATGTCACTCCTTTTTGGAATTTTCTTCTGAGTAGCTCCCCAGAGACAGCAAGAAAACAAATGTCACAAAGCCTAACCTCAGTCTTTGGGAAAATTATGTGGCAATTCCTCCTGAAAGCAATTTCCAAGTGGAGGACAAGAAGGTGTGTGGAGAAAGCCACCATGGATTTAGCATGGCCATATACTGCCTGACCAACTCAATTGCTTTTTGTGATCAGCTGTGGCATCCCTCCATGATCAATATGTTTGAATATCTTTGCTAATGACCCAGATGATGGGGGAAAAAAACACAGATTTTCATAAAATTTTGAGTTAACATCAAGTTCAGAGGAGCAGTCCTGCTGCAGGGCTGGACTGCCATGCAGAGGCATCTTAACGAGTTCAAAGAATAGTCTGACAAACCACATTAATTCAATAAATTGAAATGCAGATTTTTCACACCTGGGACAGGATATTGCTCTGCAGGCCAACATCCAGAGGGTCAGATCTCCAAACAGGACCTGGGTCCTGATGGAAGGACAGCAGCAAGCTGAATGCAAGCCAGCAGCTGGCTCTGGCAATGACAAATGCTAACGGGCTGCACTAATGAAAGCACACTGAGGGAAAGTGATTTTTAAGAGCTTCTACACAGCATTCTAAGACTGCACCTAGAGCACTATATCCAATTTTGGACCCCCTAGCTCAAAATAAATACTGATAAACTGGAGATAGTGAAGCCTAGGGCTGCTAAGCTGGCTGGGGAGGCTGGCACACATAACAGTCAAGAAAAGGGGTGGAAGCTGGATTTACACAGCCTTGAGAAGCAAAGGAAAAGAGTGGAAGTGGGTCCAATTACTACCTTCCCCTACTTAGAAACTGGCTGTAGAAAACATGAACTACCATAGAATAGTTTAGATTGGAAGGGCTGTAATTGTCACCTCATTCTAAACCCCTGCCATGGAGAGGGACACCTTCCACTAGACCAGCTTGCTCAAAGCCTCATCCATCCTGGCCTTGGATGCTTCCAGGGATGGGACAGCCACAGCTACTCTGGGGAATCTGTCCCAGAGCCTCACCAGCCTCAAAAGCAATAAATTCTTCCAAATATCTAATCCAAACCTGGTTTCTGTCAGTTTAAAGCCATTCCCCCTTGTCCTGTCACTGCCTGCCCTGGTTATGTTTCTGTGTCACTGAAAAGTTTCCAATATTCCTACTAATCAGACCTTCAGTTAAAGCAAAGTTCAGCAGCAAATATTTGCAAAGCACAGGGCTACATAAGACTACCAAGGATGTGTATGGCATCCTTGGAAGCTCAGACCTTCACAGGGCCACTGAAAGTTGGCAGAGACAGAAATCATCTCAGATAAATTAATGCTTTTGGTGCACATTACTTGAAATAATATTTCTGAATATTCCTTAGCACATCTTACACATATTTCCTGAAAATGCCTCTCCAGGACTGCAGCTGCTGCCAGCCTGTCTTGTGTTATCAATTTTGCAATCACAACAAACAGCCATGGACGCAAATGGTGTTGCAGACTTCTGCAGACCATTGCATCACACAGCACTGGGATTTTGTCACAATTGCCACTTCACCAACCTGTCCTCTGCCTCTTTTTAAATATCAGACTCTTTAGGTGACTGCTTTTTGGAGTCCTCAGAAAATAAAACCAGGATAAAAGGAGTTGTGCATTTTTGAAAGTTCCTTGAAAGCTTTTCTGAGTAGGCTGCTGGAACTTCCAGCTTTCTAGACATGTCTAGGTGCTAATCCAAGAAAAACTTCTGATTATTCTCTAACACACATTCCAAGTAGACTGTGGACATTCTGTCAACATTACTAAGACTGAACTCTCGGTGTGATAACACATTCCACATAAAATACTCCATCCTGAGCTACAGAGGATAAATAGTCTGAAAAAATGCATACTGTTAACCATGTTCAAACTCTCTATCTATCAGTGTGAATTAACTGCCTCTTCTCTTGCTGCCAAGCCAGAAAACAGGAGGGAAAAAGAGAAACAGGAGGAATGAAGCCAGACCACTGAGTCATCAGGCATATGAGAGCTAACTGGAATAGTTTAAAATTCTGCTTCACATTTTTTCCTCTTGATTACAGGAGATTCCCCTTCTTCCACATTCCTAGTACAACTTTTTCATTTTCCAAAGAGCAAAGTCAGTTTTCTCGAAGCCTGTAATGTGCACAAACCTGAAGAAAAAATATTTCTTAGCAGCAAGCATCTACGTGGTTTGGTTCTTTACAGAGTAATACCCCCGGGATTGTTTCCTCCATTCCCCACAGTATTTATTCCATTTCTTAATCTAGTATCTTACAAGAGCACTTGCAACTGATGACATGGAGATTTTTAGGTACCAGTGGCTTAAGGAGGAAGTTGAAATGCATGTCTGTACAAAGGCTTCTCACTCACAAAAAGAATACACAGCTGTGTATAAAGTTGACTTTCATAGTAAAATTTATTCTGATGATAGGTGGGTTAGTGTTCCTGTGGCAATTCCAGCCCAGCCAGGGTGGAACTGCTTGCATGAAATGCTAAGTTGTACTTACGAAGGCATTTCTTTTTCACTCTCTGCAGCTCATCCTCCCTTCTGGCAGAGATGGCAAGCAAGGCTCCCAGCTTTGCCAGCTGGTAAGCCAATTCTTCTCCGATGCCACTTGAGGCTCCTGTCACCCAGACAACCTTGCCACGCAGCTCATGTTCTATCAAAAGAATCAAGACAGCAGTTCACACGTTGCCAATGCTAGGATAAGCATCTAACTCACTGCAGGGGTGTCATCTGGTGCTGTTTTTAAGAAATATGCTCATTTTGGGGGTATTACAAAATCCTGACTTTATTTTTTAGTCACATGCATTTGTGAAATTGTTCGTGGTTGTTCTGTTGCCATTTGAACTTTGTTCCAAGGCTAATCTGAATAAACACGGGTTATTTACCTGATGGAAGAAATCTGATTACATTTCTGCAGGCCATCCACACATAACAATTCCACTAACTTCATCAAAAACAGTTTCAGAGGAAAAAGGGGAAGAGAATTCTTGGAATTGACAGGAATCAGGTACTGTATTGCAAACACAACCAAAAGCCTAAGCAAGTCTTTCCAAATAAAGTTTCATCCCAAAAAATGTTCTAGAGAAATTGCTGACTGAGTAAAATTCTCTGAAAAGAAAGACAGCTAATCACAAAAACCCAAATGGCTTTTCATCCACTTTGTTTATCATCTGATGCAGGTTAGCTCCTGCACTGGCCAGGGCACAGTACACAGAGTTCCCAAGGTGTAAATTCACATGTGGATTCCCCAGTTCCTGCCCTGACACGGTTTTTTAACCTGTAGTAAAATTAAGAGCACCTTGCTCTGTTTACTCTTCTGCTGATAATGCCTGTTCCCACTTGTCTACAATCATTCCCACCCTGTGGTACAGCTGGGCACTGGGAAAAGCCTTAGCTTTCCACACATGTATCCAAAATCATCAATACCACAGATAGCTGAAAAAAATCATTCAGTTAATTCCAAAACATGATTTAGGGGTGAAAGATCACAAATATCAGAGCACTTTCCAGAAGGAATCGTTGCTGTGTTCCTCAAGATCAGATATAGTGAATATCAGTCTTGGGGAAAATCTAACTCAGAGCACTGCTGACAGGAGCTCTTCCCTCTCTTTGCAAGTTTGTGCATTCCAACATCTAGCCAGCCACGAAAGATTTCATGGCATAATTCAAACATCAGAGCCAAATGCAGTTCCTGAGACTTAAAGCCAGTTTCATTCTGAAAAGGCTCAGAGTAGCATTTTAGGTCACTGAAAATTAACCACTAATTTAATTTAGAAAAAAATACTCCTTAATTTAGAAAAAATTACTCCTTTTCCACTGTGGTCAAGACTGCTTTTACTTCCTACTCTCTCCAGTAATCAGTTCCTGCTTCTCTCTACACTACACCATGTTTCAAATTTCTATTTTGGAGTCTAAATTACACAAATCCCACAAAAAGACCAGCACCAAAACCCTTCACCCTTCAGACAAAAGCAGTGAGCACTCAAGACTGACTGTCAGAGCTCAGCTTGACTTTGTGGGGCTGGCAGTATTACTTGTCTTTTCTTAAACTGACTGCATTTCAGCCCAAAAAAATCCTTCCTAAGCCCAGGCTTTTCTGGCTTGGGATTGTTTGGAGTTTCTTGTTTCTAAAAACACTAACAACAGCAACAGGAGTCACTTCCCAAAGGAGAGATTATGAACTAGGGAAGTGGAATGAGATGCTGTTGAAGTTGTAGAAATATCCAGTGTTCATCATTAGAACAAATGGCCGCTGTCTGTAAAGTTTATTTACACCCTTTCCCTACAGTTTTATTCCAACATATTCCAAATTTATTGAACTAAACACAATAAACATGGGAGTTTGCCTCTCCTACTACATTTTTTCCCTGCAGAAAACTTGAGCAGACAAACACTACACAAACAAAACAACACATGGAAGTAATTTCAACCCTGCTTACCACACTCATTCCTCTTGCTACTGAAAACAAATCCACTTCCTCCTACCACTTAGTTTCCCTGTTTCCAACCTGTCTTGGGCAGCTCCTCAGCAGTTATTCAGGATCTTGTTCTGTGAACAGAATAATTCACTGAGATAAGGAGAGTTTTCCCACCGATTCCCCAGAGCTGATTACCAAGCACTGAGCTACTGAGAGTTAACAAAATGGGAAATTTCAAATGCTGGTGCGGAACAAGAACCAAACCATCAACTTTGCTCCAGAATAAATGTCCTGTTGTTGCTGGAAATAAGTTTAAAAATTAACTATGCCAAATTAAAAAATAAAAGTAGATAATGCCATTACTAACCATTAACTACTGTGCAACAAGGCATAACAAATGACAGGCTGAACTGACTAGCTCTGTAAGTAACCTAAAAAGTTTTGTAGTTCTGCTTAGAGTTTTTTCCACATTTTATAGGTCTTATAGCACAAGGCTGCCATGTCCTTTCTTTCAGGAAAATTATTAGAAGTGAGGAAGTTTAAAACAGAACATCTACTCCAGAGCCCTAAAGAATCATACTATTATTCCTACATTTAAGAGCAGGGCTTTCATACATGGAAGGCTCCTCCTTAGCTTGACAATATTAAGTTGCCTGTGAAAAGCACAGGGTTTAGGGTGACTTCTATGCACTCAGAAAAACACAAAGCAGAAGGAAATACATCCAGCACCCAAAAATCCTTCTGTCCTGACCACACACAAATTCAGAGGATGGGAAGTAATCCAGCACCTGCCAATTAATAAATCCAAAAGTCAAATTTCCCTATAGAATTGAAGCACTGAATTGGACCAAGTCTTATCTACATTATGGTCTTTCTTTGTAATTATAGTTCATAGCACAAAAAGCACAGGAGATCAATCCACTTTCTGCTAAATACCTTCATCTCCAAAAACTTCAACACCCATAATAATGTTGTAGAAATGATAACACAATACCATGACTGCCAGAGTGATAGCTCTAACAACACCTTTAATTAAAAATTAAGGGATACACACATTATTTACCTAGGCACCCTACATGCACAATATGGGGAGAAGAAAAAGGGAGAAGTTATTTAATGAAACATCTTTTCTAGTGTATGTCTCTTCTGTTTTCCTACCTGGTTTGCTAAATGGTACCATTTCAGTTATATATTTTACTTAATTACTAGCACAGAGGCTGGGGGGAAAGGGGAGGGGGCCAAAATTACAGCTGACCGCTTATGTTGATGAATTTTTGCCTGATTCTTCTGGTACTACATGTTAAAACAACCCCATCATAAAATTACACTGCACTGGTCTTCACACGTGAATTTTTAGACTACTTACAGGGTTTCCAGGCCTTCAATCATTCTGAAGGCTATATTCAAATAATACTTTGTCTACCCAAGAGAGCTCCTACATGTTGATGCATATTGCACATCGATCCCTCAGGACAAAACTTCAGTTCTGTTTGTATTAGTCAAGATTTATCTCTCTTCTCTGCCCTGATTCTTTCCATGCTCTTTGCAAAGTCCACAAAGATTTTTTGCAGTTTTGTTACAGCAAGGGAACGTTCTGATGGAGCTCATACAAAGCTTCTGGCTGAGTACTCAAAACAGCTATAAGAGATTGTTCACACTGATTTAAATGCAGTATTTTTTAGAGCTTTATTACTTGGGCTAGTCCATTGAATGGAGAACAGAAAATATTCACATTTGCAAGGAGCTTCTGCTGAGGGCAGGAGACAAGGAGGTCTCAAGTTTGTCCTACTCTTCTCTCCAGCTGTTCCTCACACCAGACTTCACCTGCACCACCATCCCCTAAGGAATCATGGTCCCAAGCTCAAACCTTCACCATTCCTGGTCCACCTTCATTCCATGAAATCCCTTCTCCCTGTCTCAACCCAACAGCCCATTTCAATTCCCACATGGGATATCCTATCGTGTCTCTCATCCCACCTTCTGTCCCCAATCTCCACTTCCACCTAAAGCACCCACAGCCAGGAGCTCACAGCAGCCACAAATCACCCCAGCAGGCTCAACTAAGGGGGGATATTCACACATTTGTGCCTTTTCCGACCAAAAGCCTCTATTAAGCAAACAAAACCCATAATTTCTAAAGATCTTTGTCCAGAAATAGGCAGAATCACAGTCAGAATAGAAAGTTCAACACGAGCAAGAACTGAAAGTGCCTGACAGTGTTTCATGGAACTTTTGTCCCCCAGGTGACCAAGGCAGCACCTTCTAGAGATGCAGTGACAGTCCCTAAGAGCATCGTGTGCCGGGGCTGCTCCCTGGAGACATCCAGAGCACAATCCACGGAACAGGAAACCCTGATAGCCCCAGCATTAATAATACTCATGTTTCCTTCACCGTAAACACTTCGGACAGCCCTGTGAACGCAGGATCTGCCCGGAGACCGCAGAATACTGCAGCAGCAGCTAAAAAAAGGCTACAAAGCCACTCGTCCCGGCCACACGGGCCAGGCACCCTCGTCCTTCCCGAGCCTTCCTCCCACACTGTGCCCTGTGCTCAGCAGCTCCGCGGGGCAGGACCGGGAACTTGCCCAGAAACTGCAAAACAAAGTCCCGGGCACAGGAGCCAGCGCTGGGCGCGGACCCGCCGCCCAGTGCCTTTTTGGGAGCTGCTTTGCCAGCGCCAGGGGCACCACGCGCCTCATCCAGGGAAATTACACCTTTGGGGGATGTTTATGGACAACCCCACGGCACAGCTGATGCCACCAGCGCCCCTACGCTCCCCGCCACCCCCTTTCACCGAGCGCGCCGCGCCCCGCGGTGCCCCGCGGCCGGGGCGGCATTACCTGGCTTCTTCCCCCACCTCTCGGCCCAGAGCAGCGTGAGGTCCCCGTCGGCCCTGAGCCAGCGCAGCAGCTGCACCAGCAGCGCCAGGAGAGCGCCGCCCGCCAGCGCCAGGCACAGCGCGCAGCCCCACGCCATCGCCGCCGCTCCGCGCCCGCCGCGCCGCGCCCCTTTATCCGAGCCGGCCTCCTCCCCGCCTCCCTCCCGCCCGCCTCCCCTTCCACCCAGTGCCCTCCCTCCGCCTTCCCTTCCAGCCCCGGGCCCTCCCTCCGCTCGCCTTCCCTTCCCTTCCTTTCCCTTCCACCCCCGTGCCCTCCCTCCCTCCGCCTTCCTACCCTCCGCCTTCCCTTCCAGCCCCGTGCCCTCCCTCCGCCTTCCCTCCGCCTTCCCTCCGCCTTCCCTTCCCTTCCCTTCCCTTCCCTTCCCTTCCCTTCCCCTCCGGTGCCCTCCCTCCCTCTCGCCTTCCCTTCCCTTCCCTTCCCTTCCACCCCCGTGCCCTCCCTCCCTCTCGCCTTCCCTTCCCTTCCCTTCCCTTCCCTTCCCTTCCCTTCCCTTCCCTTCCCTTCCCTTCCCTTCCCTTCCCTTCCCTTCCCTTCCCTTCCCTTCCCTTCCCTTCCCTTCCCTTCCCTTCCCTTCCCTTCCACTCCGGTGCCCTCCCTCCCTCTCGCCTTCCCTTCCCTTCCCTTCCCTTCCCTTCCCTTCCCTTCCCTTCCCTTCCCTTCCCTTCCCTTCCCTTCCCTTCCCTTCCCTTCCCTTCCCTTCCCTTCCCTTCCCTTCCCCTCCCCTCCCCTCCCCTCCCTCCCCGCGGCGCCCAAGGCTGCGGCGACAAGCGCGGGGTGCGCGGGGCAGAGCCCGGCGTGCCGCCGGGGGTGAAGGTCTCTTTCTGGGAGCGGAGCGCGTTGTTTCCCCTCCTCGCCGCGCCCCCAGGGCAGCCGGGGCTGCCCGGCCTTTCCCCGCTGCAAAGAGCGCTGCCCGCCGCACGTCCCGGGCATGGCTTCGGTGTGCGGGGACCAAACGCTGCTCAGAGAACAAAAACCGGTGCCCGATTTCCTGGAGAGCCTCGTGGCTGTCCCTGCGAGACACCGGCGACTCCTTTCCCCTCTGCAGCTCTCCGAGGGCTGCCAGCCCAGCTGCAGCCACCCCCGGCCCCTGGGTCACATCCTTTCCCGGCCAGGTTCCTGCAGGAATGCTGCCCTTGGACATGCCTCCTGCTTCCCCACCTGTGACTGTGAACCCAGCTCTCACACTTACCCACTCTGGCCAACGTTTCAGACCTCGGGCTCCCAACTTTGGGGTGGTGGATATCCCCAAGTACTAAAAACACCAGGGACTACAGCATTTCTGGTCATCACTCATCTACAGTTCTTAATGACAGATCTGTTAGCGCTTATGTGCAGAAGTGAAAAGCTCTGTTCTTACTGCTTTGATGTACCAAAGTATCTCACAAGAGGAGGTATAGATGCAAAAAAGAGGCTGGATAGGGACTTTTCACAAAGACATACAGTGACAGAACAAGCAGGAATGGCCTTAAGCTAAAGGAGGATAGGTTTGGATTTGGTATTAGACAGGAATTCTTCCCTGTGAGGGTGGTGAGGCCCTGGCACAGGGTGCCCACAGGAGCTGTGGCTGCCCCATCCCTGCCAGTGTTCCAGGCCAGGTTGGATGGGGCTTGGAGCAGCCTGGGATAGTGGAAGCTGTCCCTGCCCACGGCAGCAGGGCTGGAACAAGATGATCTTTGAGGTCTCTTTCAACCCAAACTGTTCTATGATTCCATGAAAAGGGTAACCCACAGTAATTCCTGGCTCCTCACCAGATATGACACAAATGCATGCAGAGCTTGTGTAGGACAGGACATACATCCTGTTCCCAAAATCTCACAGGCTCAGGCCCCTGATCTGTCAGCAGATGCAGCACAGGATGGATCTTTACCACACGCAGCTGCTCGGTCTGTTCCAGCTCCACCAGTGAGTGAAGAATTCATGAATCACCCCCTGAATTACCATAAAATTTGCATTACAGCTTTTTGAAGCAAAACACAGCCATGGTCTACCTTTGAGCCCTTGGTCTCTTACTGATTTTTCAGCAAATCAGTCCAAACCTAATCCATATGACAAGGGGAAGGTGACAGAAAATAAAAACACACCATCAACATACTTTGTTTCTGTAAATAGCCCCAGTCATCAGCCATGTCCAAACTAATAATTGTAAATTAAATGGTTGTGGTAATTCAGAATAGAAAAAGGCCTCTGAAGGTTATAAAGGAAGTCACAGAACTATGAATGCTCACAGTTATACAGTTACAGGTAACAGATATTCTTTATATTCCTCTGTTTTCTCCTGTTTTGCTGAGTTAAGAACTATTTATATTGTGCTAATACAATGCACAATGTAATGGAACCTTATTGTCATAGAAAATACAAATAATATAAATAAATAGCAAGTAACTGTTTTCTGGGTCTCATTTTCTACTCGTGCTAAATGCAGGGGGTGTGTACACAATTGTGGAGCTTTGTGCCACAACACACCCTAACAGGCAGTATAAAGCTGGAGAAGGATGTGAACTGCAGCTGCACAGTGTATTCCCGGGGGGGTTTTTCCCAACTATCCCCAAAGACACAGGAATGCAGCAGCTGGGGCTGAGCACAGAAAAGATGAGTAGCAGAAATTCACAAGCATCTTGTGATGAAGTTCCAGCATCTTGTGGTTGGTTAGTGGTGACAATTTATTGTGTTAACTCTGTGCTTCAGCACTTCTTTTACAACAAACCTGAGTAAAATATATTTCTCTTGTTAAAAAAAAAAAAATAGAGTTAAGTCAGGGAGGTTTTGTGCATTTGTACACCTGCACAATCTCCATCAGTCAAGATTTTATGTCCTGCTCTGAGACAGGCATGAAGTTCATGCTTGGTGTCAACCTGAGCTTCAGAAGGAGAGCACTTGGAAAATTTAAAATGTCCTTTACAAGGTAATGTCCATTCTTGCTGTTTTACAATTTACAAAAAGTAAATACACTCATCTCATTAGTATTATGTTAATGATAGGTAAGTGCATCTTATGGTTACCCAGAGAAGCTGTGGCTGTCCATCCCTGGAAATCTCCCAAGCTAGTTTGGTAGAATTTTTAAGGAATTGTTGGGAAAATTCTTAAGGAATTTTCTATTCAAATCTATTCTATGATTTCTGAAAGGATCACATCATAACAGAGCCCTTGGATTTGTACAACATCTTTGTTTCCAAGGAAGACCAAAAAAAATTCTCCACATAATGTCTGAATTGAGTTGTCACATGAGAAGCTAATTTTCACTTTCTGAAGGGGTCATCACTGCTAACAGCTTTTAAAAGTCAACCAAAGTCAACCTGAACATCAGCAGCATGAGTGGCAGCTCTGCTGCACTTTGCCCCGTGGCTGATGCAGATGGCACTTTGGAGCTCAGCAAACACATTCTGATATCTGCCCAGCGTGCTTAACTCCAGCTGGGAAGTGCAAGAGCCAATGTAAAGCTGGAGTGCAGGGCTCTGAAAACAAAATCACAAGCAATTCCTAATGTGGGAGGTCACAGCCTTGCCCTACACCCTCCGTGAGCCTTGCTGAGGTTCCCCTGCTGTGTCAGAGGCAGCAGATAATGGGTCAATTAAACTCAGCACATAATATGATAATGAGCCTTATTCTCAAGAGTAACACAAATTATATTGACAAATGTAATGTAAAAAAAAGCAAGATAAGCTGCCTTCTGTCTCTAAAGCAATATGGCAGAAATATGTGTTTGATTGGATTGCTCTTTCTATGTATTTTTTCTCCAGCTGTGCAGTATTGAGGGGTCTTTGTGCAGAAGTAGAACTGAGGGATGGAAGGACTGAGAGCTGTCCTGCAGAGAAAGACTTGGGGATACTGATGGGTGAAAAACTGGACATGAGCCAGCAACATAACCTTGCAGCCCCTATTTTCCACCTCTACTCTGCACAGATGAGATTGAAGATCTGTGTCCTGCTATGGATTTCTGGGATAAAAAAGTTGTGGACTTGTTGGAGGAGGGCCATGAAAATGGTCAGTGGGCTGGGACAAAAGGCTGAGGGAGTTGCAGTTGTTCAGCTGGGAAGAGAGAAGGATCCATGGAGACCTTATTGTGGCATTTTAATATATAAAGGGACTTCTAAGAAACACAGAGGTTACAAAAGATGTAGTGACAGGACAAAGGGTAACAGTTTTAAACTGGAAGAAGGCATGGTTAGATTAGATATTAAGAAGAAATTCTTCCTTGTGAGGATGATGAGGTTGCCCAGAGAAGCTGTAGCTGCCCCTGCTTTGGAAGTATTCCAGGCCAGGTTGAACCAACCTGGCCTGGTGGAAGGTGTCCCTGCCCATGGCAGGGGGTTGAAATGAGATGGTCATTCAGGTTCATTCCAATCCCAACCATTCAGTGATTCTATAAAATGAGTCAATTTGCACAGATTTATAGGTGAAGTTCTTCCTCTTGGAATGTTCACAAGGTGGGCCTCACATGACTTGCTGCCAGCCCTGCTAATAATACTGTGACAGCATGGGTGTGAGTATTTTCCACAGTGCTGTGATGCAATTTCTTTGATCTACATTAGAATGAATAAAACTCCAGAGCAATTATCTTATATTATTTCAGGGTCTGTGTCAAACACAGATTTGAAAAACGCTCTTACTTTACTCAATTATTTATGAGAGTACAATAACACTAAAATGAACATCAGTAAGTAGAGCATCCTCTTCTTCTATATTCTGTTTCACCATGAGCAAAACAGAATACTTTATAAGGAGAAAAGCTCTTTGCTTTGTTTAGGAAAACAAAACTTTAGGGAGAATCTGCCATAAAATGAATGTAAGTGAAGTAAGGCCATGTCTCCATCCTATCTGCTTCAGAATGTGGTCTGTGCTGTATGGCTTAGTGATGCCTGAACAGGAGACAAACAAACACACATCCAGGCAAAGACAGTCCCATGTAAATGTAACAGAGTGCCAAAAATACTTCTTACATACATCTATCTGATCAGAAAATGGATATGTACATTCCCTCAACCAATTTTATTTTATACCTCGTTTAACCACAAATTCCTATGTCAGAAAGTGTCATCTCTTTTGTAACAGCATTTACTGAAAACCTAAAACTGTATCCTAGGTAAGAATCATCCATTTGAACCTTTAAATGTGGCAATCATTGTGATCCAATGTTGATTCAAGGAACAATTCCACTGGCACTATGTCAGTGAAATTTTTCCTCTTGCTTACAAACAGCACAAGCTCCTCTGCTTTCTGCATCCAAGTAACCTTCTTGAGTTCAAGTCTCTGAGGTTTTCAGCACTTAAGCCTCTGCATTCCTATCTCCCCTAATTGCCTCTCATTTCAGCTTTTAGCAGCATGTTGTTCCACCTTCATGTTTTTTCACACATAGCCCCTTCTGCCTGCTGCCTTGCCCAGGCAATTTAGAGACTTGAATAACTCCCACCTTGTCTTCCTTCAGATCATTCCTAATTTTGCTTATGACTTGCATCCATTTAATTTCAGTTTGTTTAGTTAAGCTTTTGTGTGCGAGTTCCCATCAATTTAAAACTTGAAGTCTAATTATAATTATCATAGACTCATAGAATGGTTTGGGTCAGAAAGGACCTTAAAGATCACCCACTTCCAACCTCTCTGCCATGGGCAGGGACACCTTCCATTAGGCCAGGTTGCTCCAAGCCCCATCCAACCTATCTTGGGAGACTTCCAGGGATGGAGCAGCCACAGTTTCTCTAGGTAATCTATGCCAGGGCCTCACCACCCTCACAGGGAAGAATTTCTTCCTAAATTCTAATCTAACCTCAATCAGTTTAAAGCTTTTATCCTGTCACTCCAGACCCTTCTCCAAAGTTCCTCTCCAGCTCTCTTGGAGCCTCTTTAGGCACTGGAAGGTTCCCTAAGGACTCCCTGAAGCCTTCCCTTCTCCAGGCTGAACAATTGGGACAAGATGAAATACTGTGTCTTCTATCCATTTGTAAAACAGTAAATACAGCTGTGAGCCACTGGTTTATAGTTCAATACAGCCTGTTCCCAAGCCATAGATGGTAAACTAGAGACGTTGCACTTTTTTTGCCAAAATAAGCTGCATCTGTACCAGTCAGTCAAACAGGGCCAGGTGTGGAGTTGGACACTGGCATCTGGTCATCCATACTTTCAATGTGTTTCTGGGGTTCCTGGTATGGCTTTGCACACAAGCACTGTCCCCAGGAATGAGGGACGTGTCTGAGGGACATCAGCTACACACACAAGCCAGGGCAGTCCAGCTGATCTCAGTAGTAAAAAGCTCAAAAATTGCTTTGCTTGCTAGCAAAGATGGAGCAAAGGTGATTGCACAAGCCTTTGCAGTGGTTTAGTTAAGCAAAGTGTAACTGTGAGTAAATCATTCTCCTCCTCCCCACCCTTACCTCACTATTTGCCCCCTCAGAAAAACAAATAGAAAAATACAGAGGAAAATGTCTTATAACAACAGAGCATCACAGAAAAATACAGAATAGCTATATAAAATACACAAGGGTAAGACAATGCTTGTTCAGACAGCCAGGACAAAAATAGGAGCATGTTCAGGCACAGAGGATGATTCCTGGTTGTTGGTCAGTGACTTTTTGTGGCATACCCTAGGCAGGATTTCCTCAGTATAAGAAGAAAGAAGCATTTTCCACCTTGTAGCTGGTATGACACTTGTGTTTGAAGCAGTAAAACTCTGCAGTGATCCCAGCCACCTGCAGCTCCACTTGGCCCTGCCCTTCTTCCCAATTTCATATCCATGACTTTTCCATTTGATTATAAACTGCTTGGCTTTGGGTTTTGTTTTTAAAGTGCTCTGTGAGCATTCACTGACACCTGCATTAACTGTATTTGTTTAAAAGAGGCACATTACTTTTAAAGGACAATATTTGCTCCAGACAAAGAATTCCAGCACATTAAGTCTCCCCGTCGACCCAAAAGGATATTTTATTGTGACTAAAATAATGCAGATGTGTCCTTCACATAAGGGTGAACTCAAGTCACGTCTGTCTGGGACCTGCACATTCCTCCAGACCACTCTATTTTGACTTCTCTTCCTGTTTATTGACATTAAAAGCACTTTTACTCAGAGAAATAATAAAAAGAGAAATCCAGAAAAACGTCAACCTTGTTTGCAGGAGATGGGCCGTCTATATGAAGATAAGATTTGTTTATAATGAAGGGACAGTGATGGAACCCAGAGTTCTTGAGTCATATCATCCATTTCCTTTTCAAAACATACTATTTTTAGTTTACATTAGGGGTGTGACTAATTCACCTGTGTTTATTTAAATAACAGAAATAGAGAACATGTTCAGGTAAATTGAAGAAAATCCCATTTGATATAACCATTTTGTTTGTGTGACATTACTTCTACATAATTCTTTATGATTATTTAAAAGAAACATTAGAAGAAGACAAGATAGAAGTTGTTGATTCTATTTTGCTTTAAAGGAACAGTTTTCTTGCTGTCTTGCTACAGAACAAACCATCTTCCCATGGTGAAGAGGCAGACAATACCATTGTTATTTACATTCTGATTCTTAGATCCCTGTTTTGTGTCTATTAACGTGGGGTGGTTTTTCAAGGTCACCAAATTCAATGGAGAGATTTGCACTCCCTTTCCACATCTGGAATTTTATATATGTATATATCTTGACATATGTGTATATATACAACATTTATTCCATTTAAATCTGCTGTGATGAACTTAGATGGTTTTTTTTCCATGTGGGCTCTCTCAGTGCACTAGAAAGGATTACTTAAAGGGAACAGGGAAAACTTTCTCTCTTGCAACATTGAATATTGTGAGTGAGGGGCAGGAGAAGGAAAAGAAGTATTTCCAAAAGGCTGATTCTGCAGATTTTTGCCTCACTGGGCACATGCAATAGTCAGCAGGAAAAAAAACTCCACTTTGGGGGTGGCCAGGGAACATAAGCTGGGACTGATCTAAGTCCTGCACTTAAAGAATTTTTCCTCCTCCATGTCCTGACACAGAGGTAACTTAAGGAGTAGCTTGTGGAGGGAATGTCTTCCAAAAAAAGACACTTCAAGGAATCAGTCCTTTAGTAGCTGTTAGCCAATGACAGAATCATATAATTAAAATTTATTTCCTAATTGCCACTTTTTTTTCCCCGTAATAATTAGTACTTGTGAAAAATGCGTATTTTATGATTGGCTTTTTGCAAATGTTACAATAAATATTATATGTGTAATGTTAAAAAGTTATGCTGTATTAATTCTCTTAAGTAGTGTGTTAAATATAGTTTTAAGTTCCAACATAATGTTAAAATAGAAAATATGTATGTAAAAAAGTTTTTTTTTTAAGAATTAAATACTCACTTCAAAGAACACCTAAATTTTCCAAAAAAGAAAAATTTATAGCTTCTTGTCAGAAAAAACTAATTTCTTCAAGCCTTTCTCAAAATCAAAGACACTAAAAAATTAAAAACATGGTTAACATGCAACAAACAGAATTTCTTATTTAGAATAAAATATATACATAACCATAAAAATATATAAATATACAACAAATATATTAGTTTAAAAATAATTCCTTTGTTCACAAATCATACTTTTCATAACTTAGTGTCCGAAAGCATCCTAACACCCATAATTCTTTACTTTTTATTATCTTATAATTGTCCTAACTCTAAACTTTATTACTCTAAGTATATTATTATTTTAATAACCATTTTATTATTATTAAACTTTTAAAATTTAAAAAACCAAATAATTAGCATTTTTCACAGTACTTCTTTTGGGACAGCCTCTTAATAGTGCAGTTTTACTAAGACAGCTGCTTTGCCTTCCTTTTCATAGGTGTATTCTGCTTTGGTTGTAATAGAGAACTAAAATAAAGTGGGGCTGCCTTGGGTTTTTTACACTGATATTGTTCACAACTCCAGTACAAATCTGGGATGGGGTTTGCTCTCTGGCTTAAGCCCCCTCTGCTGGTCTTCCCAAAGCAAAACACAAAATACCAGGGATTTTTCATTACCAACGAACCTTTTCAAGAGAAAATTCCAGATTTCTCTTTCTTAACCTTTTACTATCAGAGATTAAATCACACGGAAGAGCAGCTTTGGGGCTGTGAACTCAGCATAGGGGTCGTTTTTAAAATGAATTCAAGAAAATAATTGCATAATCAAGCATGTGAACCTGTGGAATTTCTCAGGCAAGAAGTCCAAAAGTGAACATGGCCTAAAAAGCTGATCCCAGCCTGATCTGGCTCTTAGCAGCACCTTGTGATTGGCATTTTAATGGAAATATTATGTAAGGATGTCGAGAAGCATAGGCTGCTGGGGATGGGGTTTTTCTGTGTATCTCAGCTAAAAAACCATGCTCAGACAGCACATAATTGAAGGAAACAAACAGGTAAGGAGGTACAGTAGCTAAATATTAGCACCCATCCCATCAACACCATAAAACAGAGATCTGATTATCTGGGGAAATCCCTGGATGACAGAGAAGTGAATTAAAGCACAGTGTTTTCTTAACCAGCTGAAGTACAGGACATGCCGGCATTGGGAGAAAGGAAGTTTGGTGCACTTGGTATTCCAGGAGTTATTTTCTGCTATCCAAAACAAAGAAAAAGAAGCTCCAAGACTGCTCTAAATAATGCTAACCCCTAAAAATATTTCCTGCATTGTCCAGGATCAGGCAGAAAAGGGTAGTAACACAGGTGTCAACCCAAAGATGTTCAGGAGAGTCACAAAAGACAATAATGGTTTATTTTGCATAGGTTTGAAGGATTTTTAATTATGTTAAAAAGCATTTCACATGTCACAGCAACAGGCAAGGTCCTGGCCATGGGTATTTACATCAAAGCTTTTTAAGCAGCCTCCTGTTACCTTCCCTGGGTAAGTAAATTCATGAATGTACTGGAGAAAGTGAAATGGAGGCAGCCGAGGTGGAGAGAGATTTAGAGAGCTGTCTTTGCCCAGCTGTAAGGGGAGAAGGATAAGGGAAGGTTTCACTGCTGCCTTCAATCACAGGCTCTTTTCAGAGATACACAGTGATAAGAGACAACACAAATTATGACACAGGAAATTCTGATGGGAAACAAAACCAAGTGCCTAGTCAGGTGAGAATTCCATTCTCAAAGATACTTGGGTTGGATTTCAGGAAAAAGTTCTTCACCCAGAGGGTGGTTGGTGCTGGAGCAGACTCCCCAGGGCAGTGGTGACAGCAGAGCCTGACAGAGCTCAGGGAGGGTTTGGACAATGCTCTCAGGCACGGGGTGGGATTCCTGGGGTTGTTCTGTGCAGGGTCAGGATCTGGATTCCATGATCTTTCCAGCTCAGGGCACGCCAAAGTTCTATGGCTCAGCTGGACAAAAACCTAAGCAACTCCTCATTGGACCTGCTTTGAGCCAGGAATTGAACAAGGTGACCTCCAGAAGTGCCTTCCAACCAAAATTATTCCATGATTTTATGGTAAGTGACTACTGGGTCATAAATCCAGCTTAACCTGATGGAAGCTACTTTGACAGTTCTAATGAGTGAATAAGAAATTTTACTCAATCCAGGCTCACTGAAGTCAGTGGGAATCTTGAGCTCAACTTGAAAGGCACTGGATCAACTTCAATCCTTTCAGGATTCGTGACCAGAAAAGATACAAAACTTTAGCTTTGTAGGTGACACTAGAAATTGCTCTTTTTTTTTTTTTTTAACTATGAGTTTCTCAATAGGTTGACTCTGCAGTTAGATGAGAAATGCTCTCTTTTGAGAAGTCACAAATCCTGCCCAGAGGGTCACCAGCAGAGCAGGAGTTTGCTCAGTGTTCTGGGGGGGTGTAACTCCATTTTTCAGTTTGCACTTGTAGGAAAATTCCCATTTGCCAAGTGTTATTGGTAATGAGCCTCTTGTCTAACGTGGGTTCAGCTCAGGTCAACTGCTGCTTTCATGTTGAGACACTGTCTATAATAATTGAAATTTATGTCATAGAATGGCCATCCTGTGACCTCTGTAGAGCGAGCTAATGGTTCCAATTCTGTTTTCAGCAGACTGCTGTGAATTACCACAGCCACTGCTTTCCCTTTTTCACCTCATCATTTTTCATTGTAAAACAAGTTTTTCCCTCTTCCTTCCTTATCTTGTCCCTTACAAGGGATCCTATTATTTATCTTCAACGTGAAACAGAGTAAAACAACACAAGGGAGTAATTACAACACAATAAATGTCAAGTACTAGCTAATCATTTTGATTATTTTTATAAAGGTTAAAAAATGGAAAAA
Organism: Lonchura striata; assembly: GCF_050655825.1. Classification (NCBI taxonomy): domain Eukaryota; kingdom Metazoa; phylum Chordata; class Aves; order Passeriformes; family Estrildidae; genus Lonchura; species Lonchura striata. Next base: position 68,671,162 of record NC_140707.1, on the reverse strand, counting down.
AAACCCCACGACTTTGTAGAAACATAGTTGAATGCCTTTACAGATACAAAGAGAATGGAAACATAGATTTATATTAATAAATATGGGAGTCATATACTACAAAGAAAGAAAACAAGCAAGGAAACAAACTTGTTTCAAATGCTTAAAAGAGCTCACATTCACAATCCCTCAAGAAGTAGCTGTCCTAATCCCTTGGATTAACTGAAATTTCCTGAGAAGGAAGGATACTTTTCTGGTTAGGGTGGAGACTTGGATTGCCTCCAAGGAGCATCCATGTTCTGAGTAATCCTCTGATATGAAGCTGCACCTTAAATGTTCTCCAAAAGAATGTATGCTAATGTGACCTGCAATTCAGATCTTCCTTTCCTAATACCTCTGGGCTTAAAATGCACTTTCTTTCCATAATGGGCCCTGTTGTTTTGCTAATATTTTGTTCTGCACCATCCCCAGCAAAACAGAACACCATCACTGAAGAGTGAGGGTTGTCATAAAATGCTAAAAATCCAAATTGCTGCTTGTTTTGCTTTCCTAAGAAAGCTGACACATGGAAATTGAGATCACATATCCATTTTTACCATGTCCCTTATGCCAGCAAATATGAAACAATGTCTTTACTTCTTAGTCATACCCCTTCAGCACGTATGTAATGAAACTAAATTTAAACTTTGGTTATCCTGTCAGATAAAAAAAAAAAAAGCCCTAGGTGGCAAAAATCCAGCTCCAGACCAGGATTATCCTGTTATCCTGTAAATCCAGGACTCTCCAGAATCCTTGGTACTGTGGAAAAGTTATTTTGCAAAATACTGAGTAATATTTAGATTTTAAATATCTCACTGCCTTGGTTATTTGACTTGGACATGTTGCTTTTAGCTTAATTTAACTGTTTAATTGACACCAAAAAAAATTATCTGTTCAGCTGTGTCCCAGCTAACAGCTTGTTAAAAGAGACAACTGATTAAGCACATTTATGTGAATGAACATAGCAAAGCATAAGTTGTGTGTGGTTGTACAAAGAAGATGACTACATACTGAAAGAAGAAGAGGACTGGTAAGATAAAAGGGAAAAAAGGGAGTTTACAAAATATAAATCTTATCCTTTTATCCAAACTAATCTCCCTCACATCTGGAAATGCCAGTCTTTATCAAATTTCAGAGTCTCTTTGCCGGGATGTTAATAATCATAAACCCCTTAAGAGCATCATAAGACTCCTGATGACTCAGGGTGAAGTATTCTTACGCATCGTCGGTCTCTCAAGTAATTTCAGCTGTGGCTGCTAAGCTAATTCTCAGGTTAAACAACCAGCAGTTGTGGCCAGGCCCATTTCAGTCGTTGGCCAAGAGCGGTTTGTACAACGCGCTGCGACGCCGAGGTCAGCGCAGCTTTGTCACCGGCTCCAGGGAGGACACGGCGAGGCCTCCCTGCACGGACCGAGAGCAAACAAAACCAGCAACTTGTCTCACGTTCTGAAAAGAGAGTCTAATGTATAGAATAGGTGAAAGCCGGGATGATAAAATATTCTGTGCGTTCTCTGTTATGAACAAAACAGCCTGGCTGGGACACTTGTGAATTGACATTGAAATGTTAATTAGCTAATCGCTCCTGGGAATCACCTACCGCCCCACCCTCACTACCATTCTAGGACTGGGATGCAAAATAGGGAGACCAGTGGAATCATGGGAGGGGGTTTTGGGGATGAAAACACCCCTAAATGGAAGGCTGGGCACAGTGGAGGGGGCTGGATGGGTGCGCTGGTTGGGGAAAAGGGAACCAGATCCCTGGTCTGTGTCTGACCTGTCACCATAACTGCAGAGGACCAGACTGGACTGGGCTGTGGGAAGCAGGCACAAGGAAGACAGACACTCAGACACTTTATCTGGTGTCACCAGGAGAGAAGGAGAGAGGACAGTCTGCTGGGACTTCAGATACAGACTGGACACCTATTCACCTCCAGCTACCAGTGTGCCATGGAGACTCCAGGGACAGACTCTGCCACCTTCTCCCCCTTCAGCTATCGGGAAAAAGCCACAACAGCGGGGGTGAGCTCTGTGTAGAGCCCCCTGCCCAGCTGACTTTTCAATAAAGGGATGAACACTAATAAAGGCATAGACCCTGTTCATTTCATTCTCCACAGCTTGTGTTGTAGCAAAAGAGGATTTTGTCAAGAGAATCAGACTTTGAGAATTTGAATACTGTAGGCATTTCTTGGTGTCCAGTGATGAAGATTAAAGGAAGTGTGCCCCTCCATGCTGGAGAGAACTGTGGAAGGATTCCCTGTGGGAGTCCTGGTGTGTACTAATCTGCCCCAGCCTTTTAAATACTTCAAATCAACTTATGCTGTCTCCTAATGTGGCTTTAAGCTGATTGATGGTTTCTGTGCTGCGGAGGAGCACAGATGGTCCCAAGGAGACCATATGCATTGTACTGCTGAGAAACTGGTGGAGAGCTCAGGGACAGGGGCCAGAATGGACTGGCATAGCCAGCCAAGCCATGCCAGCACTTCTTCAGACATCAAGCATGGATATTTTGTCTTTTTTCCATAACATGTTCAGGACACACAAGGCTTTCTAGCAAGGCTTTTCCATTTCAGCTACCAAGGCAGCAGATATTCTAAAGGGAGGGGGGGAAAAAAAATCGCTGTTTAAATGTTTTTCTTCTTTCCCCATTTTTAATTTTCTTTAAAATTCCTGTAGACTATTTTGACATTCTTTTTTAAATTTCCCCATGTCACAGGAAAAGCAAATTTTCCCAGCCAATGGGTCTTTGGTGACATTTTGCTACAGATAGAAGGAATCATGTGAAATGCAGGTGCTTTGCAGATGAGCTCTGAAAACCTCGATAAACTGCATTTTTTTTCCTGAGCTGCTTTGATTTTTGTCATCTTTGGGCTTTTGAAGAAACTGGGAGATTCCATGCTTTTCCCAAATTTCATATACAAAAAAGAGAAAAATGGAAGGATGACCCTTACCCAATATTTTAGAATATTAATAATATTTTTATGTACTAATTTACATTAATGGTAAATATATTATCTTTATTCTCCTTTTTATCTTTTCTTAATTTATAATATATATTTTATATGCTTGAGTTTTATATGCTTTATTTTGTATTATGTTTATATTTATTATGCTTTATATTTTTATTGTGCTTATTTTTACAAGCTTTGTATTTTTATTATGTTTCTGTATTGAATATTTTTTCTAATAATTTTCAGCATAAAAGGATTTTGCTTCTGTTGATATATTGGTCTTTACTGTACTTTGCTTTTTCTGATTTTCTTGAATTATAGGTTACTTCCATCAGCAAATTCTCCCTGGAAAAATAAAACTCATGACTGAGCATCACTTGCTTTCTCTCACAGCTAAAATAAGAAAACCACGTTGTGATGCCCTAATGATTTTGTACCTAATTTTATAATTTGAAAATTACCAGCATTTGGTTTTTAAATGAGGTCATAACTGTTTTTAAATGAGATCTGCAGAGCACGGATCTGGTCTCAGTGGCAACAAAGTATGGCAGGTTGGGAAGCACTTTTCAAAAGTCCAGCAGAAAGGGAATTAAATCAAAAGTGCTGTATTTCAGGAATGCAGGATGTTCATATGCAATGACCAAAATCTGTGTGACATCCTTCAGAGAAGTTCAGGTTGGATGCAGGATACACCCTAGGTGTGTGCTTTTGATGATTTAAGCATCAGGTGATGATTAATCATTGCTGCAGTTGCCAGCATTTTATGGAGTTCCCAATGGCACAGCTGCCTGAGCAGATCCCCACAAGTGCCATCACAGCAGGATGCTGCAGGAATAGCACCAGGAAGATGGAAAGCCTGCAGGGAAATCATCCACCTGGCTTTGGGATTCCAAAAATAGGTGCAGCCCCCCCGGAGAAGGGATGGGGCAGGGCATCAGTACTTCCCAAGCCAACATCCCACTATTTCAGGTCACACATATCATTAATGTGAAGATTTTTGTAGATAACCTCTGAGCATCTCTAAGGGTTTAAGGTAATGAATTAATTTAAGCTATCTAAAAATTAAGGATCTAGTCTAAGTAGCCATCTCAGCTTCTTCTGAACTCACAGAAACTACAGGAGAGAAAAAAGTCACCTTCAAAGGACACACCCAACCCGCTCCAGGCACTGGCAAAAACATGACAGTAATGATCACCTGTCTCCTTCCACCAAACCAAGGCAGCCTGGACAGCTTGATTATACATCTCATATTTAGATGAGTATTACCAGGTGATACAAATCCTTTTCCAAACAAAACCACACAGTTTACCAACTTTTTAGGCCTCAGAGTAACTTGAAATTTATTATTTCCCACCTACATCAGATATTCATGGCAGACCATAAAAGGGAGGAGGAACAGGGACAGTAAGTAAGGGTAGCTGAAACTAAGATTTCAGAAGAGAGAAGTTCAGTTTTTTCTCTGTGAAGTCAAGAAATCTAAATGGTGCATACAACAGCTCACAGTTACAACAGTGATCCTCCACCTCTACTCCTCCACATGTGGAGCCCTGTGTTCAGTTCTGGTCTCCTCATTTCAAGAAAAACAAAGAGCTACTGGAGAGGGTCCAGCAGAGACCACAAAATGATCAAGAGTCTGGAGCATCCCTCTTTTGAGGAGAGATGAGGGAGCTGGGCCCCTTTAGTCCAGAGGAGAGACTGAGAGGGGATCTCATCAATGCCGACAAATATCTCAAAGGTGGATGCCACGAGGATGGTACCAGATGCTTTTTGGTGGTGCCCAGAGACAGGATGAGGAGAAAAGACCATGAACTAAACCACAACAAGTTCACCACCACATGAGGAAGAACTTCTCATGTTGACAGTGGCAGAGCACTGGGACAAGCTGCCCAGGAGGGTTGTGGAGCTTCCCTCTCTGGAGACATTCCAACCCTCCTGGATGCATTCCTGTGTCACTGCTCCAGGTGATGACCCTGCCTTGGCAGGGTGTTGGACTGGATGATCTCCAGAGGTTCTTTCCAACCTGGCTGTTCTGTGATTCTGCGATCCTGTGATTCTGTGATATTGGTATTAAAAGTCCCTTGTTTGAGAAAAACAAGGTGTGATACTTCAATATACCTACCAATAAAAGAAGTTGAATCACTGGTATTAAACGAGGAAGAGTTAAAAGAGATGCTGGGCAATACAGCATGCTGAGATTACGGCAGGCTCGTACAGAATATGGCCCCTGCGATGGAAGCTGATTCCAAAGTGCAGTTAAATTGCCACGTGATCCCAGCAGCAACTGCGGTCCCATTTTCTCTTTTTATGGGAAATGATGTCATTGGGAACAGCCTCATCGGGCTAAGTGTGGAATTTTCTAAATTGAGTTTTAATGAATAGACAGAACAAACTCATCCTCCTGCCTGCAATAACTGAGTGTGCATTGGTGACAAAAAGCTGTTTATTTAGATACACAGGGGTTTATTTTTTTTTTTTAGAAATACTCTTGGCAATTACCATCCATCTAAAGAATTCTCAAAAGCTGTAACAGGAAACAGAATTAAAATTGTCCAAAATAATATTTTCTAAAAATAGGCTGGGGAGCAGCATATCATTTTAAATATGACTATAATGCTAAAAGAATTTTCTTGTTCCAACAGTGAAATGTAATCCTTCTCAATAACTCATAAATTATTTATAATACAGAGTTGAGTTTCACAATGGTTCTTGTTACTGTGGTGCTAATGAGTGTGGTGACTACAGGTCTCAACCATCTGTATCACAACTTGATGTGCAGCTAAAGAGAAAATAAATAGTTGTACACTGGGAGATGCAATCTTATCAACTACAAATACGTTTAGTAGAGGGATATGATATACACAGCTGTTTTATACTAATTAAAAGTGATGCTTGAATTTCTTGTAAATATTTATTAACCTTGTCAGTGCAACAGGCCAAGCAAATGTAGGGAACTAAATAAAAGTTATGGTTTAAGAAAATATTGTAGTAATTTGACTTAGTCCAATTTCCCCTGAAAAATGTATAAATAGCAAATGACAACAGCAAACTCTCTGCTGTCATTACGTTCTTGCAGTTTAAAATGAGGGCATTGCCAAAAAGGTACAGGGCCATGTTTTCATTCAGTATTATTTTTAAAAAAAGCTATCAAAACATGTGTGTAGGTAACATGGAAGCAAAATTAAATCCATGATTGTATATAATTTGAAGTGCTAGAAGAGCTTTATTAAAGTGGAAAAGAGGGGTGAAAAATTTTTTTTTTTAATGGAGAGGCTAAAGAAACATGGCACATGCCTGCAGGAACAGCTCTGTAATGTTGGGAAGTGTTAGGGCTTGCATTTAAATGTCTCTAAAGGTCTGTTTCCACCAACAAATTTTACTGTATTTGACTATAAAGGCCTGAAATTTCTAAACTAAAGGCCCTTAATAGTTACTAGGACACTGAGCAGAACTGAACAGTTCTCAGTATCAAACTAAGGATCACAATTAGACTGAATACAGGGAGATTGGGTCCAAACATTCCATCCAGCCACAGGCAGCAACTGGAAATGAAGATTCTGCAATCATACCAAAACATGTTTAGTTCATCTAGCACAGGAAAGCCATGGAGAGATGAGGTTTTGTTGTATTTTCACAGCTCTTTAAGCTCTCTCCAGCAGGGTCTTGTAAACTGCCCTGAGTCACTGATGAACTGCACTAATGGTTGTTGACAGTGGGAACATAACCTGCAATTGGAGGCCTCTCCAAACATTCAGTTTAGGGAATGCTTTGGTTTGGAAAGGACCTTAAAGACCATCCAGTTCCAACCTCCTGCCATGGGCAGGGACATCTTCCACTACACCAGGTTGCTTCAAGCCCCATCCAACCTGGTCTGGGACACTTGCAGGGATGGGGCAGCCACAGCTTCTCTGGGCAACCTCTGCCAGGGCCTCACCACCTTGCCGTAAAGAATTTCTTCATAATTTCCAATCTAAAACTACTCTCAGTTTAAAGCCATTAACACGTGGCTCTGTTTGCTGCAATTACTGTTAAACATGGAAACTATCTAGACAACCATGCCAAGCACCCACTTCACCTTTCCCAGTCCTCAGCATCACTCCCTCTGTATTCAATTCCTTCTTCACATCCTCAGAGCTACCGTGCATTCCTAATCCTCCCCTCCTCCTGGCACCTACTCCACCTCAGAAATCCCCAGCCACAAGGTTTAACCCTGGCTTAAAACACATGGAATGAGCCATTCCTCCCAGAATCACCCCCCTCCCATCGCAGCCTTCTTGAGCATCCTCCTCCCCTCCTTGAGACAAAAGAGAGGTTTGTCTAAAAGCTTCTCCTCTCCGTTTGTTCCCCGCAGGCTGACGGAGGAGTCGCTTCATGAACACACTCCCATGTCTTTTGTCCACAGGCCTGCCTTCATCAAAGGGGGCTGAAACCCGTGGAATTATGAAACCCATTATGCCTTCATTACTGGTAATCCGCTGCTGATTTCACCAGAGGTTGTGCTTCCAACAGGAAATCCTGTGGGGCTCTGATTCAGGCGATGTGAGTCCCTCAGGAGCAGAGGAGAAGTCTCAAGCTGTGCCAGATGATGTTCAGGTTGGACATCTGGAGGGATTTCTTCACATAAAGGGTGATTAGACATTGGAATGGGCTGGCCCAGGAGGTGATGGAATCACCATCCTTGGAGGTGGATAGGGAATGACTGGACATGGCACTCAGTGCCATGCTCTGGTTGACACGGTGGTGTCAACCAGGTGATACCAGAGATCTTTTCCAACCTAAATGATTCTGTGATTCAGGGGAGACACGGCCGATCCCACCAGCGCCTCGGGACCCACTGCGCGCTCGATCGTCCTCAGGTGGGCTGAGCTGCTGCTGCCACCGCAGCGGGACCGGGATCAGGATTGGAATGGGATCAGGGCCGGGATGGGGATGTGGATGCGGATGGGGATGTGGATGGGGATAGGATGGGGATGGGGTTGGGGATCCCGCCAGCACCTCGGGACCCACTGCGCACTCGATCGTCCTCAGGTGGGCTGAGCTGCCCGCAGTGGGACCGCGATCCGGATTGGAATGGGATCAGGGCCGGGATGGGGATGGGATGGGGATGGGGATGGGGATGGGGATGGGATGGGAATGTTGATGGGGATGTGGATGGGGATGGGGATGTGGATGAGGATGCGGATGGGGATGTGGATGGGGATGTGGATGGGGATGTTGATGGGGATGTTGATGGGGATGTTGATGTGGATGGGGATGTGGATGTTGATGGGGATGTGGATGGGGATGGGGATGGGGATGTGGATGGGGATGTGGATGGGGATGGGGATGGGGATGTGGATGGGGATGGGGATGCGGATGGGGATGGGGATGGGGATGTGGATGGGGATGTTGATGGGGATGTGGATGGGGATGGGGATGGGGATGTGGATGGGGATGTGGATGGGGATGTGGATGGGGATGTTGATGTGGATGGGGATGTGGATGTTGATGGGGATGGGGATGTGGATGGGGATGGGGATGTGGATGGGGATGTTGATGTGGATGGGGATGTGGATGTTGATGGGGATGTGGATGGGGATGTTGATGTGGATGGGGATGGGGATGTGGATGTGGATGTGGATGTGGATGGGGATGTTGATGGGGATGGGGATGTGGATGTTGATGTGGATGGGGATGGGGATGTTGATGTTGATGTGGATGGGGATGGGGATGTGGATGTTGATGGGGATGGGGATGTGGATGTTGATGTGGATGGGGATGGGGATGTTGATGGGGATGTGGATGGGGATGTTGACGTGGATGTGGATGTGGATGTGGATGTGGATGTGGATGTGGATGTGGATGGGGATGGGGATGGGGATGGGGATGTGGATGGGGATGTGGATGTGGATGTTGATGCGGGTGGGGATGTGGATGTGGATGTTGATGTGGATGTGGATGGGGATGTGGATGTGGATGTGGATGCGGGTGGGGATGCGGACCGCGGTTTGGCTGGGACGGGAACTCCCGCCCCAGCTCTCGCGCCAGCCGCTCGCGCTGCGGGGCGGGGGCGTGGCCGGTGACGTCAGTGCGGCGCGCGGCGCGGCAGCCGGGGCGGGGGTGATGTAATACCGTAACGGCCCTGCTCCGGCCGACATCCGGGAACCCTGCCGGGGTGCTGCTGCTTTTCTTTTTTTTTTTTTTTTTTTTTTCCGCCTTTATTTATTTATTTATTTTTACTCTCCCTTTTTTTAATCCGAAAAGCTCCATTTGTCGCTTTTTTTTTTTTTTGGGTGTTTTAATGATGTGATTTTTTTTTTTTTTTTTTTAATTGACGGGGGTTGGGGGGGGAGACGGCGAGGAGGGAAACGGCGCGGGGGCGCGCGCGCGCGCTCCCGCCTCCCCCTCCCCTCGCGGCGTTCGCGCCTGCGCAGAGGGGCGGCGGCGGCAGCGCAGTGCGAGCGTGTCCGTGTGTCCGCCCGTCCGTCCGCCCGTCCGTCCGCGGCCGGCGCTCCGGTGGGCGCGGAGCAGCTCGGGCGGGGGACGGGGACGGGGGGGGGAGCCGGCGGCGGCGGCGGGGGCGAGATGAGCGCTGGGCTCCCCCTGGGCACAGAGCCGCCCTGTGAATGAGCTGAGGCGAGGCCGCCAGCCGGGTGCCCCCCTCCTTCTCCTCCTCCTCCTCCTCCTTCCCTTCTCCCCGCGCACCGCCGGGAGCGCGGCCCTGCCCGCACAGCCGGCGCCGACGCCGCGGCCGGGGGGGTAAGTGGCGCTGCGCAGTGCGGGGCCGGGGCGGGGTGAGGGGGCGGCGGGGCCGGGGCGCTGCGGGGGCCCGTAAACAACCGGGGGCGGCGGAGCGCGGCGCCATCCCCGGCGGCACGGCTGGGAACGGGTCGGCCGGAGGGAGGGAGGGAGATGGGGAAGGGGACGGGGGGAGCGATCCCGCCGGGATGCCGCTGCTGGAGCCCCCCGCGCAGCCCCTGCATTGCAGGCGCCTGCTGAGGGTGGGGGTGTCCCCGCAGCCCCCCGGGCACGGCGGGCAGGCAGGGAGGGTGAGCAGCGGGGTCTGGGCCTGGCTCAGGTAGGAGCAGCAGCTTTCCCTTTCTCCCTGCCCCCCTCCTTTCCTCGCCCAGAGTTCATTTAATAAAGGCTATAAACAGCCTGCTCTCCCATCGCCACCCAAACGCTCGGGGCACGGCACTGACTGGGAAAAAAAAAAAAAAAAAGATAAAACAACAACACGCATCTATTTATAAAGCACCCCACCCTGGCGAGGGTCGGAGCATCAAGCGCTCCCCAAATAGTGACATTGTGATGCAGCGGGCGACTTTCCCTCGCCAACGCCTTTCGGGCGTTTAAAGTTTGTGAGAGGTTTCGGTGTCTTTGAAAACAATGTCGTGAGCAAAGGTTGCGCTGACGATCTGTGATCTGTCACGGCGTGCGTGGTAAAAGTCCGTGGAAGAAAATGCTGTCCTCGGTGAGAAAGTTGTGCGGTGATGTGCTGGGTAATTGGGCTTGTGTGTGAAATGCCAGAGGTTCTGAGCATAGGTCTACCCTTTTTGTTACATTAGATTGTGTTCTAGTAGCTGTGAAACAACAGCTAGAGGTTGACACTTTCAGGAGAATTGATTTTGCAGACATCTGTTTGATATGTATTTGTATTTATTTGGGACGATTAAAATATTTCTTAGTGTTGCCGTGTGGCTGGCAAAAAATTGTGGTTATAGAAGTAATGTTTAGGTTTACAGTAGCACTTGGGAAAAACTATTTTTTTTTGAGCTGTATCTTCTGTCAAATGGGAAAGTGCTGTGCACTAGGGTGGCCTCTGTGGTAACCCTAAAGTTTAAGGTCCTTAAGGTATTTCATTCAAAGGAAATTTTTATTTTGTTAAGCAGAAGGCAGTTTTAGATCATGAGAGCAGTAGCTGGAAAGAAGGTAGGTGATATGTTTTCCTTAGATTGTGATATTTAGCATCAGAGTAAGCAGAATCAATTTATGAAGTTCTAACTCTTGTGATTCTAGGAAGTGAATTTCCAAATATGAGCCCCTGTAGCACTTTCCTGAGCTGTTTCAGTAATTAGGTGGCTGAAGAAGGTTTTGTGAAGTACTGGTGGAATTAAGGCTGGATGGCTACTGTTACTCAGGTCCCTGAGTGAATTGCCAAATGACCAAGAATTGTGCAATTTCTTGTCTCATTTCTTTTCTGATGGCTTCCCATCTGTTGCTATTCATAGTTTCTTCTGTGAATAACATCAGAGAAAACGTGGGCCAGGGAAGTTTTGCACTCCACCGATCCAATCACAGCGGTGTTCAAAAGGAGGGTGTTAAAGGACAACAGCTTGGATTGGTGCACCAGCATTTGCTGCTCCTAAAGTTTTCACTCCAGGCCTTTCTGGGTCTCCCTTTTGTATATGAGACTGGGCTAAAAGGCTTGCTGATGCATTGTGCCAGATATTAATGTTTTCCTCACAGAGATCTTTGTTAAAATAAATCCTCGGATGAACATGGAGAGAGTTTGTCCTCTCACTTTCCTCTGGCATAGCCATGTTCTTCTCATATACAAGCAAGGCCTAGCTCTGGTTTACAGGTCTAGTCCTCTGCTTGGTGCTTGTCAGCTAAATCTCTCCCCTGGAGGTACAGTAGAAAACTATACCTGTTTTCCAAGTATTTCCTTAACTGTGTCTAGCTATGCTCGGGATACTTTTGTTGGAAGTGAGGAGAGATGGAAATGCCAAATGACTGGCAAAGCTTGCCAGGTCCAAACACGCAGAACTCACTCAGAGCAATTTGAATTAAAGCAGAATACTTTAAAAGTTGGTTTTGTTTTTTATTTTTCTATAAAATTAGGCTGGTTGCTTCTTATCTGGAGTGCAGCTTATACAGTGGAGTTGAGTCATTCTTGCTGAGATAGCATTTTGAGAACTGTCGTTAAAATGCTTAGATATTTAACTCTGGCACAGTATAATTTGCAAACTTATGTAACTGGTATGTTTTTGAATGCAGCTGTCAATAAGAGATCTTATTGCACTTTTCGGTTTTAGTGGAACTAGGGAATCTAAAGCAGCTGATTTTACAAGATGACCTAAATATAAATAATTTAAGAATAGCATATTTCTTACTAAAATGTTGACACTGCTATTGGCTTAACTTTTATGTGTTCAGGTCAATTCTGATGTACAAAACTCTTACGTAATTGGCTCAGCAGAACGGCATTGCAATTAAGTGATGGAATGATGCAGGTTGTGCTAATAAATAAACAAGTTTTAGAATGGGAAGTGCTGGAAAATAACTGTTTTCATTTTACCTCTGCAAACCAGAGACATTTTAAAGACTTGGATATAATAGTAATGTTTGAAGTCGATACAATAGTGGTTTATCATTGTTAAACCTGAGCCAAACTGCTCACTTACTATAACGTGGACCTTTCTAAGTTTTGCTCCTTTTTTCTCATAAATCATACTTGAATTTTAGTTTTTTATTTTTAAAAATTGATGTATCATCTGTTTCTTTCTAAACGACACAACGTTTAGTATCATTTGTTCTTTTGGAGATTAATCTCTTCTTGGATAATACTTGATTGCTGAACTCTTACTGATCTCTGTAGTTTTAATCACATGATCCAAATTTCAGTTTAGAATACTAGAATAAGAAATAAACTTCTGTAACATGTACACATGCTTAACTACAGTCCTCTTCATTGAATGAATGCTAAATGCAAAGTATCAAGTCTGTGTATACAATATGTAATCCCTGAAAAAATGACAGTGTTCTTAGGATATTTAGAAGATCCAGGGAATGTGCATAAATGCACATTTTATATGCATTCCATTTATCAGCACTAAAAAATATTCTTAAGGGAGGATTCATACATTTGAGCCATGATGTGATGCAGATCACAGTGGAGATAACATTTTCTACTTGGAGCTTCTTTATGTTGGTCTCTGTCTGTGAAGGAACAATTTAGCATTTAATAAAATCTAATATTTCTAGAGTAAATCACTTGACTCTTAAGACTGGGAAGAATGTTTAGGCCAAAGGAATTGTAATCAGAGCAGGAGGAGAAAGCAAGGGTGATACCATGGGAGTGAATAGGCTGATTTTTGTTCCTGGGTAAGAGGCAGTAACCGCTGGGTGTTACTGGTGTTAAGCTACTGCTGCAAGGTCTGCTTTTCTGTATTTGTGTGCTGAACTCTGGTCTGTGTTAAACCACATACTGAGTTACAGATTTCTGTCAAGTTGCTATCTTTTTTCTTATTTATTTTGTTTGTGTTTAAACACAAATACCAGTACAATTCACTAATGGATATTTCAGCTGCCTGTTGGAGTCTACAGAACAGAGTGTGTTTATAAATACATGAAACAGTTGCTCAGATTTTTTTAACAGCTCTTCTCGATAGGTGTTTATATGTGACTAAAATAACAGAATAAAAACTTCTTTCACTGACAGACAGTTCCAATGAAGTACACTTCTACTGTTTAGGGTGTAAACTTTATAGCAGTATATATTTATATGTATCAAAAGAGCATCTAAGAGTGCTCCGAAGGAAAAAGCAAAACTGGCTACCCATGTTTCAATATTGAAACGTAGAGAAATGCAGTTTACAGAGAGAGGGAAAAGTACATTAGCCTCTTCATTGCTAACAGGTTAGTTCTCAAAAGTAGGAATATTTTAGTAGATAAAAAGGTCTCTAAACTCTTCTGAGATAACAATTTATAAACCCAACAAACTCAAGTGTTACATGACTTGTATTTTGATAGCTGCAGTTTAAATAAAGCAAAGCCCTTCAGTGTGCTTGTGGTGATACACCACGTGCAGCTGAATTATGTGGGACTACTCAGATCTGTGATGTTGCTCTCATCTTCAAAAAAGTGCCTTGCTGGATTGTGACCTAGAGAATGAAATGTGCTCTCATGTTTGGGTCTCAGCTGTAACTTGAAGGATTCTCTGTATCTATGTGTGCAATTCATTTTTGCTGCCAACTGTCCTTGTCATCTGAAATTTGAATGGTAGCCGGTATTCTTCCTGACCATATATCTTAGCTATTTGTTCATTATGTGGTATTTTTTCCTTAGAAATGCTCTAAAATGCCGTAGCCACTAGAACTGTGCAAACTGCCTGAGCTCTTTGTATTTGGAGATGAGTTTAAGGAATTCTCCAGCTGTTAAGTAAAACCCAGTCTTTGGAAAGGAGTGCACAGTGTGGAAAAATGTGGGCGGTTAAGCAGCTAGCATTAAATTGTAGGAAAATTTAATGAAGAAAGAATCAGTTGCTGTCAGTAAATAATTTTCTAGTTCCCTCAGTCAATTACAGTAAGTATTTGGGCAGACCCTTGTTAAAAATCAGCTGCTGCTGTTCTCTGTAAAAAAACATTCTGAGGCTGCAGAGCAAGGCCCTGTAAGCTTAGGAAATGGTGGCAATAGCACTGCTTTGATTTTTGAAGAACAGATGAATTCAATAATGTCCTTATTAAGTGACCAGAATGTTTAGAGCTGTCATGAGCTCTGGTTTGGAGTGAGAGGAGCACCTTTACTGCTGTGTTGGGCAAATCACCTCTCTGCTGATAGAGATAGAAGTGAACTTTTCAATCAGTGTGCCCTCAGAGGAAAGCCTTCACTCCCAAAAACTTCTGTCTGCATAAAAAGCTAAGAACAAGGGCTGTTTTCGGCAGTGGTTTCTTTTTTATATTTTTATGTAGTCTTGAGTGAAAAATCTGTTTTATTGCAGCAGTCATCCTCTGTCCTTGTTCCTTTAATGAGATAAGAATGCTGGGGATGTGAGGGCAAAATAGCTTTGTAAATAAAAGCTCTGTGTGTGTACAAATGAGCAAATTCCAGCTTTTCCTAAGCTTTGAGGATTTAACTTCCAGGTCTTAATGTGCTTCTGGCATAGTTTTGATGTAATTTCCTTGCAAGCAAAGCCAGGTTCCAGCTGTAACTTCAAAACATTTCCTATTTTATTGCCATTTTATTCCTGTGTGTAGTCATCAGGTTTCAAGTCTCTCCTGTATGCTGTTTTTCCTATATCCTCACTAGAATAGTGTTAATGTTGCTGAGATTAGAACCCCACAAATGTTTTCATGTGAAGTGAAGGGTCTGGGAAATTGCTTGTGTATTATTTCATAATATTGAGTGCTTGACTAAACAGGAAGTTTTGGGGCCTCCATGCAAACATCATTTTCTAATTATTAGGCACACGCATAGTGGTTATGTTTTCTCAGAGTAGTTTATTTTTATTTTACTCCCAAGCTTTATCTGTATAAACTTTATTTTCACTTGGGTTTCATTCAGCCATATTGTTAAAATAAAATTTTCATAAGACAAACCCTAAACAGTTGGCTGGTGCTTCTTGTTGAAGTTAAGAAGATCTTAAGTTTGAAAGCTTTAAATAATTAGTTTTTAAAAGGAGCAGTGACACTGATGAGCAACTAGAAACACAGAGAGGAGAAATTGAGGAGCAGATACAGGAATGATTCCATGTGTTCAGTTTTCTTGAACTATTTAGGACTGTGTTAACGAAATTGTTAAGATGTTTGTGGTGAGGTTATCAGTGAAACCATACAACAGAGGGATGATGGGGTTCTGTAAGAATTTCTACACATTGCCCCAGGCAACAAACAATATCAACTGCAAAAAAATGCCAGTTTCCTGAGCTGAGAGTGACTGTGTGAATATAATTTTTTCCTCATATTTCAGGAATAGTTCAGTTAATAGAGCTTCTCTTTTGCTGATTTTTAAATTATTGTTATTTGAGCCTGCCTTTGTTTTTGGTGTCTCAGTGAATAATCCCATTGGGACATTTTTCCTTGAAGCATCTTTTTCCTAGTTTATTTTAACACTTAGCTAAAACACTGACAAAGACAAATTGGCAGTAGCTTGACTTCAGGTGCATTTGAACAACCAGAAAGTCATGGACAAAACCCATTCTGGTCTAGAGGCTCTTTACCCGATATCTTCACTCTTTTGGGTAGGAGCAGGGTGGGCTAGGACTCCCCAGTTGTCTTGATTTTTCTAAATAGATTTAGTTGAACTTGACAAAGAAAAAAAGTAACTGCTTTTTGTTTGGTTAGGTTTGGTTTTTTTCCTATTACACAGAAATGGCAATGGAATTACGTGAGCCTTCCTCTAAAAAAAAACATTCCTCTGTGAATCTTTAACTTTTTTTGTGGCAGGTATTATTTGATTGGTAAAACTGATAGTGAGCAAAGATACTGAGGCTTCAAGCTGTAAATAAGAGATCAGAAGAAATAAATTTAGAGAAAAGGATTTTAGCTATTATTTGAGTAATTTGATATGTTCAGATTCTTCATTAAATTCTTGCACTCTGAGTAGCTTGTACTCAAGTAGGAATTTTCAGTTAGGCCCTAGGAGTTGGGAAATGATTTGCTATGATGAGAAATGACAGTGGCAGAGCACTCGTGGCATTACAAATACTGGAAAAAATTGTAATTCAACTTTTATGACTTACTATAGCTCCATTCTTCTGGGTTGTCTCTTTCTGTTTCCTTTTCACCCATGTTTTCTTTGTGGTGAAACTGTTGCTGTGTGGAGTTCTGTTGGAATGGCTGTGTAGCACTGTGTACTCCTTCTGTCATGAGCAGCTTGGTTGGAATCCTTAAATTCACTTGTTTGCCTTGCTCTTTCAAAAAATTTGAATCTTACTGCATCTCATTGATATATAAACTGAAGCAAGGCCTTTCTTTCTCCCAAATTCTGTCTACTCAGACTGCAGCTTCCTTGGATCTTCCAGTTCTTTTTTTCAGATGCTTCAGTGGGGCTCTGAATTTTGGCTGGAGCATGCAGGAATTTCTGCACTGTTAACAAAGCAGTTTTCTAAGCTTTTTGTCTGAAATGGGTGCCTTTTGTTTATCTTCCAACACTTCTAAGTAAGAAATCTTTGGAAAATGAAGTATAACCAGAAAGGTGCTGAACTCAGCAGCAGCATGGGCATGTTTTCTGCTTATTAATGCTTTCAAACAAGGACCTTGGCGTTTTCATTCTCATGCTGTTCAGACAGCAGCACATGAATTTATGCAGAGCTACCTCATTGATTTTCATAGTTCTTGTTAGTGCCATTTTGGTTGTCTACATAGTTTTTCATTGTGATTGGGCTGCTCATACTTTGATGCTGCTGTGGTTTTTTTCTCTTATGCCTTCCCACTTCTAATTTGTAGTACAGATATTTAGAAAGAAGCAAGAATTCTGTCTGGGCCAAAAAATACTCAATCATGTTTTGAGGGTGCCAGTCATGTTAGGATCTTGATGAGTGACTGGCAGTCATGGATGCAAGTTGTATCTCCTCTCAGAATCAGTGTAGTGATTTTTCATTCCCAGCAGTGCTCTTGATTCTGGAAAGAGCTTAGTTTCTTCCATAATTGACCAGATTGCAAAATTAACTCCATAAAGAATTCTTGAAACGACATCACCATCTTTCAAACTTCTGAAGGAACAATTTGTTAGAGGTGAATTATCTATTTCAATGTCCAGAGCTTCCTTTTGCAAAAATCAGATTACACATGTCTCTGCTGGAGAGTGTTTGAACTTCAGCCAAAATACACTCATATTGAGAAGCTTCTCATTTAACCTTGGAACAGGTTTAGCTGTCTGCAGGAAAGGTAGGTAGGAGCAGAAAATAATGTTTTAAGAAGAAGCTGAAACATGTTGTTGGAGGGAGGGTGTTAACTTAGAAATGGTTACCTTCTGTGTTCCAGAAGGCTTTAATAATCCTCTCCTAAATCCTACCTGCCCTGCCATACACACCACGTGGGATAAAATATTTTGCTGCTTAGTACAGGGTGGTATTTGGAAATGCTGTCAGCTTCTAGCAAGGAGAAGGGATTTTAAGCAGAAGTTGTGTTTAAAAAAAAAACAACTCTCCAAACAGCTTAGCTCGGTGAAATGGCAGTGCCTGTGGACCAGCTATTAAGAGGTCAGAGCTCATAGGTATTTGTATCAGAAGTGCAGTGATTTGGTATTTTCTGCTGTGCTGTGAAGTTGTGATAGCCATCACTGTTGCATATTAATTACTGGGAGGGAGGGTAGTTGGGGAAATTTGGAACAGTTCATACTTTCCTTCATATGCACAGAGTTATTAACTTGCTTCCTCTGTTGTTTTGTTTTTTGGTTTTTTTTTTATTCAATCTGCCACAAGCCATACCTCCTACATCTGTCCTAAACCAAAGGTTCTTAATATTATTAGAAATTTTCATACCCATATGGCAAGTTTATGTTTTTCCTTTTGCAGTTGTCTTACTGAAGTAGAACACAGGCTACAGTTGCATCCCCAAGAAACAAATGTTCCGGTGGGGAAATGGTGGGTTAGTCTGTGTTTATTGAAATAGCCCCAGTTCTGTATTTTATTTCATTTACTTTTACATAAACAGTTCATGTCTCCTAGCTGCCATGTATTCCTGTGTCTGAAAGTACACATTCAGAAACATCAACTGTAACTTTTTGGTGTTTTATTGATGTTTCGAACTGTGAGTGCCAGAGCTCAGTCATACAGCCTCCAATAGTTTTTAAATAGTTTCATTGGCAAGAAGCTTTTTCATGACTTCATTCAGCCCATGACTGTGGTGTAATTATGTCTCCTCATCTGCGTGTTCTGTTTTATTTTAGTCATTCTTCCAGTCTCTGGGATGTTCTCTGACAAGTTGTTTGTTAAAATTAATTGATTTGGGGCATCCAGTATGTACTGTCAGTTTTTCATTCAGGAGGCTGTAACTTCTGAAGATGTTTCCACGTTTGTACAATTACATGCTGTCTGCTCCTGCATCCAGCCTGCTTAAGGCAGAGGGAAAAGTACTGTGGATCAGGCTGGAGTTGAAGTGAACAAATTCCCTTTTTCTTGTCAGTAGAAGTCTGTATAATTTGGTGACTTGCTCTGTGTCCTTTAGTTCAGCTAAAGGTTGTAATCTTTCTCTGTGGTCCTCATTACAACACACAGGGTGTTAGTGTCACTGAGAGAATTGTTCCAGGAGATTGGAGTGTGGGGGTATTTTTCAGCTTAGTTAGAACAAGTGCCTGTGACTTCAGTGTGGTTCATGTAAGCAGCTTATCCTAGTGGAAGGAATACAACTTGAACATTGTTTAAAAAGGATTATTAATTTACATATTGTTCAAGTGAAAGTTTCAAATGGGGATGATTTGTTTTCTTGGACAAAACGATCAAATCTTTGTCCAAATTGCTTGGAAAAATAAATTTGTATTTCTGTAGGGGTATGCAGGGTTGCATTAACTGTCCTTTGTGAACAGTTTAGGGCTTATCTTCGTTTGAACCTTCAGGCAAATGAACAAGCAAATAGCAAACCAGTAAAATTTATTTTCCTGTGTAGCAGAAAGCATTACAGTTGTGCTGCCTGGATAGCACAATTTGAGGAACAAATGAAGGGGCAAAGAGATTTCATGCATTCCAGTGATGTATCTGTGGTTGTCCGTGGTTGTCCATGGCCTAGTATACTAATTACCTTCCTTTTTCTTCGCCGCTCTGTTCTCCAGTTGCATCTACTTTCAAGGAGTTTAGCTGCTGACTCTTTGGCATGCTCCATTCATTATTTCAGTTTTCTTTCTAATGCTGCAGTCCTTTGAATTTTGATACTCTTGTGTTTTATCCAAGACCTTGTTATTTATGTTGGTTTTTCTAGGCTGTGTACAGTATTCTTATTTTCTGTCTGCAAACTGCAACTTGAATTTCTGTGCACTTGCTGGTGAGGCTGTCCTTCAGTTTGACCTCCACAAAATCAGCACTTCAGAAATTGTGGTTAAAATGCACTTGTAGCTGCAGAGATGCAGCCCCTGCACATTCATTTCTTTTCACAGGGGTCCATTTTCACATCTAGTTTTGTTCAGAAGCCTCTCTGTTCTTCAGAGCCAAAATCCAGAAACTTTCACTGCAGAAAGCTCTTCTCTTTTTGGACTTAAAACTAATGGAAGTCACTGATTTGAAAATGGTGATCCAAGAATCATCTTAGATTAAAATTGAAGCTTTCTTGGCTGATGGCTGTGCAGTTGTAGCATCAGATGATGTGTGAGAGCCACCATTTATGAAGAATGTTGCACCTCTGACTTTTTTACAAAACAACACCCTTATAGTACTGTTCAGAATGGTCCTTCCTTAAGGAAAAAAAAAAAGGTGGTGTATGTTTGCTACTAAACTTCATTATTAAAGTGCCTTTTCTTTTACTTTGCCTTTAATAGGAAGAGGAAGAATGCCTGTCTCCTTCAGTACATATGTGCATCATTCAAGCATCCCAAAAGCTCAGAATTCCAGATTAGAGTACTGGTTCTGTCTCCTGCAGTTTTCTGACATGATTGTAGAAATATGTGACTGGATTAAGAAAGTAAAATGATTTGGAGAATAAAGATCATTTTATGAGAGCTTCTCATGAGAAAGATGACTAAAGACATGAAGAGAGGTTGAGTTAAGCCATGTTCAGGATCTGTTCTGTGTATTGCACACATTGCATGCAGTCTGTTCTGGATCTGTGTTTTTACATAACAAAGTCATGCTGTAACTTGGGCACTTGCACTGCTATAGGTTAATCAGATTTGCATACAGAGTTATGTGCTTAACCAAAGGTGTCATTCCAACTCAGTCACTGTACTGCACAAAGCACCTCATCAAATAATGATAAATGTGCTCATAATTTAGGTAGGCACCGGTGTGTGAAAGATGTTTCCGTAGATATGCACTCAAAAACAGGTCTGAAAGGTATTTTTAGTAGGAAGGAGGCATGGCTTTCTTATGTCAGCATTTCTCTATGTCAGTCCATCCCTTCTTGTAAAACTAGGATTCTTTTTGTTCATAGCTAAGATTCTTGAAATTCTTCAGGTTTTAACTGCACATTAAGGATATGAGGGGAGAAGTAGCAGGTAGTCTCCAATTCATCAGAATTCACAGATAGGTCAGTTTTAACTGATTTTTTTTCTGAATGAGAATCAGAATTCTGGAAAAAACCTAAAGATCTGGCACATTCATCCTATCCACAAGTAGACAACGCTTTTCTCAAGTGAGGATTTTGAAAACCTGACCTATTCTCCTGCAGGTTTAGACTGCTATTCTGGTAAAAGTGTGGTTAGCTCTGGAGTATGGCAGGGCAGACAACTGCAGTCTGTTACTGCAGTTTACAGAGGGGGATCACGTCCTGCTGGGGGCAATTTCTGAAGGAGTTGTTCCTTGGCCACACTGTGGCTTTCCTTTTGCCAAGCTGTATTCTCATCCATGGGGGGCAACTCTCACCCCTGAAGACTCCTGGATAAACATCTCACCTACAAAGCTTAGCTTCAAAGACCACCAGCTTTCAGGTTCCCTTTTGGGAAGGGATAAGGCAATTTGGTATTTAAATGGAAAGTGATTTGTTAACATAGAAGGTGTGCTAGCAGTTCTGTAGTTGTTAGAACTTACACAGACTGTCTGTACCTATTTCTAATTTACATGATAAACTACTGAGCAGGACAAACAGTTTATAAAGCACAGCTCTGAATGTTGTATGCATACTAAGGTGAGAGATTAAAAGAGAAATGGCCTTTTTTAGTCCTGATTCTGACAGTTTTTTTGGCCAGTGTAACTGTCCCCTGCTCTTAATGTTGCACCAATAATGTCAAATACTTCACAGAAGTATATTTGCTAGGGCAGTTTCTGCTTTTTGAACTCTAAATTAAGGTGGAAAAGTTGAATATCTGTTCTGTTTAATGATCTCCTCAACAAAGAGAACATTCAGTGTTAAACTTTGCTCCTATCATAGAATGAATAAAAAGTGTTATTCAGCAAAATAATTACCCATGTGATTTATAGCAACATTCTGTAATTATTTTGATCACTCTGACTTCACTAGAGTTGCATGTGAAGATAAAAAAGTCTTAAGTAGTATATTTTTCCTAGCAACTACAGTAATGTGAACCTTGTGCATGTGCTTGGGACACAAGACACACGGTGCACACTCTGTTTTGTTGGTTAGTTACAGCTTGCTTGGGCATCAATTTTTTGTGTTCACTTGAGAAGTGACAGAACTCCAGAGCAGGGTTTAGGCTGAGGGGAAGCAGAGGTGAATTGCTGCTGCCATCCCCATACAGCTGAAGTATGTGTTTTGTTTTTGTTAGCAAAGCATGTGAGCCAAAGAGTGCATAACCAGTCCCCATGCCTCACATTTGAATCACTGTGGTGGTGAGATCAAATATAAACATTTCTTGACTGTTTAGTTTAACACAGATGTTTCAGAAGGGTTGACAGTGGCTGGAAGAGACAGTGTGAAGAGCTTTGTTAGATATATGGTGTCACTAATGACTGGTGCTGTATTGCAATAAAAGCATGTTATAAAAACATGATGTTGTCACTTAGAAAACTGGTCAAATATATTCCATGGTCAAATTAAACATTTCTGAAACACCTGGTGTGCTGATTTTTTCTGCTATTGCAGCTGTTAGTTGGGGCCTTAGGTAAAATCTGTTTTTGAGGTTCTTTTCACAGCTAATTTTTGTCTGCAGTCTTCAAACAGAAAAGCTCATACTTTTGTTCCATTACTTTGTATTGTATAACAATGATTTGCAGACTCTTTCATGCTTCCCAAGGCATAATTTGCAAGTATGCAAAATGTGTGACCTATTTTGTACGATTTTTTAATAACGAATGCACAAATAAAGTAATGTGGATTAAAAGGGTGGGTTGGATGGTTAGGGTGTGAAAACCATGAAGATAAACCAGTCAGTTTACACTGCCCTCAAATATAACTCTTATTCTCTTAAGCATGAATATTCACTGCATCACATCCCAAGGAGGAGAGAGTGGGCAGTGTATAGGTCTGGCTTGAATCTTGGTTCACACAAGAATATACATGTGATTTTACTTCCAAACAGATTTCCTCAGTCTTGTCAGGGGCAGTTGTCTTTCAGTGAAGCATGAATACATGAGGGTTTTAAGTAAATCTGCAACACAGACATCTGAGAAGCTGCTGCGTAATTTAACCGAAAATCTAAGGATGAGCTTTCACAAGATGGCTGAGCCAAACGAATGGCTTGCTGCTGCCTAAAGGGACAGCTGCTCTGTTCCTTCCCAGTCCTGCTGCTAGTTTATCCAGTGCTGCTTTTTCCCTTATGCAGACTCTGGAATCCTCTTGGTCATTCTTATAATTTATCTGTTTAAAAAAAGCCAAATAACAACTAAACCCAAAATAACTTGAAACCCCGTTCTTGAAAAAAACAAAAACTAATCAGTTTGCTTTCATTTTCCCCATCACTACCAGAAAAGCAATGTTAGCAGGAATTTGTGGCCAGCAGGTAGGGATCTAGGGAATGCCAGTGTCCTGGAAACACTAAACTCTTTCATGGCTCAGTAGTTACAGGGAACAGCCATTCAGATGTATGCCAGTTAACAAGTCCTCTTTGATACTGGTTTTCATACATAGTTCTATTAGAGGCTTTTGTCAGAACCATGAATGACAGTGAATATAAAATTTTCAAGTAAAACAGCTGAAAATACAAAAATATGAAAAGTGCAGTTCAGCTAGTAGTAGTGTCCTTGTTTAAATTAGATGAAAGCAATGCAAATTTGACTGGAGACACAGAATATCAGCTTTATAGCTGTGCATTTTGGGCATCTTAACATTACTTGCACCATTATTTAATATCTTCCAAAAGGATTTTTAAATAAGACACTTAAGGAATATCTTAATAATCCTTTTTTTTTTCCTTTGTAGAACTGAAGGAAGGTCACCATGGGAGCATTTTTAGACAAGCCAAAGATGGAGAAGCATAACGCCCAGGGGCAGGGGAATGGGCTGCGTTACGGTCTGAGCAGCATGCAGGGCTGGCGCGTGGAAATGGAGGATGCACACACGGCTGTGATTGGTTTGCCAAATGGACTGGATGGATGGTCGTTTTTTGCTGTCTATGATGGGCACGCTGGATCCCAGGTTGCCAAGTACTGCTGTGAGCATTTATTAGATCACATCACGAGCAACCAGGATTTTAAAGGGCCAGATGGGCCACCATCTGTGGAAAGTGTAAAGAGCGGCATCAGAACAGGTTTTCTGCAGATTGATGAACACATGAGAGTCATCTCTGAGAAGAAGCATGGCGCAGACAGAAGTGGGTCAACAGCTGTGGGTGTCATGATTTCTCCCCAACACACATACTTCATCAACTGTGGAGACTCGAGAGGTTTGCTCTGTCGAAACAGGAAGGTTCACTTCTTCACACAGGATCACAAACCAAGTAACCCGCTGGAGAAAGAGCGTATACAGAATGCAGGTGGCTCCGTAATGATTCAGCGTGTGAATGGCTCCCTTGCTGTTTCAAGGGCACTTGGGGACTTTGATTACAAATGTGTCCATGGGAAAGGTCCTACAGAACAGCTGGTCTCACCCGAGCCTGAAGTTTATGAAATTGAGAGATCAGAAGAAGATGATCAGTTCATCATCCTGGCTTGCGATGGTATCTGGGATGTTATGGGAAATGAAGAGCTGTGTGACTTTGTAAGATCCAGACTTGAAGTCACTGATGACCTTGAGAAAGTTTGCAATGAGATAGTTGACACCTGCTTGTACAAGGTAGCCAGACTTGAGAGAAGGAGTTTACTGTGCTTTCACTATTAGAAGTTTATGAACAAGCTAATAATAACTTTGCTTCCAGTCTATAAATATTCAATGGTTTATGGTAATGTGACTTTGACAGTGATGACCATGTTCCTGCAAAAATGGTGATAGAGGGGGAACGAACACACAACAGAAACAATGTTTTTCTGGGTGGTTTTGGTTAATTAAGAGGTTATAATCATGTACAGAGACACTGTGATCAGTGGAAAACTAGAAGCTAATGGGAATTTATGGGCAAGCTAAAGACAATAACTGCTCTTTTCTCTTTCGTAATGTACTTTACAAAATCTTAACTCTTAAGACTTAATCAGGCTAGAGAGTATATTTATTTCCCCTCCTTAATCTTCCTCTGCTTTCTTGGGCACATAGTATTAACATTACTGTCATATTTACATCAAGATAAATGCAGAATCAATGAACCTTGACTTCATATTTTGAAGACCTGGCTTCCTAAGTTAGTTTTGATTTTGGTTTAATTACTATATTTCTTATTCACTGTTGTGTGATACAGCTCTGAAACCAGCTCAGGTACATGGAGACTATTTGGTTTAACACAACTATGTAACTTTGTCTGCATTAACTTCTACTCTGTATTAATAAGTTGCAGTGTGATGCAGTTACTGAGTTTCATAGCTTAATACTTACTTTGCAAAGGCAAACTGGAAGTCATAGAGAAAAAAGCTGACTTTTTTCTAAAGAAACAAGACAACATCCTTGCTCTTCCCACATGGCTAACAGGATCATTGTTTCCCATCTAGAAAATTGTAATTGCTTTCCAATACCTTGGCAGATTGATAATGGTTATGTTTTTGCTTACTATGTTTCTTTGGCAATCCTAAAAGCAAATACCAGGAAGGGAACAGAGACTTGTGGATGCTGTAAGCTTTGCAGGAGCCAACTGTCAGCACCTCACCATGCCCATATACTGCTGTTTTGCACACTGGCTTGTTCTTGATCTCACTGACATCAGTGGAATTAATTAGTGTTAAAAGTTAAGCCTGTGGATGCATGTTTGTAGGCCAAAGCACAGGGGTATTGAAAGTAAACCAGTTACTTTGCATATGCAGAATGTGTTTGTATTTTTAGATATTCAATATTGGGTTTCCTTTATTTGGAGTTTTGAATGCAAACATTTTTTTGTAAGATCTGGGTACCTTACAGCTGGTTTTCTAACAAATTCTTTCATTTGCAACTTTTCTTGTTTTAAATGAAAAGGAGAATAAAAAGCCTAATAGATGTGATTTTTAGTGGAAGCACTGTCTGAATTTAGCACCTTTCTGATTAGTGCTTTTGAGCAGTAATGATTTTGTTCACTCATTCAGCTGTTTTCCCAAAATGATTGGCTGGTGCTTAAAACCAGATGGAACACTTTGTATTTATACATCACTCATTACTAATGTCAATTTTAGATGACAATGGGGTGTCTGTAACTGGCTCCATGTAGTCTTCAGATCATAAAAGAGGGAAAAACAATGACTGAAGGGTTGTACGAAATGAATGGGCCTGGAATTCTCTGAGGGGTACAGGGAGATTAATTCTATTGATAATATTAATCCATAATAGTGAAAGTTGGATTCTGATACCATATGATTTGTGAATTTCTGTATTTAAAATGCTTTGATGTGTGTTAAGCCTGGTGTGTATACATTTCTCAAATCATTTTTTCTTTTCCACCAGGGAAGTCGAGACAACATGAGTGTGATATTGATCTGTTTTCCGAATGCACCAAAGGTATCACCAGAGGCGGTGAAAAGAGAGGCAGAGTTGGACAAGTACCTGGAAAGCAGAGTAGAAGGTGGATCATTTAAAAAAAAATAAGTAACTTTGTTTCTAAACAGACCCCTGGCCCCCTTCCCCTTCCAACAATTAAATTCTTAACACATACAGGCTTTTTAATAGACCTTCAAGTGCCATTGGCCATCCTGTGTACCTCTGAAAAAGGCACTCCTATGTGTCCTGAAAAAGTTCTCCTATGAAAGTACAGCAGCCTGTAGCCCTGAAAATTATTCAGGATGGCAGAGAATTTATTTATGCCCAGTGTTCTTCCTGAATCTGTTGACAGCACTAACTTCAGGCCAGTGAATCCTGGTTCCTGTTACATGGAGTTAAAGAAAATAATCAGAATATTTTACAAAGTGTCTGTGAAGATGGTAATTTGAGTGCCATTTATAGTTAAGTACAAATCAGTTAGCTATAATATTTTATTATCCATTAATAGTAGGGTTATAAATTGATGACTGTAATTGTTAAGCACTTGCTTACATATTTACTTATTTGAAAGTACGTCAGAAATTTGTCAACGCTAATCTTAAAGCATTCATGACAAACAAAACTGGGAACTCACTCTGATAGTAACTTAAATTTTTCTTTAAATTTGTATTTTCAGGAGTTCTTAAACTTTACATTGAAACTGCAAGTCTGGGGCTTTTTGAATCACATAAAAATGATATTTAAAATCAGTTAGATTCAAATAATTTCTGATTAAAACTGCATTTGTAGTGCCTTTTGATATTTAAAACCAACTACATCTTGGAGTTTGTTTCTGAAATCTAAGACATGCTGTATGCATTATTTGCATAGGTTAAGTCTATTTTTGAAGTGGACTCCTCTATATGTTACAAGTCTAGTTATGTGTGTGTATACTCCCAAGAATCCTTAACCGCACAGGGCACGATAGGCAGAGTTCTCCACAGCTATGGTGGCAGTGATTAGTAAGTTAGAGGAGTACATTATGCACTTTTTTCCTCTTTAACTTGCATGATGGTAACACAGTGCAGCTCCAGAAATTCAGAGTGAACTTTGCCTGCATGGGAATTTTGGGCTCAGACAAATCCATGTGCAATTTTTAAAGCGCTTACAACCTGTGTAGGTGCTCCTGCAGAAAGTACCACATTTTTCAAAGGCCTCACTCGCCAGGTCTCAGCAAACTGCATCTGTTCTGTTCTGCTCCTGAAGAAAGGGCCAGGCAGACATTTGTGTGTTTTAATCTCCACACTTGCCTGCAAGGAGAGGTTGGTGCACAGCCAGTGCTGGGTGAATCTCCCTGAGAGCGTGGCAGGAATATCCCGGTGCAGTCACACTGCGGGAGGGAAGCGCCAGCAGAGCAGGGAGCAGCTTTGCACCAGGCGTGTGAGGAGCTCACTCTGTGTGCCCACCCACAGATTTGGGGAAGAACAAGTGTGCTGAACATTCACACATTGATTCACAGCGTGGTAATTCTCCTTATCTGGGCAAGTACTGCCTTCTTATCTTAGATTTTGTGTCTGAGCTTAGACAAACCCGTGACCTAGAATATAAAATATGATGAAGCCAAGACTGCATCTTCAGCTGGCCTCATCGTATCCCAGGAATAATTACAGTGAGGAAAGCTGGCATTTTTGTACAGGTGCTTTATTTTGTAAAGGAACAGCCTAAACACTGGGCCTGCATGTCGTTATGGTACATAGAAGGAATTTGGCTGCTTGTACTTTGCATTTATACAAATAGGAAATTTGTAGGAATGATCAAAGTGTGATAATTGCATAGAGGCAGGATTCTGTATGTAGTTATAAAGCACTTTAATACTAATTTAATGGGATGATGTCTGAACGACTTGAGAAAATATATTGTACTTCCTCTCAAGGTCTTTGCTTAATTTTTAGAGTTAGCCTCAATCTTTTCTCTTTTATTGCACAAAAATATTATTTGAATTAAAGAATATTTAGTAAACACTACTCAACCCAGCAGTGATTTGTATCAGCTGTTTGCAGAATTTGGCCTTTTAGGACTTGTGCATGAGGAAAGTTGAAAGGCCTGAACTAAGGCAGAATTTCAAGTACAGGAGTTGATAACTTTGTTATATTTAATATATAATTAATTTCTGTGCCATAAGTGGATAATGCCTTAATAAGGTAGGACTGATGCAGCATCTGAAACTTTATACACTACAGTGATATATATATATATACAATCTTGCTCTTAGGATACTGTAAGAG
Source organism: Lonchura striata (assembly GCF_050655825.1). NCBI lineage: Eukaryota > Metazoa > Chordata > Aves > Passeriformes > Estrildidae > Lonchura > Lonchura striata. Next base: position 68,642,665 of record NC_140707.1, on the reverse strand, counting down.
TGGCAGTGCTTAACTTTAAAAGCCCAATTTTTGGCTGAAGGAACTAAAAATATAAAGAGTATTTTTAGAATTATCTTACTAATCTGTAATATCAATTTAAATTTAAAATTAATTCAAATGGAAACTTGGTCAAAATACATATTACATATTTTTATGCACTTCAGTACTCAGTGAAGTCCAACAGGTAATGAGAGTCAATCCTTTCTAATGTGCATTTTTTTTCTGGTTGTATTTTTATCCCCTTGGCCCAGAATATGCATTTATACTATTAAAAACTAGTGCAAATTTTAAGACTGAATAGGATTTAATAATGATGGTCATCTTCAATAAGAAGAGATGATTCAGATATTAAAAAATGTAGAAACTTTTCTACTTACTATGTCACTTAAGACACTCCTGATGTGTTTGTGGTCCAGATTTGTAGCTGCAACAAATAATGGAAGAAGCAGCAAGTGTGGAGAAACATCCTTGTGCCATTACTTGCAATAAATCAATGTTACTCCTAAAGTATAATGTGAACTTCATGGTCGAAGTAATCAGTCATTCCAAAATGTGTTGCTATTATTTGCACTAATATGTGTTATCAATGTGTTAACTCTAAAAAGGAACTTGTCTAAGCTTTTTTTTCTGTTCTCATTTTTTTTACATAAAACCATTCCGTAATAGATATTCCCTGCAATATTTATACCTATGTAGAGATAAATAATTTTAAGTTAGCTGTTAAATGTTCCATCCCTAATTTTCACGTAAACAAAATTCTGGCTTTTTCTTAAACTTTGTATAGAATTCCCATTTTTGAATCCTTTATTTTAGGGTTGTAAGTACATTTTTCCAGTACTTGATGCCATGAAAATGTGTAGAAGGTTTAAAAGTAAATTAAAGACTGGGGGGAGGGTTGAAGGTGTATTGAAACAAGATAATTCCAATAAATTAAACACAGCTAGCAGACCGACTCCATTTGTTGTGTCTTCAGTGTTCATTCAGTTTGTATCTATAGTTTTATCAAAATATAAATGTATTCATTTAGTGGAGACTGTATGTTAAATGTACTACAGTTACAGGTTGTGAAACTGTGTAGTATAGGTCAACTATAAATTCCTTATTTTTGTACAGCAGAACTTTAGAACTAGCACAATGTAGCATATTCTAGATGTTCAAAATTGCACAATAAAGGAACTTGGCAAACCAAATCTGAGATCTTGGCTTCTTATTCAGATTTAAGATTCATAGATTATTTCTTTGCTAAATGTAAGATGGTAAAATGAACTTTGGCTGTAGATTTTGAGGAAATGGCAAGTTTTTGAGGTGTCTCTGGTGTGCGGTGTCATGTATTTAAAATTTAGGTTCTGAAGTAAACAGCTTAAAGCTTTGTGCTACAGGGTTTGGTGCTGGTTGAGGACTAGGCAGTGGTTCCACTATACCTTGCAAATAATTTACACAGCCTGACTGCAAAACAGAGCTGATGGTTTTTGTAAACACACACAGCCCTGAAAAACCATTACATATGCAAAAAGTAATTCACAATTGTTTTTTAGGTTTTGTTTTGTTTTGGCTAAAAAGGACTGGATTACATATTGGTTTTAAAAGCTTTCAGTGTGCCTTATCTCACAAATTATAAAATGGAAACTTGGTATGTTCTTCTGGAATTTAGGGCAAAATCTGAATGCTTGAGTATTTTTCAAGAGTGGTATTGATGAATTCCAACTACTTTCAAACTGTGCAAATGCTTTATTACATGAAGAATAGTGTGTATGTACATACATGCATGTATAGATGTGCACATATGTACACATTATTTATGCATGTTGCAGTATTCACTTGAGGATGAAAAGCACCAGGTCTTAATAATTCACGTGTTTCGCAATTTCTGAGAGCTCATGTTTCAGAGAAATGAATGAGATGCATTTTAAAATATGTTCTTTAAATGTCATGAAATCCCTATTTAAGGCCTGACTCTTCAGGGCTGGTATGAACTGGAATGTCTTTAATTCAAATAAAATTGTGTGCTTTTGACTTGAGGAGAAAAGTGAAAAAAGCAAATGTGAAAAAACAACAAAACAAACCAACCAGGCCTAAGAATAAAGTTAAAGAATTAATGCCTTGACAAATATGGCTGTGGCTACAATGGAGATTCTCTTCACCCAGAAGCTGGAGTGGATCACTTTAAGTTTCTGCCCTGAATTTAAATTTCTCCTGAGTTGAGGATGAAACTGTCAATTAGATGTGATGTCCCTGGCTTTTAATTTATGTGTAATAGTTCTTAAAATTTGCATGTTGCTGTAATGCAGTGAAGTACAAGTATTGGTTAATACACATACAGCCATGGGAATTACTTCTGACCTGTCTAACCTTGTATTTCTTGAAAATTAATATGTTTTCTCTGATGGCAATAATATTTTAACTTGTGTTGGCAGTGATAAAGCTGATGTTAATATCTGCCCCATGCCTTGGGCATATCGTGGGAAGATATTACATCTCCTGTCTACTGTATAGCAGGAAAGCCATTAAAGATTTCTTTTACCCCACTGTTACTAGGTAGCTGTGTATTTCTAAAACCAAGTCAGCATGTGAACAACAGTAAATCTGTGTCAAATCTGTTACAGGTTTTTACTTATGGAACCAAAGTTAACAATTACCATGTTGAGTACGGTCTGTCGCTTTTTTTTTTTTTTTTTTTTTTTTTTTAATGTTAAGCTGCCTTTTTGTAAAATTTGAGTGTCTCAATCTTTTGAAGTTAAATTTGGACTGCACTTACAAAAAAAGTACTTCTGATTCCCAGAGATCATAAAGAAGCAGGGTGAAGGAGTGCCAGACTTAGTCCACGTGATGCGTACGTTAGCAACTGAGAGCATCCCAAACCTCCCGCCCGGGGGGGAGTTGGCAAGCAAGTGAGTTCACATCGGTGTACCTGTGGGGTTTGATTTAAATCACATTGTAACTGCAAGGCCACTCTTAAAAGTTGGGGGGCAGGGAGGGAGGAAGGGCACAGGACAAAAGGTGATGATTTGTTCTCTAGTTTTTGTTACTCAGTTGTTCTGGATGAAAAGGACAAGCCTAAGAATGGGGTTGACAATGAATCATTGCAAAAATGAAATGTCAAACTGTAGTACTGGGAAGGATTGAGGGGTTTTTAAGGGTGGCCTGAATGTCTGATTTTGTGATTAACTGGGATTTCTGGGGGGATGTTATATTTGAACATGTGAAAGTAATGCCCTGACTTTAATTACGTGGGTTGAAGTGTTATACATTTCAACAAGAAATGCTATGCATAAAATATTTTGCTTGGCAGCTTGCTTTTCTTGTCTGTAGCCATGTTGTAATTGCTTAAAAATTTGCTTTTGTTCCTCTCTGCTTGTGACAAATCTGAAAGCAAGATAGAAATCTATCAAAAAAGAAAAGTGGGAAGTTTAAATTTGTAGCTTTATATAGCTGACTTTGTCCTTGAAGTGTTCAGTGGTGATGCTTTGTGGTTTCTCAAATATTCAGTCTTTAAAGAAGCAATGTGCTCAGCTTGTTTGCACCCCAAACCAAGTGCTTTTTGATTCAAAAGATTCTTCATGAGCCTGTGCTGTGTTAAAATGGATCAGGCACATATGATACAGAGTATTTTTGACCTTTCAGAGTATGATTTTTGTATTGTTACACCAAAGCATCAGGACCTCAGGCATGTAATTGAATAAATTATAAATTAATAAACTGAATAAATTATAGAGTGATAACTGTAAAGATGGCTTCTAGAAAAGAATATTGTTCCTATAGGAACTGTTTGACTAGGAGAAGAAGAGATGGCAGTTTAAAGTATAATAGCATCTATTTAGGATGAGCTGCTGTAGTGTTTGAAGTATGAGTGAGTCAGTTACTCATGAAATGCAGCACACAAATTGATTTTTCTTAATCTCCTTTGGCTGGAAGTAGCATCATGGCTGTGAAGAAATGCTGAAGTGATGTGACTTCAGCTGGATTTTGTGTCTCAGTGATGCTAATTTGAATAGGGACTTAGAGAAATATTGATTTAATTGGATGTTTATGTAACTTAAAGCAGTATTGCCAATTTGGAAGGAAAATAATGCTTTCCAAGAAACCTGCCTATATTTAGAATCAAATACACCTATTTCTTGAAAGATATGGGAAACTTTCCAATCCATATATATAATGTACCTTGTGTGTAATTGCTTGATTTTATTACTTTAAATCCAACCTCTTCTTTCATGCCCTATAACCATTCACTATGATGTTTACACATGGTAGTTCCTGACTCTTCAGCATTGCAGGATGATTACAACGCTTGTCATCTGCTTTTTTTCTTCTTTTGCACTCCTTTGTGATTGTTCTGCATGCATTCATCAGCAGTTTAAAGGTTGCTCTTTGAGGTTTGTTTTTTATAACAATCTCCTACTTCATCTTACTTGGTTCTGCAGAAGGGGATCCAAAAGAAAGTTACGTTTAAAAGTCCAATATGTAATTTCTGGTTTTTTACTCCCCTCTTTCCTTCTTGTTCTTTCTTCCAAGTTTTTCCCTTATGTACTGGAAAAGGCATAGGCAGCTTCTTCCTTCATATTCGCTTGTGTTTTGTTTTTTGGGGTTTTTTTAAATACCTGTTTTCAAAGGGTTTTTTGACTCTGAGTTTTTCACCCTATGTTAAAAGAAATGAATAAAAATCATGCTGCTCATTTGCATGTTGATTGCGAATGTATTCATATTTTATCAATCTATTCCTTACCAATTTTCCATCACTATTAGAAAAGTAAAGAATCCCAGAGATGAAGGTTAATTTCAAGCTATCTTAAATATGTTAAGCAGGGGCCTTTTTAAAAGGAGGTAACTGTCAAAATGCTTGAATATTTTTTTTTTTTACCAGACAAAATTTATCTAATTCTGAAGATACAATACACAAACCTGCAAATTTGATTTGTTGTTGTTTGGGTTTTTTTGAGAAAAAATTGTAGGAGAGTGTTCGTCATGTCATTGTAGAAGAGTACTGTTCTAGATCTATTTTTTTTCATGTTTGCACATGGGAAGTACATTTTAGGACATAACACAAAGAAAAATATACTTCAGAACGTAATTTTTGTATGTCCAGAAAATAACACAACACTGTTCCCCTATGGAAGTAATACATAATACATGCCGTAATACATGAGGCAATATTGCAGTGGTTTCTGGGCACAAATGACCAGGATATTCAATGTCCACTGAGGTTTCTGCTGCCCTTTTTCAAAGTGAAGATCTGATTGTCAGATTCTGCCCTTCTCCTGCTGAACTCTGAGGGATATTCAGCCTTGTTTGTCTTGAGCCTAAAGGTTTTTAAGGATATGGAATCTTTAAGGACACAGTGCTAGCTTGCAGTAAGAATGGTTCTGTGATGTGGAGTTTTCTAAATTTTGCATTAAAATTAAAACTGGGAATTTGACTTGGGGAAAAAAAAAGAAAAAAGACTTAAAATCTTGTGGATTTTTTGTTGTTTTTGTTTTTTTTCTCTAGACGGAGTGTGATTGAAGCTGTGTATAACAGACTGAACCCATACAGGAATGATGATGCTGTAAGTATCTTGTCTCTTACATTCTCTTTCTCCCCACCCCAATTATTTGAGCTGTTTTGTAAAGAAAGATATTGCAAATTCCTGTTAAAGACCTCTTCCCCCAAGAAAGGAATAACACTGTTGTGCTTTTTGGACTGTGTTTTTTTAATTGTTCTCTGCTGTCTTCTGCTGATCATCAGCTCAAAACTCCAGTAGGGTTGATTCATTTGTCCTCTGCAATTTCATTCTTTCAGTCCTGCTTGGGTTTCCAAGTGCTGCCAAATGGTGGAAAGAGTCATGGGGGGCCTCTTTTCCCCCTTCTTTGTAGGAGACAATTTTTCCTAAATATCAAGAAGAAAAATGCTATATCTAAAGGTTAAATGGATGTGTTAAGAATATATTAGTTTACCAAATGGACTGTGTAAACACTTCTATTCTTAAGCATAGAGCATCTTACAGCAAGCAAACACTTTGGGTTCTTATATGTCAATGGTGAGAGAGACATAAATCCACTGTCAGGATGAGGGGAAAAAAAAACCAAGCAGTGAACCTGAGCATGATTCCAGTGGCAGTTTGATCACCAGAAACAGCATTCTGTCACTGAAAATGCAGTATCTCATGGAGCAGTTAAATTGATCCTTTAACTATCAGCAGAAATTACTTCCATGCTTGGATGTGACAGAAGTGAAATGCAGCCAGACATAAAGATTGTGCGTTGGCCTTACAACCGTGCACTAGTTTTATTTGGCAGCCTTCTTTCTATTTTTAGCATAAAAATTCCTAAACAGGGGCTGAAAGAGGATGCTTTGCCTTCAAATACATTCTGTAGTATGTTGCTGTTCTACAGACCTGCAGTACACAAACTTTTTGATCATGTTGGCAACTGGGATACAGAAATTTACATATGGAATAGTTGGCAAGCAGCGCCTGCATTTTTACTCATGCTTTTATTCTTCATTCTTGAAACAACCATTTTGCTCTTTCATGTAATTGCTCTCCTTTGCTACTTCTGGTCTTGAAGGAAAAGCTGGAGGTGGTACTTTTGCAAAGGGCAATTTCAGTTGGTGTTTTTTTAACTACACCTCCGTGCCAAATGTTCCTCTCTGGTTTGCAATGGATTCTGTGTGCAAGTTTGAATGAAGGGTGCAGAACTTCAGTGCTAAGAAATTATCATGTGTGGCATTGCTAGAGACTTAATTAGCCTCTTTCCTCTCCAAGGAGTCACTAAGGCAGTGCTCTTGAAGAAAAGTAATATTTCTACCTCCTGCAGCCTCAGTAATGATGGGGAGGTGTAGCTGTGGAAGAACCACGATGAGCAGTTGTAAAAGCCCATCCTGCCCCTTAATTAGGGAGAAGGAGCAGATGATGCTGAAACCAAAGGTGGTGCACAGGAGCAGTTTGCTCTGACTCCTGTGCTGCTGATTCAGCTGTTACTTCAGCTGCAGAGCTGTGGCCTCTCTTGCTCCTGGTTAACCTGTGAGCCCACCTGGTGAGGCTGGTAGAGAAAGCTGAATACAGAGCAGTCTAAGCAAGCAGTCTGACACAAACCAAATGGATTAAACACTTGGTAAAATTAAATACTGGTTAAACCAGGATTTGCTTAAACATTTGTCAGGCTTGTGGTAGTTATACAAAATCTGCTGTTGCCTGTGGGCCTAAATGGAATTAATTTTTGGGACACTCAGGTATTGGATAGGTTGAAAGACCCAAGTAATGTGACCATACAATTATGATTTGAAGCACAGCATGTTTCTACTTCCAATATTTTTTTGTTATATATATTTATTTTTTTCCTTTGCAGTTTTATTACCATCCAAAATTACGATTTCCTTCAGTTACCTAAACTACACTTCTGTAACCTTAAATTAAAAGTGCTAAAATAGCTCTGAGTTATAACAGGGTGTCAGTTGATGTCTGTATCTTCCCATGCAACGAGGGAGGGCTGAGAACACAAAAGATGTTAATGGTGATAACACATCCTGCTCTTTTTTTGCACCTGTGAGCTGAGTGGATCCATTTTGTATTACTTCCAGCTACTCAGGAAATAGCTAGAAAGGCTCTGGAAATGCTTTTGAGTAACATTTCTAGGATCTTATTTTCAGGATTTATGAAACACTCGGTCGTATTTTGAAATTTCTTGATTTGATGTTTTGTTAATTAAGAATATTAATAATTTTGGTAATTATGAATATTAAAAATAAGGGTTTAGATACTTTTAAAAAGCTGTTTCTAAAAGGGGAGAGAAAAGAGACTCCTGAAATGATTTAAGTCTTTACCCTTTTCAGTCTGGATTATCCAGAAACTGCCGCAAGGATGGGCACTCCAGACTTTAAAGGGTTCCTTCTTTTTTCTTTAAGGATTCTGCCTCAACTGATGATATGTGGTAAAACTGCTCATCTAGCTGTGGAGTTCACGTTTCATCCTGCAAATGAAAGTGCAGCCCAACCTCAGTGACCCTTCTTAACATCCATCCTCAACCTTAATTAAAGAAGGGAATATGATGTGTTGGTGAGAGTGACTACAGCAGTACAACATCTAGCCCAGGAACTGATCTTTTTTGTAAAACAGACTTCTGTAAACGTGATTTCAAACCATAAATACATGTTGTAAATCAGACTCCAGCAATTTATGTTGTATGATTTTGTTTTTGTAAAGTGCAATTGTCTTTGTACAAATGCTCATATTTAATTATGAACCGCTTTAAATCACTATAAAGGTTAGAAGAAATGTTTTGGCTTGTGTGATGCAACAATATATATCCCTTTTAAAAGTCATGTTGTGGTTTTGGATTGCAAGGAGCAGCAGCCTAGCCAGCTTGGTGCTCAAGAGGTGCACAAAACTGTTAAAGATAACTTTTTGGTTTATATGAAAGCTGAACTCATGGGCAACCTACCAGAAATTGTATACAGTGTGTGAATTTCGCTTGGCAATGGAAAAATAACTTAGGAGTAGTGCACATTCTTCAACAAACATATATCATTTCTTGGATGCACTCCTGCTCTCACATTGAGTCGAAGGGATTTGTGATTTTGAGTTCAGTGGGAGTTAAATCATGCCCTATTAACAGTATCCTGTTCATACATGTACCAACCGTGGCATTAGAACTCCTTGGTTCTTTGCACCTCTTTTTTCATTAACCCTTACCTGAAACTACTAATCACTGAGCACGAAGACAACTTTCTACGTAAAGTAGGAGTCTGCAGCATTTTTACAATCCTGATTGGCTGGGTCTGCTGCTGTTCCAAGAAAAATACTCTGAATTCCATTTTATCAATAAAGCTTGATTTAACAAACAAGACATTTACCCATAAATGTGTAATTCCTTCTTTTCCTGCCTTTTAAAATGTCAGTGCCATTGTAAATGATATTTTACTTGTGGAAAAAAATTTTTCTTAATTGGTAGCCCATTTTTAAAATGGGAAGGATTTTGATTATTGCCCAAGACATAGCCATATGCTAGAGGATGATGTGGGATTAATCCGTTACCCTATTTTTTACAAATGTGGGTTTTTTCAGGCTTTTTGGTGTTGTTTTTTTTTCCCTCCTCTCCCTACTGAAGATGTGCATTGGTTTGAATTTGCCTACTGTTTGATAAAAATACATTTGTCAAAGCCTGACAATCTTTAACATTTTATGGTGTGTGTTTTTAATTGACCCACTTAGAATGAGAGACTAGTGGTTAAACAGTACTTGTGATTTGAGGTATAGCATGTTGACAATATTTAACTGTTTGTTGTTTAAAATTCTAATTTAAAATTTTATAAGATAATAAACTAATTTGATTTAAGCTTAGCTTTTTCCCATTGAGCATACGAAAATTAAGTTTTCAAGTCAGTCGTGTTTGCAAAACTGCTGTTTTGTGCACCTTGTATTGTCTTTTTGGTTGAGAATATTGTATTTAATATGTAGTTTACTCATTTAGTAGGCAGATTCCTCAAAAGGAAAATCAGTAAAACAAGTAGATTGTAACATTTACTGCAGTTAAACAGAATCAGAACTTGGTGTATAATTACTTTTGATAGGAAAATGTAGTACAATGCATTTTGCTATATTTGTCTTTCCCTAACTTTGACATATACATATTTGTATATATAGCCTTAAAACTAATGCAGAGTTAGGGAACACTGAACAGTGAAAAAGTAACTTATAGTGTCTTGAACCTAAGTATAGTATATACCAGCAAACTTTTCTTTTATCCCTCTTGTCTATGTGGGGTGCTTAAACGTAACTTCATTGTATTCAGTTTGTAATCTGTTCAAGCATGAATGAAGAAAACATAAGCACTATTTGTATTTATAAATTTATAGCAATTTTTTGCTTAAAGAACCAATTCCTTACCTACCTATGAATAAATGCTTAAAATGTCTAATTTTGTTGTAGAGTGCAAGACTATAATGATGTTAAGTTATAGCTTCACAGGCACCTAATTAACGAGCATATTTAATAATACATGGTGTATTAGTGCAAAAAGCTAAACTTAATTTAGGACTAGGCAGATAAAGTTCTGTCCTTTTTTTCATAGAGACTAAGGTTTAGTTTTGGAAACTGCAAAACCTTGAACTGGACTGTGGAACCTTTGAGTTTTAAACTTTAAAAATCAGAAGCAAAACTGTGGTGTGAAAAGCCATACTTCAAACCATAATCACTTAAACTGTCTCAGTGACAAAGGAGATTTTTGAAGCCTCTTCTGATGAGGTCTCCTGAAGGTTAGAAAGAAAATAATTCTGCTGTTGCTACAGGCAATGTGAGTAGGTTTGAGGGGAGTGCAGAAAGCCCGTTTCAGGCCTTTCTCTCTCCCGCCTACGTTCAGCGTTTTGATGAGCTCAGAGCACTGAATTATGATGTATGCATAAACACTGCCATTTTAGATACAGACTTTGATTACAGAATAAACGAGTTAAGTATATAAAGCATCCTAGAAAAGAGGCAAGCTGTACTTTTTTCACTGCTCTGAGATGAAAAAGGCACTTTTGCACCTTTGTGCATCTCCTTCTTGCACCAGAAACTTTTTTTTTTTTTAAATGCTAAAAACATTAGCACCTCAGGGGCAAGGCAGCAATTTTTATTTTGAAATATTGTGTGCTATTTATTTCCCTCTTGGAAAAAGATTCATGTGTGACAAAAATGAAAATTGTGTGATGTTAACAGATGTATTTTTAAATACATGTTCAAATAGGATGGTCCCAATTTGCTTGTTTTTAAAAGGAAATGACATTTGTAAAGCTACTTTGCTTCGTATGCCATGCAACTTTGTTTTCCTTCTACATCTGACAGCTTCATTGGCTACAGTTTCTGTGAGTTTTGTCGTAGTCAGATTAAATGTTTGGCTGATCGTTCTGGGAGAATACCTGTAACTGCTTTATAGACAACTGTTCCAAATAATTCTCACTAATTCAGCATTGAAAATATGTTCAAGACAGAGGCTTCTAAAATGTGCTTTAAACCAATGTTGGATGAACTGAATGCAGTGACATTAAGTAGGATCCTAGGTTTGCAAGGCTTTGTAAATCCTTTGTATCCGTAGAGTCCCTGGTACTCATGCTGGGGCAGAAACAGCCTGAGCCTTTCAGCTGGGCTTGCTCTCAGCTGGCCCAGGAGCAGCACCACCATGGCCTTGAGGCACAGCCATCACTCAGTTAAACTTTGAGCTGGAGTCAGAATTGGAGAGAGAAATTCCATCAGCTTGTGGTTAAACTGCTCTGAAGGTTGTGTCAGAGAGGTGCCTGGTGAATACTGAGCAGCAGATGAGTCATGGTAGCACTTACCTTGAGAGTTCCTGCAGGTGCCAAAGCTGATCTTTTCAACATTTTCTTGTAGCAAACTGACTTCAGTGTCCATTACATTATTTATTGCAAAGCTGGTGCTGTCTATATAGGTTCATGTCTGAGCCATTTTGCTCAGTTCAAGATTTGAAAGCTTAAGATGATTTAACAAAATTAGGGATCAGTTTTCACTTCAGTTGATTCCCTGATAAGAATCCCGCCTTAATTTTATACACTGGGATAGGAGACACTTCCTATTACATTCCATTTTTAGTAGTTTATGGTCTAAGGATATGGTTTCATGATCTTAGGCCAAGACTAAACCATTGCTCCTAGTTTTTCCCTACTGCCTTTTTTTGTGCCAGTGCTTGTCCTTAAGTGGGTGTGCAGTTAGGAGAAAGAAAGAGAATTGTCCTCTTGAGCTGGGTAAATTGATAATCCAGCTGTGGGGTACTGGTGCTAGGGAAAAATGGAGAGTGGGGAGACAGGACTGAGAGCAAAGGAATGCTTGCCTCACCCCTCCTGCCACAGTTTGGGAAACCACACCCAGATAAATGATGGCCTGTGTAGGGAGCATTGAAGTCTTTGCAGATCTTTCCCTGCTTTAGACAAACATTTTGCTTTGATAAACATTTTTCTTTAAACTGGAACCATGAAACTTTGGTCTCAATGTCTTGTGTGTGAGTTCTGTGCTGACAACTTCCTCTGTGTTCACATTCTCTGGAGGTTTGGAGCTCTGTCCTGTGGGAGAGACAGCATGGCTGCCACAATTAGGTTAATGATATGGTTGTTACAGCTTACCTTAGTTCAATGTACATCAGGATTTCATCATGCCAAGATGTTCACTCCATCTCTACCTGCACCTTCTTGAACTGCTTTTGTGCACAAAGGACTTGGTGTGTTTCTATTCCTTGGTATTTAAACTTGGCCACGTCTGAAAGGGGCTAACCTTTAGGCAAGCCAGTGCCCTTTTCCTTATCCTTTGGCAAATACAGTGTTTGATACAAACCTGATGTATGGGTTCAGAGGCAGCAGAACTGTAGAGCTACAGGGCTGTACCTGACATTCTTGTGTAGAAAATGAATTGTTACTTGCTACCAAGCTTTACCAGCTATGAAAATAATGTCTCCTAGATAATGAGTGTGGCTCCTTGTTACTACAACTGCCTGTGTCTGAGGTGATCATACCTGAGCCTTTACAGACCAGTTCAGAGTGTAAACTCTCCATCTGGCTGGAAAGGTTTATTGACTCTGTGAAAAGAGGCTCCAGATGTGAATTTCCAGGATGCTGGAGCACAAAAAAAAAAAAAAAAAAGAATCTGATTCTTGCTATAAGCTATAAGAAAGGAGCAGAGTTTAAAAGTATCACTCTGTGGCTAAATAATTTTGACTGACCTCTCTGAAATACTGATCAGAGACTCCAATCTTTTGTGAGCTTTTTCTGGAGTGCTTGCACAGTCTGCAGCTTTCTGCAGACCCAGGTGTGCACATCTGAAGCACTCTGTGGCCTTATTTTGCTTAACAACGTTGCTTTATAAATGAGGTAGCAGCCACCTGGACTGTGGCACACCTTCTCAGGAGGTCAGGAAGCTGTAGGAAAACTTGAATCTTCTCTTTAGTATCATGGACCACTAAATGCATTCAAGTAGAAAAAAAAAATAGACATTAAAAGTTGAGTTTACATTGTCTTCCATTGACAATTTGTTTCTAGAAAAATGACAACTATTTCTACCATTTACTTAGTATGTGAAAAAAATGTCTGGAGCTTTAATCCCCTGATTGTGTCAGAGTTGTTGACTTGTAGTAACTTAGGCTTTGTGCATATTTCTCATTTTCTCTGTGTTTTTGTTTGATGTTCCTTTTGAGTAGCAGTAATACAGATCTTTCTTTTCCCATCTCTTGTACACATTCTTCTAAAGTCTTCGCTTCCAGGCTAAGAGAACAGGAGTGATATTGATGTCTTAGGAAGGTGTTTTGGGAAAGGTTTGCTTTAAATGCAAAGACCACAAAACCCCCAACTTTTGCACCACAAAAGTTGGGAAAGTGGGCTTAACTTTAAAAAATGCCTTTTATAGAACCAAGAAAATCTGAAAGTGTCAAAACTTGGGTAGAAGTGGGATGACAGGTCAGATTTCCAGAGTGGTTTTTGCATAGCCAGATTTTTACACATAACTTGAACTGATCCCTGCCCAAGTACTTTTTAAAATATCACTAGGCACCTGCTTTCTTATTTTTTCTTTTTTTTTTTTTTCCCAAAATGGGAAGAATGAAACCTGTGTGTGACCAGCCATTTATCTGAAGGGCGGGTGCTGTGTCAGGCAGTACCATTTTCCTTCAGGAACACAACACCAGCACTTCTCAGCTTGCTCAGTAACATTGAGGCAAAGCTGAAATTCCTTTTTGCTTCCTTGCAGTGTTGGCTCTGAAGAGCTTGGGTGGGAAGGTGGGGTTTTTCCAGGTGGACAGGACTCCCCATGTGTGTTGTGAGGAGGCCTCTGGAGCTGCCATTATTATTTATTTTGAGAAATAAATGGAATAATTTATGGAATAATAATCAATGGAGTAATAGATTTAGGAATAATGAGACAACAGACCAGCAGGTCCTCAAACCTTCAATACTTTTATTCTATTGAAGCCTGTAGAGTAAGGTTCAGAGTTTCAATTCAGCTGTTACTGAATTCAGCTAGTCCAAGCAGTGCAAATACTGGGTCCCCAGTTTCATTTTCACTGTTGGGATTTCAGGCTGGATCACAATATTTCTGTTCACACTACAGGGGAAAATCAGAGTCGGATAGGCTTGGGAAAATCAGGCACAAACTTAACTTTACATCCTGCTGATGTTGATGAAGCTTTTGCTCACAACATAAAAATTCTGCACGTGTTGTTGGAGCCTTAACTATCCCACTTCTCTTGGAATGAAAAACAAATGTAATCTTATTTCAGTGTAGGTTTTGAAAAAGCTTTTCAAAGCCAAAGGGAAGACAGTGGTAATGTTAAAGCAAAATGTTTGGTTAATCTGAGATAATTTCTTAATTCTTTAAATGTCTTAAGAATTTTTTTTGCTTTTAAAACCGCAGAAGAGCACAGTTTCAGAGGTTTGATCTTTGATCTAGTGCTTTTAGCTGCAAACAAATGAAATCCAAAATGGCATATCCAGGATGGAAAGACAATGAGACCTTGAGAATGTAGGAATAAATGTCCTGAATTTACATATAATTATATCCATGTTCAGTGATGGACTCCTGAAAGGTTGGAGCTAGATGATCTTTAAGACTCTTCCAACACAGATTATCCGGTGGACCGTGCTGTGAAAGGATCTTTGACAGTGTTTACAGGGGAACTTTTTATTTTTGCTGAGTGATGCCAGACTGAGAAGTCTGCTGTAATTTGAAATTTCCAGCCCCTTAAATTGGAAACTGGGCATTGCACATCAGAGTCCCTGGTGCTGGGACGCTGTTACCTCATGTTCCATGGGTTAATGCCCTGCAGCCTGTGGGACTTGGGGTTTCTCAGCCTGTTCTTGCTGATGACCTTGGGCACCAAGAGTTAAATTGTATTCATTAACCAAATCTAACTCTTTGGTGCCAGGAATCCACTTTTTCGAGTAAGTGCTGAATTATGCAAATGTTCTTGGCAAATGGAGCCAGGTATTTCACTGCGCAGAAAACTCAATTACTCATGACCAAGAGCTGATAGGAGACAAAAGCTGAGGTTCTCCCAGCCAGGGAGTGCTGGATATCTGAAAAGTGTGAGCTTTGATTTCCAGGACCAGCTATTTGATAAATCTTTATAAGCAGAGATTTTGGGTTCTAGCATCTGTCTTGTTCCTAAGACCATGTACAAACATGCTGAATTAGAGAGTTTTCACCTGTCTTCTCACAGAATTGACTCCACACCGTACCATAAGAGTCTCGTTTGTAGTGACATGCTGTGCCTGTCTTTTTAGAAAATTCATGACCTCTTTATATCTATTTTGTGGAAAGTGTAACTTTTTTCATTAATGACCTGTATAAATGTGTGTTACGAATGGAGAGATTTAAGCTTGAAAAGCATGTTTGCAGATTACACAGCTTCATTATGGAATTTATAAATTTAACAGAGTAATATACAAGAGCATAACTATTTTCCTTAAGTAGAATGTATAACAATATATAATAAATTATTCTCCACATAGTTCACCCACTATTTACAGTTTTACACAATTCAAACTGTGTGTTTACAGAAAGTTCAATAAATGTATATTTTGTACTATGTACAGATTCCTGGTCCCAAAGAAAATGTGTGAACTTAGTTTCTAACTTAACTTTTGAGATTGTACTTTTTTTTTTTTCCTTTTTTTTTTTTTTTCCTTTTTTTTTTTTTTGGTTTGGAATCAGTTGAACAAACTGCGTTACGCCTGTCGATGGTGGAGGCTTGCATTGAAGTAAACGGGAATTGGAAATATTTCTAATCTACAAAAGTGATTCCACTAAATAAAACAGGCAATTACAATGTGTGTGTGTATTTGAGTGCTACACATATCGTCCTCACATCTCTTTTACTGTCCCTGATTTGCAAACTTTCCAGGCCTGTTTCTATTTTCTGCCTCAAGGGAATTAGTTTAAAATGAAATACTGAGGGCTTATCGTGATCACTTTTTAGTTACAATTATAAAACTCCCTCCCTTTTGCTGTTTTTTCCCTTTCATGTTGAAATTCCAATATAAAGCTACATGTGCTTGGCTCCAGCCCCAGCATTCCCCAGAAGCCACCTGGTCTGGGGCTTTCAAGAGAGATAGGGATGGATTAGGATGCCCAACTTCTGGAATACTACATCACACAGGAGCAAAATACATTTGTATCTTTTGCCCTGATTCAGATTCAGTACTGTAAAATAAAAGCTAGACCTGTGTAATATAATTTCTAAGAATTTAAGGGTGCTAAAGGCAAAAATAAATATGTTTTTAACCTTTGTGATTTGAAGGAAAAATGAGCCAGGATGTAACCAGCTCAGATTTGTCATCTGTGGAAATCTTTATAGGCAGAGCTGGAAGGATTTTAACATGGATTAAATGAATTAAAGCTGGGGAGGGGACAGGAGGGGATTCTGCTGTCACCTGAGACGTGGAGCAAACTTGTCTGTTAAAAGAACTTAAAGATTCAGCCCCATCCCTTTAAGGATTAAAACTCGGAGCTACTGAATGGTCTAGCAAAAGAAAATATTTTCTGTGGATTAAAAAAATGGAATTGCTATGATAAGATTGACTATTAGCCTTGGTTCACATTAATGGAGCAGACATGGGAGGCAAAATATATCCCTGTGTTTTCCAGCTCAGAGTGTATAAAAAGACTAGTTTATCCTATCTAACTGAAAATATGCATTTTAATGTATTTTTCCTCAAAGCCAAAAAATAATATACCTCTGAATGGCATTGTTGGTTTGTTTAAATGGGTTTTTTTCAATCCTGACATGTGATAATAAATTTTAATGCCATCCAAGCTGTTTAAATAGAAATACTGGGCCAACTGCAGATGTTCATCGTGGCTGAATTTCATGAGGCTGCATTTATGTGAGCTAATTTAAAAGAGGTAGAACCCTGAAGCCTGGTGAAGTCATTTTACTCATTTCAGTTTAAGTCTTCAGCAATTTTTCAGAATATAGGCGATTATTCTAACAGCTTCTGAAGGAACAGAGGTGAATTTGGCAAAAAATAGAAATATTATCTTAGATTTTCTGAAGGTTTGACTCAATCTCAGAGTCTTTTCCAACCTTCATGATTCTGTGCTAATGAAGACAATTATCTCTGCAAATACACATGGCCAGGAGAGGCTCTGGGACTTGGGTGAACGTGGTGCTTGGCTCTCATTTGTGAGCTTGCAGGGCTGGAAGTTCACCAATATAATGAGAATTCCTATATTGATGAAGTTAATTTGTATGTACCAACTTCAGTGCAAACTTTCCAGTGTTTTTACTGGAAGTGGGAGAGCTTAAAATTATCTGCAGCCTTTCAAAGGTCCTACTTAGCCACAGCTATGGGAGAGATTTATTCTCTTTTACCAGTTAGCAGCTTTTGCTGGGGTATCTGCTCTACTTTAACAAAATGCTTGCTACAGGTTTTTAATCCTATTAAACAGCACTGAAAACTTTGTGACCTACAACTTAGACTTGTCTGGAATTAAGGGTTTGCTGAACAAACATTTGAAACGGAGTTTATTTGAACAGTAGAGCGGATATGAAGAAAATACAATTAGCTCTGTGTTTTCTTGTCTTTACCTCTGCTCCTTAGGAATAGAAGTGTTTGTGACACTGTCCAGTGTCCTGCTGGTTCTCTTTACAGGTGTCACCTCGCTGAAGCTGCTCCATGGCTCTTCCCTCTTTGAGCAGAACATCAGAGTTTGTTCTGGCTCGTGAACACCAAGTGGAACTTGCTGAGAACACTCACCTTCCTCTGAAAATTGACTCCTGTCCCATACTATAAGAAAGAAGCAAAACAATTCAGGGTATATTACGAGCATGCAATAGAACATTTTTTAAAAAGGCTTTTAAGGAAATAAAACATTTCCTGGTCTGTTTTTAAAACAACCTGTGGAGTTTCTGGGCCAAGAGGAATAGGATTATTTGAACAAGCCTATCCTCCAAGTCTTGAGCTGTGGGGTTTTGTTTTCCCCTGCATTTCCATCTTATCCAAATTGCCTTTTCCAAAATGCCAGAAACCTTTTGAAGTATTATTTTAGAAGAGTAATTTATTCTCCTGGTGATCATCCCTGTCAGGGATACAGAAGAAGTCTGTTACCTGAAGAGTGACACCATCAAGTTAAATCAGTCTTAATCCTGAGAATGTTTTAGCTCATGTTGTAAGTATCTGGAAATGTGCACTTCAGAATGGTTTTTGGATCTTAGTATTTGCAGTTGTTTCAAAGTTGGGTTTTTTTGTTTGTTTGTTTGTTTGTTTGTTTGTTTTTTTAATTTGGGGGATTTTAATGTTCACCTACAGCTGTTTTAGTAGACTATATATAATTGGAATAGGAAAGCAAGTGAAGTCCACCCCCCCCAGCTGGTTGTTGTTAACTCCCAGTAAAGAACTGGAGACTGGTCAGATGTCAAGAATCAGTTTCAGGGAGAAAACAAAACCAAAGCAGAAGGCTGATTTAGAAGGCTTTTAGAGAGAGTAATATTAATCAGATGTGCAGCATGAATTAAAGTAATGTAAATGTTTAATTACAGAAATGTATTAACCTAATGCTTCTACACTCTTAAAGCTCATGGGAATTTTAGCATGAAAACTGTATTGTTCTGTAAGGAAATACTGATAGGTGCTAGCCCAATGGACTGTTTCAGATATTAGGCTGAGGGTCTCAGTTTGCCTGCACCCAAATCCTCAGCATGGGCATGAGCTCAGTGCCAGAATAAACCTGCCCCAGGTCCCAGCCCAGCTTTTATTGTCAAATAGCTAATACAGAGCTTTCATATTAGCATTTGATAAGGGGTGTACTCACCTTATCACCTGGTTTCTAGATAGACTGTAGCCTTTAGCCTGATTTTTATATTCCCTTTACCCAGGGATCAGCTGGGTCTTGTCCTGTAGCTGCCTCTTGCTCTGCATGCAGTGAAGCACATTCCTTCTGCCACCTCTCCTGTGCATCTGAGCTCTTTGATTTTTCTCCTTTGTCCATCTCTTTTTGGCCTGAAGCTACCAGACTATTCTGTAAAAGTCTGAAAATCCCCTCAGTGTTAGGAACTGTGCCCCCTCTTGCATCTTCTCTGCATTTTCTAGGTTTTCTCATACTAGGAGTAGTGTCATTCTACATGGCCCCACCTGGCTGCACCCTCCCTCAGGCAGCTGAGGAGAGTGAGAAGGTTCTCCCCTATTCTCTGCGGGCTGGACCCTCTCACAGGGTTCGAGGCACTGCTAGAAAGCCAAACTGAGTTTCCTGCAGGCAGGTAGCTCACCCATGGTGTGAACACCCCTCGCAGCCCGTCTGGCCAGGCTGTGCCCTTTGCCTGGCTGGATCCCTGCTGGCAGAGCCCTGGAGCGGGTGCTGAGCATCATTCCCAGCTGAGGCCAGGCAGCTCCTCGCGTGCTCAGGAGTAAACCCCTGCAGATGTCTGTGTGCCACGGAACTCACAACTCATTTCCTCTGCTGCTTCTGCTGCTCTGGGGGATTTTCTGAAAGAAGAAACAACAGAAGACACAGTTGCACAGTCTGTGTTAGCTGACGCACAAAAGATTAATGGAGCTTCTTCTGACGCTTTTTGATTTTTTTTTTTTTTTTTTGAATTTCAGTAGTGCTTGACTTCAAAAGTTTTTTGCACAATTTCCTGGAAAATATGCTTAGTCTGGTGTATCATGCTACTGTATCATGTTCTCAGTGTTTGAAGAGCGTGTGGTTTTAAGTGATGTAATTCCTGTGCTCCAATTTACGAGTTCTGTGCAAGTAATGCTCTCCAACCTGATTCTCAATTCATTGGATCATAGAATTGTTTACATTGGAAAAGATCTCTAAGGTCATCAAGTCCAGCTGTAAGCCCAGCACTGCCCATGCCACCACTAACCCATGTCCCCAAGTGCCACATTCACACATCTTTTAAACACCCCCAGTGTTGGTAACTCCATTACTTCCCTGGCAGCCTGTTCCAGTGCTTGACAACCCTTCTAATGAATTTTTTTCCCTAAAACCCAATCTAAATCTCACCTGGCACAACTTGAGGCCATTTCCCCTTGTCCTGTCCCTGTTCCCTGGGAGCAGAGCCTGAGCCCCACTGAGCTGTCCCCTCCTGTCAGGAGCTGTGCAGAGCCACAAGGTCCCTCCTGAGCCTCCTTTTCTCCAGGCTGAGCCCCTCCTGTTCCCTCAGCTGCTCCTCATCAGACTTGTGATCCAGACCCTTCCCCACCTCTGTTGCCCTTCCCTGGACAAACTCCAGCCCCTCAATGTCTTTCTTATCCTGAAGGGCACAAAACTGACCCAAGGATTTGAGGTGCAGCACTGATGGAGAGAGCAGCCTCAATGCATGGCACTGAACCAAAAACTTCACCAGTTTTACTCTTAATGAGGATGATGGAAACAATTACCAGAAGCAGGGTATCTGCCCACCAGTAACACAACCAAACTCATATTTCTGTGTCTGTTGGGAGTATCAAGAATCTAAGGGGTGCCACTTCTTTGCTACCCAAATCACCATTCTGTTCTCCCCAGAGAATGACTCAGTGGTTCTCTCCTGCGTCTGACTGTTCTGCTCCAAATCTCATCACTGTGTGTTGGTCACAGCTTTCACTGCCTGAGCAGAGCAGCTGGAACTGGCCAGGAGTTACAAATCCTCTAAGTACAAAAAAGCAGGCACTGGCAATTGGACATACCAGCTGAAACTTAGCCCATTTCACCAGTCCCACTTCTCCTGTACTTGTAGGCAGAGAAAAACTTAAGACAAAGGCACAGGGCAGCCCAGCCTTCAGGCCAGCTGTCTCTTTTGACATATATTTCACTAGGCAGTTGTAGTTCCTGAATTAAACACGTTCTTTGTCTATTACGTCCTGACCTCCAGCACAGCTGGTGATGTTTTTCCGAAGGGGAAGAGGGAAAACTGGGGTTCATCTACTTTGATCTCATGGAAATCCAATCTTCTCAAAAAGAAAGCCCATGTTTTCATCTCCTGGTCTGAGGTAGAGTAGCTGGGAGGGGCTGTTCCCATGGTTGTCCCCTTTTCCTGGCCACCATGAGGATCCTGGGCTGGGACCCCTGGTCTGTGTGAGCTCAGGGAAGATGTGGCTGTTTTCTGTTGCCGTGCAGGGAGAGGGTCATTGACTCCATTCAGCTGAAGGCCTTCTGTAATCGATTTTCAGAGCAGTCTGAGGTCGTTGCATGCTGTGCCCCACGGCGTCGCAAGGATTTGTACATTGTGTGCTTTGACCTGATTCTTTTTCCCCTCTCCCCCAGCATCCTGAGGTAGATCTGCCTTGCTTTGTTGTCCCTAGCACGCGTCTGGAGGGGGTGGGGTGGCAGTGATTTGATTTGATTTTTTAATTAATGCCTAGAAATGCACATTGCAGCATCAGCTTTTTGACTTTCCACCGCCCAACCTTTGGTGTCATTGCCCTGAAGTGCAGCTCTGGTGGGGCCTTTTGCTCAATGTTTGGGCCTGTTCTGGAGCACATTCACAAAAAAATATTTATGAAGCCACAAGCCATGGGTTTGTAAGATGTAAAAAGATATAAATTTTGAGTCATGCTGCTTAGTTCATTGCAAGACCCAGAGATACAACTTTGCTTTGTGTAGATCCTTGGTCTCGGCTAATTAACTGAGCCTCCAGGAGAGGTTTCTTTGTCATTGCAGTCAGCTCAGAATATTTTAATTTGATACCTGGAGCAGTTAAAATGTTTATGTGGATCTGCCCATACATGTGGTTGGTGCTGTACAGTCAGGCATAAACAGGAGATACCAACCGCAGCAGAAATTTAGAAACAAAAGGACTTAACTCAGCATTAAGTGTAGGGGAAAATTTGCACTGAAAAGAACCCTTGAACAGCAAAAGATGATGTTATTTCTCTAGATTAAATGTTAATTAGTTAGATTAATATTTACAAATATTACATACTTATAGCAAATATTTGATTAAATTATGAAAGTAGGATAAATACTTATTTTAATAAAATTTGGCAAACAAGCTCAGCCCTGTATAAATGTGAAATACAATCTGTATTTAAATGAAGTCACTGCTGTCAAAAACAGGCGTAAAAAGTCTCAAGACATTTCCCAAGCAAATCCATGCCTATGTTTCAGTCTCATTTAGGAGCACAATCTCTAATTGCAGGAGTGCTTTGAAAAACTGTATTAGGAATTTTCTCCACTGGCAGATCAGCGATTTTCTTTGCAGAAGCGAACAATGGAGAAGTGACCTAAATACACACAATTATGCAGGAGATTTTGCTTTGGGGCACAAAATGGAATTGTAGGCCGGGTATGAAAGTTAATTTGAATTTCAGACTGAGTCCCAACTGTTGCAGAAGGGAGAGTCAAAGGAATCTACATTTCAGGGGTTTTTCCAGCCAGCTGCAAGCGCCGAACTTTCCTGCAGTAATCTCCTGTTTATAAACCAGACTTGTAAATGCTTGTGGAACATCCTCTCTCTCACTACTGAAGTTTTCTCACCCCTTTCCCTCCTGTGCTTCAAATAATTGTCTGTGTGTTCTCAGGGAGGTGTCCTAGAATAGGATGGCCTCGTTCTCCTGGTTAGTGGGGGATTGCTGGATCTGGGGTGTTGCCACAAAGCCTGGCTGCTGCAGAGCTGAGCAGTAGAAAAAGCAGCTGATGTGAAGACAAGGTCCAGACATTTCAGCAGTAGAAAACTGGAGAGAAATCTGAGGGTCAAACTGCTGTTCTTGCCTTCTCTTTCTCTTTGCAGACAGGGTATGATTTCCAGAACAAAAACAAGGTAATGAAAACCAAAACAGGCCTGTGTAATCAATGGGAAGAGGCCAGAACTGTCTGTTCATCTCAGCTGATTATAAAGCAGAAAGATGAAAAAGTAGCAGAGGAAATGAAACAGAAAATCAAAAGAGAAAAACTAATAGAAATATTCTAGAAAAACAGATAGAAGTATTAAAAAGTTAATAGAAAATCAAATGTAATAAATAGAAAATTAGAGACAATCCAAAGCTGGTGGTCTCCTATATTCATACAGGCTGAACCTGTAGCCTCTGATTAAAAAAAAAAACCTTGCATTTTCAGTGTGCTGAGAAAATCAGGGTGCTGCAATATGGTAAACCCACACCTGTGGTCTGCAGTGCTTCTTACTGAGCAAATTCCTTCACTCAGAGATATCAAAGCCTTTCCATGGGAACCATGTCTCCAGTTCTGCTCCTGGGCTGGAAAAATCCTCTTCTGGGAGAGCCAGGCAGAGCAAGGCAGTGGGGTGGGACAAGCAGACAGGCTGTTGTCATGTCTGGGATCCAGGGGAACCTGAAAACTCCAAGAATGCTGCAGTGCAGCCTCTTATCCATTTCTGTGCTCCTCTGTTCAGCAGCTGAGGAAAACCTCTAAGGGTCATTGTGGGGTGACCTGGGCAAACCATGGAGAAACAGGCAAAAACCTGGCCAGGGCTTCATATGGAATAGGATCCTCATCCCACTGGTGAGCCCATTTCCTACAGTACTTGGGATCAAGTCCAATTTGGAGACAGGAAGGTTTTATTAATTTTTTTAATGCTGTTAATTTCCAGTTTAGAATAACTTGTTCATGGGAGAAATATTTACTGCATCAATTGGCAAGGCTGAGACTGCTGTTTCAAATACCCAAGAGAAGGAGTGTCCCCCAAGAGATTTATTTCCCAGTGACTCCTGGTTTTAAGTCACACCAGTCTCACTGAGTGCACAGATGGTCCTGGGCATGGCCAGATGTCCTGGGAGCTCGGCAGGTTTGTAGGGAGAGGTGGAGGTGGTAGGAAGGAGGGACAGATCTTCATTTGGCCCAGAGAGAAGCCAAACTGGGATCTCCACCGTGACGCTGTGCATGTGCTCATGCCTTCATTTCTTTAGGAATAATTACATTTGGCTCCACTTTGTCCTACAGTTCATACAGTTGGAGAATATAAAAAAAAAAAAAATGGTGATGTAATGTCTCTGTTAAAAATATCTGCCCACTTCCTCCTCCAGCCCATGGGTCAGAGGGAGCCATGGAAAAAAGGACATTCCTCCTTCCTCTGTCTGATCTCGGCCTTGATAGGGCTCAGACCAATGTTGCTTCAATTAATTTATTTTCTTTTATAACACATGTTTCAGAGCACTTCAAAAGCTGGGCTCCCTAATCTTTGGGAGATCAGCATGAGTCAGAAGCATCTGCAGAAGAGCAGGACGGTGCCTGAGCCGGGATCTCCCAAGCCAGCAGCAGGCACGCTCCTGGCAGGGGGAGCAGCTCTGGCAGGGCTAACTCAGGGGCTTCAGGAGGAGGCTGTGCTGAGCTCAGCAGAGCTCAGAGCTGCTCTCCTCGTCTGCTGTGAGCTGCTGCCTTAGGGACATTCCGAGAAAGCAGCTTCAGTTCTGCTGCCCTCCCCTGGATCACAGAACCGTGGAATTATCAGATGGTTTGGCTTGGAAGGGACCTTATAGATGGGCTCATTCTAACCCTCCTGCCATGACAAGGACACCTTCCACTATCCCAGGTTGCTCCAAGACCCTTCCAACCTGGCCTTGAACACTTCCAGGGATCCAGGGGCATCCACAGCTCCTTTGGGGCACCCTGTGCCAGGGCCTCAGCACCTTCACAGGGAAGAATTCCTTCCTAATATCCCATGTAAACCTACTGACTTTCAGCTTAAGGCCATTGGGATTTTTGTTGGGATTTTTCTGGGAGGGAAAGACAGGACACACCTTTGGTTCAGGTATGTGCAAAGAAATCTCACATGCAGTGGAATGGCCAGGCTGGGTGGGGCCCTGGACAACCTGGTCTAATTGAAGATGTCCCTGCACGTGGCAGGGGTTGGAGATGATCTTTAAGGTCCTTTCAACATAAACCACTTGTGATTCTGTGTGTGCCACAAAGCCAGGGCTAAAGGGGAGCACTTCATCCCTGGTTCATCCATGCCTGGACTTGCTGCATCAAACCAAATCAAAGGACAGAGCTGCAAGCCTAAATCATCTCAGTTCTCACTTTCCTGTGGTTATCACTGTCACTGGTCATTTATTTTACAGCAGAGCTCAGGCTCACCAGTCGTGGGTCAGCCCTGGCTGAGGAGAGTTCCTGCCACAGAACAAAGGGGTGGCTCTGCCCCGTGTGGGTGCAACAGGCAAATTCCAGGAGCTTCTGCAAAACAAAGAGGCAGCATGAGGCACCCAGAGATGGGAAACCCTGCTGTCAGGGGCTGGGGAGGTGTGGGAAATAATAGTAAATGTAAGATGAGTTAATAGTAAAGGTAAGATGATTTAATAGTAAAGGTAAGATGATGGTGAGGAGGGAGAGGCTCTTTCATTTTAAGAGATAATCTGTTTTGTTTTAATAGCACGATTGTCTTAATCTGGGACTTCTAACATTGATGGCTGAACAGTCTAGAAGGGTTCTAAAATTAATCTTCTCCTTTAAGGGGCACTGTTTGTGTTACATCAGGCAGGTGATCGCTGCCTGGGCTGACCACCCTCCATCAGCAACATCCTGCCAGCTGCAACACTTGGGTCATTGCAGCTTTAAACCCTCCAGTGGCTTCTTCCAGCTGAGACTGAATTTCAAATAACCTGTGCCTTAGTTTTCACCAAGACCCCTTTGATCTGCAAACTGAATGACTGAAGCAGGAATTTGCTTCACCAGCCACCCAAGCTGGATTTCTTGTTCCTGCAGCAGCTGTGTGGCACTAAATTAATGTTGTAAGTGGTGGGGGTGATTCTCTGCTTGCCAGAGATGTGCAGTGATGCTGAGCTCACCATGGTCAAAGCTCTCTTTTGGCAATTCTCTGGACTTTCTGCCCCTGCAGGAATCAAATGAGCTCATGTGGGTGAAATATGAAGTAGAGAAACATCTTTGACTGGGAGGGTAACACCGTGCTGTTCCTTTTGAGAAGGAAAGGAGGGGGGGATTTCTAGGGGCCTCTAAACACTGGGGCTTGGAAGTGTGTGTGCAAACAAATGTTCATTCAAGTTTAGTCTCTTGTCCCCACACAGGTGGGAAGAATCATGGAATCAGGGAATGGTTTGGGCTGGAAGGAGCCTTAAAGAGGCACTGGCACAGGTTTCCAGGGAAGCTGTGGCTGCCCCATCCCTGGGAGTGTTCCAGGCCAGATGAGGTGGGGCCTGGTCTGGTGGAAGGTGCCCCTGTCCATGGCAGAGGAGTTGGAACAAGATGATGGGATCATCCACAGCTTCTCTGGGCAGCCTGTGCCAGGGCCCCACCACCCTCAGAGGGAAGAATTTTTTCCTAACATGCCATCTAACACTGTCTTCTGTCAGTTTGAAGCCATTTCCCCCTGTCCTACCCCTCCATGGAGGGGTAAACAGCCTCTCTCCAGCTCTCCTGGAGCCAGTTGAGGCACTGGGAGGGGCTTTAAGGTCTCCCTGGAGCTTCTCCAGGCTGAGCAGCCCCAGCTCTCTCAGCCTGTCTCCTCAGCAGCCCTTGGATCACCTCTGTGGCCTCCCTGGACAGTGATGTCCCTGTACTCACTGTTCTCCAGTCCTGGGACTCGTGCTGCAGTGAGTGACCCCTCTTCTTCCCAAATGTTGTTTTCCATCATACCAATTCAATAATACACGCATTAAAAGAGAAGCTGTTGATCCTTGGGCAGCAATCCTGCACCTCCAGAAGAGACCATGAGGAGCTGTCAGTTTGCTTCCATGCTACTTCCAGACACAAGGATCCAGGGAAAGGCACCCTGAGGCCAAGCACACCAAGCCTGGGTTGGGTTCCCAGTGCTGGAACAGTGCAAGGGCTGGCAAACAAGTCTGCCTGCATGGATCTCAGGGAAATCTGCTGGGTGCTGCTGGCTTTTCAAGGTGGATTTTTTTGACCCCGAAATGAACATGATGGAACAGGCATTGTGGAAATAAGACTAATGATGGGAGGTAACCCAGCCCTTTAGGAGAGATTATTTATAATTCCTTAAACCAGAGAAAGGTTAACTCTGAAACAAAGCCCTTAATTTTTTTTATCTTGTCTTCTTTTCTTCATGTGCCTCGTTTCCCAAATTTTATTATAAACCACAAGAATAACAACAGTCAGTGTACATTTTTCCACTCTGTGTGCTGTTTCTTTTTTTTTTTTTTTATCCACCTCTTTATCTATTATAGCACTTCCCTCTCCCTTCCCCCTTCCCCTCTCCCCCCATAATCACCATAACTCGAGGGGAAAGAGTCAGGATTCTGGCAAAACCTGTTTCTGACTGAACAAGTGAAATCCTGCCCCCACTGACACCAGGGACACATTCACTTTGCCTTTCTTGAGGCCAGAGTTTCAACCCTTATTTTTGTTGATCATTTTGGAGAGGCCATCGGGGAAGAAAAGAGGAAAAGAAGAATTCAATTAGCAGGGACCTTTTGCCCCAGAGCAGGTGGAAGGGCATACACAGGCTGAGGACTGGAGTTAAACGTGGGAGAGCAGCTAAACATCAGCCACCCATGGATGCTTTTCTTTCCATCATGACACATCCACTGCCACAATGCTTATTTAAGAAAAAAATAAATTAAAAGAGCTGTTTCAAAGGCAATACAAAGGCATTTCATTGCTTTCCACCTTTTAAAAAGTCTGGGAGTGCAGAGGGGCTGGGGGAATCCTGGCCATTTCCCTGCTCTGATGTTATTTAGCTCTTGTCATGCTCTGTTTCTTCTCGTGGCCATTACAAGCCACTAATGCGGCAGCACAGCGCCGGGCAGGGCTCTCCCTGGGGCTGGGGATCTCATGTCAGGAGGGTAGGATCCAATTCACCTTCAGATGGATGCAGTAAATCTTTTTGCTCCATGCCTTGTCAGTGCAAGCCGATCTCTGCACGCCCAGCCCACGAGCAGCAGCTCCGTGTGCTCGTTGGTACAGAATGGATTGTCACTAAACCTTTCAGGCGTTGTTGTCAAGGTCAATAACACTGATCTGCTTTAGCACAACAGGGGGCTGGGGAGGGGAATTCTGTCAAGATGTGACCTTTAAAAGACCTCGTCTTCGGAGACTCAGAAGTTAATAAATAAATGAATTGTGGGGACGATGTTATTTTGGTACCTTTGGGCTTATCTGAGCTGGGAGTAATTATCCGTGCTGGCAAGAGAGCAGCTGAGAAAGGGCACGATCCATCCAATGAGGCCACCAGGACACTAATGTGGTGAGTTCACCTAAGGATGTTTAAACTTCATTTTTCCAATGGTCATTTTTAGCAACATACATAGAATCATGGAGTAATTGAGGTTGGAAAAGAGCTTTAAAATTATCAAGTCCAACAGTTAACACAGCACCACCACGGTTCTGTGCGTGCACCACAAAACCGTGTCCCCAAGTGCCACATCCACACATTGTTTTGAGCCCTTCCAGGGATAGTGATCCTACCACAGTCCTGAGAAGCCTGTTCCAATGCCCAGCTTCCTTTTCAGACATGAATGTTTTCCTGATATGTATTTCAAACCTCCCCTGGTGCAAGTTGAGGCCCCTTCCATCCCTCCTGCCCCTGGTTGCCTTTCCCTTAGTAGGATACAGAGGTGGCACATCCAGCTGCCCTCACCCTCCCCTCCTGCCCTGGGTTACCCTACACTTTAAACCATGGTTTTAAACCAACCAGCAAGGGCTGTGCCTGCCCTGCACAGCCCCTGGGTTTCCAGTAGTGACATTAAACATTTGTTGGGGTCACACACAGTCTACAAATTGCATGAAGTCTTCAGCCACAGAGGAGGCAAAGCAGAGGCAAGGCCAGGAGTTGGACTTTGATGATCCTTGTGGGTCCCTTCCAATTCAGGGTATTCTGATTCTGTGACTCTAATAGATATGGGTCAGATCAAGACTTTTTAGGCACAGACTCCCATCACTGCTTTTCTTCCCTTTATCAGAATGATAACTGGGGTGGGTTACATGTCTTAAATCACTTGGCAGTGAATCACTGGTTAACTCACACATCCACCACCTACAAACATTAAACATTATCAGCAAAAAGATGTGTCATGCAAAATTACCAGGCTGGTTACCCTTACCTGGGGAGAGCTGTAGGTAAGAGGAAAACAAGTGTGTAGAACAAGCAGTTTTTCCAGCCAGCATAAATAAGTTGTTGTCTACTTTGCTCCAGGGAGCTAATTTTTCATGTGCCACCAACACTGGCTTTTTCACTTGACTTGATCTGTATTGTGGCATATGCACAAGCCCTTCTCCCTTCCTCTGTGTTACATTTGTTTTAGGCCAGCATAAAAACATCTCTGGAAATCTGGAGAGAGTCTAAAGGTGTTTTGTGCATTGTTTGAAAAAGCTGGGTTTGTGTAATGTGCTCAGAGCCTCCATCCTGCAGCCTGCAAGCAGAAATAGCAGAAATCTCACCTGATCTGGGATTTAGTGTTTATTCAACAGCAGCCCAGCCCATTTGCCTTGGCTGCTCTCTTCCAGTCTCATCCTCAGCAGCAGCAGTGGCAAACACAAGTCTCATGTCCCAAGTGACAGAGGATTAAAGCCACTGTTCCCAGAAGTTCATTTTCAAGAAGTTTCCCAGAGAGATAGCACAGAACACTTTTAACTGACTTTAAATGTGAGCAGTGCTGGCAGAATCCATCCAGCAGGAGATGGAAGCTCCTTTCACCATGCCAGAGCTACTGGGAGCAGCTCTGTCTCTGTCTCATCTGCACACAAACTCAGAGAGTTTTTCTGAACAGTTCCCCTGTTCTGGCTGTCCCAAGGCCTCCACCAAATGTCAGGTGGGGGATGACTGAGCATGGAACTCCGAGTGTGAAACTTTTAACTGTGCAAAAAGGGAGTTTTAGCCATTCTTTTATCTGGAAGTTATCCATTTCCTGCCAGTTGTAGCAGACACCAGGGATGGCAGCAATTTGGTTCCTGCTCAGATGAGTTTTGGGAGACCAAAGCCAGTGAGGACCTTCCCTGTTGCATGGGAGCAAAGTCCTACTTTGTCAGAGTTCTCTGGAGTGGAGAATTCCCTCCCACTTCCCCATCTCATGGTATAATTGGGAGACACTGAGCATGTAGGGCTCTGTCTACTGAGAAATTTGTCTTTTTGCACATTTAGGCAGTACAGAATGTTTCCAGCAAGAAACTGGCTCAGAAATCCTTGTGCCACCCCTGAATCTGAGACTGAATTGAATTTCCATCTCAAATCCTTGGTCACTTAAACTTCTGAAAAAGCTGGACTCAAACTCATTGCTACTTTACAGCTCTTCACCTTGGCCTTATCCCAGCAACAAAATCCCTGATTCAGGATTGCCCCATGCAAGGTTCAGCTCTGGGCTGTCCCGTGAAATTCCTCTGTCTTACTTTTTGGAGCAGGGCAATGACAGAATTCAATTGGAAAGTATTTCTTGAGTTACTGAGCTGAACTTTCTACAGTGGGGACCCAAGTCCTGTAATCCCTGTGATAGACAAAGGCACACACAAGGAGTGCAATTGCTTTTAGTCTCGTTGGATTATCTCCTGGAGTATAAATGCACAGACATAAATGGATGACTCAGTCAGAGCAGTGAGTAAGCACAAGATAGCAGCATTTCCATAGCTTGGGGAAGTCCAGACTGTGTGGGCTCTTTGGTGTCAGCTGAGATGAAAAATGGTGGGTTTAGCTAAAATACATCTGCACGGGATACATGGCTTTTCATAAAGCAGGCAAACACAGGCAGTGCTGCCTAACAGAAATATTCCATCAACCCCGTGCATTATACTTTCAAAAGAGGGACCATATGTACAATTGTATGATAAAGTTTAACAGAATCTGTGAGCTCTGCCAGTGTCCTGAACCATGAAAGCTGCAGATATTTATAAATGTCAGCAAGAGCTCCAGTGAAACCGTCACATTGGTATTTACTTCGGGACTTCATTACTATTTATTAATGTATAAGATCATAGATTTGAAAGTATAAATAGATGGAGGAATTTTCTGTGGACAGCAAAGCATGATTTGGAATAAATGTGTCTGGGAGGCAAGTGGGATATCTGATGCATAGGAAACATTAAACAAAGGCTTTTTCTTGGAAATCTTTTTATACGCTCTAGTTCAGTTTATATTTCTGCCATCACAAGCAGGGCCCAAGCACAGGCAAGGAGGAATTACATAACTTCTGTTTATATTTCTGTTATTTCAGTTGATGCATTTAGAACAGCTTGATAAATTAGTCATGACTCATGGTCCAATTCACAAAAGTTTGTCATCCAGTTTGTATTCCTGTGTTTACAGAACCCAAAATGTGATGCACTTAAACTTGGGACGCTCAGCAAGTCCTCTCTTGGGGCAAGGGATGAGTGTCCTCTCTTTGTTGAACTAACCTGTGCCCTAAAATACCTGCTCACAGAGGGCTATTAACCAGGAATTCAGTGGCAAGAAAGGAATTACCTTAGGTTTGTGCAAAATGAAAGATTTCTTCCTCACTGCTGTCTCCTTCCTGCCCCATATTTGCTAAAACAACCCAGGGTGATGGTCGTGTCACTGAGAGAATTACACTTCAGATCTAATCATGCTTGAATGCATCTGGGTGTATGGTTGGGGTTTTTGAACAGTGAGATATCTTCTGCAAATTTTCTTACATCAAAAGAAAAATTCCAGTAGCATTGACCTCAGATCCAAAATTATCCTTGCCTCTTTTTTCTCTGCTACTTGTTACCCACACGTTTCTAAAGGGATGCTGTCTCAAGGACATTCTTCTTTCTCTCAGGATTTTTCATAGCGAAGTACAGAGGAAAGAAAGAGCAAACAATTTCTATTTCTGCTCCTTGTTTTTCTCATGTGGGATGTGTTTGGAGAATTGTTAACCTGGAGTGAGCTCTTGGTTGGATTCTGGTGAAGATTGTTTGAGCCTGATGGCCAATCCAACCCACCTGGGGCTGGACTCTGGAGAAGAGGGTCACGAGTTGTGAGTGAGTTAGATATGGTAGTTAGAGAAAGTAGGTTTGTAGTTTTAGTATCTCCTTTAAATAGTATATTAATGTATTATAGTATAGTTATAATAAAGAAATCATTCAGCCTTCTGAACTGGAGTCAGACATCATCATTTCTTCCCACTGCCTGCATTTACAATAGGATGCTCTCTTACTCTCCTGGAATTTCTACCTTAGCCACTGGTGTGCATCAGTCCTGATGATCTGTCCCCAGAAGTAAATAAGGTTCAACTTCAAAAAGTGCAAAAGAACTTGTCATTTTTCTCTCCAGGTTTCCAGCTGCTTTAGCTCCTTCAGATTATCTCGCTGACCTCTCTGTCAATTCTCATGAATTCTCCCAGGCCCCACGAGCAGCAGGAGCAGCAGCAGCAGCATCCTGTGACATTGCAGCACAGTGTCACCGCTGCCCCTGCCCCCCCTGCCTGCCTTCCCATCCCACCATTCCCACTGCAGAAGGCTCCTGGAGCAGCAGGGGCTGGGAGAAGCTGGGCACTGCCCCACCACGGGCTCTGGGGCTGGTTAACTTCACACCCCATGGCATGGCATCCTGTGGTGGATGGTGTTGGTAACCATCTGCACCTCTCAAAAGGGGCAGAAAAATTGCACACAGAACTCCTCATAGTTGGCCATGGTCAGCAGGTTTCAGCAGCCTGTTCATCAGCACTGATCTTCTCAGGACAAGACTTACCCATTTGCAGTCACCAGAGACAATCCTCAGCCATTAAATTGGAATCACAGACTCAGAGGGTTTGGCTTGGAAAGGATTATAAACATCATCTTGTTCCAGCCCTCCACTATCCCAGGCTGCTCCAAGTCCCATCCAACCTGGTCTTGAAGGCTCCCAGGAATGGAGCAGCCACAGCTTCTGTGGACAGCCCAGTGGAAGGTGTCCCTGCCCTTGTCAGGGGGTGGAATGAGGAGGTCTTTAAGGTTCCTTCCAACACAAACCATTCTATTGTTGTGTGACACAGTTCTGAGCATGAGAGCTCAGCAGCCTCCCCACGTAAAAGCAAGAAAGATTTAGCTTCAAAATATCTTGGCCAACATGAATATCTAATGAGTAAACAAATAAGCACTGGTTGAAATATTTCAGAAAGTTGTAAATCATATTGTTGCAATTAATCTGTTCATAAAAGCCATTTTGCCATTAGTAATATTAAACATTTTTATTTCTGTGAGAATTTTTCATTTTAAGATTCCTTAATTTTAAGGAAAATTGCATCGAGGAACTTCGAGGAAAACAAAAGCTTCCCATTTCAAGTAAAACAAAAGATTAAATTAAAACCACAAATGACATTTGCAGCTTAATAAAACCCTGGCTTTTTATAAATGCAGGCTGCAATCTCAGTGCATGGAAGGGATGGGAAGAGCATCAGGCCCTAATTCTCCTCTGGTCCAAGACCAGCAGTGCAGGGGCTGATCAGGAGAAGCTTCCCACAGGACAGACACCTACAGCCCACTGGTGGTGAGGTCAACCATGATTTAAGAAGGTGAAGGGAGGAGGGGGTGTTTGGGATGGGGCTGTGCAGCAGCAGAAGGAAGAATGGATGTTCTCATCTGGATGTGAAAGGAGAGGCTGGATTGCAAAGGGTGTTTGGAGAACAAAGGGCTGCAGAGGCCAGGAGCAGCAGAGTGCAATCATGTCATGATTTAATCATTTTTATTATCACACCCAGCTCTGTTCTGGCTGTCCTGACTCAGCTGGAACACGAGTGCTCTCCAGGGCCTGTGTGCAACACAGGCTGTGGTGCTCTGCAGCCATTAGCATGTACAGTTATTAATATTAGCTCTTCTTTTCCATTCTGAGTGGGTAATAAAGCATGTTTATTGCTCCTACAACTGCAAACCCAAGTGCGAGCTCTTTCCTGAGATCAGTAGTGCTGCCTACAAGTGACAGGTGACTTTGTGCTGACCTTGGGCTTGGGACAAGCATTTAGCTGCCAGAGATGCATCCAAGAAGTAAATGATGGGAATGTTGCTGCAAAGCTTGTTCTGAGCTGTCAGGTTTCCACCAGGGGACAAAGTTTCTATGCACTCTTTTTAAATTTTTAAGAACAAAATAAATGGAAAAATACTGTAATGTGGGCGTGTTGGCTTGTCTCAAATTGTATTGAGTGCAAATATCTTAAATATGGAGTTGTAAATAGGGTCATGGCACACAGCAAGGAGGCTGTGGAGTGTTTAACATGCTACTTTATTCAAATCAGCAAGTCCCATTAGAGTACATTACCATAATGTCTTCTGTCAGAGCCTTCCCTCCTTGCTTTGGTTCAGACACTCAGCTGCTGTTGGCAGGAGGCATTAAGGACTCTCTCTCACTTAAAGGTACCATCAGCATCAATTATTTCCATTTCAGCTGTGCTGGGGTGGGACTCAGGCCCTGCTCTCTGCAGTTCAGGCCCTGATGGCTCTGAAACCCAGAACATAAAAGCTGAAATACAAACCAGCCACCTCTTCCAGGTGTTGCCACAGCAGTCCTGAACCATGAAAGATCATTTTGCCTGCAGGTGCTGTGTTTAACCACAAGCAGAGGAAATGGTTCACCTGACAAAGATGATTTTATGGCAGATTATAATCAAGGGCTTTGACATGGGGACATGAGAACCAGGAGGCAAAATGGAGAAAGATCAAATATGACCTTCACCTGAACTGAATTTACGTTTCCAACCAAAAGCAGACAGATTTTGTTTTAGTGAGTTTGGGGGCATTTTTATCATTTTTTCCATGAATAAACAACTGGAAGCATCTTAAAAGGCCTGAATTTTGGGAGGGGTGGTCATAGAAAGCCACATCCCTGTGTTGTCCTATCAGCTCAGAAAGGTCTAACTGCTGCAGAGAACCTTTTATCAGAAGGGTATTACAACAAATCTAAGTATCTCCGAACATACAAACCTAAAGCAAAAATCATCCCAGGTTTTCCCCAACTCTGACCAAATTAATGATTGTGGTTGCTTAAGTAATAGCTTCTCAAAATAAAATCCTGATGCTTCTATTTGAGGTGGTTTCAATATCATCTTTCACAGTCAAGCTGATATGACTAAATGAGGCAGAAATGCATTATTTTGGCATAAAAATCATGAAATGTAACACCAAATTTGCATCAGTTTCCAATAATCTCAGAAATTCTCAGCCATTAGGGTGCTGCCCCTTCCCAAATGTGTGTGCTGGTCTACCACAGCCATATACTGGAAGATCAGGTTAGACAAAATGAGTGGCAATCAGTGGAAATCAGTCATATTGCACAGCTCTGTAGCAGGTGTGAGCAGATTTAATTATCTCATGCACCTTTGAAATTTGAGTGGAATTGCAAATCCTATAGTCACCTTTCTAACCTATGCTTCCTACCTATTTGGAACCTACTGTACTCTATTAATTAAACAGCAGGGATTGAAAAATGGACTTGTTGGAGCAAATCCAGAGGCCATGGAGATGCACAGAGGGCTGGAGCTGCTCTGCAGACAGGCTGAGAGATGGGGGTGTTCAGCCTGGGGAAGAGAAGGCTCTGGGGAGACCTTGGAGCCCCTTCCAGTGCTTAAAGGGGCTCCAGAAGAGCTGGAGGGACTTTGGGCAAGGGTGGAGTGGCAGGACAAGGGGGAATGGCTTCACACTGATAGAGGGCAGGGTTAGATTAGATTTTAGGAAGAAATTCTTCCCTGTGAGGGTGGTGAGGCCCTGGCAGAGGGTGCCCAGAGGAGCTGTGGCTGCCCCATCCCTGGCAGTGTTTAAGGCCACATTGGACGAGACTTGGAGCAACCTGGGATAGTGGAAGGTGTCCCTGCCCACGGCAGGGGGTGGAACTGGCTGATGTTTCATTAATGCTTCTTCCAACCCAATCAATTCTGTGGTTCTCTGACTCTATGAAAAAGCCACAATTTTCAGAAGCTGAGATTAGAGTACGAGGGCTTCAAAACATAGGATTTTTATTTCTCTTTTCATAATTAAACACGTGGCTCCTGAAGCTGAAATCCATTTCCTCCCATTATTACGTGCAAGGTTGCTGCAGAAGCAAAGGCAAGCAGGGCAGATGGGCTCCTATTAATAGCAGCTCGCCTGCAGCATCCCGGTGAAGCTGGGGGGGCTTCATCCGAAGGGATTTCCGAAGGGATCGTTGCAAGCCGCAGAATTCAACACAAGAGGGCTCCAGCTCCTTTTGTCAGGGGGAACACATCATCCCAGATGGAGAAAAGAGGGAGAGGAGAGGAGAGGAGAGGAGAGGAGAGGAGAGGAGAGGAGAGGAGAGGAGAGGAGAGGAGAGGAGAGGAGAGGAGAGGAGAGGAGAGGAGAGGAGAGGAGAGGAGAGGAGAGGAGAGGAGAGGAGAGGAGAGGAGAGGAGAGGAGAGGAGAGGAGAGGAGAGGAGAGGAGAGGAGAGGAGAGGGAGAGGGAGAGGTTGTCCAGGAAAAGCCCTCCATGAGAAGTTGTCCAGGAGAAGTTGTCCAGGAGTTCTCCAAGTGGAGTTCTCCAGGAGGAGTTCTCCAGGAGAAGCTCTCCAGGAGGAGTTCTCCAGGAGGAGTTCTCCAGGAGAAGCTCTCCAGGAGGAGTTCTCCAGGAGGAGTTCTCCAAGTGGAGTTCTCCAGGAGAAGTTCACCCCAGCTGCCCCAGCGTGAGGCAGCTCCGTGTCCTCCCTGCAAGTGGAGTTCTCCAGGAGAAGTTCACCCCGGCTGCCCCAGCGTGAGGCAGCTCCGTGTCCTCCCTGCAGCCCAGCCAAGGGTGTGCCCTGTCCCATGGCAGGACAGAGGTGGCTTTGGGGCTCTCTGGGACAAGGCTCCCAGCTCAGAAGACACAAAATCCCTCCATCAAATTGGGGTGCTGCTCAGCTGAAGGTGACCCCAGCTCCTGAAGGGAGGTTGTAGACAGGTGGGGGTCGGTCTCTTGCACCAGGCAGCACTGACAGAACAAGAGGACAGTCTCAAGCTACATCAGGGAAGGTACAGGTTGGATATCAGGAAAAATGTTTCACCAAAAGAATAATAAAGTACTGGAATTGTCTTCCCAGGGAGGTGGTGGAATCACCATCTTTGAATGTGTTTAAAAAAAGACTGGACATGGCACTTGGTGCTACAGTCTAGTTGAGGTGTTAGGGCACAGGTTGGACTTGATGATCTTAGAGGTCTCTTCCAGCCTCTTTATTCTGTGACTCTGTGACTAAGGCCACTGGCACCTGGCCTGTGGCAGCAGGAGAGGGCAGTGACCGTGCCCCTGTGCTGGGGACTGTTGAGGCTGCACCTCAAACCCTGGGATCAGTTCTCGGCTCCTCGGTACAAGAGGGACATTGAGGGGCTGGAACATGTCCAGAGAAGGGAATGGAGCTGGCAGAGGCTCTGGAACACCAGGAGAGGCTGAGGGATGTGGGAGGGCTCAGCCTGGAGAAATGGGGGCTCGGGGGGACCTTCTCACTCTCTACAACTCCCTGACAGGAGGGTGCAGCCAGGTGGGGGTCGGGCTCTGCTCCCAGGGTACAAACAATGGTACAAGAGAAAACAGCCTCAAGTTGTGCCAGGATAGTTTTGCTTTGGATATTAGGAGTAATTTTTTCACTGAAGGGTTTGTCAAGCACTGTCACAGGCTGCTCAGGGCAGTGGTGGCGTCACCATCCCTGGAGGGATTTAAAATTTGTGTGGGTGTGGCACTTGAGGACATGGCTTAATGGTGGCCTTGGCAATGGCAGGTTAATGGTTGGGCTCAGTGGTCTTAGAGGTGTTTGCCAACCAAAACAATTCTGCATTTCTGTGATTCTGAATTTACTAGAGTGGACTTCAGAGGAAGCAAGGAAAGACATTGTCACCCGTGTCTGAAAATAGCCCACAACAGAAGGAAGGAAATGGATGTCAGTCATTTCTGCTGTCCATCTCTCATTTCCCCTTGAAAAATTTTTCATTACAAGGTAAATCTGCTTTCTGGAGGAGGTATTTAGAGCCTTCCACTGCTTTTCTGTGTTCTAAAGCATTTGAACTAAATGTTTTGATTGATACCAGCATTTAAACTATTTCCCTTGTGGTGTGTTCCTAGCCTGTGTATCCAGGACAACAAACATCCCATGGAAGTGCTGCATTCCAGCCAGGAAACTCCGTGCACCCAGTGGGGAAAAAAAAAACAGTTTGCTGGCAATTGACAGTAATCTGCAAAAGGTTTGATTGGGCTAAAAACTGTAGTGAGTTGGAATGAAATCATGCAGCACTTTCTTTACAGGTCATGAGAGTATAATAAGGCTGGATATGAGCAGGGATAATAATAATAATAATAATAATAATAATAATAATAATATACCTAATAGAATTAGGTATTAATTACTAACTTGAAGCACTGCATGAAACATGGCCATGGCACTTAGAAGGACACAGAGTTGGACTCATGCTCACTGTTGCACTTGAGGCAACACAGATTTTAAATACTTTCTGAATATTCTCAACCATGAAGAAAGTCCCAATTCCACTTGTATTTGAATGAGCTCTGGAAGTTGTCTTCATTATCACTCAGTTTTTTTCAGTGGTTTGCCTCTTTCTGGTCTGTATTCTGCACACCCTCACCACCAGAATTGTCCCTGGAAGGTGAAAGCTCTGCTGCTTCCTGCTGCCTCCACTGCAGGAATCATCTTCCTACCCTTTAACAGTTTCCAAAACCCTCTGCTATGGCTCTGAACCTTTAGTTCACAGAAAAAACCCAGAGAAGTGGAGGGGGAGGGCTGAGGGAAGGGCCTCCCCCCCAGATACATCCCCCAGCCATGATTCAATGTCCAGATGAGTGTTGGCATAAGGCAGTGGAGATTGTCAGGATTTGAACATGCTTTTTACAAGGAGGCAGCCCCCGTGCCTCTGGTGGGAGGGACGATGTGCACTTAGCAGGTTGCTGGTTTTATGACATGGACATGTACACATGGAGTGTGTTGTGTCACAGGCCATCTCCTCAGCTGTGTGAGCAGCTGCAGAGCCACTTCACCATCAGACCCATTTGCACTTCATTCCTTAAGAGCTTAATCTTGCAATCCTTCCTACTGCTAGTAGCCCTTACTCACGTGAGTAAGCAGATCTTCCACTTCAGCCCTTGGAGCCTGTAAGCTGCTCCCTGTTCCTAGAAAATCCTCGGTGCCAGGAGGCTTTCCAGCCATAATGTTGTTGCTGTCATGTTCTTTACAGCTATAATGTTTATTCCCTAAAAGCTGCCTCATCCCATCCCCTCTGGCCTGGCTTTTCAGTGGAGATGCTGGCACAGAGCTTGCAGGCTTCAGTCCCGTGGGCTCAGGGGCTTTGTCTGAGGAGCTGCATCCTGTGAAGGGCTGAACATCTTTGTCAGGTCCAGGCAGGGCTAAAGCACGGGCCAAAAGGGGAATTAAACACAGGGACTCCAGTGCCATGCCCTGAAAATCATGCCCATGCTGAATTCCTGCAGACAGCTGGGTATTGTCCAGGCTTAGCTCTGGTCATCAATAATTTGCAGGATTTCATAGCACGAGCTATGAACCTTCCCAATTTAGTGATTCTGTGCAGCCACAAGTCCCTTAAATATCACCTCTGTATAAACTACATGCTCCAACCCTCTGAAAATCCACATTCTTAGTGAAATCCAGCTTTAGAAAATGCAGGTGTTACAACACCTGTTTTTACCCAGGGAACACATTAATGCAATTAACTTCCCAAAGCCTTACTGTATGGGGAGGAGTGTTCATGGGAGCTGTGAGAAACAAGTATCTCTTTTTCTTCTGGTGTCAGAATTAGGGGACAAAAAAGTTCCATGGGTGGTCCACAGAGAAGAGAGGAATCTTTTCCTTTCTTTTTCTTTTTCCTCCTCCACAAACAAGCAGTAAAGAATACACTGCCTTCAGCAGGCAGAACGTCTCTATTGGGTTTTAATTGCACCTTTCAGCAAATTTACCAACTGCTCCTTTGCCATTTATTTGCCAGGGGCTGGGGTGTAAAAGGTGGTTACCCAAAGTGTGCTCTGGGAGGGTGGTGGTACCCAGCCCTGGGGCTTGTTTGACGACATCTGTGCCCTGTCTGAGAGGGATGTTTTAGCCCTGGAAGGAAAATAAAGCCAGGAAGCCCTATGAGGTTTTGTTTTCTTGGTTCTTAGAGAAAGCAGCTGCCCACACTCAGTTGGGTTTGAAGGGAATTGAGTGTTTTGTGCCTGCAATACAAGGTCACAGGTTCACAGACCTTTATGTTTAATTGATGCCTTCCCATCTGCAGGCTGCATCTCCAGGCAGGTATCAGTGACCACACCAGAGTTATTCCCAGTGCCAGTCCCTTTAGTATCCCCTAGAGCTGGATCCCCACTGGAACATGCTGCTGGATGACCTGGGCACCGTGGGAAAAGTATTTTTTGCTCTCTGTTCTCATGAACAGTGAACGTCTGTGCCCAACCCAGGTGGATTTTTGCTCCACGTGAGGAGATGAGCAGCTGGCCCAGGGCCACCCAGACAAGCTCTGTGGCTGGCACAGATGGGAATTGGGATCAGAGGTGCAGCTTCAGGAAGCTGCTTCATCCCTGGCTCTGCTGCTGGCTCCCTTCAAGGTCTTGCCCGTGGCACAGAGGTACCTCCGACCTTCTCTGGGATATTTTGTGTAATTGGGTGTATTTTGTGTGATTTTGTGTAATCACTTCTTTAGGATGAGATGTGGGCAGATAGGAAAGGTTCCTGCTTGCCCTTCAATGTTCATCCCATCACAGATGCCAGAGGGGAGTGAGCTCCATTTCCCAGTTCTGTAGCAGATGCAGATCCAGAGCCCCATGGCTTGTCCTAGGCTGGGGACAGTGTGACACCCTGGACAGTGTGACACCTGGGACAGTGTGACACTCTGGACAGTGTGGTACCTGGGACAGTGTGACACCTGGCCAGTATGACACCTGGACAGTGTGACACCCTGGAGATCCTCTCTGCTTGCCTTGCTCACAGCCTTCAGAGGAAGGAACCTCTGCCCTGTTTATTGCACCATGTAAACCACAGCTGGGGGTAGGGTTGGGCCTTTTCAGGTCCCTTCCAACCCAAACCATCCAATGGTTCTGTGAAACCCAAACTTGGGAGTGGAACCTGTTCAGAGGGGGACTCAGGTCTGAAGTGTTTTTACACATGAAGCAATTGTCATCAACCTTGCAACCATTCTGAAAGGGAATTTGCTGCTTGCTGGAGTGTTGGATTAGCAACACCTTCAGAACTTGTGGTCCCAGGCTGAGTATGACTTGGACCACACCTAAAAAAATTATTTAAGAGAGTAGAAAAATGTCAACAGGTTAAGCTTATTTTTTTTACCACCAGATCAGCTGGATATTAGTGTTGAAAATCTTTTCAGGTGTGTATTTCTTCCTGGGAAAGTTAAGCAGGTACAGGTGTGACTATAGCAGAGCTGGTCAGGGATCCAAGGCAGGTTCAGTGCCAAAAAAAGTTTCAAGGGGCAGCCCCTGCTAGTGCCTTCACCAGAACTGAGAGTGCACCTCTGAGTGAGCATCTCCAAAAGGGCTCAAAGTCCAGGGGTGCCCTGGCAATCTGCCATCCCTCTGGAACATCAATACCACCCTTACCTGAAAGACACCTGCTTAAACCCCTTCCCTGCCTTCTTTACATATTCCTCCAACGCTACAAAATGCAGATTCCCTGGCCAAATTTCTATATATGCTGCAATTCCATTTTAAAAATGGCAAATTTAAAATGTTTAAAAATACAGGTTTGTATTTTATACATAGCTACGTTTTAGTAGTGTTGTGTTTTCAAAACTTTTTTTTTTTTCAATTTCTCCTGCCCTGGATGTGTGTTCAAATGTGTCATTTCCTCCCGAGGATTGTAAATTTTGCACTGTGGGCAAAGAAGCCTCAAAAGAATAAGGTTTCTCAGGCAAAATATCCAGGGGACAATATCTGCTTTCATAAAGCTCTGAACATGCTGTTTGCCATCTCCTAATCTTATTCCTGGGTTTTTTTTGTTTTTTTTTTTTTTAATGCTGCTGGAGACTAACTTCTGGTAGCAAAGTCCTTGTACAGAAAAAAGTGACTATTTTAACCAATAGCCTGAAATCACACATTCTTTCATTGAAAACAGTTAATTAGGAATTGAGCTGCGAAGTTAATTTCACCAAGGTCATTCCCTGTTCTATTGGGTCCAGTGACCCTGTCTTAAGTAATCACGGCATTAACATACAAGGTTATAGCTTTCTTTTCAGTTGATGACATAATCTCTTTAATTGGTGTCAGGAGGCCTGCTTATGAAAGGACCATGGAAAACACCTATAGACTATAATTTTACTTTCCCCATTCACAGAGCAAATGAAACAAGCCTTAAGAATGTACTAGAGGCTCATTACATCTCCCAGCCTGTCAACACAAAGCCCCTCCGTTCCAGCCAAGGCATTAGCAATGATCAATTCTGTTTACCCCCAACTCCAGCCCGTGAACTATTAACCTTTTCAGCAAAACTGGTGAATAGTAAATGTCAGATAATCCTCTCTGAGAAAGTTAAGAGGGTAGATAATGCATTTTAATTGATTAAAACTTGCATGAACAAAAGTTTGAAATATCAACAGGAGAATCCCTCACGATTCCTATTTTTGGTAGGACGTGATCCAACTATTCCGGGTTGACCCCGGTGTCCACTTTAATTTTAGTTTTTCTGAAAGAAATCTCTAAGAACTATACCTGAAAATTCATATCCTGCTTAGCAGAAATTCTGCTTTTAGGAGACAAGATCCCCTTTGCAGCTTGTGTGCTCGGGCTACCCAGGGTGGTTGTTATTGTAGGTTCATTTCAACAAATATCCCTGCAGACCATATTTTAAAAGCTCCAGAAACTAGGTAAAAATATTTTTTGGTGTGTTCTTTTAGGACTTGCTGTTTAGTTTTTTTCTCTTTCTTTTTTCAGTAGTTTGGAACTCTTGCATATTCTATGACTGATCCAGCTCCCTCACAGGGAATTTTATTTCTCGTGTCTATGAAATCTGTCTGAAGCACTCTCTGTATGTCAGAGTCTTAAATTCTATAGTAAACAACACTATATTGTTTATGAAGAAAACAAAATGTATTTCCTCTGCACCACATTTAGTCACATCTTCTTTTTTTCTCTATTGCATTCCTCTAAACCTTCCTCTGTTTTGCATTTTTATTTTTCTCATCTCTTATGGAGGGTTCACAAAACCTTCTTTCCTACTGCTACACATTCCCTTCCCAACATTTCCAGCTCCTGAAGACCTCTCTTAAGTTCGTATTTATCAGTTGAAATAAATTCTTGTATAATTTATGTTTTCTGATTGAAAATAATTTGTTTTGTTTAAAAAGGGGAGGAGAATTATTGAAAACAATTTGTTTGTTTCCAAAGGAGCAAATCCTTTTAAGAGAGAGAACTTGAAAAATTAAAGTCTACTTTTTCTTGATTGTGTCTGAATAACACATTTGTGCCAGGCCTTCCTAATCCTTTAACTTGAATAGATTTTGTTATATTCTGTGTTCTATTTGGGGGGTTGTAGGCACAAGTGGGGAATGTATATTACCATCCCTAGAAATATGAAGTGTAAATTCTGGCCTTTGCCCTTCATCCTTTCCCTTTCTAGGACAGCTGAGGGTGGAAATTGCTGAGCTTGAGAAAAGTCCAAGTGGTTTGTTTTCCTCTGGGATGAAGTTTTGTACCCACCAGCCTTACCCTGGCCAGCTACAATCTCCAGGTTATTCTGTTCTGTGAGCTTTGTGTCATTAATCATGCAATCACCTTCCCATTTTCTCTCAGTTGGAGCACTAAGGTGTTTTTTTCAGTCTTCTCTGTAGCTTTTTGGGGGAGGAATTGCACTGCTGCATTTCCTGGTGCACAGCCACATCTCTTTTTCTGATACTGTGAACCACAGGCTGGTGACAAAATTTTTAGCAGCGGTGGTTTTGAACTGAAAGAAGGTCAAGTGAGATTGAACGTAAAGAAGAAATTTTTACAATGAGGATGGAAAAACACTGGCTCAGAGAAGCTGTGGATGCCCCAACCCTGGAAGTGTTCAAGGCCAGGTTGGATGTGGTTCAGAACCACCTGGTCTGGCGGAAGAGCTCCAGATGATTTTGGGCATTACCACTGGTTCTTCTGGAGTTGCACAGTTCCAGACTCAGCTGGTTGATGTCAGCAGAAAAGCTTGACATGATTTATTGCCATTTTCTGCACTTGTGGAGCTCCCAGGATGCTGATCCTTGGCTGTGTTAAGTTGCTCCACTGACTGGACAAACTGCACCTACTCCCACCCCAGAGAGCTGAGTACCCAGTGGGACTCAGGCCCCTCTTCAGGGATTTATTTTCTTCTGCTGAGTTCTGCTTGTGTGAGCTGCATGGGGCTTTAGCTTCTCTGCCATTACCTTGTCTTAGTCTGCTTCCTTCTGGACTCCAGATGAGACCTGCCAATTAGTCTTGGGAGAGCACTGCTGGTCCAGCTCCCTCAGTTCTCCTGCTGCAGCAGCCCCTCTGTGAGGAACACTCACCCAAACTTCTGCCATGGGCCACAGTAGAGTTCATTGTGCCAAAATTCAGATCTTTTAAACTCACTCCCTTTTCAGTCTATATTTATTTTTATATTAATATTGAGTATCTAGATAATTACTATCTCAGAGCACGGTCCTGACTTGGATGCAGAGGTAGGGATGTGTGTGTCTGGGAATGCAGTAGGGGAGCCAGAGTAGGTTTAGCTTGGACATGAGGAAGAAGTTCTTGTCTGTGAGAGTGGTGAGGCACTGGCAAAAGCTGCCCAGAGAAGCTGTGGCTGCCCCATCCCTGGGATAATTCCAGGCCAGCCTGGATGGGACTTGGAGCAACCTGAACTAGTGGGTGACATCCCTGCCCTTGGCAGGGGGCTTGTAGAGAAACGATCCTTAAGATCCCTTCAAACCCAGATCATTCTGTGGTTCTGTGATACTTGAGTTTGCTGATAACTTACTGCATGGATTTGGGAATAAAACAACTCATTTCCTCAGACAGTGCTGCTTCTTAGCCAGCCAGAACAATTACAAAATACATTCTGCCTTCCACACCTCAGCTTCCATTCAGAAGTAAGGCAGCTTCCCTTCAACACAGAAACACTCCACAATTTTCTTATTTGTCTCCTCTTTTTTTTT
This sequence comes from Lonchura striata, assembly GCF_050655825.1. Taxonomy (NCBI): domain Eukaryota; kingdom Metazoa; phylum Chordata; class Aves; order Passeriformes; family Estrildidae; genus Lonchura; species Lonchura striata. The sequence continues at coordinate 68,597,826 of NC_140707.1, read as the reverse complement.
TTTTTTTTTTTGACTTGTTTAAGTCTTCAGGAGCCCGTCTTGCCCATTTAGCCACAAAATGCGTGTGCGTGCATGCGTGCGCGTGTGTGCTTCCAGTGAAAAGAAGGGAAAAAAACCTACAGGTTTGAGTTTGTACAATGTTTGCCCCTTTTCCCAGCAGGGATGGGTTTTGAGAGCCAGGAGACAAAAAGCATGGCCTCAACAAGCTGAATTTAAAAAAGAACATCATTTTCGTTATGTAGTCAATCTCAATTACAAGCAAATGTTTTCTCTGTTGAGACTTTTCTCTTTTCAGAGCATTATGCAAGGCTCTTTTGTGGGTTGAGAGAAAGGATCAGTGGTCAATAGGGAGCAGAGTGTTGTGTACAGTGGATTTTTGTATCCTTTAGTCTACTACATAATGCGTTTTGTCAGGAGAACAGCCCAACATCCTGAGCAGATTTGCTGAATTAAAGAGCACAGCAGGGATAGGAAACTTGTTGCTAGGTGACTGACAACTGCTGCATGTCACTATCTCTGTGCCGGAGGTTACTCTTCCCTTTTCTTCCACCACTCAGTCTTGCCTTTTAATCTGCATCTATAATTAACTCTCTTAATACAGTGCAGCCATTTCTCTCCCTTTTGCTTCACCTGGTTCCCTCGACGTTATTTAATCTCAAACGGGGAGGATAAAAAACTATTTAATTCTGGTGCTCTGCTTGGCGGGGAGCAGTCGGGCGGTTGGAGCGGCGCGAGGTCTCGTGGCAGGGCTGGGATGAGGTGGCTCTTAAAAGGCATTTCAGGAGATGTATGCTCTTTGTTCATCCTAATGCTCAGTGAAACATTGCTGTGTTTACCGTCCTCTCTAAAGCCTGTTTGTTTCAATTCATCTTAATTGAAACGTGATTGCTTTTAACTGTTTAGGTTTGGTGACCTTCCAAGCTCTTTCACTTGTGTATTTTGCAAAATAGATTTTCTTTATACGAGGCTCTTTCTTCGATGACTGGAAACCCAGGGCTGCATCTGGCCTAGATTTGTAGTGGCAGAAGTCAACCAAACAGCAAGTGTTTACCCTGCTTCTTTTTACTCTGATTTTTGCTCTTATTTTTTTCCTGCTGATCAGCCATCAACTGTATTTGTGAAGGTCTGTGTTGTTCTGAAGATGGATCTGTGTTTGAGAATTACACCCCCAGTTTGCGCCCATCAGTCACTCTAGAAATACATTTATTTTAATTTCAGTTTTTGTTCCAACAGCTAACTCAAAATACAGGGTGTTTGATGAATGTTCTAATTGCAGATATGTGTTTATTTGCTTGGGTTTTTTATTTAAAAAAGAATGACAAGAAAATGTGTTCCACTGCTTGTTCCTTCCACTCTTTCAAACAGCACCTTTTTTCTTCATTTTCTGTGCATGTGTTTTGGGGAAGCTCAATTCAGAAGTTCCAAGGAATTAAACCAACAAAAGCTCTTTTTTCTTCTCACAGGTTTGTAATAAAGCTGCGATCATGGGAAGCGTGCACCTTAGACACTCTTTATACTGAAAATTAGACAGCAATTTAAGAAGAATGGCCAGGCAGATGGGAGAAGTGCTGCTGGTGAAATTAGGTGGCAGTTGTTGCTTCTGGGGGACTGTCCCCTCTTTGCTCAGTGGAGTGCTCAACTTGAGAAAATTAAAGGAAAAGGAAGAAAAAAAATCCCAGAGACTGTTAAGTAGCTGCTTGTAAGCAGGAGCTCTTTCCTCCCCAGTGCAAAAGGTTTTCCTGACACCAGGAGCTGTAAATTGTGTCAGTCTCTATCAGCTTCTCCAGGAAGGGTCCTCTGGGGGCAGCCTCGGCCACAGGAGCAGGTGGATTAATGAGCACCACCTGATTAATGTCCATGAGGAAGATGTTTTCACAAGGGCATGGAGTGATGGGACAAAGGAAAATGGTTTTAAACTGACAGAGGACAGGGTTAGATTCAAATTTAGGAAGAAATTCTTGAGTGTGAGGTTGAGGACACCCTGGCACAGGTTGCCCAGAGAAGCTGCAGATGCCCCGTCCCTGGAGTGTCCAAGGCCAGGTTGAAGGGGCTTGGAGCAAGCTGAGATAGTGGAAGTTTGCAGAGATCATCTGGTAGGATCATCTGGATCCAACCATCCACCCAAAAGATCCCTCCAGATCATCTATTTCTAACCCTCCTGTTGCATCTCAATGGTCTCTCAAGCCCCTTCTAACCAAACCATTCTACAATTCTGAGATTCCATGAGCCTGGACTTCAAGTTTGTAGCCTGGGGATGAGTGGGGTGACTTTTACCCATAACTGTGGTGGAGTCTGAGTTGAAATATTCAGTCACAGATCAGTATTGAAAATCTGGTGATTAAATTACATTCTGTTAGTGACAGGATCAAGCTCACAGCACCACCCCAGCCTCAGGCTCATGCTCTGAGCACAGAACAAGTTCTTGCCTTTCTCGCCCTGACACCAAGGGTGATGGGCACAGAAGTGTTCTGGCAATGTAGAGGGAAGGTCCTGCTAAGTATCTAAAAGGATATCATTTTCCTGAGTGCAAGCCCTAACCCCAGAGAAAGCCCCTGCAGCATCCATTCACGTTTGCCTTCAGCAGCTCCTGAAGAATTACACTGCTGCAGGAAAACAGGCTCTCCAGCAGGACAAGGTACAAACCACCCCCGTTGTCACCCGGTGCCTTTCCTCCTCACATCCTCGGCTTGCAGCTCCCTCTGAGCTTTTCAGATTTTAATGCAGCCCTTGTTAGAGATGCAGCTGTTGGCACAGCCTGTGCCTGCAAAGCAGAGCCCTTTTCAGGCACCAGTCCCAGGCATGAATGGGAGAAGAGCAGGGAAGGTGAAAGGAGATGGTGAGGGAGAAAGATGATGGAGAGGGGCAGCTCCAGGAAATGCCTGCTCCCTCTCACAGCCCTGACCAGTCTCTGGATACAAAGTCCACCCAAAGGCTTTTCCCAGGTGTTGCACATAAAACTGTGATAAAAATCTATGACCCTACTGGCTGTAGCTGTGTTGCCATTGCAAAGTTCATCCTATGGGCAGGAAGATCATGAGAGAAATGGGAGATGTCCCTCAAGGCCAGGTCTCGTGTGCAGCACCTGGAGAAACCTCCAGGCTTCTCCAGGAAGGTTCTTGTCATGCTTTGCCTGTGAAGAACAAGGAGATGATGAAGAGCAGGAGGACATTTATGGCATTAGCTGCTCTGAGGTGACCCCTGCCTGTCTGCTCTCCTCCTCAGGAAGATGAGATTCAATTCCTTCCTGCACTGAGGGGAGTGGATTCTCCATTCACATCCCACCTCTTTCTTTTCCCACCTTGCCACACAATGGATCTGTAACTGGCTGTACCCTTCTTTGTGCAGCACTGGAGGCAGATCACTTGTCCTTGCTGTGGGTTTGTTTTCTAACCTGGAAAAAAAAAAAGTGTGAGGTACCTTCATGGCATACCTGAGACAAAAAGTTAGGAATTGTGTGAGGAATGTGACTGAGCATCTACCACCACACCTGCTTTGCACTAAAATGCAGGTGCCAGTGTGGGATTCAAATAAACTCCCAGGGACTCCCTTGCCAGGGAACATGAAGGAAATGCTACTTACAAAAGATAAAATATAGAGATAAAAATATAGAAGTACTACTTACCCCCTCTCTCTGCTGGAAAAAAACAGGAATCCTAAGGGCAGAAGGACTGTAGAGTCACAGGTCTGGAACAAGCAGCCCCTCAGCAGGGGAAGTTTTTCTTCTTCCAGGAAGTTATTTTTTTTTTCATAGTTAAGAGCATAAATCCAGATTTACACATGTAAATTGGAGACTACAATATGTGTTTCATACCCCAAACTATCCTTGACCCAGTAAAAGGAGGAGCAGGTCTGCATCTCAGCGATTGCTTCCTGACTCGTCTTGATCTCACCTATTAATAAATTTATGGACTCTGAGATGACTCGGCCAGACTGTATTCTTGTCTAAATTTAGCAGTCAATTTGGTTTATTGCTTCAAGGCTGCATTGAAGAAAAATCATCAAAAAAGCATCTTTTTTTTTTTTTTTTTTTTTTTTTTTTTTTATCACTGGGGTTACAAGTGCATTTGTGTGAAAATGGATCTGAGCCTGGAAATACCAGCAATTAATTATTTATTAAGTGCATGTTGGGGATGGGCTTTTAAAAAAAAAAAAACAAAACACATTGCACCTTTTTTCCTCAGGGTTTCTTATTTCTCCTTTGACTGTTTGTTGTCTGCATTTTGCACTGGGTTTGCCCAACAGCATTCCCTGGACCCAAAAAATGCTGCTGGAGACTGTGGGGAGGAAGGGGATGTCTCTGAGCTGACACAAGGAAAAGATGTGCTCTTCATGAGAGACTGATGCTGGAACTTTTTCAGGGCAGGTTTCTGTCATTTCAGGGGCCTATAAAGCATCTCACGTATTTTAATTTGCTCTGCTGAGAAATAAAATTTAATCGTGCAGTGAAATCAATAGGACCAAGTAAAACATATCTGGAGCCATCTGCTGCCTAGTTAGAGCACAAAGAGAGACAGTTTCCCAAATTACTCTTTCAATGGAAAATGAGCAGCAGGTTTTATAACAGAATTTCATCTTGTGGGAAACCAATCAGAAATGCTTTTGTACCCAAACTTAGTGACTGGCTGCATCCCTCATCATCTCTCACTGAGGCTCCAGCTCTGGCAACTGTGAAGGAGTCTGCTGTTTATTTTGATTTGTTTTCTTTTTATTTTTGTTTTGTTTTGTTTTGTTTTGTTGTTTTGTTTTGTTTTGTTTTGTTTTGTTTTGTTTTGTTTTGTTTTGTTGAAGGGAAAAAACCCAGTGGGAATTAGGTTAAGATCTCCCCTCCTTGCCCCAGTTCTCAGTCATGTGAGGAGTTGTTGGTTCAGTGTCTTATTTTAACTCATTTTCAAGGCTCAAATCTGTGGGAGTGATGAAAACTCTCACTGTGCCTCCCCTGCAGTCTCTGCTCCCTCTTTTTGATCAACCACGTTGCTCAAAGTCCCATCCAGATGGGGTTTGGACACTTCCAGAGATGGGGCAGCCTGAGTTTCTCTGGGCAACCTGTGCCAGGGCCTTACCACCCTACAGAAAAAAAAAAAAATCCTAATATTTAATCTAAACCTGCCATTTGTCAGGTTAAAGCCATTTTCCCTTCGCCTATCACTCCACACCCTTGTCAAAAGTCCCTCTCCAGCTCTCCTGGAGCCTTTTAAGGCCCTGGAAGGAGTTCCAAGAGTTCCTCAGGGCCTGGAATGTTCTGTCAAGCCCAGGTTTTTCTTGCTCTTTATTTCAAAACACTTAAGAATGACAGAAATGCAAAAAAAAAACTGTCAAAACTGGAATTTCCATTCATTATTTTCCTGATCAAACATTCAATTCTTTAGAAATGTAATAACCAAACTTATGTTTGTTTATGGAGTAGGGAGCTCTTCTGCCATTAAATTAGTTGTGACATTTTAATGTAATTAGACAACATTAGTGTCAGATAAGATTAATTAATGGACCTTGATCTTTAGTGATTGTTCAAAATTGATTTTTGCAATGGAAATCTATGTTGGATGGAGGGAAAAAAATCATAAATACACCTTTCTGCTAAAATGCTCAGCTAATTGACATAAGTACATTAATGAGAGCAACACACTAATAGGATTATATCAATATTCCCCCTGCATCAGTTAGAGACCCAGCAGAAATGGTCATTAATTATTGCTTTACAGTAATCCTTGGCAGCTTTTGTAGGAGGTGGATTGCCCTTCCTTCACAAGATCTTTCTGCTTTGTTATTTTCCACAGCTTTGGGTCTTTGCTGTTGTTTCTACCAATGTAATCCCATTGGTCAAAACTTCAAGGCTGGGTGCCTAAAATTAGTCTCCTAAATCTGTGCTTTGATAACTGTCCAAAACAGAGTTGTATTTTTTCCTCTCAGAACTGAAATTCCAAGACATCAGGTGAAACATTTAAAATACTGATGTTTTTGAAGTCAGAATGTAACTATGTTTGTAGAGGATTTGCAAGACCAGGAAAGATATTGGTTCAATTCTCACTAAAAGTCAGATTTTCTAAAGAAATATATATAAATATATTTTAACATGTTCAGGCTGAAAACTTTGTATAAATATTTTAGCAGAATTACTTCTGAATTCTGTTAACACTTTTATATCCTTTGTTGGGTTGTATTAAACCAAATGAAAATGTTAAAACTACTGAGTTTTAGGTGCAAGCCAAAAGTAATAAAATCTTACTGATACTTTAGAATGAACTTGGTTTTGTAATGTTAAAAGCAACAGTGATATTTAATCTTTAAACAACATGGGTTTAGTGATCCTTGTTTATCTTTTATGCCAGGTGTTGTTTATCATGTCATTCCATTTATTTTTTTAATCCCAATAGTGCAAAATAAAGCAGCCAGCACACAGGGCTGCTCATAGTGCAGCATTTTAGCCACATTTCTCCTGCTGGGGTTTCCTGAGCAGAGAGTATTAATATAAATATAAATATAAATATAAATATAAATATAAATATAAATATAGTATTTATATAAACTAGCAGAGATAGGGGCTGTAACCCCACTGCTGGGTACAAGGATCTGTCACTGAAATGTGCAGCCAGTTGTTCTCTCCAGCTCCCAGAATCTCTCCTTCCAAGAAACCAGGGGCAGGACAAGAGGAAACAGCCTCAAGTTGTGCCAGGGGAGGTTTAGTTTGGATATTTGGGGAAATTTCTTCATGAAGGGGTTGTCAAGCACTGGCACAGGCTGGCAGGGAAGTGATGGAGTCACCATCCCTGGAAGTGTGTAACAATAGTGTGGATGTGGCACTTGGGGACATGGGTCAGTGGTGGCCTTGGCAGTGCAGGGTTAACAGCTGGACTTGATGGTCTCGTAGGGCTCTTCCAAGGTAAATTATTCTGTGATTCACAAGCCAAGAATGATGCAATTGTTTGTTCATGCAAATGCAGGAGCCAATAAATGCAGCGAAAATGCAGCACAGTGCTGTAACAGAGGTGGTGATGTCTCAGCTGCAGTGGGGCCGTGTCCTTTGTCCCCCAAATTTCTGTCCCCGCTGCCTCCCCCAGCTCACCTCCTCTCAGCTGAGGTGCTGCTTGGCCAGATGTTCACATCTGGACACGGGGAAACAGCTGTACCCAGCCTCTCCTTCCTCAGCCAGGGACTCACCTGCCTCTCTTCTGTTCCTTCTCAGGAGACCTGCAAAGAAATCAACATTTCAGACGTAATTGAAAACAGCCACTGAGGTCCAGGGGCTGGGCCAAGCAGAGTGTGGTTCCCTCAAAAACAAACCAAATGAAAAGGTGAGGTTTTTCCTTCCAAAAATTATAGTGAAGGGTCAGACATGGCCAAACATCAGCTTCACTGCTGAGTTTTTTGCATAAACAACTCAGGTGTTTATTGTGCTGAGCCCTGAACGTGAGCTTTGAAAAGGTGCTGGTGATGACACAAGCTCAGAGCAGATCCAACAGACTGCCAGACTGAGAGAGGGGAGGGTGAAAGCAAAACTTTGCTGCATTCTCAGTCTGCAAAAGACTTGGTATGCAACAAAATGTCTGGGTAGGCAGGTACTCAGAGAGAATGCCAGGGGAGTGTATATAGATATTTACTTTCTCTCTGTTTTGGGTGATGATTTGAGTTAGATCATCATCTCTGCAACCAATATTAGGTGGTTTGTTGGGGTTTTTTTGTTGTCTTATAGCTTACACAAGTATCTTGCATGTGTGCAAGGGAGCATGAGGAGCAGCTGTCTGGCTTTAAAACCACTTTTAAATCCTCATGCAGGGGAGATCTCTGTTCCTTGCTACCTCCAGAGCACAGCCCCATCTCACACAAACACCTCTGCTCAGGTGGCTTCAATAATTTGCCTGGTCAGAGGAAGCCAGGGAATGAGTGGTGAACATTCTCCCATCAGTGGTAAACTCTCTCCCATCAGATGGGAGAGAACACTCCTGCCTGGCCTGCAGATCCGCCGGGACTCGTGTGTGATGCTTCAGAGACCCACCAAGGGCAATTAAGAAAAGTCAGCCTTTAAAAGGCATGAAATATCAGTGCTTGCTCCTGCTGGGAAAAGAGACATTTATCAGTCAAAACAAGCTGAAAGTGGTTTTACTGAAACAGCTTATCTTAGAGATGTCCCTGACTTTATGAGCCATTCCTAAAATTCTCCTGTGTCCAGGACTCCCCAGGCATAAATCCTGTCCCATGGGGGTCTGTGGGCAGCTGATGGACATCGAGGGCTTCCTGCTGAGGGCAGGGGACCAGCAACCATCCCAGGCTGACCCAAGAACAGAGAATCATGGAATCAGAGTGGGATGGGATGAAAGAGACCTCAAAGACCATCTAATTCCACCCCCTTCCCATGGGCAGGGACAGCTTCCAGCAGACCAGGTCGCTCAGAGCCTCACTCGACCTGGCTTTGAACATTCCCAGGGATGGGGCAGCCACAGCTGCTCTGGGCAAGCTGTGCCAGTGCCTCACACCCTCACAGGGAAGAATTTCTTCCTGAGTCCTAAATCATGGCTACCCCTCACCCTCTCCTAGCCTGATCACCTCTCACCCCCCTGCCCTGCTGCAGGAGCCACAGCTGCACTCGGAGACACCCAAATCTCCCTTTTCCCTCCCAGTGCAGGTGGGACCCCTCTGCAAGGTGCCACAGCCATCCCATAGAGCTCCAGAATGACTCCACAGCAGCCCTGAGGTGGGTGGGCTGGGGAAGCAGGGACAAACACAGCAGCCCTGAGGTGGGTGGGCTGGGGAAGCAGGGACAAACACAGCAGCTCTGTAGCCCCACGTTGGGCCAGGCTGATGCAGAGGAGGAGCAGTGGTTGTCCCTGTTGTCGCGTGGTAAGCGGATGAAGGTACCAAGGGTTTTGTTTATTTAAGGTCATGGAAGAAAAGGGTCTTCAAAAACTATTGGAAGTTAGTGAGGGGATGACTTTGTGAAGCACCTGGGGAGGGCTGTGAGTGGTGGAAGGAGGGGAAAGTGCAGAGGAGTTGGTGCACAGGGCATGGAAAACATGGGGGAGAGCTGGAATTATGCAGGGCACAGAGGCAAGGACAAGGAGCTCAAACACGATGCAATAGAGAAAAGGGGAGTTAGTGAGTGCTTGGAAAAGGCTGGGCTGATCCTGGCAAAGACAGAAAGGATTTCAACAGCTCTGTTCTGACTGGGTGTTAGGGAGGATGGAGAAAAGGAAGTTTTATTTAATAACTAATAAGCAAATAATCAGCATGGATTTTTATGTGTGCAGTTTGAAAGGCAGAATTTAGCCCCTTCCTTTGGTTTCTCCACAAACAAAAATTTTGGGTCCTGCTATTTCTGGGAACAGCTCTGGTATTTTATTCAGCTTTGCTGTCATTTGTATTGAACTCTTCTTCCTCTGCTACATGCATGGTAAATGTTTTCATTTCATCTTGACTGAGAAATGCTCAGGACTTATTCTGAGCTCTCTTACTCCAGCTCTATGTTGCTGCAAATCCATCAGTAACATTGTCTTGCCCCCAGTTTTTTATAGATGTAAATGAAAGAAGAGTTAAGCCTCGTATTTGGATCACGAGGCCTGACTGCCTTTTAATAGAAGCATAATGAAACCATCAAGAGTTTTCATTCAATTAGACTGTTTTTCCCTCTGGCAAATGATTATAACACATTCATAGCATAATGGGCAATTACTTCATACTCCTTGTCTGTTGACATCCTCTTAAGCCTGCATTTTCTGTCCCTAACAAAGAGATCAGATATAATTGTTAGGAACTACAAGGAATACATTAAAACTACCAGAATATATTTAAGCACAATGAATATGGATCTGTTAGTGAGATTCATGATGTGCAGTGGCAGATTCCTCCACTCCTTTCTGCTCTGGGGAAATACCAATTACATATTCTTCTATTCCTTCATACATTAACTTCTCCTCCAGTGTCAAGAATCATCTTTGTGCTGAGTGGGTGTTGATTCTACACTGAATCCTGTACTTGTGAATATGAGCCTGAGAGGTGCAATGAGGGCTGCAGAGGAAAGTTTTGCCCCTGGAAGATTTGGAGATGTGTGTTGGTGGAGGATTTTTAAACCTGCAGCTGGAGGCAGGGCAGGCAGGGCGGGGGCAGGAACTGATGGAGTCACCTCTCCTGTGAAGCACAGTGGGTGCTTGTAGCAATGCTGATGTGTTCTTTGGCTCAATGACATTTCTTATCCAGCCTCTGAAGGACATGGAGCTCCCTGCAGTGCTCTGCCACCTTGGGATGTCCTGTCAGGCAAGAGGCAGATGAGTTCAGCTGAGTGGGTGCTGGTGGGAGCTGTGAGTGCACATCCCTGAGAGCACAGAGTCAGAAAAGCTTTTACAGGGGTGTTGGAACTCAAAATGTCTCTCAGACATTCTTAGAGGTTCCAGGCCTTGGTCAGAAGCATTCTAGACCTCAGCAGGCAGCTGGAAACAGCTGTGATTTTGAGTTTGAGCCATGGAATGAATTACCAACTTTGGAGGTGGAACAAACAGTCACAAAGGGTTAGATAGTACAGTAAAAGTAGTCACAAAGTAGAGGGGAAATTTTTTTAGTATTGTACAGGGGGGTTTTAGTACCTGTACAGGGGGGTTGTTATTTTGTACATGGGGGTCAGAAGTTCTAAGATGGAGGAAAGTGGGCTGATCCTGTTCTTCCTCCTTCTTCTTCCTTACCTCCATGTTCTTGGTGATGTTGGCACTCACAGATTGGTTTAGAGTAGAAAAGCACTTGGTAATATAGGTAGTAGGTATTGGGGGAAAACTGTAAACATATAATACGAAATATATCATATAAAAGATAGCAGCAGCCCTGGGCGGGGAGAGAGAAGAAGACAGCAGACAGAGAGGATGTCAGGGTGTGTGTGTGCCTCTGCCTGAGCTGTGAGCAAACCACAGCAGCCCCAGAAGAAAATCTTTCAGATAACTCGCAATAAACTGCCTTGAGACTGAACAACAAGAGCCTGCAGAGTTTTTCTTTAGAAGCACGGTTTGGAGGAGATCTTTTACCACCACGTGAGACCCCAGAGCAAGCCTGGGGTTCTCACACAGGGAGATTTCAACAGGAGAAATCCAGCAGATCCCCACTCAGGAGCAGCAGCCCGCAGGATCACTCTGCTTGCACAAACTGCTGCTGCTCTGGGGCTCTCCTGTCTCAGCACCAGAGATCTCATGGGCATGGCAAAAAAAAATCCCCTTAACTTTCTCATCCTGCTGCAGGGCTCAGGTCTCAGGGATGCTGTTAGTTGGGAGGCCAGGAAGCATCTCCAAGTTGCACTACCACTGGTTGTGGTCATCAAATCTGCAGAATTACTCTGCCTGGAGATGCATTATAGAAGTATTGGCTGTGTGAAACTCTGAGAGACATGAAACTGTGTGAAATTCTGTGGGACATGTACAGGCTTTTGCAGACTGTGGATCTTCACCTAAATTCTTCTCTCCCAGCCCTCGTGGTGCTCCAGCTCATTCCAGCTCCTGGTAGCAGGAGCGTGGCCACCTTGTCACTGATACTTTAAAGGGTGACAAACTGCACACAAAGACACAAACTACACAAAGACCTTCTTCACCTGCCTGGCTTTGTGCTCTTGCACTATCCTCTGTGATCACACACCCGTGACAGGTACAGGAGAAGTGATGCCACATCCTGACACGGTCACCTGGGAATTCGAGCACACTCCGGTAATTCCGACCTGGCCGTGCAACGGGATCAGTTCAGAGCTCAGGAATCACCTCACAAAGAGCAGCTCTGAGGACCAGGGCTGGAGGAGTCACCCTGAAAGAGACATTACTGAGGTGCTCCATCCACAGGGTCAGGGGAGTGGGTCAGAGCTTGGTCTGTGACAATTTCCATGGCAGCAGGATCTATGTCAGGACTAGGTGGGATCTGAGGAAGGTGGCGAGATCAGCGAGCAAGACAAAACCACTTAACCTGCAGGTGTGAAAGACCATTCAAAATACTCTAAGAAGACAGTTTGCCACCATTATGGACAGTTTTGGGCTTTGGGGATGCTTATCCCCAGCTTCTTTTGAAACATCCACATGTGGATGAAATTTCAGGTGAGTTGAGTTGTTGCCTTTGCTGATCTCCAGAAAGCTCTCAAGCAGTGGGGGATTTATCACAAAGTCAGGCTAAAACTGATGACAGGCTTGGGGCAAAGAAAGAATCTGGGCATAAATCAGGCAGATATGTGCCATTGGTTTAGGTCTACTCACTTTCTCTCTAACTTTTTTTCTCTTTAACTTTCAACTTTTACCCACAGAATGGGGTCAAATATCCTCTCAATGTCACCCAAGTCCTTACTGCCACACAATAAAGGTGTTAAACATTCTGAAGGTGCAAATTTAACACCCCAGGAGTGTTAAATCCCTGTCAATGTCAGAGGGGCAGGCAGGGACAGGTCACTGGCATGTGGGGACTGGCACATGTGCTGTGCTGGGAGCCCCTCTGAGCCTGGATCTGTCACCACACTCTTTGTGATGCCAGTGGTGGGCTTTGGTGAAGTGGGGATCCCTTTCCATGCCTTTCCCCCCGTGTTTCTATGCACTTCTCTGTAGAATAAGAACGCAAACATCTGTGCTCCTGCCTGCTGTTAGCTCTTGTCTCTTCTTCCCAAAGGTTTGAGCATTACTTTTTTTCATGTTCTACCTAAATTATCCATTCCATGGCCATTTGTCACAGATTTCATTATTAAGTCAATTACCTGGGTTTTCTGAAATCAAATACCCATTCACCTTCTGTTTTCAGAGTAAATATGAATTTCATTATATTTTAGTATTGTTTAATAGCACCAGGGACACGATGTTTGGAGGCAGCCTGAATTTTGATTCAAAATGTCAGTTCTTTTTCTGAATAGTTCCATCAGCTGGAGACCTTCCCCATCAGCTCTTTCATAAAGCAAAAGGAGACAAATGGGCAGATAAGCTAACCAGGGAAGAAAGAGATATTCCTTCCCTTGACCTAGAAGCCTGGCAGGACCTTTCTTCAATGCATTGTATTATGTAGTGGTTTTCACTATTATGCATATATTTAGCAACAGCCACTCACCAATCTGCAAAGGGTGGTGAAAGATGGAATTCAAGGGAGGAAAGAATCGCCAGGAATGTTTTGTCTCTGCTTTTATATTGCAAAGATTACACTGGAATATGTATGAGAATTTCTCTCCATTGTAACCTGGGACTTCATACCTTTCAATACCTTTGGTATGTCTCCATTAATTTACTTCCTGTGACATTTCTGAACAAAAACCCACTTCAAATTGCTGTCAAGATCAATCCCAGAGCATCTCTAATTATAAGCAAAAGTAAAAAAATGCACCACAGTGTAATGAGGAATGCAGGGACCCACTAGAGAATATACACCTGAATATTCTCATCCTCCAGTTGGAGAAAGGTCAGGAAAAACTTTGCCTAGAAGCTGGATTTTATAATCTCTTAGGCAGGTTATTTTTGCTGGGTTCCTACTTTGCAGTATTCTGGTTTACAAAGAACTTTCTGACATCTCAAGTGCTTGGTACCTACTGGTGTTTAGATTCTCTAATTTAAAGAGATTCTCTAATTTCCCTGCTGGGGAAAAATTCCTATAACTGTGCATGTGTTGTCCTTTTGGTTCAGCTCTCATCTGGTCAAAGGCAGTCCATTCTGAATATTGAAGTTTTGGTATCAATGAATTCAACACTCGATTAACCTGAACCTTCAGGGAGCGTTTGATATTCAGTCGTCATCCTTCACCACCAGTCCTGACCTGGCAGACTCCTTCTGCAAAACTGCAGCATGAATTCCTGTGCAAGAGGATTGGAAATACAGTTTCTGGACACAGAGGAGCTGGTGTTTCTGTGGCCTAAGACCAAGCACAGGAGTCAGCCCCCACCCAGCCAGACTCAGAGGGGAGCTGAAGTAGAGCTACATGAAAATTGGCATTTATGTTGTCTCTTCACTGCATTCAGCACTGCACACATCACAGTAGATGAACATTCCTGTGAAAACTTCAATAAATGGAATAAACCAAGGTGTTACCAGGTGCCCACTACAGACCCTGTCTGTGTTCTTGCATTGTCCAAACCCTGAGTAGAGAGGAAAAGCCTCCAGGTGAGCCTCACACACCTCCCAAGTTCAACAGCTCCAACTGACATTGTTTCTTCAAGGACATTTTTATATTAAAAAGAAAGGCCAGCTCATTTAAAAGGTTTTCAGTCTCTTTTAAAAGCTTTTAGAAGCAAGAAGTGTGTCTCAAATTAATTCTTGGCTCTGTACTAATCCCAGAAATGAGACCTTTTCCTTGGTTATCTACCAATCATTGCAAGCTCTGTTTCAGAAGTGACTGAGAAGTCCAGAACACTTAGTAGATGGAGCATTCAGAGCCCAACCTTTCCACAGGGAGAAAAAGAAAAAAAAAAAAAAACAACTATATTTTTCTTTGTCAAAGTGATTATTGATTGGCTTAAGGCAAAGCTGGGGACTCACCATATGGGGATGTCTGTTATACGATTGGATTAGTGCTTGGACCCAACCCCACTCCAGCTCTATCTCCAGGATCAATAGAAGATGCTAAAGAATGATTAGCCTTGCAGCTGTGTTGTGTCTTGTGATTCTTCTGTCACAGAAGGGAGAAAAAAAGATAAACTGATCAGGGGATTTTGAAAACTTAACATCATGTCTATAAAACACCACTTTATTACTTCCTATATTGGGAATATTCAGCAGTAATCAGCCCCACAGAAATATCAAACATAGGTTTTTATTTAGTTCAGCTTGCTGTTCCAGCCTAGCAGATGCAAACTCTTCGATATTTTGGCTGTAACTTTGCTTGTAAAAATTATCAAAGAATTAGATAAGAGTAATTTCTTTCTTAAAGGATGGAGATGCACTGATTTCACTCAAAAAACACAAATTCATGAGAAAAATATAAAGCTTTCTCTGGTTTTTTTTTCAAAAATATACTACCTTCCCTTTATTCTGATTTTAGAATACAGCACAGGGTTTTTCTGCTTGCAGATGAATGTAGAAAAATAGGGTTTAGTACAAAAGGACCCCCTACCTTCTAATACTAGAGATGGCTTGGGTTACTAATCCCTATTTCTAGGAGCAGATGCTGATTGTCCTATTAATCAAAGCAAATCATTAGGCATTAATTACACTTAGTAACAGAATAATTGCTTGGTTTACTTAAACTGTGGTAAGAATTGTTTGGTGTTTTTTTTTTCTTTCTGAGCAGGATAAGCTTATTTAAATGATGTCACAAGCACACACACAAAGCACAATGAAAGTAGAGCAGAATCTGGTTTGTTTTGCACTTGTGTGAGGTGAGCTGGTCTTGGAAACAGCATCTGTGGGGCTAAGAAAAGACCACTTCAGAGATGTTCTGGCACAAGGGATGATTGTTGAGATACAAGAGAAAATAGTCAATAAATCTTGTATCTTGATTGCTGAAAATGCTGGGAATTGGGGGTTTTTCTTCCTCCCCGGCTGAGGTTTGGATGCTGGGTGATCCAGTCTTTCCATTAGAGCATGGGAAGGTGAGTGGCTCAAATACACCCCCAGGGTTAGCAAAATACCTTCCCTGATCAAATAAGGGAAATAAAGAGCCAGGAGTATGGTCTAACAGTGATTATCATCTTTAGTGTGTTCTATTAGAGTTTATTTTATCTTTTTAAATTTTTTTTTTAGAGTTTATCTTTTATCTATTAGAGTTTATTTACCTCTCTAGTGTGTTCTATTAGAGTTCTATTATTAAATCAGAGTTTATTTACTGGGGAGAGGGAGGCACCTTTCTGAGAGTCTGGTGCTGTAACAAAAAGCTGATGTGCCCAGACTCATGCCCACAGCACCCACAGCAGCTCCAAGTGCTCAGAAGGGAAGAACTCCTGCATGAATGCAGACCTTAAACATCCAAGAGAATGGTGTTGGCTTTTCAGGCCAGCAGCTTTAGAAAGACCATGTCTTCCCTGGAAAGAAGGACTGTGCTCAAAATATCTTTCTCCACCAAAACTTAGAATTGCTTGCACCAGGTTTTCACCTGAAACTCCTGGAGCTAAAATCTCAGCACAGCTTCACAGTGTTTATTCTCCATAAGTGTTCGGTGATTGTGGCATTTCAGTGGCATATGGGTCTGTTTCCAGTGGGAATCCTGGGGTGAATCATGTTTGTGCATTATTAAGATCATAATTCAGCTTTATCAGAATCATGACTTCATGCTCAGAGGATAAGCCTTTATGTAAGAGACACTCAGCTTGCTTCCAGGAAAAGATTAATTGTACCCTGTTCAATATGCAGCTCAGACAACCAAAATATGCAACATCACAACTGAAATTAAATCAAATTAACCAACTTAGCTTTTTCCCTCAGTTGTTCAGTCTAATAAAATATTGGAACAGCCTGCCCAGGGAAGCTGTGGATTCACCATCCCTGGAAGTGTTCAAAAAATGTGTGGACCTTGTAGGGTTAGGGTGTAACAAGGATGGTGACAAAGCCACTATTAACATTATTGCCCTTTGAAAACTAGAGATACTGGGAGACTGTCCAGAGATAGGCCCAGCTCTCCAGAGGTTACATAAAAAAATACATTTAGAGATTCACCATTGACATAAATAAAATAAGACTGGCCCCAGAAACGGTGGCATGGTGTTTACAGCAGTTCCAATCAGAAGTTTATTTAATGGCACTGGCACACCAGGATGTCAGTGCTCCATCCCTTGAAGTGTTCAGGCCAAGCTGGATGGGGCTTCCAACAACCTGCTCTGGTAAAAGGTGTCCCTGCCAGTGGTAGGGGTGTTAGAATTGTCTGTAGGTCATCTTTAAAGTCCCTTCCAATCCAAGCCATTCTGGGGTTTTGTTAGTGGCTTAAGCCCATCAGCAGTTCATTTGGACTCTGCAGTGATCCGTACCCACGTGTGCTTTGGGAAGCAGGACGCTGACAGCTGACGTGGGTGTGGAACAGGGATTGTGCTGCTTCCATGTGCACACACCTCTGCTTGCACTTATTCAGTTTATGCAAACAAAGTTGATGTGCTCATAAAGACAAAAACAGCCAGATCTGCCAGACACAGGAGGGAGTGAGTGAGTGGTGCTTGTTCCAGGCTGTAAGCACCAGCAAGGGGAACAAAACTGAAAAGCAACTTGTCCTTGTCCTTGCTCTGCTTTCCCTGGCTTTGGAGTGCAACCAGACTCAATTAACATTTGACTTCTTATGAAACAAACTCTTCATACAAAACAAATTTATCACATGATAAGTATTGTCACTTGTGGACAATTGTATCGACAAAATAATTTGTTGAAGTTCAGCAGGTACTTCTGACTGTCACAAAGAGAAGGAGAAAGAAGTCAGCTCCGAGCTCGGGGGCTTGGTTCCACCCTTTACAAGAATCCCACCCCAGTGACAGGGACATCCTCCATGTGTAATGCTCTAGGTGTCCTTGCATTCCCAAGAGTATATCCAAGAAGCTGGGCAGGCACAGGTGCTGTTCTGCACATGGCAGCAGCTCAGCTGCAGTCCTTCGTTGCCGTGGGGCCGGCGGGGCTGGAGCGGTGCCGGGGTTCAGTGCAGCCCGCTTCACAAACCAAGAGTGGCCGCCTTGGCCTGCCCAGGGCAGCTCTGCAGAACAACAGGGCACGTTGTCAGCAAGACCAAATGAAAAGATACTTTATGCCTTGGTCAGGCCAGGCCAGTGGCAGTGCTGAGTGCCAGGGCTGGCGCTTTGCACAACAGGGGACTTACATAAGTGGGAGCACACAGACACTCAGGCATTTCTGCACCAGGGTTGCCACATTTCCTCATGCTGACTATCTCAGCAATGGTTTTACTTGCTGTGTCTTTACTTCAGCATCTCTTCAGATCACTGCCCATCTAAGTTGACGTAATCAGCCATTGAAGTCCTCACAATGAGCTGCAAGAGCAGTAGGAAAGCAGAGGTTCCTGCCTGGCAGGACTGGGCCATGTCCTCAGAGTGGTGCCCAGCGCTCGCTGGAGCCAGCACACAGCAGGGAGGAGACACTGAGGAGATAAAGCATTTGGGTCAAAGAACAGTGACTCAGCTGGAATTAACAGGACCCATTTGGGGATCTATTTTCCCACCCAGTGTTCCTTCTTCACGCTTCATGATCCTGTTCTTTCCCTCATATCCCGCTTTCTTGCTTATTTTGTGTTTTCCTGCTTGTCCTCCCCTGCTTGAAGCTCTGCCTCAATGCCCCTGCCTTCACTTCGTGTCTGTCATTCTGCTCCAGATCTTACAACACATGCAGGAACTAAGGCTGCATCCAAGTGGTTGTATCCAAGTGATACTCTCAGCATCTTGAGAACACACCAGCAGTGAGGCTGGAGGTGGCATCACTAAGTTTAGTGACGCACATCTATTTCCCCAATAAGTATTTTTTTCTCCCAGAGGATGTTAAAAAATGAAATTCGTGGCTTAAAGGAGAGGCCCAAGGCTGCCTTCCTGCAGGTCCACTCAGCTTGAGTCCCATTGTTTTGGGAGAGCAGGTGACAGCAGCATACGACCCCATGTTTTTCACAGTATCTTGTGCACATCTCTGACACTGCATATAATGTAATACAAACAGAATTACCAGGGATTAAGGTTTTGTTTCTGCTCCTACTAATAAATGCCAAAATCCCTATTGACTTTGCTGAAATAAAATCAGGCCTTAAGTGACCCACCAGTGACATTTGCAGGGATCTTCCCAAATGCTGAGGCACCTTTGGTACAATGCGCTCGCCATATGGGCGGCCTCCTTTCCACCTCCCTCAGCAGCTGCCAGAAGCTGCAGTGCTGACTGGAGTAATGGCAATAAAAATGGCCCCAACAGAGCCAGTGTTTATGACAGGAAAAACAAGGCTGGTTCCCAGGCCACTGACCTGGCATTTTGGGGCTGCATTGAGTCCTTCATGCTGACTGACACTGCCATGCACAGGAGCTGTTGCTGCAGCCCCCGATAAAAGGAAACATGCCAAGGGCTGGGGATGTGCACCTGAGCAACAGATCCACCTTCCTCTGCTTGAATCCACCTCTGAAAGCACTGAAACATGCAGCTATTGATCAATCCTGCCTAAAGTCTTACTACAGTCTCGGGGCAAGCAGGAGGAAATGTGTTACATCTCGGGCTAATTGTCAGTCTGTCTCTTTTTCACCCTACAACTTTTCCTTTCTTGCCATTTGCCTCTCTTTCCCTCATCAGATTTGTTCTTTCATCATCTTTCTAGATTGACAAGCACTTGAAAGTACACTAAACACTTTGAAAGCTGCTGTTTTTCAGATTTTATAAATTTCTCCCAGCTTAAGTTCCTAATGACAACTCTGCTCAGAGCACAGCTCATCAGGAACACTGATCTAGTGGAAATGGCCTGGTTTGAATTTGGAGCACAGTGCCTTCCTGAGATATCCTAACAAAGTCTGGCCAATGAGAGGAATTCCATTTTATTCCCAACTAACGCAATTTCCAAATGTTTAGGAGTGAGTTTAAAACTTTCTCCCTTCTGCAAATGCTATGAAATTAGTGAGAATTTTTTATTCTTTGCTATTTTAGTAGATAATTTTTTTTAATGGATTCTACATAGCTCAGACTGACTGGTATTGCAGGGCATTGATTATGTTTGGTTTCCAGTCAAGTTGCTTAGAACTTTTGGGAAGCACTCAGCATTTTATCATCCAGCCCTTCATTGTCTGCCAGTCTTTTTAAACTGTGAAATGTTTAAGGCCTGGACTCTTTCATTGTGTGTAACACAATAAGGCCCTAAATGAAGCTGTGCCCTGTGAGCACTCTAATATAAATGATAATTGCTGCATGGCTCTCCCAGCTATAACTACACAGTAATTCAGACACATCCCTACTTTCACTGATGGGGAATAGGAAGGATTGATCACAAAACAATCTGTCAAGTCATAACAGCACTGATGTTTTCCCAACTAGGAGTATGTACACAAATATGTACCCAGTTCTCACCTGCAGTGATTTAAAAAGTCAGCTGATTATTTTATTTGGGAGCAGCTAATTGCATAAAATTAAGTTTTACTTAGTTTTTTATTTTTAGTTTATTAATTACATGATTCCTGAAATCTCAGCCACATTTATCAATATGATCCAGCAGTGACTGCTGTTTTCTCTTTCCCAGACCTCAGCCACACTGATTATACTTCACAGCTCCTCGGGTCTACATTCCAAATAAGCACAAGGCAGTTAGTTGTGTGCCTTGATACTTATTTATCATTTTGTCACGAGAGTGAACAGCTATTTTAGACTGCAATATAGTAAATTTTCTGTTCTCTCTCCCTATTTTTTTTTTTCAATATAGAATCACAGAATAATGGAATGGTTTGGCTTGGAAGGAATCTTGAAGACCATCTAGTTCCAACCCCCTGCTATGGGTAGGGACACCTTCCACTAGACCAGGTAAGTCCATCCAACCTGGCCTTGAACAACTCCAGGGATGGTGCTCCACAGCTGCTTCAGGCAAACTGTTCCAGTGCCTCAGTAACCTTAGGGTAAAGAATTTCTTCCTAATATCTAATCAAAATCTACCCTCCTTCAGCTTAAGGCCACTCCTCCTTGTCCCATCACTACGTGCCCCTGCAGTTTGCTGCTACAATGATTAAACTGTATTCAATATTATAACCCTCAGTAACAGAACTGTCTAGATAAGGAGCAGTGCTCCAGCTGGGGATATTTTATAGTTAAATGTTGTCTGTGTGGGTCATTAGGCTATAAAGCTACACTGGTGACAGAGTCACTGTACTGTGACATGTGGCAAAAACAGGTAATAGAAGCCCACACCTGTTTTAATAACAGCTTTCACTCAAGAACTTGTAGAGATCTAAATATTTCCATAACACTACAAGCTTCCAAGAGATATGCTCAGTGTAGAACTTTTATCTTCCCTGCCTAAAAAACCAAAACAACAAAAACCAAAACAAACTAAAGACCACCCATCAAACCCAAACAATATCTTATCTGAAGTTGTTCTGCACAACTTAACTACTACCAAAAATTTTACCAATTCTGGGTATAAGTAGATGGCAAATAATCCCATGGAATTAGCCTTGTAAAAGTGGAGACATGCATTTGCTGCTCCTAACTTCATTTTGTAATTTACAAAGACAATATGTAAGCACTGACTGTCAACTGTCAGGCTTGATCTGATGATGATAACAGAGAACTTCACTATTTCTGAAGCTCTGGAAGAAATCACTAACCCAGCAGCACTCCCTTGTCAAAAGCATCACTGCAACTGACAGAGTAATCCACAAAAGACAGAAAACAGAAATTTGAATCATTATTTTACTCTATGCCAATACTTGCAAATGATAAAAGCACTCTGCCCAGCCTTTGACAATCTACTTTATTCCAGTAATGTCAGCTCAGATAAAACTCAACAGAGGAAACTGAAATATATACAGCATCCACTGGAGCATCCTTCTCTTTTTTTTTTTTTCCTTCCTTTTTTGTGTTGCAAAGTGTTCTCTGATAAAATATTGATACTGCAATATGTGAGCTAGCTGTGATAAACATGCAAGGCAGTGCATGCTGCTCCCAGCCCTACCCTGCTGGAAACAAGGCACTCACAAAAAAAAGATGTGTGCCTCAATACTCTGACCCTCTACTTCTGCTCTGGATCACAGAGATTCCCAAGGTAATGCCGAGGAAATTGTGGTAACACAGACATTTTTCTGCTTTAGAACAATCTGACCCCAAACTCTGTTGTTGTGTTAATCAGGATTATGGATGCTCAATGACTGTGATAATGTGGCAAAACTCACCTAAGGACCATATATAATTGCAATGCAACACAAGACAAATAATCCAAGTGTCATATTGATAACCAACAAGAATATCTCAGCACTACTTAAAAGAAAGATCTGGAGAATTCATCTCTTCTGTCCATCCAAGTATTGGCTCTTTCAACAGTTCTTCCAGAACTTGTCACTACAATTGGTAATTTTGACATCACTCTGTCTACAAGTGATAGAACAGAAAAATCTACCCAAACATTAATCTCCCTGTTTATGTGATCAGAATGTTTCTCCTGTGCTAGAAATTTATTAAAGATCTGGTTTTTGGAAAGCTGGGAAGAGCACAATCTGAAATGAAGTGGAGGTTTACATGAAGTCATGACCTACTTCACAGAAACAGCTTCTTTTAAGTGCTCTGGCTGGATGGCCAACATGGGCTCAAAAGCACCCTTGAAGGTCAGTGGTGATTTCCATGTAATCTGTGATTTATATTTTTTTTTTTTAATCAGAATTCAACTGTTCTTTAGTTTCTGATGATGAGTCACAAGTATTAGGTCAAGAAGAAAAATTTTAAAAAGTCTAAGAACCATGGCACTGCATCACTCTCCTTCAACAAAACAGCAGCAGTGGTGACACTGAGTCTGCACTGAGCAGAGGTGGTCAGGCCTTAGTTTAACACCTCCTCTCTAAAGATCATACTAGTAACAACTTGCATGTTTTCCAAGAGCCTTTTCCAATAGTGAGGGAGAAAAATTAATAGGCAGCTGCCTGTGATAACTCCTTCAATGTATGTAGAGTCAGATACACGAGTGGTGGTGCTCATTGCCAAGGGAAAATATCACCTTGAAGAATGAATTGTGCTCAGGTATTTTTTAAGCCCATGTAGCACAATTTGAAATTGCATTGTACAGCTTGGGTAATGGCTAGAGTGTTTCAGAGGCTTGGCACCTCCCTGGAATGCAATGGAAACAGCACTTCCAGGGGTTTTGTAATCATTCAGAAACATTTTTAACCACTTTTTACCCATAACTTCTGGACAGGAGCCCTTTGCAGCTGTGGCAGTGAGCAACATCACTGACCACAGCGTCAGGAATTTAGTGGAAATAGTTAAAACTTGCCACACATGTGCCTCAAGAGAAAGAAGAGAGCAGCAAGAGACCACACTTAGCTCAAGGCAGTCCTGCTCTGGCAGAAGGGAACAGATGAGAACTGCAAGCTCAAAACTGAGTTTCAGTCTGGACTGTCAGCTTCCGAGCTTCCCACCAGTCATAACAGCTGGTTCCCCACTAGCAAGAACTTTTTGTAACTTGATCCTCTACTTCTTTCCCTTCCCCAAGACAAGCCTCAAAAGATTATGGATCAAGTCCTGTGCTGTATGAAATAATTTTGTGCATACTTTGTGAATTGCGGTATGATACAGAAAATTAAGTCCATGTTATTAAAATTTTTGACACTATTTCTCCTATGGAATTATAACAGTCAAAGTATTTTCCTTTTGTGTATGTCTAAACATTCTCTTAGCATGGTGATGCCCATCTTTTGGTATTTCTTTCATACCCTTGCTTAATTCTAATGGAATCAAAAAGAAGCTACCTATTACTGCTGAACTCAAGTGATTCCTGAAAAGAAAAAAATCTGGGATGTAGCAAGGTGGGGGCAAAGATTTACCTTTCCAAAGGTAACATGTTGCAAGTGCTAAAAAGAGCATCATCTTCACATCAAATCAAGCAAGGTACAGGATCCAAGAAACAACGTGCCAAGAGGCAATTTCTCAGCAAGATGTTAGCATCAGAACACAAAGTGATGTGTCTGGAAGCAGAACTGCTGAGCTGCAAACAACCTGGGTGTGAGTCAGAGAATATTAGGACAGTGCCTGTCCACCAGGAATACAGACTTGATCACATGTGACTTGTGTCAACTCTGGAGACATCAAGAGCAGAACATAAAAGCAAGGCAACAGAGATATTTCTAAATGAGCCATTCAGCCTCTAAGCCAACGAATCTAGCAACAACTCAAGTTTCAGGAGGAAAAAAGTCAGCATTCTAGGTTTGTGTCCCACTGTTAGATCCTTCATTCATTTTTCTCAAGCAAAAGGTCACCAAAACTTAGTGTTTTAAATCATGAAAAGACACAATCAATCTCCTTTCAAACTAGCCCATAACTTTGAAACCAGAATCCAATTGCCTGTTCAGGCTCATTAGTGTCTTTGGATCCTAATGACCCACTCAGTTGCAGTAAATGAAAAACTAATCCTTGTTTTATGCCATTGGCCCAAAAGGATTAGCCAACTCTTGCTACCCCTGCAATCAGCCTTGCACTGGGGGGATTATGACCATCTAATACTGTAAGTCTACACATTCCAATCTGTTACAATATGTAGCACTTAAAGCTTATTTCATTGAAATACTTAAACGTATTAATGCTGTAGTGTAAGATTGTTTTCTTAGGATGCAGTGATTCACCTGCCCCTGCCCCCAAAGGCTGCATTTGCCCACATACAGGCAGAGATGCCCTGTTACTCCCAAAACAGAGTTTTAATTATGTTAATGGTCTTGAAATGAAAAATTAAAACTATTTTTTCCTTTGCATAGAGCCCAGACTGGGGATGAAATGATGTATAGGATTTCTATGGGCTTCAGTGCTGTAATTTAAGAGGTAGTTAGAAAGAAAGCCACTACTTACCTACAATGTTCTCTGATCTACTCTAACTCCAGGTTTGTACCACTTGTACCACTGCAGTTTTTCCAACTCAGAATTGTGAGCAACCAGAATCAGCAAGCAATCAGATGAGCCTACAAGGTCATGACATAAACTTTTTGTTTTCCTCAAAGTATTCCCACATTGCCATTGACAATTCAGTATAGTTAAGAGATAATTTTAACATTCTCAGATGCCCTATCCGTACAGTTTTCTGATGTAAAATATAAATAACTCTTGTGGTTTTATCACCTTAACTATTATACATAAAAGCACAACAAAATTTGTCCTGCAGAGTATTATGCTGGGCATATGCACTTAGAATTTATATTCTTGGACTGAAGTTACAGAAAATTCATAAATTGCTCTGAACATGAAACTTGATTTTTGAGTGAGAACATTTTGCTGAATGCTTTATTTCCTATTAAAAGTGGTGTCTGAAGGCATAAAACAGCAGTACATTAAAATAAATCTTATATTCCACAACCCCTGGAAGTCATTACAATAGTCTTTACCTCATGGTAAATTAATTTTTTAGTGTCAAACTTATACAGCAGTTGCTTATTTGTCAGCCAAATATCCCTAACTCTTTGTAGACATGCTTTACATTTACATATCAGTAAATTTAGATGTTATGTTACTTTAGAAATTGAAATAACTTTTTAATGGAAGACCACTGTGCAGGACAAGGCAGATGTGTAGAAATGCTCTCTATGTTATTTCTGATCAGAAAAAGACATTTCCATATAGCTGTTATTTCTGTGGGACAAATAAAACCAAGGCATCTGTGTCTTCCTCACCACTGCAGCAGATAACAGTGTAAATTTCATTACCAAACTTTTTAAAAGTTTTTTACACAGCAAATTCAAAATTTTATTTATTTGGGTATCATTATATTTCCTACAAGGCTGGTGACACAAAACATTTACTATTAATATTTATTTAACCTAATGGAGTGTGGCATATTAGCTTTTACAACCAAAATTTCAAGTGAAGTGGTTTTCTGTCAAAAGCTTCATTAAAAACCTGAGTGGAACAGTAAAGATATCAGGGCTCTAAATAAACATTTACCTTCTGGTTAGGATACTCTTGTAAGATTCAAAGTCCAATCGCTGCCCTGCTTATTTAAGAAGGATTTTTGCTGTTAGTACCTTTGGGCTTGGCTGTGAGCCTGAACTCTGTTTTACTCTGTGCAATCCAAGGAAGGTACAAGAAGGCAGCCCCATCTCCAAGGACTCACAGCACAAGTGCACGGTGTCACCATATTGTCACTTTGCTGACAGCTGCACAGCTTTTCAGGGATTACAGCTCCCAGCTGCTGCTGCTTCTGGAGGTTCCTGGGCTCCAGCTCAGTTGCAGTCACATGTGGGATGCCTGCAGTACCTGGTTTTTGCTCTCCAGCAGCCCTTGCTACACTGACAAGAGAATCTCCCTTCACTCAGCTTTCAGGCTAGAAATGGGTGTAATATGTAATTGGATGAGTGTGTAAAGGGCAAACCAAACTGACATTGGGCAGTGAGAGGTGTACCAGTGTCAGCAATCCATTAACACAACTGCTATTGATTTTATAGGCATGACCAGGGACCATTTCTAGGTGAATTTGACAGGTACCAATGAAAAAATCCCAGTGTGTGTTTATAAGCAGTTCATGGTCTTAGACCTCAGAAAAGTATCCCAGATGCTGAGAGGTTGCCTCTTCTGAAGTAGCTTTCTCTGCTTTGTTATTAATCAGCCTATCCAATTTGTGTCAGCAAACATCCAGCAAGACCTAGGATTGTGGTTTCTCCCACTTCAGCCTGCAGCCTTGACGTCTACCCTGTAACATCTTAGGCATGGGTAACAGAATTCATCAGGAAAGGTCTTTGGTTATGGGATAACTGAGCAAACAAAATTAAACTTTTGGCTTTCTAAATGATCTCAGAATATCTGTCAGCAGTGTACCATAAACACTGCTCCAAATAAAAGCTAGAGACTCAAACCTGACTCTGTCTTAGGTTTTTCATATTGACAGGTATGCAGGAGATTAGAAAAGCTGGGTCTCACTTCTCAGCAGGATTTCACTAAAACTTCCTTATTCACTTCCAGTTAAAAAAAAATATCAAATCTTCACAAATCTATAAGCATAAAATGAGTCCTGAGATATTTAGGAAATTGGCAGAAAAGAAACAGTGGCATAGATAATCAGGCTCTTGGTCATTAAGGGTTTTGGAGGGCAGAAGAGGGGAAGGGACTCTACTCCCCTTAGGACTTGGAAGGGAATGAAAGGGAAATGTTAAGTATTACAACTGTATCATTGTTCCACTTCAGATACTAAGAAATATCTACAAAACTTTAACATAATGTTAATGAAAATGTTTATTTCAAATATTTTATTAATCAGCTGTTATACATAGAATACTCAAGAGCATTGTCTTTAATTCAAAGTCAGCTTTAACTGCTACAACAGTCATTCTTACTAACACAAGTAATTTAATTTAAATCAGAAGCTTTCACAGACATTGACTTAACGATCTACCCTAAAATGATACTTGTTTGTGAGTGCCAATTTAGCAAGAGTTTAATAACAGTTCATGAACAAACACATTTCAAAGATAATGAAGAAAATCTCAAAACGTGTGGTTGATGAACACACATTGCAGCAATTGCATTAAGGTATTCTTACAATAAATGGAAGGAGAAGAAATGCGTTGTACTTTAACTCAAGAAACTGGAAACATTTGTCAAGGCTAAGTAGGAAAAAAAATTAAAAGGAAGTCAAAGGTATTCAAAAGAATGTAAATGGCTTTGTATTTTGTGTGGAAGAATGAAAACCTTTCGTAGAAGGAGACTGTGATGATCTCTGATCCTGTCCAAATGCAAATGAAAAACTAACATCATCTTTTCCATCTCCAAATGCATGAGAAGTTGATTCCGAGGGGAAGGGAAAGACAAATGCATCCTCATTTTCTGGTTTCCCAAAGAAGCTTCCTATGTGGAATACATATAATATTTGTTATTAGATTAAATCTGAGAGAATACTGCATTCAGCACATGCTTCTTTATTAACATATTGTGCCAATATCACCCTACTGTTGTGTGTTTATTGCTGCACCAGAGATGGTATTTCCAGGGGTTATTAGAATTGACATGGAATAAAGCGTGGAGCACTTGAATGGTTTAGAACAACAAAACACTTCTGCATGGTACCTTTTGCAACAGAGGTATTTGCAAACAGAATCTGCAAAAGTGTTTACTTAGAGAAAAATGTGATCAATCGTTGAAATAAGTGGACTTTGTCTTCTTTGTAAATCCTCTCATTTTGCTTTAAACACACCTAACACGATCCCTATTTCTTTATTTCTCATACCTTTTCTTTTCCATGATACATCAAACATTTGAAGCCCAACATACAGGGCAAGATGTAAGCTAAAGACAGTTAAAACACAAATGAGCACAATAAACCACTGAGCTACATTATCACAACTGAACATCCTTTCAGAGAAAAGAGCTCTGTTAAGCTGGATCATGAGCCTGTCAGTCATAGGAACACAAGCAGAAGAGTACATCTGAGTTTCAGACTTACCAATATCTTCATGTGGGGACAGAGAGTTCAGGTTTCCCACAGAATAATTTTCCTCTGTCTGAAATGTAAACAAATTTTTTATTTAACAAATGAGAAAGGCAAAAAGTAAACTTTAATGCTGATATGTATTTGCTTTAGTGAGAAAAGCACTGTCTCAGTGAATGTCAGCAGTCTTTACAAAATCTGGATTTAAAGGTATTTATCAGTCCCTATAGTTGCAAGGTAACTTCTTTGATCAAATGGGTTTTATGGTATTTGCATGCAGCTGCAAACACCCTTCCTCCATTCTTCTAGGGAAAAAGAAGACTGATAACAGTCCAAAAGCTGACCCGACTTACTGCTGGTTTTTTAAACTAAAAATATTAAAAATTATTCAAATCTGCGACATTTTATAAAATCACCAAGCAACAGCACAAATAATTCCTACTGAATAGGGCCTCATATTGGGAGAAAGAGTAGCAGGATAACCACTTGTCACTTTATAATGAGTTCTTAGATTTAAAATAGATACTGAAGTCCCTCAAAACTCTCATCTAACTTCAAAGAATCCCAGATCTGCTAGATCTGCTACAGCCTGGTAAATTCTTGGTTTCTGCTGCTGAGCAGGCACAACACAGTGTGGGCTCTGACAGCACAGGGTGACTAAAAACCCACCTCATTCCTAAACAATTCACAAACCACACACCAGTGTGTTCTCTCCTACACACAGTTCATGATATGAGATATCAACCACAGGTATCTTGCCAAACCCAGAATAAAATGGTGCTTTCGTTTCAAAATCTCTGCTTCAGCTCCCAGCCAGTAACCACAAGACTGAGCACACCCCCTGCAACAGGAGCTACCTGGGCTCAGATCCCTCATTTGCATAATGGATTTTGGATCCACAGTCCCCAGTGATACCTAAGCCCTGTCCTACGTACACATTTATCCTGGATCCATAATTATCTACCTCATAGCCCAGGAGAGGAAAATTAGTCTAGAGCACTGGAGTTAGGGAATCTGCAAAGAAAATGGAAGACCTGGATTCCACTCCCTGATCCATTTAGTTGCCTGCCTAGCTCCTCCATTTGAGTATAGCTAATCCATATTTGCTGTTCAGTAACCCTAACAGACTGTCCTTTCTTCCCTTCTCACTGTTCTTCACTTCATTAAGACAAAACCACACATGAGAAGCATGTGATTTGTGAAGTCTGCTAGAGAACTTGAATTTTGCACTGTAACACTGAACCAGGAGCCTTCTGGTGAACTGAGTCACTGTATATTTGCACATGATCCATATGAGAGAGATTCATTCTTGGTTAGAAGTCATCATAGAGGGATTGTCAGGAAAATTGTCAGGAAGGGAATTAAACATTTTCAAAGAACACCAAGCTTAAAAGTAACCAAGACATTTAAAAAATATTTGCTGCAAAGATAACCAATCTGAAAAACTTCATTCAGTGTCAATGCTGTTTTGTTTACACATTTTGCTTTGTGGAAATGTAATATTCACAATTAATCATTTTTACCTCATCAGATGAATTTTGTGCTCCAAACAGAGAAGAACCAAATAAATTAAAGCCAGGCGACTTCTGGGAGAAGTTCATGTGAGAAAAGAAAGCAGGAGATTTTGATGTTCCTTCCTCACAACCTAAATTTTGAATGCTGTAAATACAGAAAGATATAAACTATATTAAGTTTTTAAATTACGTAGATGGCTTTTTTTCCTTCTATTTTTTCCTGTTTCTCTTTTTTCACTTTTTTTACATCTCCATAGCTTCCATCAATAATTGTTTTTTTTATCACAGAACAGATAACACAATTCTTTATAGTAAAGGGAGGTGGTATTCTTACCAAATCCATGCCCTCTTAACAAAAAAATCAAAAAGCCTGTTAAAGATCTAAATCAGAGCGATAAATATTACTGCAGGAAAAGACAATGTGCCTCATATATTTCTAAGCAAAGTACTGATTATTCAAAACAGCTTCAACTGGAAATAATACTTTAAGAAAAAACACTTAATAAATACCAAGCATAACCCAGGAAAAAAATTCTGAAAATTTTCAGAAGAGTTTTCTAGAAAATTATTTCACTAGTATCTTTCAAAAAGAGCAGAAATACTTATACAGTAAGTGTGAATACAACTTTTTGCTCAGAATCAAAACAAAAGTTGAAATCATACGAGTCAAATATAAATGTTTTTGAGAAGTGTGGGTTTTTCCCCTTTAAGTCAGGTGTTTTAGGAGCTCTTAAGAAAGGTTCTGCACTGTCTTCTTCTGTGTCAGGATTATCTTCATTTGGCTTAAAGCCTGTGTGCACATCCTATTAAAAATAAATAAACAATGTTTGTAACATACAACATTTCCCAAAATATCATTAGTCCTTTTAACTATAAATATATGTTCTCTGTTACTTAACTAGGTTATTTAACTATAAATATGTTCTCAGGAGCCAGCACTGAGCCTGTTTATTTATAGTTCTGTGCAAGAAGTGAGTTTTAAATGAAGACTTTTTTCAAAACGTTTGATCAGCTCACATAAATGAAAATTTTATTAACCCATTGACACTTTACCAATTTCTGAGACTTGCTTCTTGCCAACTGAATCAAATATGTCAAAATACTTTGACTAATCTAAATAAACTTTTTATTTATTACATAAGAAATGCTTTTCTTACTTGAGGTATGAACGAACAGTCCATATGCTCATGTGCTTCTTCATCAACATGTTTGGCCTCCTGGCTTGCTGCACAAAAAAGACAGCACTGCCTGTATTATAACAGCATTTTAAACAGACACATAAAGATGACATTTTGGGAGAGAATCCTTGAGAAAAGTTCACTAGCTTGGCATTGCTAATGGTAAGGAAGTGTTCTGACTGTGGTTTTCTTAAGAACCCACTTTGTGGCTCTGTCCTAACAATTACCTCTTGTTCTGCCACTCGTTGCTGTCAAAGCATTACTCATGCTGCTGCTTGTGGTTTGGTGTGTTCTTCAAACCTGCCCATTGTTCCCTGAGAGTGCTGTGTTTGTCTACCCCAGCTATTACCCTCTGAGAGTGCTAATAGTCAATAGAAACCAGGTGGAAACAATATAAAAAGCACATCCATGTGACAGTGATGAAGTGTAGTTTAAAGAACTGGGCAAGAGTCAGGATGAGAAATGAGAAGAAACATTATCACACTTTCTGCTGTCAGAGTTTCTACTCCAAGCTTCAGACTGTGCTATGTCTCAGGCACTGTGGGTTATGTTTCTATGTTTCAGTGTTCTCTTTGTAAAAAAATCTAGGCTATAATCTTTTCCATTTATCTAAATTAGAAGTTCTATTAGAAAAACAAATACTTAAAGTGCAGCTCAATTCCTTGTAATTTCAAAAACTACAGATGTATTTGTAACTACCCTGACTTTTTTCTGTAAGCATTCTGCATGTTTTTCTCCAGTTAATTTTCATCTTTAATAAACTTGATCTGATTCTTCAAGGTACCTAAATTACTGGGTTTATTATATTTCTTTTCTTTGCATTTTCTCATGCCTTCTGGCTAGATGCTAAGACTGGATTTCATTTTACAATGGTAAGTGCAGACTAAATACCACACTACTGAGCAGTTAATTCTCTATTTGAATTAGGACTCTGACTCTCTGCCATACTCAAATTTTGAGCCAAACAATCAATGTGAAAAATAAATGCAAATTGTGGCCCTCTCAATGCCAGAATGAATATCTGGTCCCTAGAATATCATAGTTTATAACTATATGATCCAACCTTGTATAAAAAAAAAAAAAATGACAGTAGTACTTTACCCATTACTTCATTTTCACTCTCAAACTGTTGATTGGAAGTCAACTGCTTTGGAAGATCTGACAGTCTAAAACACAAAGTTTAATGTTTGTCTAAATGTGAATTATTTCCATAAACCCCAGCCTCAAGAATGAAAACTATTTTATTAATGAAAAGTTACCTGAATTTCTCTTGTTTTTTTATGCTTACTATTGATGGAACTTGGGTGATTTGTGGGCGATTAGTCCCTGCAGTGTCAATAATAATCTAAAAGACAGAAAAAACTCAAATGAGGTAGCAAGTGCAATTGTCACTTCAACAATATCACTCTGATTTCTCCTTAGACTGTGGAAATCCCTTCTTTTAACTGGAAATTAAGGATCAGACAATGTAAAAACTTTTTCTTTGTTTCACCTGCATTTTGACAGCATGGTACCCTGTATGTGCTAATTTTTTAATGAAGTCTTAGTCACAGCACTGATAACTAAATGTGATTAATTTCTGTAACACCAATAGTGCAATGCCATTTACAAACTTCATGCAGATTTATTGCTGCTCCAGCCTTGTTGCTTGTGCTTGGGAGCACAGAAAGAGCTGGGGCCAGGCCTGGCTCTGCCTCTGAGCATCCACATCAGTCTCAACCAGCACAGGTCTCATGTGAGGATTCAAAGACTGCAGAAAACATGAAAATACTCCCACCTCAGAGGCTTTCATCAGAGCAGAAGCAATCACTCTTCTATGTAGCATATATTTGTGCCTTATGGGCAGGGCGAGGAATCTATGCCTCAGCATCAAGTAACACATTATTTTACAGGGAGTGTCTAGTTCTTGTTTATTTTTAATTAAGAAATGTATTAAACTGAATTCTATTCAGGGTAGGGGACAAAAGAGCTGGTTCTGCAGAATCTGCCTGCCATTCAACTCCTGCAGTGTACAGTACACCTTTACTGAAGCATAGCAATCTTCTTTCTTCCAACCTTTGTATTTTTCCTCAGACTCCATCTTCTTTTCCTTGTTGCCATCACCCTTTCTTAAAGTTCTCTTAACCTTGACTTACTGCTTCCTACAATTGTCTAAGTGCAATTCTAGGTCCCAGACTCCCAGCCTCATCTCTAGATTACCCTGGCAACAGCCCTTCCATCATTCTCATCATGTCCAACCCCCTAAGCCAGTCACGAATCAGAGTTGCTTGAAATTTCTTCTGGTCTTGTCCCACTCAGTCCTGTCACTGTCCTTCATCTTGTCTTGTGATGAAGGCTTTGTCTTCCACACAGGCACCACTCTAAACTATTTAGTGATTCACTCACCTCAATCTTCATTTCCCTTGTAATCCTTAAGAAAATCTCAACTGGTTATGCTAACTTTTTTTACCTGATTTTTTATTGTCCATTAAATCTTGATTTTAAATAGATCCAATGAGCTGTCCCTTAGAAAGATGGTTTAGAGACAGAAACTTGCCCAAGTTCCTGCGCAGCAAACACAGTTACAAACTCTTCTACCCCTTATGGCCTTACCTCCTCTGATTTCTCCATTTGATACTTTAACAATCTATTGCTCCTATGAATGGTCTCACATTCATAGGA
This sequence comes from Lonchura striata, assembly GCF_050655825.1. Lineage (NCBI taxonomy): Eukaryota > Metazoa > Chordata > Aves > Passeriformes > Estrildidae > Lonchura > Lonchura striata. The sequence continues at coordinate 68,564,525 of NC_140707.1, read as the reverse complement.
ATCACCATGAAACTATTGGTGATTTTCACAACTTTGCAAGTTGTACCTCCAGCTTTCTTCTGGATTAGTTTATTTTATTTGAATAAAAAATATTGTATCTGAATAAAGCTACAATTCACTCCACCATTTCAAAAATGTCATAGTAAATATATTCTTATGGGAGAGATATAGAAAATAGAGTTGTAGGCTCCTGCAGTGCACCAAGGAGTGCTGTTCATGGTTTTATTCCTGTCAGCCCAGATTTCTGTTTCTAGTCAAGCCTCACAATGGAGCTGTTAGCTGTGGGCTGTCCTGTACACTCAGTCCTTTATGAAACCCTTCATTATGGAGTAGATGACTCATGATTCATCAGTAACAGAAGATTCTGATTCTCCTTTGGAATTCCAAATATTTGCTACATACAGAATCTACAGAGGTGATTTTAAATCTCTGTTATAAAAAAGGAATTGGTAAGATGGTCCACCTCGATTTTGGCTTTAGAATGCACTTTGTAAGAACATAGATATTTTTAGAATGGAAAGGTACCAAAGAAAGATTTTTTTTCTGTGATTACCAAGCAAATGCAGATTATCATGATTATCAATTTACAGTGCTAACAGGTTTTATGTAAGATACAATACCATCAAGTGTATTTTAAGTGTTTTAAATTTAAACAACCACATAAAACAGACTATATAACTTCTTATTTTTACCAGTGGGAGAGCAACACACCTGTGATAAATTTTCTGCAAGACTGGAGGAACTGCTGGTGGCCACTGAAAGTTCCGCTGCTTTCTCTTTTTCTCTTCTCCCTAAATTTACAAATATTACATAATATTGTCAATAAGATGAAGTATCCAAAGCAAGGCACTGTTAAACAGAATTTGGGAACAAACCTTATAAATTTTCCTTTTAATAGAGAGCAAAAAGAAACTCATCACAAAGTATGAAAGTATCAAATGAATAATAGTTGTTTAATATTTACTGTACTTACATTACTATTTAATGCAAACAGTATAAAGGTATTTTAGATTTGAGATCAAATTGTTTTCAGATGCTTCTGACAGCACACAATGTGTGTATCTGTCATGTTACTTTACTCATTGCACAGATAAGGGAGAAATCAGACACACAAGATTTCCAGAACATAAAAAAAGGTAAGCACCCAACTTCCATTGACAGCCTGGCTTCAACTATAAGTAGTTCAGCAGTTCACTAGATTTGTTATCATCACTTTGCCATTCTTTTGCACAAAAACAACCCAAAATGCTCACTAAAGTCATTGAACACACTGCACCTGTTTCTGGTCTTTGCTTTGAGGATCTAAAACTCTGCACAGACTGGACAAATTTCCAAGGAATGCGTGGGACATGCAATGTTTTATAGAGATGATGTTTCTCCTTTGGCAAGGATGGATGTTCACTCTCTTCAAACACCCTAAACAAATTTAAATTAAAAAGAAAAATTAATCATTGCAAAAGAAAAGAAATTATAAAATATAACTGCTTCAAATAAGTGGAATTCTCAAGGAGATTGGATGTTGTCAACCAGTAGCTGATAAAAATGAGGTTTTCTTTAAATAATATCAGAGAGAGAATATCTCTGAAAAAGAAGCCATAAAAGGAGTAATAAGCTAATCATAAGGACGTTGTTGGCTTAAATTTGTCAGTACCAAAGAAAAGTATTAGTATTGTGGAGTTTTACACTTTAATCAAAGTGCCTCATTATTGTAGTTCTGAAATCACATTTTCACATTTAAAACAACTTTTTCTGTCTCTGAGATTGTCTGGAATACTCACACTACACATACACAAAAGAGAAAACTGCAGCAAGTGTTTTCACTTGTGGGGTAATTATCTGTGTAGGGTAAATAGCCTTTACAGCACAGAAAGACAAAGGTTAGCAGAACAATGAAGAGTAAAGTGGCTGTTTGGCACAGGAACATTTACTATTTTTTAGAATAATGAGTTCTATTTTATTTTCTCTCTGGCATTCCTGCTTAGTGCCTCTGTGCTTCTAGCTACAACATCTGGTTTCTAGTTGACTGAACAATGCTGTTCGGAACAAATGAAGATCTGAGTCAATCTTTTTGTTCTTCTTGGAATTCTCCATAAACAGAAATAAGATAAAATATAGGATACACTTGATAAGATAGTGTGGCGTAAAATTAGCAACACTAATTAAAAAACACCACTGAGAAGTACTGGCTAAATGTAAGGACCTGACACATTAAATTCATATGCATACATGTGAACTGTGTGAACTGTGCTCTCATAAAACCCTGAAAGCACCTCAGCCAAGTGTCTCTGATGAAAAGGACATTATTTTATCTCTATTTTCTCTTGCAGTTACATTTATACCTGGTGCTGTGCTGGACTGAGACTGAACAAAGTGTACAAAACATCTACCACCTAAAAAACTGAAAACCAAAGTAAATCTTTCAGTTACATCAGTTCTAGATAAACCTGTGTTAAGAATGAATACTACAGAAAACAAGATGTGTGTGGCTGGTGTATCTGTAAATTCAGATGCAGGGAGTCAAAAGCAAGGAGAAATCAAAACAGAGATAAACACAGAACTCTGGCTTGAAACTGTTTCACTTTGTTCCAAATGGCTCATTTTACCACAATCATCATTCAAATATCAGTTTAAAAAGGCTACTGTGGCTGAGGTCATCAGTTAGGCTGCCATAAATATGGGGAGTTTGTGGTTTGAGGTTTTTTTTTGCTTGGTTTGGGTTTTTTTTAAGAACTTAGGATGCCAAACTGTTTTTGAAAGCTCCTGGAGTTCTTGTACTTCTGTAAAGCCTAGCAGACAACACTATAGTTCTAAAGACTTACTCTCCATTAAATAAAAAATTCTCTTACAGTGTGTTTCTATACAGAATAACATTTCAAAGGAAGAGTTACAAACCAAACTCAGAAGTTCCTAAGATATTCATAACAAAACCTTCCAAAAGAGCCTGCAGTTAAACTCTACGTGTATGCAGTACACCTGCTCCCTTCCCTCCACAAAAGCAGTATTGAAATATAAACCATTAACATCTTCTCTGACATTAATTAATACTACTGGGAGAAAAATAAAACTGCATCATGAAGCTCAAGACAATCCAAATTGCAGCAACAAAAATAATAACTTGTCTTTTTTTTCTACTTCATTCTTAGTAGACATCTGAGTAGATAAAAACTCTTCATCCTGATCCATACTGCAGGGGTTTTTTAAAGTGCAAAGAGAAAAACAAAATAAATTGACATTTCCTTAGTAGTATTTTCTTCTCTGTAGCATAAAGAAACCCAAGGATTAATATTAATTTCCACTACAAGAATCAAGTGTATCTCATTATACATATGAAGAATCACACCGCTTCTGTGGTATTTACAGTTGCTGAAACCACATTCAGTATTCTCATCAGGAGCATTCTTTTGAGTTGGCTCTTCATATATGTTTACATTAGATATCCAGAAACAACTTAGTAAGTACTTTTCTAAGATTTGTATTATCAAGTTTTTGCTTTGATCAGTAGAAGTCAATCACTTCTGATGCAAAGATGCTGCAAGTACTGCAATAATCCACCATTATTGCAAGTATTGCAATAAATCTCTTTTATGTGAAGATATAGCAAAAAGCTTTCATTTGGAAAGTAAGAAACAAAATTAATACATGACAAATAGGAAAGGAATTTCAGAGTCCTGGAATTAAATCTCTCCCAACCATTTTACAAAAAATAGAGAGTGAACACTATATATGCCATAGCACAGCTCAACTACCAGCCTTTCTATGTAAGAAATGGAATATCTAATTGAGAAATCAAGGCCAGAGCTTCAAAAGAGTTGATCCTGTGTGGTGATTGAGGAGAACTCTTGCTTTGAAAATTAAACTGTGGTGCTTGTCAAGGAAATTAAACTGTGGTGCTTGCATGTAACTGGTGAGCTATGAATCAGTGTCAAGAGCTTGTAAGAGCAGAGGAATCTGTGTTTTCCACTCCTTACCAGCAGCTGGCCAGACCCAAGTGATGCAAACAATGTTCCAGGCTTTTTAAAGGACCAGTCCTCACTGCCATCCTGCTGCCCCGGGCAGAACATGTATATCAGCATGTATTAATTGGCTTGTAAGTTGGCTTCTGGGCTTGAAGCCTTCTAAAGCTTTTCATGGATATTAATCTGTACAGTGTTCTGCCCAGTGTTTTCATTCCTCTCTTTAGTTCTTTCCCTTGGTGCTGCTGGTTTCATGCTGGTCTGGACTACTTCATGGAGAATCACAATACAATTCCCTTTTATTTCTTCTTCTTTTGTGACAGAAGATGAAGATATCTCCCTTCTTCACAAAGATTTTTTGCTCAGTAGTAACTTTGTAGTGGCTGCTGGACAGCTCAAAAGAAGCTCCTGCCTTTGGTACCCACATTCTGCTGTTGTATTTTTGCACATTGCTTTTAGTTTGCAAAGGTTTTATTTCCTATGGCTCATTTTCTCAATACACAGTTTCTGTGTGGGGTTTTTTTCCTAGAGGTTTTTTTTGTTTGTTTATTTTACAGCTTCATAATACACCCATTTTTAACACCAGTAGTTACTTAGGCAGTCACTTCCACGCTTTCTAGTGAAGGCTTTTTTAATACACTGATGTCAGAAAAGATATTAAGAAACCAATTTCATGCCATTTTCTACAAGCCTTTATGTTGTGGAACATACACAACTTCAGGTGAAGGTAGAAGCAAGACTCCATGACAGGAAAATAAATGTACAAATGGCAGGTCTGGAAGGGCACCCTATGGACTCCTTACCACGAGGAGCCTCACTGAGAGATTCTTACACCTCCTACCCAGAGCATGGATCTCTGCCTCTTACAGCAGGTCTTTAACTGGTATTTTGTGTTCTGCAGACTGAACACACATGGGTTTCTTCAAAAATTCAAAGAGAATGCTTTCCATCCTTTTTTTTTACCTTGTCTTAAAACCAGGGGGATTTCTTGCTTCCCCATATTTCTGTTCTTGCCAATTACAAAAATCTTACATGAGAAGGTAAAATGGGTGCAAAGGCTACACCACAAAGAAATGATCACCTGTGAAAAAAATCTTAGGAATTACTAAAATTACATTTTTTATAGATATGTTCCACTAAAGGCCTATTTAAAACCTTAAAAGTATTCTTTTTCAAGCACACCATAATATAAAATCACTTAGACAAAGTCTTTCAGATACCTTTTTGCTTTAAAATGGATTTTGGTCTAAAAGTGCCAGCTCAACAGGAGATATTTCAACATTCACAAGGACTCCAGATAAGTGCAAGATAGTCCTCATGGTGATTTTCAGTCATTGTAATTGAGCTCAAATTAAAGTGAGTCCCAGCTGTAAATGATCACTGACCAATTTACTAAGCCATTAATCCTGTCTATGAAACTTTCACTCATGCTTGTTTTTAAGAACTAAATTAAGAGTTAAATTTCTTAAGTAGTTCAGAGGTGAAGACAACTGACATGTGGAACTCTGACTTCTTTTCCAAAGATATATATTTAGTAGAGTTAATGTTATTTTATCTCTGACTGCACAGTCACAGTAGTTGCATTAAAAACTACTCACACAGATCTCTCAGCAGTAGCTGAGGAGAAAATGCTTCTACAAAGTATTTTTATAGCATGTGTCCAGATACATTGAGCTTCCAAGAATCAAAACTTGTCACTATCTTAACCCCCAGAAAAATAAAACTTTTTAAATTACATAATTTAATCACATGACCAGAATTAGAGAAGCTTGCCAGTCCTTATTTAACAACAATCTGTGTTTTGTAGCAGTCTTTGTGTAAATACTGATGTAGTATTCTGGATAAAAGCAAGGGAAAAAATAATTTTGAAGTGTACCTTTCTTTAAATTTTTGTGGCTTCTCAAGACTTTTCTGATTTTTTCCTTCAATTTTTTCAGAATTATTTTGATCTTCTTTAGTCTCTTTGAAACTCTTAAAAGATAAAGAACAAACGGCATAAAAATTGACAAAACTTGAAGTATTTTAGCTACATGCTGCAAAAGTTTTCTAAACCTGATGGCTCAGTGCTCAGTAGTAGTTTTTGTAGCCAAAAGGTTATGAAGAAATAAGGAGAACAAGGTTAAAAAGAGGCAATATTTTTTGTTGGATCAACTGTAACTACTGCAATAAACACAGAAGTTTTGGAGCATGGGTCTAAATGTCAGGACCTGGAGCTCTTTACATGGTCTCTTTCACAACTATGAACAAATTCATCACATCCCTTCTTCCTGTCTGTTTACACAGCATAAACCACATTGGGAACTTCAACCTGGATCTAGGAGTGTCAAACAGGATCACAGAATAGAAATAGAAAAAACACCTGTGCAAAACATGCTGCTATCAACACGAGGCAGTAAAGGAGTCCTTGATCATCTGCTCCAGGCAGATGGATAAAAGCACCCAGATGCAATGCCATGACATTTACTAAAATTTTACAAGATTGGGCTACTCAGGCTTAGAAGAGACCTTTTATAGAGGAGTAGGTCCAAATTCTGTACTGATAAAATCCCTCTGATTCTCCCTTTGGAATCAGCATTTCTCCTAGTCAATCAGCCAGTTTTATTCCTGGGTGTTACATACCCACATATGTATTTTGGTGAAAAAAAAATAAGGGGAGAAGGAATTTCCATTATTCTTATTGTAAAGCATACTTAGTTAAATACAAACCCTTAAAAACCTAGTAGGACCTGTGAAAGCTGCACACTCAAGCCCTGGGGCTCACTGAGGAGTGGCCCTGATCTATTTTCAAGTGTATTCTCCTGAGCTGACACCAAAGTCATCGTGGCACGGTGCCTTAGCAGAAGCTGCAGAGAGGAAGCTGTAAGAGCCTTCACATTCATGGACCCCTCTGCTCTAAGCAAACACGTGTGGTGCCACAGAAATGTAATTATAAGGCTGAGATCATCCTGTTGGTCTGTGAGCTTGAAAATACACTACTTTTTTGATGTTTCAGAAAATGTAACAACGCTACGTATGACCACATATATAATACATATTTATATAATTTAAAATTAATATACAGTTACCTCTTTTAAGCAGTCAATTTTTGTTTTTAATTCTTCTGCTTCTTTTTCCAGTTTGATGGTTTCCTGTGCAGCAGCTTCAGCAAGCTGCAAGGTTTCCTGTGTTTTTTTCCTCATAGAGGCACTTCCATGTCATGGAATATATTTTACAACAATGTATTTTTTCAAGCAAGGGATGCCATCAGATCCCTGACTTCTCTATGCCATAACACAAATTCTAGAGGTACAGGAAGCTCTGATAAATCTGCATTTCCTTGGCAAATCTTCAACTCTAACTTCTATTAAGCTTCTCCTAAATGAAGCAGTTTGATGGATATGTTATTAAATGAAATTTTGTATTCTTTCTCCAAAATGCTCACATAAATTCAAACTGAATAGCTGAATTTGACCTCCAGTTTTCTCACAGAAAAATGCCAATGCTGCCACTCTAAACATAAATAATTACTGTATTTTCTAATAGAAAGTTGTGATAGGTAAATATAAAACTCCTTTCCTGACAACTGAACAAACACTAGAAATCAAGGATACATGTGTACAGCCCAATCATTTATGGATGTAAAAGGAACAGCCTCTGCAAAGATAAAATTTGCTTTCAGATCATTAACTAACAAATCAATTTTCTTAAACAAGTACAAGACAAATTAATAGATCAGGAACATTTATCTTGGCTTAGTACAGATAACAACAATTGCAGTATAACAGTAATGGCATTAAAAAGAGCATTGAAAAGTGATGCAAATTAAATTTATAATTTTGAGAGGCTCGATCTAAAGAAATCTTTTAACTTTTTACCCCAAGAAGTTCAGTGACAAAGCTCTCCCCATTACATTTATGGCTCAGAGGAAGCACTATCAGTATGTATAATCTAAATTCTTATTTGCTACAGGTTTTGTTTTTTTTTTTCTAAAAATGGTGTGATGAAGAGAATATATTTTATTAGCTTAAAGGAAACTTCAGAAAATTGGAGGTTTTCTGCATGACACTTTTGATGTGCAGTGCACTGCCAAAAGACTTTATTACAAAAGCATTGACAATAGCAGTACCCAGAATATCCAAGCAAGCATCTTCTTTCCATTTGTATTTTTCAAGGCGTTTCAAAACTCTCTTTTGAATTTCTTCAACTTCTTCCTTTTTTTGGTAATACTTCTGGGCAAGAGCAGTTTCTGTATATTTTTTGCGCTGTTCCTCCAAAGTCATTCTACACTGGGTTATGAAATCCTCATATATTTTCCTATAAAGATACATGCAATTTAATTATTTTCCCAAGAAACCATTGTTTATAAGAAAAAAAAAAACATATAAATTTGTGGCATCTGCTCAGTCAGTTTGCTGCTGTCATAGGAAGAAAAGTCAGATTATATTTAATATGGCAATATTTGGCTTTAATTTTTTTATTTCCCAGCTATATTCAAGGAAGACTGTGCTGTATGTAACAGAGAATAGTCATGATGTAAAAACCAGCCAAATCTCCCTGTTCTGAAGGGAATGTAGACCATACTACATTCAAAGGCAGCCTGGTAGATGACAAACGTGTTTTTGCCTGTGTAATTATCATGAAACTCATGGCAGGCCAAAGTCTCTGCTGGTGCATGTTGGCACAATTCCATCAGTTTCAGTGGAGCTGGATCAAAGTCACAGTGGAAGAGAATTTGGCCAAACCTCCCATATTTAGAGCAGTCTGGTGCAACACTGGACTAAGAACTGCCTCCAAGGAGATGCTGAGTAATCTCTGTTTGACTCAGGGAAGCCTTGAACACACACATCAGTCACACTGAAACAACAGGACTATTCATACTTAAGGTTAAGCAAACACTTAAATGTTTAAGTGGCAAAGAGCCAGAATGTTCAGCTTCTTGTGGGGATGCCTTGTAAATTAATGTTACACTAAATGTAACTTCACTGACATCATGTGAGCACATAGCTATGAATTACTGGAGTAGGCAACATCAATTAATGCAGGAAAAGCTTATGTGAATAATGAAGAGGCAATTTTTTTTAAATTAAATTATTAATACACCTAAGGATTAGCAAGAATTTCCTTTATGGAAAAAACTATGGTGTATAAAAGCAATTAAATCCAGAAACCCATTTCTTAACCTGCCCCTACATTAAGGAACAGCTTGCAAAGCACATGGGACTTCCCTTTAAGGAACACATTTTATCTCAAACTGCTATTTATCATTTAACTGCAGCATGACTGAAAGGCTGCACTTGAGAGTCCTGGCTGCCCACTGGCTGTGCCATGTAATGGCAGAGAGAAAAACTTATGTCTAAATTCAATACAAAATCTTCTGCTCTTACAAAAGGAAAACAAATTCACAAGGCAAAACACAGTCAGATTCTAATTTTCGAATCAAATTACACTCCAAGCAACAGTTCCTGTTAAATGGAATGTTAAAATTTAGGGGAGAGAAGTTGTAGGTCAACACTGTGAATTGATATTTCCCAAATTTCACATAGAAAATTACACTAATCTATGTGGTTTTCTACACAGGTGGTCTTAGGAATCTAATTTTTTTTTGTTTATTTAATATTTCTGTATACTGTACAAATTTTTTCAGATATGAAATATGAAAAATATTCAGTTCTATTTAATTAAATAGATGTTACAGGAATAACTGATCAAAAATAAATTTGCTAATAAACTCAGAATGCATTACAAATAGATTTAAATCATAAATATAAATAAGTAAAATAATTTGTTGTAACAGGTGCATTTCAAGCTTGTGAATATAATCCTAAAACTTCATATTCTTTTCCCAAAATCTATTTTTCAAAGATAATATTTGTGGCCATATATAGTACAGTAGTCTTGAGTAATCATGACTATTTTTAATATTTTCTCCAAGTAATTTACATCCTGCAGTTCATGCAGATAACACAGACTATGTAGAATTCACCACTGTTCAGATTAAGTTTTAATCTAATTACAGCAGGAAAAGGGCAGCGCTCCCAACCCCCTGAACATTATGTGGATAGCAATTTATTACTTTTTCCTTCTTCATATCACTTATTTTCAGGATTAACTTCCAGCTCATAAATGCATTCTTATATGTTCTTGAAACCAATAACAACAAAAAAATGTGGACCATTTTATAAACCTCCATTATAAGTGCCTAATTAAACATGAACTGATCTGCCCATCTTTAAAACACATCTTTCCATCTAAAGCAGCATGTCCTCAGTGCCCCCAAATGCCAGAAGAAAAAGAACATTCAACTCATAAAGTTCTAAAGACACTTATTTTTCTTCCTAATTTAAATATCTAGAATTTACTGAATGCACATCTTGCTGACTTGAACATATCATCAAATGCTTTCATGCAGAGAGACTATATTTGGGGTATAGTTTTAAAAAAATGCATGAATTAAATTTATTTTGTGATTTGTACTTATGATGTCTTACAATTAAGCTCAGGAAAACAGATCAAACACTTTCATGTTGGAACTGAAACTAGTTATCTAAAGAAGCAATTTAAAAGTAATGCTTCTTTGGCTTGTCAGCTCAAATTAGTGAAAGCCAAAAAGGCTTAATCATATACTCATAGAAAGCCAATTTAGCCTTATTTTTCACCAAATTTAGAGCTCTGAACAGGAAGAAGAAAGATAAGCTACTAAGTGAGTTAATTAAAGGCTCTCAGGCATGCTGTTTCTGCTGTCTTGGGCAACTGGCAAAAAGAATGATTACAAAAATCTCAAAGCCAATGTTTTAAATTACCTAAATTTACAACTCTTAACTGGTATTTAGTTATCTGGAGGGGTCTGCCATGACTTCTGCACCACAGGGCCAGCAGCCTCCAGCCCCTCACAGACAGAGCAGGGCAGGTGAGCAGCCTCCCTAAACTGGAGATCAGTTTTACTTTGTTCAGTAAAATTTTGGAGGGCTACCTTGGCACAGCACCTTTGAAACATTTATGTGAGAATCTTCAGGGTCTGTTTTTATTTCATTGACTGTAGGCAGCTACATTGCACAATTCATCATTTCTTTTAAATGCCAAGTCTAACTAATGAAGATGAAAGATCTGATATTCCACTCACTGAAGAGAATTGAATTTGCAATTAATGCTGACTAGAAGCCTGCCCACAACTAGTCTTAAAATTATTTTAGACCAGGTTTTCTGAGCCACTTACTCATTTTTCAGGACCTAAGACTGAATTTGAATGCTTTGTGGTTATTTTGAAGAATATACAACAGTATACAAAAACTTGATTTGTATATTCTGATAATGCTATGCAATTTATATCCAAAAATAAGGAAAATAATAGAATTATCTGAATGCTTCTAACTGTTACCTGAAAACATTAATTGTTTTTATTTATTGGGCTTTTCTTGAAACTATAGGCAACTGTACGATGTTCTGAAAAATTGTAATAGGCATTCGGGAAGCAACAGAGTTTCAAGAATTCGTATTTTATCATACAAAATAAAATATTATCTCATAGTAATGTAAACAAAAAATTCTTTCAATTATTCAGTCACTTATAAGTGACCATAAACTGAAAAGTTTGCAACAATTTTTTCCTGCAGACAGCACTAGTTTTGCAGATCAGTTTAGTCAGTACAACTGCTAGACACCTTATCTCATGTGATCATAGATACCTCTCGCTTTCTGTAGCTTCCTCTAAAACTTTCATTTCAGTTTTCAAATATTCTCCATGCTCTTTAAGAATTGTATAGGTGGGCTTCCAGCTGTGGACAAAGTAAACAAAAAAATAAAAGTATATTAGTGGTCTTTCTTAGTAAAAAAAACATTTAGAAAAGAAAAGGCCTAGTTACTTTAGATAGCTTAGAAATGATTTATTAATTTTTTGAAAGTTAAATACAAATAGGTTTAGTACAGAAATCTTTTGCAGGCATACATTTATTTTATTAACATTTTAAACCTGCAAATTCAAGAAAAAAGAAAATATTTAAAATTAAGAAACATTACAAAGCACTTTTTAAGAAATTAATGGAATGAACTTCACAAGTTTTTTGAGCTAATGCTAAGTAATCTAAATCCATTTTAGGTCCTCAACACATCACCATCAATAAATCCTTTAGATATGTTGAATCTTCTTGTTGGAGACACCCACAACTTCATTCTCACCAGTATCACCAGCACCCATCTCACACCTAAATGCAAGCAGCAGTTACAAACTCAGAATTCCCTCCATTTGGTAAGCAAGTCCTGCTCAGAAGGCATCAGTGACTTTCCTGCAGCAGGATGCTGTAGATGGCACTGAGGGCAGAGCAGCTTCATGGAACACTCAGGACTATTGGAAGAGCAGGACTTTCTCAACATCCAGGCATTAGAGATACCTCTGCCTTGGATATGGGAATACCAGAAAAACAAGTAGATAGATTTTGTGATTCAAGTGAAAATTCAGATGTGATCTCTAGGAGAAGCATATTCAAAAGTTTTTGAAAATAAAAAATCCTGTCTGGAAAAAAAAAGGTATAAGAAGTACGAACCACTCCAGCACTCCTGGCACAAATTGTTGGACACCACTGGTGATTAAAAGTGGAACGACAAAATGTTGCTTCACCATATCTACTGCAAATTCAGCAGGAAGCTGAATTTCAAAAGAGTCAGATTTTTGCAAAAGCAGAAACCAACATACTTAGATTAAAAAGCACTTGCACACCAGACACTGTTATGTTCTTTTACTCAGAAAACTCCATTAATTTCTTCAGAAAGAAAAAAAACCTGAGATGTAAAATTCATAGAGACTTTATTAATCAGAGCACAAGCCATGTTGTGAGTTACATTTTTTGTTCACATCTATTCTGTGGATGTGGAAAAAACATGTGATACAAGAACAGTGGTTTGTGAACACAACCAGGCACGCAGGATTCAAGCAGCTCATTTACTTGTTTGCAAAATGCATCACTGTCTTATGGATGTCCTTGGTAGTATCACATTTATTTGTCCTTCTTTTCATCAGCCAGAGAATAGAAAATATCTTTAACCACACTACTCTGAAAGCAATAAAATTATCTTGTAGTCTGTCTTGGGACAAGACAACAGTTTCTTTTCCTAACTAACAACATTCTGAGTTCATGTGGCTTTTTTTAAATTATCTTCTATTTCCATTAAATCCCACCATCCTTGCATCCAAATTTAAAAATCATAAGAGAAACAATAAAATTTGAATCAGTTCCCTCAGCAGCAGCATTTCACCCCTTGTTACTGCTCTGGGATCAACATTTCTAGTTTGAATCCTTCAAGAAACTAAATATTAGCAAAATGTCATCACTTGTCTAAAAATATGTTAAAAATATGTTTCATTTGGGTCATTTTCTGTCTTCAGGTCTTTTTTACATAGACCAGTATGGATTTCTTCAGAAAACACAGTATTATCCCAATACATCTATCCCATATATCATATTTTCTCTAGACTTGCTGAATATAAGAATCTTGTATTTTGTTCAAAGTCTTTGAACCTGCTTCAATGTACTCATAATGTCTTGCAACCCAGACAAAACGTTGTTTCTCTGAGAGCTCTATAGAGCTCTATCACTGGCAATTAGTCAGCTGTGAGGTTGATTGTGACTCCAAAACAGTATCTGAATTTACTAAACCAACATTAGAATCATGTCCAGTATAGATGCAGTGTCAACTAGAATAAATTTTAGAAGTTTGGGGTGATTCTACAGTGTAAGTGCTCTAATTGTCTGATCTTATAGCCAGGGCTTGTTTATTGAAGTTTTCAGTCTGTCGTTAAATGACATTTCCAATAATTTAAGACACAAAGTCTCTACTCTTCTGCAAGCATTGTCCTTCTATGAATACATGTATTCATTAATGAGTCACTTCTCATTTTCAGTCTCTTTACACTAATGCCATTAATTATTCTTTGTAGGACTTGAGCCAAAACCCATTGAATTAAATGATTAAAATTTAGATCAGATCCTTAGTTCTACCCTTAATTTTTTACTCCTTCATTTGCATCATTTTACAGTTTGTCATTTGCAGCTTCAAAAAGATATCAAAGGAAGCAGTGTGGATAGTTTCATAAACTTGTGTAAGTGTTCATTTTATACTACACTGGAGGCAAGATCATAATGTAATGGAAAAATAGAATTTTTGTACCAAGGTCAGATCTTTTCCCAACTCATTTAATGGTAAACCTACAAATCAGTATTGAATGGCAATTCATTCAAATAAGCCAGCCACTACACTCACTTTATTCACTAATGATTCCATTCTTTCTTTTTCTTTCTGAGAGTTAAAAATAAAGCTAGAAAGAACCCCAATGCCATCTTTACTTCCCTCTTTATTCTCAGAAACACCCACATTCTCCACTCACATTGTAAAAAAAATTCTAATGTATGGCATAGATATTTTTATTGAAGTACTTACTTTTAGATATAGAATTGTAAGAAATCAAATCAGATTTTGCCAACAAATCTCCAGCTTCTCAGGAACTAGTCAGATTGTGGAGAAATGGAAAACTCTGCTGAATTTTGTCACCTGGGACAAACTCTCTGTATTGTCAAATATAGATCTGCCTTGTCAGCTACCCTTGCAAACACCTGAAGTTTTAATTTTTAAAAATTACAGGAAGATAAAACTCCTTGTAGCTAAACTGTGTCTTGGAAAGCTTCTAATTGCTAAGATCCAAAAGCAATCAGCATTTAAAACTTGAACTAATTATCTGATACAAACATTTATGCAAGGAAAACTCTGAATGGCAGCCCATTGCATTCATCCAAAGATTGTGCCAAATTTTGCAGTCTGGAGCAAAAGTGATACTGGAATCTGCCAGCAGAAGCACACACATGTGTATGGAGAGGCAGTTATGGCACATGTTGTGTGAAAATAATATAGAACAAAAAGTAAATTGAGACATGTTGTGAAGAAAGAATAGAAATGTTCAGTTTTAGGAAGTCTTTTTTTTTAACAGCATTCTTAATATTGGTCAAAACTCAGATGCATCCAGCTGTAGAAAAATTATGCTTCTATTACCTTACTACATGAATACTTTAGCATGCTGCAAAGATAGTACCTGTGATCTTCTAAAAACTGGGGATTTTAATGAAAACTAACCCAAAACTAAATGTAGTCTGCTTTTCTAGAATTCTTCTTCAGCAGATGGGTAATACTGTAATTTTTATACCTAAAGATTTACAGTTTTTAAGAAAACAGGAGAATAATAAAGTTTTCTTTAACATCACTGCTGTCAGAACACACCCACACATATTTTTTCCTTCCTTTCTCACTGACTTCCTTAATGCCAGCCACAGCTCAGAGTTCAGGCTCTTTCATACTCACGCATCACAGAGCTTCTTGCTGCTCTCATTCTGCTTTTGTAAATCAGCAAGTGCCTCATTGCCTTTTTTTATATTTTCCTCCAACCAAGCAATTTGATTCTTCTTTTCTGCAATTTTTGCAGTGCACACTGAAATTAAAAAATAAATTTTAAAGTATATTAATGCATTTTCAACAAATCCATGAAATAAAATGTCTACATTTAGAATGATTAAAAATTCCTTCCAAAAAACTTCATCATGCCAGGTGAGTGGACAGCCTGCAGTTAAGCAAGGTAACAACAAAGGGAGTCAAAACATAGGGATTTTCAGCTGTGTGGTGAGTACTTCAATTATCATCTCATACTGTGAGACTGCCATGATTTGTGCTGCTTCTGAATCCCCAGTCTGTATAGAACTGAAGTAACTGTTAGTGGTATTCCCCAGTTCAGTGTTCCCACTGAAACACCCCTCACTCTCTAGCCAGAACCAGGAGATTCTTTCAAACATTTGTTTTCTTTTGCAGAAGCCCAGAATGTCAAATATTCTGAGTGGGAAAGCTGACTACAATAAAGGAAAAATAAAATCATCACAAAAGGCATATAAGCAATTAGTGGAAAACAGAAAGAGAAAAATCAAAATAAAAAGGAATTTTACTCAATGTAGGAATGTAACATCTGATAAATTGGTATAGGACACAGGTTAATTAATTAAAAAGTGCATTATGGCAGTTTCACAAGGACTATGATATTTGTGAAGATTCTTAAGGCAAAAATCTTAATTCTGCCTCTTCTGACAGCAGACAGTTGATAACTCTTTCTGAATGAGTGGCTAGAGAAGAATCCATGTTGTTTAACATGATCAGTGCTCTCTTCACAAGTAAAAGCTGTCAGAGCTATCATGCATGCTCACCTTGTAATGCAACAGGCACAACTTGGTGAATTTTTTTTCTCTGCATTTTTTATTCTTTTTTTCTATGGAAGATTTTAGATTTAACAGTGCTAAATCATCCCTTGCTATCACTGCTGCCCTGAAGCACTAAATGCCATAGTAGGTGGCCCTACATAGAAGTCAATCACATCCTGCCCTTTCCTCATCTACTCCATAGGGAAGAGCATCTTAGTGATGCAAGGTGGGTCTTGAGTAGTTGGGATTACTGCTCTGGAGTTTCAGTTCATCCTGAATTTTGGCTCTGGTTTTGCACTACTTGCTACATATTAATTTTCAACAGCATCTATAGCACCTGCATTTATAACAGAAAATAAACCACTTCCCACAGAGAAATATCAGTCAGTGAAAAGCAAAAATTTCTCAATGTTATTTAATATCTTGGCTTATCCTTGGGCTATCTTCAGTCTCTTAATATTTTCAATATCTAAAGTCAGTAACTTGAATGAAGCATAAATATTGGACAACTGACATGGCTTCATTTCAGTAAATAAACAGCTGAGTATGGCAGAACCCTGTAGCCGACTTTTTGAGATTTACCAAAATGTAACATAACATCATTAACAAAATATACACTTCACATTTAGTACTTTTTACTAAACTTTACTAAAGTTTTAGATAAACACTTCTGTGAGCTGTTCAACTCACCCTGTGAGATCCATCTCACCCAGTGTTAGTAGTGCAGGGACCTTCTCCAGAGCAGCACACCCTTGGCTGCAGCTACACCCAGCTGAGACAAGCTGACACTTCTAAAGTTTACTTCATCTAACCCACTTCAAACTGTTTCTTCAGGATAAGGTAAATCCCACCCTAAAAGTGCCTGTTTCCCTCCACTGGTAAGAAAGGGACTGTAGCCAAATAGCCTGATAAATCTCACACCAAAAGTCCAAGGCTAAATGCTACAGCTGTTCATCTGCCAAGAAATACTCACAGAGATAAAATTACATCACTGTTACTATATTTTGCTAAGTTTTTGGAAGACTTAACCTAAACTGCTAAAAGCCTGAGTGTTGGCTGTGTGTTTACACATATTTAGGTATCTCTGAACACAAAAGAAGCTATGCCATGTTACTACACAGCCTTCAGATTTTCCCTAAGAGCACTTCCCCTAAGCCTGCATAAATGTTAAGAAAAGCCTTATCTCTAAGGTTCAGTTGTGTGACTGGAGAGTTAAACCAGAGTCCAAGGTGTGTCAGATTTAGTGTTACAGGTGTTTTCATGTTTAAGGTGTTTCAATTTAATTGTGACAATCTTCTTAATGAATAAGTACTTGGACGTATCAGTGAAGATTATTAGAAATGTTATAATCAAAAAGAACACCAATTAGCACCAATTAGACCAGAATTTTCTCTTCTGCTTTTTTTTTCTTTTTCTTTCTTTTTTTTTTTTTTAATGGAGGTTATGTGCTTGAATATCTACCTACGAAGTACCAGAGGTGAGCACAGATGTTCTCAGATTGTGGTAGAGAAACTATTCTTCAGACATGAAGCGATTCCACATAGTAGCATGGTTAAAAAAATCAGTCCAGACATAAGTCCATATTATTGTGTTGTCTGTAAGCCCTGGGAGAGAGCAAATTTGATGCAGAGCAAGACTTTCTCTTTGGGTTTACTGTTTTGAATTTCAAATAAAATAACCAGCTGCTTGATTGCAGAAAAAGAAGAACAAGGCTTGAGTACGTAGTAGCAACAGAGAGAACTTTCATTATTTTAAGGAAATAGAAAGAGAGAAGATGCAGTGAGGCAGAGGTCCAAATCTGGAAAGAACAAAAAACATGAAGAAAGAAAGGGAGGCAAGTGGCAGATGTATTGAGCAAGCACAGCTGAATCAAAGGGCTGCCAGTGACTGTGAGGAGCTGCCGAGTCAGAGCAGGAAATGGCGCAGCATGAAACTGGCTGTCCATGAGGCAGCTGAGCAGCCTCAGCTAAAAGTCGCGAGCAAAAGCAAAGTCTGCTGGGGAGAATGAGCGAGTATTGATGGCTAAAGATGAGGCAGGGTGAGAGCAGGACACGGGACAGCTTCCATTGTTTATCCCGCTTCCGCCCCCGAGACACAGAGCATGTCCCAGGGTTGATGAAACAAAACCAGTGTTCAGCATCCAGTAAAATGATAATTTGTCACTACTCACAATTTATCTGGTGATCCACATGTTCCTTAGCACTGCGGTTTTTTTCTATCTGGGAAGCTTAAGAAGAAAATTAACCCTTAATTATATACATATATATGAGTGGAGCTGTGAAACAAACATGCTGTGCAGCATTAATTCCACAAACTCTGATTAACAATTATTTTAGCAAAATATTTAAATAGAAATTTTACTATTAAATAGCTGTCAGGACTCCTCTCCACAGCCTCACAGCTAACATTATACAAGCAAAGAACAAAAGCTTAATATTATACATTTATTTGGAGTTAATATAACTATTTAAAAGCAGAAAATATCACTGTATGCAGTGCATAAGTAATTGTTAATAAAAAATGTATGATATAATGACCTACCAAGCTTGACCAGAATTTTGTCCAAGTTGGTCGAAACATCGTCACTCATTGCTTAAACTTCAAAAGAAAAATGCAATTCAAGGATTTACACAGTCAAAAGCCTTGTTGATACAATAAACAAGCCAAAATTGCAAGACAATACCACACATTTTAACATAAAAGGGAGAAAAGTAGTTTTAACTGCATTTGAATTACTATCTAGTGGAACCAAATTTCCCACTAATGGTGGTAAGGGATTTGTAAGAGTCTAAACCACGGTTAGGGAGAAAGGACATATATAATTTAGGTAAAGCGTTGCTCCTGGAGCAGTTCTGTTTGAGAGGCTTAATGTTCTCAAAAGGCAATGAAGAATGCAAGGAGAGACGTTTGTCTACAAAATGTGTAGCCCGTATTCCAGCTGGTTATTAAGCCCATGGACTGCAGTGCTGCTGATGGAAAGGCTCCTGTAGCATCTGCACACTCCTCCTGTACAACCACCAAGTCCATTTAAATCAAAGGTGTGGGAATGTTAAGTGTGATTAAAGACGATATTCTCACTAAATGGAAAACGGATTGTTACAAATACTTTCTTCTGTTTGTACCGTGCTGCTGTGTGCAGAAATTCAGTTTTTAGAGCTGGGGGGTGCTGGCGATCTCTAAAAGGGATGCAAACACCATTCATCAGGATGCTCTGGACACAGCTCGTTAGCTCTGGTGCATTAACAGTGAGCGAAGTCGGCCGGGCTTTAATTGTCCCACGGTGTCTTCCTCACCACACCGCGAGAGGAGCAAAGCCACGACAAACTGGTGCTGAGGATGAGATCCTAATCCAGGATAAAGTGGAATAGAAAAGAACTGCAGAATTGAACTAAAGTGGCATTAGGGCTACATCCTGCAGCACTGAAGCTGTGGAAGCGGGAGGGGGCGAAGGCAGCGTTTAAAATGCTGAGTGTTCGACAGAAATGAATTTGTCTCGTAGTCAAGGGAGGATCAGAACACCTAATCCAAATGACTGGATTAGCACAGGCTGCGATAAAAACTCCGAGAAAGAGATAATAGTTTTACCAAATGTATTTAAAAGATTGAAATCCTGGTTCCTAGTGCTTGAAACCACTTAAGGTAGCAAATAAAAAAAAAATCTTCTGAAAATACTAAGAAAAATACTAGGAAATACTACCTCAAGCCACAGATCAAGGCGGAACATTTTTGCTTTCACATCATGTGAAAAAAATCCAAAATAATTCCTTAATATAAAAAAAAAATAGTTTGGAGCATGTATTAAAAAGGTGTTCTCAAGAAACAATTTGAGTGTTTATTAGCTGGTTTTCTGAAACTTCCCATAAAAACTGTAATATATTGGGGCAAAGAAATTTTATTTACTGTTTTATAAACTGCAACACAAAGTTCATCAACAGAGCATACTGTATAGCTGTATGTTATGAAGACTATTTTATTATCGCAAATACTACAAATAATTTTACCTTTTGAATATTTCTGTAGAAGAGTACTAATGTTTTTGTAGACAGAACTAAAGTGTTTATTTTCTTGTACTGTAGTTTACAATAAAATTTATGAAAAGGGTAAAGTTGCAGAAAACAATGCTTCTGAAAGCAAGCATATGAAAAAAAATGTATTATTTAGGTATTGTTAAAATGAAGTAGTGTAACTGCAAATGTCAAATGCTATTCTGTGCTGTAAATTATGAGGATACAGGTGTCACTAGTAGAAAACGCTGAGAAATTCAATGGCACAGGTAATATAGACGGGGTTTGCAGACTTTAAAACAGTAGGTAACACCAGCCTGCAACAAACTTTTGACATCTGATGTCTTCCAGGATATGACTGTAGCAAAGGCTGATTCTTGGACATACTGCAGAAAAGTAGCATCAAACCATCAGCCAACTAAGGATGTTGGCTAATTCAGAGGAAATTCTCCTCTGTGGCTGATATTTTTGTTAAAGATAAATATGTAGTATGCGCGAATGGGTAAACCAGCTTCAGACTGCATCTGTTCTTTCTAATGGGGCTATCAGAATGCTGCCGGGAGAAAAGTATTGTTATGCATTTTGCACTTTTGCACGACATTAATGTAATTACAAGGAGTTCAATCGTGGCAATAAAGTGTCATGTATTAGAATATTGTATTGGGTGCAGAACCCACAAGAAAACTGCCTGATGTGGTCTCAAGCCATTATAGCACTAACATTAATAATGCCGCTTCTCAGTAACTCATCTGGCAACAGCCACATTCTTCATTAAAAGGTGGAAAATACCCATAACCTGTGGGGTAAATATCTTCCTTAAAATCCCCATTTCGGCTCTACCAGTCATAGGCTGTGAAAATATTAATTCCAGTTGGCTCTATATGAATAATTTTCATTTTAGGGAGACTCTTTTGAGAGCAAACCTGTTCTTCTCCCCTGCTATTCATTACTGTTTATGACTGCAAAGGGATTGGTTGTTTGAATCTTCTTGAAATTTAGAAAAGCTTGCATTTCGTGAGGTTTTTAATCTCTGTTGAAAAAAATAAAATAAATAAAATAAAATAAAATATAAAATAAATAAAATAAATAAAATAAAATAAAATATAAAATAAATAAAATAAAATAAAATAAAATAAAATAAAATAAAATAAAATAAAATAAAATAAAATAAAATAAAATGTGCCTGTCATCGTGTTGTTTATGCTCCTTTGCCCTTCTTTGACCACACTGTTTTAGGAAGCCCTGGAGAAGACTTGAAGCCCGTGAGGAGACCTGAACCAAGAACCCATTGGATTGACACAATTTACTTAGTCCGGCACACACCAAAAAAAAGGCTTTTACTGCAGATGATTCCCTAAAGTCTTGGTATTTTAAAAATTAAAACTATTTCCGTCAAAAGAGGAAAAAAATTGGTGGGAAACCCCCATCCTGTGGGACACCATAGGGGCCGAGGAGGAGCGCCACAAAATGGCGGCGTGAGAACCGGGGCCCGGCTCCCTCAGGGCGGAGAGCGGGCCCGGGGCGCTCGGGGAGCCTCGGCCTTTGTGGGGCCACCAGCACTGCCCAAGCGACCAGAGCGCGGCGGCTCCGCGTCCTCTGGGGCGCTGCCACAAGGGAAAGGGCGAGGAGCCGTCCAGAGACTCACCCAAGGACGACGGGGCCAGAGCTCCCCCTCACCGAACGCTGCCCCTCAGCGCCGCGGGGCAGCCCCGCGTCCCGGGGCGCCTCAGCCCCGCCGAAGGGCGCGGAGACGGCGGCGGGTGCCGCCCGCCCTCCGCGCTCCGTGCCGCGGCCGGTGGGACCGGGCAAGCCCCAAGCAGCTTCGGCGGCCGGGGGAAGGGGCTGAGCCCGTTCACCCGGGCGGGTTTGCCGCCCCGCTCGCCCAGAGACACATCGGCGGGGCGCCTGTGCCGCTAAACCACCCGTTTGCCTGAAAAGCAGAGCTTAGGAGGGAAAGACCAACGTTTCTGAGGGCTCCGGGCGAAAAGCGATGAGGATGCTCCATCTACCGGGGGCAGCGCGCAGGTGGGCGGTGGCCGGGCGGGGAGAGGAGGCAGCGCTGCTAGGACGGGACATCGGAAGCCTTCCGGGGGTTAATTACACACATACACGCTCCTGGATGTGGCACAAAAATAAGGAGTTGAGGAATGTAACGCGCTTTATCCAACCCTTCGGGTACCACTCGTGTTGCTGACCCAGCTGGTGGAAATCAGCCTAAATCCTCCTTCCCTCAATCCCTCACGGGCGCGGCTCTCAGATAGTTTAAAAAGGCATTAAAGCATCTCCCCTCTTCACCCCGGAGCAGCGCTTCACACTAGGGATGCTGTCGCTTATGTGCGTTTGTTTGTTCATGGAAGTGCAGCATTACAAGGCACAGCCCGGGCGTCCAAGAATCTAGAACATGATGCTTCCCTCCACACTTGGTTGCTTTTTACTCCCAATTGAGATTACTGAGGCAGAGGATGGATTTAAGATTAAAATAAAAAATTAAAATAAACCTGGAGGGGGAAAACCCATCAGCCCTCTTCAGAAAGAATAAAGGATAGAGAAACAGAAACAGGACTATGAGAGGGACACAGAAAACTCTCTGCCAACTGTAGCGAGGTGTCAGATGCGATACTACTTTCAGAAAAGTCAGCTCAATCAACAAAACATGCAGCTTCAAAGAGAAATAGCTGAGCTACCTGGCTTCTGGTCAGCCTTGAGGAAGGGAAATAAAAAAGAGAGTGATATGGAGCGGGGCGCATTCTTTGGGAAGGCAGATGTCTGCGGCCTCTGCTCCGTGGTGAGGCTCTGTCCTTTCCAGGAACATCTCTCACCTGTCTCCCTGCCTGTCCTGAAGGGTGAGAGCCGCCTCCTTGCCCTGCTCCCTAGGGATACTCTCATTCCTAAATGCCTCTGGGGCTCTGCATTTGCCACTCCGTCTTCCCAAAACATTCGATGCTTTCCCAAGGAGAAATGGTTTCAAAGCTTTATCCTGCCTTAAGCAACTCCTTAAAGACCCTTTAAATTTCTCGAATGAATGGGAACTTAACAGAGTAGCAGGTAACTTCAATGATGACCATCAGCACCTCGCCGTGTGCCGGTAATTTAAGTAGTGCCAGGGGAGGCTGAGGTTCTCACAGATCCAAGGACCTCAGTTCACCCGGAAGGTGGGCAGTCAGCTCGACAGGCTTTGGATAAAGCTGGCAGGGACTTCCCGGTTAATTCTCCCTAGGGCCTGTTCCCACCGGAGCTTGGCAGAGCCCGGGAGCTCCTTTACCCATCTCTTTATTCTGAGGACTCCCAAGCTGAGGTTATCACTCTGTTCCCACCAACAAAAAAATAAAAAACCTTCTGAAGCTGCAGAAAGGGGAATTTTGTGTGCCACTGTTTCTGTCTTGTTTTCTCTAGTTTCCCAGCAGAATTCCTCTAAAAAGTCCCCAGCTAACCCCAGAGTGGTAAACAACCACTTTCATTACCGACGGCAAGAAGGAAGGGTTCTTTCATAGTATCATCTCTAATCAATGATGAATGGCTTGCATTACCCTGAAAAGAAGCGTAGTCAAGTCAGGGCTCAGAAAAGGCTCCCAAACCTTCTCCCCACTGCTGGCAGATCTCCAAACCCATCATCCTGTTAGCGGACGGCCCCAGTGCTGCCTCTCGTTGGGCTCCATGCCCCTCTCCTGGTTCTGGTGGCTCCCCCCGGTCCTTATCGCCAGCTCTTCCAGCTGATGGAAACCCAGAACCTTCCCTGCAGAGAGCACAGGGCACCCAGTGCCCCCAGCACTACCTGTGATCGGGTTTGGGAAGGTCTCTGCGGACACCCGGCCAAACACCCCCAGAAGAAAGCAGGGGATTGTCGCTGCCTGATTTACTGGGATAAGGGATTGGAAGATTCCTGACCTCATGAAGCTGCTCCGAGATACATTTCTCCTTGAAGCAGCACTGTAATGCTGGAGCCCGGGCAGTGTGGCCCCAAACCTGTTTCCAAGCCCGGGGTGGTGCCTCACTCCCACATGGTACCCAGAGCTGAGGAGGAGCTCTCTCCCAAAAAAAGAGCGACCCCAATTCCTGAGCAGCCTTCAACCACAGCGAGTCACTGCCAGGAAGGGCTGGAATCCAGCTCAGTGCCAGCGCCCAGGCCAGCTGGGACACAGGATTTGTCCTGGACTCATCCCCAAAAACATTTAGACACCTCAGGGTATCTGACCGTGGTTATTCACCTTCCCAAACCCGCGAATTGTCCCCATTCCTGCTTTCTGCTAAATAAGTGACAACCCTCGTCCCCATCCTGGGAGAAGTTGTAAGATTTAAGGGACGTGAAAGGGAGAGGAGAGGAGAGGAGAGGAGAGGAGAGGAGAGGAGAGGAGAGGAGAGGAGAGGAGAGGAGAGGAGAGGAGAGGAGAGGAGAGGAGAGGAGAGGAGAGGAGAGGAGAGGAGAGGAGAGGAGAGGAGAGGAGAGGAGAGGAGAGGAGAGGAGAGGAGAGGAGAGGAGAGGAGAGGAGAGGAGAGGAGAGGAGAGGAGAGGAGAGGAGAGGAGAGGAGAGGAGAGGAGAGGAGAGGAGAGGAGAGGAGAGGAGAGGAGAGGAGAGGAGAGGAGAGGAGAGGAGAGGAGAGGAGAGGAGAGGAGAGGAGA
Source organism: Lonchura striata (assembly GCF_050655825.1). Taxonomy (NCBI): domain Eukaryota; kingdom Metazoa; phylum Chordata; class Aves; order Passeriformes; family Estrildidae; genus Lonchura; species Lonchura striata. The sequence continues at coordinate 68,539,750 of NC_140707.1, read as the reverse complement.
GACTTAATGTAAGACGAAAACATGATCAATAAAAAAATCTATTTATTTGAATACTTCTTTATTCTGTTGCTTTTGTTGAAATTTTCAGTGCAATCCTGATGGAAGCAGATTGAAGGTTGTATAGGAACTTCTCAATGTAGAGAGATTTGTATTTACCTGCAGGTGAAGGCAGCAGCCAAACAAACACCAAAGGATCTGAAACTTTAAAGCCAAGTTCATAGACACGAAAAATCTTTCACACATCCCAAAGAAAATTAAAGATCAATCTTGAGCGATAGATCCTTTCTGTCTGCAACCATGGTCTTGACTAGGTGGCTGTACAAGGAATGTCTTTCCTTACCAATCTGAAAATAATTTAGATATTTTGAGTTTTCAGTACATCTTTATTTTAACTTCAGATATACCAGCTGTGACCTGATACTTCTTTTGACAAGTAACTTAATAATACACCAAAGAACAAAGATTTAATGAATATATGGGGTGAGAGTAAAAAGTGGGTGAACATCACTCTCTGTCCAACAACATTTTAGATACTCTTTGGTGCTTTCAACAGGTATCAGCAGCTTAGGTGAGTATCCAATCTGCCCACTCTCTCTAATATTAAGCAGATTGCAGCTTTAATTTTAGGAAGAAATGAAACGATTGATAGCTGTTATTTCAACAATGATGGCACCCTTAAAACTAGTAGGACAAGCACGTGAAGCACATGGAAACGCAGTTCGTTTCCCCAGCAAGCATCCCCCACTCCAGCATCCTGAGTTTGAGGTCCTCCATCAGAGCTCCGGGATGGCTCTGTGGGAAACGCTCCCAAAAACCCCGTCCCCGCTCCCCGAGGGGGGCTGACATTTCCAGTGACCTTTTCTATCCGCGACAGCGGGCAGCGGCCTCGGGCTGAGCATCCCCCGTCTGCTCCGAGGGAGCGGGGTAAGAGCCAGGCGGGAGGAGGACAGGGAGCCTCCTGCTCTCTCCAGCCCCGCTCCTGCCGAGACCCATCCAAGGCCGGAAAATCCCGGCTGGTTTCCCAAATATCCGCCCCAGGGACCGCCTGCGCTCCGGTTCTCCCGGTCAGCATCCCTTAATGAACTCCCACATCTCTGACAATCCTGCCGAGATTTTAAAGAGAGGCTTCTCCTTCCCGAGGGTATTTTTCAATACACTACTTAACGCCAATCAAGGGCTTTAAAAATATATTCGCACCTCTACTGTGTTTGGAAATTCCATCTAGATAAAAAAATCTCCAATGACTGAGATTCTAGGACCCGGGATAGCTGACAGATGCTGATGCAAAGGTGTATAAATATGTTGCTTAGAGTATTTTTGCTTTAAGGTTCTGAGGAGAGGAGAATATGTCCTATCCTGAGGCCAGAACCCCCGTGTCCATGCAGGCCGCCGAGATACTACAAATGTCATATTTTTGATAAATATTTTTTCACGTACAATTTTATTTCTTGTTCTCCAGTGGGTTTGTCTCTGCAGGGTTAACTCATCACGCTACCTGTACGAAGGGTGAAAGCTGTCACTTAAATAAAAGTAATTGTAATTGCCGGCTATTAATGTCACAAGTCGTGTTTCTATTATATGCGAGGAGGGAGGGGGAAAGAAGAAAATGGGAGGAGAGGGCCGCAACGAAGAGAGCACGGCCAAGTGCACCCCCAGGCTCGCCCGCAGCTCTGGTAAGACGCGGGGGCTGAGGCAGGAGCTTGGGCACCGCAGGAATTTCGGCTTTTCCGGACACTGCAGCGCGTCCCACGGGGATGGGGTCGCTCCTGGGGCCGCTGCCATCGCTGTGGGTCCCGCTCCGGAGGTAAAGCCCGGCCCGGCCCGGTCCGGTGGTAGAGCTCTTATGGAGCGGCGTGGAAACGGTGCCAGCCGTGGATAAAATTCCCCGAGAGGTGGGAAAGGGATGGAGAGGCCCCCTTGAAGCTGATCTCTCTCGGCCCTGATGGCACAAAGCAAGGAGCCCCAAGAACCTTTCCCAAACAGGGACAATCCAGTCACACCGGACCGTGCCACTTCCCAAAAGCAGAACCCATTCTTCCCAGCTGGAGAGGGTGCAAAACTACTGGGGCTGGGCTGGTTTTCCGCCTTGCGTGACCCTTCAAATGGTTAACACAAGGTTCCTGGGTCCATTTCGGTGTCGCTTTTCTTTCCCTTCCTCTCCCCTCCCAGCAGTGCTGCCAGCATCGCCCCATCCGGGCCGGTTCCTGGGGAACAAAGGCTGGGGACCTGGGGGACAGCCCCTCGCCCCTGCGAGCCGCACTTAATGAGGATTCATTTCTTTAGCCTACAGTCCTGGCTTTCATTACGGAGCCCGTCTCGCTCTGCTCATGGTCATTAGGCTGCAGCCCAGTAACTCCCTCGCCAGATCATGCGCATGATTTTAAAAAATAAAAAAAAAAATTAAAAAGGACCCTTTCAATAATATTAGTAATCATCTCCATCACCACCATCATCATCTGGCCGTTCTAAATTAGCTACCCATTAAGGCAGGTTTTCTATCCTTCCACGTTTCTCCCGGCAGAGGTTTTTTCTCCATCAGCCCCGTCCCGGGACGCTGCCGGGGGCTCGGCGGGGTGCGCCGGGGGGCGGCGGGGCAGCTCCTGCCCGCGGGGCCGCGCCCGGAGCCGCCGAGGTCGCCGCCCTCTCACCCGCTCGCTGGGGAAGCCCGATGCTCATACCGAGGAGGTCTGGAGGCTTTTAAAAATCCTGCCCCGAAAGGTTATTTGGGATCTTTCGTTGACTTGGTCAAAATATTGTTTTTTCCTAAGGGAGAGGACAGTGGTGGGATAGAAGGCTGGAAGAGGACTCTCGGCAATATTTATAGATTATATTCTCCTCTTTAATTTTTTCTCCCCGCCTTGGTTTTCTTTTTTTTTTTTTTTTCCCTAAGCAGATCGGCAAATCAAACCTGGATGAAGGTGAAGCAGAAAAGTCACTCCTTTTATTTTTTTTAAGTTTCTCTGGAGTGTCTCTGAACTCGTGAGTTTTGTGTGTGCTTTTATGTCTCCCCAGCTCTGTCGGGTTTTATGAAAATGAGCAGTATTGAAAGCTTTTCCATCCCGCTAGCTGTGAGCCTCACATAAATGATGTAAATGGCTCGAAGGGTTTTTTTCAAGTGAACTGTGTAGATCTGTGAAAATAATATCAGGGTTTTCCGTCAGAATGAGCTTAGCACTGTACTGAGGCGTACCATAATCTGACCCGACACCTCCGACCATCTGCGCTATCTATCTGCCTTCTGATTTACCAAATCTTCACAAGCAAAAGACAAATTGTACTTGATACTAAAGAAAAGACGGCGAGCCTCAGTCCAGCTCCATTTCTACAGAGAAATGATTGGAGAAAATGTAAATCTGTTTAATTTCGGTCTACAGGCAACTAGCAAGGCAGCTTTCTTAAAGAAGAGAAGAAAGGAAGACAAAAACAATAGGAAAAAAAAAATAATTAGGGGGGAAGGAAGAGACAATAACAAATATCAAATTAAGAAGGAATTTTTTTTGACAAGCATTCTAGAAAAAAATACATTGCAAAGAGCAGAGGGGAGAACATATTGAGTTTAATTCAAAATATATGCTGCCTGTCCGAGCATAGTCCCTAATTCCCGGGAAGAAATTACCACTGAGCAGCTATTTGTAGAATAAAGAGTGGCTTCTTTATCATCCGCCTGTTCTCTACGGAAAATAAATCATATCCTCGCACCTCAGAAAGATATTTCATCCCACCCCGAGATGTCTGGAATTGGCCCCGCTGCTCCAAAGGGGCGGCCGGGGCTCACCTCGCACCCAGGTCGATCTCTCGGGCCACCGAGGGGGGAAAAAAACCCACGGGGAATGATTACTACAAGGTGATCAATATTTCAAAAGATTCCCGAAATCTGCTTTAAGTCGTTTTCCTGACCTACAAATGACTTCTCACTCCTCGCGACTATTCTCGGCTTCTATTCAGGACCATTCAGCCGAAAACAATAAGGGTTTAAATGTTAAAAAAAAAAAAAAAATTAAAAATAGCGCTTTTTGTTGGACGCTGGGCTCTTTGCAGATAATTCCTTGTCTTAACCGACATAGGAAGTCACCTACAGGGAGAAAGGGGAGAGTTTTTCCCTAAATCTCGGCTGTTCCTGAGGTCCTCCCGCTGCCTCCATTGTCAGTGACACCCCCAGCATCACTGTCACTGTTACTCAGCCAATTTTTTTATCTGATTTCTCAGCTCTGCCTTATCCCCCTCTCCGCCCGCGGGTGCGCGGAGCTCTGTGCGAGCACCACCGGGCCGGCCCCCGCAGCTTTACCGCGGAGGATGCGGGGCTCCCGGCCGTCCTATCGCTGGGACCACTCCCTCCAACCTGCTGCCAGCACCCTGAAACGGGAGCCCCCTTCCTCCCCCCAGCCTGCTTTCCCCAGGGCGGCTCTGCCCTGCCCGGGTCGGCGGGGCAGGGCGGCGGGGTCGCGGTCCCCGGGGAGCGGCCGCGGCGCCGCGGGGAGCGGGGCGGGGAGCGGGGCGGTGCGGGGCCTTCCGCCGTGATTGGCAGCGGCTGACAGTGAGTGGCAGCCCCGCCATGGAAACCCGGGAGCCAATCTGCCGAGCCCGCAGCAAATCAGCCGCTCCCGCAGCAGCGCGGCGGCGGCGGGGAGCTGCGCTCGTGCCTTTTCTCGTTTCCTTTTTTTCTTCTTCTTTTTTCCTCTTCTTTTTTTTTTTTTTTCCTTCCCTCCCTCCCCCCCAGCCCGCCCTCCCTCCCCGCTCCATCCTCCTCCGCCTCGCCCTTGCCCACCGCCCCCAGTCGCCGGAGCTGCCGAGCGGTCCCCATCGCCTCTCCGCCCTCCGCCGTCCCTCCCGCGGCAGCTCCGCCGGCAGCGGCGGAGGCAGCAGCGGAACGAGGGGCGGCCCGGGGCCGCTGCCCCTTCCCCGCCGCGGGGCTGTGCGCGGCGGCGGGCATCGCCGGGGGTGCGCGGAGCGCGGAGCGGAGCCCGGCGCCGCCTCCATGTTCCAGCTGCCCATCCTCAATTTCAGCCCGCAGCAGGTGGCCGGGGTATGCGAGACCCTGGAGGAGAGCGGGGACATCGAGCGCCTGGGGCGCTTCCTCTGGTCCCTGCCCGTGGCCCCCGCGGCCTGCGAGGCGCTCAACAAGAACGAGTCGGTGCTGAGAGCCCGGGCCATCGTGGCCTTCCACACGGGGAACTACCGGGAGCTCTACCACATCCTAGAGAACCACAAGTTCACCAAGGAGTCCCACGCCAAACTGCAAGCCCTCTGGCTGGAAGCGCACTACCAGGAGGCGGAGAAGCTGCGGGGCCGACCCCTGGGGCCGGTGGACAAGTACCGGGTGAGGAAGAAGTTCCCGCTGCCGCGCACCATCTGGGACGGCGAGCAGAAGACACATTGCTTCAAGGAGCGGACGAGGCATTTGCTGCGGGAGTGGTACCTGCAGGACCCTTACCCCAACCCCAGCAAAAAGCGAGAACTGGCTCAGGCCACGGGACTTACCCCCACGCAAGTGGGCAACTGGTTCAAAAACCGCAGGCAAAGGGACAGGGCAGCAGCCGCTAAGAACAGGTAAGTGCTGCCCGTCCCGGCCGGACACAGGTTCCCCCTTAGCGAGGCTTCGTCCCCGCCCGCCGGGGCCGGAGGCTGCGGGGAGGCGGTGCGAGACTGGCGGCAGAGGATGGGAGAAACCATCCCGGGAGATTTCTCCCCGGGAAATGCAGCCAGATAAAGCAGGAGCAGCGGGAAAACACTAAGGCTTTTTAATTACTTCGATTTAATAGGGGAGGATCCCCGCCCTGGGCTCCCTCTTGGCTGCCCTGGGGGGAAGCGGGACAGGGGGAGCAGGACAATGTCTGCCTGGAGCCACTGGCTGGAGCTGGCGGCAGAAGGGCAATGTTCAGGGGCTGAGCGGAGACAAACCCCCTTGAAAGTTTTGCCCGGACATATAAATACTGGTTTGAAATATGTCCATCCTGAGAAGAGCCAGCCATGCCCTCTGTGGGCTCTGCCACAGTCGCCGTGCCCTGCTCCTCTGCCAGAGCCATATGGGAGCATTCCTTGGGATCATGTTCTTGTTTCTATTATATATATATAAATATATAATAGAAATACAACGTGAATATATGTGTGTGTATATATATATAATTTTTAAAAATATATGTTCTGGAACAAAATCACGGCTCTAAATGAGCAGTGTTATCCCAACACTAGTGACACAAGCAGATGCCCTGGCTGGCAGGGAAGGGAGCAGAGTTCCCCCTTTATCTCCTCCCCAGGATCCCGGGATGGGGAAAACTCCCCTTGTCACCCCTCAGCCGGGCTGTCTCATGTCAGAGACGTGGGTACTGTCACCCGGAGCCCTTTTTTATCGGCTAAAGGAGTAAGTAAGGCCTACTGGACGGGAAACACCGCCCGGGAGCTGCTGCAGGGCATTACTGCCCCTGAGATGAGGCCCGGTTTGGGGGCAGGCTGAGGAGGAGTGGGACAACTTTCCCCTGGGTGTGCCAGCCGAAGAGCACGGCTGACCTTGGGGTGGGCTCCCGGTTTCTCAGACAGAGCTGAGGAACCGGGTGCCCACCCAGCTTCTCCTCTCTGGTATCGCTGGTGTGAGTGGTGAGAGCCGGAGGTCGGGGGCAGGTCGGGGGAGCCCCTGGGGGGACACCGGGGCTGCCGGCGGGTGCGGAGGGCTGGCGGTGATGCTGTGTGTGCCGGTTCCTTGCAGGCTACAGCAGCAGGTCCTAACGCAGGGCTCGGTGCGCTCGCTGCAAGCGGAGGAGGAGAGCGGCGGGGAGGCAGTGGGGGCCGCCTCCAGCCCCGCAGCCAGCCTCTCCAGCAAAGCGGCCACCTCCGCCATCTCCATCACATCCAGCGACAGTGAATGTGACATCTGACACCACCGCCACGGCAAAGCGGGGCGAGCGGCAGGCCCGGCTCACCGGTGCCTCCGACACGGCCGGAGCAGCGGGGCTGGCGCTGCCCGAACGCGGGGTACGGGGCGCTCCCCGCCCGCCCGCGCCTCCCTCCCAGCCCCGCAGCAGACTGCATTCAAAAACGTCGTTGAAATCGTTGTCGCCTTTATTTCGAAGGATTTGCGGAATTGATGCCTAAAAAGAAATCATTAAAGAAAGCCCAGAAAAAGTAAAAAGAGAGAGAAAAAAATCATCAAGAAACCGAATGCCAAGTTGCAAAATGTCTGAGCCCCTGCCCTTATCCCGCGGGGTTGTTTCATGTTGAAAAGACGCTGTTCTTTTGGTTGGATTTTGCTTTACTTTAAAGGGGTTTTATATATATATATATATAATGTTTATTTACTTATTTAAGGGATTGCTATGGTAGATTTTTTTCTATTATTATTATTAATTATTATTATTTTTGGCTTGTTCTCTATGTGCACAGGTGACTTGTAGAGCATGTGCAGGACGAAACTGTATGAAGCAGCCTAAAACTATAATAAAATATTTGGTGAACGACCCTCGCATCTGCTTTGAAATGACGGTGTCGGTTTCGAGCCCGCCAGTTTACGCAGAGCAGATCTCCGAGGCCACGGGTATTTCAGCCGCAGCTCGGCAGGAACCGAAGGAGCCGGTCCCCGGGACCGGGGGTGATGCCTTTGCCAGGCAGGGAGCTGGGAGGAGCCGGGATGAGGCCAGAGGAGCAGGAACGGGGCTGGCTGGGGATGGGAAGGAGGTGGCATCGCCTCAGCTTCTTCTCTCCCAAGGGCTGAAGCTCTGGAGATTATCGGAGGCGAATTTTCTGAGAGGAACGAGGGGAAGAGAAAGAAAAAAAAAATTATTGAGAGCAATGGTTGGGGCACAGTGTCGCCGAGGAAACTAAGCTTCCTCCCTCACCTGGCAAAGGCGAGGAGAAGATGGGGAATTAACTGTTCTCCATGCCAGTGAAAGGCCATAACGGGGGCTAAATTACCCCAAATCACGACCTTTGCGATGTGCCTGCGGCTGTCCCCACCATCCGCCTCCCTCGCTTTGTTTTGCGGTGGTTTTGCTGGAGGAGACCAAACACCAGGTCCAAGGAGCGCGCTAAGCTTTTTTTCCCCAGCAGAAGGATTTTATATTATACAATTTGACATTGATCTTTAAATCGCCTGAGCTGTGCTTTTTTTGTCTTCTCGGTCTCATCGCGTTTACTCCCCTGTCCTCAGAGAGATGCCTCCCCGGTAAGCTGATTGCTCGGCTCGTTTTATTTAGCAGCCGAAGCCTGGCACTGGGGGAAGCCGGGCAGAGCTGGCAGCGGGAGATGCCCCGGCTCCCGCTCGGCTCCGGCTGCCTGCAAGGAGCAGGGGCATTTCGGCTCCGTGATAGTTTAATTCAGTCATGCTACCTTTTATCGGGAGGTATATTCCCGTCTAGGCAGTGACTTTTGCCCCTCTGTCTAAGTTTGAATTTAAAACCTGGATTCAAGGCGTTTTCTCCCCCATGCCTAAATCTGCGTTCCGTCCCCAAATGCATGTGCCTGGTTTTCCCTGCAGACTGTTCCAGGGATGGGGCGGGTAACAGGATTTTTTAAACTGTTTTTTCTTGTCAGTTTACAGGCAGCTCTTTCCATGGAGGAGTGTAACAGGCAAATAATCTACATTTTAGGAGTGTGGAAGGGTTGGATCGCAGGGCGGGAAGCAGGGGCAGAGTAGAGGTCTCCACCTGCCTTTGGGGTACCCACCTACGGGAGGGTCCGGAGAGCATTTTGCACCCCAAACCCTGAGGTTTGTTGCCTGCTGAACCCCACCGGATTTAAGCCGCGCAAGAAGAGCCCGGCTGTGCTGTTTAAGCATCAAAGAGGTTGGGGTTTCACCTTGGGTTTGGGGTTCGCTGATGGGCAGCGCTTCCCACCCACGAGGTTGTTTTGGGAGCAAAAGCGGTGTTCACCCTCAAAACGGAATCTGCTGAAATACATCGTGTTCTGTATTTATTTATTTTCTTTCCCAGGAAATCGGCGAATTAGATTCAATTTCTCTAGCGGCTTCCGCGGGCAGAGTAGCAGCGCTTATTGTGGGGAATTAAAGATATAAAGAGAGCAGAAAGCACATGCGCTCAGCGTCTGGTAACGCGGGATTTCTTTCCAACGAAAAAACACCTGGAATTTGTTCAATAGGCAGCGGGGATGATATTGTCTCTTCCGACAGAGGGTTTGAGTGCCGTGAAGGATGCAGGATCTCCCGAGTGGGCAGTGGAGGGACCCTCCCGCGGGTGCTGGCGACAAGAAAACAAATCACCCCCTTCGGAAAGAGTGGCCGGGGCCGGGAAAGGAGCTCGGAGCTCCCGCGGGAAGAGCAGCCCCGCTGCCCGGCCTTGCTTGTTGTGGGAGAACGGGAGAAGCGAGCGTCTCCCAGCTCCGCTCCTTCCCCGCCGCAGCTCTGCGGGGCCGGGGCCGTGCGGCTGCGGCCGCGCCTTCAGTGCGACCAAATAAAAAATCTCCGTTTCCCCACCCCATACCCCTGTTTGTTGTTGTTTTCTTTTTTTTTTTTTTTTTCCAGCTGCCCTTTCCCTTCCCCTACTGAAAGTAAATGTCTTTCCCTCATGTTTTTCAGAATTTTTCTCCCCTAAATATCAGCCCAAGCCGTTGCCCTCCCGAGCCTCTGGTGGTTTTAAAAATAATAATAATTATAAACGGGTAAGAGTGAAGGAGCTTGTATTTACATTAAACAAAGCGCTCCGAAAAGGGTCACTAAAAAGTCTGCCTTGACCCCTCTCTCTCCCGTTTAACAAAGAAGGAAAATATTGTATCAAAAGTGAAGTGAATGGGGAAGGCGGAAAAGAGAAACAGCTTTTCCTCTCTTCAGCTGGGAAGGGGGGAGAAATGTTTGAATGTTTCCGTTTCTTTTGAGAAGCGGGGCAGCCCCGGGCAGGGCTGAATGGGAAAGTCTTGTAAGCGGGCTGGGAGGCTGTCAAACTGCTCAGAGGTAATCACTGCTAATGAAGGGGTCTCCAGCCCTCCCTGGGACAAAGGATGCTTACGAGTGCTAGCCGGGACTGAATACCTAATAAGTTTGCAAGGGGGGAAAATGAGTGAGCTGTCTGTAAATTGATTTTGTAAGAGGAAAAAAAGAAGAAAAAAAAAAAAAAGAAAAAAAGAAAAAGCAAAAGGCTTGCAGGTTGGGGAGAGAGCCTGGCTCTGGTGCAGCTGGGGGATAGAAGGCCCACTTATCCAGGGAGTATTGTCCCAGTCCCACACTGCAGAGGAGGACTGCTTGCAGGGGAAACTGAGGTGGAGGGAGGGCTGGGGGATGCAAGAGCCTTGGAAGAGCCACACCAGCTCCTCCAGGCCGGGGGTACTGCCCCAGCAGCTGCCTGGCCCATGCGGGTGCTCCCTGCACGCCCATCCTCACACCCAAATCTGCACAAGCCTTGCAGGGTGTTCATCCCATTCCCACCCCACAGCCCCATCCCACAAAAGGGACTGTTCCCTATTTGTTCTGCCACTGCCTTTTGCCCCTTGTCTAACCAAGGGGTTTTCTTTGCAGAACACAAAAAGGGGGTGTCTGGAAACCTACTGAATATCACACCACCAGCAGCACTTCTCTTGTCTGGGAGAGCTCCTGTACAAAGGGTCAGCTCTGGCTTGCTGGCCAGGAGCTGGGAGATGTAGGAGGGAGCTGGGTTCAGGGGGAAACACCCCTGTGTGACAAGAAGAACGTGTGTGTGTGTGTGTGTGTGCCACAGCTGTGGGAGACAGGAGAGTGAGCCGCATTTTGGACGTTTCCCGCATCCAATTAAGGGCTTGGGAGGATCAGACTCTCGCAGATCCAGTTACCCCTGGCCACTGCGGGGTAATACCGTGAGAGAGAGCGTAATACCCCCCGGCCGTGTCTGCCCCACCTCCCAGCAGTGCCAGCACCGGCTCTTCCATATCTCTGATATTTCTTTCCTCTCCAGAAGATCCAGGTGTGTTTGCTGGAGTGGAGATGGAAGCGTCAGAAGCCAAAGGAAAAGGCACCGTGGGGTGCAGGAGCTGCCAAACTTTGACCTGTCCTTTCCCTTGTCCCTTTCCCAAGGCTGCCCTCCAGCCCCAGCACCCCAAAGGAGCCTGAACCCTGGGCTGACCTTGGTGTGCCCCCACGAGGGGGTCCAGAGGGTAAGACCGAGCTGAGGATCCAGGGAAGAAACATTTCATCTTAGATCCTCCGAGGCTTACAGCACTTTGCACTCTATCAGCATTTATCTTTGGCACCAGGGTGACAGAAAAAGCCCGTGGATGTAGATTCCCTTCTGTCAGGACTGGCTGCAACACCCCCAGCCAAAGGCCAGGAAAAGGCTCCCCTTCCTTCATCACTAGCTGCATCCAATCTAAACTCCCCCAAATTGCAGAAATTCTCCAGAAAGCTAATTTTAACCCCACTGCCTTCTGAACTGCAACATAGACCTCTCTGGCACACACTTTCCCCTGCAAGAAATAGTTTGGAAGGAAATTTCTAGCTTCAAACCATATAGAAGCAAAGTGGGTTCACATATTTATCATCTCTGCCTCTTCCCAGAGGTAGCAGAGAGGCACTTCTGTTCCATAATCCTCCACACTTTGTTAATTTTCTCCTTACACTTAGCAGAGCTGGTGCCATTTCATCCCACTGGAGTCAGCCCACAGCATCAGCCACTGTTTCCACTATTTCTGTCCCAGAAATCCTAAAAGTTGTGTCAGTCACATACTGATCTCCCTGCAGAGGCTCTTCTCTTACTGTATGGAGTTAAACCCAGGTTTTTTTTATCTTGGGATTGTCTGACAATGCTGAGCTAAACCCACTTCTGTGGATGACCCTCACACCCAGCATGGGCAGGATGGGATCCTCACCCTCCCCACTTACTGCTGAGGGAAAAGCATCTCCTTTCCAGCAGTGCCCAAGGAGGTGCTTGGGGCTTGGGACCTCCAGGACTTCCTCCCCACCGGGCAGCCAAATAAATGGTGCCAGACAGGACTTGCAGCTCGCTATCCCCAAAATCTGGATTTGCAGCTCATTTTCAGGCAATCAGGACAGTCTTATGAGGAGGGTGTCCATATGGAGACCAGATTTATGGGGTGGTCTCTTTTTTCCTTATCACACCTCCATCCAGCACCCACTCCTGACTGGAAAACACCTGGCAGGGGTTTATCTCTTTATTGTCACAGTACAGACTTGTCACAGAGCAGGAAGGCACTCTGCCATGTCTGTGCTAGTAAATGACTCATCCTGATGCTGCTGCCTGCTGTTGGGGTGATTTTCAGCCCCCTCACCCTCCCAAAAAAGTGACTGTGTCCATGGGAAAGACTCTGCATGCCATGTTGGCCGTTGAGCTCTTCCCTAGGGATCGTGCGAGACAGCTCTGCCTGGTCTGAGGCAAACCCGAGCCAGGGACTCTTCTAACGTTTTAATAGGATAAGTGATGAACCTCAGTGCCCTCATATGCTTTAATGTACAGATACAGCCAGACTAAATCACTTGAGACATCCCAAACAGCCTAAAGGATTTAGACACATCTCTTTATTTCCATTTAAAGCTGTTCCTCTTGATACCTCTTTTTTTTTTCTCCTTTTTTTTTTTTTAGCAGCAAAGGTGCGAGAAGAGAGGTTATAATAATCTGGAGATAGGAGCAGAATGAAAGCATTTATTTGTCCTGATCACCCACATCTTATTTGCACAGGTCTCGGAAGTTCAACCCCTTTGAAAACTCCACAAAAGCTGGATAAAGGTTTCAGAGTGGAGCCTCTAAGAGACAAACAGCCACTGCTGAGATCTGCATGCACACACACAGGTATTGATCAGCAGAACAAGCTTCTCAGCCTTTATTCAATAACTCCATAGTAACCTCAATGGCACACTATTTGGGGCTTCTCTAGGACAAGCAGAAAGTTTTAACCCAGCACTACCTTCTCTTCTTCAAGATCTGCTGATTTCAATGAGAGCTCTACAGCAGGAGAGCAGGACTCAGGTTTTTTTCATCTTTTTTAAAATCTTTTTTCCAGACCAGCCTTTTGCTGGTCTGAATCTTCTTTCAATGCCATTAGAGGCTCCATTCAGGACAAAGCCATCCCTTTGCTCCCAATGTCACTGACTGAAGTGCATGTGCTTCTTCAGAAGCAATCCTTGAAATGCTTTCATAACACGTGGTTGTAATACCAAGGTAACTGAGGATGGAATAAGAGCTCTTCTTCAGAACTCTGTATGGGAGGGTAATTCCCCATTAAGTGTACAGTGAAGCTGCCACACACAGGGGCACACAGCTCCAGTGTCTTTCAGGCACCTCAAAGAAACACAAGAACACACAGCCATTCCTCAGGGAGCAAATCACTGTGTCTGCAGGTTGGAAAAAAAGCCTCCTCATAAATGTCTATCAGGACATTTATACTAGAAACTGCTCTTCAGGCCAGATAATTTCTTAAGTCAATTTGAAGACTTTATGGGTTGTTCTTCAAAATTACCTTGGCTTACACTTTCCCTACCACACCTTCCGCTAGTGCAGGTCATCAGCCGGTCCCTGGAGTCACCCTGGGGACAGATGTCCCCACAAGTGCCATGGGTGGGTTGATCTACAGGCTGCCGTGTGGTCAGTGGGAGAGAGCAGTGCTCAGGTGGGTGGCTCAGGGCACCTAATCCCGCAGTAATCCAGCCCTGTCAGTCAGGCTCTGTTGCCTGGAGAGCCGTGCCCACCCTCCTCCCCCTCTGTCCTTAGCAGCAAGGAGATCTAGGCAGTTTTAACCAAGATCATCTCTCTAATCAAGTTCACTGTCTGCCAAGGCTCGTCTCTGCCCATTGACCGCAGAGTGAGAGGAGACTCCTGAGGCCAGCGTTGATTTCTGTGAGTATTGTTCCCACTCAGTCGGTGATCCTTTTCATCCCCTGAGAGCCCCGAGTGCTGAAGGAGTGATGCAAACCATTTTGGTTGTTAAGCTTAAACTGCTGGAGTGTTTCCTGGCAGACTCGTGTGGCAGGTCACTCGTGGGTCAGAGGGACTTCAGGGCTCCAGTGGTGGGATGTCCTCTGCAAGGAATGGTTCTTGAAGCATCACTAGAGCCACATTGCCACTTAAGAGCACAAAGCTCATGGCTTCTAGGTGGATCTCATTGGTTTTCAACTTTTTTTAAGCTATTTTATCCAGTAATATTTCAATTTATTATTAATCTAATAAACATTCATATTACAGTATTTTAGCTGTTTTCTGACATTTTCTTTAGGTTTTGGCTCTGATGGAAAATCACTGTCTCTTTGCTAAAGAGGTGAGCCAAAGGAATTCTGCTAAAAATCTTCCCCACAGAGGCATCCTTGGTGCACACCAGATTCAATGGATATTGCTGTTTACATGCATCAGGTCTTGCCTTTCACCCTTCCTTCATCATACATTGGCTTTCAAGCATCTCATCTCAAAATTAAGTGTTTGTAAGACTGGGGCTTTAAGCAGATTAAATATTAAAAATGAAGTTTTTTAGTGCAGCCTCAGAGTAAAGCGAATGAGCTGCTCTGCCTGCAGCTTGTTTTTTTAGAGACAAAGTATTTGTTCTATTACTTATTGATGTTGCTAATTGCCATCTGAGGGTTTGGAGGGGCAGGGCAGCAGGCTGCATTGCTGGATGTGGAGTCCTTCTGAGATAAATGAGCTCTGAGAAGCAAAGCATTTGCTGTAGCAGCGCCGGAATATTTGCTGCATTTTGCAGTATGTGCTGCATTTTTGAAATAGGTGCTGCATTTTTGCAGCAGCACCCAGTGCTCTCCATCTCCTCGCAGAGAGAGAGCTGCTGGTGCTCAGCTCTTTTATTTAGGAAGCCACAAAATGCAGTTGCCTCATTTTAAAAGCCTGAATTTGAAAATGCTGACCCAAGAACTTGGGTTTGGGCCATGCTCAAATGCTTGCATGTTCACTTTCCTGAATCAAAACCAGATTCTCCTCCGTCCCTCATGCCTACATCCCATCACACTCATCTACACACACAGAGGGAGGAGGATCTGTTGGAGGGAGCTCTTAGTGTTCAGTCTGAACCAAATGTCCATTATGGAAATAAACATGCTAGAGGAAGAAAAAAACCACTGCATTCACATTGAATAGGTTATTACTTTACATGTATAGTACACAACTATTCATACAGCTGATACCTCTTGTGTTGGAGCATGAACATTAACCTTCTACAGTTCACCTTGGCTTGCAAACTGCAGGAATCAATTCTCCTAAGATGGATGTTCACATCTAGTTAGCTTTCTGCATTATCTCAGCTGGAGAGGTCACTAAAAATAGTTGTATAGCACTTTAAATTTTTAACAGGGAGACTTTATTATCGTTTAGATCCATCGTTGCTGCTTTACCTACCACGGTTCTTCCAGCTGAAATAATGCACAGAGCTGGTAGTGGCTAAGTGTTTTCAGAGTTCATGCACTGATGAGCAGGACAGCTTGGACAATATCTGAATTGCTAGCAACAGCACACTGAGCAAGCTGCATGGACAGTGTAACACTGGTTCAGTAAATCCTCACTGCTTCAACTATTTTAAAAAAATGCCTTTTTTTTTCCTGCTCTCCTGCACTGCAGAAGCAGGAGTGATCTGTCACCTGCTCCTGATCCTGCACAGTCACCTTCATGATCAGTAGTCCCCAGCCTCCCTGCAGTCCTGCTGCAGCCCGTGGAGTGTTTGTGGTGCCAGGCAGCATCGAGGGGCTGCAGCATCATGCCCACATTGTGTGGGACAGGGTGACAGAAGAAAGGCTGTTCTTAGCAGTGCTGCAGCATGATTTTCATTTGATAGCTTTATCTTTATTGCTTTTAACAATTTCCTGTGCTTTGTTATGAATAAGTCACCTTGCCAAGGCCCTCACAGCCTTCCAGGCATTACAGCTGGCTGTCTCGTGTCACCTCTGTGTGTCACAGCACGGGGCTGTAGGGATGCTTTTTGTCTGTTCAGGTTTGTTTGTGTTACAGAGCTAACCCAGTCATTGTGAGGTTTCTGAGTTTCACCTTCCAAACACACACACGTGAGAGCACAGTGCCTTGGCCCAGGGCCTTGGCCCAGCTGCTCACACTGGCATTAGTGATCTTGTTTTCACTTATAGAATATTTATTTAAGTCATGAGGGCAAGGCTCAGAGAAGACATTAAATGCCTGGCAGCACAAGCAAAGCACTAGAAGACAGCAAGAGTGATGGAGCAGAGTGATTCCTTTGTTACATTGCAAAGTAGGCATAATTAATTAATTGCTTTCATTTCTTTAATGAAATGGTATTAATTATTTGTTGCATAACTAAATAAGCAATACTTCCTTCAGTATTAATTGCTGAGATCTACATTGCATCTCACTGTCAATTCAAGTCAGAAGCAACACATCTCAAGACCAGAAGACAGGTTCTTGTTGAGTTCCATGGCCATTAGATCAAATCCTTCTACAACAGCATGAGAATACAACTCTCAGGGCTTTAATTACCTGGACATTAAAAACTTCACAACAAGATGCACAACAGAGTCTAAGAAAAGTCTTTTTCCACCCTTGCAATTTTGCATCATATCTCCAGAAGAGGCTGTGCTGCCAGGAACATCCAGAGAGTAGCTCTCACTGCTTTGGACCTTGGGGAGATGGACTACAGATGGTTCCCTTCTGGAGCAAGAAGGAAACTCTTGTGATGAGCATCAAAGTGGATAAAATCATAGAATCATAGAATGGTTTGGTTTGGAAGGGACTTAAAGACCATCCAGTTCCAACCTCCTGCCATGGGCAGGGACACCTTCCACTTTGCTCCAAGCTCTGTCCAACCTGGCCTGGAACACTGCCCCAGTCAAATTAAAATTAGCCATTTTTCAGAAGTCCAGGATTATTTTCAACTGCCAGCCTCTTCATCTTTGTGAGGGATGGAAGAAGTACACAGCTCTGGATGTTGTCTGGTTATTCCTGTCTCTCATTTCTGCCTCAGAGGAGTTTCAGAAACTGGCCTTTGAAAAATGAGCTACCTGTATCTTTTATCTTGCAAATTTTTATTCTCAAGAAGAGTCCTTCAATGGGTGCTGCTCGTAGCAAGTCAGGACTGATCATATCCAGCTGGCATTTCTGAGAAACCCAGGATGAAAGCTCCAGGTTCAAGGAAGCTGATGGACCTTTAGTCAGGGATACACCAAATCAACCAAACTTTTAGTAAAAGTCAGCAAATGCAGAAATCTGTGAGCTGAGGGCTTTGCTGACATGGTGGGTCAGTCGTGGCTCTGGTGTCCCACGAGGACAAAGCACACGGACATCCTGGAGTTGCCCATGCTCATGGGACAGCTGTGGCCACACCCTCACACCCCTGAGTGCCACCCACCCAGGGCACTGGGATCCCTGCAGCACTGAGGCACTGGAGGTGTCAGACCCCAAAATAACAGGACCACCAAGGTCCTGGGAGGATCCCCAGAGGGAGGGACATTTTGAGACAAAAAAGGATTTCCCACCCACGAATGTCCCCTTGAATTTTGAAAGCTTGTACCACCTAGAGCATCTCGTGTCTCAGCACACCTAAACCTAAATTAGTGGTGCTAATTGATTGTCACAGCATCACCTGTCTGGAACCTCTGCTATGAGTACCTTCTCTTGCATCATGTGTAAGAAAAAAAGCCAGCAAAAAAAAAAAAAGGCATTGTCTCCTGCTGTAACAGTCACCTATCTCTTAGTAGCATGTAACCCCCTGAGTTCTTGAATATTAATTCAGGGATTTTCCCATTTAATTATTAACAATGAAAGAATTGTCTGTTTTCCTTATGGATGTCTTCTGGATTTGTAAAATTTACAAACAGATGTAAAGGCCACCACACATGAGAGGGATCCAATGTTGATTAAAATGTGTTATTCACAGAGTTTATGGGCATACTGGGACACTCCATGGATAATGCATTTTTCTCTTAGATTTTTAGGGCTGCAGGTGAAAGGTTGAACCAGCTGGACAACACCCCAATAGCACTGAAAGCAATAGAGGATTTCAAAGGAAAGGAGACATTTTCTTAATGGGTTTTCAGTCTCTACCCTCACTCTATTGAAAGACTCCAGTTTCTGTGTCTTATCTCAGAAGAGCATTTTCACATTGAATTGCCAGCAAGGTGAGCATGGGAGTGCAGGTGCCCCAGTCCACGCTGAGTGCAGAGCATGGCAGAGCCTTGAGGGTGGCCTTGGTGGCACAGAGGAATGGACATGATGGTGAGCAAGCTGTGGAGGAGCCTCTGCCTGGTGTCCAGACCCTGACAGGCACTGTGGCACATTCAGATGTGTTTGCACTCCTCCTTTCCATCCACACTCCTCTGGGAGCCCCTCTGGGTGTGCCCAGGGGAAGAGGTTGGCACTGCCCCCCACATCTGATTTCATAGCCCAAAGCCAAGTGTTCCATGTCCCCACTGACATGAACAAGTCCCCTGGTGCTACTGCTGGGCAAAAATGGGTAAATTGAGGCTGAGGAGAGGAGGTGGTGCTGGGGCACACAAAAACCAACCAGCCCCCAAAGACCATCCCTAGACCTTTTGGGAAGGGGCAGCAGCCTGGATTAGAGCTAAACGGATTTGTGCTTGCAGGACCCTGGGTCTCTAATTGGGTTTTTTTTTTTAATTCCTGTAATCCTGGATGATTTGGAGCAGATGCTTTGAGATTACTGCTAGGGCCCAAAGGTGACTGCAGGAAAAACCAGGCAAGTCTGGCTGAGCAGTGCAGTGGGCTGGGGGTGCTGCTGTGCTTGGGGGGCTTCTTCTCTACTTAGAGGGGTCACAGCAGCAGCAGGGGTTGGCCTGAGCTGGGTTTTGGCCCTGCACCAGGATTTGGGGTTATTGGAAGTTGCTTTACTCTTTTGCTGGCGAATGATGTCGTGTCCCACAGCCTGCAGGTGGGGGAGGATGGAGCCCATTTCCCAGGAGATGGCTGACGGGAAGGACAAAACCATATGGAGCTGCCAGAGAGAATTCATTTTTCCTGCCTGCCCCTGGGCATGTGTGAAAATCCCCTGGGTGTTGGCAGCAGCCCTCACACCTGAGAACCCCACGTGAAGCTGTGAAGGTGCCCTACCAGCTGATCCCATGAGCCAGATCTTGCTGTGCAACCCTCCAAAGGATGAGGATTCAGCTGCTGTTGAATTTAACACATCAAATATTAGTAGAGACAGACTTTTTTAAAGGCAATAAGACAAAAGGTAATGATTTTAAACTAATGGGGAGTACATATGTGGAAGAAATTGTTTTTGCTGAGGGTGGTGAGGCGCTGGCACAGGTTGTCCAGGATTGGTGAGTGCCCCAGTCCTGGAAACATTTAAGGACGGGCTGGAGAGGTCTCTGAGTGTTGGAACTCAAAATGTCTCTCAGACATTCTTAGAGGTTCCAGGCCTTGGTCAGAAGCATTTTAGACCCTGGCAGGCAGCTGGAAGCAGCTGTGATTTTGAGTTTGAGCCATGGAA
Organism: Lonchura striata; assembly: GCF_050655825.1. Taxonomy (NCBI): domain Eukaryota; kingdom Metazoa; phylum Chordata; class Aves; order Passeriformes; family Estrildidae; genus Lonchura; species Lonchura striata. The sequence goes on along the minus strand of NC_140707.1, from coordinate 68,520,418 downwards.
TGAGTTACCAACTTTGGAGGTGGAACAAGCAGTCACAAAGGTTAGATAGTATAGTAAAAGTAGTTACAAAGTAGAGGGGAAAATTTTTTTAGTATTGTACAGGAGGGTTTAGCACCTGTAAAGGGGGGTTTTACTTTGTACATGGGGATCAGAAGTTCTAAGATGGAGGAAGGTGGGCTGATCCTGTTCTTCCTCCTTCTTCTTCCTTGCCTGCATGTTCTTGGTGATGTTGGCACTCACAGATTGGTTTAGAGTAGAAAAGCACTTGGTAATATAGGTAGTAGGTATTGGGGGAAAACTATAAACATATAATACGTAATATATCATATAAAAGACAGCAGCAGCCCTGGGTGGGGAGAGAAGAAGCAGTCGGGGTCAGAGAGGATGTCAGGGTGTGTATGTGCCTCTGCCTGAGCTCTGAGCAAACCACAGCAGCCCTAGAAGAAAATCTTTTAGATAATTAGCAATAAACTGCCTTGAGACTAAACAAGAGCTGCGGAGTTTTTTTGGGAGCACGGGTTGGAGGAGAAACTTTTCCACCACACGAGACCCCAGACCAAGCCCAGGGTTCTCACATCTGAGCAGCCTGGTCTAGTTGAAGGTGTCCCTGATCGCTGCAGAGGGATGGCTGGATGTTCTTTAAATGTCATTTCCAGCCCAAACTATTCTGTGATTCTGTGGAAACTTGCTAAACACAGGCTTGCTCTTGGCCTGGCACCACCCTGCAGCTCTTCTCCAGGGCTCTGGTGGGGCTAAGCAGCTCCTGTGTGGCTTTCGCTGGAGACACCAAGGGACTGCATTGAGCAGAGAGACAGCAAGAGGCATGGGGCAGGAGAGCAAGGAGCTTCATCCAGGGGATAACTCAAGGGATTGTTCAGCCTGGAGAAAAGGAGGCTCAGGGGGACCTTCTCACTCTCCACAACTCCCTGACAGGAGGGTGCAGCCAGGTGGTGGTTGGGTTCTTCTCTCAGGTAATGAGTGACAGGACAAGAGGGAATGGCCTCAAGTTGCACCAGGGTAGGTTAAGACTTAATATTAGAAAAAAATTCTTTGCTGAAAAGGTGGTCAGGCACTGGAACAGGCAGTGGTGGAATCACCATGTTCAAAAGGCATTGTGGATGTGGCACTTTGGGACATGATTTATTAATGAACATGCCAGTGCTGGGTTATCAGTTGGACTTGATGGTCTTAAGGGTCTTTTCCAACCTTAACAATTCTATGATTCTATGAAAATTTACTTTCTTCTATACCAGCTCAGGGAATTCTGAGAATATTTCAAAAACCCCAGTCTATAACCACCCTCTGCACGATGTACAAATTCATTGAGGATGATGCCTAAGAACACCTGGATTTTCTTGGCCCAACAGGACTCCACTGTCCATTCATTATCTCTTCCTTCCTTTGTCTCTTCACAACTCCAGGTAGGATGAGCTGGAGCCTGTAGCTGATCTTTGGGAAACAGCTGCCTAAGCTATACAAAATGTTAAGAGACTGGATCCAAAAGCAAACCTGTGTTTATGGGTTCCAGCAATAATTTTGCAAGTCTCTAATGCTGCAGCTTCAAGCAGCCATTTAGGCTAAAATCTCTTCCTCCACCTTAATTATTTAACAAATACCATACAAAGACATGTCATATCTGCAATATTCATAGCCTTGGCAGCAGGCTGAAAACACTTGGATTTGCACAGGGTTATTCAAGGTTTTCCTTTGAAGACCAGTAGATTTCCGTTGCTCCTCTGACACTGAACATTGCCATACAACATTAATAGCACATAACTGATGATTCATAGGCCATTTGTGAGAAAATGATGGCTCAGAGGTGGCTGCTGTAAACAAAAGCATATCTTATCAAGCTTAAACAAGATGTGTGTGCAGGCTGACTTGTATGAGGCAGAGATTAACTATGATTATTAGGAAATACAAGCCCCAAGCCAGGGAAGCACTTAAGCACAATCTTCTGCCCCATTGGCTTCCCAGAGCAGCCTCTCAAAAAACCCCTGGGACACTTCAGGGTGCCCCCAGGCTCAGTGCTGGCCCGTAGTGTGCGGGTTTTGGGACTGTGATGTCAGGGCTGCAATGACCCTCTCCCATGAAAGCTGCTGTGCAGGTGGATTGCAGCAGTGTCTTCCTCATGGGACAGGTGTTGTCTTCCTCCACTGCTTGGAAAGGAAGGGAAAAGTTTATCTGGTAATGTTAACATTAAATTTTTGGATGGAAAAACTTACAGCCAGGCAGTTCTATTGCTGCTTGGCAGAGCCAGCTGCTTAGAGAGGCTTTGGGTCAGGCTATTTAAAGGCACCATTGATCCTCAGCCTACTCCCTGCAGCCACGAATCTGTGGCTGGAAAGGAGTGAGACCTCAGATCTGATCTGGCAGGGAGCAAAGGGGTCCAGAACAGCCCTTCCCTGCAGGTGTGGATGAGGCTGGGAGATGTGTGTGATGGAGGAAGAGCAGAGCTGTGTCTGTGTCCCCACGTGCAGTGTCGGGCTCTGGAGCTGTCTTAGTGCCAAGGAAGGGCTCCCCAAGCTGGCACCAACCATCCCTGCACAGATCAGCCACACAAACACTCCCTGCACCCATCCTGAGCTGCTCAAGGCCTGGGCCAGCTCAGGTGGCAGCAGGGACAGGCAGCAGGAGCAGGGGGTCCCTGTGCTCAGGGAGGGGAACCCATCAGGAGGTTAGAGGATCAGCCAGAACTGTTGGGATTTTTTAAATTTTATTTTTCTCTGGATAGTATTTTTTTCCCCTGATAGTAATAGAATTATCATAGAATGGTAGTCATTTGGATTGAAAGGGACATTGAAGACTATTTTGTTCCAAACCCCCTGTCAGGGACACCTTCCACCTTGGAGATCAGGCTGCTCCAAGCCCCATCCAACCTGGCCTTGAGCACTCCCAGGGATGGGGCAGCCACAGCTGCTGTGGGCAACCTTGCCAGTGCCTCACCACCCTCACAGAGGAAGAATTTCTTCCTAATATCTAATCTAAATACCTTTTAGTTCTAATTCTCTGTTCATTTAAAACTACTCCCTCTGTTCCTGTCATTACCAACTTGTGTAACAAGTCATTTTCCCACTTTATTATAAGTCCACTTGAGGTATTAGAAGGCTCCAGTGAGGTCTCCCCTTCCCTTCTCCAGGCTGAACACCCCCAGCTCTCTCAGCCTGTCCCCCAGGAGAGCAGCTCCAGCCCTCTGGCATCTTTGTGGCCTCTCTGGACTCTCTCCAACAGATCCAAGTATACCTGAGACAAAGTTCTGGGTAATATCTGACCTCCAGTTCCCACTTCAACCCCCTCTGCCTCATTAAAGCCTCTCCCTTTGGTTCAGCCCCTTGTTCAAAAAAAAAAAAAAAAAAAACAAAACCAAAAAAACCACCAAAAAAAACCCTCAAATCTTGGTGGTGGTTTGGGTACCTGTGCTTGCTGTCATGTCCCACAGCCAAACTCTGACTTTTGGAGAGGAAAGTGAACTCTTGGCTGTTGGGGTAGGGGTCAGGGCAAGGTGAGGGGTGCCACCTATTATTAGTAGACATTTAGAATAGAGACTCAACAAGGTAAAGGCCTTTTGAGCCTCTGAAGTGGGGAAATGATGCTGCAGGTTTTGGCTTTTGTCTTTTTCAGATTCTGTGCTGCTTTAGTGTGTAGTTCTGAGCTTCACACTAGGGGATGGTGAGTTCTCTTCACAGAGTAGCTGGACAAAAAAACTCTATTTCTAGCTTGGGACCAAGAAGAGCTGACCCAAATTTCAGGCCTAAGAGTGGACACAACAATGGAATGAAGAAAGAAAAACAAGGATGGGATTTCATAAACTTAAGCTGTAACTGGACAATTAACTCCAATATACAAATGGACAAAAAGTTATTAAAGTGAGTCCTCGTGACCGATTGTCCATTTTGTGACCATTTTGGGTTTATTTTGGGTGTAGTCCTGGCTGGGCTCTTGTGCTGCCCAAGGTGGATCCATCCATCCTTTTAACAAATCCCTGCTTTATTCTTTAACTCTGCCCAGCCTCTGTTCTAGGTCAGCCTTCACAAGGCATCACCGCAGCTCCTGGAGCAACAGCTCCACCGTGTGAGAGCCAGGAGCCTCCAGGCACAGCTGTGCCTGCTTCATTATCATTGTCAGTTTGGGGTTTTTTTGGGGGGTTTTTGTTTGTTTGTTTTTTTTTTCAAGTTTAAAAATACTTTAAAAAACAAACCAACACACTGCCTGCACCACCACCCCCGCACACCGACCCACAGGGCAGCTTCTCCTGGGTTCCCACAGGAGAACCCAGAATTCCTACCATTATGGCAGGAATGGACAACATTTTGTTAAATATTGCCTGAATTTCAGCCTGCTGCACTGCAGTAATTCCGTGTGAGCCCTGCTGCTGGCCTTACCCCATGTCTGACAGGTCGCTGTGGGATGGAGCCTCCTGCTTATTCCCCTTTCCTGCTCCTGCCCACAGGACCAAGTCACCCACTTGTCATTTTTTTGATTTGGCTTCCAGTCTCTCCGAGGGCTGCAATGGTTTAATAATCCTGAATCTGCCTCTTGTCAAAACAGCCCCAGCACAGCAAAGCACAGAGCTGTGCTTGGTGTTTGCTCAAATACTCCTGCTCAGTCCGAGCCCATCCTGCTGAGGCTCCTCTCAGCGCTGAGCCCGGCCAGGCTTCACCCAGGGCAGCCCCAGAATGGTGAAGAATTTACTCCAAAAAGCTTAGCAGGAGCTCAGGCATTCCCCAGGGATGATATTTGTGGGGTAAGGGCTGGCAAACCTCATTTACTCCTTAAAAAAGTTTAGCAGGAGCTCAGGCACACCCCAGGGATGATATTTGTGGGGTAAGGGCTGGCAAACCTCATCTTCCAGCCTGGTGAATGGTGTTGTCCTAGAGCTGTGTAAAAATAAGGATTTCTGGGTTCACTCAGGCTGTGTTTGGTGTTCCCCCTCTCTGGGGATTCTTTCTGACTTTGCTGTCCTGTAAAAAACAAACTTGGCTCATCTGGAAACTTCAGTCCTGGCTCAAGCTAGGAGGTCATTCTTTTCTAGGGCTTTGGGTACCTGCTGCCATTCCCCATTGCTCTCTCCTGCTTTTCCCTCTCACCAAGCCCCTTGCTGCAGAGTTTTTGCACAGAGGGGAGCACATTGATTTCCTCAGTGATCCCCACAAATGTTTGCTGTCCGTGCCTGCCCTTCCCTGACGATATTTGATGCCAAACACCCCTGCAGCCCCAGGAGGGCATGGTGTGTGTCAGAGCCTGCTGACTCTTAAATGACAAACCCTTGAAGGACAAACCTTTGAAGGACAAACCCTTAAATGACAAACCCTTAAAAAGGACAAACCCTTAAAGGACAGACCCTTAAAGGACAAACCCCACAGCCTCCCTTCTTCCCTCTCCCCAGAGGGGCTCTGACTGCAGCAGATGCTGAGCCATCCCACAAAAGCCCTAAAACCTGTGGGATCCGAGCTCTGCCAGAGGAGCCCAGGTCTTTTAATGCCACCTTGTGGAAACTTCGCTGTCCTGCTGCCACCTGTGCTGCTGTCACCTCAGAACCTGAGAATTTCAGACTTTCTGTGCTGACAGACCCTGACCCCCAAGAGAACTCTGCGTTTGGCCTGAGGCTGTGGAGAAGGCTTCCAAAATTGAATGAGCACAGGGATTATGGGTGTGGAGTTTGAATAGAAGTGTGTGATATCACATGGTGGAAAACTTAGAGTTTAAGGTTTTAGAATATAGTAATAGATATAAAGCAAGATGGAGGTTTTAGGGGCTTTTAGAATATAGTAATATATATAAAGCAAGATGGAGGTTTTAGGGCCATTTAGAATTTAGTAATATATATAAAGCAAGATGGAAGTTTTAGGGCCTTTTAGAATATAGTAATATATATAAAGCAAGATGGAGGTTTTAGGGGCTTTTAGAATATAGTAATATATATAAAGCAAGATGGAGGTTTTAGGGCAGAGGCTGGTCCTTCTTCTTCACCTTCTTCTCCATGGGTTTGGGTGGTTTTGTGTAATGGGTTAAAAAGTCCTCATTGCAGGCACGGGTGGTTGTTTATTGGGTTAAAAGTTAAACTAGTTGAGGTGTCATTTCTTAAATGGACAGTTTATCCTTAAAAGGCTTTGTAGAGAGAGAGACAGGGCTCAATTTTTAGTTTGTTAGAGTAAAGTGCTGTAGAATTCAGGGTTTGTGAGACTGTGACAGAGATAGGAACTAACAAATATCTGAGTCCCAACAAAAAATTCCATTTTGCGATTTAATCCCGACCCTGGCAAAAAGAATTTAAGACCACCTGAGTGCAAGTGGCTGGGGAATATTTTGGGGTGAGGCTGGGTGCAGCTGATCTCACTGAGGCTCAGGTATGCCCAGAAAAGCAGCTCTGGAGGGACAAGATGTCAGGGCAGCACCTCCTGGCACTCAGTGTCACTTGTGCTGCCACCACAGCAGTGGCAAGAGGCGACAGGAGGATCCTGAGTCTTGTGTCACATCAAATTATACAGTCAGGTGAAAACAGATCAGCTGTTGGGCTTGTGGGTGCCTGCTCTGGCTTGTGCTCCATCCTCCTGTGGCAGGAGGAGCAGCAAGAAAACAGCTGCTCTCAAAGGGGTGGAGAGAGCTGGAGCGAGCCTTGGAAAAGTTTTAAGTGTGTAAACCCAAGACCCAAATTCATTCCAGCTCAGCAGCCAGCCAGCCAGAAAGGTGGAAATTCCTGCCCATGTTGCCAGGAACAGAAAATCCCCCATGACTGCACTGCTGGCCAAGCCTGCACTGGACAAGTCCTCTCCCAAGGAAAGGGGTAACCAGGAAATTCTCATTCTCCAGGTGAGCCCTTAGTATTTTAATATCTGGACAGGATCAAGTTCCTTATTAAATTGACTTACAGGTGTTTTGTGTTCACAAAAAAACACCCAGAAAAGAAGATCTGTGCATGCCCCATCCACTGCTGCTGTAAGAACTCCAATGCATCCCTCCCAGGAGAGCATCCTTGCCAGCAGAATACAGGCTGCAGGCTTATGGATTTATTGGAGGATGCCAGAGGGAACTCCTTCCTCATGTTGAATCTGGACAACAGCAAAGTCTGTTTATTTTTCTTAATTTTCCTCTGTTCATGGTTCACCAGGCTCCTGCTTTACTTCCCCCAGCAGGAAAATCTTCTGGCTAATCTGGCAGATAAATCAGTGCCTGAGTGGCTCTTCTCTAAAAGACAGGCAGAGCTCTTCCCTGACATCACACAGCATCAGACATCCCACAGAACAAAAAATTTGCACAATTTGTGCCTTAAATCTTTCTGAATATCTTCCTTTAAACCTATATACCCTGATATCAGCCCCCCTAATCCAAGCATCTTCATGTTGTTTTAACTGGGGAAGTGTGGGCAATGAACAAGGACCTTTAAAATCAGAAAATAAATAGAAATATTATGTATCTTGGTGTGTTAAATTTGTCTTCACCTTATGTTGGTTCTAAACTGGCTTACAGTTTAGAAATCACAGTAACTTCTAAAACAGTAAAAGCTGCAAATTAAATGACCCTAAATCAGGTACCCACATCAAATACAGCCTGTGGGATTAATATTCAGGTCATATTTCATAAATTGGCACTTTCAAGGTGCTCTTGCAGACTTGTATTACCACCTGGGGTACTTTGAAAGAGTAAAACTGTCATAGGAGGTCAGCAGCAAACTAGTGCTTGTTTTCCACCACTGCTTTGGGAAGGGGGTCCCAGGGATGCTGCTCTGCCATTTGCACGGTTGAAAAAGGGGATTTATTGAGAGAATGAGGAAATATCTGCTAAATTGTGTCCTGTACCATAAAACTTCTGTTTGGGTACCAACAAGTGTGAAATCCCAGGGAAGAAGTCATAACCAATGCCAAGACAAAAGCTGTGAAAATGTGACCCTCTGAAAAGTCAGGTTAGGAATTCTTTCCTAGCAGTGGTTTTCAACTTGATACAAATGTTATCACTTGAACATTCCTTGGTTTGTACCATTGGGATTGCCTTTGAAAAGGCATGGCATGATCTCATGTTTTCCTTTCCTTTAAAAACCTTCAGGGTTGAACCACAAATGGTATTTTCCTGTGAAATCCAGCTCCTCTGCCCAAGAGGCCACATAGATGGGCAGCAATACAACATTCCTTCCCAGGTCTGAGGGAAATACCTTTGCATTCATAAATTTAAACATCTGGCTGCACTGCAAAGTAGGTCAGAGCTCATCTGTCAGAGAAGGATTTTTCAGAGATACAGGGAATTATATTTTGTCCCTCCTGTGTCATTTATGCAGCAGCAAAATCAGAGCAGCTGTTCCTCCATCGGGGCTGGGAGGTGGTGCCTGTGCCCCGGGGGTGTCAATGTTCCCCTGCAGGGGAATTAAAGCCTGGCTGATCCCTCCCCTGTGTGTCCTGTGCAGGGGGAATGTGGCACATTGCTCTGTGATGCCACACCAATCTGCACCAGTCTGCTCCTGAGCCTTGGCAGGCCAATGGGAACAGGAAAACGTGGGGGGAAATCTGCATTTCAGCCAGCCTGTGGCTGCTGCTGGATGTTTGCACATGGGCTCCAGGCAAAGGTGTCACCCCAAGGTTTAGGTGGCATCAGGTGTGACCATGGCCAGCTCTGTGCTGACTTCTCCGTGACTCCTCTCCCTTTAACCTGAGCACCATTCCAGCCTGGGAAAAAAAGCCTTCCAAAAACTTGTATATCTACAGAAAGGGACAAGTTTATTGAAATAACAGTTGCTGGAAAGTCTCTCTGCTCTGGGCTGGGTGTCACCTCCATGTCGCTATAGGACATGTGAAAGCACAACGCGAGCCACCTGCTATTTGCAAGGTAAAGAAGAAAGTTTATTCTCTGACTCCGACTTTTATACTTTTCCAAAGGTGACATTGGATTGGAGAATGAATGGGCCACCTCTCCAAAGACATTGGACAAACCACTAGTACATCAAGTTTCTCCACCCCCATAAAAGAATGCCAAACAATATGTTGTTTATAGAAAATGTGTGGAAAAGCTTTCTAACAGAATGTAAACTCAGAAGGCTTTAGAAAAATCTTAAGAATCAGGGTGACACTCCACATCTCCTGGGTGTGGTCAATGGCACCTGGCCAGCACCGTGGCACCAGCACCTGCTGACATCCTGCCCCACCAGCACCTGCTGCCAGCAGACCCCACCTCCCGAGGCACAGCCAGGGTCTCCTGGCCAGAAAGCCACAGAGGGAACGTTCCAGGCTGTGATATGGGATGTGCCAGCCCCACTGCACTGCCCACCCCGGCAGCTCCAGCTCTGGTCCTGCCCTGAGCACTTGCACCCGTGCCCAGCAGCCCTGGGTCCAGAGCAGAGCATGAGCCATTTTTCTGCCAGAAAATTGGCAGGAAATAGCTCCAGTCCCAGCCTTCCAGAAATGGTTGTCCGGGTAAAACAAGAGCAGCAGGGTGTGAAGGATCCCAGGATCTCAACAAACAATTAATGATGAAAGAGAAAATGGGGAAATGTTTAAAGGGCAGGGAAAGCCATGAGATGGAAAAGCTGATAAAGGACTAATTTTATTTATCTTTAGAATTAAAAGGGGTCATAAGCAAAGTGTGCAGCTGAGCCTGGGTGTTACACCATCCATCTCACCCATACCACAAACAGGACAGGCTGCCATGCCCATTTCCAGCACCATCACTCCTCTTTGAGACTTCCTTTGAATATTTTTCCAAGGATTCTGGCACTGCCTCCATGCTCCTCACCAGAGCAGAGCCCCACTGTGCCTGCAGGAAGAAACAGAAGCTTCACTGTTGCTTCCCCAGCCTCTGCAAACACGACTGGCACAGGGCTCCTGGAATTGCTTCCTTTATTTCCACTTAGTGAAATACCCTGGGAGGAGAGGCTGGCTCTGCCCCCAGGCCTGTCCTGGCTCTTTCTCTCTCCTGTGCAGGCAGGACATGAAAATTTCATGGGACATTTACAGGCACGTGTGGGTCTTGCTTAAGGATGGGAAGCAGCCATGGAGGGGCCTCTTTGGATCAAAGTGTCCATGGAGCCAGCATGCAGGGATGCCCTTCTAGGGGTTGGAAACTAGAGAAGGAAAAGATTAGAACAAAAAAACATAAGATTTCCAGAGATGGTCCCCTGCAGGTGTGGCCATATCTTTGCAGGCCTCAGCTGCAATGAGTGATGGCAGTCAATGCATTCCCACCCGGGGAAAAGGGAAAATCCAGGTGCCTGGGATGGACATCTGCATGTGCAGGTGTGCCCCTCTGCCATGGAGTCCAAAGGGATGGCAGAGAAACCAGAGAATCAGATAAATGAGGCTTTTTTGTCCTGAGGAAGGGCAGGGAAGGATGTCTGTGGGCACACTGACAGAGACGTCCTGCACTGCACGTGATTTCCTAGAGGAGGATTTTTCTGAATGCAGAAAATCCAAATTACCCCAGGTTAAAACATGAATGAAACGTTTCCCATGGTTTTCTTGCTTTCGCCCCAAGCAGCAAGAAGGCTACAAAGAATCAGCCCTGCCTGCAGAATCAAAAACCCAACACGTGCAGAAAACTCAGATTTATTGCCAAGTTTTGATGCAGGAGGGACAGGACTCAGTGCCCGTGTAGTGAAACATTTACATTTCTTCTGCTGAATCAAATTCAGGCTGGATGTGACCCTCAGGAGCCCCAGCCCTTGGGGACAGACCCAGTGGGGATCACCATGCCCCCAGCAGCCCTGGATGGGAATCCCATCCCTGTGCATGGTCCGAGGGTGGCTGCTCAGAGTGCAGAGATGGGACCTGGAGCTGATGTCCACAGCGCCCAGACTCCACCTCTCATGAAGCCCTGCAGGCTTTGGCCTCAAGCTGATCCAAACTTGCCATGTTTTGGTTCCTTTCAGCCAACTGAGTGCTTTTCATTTTGATTTCTTCCCCTCCCTGCCCCCACCCCAAACGTAAAGATCCTTACAACTTGGGCCATTGTGTCAGCTGACTTTTCCTTCCAAAAATAATACTATTTTTGATGCAGACTCCTCAGTCTGCTCTGTTTTAACTCTCTCCAGAGCCCTGTAACTCTGTGTGTGCAGGGATGCCTGTGTGTCCTCTGGCTTTTGCACATGGAAAGAAAGAACTTTTCCCTACCTGAACGCTCGTTCCCATTACTGAACCTCTTTGAAGTGGAGCAATAAAAAGTCCCTGTGCCCATGTGCAGAGTTCCAGACCAGCCCTTTAATGTCTCAGATGCAGATTTCACTGTAACTGTACCAAAATTGTGGAAGGCTGCTCCAAATTATTGTATTGGTCTCATGACTGAGTTGTTCTTCAAATAAACACCTACAGATCAGAGAATGTCCTCATCCCATCCTCCAGCTGTGAGTGTCTCCTTGCTGGGAGCTCCCTTGCCCCCTGGCCATGTGGCTCTGGGCACCTCACTATCAGAAAGGATGGACAGAGAAGCACAGAGGATCACCAAAAGCATAAACTATATAAAAATCTGTGCCCTTGCACTGGAATAAATAATTTAACAAGGGAATCCAGGACATTTCTGGCAGTAAATGCAGTGTGTGCTGTGTTTATCTGCAATTAAGCAATAAAATACCCAGAGCCACCGTGGCTCTTTGATGTGAGATACTGCAGTGCCTTTTTCACACTGCATCACTTTTCCTCCCAGTGAGACAGAAAATAAAGCAAAAAGTCAGAGGTGGAGGGATTATTGTAACCCTGCAGGCAGTACTGAGGGCAAAACCTCATTCCCACAGGGAATGTGCACTTAGCACCCACCTCTTTGCCCAAAAGCACCCTCCAGTCCATGTCCCCAGATGGGGGGGCAGTGACAGACCTCAGTCATTGATGTGTTCTCAGCCTGTAGAAGAAACATCTCCTTCCACCTGCCTCATGGGGATGTGTCTCAGCTGGAGCCCCGAAAAAACCCTTGCAAATCACTTTTGGGTGAGCAGAGAGAAGATGCACAGAAACATCCATGTATGGGACAGTGGTGAGCATGGAAGACACAGAGCCAGATTTGGGTGTATTTATCCTCAAAAGGAAAACATTTTGGGTTTTAGTAGGCAGAGGCACTGACTGGCCCAGCCTGGTTTTCAAGGCACAACCACCCTGGCAACGAGGTGATGTTGACACGTGGGTAAGGCAGCTCCTAGATCTGTTGGAAATCCTCTCTGAACATCACTATTGTCCCCTGGAGTTCCTTAGAGATGGAATAACTCCTTTTTCCCCACTTCCTTCAGGCTGCTGCCAGCTCTTCTGCTACAGGAGCTGTTCTTACACCAGCCACGTTCCTGCTGGAACGTGCCCAAGGCTTCTCCCCTCCTGGACCAGGCTGGTGTCTCCAGAGGATGGTTTGGTCCCAGCCCAGCTCCATGAGAGCCTTTGCCCAGGCCAAACACAGAATTCTGCCCAGCCACAGCCAGGAGGCACCTCGGGAAAGCAGAAAAACAAGCAGGGAGAATAAACATCCGGATGAGGGCTGAGGAGGGAAAGCAAAACACTGAGGGGAGCCAGGAATAATAAGAACCAAAAACAAATAGAAAAGAGCTAACAGGAGCAACAGATCTAAAAATAAAATGAAAGAACAGCAGCAGGGTGGAGGGGCTGGGATATTTTGGAGTCTGGCAAAGCATGCAGGGTTTGTGGGGCTCAGATTTGCTGCGGTGGGGCTCAGCCCTGGGGCACAGCCAAGTTCTCCTCTCACTGCCCTCTCTCCCTGATTTGGGGGAGGATGGAGGGTGTAGGCTGGGACTCCCAGGGGCTGTTTGGGTGGCAGTGGTGACAGCAGGCTGCTCTTCAACCCTGCCACATCTCCCCTGGGGGCAAAAGTGTTTGCTGCAGTTGCCATCCTGGGAACAGATGTCCTACCCCAAACCCTCCTCAGCTCCCAGGAGAAGTTGTTCATCCCTCCAGCCTGCCTCTGTGCTGGCCCATGGTCTCTGGGAGGCAGGGGCCACATCTGCTCAAGGATTGTGGGGAGAAGATTTGTCTCCTGGACAGCCCAAATCAGTGATGTCCTTACAGGAAGGGAGCCCTGGTCATCCCAGAAATCCCAATATGTCTCAGCAAATCCTGCCAACCCAGAGCCATTCACTTGCTCCAACATTTATATCCAGAGGTGAAACCACTGAAAATCAAACTACTAAAAACCTATTTGTTGGTTCCCGTTCCCTGAACTCCCCAGGACCAGGTCATACAAAATCAGTAGGGACAAACATATTTTTTTCTTTTTTTTTCCCCCCAAAGAATTAGCTTGCAGAGGGAAGGTTGTGCCTGGCTGTCCCAGGTAGACAGGGAGCACAGGGTTCACAAACCCTCAGCAGTTTGGAGATAGACAAAAGTGGGTCTAATTCTACCCCTGGGAAGCCACAGCCAGGCAGGGACTGACCTCAACTCTCTCCAAGCTGACCATGGGGCTCCTCTGCATAAGGAACTCCCTTCACATTTCAGACATTTGTTTTTCCTTTGTGGTTACCCCCATTATCCCTGTTCTTAGGGCTGGGAATTTGCCCCCAATGCTCTCCTCACCGTGGCACCTCGTCCAGGTGGCATTTCCATGATGGCACCCAGGAGCTGCAGGGAGTCTGGGAGCATGCTGGAAGAAAAGAAAACAAACCACTTTGGCCACCTCTCAGCCCCTGACTCACAGTTCCCCTCTCTCAAAGGCAAGATAAGCTGGGCTGAGGCACTGCTGCCATCAGCCCCACCACATCAGACCTCCCCTTTCCTGTTCTTGGAAACCCAAGGGCTGCAAGTCCACAGCCACCTAATCAAAACCAGTGGTGAGTTTTAAAGATGAGGGGAAATAAAACCATTAAATTAGAAGAAATCAGTGTGGATGGAGAGCCAAGGAGGCCACGTGCCAGGAAAGTGAGCTGCCTGCCAGTTTGGCACGGAGTGAATGCTTGGCCTGTTGAGACAAAATGCCAGAGCTGGGCATGCTGAAAAGGCACTTAGCATCTCCAGGGGAAAAGGACAGGGATGAGGACCAGACAGAGCCTGAATGAGTCCCAAACACACACTTGAGTATGAGGATGGGCATGGGGGAGTGTGGGTCTCAGATTCAGTCAAAGGAAGAAACTGAGAGTTTCTAGCCAGGCAAAAAGCCTGGGAAAGTGCTGGGAAAGAATGTAAATAATTCTTTATCTCTCTTGTTTTTCACATTGTTTATAGTTAAGTTCTATCACTGTGCGTCAAGCACTCTGCACCAATGCTGTGGGTTGTTTTCACTTCAGGACCAATGGATTTGGTCCTTGTGGAGCTCTGTATAAAAGAGCAGGGTATTTTGAATAAACCAGAGTTTTACTCTCAGCAGCTTTCTGAGTCAGAATCTCTTCATTCCCATCCTGCCTCAACAGTGACAGGGGAGGATTAAGGCCTGTCCCCACCAGGGACCTGGCTGGTGTTTGTCAGCACAGCCTCATCAGTGACAATGGTGCTGCTGCTGTGGACAGGCTCCCGCTGAAACCAGAGCAAGGGACAGTCCCCAGCAGGAGTGCTGAGGGCACTGGGCTGTGGAGCAGCAGGAAAAGGCTCCCAGCAATCCTGGGAGCACAGCAACCGGACAAGGAAGAGAGGGGTGCAGCCAAGAGCAGCATGTGATGCACCAGCCCTAAGAGCCAGATGTTCAAAGGGCAGTGAAAGCCCCAAACCTTTTTCCTGTGCAGAAATGGGACACCCAAATCATCACTGAGTGCGTGTCCACCTGGGACAGCCAAGCTCAGAGTCTGCCCTGCACAACCTTCCCTCTGCGAGCTAATTCCTTGGGGAAAAAAAGAAAAAATATATTTTTTTTGTTACCCTACCTATTTTGTATGACCTGGGCCTGGGGAGTTCAGGGAATGGGAACCTGTTGGAATCTGTGGTTTTGGTGATTCCAAAATTGCAAAAAGTCTCTGTCTTTCTGCCCCATTGCCAAAGCAGAAGCCATAATTGGTCTGTGCTGGTTTCCAGGTTGTTTATTCTGTTTATCTCTACCATGTTCTGCTGCCCTGCCCAGCTCTGTCCTGCAGGGCAGCGTGTGGGGCTCTGCCCTCAGTGGGATGTGACAAACATTAAATACCAGAAACTCCCTGGACTGGATTTACAATAACGTGCCAATATCTGTCACCTACGTTGGACAGTGTGTCCCCAGCCTGAACCAACAGAAAAATGCCAACACCACAGTGAGACATGGAGGGCATGAAGAAGGAGAAAAAGGACAAGGCACACCCAATTTCCTCCATCTGGTCCCCTTTGGACCCCTCATCTAGAATCCTAAAATTTTACTTTTGCACCCATACCACACTTAATTATTGCTTATATCAAACACTCAGAGCTGGTAATTCATCCCGTAAGGTTGAAAACTTTTCCATGGACAGAGATCACAGCCAGTGTCTCTGGGGGCTCTGTCCAGGGGGGTTCCTGACCCCTGCCAGGGTCCCAGACCTGCCAGGGCAGCCAGAGGGAAGCTCTGGATTCCCACAGGAACCAACAACTCGGTTTTTAGTGGTTTGATGGGGATGCAGCAGCAGCCAGGCTCCTCACCAGAGGCAGAGGAGGTGGGAGCCCTGGCATGACTCTCCTGCTTCCCAGCCTGGCAGCGGGGCTGGCAGAGGGCTCGGGCTCTGCCCGGGCTCCGCTCCTCCCCGGCTCCTCCCCGGCTCTCCGGGACGGCAGAGAGCAAACCGCCCCGCTCCGTGGGCTGCCTTCTCGAGGAGCCTGTGAAAGGAGCAGCCACAGCCAAGTTTCGCCCTGTTTTGACTTTCCCCCTCCGTTCTGTTCGGGGTTTCGAGCGCAGGTTCTCCCGGCGGGGCTGGGAGGAAACGCCGGGTCCGGGGCAGCCGGCAGCTCCCCGGCAAGGAGAGAGGCAGGTCCCGGCTGGATCCTGGGATGCGACCGCAGGGACTGGTGGAAATGTGCTGGGAAAACAAAACAAAACAAAACAAAAAAAAAAAAAAAAAAAAACCCAACCAAACAAAAAAACCCAACAAAAAAAAAAAAAAAAAAAACCACAAAAAAAGAAAAAAAAGAAAAAAAACCCCAACAACAAAACCCCAAACAAACAAAAAACACAAAAAACCAAACCAAAACAAAAGAACAAAACAAACAAACAAACAAAAAAAAAAAACACACAAAAAACGCCCCCCAAAAAGCAAAAGCAAAAAAAAACCCAAAAACCAAAAGCAAACAAAAACAAAAACAAAACAAAAAAAAGGCAAAAAACCCACAAAATCCCAAAAACCAAAACAAACAAAAACAAAAAACCCAAACAAAACCAAAAAAGGCAAAAGAAAAAAAAAACACAAAAAACCCCAAAACAATCAAAAACAAAACCCAAAAAAAAGAAAAGGAAAAAAAGGCATAAAAAACCCCACACAAAAAACCAAAAACAAAACCAAACAAAAACAAAAAAGGCAAAAGAAAAAACAAACAAACAAACAAAAAAAAAAACAACAAAAAAACCCCAGCAACAACAACAACAAAAACCAAAATACAAAACAAAACAAAACAAAACAAAAAAAATTGATTATTTGAGTGAGAGTCTAATATTTTGAAGATGAAGTTTTTACTCCTAAAATCTCATGGTTTTGTCCACGTATTTCTAGACACCAAGGCTGGATGTGGTGAGCTTTCCCAGCAGGTTTCTCCTAAAATCCCCAGCAGAGGCTCCTCCACTGGGCCCTGCACATCCCAGTGTCTGGCCATACCCTGCTCAAGGATCAGCCCTCCTTCCCAAAACTGGGCTGCCTGGGAGGAATTAATGCATTTCATGCACTAACCCACACAGGTAGAAGAATAAAAAGACAAATATGGGCTCGGTGCTCTGTCCCAGATCTGCTGGGTCCTCTGGGCATTGCCTGCCCAGCTGCACAGCATCCCAGCTCAGGAGCTGACAGCACAAGTGAAGGGTAAACAGAGCTTTTCCATGGAAACATTTGTTCAACAAAGAATTGCAAATTTTCATGGTGAGTATCTGGTTTCCTCCAAACTTAATTGTTGTTGTTTCTGAAAGCTGCCCAGCCGGTCTGGATCTGGCTTTCATGAGCTTTTTTTTTCCCTAATGCTTAATTTTCAGCAACTAGGATATCCCTAGTATTTTTTTATTATTAAAAACAAAATTTTTCTTTTGTTTTTATTTTTTCTTTAGGTTTCAATCTTTTTTTTTTCCAACATAAATAGAGGCAACAGCAGCTCTTTTGGGTTTTTTTGCAGGGCACAAACTCTTTCTCACTGAGAGGTTAACAGTAATAATTATAGAATCACAGAATGGTTTGGGTTGGGAGGGACCTTAAAGATCATCCAGTTCCAACCCCCGGGCACGGGCAGGGACACCTTCCACTATCCCAGGGTGCTCCAAGCTCCATCCAACCTGACCTTGAGCATTCCCAGGAGTGGGACACCCACAGCTTCTGTGGGCAGCCTGTGCCAGGGCCTCACCACCTTCATAGTAAAGAATTTCTTTCTAATATCCAATCTAAATCTCCCCTCTTTTGAAACCTAGGAAGGGCCACTTCGATTTTTAGGCTAAGAGTTTGGAGGGGTGGAACTGAGCAGCCGCTCTGAGCCACCCCACATGGACACAGCGGTAATTCCAGGCTTTCCACAGAGGCGGCAAGAATGGGGGGAAGCTCCTGAAGGACACGTGTCAGCACAGAAGGAAGGAAAGATCGCGGCTGACAGTCCAGGAGGAGACAGGAGATGCCGGGGATGCAGAGGCGGCGGGGCCGGCGCGGCGCTGACGGCAGGGGGCGCTGCAGCCCCGGGAACGGGGCCGGCCCCGCCGCGGCTCCTGCGGGTCCCGCATCCCTGCGGGTCCCGCATCCCTGCTCCCGCATCCCTGCGGGTCCCGTATCCCTGCGGGTCCCGCATCCCTGCTCCGGCATCCCTGCTCCTGCATCCCTGCTCCTGCATCCCTGCGAGTCCCGCATCCCTGCGGGTCCCGCATCCCTGCGGGTCCCGCATCCCTGCTCCCGCATCCCTGCTCCCGCATCCCTGCGGGTCCTGCATCCCTGCGGGTCCCGCATCCCTGCTCCTGCATCCCTGCTCCCGCATCCCTGCTCCCGCATCCCTGCTCCTGCATCCCTGCTCCTGCATCCCTGCTCCTGCATCCCTGCGGGTCCCGCATCCCTGCTCCCGCATCCCTGCTCCTGCATCCCTGCTCCTGCATCCCTGCTCCTGCATCCCTGCGGGTCCCGCATCCCTGCTCCCGCATCCCTGCTCCTGCATCCCTGCTCCTGCATCCCTGCTCCCGCATCCCTGCTCCCGCATCCCTGCTCCCGCATCCCTGCTCCTGCATCCCTGCTCCTGCATCCCTGCTCCTGCATCCCTGCGGGTCCCGCATCCCTGCGGGTCCTGCATCCCTGCTCCCGCATCCCTGCTCCTGCATCCCTGCTCCCGCATCCCTGCTCCTGCATCCCTGCTCCCGCATCCCTGCGGGTCCCGCATCCCTGCTCCCGCATCCCTGCGGGTCCCGCATCCCTGCTCCGGCATCCCTGTTCCTGCATCCCTGCGGGTCCCGCATCCCTGCGGGTCCTGCATCCCTGCTCCTCCATCCCTGCTCCTCCATCCCTGCTCCGGCATCCCTGCTCCCGCATCCCTGCTCCTGCATCCCTGCTCCGGCATCCCTGCTCCTGCATCCCTGCGGGTCCTGCATCCCTGCTCCTGCATCCCTGCTCCCGCATCCCTGCTCCCGCATCCCTGCTCCGGCATCCCTGCTCCCGCATCCCTGCTCCTGCATCCCTGCTCTGGCATCCCTGCGGGTCCCGCATCCCTGCGGGTCCTGCATCCCTGCTCCTGCATCCCTGCTCCCGCATCCCTGCTCCCGCATCCCTGCTCCGGCATCCCTGCTCCCGCATCCCTGCTCCTGCATCCCTGCTCCTGCATCCCTGCGGGTCCCGCATCCCTGTGGGTCCTGCATCCCTGCTCCCGCATCCCTGCGAGTCCCGCATCCCTGCTCCCTCATCCCTGCTCCGGCATCCCTGCTCCTGCATCCCTGCGGGTCCCGCATCCCTGCTCCTGCATCCCTGCTCCTGCATCCCTGCTCCTGCATCCCTGCGGGTCCCGCATCCCTGCTCCGGCATCCCTGCGAGTCCCGCATCCCTGCTCCCGCATCCCTGCTCCGGCATCCCTGCTCCTGCATCCCTGCGGGTCCCGCATCCCTGCTCCGGCATCCCTGCTCCTGCATCCCTGCTCCTGCATTCCTGCTCCTGCATTCCTGCTCCTGCATGCACACACACTGCGGGTCCTGTGTTCACACACACTGCCAGTCCTGTATTCACACACATTCCCTATCCTGCATTCCTGATCCTGCATTCCCACTCCTGCATGCACGCACACTCCCAGTCCTGTATTCCCACTCCTGCATGCATGCACATTCCCAGTCCTTCATTCACACTTCTACACTCCTGCTCCTGCATGCACACGCACTCCGGATCCTGCATTCAAATCACTTCTACACTCCCGCTCCTGCATTCCTGCACCTGCACCCCACTCCTGTATTCCCACTCCTGCACTCTCACTCCTGCACCCCGCTTCTTTATTCCCACTTCTACACTCCCACGCCTGCATTCCCGCTCCTACATTCCCACTCCTGTATCCCCACACCTCTATTCCCACTCTTCTATTCCCACTCCTGCCCTCCCGCTGCTCTATTCCCACTCCTGCACTCTTGCTTCTCTATTCCTTCTCTTGTATTCCTGTATTCCCACTCCTGCATTCCCACTCCTCTATTCCCACTCCTGCATTCCCACTCCTGTATTCCCACTCCTGCACTCCCACTCCTGTATTCCTGTATTCCCACTCCTGTATTCCCATTCCTGCACTCCCACTCCTGTATTCCTGTATTCCCACTCCTGCATTCCCACTCCTGCATTCCCACTCCTGCACTCCCACTCCTGTATTCCTGTATTCCCACTCCTGCATTCCCACTCCTGCATTCCCACTCCTGTATTCCCACTCCTGTATTCCCACTCCTGTATTCCTGTATTCCCACTCCTGCACTCCCACTCCCAGCTCAGCACTGGGGCACAGGAGCCTCCCTGGCACCCCAAGCACATCCCCCAGGACATCCCCCACCAACCTTTGTGGTTTCACCCAGCACCAAGCAGTGAAATTTGGGATGTTATTTCTAAGCCATGTCAGAGCAAGGTGTCCAGAGAAATCCTGTGCATGGAAAGGTTTTGGTGCAGGGATAAGACCTGGAGCAGAGAAGCCTCATCCTCCCTTTGGCAGCTCTGGCTTTTTGGGATGCAGGAGGCTGAACTTGCCTGTTGCTTGTGCACAGGGAAAGCAGGAGGAGGGAAGCAGTCCGTAAAATCAAGGTAGCCTGGATAAAGTGCAATCACAAGCCACTGCAAACCTGTGGAATTGGGGCAAAGAACCTGATTTGCTGTAAAACCATGAATGTGAGCACAACATTTAAAGAAAAAAACCAACATCCTTCCATTAACTGTACTGATTTATGCCAGTAAATTTACACCCATCTCTCCAGTTGTACCTGCTAAGAATAAAACCAGGGATGCACCATAGCCTCTGTTCCATCCTGTAACTCCTCTGTGAGTTCAGGCTTTATTTTTAGCTTGGCTTCCTCAGGGCACTGTCTGATCTAATTTCTCCAGGGAGAAGATTTTTTCTGCTAGATGCCACCCTCCTGCTGAAAACCCCCATTCTCCCCAGCACTGCTGAAGGGCCTGACCTTCTCAAGCAAATTGGAAAGGTAAATGGGTCAAATTTGGTTCAAAAATTGGCAGCCAAATATATCAAGACCTAAAGAAGCATCGTGGGGTGAGATAGACAAGTGGGACACAGACATTGGAACAGCAAGTCAGTGGTTCTAGGAAAGGCAGGATTACTAGGGGAGGAAGGAAAATGGGATATTTTCCTGTTTCCTTGCTGTGATTTGGCTGGTGTGCCACTGCCAAGCTCTTGGTGACAGACTCCCAGGCAGTTCTCTGCGAGGGCTCAGTGCTGGTTCCTGCTCTTGGGTCCTGTGATGTTGTTTCTGGCCAGCAGCGGGTTGAGCTCATGTCTTGTAATTAGTGGGTGGGCTCGAGGAGACCACTGCGGCTTCTGATCTCTCAGGGAAAGAGAGAAAATAAGCAGGATTAAGGAATTTTAGTAAATTACAGGCATTTTCATTTCACATGAGCTTTGCCAGGAACATCAAGCCCTGCAGAAAGAATGGCCACTGCAGGACATGCTACCCATGGGCAGGACTAAAGGATTTGGTGTCTCATCAGTCACCCAAAAAACTGTGGATGTGTGTTTGTGTGTCTGTGTGTGTGTGCACATGCAGCCTTTCCTGGGCTGGCAGTGGCCCTGGGAACATGGCACCTCTGCAAGATTAAAGGGATATATCCCATCTGCAAGCAGAATTTTACACAGATTTCTATTTTATAGCAGGATTGCTGTAACTGGAGGGAGCTGAGGGATGAGATGTCAGAGCAGGGGGAGCACTGGTTCTTATTCATTTGTAGCCAAAACAGTCTGTTGAGGTGATAATACCACATGTGCAGCTCCACTCCTGGCTCACAGTTTTCCCTGCAGCAGGGAGAGACAGAAAGTTAGCCACAAATTCCCCTGGAAAATGCCAATTGTGAAGCTGCAGCAACTGAGCAGGAGTCATAGGAGTACAGGTAGCACTTGGAACTGCTTTTTATCAGGATCTTTGCCCTTGGTGTAGGAACTTGGCAAGGGGTTGGAAGCCAAACTCCCCAGCCTGTCTCATCCACACCCCCCACCCAGTTGACATTTCTGCTGTATATATTCACTCAGCAGCACTGAAAACTTGTGAACAGTCAGTACATAGTGCTAAACGCATAAAATAAACACAAATGCTGTTTCAGGTGGTCGTGTATTGTCCTAATTCTGCTTCAGGGTACAGGATCCGAGCATCCCATTCCCACCTGAGTGAAAGGAGTTCCATTTCCAGCATCACCAAGCAATCCCTTGCTGGCATTTTTCCTAAATAACTTTTTTTTTTTTTTTTTTTTCTGGAGAAAGGGGCTGGCATTCAGAGCAGGTGGGATCTAATCAGACTGTGGCTGAAGCACATGCCCCAAAACGGGTCTTTTAGAACTACAATAGAGACAAAACCTGCCACTATCTACTTTTTAACTGCAAACAAGGATCTAATCCTGCACACCTTGCTCCTGGGAATGGCTTATCAGGTGAGTTGTTCCACACAGTGGCTCTATCAGGTGCATTTATCTCCCTATGTACATTTACATGTATAGGAGATGTTTATGTATTCTGTCTCCTACTCAGTGTAGCCATTAATCATGTGCTGCTCCACCCAAAACACCTTAAAAGCGGCAATGGCTGCTTCCAGTGTCGCTCATGGGACTCTTATTTAAGGGTTTATCGCACCAGGGCTGCCAAATGCAAGTCCCCGACCCTAAAAAAACCCCAGGCTGTTCTCACTAAAAACCGGCGAGGTTTGGACCAGAGCCCGTTGCTTTTTCTACCATTGCTTCAGGCAACAATTGTCATGCTTGGGGACACCTCACCCCCGGGGTGGTGGCCTTTGCTGGCATCCCTGCCACGCTGCACACATCCAGCACCCACCTCCCAACCAGCCAAGAGCCTCTCTCCCCCTCTCTCCTTATTTCAGCTAAATAACCTGGCGATTATATTTCCACATGAAAGTGCCCCGGTGTTCAGGTGGACAATCTGACTCCGGCTGAGCCGCCTGGAATCCCTGCGGTTTGGATTTTCAGCAGGGAACAATCTTATCAGCGCAGATTGTACACATTGATAGGGAGCCCTCGGGTAGGGTTGCACAAGCACAGATTGCCTCAGCCGGGATGGGGAAGGCTCTGCTCGCTGGATTTATTTGTTTTCCCCACCGAAGGTTTCAGGTTCTCCCGGTGACCATCATTTCAGCTTTCCTTCCCTGCTCATTGTTTGAACACCCGAGCTTTCCTCATGGATCACTGGGCAGCAGGTCCAATTTAAATCTGGTCTCAGCTCCCGGACCTTTGTATGTTAGCTTGAGAGATTTCTCGCAAATAGGGTTTTTTCCCACCCTATCTCGCTATGATCCTGCTCTGTTGGAGGATGGGATGGGCCCCTGTTTGGGATGGATGTGATTTCCCCCTCCCATTTTGGCCTCTTCCCCTCCTGCCAGCTCCTCTTTCAAATCTGGCAGCTGCGTGGGCACCTGGGCTCCGATTGCAGAGGAGGATATTCGGTTTCCGTGGAGGCCACCAGCGAATAGCTGCGGCTACGTAACCCTGGCAGAGGCGGGGGATGAGGACAGAGGGGCGTCCTGAGCAAAGCCAAGCCCCCAAAACGTCACCCGGAGGAGCACAGGGGGTGCAGACCCGGATACAGGGCATCCAAGGACAGCACATCCTCGGTCCCACCCCATGGCATACAATGCCCTGCTGCCAGGACAGTCCCCTCGGGCACGGAGTGGCAGGGGCTGAATGCACCCATGAGACATCCAGGCTGGGTTTCTGCGAGGTTGCTGGGCACGGCACAAGAAATCACCATGCAAGTCAGGGTTTGGCTTTAGAAAATGTTTTAGGTTTGAATTTAACCCTGCAGCTGCTGCAGAGCCATTGTGGTGTCCACCGCGGGCTCCCCTTTGTCGTGTCTCAGTCCTATTCACAGATTTGGCTCTTTTTGCCTCTTTTCCTTCTGGTTTAGAGGATTTTAACAAATCCCCCTTGCACTGGTGCCTTCAGATCATGCATCACCTCTTTTTCCTATCTAGGGTAGATTAGCAAATTCAACACATCCATAAACCAGAAGGGACTACTGTGATGAGCTGGTTGGACATTTGGTGTGCTGTGAGCCTGGATCAAGGTGCTAAACACCTCCCTGAAAGTCATCACCATGCAGGGGCTTCTTCTCCTCCATCCTAAACCTTCCCAGCTAGGCTTGAATTCAGCCCTGAGTAGGAGCAGACTGGAGTGGGGTGGTGGGGGTGGCCAGCTGCTGACCATCCTCACTAAGATCATCACAGGCTTTGGCCACACCACTGTCCCCCACCACCCCAGTGCCAGGCTCCTATGAGGTGATGGAAATCACACAGGCCAGCAGCAGAGCCCCAGAGTCCTGTTGCTAAAGGTTTCCTCCAGCCCAGCCCTGCCTGTTCGGGAGTTCAGAGGCAGAGCAGAGGTGGGGATCTCTGAGCAAGCCTCCTGCAGCTCCCCATCTTCAAGCCCTGCTTTGCATTTGCCCTCCTGAGGGTTTTTTGAACCCAGTCTGGGTCACCCTTGGGACCTGGAGGGCTCAGAAGCAGATCCTGCACACAAGGTAACAGCCCTGGCTGGCACCAGCCCCTTGGCCAGCTTGTTGCTTTGTCTGTCCACTTCAGCAGGCACCGTGTCTCCTGGGGATAGCACAGCTTCAGCATCCCCTGTGCTGTTCCCCCCCAAGAAATAATCCCACCTCCTCATCAAGCTCCTTCTTGGCTTTTGGAGAAGTTGCCTCAAGGAGCATTTCTGAAAATAGAAACTCATAAAATCACATAAATGTAGAATGGTTTGGGTTGGAAGGGACTTTAAAGATCATCCCATGCGCAGGACACCTTCCTCTAGACCAGGTTGCTCAGAGCCCCATCCAGCCTGGCCCTGAACATTTCCAGGGGTGGGGATTCCTCCTGTGTTTCCCTGCCAGCTCCAGGACATTAGGATGATGTTAATTCCCTAAATCTGATTTGCTCTAGGACGGTGCTGCCTTTCTGTTGAACGAAGCATGCACAAGGGCAGTGTCTGCCAGCATCCCTGGCAGCCACAAAATCCCTCCTGTGCCCTCCTGGAGGGAGCTGCAGGTCCCTGTGACACCCACCACCCCCCACAGGGCAGTGGGAGCAGGGGTGGGGGGACACGGGCTCCCTTTGGGGCTCAGGAGAAACACCCTGGTAGTTTGCAGATGTGATTTCATTTTCCAATTGTTTCTAATTTGCTTGGTTTTTTTTGTTTGTTTGGTTTTTGTTTTTTTGCTTTTTTTTTTTTTTTTGTGGGGTGTTTTGGTTGGGTTTTTTTTTTTCAGTTCTAGAAAAGAGACAATTTCTTCAGGGAGTGTTAGCCACAAGCCTCATCTGGCATTGTTTTTTAGTCAATTGGTTTTGTCTCATATTAGGAATATTGTGTTACATAATGATAAGGTGGGGTGACTTATTATGGGGGCTATAAAGGGAGGCAGTGTGGGAGTGCAGAGCACCAGCTGCCCTCCCCACCCATCACCTGCCCTTGCTCTGACCTTCAGCAGGTCTGTCATCTCCCCAGGTCTGTTTCCCCTCCTGTAAATCAGGGCTGATCCACCCTCCTGCTATTATCCTAAAAGCTTTTCCATCCTGAAGTCAGGAAAAGAAGAATGTTTTCCCTTTTCTTCCATCCTGAGATGCAGGCACGACGGTTTCCCATACCTTCTCCACCACAGCTGAAATTCATCTGAGCCTGAGCAGATAGCAGAGCATCTCTATCCCTGCAGAGCTGAGCTGTGGGTGAGAAGCTGAGGCAGGGATGAGCAGGAGTCGCTCTGCCCACAGAGGTATTTTCCAAAAGCACTGGACAAAAGAAAACAGGAAACCGTAATTGAACTAAATCTGCCTCTTTAACCTCATTATTAGGATTGGGATTATATGCTTCAGAGAAAGTTCAACCTCTGTTTACAACTTGAGGAGATGTGGATGAACGCTATAAACCACAGGGAGAGAGGGAATGTTCCTGCACTTGGTGGGAAGTCCAGCTGGAAGGAAAGACAGGGTGGCATGGGAAGGGGGTTCAGCCTGGTGCCCTCCTTCCAGGCAGCATGAGGCTGCACTTGGGGTGAGCACTAAAAATCTCTGGTAATTTGCTCTCTGTGCCTGAAGATTAAAGCAAATTTTCCTTAATTTCCATATTTAAAACTGTGTCCACATGCAGCTGGGAAAGATGACAGCGTCTCAGGTTCCTCTGTACACTGCCCCCAAGCTCCTGCAGATCCAGCCTCTGCCACCTCTGCCCTCCCCACACTGCACCTGGTGCCCTCAGAAAACCTGCCAGGAACAGCAAAATCCATCTCTGGACACAGATTGCCACAGCCAGGATGTGCAAACTCTGTGTTCTGCTGCTGCTCGTGGCACGGGGCAGGTTGGACAAAGTGTCACCAGCAGCGTCACCCCGCAGCAAGCTCTTCCTTGGGTGCAAAATTCCTGACAGCAAAGCACATTGGGTGGGCAGACAGAGAGATTTCCCACCTGTGCAGCATTCCTGAGCTGCAGTCTGGAGAAAAGCAGGAGCAAAGGAGAAGCTCAGAGGTGAAGAGTTATCTCGGGGCGCGTGCTGACTCTTTTACAGAGCCTGCGGATCCTGAAGCACTTCAGGAATAGTTAAACAATTGTTAAATAGTACTTTATCTTCAGGCTGGATAACAACAGAAGCAGCCACTGGCTGCCCAGTGACAGGCAGCTCCATAAAACCACCTACCCAGAAGAGAGGGGGTTGGGATGCCTTGGCCTAATCCTGACAGTACCGCACACCTGGACTCATTCCAGTTGCTGACATTCCCAAACCAGTGTGCTTAAAATGAAACTCCAACTTTCTGGCTGTTCAGGCCTGGCTTGCAAAGACACAGAGCACCAATGTACCACATCTTGGCCCTGGGCTCCTGCAATTGCAGCTGGGGATGTGTAAGCTTTAGGGAGCCAGGCCTGGAAATGTTGGGCTTAAATCCACGGGCTGAGTGAGCATCCACTCCTCAGCAGCAGCTCCTGTGGAGGATTTGCCAGCACGTAGCCCAGGACTGTGGGGGCAGAGAATGGGACTCTACCTGGCCCTCGAGGGGGCTGGTGGGGAAGGGGAGTGGGCAGGAGCTGGCAGCAGAGACAGGACAGCACTGGCTCAGCATGACCCAGGAAATTAAACTAAGAGAGAGCAGGGGGCTGGCTTTCTCCTTGGGTATTTGCTTTTATACACTGAATTTCCTGCTTGGGGAATCTAAGTGCACCCCACAGCCCTCCCCAGGCTGTCCCAAAGGTGGAGATGGGCTGGGGAGCAGCGGGCTGCCCATCTGACTCCAACAGAGGAAGAAACGCTTACGGTAGAGGTGACCTTTCTAAATCCCCGCTTTGGACAGACATTTCCAATAAGTGCTGAAGAAAAGCCTGCCAGTTCCAGCTTTCTCAGCCTGCTCTCCATTTTCCTTCCATCCTCTCCAGGCTGAATTTAATCCGAGAAGGTTCCTTTGAGCTTTTGTGTGTTGCTGAGGGAGATGTGGGCGCACAAGGGATCGCGTTACAACTTTCATTTCCTGAAATGTTTGAGGGAACATCCAGGGTTTTATCCACACATCAGGCAAAGTTGAGGGCTCGGATTTCAGGTCTTGTCACTCAGCTGTCACCAAACAAATGAGGCTCTCAGAGCTGGAGATGGAGAGAGCTACCTGCTATTCATGACCCCAAAAGCAGGTGATCACTCATGGGAAAAGCAGGTAGAATTAATCATTCTGCTGTTCTCGTTTCCTCCCCTTTTTTGGCTGACCTGGACACAGTGTGAAATCTGTCCTGGGGGGTGAACAGGAGTGGGGGGGCGAATTAACTCCTTCCTGCCAGTGGAAATACGAAGCAGAGCTTAGCGAGAAAGAGCCTCAGGCTGCCTCCCCAGGCTGGCTCTGCTGTGAAAAGCTTGCTGCGAGGTCAAGCCTAATCGAGGAGAGCTCAACAACCTGTGCCTGGCTCAGCTCCAGCGCCTCCCTGCTCCTACCTGACAGCTGGCCAGAGAGTTATTTCCAGGGGGATGCCCTCAGCACCCTCCATCCCTCCTTGTTGCCAACCTCGTCCCTGTCCCTTTTGGGAAAATGGAGAGCAGGGGGTTGGGTAGGGCTCTGAGGCCGGGCACCTGAGGCTACCCCCGGTCTGCAGGTGTGTGCTGGAAAGGGGAATTTGGGCAAGGGGAGCATCCCATGGCATCTCCCCCAGCCTTCGCCAACCAATCCTGTCCGTGCCTACATGCAGGAAGTGCATCCTGCATGTTTGAGCTATTTGCTTTGAAAATAACTCCTGGTTTGGGAGTCCTTGCTTGGCTTTCCAGCCGCGCAGGGATGGAGCCCCGGGCAATATTTATCCTTCCTCTTCACTGAGCCTGTGGTTTGGGAAAAAAACGAAGCTGGAGCTTATCCATCCTCGAGGCGTAGAGTCCGCAGCTGACCCTAAAAACATCCTGCATTTCCCCGGGGGTTCCCCTTTTCTGCCCGAGGGGACAGGAGCGGCTGCTTTGTGACGGATCCCGGTGGAACTGGATGAGACCCCCGGAAGGTGATGAAGGTCCCCGGAAAGGGACGAGAGGGCGAGCCCGGAGCGGGGGCACGGAGCGTCCCGTCCTGTCCCCTACGGTCCCGCCGGGTTAGGCGGTAGGACTCGCCTCCGGTCCCCTTCCCCAGCCGGGCAGCCGAGGTCGGGGTCGATGCACACCAAGAGTGGGGGGTCCATGCTGCCCCCACAACGCCGGGTCTTGCCCCGGCTTCTTCTTGCAGAGGAGCGCGAGCAGCTGCGCGGTTTGCGCGTCCGTGCGCGGGATTTGCGCCCTCCGCCCGTGGTCCCACGGAGCCCCGCGGTGCCCGGCCGGGCGGGGGGTCCCGCAGGGCCCCGGCCGTGCTCCCCTAAAGCGTCGTGGGCGCGGGAAGCCCGGCGGGATCTCCCCCGAGGGGGCGGCCGGGGCCCGTCCGGAGGGAGCAGGGAAAGCACCGCAGAGCCCCGGGCCCGGCTCCCCCGCGGCCGGAGCCCAGCAGGGCGAGGCCGGAGCACGGATCCGCTGCCCCGTGCGGCCGCGGGTGGGGATCCGCCAGGAGCTCTGCAGCGGCGCCGGGGCCCGCCGGGGATCGAGCGGGAGGGACGCGCAGCGCTCCGGCCGGGCAAGACCCTCCTGCAGAGGGTGACATTTCTCCATGGCCCAAGACCCCGAGCACAAACACGGCAGCGATTTAAATAAACACGCACTTAATGATGCAAAACGCTAACAGAGACGACCGGCACCGGCGAGGCCCCGACGGGGCGGCCGGCGGAGCCCGGTGCTCCCTCCCGGCCGAGTGTCCGGCTTCCCTCGGGGCACAGCAGGCGAAACGGGTCCTCTGTCCCCGTCCCTGCTCCCTTACTGGGTCACCGGCTTCCCCGCAGCCCCGAGCCTCCGCTGCAGCCCGTGGGGAGGGGGAGAGGGTGGGCAGAGGGGCACGGGTTCGCCCCTGCAAAGAAAAGCGCAGCCTGAGTGTTCTGCCATCAGCGTTGTTTAATTTAGACTGTTTAGGTACAATAGAAAATAAACCCGAAAGCACATGCGATTTTTGGTAACAAATACTCGAGACAGGCAGCGTCATCCGCGGGCTCTCTGCAAGCCGGAGGAGGGAGGCGGCGAGCGGGCACAGACGGGAGAAGGCAAAGGGGAACTGGCGGTTTAGGAGGAAATGGCCGTCGACTTTTATTATTACTATTATTATCCTAATTTTTAGCCACATCGATGCATTTCACCACCAAAGACGAGAAAAGTGGGGGACGCGGGTCCACGGGAGCCCACTCAGTATCTGCCTCGCACGGCCGCGGTCAGACACAGGCACTTGGTAAAACTCTAATACTGCAGCTTTTGATATATTTTTTCCCACTCTTTTTTTTTTCTTTCTTTTTTTTTTTTTTTTTAAAGTTTAAACTACATCGAAATTTTTGGTAAGGCTAAGTATGAAAAATGTAAACGTAACTTCCCCTCCCTCCTCCCACTCTGCCACAGGGCTCAGTACAGTGATTCTCTCTCTCTGTCCCTTTCCCAGATCCTCGGGGACCGGGCCAGGCAGCAGCAGGGATGTGCCGGCCGACCCTGCCCCACCGCGCCCACGGCGCTGGGATTTGTTTGAATGGAATCGGATCCAGCAGGGGTTGGGGTTTCATTTTCTTTTTTTTTTTTTTTTCCCCTTTTACATTTTCTTTTACTTTTTTTTTTTTTTTTTGTTTAATTCCCGTTGGGACCAACTCGTTTGAACTCGAAGGGCTGATGAGGGTTATTGCCGCTCTCTGTGTTTGGCTACGTGGAAAAAAAAATAATTAAAAAATCGTGGTGATAGTGGGAGACGCTGAGGGGGAACTGGAGCAAGAGCCGATGTGGGGTTGTGTGAAAAGAGACGAGAGTCCCGTTAACAATCAGCGGGTGACCTGTAAAACCGGGTGCTGTCCTCTATGTACAACCCAGAGCCTCTGTCCCCGAGCAGAACCTCCTCCTCTCCCGATCCTCCGGCGGCCCGCCGAGGGCCTTTAGGATCCCAGATCCACCAGGCTGGACGTGAGGGGTCCCAGCAGCGAGTCCTGGAGCTGGTGGCCTTGGAGGCTGTGCGGGGTCTGGGATGCGGCTAAGCCGCTCAGGGAATAGCCGGAGCTCCTGGCGTGGCTGAGGTTCCCCTGCAAGAGCAGGACCGAGTTCTGATCCGGGCTTTGGGGAGGAGAAAACTCTTCCTCGGAGCTGGACATGAGGGGTTTGCTTCCATCCAGAGGCGAGAGTTGGTTCGGTTTGTTGGTGGCCGCGTTGTTGTTTTCCGTGTTCTCTCTGCGGAAAGGCAAAAAAAAAATAAATGTATATATAATCCCACCACGGGGATGTTAGGGCGGGCACGAGGCGGCGGGGATGGGCATTGTGCTAATGCCCACCGTAAATCCTTCGCCTTTAGTTCCAGCGTGGGAGCAGATGCTTCTCAAGGGGGGAAAAATAATCCTAAAAAAATTCATAACGGATCGTCCCTATTCCTTTTATCCCTCCTACAAATAAATACACTGAACAGCCCGGTAATTTAGGTGAGGAGGGAAAACTGGAGGAAGGGATTTTTTTTTTGAGGGGCCGTCTTCCTTTCTTTTTAATTAAAAATGAAAGTACGGCCCGCGGACGAGCTGGGTGCGGGGTTTTCTCCAGGCGGCTCGGTGGGGAGGCAGCTGAAGGAGATGCCCTCCGTGGCTCTCTGCCTCGCCGGGCCGAGCGGCCGCCTCGCACCGAGGCCACCGCGTCGCCTGCCGGGGTGGCCTCGGTACGGGGCGGCGGCTCGGCCCGGCCGGCGCGTCCTCATCCCGATCTCCCTCTGCTTCCCCCCACCTCGCCATCCCGGAGCTGCATCTCTCTCCTCCGAGCTCCGGAGCTATCCTGCCCGACCCGCGGCCACACGCGACCCGGCATCCCGACCGCTTCCCGGAGCCTCCGGGTCCGCATCGCTCCCGGTTTACTCGGGGAGGCAGGCAGCAAACAAAGGCGGCGGAGCGGCCTGGAAGAAGACGGTGGAAGCTCGTTGCTCCCCCAGGGCAGGTGAGGTCGAGTGAAAAACCCATTTGGGTTTCCACGGAAGGGGGAACCGCAACGCGGTTTAGGAGGGAAAAAAAAAAAAAAAAAAAAGGATTTGAAGGGAACCGTGTGTTTTCGTCGCTCCTATCCCATCCGGCTCCGGGTACTCGCCGCGTTCCCGGAGTAGCTCCCGGGTTCCCAAACGCCCCCAGCACGGTGGAGCAGGGAGAAAAGCGGAGAACGGAGGGTGGCACGTACCTTTCCTTCGCCTCCGCCGCTCGGTCCCGTTGCCTTCTGTTCTTGAACCAGTTGCTGACCTGGGTGGTGGTGAGACCGGTGGCTTCCGCCAACTCCCGCTTCTCCCGGGGGGACGGGTAGGGGTTGTGGGCGTACCATTCCCGCAGCACGCCCCGGGATTTCTCCTTGAAGCAGTAGCTGGTTTCCTCGCCGTCCCAGATGGTGCGGGGCAAAGGGAATTTTCGGCGGACGCGGTATTTGCCGACGGCGCCCAAGGGTCTGCCCCGCAGCTTCTCGGCTTCCACGTAGTGCGCCTTGAGCCAGAGCTGCTGCAGCTTGGGGTGGTTGTGGGGGGAGAACTGGTGGCTCTCCAGGATCTTGTAGAGCTCGCGGAAGTTGCCGCGGTGGAAGGCCACCACCGCCTTGGCCTTGAGGACGCTCTCGTTCTTGTGCAGGTGGTCGCAGGCCGGCAGCGACCAGAGGAACCGGCCCAGCCTCTCCAGGTTCCCCCCTTGCTGCAGCACCTCGCAGACGCAGGCGACCTGCTCCTGCGTGAAGCCAAACGACGGCAGCATCGACATGGCCGAGCGCGGCGGCGGCCGCAGGAGGACGAGGAGAAGGAGGAGGAGGACGAGGAGGAGGCGACGGGCACCCCGCGGGAGCGCGGCGGCGGAGGGGCGCGGGGTAGGCGCCCGCCGGGCCCGGGCCCGGTGCTGATCCCGATCCCGGTGCCGGTGCCGGCCCCAGAGCGGGGAGGCGCTGCGGCAGGCGAGGGCGGTGTGCCGGGCGAGCGGGGATGCTCGTCGCGGCGCCGGGGGGACTTTGTCCCCGCTCCGCCGCCGCCGCGCTTAAAGCGCCCGAGCCCCCGCGCCGCGCTGATTGGGCACCCCCGGCCCGGCCCGGCCCAGCCCGGACAGCCCAGCCCAGCCCAGCCCGGCCCGGCGGGCAGAGCCTCGGCACGGGCGGGCGGGGCCTGGCGGCGGGGACACGGCCCCGGACACGGCCCCGGCCGCGGCTGCGCGTCCCGCCGCCGCCTCTGCGCGGGTGCGGCCCCGGCGGCCGCGGGGGGAGCCCCGCCGCCCGCGCCCCCGGGCGCATCTCCGGGGAAGCCGCTGCCGGCGGGCTCTTGTCTTTCTTTCTTCCATCTTTTTTTTTTCCGCCCCAAAACTCCTGCCCCCCGCCCGCCCGCTCGCCGTCCCCTGCCTAGGCAGCCCGTATTTAATTACCTCCGAGCTGGGGATGAATAAATAATGCTTTGGTGAAGCGCTGAATAACGCGCGGGGCCCGTGCGCCCCTTCCTGCCCCTCGCTCTGCCCCGTTCGCCGCGGGGGGAGCCCGGCGGGTCGGGGCAGCTCCGTGCGGATCGCGGGCAGCGGCGCTGCACCCACCGGCGGCGCTTTAAATTAGCCTAATCCTCATTTGCACACCCCCGCTCAAAAGCAATTATTTAAAAAATTAGAAAACAATTAGGCTCCCTAAGCAAAGATAATCTATTGTCAGCAGGGAGGTGAGGACAATGCGGTGAGATAAGGGCAGGGCGCGGGGGGCTGGGAGTGTCTTTATGGCTGTATTTATCTTTGATTAGATAAGTCGAAGCCCATATTTTAAGCACACTCCAGAACGCTTTGGATTCAGGAATGAGTTCGTTCCGCGGGTGCTAAGAACCATCGCGGGGCTCTTTAAAACCTGTTTGTCCTCACTAAGACAGTCGGATTTATTTGACCTACCAAGTCGGATTTATTTGAGTTCACTGCTCCAAGTGAAGAGGAGCCGCTCCCGGCCGCGGGGCGCGGAGCCGGCGGCGCTCCCTGCCCGCAGCCTCTGCCCGCGCCACGACGTGGGAAAGGCCGATATTTTCCTAAATCCGGATTGTTGTTTTTCCCACGTACTTCGCGTCTCGGTGCTGTTTAAATTAAGCCCCTGCCACCCTGTCTGTACAGCGACTGTACTATGTCCGCTGGAGTCAGGGCGCTTCCATATCCCATGACCATGTGTCTGGTAATTTTCCCTTGCCATTTTATTTTAGTACTTATGATGTTGCAGATGAAGTCTTAAAGAGCTGCAATGTCCTCCCAGAAGGAATGTCTACTTGGAACAGATCCTTATTGACAAGGCAGCTGTGTGGGGACCGGAACGGAGCCTTAAACCCGGCTCTAAAATCAACTAATACCCTAAAGTCTGGAGCAAGTGCGCAGAATTATGAGGCATCGGCTCGCCCGCGGCCACGTCCTGGAGGAGCAGCGCCTTGCCCAGCCTGGGGGTCGGTTCCCCCATCCCTTATTTCTATTGTTATTAATTTTAAATTTTATTTTCTTCTTTCTAATGAGGGGCTCAGCTCGGGAAAAGCACGGACCTGAGGGTTTGTGACTTCTGGATGAGGAGGAGAGAAACGCAACGCGGGACTGGGGAAACCCCTGGGCATTGTAACGAGAGCGGGCTTCTCTTGCCCTCACAGTTCTCCTTTTTTTAGTTCTCTTTTTCTTTTTTTCCCTCCTGTAAAAGGCCGCCCAAAACAAACACTGTTCTTGCTGGGAATAAGCAAATTATCCCGATGTGGCCGGCAGAAGAGATGACAGACACGGGCGAGGGCTGAGCGGAGCCTTCCTCACGATTCTTGAGCGGAACTTTATTCTTCCCTCTCATCAAAATTCACATGAGGAGGGGACAGACCCGCCAGGGTCTACCTGAGAGTTGCTGTAGGCAAGGACCACTGAGCATCAATGTTCGTTAAGGATTCGGGGTTGGTTTTCCTAAAAATTAGGAACCTTTCATTTTGAACCACGGAAAGAGGCAAATGTACTTCCAGAACACCCCATCCCATTTAACCCTTGAAAAATCACAAAAGCAACAACACAAAAGAGAGTTTCGAGCCGCTCAAAAAATAAAAACATAAACAAGGAAGATGCAAATAAGCAAAACGCCACCGAACAAGACGACGGCACAGAGCTGCTGCCGCCGGTCCCTCTCGGTGCTTCCTTTGCCGGCGGAGCAGGAGCAGCCCGGCAGCATCACCCGGCAGCATCCCCCGCTCCCCGCCCGGCCGGAGCTGCCCGGGCTGTCCCCGCCGCCGGGGCCTGGCTCTCCGCGCCCGCGGAGAGGTGCGGCCGAACGAGGGGGCCTCCGCTGCTCGCCCCCATTGCCCGGGCACCCATCGGCTCTGTTTGTGCAGGAAATTCATTTATTCCCTTATTTATTCGATGTATTTATACAAAGCAAAGCGGGGATGAAGATGGAGCCCACGCAACACGCTGCGGGCTTTTTCTCGATTTCGCCAGAAAAATCAAAACAAAGCAGAAAAAACCTAAACCGAATACATCCCCCATTTCCTTCCAAGCTTAGAAATAAAGCTCTTCCCCAGTCAAAAGTAAAATTTAATTTTTTTTTTCTCTAGAAGTACGAGAATCTAGAGGGAACAAATAGCGCAACAAAATAAAATCAGCAGCGGGTTTTTGGGAGCCGCTTCTCGTCGGGATGAGAACCGGGCTGCAGGCTGGGAACCGGCGGGGCAGAAACACAACGCTGCCACTCGCCGAACATTTCGAAGGCGAAATCCAAAACCGACCCATTAAGTCAATGAGGTTTGTGTTGTAGAGGCTCCTTTCCCATCCACTTGCTGTTCTGAAAAATAGATCGCATTTCGTTATCTCGAGTGAGGATCTGCAACGTGATACCGGATCCGCGCCGCCTTCCTCGCCGAATGCGAGGCGCAGGGAGACAGCCAGCTTCCCGGCTTATTCCCCAACAATAAAGGATTTGTATTTTCTTTCTCCCCCTCTCCCCTCCCTCCTTTATTATTCTATTTTTTTAATGAGGAAGAACAAACCCCTCTCCATATGCACCGTTCTTCTCTTGCAGGAGCCTCTGGCTCGGCTCGCCTGCAAACCGGTGCGACCTTTAATTACTTGTTAGTAAATTACCCTCCCGACACCTGTAAAAACAAAGCCGGTGTCCGCGGGGCCGCTCCGCGTCCCTGCCCGGGCCCCGCGCCCCGGGGCTGCCCGGCCAGGGGGTCCCCCCGCACCCAGCGGGGTCAGGCCGGGCCGGGGCTGCCGGAGGAGGGCCGGCCCGGGCCGGGATGCTGGGGCAGGATAAGGATGAGGATAAGGCCTTCCCGATGTGGCCGATCCCCAGGGCACAAAGGGCTCTTTCTTCGCGCACTTACCGGGACATTTTTCAAAGGATTAGAGGTGATCACGCGTTGTTTTCTTCTCTTCGAGGGCCGATACGTCTTTCTGTCCCTGTCCCCGCACCTCCACCCTTATTTCCTCCTGCTTTTGCCATGGGACCCCCAGATGCCGTTCCCCCCCCCTTCCCTCTTCGCTAATGTACCTCCTGGATGCTGATTCTTTTAAGCTACGAAGAATTTCCTTTTGGGAGGTGAAACCCTCCAGCTCCTCCCGTTCAGAGGAAAGTGCTAGTGATGGTAATACGGGGTGACACTAAATAAACAGTTAAAGCAGGGCTGGAAAGATGGAGTTAATTATCCAGTGAGCTACATTTAAACCGAGACCAGGAGGGGCAGATTTGTTTTGGCGTAGGGAACCGAGAAGGAGACGAGCCACCGAGGTCTCCTTGCTCCTCTTTGGTGGCTCTTTAACTTGTTCTTGCTGTCGCCAGCCCGGGGACCGGCGTCCTTTGGCCCCGGAGGGGGAGTCCCCGGTTGGGACCCCCGAACCGTGGCCCGCCCAGCCCTTGGCCGCAGCGCTGGGAGTCTCTGTGCATGGGAGCAGGCGATTTCAGGGGACTCGGAGGCGATTTTTTTCATGTTTGTTTGCTTTTGTTTCCCAGAAGTTAAATGAATTCTCGTCCGTGCGGCTTGCCAGTGCCTCTGCTCTCAGGTAAGTCTGCCTCCAAGCAGCAGCCCTGCGATGTGCTTTTGTTTTTTAAATTTCCCCTCCTGCTTCTTCCTTCTTTTCCTCCGTTTTTTCCTCCCTTTCTTTTTTTCTCCCTCTTTTTTTTTTCCTTTTTTTTTTTTTTTTCCTTTGAGAAGTCTGATATTAATAATCCCCGTATGCCCCGCTTTCCGGGTCATTACGGTACTGCTGGTCTCTAATCAATCCTAATGCGATGGCAATTGGAGTCTCTGATGAATGCATCTCAGGTTTCTTGTAATGGCTCTACCACATTTTCCTGGACCTCCTTCTTTAACCTGAGATGCCAGGGGGACGTCTCCGTTCTCAGCTGCTGATTACTTCAAGATGTTTGGGCTGGTGTGGGGAGAGAGGGAGCGAGCGAGGCAGCCTGCCCCTGAATAATCTGGAACTGAATTGGATGAGCCATTTCCTAAATCAAAGGACAACGGCGGGGTTTAACTCCTTTTCTGCACGGAAGCCTGCGGCTCGCCTTCCAGCCGGCACGGGCTGTGCCGCCTCCCCCGCGCGTTCGTGTCCGTGTCCGTGACCGGCCCTCGGGTACAGGCGTGCGCAGCTCCCCGCATCAATTGCAGCCCCCCACTCAAAGGGGGAGACCCCCACCCATCCCCACCCATCTCCAGCCGCTCGCATGGCCCCAAAGCCCCCGAGTGCCGCTGCAGCCCCACCGCGGGTGGGATCCCCACGCCGAGGGGGGGAAGGGGCGGTGCGATCCCCCCGCGGGCGCGCAGGGACGCGCGGTGTTAACGCCGAGATTCGCTTTCTCCCGACGTTGTTTTTCTCTCTTTGCCCAGCGTAATAGCGTTTGCCGTAACGCGAGGCAATGTTAGCTGCAACTTCTGCCTCTTTCTTAATTTTTACAAATTTTTAAAAAAGAGGATACTGCAGCAGGAATTAGGCTGCGGTCAAACCAGGCATGGGGTTGCCGCGGGTTCGAGTGCTGCTTCTCTGCAGCAGCAGGATGTTCCCTCGGGATGCGGCTCCTCCGTGGGAGAAAAACACGCCCCAGCTGCCCCTCTGCAGCCACTCCTCGGCCGGCAGCTGGATATGTCCCAGCGCGACCCAACACGCGTGGGCAGCTTCGCCTGCGCCCCTACGAGATGAGGGTGTGCTGAGGGCGAGGGGCAGAATAATGTTTGGAACGAATAATTGAATCTCTCAGCGCCGGATGCGATGTAAAAATGGATCCCCGGCGGGAGAGCAGCGAGGGGTAAATGCAGCTCCTCCCCTGCGTGGGGAGGCAGCAGCAGGGTCGCGAGTGGGGTGTTTGTACTGAGGGCTGTGGGTGGGTCCCCGCTGCACCTCAGCGGTGCCACATCTGCCAGGAATGAGTCACTCGCAGAAGCGAAACAAACCGCGGGCGCCTTCCCCGCGCCGGGCGCTCGGGGAGGCGGCTCCAGCCCGGCCGATCCCCCCGGGCTGCCGGGGCTGGGCTGGGGGAGCGGGGCACCGCAGCCCCCGCCCTGTGACACCCACCCGTGTGTCACCCCACACACGCCACGCTCCCACCAACGTGCTCACTCCCCTACCTGTGCTCCTCCGTGTGCCCACACCTCAAAATCCACCCGTGGGCACTCCCCACCCGTGTGTGCGACGCTCCCCCTCCCCCGAAGGCAGTGTCCCGGTGAACTCCTCAAGTGGCACAGACACCGCAGCCCTGCGTGCTCACCGAGCCCTGAGAACGCTCCCGCAGCCCTGTGTGCACCAACCCACGCGGGTTCCCACCCCACCCACGCGTGCACCCCACACCCGCACCTGTGACACCCACCCACACTCACATGCACCGTCCCCACGCGTGTCTGGGGCAGGGAGTTCATGCGAGTGAATCCCGTCTGTCCCTGCCTTAGGGGATGGCTAGGACGGGGGCGCTGGACACCGGGAAAACTGCAAAATAACCCTTATTTAAAAAAGGAACTACAAAAAAAAAAAGAAAAAGGGCAGCAAGGGTGATGGTTTGGTTGATTCCCCCCCTTCCAATACATTAT
The DNA here is from genome assembly GCF_050655825.1 of Lonchura striata. Lineage (NCBI taxonomy): Eukaryota > Metazoa > Chordata > Aves > Passeriformes > Estrildidae > Lonchura > Lonchura striata. Next base: position 68,482,160 of record NC_140707.1, on the reverse strand, counting down.
TGTAATGATTTCCATGCAAAATGCTTAGAAAAAAAAATAAATTGCATTTTGTGTCCTCCCTGGATCGAGGCAGGCACTTTGAGGGTTTTCCTCACTCTGTGACATCCCCCAGCACAAATCCTTCTCCCCACCTGGCCAGTGCACGACCCACACTGGGAGCAGGGTGCTGCCAGGGGCTGTGAGGATGGCAGCTGGATTGGGGACAGGGTTTACATCCCAGCCTCTGTTTCCCTGTGGGCTTTGCATTCAGGTACTGAACAAATATTTCTGTTGCTGGGGGACTGTGCCAGTTTCAGCTGTGCCAAGGGAAGAGGCACCACAACCCTTGTGGATGGGTGTGTGTGTGCCTGTGGCGGGTCAGTGGGCACCCAGGTGTGGGAATATGAGGTTGTGGGGCAGTGCTGGGGGGGGCCCATCCCACACCCACCGCCCTGGTGGCTTTCCAAGCTGGCTGCAAGGAGGGGACCTTTCACCTCTCATTAGTGATGCCATCAGTGGCTTGGCAGAGCAGAGCTGAGGTCATGTTACATATGGCACACAGTCTGTTCAGCGCCGGCAACGCCAGCTTTGAAATTTTAGAGAGGGGAAAGGTCACCTTGCGTAAGCCGAGGTCTGGGGGTCCTCCGGTCTGTCTGCGCCCTGGGTGGGTCTCCATATGCCTCTGTCGTCGCCAGCCTTGCTCTGTCTGGCCCTGAGAGATGCTCAGCCCGTCTTCTCTTCCATCTCCTGAATTTGCAGGCAGTACTTTTCCTTTTCCCTTACAGAAAGCCTCTCCCAGTGCTGTTTTTTTTCTCCTTTCGCTTCCCAGCAAAAACCTGTCTCTAACATCTGATTATTTTTTCAAACAACGCATAATGCAGCTTTCCAGGAGAAAATGAGTTGTCTCTGTTTATCAGCAGATCTCTCCAGACGGATAAGTTTACCCTTCTCAGACCTGGGTGTATAATTTCATAGACCTTCAAAAGTGTCGTGCTTCCATGGTGATTAAAACTCGCTCCTGAATCTTGCTGGGGCATTTCAGGTTTCATGCCACTGGATCTTAGAAAAGCACATCTGTACAGCCATATATCTTTCATCTGAAGGGCCAAAAGAAAAAAAAAAAAAAAGGCAAACCCAATATATTTTGTATTTGCAAAAATATGACACATTGCAATAAATTAATTCCTGGTGTAATTCACTACATTGAATTTTAGCAGGATCCTGTTGGAGCTTCATCTGGAATGGTTCTGGAGGTGTTGACTGCAGGGAAGAAGTTACCAGTTTCCCACGTATCACAACTGACAGGTAAGTTCATGCCCCTTCTCAGCCCCACTGCAGAATCTTATTTTGCACTTTGTTTTTTTAAATACGTGGGGCCTGATCCTTAAACTCTTCAAGTAACTTGGCCAAGAGTCTCTGGCATGCAGCTGTTGCGGGGAGATCTTCAAAAGGACATTTGCTTCTTCACAGGTCATAATTAAAAAGGCTCTAAATGAAATAGATGCTTATCTCGAGAATTCAGGAGAAGTTGGAGCTGAACCAGCATGAAGTGGATTTGGGATACACCTTTCTCTCTGCTCCAGTGAGGCATCCAAACAGCCAAATTAAAGGGAGCCTGATGTAATTTCCTACAAATAGGGCTACTTCCATGGATTTTAATTTTTAAGTAGGAATGTTCCGCCTTCCAAAGAGGGAATTTGGGAGCACACGTATGAAAAGGCATATTTTCAGAAACTGAGATGCTGCAATCTATTTATGTTTTTTTCTCATAAACATTGTTTTCCTAGCATGGGGCTAAACTGTGTCCTGGTTATTGAATGCAAATCTGCTGATTTAAATGGAGCTCACTGCAAGTGGGAACAGGACTTGGCCATCATTTTCCTCTGCTGTCTAATCACTGTAGTCTGAAGAAAAGCAACATATGTATAATGGTAGCTGAGATACAGGAGGGGTGGAAGCTTTCTACCAATGAGAACCACATTAAATAATTAATTCCCAATTGCCTTTCTACATTAGTGCTTTCAGCTATAAAAGCTGGTCAGCTTTGTAAGGCCCCAGGCAATGAAACATTTGGTGCATTGTCAGTCCAAAAGTGGAGGTAATAGATATCCAGCGTGGCTGGAAAAGTGCTGCTCTCCATCCTGCCATTTACATATTCCAGCTGCACAGCCTCATTCCTCATCCCTTCCTCTGCTTTACTGAAGTTTGACAGGACAGCATCTCTTCTCAGGTGGCTGCTGAAGAAGCCAAAAGTGTATTTATTCCATCAAAAAATGAAAGGAACTTAACGTCTGAGTCTAAGAATGGAGTGTACAAAGCTGATCTCTCTTATCAGCAGACAAATCTGACGTGTTAATGAGGAAAAGACTGAATCTCCCCCTCCTTCCCCATTTGCCCCCCTTGCTCCATCTGCTGTCCCCCAAGCCCAGCCTGTCACCTGAGGTCATTATGAGATCTTTTGGGCTCAAACGTCATCCGCAAGAAAGGTCTTGCCATGAGAAATGACTTCACAAAGCCTTTTGATGTGAAAAGCATCAGAGGCTGCTCCGCTCACCTTCTGAGATAAAGGTACCTGTGCGTGTGTGTATGAAGCTGCAGAAGAAAAGGAAGTGCTGGAATAAATTGCCTGGGGAGGTGGGAGATTCTCTGTTTAAAAACAGGTCTAGACAAACATCTGTCAGAAAATACCGACGTCTATTTGATCTCGTCTTGGAGCTGGGGGAAAGACTGAATGGTGCTGTCAAGTCCTTTTCAGCCCCAAGACAACACTGTTGTACAAATATATTTATATCTCCTCAGGTGTGTGTGTAAATGTATGTATTTCCACACTCTCAGGGACAAGCTCTTGGCCCCTGTGATAATTTGTGCCTGTGAATCTTGTAGGTTAATTGCAACCAGCTTTGGTCTCTCTTGGCTTCATAAATTTTGAGTTTCATTTATATTTTAATGTCCTTTGTGCCTCAAGTAGATCAGATCACAGTGTATAATCTACTGATTGTGTTTTTCTCTCCTCCCCTTTTTCTCATGTTCAAGTAAAGTTCCTTCAATTCTGGGAGATGTCCAGCAATTCCACATAACTCCCAAAGCACATCTGTCAATGCTGGTGGGGTTGCACTTCTTGAGGTAAGGTTGTGGTAGTAGAAACTTATTTTTACCATCACTTGTAATAGATGGGTGCATGGCAAAGTTGTTAGGCTGAGCATGTGGATAGCATGAAAAATTTGGGGGGTTTTATCATTATTTTTATACACAATCACTTTCCAAAGCATTCCTCAGCTTTAAAGACAATGTGGTCATGGCTGCTGCTGGCACCCCCATAATTTCCTTCCAAGCATGCAGACCTCAACAGGATCACTGAGCTGCAGGATGCAGTTTTGAGGAGTGTGTTGGCAGCTCATTTGTGTTTGTGCATGGACTGGGACACACCAAGGGCCAGGGCCTGTGATCCTCTACACAGCTTCCAGCATTAATTGTAAATACTTGCATTAAAATACATTTGAAAGGGTGTTTTTATCACTATGATGCTTCCCTACAGATGGGGTCCTGTGCAACTCAGTATTGGAGACAGAGGAGAGTGATAAAAAACTTACATTCCAGGGAGGTGAAAAACAGTTTTGCAGGGCTGAAGTGGAGGAAACTGTAGAGCAATTGTCCTGTTGCTGCCCCTAGACCACAATTACACCAAACCATGCCAGTATTCCCTTGCCATCCTGGTGTGTGGAAGCAGGAGATGCTGCAGCAAGTTGCAGAAATCAAATTCTATGATTTTGTAGCAGAAATTGAGCTCTGGATTTCTGAAGCCAAAAGCTGGGATGAGCCAGGCTGCAAAGGCTGATCTAGGATTTTAGCCTTCACAAAGTTTCAGAGGTGACTTCTCCTGCTTATCCATCATATCCTTCCAAATGATCCCTCCACAGCAGAACCCTTTGTGGCCACATTTGTGATGTCCTGGCTGAAGTCACCTGCTCCTGCAGAGTGCACTGGTGCAGCAGGTTGAACTCTGCAATGACCATGGAGGGGACACACCACTACTTCTGCCAAGACCACAGAGAGGCAAAACCTTTGCCCTGGGGACAGGCAGAGGCAGAAAACTCTGATAGTGCCTGAGAACGAGCAACCAGAGCTCATGAGTGTGTCCTTGGGCAGGGTTTGAAGAGGAGCTGAGAGTTAAATTCACATTTTGGATGTACCTTCCTAGCAGAGCTGAGCTCTCCAGCATGTTCATTCAAGGACTGTGAGCAGCAGGGAGGAGAAGGTGAATTATGAACTCCTTGGGTGCAGAAAACCAGAGGGGCAGCAGCAGGGTGTGCTGTGGCACAGGTGCTGATGGGTGTGGCACAGGTTTTGAACCTCAGGACAAGGAACTCTTTGCAGGCCAACCTCTAGCACAGCTTGGTCAGGCTGTGCAGGAAAGGCAGGGTGAGAGAGGGATGGTGGCTGTCCCCTAGAGCCACATCCAAGAGGAAAGAGGGGGAAAAGGAGCACAGGCTGGCTGTGAGCACGCAGGAGCCTGATGCTGGGACAAGGTCTCCAGCACATGGTGCTCTGCAGCAAGGGTGGTAGAAATCACACTCATTTTACAAAGGAGCTTTGTGGAAGTACAAAGGGCTGAGATGGGCTGTTCCCCTTCTCTTATCTCGCCCTTTTTTATTTTAAACACCACTTTTCCCAAGGTCTGCCTGCAGAGGGTGGGGCGGGCTGGACACCAAAGGCAAAATTCCTGTTTGCCCTTCCCAAGTGTCACATTTGCATGCACCGGAGGCATCGGTGTCAGATGATGTTTTGGGGGCAAGGCAGAAGAGGAAGGGGGGGATCTTCCCCCCATTTTGTTTTGTCCATTCCTTTTGCTAGTGAACCATTCCCACCGTGGCTGGGGTGGATTTTCTGATGCCTCTTGGGTTTGTTCTGCAGCCAGCACTTCTGATTCTGTCTGGCCACATATTGTATTTGGCTGATTGTCCCTCTCACTCTGAAAATTCCTATTTTTTTTGGTTTATTTTTTTCTTTGTGGCGTTTTAATATCTCACAACTGGCACCTTTACCAAGAGATTAAAGGTCTGTAAACAAAGAGCTGTTTTACAGGCAAGCTTTAACACAGGCAACAGGTAAGAACCACTTGTAAAAGAGAATTTGGGGAAAATTTCTGCAGTGTGGGTAATGCTTTTAAAATATCTCTTCCACAAAACTAGGTATTACAAACAATTCCTTAGCTAACACTCAAATAAAGCACCATGAATTATTCAGGTAATTTAAGGGAAACTAGGAGAGAGTGAAGCATTGTTGACCTTGAAAAGTTTCTACACTGATGAGAGAAAATTCAAATGCTTTTGGATGGGTGGTAGAGGCAGTTCAGCTGCCTCTACCTTTGGCTTCAGGGAAGGAAAGAGAAAAGCCACAAATCTTTTATGTTAATAATTTGTTTCGCACCCTGGTAGAAAAGCCATTGGAAATGTATCCAAGGTTGTGCTGGAACTGTCTTGGCACTGTCAGTCTGGCCTTTTTATTGAGGTTAGAGAAAGCACTTCAGGGCTTGGCCCTGGGAACTGGGGAGAGCTGGTGAAAATCAAGCAGCAAACAGACTCATGCAAAGAGCAGGGATCCCTTGGCAGGGAGACCATGAGTGGGTTTGTCCTACCATGAACTTGTGTAAAAGCTGTTTTAACTCAAATCCTTTCCTTTTAACAATCTAGAGCTGATCTTTTTCCCCTCATCACCTGAGAGTTTCCATGTTCTGTTCTCTATTAAAACCTTCTATCTAGTAAGTTCTGAGGAGCTTTTTTCCTGGCAGGATGTCCTCCTATCCTGCATCCACCCTCTCCTGCCTGGCACAACAGGCATGAATGCATTGCCAGGTGCCAGAAGGGTGCAAGGGCACAAGTCAGGAGTGACAGCAGCTCAGAGCCCTTCCCAAGGGCTGGCTTTGGCAAATTCCAGCCTGGCCCAAGGGCAAGGACTCCTCAGCTCAGGGGAACAGCGTGGCCCTGGCTCTGCATGGAGCTGGCATGCTGTGGGACAGGCTGAGGCTGTGGAAGGTGCTCGGTTACAAGGACTCCAGGACAGTGCTGAAATGAAGTGCAAGGGACAGAGTGTGGAGGTGGATTAGCTAATTAATGCACAGCTTAATTAGGAAGTTGGAGGCAGGCATGCAAGCCCTGCTCTTCTCCTCTCCTGGTTCTGACCCCTCTCACAGTGAGTGTGACATAGGGAGCCACTGGAGACCACTACAGGAAAAGTAAATATTGTTGTTTCAAGCAGAGAATGGTTTATTCTACAGCAGAACAGAGGTGCATTCTCTTGGAGAGCCCACATTGAGCTGGGTGTAGCCCACCCAGCTGCCACTGAGGCTGCTCCTTCTGCCAGGCACAAGCCCAGGTGCCAGGTGTGCCACCCTAAACCCACGGGTGATGAGAGGATGCGTGTGGGGCCGCTGTGAACACATCCAGTGGCTCCAGAGATGGTCCATCAGCTCCTCCCTGTGAGCAGCTCCTTTGCTGGTGTTTGGGCCAGTCTTGGGCCAGCTGCCCAGGGCAGGATGGAGTCACTGGGGTGCCAATGGAGCTGTGAGGGGCAGGATGCAGCTGGAGCAGGCAGAGAAGCCAGTGATGCTGGGGGAGAGGAGGGCACAAGCTCTGCCCTTCCCCACTGGAGCTGTGTGATCCTTTGTATAATCCCTTTAGCTTCGATGGCACCACGGTGATTTACAGCACTAATGCTTTGATCCAGAACACGATGGACCATGGGACACAAATTAAAATATAAGAGATGACTGCAAAGCACAAGTTTCCATTTGTGGCCAGCTATTTTGTGAAGACGTGACAGCAACCAGGTGTGAAGATCTTGCAGGAGATGAGGGAAAACCAAGCCAGTCCAAGCAGATTTGTTAGAATGTGAATGGGAGCACAGCAGCGTAAGTGCTATTAATAGGATTTACACAGATTAGTAAACTAATCTGTGCATTTCAGATTGGATTTCATATTATGGAAAAGAAAATTAAGCCACATACCACACAGACTTTCCAGGCAGTGATTTGTGAGAGTGATCTCTTTGCTGGTAGAAGTGGCTGCTCAGAAAAGTTGTGACAGCTCTGTTGGGTGGGTCAGTGACACCCAGTGGGAGCCCAGGTGGGGGGACAGTGTTGTAGCTGTGCTGGTGGATTTGGGAGACAGACAATGAAAGGAGCAGGTTGTTTAAAGAATGGCTTTTAAAATGCATTACCAGGAGGTAAAGCAGTGTCCAGCCTTGCCTGCATCACCACTGGTAAAGGGGTTGTCCTCCTGACAGCTAAAATGAGAAGCTGTGGCTGTCTCATCCATGGAAGTGCTCAAGGCCAGGTTGGATGGGGTCTTGGAGCAACCTGGTCTGGTGGAAAGTGGGGATGAGATAAGTTTTAAGGTCCTTTCTGACCAAAACATTCTGTGTTTCTGTAAAAAATAACTTTGCCTTGTTTGCATGTGGGCTGAAGAGGAGCAGAATTGGTCAAATATCACTGAAGTGGGGAGGTAAAGGGCTGTCTAAAGGGAAGGGCAGGGTTTCCTTGCTGTGCCCTGCTCCTGGTACCAGTGTGCAGGGACAGGGAGGTGGGAGGCATTGGCACAACTTAGGGAGAGATTGAGCACCCAGGAAAATTCTGAGCAGTCATCTGTGTAAGAAGAAATTTCATATATTATGTATATATAATATAAAATAATATATTCAGATTACATAATATAAATACATGTTACATATGAAAACATAATAGATATTATATGTAAATATATATTATCCATTTAAATAAATATTTTATATAAATGAATAAATAAATGTGTTTGATCAGTAGGCTCTCAGTATTTTGACTGTGCTATTCCAGGTGGGTGAACCCCAGCCTGGCTGTGCCTCTTGCCATGGAGGAGGGAATTGCTGTTACTGTTGTTGCACTGATGGGGAGTTATAAATCCAGATATTTAGGAACTGGACATTTGGTTCCAAGTGGTTAGCATCAGCTAATCTTGGGATAGTTACAGTTCAAACTGTCTCTGAGTAGGGCTTGAAAAACAAAGTATAACTCATCTTTCTCTTTGTGCTTCCCATTATTTTGCAAAAATACAAGTTTTTAGAACATTTAAACACTCATTATAGTCAAGACTGAAGGAAGACTACCGTTAGCCTTTCAAATTTCTGTTTTAGGCCAAAGTTTTAAGAGGCAGAATGATCTGAGCAGCCCAGTGATTTTTCTTCTTGCAACACCGTGTTAGGTTGCAACAGATAAAAATCCCAAAACTGATTTGGTTTGTCTGGGAGAACAAACATTTTTGATTTTTCCTGGGCCAGGGCTGAGGGTGGCAGCTAATAAAAGGCACTTCAAGAAGGTTTCTCTCCCTTTTCTGCCTCCTTTCCTGCAGCCCTTGAAGCTTCTTCTGGTCCTCGCTATGGGTGATAACTGAGCTGAAAACCATTTGTTACAACTGGGACCCATTTGCTTTGTGCTAATTCTGGATACACCAAAATGCAGTTTGGATGCAGACATGTACTGAGGTGTGGTGTGGAGCTGGGGTCTCCAGCAACCTGCCATGGAATGGTTTGTGCTGCCAGTCTTGAGAGCTGCCAGGAGCTGGATGCTCTGGAAATCCTGCCTGTGTTACACAGGGATGTGGAATGAATTTGCTTGAATTCCTTAAAAACAGAAGTGCTTTTACAGTGCTGATTTTAGGAAATGCATTTGTATGCTGCTTTTGGGGGGATTGTTTTTAGGTCAGTGAAATGTGTTTCTAACTTGAGTTATACTGAGTTTTTTTTTTTTTTTTAATCAGTGATTAGCTTTACTGATTATACTGCAATAGTCTAGAAAATTAATTCAAAAGCCTAATTTTGAGTTTATGGAAATATGGGCCCAGAGGCAGCTTTGACAAATATTCTCTTGAATTTGTAGAACATTTACTAGTTTTATTTCTAAAACAGCACCTATTTCATACCCTTGTTTATTTTCCTGAAGCGTCTTGTTGCACAAAGTGCTATCTGACCCAAAAGCTTGGAGAGCATGAGGTAACACCAGATTTGAGATAAAATGCAGATAGATAGATAGATGTGATACACCCAAATTTATATATATTCTGCTTGGAGACATTCAGTATCTCCAAATTTATTTCTGTGTTTTAAAACCAGGAACTTAAGAATGAAGTTGAGCAGGAAGTTGTGGCTGTAACTCCTTTGCCTACTGCCCCTCTCTCACCATCTACTAAATATTGCAAAGTCCATAAATTGTGAAAGTTGACAAATCAGATTGTTGCTTAAGTATAAGACTGAGACTTGGAGCCAGGAGATTGCAATCCTGCATTACCTGGAATATATCATTACTGACAGACTTGTTTGGATTCAATTTCTACCAGCTATAAAGTGGGATTCTCAAATTCTGTCGTGCCAGCCTCGTTGCCTTTGATGACATGATACTCTGCCTGGAAAGAGAAGAGCCATCAGAGGTGACACAGCTTGGCATCCACCAGCCTTTGGTGCTGTTCCATGCCCCAATGAACTGGGGAAATGTGATCTGGGCAAAGTCTCTGCAGGGTGGGTGGGAAATTGTTCTGAAACTCTGATTGTCTTGTGCTTCCAGGTCAAAATACCATAATCTCCTGATGAAAGTGGTTTCTTGATCAAGTGTTTCTACTCAGCATAGCTTTAGGCTGTGTTTGCGGGGACATCTTGGATTTTGGAAGAGGGTGTGCTTATTAAATACAGATGAACTGATGATTCTGCATGAGTTTCACAGGGTGGAGACCTGGATCCTGAAACATGGGATTTTGTGGTGCCTGTGCTGGAAGTAGAGTTTGCAGGATAGGAGGCACTTCTTTCACTGGATGTGGCTCTGGTCAAACCTAAGCAGGAGTGTTCTCTAGTTTTGGGCTTACATATAGCTCTCCTACTGCTTTCCAGTGATATGAGTCTGCTCAAAACAGCTGCTTATTTCACATTCATTTATTATGGCTTCTAGAAAAACCCTAATAACTTAGAATAAGACCCTAATAACTGAGAATAGTTAAGAGATGAACAGAAATAGGCTCTACACTGTACTTTAATCTGAGGGTCATGTCCTCCAGGGCACCACCAAATGACTATTCCTTGTTTGTCATGAGCATCATTCACCTTAATCAAGACTTGATTTTGTAACTCAAACTGATCAAAAATCCAAGTGAAAAAGACTCAGATCGTGGTGAAGAAATCTGGGAGGAACAGGAGCACTTCTGACCATGCACAGGTGAGCAATGCTTGCTCCCATTACTGGGTAACAAACACAGACTTGAGCAACTGCTTGAGTGGTTTCATTCTCTGGGGCTGACTTTTCCAAAGGAATGAGATGAAACTCTCCTGGCTTGAGGGTCAGGTTAACTCTGCCTTTGGTTTGCACAAGGAAAAAAACCCACAATAGCTACAAGAAGCTGAGTCCATAAGGGATTTACTGAGACCTGCTAACCACAGCAGGAGGTGCCAAATGTCCTGGCACCTCTGTACTGGGCCAGCAGTGAACTGTCCTGGAGGCTTGGCTGGTGCTGTGTGATCTCTGTCCTGGGACCAGGCACCCTGCAGCCCTGCTGGTCAGGGCAAGGCGACTGTGCCTGGAATGTGCAGCATGCCCTGTGCTCCTGGGAGCACTTCCAGGCCCTCCCTGATAAAGCCAGACCTTGAAATAGGCTGCTCTCAACAGCCTGCTGCCAGGTACTGCTGTTTTTGGAAGTCCTGGGTCCCACCTCATATCAAGAGATCCTCAGGGCTGAGAGAAAGAAGGCAAATGAGAGCAGGCCTTAAACATCTCACTTGGAATTTCTCTGGAGGGTCCTGGAGAGCTCACAAGCTGAAAAAGCCACACAGGGAAGAGCTACAAGGGCTCAGCTGAAGCTCCTCAGTGCTCACTGATGTGGAGGCTGGGCCTGCTGTGTTCTTGCACCCAGTCCTTGTCCTCGTGGGCAGATGTGTAAAAGAGAGTCTTATTTTCTGGTCTGGAGTTGATTGCTTTCTTGGCAAAGCTGGGGACACCAAACCCTGAGGGTGATGTAAGGGGTAAAAACACCTCAGTGTTTTGAAGCTCTGGGGAGAACAGCGCTACATTAGTAGTGAAGAGGAGGAGAAATGCAGTAGCAGCCCTCAGAAACTGATGTGACGCCCCACAGAGGGGTGTGATGTGCCTAAATCCTTCCACATGCAGGTGGTGTCACTTCCCTGGAGTTTGCAGCTCTCTCTCTTGCTGACAGTGTTTGAGTCTGCCTCTCCTCCAAGAGCAGCACTAACAGGGCAGTCAGCCCCTGCTGCCTCTGCTGCTCTTCTGCCACAGGCTCTGAGCAAGGGGACAAGAAGTTTAGCAGCAGCAGGTCAGAAATCTGAACCTGTGGTGGAGTTTTGGGACTGTGCTCTAATACATGTTGATTGCAAGGAAAAGAGGCTGCACCTCTTGCACAACTTCATAGTGGACCTCAAAAAAAAGATTTTTTTTTTTGGTTTAATCTGGCTCACTTCCACCTGCACACATACAACACAACAGATAATGTTTTTTAACACAGACAGCTTGTATATTTGTATGTGCATTGTGAATGTGCTTGGGATGCTGTTGAGTGTTGCCTTTTAGAAATGCTTTCTCATCCCCTGGCCTGCCTTGGTTTGATTAAGCAGCAGTAAATAGCAACATCTCCAGTATCTCCCTAGGACATGAGTAACACCCAAATTGTCATTTGTTCTCAATGTATTCTTTTAAGAAGCCACTGCCTTAGGACATGCAAGAGCAAGCACAGCTCAGGCTCTGGACTAACCCATCCTCATTCCTGTGAGCATTTCTCCCTCTCAGCTCCTTGGACTTGGTGGGAGATGAGTCAGACCTTTCTCAGATTGCCTTGATTTAGAAGTGGGTGGCTTTGGAGTCCTCCAGGGCCTGCTTGTGCATCACCCTGAGCTAATGATCCAGGCAGGAACAGTTTTTTGGAGCCTGAGTGCTTGGAGGCTTAGGGATGCTGCTCCAGGGCCAGTTTAGTTATCAGCAGGGCTATTGGTCGGCATGAGAAGGCGGCTGCAAACACAACAAATAAATGAAAGAAGGAAGCTCAGCGTTGGTGTCAGCAGCAAGTCCTCCTGCTGCTGTCATGGGACATTGCATCCGAGTGGGATCGGGCTCCTGAGGAGGTGGCTGAGCCAGTGGGCAAAGCAACAGGGGGAGTCAGAGACCTGGCTTTGTAACCTGCCTGTGCCACCCAAGCTCTGCATCGCCCCGGGCACATCACAGCAGCTCCGCTCCCCTGCTGCCTCCTCCCAGCTGCTTTTATTTCTGTGCATTTACATCTCAGGCAGTGCAAGGGATACCAGGAGCACCGAGCTCGCTGCCTGTCAGCGCGCAGAGCAGGGAAGAAAATGATGCGGTGTAATATGCAGGGAGTCCTTTCATAACGTCAGGTCTCTCACAAAGCACTTTGGCTGCCACAACAAAGCTTATTGATCAGCCTCAAGTATTCCAAAGTGTGTCTTTCTGCCCGAGAAGTAGCAGGATGGAGAATTAAAGCACTTACACGGGAGAATATTGTACATGAGTTATTGAGTAACCATCAGCACTGCTCCAGGGCTGCTCTGTTCCTCTGGACTGCATGCAACTCCTGAACATTTTATCTATTTTCTTCAGCTTTTGCAGGCATGTGCCAGCTTCTGTGGCATATAAACTAGGTGCTATTTTTATTGAATCTGGCTTTAATGCTGTAGATTTTTCACACGTGTGTTGGTTTTTTATTGTTGGTCTCATTCCTGAACTTTCTGGCACCTCTAAGTGTGAAATCGGTTATGTGCACATTGCTTGGCAGATGAATTCCTATTTCTGGGAATAATTTTCCTTCTAAAATGTATTTTTATATTACAAATGTGATCTGTATCCATATACCAGCCTAAGATTCCAGCCCAGAGATTTCTGCAGCCAGAGATCATCATAACAGGGGATGCAGCCTGGAAGGAGACCTCTGCTTTCCAAGCTGTGAGTATTCATATTAAAGTCTTGTTTTACTGACCCAACCTCTGCCTCTTGGAACAGCAAAATCCCTTTCTGATCTGGCACCAGGGAAAAAATCAAGACAAATATAGAGGATAATAAGTCCTGTCTTCCAGCATTTTCTCCCTTCCCAGCTTGTCTCCCTGCTAGATCAAGAGAAACTACTCATCTCCCCGAGCCTTCTTACCAACAGCTCCATCCCAGCTACTGCCTTGGCAGCCCCCCCTCCTCCCTCCAGCATCCCCAGGCCCTGTGGGAAAGGCAGGGGCTCAAGGACCCAGCTGCTCACCCTTCCAAAGGTGCTGTCCCCCCTTTCTCCATCTGTGCACAGGCTGCCAGGGAAGAAGGAACCGTGCCTGTGTGTGGTTTTCTCGCCCAGGGTGACCTGGAACACATCTGCGAGGAGCTCCAAAGTAGCAGGAATGCGCTCCGTTAGGACATGATTCATCCTGCATACCGCATGGGTGGCTGCTCGGGGAGAATTTGGATATTTGCATACGCTGCCGAGACCTTCCGCTTCTCGCTTGCTCTCAAACCCCTGCACTTCATCCAGAGCCCCTGTGGGGGCTGCACAGCCAGAAATCCCTTCCCGGGGCATTGGCTGGAGCCAGCCCAGCAGCGGTGGTCCTGGAGCTCCTTCCCCGCCTGCATGGTGAGGCACAAAGGAGAGAAGCTGCTCCCAGGCAGGTCGAAGGGTGCCTTTAGATCCTGCTGCAAGCACAGCTGGGACAGAGCTGCTGCCCGGAGATCAGTTTGGAATTCGGTCTCTGCAGGCAGGAAAATACCATCACAGCTCTGCTCAGGCAGAACCAAAGGCAGCGCCGCGAACACGGCTGAGCCAAGCGCCCGCTTCTGGGAAGGAAACAGGAATTGGGCAACGAGGCAATTGGCTCTGGCTTAGGGCTGCTCCCGGGTAACTGGATTATTTACTTCGGCAGCTGCAGATCGGATCAGCCTGGAGCAGAGGGGAGATGCTCCCCGGGCTAGGAGGGGACTCACAGTGCTCAGCCTGGAACAGAGGGGAGATGCTCCCCGGGCTAGGAGGGGACTCACAGTGCTCAGCCCCGAGCAGAGAGGAGATGCTCCCCGGGCTGGAATGGGACTCCCTGTGCTCAGCCTGGAGGAGAAAGGAGATGCTCCCCGGGCTGGAATGGGACTCCCTGTGCTCAGCCTGGAGCAGAGGGGAGATGCTCCCCAGACTGGAATGGGACTCCCTGTGCTCAGCCTGGAGGAGAAAGGAGATGCTCCCCGGGCTGGAATGGGACTCCCTGTGCTCAGCCTGGAGGAGAAAGGAGATGCTCCCCGGGCTGGAATGGGACTCCCTGTGCTCAGCCCCGAGGAGAGAGGAGATGCTCCCCGGGCTGGAATGGGACTCCCTGTGTTCAGCCTGGAGCAGAGAGGAGATGCTCCCCGGGCTGGAAGGGACTCCCTGTGCTCAGCCCCGAGCAGAGAGGAGATGCTCCCCGGGCTGGAATGGGACTCCCTGTGCTCAGCCCCGAGCAGAGAGGAGATGCTCCCCAGGCTGGAATGGGACTCCCTGTGCTCAGCCTGGAGCAGAGAGGAGATGCTCCCCAGACTGGAATGGGACTCCCTGTGCTCAGCCCCGAGCAGAGAGGAGATGCTCCCCGGGCTGGAATGGGACTCCCCGTGTTCAGCCTGGAGCAGAGAGGAGATGCTCCCCGGGCTGGAATGGGACTCCCTGTGCTCAGCCTGGAGGAGAAAGGAGATGCTCCCCAGACTGGAATGGGACTCCCTGTGCTCAGCCCCGAGCAGAGAGGAGATGCTCCCCGGGCTGGAATGGGACTCCCTGTGTTCAGCCTGGAGCAGAGAGGAGATGCTCCCCGGGCTGGAATGGGACTCCCTGTGCTCAGCCCCGAGCAGAGAGGAGATGCTCCCCGGGCTGGAATGGGACTCCGTGCACTTTGCCAGCGGAGCTGCGAGGAGGGAGCTGCAGCTGCGATCAGTGGGAAAGGTGGAGGAATGGTGAAAAAACACCAAGGTAATGTCTTAGTGAGGAAGAAAACAATGAATGTCATGTTTTCAGCTGTATCTATTAAAACAAACAAAACAAAGTCTCCGTCACCTCACCTTGCTTCCTCTGCCCTAAACACAGTTTAAAGGGACAGAAGGGTGTTTTCCTGCTGTGTGTGCAGGCTGTTAATTATCTCTAATGTACATATAGCTTCAGTGAAGGAAACCATTTCACCTGCACAGATTAGTCAATTTGAATTTACTGTCGTTCATTTTGGCATCAAAATCGTAACCAGGCAATCCTGGTACTTGGAACATGGATCTGAAGTAATATGGTAATGTGTTTAAATCCTTTATATCAGGGGAACATAACATTTCAAGCTGTTCTCAACAAGCTGCCAAAACCAAGTATGTCACTATGTGAAACATTTTAAAGAAAAATTTCAACAACCAGGAATTTAGAAAATACAAGTACACCTACCCAAAAAAGCCCCTGACATAGAAAGCATGCCAATGTCATGAGAACCACAAGTAAATACTGACTAGCAGGTGGAAGTAGATTTTAATAACATCTAACTAATTATGGTATAAATTCAGTTTGAGACACAAGTAGGCTCAGTATGAGGTATAAGATTTATGTTTTTTAATTTAGTATTTTAGAATTCCAACAAAACCCCCTCAAGTCAACAGAAAGTCTCATTCTTGCTTAAATAGGGTGCAGATCAAACCCCATGTAAGCACAGGAGTTTCTAGTTGCCATCACCTTTCATGATAAGTCATTAGAAGCCAAGCTGCTACTTCAGATTGCTTTTCCAACTCAAAATTCAAAGCCCACACATGACATCCAAACAGAAATATTTACACAAGATGTGTATAAATATAAAGTTTATTCAGTATAGTGTTTAGAAAAATAAGTTCACATCATCTCAGAATACAAATAAAACACTTAATTGTCCAGGCACAAACCCCTATTACAGTACAACAAACATACATACTTTAGATCTCTTTGGTTGGGTAATTAAGCACAGATATGTTTGATGATACACTCTGGGGCAGCATCACCTAACAGTGCAGTAAATTCTTCTTTATTATTCCCTCCTCTAACATGTACATTCCGCTTAAATTTAATATTTGTTGTAAGGCACAATAAAACCCATATTGGAGAAATAACTGGTTAGTTCTGGACAAACAGTACATGCAGCAAAAGAACAAACATCCTCTGAATGTGAATCCTGAAAGCCAGAAGATTCACCCCCTCCTTGAGTTCAGAAATTTAAGAAGCAAGTTTTAAATTATATGAAACATACAGCTAAGGTATAAAATATCCTTCAAGATAATAACTGTTAGGTGATACAGGAAGACTTCAGGCATCCTTGCTTTTAAAAATACCATTATTTTTGTTTTCAGAATTGTAAAATTACTATTCTTTCTGATGATTTGACATTCTTCTCAACCACAAGCACTGGGCAGCTCATGTTCCCAGAGCCCTGCACACATATCTCACATGATACTGGAGGGATGCACCCTCTTGTTCATCTGCCCTTGCTAAGGAAAGTGCACAGACACTGGAAATCTATATACATGAAAAGCTCCTGCACACACAGGGCCAAATTCCACCCCAATTTATTTAACTGAAAATTATTACTGAGGTGATTTTGCATTATTTGAAATTAGAACCTGTCCATTACTGTCATCAATCTCAGACTGAGAGCAGTAATGACACTTCCAGCCTCACCTCTGGGTGAAGCCACTTTCTGAATGAGTCTTCCTGAATCCACAGGTAGGGGAAAGCAGTAAATGGGAAGAGGTATATGCTTTGATAGACTGTGACTGTTTGGTTCTACCCAATGTCAGCCTTGTGCTCTGGTTTGTGCTGCCACTGTGTACTGGGCCAAATGCGTCCCTGACCTAACACCAGTGAAATGAATGGACCATATTCCCAGCTGGCAAAAAAGGACATTAAAGTCAATGGAAACGTGCTAGTTCAGCCCAGCTGAGGACCTGGCCAATAGATGTCTGTGATTTACATTGCTGAAATGTCCTTGCAGGTAAGACCACAGGGATAATGCTGCAAATAGTCCACACAGAGCATTCAATTCATCGTGTTTCTGGTTTTCTGCAAAGCTCTGGGTGAAACAGAGGCAGCTTTAATCAAAAGTAGTAAAGAAGAGAGGGGTTTTTAACATCGTGCTTTATAAGAATTTCCTTAGGCATATTTTTCAAAGCCGAGCCTGGGACTAGTAAAGCAGTAGAATTTGGCAATGTTTTCTGTAAGATTTCCAGTGGACTTAGAAGTTACAAACATATGTGGAGCTGAAATGATCCTTTACTCTCATCCATAACAGGGAGGAAGGGAAGAGAAGGAATGTGTATGCCAGGTAGACATACCTTCCATTTAAACAACAGGATGTGATAATAAGGGCTGTCTGTGGGGCCTGGACACTCACTGCCTTCCCATGTGTGGGAGACCAGCACCCAAATCCCCTAAACACCACGTAAAAATCCTTGGTTTGGGAGTCAGTGGAGCAATGCCTTATTTACAGCAGCCAAAGATCTGGCCCTGGACACTTTTTGGGGCTTTGAGTACTGTCTATTGAGAGCAGTGAGCCTGCCTGCCTGAGGGCCACAAAATAAAAACTTATCCTTGTAAGGAATAAAACTACTTATTTAAATTTCTATTTTAAACACACTGTACCGTGCAATGAGTCTTTATATTGTGCATATGTACCTGCAGAAAACATGAGGTTATAGCTACTTTATCTGGAGGGAATGACACTTATTTTCAATGTGAGAAAGAAAGAAAGAAAGAAAGAAAGAGTAAAAGATAATAGGAAGTTACTCGATATCTGGAAGACTAGAATAGATTAATCTCACTTTGTCCCAAAACATTGCTTTTATGTACATCCTCCACTCCCACTGCAGAGTGGGAAGTCTCCTATTAGAAGTACCAGACACTCCAAGAAACGTGCCACTGTAACAACATACACAGTTTTTCACATCAACTGTGCTGCAAAGCCACGGAATTCAGAGCCTCAGTAACACAATGAACGCAAAGAAGGAAAAATTAAAGTAACAGGTACTATTGTAACACCACAGTCTCTTCAGTTATGAGAGATGATCACACCAACAACTGCTCTGAAATATTCCCTAGCTTGCCTCCAAATACAGTCTGAGCTTCACAGACCAAATATTAATCCACCATCAACTCCTTCAGAGCCAAGTACACATTCTCCATTAAAATGACAGCGATATGGGGTATTTCTAATTTTCCAAATGGCTGAATGATTTCATGCAAAGCATATACAGCTACTGTCATCACCATCTTAGTTACATGGATGAAGAAGAGGTGGGAAACAGATTGCTCACGCTGGGGCCCAGCATACAGATAAACAAGCAGAATGGTTAGGAGAACTCTGGACTATCCGATTCCCTGCTCACGCGGAGCTCCCGGGAACGTCAGGGAAAGTTGTGCCAGGGGAACATACAGCTCCATGTCCTGCCTGTGATAATCTTTGCTTTAAAGCACTTGCCTCAAACACCCTGTTTGCCTGGGAGCACATGGGGACAGCCAACTCTGATGGGCTGCTCCTGCCTGCACAGCGTCAGCGACTCTGTACTCTGCAAGTGCTCCCCTTGCACACTTGTTCTTCCTTTTCCTGCCCTCTTCCCTGCAACCCTGGCTCACAGCATGGACCCCACTGCACACCAACAGAGCTCAGCCTCGAGGTTCCACAGAAAACCTTGCAAAATACGCAATATAGTGCAAAACTACAACGAGAATGCTGATGCCATGCCCACAGTGCACAGAAAAACCTTCATTCCCCAAAAGCTTTCCATGAAACCAGTTAAAATCAAGACAAACACATTGGGATATGCTACCTTAATTATCTTTCCTTTCAATTTTTTTTTGTCCTTTACAAGTGATCTTGGTCTGTCCTGAACCTGACTCAGAGCCCACAGAAGCTTATGAAAACATTTCCCATTGCCTTCCAAAAGCTTCAGAGCAGGCCCCTAATGAGGATGAACACATGCTTTAGTTGCTGTATATATTCACATTAGGATAAAATATAAAAAAACCAAACCCACCAGGATTAACAGCATGTCACTGTTGTACATCTGAATTATTCTTATTATTTTAAAGCTTTAAGGATGTGCTTTTCCATGCTACAAAAACTCCTCTGGAGGAAAGGTTAAGATCTGTTCCACCTGCCCAGAGCCCACCTGCTTCTGCTGTGCCCAGGGAGAAAGGTGTGGACACCCATCCCCAGCCAGGCACGGACCACGGCTGCTGCAGCTCCCACCACAGCTCCCAGGCAGCTTCTCCTGGGAGGATAAATATAAATACACACTCAACTGCACTCCTGGATGGGGGCCTTGCTCGAGCAGCAGCTGAAGCTGTCCCAAACATGGGGTTCCCTTCCTTGGCCTGCCCATCCAACTTTTCCTGCTCATCCCATGGAGCCAAGAGCTTCCCCTCGGCACAACCCTGCGGTCGGACCCCTCCTGTCCTGCTGATGTGGGGCAGAAGGAGCCATCCTTGGCTCTCTGCACTGCCAGGAAATGTCACCCATGAGGTCCAGAAGACTCTTAAACCTCCTCTTACTCGTGCAAGCAGGGACACCCAAGTCAGTGGGTCTACTTGCACAAGTAAGGCATCAGGATATGGCCCTGAGGACGGATATTTGCAAATCAGTGTTTTTATTCCTCTGGCCACTGTGCTTTAGTAACAAAGATAAGGCCACTAGGAAGAAAGGCACATGGAATTCTGTAAAAAATACACAAAAGGGTTCAACTAAATTGCAAATAACTAACAAAACAAACAAAAAAAAAGCCCTGAACACAAAGACAGAGGGGGTAGAAACAGTGACCTCCTGGGTTTGTGAGACTGGGAATTAATTTTCTAGTTTCAGTGTGATTAACATTTTACTTTTACAGTCTATTGCTTGAAAAAAACTACAAAAAAGTAAAACCTTGTCAGAAATAACTACGCTTACTTCCTGCTCAAACAATAAAATAAATTAAACAGCCAGAAAATGTTTTCCTTTTCAATGCATTATGTCTAAAGTGAAAGGGAACATAAACCATAAATAAAATCCATTGTACTAATTAAAAAAAAAGTCTCCTTTATAAGAACTGAAACAATATTTACATTCATACTGGATAGAAAGCTTCTGAATTGCATAATTAGAGTTTCAAACGATGCTGTTTTCTTGTGCACTGGCAAAACACTAGCTGTAGCATTTAGAAACCTGTACAGGATTGATGTGAGACTTTTGGTTTAAATGCAAGTCTGCTGGGAAAAAAGCAAACAAACCAGTAACAATATTATGATTTTGTTTTGTTTCTTAACCTCAAACAACATAAAAGTAGTCAGAGAGGTATCGTCTAGAGTGCCTTAGAAATCTCTCAATGCCCATGGACTGGAAGTAAACAGAAAAAAACATGTCTGCATTGTTTCTACCATTTTGGAGTGAGATTTTTGTTTTCCGTCTGAAGCTAGGAGTGTATACTTACTGTTAAGAGTATGTTGTACTATGGAGAGTCTAGTTAAATTTTCAGGGTAGCATCTGGTAGCCAAACCTGTACCCATTCCTCAGTACTTGCCCTGGCCATTTCCTTTCTCCTTTAATCTGCTTAAAAGAGAATACTGCATGCAAACTAAGTGTGGCAATCTAATTCCATTGCTGGAGATTCCTCTGTACATTGATTCAGACCACTTAAACGTTCTTCTGGTTTCTTTAAATGAAAAAAAAAACCACCAAACAAAAAAAACCACAAACACCTCACTAGGTGTTTGTTTGTTAGGGCCTCAACAGGAGACTTATCTATTAAAACAGAAAGCAAGAAAAGAAAGAAGTTACAAGTCTTGCATAACTTCATCCATTTGAACTGTCTGCAGTTTGGCAAGTTCTTTTTTGTCCGTTTCCAGTTCTTCACATACCGTGTCAACCATGTTACTCATAACATACTTAGATTTGGAATCCAGCATCATTAAATTGCCAGTTGACTTACTCTCAGAATTAGGTAAGAAATTCTCTTTGACATCGGGTACGGCTTGCAGAACCAACCTGTGCTCTCTGCCAAAATCCTGGTGCACTTGTGCAGGGGGGTGGCTGACACGGTCTCCACTTGTCGAAACGATTTCTCCAAGCACGGGCTGCGCTGTGGAAATGGACAACAGATCCTGACTGGTGATGAGGGGGCAGTTCTGAAGGGTTGCATAGTTAGTGTTGCTGATTGATATCACTGTAGAGGTACTGGTCACGGGTGAAGACATGGACTGGCTCTCTGAGATACCAGAGCTCAGTTCTGCAGCATTTAAAAGAGTTGGTGGTGTGAGGGAAAAATTATGTGAGGGCGTTACATTCACTAACGAGGAGGCCAGGGACTGGAGTCCTGCACTGGATATATTTTCAGAAGACATGTTGACGTTCAGTTGCGTGTTCTGACTGACTGGCATCAACTGAGAAAACACCAGGCTTCTTTCCAGTCCTTCTTGCTTGACAGATCCTACTGCCTGGCCTGAATTGGGAACGGTATAAACCACTGCACTCGGAGCAAGGGGGCTGAAGAAAACCTTTCCTTGCTGCACTGTTGAAGATTCAGTTGTAAAAGTTCCTCCATCAGATGTGCTGGAATTTGCAGAAACATTACCTAGGGAAAGGGAAGGAAAAGAAAAGAAAACAGAGATTACAGCTGGCAGAGTTATGCAGTCCTGGTCTTTTTCACCTTTGCAGTATACACATACACTAATATTTCATGTAACACTGAAAAGCAATTTTTGTAGCAGGTGAGAGAAAACTTGATGTAAAGAAATCAATGCTGTTAATAGAAGTTACTTCTAGAAGGTTAAAAAAAAAAAAAGTTTCTGATATATTAGATTAGGTATCTTTCAGACTCTCATTAAGGAGCAAACAGTCCCCAGCCATGTGACTAAAATGAATGTGCTTTGGCCTTCACTCGTTGCCACCACTCAATTTCCATCTAAGAATAGAAGCATGAAAAGCTATTAAAGATAGTTCAGTGACAGACTACAGCTTGTGTGTGGGAACTGGAGACACGTCACATGAAATCCACCGCTGCTGGGGAGAACCTGCCCAAGCCAACCCACACAGAAAACACGAAAAACCAGTTATTTCTATTGGTCTAAACAGGTAATCCCCAAGCACACAGCTCTATTCCCTTTCACCTTGCTTTATTGTGTTTTTCTAAAATCCTAATCCTACCACATCCACCATGCTGTGCAAAGTCATCCAGCACTGCCTGCCCTTGCTGAAAGCCGTGGCACTGCTCGTGTGATGTTGCAGTGAGCCAAAGCAAGGAGAGGTGGCCAGAGATGACCTGAAGTTGTTTTCACTGGACTTGCCATGTCAGTTGTCATTATGGTAATTCCTAAAATAATACTGGCTCTTGGGACCGAGTCCCACTTGGAACAACTCTCTTTCTCAAAAGCAGTTTAATTATAAGAGACTACAGTTAGACACAGCTGAATATTTTAGAACAGCACCAAAAATAATTTTTTATTTTAGTTCACTATTAATGTTGGTTGATCAATTATGATTTTTTGGAAGATGTTATGCATACAAGTAAACTAGAATAATAAAGCCAGGTAGCTTGAAGTTACTTGTCAGTATTATTTACTGGCTTACTTGAAATAGCCTGCAGCATGCTTCACTTGGGATAGGCAGCCACCTACCCATCCAAGACAACCAGAACCCTTCTCTGCATCAAAGATATGGTGGATCACTCTCCAGTAGGCAATCAGTATTTTTAACAATGGGAAAAATGGTCAAAGAAGAACTTATTATGAATCTTAGGCTTTTCAAATACAATAGTCCTACAATACCTAAAAGGACAGAACTTTCTCACCTTTGCTGGCTGTTAGTTTATGCCTTGGAGCACGTGGATTAAGTGGCTTTAGTAATTACAGGTGGCATTCAGACTAAATGTCTTCCCTCTTTAATCTTGCTTAAACTATGTGCCAATAACTTCCAGTGCCTGTGAGTGCCACATTTTAGGATGTTATAATTGTGCACCCATTTGAAATGTGGTTGCACAGCTTCAGTGTTTCTCCCTGAACTTCAGCAAGAACAATTCACACCCTACACACATTAAATTCAAAGAAGCATATGAGCAAAATTTGACTTCCATTATAGTATTCACAGCTCCTGAAGCCAGAAAGAATCATTCCAGTTTAATAATTTTCAT
The DNA here is from genome assembly GCF_050655825.1 of Lonchura striata. Lineage (NCBI taxonomy): Eukaryota > Metazoa > Chordata > Aves > Passeriformes > Estrildidae > Lonchura > Lonchura striata. Next base: position 68,459,017 of record NC_140707.1, on the reverse strand, counting down.
AATCAAAGATAAAGTGGCCAATGAATACCAAAGATGTTCAACTGTGCCTTTTAACTGATCTGCTTCAAAAAAAGGGATCCAGAACTGGGTTTGTGCTCCCTGGGATTCTTCCTGGCCAGCTGCAAGATTCAGACTATGGTATGTTAAGACCAACTCGAAAGCAAACTTGGGGAGGAGCCTGCACACTTGGCACATGAACCTGTGATGACATATTTCCCTTGGACTGAGGGCAGTTTTATCCAAAGAGCCTCACATTCTATATCTACGAGCTGGTGCTTACTTCTATTGTTTCCATCAAGTTTAATCTTTCTTAATTATGGAACAGAAAATGTACAAGCAACTGCTTGGTCTTGTTGTGTCTACAGTAATTCAAAGTGTATTTTTGTGAAATGCCTTTGTTAAGTAAACAAAAAACCAAAACAACCACCACAAGAAGAACAACGGTAACAATTTCCAGCTGCCATAATTTTCATTTTTATGAACCTCCTCATTAAAAGAATTCAGTGGCAAACGGGGAATATTTTGAATTACTGAAACATATAACATTTACAGATATTTGTGAAGACTCCTATCACAAACTTCTGTGAACAGCATGAGATGAAAGGGGTGTAAATTACCAGACCTCCTTCCATGCTCTTAACAGAGGTGCTCAGCTTCATCTAAAGGTCTGCCCACAAACATAACCCACTATAAAGGGAGGCAAGCAGTATCCCTTGGTGTTCTGTGTGTGGCCATGGCTGAGACACTATGTCGATACCTTGGAAGAAAAGGATCACAGCTTCTAAAATGCTAAGTGTGCCTGATTCCAACTTTTTCTCATACCTCTTGCTGCAAGAGGCAAAGCTTTTACCTTGTGAAGCTGCCACAGAAACTGGAGGCAGCTGCAGAGAAGAGAAACCAATGCTTCCGTTCAGCAGCTGGCCATTTGTTCCTGAATTGGGGATCTGGACAATGCCATACTGGTTTATTTGGACAGGAGCAGTAAAAGTAACTACGGAGCCTCCATCCTGGGAAGCAGCAGTTTCTACGCCTTCCCTTTTCACCTCTGAGCTCGGTATCAATCCTGGGAAAGTGACTGGGATGTTGCTAGGGCTGAAGGCTGCTGTGGCATTGGGGACCGAAGCCTGAAGGAGTTTGAAGTCTTTAACATCTTCTGACGACGATGACGACAGTATGTCAGTGATGGACACCCCATTGCTCACAACACTCGTCGCAGTTTTGGGCGAATTTAAGGTAACAGTCTGCGAAGTGCCCACGCTGAGTCCATTGAGTATGACACTGTTGGGTCCCTGAAGAAACGAGCTACCATTGAGGAAGACAGGAGAGGTACTGGCAGGCATGAGGTTCCCATTCAATAAGACACCAGACGAGCTCAAGGCTATTTTAGTGTTTCCAAGCTGCTGCATGTAGACAGGCTCCATGTGCCCGGGAAGGCTGAGGCTGGTAACGCCGTCTGATGAGCTGGAGAGTGGATGGGGAGATAAATCCTCCCGCCCCTTACTGGATTCATCTTCTGTGCTAGGGTTGCCATCTGACTCGCTGCGGGAAAAGATGGAGAGATGACATTGCATTACCACGGCACACCAGGACCTCTGCACCAAGGGGGACTCCTTGCTTTAACACAAGTATGTGAGAGTTTCCACGAACAATTTTTTTTCTGTGTTTTGCCTTTACAAGGCACTTTAAAAGAATATTCAAGCCAAGGGAGGAGGTTTCTTAGACCAGAACACATCAAACCAAACACTCGCCAAAGGAGAAACTTTACAGACTGGGTTATGGAGTTGTAAATAAATTCCTCCACCCCGGCGACCGAAGGGGGCTGCCTGGGCCCCCCCACGTGTGAGACCGGCCGCGGCCATTTGGCAAAGCGCTGGGAGGTGAGGCAAGGCCGGGAAGCGCCGCCGGACCCTCGGGGCTCAGCCTGCCGCCCCCGGCCCGGGGGAAGCGGGAGATCCCGGCAGCGCTGCCCCCGCTGCCGGCGGAGGCACCTCCGGCCGTGCCGGGCGGCCGGGGAGGGACGGAGAGATGGGGGGCGGCCTTTGTGCCTCCGCCCGGGGCTGCGCCGGGTTTTTTCGCTGACTGGTCCGCCCTCGGCTGCATTTTTCGGTCGCTCTCCCCTCCCTCCCCCCTCGCCCTTTGATGTGTCCCGCGGAGAGGGGCCGCGGCGGCACAATCGCGCCCTTGGTTGAGAAATGCCTTGGGGCCCCCTCCGCCGGCCGCTTTCCCTCCTTCTCTCCCCGCTGCCTTCCTCCCCCCTCCTCCCCGCGCCTTCTCCCCCCTTCCCGTCCCTTCCCGGAGGAAGGCGGGGGGCGGGAGCGGGGAGGTCACCTCCACCTGCCCGCGCCCCCGCCGCGGGGCGGGGGGAGCCGAGCCCGGGCCGCGGGCGGAGCGGGGCCGGGGCCGCTCTCCCGCCCCGCGGCGCGGCCGGGAGCCCCGGGAACCGGCCCCGCTCCCCCGCTGAAACCCGAGCCCGGCCCGCTCCCGAGTCAGGTTTCAAAACAGAGGGAGCGCCGGGACCCCGCGCGTCCTCCGGCCGTCAATGATTAACTCTGTCAGGCGCGACAATTGAATAAAAACAAGGAGCGGGGGGAACAAACACCCCCGTCCCGTCCCCTCCCGGGAGTCCGCCCCGCGGCTCCCCCGTGCCGGGAGCTCCCCCGGGAGCGCGGGGCGGCGGGTCCGGGAAGTTTCCCCGCGCCGCCTCGCACGCCCGGGCCGGGTGGGTGTGTTGGGAACGAGGGAGCGGGGAGGAGGAAGGAGGGGAGGACGAGGCGCACCGAAGGTAAGCGCCATGTTTGCAAGGGAAGAAAGAGCCGGGAGAGGGAAAGGCAGGCGGGAGAGGGGGCGGGGAGGAAAAGTTTTCCCTCACCTTTTGGACTGGGTCTCGGAAGGGTTGCGGTCCCGCTGCCTGCGGTTCTTGAACCAGTTGCTGACCTGGGTGAGGGACAGCCCGGTGATCTTGGCCAGGTTGCGCTTCTCGGCGGGCGAGGGGTATCGGTTCTGCTTGTAGAGCTCCTTCAGCGCGTTGCGGGACTTCTCCTTGAAGCAGTAGACCGTCTCCTCGCCGTCCCAGATGGTCCTGGGCAGGGGGTATTTCCTCCGCAACCTGTACTTGTCCACCGCCCCCAAGGGTCTGCCCCGGGCTCGCTCCGCCTCGGTGTAGCGAGCTTTGTACCAGAGCTCCTGCAGCAGCGGGTGGTTGGAGGAGTCGAAGTTGTGGCTCTCCAGGATGCTGTAGAGCTCGGCGTAGATGCCCTGGTGAAAAGCCACCAGCGCCCGGGCTTTCATCAGGCTCTCGTTGCCACGTAGCAGATCGCTCGGGGGCAAAGACCACAGGAACCTGGCCAGGCGGTCCAGGTTCCCACCTTGCTGCAGCGCCTCGCACACGCAGGCGACGTGGTCCGGAGAGAAAGCCAGGGGGGTCTGCGAGGAGGAGGAGGAGGAGGAAGAGGAAGATGAGGGAGAGGAGGCAGCGTGGTGATTCCTGGCCAGGAGTTCCGTATGGAGCAGTACCTGTTCCGCGGCTCCCTCCTCGCCGGCGGCAGCGGAGCCTGCATGCTCCATGGGGAACTGGGCAGCGGCGGGAGGGGGCGGCGGCGCGGGCCCGTCGGGGGCTTCGGAGAGCATTTCCATTACATTTTCCTCCTTGATCTCTACCGCGATCACGATGTCGTCCGTGGCGGGGGAGGCAGAAGACATGTTTCGGTTTGTTTTCCTTTTTTTTTTTTTTTTCCGTTTTTTTTTTTTTTCTTGTGGGGTTTCTTTTTTCCTTCCTCCCTCCCCCCCCCCAGGTTCCCTTCTCCTCCTCTCCCCCCTTCCTATCTCTCTCCTCCTCCTGCTCTAGCCGATCAGGTTTCCCCCGGCCCCGCAGTGACCATCCGGGATCGCTGCTGTATCCCGGCCGCGCTCCGCCGCTCCCCCCGCCGCGACTCCCGCACCCGCCGCAAGACTATGTGGCCCCGCCCACCGCTGCCCCGGCCGCGCCCGCCCATTGGCTGCGCCGCGCCGGGTGGGCGGGGCTACGGCGTCTCCATGGCAACCGTCAATCAAGCGGCCGCGCTCCTCTCTCCGCTCCCCCCCCCCCCCCAGTCTCCACCTGGAGCCCCCGGGGAGCGGCGGCCCCGTCACCTGCGGCTTTCCCGGGAAGGGAAGGGGTTAAAACGCTCCCGGTGCTGTCTGCTGTCGCTACTGGGGCTGAGGGAGTTTTGCTGTGTCTGGGCCTCTCGCTTCAAGAAAGTCATTGAAGTGCTGGAGCGAGTCCAGAGAAGGGTAGCGGAGCAGGGAAAGGGTCTGGAGCACAAGTCCTATGGGGAGCGCTTGAGGGAGCTGGGAGTGTTTCTCCTGGAGAAAAGGAGGCTCGGGGGTGACTTTATCACTGTCTGCGACTCCCTGAAAGGAGGCTGTAGCCAGGTGGGGGTCGGGCTCTGCTCCCGGGCTACCAGCGACAGGACCAGAGGACAGCCTTAAGCTGCGCCAGTGGAGCAGTGGTTGGACACTAGGAAGAATTTCCCCGCATAAAGGGTGATTAAACATTGCAATGGGCTGTCCAGGGAGACGGTGGAGTTACCATCCCCGGAGGCGTTTAAGGATAGACTGGACGTGGCACTTAGTGCCATGGTCTGGCTGACACGCTGCTCTTTCCCGAAGTAATCGATTCTGTGGCTCCTGTTGGTTAGTCGTGGGCAAGCGCCCGCCGTCTCTCGCTGTTACAACGGGAGCTCCGGGGCCCGGACAGCCCCCCGGCCCCGCCGCGGGGCGGGCGCTGCCTCCCGGGCGGGCGGCGTGGGGACGCGGAACGCGCGGGGCGGCGCTGGGCGGCGGCGGGGCCGTTTGGCGGCGGCACCGGAAGGCGGAAGGCGCGGCGGGAGGAGGGAGGGGAGCGGAGGCGGCCATGGACGACCTGGGCTGCCCGCGGTGCAAAACCACCAAGTACCGCAACCCCTCGCTGAAGCTGATGGTGAACGTCTGCGGGCACACGCTGTGAGTGGCGCCGGGGGGAGCGGGCGCGGTCCGCAGCCCCGCTGCTCGGCGGGGCCTGGGGGAAGGGGTCGCTGCCCCGGCCGCTCCGCGGGCGGCGGCGGCACCGGCTCCGCCAGACCCAGCGGCGTTCGCCGGGCGGCTCCGGGCCGCTCCTGCCGCCGTTTCCTCCACCGGAGGGTCCGTGCCGGCCCGGGCTGGCTCCGGTGTGGGTTTGGCTGCCCTCGGGGCCGGCTCTGCAGTGGAATTCCCGGGGAGGAACCCGCGGGACGCGGCTGAGATCGGGACACGCTCCTGTCCCGCAGGGCTGCCACGCTTCGGCGTGCGGAGCGGGCAATGCAGGGAAAAATGCGTTTCCCATGGAGTTAAGCATTTCTTATTTAAAGCTGTGCTCGAGTAGTTAACAAAAAAGGTGTTTTGTTGTATTATTGTAGTGTGTTAGTTCTTCTGAATGAAGAGTTTTTTGCTGAAGGTTTGGTGCTGGTTTAAATGTTGGGAAATCCTCTTGCGAGCCTGTGCTGATGGTTAGTATGGTTAGTATTAACTCATTCGTGGTGTTTTTTTTTTGGTTTTTTTTTTTTTTTTTTTTTTCCCCAAGAACATCCATTACTTTTTCTCCCATCTCCCGAAAATCAGACCTTAGGTATTACTGCACTGGCTGTTGCTGATTGTAGTCACAGATAGTCTTGCTGATTTAAGTCACAAATAGCCCGAACTCACTCACTTTCAGATCTGGAGACCATCCTTAGTTAGTGTGGAAGTTTGGAAGGCTGTACTCTAAATTCTTCCTGGATGTACACCATACAAGTCCAGTCCTGCGCTAGCAGCCCTTTCTGTATTTTTTATTTTTGTCTTGTCGTTTTTCCTGTGATGTGTATGTTTTTAAACCACTTGTGAATTACATTGAAAAGATGCAGCTTTTGAGCTTTTGCTTGCCTTGCTGCATTGTTGTAGGTGAACAGGATGAAGAAAGTCAGTTGCAGGAAAGGATTTATCTTGTTGTCTTAGGAAAAAAGTGTTACTTGTCATTCTCTTCCCTGCTCCTGTTCTCTTCTTTTGCCATGAAGGTGTGGGAGAGGTGGCCTCAGGAGTGTCCCTTTGGTGACAGCAGTGCTGGAGTTCAAAAGGCAGCAGCCCCGTTTAGGCAAAGCTGTGCAGGTTTAAAATGATGCCTTGATCCTTCACCAAAGATCAAAGGAATGATCAAAGTGGTCCCCATGTGCTTTCAGGCTCCTCCAGAGCCACTTCCAGCAGAGGACAGCATGTCTCAGTTTGCTCTCCTGCTTTGCTTCTCAGTTGTTTTGGGCTTTTTTTTTGCAGCTGAGTTTTGCTTGAGACAATTAATGGTGTTTTCTGCTTTACTGGGTGCAGTTGCTGACACCGTGTTTGGGGTTGATGTTCTTGTCTTGCTCTTGTTTCGGCACCCCAGCTCTTCTTGTTTGCATCTCTGTGGCAGAGTAGGATCTCTGGGTTTGTTTTGGTTGTAATTAAGGACTCTCCATTGCAATGTGGTTCAAGTGTGCCACTTTTCCTCTGTGTTTTCCTTCCAAGAGCTCCCTCAGGGTTGTATATCTATTATTGCTTCCATACAGTATTAAAAAGCCTTCATGCTGGAAGTTGTTTCTTAGAAATGGTTAATAAATTTCCATAGTAACTCATCTAGAAGCTGGAAGCTCAGATGACCCACCTGAGAATGAAAGGAGGTAATTGACTTGTTCTCATAAATTCACCATATTTCAGTCACAAGGATGGAACATTTAATTAGCTTCCAAAACAAATGAGCTAACATAAGTTTCTGGTGGGTATTTATCCTTATTCAATCTATTTTGATATTTAGCAGTTGTTACCATTGAAAATGCTACTCCTAATTTCCAGTCTAAATTTATTTCCTATAATTGAGGCATGTAAGAACTCTACCATGAATTTTACACATTTGTGAACTCTTTATTATTTCTCTTCTATAGGAATATCTGCAATATTTTGAGGGCTTTCTCTTTGCTATTTTTCACTCTGAAGAAATCCCATTGCTTCAGTCTCCTCTCTTCAGTGATTTTTAATTTTTTTTTGTTACACTTGGGGCCTATTCTCACTGGGTTTTTTTTAAATCCTTTTCCACTTGGTTTGCATTTTGCTGGAGCTGAACATGATGTTCCATCTGAGTCCTTAGCACAACAGCCAGAATCAAAATTATTTTGTGTTCTTTTCATACCTGCATTTCATCCAGGCAGGCTGATGACTTTTTTTTTTTTTTTTTTTCAGTGATACATTTGTTTTATGTTGAGCATAAGCCCCAGATTCTTTAGCACTTTACCACTCAGCACATCTGTGGGCAGAACAGAATTCAAGCTTGCTTTCCATGTTATGTTGTACAGGTGATTATAATTACCTTTTTGCTCTGTTAAACAGTTTGTTACTTCAGTGACTGTGGATTCTGAGACCCTCCAGCCAAATCTTTGAAACTGTCTGAGATTGCTCTCTGTTAACATCCTGTTATTTTCCAATGTGTAGTCTGTGGACAGAATATCTGGGAGATATTGGAAATTGTTGCTTGTCACCATAAGAAATCCAAGTGAGGCAGAGCAAAATATGAAGTTACCTGCAGTAAGTTCATTGCTAAATAACTCTTCCCCTGGATGCTTTTTGTAACAGTGGAGAATGTGAAAAGATTAAAGCCATGTGAATGGGCTTGCTACCAATTTTCTCTCAGACTGAAATAACGATAGTTTATCTCTGGGTGTGGGTTTCTAATCATCTCTGAGTACTTCAGTATGTTCTGCTTTTGTTTAGATTATATGGCTGTCAGTTTAAGAGTGTCAAAAGTCCAGTTAAACCAAAACTATATTGTCTGTAGTTGCTGTTTTACTACCTATATTGTTACTGTGTCATTGGAGGAAATTATATTCCTTTGATACTGTTTGTTCCTAAGAAATTGTGTGTTGAATCTCATCTGTTCTGTTATCTGAAATATGCAGGAGATAGTTTTTTTTTTTCTCAGATTATTTTGGCATTTTCCCAGGATCTGATGGTAAGCTTGATTCTGATCTGTGTTTTCCTGTGTACTTATTTCTTGCTCTTTAGAGGCAGGTGCTTTAGTCCTTCTTTAGGTTGTTGGAGCTTAATGCAGAGAACAGAGATGATCCAAAACTTCTTTTGTCCGTTTTCAAAGGGTAAATATTGTATTTACCAGATTTGAAAACCTTGAAGTACTCTTAATGCTGTAACCCTGGATATAGTCCACAGGTTTATGGACTACACGTCCATGGGTTTATGGAAGCTCATTAAGCTGTCTGCAGAAGCACATTGCCTTTATGGTGCTTTTTGTTTGAAGTGTGCCGATAAATCTGCATGGAAAATTCAGAGCCGTGGCTTTGCTGGCTTGAGAGGTTTGGAGCAGTTGCTGTAATGCATTTCCCAGTTCCAGCCTGGGCTCCTGCTCCTTCTGCTGTGCTATGAGTTACATTAGCCAGCTAATCCATCTTACTGAGTGGAGATTGATGCAGAAAATGCCCCAAGTGCTTTGGCATCATCTGTTAGAGATTTTCCCTCTCATTGGAGAGTGGGTTAATGCGCTCCTGCTTCAGTTGCTCTTGCTTGCATTGCAAGCATTCTGAAGGAATAGTTTCATTTTACATTCAGCGTTGCCTCTTGGTAGTTTCTTTCCTAAAGCTTTCCTATTCTGTCAACTGTGCTGTTCACTTAATGAAGTGACCTCCAGTGATGTGATTTCCACTAGTGCAAAATACCTTGAATTTAAAAATATTGAGGAGCCTTTACTTGGCTGAGATGATTTGTCAATAAGCTTCAGATCTTTGTTTCATCTGGGTTTCAGAAAGCTTGTGGTTTTATCAGGAATTAATTTTATTCATTTTGTGACTCTGTTTTCCTTTCTGAAGGACTGTGAGAGTTGTCTTCTTATGCCTTCCGTCAGCCAGGTTGCTTCCACTTTCATGTTCTTAGGTAGTTCTTGCCCTCTGTTTAGAATGAAATTAGAAGAGCCATTCCTTTTATAATGGCTTAGTTTCCCCCCTCTTTTTTTTTTTCTTCTCAACTATTATATAGAAAAAGCACTTCAGAATATCTGAGAACTTATTGGGCAACACATGCCCTGTTTTTTCTTTCTTTTTTTACAGATGGTTACAGTGAAGGTTCTTCTTGCTATGAAATCCTGTGCTTTGGAGGTTTGGCTGTTCATTTTTCTCCTCTTCCTCACTTCATTCATTTAAATCTCATCTGAGGTAGATGCTATGTGTGAAAATCCCTGTGCTGGCTTCCCATCTCTTTTCTTTCTGTGACCTTGACCCTGCCATCAGATTGGTTCTGGATTTTGGCAGCAGCATGCAGGTACCATTTCTCCTCCCTCATCCTTTGAGTCTCTTCCCCGTGTCTGTGGCTTGACCCTTTTAGAAAACTCACAATGGCTTTCTCCCAGTGCTGCACCTTTGGCATGGGAGTTCTCCCATGGGCATTGGGGCTCTGGAATGTGCTCCTGGCAGAGTGGGATCAGAGTGCTGATAAGCACAGCAGTGCTGCAGTGGAGATAAGGGATGGGCAGGTGGCTGCAAGAGGATGAAATCAGACATTTGGTCTTTTATAAACAACCTTCAGGTTGGGATTTCACTGCAGTTTATTCCAATAGAAGCATGCCAAGCTTTACAATTGTGGGAGTGGGTTTTTTGGGGGGTTATTTCTTAGTAGTTTGTTTTCTTTGGTTATTGCTTCTTGACCAACATTGCCAAAAGTGTAACACCATGTGTTTTTGGCATCAGAGTCATGTTAAATAAGTCTTTTCCACTATAAATCTTCCTTGTCACTGGGAGGGAGGATGATAAATTAGCAGTTAAAAGTTGTTCTAGGATGGGACTTAGTAAGGAAATGCTTAGTTCAAGAATAATGAATGTCTTTTAAAGTTTATTTTCTTAAGTATAACAGAGGTTCAAGGCATCAGATATTTGGCTTTAAAAAAACTTTTTGTGCAGGGAAAAGTGTGTCTAATTATGGAGCAATGCTTCATTAAAGTACTGTAATGCATTAGTTTCTAAGGTGCACTGATGGCTTTGGTTTCTTTTAGAAGTTCACTCAAGAATTATATTCAAAATCCGTTGTGCATGCATGACAATTCTTGGTTTTTCAGAGAATTCCTAAAGTCTTTCCTAAGCATGCAGATGCTGGGTGCATGCTTGCCAATGGAGTTGTAATCCACCTGGCTTCACTTGAGACCATGAATTATCTTTTACTCTGCCTGCTTGGATTTCATGGCCGGTGTTGAGTTTTAGAAGGCAGGTTAAGCATATCCCACTGATTTACTTACATAAAGAGGAGAGGAAATACATCCACCCAAACCTGCATTAAAAAAACGTTAAGGTTGTTACTGCTAACAGGAGTGGGAAAAGAGATTTATTCTTGGCTGTAAACTTGGACCATATGGTCTCCAAGAAGGAGACACAAAAATGTTAGGTAAAAAAGGTGGTTAATTGGGATTGCTGGTTCACCTTTGTTATCCCACTGCCTTTTATAGGGAGCAGGAAGGAGCCATCCTGGCTTGTATAGAGAGGAAGTGTGTGTCTGCAGACCAGCAAAAGCAAAGAAACTCCTTTTCTTCCCCAGTGTCATGCCAGCTGTTGTGCTGTCTTGACAAAGTGTCTTTTTCAAGCTTGACACCTCTGGGAGACAAGGGCTGAGGGACCAGAGCAGCCTCCACAGAAAACTGGGAAGCTCAGTTTCAGCTGCTGCCAGTTTGGTGGTTATGGGTTTGTTCATGTACTACCACAGTCTTAGTTGGTAGCTGATGAACTTGCTTTATTATAAGCTTTTCTGGTTTCTTTCCTGTCTTGGAGAGACTTATGGAAAGGTTTCTGGGCTCCTTACTTAAATGTAGGATTTTTTTTCTCCTGTTCCCAGAGGGAGATGTATTTATTTCTCATTAATTTGTTAATATTACTTCAAAACGAACACAGTGTAAAAAAGCTGTCTCTAGGCCCAGCTTTGTGTTGCTCAGGGGAGACATCAGTTCACCAAGTTGTGTTGTGGGGATTCTCTAATCTGCCCTGCACCCTGTTAGGTGTTTCCAGGGATTCATTAAGGGAGAAGTGCATCCTTGGAGAGTTCTAATTGTGGTGTTAACAGGCTGCAATGTGAAGAAACAGAGGTTTCATTATTTGCCTATTTGTTTTAATGTCGGAAGCTTTTGGAGTTTTGTGGCTGTCAAATTCCCTTGGAGGTAGGAATAGGAACATCCCTGGTGAATTCAGGGGAATGGGGTCTCATGCCAGTGTGTGGGGCTGGACTTGTTGGAAAACAGTTTGGAATCTTCTTGTTTCAACCCCTTCCAAGTGAAAGGACGGCTTGGCTTCCTGCTGCATTCTTCTCTGCAGTGTGGTTCAACAAAATGCCTTTCTTCTAGGATGGGGGAAGCCCAGGAGACTGTGGAAAATAACATAAAACTGTATTTCAGCCAAGTGAATTTGAGTGAAGAAGTCTAAACTAGAGGTAGGCAGTGAAGATCTGTCAGATCTGTAACTTTTCATTTGAACATGTGGGAATTAGGGGGGCTTAAATATGCATTTAAATTTTATTTGGCAAGCATTTTTCCTAAAAAAATACCTTGAATGCAAGATATACAAGGACAATGATTCAGGGCTGTCATTTGTAAACATAAAGGTTGGCTGTAATATATATGATTTTTAGGCCAAAAAAAGTGTGTGGGCTTTGGAGCACAAACAAGTGTGAGTGTGGTGGTTCAGCCATGAAGTGTGGATTCAAGATCTGTGAACAGGCAACAGTCACAAGGAAAAGAGCCACCAGCCTTTGGTACTTACCAGACCCTTGCAGGAGCTGATCTGGTTTTTGGCAGAAAATTGGCTTTTTTTGGTCAGTTAATGCTGTTTGTACGGAACTAGCAGGTTGATGTGACTTGTGAATGGTTAGTCAGACATCAGAGGGGATGCAAGGTCATCTCTAGGAATCTGTGTCTACAAATGAGGTAGGAGTAGGGTGGAAGGAAGGACTTTCCTATGACACAATGTTAATTTAGTTTTTTTAACCATTTTGTTAAGCTGTGTGCCTTAAAAGTTGGCTTATCTCGGAGAGCAAATGTGTTTTGTCTCTGAGGCTTGTTTTTTTGCTGTTTTTACCATATCACACCTCAGCTTAGATTCCTGCATGGCAAATCCTTGCTTGTATGAAAAGCATGAAATGTTTGTTGGATTAAAGTGGATTGGGACTACATGCAGTTGAAAATCTCAACCAGAACAGAAACTTGGTGTGGTCCTGAAAATGCCTACTTTGCTTTGGGGAGATAAGTAATGAAAGCTATGTAAATGTATTGCATTCCCAATAATTTCCACCTCTGAGAGAATTCTCTTAGTTTCTTCTGTGTGACTTGGGAGACACATCAGGGAGGTTTTTACTCATTTTGTCAGATCTGCTATGAGACTTTAACTGATGCTTGATTGAAGTAATTGCGTAATCAAAGCCTGTCTGCTTCCTCAGAGGAAGAAGCAATTTTTTTTTTTGTGTTAAGTAGGATGTATTCCCTCTGAAAGAAAGCTTTTTCCTGACTTCTTAAGGGAATAAAAATCTAGGTCATCTTTCTTCTTTGTCTTTTTGGAGTTATTCCTGCTTTTATTAATTGGGATTAGATGCTCTTTGGATCCAATTCCATCCCATTAGTCTTCCAAAGTCTCTTCAAGTTAGTCATGGGAGGTGATTAAATCATTGCTGAAATACCCAAGAGGTTATTTCCTTTTGCCATCCAGTTTTGACAGTGGATATTTGCTTTTACATTTGGCTCTGAGTCATGGTTTTGATACTTCTGATGAAATGGTGTTAATGCCTCAGTTTAATTCTTTTGTTTTAAAACTGGCATATTTAGAAAATCTCTTTTCTCTGTTGAGCTATCAATTGCCATGTCTGCTTGGTAATACTTCTTGTCTGCTTAGCAAAGCTCACAGAGCTCTACTCTTCATTCTCTGTAAGTATTTTTGGAAATTTAAGTTATAGTTCTGCTTCTTGTGACCTTGGCAAAAGGAAAGCTGTTGCTTACATCCTGTCTCTCCAGTCAGTAAATGGAAAAGTAAATTCTTTTTCCTTGGTTCTGAAAATTGTCTGTTTAAATTTGTAGCCTGGGTTGGAGACTTTACAAGAGCATGCAGTGACAGAACAGGGGGAATGGCTTCACACTGAAAGACAGCAGGTTTAGATAAGTTATTTTAAAAAAAATTCCTTTACTGTGGGGGTGGTGAGGCTCTGGCATGGGTTGGCCAGAGAAGCTGTGGCTGCCCCATCCCTGGGAGTGTTCAAGAACAGACTGGATGGAGCTCTGAGCAATCTGTTCTAGTGGAAGGTGTCCCTGCCCATGGCAGGGGATTGGAATGAGATGATCTTTAAGGTCCCTTCCAACCCAAACCATTCTGTGATTCTGTGGTCCTGGAAGTGGGTTTGGGTGCCCAGCTTGAGGAGTGTTCCAACATGCTTGGCCCCTTCTGGTTTGGGTGAATGCTCACCCAAATGGTCTGACACAGGTGTGGTAAATCTCTGTGGTGGAAACAAGTGCTCCTCAAAAAGAAGGCAAACACAAGGCCTATTTAAGCAATTTCATATTAGATAGGTTTTTCTGTTCTCTTTATTTTTATTGCATCTACTTCATTTTAATTGAAGCCAATAATTTGTGGGTCTGTGAGGAAAAAAGACAATGGGCTTGCTTCTATGTGGTTGAATTAGTTGTCAGATGTTAATAAGCCATATGCATAGGTTTAATATTTATGAAATTAAGCAAATAGATTCCTGAGTCATTTTAGAAAGCATGTGTGTCTTGCTAACTGTAAATTCACAGCAGGGCAGATCCAGAAGTGCCCTGTTGCAAATGTCCAGAAGTGGCATTTGTGTGCATGCTCTTTGTTTGGGGCTTTGGTTGGTTGTTCCTCCCCCCTGGACAGCTGAAGGTGAAGTCTGAAGAAAAGGCAGGTCAACATTTTGGAAGTTGAATTGAATACTCAATTCAAACCTGGTGAGAAAATAAGGAAAATTCCCTGAAAGTCACGGACTGGCACACTGTGCTGAGCTTGCACTGGGGACACTTCAGTTTCCTGTTGCTGGTTCCCTCTCTTGGTTTGATGATATGCAGGGAACAGTGGATGTTTCCTCACAGACCACTCTGGCTGCAGTAAAAGTCACCAATAGTAGTCCTAACAGTGATCTGAATTTTGTAAAGACATTTACTTGGTTTCTCTTTTTTAAAAAATATTTTGCAATAATTAATTTTGATGAGACCAGATCTGAGAAAAGATCTTAGCAGGAGCTGCTGCTCTATGTGACAAAATTAAACTTTGTCACAGCTAAAATGATTTTTTGATGCTCTGAAAATGATATTGTTGTTTTTTTTAATATAATGTGCATGGGGAGAAAATAGGAAATTCTTGCAGGGTTTTTTTGTGTGGAATGTAGGTAAGTTCAGATCAGTGAGAACAAGATGGCTCTGTCACAAAGGAACAATGAGGAAGTCATCTATGTGATAAATATTTTGGCTTCAAATTGGGAAACATGAGGTAATGATTTTTGCTGTGCCCACACAGTTCTGCCTCAATGGCTGTCACTAAGGTTAGATTATGTCTAAGCATTTGCAGAATCCTGGGCTTAACATGAGCATGACAACTTTAACATTTTGGAAAAGATAAGTGGCTCTGCTGAGAGTTAGGAAACAGTGGGGTGAGACAGAGTGAGAAGAAATGTATTTTATTGATTTCCTCTTAAAGAAGGAGTGTTGAGGTGAAAGTTCCCAAGAATGTTGAACTCTTCCGTTTTTTATTAGTTCCAAGAAGTGTGACCAGACTGCCAATCTCTGCCAGGCTGGTGAAGGAGGACTGATGTTCCTAGACAGCAGAAGGCAAGGGAGTGGTTTGGCCAGTGTTGACACCTTCAGACTGCTGAGCCAGAATGGGAAGTGTTGGGTCTAGCTGGGCAGGAAAGTCTGGCACTGGGATTAGATATATTGCAAGAGCTGCCCTCAGAGCCAGGGTTAAGGAGGAAGATCTCTGGTCCCAGACAAGTACAGACAGACAAATGTTTAACTTGTCTTACTTGCAGGGTGTCACGTGTTTATCTGTTAAAAAAAAAAAAAGATATCTTTGTGGGGATTAGGAGTTGAACAGTCTCTAGGTGTAACTAGTGGCTAGGTAATCTTTACTGTGAGCACATGAATAGCCTTGTGTAAACAGAAGAGTCCAGATTTTTCTGGGAGTAGTGTCTGTAGACTTTAAAAAACTGAAAAATAGTCCTTACACACCCTGGATGGTGTCAGGAAAGACTGTCAGTGGCAATTGTGTAGTTTGATAAGCCTGTGACTGATGTGCTGTGAACTAGAAATGGGAGCCTGCCTTTGAATCCCCAAAGATCCCTTGTTTTAGGAAAAAAATGGAAAGTTATTTTTAGTTTTGGGGTATGGTTGTTTTCTGAAAAGGGAGAGAGGGAGGTTGACAGGACTGAGGGCAATGCCATGGTTGTTGCTGAACATTGTCAGCTGAGCAGGCTTGGAGGAATTCAGGAGCTGGAGAGAAACTTGTCTGTTGAGCTTAGTCGAGAAGTGCTGTATTTCTTTGAACTTCTTAGTTTCTACTCTTGCAACAAATTTTTTCCAAACAAACCCTTGATTTTTATTCTTTCTGCTTGGTTTTGGGGAAAGGTAATACAGGAGATGTGTGCAGAATTAGCTGCCTTCACATGGGCAGGATCTCAGGGATGTGTGAATGAAACGACCCCTTGGAGATTTGTTTCTTGGGATGAAGTTAGGGAGCTCAGATTCCGTGGGGTCTGGGGGGGAAATCTTTGCTGCCAGCTGACAGATTTTGGAAGGGAGCCTTCTGTTCTGCAGGGAAGGTGTGCCTGGGCAACACCTTGTGGCTCTGGTGAAACTGGAATGCTGGAGTGATCGAAAGGGGAGGCTGGCTCCCATTCTGACTGTATGACATCAAGGAAACTGCAAAGATCACAAGGGAAACTTGCCTAGAGAGAGGGACTTGACTACATGAGAAGTTGAATGATGACTGGGCTAGGGAAGGATTTGGGACAATCTTGGAAAACTCAGGAAAAACTGGAGCTCAAGAAGTGTGTAGCAGGATATGCAGTTCTTGGAGGATGAAGGCATGGGGAGGCCATGGCTGTGGCAATCAGAGGTGAGGACAGTGAGTAAGTGTGCTTGATTGTGGTGGAGGGCTTTAGGTGTCTAAATGGAAATTAGCCAAGCCTGGATACAAAAGTGTTGTCCAGGAGAAGAAGAAGGGTGCAGCAGGCACTCAGATCCTGTGTTCCCTCACTGGGATGGAGCAGCACCTGGGTGTTGGAGTTGTTTTACAGAGCCCTGGTGTGGAGCTGGCCGAGTTCCTGGAGTGCAGTGTTCTGCAGGGCCTCTGCTGTGCCCATGGGATGCCCCTGTGGAAGGGCAGGCTCTGTGCAACTGCTTCTGCTCTCCCTGGGAGCTGGGCTTTGGGCAGAGGAAATCCTATAGAGCACTAATGCTAATCGCTCTCAAATCAGGAATGTGAAATTTTGGGCATGCTTCAAGCGTTAATTATAGTGGCTTAATTTCCTTATCTGGTAATGTGGGGATAATGCTACCTCATGGTGGTTTTGAGAAGGTCAGTTATTTAATGCTGACTGTGCATGCCAAAGAAAACTGGAGAGGGGGAGAAAAACAATAAAATGTGTCGAAGCAGGATTTGAGCAGGGCAGAATAAACAAGGTCTGAGGATAAACTGGCATTGCCTCTGTGTGTTAGCTGAGTGTTGCCTATCCAAAAGGCTGAAAGAGGTGGGATCCTAACAAACTGGAAAGAGCAACCCCTCATCCTGGTGCCTGGCAGGCCATGCATGTTAACTGTAAGGAAAACCTGTAATGCCTGGGCCATATATCATGCAGGTTGTTAGAGGAATAACATCACATCCAGGCCTCTACCCCGCTGCCTGGCTTGGTTGACACAAGGTAATGTGTATTGAGGGGAGGAGCTGAGTAGCAGCATGATTGCATAAGCCTTTTTTCCAAAGGAAACTGGCTAGCACAATGTGGAGATATAATAAATTTATATTGTGGTGCACGA
Source organism: Lonchura striata (assembly GCF_050655825.1). Lineage (NCBI taxonomy): Eukaryota > Metazoa > Chordata > Aves > Passeriformes > Estrildidae > Lonchura > Lonchura striata. Next base: position 68,441,955 of record NC_140707.1, on the reverse strand, counting down.
CCACAAGAGGGATCAGACCGCTTGAATTTTCACTTTTGCGTTTTTGATTCTGCCTTCTTTTGTGTAGCCTGTGTTACATATGGAGATTTTAATTGTCTGACTTGCCAATGGTAATATGACAAATTTGGTTGAGTAGTGGGCTTGGCTATAGTTTCCTTTCTGTCTGTTTCTTGGCTTCAGTCTCTGCAGTAAAAACAAAGCTGCATTACTGTATGACTTTGATAAATAGATTTACAATTCTGCTTGCACAAGAAGTTATCTCTTACTGTTTGCTAGGTAAAGCTTCATTTCCCATACTGGTTTTTTTAGAGTGAGTATTCTAAAATGTGACTGTGCCATTGAGTTCAGATAAAATACAGAGCCAGTATTTTATGTGAGCTTGGTCATTCCAACCTGATTCTCTCTCCTGCTTTCTTCTGGAGTATCAGTTGTATAATTGGCAAACATATCCAAGAAAAATGCTGACCTGAAAGTGACTATTCCTTCAATATAATGGACCACAGTTACTTTCTCTTACACCTAATTAGTCCAACATTTTGTTTGAAAATCCATTTGTTTTCTAGGGAGAATAGAAAGATGCAAAGTTGCTTGAAGGAGAATTGTCCCAACTTCTTTCTACTGTGTCCTTTCTCCATAAATATAGAAGCAGCTCCATCATTGAAAATTTAATGAAGCTTTCATCAATATAATGCTGTGCCTCTTCATTCTCTGAAATGTATTAATTTTTAATGAACTTCTAATTCTAATTTCAGGTAACAGGAACGACTGAACATAACCATAAATCCAATTTATTTGTGAACAGTGTGTCCCATGTAATTAACAATTCCTTAAGTTGTCACTGATGACTTTTGGCTGCTTTTGATAATTTGGTAAAAATGTTTTGTTTCAGACCTTTATTTTTTTTTTTCTAATCAGCCTCAGCAAACAGAAGCAATGACCTTAAAACAACAAGGTGGTTATCCCAATGTCATATCAGAGTATTTGCATTTTACATTTAAAAAAAAAAAATCTTAGGAAGCCTGGGGTTAGTTCCTTAGTTAAAAAGTACAATAGTGGGAAAATATTTTGGGTATGTGGGAGAGCTGGTAATACTGAACAAAATATAATATTATGGATTATTAGTTACAGAAGATGGAAACAGTCTAGGAATAGCTGTGTAAATACTGTACTGCACTCTGGATGGTCTCATACTGGAGATACCTGTGAAGCATCCAATAATATTGCACTGCTGGAAGAAGTAACCAGGCTTGCTTGGCTTTTTCTTACTGGGAGTTAATAGTAATGCTAAAAAAATAGTATTGTTTACCAAATTTTATGCAATAATGACACCTATGAGTACATAATTACCTTTTCAATTAGCATAAGAAAGCATTAACCCTGAAACATTGTTTTGGTCATGTGAAAATACTTTATTGTTCTATCTGCATTATTTAATTTATGCTCCTTTTATTGTTTCTCATAATCATAATTGACATTTATCCATAAATATTTAATTTATGTTTTGGATGTTAATTGCAGAAAAAGGCCACATAGAATGTGATGCCACTGAGTAGGGAAACATAAAATTTAATAACCAGAAACATTCTCTGCTACACATAGTATTGCCTTTGTAATAATACAGACAGTAATGTAGAAAGAGGGGAAGGGATGAATACCATTCTTGGCAATGTGCAATTTTTTTGTTTTTTCTGTTAACTTCCTTGAAAAGAAATAGTAGTTTAGTACCAGGAGGAACCTGCACTTGCATGGCATATGTTTGTATCCTGATTTCTTTTGACAGTTCTTATTTTCTTACATTGATTTACTTAGAGCATTACACCCACAGGATGTTTTTCTTATATATTTTTATAAACACTTTTTAGCAGCTTCACAAATGGAAGCAGTATGCTGAGCATATTATATAGATATCCTGAACTGTTTCAGGTATGTGAAGCAGCCCCACAATTTTATCCAACCTTTAGTGAGACTTAGAACTTCTTGTCCTTGGTGGTCTCTCCTTGGTGCGGACCAAGAGGAGGTGTTGTGCTGGCCTCTCTTGGGAGGTGCAGCTCTGGGGCAGTGTTCTTGGCACTGCCAGCATTGGCACAGGCTTGGGGACAGTCCCTGAGAGCACAGGCAGCCAGGATGGGGCAGGGGTGATGCCCCTGCAGCCCTCAGTCAGCTCTGCCACGGGAGCCTTTGCCCAGGGGAAGGAAGCTGTGGGAAATGCAGCACAGCCTGTGGTGCACGGGGTTGTAATCCCTGCTCTGGATTGTTCCTCAGTGCATGGCCCTGCAAGAACACTGCTTTTTTACCTTTTGAATGCTTTCCAAAATGATTTTCAAGGCTTTCAGAGACTCCTTCCTTACAAGATCAGATCTGGTGTGGGCAATTAAATCTGACATGTCCTGAAGTAGGAAAGTGAATATTTGCTGTGCTGGTCTGTTGTAGAGACTTTACCCTGGGTGGTGCCAGATCTGTATCAGTGGTAGACACTTCTGCTGTGTGGAATCACTGAATGATATCCATATTTACTGAATTTATGATGGCTAATTGCAAAAAATCAATTTTCTACTTAGAATTCCCATTTCCTAGCTGTTTGGAATGCAGAGCACTACAACAGAAAAGTGGATGAAGGAACTGTGTTAACAAGGCTGTTGTTTTAAAAGACTGACTCAGTTCTTCAAGTGCTTGAGTGCCAGAATAGCCTCACTTGTGCAAGTAGCCCATAGAAATAATGAAAAATCTGCATGTGATGATTACTTTCAGGACCAAACCTCTACTATTTATTTTCACTTCTAAAAAATGTGCATCAGTTTTTCTGACAGTTGTTTTTCTGTTAAATAGTTTACTTAACACAGACAAACAGTTTATTTAAGATAAGTTGATAGTGCCAGACTTGGAGTTTGTCCTAATACAGTCACTTCTCATATTTGGCTTGGACTATTTACAGTAGAATCTGAAAGTGAATGAAATGAGGGAGAGGTGGAGGTTTGTGTCATTTGCCCCTCTGAATATGATCAGTTTACATTAAATGGCTGTCGCTCATCATCTTCTGAGTGATACCAGACCTTCTACTTGCCAGTCGTTGGTTTGACTGAGTCAGCTTTTGATTAGGGACTGTAATAAATACACCAATCCAACTTCATTTCATGACAAGAGAGGATTTTTTGGTGCAAGATTGGAGCAACTGCTTTAATAAAACTCTGTTTATCTTTCTTTCCTAATATCTCTAGAATTCTTTCCAGTTTCTTCAAGAATAATTTGAGTATTGTTACCTGGAATCTGTTGAGGAATGTATAGATAGTGCATAAAAGCTACATAGAAGCTTTGTCTTGGAGTTTAGCACCTAAAAGTAGAAAATTGCAAGATAAGGACTTGGGCTTAGTGTGGTTCCTCTATTTATATGGTAGGGTACTATTATTGACATAGAATGGTATTTTTCATCTTGTAGGATGTGTTTTATGCTATAATCACAATATTTTAATCTATTAATTTTTGGACATATCAAGCATATGCAATGCATAAGAGGAGCATTCATTTCTTCCTTTTCTTTAGCGTTCTTGATATAAAACTTTTCATGCCTGTGTATTTCTCCCGTGATATTAAAGCAGTGCTGCCTCATCTTAGGAGAAAAATCATAATTTTGAGAATTATGAGAAAAATCATATTGGTTTTACAGGGTCTCTACATTTTTATGTATGCTAAAAGGGGAATGGAGGTGGTGGAGTCACCATCCCTGGATGTGTTTAAAAACAGACTGGATGTGGCACTTGGTTTAGTTGAGTGTTAGGGCATGGGTTGGACTCAATGATCTTGAAGGTCTCTTCCAACCTTGTGATTCTGTGAATTCTGTGAACTTCTTTTCCATCAACACTTCATCTTCAAACACACAGCCTACTTCCCCAGCAAACAAAACCAGCCTTTTGAAAGGCTCCTGATGTCAGGTGTTAAGCTTAGAATGTGCCAATCCCATGAGTAGCTGCTGGGCATTCCAGAAAAGGGTGTTTGCATGAGTTAAGGAAATTATACTTTAGCTTTTCTGTGCAGCATAATTTTGGAATTTTTACAAGTTAGAGTGTTAGGGAGTTGGAATGGACCTTAAGGTCATCTAGCACCAAATCCCCCTTCTATGTGCAGGGATACTTCTGAAGGTCTTAAATTTTGTGTTACATTTACCTTTGCCAGGCATCTGTGGTCATACCCTTTCCAGTGGTTTTATTATTATTGCTTGGGCTCAAAATGTTATGGCTCTCCTCACACTCTGCTTCCAGCACAAATGAGCTTTGTTACTGGCCAGGTTGGTGTAAAATATTTTTATGCTTTGGACGTGATCAGACATCACTGGTGATGTATGTCTTTTATGCATAAAGACAACAGGAAGAGAGGTGGTGTGGTTAAGAGAACAAGTAAAAATTACTGGCTGCAGGAGTGTGTTGACTTCCACTTGAGCCTCCCTGGTTACTCCAGCTAATTAAAATCCAGGTGTTCCCTGTGTCACATGCCTGTCCCATCCTCGTGTTCCAACCTTTTTTTTTTTGGCACTGAATGGTGCATCAGTTCAGGAAGGTGATCCCTTTTAGGGTTTTAGACTAGTTATCAACTGAAATAGCTTCTTGTTCCTGGGCACAGGTAGAGGTTTCAGGGCAGATCTTAAACAGGATAAGCTACTGTAGGACTAGACTTGACCTTGCACTTGTAGTAGCCTTATTTGATAGCAGTAAAAATAAATATATGAATCTGTATGAGGTACCTGCATGTATTTTTGTAGATAACTCCAGTGCTGTGCCAGGAGAGTGCTGTCCTGTAGCATTCCAACAGCCTGAAGTGCCCGTGTAGGTGTGTGTCAGCCATGCAGAAAAGGCTTTGATCTCAAATGATCCCACACAATTTCCCCAGTCCCTACTGGGAGAGTTAAGATGTTTGTTTTAGTTGACAACCCCAGCTTGCAGAAGCTCCATTTGTCTTTTGCTCAAACACGGTGTAGCTTGGATTGGGATTTCACTTAAACAAATGGCAAGGAACTTCCTCTTCATGTTACCTAAAGTATGCTCCTGAAAATAAAAGGATCACTTGTGGATTACTGGAAGTGTTGCAATGTGACAAGAGCTGTGTTGGGGAGGAGACAACTTTCTTCTTGAAGTGGGGGAAGAGTTTTCAGATCTCTTCTTGTTTAGATCTTTATGTAGTTCTTTCTTTCAAAACTTGTGCAGGAATTTGGTTCACAGTGGACTTGTAATGTCACCAGTGTGAATGAAAAGATGGTATGAGAGATTACTCAGGAGGATGCACAGTATGGTCCTTCGTAAGTGTGATGGGTTTTGTTTGGCCTATTTTTCTTTACATAAATGAAAGTGAAGGTAGTACAAAGCAAAATCTATTTGGAAGCTAATAGCAATGGCAGTGAAGTGAATTTGGTATTTGATGTGTTGTGGCTGTTGTCATCAAGCTGCTTTTATTCTTCTTTCTCCCTTTTTTTTTTTTTAAACGTTGTTTACGTTGGTAGTAACCAGAAGACCTTTCGTAGGTCCCAACTCACAGTTCTCTGCAAGGAAAGGAAAAACTCTTGAATGAGCTGTAGTGTAAAAAGTAAACAGATTTGGGCAGGGCAGGTGAAGATATAGTAGGAACAAGAAACATTTTCCTCCCGAGTTACAGTTGATAGAGTTTCTCCTGCTAAAGTACTTGCCCAGTTTTATGCATGAGTTTTCAGTGCAGCTCCAGGATGGGATGGGAAATAACACTGGAATTAGAACTTCATAGAGCATAGATTTAATATTTGTGGCTTCTTATCTCTCTGGTGTTTTTTTTCACACCCCTCCACCCTGGAACAGAGGAGGGCAGCTGGTGTCAGGAGATGTTTGTGCATTATCAGAGAGATCACACATACGCAAGTCATCTTTGTCCCCATCTTCCTTGTCCCCTGCCTTGGGACAGCCATCCCCTACCTTCTCTCTGCACTGGTGTGTGCAGAGGGAGAGAAGGGCAGGAAAAGTCACGTCCCATCAGCGTCATGAGAGTACTTTGTGTCCCCGGGAGAGTTACACTTGGGGTCTTTTCAAAGCGGAATAGATTTTGTACAGGTGAGTCAGCCTTTTGTGCTAAGGGCCAGGTGCTTGACTTATTTTCAAGCTGGCATGCTAGGCCACACTGGCATTCATCACATTTGTAAACACTCCTCAGAGCTGAGGAAGGCTATTGTCTTGTAACCGGTTTTCCTTAATGCTCTGGGAGTGTCTGGCTTGACGCATTTTCCCCACGTGGCATCAGCAGCCTGTGAAACACAGAGGAAGCATTTCTGCTCTGTGACCTTTGCAGCAAAGTGGTCTTTAGGGAGGACAAGCAGGAGTGAGTGTCTGCACTTTTACTGCTGTGCCCAAATATGTACACTTCTGACTCCAGAACAGGGAGTCAAAGACTCCATGTCTCGGACCAGCCCTTGGGCAATGCAGTTCTTGTCCTCACTTTTCTGCTGTATGTGAATTTGATGGTTCACAAGTCATTCCTGCAGAGCAGGAAGAGAAATCTCATGGTTTTAGCAGTGGAAAGATTATTGCTGGTATTGGAGTGGAACAGAGCAGGCTGTGGTCTGTTGTGCTGAGTTCCATGTCACATTTAGGATCTTACTTTTTTGGATGAGTGTTCAGGTTTCTTTTTAGCGATCTAAGTCTAAGTAGTCTAAGACCTAATGATTAGTTTTTGTAGCATTTTTTTTAACAAAGACTGGAGAATATTTGTCTGTAGCAAAGAACAAGTGAAAAGTAGTTCCTGGTGAGTTTTTACAATATGTGTCATAAAGATGGCCTCAGTGCTGGGGCTGCTTGCAGAAGTGAATGTTGGGCTGTCCTGGACCCACATATGTGTTGCTAGGGAAGGCAAGAACTCCAGTTATATGGGATATATCTAGTACTTGTAATAAGTGTTTTCTCAAGTATCTGTGTTCTGCTTTTTTTCTTTTCTCCTTTCTGTTTAGGGGATTTTTTGTTTGCTTTCAGTAGGCCATTATCTTGAGGTGCCTGGTCTTGCAAACAGTAATGAACAGGCTTTTTGTTTACTGGTGATACCTGTGAGACTGTTCAAATAAGTATATGGAGCTGAATCCAGGACCTCCTTGAAGCCCACCAAATACTCAGGGTTTGTTTCCCCTTCTTCCTTGAGACCTCAATTCCCAGAGTGCCTCGAAGCTGGTTCACCTCTCCCGGTAGTCACTGACTGAAGGATTAGGCCAATTTTTTTCATAGTAATATAGACTTGAACATAGTCACATTTTGACATGTCTGAGAATGTACAAGGTGTGAGCTGTTGTTCAGCCACACATTTTTAGCTTATCAATGATGAAGTCTTGAGTGTTAACATACCTGTTAAATGGATATTTTAGGCATGTGAAAAGTGAATTAATTGTATTTTGTCAAAACCAAAGAAACTTTTTTGGCCTGGCCATTTAATAGACCGTTTAGCTTCACTTGAATCTGGTTTTGATAAAAGCTGCTGAGCAGAAATCACATGGGTTTGTCTTTCACTGTTCAGTGCTGTGAGGCAGGTGCTGGTGACAATTTGAGCTGTCAGACTTTGTGCTCAGAGTGACAATTGCTGCCTCACTAGCAGAACCTAAACATACATTATCTTATTAGTGCATTCACATCTTTATGCAATTAAACTGTATTATGTTTAAGCTGCCTCCACTGTGCACGTTCCCACAGTTTTAACAGTTTATCATTTAGAGCCCACGAGAATTTGACTGAGATTTAATTCCACCTGTACGGCCTGGGCAGCAGTGGAGTGTGATTGTATCTGTGTGGTTTAAGTGCAGCTGCCCTGAGAAGTGAGAGTGCTCCAATCTGTATTGTCAAGGTCTTCAGCAACCAGATAAGAGCGAATGACCAGCAGGAAATACTCCTTTGTGGGGGAGAGTTTTTGTTCCATGAGAACACTTTCAGATAAAAGGTGAAAATTGATCATCTTGGCATTCCCTTGCCTTAAAATTACTTAAGGGCTATTCAGCAAGGAAGTTTCCATACAATGTTTAATAATACGAATTTCTGTAGAAATGCCAGTATTTCACACATATCTCAGTTCTGTCACTTGGAAGTTTTGCACATAAGTACTTGTCAGTTCTGGAAGCTGTAATATATATTGCTGTTAAGGTGATATTTTGGGGTGGAGTATTTTTTTTGAGTAAGTATCTCTGTCCTAAAACCATCTGAGTTATGTATTCTATTTTTTAATACAAAATGGTTTTGAAGGCTCAGCACGTTGTAGCGGTTGAGATATGGCACTAAGCATAAAGAGCTATTGAAATGCCTCCTGAAAGGAGGGGAAAGAATATTATATCCCCAGGATCACTGAATTAATTTACACATTTATTTATTTCTAGTGACCTGGGCAATGCTTATTTGCAAGCTCATTAAGGTGTGTTGATGGGTCCAGTTTTGGGGCTGACATTTCCCTGCCCCTGTTTCTGCTTCACCTGTACAGACAGGGCAGTTCTTTTTCTGTTGTGTTCAGTCATCTTGGAATGTGGCCTGATCGTTCTGATTTCCATGACCAAAATGTAACATGTTTTTTTCATGGGGGAATTTTGTTAGACTGGTTAACTTGGTTCATTGGATTCAGGTTGTGCTGCAGTGGGTCTCACCAAACTTGTTTCACAGGGTTTTCCAAGTAAAACACCCACTATGGTGTTTTCTGCCCTGGGTAGGCTGTAAATGGCTTTTTCAGTTGAGCTGGAGTTGCTTTTCAGGTACCCGAGTTGCACAATGGCACTGTGACTCAAGGACCACAGCCTGTGTCCCTAACTGGATTCTTTTGGGGCTTTAATTGTTGTGTGCAATAGCCAGGGTGCAATCTTCAGTATCTACAAGCAATCCATCTTTTCCTTATCTATGGAGCCCTTTTGTTTTATTTCTACTAGTAAACCTGGCTTATGTGCTTTGTGAGATTAGGGAAGGTGATCACTTTTCTATAGCATCCTAATTTTTCTTGGAGAAAATGCTGGTAAACTATGGAATGTCTTACACATCTCTCCAGAATGTTGCATGTGGTTTTAAGGGGTGGGAGCTGCATGAATTGCCCTTTAAAAATTGAAAGTTAGGGAAGTAGCTGAAGTTCACGGGAATCTGAGAGCTTTAGAGAAATTAACAAAAACGTGTTATAAATAGCAGGAATATAAAATAGCAACATAAAATGATGAGACTAGATTTTCAGTGTGTTATCTCCTTAGAGACTATTTTTTGGTTAGAGGGAATTAAATATTTTGCACATGTGCAGCTTGCTTTGATAAGAAAGTTAGAGGCGGGCAGTGTTACATGGGCACCCCAAAATGTCAGGAATTGGAGGGGTCATTATTTTCTGAAAAACTCATCCTTTGCTTTATTTTGTGTCTTCACTGGGTCTCCCAATTGTTGGTCATCATGTATTTTGCTAGTGGCTATTTCTGGAAGGATCTATAGAATCAAAAAATCATGCATAAATAGATGTATTGATTTTTAATTTTTATTTTTTGAGTGTGTGATTGTGAAAAAATCGGTTTCATTATTGTGTACAGCTTACGATTTGATTGAGACTAGGAGCATATAAAAAGCATGAAATCCTGTATTTCAAACTTCCTAGAGTTGTGTGCTCAGGGGTGTTCTTATCTGATTTGTTTTAATTTGACTGCTTTAGTGGCACTAGATAATATCAAGCATTTATTGTGTGTGATTTATATAGATAGGGAAAATACTATACACACTTTCTCAGGCCAGGAACAATGTTCTTTACACATGACCTTTAATACAGTTGTGAGCCTAAATAAATGCTGCTTTTGAATATGTGCACAGATCCTGTATAATTATGGAGCCGTGTGGTTTATTATGAGAGAGCATGCAGCATTGTGGAGTGCTCCTCAGCTGATGTTTGGATAAAACAGATCAGCTCAAATATTGTCTGGAACTGATCACCTGAATCTTGGGCCAAATTTCCTTTTCCTTACTTGTTTTCAATGGTTCTTTAGTTAATGGGGGGAGTAGTGGGCTCTGGTGGCACAAAGCATATGGGTGAAGCCATGGAAAATGCTGGGGTTTGGTTCTGTGTGATATTTACAGCTGAAGTAGTGAATGGAAATGGAGAACTCTTGTCTTTCCCATTAACATTATGCAGAGGTAGGAATGAACAAAAATACTCTCCAAAATGAGTAAGTTAGACTAGTGCCACAGAGTGTGGCAGGTGGGGTTTATGCTGAAACAGGCATTCATAAACACTCTTCTAGGCTATTTCCACACATAAAAACAAGCCACACACAAAATCCCAACAATCTGTACTCTGAATTTGCTGTACATGGGGGGAACTTCACATAATGAAGAACAGATTTGTGGTTATTTATCTGACTTCAAATCATTTGACAACAATTTGATCATGATCATCTCACCAGTGTGGGGAGGCAGCTGTGTCCTCCTCCCCCTTGTCCCAGCATCTGCATCCTCTGCTGAGTAACTTCACTGGGGTGTTCTGCTTTGTGTGGTTTGTGGCAGAATGGGTACTGAGAGAAATACTAACAAGAACAGAATGTATTTTGTTAAAACTTTTCTGCTTTCATCTTTTTGATCTGCCCTTAATACGAGTTGTCTCGCTTCTTGCTCCCTCTGTACAACTGATTCTCCTCATTGCTTTTCCTACTAACAAACACTGAAGGAATAAATTTGCATCACAAATTTTCATTGTGATAATATTCTTAGAAATTTCCTGCAACTCTGAGAGAACAGCTCATGTTACTCTGATGAGTAATGTGTTTGCTCACTTTGTACTTTGTGTTTGATAACCTGTGAAGCTCCCTCCAATTTCACTGGAGTAGAGCTGGGTTTTTATTCCCACAATCTGTAGGAAATAATTGAGATGCCAGCACAGCTAATGAAGGCCTGACATGTTCTCCTTATTTTTAATACCTAGAAGTATCTGCATTGAATATGACCTTACAATTTAGCTTCAAAGAGTTTGCATGACATTCACAGAGTGGTTTAATGCACTAGAATAGCAGTTGCCATTTATTTTTGAGCTTGAGAAAGAAGCATTTTTTTTGAATGATTAAATTTAAAATGCAAAAAAAAAAAAAGTTCCCTACCATGCTTTGAGTAGGTCAGGATTTCTGCCACCCTTAAAAAGGAAATTGAAACCTGACCTGCTCAATGGCCAGGGTGGGATAGGGGAGGGTGGTTTTGGTGTGTTATTCCTTTTTCTTGTTTGTAGTAAGTCATAATATACTTGTTTTTTGAGATTAGTTTCACTGGCCACGTGTTGCGTATTGTAGGGTATTTCAAGACATCCCTGAAATATTTATCATGCTGTGTCCCACCAAGAATGTAATCTTAAGGTCTCCACTGTTTATGAAGCACAGTCTATATTTTATCTCATGCTGAGAAAAGATGTGATAATGGTTGTTTGGGGATTATGTGAAAATGAAGTGAGGAATGACCCTTAAAAATTGGTAGGAAGTGGGAGATTCCCAAATGAGACCAGGAAGACGGGAAACAGAATTGCTGCTGTGGGGTTTTTCTAATGAATATTGTCCTTGCACTTACAATGGGGGAAATTAAGGTTAGGGAGAGAAAGAAGCATTTAAAGAAAGTGCAATAAAAATCTGTTGGGCTACAGAAATGAAAGTTAAACCTGTAATTTGGGGAACTTGTTTTTGTCAGCAGTGCAGTTTCAGGGAGTGCAGGCACAGAGCCCGGGAAGGTGCCTGTGATGCTAAAGATCATCAGTGGATCAAAGGTGCTGGGAGGTGATGTGATGTGAATGAGCTTCAGGCACAAGGTAGCACAGCCACCTAAATGAGACACCTATTGCCATAGGAAATGCTTTACTTGGTTTTGGGTTCATTCTTTGCATCTCCTTTGACTTTCTTCAGGTTAAAAAAAGAAAGTAGATTACCAAAACATTTTTTAAAATACTTGCCTAGACTTATTTCTTGAAGGATTAATTCTGAATTTGGATGAAAGATGGCAATAAAGTGTTATTGGGTTGCATCTTTTGTTTTTCTGCAACTTAATGTTCAGAATAATTTGGGCTGTGCTCTGTGAGGTATTAAAGGAGTTCATAGAGATCATTCTTCCTTCTCTGATGTCCAGCTGTTCAAATTTCAATAGAAAAGCCAACAGAGATTTAGCAAGTCATTCTAAATGGTGCTTTAGGGCAGGGAATAAATAATGTCCTAATCAACTGAAATTTCAGTAGGGAATTGTGATATGATGTAAAATTACCTACATAAGTAGGTAATTTTAGTAGGTAACCAGAACACCCATGTGATCTCCACAGCAAAAATACTACTGAGACCTTCTAGTATTCAAAGCCTTTCGGTCTGTCTCACTGAAAAGGCAACAGCCTTGAAAACACTTGATTCCCTGAGGCTGTGTTGGACTGGAGAGGAGGGAGAATGATTTGTTCAGTCATGACCACCACCTTTTGCTGCAGAAAGGATTTTTTGCATGCTAGTAGCATATATCTCCATAACAAATTGCATGTTCTATCTGAAGTAGGACAAGCTGAGGATTTTTACTCCAGTTTCTTCTATGTGTTGTATTGGCTGTTAAGGACAAGCAGAATGGTGTGATCTTACCTTTTCTCTTTCCACAATGTAAAAAAATTGATCCAAGTGAATCAAGTTTCATCTCTGACATATATGTATTATGGGTTATGCCAAATAAGATAAATTACTTGCTTTTCATAGAAGAATATTAATATCTTGAATTTGGGAAGACTGCTTTAGACTGATGGCTGAGAGTGATTAGTGTTATAAGCAGAAGGAGCAGATGACTGAATACTGAAAAGAATTTTAAAGCAAGACAAGTATAGCCCAGATGTTCTAAGATGCACATAGTTTTAGCTTTTCTCTAATTTTTTTTCTTCCTAATTTATTGTTGTTTCAGGGTTTCAGTCATTAGAGCACATAGCCAGCACCATAGTTAGGACTGGAGATATCTTCTTTACCAAATCTGGTTACCTAGTGAAGACTATCGGGTCATCAACTCCTCCTCTTGTTAACTTACAAAACTTTTTAAAACTAAATAATGTTAATTTTTTAAACTATTTTTTTGTCCTGTTACTCCTGTTGATTGCGATTCCAGACCCCTGCTGTTGTGACTGATGAGAAATAAAATCTCCAGTATGAAATTTTACTCTATTGGTTGGACTTCTTATAGTTCAGTAACTTTTCCTGCTGTTTTTCCTGAAAAGCCAATCTTCCTAATCTTGTGGTTACCTAGCTGCCTTTTTGTGCATTTGTAGGATGAGCTCATCTGTTTTGAGTGAGATTGATCAGAACCACACTGGTCACCTCAGGTTAAACCTCACATCCTGCTGGTGACTTTTAAACACCTTGGATTCCATGTGCCTTTTCCTGACTGCCCCACATGGCAGGGGGACCACGAGGTGCTATTTAATTGCTATAGAGCTGTCACTTTCTCTACTTGATGCTCTTTAAGTGATGAACTCTCAGTGACTCTCTGATTTGTTTCAAATGCATGAATGAATTAATTTTTTTCAGTTGTGTTGCCTTCTGTTTTCTGTTGTGGAAGGACTTGGCTGTAAAGTAATCTTGTGTGCTTTGTGTAAAGTATTCTGAAATAATTTTTCATGGTCTTTTGGCTGGATTATTTTTAGCAATTCTAAAAAATAGCATTTACCCTCTGTCTGCTACCCCATGTATTATTGCATTGCTTGTGTTTTAACTGTTCATTTACTTAGCTTTTTAGAGGTGTGTTGCTCAAGCAACGTGTAGGATATCCTGAAATAATGATGGATACTTTTGGGTATTTTTTTCTCTCCTTATACTTTTGGATCAAGATAAACTAGCTGAGTATGCTCCAAAAGCTTTGGAGGAGGGAAGGAGAAATTGTAATAAACAGCACTGTGTGCCGTGGGAGGGAGAGAACAACTTTTTATGCCCTCCTACCCAATGGAAATCCCTGGGATCTTAGTTCAGGGGTCTTGTTCAAAGTGTAACCTGCCTGGGTGGTACATCCAATGGGAGAGTTTATCTGGCTGAAAATGAACCCGAAAAGTAACCCAAAAAATAACTGTGTGGCTGCACAAGTGTTGTCCTGGCTTGTGGGAGAGGACAGCAGGGGAAGGACTGTGCACAGCAGTGCAGGTTACAGCAGCTTCTCTGGCATTGGTGCTGACTTAACACTTAGGGATGCATTTCTGGTGTTCCAAAGCTGAGTATATAAACTCAGGGTTGTTGGGACTTCTGCTGCTTATCAGAATGGCAGATGATGTCTTAACCTTTGAGTTTGGCCCTTAATTTGTAATTAAATAAAAAGAAACAATTGATTTTATTGTATCATAAACTAAGATTTATGCAGGAGCTCCCACTTGGTCATGGTGACTTCTTCTTTCAGTCACTTCAAGCAAGTTTAGTGGTAGGGAGGACATCACTTTGTTACACTTTGTTTTTTGAGCACTGATAGGGGTTTCAGAGCTATCCAGGACATGGGTGATGCAGTTATTGCTCCACCAAGCTGTTTTTTCAGTTGTTTTAAATTGTGTGTACATACACCCACACTGTCTACGTATTTGAATAGCTTTGAGGAAACGGCACTGTGTACTTTTCATGCTTTGAGTCAAACACAAGTCTCTGCTCTTGGCAGGAATTTGGCTTGGTTCCTTCCAATAGCCAGGAGAGATGAGCCAGCATTTGGAGATCACTCAACAGTATCTTTATAAAAGATGGGTCAAGATTTTGATTTTTGAAGACTTTTAAAGCCTTGCATGTTTCCCATTGAGACCCCAAACCACTGTTGTATTTTGGAAGACCTTGGTCGTATACCTGGCTCTCTGACAGATGTGTCTTATCAATTTTATCTTACTCTGAGATTAGACATGAAATATGGGAGTGTCTTGTGACAAGCCCTCAGTAATGTGGTCAGGATATCCCATCATGCCACAAATTCCTTTTAATGTTTTTCCCCTTTTACCGTAAAGCCACATTTCCTTGTCTTGTTCCCACATGCCGTTGTTGCACTGTTAAAATATGTTGAAAAGACAGGACAGAAGGTAGAAGTCTTGTTTTAGTAAAAGAGTTCAAATAAAAGATCTGTTATGACTATTTTAGGACCTCCAAGTGTTTATCTTTGGTTGTCTATGTTTTAGTTTTTTTCCATGTGATTTCTGGCTTATGTAGGTGTTCGGTGTGATGGAGTAAGTGAGTGCTCTGAGTACTTGGGTTAGTAAGACCTGTCAGCTCTGGGGGCAGATCAGCCCATACCATGGTGCAGGACTTTCTCATGAAGTAAGAAATGGATATGGAGGGAGAAGGGAGCAACATATCTCATGTGGAGTCTGGTGTGAGATCTCACACTTGTTAATGATAAATGTGTTTGTCTTATGAGACAGTGGGTGATGTTGAGCTGGATTGTGTCTAAGAAAGTGCAGTTTCGGCAATTTGGACAGATGTGGGAGATTTCGTAATTGTGACTTTAGTTCAGGAGTGGTGTGGGAAGCTGTTGATCCTGATAAACTATTTAATTTGATATTTGTTGAGAACTCTGAAAACTTGCAAAGCTCTCACTGAAGGAAAATAAAACATAATAAAAAAGGTTATTGACACAGTTGAATTATTATTTTAGTGCATGTGTTTGCCCAGTAGACCATAATGGATTTGGAGTAGTTGTTCTGGTACACTGAGTAAATTCTGGGTCGGTTTTGGTGTGCCTAGTCATTGTGAAAGCACTTATTTCTCAATGCCACACAGCTGCTCTTGAAGTGTTAAGAATTGGTCTGTCAAGTACTGGCCTGTTGTTTGACCAAACTGGCAGAATGGTGCTGTAAGACATGTTTTTGTGATTGTATCCTTAATTGACTAAGCAGCACTGTGTCAGAAAGAACCACTTTTATTTAAATACCCATAGAAACATTATTTCTATACTATTGAGAGTTAATAACATAAAAGCATCTCTAATTTTTTTTTTCCTCTAGGGAAAAAAGAAAGGCTCATCTCTACTGGATAAAAGTGATTTAAGTTTTAACTTGTTGTAAATTCTCTTGTCAGGTCCAAGCCCCTTGAAATGTTTTTGTAGTAGAGATGTTCAAACACAATGGGTGGTGGAAATGTTTTTTATTAATTGACTCAGTATGTCTTTTTTTTTCCCTTTGAAATGCCAGTCAGTCAAGGCTGTTGTTCAGCCACTACCTGGTCTGCTTTATTTCTGGTGCAGCTGAGATGAACTGGTCTGTATAGCAGAGTATGTACATGGGAGTGTGGAAAATAGGGTTAACCGTGCCTGAATGTCTCCTAAATCTTTGAGATGTCTGGGCTCATTTAACCTCCTCTTTGCTGCAATATGGAGCAGAAATTGTCTGACAAAACAAAAATGAAACAGAAGTGGTGTGCGTGCATCCTTTTCCCAAAAGATATAAACAGTCTAGAAGGAGGATTGTGTTCTCAGAAGCTTGGCAGATGATGCTGAGAATTGACATAACACAGATATAGGCAGAGCACCAGTCTCTTTTTGCTTTTGCTTTGTTGCTTAAAGGAGAGAGTTCAGATCAGCTCTCTGGAGTCCTGATACTTTTGAAAAAAATGAAATGTTAGCGAAGCAATCTCCGAGATTTTGTGTCACAATGTGTGTGACTGGGCTGAAGAGAAGGGAGCTGCAGATATCTTATCAGCAGTGTTTAAAACCTCAAAATTCTCATCTGAATTGAGGACTTCCCATCTGAATCTGATAGAGCTGTGTTTCCTGCCTGAAAGCTGTGTCCTATTGCCATGATGAGCTGTAGTCTCTGCATGGCACGTGGGCTGTCTGTGAGACCTGTTTATTTACTAGTTGAAGACAAGACCCATTGTGTGGGTTTTTTGGCCAAATAAGGTTTTGAGAGCATTCTGAAGTTGTCTCCTCACAAGGTAAGGACAGCAAAATCCCCACTGGTTGAGCTTAGCAGAATCTGGACAGGACGGGGAGAGAGAGTAATTGGTATCACCTTCTCCCATCTCCCTCTTGTATTTGGCAGGGAAGAGATGGCCCAAAAAACATAGGCAGCAGCTACTGCAAATACTTGAATAAGGATTTATGGATTCCTGAAGCTGAGGTGTGAAAAGGAAGACTGATTTTTATCCCTAACTCCCTATTGTTGTCTTAAGCTCTGTTATTCTGAGGCTCTCAGAAGTGCTTGATATCACTGGAGTTGTGTTTCTCTTTCCTCTGCTTTTGGTCCTTATCCTGTAACATGAAAAAATGGCTTTAGCTGGGTTCTTTTAACTCTTTTGGTTCACAGAAGTCATGGTTGCTGCAGACTCCACGAAGAACCTGCCTTCTAGGCTGAGTCCATCAGCCCAGAAAATAAAGCTGCAAATGGTTGATGAGCTCTTGGCTACATAGCAGAAACCACTGTGACTTGTTAAATGTACTGAAGGCTGTGAAATAAACAGGTTTGACAGCTTCTCTCCCTAGACTGGGCTGTTCTTGCCTCAGTTCAAGAATCGCTGCTTGAGAATATCAAATTGTCTAATCCAAGAAGCCCAGGAATGTTTCTAGAATCATCTTTGATTTAAAAAACTAGATGCCATTCTGTAAGCTTTCTCATGTGTGTGTTTTCTGGTTTTTAATATTCTCTCCCCATAAATCAAGTCATTCCACTTCTATAAGTAAATTTCCCTCTGACATCAAAATTGAGGAACAAGTGAAAACACATCATTTTTGCTGATTCTTTCCACTCTTCTTGTTTGTGGCTCAAGTCTTTGCTATATATTGAAGACTGCATTATTTTTAATCAAAACTGTTTCTTCCATAGTAGAGAGGATGATTTGTTTTGTTGCTTTAAATAACAGAATCATCTTGGTTATAAAAGCTGAAGAAAGAGAGGCTTAGAAATTGTGTTTGATACTATTTAATGAGTCTATCTACTAAAAATAGACCATAAAGAAGGGTAGTAACTCATTCTGTAATACTCCTAGTCAACAGCAGAAGCCATACTTTTTTTTTTTTTTTACTGAAATGATTAATGGCTGCATATCTAAAGTTCTGCAAATTTTTGTAATGCTCAGCAGAATCTAAAATTTTGAGAGAATATCTTGTGTTTCTGCTGGTGAAAATAGCTGTTCCTTTAATCTGTTTTGTTTGCTCCCTTGCCAGCCAAGCTAAAAAAGTGAGCAGCACTATCAAGCTCTGCTAATGCTGTGAGCCATTTTCATCCTTCAGTGTCCCAGAGGGTTGATTCCTTGTCTGCCATCATCCCTGCATGAAGTGAATGTGTGCATATGTGAGGAATGCAGGATTGGGCACAAATCCTGTACCCTTTGAAGACACTCTGTCCAAAACAAACACTCAGTTCCCAGTCAGTGTAATTTAGTTGATAAATATCTTAACAGCTTTCTGGGGACGAACCTCTGCTTGTTTTCTGCAGTGTACCAAAAGCATTTTTAGTCCAATCCTGAAGTCCTTGAACATGAGCGCCCTTAGTGCTGTTTGTGCACTGATGGTGCCAAACCATGTAGATGTTTATTGTTTGCTTCTCCCAAAAATGTGGTGCTCTAGAATGCTCAGAGGATGGGCCTTTTGTTTAATATTTCATGGGGGTTGAAGAGAAGAGCAACAGATAAAACCACTGTGGATGAAATGAAAAAGAGCCATTCTAATGTTTATTGGTGTCAAAGACCAAGAGACTTTATTGTTCCTGGTTGGCAGTACTGATAGTTGTCTCTCTTGTATGTCCATGTGTAAGTCCTTGGGCATTTTCATATCTTCATCCTGATCACATGTTCTCAAGATACAAACTCAAATCCAAAAGGAAATGTGAGTATGTGAAGTAGAATACAGATTGCAGGGGCTGTGCAACCTTGGTGTGAAGAGAAACAGCAACATCACACCGTTAGTTTAGCTCTCCTGTGAGGCTGTAGTCTTCAGACAAACTCGGAATTGAACAAATGTATGGATGGGATTCTTTGAAATAAGAACATTTGTCATCATTAGCTTATATATGTAGCATATCTGCATACATAATACACATGCAAATGCAAAATTGCCTCTTTAAGACTCCTCATTTAATAAAACACAGTGCCATCTGTTTTGGCCCTGATTTGAAGGTGAATTAAGCAGGTGCTTTGGTGCTTTGCTCATTTGGAGAAAGCCACATATAATGTGATGGCTTGAAAGATGTACAGAATGGTGTCCTGCTTCCACCGGCAGCTCTCCTTACTGTAAGGCCAGTGGGGAAGAGTTGGACTTGGGAAGAACTGGAAGGCTCTTCTGAAATTACATGGTTTGTGTGCTATGAGGAGCTCTCTAATACCAGCTGTGGTGTTGGGGTGTCCCTCTGTGCTATTGAATGAGTTTCTGTGACTTTGGTGAAGTCACAGAAATTGCTACATGTATTTAATAACTAGCTAACTAGATAATCCAAGTGAAAAAGAAATATATTTTTAAATCTTACAGTGCAAGATAATTTTTTTCAAGTCACATTTTGAAATCTTTATTTCAAGATGTGAGCAAATTCATTAAATCCACCTTTGTAGCAATGGGCCTTCGTGGTGATGACACATGCTCTGACATTAGTGGTCTGCATGAAACCAAAGGGGATTCCTTGGAGCAGGGTTGGGAAAAATGGCTTTTTTCCCTTCCTCAAGAATCAGATGGAAGTGTGTGACTGACATTGCCATTGATGGCAGAGTGGCTGCTGTTTGTGGGGGCAAGGATGACAGATCTATTTGGAAGGGAGCTTGGGATCTGTGTGTATTACATCTGTCTTGAGATGGGAGAGGAGGCAGGATATGGAGTGAGTCCAGCTCTGCCCTTGACTTGTCCCATACAGCCCCCTTTGAATTCAGAAGGAATTATCTCCAAATAAATATAAGGGTGGATGTGCATGAGTGAGTGAGAATGCAATCACCTGATGTGGGATTCCCATAGTGAGGTGTTGACTCATCTTTTTATGTATGGAAAGCTATTTTGCAGCCTTAGAAACTGCTTTCAGTTGGGGAAGGCATTGAAGCACTTGTATGAAGTGCTTTTGCAAGGAGGGATTTTTTTCCATAGTCAAGTCCTGTGCAAACTTGAAGTGTCTTTGATTAAGGGAAGTGGGGAGTGAAGTAGTTTCAGGTGCTACTGTCTGTGAATAATATCCTGCACATGGAACCCCTCCCTTTTCTGTTGGTCCTTAGGCAATACTGTGATAACAAAACAATACAAACACCTGCACTTGGATCCACCTGCTGAGTTCTGTCTCTTTACTCCCTATTCTATAACTTAGGAAAAAGGAGGCAGGGACTTTTCTGTGCTTTGGCTGTGTTGAGAGGCACAAACAGCACGAGGTGCCGGAATAGAGCCAGTGAAGCTGTCCTTATGTTGGGCTCCTGCATGCACAGACAGGTTGGGAGAGGAAGGAGAAAAGCTTTTCCCTGCCTTGCCTGCTCTCTTGCATTTACTCTTGGCCCTCCTGTAGTGGGGACATAAATTGCTTTCATTATGTACATTATATTCATTTCTCATTATTTTTTGAGTCCATGTTCCAGCAGCTTCTAAATTTCAGGCTTAGTGGGCTAATGAAGTTTAATCGTTCCCTACCCAGAAAATTTGTATTTATAATTACACTTTGTTTAATAACTAAAGGAATTCTGGAGCAGGAAAATGTCCAAGTAAATTCAATATATTTGGTCTTTGACATTGGCAGCTGCTGTGCAAGTTGCAGGCTGAAGCTGTAGATCTCCATGTGTTAGCAACAACAAAAAAAGGCTTTTTTTTTTTTTTTTTAATTGTGAGATACAATTATGTTTGTTTTCCACTTTCTAATCTTGACGACAGAAGCTGGGTAAAACTGGTTGGCTCTCCTCATCTCTGCCTCTGTAAGGACTGGAACCAGTTTAGTTTGGGATAGGTCAGCAGTGTGAAAGTTTTGTTTAAGATCTTTCTCAACCATGTCAGTGTTGTTTCTCTTACCTTGTTTAGCTTTTGTGCTGGGTTTGTGAAGGTAAAACATGGCTTTGCCCTTAACGTACAACTGCTTTGGCTCCAATATAGCAAAGCTATAAATAGGCTCCCCTTTGCCTCCCCAGCAGTAGGAAATGACTGCAGCAGGTGTTGTCCTCTGCTAGAAATTTGCACATTATTACTACCCAAGTACTTTTTTCTTAAAATCTGCTTTCTTGTTGTGTGTTCTGCCTTTGTTAAATACCAACTGACTGGTCAGCAAGTATCTTGTTAAAATCTGAAGTCTTCATTAGGTCAAAGGTATTTTTGGTTTATTTCTGTGCAGCCTCTGTAAAGTTTATTTTATATACAATTTAAAAAGTATTACCAGAAGGCACAGGAGAGCTGCATAAAGCTGGTTGTTGACTGAAATAGTTTTGATTCTTTTACTTTTGCTGGGCTGGAGTTTAACTTAGGTTTGTTGCAGCAGTTCCTCTGTGACAGGACTGGCAGATGCTTGGATGTCTGCAGGCAAGATTTGTGTCCATGCTTGGATTGAGTTCTCCTTGCACTGCAGCATCAAAAAAATAAACAGGGTTTTTTGTGCAGTGAGGTGGTGCTTAGAGTGAATAAGGATATTACAGTCTGGTCCATGTGAAATGGGTTTGCTGCTGACAATAAACAGCTTCCCCTTGATCCAGACCCCATGATTTTGTTTGGATTAATGCTTGGTCCCAGCAAAGAGCTGGAGATGTTTGGGCAGGGAGAATCCATGTGTTTGTGCTGCTGAGCCTGTTCTGCTCAGGCAGGGTGGAGAGCCCTGGCCTCCTGCCTCTGGTGGGTGCTGCAGAAAGAGTGAAATCAGGGGAGAACTGCTGTGCAAACAGCAAAAAGGGGGCACAGTCCTGTGATTCAGTTCCTGTTTAACATCTGGGTGCCTTTGCACCCTTCTTTCTTCCACAGATGTGAGAGCTGTGTGGAGCTGCTGTTTGTGAGAGGGGCTGGGAACTGCCATGAGTGTGACACCCCCCTGAGGAAAAGCAACTTCAGGGTGCAGCTCTTTGAGGATCCTGCTGTCGACAAGGAAGTGGAAATCCGGAAGAAAGTGCTGAAAATGTGAGTGTCACCATTTAAAAGAACAGAGAGTAGATGTATTTCATGGATCAAAATTAAAAATTAACTTAGTAGTACAGAGGAGATCTTTTTTTTAAGTTGCAAACCATAAAACTTGACTCCATTTATCATGAAGGGATTTCAGAGAATCTGATTTTGTGCAACAATTAAGAGCTGAATTCTCAATTTAGCCTTGAGGGATTCCTTCTTAGCATTAGAAATTGTTGAGTGTTTCTATGTGGCCTTCTTTGGCAAAGACTTGGCTCCAAAATGGAGATGATTAGATATTGAGGGGGTGAACATGGCAGTAGAGCAAGAAACAGACCTTGATTGTTTTGTTCCCTGGGGACCTGTTCTGAGAGTTGAAGGCCAGTTCCCTTCAAAATCAAAATGGCCAAAAGAGTTCACATTGTTTTTTGCTTCACACAGCAATTGTTAGTGGAAATGGTTCCTTACAAGCTTGGTGTTACCAGTCTTTCATGCAGATTTGAAAGCTCTTGAAATGGAGATAAATGAGGTCTAAGATTGCATCTCTCTCCTTGTGGCCAGTAAGCAGCATTTTATAAGGAAAATATGGGAGCCAGTTGGTGTTTTGATAGAAGAAAATCTGATAAATGTAGCGATCCAGAGAGAATTGTGTGTGCCTAAGTGAACTTACAGGTAAATTATAAGCTTGTCAGCCTTTATCTAAAACTTGGTACAATAGTAAATGAATCATATGATGTTGCTGAGATGTGGGGAAACTGTGCCACTGAATACCAAGATGCTGATGTGGAAAGCAGTGATAATTTTGATGTTGGATTTTAATGTCTATTGAAGTTAACAGAAGTCAAACTGGAATAAGTCAATAAACATTGAATAAACATGGAAAATGCTTGGCCTGCTTGGGTTTGTCACATTAGTTTTTAGGAGGCAGAAAAAATGCCCCCAAATTGGAATATGGCCTCAATTCTTGGGATTTTTATTTTCCTGGATGTCACGGTCCACAGATCAAGCAGAAGCTCAGCTTTATATTTTCTTGGGAAGAAAGTCTGCCTGTCTTGACTTTCAAAAGCTGTCCATGTTCTAAGCCAATTGTCCCTTCATCTTTTTACTTTCTCCAGCTCTGAAGAGGTGAATATGAGTGCTGGAATGGTCTATTGATATGAAATAAGATAATTGTGTAGCATGTTCAGTTTGCTGCTGACATAAGCTTTCTGTTGTTGGCACAAAGCCAAACTCTTTTCTGATTGTTCTAGAAAAGCTTTTTTTCTGTGGGTGTTGCTGTTGTCTCTGCCTTTGTTAATTAAGAGGCTGGCTGGGAGTTACTCTGTCTTGGCCTCTGTGCTCATGTTTACCTGTAACCCTGGAAAAGCAATTGGCAAACAACAGGCAAAGATAGCACAGATTTCTTCCAGGTTGCCTCCTTTCCTTTGGAGCAGGCACTTCTGTCTCCCATTAAAGATTCTGGTCAGTCTGGGAGTCACAAAGCAACAGTAGATAAAACTAGATCAGTGCTTAATCAGCTTGCAGCAAAAGCCTTGTTGAATGGAAGTTGCATATTTCTGTGTTTTATAAATACTTTCCTCTTCTCTCAAAGATACAATAAAAGAGAGGAAGACTTTCCCACTCTAGATGAATATAACGATTTCTTGGAAGAAATAGAAGAAATTGGTAAGTCTTAATGCTTGAATTTTTCATGTGCTGTGCTTATAAGACAATAAGCTTTTATCTTCTGACTCAGCTGCCTATGAGAATGTCTAAGTTCAGTTTCTGTAATATGGTTTATCATAGTACCAGATTTTTATCTAATTACTTTTTTTTCTGGATTTAATCATATTTGCTGAACCGTAGGACATTGTTAAGTAAAACATTTTATCTGCCAGAGAAAAAAACACAATCCAAAGAGGAAGCAAGCTGGAAAAAAAAGGCTTGCAGGGGACTGTCAATGCTGCACTGGCAAAGATTAAACAAAGAGAGGAGAAATTGAAATTTTCATTATATCCCTCCATTAGCTTTATCTACCATGACAGAAGCCATATGGTGCCTTTCATCATTTTTGCTTCTGCAAGTACAGTAGTTGAAGCAGCTTTGAAGCTGATGACCTTACATACCACTGTGGTAGCATTTAATGTTTCTGTGCAGAAGGAGAAGGTTTAGGAACAGACGTTGATTTCTTTCTCTTTGGATTAGCTGAAGCAGAACTTTGCCCTTTGGGGAAGGGACAATGTTATCAACAGAGTTTATTTTCTTCTTAGTTAGGGTGACTTGTGATTTATGGTGGAGTGATGGGTTTTGCTTAGAAAAACAAGGATGTGTTCAAAGGAGCAACTCCTAAATGGTTTGTTCTTGGTTTTTATGAGCTTCTGAGCCTTTTTTTTGACCTGGAGGAAGAAGAGGTGACTTAGAGCTTGCAGGAGGGGTAGTAAATGTGATTTGAAGGAAACCGTGGAGATTACACTTTTCCTTCATTTTTCTCAAAGGAGCTCATGCTCCTTTTTTGCACTGTGGTGTCTTGTAGAAATGCATCCAACACACTTACTGCTGTGAGCAATGTATCATGTTTTTGTTGGCATCAGGAGGCTGAGGCTGGGAAACACCAGTCACACTTACATGGGTCCAGATATCTGGAGGAGATGATGTGGGTGTAGCTTTGTTTGTATATTTTTTGGAATGGCATGGGGGAAGGAGGGAATTAATAGAAAGAATAGCCAGAGGATCCTCGAAGAATCAGTGTGCTCATGGGAAGGAAAACTTCTTTTTTTCATGTAGCATTAAATACAATTTCCCACTTAACTGCTGTTGCAGGACTTTTCAACATCTGTAACAAGGGAGTTGAAGTTTTGCCTGAAATTGTCTGAACCTCATGAATTTGTGCAGGATGTTATGATTTTACAACTCTTGAGATTAGGTGGTTACATTGCAAATGGTTCCAAATCCTGTACTGGGAACTTGGTTTTAGAAGCAGCAGAAATCTGGCTGGTCTTAATAACCCTATGAAAAAAAGTTATTTGGGAATAATTATTTTAGCCCTGCAAATGCATAGTGAAAAAGCCTGATGGAGTTTTTAGGAATTGCAGTTAATTACCTGAGAGGAATATCTGAAGTTTGAAGTCCAATTGCATCCTAGTTTGTTCATGTGGCAGCCAGGGTGATGAGAGGAAAGAAGGGGTGCAGTCAGAAGACTCTTAATTTTCACTGTCAGTGAGTTAATTTTTGATATCCCAACTCCAGACAGATCCCAAAGGACAGGTTAGATTCAAAAACACCACTTTAGGCAAGAGTTCAAGCCCTGTTTGCTCTCCCTGGTGACAAAGCCCATTGCACATTTGTCTCCAAGCCCATCCCTGCTGTGGTCCTGGGCAGAATTCCCCACCTGGCAGTGGGGAATTTCCAGTGCATGTTGTGAATGGTGTGACTGAACAGTGTGTTAGAAGTCATTGACTCTGTATGATAATTACACACTTTACTGCTGAGAGGAGTTATTTCATTTTTGTGTGTCTCTGAACTCCCTGCTTGCTTGCTCATGTGGAAAACTGAGCTTCAAGATGGAAAAGAAAGGATGTGCAGGGCAGCTTTGCTTTGTGGAGCCAATATTCAGCAGACTTGCAGTAGCTGGTGGTGGTTGGGAAGGTTTCCCCTCTCCTCATGCCCCAAACTTTCAGTTTTTCTGTGAGAGGGTCAAAGTGCAGCTTTACCTTTTGTTTTTTTCTCTTTGCTGGAAGGTTTTGTTTCTGGAGTTGTTGTAGGGGTTTAAATGAAGTAGTTGTTTAGCGCAGACAAAATGTAACATCCTCCTGTATAGGTGTATTTCACATGACCCTGATTCTGATAGATTTTCCAAATATTCCAGGTAGGTCAGCTCCAAAACTAGCCATGGAATGAGACACAGCAATTGCTGACCTCATTTGAAACACATTTTCCCCCTTCATATCAGCTGTTTTTTGCCTACAGACTTTTCCTATTGAAATAGAAGAGTTGGATGGTGCAGCAACATGTGTGTGTGGGGGAAGGTCAAACAAACATTAGGGTAGTCACCTTTTAAGATTTCTATTATAAAAAACAGGTTTTTGAGATGGTTTAGAGTGCAGCCACTGAATAATGCTTTGGGCTAAAATGTGTTAAACAAGGCTTTAAATAAAAACCACATTTTAAAGCAAGTTTTCCCCAAAAGAAAAATCAGTTGGACAATTTGAGAACATTGTAAACACAGTTTGTTGTCATTAGCACTAGGAATAAAAATAAAATGAAAGGGTTAAAACCTGCCTTTGGAAAAGGTGTGGACAATGTCTGAATGAGTCAGGTCTGTGCCCATAGGGAAGAAGGACCTGGTTAAACCTTTGGGTCTTGTTACAAGTTGCACTTTGTGACCACAATGTGAATTTCTCTTGCTCTTTCTAGTTTTCTTCTTTCCCCAAGTATTTCTTCTTCCCCAGAGTATCTCTGGCCATTTTTCAAGCCCTGTGTGAAAGCTCTTGGAGCAGGACCCGCCTCCCAGCGTGTGCCTGGCACCTTCTGCTGGTACCTGAGTGAGGCCCCCAGGCATTACCGCAGCACAATGGTTATGGGTAATTGCTGCTTTTTAAAAAGCATTCTGCTCCGAAGGAGGCTGCTGTTATTTGTGTATTCCTGTGTCTCCCTGATCCTCCAGGACTTTATGCAATACTGGCTGCCTCTCAGAACACTTATCTGACAAGTGATCCTTGGATAGAAAGGGTTTTGTTATCTGTGATCACTTGTGGGTTGTACTGTTTATTGTTTTGTGGTTTGGTTTTTTTCCCCCCTCTGTGTGTGTATTCTCGAGGATGGTGTTGCTGGTCCTGACACAGGCAATAACCCAACTGGAAATTGGGCAGCTTTATCAAAGATCTGTTTCAGTCATCACACTGTTCCAGTCAAAATGGTCTGTCTTAGAGTGATGGGGCTAAGTGATTTCAGTCATTCATTGGTGTTTACAGCTCTTCTGGAAAAGTTGTTGACTCAGTAAAAAACTGCTGAGGATAAATAGAAATAATCATTGATACCTAACTAGACTTTTCTGGCTTAACTGTGGGTTTTCTTTTTGTTTCTGAGGATTATTTTGTTATAGTCCCAGAAATGTTGGTTGGAAAGGACCTGTGAAATTCTTTTCCATCTTTTCTCCCCCTCATTCCACTCCTACCCCTTTTAGGGGTCAGGCATCAAAAGCACCAAGGGAAGCTGCCACAGTAGCATGGGACATCCCAGGCAGACTGAGGATGAGGTTGTGTCTCCTTCTGTAGCACTCTGCCATTCCCAATCTGGGGTTTTAGGGAGATGTTAATTTAGGAGTTGTTTGTAGTAGGATGGGAGGAATGTTCTTTATAATGAACTAATGCTAATAATTTTAAGTCTTAATCTGAAACAGGGAGATTTTGAGGGACTTAGTCCTGTAGTGCAGTGATATTCATTCATACTGCTATGTCTCTAGACAAATTGTTGTGCCATTTAATTAATATTTTGGTCTCATTCTTTTTTATAACAAGGGAAATATTTCTCCATTTGTTGTAGAATTGTATAATGAACGTTGTTGTTTTGAAAAACAGAGAAAGTCCCTGTAGAGGCTGAATTTCAGAACTTGGTAGTTTCACCTAAATAGAATGAAATGTTTCACAAAAACACAATAGTCTTCCTGTTATACTTAACAGATGTCTCAAGGCAAGTCATTTTATAAACCAACCAATGTGAGATGGATAAGTAGATAAATAATTGTTGCATACAAAACAGCTTCTGTTTCTTTTCCCTGAAGGGCTTCAGGCCTCTTATATCGGCTTATGCTATATTTCAACATGGACAAAAATAAGTCTGTCTTCTCTTTGAAACCTTTTCAAACCAGCCATCTGCTTTGCCACTCATATTCAGATCTACACCAATATTTTTTTAGGGTAGGTGTAGCATATGAGTTGGGATTTTTAACTCTTTCTAGTTCTTCTAGTTCTATAATTTTTTTTTTGGAGTGATGAAGTATATTTAAAATAAATTTCTGGCAAAACTCAAAGCAGGCCAAATAAAAAAAGTGCTGCATAGTCCTATGTTAAAGTTTGTATGTGGAGTGTTAGCAACTGTGTTCTTTGGTTTTATAGTTGTTGGGTTTTAAATGCCAAGTAACTTGTGGAGGGGGCAAAGGACAAGAGAGGGAAATAATATCTTAATTTTTTTCTGTGCCCTAGTGGCCCTTGCAAAGCAGACTTGTCAGCTGTATTGTGAGGCTACAATGGCAAGAATTTGTATTCTATAAATATTGATGAAAAGACGTTTGAAGCTCATGAAAAATTTATTAGAAATTATGTTGAAAGATGTTTTGGCTGGCCGGCCGGCCACTGGTAACCATGCAGGGTCAAAGAGCAGCTTGTTTTGCTGGTAGGTGTTTATTGTAGGAGGGAAGATGCTGTTTTCATGCACTAAAAGGCAGCTGTTGACACTGAAGTTGATGGAGGCAGATCCAGGTTACGTGTTACACTTTCCATTGTTTTGCCTTTTTTTTTTTTTTTACACTTTTTAACACTCTTTTACACTGTTTCCAGTCTTGCAACAAAATCTCTTAAGTGTTTCCACTCTTGAAATGTGGACTAGTCGGTGTTGAGGAGGAGGTGTTTAGGACCAGGATAATGCTTCTCATCAATGGCTATAGATCAGTATTCTCTGGGACAAATTTCCTGTGGCTGTTGAGGGGGCTGGAAGTTAGAATCTCTGATTGCTGGTGTCCTACGATATCCTTGAGTGACAAAGCAGGATAAAATGGGCACAGCAGAGTCAGCATGGTGTGAGCAGATCTGACTGCTGAGAGGCTTGTGGCTGTGGTTTGGTTCCAGCCACAGCAGGAAAACAAGGGGGGATAAACGCTGCCACCATGAGCAGAGCAGTGGCTTTTCAGGGTGCCTATGCAGGTGGCTGCTGAAAATTTCCCAAACATTGATGCAGAAATAGATTTTTTTTTTTTTAGATAGATATATTGCTTCCTGTAAAGTACCAAAACGCACCCATTTTTATAAGCAGTTCTCAATAAAGGTAGACATCTACAAGTGATTAAAACATGCCTGCTTTTCCCCAGTATGAGTTTTGAATCTTAAGCTTCTTGTTTTACTGACCAAACTGTGACCAGTTGAACTTATTAAAGATAACTGAGAAAGAAGCAAAAAAAAACAAACCCAAACCCTGAAGGTTTCAAACAGCAGTAATTGCAAAACAGAGCTCATCAGCTTGTGGCTAGATTTATTTTTAGAGAAATATTCATGATGTTCAGGAGCCTAAAGGCAATTTGGCATCTCCTCATGTACCTGAAGGTGGCATCTGGGCATCCTGCTAGCACAGCATGGCTCATGGGCTATTTCTTTCTTGTGTCGTCATTGAAGAGTTTTGAGAGCTGCTGTGTGGATTTAAGTTGTAGGAAGTGCTGACATTGCCATGCAGCTGCTGTCGCTGCAGAGCCCTGGGCTGATTGTGTGCCAGCATTTTTATATGACACTTCTTCTCTGCCCTAATAGTCAAATATTAAAACTTCTTGTCAGTGGGCAACTGTAGGCTGGAAATTTGGCTGTCAGATCACCATTAATATACTAAATATTTAGACTAAAATAATGTTTTACTAAGGAGAGGTTGCTACAACCAAAAAGTGTGTGTTTGTCACAACATGAAATGGGAAAATATTATGCCTTTTGGAGAGGGAAAAAAACCCCAAAACATTTGGGATCTGTAGCTTGCTTCCAAAAACCAAGGAGCTGAACTTTAAATGGCTTGTTTGGGTTATGGTAGTGCCCAGAGGCCCCAGCTGGGATAAGATCAAGACCTCAGGGAGAAGTGTTGCCTGAAGCTACAGTGTGGAGATACAACAGGTGGTGTGTAGGAGAAGGGAACCTTTATTTCCCTTTTCCTGATTCTTACCAGTGGGAGACCTCCAGTACAGAGGCCCAGTGGTCTGCCCAGGAACAGTAGCAAAATTCAAAAATTCAACTCAGGTGTTGATTCTGAAATTCTTAAAGCACAAACTCAGCCATCTTAGATCTTCCCTCTGAACTGAGGATGGTGGGGTGGGGCTGGATGAGTTCAGCTGGTTCAGGAGCCAGACTGAACTGAAATGTTATTCCTCTTGATACTGCTTATGATTTGGAAAATGGGAAAAATAAATACAGGTGTTTTTTGGTTTTTGTTTTTTTCTTTTTTTTTGTAAGGTTAGGAAGTTCTTGAGCTGTATCTTGGTGAGCAATTTTGCTGCAGTTTGAGGAAATTGAGTATTTTTAATAAGAGCAAGATCATGTGGTGGTTTGGTACTCCTGGAAAGAAAGTATTCCTATTCCCATCTGTACCCTTTTATTATTTCCCTGGTACCCTCTCTGGCACTCAGCCCCTGTGTTGAGCCAGTTCAGGTTACTGGGGGATTTCTCTTGACACTGCAGAGTATCTAAGGGAGTTCTGGAATCAGAGCAGGAGAAAGAGTGAGGCCTGTGCTTGGGGAGAGGGGCAGAAATAAGAGCAGGAATGCAGCAATGAGCTGGGCTTGTAGAGCTGACCTGCATCCCACAGCTCTACCACTTTGGACCTTCCTGTTTCTTCTTACCTCCATTTGCTCCTGGCATTGATGTCTTGATGTTTCCTTCACTGTTCTCTCCTGGTTTGCCAGTCTGGGCTGCTTTTGATTTGGTTTGCCTGGAATCCTCCTAAGTGCTCTTTTCTGCCATGTTACCTGTGGGGAGGATGAAAGAAGGGATATGATGTTCTCCAAACTGAGATTGTTACCCTGATGAGTAACAACAGACTTCATGCTGCTTCCTTCTGTTCCTCTCTAGCAGCCTCACTGGTACAAATGACTTGGCAGTGGTGCTTGTGCCCAGGCTTGGCTTGGCCCTGGTTGCCTAAAACCCTGGGAAGAGAGAACTGAACCAAAACCTCCCAAGTGCCATGCTGGAGTTTCCACAAGATCCTCCTTCCCTTTAGGGTCTGCTGCTGCACGGTAACTGCGCGGTTGTTTCTTGTGGAGGATTTATCAATGGCAGCACAAATTTCCTTGCTGCTCTTGTAGGCATGTGACAGAGCTCTTGGAGGCTTTGAGTGCTCTGTGCTGGCACTGTTCAGTAGCTCTAAGGCCACGGGCATGAGCCCAGCATCCCCTAAGGATGGGGATCACCAGGAGACTTCCCAGTGATAATGGTGTTCAGTTGGAATTCACTTGACCCACAAGTGAACCAGTGACCTAGAGGTGAAGGGCTCAGGCATTGTATCAAATTGCAAATCATCCAAACCATCTACATCTTTCAAGCTGTTGATTATAGAAACTGTTCAATTTCTTGAGATATCCATGTGTAGATAATTGGGAATGTTGTGCTAAACTATGGAGCTTGCTGGCTGACCCTGCTTGCTCATAATTACATGAGATATAGTCTGTCACCATTGAGAGACATCAAAAGAATGTCAGTTGACCTATTAATCTGCAAGCATCTGCAGATTCCTCATAATAAAGGTAATTGTACATTGGTGCCTTTTAAGTTATCAAGTAATGTGAGGTTTTTTTTGTGTACCTGAGAATTCAGTCACTGTAGTCTTTGTGCATCAGATATTCCCTGTGAAATGGAGTGACTTAATTTCCAACCTTGTCTTCATATGCCTGTGTTTGGTCTAATTTAATTTTACAGGAATCACCATGTTCTTAGCTATAACTGCTACTTGGAAAGGTCAGTGTTTTATGAACAGTATGATGATTATTCATGTGTATCATTACAGTGTCACAAAATGGGATTCAAGATTCAAATTTTAATCTCCTACAGATGTGTAAACCTATGGAAACTCTTCTGGCTTTTGTTGAAGTGCAGTGACTTAGCAGATTGTCTCTGTCTTTATATGGCATGTTTAAATAGGTTCTGTTACTGCAATGTTTATATTTGGCTAGAAGGGATACAGAGCATAAGAATAGTGTTTCTTTGTCATAGTCATGCATGCTGACCTAATACTTTTGCTTTCTGTCTTTATAATATGTATGCAGTATTTAACTTGACCAACAATGTGGACTTGGAGAACACCAAAAAGAAAATGGAGCTGTATCAAAAGGATAACAAAGAAGTCATTCAGAAGAATAA
This sequence comes from Lonchura striata, assembly GCF_050655825.1. Lineage (NCBI taxonomy): Eukaryota > Metazoa > Chordata > Aves > Passeriformes > Estrildidae > Lonchura > Lonchura striata. The sequence continues at coordinate 68,409,926 of NC_140707.1, read as the reverse complement.
GCTAAAACTGGTTAGTTAACTTCTCTCCCCTACAATTTTTATTCATTTGTATAAGAATTAAAGGATTTGTGGAGTACTTTCTTAAAACAAATCAAAGCCGAAAGCACTATGTAGAGTTCTTTGTATTTGAATATTGAGGTTGATAGCTGAAAAGTAGTTATGCTTTATTTTGAGGAGAGGGGCAGGCAGTAGAGCCTGTGTCTCATACATCACCACGGCATGTGTGCTGGCAGTGTCGTTGGACAATATCCAGGAGAGATGAAGTTCATTCCTACACCAGGACAATCGTTCCTTTCTCATCTGAAGGAAAAAAGGAATCCAGACTCAGACATTATGAAGCTCCCAGGAGAGAGTTGTAAAATTGAGGCAAAACACAGGCCTGGTTTATGCAAAAATCAAAATGAAAGATGTTGAAACAAACATTAAAACTTTTGTTCAAGAGCTGATAACAGTAACATCATGGATATTGTATATATAATCTGTATGCAAAACACAGGGTTCTTTGAAGATTCATTCATTAAATTATGGCTCACATATCATTTTGTCTTTAAAAATAAACTTCCATGCGTTTATTCCTGTAAGAAAAGTTTAATCTGTTAAATATTTTTTCAGCATAAAAATACACATTCTTATCAGTTCTTGAAGCAAAATGTCTGCCCAGAGGGTGACATAACAAGGGTTTGTATTTGTAATCCAGTTGCAGTAAGGACTTGCTTTCAAATCAGTAGGGGTGAAATCCTCACTCCCCTGAAGTCTGTGGCAAAACTCTGAGTGATTTCTTTAGCTCTAGGATTTCACAGGAGGAGATTGGAATCTGAAAAATGTTTGTTTGAACCTCTTCCTTTTAAAGGCAAGGAAATTTCCCTAGGGGTCCATCTCTGATCTGTTATCCTGTCTCTGACACTGTGCAATATCCTCTGCTTCAGAGCTTGAAGAGACCTGCCAAAGCTTTGGCTGTGTGTCTTATTTTACAATGGAGCTGCAGGCTCTGGGGTCACAGTGAGAACAGCTCTGCCTGCAGCCCACCTTCCCTTCAAGGAAGTGGCTCTGACAGCCTGTGCAGGGGCTGTGGGATGCTGTCAGGCAGCTCTGTAATACCCTGTACCCACTCAAGCCCCCAGGACTTCTATTTGCTGTGCTCCACAGTCCTGCTCTGCTGGAGGCTGGCTGCTGGAAGCTGGGCAAGCCTGTGTGAATCCAGACTCAAGAGCTGGAAACATTTCTCCTTTTTTATTTTTTTTTTCTTTTTTAACATTTGAAACACTCATAATTTCTTTTTCAACAATTGAAACATAATAATAGACTTTACACAGTGGTTATTATAGCATGATCTTGTCCATAAATTTCCCCCTCTTCTGAAAGTTGAAGTGTTGCTTTTCCTCTCCAGCCCCTCTAAGCAAGTTTTGGAATGTCTTTACTCCGTGAATGGTAAAAAGTGCTCTACTTTCTTGCTTAAACTTCTTATGGCCAGTCATTGTCCCTAAATTCTTGACTTAAATTTTTTCTGTCCACTGTAATAGGTTGCTTCTGAGGGATGTAGATGTTTTCTGTTCCTCTTGTTGTTTTTGTTACCCTTTGCCTGCTCCAGTGTGATTTGTGTTTGGCAAGCAGAAGGGGCCAGAATTGAATGCAGAGATCTTAATGCCTCTTGTAAAGGAACTCTGTTTTCCCATCTCTGCTGGAAATACATTGATCCTAAGACTGTTCTTCTCTTGTAGTTTAGAAAAAAAGTGAAGATCTTGGTGTTGTTGTAATTATAAATTGTTTTTTTAATACGTAGCTATTTATATACAAATTTTATTTATAAAAGCTTGCACCCTGAGTGGACTACAGCTTTTCCAGTGTTTCTGCCTTAAATATTTGCACTTCTCCAGTCATAGGGTAACTTGTTGCTTCCTACTTTATCACTAGATGTTTAATTTCACTGGCTGCTTTGTGCAGTCTTGAAATGGTTGTGTCTGAATTCTGTGATGTGAATGTGCATGTTTTCTTGATTAGCCTTTTCTGAATGTGGCAAAACATGATTTTACTTTCTATTCTTCACTTGTAGGCTTGAGATTACTCCTGGCTTCACTGTCATCATTTTTTCCTTCACATATTGGGACTGTGTTTTAGATTGTCTTTAGTCTGGACACAACTCTTGCTGCCTATTGAACTGAGCTCTTCTCTTTTACTGTTTAAAGAATTTGATATGACACGTGATAATTCTTCCATTTTCCTGTAGTCTGCTCTGGTTTAGGTTTGTTTATCAGTTTACTTATTTCAGACTATAATTTTTCTGGGCTGTTTCTTCAGACTAGGTCTGTCAGCACTTCCCTATAAGTTTTCTTCTGTTTCAGTGCAAATTCCAGGCAGTCTTTAGAGATAAATGTGGAGGAGCCTTGGAATGTCTCAAAGACCCCGAGCTCTTCTGTCTCGAAGAACTAACTAAATCCCTTAATTTTCAGACATAAATTCAGTTAGAAATATGGGGATTTTCTTCTTTGTTTTTTTCCTTTCATTAAATGCAAAGAGAGCCCAATTCCACGTGGTTGCTGGTTGGTGACCAGCTTTTTACCAGTGTCACTGCAGCAGTTACAAAATGGAAGCAGCTTCTGTTGGCTGGGTGGCAGGTGATGAGCTCTCCCAGGAGTAACTGAGCCTCACTGGGGCCCACTGGCTCAGTCTGTCTGGTGAAGGTATTTTTTGGGCATATTTTGGCTTTATTTAGGTAGCTGTGCTTTATGATGTGACTTTATGATTAGAACAAACTTTACTATGGTCTTGGCCTCGATAATGATCACAGAATCACAGAATAAGCTGAGTTGGAAGGGACCTGCAGGGATTATTGAGTTCAGTTCCTGGCCCTGCACAGCACCACCCTCAAGAATCCCACCCTGTGCCTGAGAGCATTGTTCAAACCCCCCTTGAACTCTGTCAGGCTCAGTGCTGTGACCAATGCCCTGGGGAGCCTGTTCCAGTGCCAGCCACCCTCTGGGGGAAGAATCTTTTCCTGATATCCAACCTAAACCTCCCCTGACACAACTTCAGGCCATTCCTTCAGGTTTTGTCACTGGGCACCACAGAGAAGAGATCAGTGTCTTCCCCCATGATGTTCTGCTGAAACTCCTTTCATCAATAAATCATCTGTTAAGTTTATAAAATTTTAATTATCTTACCATTTTTACTGTATCTCCTTTTGCTTTAGTATATTTGATGGAGAAGACTTGGAAAATGTTTCTTGTATGTTTTTTCTTGTACCTTCTAACAACCAAACTGACATTCTTTTGATCCACCTTCTTTATAAAATTGTTTAATTTTCCTTATTTTCCTCTGTCTCTGAGCCCTCTTCTGTTTTTTTTATTCTTTCACTGTGATTTTAAATACAGATTACCTAATAGTTTGCACATTAAAAAATACTTGCCAAGAAATAGATCTGTAACAAAAACTTGTCATTTTGTACTCGTAATCTTTATCTCATGTTACATGACTACAGTCCAGGTTATAGGAAAAATTCCTTGTTTTCTGAAAATGTGGTATTTTCGCTGTTAATGCTTAAATACTTAAAGATATAGGCTTCCCTATTAAATATTCATATATTTGTAATTTCTCACTTTTCTTCTACACCACTGATAAGCACAGTGTGCTTTGCAAAGAAGATGCAGCTGGTCCTGGATGAGTGGGATGATCAGGAACAGTATAGTGGGATCATGTTTTTGCTCAGCCTACATACATCATTGAGTTATAGGATGTGTGGGAGCTGAGAGGGGCTCACTTTAGAGTGAAAGTGTAGGGAAAAGCCATTCCCTAACATTTAAGGAGTCAGATCTGTCTCCAGAGAGCAGCAAGTCAAAAATCTTTACACTGGACAATGAGGAGGTAGAATAATCACACATAATCACCTTAAAATTCTGCTTTAAAAGGTAGATTTTGGCTGCTTTCCCCTTACCTGGCCTGCCTGGGGTCCCTTGGGGGGCAGTGGAGTTGTGGGGCTGCTGTGAGCTGATTTCTGATTTCCCTCTCAGACGCGGGAGCAGGAAGAGCTGGAGGAGGCTCTGGAGGTCGAGCGGCAGGAGAGCGAACAGAGGCGGCTCTTCATGCAGAAGGAAGAGCAGCTACAGCAGATGATGAAAAGGAAGAATAAACAGGCACTCCTGGATGATCTGGTGAGTAACCAAAGCAGAGGCTTTGAAAATACAGTAGCATTGACATTCATCTCTATCGCTGCTAACTGCATGGAATGAACAGATCTGTCCCTGTTTCCCTGTTTTGAATGTTTTGTGTTTCCATTCTCTCACCTGTTATTTATTTCAGTGTTGCAAACTGCTCTGGTTTTGGTAAGCTAGGGGCTGGATGAAGACTGCTTCTGGGATTTGTAGACTTAATTGGGCTCTACCACTGTTAGCTTGTTAAGCTGTTCTGAGTAGTGGCTGAGAGTCTGGTGTGTGGAAGCAAAAAGGTCATCAGGAGGTGTTCTTGACTCAGCCACCTGTGCAGTGGAGATGGTGGAGAGCAGTAACCTCATGAGTTATCCAAGCATTCAAGCATTGGTCAGCCCTTTCTCAGTCAGAGCACCTAAATGATTGGTGTTCCCCTTGTATGCAAAAATGAAAAGTTTTCTGCCTTGAGTGTGTCATGTTCTCTTACTGAACTTCTCCTGTACAAGTTGGTCCTGTTGAAGTGAATGAAGCTTGTATAGACACACAGAGCAAAACTCAGACTGCTTTTGGAAATTGTGGTTAATTTACTGATTCTGAATCTGAAATGCAATAATGTGTGGGCATAGAGAAACTCACTAAATGTGTTACTTAAACAGGGTTCACATCTCAATTTTTTTAATACAGATGTGTGTGCAGATGTGCATACACACACATTCACAGATTTAACACCCATGAGGACAGTCTGTGTACACACAGCCTGTGTGTAACCCTGAGGTAGATGAGAAAAAAGAAGTATGTATGCTGAACATGTGTTCATCTGTCTCAGCATCGTTTAAAGCTGCTTGGCATATCCAAATCATATTTTCTCTCTTATATCAGTGCATCTCACACTAATACAGTGATAATTCCTGCTTTGTAGTCTCAGTTCTTATTCAAGATACAGATGCTTTTCTACTTTTCCTGAAGAAGTAGAGTTCCTCTTTGAGCCAGAGCAGAAGGCACTGACATGGGGAGAGGATCTAAGTGAAGTTTAGGAGTTTCAGAGCCTCCTGAAGAGATGTCTTTCTTCAAGCCAGGGTTCCTGGCAACCTGTTACTGGTTTTCCTTTTGTAGACAAAATCAGAGGTGAGCAGAAAGGTTCTTGGAAAAAAAAGTCAAGCCTGTATCTTTACATCCAGCAATCTATTTTCACTTTAAAAGTAAATGTGTTTACTGTCCACACAATTAGGAATAGGTGGAGAAATTAATAAAAACTCCACTATGAGTTTGAATTTAATTTCTCAGAATATGGATTTAGAGTTTCTGACTTTTTAAAAATCTGCTCTAAAACACACTCCTAACTGACTAGAGACTAGTGGTTGATGTGTGGTTGTTTAATTTTTTTTTTTAACACAGCATTTGGTTTTACTGGAAGCCTTCACCAGGTGGCTTGCAGAAAGAATAGCTATAAATAGCCCTTAAAACATGATTAAAATAAGTAGTTTTAACTGTGATTACATATGCATTGCTATTAAAACATACTTTAATATTCTGAAAACAATATAAAGGTGATTTTTAAAGGCTGAGGGAGGAAACTGGACAGTTTCAAGTTGTGTCTCTGTTTCTGAAGGGGCAGTGTCAACTTAAATTTGAGCCAAAACTTGTTTTGTAATATTACTAAGGTTTATAAAACCAGCACTGAAGTGTTTGTGTAACGACTTACAAAGTCTCTGGAAAACCAGCAGTTGTTAAAGAAATAAACTTTTCCTATGGTCTCTGAAATCCCTCTAATGCTGTGCTCCAAATCTGAAAATGAAACTGATAATAAATAAAAATTAATTGAGAAATGCAGCAGAAGCCAAGCATAAGCAGCAGCAGTGTAAAGAAGTAACAAAAAAAAAAATCCAATATTTATGGTTCTGTGCTAAACCAAAAAGGATTAATTTCTGGCTACAGAGATACCAGAGGTAACGCCACTGACTCTGCAGGATTGTGAGAACACAGGAACAAGGGAATCTGACATTGGTTTTGAATCTTCTCCTTTGGATAGATCACCTAGTCTGTCACCCTACAGCCCACTGCTGGATCTTGGGAATTTTTTTTCCCAAGTTTACCTCTGCCACTGGGCCACAAGGAAAAAAAAAAAAAATTAAGACACATTTTTTGTGTTGTACAAGTAGAGATGTCAGGTATTTTCCTTGTCAGGAAATGAATTTTACCTTTGGTGCTGGAATCTTACAAAGCTGCAGATCTCATAGAATCACAGAAATGCTTGGGTTGGAAGGGGCCTTGGAGACCATCCAGTTCCAATCCCCTGCCATGGGGAGGGAAAACTTCCACTAGAGCAGATTGCTCAGAGCCCCATCCAACCTGGCCTTGAACAATGTTGGGACATCCACAGCTTCTCTGGGCAGCCTTTGCCAGGGCCTCACCACCCTCAGGAAAAAATTTCTTCCAATGTCTAATCTGAAGCTGCCCTCTGTCAGTTTGAAGCCATTTCCCTTGTCCTGCCACTTCAGGCTGTTGTAAAGAGTCTCTCTCCATCCCTTTTGTCAGCTCCCTTCAGGTACTGGAAAACCACAATTAGGTCACCCCAAAGCCTTCTCTTTTCTAGGCTGAGCAGTCCCAATGCCCTCATCCTTTCCTCATGGGAGAGATGCTCCTTCCCTCTCCTCTCCAAGTATTAGATGTGGTACTTGTGGTGGTTTCATATGGAGCAAAGGTCTCAATTGTGTGCAAGTGTTTGAGAATGCTGTACCATCTTCAAAGAGCTGATAATTTAGGTAGTCCAGAAACACAGAAAAACGTTTGGTGTTCTAAATGCTGCGCAGTGGTTTCTGGCCAGCCTGGGGAGTGCAGGGGCTCCTGCAGAAAGGACTGGACCTGGGGCCAAGGCTCCATGAAACCATCCTTGGCTGGGAACAGGGAGGGGAAGGCCAGTGTGAAGAGCTGGAGAGATCAGCAAGGCATCAGGGGGACTCAGGCTCTGCAGGCCACTGGAAAAGCAGTTTGGTCCTTTTTGCCTCCCACTACTAATTAGGGAATTTCTGTGTTAACTTTGTTATAGGTCACCTCTTTTACAATAAAACTCTCACTTTAAAAGCACAATACCCTGTTGTAATTTAGACTTGGAGTCTCAGATGCACTTTATGCATCGCTGGGAGAGCTACATGAGTGTTTTATTTTGGGTTGTTGTTTGTTTGGGGATTTTTTTTTAAATCTTGGATAGTCTCGGATAATCCAGGCTGAGTAAAATATTAAAGCACTTTCTTTATGTGCTGTACAAACTCTCTCACCTGTATACAGAGGATTCTAAGATGATCTCTTGTGTTTTATGGGACTTGCACTCTCCTCTTCAACAGCCCATAATTCTCAGGCATGAACACAATGGGATTGCAGCACATGGCAGAGGAGCAGGTTTTCCTTGGACTGTGGCATAGCTTGGAGCCAGGCAAAGGCGTTAAAGACGTCATATCCACACTTTCACCAGAACCTCAAGGGTTTGGAGACAAGTCTTCCAGAAATTATTGTGTATAACCAGCTTTGTTCATAGTGTAGACACTTTGTTTTCCCATACAGAAAATTGCTGGTATGGATAAACACAGGGCTGGAACTTCCACGTGTGTTAATAGTTAACAGAAGGGCTCTGTGCATATTCAAAAGGACAAACAATCAGGATGTGGTGCCTTGCTGGCACAGTGTGGGTTTCCCACAGTTGTGTAATCTGGTTACTGGTCATTGTGTGAACTCCTGGGAAGATGGTTAAAAATTTCCTTCCTTGAATCATTTTATTAGAAATGCAGTGAATATTTAAGGGGCATGAACAACAAAATGAACAGGAGAATGCTTTCCACTCTTCCCTTGTCCCCCAACACGTTAAATCTGGTGATTGAAGGAATTCAACATCCTTAACTTCTGCTGACAGCAGACAGCACATGCTGCTGCATGCAGGTTAGAGATGTACAACACTTGAAAGAAGCAGACTCTAAACTAGTGCATTTGTGGCCCAAATTTTCTCCAAGTTTTTCAGTAATTAGATGTCTCTACAATTTGGGTTTTTAGTATCTTCTCTCCCTCCTCCCAGCTGATCACAGAAATGCAAGTAGGATCCTGTGCCTCAGTTGTTGTACTTGTGATTCTGGACCAGATCTTGCCTTGTGAGATTTTTATGCTTTTATCTTGCATTCTAGTGGTAAGGCAAAGGGAATGCAATAAAATATAGAAGGGAAAGAAGACTGGAGAGTGATGTGAAAAGTCAGTGTACAACGTGACTGTTCCTCATGATCACTTCAGAGGATTTCTCTAGGTACCATAAAAACAGCAAGGCATCTTGTGACATTAAAAACATCCAACTTCTTACCTTGAACTGAATGATTTAAAAAAATCACAGTCCTGTTAATAAAATCTGTTTGATTTTGTGAGTAACAAATTTGCTGTGAGTAACAGTATTTGCTTGGCTCTTAGAAACAGAAGTAAATGTGATGTGTGAGGGCCTTAGGAAGAAAATACTGTGTTAGAGCAGTCCAGGAAGAATCTGTCTGAACTTCTTCCCTGCTCTCAACTTCAGGGTAGTTCTAGCCAGAAATTCTCAAGGATTTCTGTGTGCATGTAGATAGTCACATTAGTCTCTTAGAAAATTACTTGGCCAATAATTTCCTGACTCTCTCAAAAATGCACTTACATATATGTATGTTAATTATCATTCTGTCCTGACAGTTTAAGTAATTCATTTGCTTAACTATTCATTTTACTACTTTGTGTGTGTATATATATATGTGCGTGTATATATATATATATATATATATATATATATATATATATATTTAAAAATTGGCTGGCTTCCCTAAAAATAAGTTGCTGAAGGAGAAAATAAATATGCTGTTGGTTGCACTTACAATAGTGCCATTGTGCAGAGCAGAGCAAGGATCATTTCCAAACGGCCTCAGGTGAAATCTAATGGGAAGCAATTTCAAACTGGTCTGAGTTCACTGGTAGAAAGAATGTGTCTTAGATAAACATCTGATCCAAGTTATACTACTCAGTATTATTCCTTCTCTGATTAAGTTCTAATTTTTTTTTATTTTAATAAATATTGTTGCATTGCCCAGTTGGAATAAGGAGCCTGTTATATTGTCTTTAATGTGGATTCTATAAAAATGGTTGTTTGCAGGTTACTCTGATTTATGGGGTTGCTGCAGCTTTTTCTTATTACTGAAAATGATCGTTTTCTGTAAACTGTTTCTGAGGGAGAGGATACTTGGCATTCTCCTGTTCTAGTGATGGCCTTGCAGTCACAGCTTGCAGTTTAGAAGAATATGCAGTGTTAATTAATATTTGTTTTGGTCTAGGACTCAAATTTATTCCTCATATGTTTACAGGAGAGCTCTGATCTTCCTGCCTCTCTGCTCTTAGCTCAGCATAAGGACAGATCTACTCAGCTAGAAATGCAGCTGGAAAAACCCAAACCTGTCAAACCAGTCACGTTTTCCACTGGCATCAAAATGGTAAGATTTGCTTGTTTGGTTTTTTTAATGTCTTTCAGAAGATCAAGGATTTCCTCATGAAATTCAGAGGTTGTTTAAACCTCAGTTGCATGTTACATGAAATAGATTGTTCTCTTCCCATTACATAAGTTAATTAGGAAGTAATTGAAGAATTTCATCATTCTGCTAGTTGGAATATTGTGATGACCCACCCAGAAGGGTCATCACAAATATATGGAACATTTTTATCGTGTAGTTGTCAAAAAACAAACTATACCTCTTTCCATGTGAAGTTGTGGTGTCCTTGAATTATTTTTCTTGTTTGTGTACCAGTTCTGGAAGTTGAAATTTTTGAAGTTCAAGATTCATCTGTACTTTCTTCAGATTTATTTTGAGCACTGGAGTAATCTGTATGAGACTGACAATCTAGAAAATTATACCAAGGTTAAGGATTCAGTTCTCATTGTTATTTGGCTCTAGGAAGCAACAAGTATTTTTACAAATGTGTGGCAGCTGAAGATCTCTCAGCATTCCTGTTCTGTGTAATGACATGACACAATTACACATTAGCCCATGTACATAAATGTAAAGCTGGGGATAGGAGCACAAGTGACTTGTCTTTTCTGCACCTTGCTGGTTTTCTGCTTTGTATTGTTTTAAATATCTTTTTAGAGTTTTTAAAAATCCACTTTTTTTAGACTTTGTATTTTAGAATTGGTAATGGTAAACTGAATGTCTTGAAAATAGCCAACACTCTTTACTCTCCTCAACAAACGAAGAAGTCAGCAAAGCAAAAATCTGTGCATCAAGCTAGTTTCCTGTCAGTAATTAATTTATTTTTGCCATTAATATTTGTGCTGTATTCATTATCTGTTAAAGTGTTCAGTGTGGAATCATTTGCAGCTTATTTTTCCAAAAGCAGTGTCAGTTTTTGCAAGGCTGTGTGGATTGTTTTCTTGTTTTCCTGTGGTGTAAATTGATCTTCTTCCTATTTCTTTTAAAATCTAACAGTTTGGGGGAGAGTGATATGATTTGTGAGAGATTTTCTCTCTGTGTAGAAAAGCCAGTGGACAGAAAATGCCTGTTGTTCTGCTTAAAAATACTCTAAATGGCTGTACTTTTTCTTGCTGTTAAAATATATTGTCAGAATTTCTTAAAGCTGTGGCTTTTCTGTGGGAAAAGGAAGAAGATCAGCTTATGGATGTTATGAGGCCAGTGGAAGTATTTTCTACTTTTTAAAAAAAATAATATTAAATGCAGTATATGCTAGTGGGCATTTGAGATCTGCAGCCCTAAGTAAACTTCATCCAGGAATGGTGAAAGACTTGGATGAAGAGATTTCCAGCAGCAGGACATTTAAATCGTAATGTTTGGAATAATAGGGGATATGCCAGATAACTAATTTCTAATTCATCAGTGTTCAGAAAATGTAAATAGATAAATAATTTAATTTGTTCAATCTCAGGAAACAAAAATTTCCTCATCCTGACTGATCTTAGTCCTAAATGGAAAAAGATCTGTTTAATTGTACTTATTTCTATTAATGTCTTTCAACAGTAAAGTTAAGGATAGAAGCATTTGAAGTTGGTGACTACTATTTATGGAAAATGGATTGCATCAAAAAGTTTTCACCAACAAAATTACAGGTTTTGCTTAGAAAGATTAATGTTTTCTTATTTTCTTTACAGGTGCTTGACATTAAAAAAAAATAAATTCTATTACATGATAATAACAACATTGATACTCTGCATGATAAATAAAGGAAGTGTCTAACTTTTTGTAATTTTTGAAGAAGTTGCTTTCCCAGCCTGGGAATGTTTCTGTGGGTGTTCTGCTAGGAGGCAGCTCAGTGCTTGGAAGCAGATGTTGAATTTCTGTGGATGATGTGCAAATTTTCAGTTTACATGGCTGCTTTGACAAACTGGCCTCATTTGAATTAAATGTATTTTAGTAAGGCTAAATGCAAAATGAGAAATAGAAGAGTAAATAACAGGCTATGGGAAGAGGATTTGGAAGTTTAAGCAAGTAAACCAGTCTGACCCTCAGCCACAGAGTCTGTGGGGGCTTTGGGTATGTGAATAGTCCAGCAATAAATAGGAAAGGACTTCTCCTCCTGAATGCAATGTTGGGAAGAGTTGTGGACTGCAGAGTTCTGCTGGCTGCATTTTGAGTGCAAAAATCAGAAAGAATGCTAAGAAGAGCAACAGAAGTCCATTCAAAGGCAGAAAGATCTGTTCTGTGTGGAGCATTCTGCCTCTGGTTTAGGAGGTGGTTCAGGTTTTACACTGAGTACCTCCTTAGCACAGAACATGCCAGGTCTGAGCAGTGCAGCATTAAATGTAGCAAGAACCAGTAACCTTAGTTAAACAAGTACCATCTAACTAGGAGCTGAAGGAACAAATAGGACCTAAAGTTCACACAATGTTCTGCTGGTTAATTGGTCTCACTGTTAAAATTGCCTCTGGAATGCAACAAAATCTCAAATTCTTGATGTTTTCAGATTAAGATTAGGATTTGTCTTGGAAAGTTACTGTAGTTATCAGATGCAAGTTTGCTGGCCTTGGAGCAGGGTTAGTTTTGTGAAAAGCAATTCTGCTCATTGCACATGATCCATGAAGGTGGGTTCTAGTGACAGTGTAAGGTGAATTCCCACCTGGCACTCACCTCAGGACATGCTTGTTTGCCAGGCTGAGTGTTTTTCTAAGAACCTGAGATGCTCAGTCCACTCCTTTTGCGTGGGTGTCCACGTGAAGTGGGTGGAGTTTTTCTTGTGCTCTTTGTAGCTGCTTTGGCTTTGTTCCCCTCTAAACCATGGGGTTCACTCCACTCCTCTTGGTGGGGGCAGCTGTAGGGGAGTCCTGAGAATTTCTTAAGCAATGCAATTCTAATTAATGTTCTGGCACAAGAGTTCTGCAAATTCAGGACATTTGTGTGAAAAGTCTGTTTTATGCCCACTGTCAGAGGCTTAGCAGTGCACATTTAATGAATCACTATGTATGTCCTTCCCCTGAGCTTTTATTTTTTCCTAATAGTTTGGCCACTGACCTTTTCTGATGGGTGTTTGCCTCTAATTTTGTTTCAAAAGAAGGGAAGCCAGATAGAGCTAGCTGAGCTGCTGGCTGATCTGGAGCTGGTGTTTACACAAAGGCTATGAAAATATGCCACTTGTGACAATCCACTGGGGTTTTTTCCAGCTTAAACAGAAGTGTTTTTCCTTGATCAGAGATGTTCTTCTGCCTGACTGCTAATCAGACATGTTTCTTGGTGTCTGAGATAGGAGCATGTCCATTCTAGTCTCCTGGGCAATGCTCAAGGAAGTTGGCTCATTTAAGGTGTCATATTAATGCTGTGAGTTCCTCTGCTTGCAGGGAGAGGAGGGAATGTAGTGTAAGCTAAGCAAGAGCATCCCCTATAGCATGAGACAGACAAATAGCTCATGGGGACAGGGTCTCCTTCACTTTTCCTTTTGTGAAATTCCTTTTTTCCCCCCTTCCTTTCAAGTGCAAGCAGTTTTTCCTCTGTAGTCTACTCTTCAACTTCTTCAGTAAATTCTATCCTCTGTGCACAAAGCTTATATTCCAAATCCATCAGTTTGATTTACCTCTTTGAGTAGAGGGAGACAGTGCTGCCAGGCTTTTTTCCTTATCATGTTCATCATATTAAGAAATATTTTTTTCAGCACATCTGAATATTTTAGAACAGTCTTACTAAATCCAATCTCAAATCAGGGTAAAGCTACAAAAGAAGCTGTAACAATCTTAATTGCTGCAGTAGTGCTAAAAATGAGATTTCTTGTCAATTGCTGTACTTCAGACTTCAGCAGCTGTCAAAAAGAGCACAGTTTGAATTAAATGATGTTTTCAGCATTTCTAGGGCTTGTCAGGAGGTGCAAAACAAGGTCTGGCAAGAGAACCATTCTTCTGTTTCTTGGTGAATGTAATGACCATTTCTGGTTGTCAGGTAGCTTTAATGTGGGGCTCATTTTAGGGTGTAAGAAAGATGCTCCTATGCTCCTATATATTGCAGACAAATGGCAATTTGCAAATGCAACAGGAATGAATTGTGTTACATGAATTTAGTTTCCTTCTTATATCTCTAGTGTTTATAGTACAGTAGAAGGCTTTTCTAGGTCTGTGCTTTACCTCACCATGGTGGTTCAAAAGTGCACAGAAGTGTGGATTTATTTAGCTCCTCCTCAATTTGTTCAACTGAGAGCAAAGAACCTTTGAGTCTGTGGCTTAGCTGTTTCTATGTTTGTAGAAAATCTGAGTGCCTTAGACTGGCTCAGCTTGTGCCATCTCCAGCACATTTCGAGCTGTGTGCCTGTCCCTTTTCTGTTCCTTCCAGTTCTGTAATGCTTGTTTTCTTATTTTTTAAGAAAATAAACATTACAGAACTGGAAGGGCTGTCCTGGACTTCCCCCAGCCTCCCAGGACACTTAGCCTCTAGTGATGGTATTTTTGGAGTAATCTCTGAAGTTAAAAACTCAATTACCTCTAATTAGATTACTCAAAAATGATGGAAAACAACATAGGTGTCCCCTGGTTTGCTCCTGCTTGGGGGAGTTTACCTTCTTGCCTTTTATACCCAAATACCTCAGAATTAAGGTAATGCATCATTGACCTTGCAATTCTTATAATTTTTGTTTTATTACTTAATAGCAGTGGGAATATTTATTAATAGAACCATTAGCGTGGAGTGCTGTACAGGCTTTATCATTACCAAGATGGTCCCTACCAAAGTGAATTTGCAGTTTAAATAGATGTGTCAGGGAAGGAGGGGAACTAAATGCCCAGAGGGGATGTTCTCACCCAGGATTAGCCAGCAGAGCAGTGGAGGAAGAAGGAATAGGATCCAGCCATACTAAATTCCTAACCTCGTGGCTCTTCCGCTGAGCCGGGCTCCATCTCCTGTCAACAGCACCCCTGAATGGCAGCGAATTAAGAGTGAAATATCTGCTCCAGCTACTGCTTCCCTGTCCAGCTCACAGCAGCGGTGTTAAATATAACTTTGTGGCTCTGAATATTGCCCAGATTTATTCCAGTTCTTGCAGTTTCAGGTTATTAGTAGCTGGATGCTGGGGAGAGCAGTGTGCAGCCTGGAGCAGCCAGAGCTTGCAGGAGGGAGCAGTCGTAGAACCAATATTTCAGAGGAATGGATTTGTGTCAGACACAGGATGTCTAGGACACCTCAGGAATGTGTGTTACCACTAAGCTGCACATAACAAGTGTTAGGGAAGAGATTTTGTGCAGTCTTACACTTGCAGTATTATTCTGAAGGGAAATAACGTTCTTATTTTACGTTATGTGGAGCTATTTCTTTTAAAACATTGACCTCATCAGCTCAGGTCAAATTAACTGTTCTTTATTATTGCCTTTTCCTGCAATATTGCTTCCTGTGCAAACAACTGCTCCGCGGCTGCTCCTGTTTTTCAGTCTGTTTCTTTTATAGCTCGTGGAGCAATTATCCAAAATCCTGTTCCAAACTCAAAAAAGTCTGTCAAAATAGCCTTTTTAATCAATTGTGCTCCTTCAAAGTTGCTTAGACATATGCCAGGTACTCTGAGGTAAGTGAGGTGCATGTCACACTGTGGTTTAGGCTACAGCTATTCTGCAGCTCCTGAGGGGGCCTTACTTTGCCAATTCTTACTGCTCTGGTTTGCTTGGTTGGTTTGTTGGTTTTGGTGCAGTGTGTTTTAGTGTGTGTGTGGGGGTTATGGTGGGGTTTTTTTTTGGGTGCTTTTAGTTTTTTCCTGAAGTTAAAAAATAAAGCAATCAAGGCTTCCTTCACTGTTAGCTCAGCTGGTCTATCTTCAGACTGAAACTGTTCAGATGGAATTGATTTCTTTGAGATGAATGCCAGTTTGAGTTTAATTGGTGTTTTGTTTTTAATCTTTGTTTGGCTCATACCATGCACATTTCTTTTTTACAGCTGGGTGGAATATTTCTCTCTTTGCAACTCTTGGTAGTTTAGAATCACAGCAAAATTACAACACTTACTTTCAAGAGTAACTAGTGTATTCAGGCATATAGATCCTTTTGTAATAGGCATATTTGTTTAGAGAACATACATGTAAAGGTAAAATTTCCAGTGGCACTGAGAATTCTGTGTCTCTGTGCTTGTATGTGGTGGCTGTGTCCCAGCTCAGACACTCTGGGCTCGGTGTTGGTGCCAGGGAGCAGAATCCCTTTCCAGAGGAAACCCAAATATCCCAGTCAGGGGAGTCACAGCACTTTCCAGAGGGTCTCTGGATGGAGTGCTCAGGGAAGCAGTGTTCCTGCCAAGCAGCTTCCCTGGAGCAGAGATTCACAGAGGTGCAGGTAGCCCTGGGACAAGTGAGATTCTGCAGTTGCTAAGCACCATTTCCTGATTCCTACTTAGAGTGTACATTCCATATTGCTTTAGCACTGAGTTTTTGTCATCAGTAACAGTGTCTTGTTTTTAACAATGAGCATTGATTTGCTAAGGAGGACACTATTTCTGAAAAGAAGAGAGGAAAAAGAAATCGTGGCTGCAAGATCCTTACCATTTCTGAGAATATGTGGATATAGAATTCAAATATATAAACTGAGGGACACCAAATATGCTGGAAGATATAACTCAGGTTAGGACTAACATGCTGGATTTAAAAAGGGATCCACAGTCCTGTTACCTACCTACTGCTCCCTTAAATCTCATAAGTTTATAAATACAATATGACTGCAACTTCCGAGTAGCTTGATGGAAAATAATTAGTAGTAGTAAATACATTTGTCATACTAAATCTCTAGCCTTCTGTTTAAATAAAGATGTTTTGTTAAGAGTCAAGCACATACATGCTGAACTGTGCTTTGAGTTTCTGAACTCTGGTTTTGAAGTGTATGCCAAATAAACTTTATTTAAGTGATCTGTCATCAGAATGCTTCCTGTGCACTCCAGCCCATGGACTGAAGTCTAAAACATTAATTGGGTTCTGGCTTTACTAAGTAATTACTGTTATATCAAAGTGCATAAACATTCAGCACATGATGTTGACTTAATGAATTTTGTTCCTTATGTTGGTAAGAAAATGTTTCTGGAGAAAAAAAGGCAAAGTAAATGACAGTATTTGTTATTTCCCCTCCCTTCATTTGCACAGCAATGGCCTTGGAAAAGGAGACTGTATTGTGAAAATACAGTGCTATGTCTCCCCATAGCTCTCTGCAGGATTTTAGTTTGGAATGCCTTAGGAAATATGCTGTAGTTGAAATGAAGTTGTTTGGTGGACAGACAGAATCAGAACTGCTTGACTTGATTGTTTTTTATGGTTGGGCTCTCTGATACTGCTCTGTTAAAATAATATTTGTTCATTTGCTTTAAGGCTCCTTTACATGGCTAAAGCAGCACATGTTTATGTACACATATTAGTATAAATACAAATTAGACCCATAAGTTTGCACAGCTGTAATGACTGGAATTTAGTAAATGAAATAATGCCAACAGTGTTGATTGTGCAGGAGTGAATGGCACGACCAATGTGCTTGTTGGTTAAAGTGTCTGTGGCCAGCAGTGGAGCAGACCTGTGATTTAGCTATCACTTTTTGGAATGGAGCTGTTCTTAGGTTAGGGTTTTTTTAATTATCTTTTCTTGAGGTTGGTTTTTTTGTGTTGTTTACTTGTTTGGGTTGGTTTGGGTTTTCATTTTGTCTTGTTTTGTTAGTGATTTTTAGTGTCCTGTTTGATTTTTGGAGTTGGCCAAGAGCGTAGTTACATGCCTGAGTCTTCCCCATCATTTTTCAGAGAACATCTCTGTGACATGCAGCATGTTCTGGTCCCATGTAAAGGCTCATAGGGAGAAAGAAGGATGCTGGAAGAGTTCAGCCAGCTTGTCATTTGCTTCCTTGCCTGTATGGGAGCAGGCAGTAGGACAGAACAGCAGAAATGGGCTTCTGGCTCTAATGTAGGATGCCCAAATTCCATCCCAAACAGCAGCCAGACCTGCCACTAGCTAAGATAGCACAAAGACATGTTGTAGAGTAATCTAGGGAAAATGCTATTTAAATCAGCCTGGGATCCTCCTGTTTCTGGGTCTTACAGCTCTGAATGTACCTTTGCTTGAGTAGGTGTTACTGTGAGCAAGAGGGAGGGATTTGACTGAAAGAAAGAAGGTGGCTGCGAGGAGAGTCCAAAAAAACAGCTGGCAGGGAAATAAAGAATAATAAAAAATTTCTCAATCATTGTTTGTTTTGGAAAGATTGTGCTTTAAGCACATGGAAATACTTTACACATTTGAGAAGTGCTGACTTCCTACATGCCTTGTGAAGGAACAGCAAATCATTCATATAATGTAAACACATTTATAGATTGTTCCAATATAACTTTTTTTCAGTGCTGCTGTTCTTTTTAACAAGATACAATTCAGTGCATACATGCTCTTTTGATGCTCTACTTTGGCCAAGAGTTTCAAACATTATAAACATTAAATATTAGAGTTTCTGCTAAATGAATGTTGCAAAGTTACTGAACCACACTTCTCATGCAAAAAGTTGTTAAACAGTGCTGTTTGATGCACTGTTTAAAAGTGAACCCATGAGAAAGTAGTGCTGGAGTGAAACAGAAAGAAATGGTTTGTCCAAAATTGTAAATATAAGCATTATGTCTTAGAGAGATGATAAAAAATGGGATCAGACAAAGTTCCTCTGTGAGGGTGGTATTTTAAATCAGGCAAGAAAAATGAATGAAAAGAGAAGCTGTGGTGCCAGAATTGCAGCAGGTACTTGTGAAATTGTAAAATCAAAGTGCTGCTTGGGGGCCTTGAGAGATCATGAGGTTCTTCCCCTTGCCATGAGGCAGAGCCAGGGGTACTTCATGTCAGGGACCTGTCCTAACCTGTTAAAGACTGATGAGGATGGGGGCTCTGCAATCCCCTTGTCAGCCTCTGGTAACACTTACTGCCCTTGCTTTTACATTTTAGGGGAAATTGAGTAACTGTGTTTCCTTGACCTGATACAAGCTCATTTTCTGCCTTGGTAAATGGCAGAAGTAAGCTGTTCTCTACCTCTTTGTAGGAGCTTCTTATGTCCTTGAAGATAACTATGTAAGGAAGACTTCACAGAACTAACTGTTTTAGACTTTAGGTCTTAAAAAAAATAGTTTAGGCACCTTAATTGTAATTTAACAATAAAAATATTGATTGCTTCCGCAAATGCTTGGTAGACTGTCTCTACTCTTACAGACTGGATGTGAAATGACATTCAGCTGAGGACTTTTTAAAGAGGAAAATTCTTTTAAAGAGAGCAGCAAGAACTTTTAAAGAACTCTAGTAAGATCAGTGAAGTGTTTGAAGCCATTTAGGGAAGCTGTAGTACATTTGTATGTATGCTTAGAAGTATGTGTGACCTTCCTGCCATGATCTTTTTTTTTTTCCTTAGCAGTTGTCTGCATCTCTGAGAACATCACATGTTTGCTCCTAATCCTTTCTCCTGTTGCTGCTGATCAAAGCAGTTCTGTGTCATTCCTTCATCTTCTCTGTTGTGTACCTGGAGGAGCCCTGGTGACCTGGAGTGGCAGAGCAGGGATGATGGCTTTGCAGATGGCTCTGAGTCAGCACTCAGGCCATGTCTGTTTGTCTTGCTCTGAGACTTGCCTATTAAGGCACGTGTGTGCACACTTACCTCCCATCCTGCTTTCACTCCTGGTTATTGCATTTCTCAATGAACTAGAATCCCATTTCTTGATGTGGAGTGTGTTGATCTCGCAGCACTGTTAAAAGATCTCCCATATGCCTGTATTTTATTCCTTCCCTGTTCTCAGAGCCATTTTAAGACAAATTTTGGGTAAGCACAGCCTACAGCTGGCTTTTCTGAAATTCTTGCCAGGCTTGGTCATACAAGGAGAGCCAAGAGGAGGATGAGGGATGGCCATAGTTGGAGGCAGTTGCTGGAGGAAATATGGCAGGGAAATCAGTAACAAGTGCTGGCAGCAGCAGTGGTATCCTGCTGCTGCATGGAATCAGGGCTGCTGGGGATGGGGAGCACAGGACAGCAGAGGAGACACACTGGGGAGAACACGGGGGGACATGACACCATCCCACTGAGAGGGGAAATTTGGGGCAGAGCTGGCAGAAAGGTGGGTGTAAGTGGGGTGGGAGTTTCTAGTTAGAAGGGCTGAGTAGTTTCTCCACAAGGTTGGGAATTAGAGGGGAGCTCTAGGACAGAATCTGTCCCAGAGGATTTGGGGACCTGGGGATCTAGTACTCATCCATCACAATTAGTTCCTGTATAAGAATCCTGTTCTCTGAGGTCAGCCAGGGTGGTGTGTGTGCACTTGTGTGGCTTCCAATGTGACACCCACCCACACACACGTGTGCTAACCAGGGTTCTGGCTGTAGGCAGGGGTGAACAGGCAGAACTTTTTTTTTGCAGCATCTTCAGTTTTGTCCAAGGTACACCAGCCTTTCTGATAAATTAATTACTAATATATTGATTTCTTATGAAGAAAAAAATCATCAGTGTGTTGGTTTGGGCTGTGCTGCATGTTTGTGCTTGTACCACCTATTCTGCACCTTAGTTCCTGCATAAGTGCACAAATTAAATGAATGTTTGCTACAGGGTCTTGGAGAAGTCAAATTTTGAGCTTTCAAAAGGCACATTTGTAAATCAAAAAATCATTTTAAAATTAAGATGTGTTTCAAAGGAGCTCTTGGGGTTTCTAGTTTTCAGTAGTGATCATTACCATCCAAGGTGCATCTGTATCATACTAGGGTACTTGAAGAAAGATATTTGGATCAAAGAGACTGTTTTGTAAGGAGACTTCAAAAGTAGTTTTCCTTAAAAATGTTTGTTCAGGTGCAGAGGGTGAGAGAAAGGAATATTGTTTGAGGCAATCGGTGTTGGACATCAAAAGGGGATGTCCCCATATATGTAGTGGTTGTCAGTCAGGGTGTCTCTGGTAAGGAATATTAACAGCTTTAGCTAATAAGGAAACAAATTATCTTCATGAAGAAATACCTTGGTCTCTGAAAGTTTGGCTTATCCTCATTCCTCTTAATATTTTGGGCTTGTTGAGGTTTTTACTTTAAGGGCAAAAAACATAGATAATATTGAAGTAGAGAAATGACTAGTTTACTTTATTGTTTTGCTTTACCTGAACACAGTTGTTACACAGGTAACTTCTGTATTTGGGGGAAATGCAAGGCTCAGGTGTAGCTTGTGATCCATTACAGTTCAGCAGAATGTGTGGCAAAGCAGTAAAATCCTCTGCCTCTTTCAAAGTCAGTAATAGAATGTTAATAGGCTGTGTTTTATGCAGGCTTCTTTTTTTAAAATATAAAGTACTAAAGAATATTGTGACTACAGAGAAAGCTGCTTTGACTCACTTAGACAAATGTGTGCTGTGGTATGGGCAGGAAATGGAAGGACAGAGAGCACATGTGGAACCATCTATCTAAATTAGCTGGATGGGGGCCAGGAGACTGGAACTTGCAACATTTGCCATGATTAGTAGAAAATGAAATGGTGGTTTCGTGTAAGAATAATGATTCTTGTATTATTCTGGGCTAGTGAGGTAGATCCTGCAAGATACAAATGGTGCAGAGTTTGAAAAGGTAAGTAGTTGGAGGGAGGAACAAGTGAGGGCTGTGCACAGGAGGAAAGCAGCATATATATATATATATATATATATATAAGTCTGAGGTCCATTCTCCTGTTTCATCTCTTGAAAGAGAGGCCTAAATAAATAGAGCATCACTCCCTTCTCCAAGGCCCAGAGAGATCACAGAAACGTGATCCTCTGCAAGTCAGTTAGAGGCAGTGCTCCAGGGGCTGGGCTGTGGGGACGTGCTGACACATCTGAAGGGGTGGACTGGGCACCTGATCCTCACCATCCTTGGGCACTCTGGGGCTTGGGGCTGCCTGTGTTTGGTGCCCTGTGTTTGGTGCCTGTGCTGCATGACTGGTATAAAGCAAAAAAGCTACATACATCCCAGTTTGTAGTGGTGATAACTCTTTGGGTTCAGACAAGCCAGGCTGGAATAATCGATCTGTAAATATTTGAAGAATTTTCTGCCCTTCTGATGGGGGTGGCACTGTCTCGGCCTTGCCTGCATACCTAACATTCCTCTTTGTGGTTGTTTACAAGAAAACATGATTAGGATTTTCTTTTGTTATGGGGGTGAAAAAGAGGGCTTGGCTTGAGAGCTAATGGGAGAGAACATAGAGGGGATTGCAGTGGGAGTTTCATCCTTTCTTTAACTTTATCCATTTGGTTTCACTTATGCACCTTAATCTGCTACTTGGTGGGATGATGCTACATTGAATTCCTGTTTAGGTAGAATCTGAAGCCTCTATAGACAGGGTTAGGCCAAGAATTTATCACATATCAGGCACTTTTGGAATATGGGGTAAAAGTCTCCCATTCCAATCCTTAAGGTGCAATTTGTATTAAAGCTTAATGTTGTGCCAGTTTAGTTTCACTGATAGTGTTGTGTACCGCATTTGCTTTGTGCTAATTTTTAACCTGTTTTGTGTCTGGTTAGTTAAGTGTATTTGAAATACAAAATTAAACAGATGTGTCACTTTAAAGTAATATAAATATTAATGAAGTTTGTTGTACCCATTTAGCTGTGTGTTGCTTTTAAATTGTAACCAATTTGAGCTGTAGGTGCCAGGTATAACTTTGGCATTGTCTCTCTGTCATGTAATTGAAAAATTAGATGACAGATTTTTTTTTTTTTTTAAATCCTGAATAAAATATTGGAAGGATCAGAGTTTTGTTTGTTATGAAGACCAAATCATAGAAGTAGCTGCACTTCAGTTTTTATTTGGTTTATTTACAAGGAGACAAAGTACATAGCAACTGCAGCTTTTCAAAATGTGAGATTTCTGCTGTAGGAAGAAAGCTGCTTTAGAACTGCAGATAGCTTATCTTTGTTGTTAAATGCAGGACTCTATGACCATGCTGGTTCACCTTCTATTGTTTTCAGTCCATCTCTTCTCACTGTTAGCCTCAGACTTAGAAAAGAAGGAGTGGGGAAGTGAATAAAATATAGTAAAGTAAAAACCACTGCTGCATGTTCTGCTTGGAAAAACTTCTGCCTGTAGCTCTGGAGCTGTGAAAGTGCAGTCTGGACCTGGGAAAGGCAGGAGGAGACTGTGTTTTCATGTATCTTTTGCACAGGGAAGTTTTTGCTGTTGTGCATTCTGTTATCTTTGGTTTTGCTGGCAGAAAAGGAAGTTGGAAAGGCGAGGAATGGCCAGCTGACACTTTGAGGAAGGGGAGAGGGAGCCCCTACCTGTCATGGCCTGTGGGTGATGGGGAGAGACACACACAGCAGGTCTGTCTTTCTGCAGTGGGAGGGATGTGCATGTGCATTGTCAATTGTTCATGACAGCTGACAGTGGGGGGAGGGAGCTTTTGAGGGGAACTCCAAGATTTGGATCAGGGAATGTGAGCTTCAGTCAAAATGCTTCAGTTGTGGTTAATACCAAGCGACTGCAGCTAGTTGGAACATGATTTTTGGATTGAAATATCAATACAACTTAGGTTGGGTGGTTTTTTTTTTTTTTTTTTTTTTTTTTTTTTGTTATGGTTTCCCCCTTCCCTAACAGGACACACATTTTACTGAAGAATCAATTGGAAAACCTGAAGGAATGTGGATGATGTGAATGTTAGGGTTACTACGCTCTCTGACCACTTTGACAGACTCACTGAGTTTATAAAATCTACCCCTTTAAATATTCTTTTATGCTTTTATATGTTCTGATTAATGGAATCTTGAATCTCTTTCTAATTATTTGCATAAGGTCACACAAAGTATTAAGCTAAGGCCACGGAGAACAACTTTGTAAATTCTTGCTGCTCTGAAATCTAATTAAAAACCTGCAAACTTCATCATTCATCATTTTGCCATAGCAGTATATTTCTTATGGAGACAGTCTAATATCCTGCAGCAACTTCATGGTATTAAAAAAATAATTAATGGACCCTTTTAGGGCAGTGTGTGTTGCTACAATGTAGAATAATACTTCAGTGTTATAAGTGAATGGTGTGCTAGGAAACACTAATCCCTTGTGTATAGTAACAGGAAGTATGAATATTACTTATTAATAATAATGTAAAACACCTTCACACACATGCTTTTTTCTGGGCATATCTACCTTCCTGTAAACAACAGCAAATTTTAATTACAGAAGATTGGTGAGAAGCAAGAGGGATTTGTGTGATTAAGATGATCTGTTTATTTAAAAATCTTCAGAAGTTGTAAGAGATGGAACTTAGCTGTATGTGAGGGATGAATGTTGTGCAATAATGCCCCTTCATTCCCCTTTCATAATAAATCTCTGCAGAGTATTCATCTGAAGGGCTGGATGCCAAAAAGAACAGGTTCGACTTGTCTGTGAGGATTTACACCACAGTGAAATGCACAACTGCTTTTGTAGAGGTCATTGTGAAGGTCACGGAGCCAGTACGCACCGCTGAATGGGAGCAGCCTGGAACAATGGTGTGAGAGGTGGGACTGCCTGAAATCACTGCTTAAAACCTCATCTGAAACGTAGCAATAAGCTGCAATCCTTAAAACACACGGCTTCAAAGCATGTAGGCTGTTTTGCAAGAAATGAACGGTCTCTTTTGCAGTAGTTTGCATCTCATACCCTCTGCTGAATGTGGCTCTGAGCTCAGAAAGCAAGTGTGTGCCACTTCCTGACAATTAACATTGAAATGACTGAGTGTGTCTAATGTAAACATCCTCAAACCATTAATAATTGCCTCTGTCCAGGTTTAAAAAAAAAACAACCTGGATTTAACTACCTGAAATTTGGCCCACCTCTTTCTTACAAATAAGGTCTGAGTTTGGCCATACGGTCACTATGTCTTTAAATAAAAGATGATGATCATTTCAAATGGCAGCCAGCCATCACTGGGGTTTAGTGCAGAGATTAATTAGTAAACTTTGGAATGCGCTACAGCAAATGCAGCTGATTGGCAATAGCATGTGGAGCAGCAACTGGTGGAAGGCTGGTGCTGCTGAGCAGCAGAGGTATTTCCAAAAAGACTTAAGGGTGCTGTGATGTGCTCTGCTTTAAATGGCACTGTGCTGATTGCATCAAACCACCAGTTCTCAGTTTTTGCAGTTTGGTAAATGCACAGATTAGAGAAATCTGGTGTGCATTTGGAAAGAAGGCAAGTTTTCTTGTGTTGTTTTGATAAGATGAGGTGCACCCCACGAATAAAGTGATGCCCCTGAACATCAGTTTGTAGGAATGGTGGTTTGTCTGCAGTGCATTTTATATTTTTTTAAATTAAAAAGAGAAATGTAAAATGCTAGTATAAGTATTATTCTAAAATGCACCAACATGATTATGGACAATTCAACAGTTATTGCAATAAGCTATTCCTTAGAATTCTAGTCCACTTTTTAAATTATACATATTTCTAAATATGTGTCTGTATGATTTATAGTTGCTTACTCTCTTCCTTTTAAAGTTTTAAATGTGTGGTTAGAGAAATTTGGAAACTTTCTCTGTAGGTTAACTTTGTAAAGAGGTTTGATCTATTTGCTATGGGTAATGGACCCCATTATGTACAGTCCCTAGTGCAACTATTTTCTCAACTTGTTTGACCCATAGGACTGGGGCCTAGATAGTGAACTTAAGGTGATTTATATAATAAATAACTAATTTTGAGATATTGCTTGGAAGCCAGATACACTTTTTAAAATCTATCTTAATAATATTGTATTAGTCTACTGATCCCCACCTTCATTTAGAAGGCGATGGTCAAACATCTGTTTAAACAGGTAAGAAAACTCACACAAATACTGGTAGAGTTTTGCTTTGGAAGTGCCTCAGGCATGTGGATTAGCTTGGTAAAATTCATCTGGCTGCCCATACCTCGAGTATTGAGCTAAGGTCTGCACTTGTGGACTAATGGGATCGCTGAAATAGTCATATAAATTTTTGATACAAACCTGGCGGAGGTGCTTGATCTCATAAGATATGGATCACCCTGGCTTTGACCCAGAAAACCCTTAAGCATGTGCTTTGAAACAAAGCAAGCAGGTACTCCTCTTGGCTCGGCTCTCAGCTCTGTGACTTGGTCCCTGTTGCAGTTCAGTCCCCAGGGCCCATCCGTGTTTCATGGTGGATCTGTGCACCCAGCAATGGCACACGTTGGTGTCAAATACCTGGGCACAACCTGCTCGACTTCCCAGCTGTGGGAGCAGTCCATGCAAGGACAGGGAGTGGAGACTGGAGCTGGGAGGGTGCTGGTTGTTGCTCTGGAGGCCTGTTTGTGCAAGCCTGTGTTTCCTAGAGCGTGGTGTTTATTGCCATAGGTAATTGCAGCGCAGCGGATGGGCTCAGTTTACGCCATCAGGTTTAGGCTTGCTTGGCTTTGTTGGACTGGACTCGTAGGCCACGATCCAGGCAAAGTCATCGGAATGTGACTGCTCCTTTGGCTTTGTGAGGCTCTTTGTGTGCTTGGAGCTGGGTAGTTCTCTAAGCTGAATCAGTGTTGCTGAATCTGGGTCTAAGCCCCAGGTAAGTGGATGATAAAATTTTCTGATGGCAAATAAATTTGTTTGCTTGACATGCCTCTAAATAATTCCCGTGTGCAAATGTGCACATGATTGAGGCATTACAGGATTGTGCAAACATTCTATGATAGTCTTTGTTTAAAACTGTTTAGCTCATGCCCTGGATTATTTGTGTTTGGGTGTATCTGTGTGTACACACACAGAACAGAAACCTTCATGCACACAAAGAGCATCTCATTAAAAAACGGCACTATTTGAGCGCTGCAATCAGCTAATTACTAAGGTGTGTTTATTTTATTCAAACTGCTGTGTGTATGTACAGTATACACATCCAAGTACATTGTAGAGTGTTATGAATAATTAAAAGCAAATTGTAGCCCTTTACAGAAGCAAATGTAGGTACATTCAGCAAAGCATTATCCTGTCCAGGCTGCTGGTTTGCTGTGACTCAACTATTGTATGAATTATAGAATGCTCTTTGTAGCACTCAAGGGCTGCCTCTTAGTATTGGTCTAAATCTGGGGTAGAAAAGATTAAAGTTTGAATTTCTTTGACTTGATAACAAACAGTCACTGCAGCTCCCTACTTGTGCTAATACCCTGGAACAGACCAGTGCAGGGCTGGGGGTTAGGTGATTTCATAAGGTGAGCTGCTGTAGGCTCTGGCAGGCTTTTGTTCCTTGTAGGTCTCTTGGTCAGTGCTCTGTCCTGGCAATAAATGTTTCAGCCAACACAGCAATGGCTGTGAACAGGAGATGTGGGAGAAAAAAGTTGATGAAGTGTCATGTTTTAACTGTGCCCTGAGATTAGTGTGAAACTGAAGGAGAAAACATGGTTTTCTCAGTCAGCTACCATTGATAAAAGTTTATGTCCAGAGCCAGTGCCAAGTTATTTAGGCTGCTGGTGATTTAAAGGGTGATTTAAATTTGTTTGTTAAAACTTTTTTTAAAGCTTGTCATCTTTTGCTGAAAATATAATTTTCCAGAGAGTTATACATATTAAACTTAATTTTATTTTTCTTGTCAAATCTTGGACAATTGAAAACAAACCCCTAAAACCCCACCCAGGATTATTAAGCCAAATGTGCCGTGAAAGCTTCTTGAACAGCTTGCCTTGGCACGCTGAAATTAATGTGGTTACAGTCCAGCCATGGTGGTGGTGGGAAAAATAACCTTCCAAACTGTCAGCACTTAGGAAAGGAGACACAAAAACCTATTATTATTCATATGTAGTGTAGAGTTTCTGATTTGCTCCCATTGACTTGAGTGATACGGTATCAGTTTCTGCGATGGCTGGAGCCGGGTTTGTGTTTCACTAATGAAGTGGAGCAGCGATGCAGATGCACAGTAGCCCAGTGTGGCTGGATGGATGGCTTCCAGGTAGATGGACACTGGGGCTGGCCAGCTTAGGAGGCAGTTTGCTGTGGTGAGCCAAAAAATCAGCTCTTGCTGGTGAGTCTGGAAGTGTTTGTGTGCGCTGTCAGTCTCTTTATATACTGGGGTGATTGCAGCACTGATTAGACTGGAAAGGCTTGGCAAATCCTCCTTGTGTGGGAAGCCCTAGTGCAAAAACTTGCCTAATTTTCTTTATTTAAATCAGTATCGTCCTGCTTGAAGCCTTTTGGAAAGCACATCTAAGTGAATGGTGTTTTATGTTAACACAATTGTTCACAATAAAGGGCAGTTTCATTGGAAAAGGGCGTGCTTAGAGTTACTTTCCACAGGTTCTGCCCTGTTACATGTGAAGGGACTCAGTTCTCCTGCACACACACATTGTCTTTTGTGAAATCTCTCCTTGAAAGATTTAATATCTTAAGATTTGCTCTATGATCAGCAATTCTTTTGAACTTGCAAAGAAGGAAGTGCAGATAACTTCAAATATCCATTTGAAGTCTGATTCTGAGGAATGCTTATGTTGATTTTGACCTTAGAATGTAAAGTTTGATCTGTCGCAAAACTGCAGTTTTCTAACAGAAATGTAAATACACTCTGAACTTTTTTTAGGTCCCTTTAAAGTGCGCTCTGTTTCCTGAAGACAGGGACTTTATTCCAGAGATTCTGGGTATTAGCCAGGGAAACCTATTTCTCTTCATAAGGCTCCAGATTCAGTAGCTGATGTCTAATCAGCAAAGCTCACTTGCATGTGCTCTTGTTCAGGAGACACCAATCTGTGGTGGTTTAGATTTGAATATAACATTTTTGGTAATTGTGAAACTTCATAGACTAGAGAAGGGTGAAGGGTGGAAGCTAATTGAGATGATTTAGAGTTTTATATAAGCACATAAAGCTGTATGTTGTCTTGTTGTGTTTGAGTTTGAAAAGTGCCTTTTAACTACTTTGACATCTCACTTTTATTCTCAAACATCTGCTTTAGATTGTTTGCCATAAAAGTGTAAGAATTAATCTTGCCCTCATTTTTGTTATTGCTACCAGAAACCAAACTATTTTTATTACTTCTTGTATAGGGATTTGGACCCTGAACTATTTTCAGAGTTCAGGAGAAAAGGAGTTTGTATTTTATTTTCTTTTCTTCTCCCCTCGTGCACCCTTCCTCTCCCCAAGCTCACAGGTAAAGTTAATTAAATAATAGTTTTTAGGTGCATGAAGATGTTCAGCATGGCTTGTAAAACTGTAGTAAGCTGTGCTGTACTTTGTTTGGTCCAATACTAAGAGTTTTAAGGGGATTCAAATGATCAGCTTATGTTGGTTTGTTTCTCAGAGCAACAGCTGCCCTGAGCCAAGCATTTGCATCATATGTGGAGAGCTTGGTACATATTTTACTGATTGGAAATAATATGTGAAATTCAAAGAAATTAAGACCTTCCTATATTATTAGTCCTTTGATTAACAAATCATCTTAATGCTTGGTTTTGAGGCTTCCTTTTCTCTGGGATTGCAGCTTGTTTGTGTTGTTTCCCAAGCAGCAGCCAGTGGCCATGGCCTGGGATGTCAGTGCAATCCCTGATCCAGCACGCTGCCTTTGAGTGATGCCTTTCCCCTGTTGGGTTTTATTAAATGTCAGAGCACTCTGCTGATGTGGCTCCATCCAGTACTTGTGCCAGAGCATACAGGAGTCTTCTCTTCCATAGTGGAAGGGTTGTTTTTAAGGCAAAACTATCTGTTGTAAGCCTATAGCAGAAAATACTCAGATATTCCTCCAACTTGCTCGAAATGCAATGTTTGTCCTGCAGTTGCTTTCACAGCAGTCTCCTTTTTCAGAATCTGTGGCAACACTTGTTTTTTTAAAATTTGAATACAAGTGTTTTAGCAAAAAAGGTCCACAATGAAACCAGTGAACAAGATAAAACAGATGAGGCATCTTTTTATTTTGTAAACAGATAAATATGGTTTTTCAGGGACTGAGTGTGAAATTGCCACGTGATTTTATCTGTTTTTGCTGCCAGCTTCTATTTTCTCTGAGATTGTAGATTTTTCATGGGAGGAACCATTCCTTTTTCTTTGTGTTAAAGATGCCTTTGATATTTCTGCTGGTGTTTCAAGGAGGTAGGAAGCTGTAGCCACTCAAACCAGGGCAACACCGCAGGCCACAGTAGTTCGTTCATAGGAGGACTTTTTGCAACTCTCTCAGGATCAGGCAAGGCTTACAAATAGGCTTCTTGGTCCTGTGAATTTCTGTGAATCCTGTGAAGGACTGGTAAAATTCAGGTGCCATGGGAAATAAGTACACACAACTTGAAAAGCTGTCATGTGTCTGTGGTTCAGATTTAAGCATTGTCTTGTTATACCCACTTAAAACTTAGGTGGAAGCTTGCATGGAAAGAAACTGAACCTCTCTGGAAGGAAAAAAGTAAATTTTGTGCAGATTAAAAATGCAGTTTCTTCTGCCCTAGGGAATTTTTTTGTTGAGTTTGAGAGAATTAATATGCATTTTCAAAGCAGTGCCATGAAGTGTGTGTTTTGTTTGCAGTGGGTCCCCTCCTGTCCTGGAAGAGTTGGTTCATGTTTACTTGTGTGCCCTTTATGCAAATGGAAAAAGGCTAGAAAGAAAGTATTTTTACTTTAAGTAATAATTTCTAAATATATTGCTAAACAGTTTTCAATTTTCATTTAAAATGTTTTACTAAATACAGGCCACAAATATTGTGAAAATGTATCATGTACTGCTAACGTCTGATACTTTTAGTTTTTTAACTTTAGACTTCAGTTTTTCTGAATTCCTTCTTTTTATCTTTTTGCCTGTTTCTAATAATTCACCCTTTCTGTTTTTCTATTCTGTTCATTCTTTTCCTTTCATCTTCCTTTATTGTCCTTTTCTTAATATTTTATTCCTTTTTTGTGTCTGTTACTATAAAAACTTCCTTACTTTCTCTTGCCAGATGATCATCAACCTTTAGCAGTCCCGCGTTAAAATCTAGCTATTCAAGGAATCTCACTTTATTTCTTCCCTTTATCAGGCAGATATAAGCCATACTGAATGTGATGTTCTGCATTTTTATCAATGTTTATCTGGGTCTAGGCTGGATGCTCAGTAAAACAGCGAATATATCTCTGACTTCCATACACACACACACAGAGTTATTCATCTTCTGCAGTCTGAGGTCAGCTTTCTGCTTTAGAGAATCTCAGGAAAGAGCAGATAATGGAGTACAGTGATGTATGATTCTTTATGAGCTGCTGTTCTTCAAACACAGCAGCTGGTTTTTACAGTTTCCACTGTTCTCCAGGAAATCCTAGATAATTTTCTTGCATAATAGAGGGATCATATTAGTGTAACACACAGCTTTAGTTGAGCAAAGTAGGAGCGCCAGTAGATTCACCTGTGCAGAGGCTCAGGCAGTTGTTGCTGGTTGATGAGCAATGCTTTGTGCTCTGACCTCCACTGCTGTGTCTGTCCCTCTCTCATTGTTCATGATGCACAAATTTGCATTTACCATTTATTCCTATTTCATGTCCCTTGAAAAATTAGGTCTTAAATGTGTGTATTTAAAACAATGTTATATTAAAGCCTTAAATCCTGTAATTAGACTGGCTATTGTTGATAGTTAATACTGTGCTTTGTTGATAGCCAAACCAAAATGACCAAGGCTCCAGAAGTCTGATGGTAGAGATGCAACAAAAGTTTGTTTTGTTCTGCTTAGTGTGCTGTATTACCAACATAGCACACTGAGGACTGGTGAAACAAAGTGAACAGAATATGGACTTTAAGTCACCTGTAATGAAACTTTTCTCTAAAAATGGGAAGAACTTGCAGCTGTACCCTGAGAAGGGCCACATAGAGTCCTGTAAAAGCTGCTGTAGGAAAAAACCAATACACGAGGTGATAGTAAGGTTTGCAAATGTAACTGGCATTCCCAGGGTGTCCAAATGCCCCTCAGCAGCCAGCTCATGGCGTGGCTCCTCAGCCCAGCTGAAGGTGTCCAAACAGGCACCAAGTGCAGGGTAGAGGTCCTGGGCACAGAACAAAAGGAGCAGAGGCAATTGAGCCATGTCTGGCACAGTGACATGCACAGAACTAATTTCTTGGGAGCTGAGACAGAGCTGGGAGGAAGATTGAGAAACCAGTGCTGAAAACCAGGAGTGTGACCCATGGGCTTATTAGTGACATGAAACTAATGTTTTTTTAATTCTTCATTCCCCGAAATAACCCTGTCTTGTGCACTGGGCTATCCTTTGAACAGTGGTGGGGATTTTGAGGAAAGCTTGGCAGATCCTGCCAGAGCTCTGGGGTCTCTGCTGAAAACAAGAGAGTGATTTGTTGCAGCAAACATCCAGACTATTCCCTGAATCCTGCCTGGGCTGCAGCAGGCAGTGCTGGAGAGGACAGTCCCAAGCAGGCACTGCAATCCATGGGCATGAGGAAAGGGCACCAGGCTTTTCTGTGGAGAGAGGAGGCACTAAATCCTGCCCTGGCTCTGACCCAGCAGAATTGTATTTGGGCTTGTTAGATGGACACAGGCTTTTTTCTGGGAGATTAGAGAAATGGGGCTTTTTGGCAGGAGCTTAAAGATAAGTCTGGTCAGGTAATTACTTATGTCAGAAAGTTGTAAAGGAAAATTTTGGAGGCAAGTAGAACTACCGGTGTGATTTAACCCATGTTAGTCCATGGTTAATTTTCCAGGTACCTGTTTGTGTAACAAATTGCATATATCTGACTGTCTTTGTTAACAGCTTCTTCGGGGCTGTTGATCTCTTGGCTTATTTCTGTCATTCCTAAAGAAAGCACATCTTTCAAATCAGTTTTGGCATTTGAAAATCAAGTTACTATGGAGGGAAAAAAAGGTCTAAATTTTGGGAGGTTGTTATTAAGTATCTGAAATCATCTACCACACAGAGAAGGGGGGGTTGGCAATCTTGTGTCTTTGATCTTGCCATTTGTGGTCAGATTCTGGTTTTGAGATCAACAGAAAATCTTAATATCAGTTCTGTTGCTTTCTGTCAGATCATTTGTTCTTTCAGTTTTGCTTCTGAAATAGCCTCATAATCTTTTACTTCTCATAATCAAGTAAATAAATTAGATTTATTGTTGCTTTTTCAAAAGCAGAGAGAGAACAGTTGATTTTTAAGTCTTTGAAAAAGCTTCACTGGCACAGGAATTTTAGGCCAACAAATAGAATTATACATTTTAGTTTGACATACTTTGTGTTTATTTAAAAAGGCTGTGGAAGACAGAGAGGGTAAAGGTTAAAATAATATTAACTGAGCCCTCCAAATCTATCAGTTTCATTCTTCTTTTCCTGAGTATTACTGTAGTCAAAGTAGTTAATCAGAATCAGAAGGCCACATTAGCATTGCTGACATGGATTTGTCAATAGTGAATTGAGAGGGTGGAAGCTGGAGGGGGAGAATAAATCCACAACAACCTAACTTCTGGCTCACACCACATCGTCAAGGCTATTTGCATTGATATCTGTAAGAAATTGTGTTAACATTAAATCTTTTAAAAAGCTGGATTCTGTTATGAGCTGAACAGTAAAATAGTTTCCTAAGACTGCTTATACTGAAAAATTTTTGGAATTTATAGTTTTGTTTTAATGTTTGCTTGAAATAATTTGGATAATTACATGCTCAGATGATGGTGTGTTTAAAAGGGTCTTTGTTAACCTCTCTGTCCTGCCATGTACAATGGAAGCGGTGCTGGGGATGTGTTTTAGCAGCATCATGTCCTGGCATTCCACCGCCCTCGGTTCCTCCTTGTCCCCTTTGGCCAGGCTCAGGAGAGTGACCTGACAGTGAAAAGGGTTAAATAAAAATAACATTGCTGCAAACGGACTTCATGAGATGTAGCGCGAATGTCGCTATTTCTGTTCTCTGACGTGTGCTGTGGAAGTGGGCTGATAGCAGACCTGAGCGAGTTCCTAAGCAGAGAGAAATTTAAAAGGCAAAAAGATTGGCTCCAACAACGAGTCCAGCTGCTCCTAGTACAGAAACTTGCCTTGTCTGGACAAGTTTTACTGACCCCAGTCTCTGGCTTCTGTCTCTTGCCTGGAGATGTTTTTGTGGCATAGCTGTTCCTCCTCTTTCCCCTACTAGTGCATTTTTGGTGTGAGTCTCTTTTCTCCTCCTCCTTTGCTCCTGAAAGATTTCTGGGAAGGCTGTCAGTTGTTTCTTTTTGCTGCCGAGGGAAGGAGGTGGAGGAAGGCAGTGTCTTTTTGGAGACACGGACAGGGAGAGAGGGCAGGACAGGAAGAAGTGTGAACGCTGCAACTTGGGCTGATATTTCTGTACTCTGTGCTAAAATAACCTCATTCTGCTAGCAGGGGAAACTGATGTACCTGGCATCTGCCACGAGTCCCGCCCCAAACCTGTGTGAAAGGTGCAGAGATACACTGTAATTTTGATGCTCTGATAGCCATGATTGTTCCTGAAAGAGTGTTGTTTTTGTTTAAAGTAAGCTCCTTGTTACTGCAGGGGCAATTCTTTGTATGTAATCCGTGGCTTTTCTTTTATTAATGCCATGTTGTATCACAATCTGAAACCAAAACTGGGCACTGCTTTTGTTTCTTTTTCGGCTGATAATTGTCTCAAACAGTCTATCAGCCAGTCAGTTTTATTTCTAATACAAAGACTTTATTCAACCCCACTCCCAATTTAATTCTGTATGTCTCTCATCTGAACCCATACAGCACATGAATAGAATGTCAGTTGCTCACAAATCCATTGCTGTGCAGGCTTTTATATAAACAAAGTCCTAAGGATAAGCAAATGCCTTCCTTCTAATTAGCAGCATGTTTTGTGGTTCCATACATTCCAGTAATAGACAGCTCTGGTGCCTAAAATAATCCCAGGGAAAACACTCGTATGCTGTGAAGATTGGGCTGGGAGGGAGAGGAGGCAGGAAAAAGTGTTGTCTGTGTTCTTGGAAGCCTTTTCTGTCTTCATTTGGATGCTGTCAGCTTCTTTTACACAAACATTACAGCATCCAAGGGGAATTAGAAATACTTACCCATGACCACATCAGATTTTAGGTTTGTCAGGAGAAAGCAATGCAGAAGCAGGACCTTGGTCCCACTGCTTTCATTTTGGTTTCAGCATGCTGATAAATGCCTCCTAATGCTGGAAAGAGGTAAAGCTAACTGTCTAGGTGGAATACAGGAAATTTAAAAGTCTTATCTCATAGCTTAGAAATGGGTTTTGGATCTGCAAAAGTGCTGTGTAAGTCCAAAGTAAGTTATTGTCTGTTGTGGTGTCTCTAAAGTTACACAGCAGCTTCCCTTTTATTACCAGTCTGTTTTGAAGTGGTTAGGGATCACTTGGGACAGAGAGACAAAAGTGGGATGCTTCTGGTCAAATGGCTCTTAACTGAGATAATAGTGGTCAAATTGGCCTTTTAACTTCAACAAGGTTTTTTTGTGAGTCAGCTTATCCCAGCAGCAGTGGAAATAGGAAAGGCAATGGTTTTGGTTTTCCTCCTAGCCTTTTGCACCTATGCCTTTTGGCCATACCCAGTTCTGGGACCTCACTAACCTGTGTGGGGGCTAAACAATTTGAAAGTCCGTAAGCTCAGTGGCCTGAAGGACAGACAGCCAAAGGGCAGGAACAGCAGCTGATCATGGGGCAAAATTTTTACCCATTGCTAAGTGGAATGTAATCCACATTGCCAAAGCACATCAGCTAAAGTTGTGGTTTTGGGAAACAAAAACAAATGAGCTGTCTCATACAGCTGCATGTCATACATCCTTGAGGTGCAGATCTGCTGGCTGCACACAAACCAGTGCAGTCATTTTGCCATGCAAATGCCATCCTGGTTCCTAATACTTGCACCTTGCCCCATGTGGGAGGTGAGAAAGACATAGGAGAGAGTCAATCTGATGAACCAGACACGAGCTGCCAGTATTTAATGTTGAAGATAATTAACTATTGCAACAACTTACCTAGGGGATGTGCCTGTACCTCTGTGATCTGAAATCTGTCTAAATCTAGATTGGATGCCTTTCAAAAGAAGGTATTTTGGCTGAACTGCCAGTCCTTGGGCTTCATACAGGAACACAAAATGTCCTGGCATATGCTGGGCATGATGTCAGACCAGCTCATGCGGGGGACAGTTTCTATAATGCAGCTCCTGTTCTGACATTCTGCTGTTCTCCAGGCCACCACAGTGAGTTGGTGATGCAATTCCACACAGAGAAGTCCTTCCCCATGATCCCTGTGCCTCCCATACCCCTTGGGTGCTGACCAATCAGCCTTCCCACCATTCCCTTACAATTCCTGCTTGGTCATCTGAGAGATAATGACCATCGTGATCCTGTGACCTCAGGCACCTTGGGAACCCCACAAAGAGGAGAAAACAAATGAAACATTTTCATCCTGTCCTCCCAGGAGCTTCCAGAGGTGGACATCTATAGCAGCATAAATAGTGGTGGGGAAGGAGGGCAGTGATGATCCCAGTCTATGTGTTGGGAGCCTTCCTGTGTCTCTTGGCCAATGCTGGCAGAAATTGCTTTCATTAACAAAGTGTCAGGAAGGCATCAGTGGCAAATGTGCTGACAGTGAGCAGCTGTTCTGGTGGTGTCCTCAAGGGATGGGGTGCCTGCAATCTGAGATTCTTCTTTTTTCCACACAGAAGTAATTTCCCAAAGTATTTACCATGGTTTTGATCTTTGCCCAAAACTGAAATTTCTTTTCTATGGCTGGAACAAAATTTGGATTGGAAAGGGCGAGACTCTTCACTCACCAGATGAGGTTTGACAAATGTAAAACATTGGTATGACTTTTCATTTGGTTTGGTTAGAGACAAAGATATTGCTAAAAATTCAAATATGAGAGTCTTATTTAATCATTACCCTCTTACAATGGGTGTAAGAGGCCCACATAAATATAGCTACAAAGTACTGTATTTTAATAAGCTTGGATACATTGTAAATTGACAACTTCTAGGATAATAAAAACCCCTGCTTTTATGTCCTAAAATATCATGAAGTGGGATTAAAGCTAAATTTTTAACCTTTCTTTTCCTACTTTTAAAAAATGTTGCAGCAATAGTTTGTAGTACAGAAATAAATGTGCTGGCCATGAGAGTTGGAGTGGTGCGTGGCTGACTAGAGAACGTTTTTCTCATCTCCAGGACACTGTCCCCATACCAATGTCAGCAGTGGCCTCTCCAGCCCCCCAGGCAGTGCAGAAAAAGCCTAAAACTCTTGTTTTCATCACACACACAGGGGCTGTTTCACTGGAAAACTTGAGCTGCTGATATTTCCGTAGAGATCGGCTTAGATCCACGATAATGCTTCTCAAGGACTTACGTCTTCAGTTTTCTTAGCTATTTTCTGCAACTCCCTAAACAAAAATATCTCTGCTCCAAATTCAGAAAGGTCACTGTCTTCAACCACAAATTTAATTAACAGCTTTCCTCTTCTCCAGACTTTTTCATTCCCCTCTTTAGTTAATTTTAACTCAGTGTCCCACATTAGGAGCCTGTATTTTCCACTTGAGGGAGTAGATGCTCAAAGGAGTGGCCCCAGGGAAGCTCAGCTCAGTAAGTGATCACCAGTGGGAGCCAGGCTTATACACAGCATTACACCATGGAAAGCTTCCCATCTCCTGTTTCAGACAAAATGTCTACAAAAACAATACTACTACTTTGCTAAATTCCTGCATTCTGCAGATGGGAAACTCAATTTTTACAGGGAAAGCCAGGCTGTTTTGGGGCAGCTCACGGTGCTCTCTCTTTTTGCTGCTGCTGCTAATTTTTGTGAGCACCATAGAATACAGTAGAAAATTGAAACTGTGTGAAAGATCAACAAATCAGTGTAGAATGTCACGCAGCAACATCTGTTAACTTTGGCTCTATCTCATATCCTCCTGACCCCCTCCTTCCCAGCTACAAGTCTCCTGTTTTGTGAGAGCCCCGAGTGACAGGGACTTGGAGGGGAGGGGTCTGGAAATGTCTTGCTGTTTCTCAGCAGTCTGAAGGTCTTGCAAAAGTACTATCTTGAGTGAAAGCTTAATGTTTGTGTGTTTCTATACTTTTAGTTATGAAACAAATGGGAATTTGCTGAATGAATTAATTGTATTGCTCTGTAAAAGTCTATCTTGAGAGCCATTATGTATGGGAGCTTACAAGGCCTGTGGAGAGAAAGGAAAGTGGCTTCCTTTTCTAATTAGGGCTTTCAGGAAATCATTGATTAGAGAATCAAGTAGGGTTGTTCAGAGACATTTGTTTGATAGTACTTCAGATAAATGAAATTAGTGCCTAATAATAATTTTCCTAGTGACACTGGAAGCTGCTGTACTTTCTAATGGTAAGCTTACCCTGACTAAAGCTTCTTCCCCCCATCCTTCTTGTCCAAACAATTATAGCTGATGAAACATCACTTCCAATCTGTAGGTCCCAGTAGAAAAAATGTAAATCTCAAAGGAGTGATATAGTGAACAGTATGCTCTTAGTAGGATGGTGTCTATCAGGACCACATTAATGCTTGTTCTTATATTGCATATAAAAAAAGTCAAAGGAAAACCTTGACCTTGATTATATGTAGGAATATTTTACTTTTTCTTTTTTTTTCTTTTTTTAACAGGGTCAGCAAATTTCATTAGCTCCCATTCAAAAGTTAGAGGAAACTTTGTATGAATATCAGCCTCTGCAAGTGGAGACATATGGCCCAGAAGCTCCAGAGCCTGAAATGTTGGGAAAGCTGGGGTAAGTAAATCGGCACATTTTAATTCCCATTTTCTGGCATTATAGCTGGGATTATTACCATCTTCAGATTGCCAGGGATCTTTTTCTTCTTTCCTTTTTTTTCAGGGATCTTAACGGAATATCAGACTTCCTGCCTAACCAACATTTTGTTTGGGTGGATAAGCTGAAATTTTTGGTCCTCTTGCCTTTATAGATCTATTGAGAGCTGGACTGGATTGCATTAGTGTTTTTAAGGTTGTCCTTGGCAGTCATAGTGAAGTAGCTGTTCATTTTCAGTTGCACAGCATTAAAAAATAAATAAATAAAAATCTGGGGCTTAATTTACCCAGCTGTAAGCCAGTAAAAATATTAAAGTTGGGCTGTTTGCCATGGAAAAGGGTAGATTTACTTGTCGGCTGCTGTCTACAGTCAAACTGTGTTTGTGAGAAATGAAGCACAGAGCTTAACTTTGTCAAAAAATATAATGTGGGGTTGGTCCAGCAGCTTGGCAGCATTGTGGTGTGCATCCATGTTTTAAATGTAGTTTGGGAGCCTTCTATGCCTGGGTAAGGGAGGTTAGGGAGTCTAGGAGTGATGTATCTGCTCTCTGCAGATGTGTTTGTAGCTGAAATGCCACCTGAAAATGGTAGCTACTGAGGGAGTGTCACCCAGCTCATCATAGCTTGACCCTCAAGGTCATCAGCACTTCCAGTGCCTGGAAAACTGCATGGCAGAACAAATGTGCAGGCTGGCAAGGCAAGAAAGAGTTTAAAAAAAATAACAGTTTACGTTTGGCTGTGCAATCTGGGAAAACTTGAGTACCGAACAAAGTAGAGGCAATTTAGTGTGCAATTTGGGAGACCACTGAAGTCCAAACAGGAATCCCATCAGTTCACTGGCATGGGCGATGTTGTATCTCGTCCAGGAAATGACAGAGGTAGATAGACTTAATAAGGTAAATAAGCAACCTAATGGTCCTTCAGAAAACTGAAGTGAGAACTGACAGTGAAAGCTGTCTGGAAGTGAGGCTGTCTCCATTTTTATTGTTTCTGTGTCCTCCTGATGCCTGTAATTTTTATTATCTGGTATCAAGCTTCTGCGACCAAGTATTAATTAGGAGTTTAAACTTGGGCAGTCTGCTTCGGCCTTGGCCACCTGTTTGGATGGAGCACAGCTGTGAGGGACCTCCAGTGCGAGAGGGGCTTGGAGGCCCCCTCAGCCTCATCACAAACAAGAAAAA
Organism: Lonchura striata; assembly: GCF_050655825.1. NCBI lineage: Eukaryota > Metazoa > Chordata > Aves > Passeriformes > Estrildidae > Lonchura > Lonchura striata. Next base: position 68,370,519 of record NC_140707.1, on the reverse strand, counting down.
GATGGCTTGTGCAGAGAGGATTCCCTTTGCCTGTGCCCCATGAATGCTGGTGTCCAAATCCATCAGGATCAGTCATCAATGTCCATTGCATTTAGTGCACCAGTTCTGAGGCAGCCCAACGCTTTGCAGAGCAAAACCCTTTAAAACCTGCAGTTGTGTCTGTGTGGGAGCATATTCCGAGTAGGGTTTGCTAACAATGCCACAGTCTTTCCTTGGAGACACTTTGAAATGTGCTATTTTCCTCCTGTGAGCAGGACCAGCCAGGCTTGTTGGGCTTGGCTCTGGAGGTGGTGGAGGAGCCGAGGGCTGCGGGGTGGCTGCGGCAGCACGGGGAGGCTCACGGCTGCCTGGCTGGCTTGGTGGTGCCCACCAGAAGAGTTCCTCTGAGTCCCGAGGCTGTTTGCCATTCCAAAACAAATACATCAATGCTGTGGCTTCCCAGCCAGCACAGCTCTAACCCTATTCCATGGGGTGTCTGAAATACCTTAAACCGTGCAGGGCTGTTGGTTTATATATTTGTGTTTCTGTGTTTATATGAACTCATGCGCATTTCCTGTTGATGATGAATGCTTAACTAACGCTCCTCTGTCCCTGCTTTGGGCTGTGCAGGCAGCTGCACACAGCTGCCTGGCTGAGGCAGAAGAGCTGGGCACAATGTAAACCTCTCCAGCTAAAGACTTTTAGTTTCCTGTTCATTTGCACTTATAAAAGGCCGTGCTGGATGGGGTTTTGAGCCACCTGGCCTAGTGGGTGGCATCCCTACCCATAGCAGGGGGGTTGGAACTACATGGTCCTTAAGGTCCTTTCCAACCCAAAGCATTCTAAGATTCTGGATGTATTTAGTTGTTTCTATTTTTTTTTTTCAATTTTAGTTTCTCTTCCTTTTAATTTTCCTGTTAAAAACTTTGTAGCCTGACATGTATTGCTGCTAAATAGTTCCCTCAATGTCCAGGCTGTTATCTGAGTTTCTGGAGCCAGAACTATTGCAAAGACAATTGTCAACTTCGTGACTTTGAAGTCACTTCAGGTAGCATAATTCATTGACTTTTTTTCTTAAAGATATGGTTTTTTTAATCTTCAAAACACTCAATACAATGAGTTTTTTGAATATTTCTTAATCTCTAACCTTCTGCAAGACCTGCTTTATGTTTCAGCATTTTTTTCTTAGTGAGTTGCTGTAATGAAGGACACAGCTGGCAAGAAGGTTTTAGCGAAGAGCAAGAAAAAGGGTAAATACTTATGGGGTCATGTAGAACATTTGTAAGGAATCTTTTATAATTAAAAAAAAAAAGCTTTTTAAGATACTTTTAAAATACTTTTCAAAAAACGTAATGAGCAGACCATAAACTTGATTTTGCATTTTTCCACTGCTCTTCTTATTTGCATATTTTGGAAATGAGTGAATTTATGTTTAAATTGTTCTTACAAATTTGTTTTCCATTTCCCCTGGGGATGTAAATTTTCTTTTTTTTTTTCTTAAGTACAGCAGAAAAGCATTAGCATCCTTGTGCATTTTTTGTTAGGGTGTTGGAAATCTGAGAATAATGAAGATTTAGGATTTCTTTTTTCCTTCAACACAAATGATTGGTATAATGTGTAGGGGTTGGTGTCCTTCAGTCTCCAATGAAGGTCACTTTGGTTGTTCAGACTCGAGGACCAGCTCATGCCTGTCTCAGCTGTCAGATGGAAACGTGACTTGGAAAAGGGGAGAGGATGTGTGAGAGCATCTCCCAAACATGTGGTGCTGCCCTTGCAGGAAAATGGGGTCTTGGATCACTGGAACATGCCCATCCTGGGGGTGGCTTCTGCAGCTGCCTGTCCCTCCACGATGACTTACAGCCCTGGGTCTGTGTGGCTTTGTCACTGCTCTGAATTACTGAAGTGCTCAGGGACGTGCCCTGGGAAATGGTTGGTTTGTGCACGGAGCTGGGGGCAGCCTGCTGATGGTTTGGAGAGAGATCCCTGCCTTATCAAGGGCTCTGCTGCCACTTCTGCTGTCACCACAAACTATTAGTTTGGACTGAAGTGGGAAGTGTCACCTTTTGGTTCAAATTGGTGCAAATCTGTTGAATTGCTTTTTGGGGAGGTGTGTGGCTGCAAGAGAGCACGAGGAGCACCTGGGTGCTTGGGCACTTGCTGCCAGTGCTTGGAGGTTTTCTTAAATGGGAAAAAAAGGCTTGTCTCTCTTAATTGTTTTTTTTTTCTTCCTGATGTTTTTGCTGAATATGCTGAATTTGTGTGGTTGGAGGTCTGCATTTTTCTTACTGGAAAACAAAAGAAATGAAAAATATAACAAACTGACATTCCAAGTAGCGAAAGAATAACACAGGATGGGGATGGAAAGTAGTTGTGTTGCTTTAAAAATGTATGTTTGATACATTTTGTAGTTTTGATTTTAAAGGAAAAACAAAACAAAAAAGCCCCAGAGGATCCAAATGATTTTTTTTTTGGAGGTCCTGAAGAATGTAAAGACATTCCTGACAGTAATTGTCTGTTTTACAGGAGTGGCCACACAGCAACCACCAAATTTTACAGCTGGGAAGAGCCATACACAAGCTACTTAAAAATTGACTATAAATTGAGAATCTGCTTATGTGATTAGCATTTTGGGTAAAGATATATAAACTTCATGACTCAAGGTTTAGAAGCAGACTCTAGTAATCCAAAGTAAATCATACTCAACACAGTGCCAGTCATATCCTCACCATTCTCATAAAATTGAGGTAATTTACAAGTCAGGTTAAAAATTTCTCTTTGCAGCAGACCTTGTAATCAAGTCAAGCCTGGTCTGCTTAAAATAAAATTGTGTTTCCTACTTAGCTTTGGAAAGATCCAAGCTGAATATATATATGGGTGTATATAAAAAAACCAAGTTTCCTCCAAAAATATTTTCTTTAGGGGAAAATGTGACTTCTCTTTGATCTATCAACTTGTTTTCATGTATTATCACATTGTTAGGAGCACCCTGGTTAATGTTTTGTTTAAACAAGATGCAGAAAAAGAAGTTCAATAGTAAACACTAATCTAATGAAGACAGGTAATATACTTAGATAAATTAAAAATTAAATCTGAATGTAATTTTAAGAGTTGAGGGGGTAAGTACTGAAGCAGAGTGGGAGTGCTGTAAAAATCTGTACATACAATGAATGGTTTTAGCCCACTGTGCTTCTTCTTATGAACAACTGGGTTGATTAATTCATTTTTTCCTAGTGTAGGACAGCTCAGGCATTTTAAATTTTGCATTAAGATGAGGTTGGGTTTCATATCTGTTACAGCTTTGTTAGTGTTTAATTTTTAACCTTCACTTCAAGTGGAAAATTTCTGCATATTTCTTTGTTGTACAGTGTTGTAGTGTAATTTGAAACACATGTAGAGTTCTGGCACTTAATCTAGAAATGACTCGTGTAACTTCTTTGCTGTCAGTCATTGTGATTTTTTTTTTTTTTAAGTGAGGCAATAGTCAGGATGGTCTCCAAACTATTCTTACAGCATAGCTGAGCTGCTCTTTGGCTGGATTAGCTTCTGCTAGAACCCTGTCAGTGTCTGTGTAGGGTTCGAGGCAGTGAAATAACTGAGAATTGATTTTGAATGGATGACAGAACTGCTGGGCTTTAAAAGTCCATAGCAGGTGATTTTTCACATCTGCTCTGTCACTGGGGTATGCAGATATTTCTTGAATCTTGGAAAAGGAGAAAAGCCACAAATGAAGGGCTGATTTGATCTGCTTTGGCCCATTGGGTTTGAACACTGAATTCATTCTACTCCTTTTAATGGAATCTAGTCTCTCAATAAGCTCAGTAGTCAGAGTCTAAAGATTGAGTAAGAGCAAGGGAAGCTTGTCTTGCTTTGGAGGGAACATAGAGGGCTGCACTCCTTGCAGGAATTCTCTTGGCTACCAAGGCATATGGTCTGAATTTCCCAGAGTCTCCTGTTGCAGGGCCTGATCCTCAGCCGTGAGATTTCTGTCTTCTGTAAAGTGTTTTGCATTGGGTACCTAATGAATGAGATTGGCAGGAAAGGATTATTGCTTTAAAGACTCATCTACAGTTTCCATACAACCTTTTATTTTTTGTTCATTTTATCATGAATAATTGAATAAAATCCCATGAATGGCAAAACAAGTACTGTGTGGGTACCCTTTTTTGGAATCATGAATATGGCCAAGTGTTCTGTCTCTCAACAGAACTGCCTGTAAACCATCTTGACCTGGTTTGATATAGAAACTGTCTGGTGTTGCTTTAGCATTCCACAGAAATCCTACAGCCTTCATTTTAGGATTTTTGGAAGGACACGAATTTAATATAGGGGAGGTAGATTAGCACTAATTTTTCCAGCTGAATGGAAATCAAGGAGTGCAGCCTTTAGTAAGTCTGAAATCTTACTGTTTAAGGAATCAGCTTTCTGGCAAAAAAGTCTATGAACATTTCAAACGACACCCCGTAGAATATGGTGTTTTGCATGGAGCTCTTCTGTCAAGGTCATTAGCAATTGAATATATTAAAAGTGGACTGCTTATGAAATGGAGAGTTTTGTTTCCTGTCCGCCCACCTGTGGGTACAGTGTGGGTTCTGTAACTGTAAAAGGTCTCAGGAGGGTTATGAAAACAGAGAATATGGAAAATATATAAAGAAATAAAGAAGGAAGCCTGCATATACCACGCAGTTTCTTACATGTAAAGCTGGCTGTAGCTGTGTGTTTACCACTAAATTAACCTCAAAAGCTGGCCCTGACAGCAGAATGTCCATGGTGATTGTTTTTGTTGGCCTTTGGCTTCAAAATTAACTCATCGATCTAACATGAGTCTCTGTGCTCAGAATACCGGTCTGGTAATGTTTTTTTACTTTTTCATGCAATCATGGAAAAAATATGTTTCTGCTCGAAGCAGTTGTCAAACAAGCTTCTTTCATCGACAATCAGACACAGGGCAGCTGAGTAAGGCTGTTTAGTCTAGAATAAATACTCATGAGATTACAAGGTCGCTGTAGGAAATGTAATTATACCATTTATTCCAGAATAGTCTTTCTGTAGCATGGGCTTGCCGAATACTAAATCATACATTCATTAAAATACTTACAATATGAAGAGGGGAAAAAAAAAATATCAGAGCCTTAACGGAATGGAGATTTGTCTGCAAACTGTGCTACAGGATCAAGCAGTAAATATTTAAAAATCAGGATGGTAACACTGGCTTTATTATTGAGAGTTTGTAGGAGGCAAACCCTGAGTTGTCTCTGCAGGTTTGGAGGCAGTGCTGCTAAGTGGGCAGCTGAAAGGTGTCAGGCAAAGCTGTCTGCTGATGGATTATAATGTGTCAGGAGGCATCCAGCAATTGTGTGGGCCAAATGCCCTATTTTCTGTGCTCTTTGTGTCTCAGCAAATCAAAGCCTTGTTACTACCAGCCACTTAAAAAGACCTGATTGTCTGTGGCAGTTCTTATCTGTTATTGAAAGCCCTTCTTTGCTTTCATCCTTCCCTCCATCCCCTGCATTGATATTGCTGTTGAAGTCTGGTTCTCTTGTGACTCTGTATGTCCACAGGCTTTCCTCCTTAGCTTTTGGTAGAAGTTAAATTTTAGGACTTCTGTTGCATCTCTGAAATGATGTGGTAAATTTGAGATCAGTAGTTTTTATGCTAAGTATTCTCCTTTTCTTTACATTTTTCCTTCCTTGCTTCTCCTGCACTCCATCATGTTGCCCTTTTTGAGTCTTTCTCTGGCTCCTTAGCCAGATGGATAATTGCACTGGGAATTGTGTGGTTGCCACAAGAAAAACAATATGTTTTACACATGCGGGAGAGATCTGTCCTGATTATCTCTCACTTCCAACAGCAGGGCCTCAGTGTCCTCCAGTTTTTGTAGTTCTTCCTGTGACAGAGCCCCAGATGCTTTCTTTGAGCCCAGTGTTATAGTACAGAGGCAGGAACACAGTGATGGGGAGCAAAGCCTGTCTGATGGAGCGTGTGGGAGCTCATGGAAATCCATTGCTGAGCTCCTCCTCTTCATCAGCATCTGCTCCTGCTCTGTGCTTGGCTGTCAGGAGAGATGGCACAGCAAGGACTTGCTCTGGGGCAGTCTAAGAAAACCCTGGGATTTTCTTCTGAAGGTTTATTTGGATGCAATAATCTTAAATTATTTAGTCTCAGATATACTTGAAGTAGAAAGGTAATGAGCATCCTATTTGAATTTGCCTGCTGAAGCATTTGTAAAAAATCATTGCAATAAAAATTTGGAAAGGAGGAGAGAGAGGCTTCCTAAGCCCTTCAACACTGCTGTTTAAGAAGGGGGGGTTATGTTAAATGAAAATATTTAGCCAGAGACAGCCAGCAAAATAGACTCATAAAGAGGAAAATAAACTCAGAAATGATGCATCATCTTGACTCTGACACTGATAAATACACTTGTAAAGCAGCATTCTGAATGAAAATTTTGTTCAGGTATCAAATAGCTGAAAAGGTGAGTTATTACTTTCCTTACATGGCAGAGGGAAGCATGAGGTGTTGAAGCTTTCTGCAGCTTTTGAAGCAGTAGTTTGTGATTCTTTAAACCCCTTCAGATGGCTTTTTTGAAGGACTCTCTAATGCTTAAAGCTTCTCCAAAGAGTGCTTAGTGGTAGCAATGAAGGATCTCTTCCTGAAGGAGCAGGTCAGTTGCCAAAGTCAGTAATTCCAGTGATAAATTTCATCCTATATATGCAACTGCTCTTAATCCTGATAATGATGGATGACAAGATTTTTAAGGTTGGGCTGGCAGTCTCTGTTTTCTTATTTTGATACTGATCCTGTAGGCCCTCAGATTAGATCATGCTGGAGGGAAAAGTGGAGCCAGAGAACTTTTCCTAAGAGTTAATGATATCCCATCGCAAGTGTGTTCTTCTTTATTTTTCCTCATTTCCTTAAAAAACACCCCAAAACATCCAAGTCTTCCACACCCATAAGAATTGGGATTTCTGGCTCCTTCCATTCCAGCAGTTTGTGCATCTGTCCCCAATGGTTGTCACACTTGCTGGAACAGCAGAGATTTTCAGGATAACTGAGATCAGAGCTGCTGCATGGGAGGGAATGGTTGGACAAAGAGGGGGGACCCTAAAAGTACCTTGACTGAAGCTCTTTGGATTTTTGAAATTGGAAGATGACCAAGGACAGGTTAAAGGTTGTTATCTCAGGTGCCTTTTGAAGTTAGAGACTTCATGTTGGGTCAAGGGGGCAAAATACATAATATGGCTTTCCTATCATGCATTATAGCTGTTTCTGTGTTTTTGTTTTGTTTTGTGTTTTTTTTTTTTTTTTTTTTTTTTTGTGTGTGTGTGTTAGTGGTGCTGCTTAGAGGGGATTGAGGAATTAAAATGGTTGGCTGGAGATTATATACACACATTTAGGAACCAATTTCATGGCTTTGGTTTTAAAGCCTTGCTTGTAGTTATTTGAAAACTGCTCTAGGTAAACAAGACATGCAGTGCCGGGCTTCCAGAAAGAATTGAGTTGTTCACTTCTCCCTCTTCCAAATTGAAGCATTTGAGTTAGGCTGTGTTTCTAATAACAAAACAGAGGTTTGAACATAATGGGACTTCACAGCTGAACTATTGCTCAGGCTTGGAGGTAACACCACCATATTTTTGTTTCTTTAACTGGTATTAAATGTAAAAACATAAATCCCTTTCAGTGGGAGAGGAGAAGGGGAGATGGTTTTCATTTGGCATAATTTCCTGTGAGACGTGGTTCTAAACAAGGCCCATATTTACACAAGACAATACAGTTTTACATGTTCTGGTATATCCAGCACGTTTTAAAATTGTTTAGCCAGACCCAGGTATTAAATACCTTCACAATAAATGTGTTTAATAAAAGTAGATGAAGTTTGAAATAATTTTTTAATAATTTTACAGTAGAAACACCAGTTAAATCAACCCCACTGCAGTAATAAATGTCACAAAATCAATTAATTATAGTTGCTTGCCACTGCAAAATCAATTGTGTAACTGTTCTTCTAAAACTGACTTTTACATTACTAAATCCTAAACACTACACTTCTGTAACTTGTCAGAATCAGGTTTTGGTTAATAGATATTTTCAGTGATGTAATGGGAACTTCTGGCATGGAGTCAGAATATAATGGACTGTGATTAATGTTTTAATAAGCACTTTTCTTCTACTTATGATGCAGCAGTGAAATGGTTTCCTGCTTAGATTGATAGAAAAGCAGGTGTGCGTACATACTTTATTCTTTCAGTAAGAATAAGTTTCCCAATGCTTCTGCTTGAAAACATTTAATATTTTTCCTTGAGTCAAACACTGCTGATCTGGGGGTTTCACTTTGTTTGCTTTAAATCCAGCTATTGCTGATATTTGTCAGCTGAAAGTGGAGGGTGCCATGGAAACCTATTCAGTACTTGAAGTAATTGCTTTATAAAAAAGGAAACTCATTAGTTTAAAAAATAGTTTTGATATATTGACATTTTCTTCAGTGGAAGGATTTGTTTAAAATAGTGTTGGAGTAATTTGAAAGTGTGCAAGAACACATACAGTGTTGAAAATATTAGCAGGTTAGATTTATTATGGAGGTTGATGTAATACACTTGCTACATCATGCTTGGTTACTTTTGTCCTGGAAGTAGTTGTGTTATTCTGTATTTTAAATATTTCTTTTTTTAGGAAAAAAAAAATTGATAAATAAGAAAGTATTTTAGTCACTGCTTTTAATGACCTATCAATCCAGATCTTTTACAGGTATAGCTTTTTTTTTTGCTTAGAGCTCAAGTCAGGTCTTGTCCTGTTGGTGTTTCTTCTAAGATGATGCTAAAGGTGAGCAAATTCTTCAGGGTCTTTGACATCCTAATGACATCTGGTGATGGTTTTGCACTTGGTCTCCACTATTCCTCTGCAGAGGAATAGATATACACACATAGAAAAATTATATATATATATATAACCACAGATCATGAGGACTGTCTTCTGAGGAAAACAAAGTCATCTTTCTTTCCTTCTCCTCTGTCCTGGTAGACTTGATAGGAACAGTGCATATACCTGTGATGAGGAGAGAGAAGAGGGTGAAACCTGTAGAAAGAGAGGTCCCATGTCTTGCTGGCATCATTCCCCTAGCCTGGATTGCAGGTCCCTATGCTCTCCACCTCTGAAAGCTGGGTGAGTCTTTCTGGAAGGATGGAAAAGGTGCTGAGGTCCTGGCTCCAGTGCAGGCGCTTTTCTCCCATCTCCGGACTCCTGTCGCCGTTAATTGAGATTCAAGATAATAGATTCTCCATCCCTTTGTTCTTTCCCCTAAACCTGGAATATTACTGACTCCTCTGTTCTCAGAAGCATCGACCCATGCTTTAATTTTTCCATCAACTTTGGAAAAAATGCAGATATCAGCATACTTGTGTTTTTAATATTTATTGAGAATTTACCAAGCAGCCTCTCTACCTTGGGTTTGTGCCAGCTCTCTCTACTGGGGTAGTGTCTGCCTTGCACAGAGGTTACTTATGGTTTCCTTTATTTGCTACTGCTGCATTTGTCTAGTTCTCCCTTAAAAAGATGCAGGAGGTGAGTGCTGGCTGCTATCTTTATTTTCTGACTCTCTTCCAGAGTTCATGAGGAAATGCTCCTGAATAAAGCCAAAAAAATTCTACACCTCTTCTCCCCTTCCTGTCATTAGAAGGTTCTCTCTCTCTTCCCCCTCTTTTTACATTTAGGCCCTGATGGATTGGGCAGACTTCTTGCTCTGTGGTCGTTGATTCTACTAATTGTCAAAAGCTATTCCAGAAATGAGAGCGAAGAGATTTTGCACTCTGAGGCCATCTCAAAACTTGGAAGCATAAAGGCTCTGCTGTTCCAGACTCTCTTCAGCACACAGTTAATTTTGGAATGAAAAGTCCCACAGATATAGAGTCTGCAAACAATCTGAAATAAGGAAACAATATCTTGCCTTTTTATTTTTTCCCTTGTTCCATGATGTAGGTGCATCCTGCTCTTTTTCTCCCCAGAAGCAAGGCAAGTATTGTTCTGAAGGTGTGAATGCAATGGGCAGTTTGCTTTCAGGAGTCTGCTGTGACTGAGCAGTCCCTTGCCTTGAGCAGTTTGGGCCATAGGATCCTTCTTGATCTTTTGGCTTTTGTCTAAGAACAGTCACTGAAGTTGTTATTTTTGTATTTTGCATTTATTACCTCTCTCTTTTCTGCTCACCCGGAAGATTTTTTAGTTCTGCTGTATTTACTCAATTTATCCAGGCCTTGGAAAAGCTTTGAGTAGGAGAAGAACACACAAAATTGGAGTTGCCCAGTTCTACAAACATCTGAGCAATTAACAGTGTGGTAACAGACCCTGGAGGTGACAGCAAGGACAGCTCAGTGCAGCTCCTTCCTCACCATTTTCACCAGTTCTCACAGTTAACACCTCCAGACTCCTTCCCTGCTTTCTCCAAAGAGCTGTAGGAAGTTCATATGTTGCTTGACTTGTTTCTGGCTCTGGTGTCAAAACACTAATCTGAAAAACTCCCATTGAACTTGTTTGGGTGCTGAGCATGGTAGGTTTAAAAATAAATAAAAGCTCCCCACAGGTCCAGTTCTGCTCCCAGACCTGGCAGAGGAATTTGTAGTGGCTTCAGTGGGACCAGGATTATACCTTACAGAAGTGCCTTTAATGTTCCTGCCCTTGGGCACTCTGGGTAGATACTTTCTTTTGCAACACAGAGGATGAACTGTGTGTGCTCCCAGACTCTTCCACATAATTGAGGAGTGTGCTCACATGGCAAATGGAGCAAAGGAATGCAGCTACCTGTCGGACAGAGGGTGGGCAGTGGAGCCTGGTGCTGGTGCTCTTCATCCCCGAGTTCACAGATATTTGGCTTTTCTGGGAGCTGTTGGCTGCTGGTTGATTTTCCTGTATTTCAAAACAAATGCTGAAAACTTGCCTGGAGCTCTCTGCTCAGATCAGCTGCCCATATGTACTACAGCAGCAGGTTTTACAGGCTGTCTGCCCTGGGAATTGAAAACCAGAAAAAGAAAAGAAAATCAATGTATTTCCTTTTAATGCTATTTTTGTCTCCTTAGAAAAAGACTATGAATGGGGCTAGCCAATAGATGAGATTTCAATGCTCGTGTATGGCTCCATTTCATGCCTTCCTCATGCACATGTGCATTGTTTCTTTTTGTTTTTCTTCTTTCTCCCATTGGTGCTTTGGTTCATTACATGAAAAATGGAAATATCTGATTTATAATATCAGCATTAGGTTCTGGGAAGTACTTGCTACTTGCAGTAGAGAGAAACACAAAAACAGAGGTGTCTGGGTGAAGGTGGTACTACAGGCTCCTGGTGTGTGCAAAGAGCAGTGCATCCTCTATTTTGGGCTTTAAAGGATGTTATTTGCAACAAATCCCAGGGTTTTTGTCGACTCATGACTTATATTTTGGTTTTATTCAGCATTTTTTTTGTCCTTTGAGGGCTCCAGCAGCTGAAACAGCATCGTCTTACCACATGGCAGTTTCAGCTGAGCCTGGTGTTTGAAATGGCAACACTGCTAAATGTTTGTGACTTGTTTTTAGAACACCATTTCAGCTGCCAGTTTCCTTGAGAAAGCAAAAACAATATGAAAAGCAAGAAATACAAATAAAGTAGAGGCTTTAAAATACTTCTGATGTACAAAAAAACCCACCCAAACCAAAAAAACTAAACACAAAACATGCAGAAGACATGCTAAATTTTTCAGAATTTCTTGAATATGAAAAACACATCTAAATAAGCATGTATGTTCCTGGATTCCCTTCACCTTTTCTCTAACTTATGATTGATTAAATTCTTTCTTAATGAGCTGTTTCCAAACATTTTGCTTTTCCTTTGATAAAAGGCTTGGGTGCTCCCAAAAGGATAGCTGCCACATGGTGAGGGTAGATATAGGGGAGGATGAGAGTTCCCCAAAACTCTTCTTCCTGACAAAGTGGTGAAGAAACTGCAGTGGTACCATGAATTTTTTCAGGGAGAGGGTAGGATTTAGGGTGCCAGGAATAACTGCTTTGAGGGGATAATCTGTGTGCCCAGGAAAGCTGTTTCTTCTGCTGGAATTATTTTATTAATACCTATCTTTGTGCATGGCTATGTGTGTTTGCAGATATTGTTGTGGATCATTTTACATTTACAGTGATAACTCCTTGGAGTTACTGCTGTTGTATTATTAGGTGTTCTGTATGTCTGCAGTACAGTGAGTTTTTCAGTAAGTACAGCTGAAGCTCAGTGTTTTGCCCCAGAAAAGAGAAGGTAACACTCAGAGCTCACTGCAGGAAAAACAGGGTGAATTCTGAATTCCTCTACTTTGATACTATTTTGTGTCTGTATCCACCTCCTTACCTCCAGGAGAAACCAGAGCCCAGGTTTTGTAAGTCAGGCACCATTTTCTGTGTTGTTTCCAGGATTAATTAATTTGTGGTGCTGTGTTTGTGTGACCTGTTCTTAGCTCCTGCCTGTGTGACCTTTGCTATTAAGCTGTCTCTAACTGGAAAAAGTCCATATTAGTAAGTGCTACGCAGATTAATTTGAATAATTTATCCATTTCCTGAGCCCCCTTAAATTTTTTGACAGATGTACATTCTGCAATGGGCGACTTTTATATTTTCTTTCAAATGGTAGATGAAAGTTGTTGAGTATCACTAGGATAAAATGAGATCCCTGAAGGGAAAATACCTCTTTGGATGATGAATCCCCATTTACACTTACTTCTTAAGAACTATCAGTGTAAATAATGCTTTTGTTTGTTTGTTTGGGTTTTTTGTTTGTTTTTTTTTCTGCATATGGTACTTAAAAAAATTAATTACTGCCTGCTTTTTTTATAAAGCTAAAGGTAAGCTTGCGTTTTTCATTGGGTGTGTCACTGAGGGGTGTGTTAATTCTCGGGGTGAAGAAATTTGAGATCAATATTGCTTCAATCCATAGGTCAGTGTAGGATATTTTCAGTGGCAGTCTATTAAATGGACAGGACATACAGTGGAAAGTTTTGTACTCCAGGGGGTTGAGGGATAATAGTTCTGATGCAGAAGGGAAGCTAAATCAGAAAGATGACACACACGACTCCTCTGGAAATATTAACAGATCATTTTCCTTAAAAAACCTGAATGTTTTCTGTACAGAAAATGAGGAGTTTGCATTGATACAGATTTAACCTCCATAAAGAGTTACAGGAAAATCCTGCAAAATTCAAGGTAAAGTTTGTGTGGCTTTTATATTTGAGATGGCTTTTAGGGCAGCCTAGGCTCACGTGTGCTCCAGCCTGTGCTGGAGTAGCACAGAGGTGGTCTGGGAAGAGCCAGCTCTGCTTCCCCTGTGGTGTGTGCTCTTCCATGGCTCCAACTGGTAGAACCTTTGTAGTACAAGAAGTTCTCACTCACAAAGGGCATCAGGTTAGCCTTTAGTAGATTTATGTGCCATAATATTATTTAAGCCTTTGAAAACCTGCCCAGCGCTGCGAGGCAGATAATGCAGTACTTGTATGGGGCTACTTCAAAGTGAGCTCCATGGAGTGCTGGCCCTGCTGCTGAGAGATCAATACAGTCCTGTGCTCTCCCCCTTCAATCACATCAACAGCCTGTCAGAGGTGATGCACTGCTCCACCAGCTCAATACAAACAGCAGCTTGATTCTGGTAGGAAAGAGATTTTATTGGACCAAACCCCTTTTCTCAACAGAGTGTTTGGTGTTTTACTTCAGAATAGGTCTGTGCCTGAACTGAAGTGACATTTTCTTCTGTGATGTCCTCTTCATTGCTGCTCAGGGACATAAAATCTGTGGAGTGTAAGTCCACAGAGACCTCGATGTTTTTTCTCAGTTATGCATCCAGTGAGTGCTCCCAGTCCCTGGCTGCCACCTGGGAGAGCTGCATTACTGGTCTGGCTGCTTTTAAGAGCTGATTACGAGGAAAGGCATTTTAGTAGAGAAGTGCTTTCATTCCTGCATTACCCACCATGCTGCTTTGTGTTCATGTTTTAACTGGAGAACTGCATTAAGCATGTTGTGTGTGTTACCCATCTCTCCTCTGCTGCCTTTAATTACAAGGTTTATACATTGATGTACAGCAAATATTAAATTGGAGCTAATGGGAGGTGGGTTTGGGCCCGAGCTCTAGTGCTTATACAATGTGATGAGATCTGGCAATTGACTTATGATGCCAAAGAGTGGCATGACGTGCAATCTAGTGGCATCACATTGAGTGGTGTTTCACATTGCACTAATATTTTATGTAGCCTTAAGATAAAAAGCTTGGTTATAACACTCAATGCATAAACATGCATATACCTGTTTATGGCTGTATGTTAAAGCAGTGGCCCACACTGTTTTTTAGATTTCTTGTTGCAGCAAGGAGCTTATATATCTTAATAGCACAAGAAATTAAGCAATTAAGAGAACAGAGCAGGAAAAATACCTCTTTAATTTTCTACAGATGTTTCTGGTGACTGAAGACTAAAGGAGTTTCATAATGAAATAGCAAATTGCCTGAAAGAGGTTAAACTTCAGTACAAAGTTAAGCTGTATTTTAATATTCCAGGGGAGTGTATACTAATAGAATAATCACTCACCTCTTGTCTTGCATCTTTTGAAATGACATAGCCATGGAACTTCCCTTTAAAGCACAGTAATTTCTATATAAGCTGTTTGATCTATCAAATAGGTGTAGGAGCTTGTGTCAGACTTGAAGAAGGGAGCAGATTCGGCTCTGACAGATGATACAAACACAGTCAAGTTAATTGACTTTGCCAGGGGAGAAAATTCTTCCTCCCAATTATGTCAAATGCCAGATAACTTTCCAGAGGTGTGGAGAGAAACATGCCTAAAGGACAATATTGACACTGCTTTTCTAGTAGGTGCTTGTTCTGCTATATTTTTAACTTTATTACTTAAGCTTTCAAGGATAAAACAATAAAATCGACTAGCTCAACTACCTCTTTGAGGATTCTCAGACCTCATAAATCCATTGCCCCTCTGTGGTCCTCAGGGTTTTCTGCCTGGTTTTATGAAGATAAAAACTTTCAGGAGACTCTGTGAAGCAGGGAAGCCCCAAGCTTCTTACTTTTTTGCCAGTGTTAGGTGTTCTGCTTTTTTGGCTTCTTATTTAATTTAAACTTTGTCAGAGTCAACAGGTTTCTGTCACATTCTAAGATTTTAGTATTTGGAAGGCAAAGGAGAGGACTGGGCTTTTGACTTTGTTTGCTGGTCCCATGTCAGACCTATAGCCTGTCTCATATATGAACCTCTGCAGTTTTGTGTTCCAGCACCACATGATTCTTTTACAGAAATTTCCTGTCAGTGGAGAAGGAGCCAGTGAGGCTGTCATGGTAGGGGTTATTGCTTGGAGAAATAAAACTCCCCTTCTCCACTCTGACACCTTTTCCCCTCTCAGCCCCGTTTTTGTTTTCAGTTCATGGGTTTTTCCACTGCAACTCGTGATAAGTGTTACTGCCAAGAGATGATAAATAAAATAAATCATAAAAAGGGATTGATGTAGGCAACTTTTTATTCTCTGTCACCTTCTTGTGAGGTTGTGATGGACAGCACAGCACTGGTGAGCAGGTCATGCACAACCCTTCAGTTTTGTTTCACAATGAAGGTAGAATTAGTTCAAATGTCCTTTTCTTTTGTGGCCCAAATCTACTCTATATAACTGACCTTGTTCAGTAACTCTTACAGCTTTTTCAAGAATATGTTGGTAAATCTGACAGTATTTACATTTTATGTGGTTGGGTTTTTTGGTTGTTTATTTCTGGGTTTTGCCTTATAAAAGTGCCTAGGAACATAACTGCAAGTCCATCCCTAGACACTGTACAACAGGTGAGAGTTGTGTGGAGCAGTCCATACCTCAACTGGAGGATGCCATCTTTAAAAGAAAAAAAGTTAAATCCTTGACAGTAAACTATCTCCCTTTTATTCCTCCTGCACTTGACTCTCTTCCTGCTAAATGTGGCAATACTGTCAAAACTTCTCATTCTTTTGGCTTCTCCCTGTCAGTATAAGTGTTCCAGACCTTTCAGTAGCCAAGAAATCCATTCTGTTTGTGGGTTCCAAATTTTTACTCATCCTTGCATCTGGTTTTGTTGCCTTAAACGCCAGATACTTTCAGATTGACACAATATTGATCACAGTTGCATTTGGTTAAATTTGAGGTTAGTTTACATGAGTCACTGATGAAATTGCATGTGACACTTTTTTGGACATCAGGAATTCATTATCTTTAAAATTATTTTTGAGAAACTTTATTCAGCCACTAAATACACTTTTATTAAAACAAGCCCTTACTATGCATAAGTGAGATTTGGAATCATGGTGTTTGTTTTTTCACATTTCTTGGAGTATGCTTTCAGTTTAGCTAAACTAAACACCATTCTATTTAGGGCATAATTTTAAGAATATTTTTGTAATTCTGGCAGCAAATGCTGTGACATTATAATTATGCCATAAGCATTCAATGTTTATCCATCATAAACTGGCTGTAATCCCAGTTCTGGAAAACAGCTTTCTTGTTGCTCTGGATTCTTCAAGTGAAGGGGCATTTTTGTCTGAAGAAATGATTTTATTAAGGAAATCCACCATTTGGGTTAGTTACATACTAAAGCAACTCAAAAAGAGAAATCTCTCTCCCCTTCTAAAGTCATAAATGATTTTTGAAGTTTTCTTGAAGGAAGTTCACTTTTAAGGACCAGTTGAACCAGCAGATACTGTTCAGAAACAGATCTTGCATTTATTAAAATATTTCACTCATTTGAACACCTACATTTAAAAAGGGAACTGGTTAAACCAATGCAATCTAAACTTGTTAACATACCTTTTAATTTGTGGGTTTGAAAGCCAAGCAGGATGCTGTGGTTCCCCCCAGGAGTCGATCCTGGGAGCAGCACCCTGTTCTTTCCTGGCTGGCTGGGGAAGGAGTGCTCCCTCAGCAGCTTTGCAGGTGATGCCAAGCCCAGAGCTCGTGCACCAGATGGTTGTGCTGCCCTTCAGAGGGACCTCGAGGCTGCAGAAACGGTGTCACAGCAGAATAAGAGAAATGCAGGGTGCTGCACCTGGGCTGGGATCACCCCGTGAGCCAGCACGGGCTGGGGGTGACCTGCTGGGAAAGCAGCTCCATGGAGAAGGGCCTGGAGCACCCCATGGTGACCAGGAGCCAGCAGCCTGTCCTTGTGGGGGAGAAAAGCCACCAGCCCCCTGGGCTGTGCCAGGCAGTGTCACCAGGAGGTCAGGGAGCTGGTGATGCTTCCCCTCTGCTCAGCACTGGTGAGGGACACATCTGAAATGCTGGGTCCTGTCCTGGCATCCCTGGTGCCTGACATGGGTGTGCTGGAGCACGTAGGGATTGGTGATGCCTCAGGTTTTAACTTTTCTATTTTTCAGATTCTGTACTACTTCAGTGTGTGGGTCTGGGTTTCATATTAGTATGAAATTCTAATTTCTCTTCACAGAGTAGGGAGACAATTCCTTCTCTAGCTAGGGACCAAGGACAAATGATCCAAATCTCAGGCCCAAGAACATAAAAAACAGTAGACTGAAGAGAGAAAAACAAGAAGGATGTGGCTTCATAATCTAAAGCTGTAATTGGACAATTAACTCCAATATGCAAATGGATCAGAACTGAGAAAAGTGAGAGGTCTTCTGACTTTCACTTCTGACTCATCCATTTTGTGACCATTTTGGGTTCAGCTGGGGTGTAGCCCTGGCTGGGCTCTTGTGCTTCCCAAGGTGGATCCATTGAGGCCTCCTATTAAATCCCTACTTTATTCTTTAACTCTGTCCAGCCTTTGCTCTAGGTCAGCCTTTACAAGGCATCAGTTCAGTATCTGTCGTGTGAGGTGAAACTGAGGGAACCTTCAATCTGGAGAAGAAAAGGCTTGGAAGGACTTTGTTTATGTGTGTGAATACCTGATGGGGGGCAGGGAGTGAAGGGGACAGAGCCAGGCACTCCTCAGTGAACCCAGTGAGAGGACAAGGTGTCATGGACACAAATGGAAATCCATGGAATTCCACTGGAATGCATTTGTCGCAAGGGAGGTCGAACATTGGGATAGGTTATCCAGGTAGTTTGTGGAGTGTTCCTCCTTGGAGATCCTAAAACTTGGCTGGATACAGCCCTGAGCAACCTGCTTGAGCTGACCCTGCTGAGGCTCCCCATGTCCCTTCCAGCCTTAACCTTCTCAGTGTCACTCTCCTGCTCTGATTGCACAGTGTGGTGAGAAAATTTCACCAATTAATCTCAGCAACAAGATATGTAAAACTATTTTAAAATAAAGATATTTTAAAATGAAGACATTATTTATTTCAAATTGATGACTTCTAGAGCAGAATCCACTAGGAAGTGTCTTTTTTGTCTGCAGGCTGCCTTTGTTATCTTAGTTTGTTTTTCCAGAGGTCTTAGAGGTTGCTTCACCAGTTTCTAAAGTGGAGTGTTGGATGCTGAAGCTGGAGTTGCCATCAGGTGTGGGCTTGGTAGCATGAAATCAATGGAGCTGCATTGGTGTGAGACATGATGAGTGGTACAGCTGTGTCACCCTGAGATTTCAGAGGTGATTGAGAGTGTTAAACTGCCTTCCTGTTCCTCTATATCCCTGTCAATTTTGTACTTTCACCACTGAGTTTAAACTCTCCAGGAAAAAACAAATCCTGAAGTACAAAGGTACATCTGCTCATAAAAGAGGAGCAAATTGTCAGTGTCCTGCTGGTCCCACTGGAATAGTCAGGCTGCCATGCACTCCCTTTTCTCCTCCTGGAGAGGGGGGCTGGGGTGGAGGGGGTGTGAGTCTCACCCAGTCCAGCTTTGCTGAGCTGTACTGTTAAACACCTTTCTCTAGCTCTTACTCAGGGTATGATACTGAGCTTGGGTAATGCCAACCAGATAAAAATTCAATTGTCTGTAGCAAACGCAGCAAATGGCATCACTTTGTTGTAGCAAAGAGCAAAGTGTTTGTCGTGCCTTTGATCTCTAAAGTGCTCTGATGTGGTGAGGTCATGTTGAGGAAGCACTAACAGGCCTTTCCTTGAATTTTGTATTTAACTTGATGTAAAAGGAAGAAGGGAAAATTGAATTGAATGTGTGCTTATTGTGATAATTAATTTCAGTCAACAATTAGCTTGCTTTTCAAAGCTCCTGCACGGTACTTGGTATTGGAATGGGACATTGGCAAATGACTTTATTAGTTTTCATTGAAAATTAATATGTCTGTCAGCTTTTCAGTGCAGGGTTCATTTTGCTCTTCAGATCGGTAAGACTGCTAGCTTCCCTTTCAAAACTAATTTTCTTTATTGGTATATTTGCTTATGTGTCTTTAATCCTTCCAGTTAGTGCTTTAGAAGATGTGGGAAGGAGAAGAATACTTGGTCCCTGAAGGTTGCTGTGAGCCAGGCACTGCTCGTATGAATGAAATATTTTCATACAGCATAAAACTTTATCTCAAAGAAAGTCTTGAGAAGTTAAAATAATGGTAAATGTTCTCTAGACTAACTCTTGCAAGGCCTAAATAGCCTGGCCTTGCTCCAGGAAGGCACTTAACAATGTGCTTAACTTTAAGCGCATTGAATATTCTTCCTGGCATGAGTGAAAAATCAATGAGGCTGCTCACATGCTTAAAATAAGACATGTGCTTAAGTGTCTTTCTGGACCTCAGCCAGAGCATTCAGCCTGTGAGATGAGCTGAATTCTAACTGTGGGCAAAAGCCAGTAGTGTTTCATTTTGCTTGTCTTGTGCCTTTCTGAAGAATGCATTGATATTGTCTGTGTTTATTTTAATTGGCCTCCATTTCCCATCTAAGCCCTACCAACTCCAAGGCTCTGGGAGTAAAATAGATGTGCAACTTAGGGCTGTCAAACAGCTTGTCAGGGGTAGTACTTAGACTGTATATATTGCTCTAGAGCAGGAACTGAACTTCAGAAAAGCTGGGAAAAGATGAGGTGAAACATGATTGTTTTCTTTGGTAGCAAAGGTTTTAATATGGAGAGAAAATGAAGAGGAGAGAAGAGAAGGGCTGGTGACACGTAGCACCTTTTCAGTTAACATAGTTGCTTCTTAGGAAACATTAAAGAATGCAGACAGATGCATTAATAATCTGCTGGCAGTGGCTGTGGCATTGGCAAATCAGCTTTCCTACCTGCTATTGATTTTTCTGACTCTCAGGCAGCAATTTGCAATGGGTGGTGTGATCTCTTACCCTCAAAATGGGCAGGGAGAGGAGTTGTCACAGCCAAAATAATTTTTACTTTCTAACCAACCCCTCCTGTTTCTTCAACAGCATCTTTTCCTGCTTAGATGACAATTTCCACTGCTGACAACTGTGAATGATAAAATATTCTATATTTAAACACAAACAGCCTCCATGGCTAGAGGTACAAAATAACCCTCCACGATGCACTGAGCTCTGTGCTGGCACCAGCCACCCCTGGGGAAGCACCCCTCAAGTGCTGTAAGTCTGGGGTGTTACTGCTTGGCAAGTGGAAAAGCAGTGCAGCCATGGGCATCTCAGAGAAATCTTTGCTGTCAATTCAAACTTACACATCTAAGGAAGCAAAAATGTCATTCTCCCCCTGCTGCTTTTTGGTTTTCAGCATTTAGACAGTACTTGGCTTTTGCTTTCCCTCTTTTGTGTATTTACAGCTTCCTTCTAACATCACCAGGGCAGGGACACCTCTTTGTTTCCCTATGGATTTGATTTATAGAGGATGAGAGAGAAACTTAGAGCAGTTGGAAAGAGAGTGGCCAGAATAAAGGAAAATGGAGCATAGGTGTTTTTTAAAGGGTTAAATATGTAAAACTAGAAACAAGCAGTTGAATTTTGCATTTACTTATCAAAGTATTCCTGAAAATGCACCTCCATGAGGGAGCAGCTGACATTTTTAGGAGATCTTTCCCACATGGAGTCTTGAGCAGTTTTGAATGAGTTTGTTTGTAGGTTGTTGTTTTTCTTTCAGCTGCAGAAGTGTATTTGCAGAAATGTGTAGCACTCCAGGCTGGGTTTCAAGTTGCTTCAAGGTAACTCAAAGTGTATGTTTTTATTATGTACTTGTCCTAGTAGCCATTTACTTCTTTAAACAGTGAATTTCTTTTTAATTGCAAAAAATCTTAATAGAATCACCTGTCACACACAGAATTTCATCTGAATTGAGTAAGATGTGATTAAAGGTTCAGGTTTAGAGGGTGTATTCACATTCTGGGATAGCTTAAATGGTGAAATAAAGTGTACTAGGGATATCAAAGCCAGAGTTAGAACTGGAAAATGGGATCTTAGAATTGTTTTGCTTTCAACTGTTTTCCCCTTAGCTTTTCTAAAATCAAGCTCAAGTAGTTCTGTGAGTCTATCTGCAGGTGTCTTCAATGTGACAGAGCCTTCTGCCACCTAGTGTTACTGGGAGCTCTCCTCAGCTGGAAAATTTATTAAATGTGAATTTTTATTAGCAATTTTTTTATTAGCAATCCCCACTGGTTTCTGGCCACTTTCTTTGAATGTTTAAAAAGGCACTTTCTGCCTTTTCAAAGGCAGTTTCAGAATCAGTCAGTAGGCACAACTTCTTTGGAGACAGATTTTGGGGATGCAGTTTGCAAGTTGAGTGGTTAACAAATAATTCATGGAGAATGTCAGCAGTTGTGGATGTCACTGCTCTATAACAACTCTGTTGGTATTTTCTCTTCTAAGTGAAACTAAAGGGTTCTGCCTAACTCAGAACACTCCTGTTGGATATCTGTGCTTCTGCTGTTTCAGAATATTGGATTAGACTGAAAGCAATAGAAAATTAAAATTAATTCAACAGAAATCATATTAAAAATTATTCAATTTAGACACTTAACTCATTGTCTTTTTGAAGAGTAAAATGAAGATGATCTATCATCACTGCATTTTTCCCCTCTAGAAATTCTACCAGGGCACAATAGAGAAGGACAATAAAATCCAGAGAATTTTACCCAGATTTCACAACAGAATTGTTAAGCTGTTAAAACAAAAAAATAGCCTTAATGATGATTTATATTTAAGCCAAATAATAATAGCTGACAGATAGGAGGAAATTAGCTAGGATTGAAGGAGTGGCTTTTCCCCCTTCATTCCCCCATAAAAATATTTTCAGGAGAACAGGGCAAGTCTCCCCTCCTCCCCCACCTGTGGGAGCTGTGCCAGCCCCGTGCCAGAGTGGGGCTGTGCAGCTCCTTTGCTCTGGGGGTTTGGGAGCTGAGCCCAAAGGCTGCACCTGCCTGGGGCAGATGCTTCTCATCTTCAGCCATCCCTGGTGTTGAGGAGAAGCCTCTCTCCCAGCTCCTGCCCTCTTTGCTCCCTCCCACCTCTTCCAGCTCTTCCTGGGGAGCAAACGCCAGCCTGGCTGGGAGCTGTAAACCTGATCTCAGCATCAGCCTGAACTGCTGAGCTGAGCAGCAGCAGCCAGAACCTGAGGAGGCTGAGGAGCTCGTGCATTAGAGCACAAGTCAGCTGCAAGAGAAAGCCACCTGGTTTTCACCTTCTTTTGACCTGAACAATCTCATCTTCTTTAAATACTGCCATTCAAGCTGCATGATTTGCTTTCAACAATTGCACTTTCCACATCCTGCCTGAAGAAAATAACTTTGGGTTCTTCTTATCTGAAATGAATAAGTGAGAGTTCGTAGTTTTTCATTTGAGATAATTTTTAGGTTTGGCAGCTTACTTATCTGATCAGTATCAGCAGCTAAAAACCCTCTAGAAATTTTTGTGCTATTTTATTTTGAGTCATATTAAGCTGGAATTGCCATATGATGTGAATTCATTTCTACTCAGTCAGAACAGAGGATGCTGTGTCACAGTGAAAACAGAACTGACTTTCTGCCTGGGGAAACTATTTCAAAGCTGAGGTTATAACCACTTTCTCTGTGTTCATATGTTTTGTTTTTTTCTGTCAGCAGTGATCTGGGGACAAAAGCAAGTCCTTAAATACAAGAAAACCTTTAAAAGCATTCTGCCACTTCATTTTCCAGCCTTGGGCCTGAAATCCAGCACTCCTGGGGCTAAAATACCTCTTGTATGCTTGGAGCCATCCTGGACTCTGCAGATGTGTCCTGAGCTACTGGGTGGCATCCCTGTGTCCATGGCAGGGGGTTGGAACTGGATGATCTTTAATGTCTCTTCCATCCCAAATCATTCTGTGATTCTGTGATACAATCAGGGCTGTCCTTGTCTGTTGCCTCAGAACTGTGCATCAAAGAAAATGTGCTAAAAAGAGGGAGAAAAAAGTGTCTGTGCATCTCCAGCCTCCTTCTGTAGGTGTTCCTGACTGAGTGCTCTGTTCAGAAATGGTTCCCTTTGCCTACAGATGCATAATTTGCATGGAAGCTGGTGCTGGAGGAATCTCTTTCATGTAGCTCTCCCAAAGCCCCAGTTCATCAATATGGATCTCTGGCTGTGTGCTGGGGGTTTCATGGTGCTCAGTGGGGTGTGTGGAACACAGAAAAAAAGGGAGGAACAGGAGGGAATTTTTATCCTGAAAGAAGAGTTTGTGTGTCCAAAAGAACTGTCTTTCAGAATAAAAGCTGTGTTCTCCCTTCTTGCCTGCAGAAGGAAGTTGTATTCCCAGAGCCCAGCCCAGGGAAGAAAAGACACAGTGCTGTCTTTAGAACTGAACTTGCCCTATCCTTACATAAAAAAGATAAGTTTATGAAAACAGTCTTGACTTAGGCAGAAAGTTACAGAACAGTGGTTAACTTCCTCAGAGTTAGAATATATATTTAAACACATCCATGTTCTTCTTGTGCCCTTTAGGCCCTTGTGCCTAAAGACAGTGTGTGGGAGGAAGTGTGGAGTTGGAGGACAGAGGGAAAGATTAAGAATTCGGAGATCAGTCTATGCCAAAACATTTCCACAACACATTAAAAAGAGAGCTGCTTTGCAATTACAGCAATGGTGACTTAATGGTTGTTTTAGCCATTGAAAAGGAAAAAAAAAAATCCAATATCACAGCTGAGAAAAGGCCCTTGTGTTCAATGCCATTTTTACCGAGGTCAAGCAGAGCCTAATTTAGTCACAAACTAAATGCAGCTGCAGCTCTGCAGCACTGCCAGGTGCGATCCGTGGCAGCCCTGCAGCGCAGCCCTGCAGCGCTGTTGCTATCATGCTGACATGGTAGTGTGGAGGAAGGGTTTTAGAAAGGCCTTGGGAATGGTAAACTGAGGAAAAGATACATTTCTGTATGCCCCATTGTTTCGGGAAAGTTTCGCTTCAGCATTCCTCTGTAAACCCCCTTCTCCCCACCCCTGAGCAGTTCCCATTGGACCTGACCCCTGGGGTGGTTCTGATGTTCCCAAGCTGGACACTGTCTCTATTGTTTAGACCTTATCTCTTAATTTTGCTGTATAAAACTGTATCTGGGCATTAGCCCAGGGCCTTTGGTCCCTGCGAGCGTTCAGGCAATATAATCTCTCTGGACAACATACCATTGGTCTCTCTGGGTCTCTTTATCTTGATCCCTTGTGGTGACTGAGGCAACGCCGGAGCTCCACCGTGCCAACCCAGCCGCCGCCTGGTGAGCCCAGGGCAGCGGGACCACGGCAAACCCCGGTCCCCGGAGGGTCCCGGGGGGCCGGGGAGGACCGGGGGACAGCGGCGAGTGACCCCGAGAGCCGCAGAGCGCAGCCCCCAGCGCGGGCACCGCGGTGTCCTTGTGCTGCTCCAGCGCTTCGCTTGCAGTTGCTGGAGCCCTTTCTGTGGGGGCTGATTGATTTACTGGATCTGGAAGTGCAGAGCTGGAAACCCGAGCGAGGGGAATGCAGCGAGCGCGGGGCTGAGGCCGGGTGTTGAGAGGACAGACAGCTGGCGGGTGACCTCAGGAAAATGACAAATGGGGCACCAGGTGCCCCCCGCTCATCCCAGCCCCTCTGGAGTTACGGAAGTCGCTCGCTGAAGGAAGGCTTCCTGTGAGCAAGGCTTCTAGAAATAAACACTAACCTCTGGTCACAGCTAAGTGCATGGGGGTAAGGAATGCCAGCGGCTCTTTGGGAAGGAGTTGAAGCAGAAATGCTTGCAGTTTAAAGGGGAAAAAAAAAAGTAATCCAAATGGTAGTGCCTGTGTGTATTTTGGAGCTGGCAGGAATGTGTGGTGTGGAGATGCGTGGGTGAGCAACAAGAAGGAAACTGTTTATACAGCACAGTCAGTGATGGCTCTTCTCTGACACGTGTGGAGCCATCAATAATTAAATTATTTTACTGGGATGTGAGGAAACTCCCCAGCAATCAAAGAAAGAGAAGCCAGCATGGAATTTATATAAAATATCCTTTACAGAGCTAAAACACGTGACCAAAAAGAGCTTGCATAGCCTTTAGTTTTCCTTTGCTTGCGAAGGATCCGTGCAGGTTCTGCTTTCCATTTCCTATTTTTATTCTAAAATAGGTGGTCATGTGCTAAAATGAGAACTTCCAGATAATCCTTATCTTGAATCCTCCCTGCAAAGCACAGAAACCTGTAACTTTAAACCTGCTGAGGATATTCCTCCTTTCTCTAAGGGTTCTTCAGTGGGGTTGTAATGTACTTCCACAGCTTCAGGGCTGTTTGTTTTTCTTTTCAACTAAAAAAAACCCCAACAAAACAAGATGACCTCTATCATCACTTAACTTTTGAAACTGTGTTCAAGATTTCCCACATAAGCTTAGAATCACTGAGTGCTCCAAAGACAGGCATTAGCTGCTCTCTTGCACTGGTATTCATATTTTCTAAGGTTGGAATTGTTATGCCTCATCTGAATGATGCTGCCCGATCAAATGTTAAGAAAAGCTGATTAAATGTAGCATTTGGTTGTTATCAAAGGGAATATGCAGACACCCACTGTGAATTGTGGGCTCATATGAGGGGCAAAATGTGTTTCTCAAGCATGCAGTGGATTTATACATGGGAATTCTTGTTGAATGTGGATCTCTAGCTTGGATAACTCCTCAGTGAAAAGAGGAGGTTTATTTAACTTGTGAACACTTGTAATATCTCCAGGTGTAATTGGTTTTACAGTTCCTTTTGAAGATGGAAATAAGTCAGCTTGCACCATTTCAGGGGTTTATGTCCCATTTCAAAGTAATTTTTGTATCTACAGGCTACAGTGCTTTAAGCTGATCGTCTCAAAGTCTGTGGTCCATTGCACTTGGAGTTTATAGACTTTTTCTACATGAAATAATTGTATTGAGGTGGGGCCTTCTTGGGTAGAGCCCTGCAGTGGGACTGGAATTGTCCAAACCTCATTTTTTTGGCAGTGCCTGCAGGTCCTGTCCCAGGGCTGCATCCAGCCTGCAGCAGAGGAAATGTGCAAAATGCATATCAGGGCAGAGGAGTACAAAGGTTCCTTTATTCTATAAAACCTTTTTCATCATTAGTTTCCTGTCTTTACACTTTAAAACATCCACTTCTTTTAAAATTATATCAGTTTCTGGGAGGCGGAAGGCATTTCTCCTTTTCCTTTGATCTCAATTTCTCTGCAGCTTTTCATCTTACCTCAAGGCAACAGCACTGGCTTCTCAGTTACTCCAAAAGCAAATGTTTATGTGTTAAATAAATGCAAGTACCTGAGTCTGGTCTCAAATCTATTTAAAAACCAGGGCAGCAGTAGAATTGCAGGGCTGGGAAAATGCTGGAGAACCAGGTGCTCTCTAAAACTTTTCTTCCTTTAAAATTCCTTTTCTGCCAGGAGAAGAGCTGGGTTTTTTATGAGGAGCACTGAAGGTATATTTTGAGGTAGCTGTCATAAAGAGATTTCCCTCCATTCCACTCGCCAATGTATTAGCTTTTCAGTGGTAATGTTTGGTCTCTGGGTTCTGGATTTTGTCACAAAAAGAGGAAGTTTTTAGGGAAAGTCGTATGGGAAAATCTGATCTTGTTCTTTTCCCCCACTGAGGAAAGCTTCTGTGACTTTGGGTCTTTGCATTTAAAGGTTTTTGTACTCCAAGGTTCATGACTGCACTCACCAATTCAGAGATATCTGTAATAAACTCTCTGAGATGGGTCACTAGATATATCTTACAGGTCATCTATGGGTTTCAGCATTAACAGAGGAAACAGTTTATGTGAAACATCAAATTCAAGTGCTGTAGTTTTTACATTAAACCCTCAGAAATTCCTTTATTGGTCCCTGCAGCAGCTGGTGAGAGAGAGCTCTGAGCCCCAGGGTGCTGCTGGGTCACTGTTGCAGCAGGACACTGGTGGCTTTGGGTTTCCAGGATCCAAAAGATTTGCCCTTTATATAAAGGACATTGTAAGGGAGAAGAGAATGGGGGAAAAGAGGGGGAAATAACTCATCCCTGATTTTTACCTTTGGAGTCAGAACTGGCATTATCAGCAACAGCTGTTTCATAGCCAATATCACATTTTGGGGCTTTTTTTTTTTTTTTTGCCTCTTTCAGTGTCTGCTAGCAGAACTCTGTCCTGTTCCATCTTAGCTGAGATGTGCTGTGGCAGACCTGCTTTGTTTTAATTTTAAAGTACTTTTTTTCACCACACGCAGTTTACACAGACTCCTGCCCTGAGAAAATTCTGACAGTGTTTGAAACAAATTGCTGTTTAGAAAAAGCAGATGGAAGAGGTTAAAAAAGAATCACTAGGAGTCCTATATTTCTTCTATTGATTTTCTGGGCTGGGACATTTCCTGTCTTTTTTACTGGGAAAGTTTATTTCTGGTGGAACAGAGTTCTTCACTCAGAAAACCTAAAAGTTCTAGGAGCTTAAACTCTTAATTATGTTTTTTTCTTAATCCTCAACTGTAACAAAAAGAGATCCATTAGAGACAGAAGGCATCTGCTTTTGCAGAATTTATTGCAAGATGAAGGCATTAAATTTCCTTGCTGGAAATCAGAATTGTGATGAGTAAGCGATGGTTCTGCAGCAGGTTCCTGGGGCAGGGGTGAGTGAAATGGGCTGAGCAAGTTTGTGGCATGGAGAAGGATCTGGCATTCATCTGACACCTCAGAGAGAACTTTCTGCTCACTAAGCCCTCAGAAAGCAGCACAGGGTTATTTATAATAACAAAGCAGCCTGGCTTACTAAGCTGAATGTGCACAGCACTGCTGTGTGCAGGTGGGATTGCTGGGGCTGCAGCAGCAGTGTCTGTGCTGGATCACTTGTCTTTGGCAGGGATTTTTAGTGGCCAAAATTCTGTTGCTGTTTTTAGAGTGACTTTTCCGTGTACCCCTGCACTACGGGCTGTGTCCAGTCCATAAGGTGCCATAATCTGGGTGAAAATGTATTTTTTATCTCCTTCGTCATGCTTGGCCCTGTTTTGACATCCACACTGATTGCTGCAATTGTGTACAGAGAAGCACTGGAAAAAACCCCAAACAAATAACAGAACTCCTTCAGTGATTAGACAGATTAGATAGATTTTCTCCCATTTTGTCTGTGGGGTGTGGAGGATGGAGGAGAGGAGTGGCAGGTGCCCAGCTGCTGCCAGGGCTGGCAGTGTGACCTTGGGCAAGGAGGGATTGGTTGGGCTCATGAGGAGCCCCTGCTGAGCTCATGGCTGCACTGAGCTGGAATTCTGTGCCAGAACAGGCTGGAGTTCAGCAGGAACTTCTGATACCAAATAGTGTCTGCTAAAATGGATGAAAATCTGTTTGTTTGTTTTTTAAATTTGAGGATCAGGCTTGTAGCTACTCCCTGGAACGATGAATTGCTGTTCTGGGTTTGAGTACCAGCTTTGTGCCTTGTGTTTTTGCCCTGCCTTAGTCATATTAGTCTGAGAGAGGGAGAGCCACACCATATTTGAACAACACCAATGCATTTCCTGGGGCTATTTAATGGAGAACAGCAATGAGCTTGGTTCATTTTATAAACAAATTCTGTTTGGCTACACGGACTGACTGTGGTAGAGCTCAGTGGTTCAGAGGAAAACAGAGCAGAGGAGCTCAGTTGTACCTGCTCAGGGATAGAGTAACCCTGGCCACACATTCCTCAGCAGAAGCAAGGCCAGACACAGTCCAGTTCCTTCCTTCTGATGAGACCCAGGCCCTGCAGCTCCCTCTGAGTAGCACAGCAATAGCTCATCCCAGGGATTGGTAAATCCAGTGAAAATGCTGCCTCCAGAAAGGCTCAGGAATGCAGCAGCCTATGCTACTGCCTTCCTAGTGCTTCACAGTTTTCTAGACTGGAGTATTTTGCTTGCTTTATGCAACTACTATTTATTATTTAAATGATGAATCTGGAAAATTTCAGAGATCTAATGTCTGCCCCATTATTTTATGTCATACTGCACATAATCAGATGAGCAGTAATAGAATAGAAGAAAATTATTTCTTTTTTTTTCCCCTATCAAACAACTTGTGAATGATTTTTCTTTTCTTCACTCCCATAAAATATCTAATAGCTGAAAAAAAATCTGTATGCCAAATACACAGTTCTTCCATATGTATCTCTAAGTGATGCATCTGCAGAAACACCTCTGGGAGTGTATTTGTCTTGGGTAGCAGGAAAATTGTGTGAAATAATCCCTAGTGCTGGTACTTTCAGTTGTGTGGGTGAAGGGACATACTGTGGGGTGGTTTGGGTTTGTTGTTTGTTTGTTTGGTTCTTTTAGTTTGTTTAGGTGGAGGTTTTTAGCTTTGTTTGGTTTCTGGTTGGTGTTTATCTTAGCCAGGTTTGACTGTGCTGTTTCTCCCTTCTCTCTGATTGTTTCTGACGTCTTTCCTGAATTTCTCTGGAACAAGACCACCCTGCTGAGCAGTGAGGGGATATTTGCCAGTGGCCCTGGGTGTTGCTGAGCTGCTGTTGGGTTCTCTGGCTCTCAGCAGCAGCAGTGCCAGGGGCACTGGGTTCCTGGGAAGGCACAGGGGGATGGCATCCACTGCCACGCTGAGCCCACGCAGCTCTCCACAGTCCTGGCCTGTCCTGGGAAGTGGTTGTGACACAGCCTTGGGAAAAGAGAAAGCACCAAGAAAACCCCTTCCCAGGAACAACCAGCTTGATTCTGAGCCTCCACTCCGAGTGTGAATTACACCTCTTTCCTTGAAAGCAGGAGGGTTTTTTTGGTTTTTTTTTTCTCCCATCCCCTCCAGGGTGATGAGAAACTGAAGGTCAGGAATGAGCCCCCCAAGGCTCATGAAGAACAAAATATGATGTGTTTTAACTGAAGTGAAAGCTTAATGGGGAAGATCAACATCCAAAGGCTGCAGCCAGGGAAAGGGGGCTTGTTTGGGCACAGCCCGAGGCAGAGCATAGGCATTGCTGGGAATGGGAAGTGTGAAATGGTGGGGCAGGGAACACACAGCCCTTTAGCCCTGCTCAAAAATAATAGTGCAGGCTTTTTTTTTTAACTTCAGAGTTTAGTCTGCCCTCAGTAAAAACAAGTAACATTAAAAAAATCTGCACCAGAAAAAGCAAACCTCTTTTTCCTGGTTTCTGCTTATAAGATTTACAGGTACTTAAAATAAACCTATGAAAAACAGACCCAGTGTGCTGGAATTTGCTAACTAGTGAGAGCAATTACCTCCAGGTCCCAAGACCTAACGGAGCTCGGCTTTTTGGAAATAAAACTTGGCAAGCGCTTCTTCCTGCTGCTGTTGTAAAGGTGTACATGAAAAGATGTGCTGACCTCTGCCAGAAACCCCAGGAATCCAGTTCAGAGAGATTCTCCTGTGGAGGGGATGGCTGGAATCAGGCAGCACAGATGGGGACTGGTGTGGAAAAGCCGGCAGAAATCATTCGCTTCTCATTGTGTGGCTTCAGCCTGGCAGGTTCTTTGCAATTGCCTGGTGGACCACAGTAATTAAATGGGTCAAGAGCAGTAAGTTCAGATACTTAACAAGAAAATAAAGACCTCGTTTGACAGCCAGCAGCCGGTGCTCGTTTCACAGGAGTGAGGAGAATTAGGGCAGGTTGTGCAGTAAAAGTCGATGGGAGCCTTTTTGGCAATGATTTTGTGTTGCTTCAGAGATCACCTCCCAATTAATTACAAGTGCTGCAGTGGCTGGAAGTCAGGTTTTCTTATGAAACTAACGCTCCAATTTCAGATGTCCTAGAAAAAGGGAAACAATAGACTCTGTTTTTCTCCTTTCAGTGATATATAAGTAAGGGAAGATAAGAAAAGTAATGAGAAAGGCACAACCAACCTTTGTTAATACTGAAATGTAAAATACTCCCGTTTCCACTGGACTGTTTCAT
Source organism: Lonchura striata (assembly GCF_050655825.1). NCBI lineage: Eukaryota > Metazoa > Chordata > Aves > Passeriformes > Estrildidae > Lonchura > Lonchura striata. The sequence goes on along the minus strand of NC_140707.1, from coordinate 68,339,433 downwards.
GCATGAGGGGAAAATGAAGTTGTGCAATGAAATAAATATGATAGAAATGAAATTCAAGATGGGAACTGATTTTTGTAAAACTTTCTGTTTTGGAGGGTAGAGGTAGTTTCACACCATCATTTTGAAGGAAATTATTTGTTGTTGTCAGTGCCCACCATTCCTGGCTGGGGAAATGAGCTCCTGTTTCCCACAGCAGTTTTAAAAGTCCTTTGGGAAGGATGAGATCTTCCTCTTAAAACATTAAGGGACAAGTAACAAGAATGTAAAAAAAAAATATTTAAAACCCATAAAATGTGTTCTGCCACAAACCAGGAGATCTCTGCAGACCACCTCCCCTTGCAAATTAAGAGATGGGACCAGCTTTGTTGCTGTGTTTGTAGATTCTTTTCGACTAAGCACTGTTAAAAGGGTTTATTTTATTATTACTTTGTGTTCTCCTGCCTCTGTCTGTGCTGATGGGAACCAGTGTCTGGCAGTGAGGGCCAGATTCTGTCACAGCTTGGTACAAAACACCTCAACTCGGTCACAGGAGGTAAATTCAGTCTCAACTTCAGCATCTCACCAAGAATCCCTCAGAAACATTGCTCATGTCTGTGCATTGTAGTTATTAGGTGCAAGAAATACAGTTTTTAAAACTGTAATTTATCATTTTTCAGTAATCTTTCTCTATGCTTTTATGGCATCAATGGGTATGACTGTTTATTATGTCTTACCTATAAAATCTGACCTGTTTTATATACTCTTTATGGAAACAGTGTACAGTCATAAATTAAAAGATGCAACTGTTTTGGATATTTTACTGGTGGTCCTGTATTTTCCTGCCAAAAGTGCAGCTGTTTTAGGTTTCTTGGGATAACATTATAAAAGGCTGTGTGCGTTTTGCAAGTTTATGCTTGGATTGCCAAGCCAGAGGTGGAATGACTCAACCTTCCCAGGAGCAACATGTACCAAGTGAGGAATCAAAACAGCGGCTGAAGCGCCCCTGTGGAAAGCACTTGGTGTTTGTGGGGCTGTGTCTGATGGTCAGGACTGGAGATGGTTCTCATGCTGGTCCTGCTGGGCTGTGGATCTGTCTGTTTGATGGGGTTTTGGTGCAAAACTGGTGAAGAATCTCTCTTGTCCTTGTCTCACGGGGTGCAAGAGCTGTGGGGTTACAGTGTGGGATGGAGCCATCCTTTAGCAGGAGCTCTCAGCGTGTGTGGCTGGGGTGGAGCCCTTGGAAGGAGCCAAGGGGAGCCAAGAGTGGCAGTGCCAGCCCAGGCAGCGTGTTTGTGTTTCCATGTCAACTGCTGCTTCCATGTCAACCCAACGCCCTGGAAGGTTTGGGGTAGAATTAGACAGCTCTGCAAATGGGTCATGATGATAATGGGGAAGTTTAAAACCTTCTTTAGCCAAAATGATGGTGCCCTCCCACAGATCTATTTCCCTGGGTCAGTGGGCTCCAGGCACAGGTAGCAAGGAAAGGAAGCTCAGCGCTGTGGTCATCAGAGCAACCAGCACAGTCAGCTTGGAGGAGCGTCTGTCACAGAGTTGAAACCCTCCTGTTCCTGTGGGAGTGCAGGAAAGCTCCTGGTGGTGTCCTTGTCTTGGCAGGACCTGTGGGAGTGGGGAAATGAGCCACCCCCAGAGCGAGCACAGAGAACACAAACCCCTGGGTGCCCCTAACCCTGTGCCACCAGAGCGCTGCCTGGGGCAGCCTGGCTGAAGGAGCGTCATTGCTTTAACTCACAGAGGTTTTATCCCGATGTGTCCAGCGGGCAGTGGGCAGCTCCATCTCCTCGCTTTCTCCTAAAAAGTAGCCTCAACCTGGCTGTTCTGTGAACTGCAGGGGTGTTTGGTGTGTTTGCTCTGCTCTGAAGTGACGCTGCTCTTTGCTGCAGGTACCTCACCCACGTTCGAGCCGCCTCTCCGCAGGACCTGGCTGGGGGCTACACGTCCTCCCTGGCTTGTCACCGGGCCCTGCAGGACGCTTTCAGCGGGCTCTTCTGGCACCCCAGCTAGCCAGGGAGCAGCAGCCTGTGACCAAGGGACACCCAGCGGGGCGAGGAGCCACCCCCGGCAGCGAAGGCGGGGCAGGATCGGCCGGGCTGCACCCGCTGCTCTGTGCACCCCTCTGCTGCAAAACCAGCTGCATTTCAGCGTTAAAGGGAAACCAAACCCCCTCTGCACCAGAGCTGTGTAAAATGGTAGAGACATTCTTGTGGAGGGGGAAACTCGTTAGTCATGTGGCACTTTGCTGAGGGAGGCTGAAGCAATAAGCCACATCTAATGGAAGATGTGAATAACTCAGCTGTGAACTTGAGGCTTAAAGAAATACACTTGTAAATTTTTTTTTAAATAAAGCCAGACTTTAATAAAGTTTGTGGTTTTACTCTTATTGCAGGGTTTTATTTGCACAAGCATTTAAATGCCATTTTGATTATAACATTTAGTGTCAATATTCAAGCCTACATTTTCTTCCCATAAAACTAGTTTTCCCAGTTTAGACAAGTGGGTTTTTCCTCCTGCCAGCTGGATGAGACAAGAAACTCTGGAAATATGCTGACACAACTCTTGTGTGGGATCCTTCCTCTGTGTGTCACTTGGTTCTTACCTTTGCTTGGAAAAAAACCTTTAGCTCAAGGTCTTTCAGCTGAGGTGCTCTAGAAGCGATCTAAGGTGAAGTCACTGTCATAGTCACAATTGTGGGGTTCCCTTTTGGGGTTTGTTTGTTTGCTTTGCTTTTGTATGTTTGTTTTTTCCCTGTTTATTTCTATTTGCAACTTTTCTGTCATAAACTCAGGGGTTTCTTTAGGTAGGTACATCCCTTTGGCTTTGGGGATGATCCCTGCCACCTGATGTGATCCTTTTTGTATTCCTTGCCTGCTCCTTGTAATGGAGCCTTGACCAACTGCAGGAGGTGGGAATCTGCCCAGGACAGCCACCTTGGGCCATGTTTCATAGGCCACCTGCTCATAGATGTTGAATCCTGCTGAGGCGTGCACTAGATGAATGTACTTTTTCTATACTGTAATAAAGAGATGAATGAGATCTATTCCAGACTTGGTGTTTTCTTATTAGAGAAAATGGGAGGAGATGGCAAAATTCCCATTGCCCTTTGAAATCCCCTTGGTTGTGCCCAGAACAGCTGCTGACAAGGAATGTTACAGAAGGCAGAGGTGAGATCAGATCCTTCCTTCCTTCCTCCCCTCGCCTCCCCTCTGCCCACCCAGACTGGCAAAGATGCACATCACCAGTGATCTCTTTATACTCACTTTGTGCCCCAGGTTATGCCCTAATGAATGCAGAACTGCATATGCATATTAATATTTATGATTTCAATACACTCATTAACTTGTGTGTAGCGTGGCTATTATTTATTATGCCATTTCTTGTACACGGAACTGGCAACTGCACAGAAAGCTGGAAAACCCCTCGTTATGAGCATAGTGATGTATCTGCTGGACTAGTATCTAAACTGAAGTTGTGCTGCTGGAATGACACTGACATTCAGTCCTTCAGGGAAAAGAACTTTTACCACTTCAAATCCTTGCCTGCCCTGGGACACTGTGGTGAAAATCAGAGTTACATATTTTACAGGCTTGGCCCAGAAATGGTGATCAAAGCCTGGTTTGGATCGGTGCAGTGCTGCCAAGCCCTAAATTGGAGCTGTGAAGCAATGTGAAGTCACAGGGACCCAGTCTGTGTAAGGCAGGGATCCCAGGGTGGCTGCACCATTCCAGAGTGGTGGGGGGCCTTATCACTCCAGCACTCCTTATCACTGTTTGTGGGGGCCCCAGAGAACAGGAGCTGCCTTCAGATGTTTATGGAAAGGGGGAAGGCAGCAGCTGGAGAGCAGCAGAGGTGTCAGGAAACGGGACAGGCAGCGGAGCAGCAGCGGGGCCAGAATCCCAGCAGAGCCGTGCCTGGCAGGAGAGCACTCGCAGGCTGGGGCTGCAGGCGCTGCTGCTGAAGGCCTGAGCAGGAGTGCTCGGGCTCAGAGCAGGCAGGGAGGAACCAGGATAGCCGGGGGAGCCAGGACAGTCCCTGGGGATTGAGGAATGAGATCCTGCAGGAGCCCGGCTGCGAGCGCTCGCTCCAAGCAGCGGCTGCGCAGCCAAGGGAAGGAAAGGCTGTCACACGGAGCCACCAGCAAAACAAACCCATGGCCCTTGGTGGTGCTTGGGTGAGAACCAAAAATGCAGTGGGCTGCAGGCTCGGGGCTGGAGCCACAGCAGCAGGGCCAGGAGGGTGACAGACATCTGGTTGCTGGGCGTGAGCTCAGAGCTTGGGCTGAGGGAAAATATCTGAAACCGAGAGGGCGAGCCGAGTTCTCTGGCCAAATAAACTATTTGTGGTTGACATTGCCCAACAATAGTTTGGATGGGTAAGAAAAGGAAATCAAAGGCAGAGGCTTTTCAAATCCCTGCGGAATACAAGCAGCCAGGCAGAAAGATCATCCAGGGACTGCAGCAGGGGAGCAGGCAGAGGTGGGGAGGGCTGGAGAGGGCAGAGGCACAAAAGCCACAGGAGGACAAGGTTTCAGGAGGACAGAACTGTTTTTCAGGTGCTGCTTTCAGCCTGGAGCTGCAATGCAAGCATGAACTTTATCTGCAAATGTGCAAAAGACATTAAAGTATTTCTGGCTCTAACCGTGGGCAAACACAACATTAGGAGTCAACTAATCCCTAACTAAATCTTGGTGTTAAAAATAATTTTTTACTCAAAACCTCAGAATGTTGAGCTAACCTGATACCTTTTGGTATCTCAGGTTAAGCTTTTGAAAGGTTACCTTGCTTAAACAAGAGCTGTTTGTACATCTGCTAACCATAATCCAATGTTCTGAAACCAGAACATCTGTCAGGGAGAATCCAGGGCAGGGGTTGTATCAGTCACCTTCCCTAGACCCAACAAGACATTAAAGACTGTGTTTCCCACAACTTGCACATCATCAAAATGCTACAGCAGAAAACTACCCCAGGCCCTGCCACTGAGTTAGCACAGGGCATGAAACAATAGAGAGCAGGGAAGTACCAAAACAAATTTATTATAAGAGAATAACATTTTAAATTTTTGTAGTAGCAATTTCAGTTGTTCCCACAATGAGAAGAAAAGGTGACTGCAGGAAGCAAGGCTCCCAAAGGAAAGCTGCAACTCGATAGGAACACAGTTCTGCACCTTACTACTCAAGGGGTAAAACAGAGACACCCCAAATATCCTTTACACAAACTAAGGTAGTCACTATAGCTCTGGTCTTCAACTCAGTACCTTCTCTTCAGAAGAATCTTGGCTGGTACACAGACGTTTCGAGGCTGGTTTTGCTGGAAAAGGTTAGAAAAAGTAAGTTATTTAATGTACAGTAAACAGACTGACCTAGCACAAGCTCTGGAAAAGGGAGCTCTGTTAAGGGATTTAACAGGAAGAGATGAGAGTTAAAATTAGGATTAGCAGTCCCAAATGAAAACTCTTAGAGCAATAATGGGGGTCTCTACTGAAAGCCAAAAAAGACTCTCCAAAAACCTGTATGGAGCTGCATTTGACCTACATTTCAGAGCTACCCAACAACAGCATAAAAATAAGTTTCATGGCATTAAAGCTTTAAAAAAACCTCCTTTCATCCAGTTCATGTAACTGCAGATGAAAGCCTCCTTCTGCTCTCTTTATCATGTAGTGCAAAGCTCAAGGTCACTGAAACCAACCAGTTTCTTCAACGAACAATTATAAACAAAAAAAAACCACCCCACAAACAAGCAAACTCAGCACTGAAGATCACTAAGGGTATCTATGTGTCAGTTAAACTCAGTCAGGTACAGAACCTGGTTCTGCTGATGTGCTGACTGCAGACCTCACTGAGTCTGTGTGAGCATAAGGAGAAGGTCAGAGCTGGGACCAGCCCCTTGGAAGTGCACTGATCTGGGCAAAAACACAGCTCCAGTTTGGAAGGACTGAGCTAAGAGAGATGTGTGCTTGGCATTAGATCACAGAGCCACTGCATATCCTGCACTGGACGGGCCCACAAGGATCACCCAGTCCCCATCCTCCTTCAGCCTCAACCTGAGGCATAAAGGTCTGGTTTATGGCCTGTGGGGTGATCCTGTCCAGTCCACCATATTTCTGGGGCGGCTCATGCTGGGATCAGAGGAGCAGGCTGCTGTTAGCAAAGCAAGGAAGCTCTGCAGCTGCTGCACACGTGCAGGAACTCGATCCTGCCGGCCACCTCCGCGCTCAGTGCCACATCCACGCCACTGTCACACACCAGGAGCGGCCCACGGGGCTGACCGGGTGGGACCAGCCTGAAATCCCAGTGCCACGTGGGAGGTTTGCTCCTTACCTTCATCAGGGCAGGGCCTCTTGTAGAGCACGTCTGCTGGGATCTGGAAACTGAGGCACAGCATCTCCTTGTTGGGCGCCACGTTCCTGACCAGGAAAGTGGAGCAGCGTCCAGCCAAGGAGGTTCCCAGCGTAGCTTCCGCTCGCTCCTGAATGTCTCTGGCTGGGTTGCTGTGTTTGGAGAACCCATAGCAGTGCACAGTGGGAAGGCCAGCAGGGCTGCAGGGCTCCCCGACCAAGAGATGCCTGAAAACATCCAGAAACTCCACAGCCAGAGCTGGCAAGTTCATCACTATGTGGAAGGCGTTTTTTTGTTCTTCCCTGAGGAGCGGGAGCTCTCTGCTGAGCTCCTCCCTCACTGGGCCCCGCAGGAAGTCCCTGCCGTCCATGTTGAACGCCTTCACCTTGGTGTCCACTTTGTTGAGCCTGCAGTTGTGCAGGAGCCAGGTGTAGGACTCGGGGTTGAGGTCGTTGGCGAACACTCGGCACTTCCTCTTGGCCGCTGGGATGGCGAAAGGCCCGATGCCAGCGAAGACGTCGAAGAGAACGTCGCCGGCCCTCAGCAGCTCCACTATACGGCCGTGCTCGGTGGACAGGCGCGGGTTCCAGTACACTTTGGAAAAGTCCAGTTCATAGGCAATGTTATTTTCTTTGACCTGGAAGTCCAAAACATTTGCTTAAGCCTCTGTGTTCAAATTCCAGGCAGATTTAAGCATTACCAGATTAGGTGCCTTACCGAAAGGTGACATGTACATCAGCATTGTCCCACTGGTAGCATACGTGGATCTTAAATAGATGAGCTAAGCAATCAAATTAACTGATCTTAAATCTTTAACATAACTCGTCAGAAACAGCCATGTCCCAGTGTCAATCCCAATGGCTAGCTTTGTGCAGGTCTCAATCACCAGGTGGAAATAAAGCAGCAACTTAAAATGACCCTAAAAAAATCTGAGGGTTTTCAAGAGCTTTGTGGCTGGCTGACAGCCCTTTATTGAAAGCAGACCTTGGAAAGATGCCTCAAGCCCTCCTTTGTGAAGTGCACACAGTAAATAAGTGTCTGAGAATGATAGGCCCAAGAACAGGAACAGTCAGCCAAATTCAAAGCCACTGGGAGCCAGTTCTGCAGCTTGAAAAATACTGTATTTCATCTCCCAAGGTGACAGAGTCTGGAAGCTGATCCAAACCCAAGCTTTGGGATGACCACTATCTCAAGAACAGACCTGAAAAGGAACAGTATTTATTCAGATGAGAATGGGATGCAAGATAATACTCTCTTTGCACCAGCATGTGGAATTGTCTGATTCCAAGATTCAGTAACATGGGATCCAGATCTCGACATGGTTTGCTTTGCCAGCAAGAAACACCCTGAAGTGTCTCTGCACTCCTGGATGCAGCTCCATGGTGTGCCAGGTGTGTGGTGACACCATCTGCCTAATACTGAACTGTCACTGCTGCCTTGACAATCCAACAGCCTTCTCTGCATGAACAGGGTGTTCCACCAAGTCATTACACTTTTTATTTCATAATCTCATGTTTTCTCCTTTGAAAGTATAAAGCTGCTAACAGATAATAGAAAATATTTTTGTGGAAGCAGTGGCCAAGTTTCCATTTACTGACAAGAAACCCTATGTGAAGAACACTTGGCATTTACACAGTGATTACACCTGATAAATGTCAGAGCAGAGGAGGCAGGAGGTTTGTCTTGCTGCTGACAGGAGAGGAAAAAGGCAAAGGCAAAATGTTGCCTAAGTTGCAAAGTCAGTGAGATAGAAATTTCTGTACCAGCCACTGTACAAGGCATGGTGAAATGAGGAAACTGGATTTTTTTAGATCAAATCCACATCATTAAATCTAGGCTGTGGACTTGGAAGAATACATGCCTTCCAGATCTCTGTGGCTGAGTTTGCCCTTGGCAGACCAGGACAAAGGCATGCAGAAGTAACAGCCAACCCTTAGGCTCAGGTGTCAGGAAGGACACTGTGCAAAGGAATGGCCTCGGCAGCATCCCTGCATCACACCTCTCCAGAAGGTTCCATATTAAATTTAAAATACCAGGGGAAAAGGCCTGTACCTTGGTCACCAGGTTGTTCTCTCCAGCAAGCACTTCCATTTCAAAATTCCTGTATGTGCTGTCGATAATATTGGTTTTATTCACTACACAGGTGACTCCTGGATTTTTGTCCATTATAACCTGACCTGAAAGAAAGGGTGGGAAATAGTTATAGTTAAGGGACCAGGACCTTTTAATGTTTTACAACAGAAACAACAAACCTGCTGTTTACAGGTAAATTAACAGAAGTAAGTGTGTGTTGGAACCTCCCTCTAATGACTCAGGGCTGCAGCTGTGCCCTTTCCAAGGCACACACTTCACCCTGGGCCATGGCTCAGTGCAGTGAGAGCACCACAGTGAGAGGAGAGCTGTGCCCCTCAGCACAGCAACTTTTTAACAAAATACAGATGACACAAACACCTTCCTGAGAGGAGCTGCTTCACCCACCGATCAGGTGTCTGTAGGGCAGCTGGTGATCCCTGAGGTTCAGGTGAGCAATGTGGCCAACACGGCTGAATCCGGAGGTGACCTCCTGACCTTCGGGAAGGACGGCTCGCAGGATCTCCTCCGTCTTGAAATTCTCATAGCTCAGCTCCAGGTGGTACTTGGACACCTCAGGGTGGACATTGAGCTGTTTCAGGACCTGCTGCTCTGACTCTCCTAATGAGAATTCTGGTACTTTATGAGGATCCAGGATAACAAATCTGCTGTCCTCATCCTCTGGATCCTCCACCACCCGCTTGAGGCCGGGGCGCTGCAGTACTGATTGTTTTAGGGACTTGAGCACACTATGCACAATTTCTTTCTTGACTTTAAGAGCTGGAACAACCACTGTCCTTCTGAAAGCCTCTCTGTTGAGCACCGTCATCCCACGCACTCCAGGATGTGGCAAATACAGTTCTGGATTAGTTTGATCCTCCACCGTTTCGGGCATTGTGGATAAAGTATTTTTTTTAACTACTACAAAGAGCCCAGGTATTCTGCCAGAATGTTGTGCCAATAGCGTCCAAACTGTTGGAAATGATGTATTTGATGCAGCTGTCCTAAAATGATTAGTTTTCAGTAGTTTGGCACAGTATCTCAATCTCCACAAAGTCCTAGAAGAGAAATTATTCATTTTATAGACATTATGTAATCATTCCATTTAAAAGGCTGCAAATCACATGGATTTGCTGTTCTCTTAAACCAAAATTTCCATCTGTACCAAACAATCCACAATAGTTTAGTAAAAGCTCTTTATTATGAAATATATGCTGCAAATTTGTTATTTTGCAAATGTAGTTTTAGATTCAAACATTAACTGACTTCAAGCAGCAAGATAATCCCCTCCTGCCAAAAAAAACAATGACCTCTCTTTGTTCTAATAAATGTGAATTTAATGTCAGTAAGCCCAATGGAAAGATTTCTACTGTCTTGATCCTACTCCTGTTGGATTTCTCTTGTGCCTGGTAAAATTCATTACCAAGCAGTGGTTGCTAGAAAACAGATATTAGCAACAGTGGTCATGATCACTCTTTGGTGATTTCTGCCTCCCATGCCCCAGTGTAAGGAGTTCCATGCTCTGTAAGATCTTTGCTCCATGAGGTGCATACCAATAAGGTCATTAATTAAATGCAGTGTCCCCAGTAAGGTCCAGAGGAGCATCAGGAATGTCTGCTCCTGCCATTGAGCCCCGGTTCATCCACGTGATGGAAACCTGAAAAGTGGCTTTACACTTCTCTAAATGGTTTCCTCCACTAGAGACACACCAAAAGGGCCCAATTTTCTAACTTGGCACTGGCTGCTTCAAGGCAGGAACCAATAATTTAGATGGTGCTGGAGGCTGGCATGTCTCCTGACTTTTGTAAAAGCTTGTTTTGAGGGAGAGGCTCCGCCAGGAAACTGGTTCTGTTTCCTGGCTCCCTCAGCCCTGCCCCTCTCCAGGGTAACAGCAGGCTGTGTGCTCTGTCCCTCACAAACCTGCTGCGCCCAAACCCTGCCAAAGCTGCTCCTGCTCCCGTCCCCTGTCCCGCCCCAATCCCATCCCGGGCCGCCCACTTCCCTTAGCCAGGCTTTTGGCAGAGCACACCTCCTTCCGACAGACACACTGCATTCCTCTGCCTGCTGCACAGGAGAAATCCTCATCCAGAGGCCTGAGCATCCCCGTGCTTTTCCCGGGGTGGAAACGACTGGTGTGGTTCCCAGAGAATCAAATAGGCTGGAGCAGATTTCTGGGACCATGGAGTGGAACTGAGACCGAACGCCACCACCATGGCACGGGGTGGCTCGCCCCACCTTTCCTCAAACACCTCCAGGGCAGTGACTCCATCCTTCCAATGTCTGGGCACCCCTTCTGTGAGGAATTCCTTCTAATGGCCAAACTGAGCCTTCCCTGGCGCAACCTGGGGCCACGTCCTCTCATCCTGTCGTTTTTCTGGATTAAACCCCTAAAATAAAGCCGCCCGCAAGGCTGGGTCTGGCTGGAGGCGTCTATGGAGAGCCAGCACCCTTTTCCTCAGCACCACGATCCCCGATTATCCCGTTTCCCCGCCCCCGACTATCCCATTCTCCCCTCAGCACCAGATCCCCGACTATCCCGTTCTCCCCTCAGCACCACGATCCCCGACTATCCCATTCTCCCCTCAGCACCACGATCCCCGACTATCCCATTCTCCCCTCAGCACCACGATCCCCGACTACCCCGTCCTCCCCTCAGCACCACGCTTATCCCGTTTTCCCCTCAGGGAATTCTCTCCCCCCGCCCCCGCCCTCACCTCATGCCGGGCCCCGCGCGCCGCGCGCGTCATGGCCGCCGCGCCGGGCTGGGCGGGGCCGGCGCTGACCACGCCCACAGCGCCCCGCCCCTCACAGGCGGGCATGGCGCGGAGGCCACGCCCCTTGCGCGCGGCCCCGCCCACCGCGCGGCCCCGCCCCTGGCCCCGCCCCCGGCGCTCCCTCCGCGGCGCTCGGCGGGCGCGGGGGGCGATGGCGGCGCCGCCGCCTTGGGGGTCCGGGCGGGCCCGGCCCCTGCCCGCCCGCGGCTGGTACCTGTCCGCCCGCGAGCGGCGGGAGGAGGACGACGAGGACGAGGAGGAGGACCGGGAGACCGCCCCGCTGCTGCCGCCGCCGCCGGGCAGCGTGCGTGTGAGGGGCGGCGGGGAGGGAGCGCGCTGCGGGGGCTGCGCTGCGGGCTGAGGGGAGGCTCGGCCGGGCGGGACGGGGCTGTGCGCGGCCGCTCCGGGCAGGGGAGAGTCACCTGGAGCGGGGGGGATGAGCCTCTGCTCCCATCGCTGCTCCCGATCCCTGCGAGTCCCCGCTTGGAAGCGCTGCCAGGGGCACTGCCCCCGCTGCGAGCACGCAGGGGGAGCATGCTCCGAGCCTGGATCTTGCTCTGCTCCTTTTGCGCTCTGCTCGGAGGCTGTGGGCGTCTTGAGATGCTCACGGGGCGGATCGCGTGTGCGCAAGGATTTGTGTCGTTTTAGAATGAGAAGTGCGATTTCAGGTTAAAGAAGAAGTTGACCCTTGCCCCTTCCCTTGAATTTTCATTTTAGGAAAGATCAAAAGACCTCTTTCATTAATTTTATTCTTTTTTCTGTCCTTTTCACAGAGTTCTTCAAGTCGTGGTTCTTCCTTTGCTTTCTCAGTGTTTAACTTAATGAATGCAATCATGGGCAGTGGGATACTTGGCTTATCCTATGCCATGGCCAACACAGGGATCATGGGGTTTAGGTAAGTTTTCAGATTTTACATATACTCATTTTTAAGTGCCCCTTGTAGGTTTAAATTGAACAAAAATTGATTCCTGAGACTCCTGTACAAATCTGAGGAAGAAATGAATATATTGTGCTTTTCAGAATTGTTGATTAAGATCTTCCCCTTTTGGATTTAGTCATTCAGATCTGGCCTAACATAAATCATACCCAGACATTGCATTAAATTGCCACAGGGTGGCAATTTCTTGGCCATTACTCCTGATAGATTAATATTTTCCTTTCAAAACTCTGATCTCCTTTAGCTCCAGGAATGGGCCTTCTGGAATAGGATGGATATGTGGCTGAAAACTGTCAATCAGCTTGTGCTTTTGTTTGCACTTCCACTTGTTGCAAATGCTACCCTGTGGGTAATGGGGCCAAAGTCACTGGAATTGTCCCTTTGACCATTTCCTAAGCATTGATTTCTCTTCACTGGGGGATGTGTGTTTGTATATAGGTGCACACACAAACTCCCATGGTGATGGCCATTCTGTAATCCACACATCAGGGCATCTTGGCAACTATTGGGAAGATCAGAGACCACGTGAACCATAGTCAGCAGATAAAAGCCATAAAATGAGGAAATCCTGTAGCTTGGTTTTTGCAAGAGTAGCATTCTTAAAGCTCAAAAGTGCATTGTACTGTAAAAGTGCTTAATTGTGAATATTTTGTGGTTTTCAGTATCTTGCTGCTGATTGTTGCCAGCCTTGCTTCTTACTCTGTGTTTCTTCTGCTCAGTATGTGCACTCAGACTGGTAAGTGAAAAGGATTTATCTAACAGTGAGCTCTGAAATATTTCCTCAGTTTTATCACAGAGACATGACTCAGTATAAAGATTGCAGTTTACAGTTGTGTCTGATTGACTGACCTTGAAATACTTAATGTTTTTAACAATATCTGCCATTTAAAAGCAGGATTTTGAGTCTTTTTATGCAAAGCCAATCCCAAACTGACTGGTTTCTAAATTTTTATTTTTCTTTTTTCCAAGTAACTCTCTTATCTTTCCAGAGAGATCCTGTATTTCTGCAGCAAAATTATTTTGGTGCTGGCTGAACTTCACTAGTTCATTGTGTGCTTTTGCTTTCAGTGAATGCTTAAGAGCAATAAAATAGAAGCCTTTCGTTTTCCTAGGAGTAGTGCATATGTTTTTGTCCATGGTTTGAAATGGATACCTTTCAGGTTTTTCAATCATATTGAATCATCATTATTCTCATGGTGATTTATAGATGAAGCTTGCAAAGCATTTTTGATGCTGAATGAGAAGTCATGTTGCAGCCCTTGGAAACTGCACTGCTTTGAGGCACTTCAAACAGTCCATTCTAATACCTGCAGTCAAACGTGCTCATGTTTTAATTCCTGCTTCTTTTAATTACTACTGAAACAACTGAGTCCTTCCTTCACTTCTCCTACACAAAGATCATGTTGCAGCAGGAAGTCTCACTGCTTATTGTTTCCCTCTCATCTGTTTTCCTCTCTTTTTGAAGGTGGTGGGAGAAAGCTTCTGCTTCTTTCCTCTTTGGCTTTGTTTTCTTTAGCTGCCTTTGGTCTCTCAGATGATTGCTTCCTGATTCTTCTTAGATCTGCTGCTCCTGTCCCCACCTGTTGAGTGACCTTCTTCATACATTCTTAAAAAACACCCCTCAGAGGTAGGCTTATTTTTATGTTTGGTATTGTTGGCTGCTTGATGTTTTGAGATTAATTCTTAGGTAATTTTTTTTCTCCTTTTGGAGTGCTGCATGTTAGAAAGGAATCAGGACCTGAAACATGAAGCTAGAGAGGTACATGAAAAGCAAAAAAAAAAAAAGAAAAAAAGACACTTCAGGTAATTTTAATGGCCTTTTTAACCTCTCACTTTAGGTTAAAAAGTTCTGTATTTTATGGGCATTAAGTTGTATTAAGCTGTTGTCTAGTAAGAAAATAATTAAAGAGATTATTGCAAAATAAGGATTTAAGTTCATTGAAGTAAGAACAGTTTGGATGTTCTGAACTCAGAGGCCTGATATGCAAGAAGGGTTTAACTCCTCAGTTCTTGTCCAAAGGCAACAATCCACCTCAGGAATGCATTTTGATAGCATACAGCTGAAGTGTCAGGATGAAGAATTCCTCCAGTCTGAAACTAATAATTAGTTAGCACCTAATGCTGGCAGGTAGGATTTTCACCAGAACTATGTCTGGATAAGTTTGCTGGATTTATGAACTTTTGTCTTTTCATTTTTAAAATAAGATTTGAGATTATATTTTCTGTAATTCCTGTCAGCTATTGAAGTAATTAAATGTTAGGTAGCATTCCAAGTTTTTCCTTGGAAAACTGTCTTTAAAAGTAGGAACTACAACTTTTGTACCTTGACAAAGTAAAATCTCTGTACATGTTTGTTTCCAAAACACTTAATTAAACATTTTCTTTAAAAATCTATATTAATTTGTAAACAGTATTAGAATATTAAACTTAATCCATGGGAGAAAATTGGAAGGAAATGTTAGTATTTTTATATTAAAAACAAGCTAGAAAAATGTAAAGGTGGTGAAGAGAAACTGTTGAAAGGGTTTCTAAACTATTATTTAGGAAAGAGATGACCTATAAAACACTTTCTGAAAAGAAAGCACTAATACTAATTCCATTTTAAACAGAGGCCAGGATTTATTAAGCACAGGCATTTTAGTTGCAATCCAAAAATAAAGAAGTGGCTTTGGTTACTCATTTATATTTGTCTGGACTTTGACAAAATCAAGTGATTTGTGTAGACCAACAGGCTTAGCAAAAAAAATATTCCCAAGTGTCAAGTGTTTGAGTTGAGATTGGTTTAGTCAGTGTTTGTCCTGGTGTTAATTCAGTATGACCCGTGTTGTTTTGGGCTGATAAAGGCTGAGCTTACTCTGTAAAGCAGAGGAATTGGGAATTTAAGTGGGATGCACTTTGAAGTTTTGTGGCTGTTTTTTTCCTTTCATTTTAGGAGTTAGTCACAAATATTGCTGGTACTATACTTGCCCCTTCACATTTAAAGGGATAATTTCCATGGAATGTCAATAATATGATAAAAAACAAACTAATCAGGCAGAACTTATCTCTATGTAAATTGCAAATATTTTGTTCCATATATTCTTGAAATTACAAAAATAATTTGATCAAGTTCTAGGACTTCCCAGTGTTCATAGGACTAAACTGATTACAGAAACAGTTACTACAGAAAATATTCTTAAGGTTTCATATTGCTTTTTTGGAATTGTGTGGAAAATTTTGTTCTCTTTATTCATAACTCCTTATACATGTGTGCTGTATATTTATTACCATGTGGTAAAAACAACCTGTTCTTAAATATGTTTACTATTTTACTGATATGAAGTTGGCTACCTAAAATGCTTTTTTTCTCCCTTGTGATCAGCTACTTTATAAATGGAAATTAGGAAAAACACAGAGTAGAATCTAGTAAGACATATATTTTGTTTAATTATATTTGTTAGAGATAGCTGCAGGTTTATGCTGAACACTGAATCTGGCTCATTTAATTTTTAAATTTCATTTGTATTGTCATAGTGTGCTGGTGTCTGTAGTAGAGCGGAATGGGAAACACTACCCTTGAGAAAATCATAGGAGAAACTGTATGAAGTTTTGTTGGGTTTGGTTTCTGTTTGTTTTTGTTTAGTTCATTTCCCCTCTGGGGCACGGATCTGATTGTGTGCAGAAGTTCCATGAAATAAAACCACCTAAGCTTGGGCAAGTGAGAGGCTCCAGTGCTGTCCCCTGATCTCTGTGAGGTGCCTGTGTGTCCCATGCCTTGTGTCATTTGCTGCAGAGGCCGGGCTTCACTCAGGTGTGAAAAGCTCAGCTTGCACAGCTGGGCCCTCAATTAAGATGTGACAGGAGCAGTGTTGTACCAGACAGAACCAAGGAAGAGAAACCAAATGTCCTGACAACAGAATTATGTGGGTTTGAGATTAATTTTACCCTCTGAGGCATTCACAGCAGTTTTATCAAATCCCAAGAAATGAGGGGTGTTTATCAGAAAACTTTTCATCTTTTTGATATTGCTTGAGTTTCTAATAACAAAATACAGAGTAACAAAGGCTTTAATAGGACTTCCCCTCTCTCTGAGAAGGGATTGTTTTGAGCTACCAGCAATAATAGACGTGAGCTTCAGCTAAAACCCAGCAAAATTATACAGGAAACCACAGGCTGTTTTCATGTAATTATGTAAGCTGGGTGCAGGTAAGGGCAGGATTTTTGTTTTGCTTTGGGTTTTCTTTTGGGTTTTTTTAATAATAGATTTCAACCAAAGAAGTTGTTTACTTTCTGCTCTCTTGAAAATATATAGGGCCTAATTCTTAAAAGCTGGAAAGATTATAATATTTATATTTGTAGAAAGATGAAAATGTATCCTCTGTTGTCATCCTAATTTTAAAAATCTGCTTTTTAAAAAATAAAATACAGAAATATCTTGTATCTCATTGCTAATGCTAATTTTGTAATTCTTCACCCACAAAGAAAATCTTTGGGAGAAGGCAATTTGCCATTAAGGTACTAGTATTATATTTTAAATATTGTAACTACAAATATTAAATTGAATTTCTGAAGAATCTCTGAATGTTTGAGCATAGAGCTATATTTTGTAGCAGGACTACTGGTGTATACAAAAGCTATTCTGTAAGTAAAAAGCTACTATGAAATATTATTTTAATCCTGAATTTTATTAATCTAAAAAGGGGAAAAAAGGGCCAAGAATAGAGGTTTCGGGCTTTTCAAGTTAGAGATATTTTAGCTCTTTTCTTTTTTTCCCTTACCACAGCTGTCACTTCTTATGAAGACCTTGGCCTTTTTGCATTTGGATCAACTGGAAGGGTAAGTATTCATTTTTACCTGTTTTTCTTCTTGGTCGCATGCTTCTGATGTGCAAATGTTCTTTGCATAGTAAAGAGATGTAAATGGAATTAATAGTCTTTTACTGACACCACAGTATGCTGAAGAATCCCTTACAGCCTGAAGCTTTTCACTTGGTTTCAGTTTGTGTGTCTGCTCTGTGGAAGCCCAACTTTAGTTAAATTTACATTCCTTAAATGCAAGATTTTGTGCTGCTTTCCTGTCAGAGTGTTCACTTTCAGTTGTCTGCTCACTGGCAGTGTTGTCAGGTTGGCTCAAGGTTCAGATTTGATACAGTCCTGCCTCTGCTGTAAAAGTATTATAATAGAGACAGGTAAGTGATGAATTTTCTGTTGGTGTCTCAGCATTTCATAGGGATCTAAGATAAGGGATGGCTTTTCATGTCATTTCCACAACAGGAACAGCTAAGAGTACATATAATCATGTTACTTGTTACCTTTGGTTTAGTAAGCTCTTCACATGAATGTTTACTTGTTTTATCTCTTGATTATAAAAAAAACCCACAAAACCCTCAAACAAATGTAACCATACAAAACCACCATCAAACTTAAACATTTCTGATACAAGAGTTATGAAAATATTCACTATTATTTTTTGTAGTGTGTTTTAGAGCTGTCTTTCCTAGCACTGATGTTATGGAGTAACAGTGGGTGCACAGGAAATACTGCCTGAGAATATGCACATTTAATGTTATGAATTCTGTGCTTTGTGTTCCAGTTACACCTTACTGAGAACACGTTGTTACCACACACAAGTGTAATTTTAATGTTTTACTGAAACAGTACAGACTTTTTAAAATTAGTTTGGGTTAACAGCCTAGAGACTGCTTTTTTCTATCTAAATGTCAGAATTAAAACTGAGCTGTCAGGTGTTTGTAAGGCTTCCATTAGCATTAATAAGCAGTTGAGTGTAGTCTGAGGATCAATATTTATTGACCAAATTAGCAAGTGATCAGCCTCAAGTGATAATAAACCTTGATAATAGCAAGGAATAAGACCTAGTTGTTTTTTACAGGAGCTGTTCTGTACACATTAATCATGAGCCATTACTGAAAAAAGTCATTGAAATGTAGAGCTTAAGAAGAAACTAAAATGTGACTTACTCTGCCTTTGCCCTGAAGCAGGGCTGAACATACATAAACCATTCTTGGCAGATGCTTGTCTAATCTGTAATTTAAAAGCTTAAGTGAAAAGAGATTTCACAGCTTCACATCATAGTCAACATGTGTATTTTTAAAAAAAATTCTTCTTAATATACTGTTTCATTATTTTCAGTTTAAGTAATCCGTGCTGAAAATTATCTACCTTTTATTTTCAGTGTGCTTGGAGAACACTGGAATATTTCTGTGCTGAGAATCTGTTCTTTTGATAAAACAAAGTTCACCAAGCTTTCCTGTTGAGCTGATGTTTTCTGGAACAGTTGTCTTTGTTGCTGAAGCATCTTTGATATTTATACACTTTTCTTTAAACTTGCCTGCAAGACAGGCTTTGCTGCTTCTGAGTGTGTTATCTCAGACTTTTTTCTCTTTGCAATCCAGTACCACTTTAAGTCTTGTATTTGAGGTCTGCTTCCTGAATTCTTTGCTTCTAACTGATCTTGTTGATTTTTAGGCTTTTCTACTTCACCACAGCCATTCTGAATTCTGATCTGTCCCTGAATAGTTCTCATGTCAGTCAGGCACAGATGACTTTTTTTTTTTTTCCTTTTTTTCTCTGCAGCAGTACTTATTTTTCCCTTGTACATAGGGAGTGATAGTGCCAGGCCACTGTAGAACCTTGCTTGAACTGGCAACTTAGTTTGAGTAAACTACTGGTTAACTGCTCTTGAAGTAGAGCAATTACTCAACCTGGTGATTTCCTTTCAAATGTATTTTTCTGAGATTTGTAAGAATGGAAATACTCTGCTGTTGGAAGATTGCTGATTCTCCCTTTCCAAAGGTGTGAACTATTTGTTTCCATCTATGGCAAATTCCAAGATACTATTTTTTTTTTCTTCCTTTCCTTGTTGAATTTTGAACTGACTTTGAATAAATTTAAAATCTGAAATGATTTTCAAAAAGCTAGATTTGTACTTCTTCTCATTACTGTAGCTGAAGTTTTTTCCAAGTTGACTTAATGGCAGCACTCATTTAGGAAATGTCCTATATCAAGAAGAGCAGTGGGCAGAAAGAAAATGGAAGCTCATGATCATGGCATTTTAGAGCTGAACTCAAAAGAAAACATTGGAAAAACTTCATAGCTACTTTTAGGGTTTTTTTTCAGTTTGATTTTTTTTTTTTATTCAGACAAGTTTTTTAATTGCCTGTAATCATTTTTTGCTTCCATATCAGTCCAGTATGAATAATCACAAGTGCTAAGGAGAAGTCTATCTGGTTTACAAGTTTTAAAAAACAATGACATTCCTGACAGTCAAAAATATTCCAGAGTAAGGAAGTACACTTGAACTTGTACAAATCTCTGCTGTCTGTCTTTTCAGAGATAAATGATAATTTTCATTTGTATTCACCTGATGCCAGTTAGAATGCACTTACGTTTTCAGAGATTTAAAAACCTTCTCTTGGGCACAACAGACTTCACTGTTGCTTTGTCTCAGAATAAAAATGTGATATTTTCAGGAAGAATTTTTGTTTTAGAATGTTCATTTTAGATTGTGCTGGTTTCCATGTGTTAAACTCCTCACTAAGGAGAAGATTCCCTTCCTTTCAGGACTTGTTATCACTGCTACATCTGGTGTGTTTAAGATAATACACATGTGGTTTATGCCTGCTGTAGACATATGATTTTAGTTATACTTCTTACCCTTTCTAAAGAAATCAATTTTTTTATAGGTCCTTGTTGCAACTACAATAATTATCCAGAATATTGGAGGTAAGAGACTTCATATGCTCGATATTAAATCTGTGCCAGGCTTCAAAGCTCCACGAGCACCAAAATAATTAAAGTGTTTTTAAGAAACTGATTAAAAGGACTGGAAACTTAAGGGAAAGGCTTTTGTGATGGTGCTAAGCAGAAGGGCTGTAGTTGTGGGATAGATGGGAAAATTCTGGGGATTGGATTCTCTGCCTGTTGCTGCATCCCAGGATGTGGAGCACATCCTTTAGAGCTGCACTGCTCATTGAAAGGAGCTCAAGGAAGCAGCATCTCCTCTCTGCTGTTCTGTACATTTGTGTCTGGTAGCTGCATTTTATCAGATCATGTGTTTTGGGTTTTGCTGTTGGAACTGCTGATACATTTTAGTGATTTGTGCAGCAAGTGAATGTTTACTTAGCTATGATGTTTCATATGTTTTGCATTAATGGGAGCTTTCTTTTTTTAGCTCAGTAACTTATTTTTGGGGGAGTTTATCTTCCTGACTTACATCATGTGGGCTGTCCACTTCTACTGTTAGTTATTTTGTTTTCTTGGTACATGGCATAATAGCACTCCCTGTTTTTCTAATTGGACTCTTACTCAGGTTTGCTCACACACTTGATAGTCACTAAGTATTTAGAAATTATTTGTGTGAAAGTAGAACAGTTTGAAGTCTGATAGAAAAAAAAATATTTTTCTTTTGTTGTAAATGTTTTCTTTTAAATGTGGGAATTACCTGAAAGCTCCCTCCTCTGTTCTCTACCACCATGGGATACCCATGTTCACATACATCAGTAGAAGGAAACAGCATTCCAGTGCTGTTCTTCTTTCCTTTAAGATTACCTGTCAAGTCCAGGTAATTCAGTGATTGCTGTTTCTTGTCACTGTGTACACACTTAGGACTAGACAAAGTAACTGTGCTTTCATGACAAGATCGGAATATTATCTTAGACTAAAAGTTCCAATATAATAAAAGCTATCCAAATGAAATGGCTATAAAAATCCAAGCGTTAATTTTAGGCAGGAGTGACCATAGCACTTCCAAGATTAAGGACTATTTATTCATACAGGTTTTAGAGGATGTTCTGTAGCAATGAACAAATCTTTTAATTTCCTTTCCCGTTTGAGTGGACCTCTAAATAAACAGTACAAGAGAAGGATTGATACGGTGAGCAGGTTCTGGAGATTCTGGGTTCATGTACAAGATTTTGTTGTCAAAGTAAATATAACTCTCATTTCTTCCTCATCACAGTTCATAACTTCCTCTGTGCCATCCATAATAAACTTCAGTAACTCTAGAGCCCCAAACCATTGCATGCTGGATGCTGCAGTCCAAGTCCCCCATATCAGGACCAGCTCTGAAGGTCACTGTGCTGCAGGCTGACAGGCTCCTAGAAAAATAAGATATGAAAAGTTCTCTTCACTTCTCACACAGCTTTGACTCTTTAAAGAACTTCATGGAAAGAAAATAATTTGTCTTGTCTTTCTGGTCCTTCTGCAGATTTTACATGGGAAAAGTGTGGAGTATAGTTTGTCCTGAATGGGATCCACGCTGGGATTAAGTGTAAAACCTGGGCTCTGCCTGTCATGCTGGTTTGCTGTGCTCCCCTCTTCCTGTTTGTCTGGCTGAAGGAACCAGGAGCACAGTGCCTGTTGGGCAGACATCCAGACTCTGTGAACATCTTTGATTTCAGAGGAAGGCTAAAAATAAAATTGTTTTGTGTTACCTCTTCCATCATCAGACCTGGGTGCATTGCATCATACGGTATCTTATTTCAGAAGTGATTAGAGAGCATGAGATAATGAAAGATGGCTTGTGATTAAGCAACTTTACCAGGGTTATTGTCACTATCTGTATCTAGTCTGGGATTTTTTTTTAAGTTTGATCCCTTCTAAAAATAGCTGAAGTGCACAAGTGATTTATGTTAATTTGTGGTGGAGAGACCATTTTAGTGATAATTTTAATAGTTATGCTTTCCAATTTGTCATCTTTGTGTCTTTTTAAAAGAAAGCTTAATGTGCAAATTTGAATTTGACATTCTAATTGCATACATTCAGGGATTTGTGTAGATAGGGAAATTGATTTTTCTATTACCAGCATACCCAAGGAAAAAAAAAGATTTTTGTACAGTTACAGGAAAGCACTGATTGGTCAAGTTAAGGTTGAAGTTTTCAAGTACATTGTATGGAATTTTAATATGCATCTCTAACATGAGTATTCAACTTCTCCTGTAGCTTTTTAATTGTCCCTTGGAAGGTATTTAGTTAATCCATATAATACCAATCAAATACCAAAATCAATTAAAGTACCAAGATTAACTAAGGATGCACCAGGATACTGAGTTAACTTTTCAATATCCAAATGTAAATTAGAGTCATTTTAATACCCTAACTCAAAAGACTTCATAGAATATGTAGAGCTTAGAATGACTAAATTTAGAGAACATTAGCAGTGCTTTCCTTATAATGAATATGTTCTTGTAATGTCAGTATTTGTTAATGAGGGAAAACAAAAGGCTGAATGGGATGGCCAGTGCTACTAATTTTTACATTCAGTTTCTCAGTTTGTTGACCCAGTTCAGCAGCCCTTTAATGTAAACAGTCATGTGAACTGCCTTGATCCTGACAGGGCTGCTTGGTGTGTGGGTGCAAAGAGCACATGAAAAAGGGAACTGTCAAATTGCACTTCCTAGGCTGCTCAGGTTTGTTCATCAGCCCTTTCCTGTCCTGCACATCTTCCCTATGTCCCTTTCTCACCTGCTGTGAAGAAGAGGATCTTGAAGGGTCCCAGATGGTGTCAGGTGCCCTGAAAGAAGGGAGAGAGCCCTTGAGGAATTGCAGGTCTGTAGGCACACAGGGAGAGAGGGAGGCTGCTGTCGGAAATGCCGAGTTCCATGGCTCTGCTGGCTCTCCATGTCATCCTTCCCAGGAGCAGCTGGAGTTGGATGGATTCCCTGCCATTGTTTAATAGTGTTGTGCTTCTAGGAAGTGATGGATGAGGCACAGTGGACCAAAGCTGTGGCTGGGAATCACACCAGGGAAGTTCTGTGAGATTCCTAGGTGCTTTCTGAAGCAGGGGAGGAAGGAGGACAGCATTTTCTCCATCTAGAATTGTCCTTTCTGTGAATATGACTGAAAAGGAGGACAGTCCACAGCCATGTGCCCAAGTAGGACTCCTAAAGCGTGTGTAATAAAGTTAGAGAAAGGCTGATTTTTAGCAAGGCTGTGGAAAAATGGAGACAAACACAATAAAGTATTGCACAAGAGCAGCTCTCAGCCCCTTGCCAGCACTAAGAAATGCCAGCACCCAGGTCTAGCAGGAAGCATGTGGAGTTTTCCAGCGTGCTTCCAGGCTGGGGCTGCCATCAGCTGAAGGTCACTGCTGGCTGAGATATGGCTGGGCCCAGAGGGCCTGGTGGCTGCGGTGCACACAAACATGAGTCCAAACTGCTGAGAACAGAAGTTTAATCATTCAAAATTTATTAACAGTGGTATTAATGCTGCAGTACCACCATGGAGCTTAGGCGGTCTCTGTGAGGATTTTTGCAATATATTTTTTTTTCAATTTCTTCAAGGCAGATAACCTGCCTTGGCTTGTCCCCAGGTTGCTATTGCAGTTATTCTTTGGAATGAAACTTTACAGACAGCTATCTTACTTTTACAAAGAATTACTTATTTTCTCATATAAATATGGCTCAAATCAATGTAATTTCTATAACTGGTGCTTTTTGCTTTTTGTTTCCATATTCTGGAGATAAGGTGTCCTCAAAGGTACACACTTTTCTTCTTTGTAAGAATCAGTGATGAGGAAAAAAGCTCGTTCTGTGTCCCTGGAGGGATTTTTATCCTCGGCACTGCCTGAATGCTGCAGGCAGTGCCTGGAAGCGACAGGATTCGTTCCAATGGTGATGCTGCTCTGTAGATTTTATGGCCTGTTAATACAGTCAAGGTGACTGTATTAACACAGAGAGACCTTGCTGTGAGTGTAAGACACCCTAAATAAGTATTTATAATCGTGTGGGTCGTGTTTCTCAAGCTTCCCGGAATCAATGGAGAGGCATAGCCGCTGTGCAAAGCAGATATTTCAAAAAAGCAGCACCACCCTCTGCTGGCCTGGGCTGCCTTCCCGGGTGAGCTGCCGGCAGCCCGGCGCCTCGGGAGCCTCCAGCTTCTCCTGCGGGGTTCCACATCCCCCCCTCTTTGTTTTTCTGATGTAAACAGTGAAATATTTAACTTAGTTCCCCCCCATGTAAATATATGTATATATATATGTGTGTGTGCTTTCTGTGAGTGCCTGCTTAGAGGTGCTGTGCAGGGACTAATAAATCCCTCTTTTTATCAAGCTAAGTGGACATTTTTTAATTGCAAATTATTTTGTGTTTTTCTTTCTCTCTCCCCCAAGTTCATCCATTCTGCAGTTCAGTTCTAAAAATATTTGCAAAATTTGTTTCAAACTTAAATAAAGCAAGTATTTTTTCAGACTGAGGGGGTGTATGGGAATAACCTTTGTGTAATCAGCGAGAACAATACTCCAGAAACTTTGAAAATGAATGAATGGTGCAAATCATGGAGGAATAAAATAAAATAGAGCTTATTTCATGTGGAGACCTGCATCCTTAATACCTTAAGAAATTACTGAGCTTCCTTTAAGTATGGGAAATCTAATTCTGTTTTCAAACAAACTTGAATGTTTGTTTTCACAGCATGGTTTACTTTTGACCTGAAAGCCTAATTATCCTGACTGATTCAAAGTGAGGATTTCCAGTGCAGAGCTGCCTTAATTAAGGGCAGGTTTGTCAGCTCCTGTACTAATTTAACAAATGATGACCCATGCTCCTGTGTTTTCCTATTGCACTGAATGGAAGGTTTGATATTGTACAGCATATTAACCTCACTTTAAATAATAGGAAAAAAATTACAGAAATAGCAGCCTGCAGCTGTACTACAGAATGGATGTGATGAGCTATGTAGGAAACTTTTCTATTCTTTTAGCATAAATGTACACTTATAACTAATGAAGTTTTACCAAAATAAGTCTACTGCCTGTGTGTTCCATGTACAATAATAAGGATTTTTGTTTGTTTTTTAAGCTTGTCATAAGTAAGTCCAGACTAGTTCAGGTGAAAGTGAAAGATAGAAGGAAGAGGAAGCAGGGGAACAGAAATTCATCAGGATGAGTCTCTATAATAGAAGGACAAGCAAAGAACTTGACAACCTGTCAGTTGTTGGAATTCTCCATATGAATTCTCCATATGAACCAGGATTACATCTTGTGTCATATACTCCATTCTACATTTGTATTTGAAACCAAATCAATTATCCCAACACTCTTTTTTAAAGCTTCCACTAAGAGGACATACTAAGACCAGTACCTGCCCTCTCTTCTCCTGGGGGAAGTTTGGAGGGGAGCTTGTTTCCATCTTTGCACAGTGCTTAAAAATGCAAGACATCTTTATAGGGCTCTAATACCATCATCTACAGTGGCAAATGAGGAAAAGCTGACCAGGAGAGTCAGTCCCTTCAATGAAAATATTTCAAAGAATTCATCACCATAAAGTCTGTGTTCCTTACAAGTTTATTGTACATTCTCTGATATCCTTGCTGTGGACTTCAGCACTTGTTCTCTTTTTGGGTAGGATAATAAGAAAAAGTTACACTTTTTTCTTTTAACCAAACAGCTAGCCACATATTTTAAGTTTGGGCTGCCTCAGAAGAGGTATTTTGAGGACTACATAAAAAAACAACCTTTTCTCTAGCAAGTGTTTTTTCAGATAGGGGCACATATGGTCAGTACTAAGCAATATTAGTAGCACAGCACAGACATTCTGAATAATGCATGTATGCTGTGTGTATTTATAGAGTCACAGCTCATGCTGGCACTGCAGGCTGTAGTAATGGAAGTATAAAGCAATTACTATTTTATATTTTGTTTTTTCTGTCAAAGAGCTAATACCAAGTTTTCAGATCATAGCAAAGTGATAGATATTTTAAGAGCAATATTTCTTACTGCTTTCAACATGGTGCAAGTGTACAGAATAATAAACTAATAATATAATTATGATTTCTGCTGAGTTCTAGTGTGTCAAAACCTGTTGAGAAGTTTATAACTGTTCTCCATCAAGTAGATTTGGTGCATACTGAAAATGACTTCAAACATAATACAAATGGCAGATAACATATATAAATAGCAAATTCAGAACCTGAAAATTAGGAAGTGACCATGTGCAGGTTGCTCATACAGTTCTAGTTCAGCCCTTGTGGCATCCCCCTATTGCTGCAGCCTCAGACCAGGCCATTGCACAGGGTTTGTTCTGCAGGAAACACTTGTTCCTCAGTGCTGGAATGGGTGTCTCGTGTCAGTATTTCAGGGTAAGTCAGAGCACAAGGATGTTGTGCTTTTTGTTGTGCTCTCTTGTGTCACAGCTCAGTCTGTGGCTGTGTAATCTCCTCCTTCCGTGGCACATCAAGGCTGCCAAGGAGAGCTGAGGTTTCGTTTGTACAACACAACTTGATTCAGGGAAGTGAGGTACAGATTGCTATTTGGGGCAAAGGATACCTGACTTTTTGTCTATCACATTCTATGTTCTTGATTCCTCAAGTAGAAAAAGACTTGTCACATTGTTGTAGTTTTCTTGTTTTAGTTTCATCTTTCAAAACAAAACAAACCAACCATGTTCTTTGCTCACTCTGTAGTGTGTTGCAGAGTTACACAGTGGTCAAGTAAAGCTACAAGGAGTTGTTTCTCCTGAGGAGAATTAAAACTCTGTTTGCAAATTAACTAAAAGCAGAATTTTGCTTTTTTAACTGTATTAAGTATAGGCATCCTGCTCAGGTTTATGCACAAGGTTTAGATCTTGTTTAAGCAAAAACCAACATCCTGATGCTTAAATAAAATAGTTTTAAATTAGGGTTCCAACATCAGGATATAAATATAATTATTTAATATTCGTTAATCATCTTGTAGTACAAACAAGAAAATATAAAAGAATCCTACTGTGTGAGATTGTTTCCCACGTGTCCAGAGAAAGGAGGAAAGATGCATGCACAAGTTTCTTGGTGCAGGACTGGCTCCCTCCTTAGGAGTGGAGTTCAGTGAAATAGGACTCCTCTCAAAAACAAAGAGTGAGCAACAAAGGATAAGTGATCAAGTGATTAGCCAGAGGCTAATAGGAATGCAAGGGCAGAGTGAGAGATTGCATATTGAAGGAAATCTGATCTGGAAATTAATTTGAGGTTTTCTGCAGTGGATACTGCAAAAGAACTAGTTTTGAAATCTTTCTGAAGATTTCTGTAAGATTAACTATATGAAAATTCAGAGTTGCTTCTGTATAAAGTGTTCTGTCATACAGGAGAGAAGGCTAATGGTTAAATAAGGTTGAATTGCAACTTAGAGGAATTTTCCTTTCCCTCTTCCCCCACTTAGTTTTTTTTTTAAATTAGAATAAGTATGCAGCTGCTTGCAACTTAGCATGAAAAATTTACTTACAAATTCTAGTGACTTAGAAATATGCATGCTGTAATTCTCTCTGGTTGAACCTACATTCTGTTGTAGGAGAATAAATGAGGACAGCAGATAAATACCTCAGCACACACAGTCAACAGCTAAATGTCACTAAATAGACATAGATACTGGAAAAAACAGCTTTTAATGATGAAGAAGTGATTATTATTATTTAGTGACTTACCAAATGGTTTTAATTTAACCTTGTGGTAGGTAGATGTCACTTCATGTTAATAGAATTCTTTTTCTTTATTGGGACCACCTTACCCTTTCTTCAAAATTTAACAGCAACTGCTATAATACAGCAGTGTCTGAGTCCACACATCTTTTCTTTTAAGATTCAAAAAATTCCTTAGATAAAAAAACCCACACAAACTTATTCAAATATCAGCTTATGAAAGTTTTCTGGTTTGCCTTTTCAACATGTATGTTTTAATTTTAAAGCATGAATAAATACACCATGGTAAAATTCTAAAGAATTACTAAATACTGAACAGTAAAATTTGAGTACAACAGATGAGTTTTGTCAGGGATTGAATGTAACTAAGCTTTTACTGACACATTACTAAAATTACTTGCTGCTGCAGAATGGAAATTAGTTTCACTTAGGCTTTGATGCTCGTTGAAACTGTTTGTAAAGCTTGATTTTTTTGAGTAATTCTCTGCTGGTTACATAAAAAAGCAACATGAGCAGTATGTGAAAGTATCAGAACACTATAAATTGGGATTTAAAAACCCTCTCATTCATTCCTTTGATCACAGTATTTAGTGAAGGAGATAAATAGTGCTGTGAAGGAACTTTTGGATTGCTTTCTGCTGAATAGAATTAAAACCACTTAATTTCAAGTCAGTAATCCTGTAAGAATAGCTAATAATTTCTCCTCTGCTTCACAGTTCCTGTACAGTTCTGCACTTGCTATTATTGTTGGATCTTGTTGCTGATGGATTTGTCATGAGAAGCAGGGATCTGTCACTGATAATCCTCTTAGCTCTAAGGACCAAACCTTGCAGTATATTAAAAAACCCTTTCAAGTCCTATACTTGTGTTTGAATTTCTGTCTTATATTTCTTTAATACAACAGCAATGGAGCAACTATGAAAACTGAGTCCTTAAAAAACCCTATTGTATTGAGAGAAACAAATGTTATTTACTCTTATAATGAATAATGTCTCATAAAGAGGAAGGAGGAGTGCTGCAGCCTTATAGTCTGTCTCTAGCCTGTAGGTCTGTATTCCCAGGTAGAAGGGCAAGCCTATATATTATATTATTTTGCCTTTTAGTCCTTTGGATTATGTTTTCCTTGCTTCAAAACTCACATTGTAAGAGTCTCTTTGGAGGCATTAACTGACATCAGTGCAGTACTTGCAGCTATTTTTAAAGGAAGTATATGAGAAAATAAATTCTGGTTCTGGTGCCACGGTGTCTCACAGAGCTGAGATGTTCCAGGCGTAGCCCCGCCGGTCCAGCCCTGCTGGCTGAGATGCTGCTGTTCCTCTGCTAAATCTGTCCTGCTTCTGTTTGCAGCCATGTCATCTTATCTCTTAATTGTGAAGTCTGAACTTCCCGGGGCTGTTGCGGGGTTTTTGAGTGGAGCCGAGAGTGGGTAAGGAAAAATGCTTTGTGCGTTCTGTGTTTGTCTTGAAGAATAAAGGTGTTCAGCACTGCTGAAAGAGATGGGTGCTGACACTTCTCTGATCTCACATGTAAAATAAATAGTCATTTACATGAGTTGTTGGAATATGAAATGTATTTGGCAAGTGCAGGTCTTTTGCAGCACACACACACAGAGCGTGATTCTTTCCTCATGGCAATTTCCTATCCTACCACCTTAAAGTTGGTGGCAAAACTCCATCTACAGGAATCTCCTTCCTGTAATATTTTAAAAGGGGAAGCAGGAAGGTACTAGCAGGGAGAGGAGAAGAAACATTGCCCCTGCTGTCATGTTATCACTTCACATAATTCAAAATCACAAAAGAAAAAATGGCAGGCATTTATATGGAAATATTTTGTTGTCTTGCTCTAGTAATTGGACTTGTCTTGGGAAAAATGCCAGGTTTCCAGACTTGGTTTGTAATTCCTAAACTTGGCTCCCAGTAAAGAACTTATTTTTCGCAGTTGAGCTGTAAAGCTGTTTGTAAGAAGTGTGTCCCTCACATTTCCATTGGAACTGTCACAAGAAATCTTAAGGCAAACACTGCAGCTTCAGCACTGAAATACCTTGTTTGAGTTGTTCCATGCTCCTGTCATTCCTAACAGTGTATCTTGGAGTGCCTTACAGCTGTTTTTCCAAATTGCTATTTTCAGATGTTTTGAGCTCAAAACTTGCTCTGGATTGAAATGTGCTGAAATTGTCTGAAGGCTGTGTGATGCTTGTATTATTCCTGAATGTTGTGGGTGAATTTTAAGTGGGAAATCAGTTTGTTAAAAGGTACTTCAGTTGATTTTCTATTTTATCAGTTGCAACTTCTGGATTTTAAAATGAGTTTGAAAAATTAATTGTGGCTGTAATCTTGCTTTCTGTCTTTCTGCCCTCCAGGCTCTCACAGTTTTAGTAGGTTTTTTGTCAATTTTCTCTTTTTTTCTAAACTAGTACATTTTATGTCTGTATGTTATTTTTAATCCGCTAATGTATCTCTTCCAGCTGTGGTAGTTATCAGCTTTTCATTTGGGTGCTGTAACCTTCTCCTTCAAGCTCATACTTCAACCTCACTCTTCATATACAGTGGTGTTGAGCTGCTGCTGTATCCGCTGTGTGTATTCTGATCTGTCCAACCCCAAATTTAGCATCTAACATCTCTTACTACTGGTTTTAATTTTATGTCAGCTCTGTTTATGCAAAGTGACTTTTCTTTCAGCAAAGATACACTGTGAAACAAACAGCTTAAGAAAACTTCTGGTAGGTAGAACTTGGACGTTCAACCCTGTGCTGCTCAAAGGGTTGTTCTGTCTGAAAAAAGCACTGTGACAACTTCTTCATTAAGGTGCCTGTGGGATAATGCTCCCAACAGCTTTGTCCAGGTCCTACCTCAGATCTCCTGGATGTGAGCACTCAGGTTACAGTGTTGAACTGTTTATCACAAATCACCTGAGCTGTTGTAATCCTCAGTGATCTGTCAGCTCTGCCAACACCCATATTTCTTCCCTAGCTGAAACTACAGTTAGAGATGGGAATGAAGTTCAGTTTTGCATTTAGGAAGAGCTGAAATTGTCCATAGGAATCCTAACCACAGCTCCAGTGCTTAGGTGTTTGGCAGCCTGGTCTTATCGAGTTTCTGCCTCTGTAAATTGGAGTTCTTGCATCAATCAATGTTTATTTAACACAATTTCCCTCCTCTACTATTTGTCCAAGCAAATAGTTCAAGTGCAGTGGCCAAGCAGTATTCCAGGAACATGCACATACGCGTGCCCACATCTATATTTAATTTATTTTGCCATATGAATGGCCATAGTAGATAATAATCTTTTGTTTCTGTGTATTCTTTTGCAGATGTTAAGTGTACATTTTTACTAGCAGGCATTTTTAATGGTAGGAAATTGTTCAGCAAAAATAGATAATCAAATGCCAAGCCTAAGAAGCAACTTATTTATACAAAGGGCATAAATATTGAATAGTTTGATTCAACTTCTTTATCTGGGCCACTTGTTTCCAGATGGGATTGCACAACTGTTCTGTGTTTGTTAAGTCATTATAGAATTTGATACGCTTTCACTTGGTACAGCATTTATCTTAACTGTAGTTGGGATGTATCAAAAGTGTCAGTTAAACTATCTGTGAAAGTATTTTATATGCATAAACCTTCCTGAGCTGTACATTTGGGAAAGCCATTTAAAGAATGTTCTGTGCATTAAATTGTTTTTATAGGTAGAGGTTAGCAGGTGTGCGTGTGTTTGAAAGGCTCAGAGCCAGTCTAACACATCCTCATGTCTTTCTAAAAAACAAAACCATACAGTATAACACTTATTAATATTGAGTGGAGATGTTTCTGTCTGCATAACAAGAATTCCACATAGTTTTGATGACATGAACATAGTTTCAAATGAGGACCGTGTTAAAAAGTTGTAATTTGTGAGCCCTCTGTTAACATTTAATGACCCTGTCAGAGGATGTGATTGATGCAATTAAGTTGTCTTGCTTGTGTGTTGTATAATTGATATGAACTGAAAGTAAGATCCTAATTTAGAACATATGAATATCTTGTTCTGTTGAATTCAGGAATGAAATTAAAGCAATTTTTAAATGTCTGCTTTTAGTTAAAATATGGGGGAGGGAGCAGAAACATCTGCATGCCAAAGCTTTTTCAGCAGAGTCAAGGATTTATATTCTGTATTTAATGTTTTGAATGCTTTTATCATATAGGATTAAATTTACAGATCAGATTGATTTTAAAGGCACTATCAAAACATTTATTCTGCCTTTGGAAAAGAAGCGTATTTTACAACAGTACTTTGAGGAGAAAATTGACACATTTTCCAATAACCAGTCCTCTATGCAGTTTTTTGAGGTCTTTCTAAGTATACAAACTGGTATTCCAAAATGAAGCAGTGTACAAAATTAGTTTTTCTCCTTCATTTCCTCACTGCTGTTTTACTCTCTGCCTTCCCCCCTCCCCCCCAACTCACAAATGTTTCTTCATTTACCATAAAGTAACCAAAATTAATTTTCTGTCTGTTCTCCTGAGCTTGTGAGCCTTGGTGGCAGCTGTGGGTTTGGAATTGGGAGATTTAAACAGAGGTCCTGTACACATAGTGCATAAGCCTTATGTTCTCTGCCATGATGCTGTTCCTCCTACTCTGAACATCCAGCAGACTGGAAAGAAACAAAATCTTTAAAAATATATGAACAGTAAATAATAACAACATGAAAAGTAAATGCTACAGCAAGAAGCTGATTTTGGCAAAGTTGCTTCTTCACTGTAGCAGTAGCAGACAGAGCTAATAATATACTTTCTTAAGAATTATGTATTTTGACTAATTTTTAATATAAACATTGCCAGCTAATGGTTGCTTTGGATTTGATACAGTGAAGATGCCCTCAAACTTGAAATTTCTCTGTTCACTTACATTACATCTTTTCAAATAAGTCTGACTCAAGTGGCTCTCTATGACATACAGCAGTAGTTACTATACCTGTATGATAATTCTTCTTTAACACAGGTGTTATGGTACTTCCCTCATGATAATTTGAGGTGCTGCCTGTTTATTAGGTGCTAACCATATCCTGGACTAAATAAAGTGGAAGGTCAAAAGTCAAGGTGTTTATAGGTGGTAAAGTTGGAGGCTGATGTGCAAGATGTTTATCAGTACAGGATATGGTTATTGCCAAGTTGGGGCAGGCACCCTCAAGATGTTTCTGTTATTTAACTTATCCATCTGTGCTTTCCTCACTTTAGACATGGGATTTTGATGCTTCAAATAGATTTTAAATGTGTGAGGACTTAATGTGCTTCTACAATGCTTTTTTTAATATGTGTGGTTTTATGTATAAACATTCTACCAGTTTCTTCAGCATGATTTTTATCCCTTCTGTCCTTTACATTTTTCATGGATGTATGCAAGGAAGGGAAGCCCAGCATTGAGTGGGAATTGATGTTGCTGTTTCTTCAGGTGTGTAAATATGCAGCTCATTGTAATCCAGGTTTAGACACACACTGTGCTGTGTGAGTACTTCTGCTGGAAATCTGTAGATTATGAAACCCTTCCCTCTGACCCTTGCTGTAAATCAAGGCAGGGATTTGCATATTGTGCTGATGAGAATTATTAATTGGCTCACATCAGACCCCTGATCCATGCAGACACTTGCCTGTGGAACACTGCTTGCAGTGCTGGTTTCTTACAGAATGATGCTCTCCTTATTATCTGGGAGCTCTGTTTTATATCAGTGTAGAAACTAGGAGTACAAATTCATGTAAATAGCATGTGAGACAGGAAATTATTTTTTTCTTGTCCTAGTGGTTGCTTTGTCTAAGAGCACAGTTCTAAGTTAAACATATTTTTAGGACTCCTGAGCTTTGTATCAATCCTGAATCAATTTTCCAACAGGTCTTGGTACCTCGATGGGAGACTGCTGCTGCTGCTTACTTCAGTCTGCATTGTTTTTCCTCTTGCCCTTCTTCCTAAAATTGGTGAGTAATTAAAGGAGAGAAGCGAATATTATTCTACTTTAGTAGCAATTACAGTTGAAGACTTTAAAATCTTAATGGGTTATTTATTTATTTAAACTGGCAGGGGGCTGCTGGTGGTGGTGATTACTTAAGTTGTTGTAGTGTGTTCTGCCTTCCAGCCTTGCCTAGTTAACCTATTACTTGGGTTGCAGTAGTATTTTGTCTGCAATACTAAAATAAAATCTTTACAGCAGAACATTAAAGAGCTGCATTTACTTACAGCATGCCATTAGTGGTAAGCCAGTTCTAATTCTGCCCTACAAAACTACATAAATGATCTGTGACAGGCAGTTGGAATGTTGTTATTCTGAGTCCTAAGCCCCAGATACCAAGCACTGTAATAGAAAACATGCCTAAAATGTAAAGCTTTAGCTGTACATTAGGATCACTTTCCTTATAAATTCTCTTTTATTTTTACTGTTATTTTACAGGCTTTCTTGGCTACACAAGTAGTTTATCATTTTTCTTTACGGTGTACTTTACTCTTGTGGTAAGTTAAAAATCTCTGCACAGCTTCTTTTTTTTTTTTTTTTCCTTATTGTTTGAATGTTTTCATAAGCCTGTTTTGAAATTAATTGTCTTCCCCTCCCCCTTGTTTTTTTTATGTGAAATTTAGAATTTTCTTCAAGTTCAGAATGTGCTTGCTAGGACAGATTACATTGTTTTGCTGAGAGTAGGAAATGTGTATGAACTTCCAAGCATGTGAAAAGAGTTAAAATAATTATATTTTGGGATGGTAAATATAACAATTCTTTTTTTTTTTATTGTTTTTTTGCTGATGGTGCAGCAAAGAGAGCTGGCACTTACATTTTTGTTTCCCTACTAGGAGAGGAATGGAATTCTGTTTTCTTAACTTCTAACTATTACTTACTGCAACTAGTACAGCAGAAAATTTAATATACTCCAAAATAAATTAAATTTACATGTATAATGGAGTGACAGAGTTCAGAAAAAGGCAAAGAAAACTAGAACTTCATTAAGGCAGTTTACAAGATTCATTAATACGTCAATGACCTTATTCTCCTTTCCAGCTGAAAGGAAAAGTTCTTTTCTCTGAGCCATATGAGGGTTTTTGACCCTGATGTTCACCCTCTCAAGGCCCCTGTGAGGTAGATGTTTCCAAATATCAAAAGTGAGACCTGCTAGGCAGATCTAACAGAGAAAATGTGCCTTTAAGTTGCACTTTTTTTTCTTCTTAAAGGGAAAAAGTGTGTTAATGCACATGTGTAATATGTGGTACAACTGAGCAACTCTCACTCTGTCATCTATTTGAATTTTATTTGGGAGCCTGGCAAAAATGTTCCCTCTCTGCCCTTTCATTCTGGCTTGCATTGACTTGCATTTAGTACCTGTTTTACAAAGGGATAAACAGAGTTGAAGGCAAGTTGAACAAACATGCCAACCAGGAGACCAAGGCAATCCATTAGGAACTAAACCATGTGATAAAACCAAACTTCAAAGCTGTCAAAACATCTCCCTAGGGTATCCCTGGAGAGCTGCAGTGTATGTAGGACCTTGGGAAGTATTCTTTTTTAACTGAATATTGAGAAGCAGCCACAGCCTCTCCAGAGTTAATGGAAATTCATTTGTAATATTTATAAATTACCTTAACTTTTGACCTCTTTCCTAAAATTTATCTTTAAAAGAAAAAAAATGGTAAGAAAAAGCACTAACTATAATGCTGACACAGGCCTTTGGCTGAAGCAAGTTGCAAGGGTTTTAAAACCAGTTCAGCTCCTGGATTTCAAAGGGATTGTGCATGGATCTCTGAAGAAAGCTGTTGTAATGGGTGGGTGCATTTGAAAACAGCTTCAGTCCCTGAAAAAGCAAATGTGTAAGCAAGAATTGTGTGCAGCCATGCCAAGTTGGGATGAGCTAAACTAGATTTTAGTTTGTGATTCTCTACCAAAAAAGTGGTTACAAAGTGCTAATGAAGGAGCACAGAGTGCTGGATTTTTAATGAAATGGTTAAGTTTGTCTGCTTACTCTTGTTAAATGGCAAAGCAGCAGCCACAGTAAATCTAACTGAGGTCAAAATTTTAAAAGCCATTACGGATGTTTCCAGAAAACCAATACTCTTGACAGAATATTCCCTCTGACTTGTTCAGGCTCTGAAAGTCAAAGGCATTAAATGTGGTTTAGTTTTCATATCTAATTGCTTTGAAGTGGGTGATGTGTGCTGTTGAAATGGTGTTTTAGTTTGCACACTGTTAATTTCTGTGTGGCAGATATGTTTTAATTTGTTCCAGAAGAGAACTGTGTTAGTCATATGGAAGTGATATAATTATATTTTGCATATACAGTAATTCTGTGCCTTTTCAAGTGCACACCATCTGTTCAGCTTTTTGCCAGCAAGCCACAATTTTACTGCAGCCTGCAGAAAAGAGACGTCCTGGTCAGTCTGGTCAGGGAGTGCACTGAGCAAAGGGCTGGAGACTTCTTTGTTCTGGGTCTCAAATGTCCTCTGTGTGCCTCAGTATCTCCTCATTTAAAGCCAAAAAACTGGTTCTAGGCTTTACTTGCAAAAATATTGCAGACACTGAGGTGAGCTGATATAGGAGGAAAACAAGTACATGTAGCTATTAATTCAAAGCCAGATTCTGTGAGGTCCTGAGCACTTTTGTTGCTCAGTTGTTGAATACTTCCCTGACTTGAATCCTCAGGGAAAAAAAAAATTGTGATTGTTAAACTTTTCTGTTATTGCCTTCCCTCTTGCTGTATATATTGGTGAAGCATAAAGCCAGATTTGTAATTTCTTGTGTATGTAGAGGACAGCATTATTGATAGTTTGTTCAGCAAAGGTGTTAACGATTGCTGATGGTATTTGTCTAAATCTGTCGTTTATGTTCTCAGAACAAAATAACTTGCAGATTGGGAACCTGCCATATGCAATGGATGGTGTTATGCACAGACAGCCCCTTTGCTGAGTGCTGTCAGTACTGCTGGAATAAAGGGATTCCTGTTTTCCCTCTGCAGGATACAAAAAATTACTGAGAATAATAGAACACTTTGAGCTTCTAACTTTAATCTTTAGCAGTGTTTCTGGTGCGGGCTTAAAATAACCTTTTTCCACTAGAATCTCTCTTGATTTTTATGGTTTTTTTTCACTTAAAACCAAACATTTTTATACTCAAAAGAATGTTTATATGAAATAGGCTTAAAGTTCTAAAGGAGGGTTGTGGTGCCTGCATGACTGGTCAGCTAACTGGGATGTACTGCCAGCTTAAAAATCCTTTCCAGTTGGGGAAACTCATTAGACTACAATTAGAAACCCAAATACATTTGAATAATTAAGCAAGTGGGCAAATATAAATAGAGATTTTTAAAATGCACCTAGTACATTTTATTTTGTCTTCTTTTATTTCCACTTCAGTCTGTTCTTAATCTGTATTACATTTATTTTAGAAAAATGTTCTCCCAGCATTTTAGGTTTGGCTTGCCTGGTCCTCTCTCTGCAGTGTTTATATATATCTTTGCTCTTCAGCTTGCAGGAAATCTTCCCTTCACCACTGCCAGGCACATTTTATTTTCCCTAAACCTTGCCCTTCAGCTCCATGCCCCTTTCCAGTGCCTGTTCCAGCTTTAGACTGGAGTGGGGAGTTCTCACAAAGCTGACTACTTTGGAGTCTTCAAAGCCATCCCCTCTTTGGGTGCCTTTAAATAAAACCCAGGCCCAAGTTATATTTTAGAGTTTGGTGTTTGCAGGCTGCTGTTGAGCAGGCTCCCTCCTAGTTCCATACCTTGAATGAGTTGTTCTTGTGCAGTTTAAAACGTGTTACTGCCACAATGCACTCAGCCTGCTGTGTACCCACAGTTTTCTTTCCCCACATTTTGGCCAGAGGTAACATTTGTTTGTCTCTCCTGGCACTGATGACAAGAGGGAGCATCTAATCCTCTGGGAAACACCACTTGGCAGCATGCAAAGCGCAGTTCTCTGAGCCAGGAGAAGAGATCCCTTGCATGTTATTCTTTTTGTGAATCTGAGTCTTTAATTAAGTTTTTAATGATTTGCTCTAGGCTTCAAAAGAATTATAACCTCTAAAGCCAGGCAACTACAATAGGAAATTAATTAGGGTGAGGAGAGCAATGCAACTATCATTTTAAACCGGGCTCCTGAAAAAGGAGGTAACATTTCTTATTTTAATTTCCCTTTGATTTTCAGCCCTCTTACTTGGCAGTCCCTAAACCAGCAGGGAGTAGCTGAAGGCCCAATGACATTCTGGGACAATAATTGCATTTATTGTTTTTCCTTTGCTTTCTAGCCCAAACCATATGTTTCTGCCTTTTAAGATTAGCCCTAGGCTCTGCTCTATCTCTGTTGAGGGCTGGTGCGCTCCGGGCGCGAGGCTGGGCTCGCTAAGGCAGCAGCAATTCCGGCCGGGAGGCCCTTGCTGTGGAGCCCAGGGAGAGGGGCTGGGAGTGCTGCTTGGATTTCAGCTCATGTCAGAGCCCATTGCAGTGCCCCACCTCCAGATCCCTGGGCCATAAGGCTGCCAGCTGTGCAGGGTGAGCAGCTGGATGGAATGGCACTGACAGGCTTTTCTTGTCGAGTCTCCTTCTGGCAGGCCTGGTAATTTACTGGGGGTGTAGCTCCCTGCTGGGTGTTCCAACAGGCTGATACTTCAGCTATGTGTATCTCAATTGAAAACTGATTTTTAGGATATCATTCATACATGAAATATGCTGTCTCTGCAGGTTATGATTAAAAAATGGTCGATCCCTTGTCCTCTACCTCTGAGTAGTGCCATAGAGAATTTACAGGTAAAGTGCATGCTGGTTTGAAGTTCTAATTTTACTAGTAAACTGTAATGCTTTTTTACATTAACACTTTCAGAATGGCTTGCAATTTAAATTCCTTCTTTTATTAATCATCACAGAATCTGAAAAGTTTCTGTGGTTTGAGCTTATTCTTTCATTATGCCTTTTTTTTTTTTTTTTGCATTTGTATTTTACAGGTTTCAAATTCTACTGGGGATTGTAAAGCAAAGCTCTTTCATCTTTCAAAAGAGGTAATCTCTATTAACAATACACAAACTTAAAGGGGGGGTGGTGTTTTTTTAAAAATCGGGGTTTAAACCTTACCCAGGGTAAGCTGTCCTTGTGTAAAACTCGTTATGAGCTGCTGAAATATTTTCTGTACCTGCTGCCAAGTGCTATCCAGTCTCACTTTTTTTTTTTTTTTTAATATGAAGGCTCACTGTCCAAGTTAGCATTTATGAAAATATTTTGGAAATATGACCAAAAAAGAAGGTATAACAGATGAAACAGTGGTCAGCCTCATCATGCAATCAGACCAAGGCAACTTAACATGCCCCCAGCTGGAAGTTGGTGCTACTTGCCTGTGTGTTCTTAGCTCCTGGCAGGGTAGAGCAGCTTTCCTGACACTCCCTGGACCTAACCTTAGTTTTTCCTTACCTGAAGCTGATTCTTCAGGCCCAATGCAATCTTGTGCATCTCACTGGGTGCCAGCTCTGGTATTTGTTAATTAACGTGGCATTTAAATTATGTAACCACCCATCAAGGCTTGTGGGAGAGGAGGTGTCATGTAGAGCTCTGGTCTCTGAGAGGTGAAGAGGAAGGGAAAAAATAAATCTGTAGTGAGATCTAGGAGGGATGTGGCTGCATTTCTCTGAAAAAAACAAAAGTCCACCCTACCCTCCCAAGAAAAAGGGAAGGGAAAAAAAATGGTTGGGCAATGCAAACATCAGACAAATGTTATCTGTAGATCAAAGAAGAAATGGTGTTTGACCAGAAACATCTAATGTGAGATTCTGGCTTTTTGTGTTTGGAAGAATCTTGGGACTCATCTCTATTTCTTATTCAAAATTATCTTTATCAGTAGAAAGTGGCATATCTTTACCAGTATGGGCCTGATTACTTCAGCACAAAAATGTTTGTTGTAGTTCAGCTTCTTCCACTTGGCAATTGCAGTAAGCTGTACTAGATGATTCATCTATTTTATTACAGATTTTTGGAATCAGACACCACTAATTGTGTGGTTGCATCTTTAATTACATAACTGTCTTAAAACTTCAGATCCCAAAGCATGTTATATTTCCTGTTATGTTTTATCCACATTTTTTCTGAAGGAGTAATAAAATAGTGAGGTCAGGGTGAAGGAATCAGTAATTTGACAGGTAGCCATGGATATTAGAATTCGGAAAAATTCTTAAAGAATTTCACAAGTGATACACTGGCTCTGGGACATATCCTGCTCTTTCTACAAAAGTGCTTGGCTTCAGTATAGCCAGAAAAGAATCTTCCAGATTCTGGCTTATAGGCAGCATGACTTCTCTTGATTATGAAACTAAGCTGTGTCCACGTGAACTGACATGACTTGAAAAGGTTGAATTTTTGTCAACTGATTTAGAGACTCCATTTCTGCCTTGTGGAGATTTATCTCAAAGCATTAATTTGGAAATATTTCCACTGATTTCCAGTACTTGAATTGAATTCTGAGTTCATACAGATATTTTTTTCAACCAGCAGTAATAGAAAACAACTTACAAGATGTTTTCTTTCTATTTCAGAGTGCTTATGCAATACCAACTATGGCCTTCTCTTTTCTGTGCCATACCTCAGTCTTGCCAATCTATTGTGAGCTCCAAAGGTAATGTATGAACACATGCAATATTAAAATATAATTGCAACCTTTTTTGTAATACTTTCCCTAAATTAATCCTGAGTAGTTTTTATTTTTAGGTCAGTGCCATCAAACACTGCAGAATAAAGAACTTTCATGGTTTTGGGAAATGTATAGTTTTAGTCTGTACTGGCTTTTTCTCTCTTAGAGGAGAGAAAAGTAGCAAATGTAGTTCCATCATCAGTGTCAGGATATTTTCCTGCTCTGGACAATCTGGAGGAAAAAAAAAAGTCATTTGCTAAGGTACTTAAATAGTCAATTTTTATGGCTGTAACTGAATCTGCATTTGGCCATATCTGATTCAGTTTTTGACATAGATTCTGTTCCTGGCTCTGAATAGGTATCAT
The DNA here is from genome assembly GCF_050655825.1 of Lonchura striata. Taxonomy (NCBI): domain Eukaryota; kingdom Metazoa; phylum Chordata; class Aves; order Passeriformes; family Estrildidae; genus Lonchura; species Lonchura striata. Next base: position 68,298,968 of record NC_140707.1, on the reverse strand, counting down.
CCTGGTAAATCCCAATTTTAATTTAAAAGAGTGGGAAGTCTAAATTCCATACAAGTGGGGGACAGTGTTAATTGTCTGCTTGAAAAGTGCTCTTTTAATAACCAGATTAAAGAAAATACTTTTAAACTTCCTAAATATCAGCACGTACCTCAGCAAATCCTCAGTGGCCTTAAATTAGCCCAATGCTTGCTTATGAAAGGCAAGGTACTGCATAGATTGTGCTGTGTTTAATCATCCTCAATACAGATAAAACAACACTGATTTCCTTTTCTTTCTCCATTTTAGTCCATCCAAAAGGAGAATGCAGAATGTAACTGTCACAGGAATTGGTCTGAGTTTCCTAATTTATTTTATGTCTGCTCTCTTTGGGTACCTGACATTTTATGGTAAGTGTATTCTTCAGGTATTCCTTAGAACAAAAGTTAATGATAAATGAGAAATGTCTTCTGCCTGGAATGCTTCAGGCATTAGTACACTTGAACCCTCAGATTTTAAAAATCCAAATGGTAGGCTTTGAGCTGGGTTTTCCAGCACATGCTTCGGTCTTGCATGCAGTTCCTGAGCCAGAAATGTGTCTGTTTGATACATGAACTGAAGAAGTGCACATTTCTTAGAAATGTTGTTGACATTTGATGAAGTAACTGTACCTTTTTACTGCCAATCAGAAGAGTGGGTGGGGTATCACACTTGCCCTACCAAATTCTACAGACATTTTAATTTGCTGTAGAATTTAAGTTGGCAGTGTGCTGCAGTACCAATTTATCACTCTACATTTGAACTTCTAAATACTTCTGGGTACAGATTTTTCGTAGAGTTTGAACATAGATGACTTCTTCTGTCTGGCATTCTTGTACTTGAGAAAGATTTCAGACCCCTTATGTACAGAGTGGACTTTTTTAAAAGGTCCATCACAGCCCTGGCAGAAGTGGGGTAATGATACAGCATACAGCAATGATAACACAACTACTTTATTGAATTTCTTCTACTTGCTGATTCTGTTGTTGTTTCATACCAATACTGTCACATAAATGCGTAACAGTCATCCATGAGGGTCCTTCTGATATCTTCTGAAAATTCTTGTTATGAGATGATCAGATGCTAATCTTCATTGATTGAAATTAATAAAACTTCTAAATAATTTAGAATTTAATAATTCTAGATAATACAGTCTCCTAATAAAATAGGAGGCTGTAAGGCAGTAAATAAAAGTTTGGATTAAGATTTCTTTTCCTTTCAGTTATTTCAGTTATAATTCTTGATTGTGGGGATGAGATGGTATCTGACAAAGGACCAAGAATATGTGGTTTCAGCATCTAATAATGCCAGATTTTTAGAGACTTTTGTACCTTTTACCCCCCAGGTATGAGCATGTCTGAAAATATTGCCTAGATATCCAGAAACTTTAGAAAAATTATATGGGGAGTCTTGAAGACCCTAATAACCTACTGGGCACTATTGCTGTTTCCTGACTGTCTCCATGAGGTTTGTTGGAGAACGTAAATTTAAGTGCAGCTCAGAGAGGTTCAGTAGGCAGTGCAGGGTACTTAACTGTCCAGATGAAATCTTAATAAGAAGGGGAAGAAAATAGTCCTGGAAGCCATCCCAGTTCCTATTACCTTTACTACCATGATTTCTTTGGGACCAGACCCTGTCTTGAGCGTAGCCTCTCAGTCTGTTTCACTGGGAATGCTTTGGGTTTTGATTTCCTTTAGTAACTCTAAGACTCTGGAGCCTGAAATGCTGGAATCAAGAGTGGATGTCTGTAAGAGAGTTGTTTTGTTTGGTTTGGTTTTTTTTCCTTTGCAAGCTTCTTCTTCTTTTCACTTTTCAGTTGTCTTGTTTAATTAACTTATTTCTTTAAACAGAGAAAGTCTGTTCCCTGTTCCTAAAATACCAGTCTGAGAAAATGTAAAACATTTTATTTTAAATTGGAAACAAAAGAACAGTTCCCTCTTTGAAATGAGGCATGTTTCATCTCTCTGTGGTTCAGATGATTTCTTCTGTTTTCTGTGAATTTGAAACTTCACAGGGTGACCAGACTTTGAAAATTTCGGTCTATTCTGAAGTCCAAAAAAACAGAGTTAAGATTTAAAAAAAAAAAAAAATCAGGGTAGCAGACCACTCTCAGTGCTCTGACTTTTGCTGTTAAATTTCCTCCTTTTTTTTATGCCGTCTCCTTCAAGTTTGTGATTTTTTTTTTGGCATCTTTGCCTTCAGCAGAGGCTCTACCTGGCCTTGCCTCCTGAGGTTTTTAATTTCCCTGAAAATTTTGCCTCCTGCATCTGCATCCCCCAAGCAGATGGATGCATTTGAATGTCACCTTAATATGCCTTGCTAATTACCATAGCTCTCCAGTGGTTATCAAAGCAATTAATTTGTCTTGTTTTCAGACAAAGTGGACTCTGAACTGCTGCAAGGTTACTCCAGGTACCTGCCCCACGATACCATCATCATGACTGTGAGAGCAGCCATTCTGTTTGCTGTGCTCCTGACAGTCCCTCTCATCCATTTCCCAGTGAGTATTCATGAGAGCTCTGGAGCTGGCGGGGAGCACTGGTCACTAATATTTTGCAGACTGCAATTCTTGAGTCACATCTAGTCTTGTGTATCTTATTCACTTGTCAAGTGATTGATCAAAGACCACATATTTGCATATGTTCCATGAAAGCTCCAAAATAACAACTAACCACTAAGCTAATTTGTGCTTTTGAGACAGATTTCAGATTAAAACTAGCCCAGAGCATTGTTTTTAATTTAGAGAATTCAGAACTTCTAAAGTTTATTTAGTTTGATTTTCTTTTCTCTTAAATTGAGTTTTGCTGACTTGGTTTTTCCTTTCTACATGCACGCAGTCACACACACAAACACACTTATACTTGAAACTCAATTTAATTGTAAATTAAAAACACATATAGACCTATTTCACAAAAAAAAAAAAGAAAAAACCAAAAACAAACCTAGTTTAGCTTATCAATAATGTGCTAGAATTGAAAATTTATTCTTTTAGGACCAAAAACTGTGCAGGCAAAACTCTGTGTATGGAAGCACTGTAGAGATTTTGTATCAGTTGGCAATATGCTGACATTGGCTACCAGGCATTTTCAAAGAGACAAAGCACTATCCCCCAGGCCTTCTGTTGTCCATCCAAAAAAGGGAGGGGCCAGTAATTTCTTAAGACTAATGCCCATGTGATAAATCTTGCTTTAATGGAGTAATAAATTACATTTTACACTGCAGAGAGACAAAGCATTAAACTATCACTAATCTTCTGGCATTTTGATTTTTAAAATGTTCTTTCACATCTGGAATGATGTAATTCTTAAGGTTATGGAATGGAGATAAGATCAGAAAGTATGTGTGTGTGTGTATGTATGTATTTACCCACACAATGTTTGTCTTTGTGTAGGCAAGGAAAGCTGTGTTGATGGTATTTTTCTCTCATCTTCCTGAGTCGTGGATTTGCCATATCCTTGTCACCTTAACACTGAATGCAGTTGTTGTTCTGTTTGCAATGTATGTGCCAGACATAAAAAATGTATTTGGAGTAGTTGGTAAGTTCTTGTGGTGGTTGGTTTTCTTGGGTTTTATTTTAAGTTGCAGAAATTCAGTATATGATTCTGCAATGTACTTCAGTCTTCTCTGAACAAAATCTTACTTTCTGTTTATTAAAGGTTCAACCACGTCAACATGTTTGCTTTTTGTATATCCTGGACTATTTTATCTTAAACTTAACAGAGAGGACTTTATATCACCACAGAAACTTGGGGTATGTTTTCTGTTTTCTCATCTGCACTAATAATATTTAAACAGGCTCATTTTAAATGCATTTTAATACACAGTGGAGCACACAATCCGAGGAGCAAAGCTCTTGTTTTCATTGCAGCTCACAAAATCTCTGAGCATTTCTTTCATCCTTCCTAGTAGCTCTGGTCTTTCTGAAACTCCTTCTTCACCAGAGCTTTTTGGCAAGCAGCATGTCCATGTACTGGACCATTGATTTCAGAATGTGCTTTTCCCTGTAGTTCTCAGATGTTGACTTTTAATCCAGTTTCTGCTCAGTTTTTACCTATTACTCTGTCTGGGCACTTGGGACAAAGCTAAACTGCATTTAAGTGCAACAGTTTTTGTGCTTGTTTTCTATAAAAGACTTCACAAAAATAGCCTTTTTTTGTTGTTTTCTTCCTTTTTGTTTGGTTTTTTTCCTCCTCTTTGTGGTTTCTCTTTTGTTGTAGTAGGTTAAGTTCTGGGCTGGAATTTGTGCAGGAGCCTGCTTTTTGCACTGTAACTGTCTTCATTTAACCACTGCTCAGCAGAGTGGCCAAAATGCTGACAAACTGTTTATACATAGTCTTTCTGCCATTCTTATGATTCATGGGTCTGTTCTTGTATTGACAAAACAGGGAATCTGAAAGAAAATCTAATAATGATGCCCTCTGATCATCTAAAGTCATGACTAGTTCCAGCATGTTTGGGGCCTGTTAAAAATCAGCAAGCTGCAGTCTCTTGAACTGTGGTTTTATCGTAATCTGGCTATTCAAAAAAGTAAAAAATCCATTGTAATTTTAATTGTATTTTGAGTAAAATACAAATCAATTTCTCAATTTGTCTAGAGTTGTAAAGGGCAAATTCTATTTTGTGCAGCTGGATAGTGTGAGCAGGGAGACCAGGCTGCTCCAGGAGTTCCCAGGAAAACTATCCCAGGCTTGGTTTAGTTTCCCACTAAATTCTTTGTGTTTGAAGACTGAGTAATTTGAAACATTAGAGATTATTTTATAAGACACTGTTTGTACCTGTTCTTGTGGACTTTCATAACATTAATTTTTGCCTTTCTTTCTTCACAGGCATGTGCCTTGGTTATTTTTGGTGTTTGTGTTGGCCTTCTCAGTTTGGTTCTAATAATTGTCAATTGGGTTAATCAATAACAACTATTGACACTGTCTGAACTGAGCTTCAGAAGACAGCAAGAACCAGAGAGGTGCCAGCACTGCTGCAGTGAGTGCTGGACACCCCAAAGGAGCACTGACCAAAGCTGCCAAGGAAGAAGTAATGCTCTTTTCAGCTCCATTACTGATGGTCCTTCTTTAATCTTGAGTCACTCTTCCGTTACTGGATAATTCATCTTTGCCATTCTAAAATATGAGTTTTGATGATATAATAAGGACAGGTAAAAAGGTGTCAAGAATTTCTGCAATGCAAAAATGGTTTAGGACACAAGATGAACAAAACAGAAACTTGAAATAACTTGTCCTTTCAAAACAACAAGGTGAATAGACATTACATCAGTCTTTTTGTGCATAATGTGATATATGCACATAGGATAGTGCACATTGTCCTAATCCTTGAAAGATTTCTGTTGCTTGACTAATTTCCAAAATTTCAGCCAGTTCACATTAAGAACTTGTTGATTCCAAGTGTTTAACCTAATTTATCCTAAGATGGATCCAAAGACCAACTGCCTTAGCTCAGTTTAATGGGCATGTCATGATAATACTTGTTAATTGTTTTTTAAAATACAGTTTTTCTATGTCAGCAGTCTTGAATCATCCTGATGTAATTTTTTAAATAGCAGACTTTGTCCATCAAGTATAATAGCTTTTAGTAGCATTTTGTTTTGATGTTTTCATTTTGCAGTTAATAATAGACATTTTTCAATTAATAGCTACTTTTGAGTAGTACTCAAATACTCAGTATTCCTCCAGGTAAAAGACTCTTTTTCTCTCATTCGCATTTTTACAAATCTTTCAGGTCTGAACTAAAGTGCTTCTATATTTTACATTCTTTTGTGTGTCAGAGAAGATTTGGGCTTAAAAGATGAACATCTGCCTCTGTTGAAAACAAAGGGAAATTTTACTGTTATGGAACCTTAATTTTACCTCAGATGTCTATGAACTTCCATGTAGTCTTTTATTATTTCTTATTTTTTAGCCCCCTGAATGTGAATGCAATTTTCAACAGCAGCTGGGCTTTGTTGGAAATGGTATTGGACACCCACAAGGAAAGTTCCTCATTTTAGTAGATTGAAAGCAGTGGCTGAGAGCATGGGGAGGTTTTTAGCATTTGCTTCTGTCAGGTGGGATCTGCTGGCCCTAAAATGGCCTTATCTCCTCAGAGATTTCATGCCTAAGGAAGCAATGGCTGATTGATCCTCTCCTGTCTAAAGGGGAGGAACAGCAAATAGCAGAGTTGGGATCACCTTCTCTATTCCTGATTTCTCATGCCAGCAGATCACTTGGCTTTCTCAGGGCCCAGAAGTTACTTTTCATTTTTGATGGATGGCCTGAAGGCACCCAGGTGGTGCAGGTTAGTAGTGCTTCAGAAATCTTTTTTGCTTGGAAGTATCCTTCTACCTAGGAGTTTAATTCAGAAACAGACACATGTGGTGAGGCCAGGGAGCGAGTTCAGAAATTTTGGTAGGATCCCAAAGAAAAACATCCCTGGAAAAGACTGCAGTTACTTTTATAAAAAAGTTTCTAGAAGAGGTTTCTTGAGTTCCATGTAATAGTTTGGCAGTACCAGAAACAGCACATCCACACTTGGCCAGGAGTTCCCAGTCCCTCCTGTGGCACTGGCAGTGGCTCCTGTCAGCATATTTACCCAGCAGAAAACCAAGGTGACCACGAAATGTGACATTATCTGCCTAAAAAGTGAACTTGCCTTTATTTTTCCAATTCAAACTCCGGCTAACCAGGTGTAGCCGCTTCCCTGCCTGTGGCTGCCCTTTGATAGCTGAATTTCGTGGGCTTTGTTACACTGCAGGGATTCAGATGCTCGTGGAATCTCTGGCACTGTTGTAGAAAACTAAATATATACCTTGTAAAAGTGTACCTTGAGTCAGCACTGACAGCTGTACATCAGGAAGCGATTTTCTGTCTGACTGAACCAAAACTTCTTTGGAAAACAGGACATCTTAGTTTGCTGAGAATGAACTCGGATTTTTGTCAAGACACTAGAATTTGGGAGTATATTAGAAATTTTGTGGAAATTATTTCTCATTTATTATCTGCTCTTGTAGAATACTGTTGAGTAGTACTGGTAGGTTACTGCAGTCACTTTTATTTTAAACTCTAACCAGTAATGCTTAAGTCTGAATACTTAGATTATCTGTGAGGGGACAGAAAGCTGGCAAAGCTTTGCTGAGCTTGTGCTCTTCCCTCCTCTCCCTGAAGAAGCTGAGTCTTCCCGTGCACTGTACTGCTCTTTTGTCCTTAGGCAGTTTGGTTTGTGTGCATCATCTTGAAAGTATGAAAAAAGTATGAAAAAATACCTGAAATACATTGTTCATTTTACAGTGGATTCCTGTAGTGGTGCAGAAATCATTACAGTATTGTTTTAATCCTTGGGTATTACCCTAACTAGCCTGGCTGCTGACTGACTGTCCTGATAGGTAGACTTTGGAATGAAGAATTGCAGTGTGTGAAGTTAATACTTGATGAGGATGAATGCAAGCAATTCACAGCTCTGCTGAGCTCTGTTACTACATTTTGGCTGCAGAAAGGAGAGCACAGGGGTTTACAGAATGCCTGTTATTACCTTTCATGTGGAAAAAAACTCTAGAAATGCTGCTACTTCTGAGTTTCTGAAGTTCGTAACAGAAAATATGGAGGGAGGAAGAGAGGGGCAGAGAAAGAATTTCTGTTCCCAAATTTAGAAGATATGAGTGTTGTCCACAGTGAAAAACCAGAGTAATTTATCCTTCTCATCTCCCACAGCTGTGTCTCTCAAGGGTTTTTCTACAATTGTGCACTTCCATGAAGTTTTTGAGCAGAAGAGACCTCCACTGTGGAACTCTCAGTTCATTTAAATGCTGACAAATATTTTCTTCATTATTATTGCATACATATATTTTTTCTTCCAAATTTCCAGATTTATGAATTTCAGTGATTCTACTTTATTGCCTGTCATCAGCATGTTCCAACCTTCTTCACTGAAGACTTGACAGGAATGGATGAAGGGACCCACAGCATTTCTGAACTCACTTGGAAAAGTTCCCCAGTTGAGCAGGAAGAACAATGTGAGAGATGAAAATTAATTGGTTGCCTTTGATTTATTTACTCTTTTTCTCTTATTTCCATTCCTTGTCCATTTGGAGGCTTCTCAAGTTTCAGCTGGACTGTGTTAAGCTGGGTGTGAAGAGTGGTTTTTGTAACCAGCATGGCAGGAAGGAGACTGCTAAACAACAGTGCTCAGAACTAGTATAATTGTAGAGTTCCTTTCCTAGTTGGATTTAATTTAACACTTTACCTGAAATTGTTGTTTTCCAGTTTATTTTGATGTTGAAACCATTCGCTGCAGCTGCTCTCCATACAAGAAACCTTTGGACATGTTTGCACTTACTGCCAGTGGGAGGGAATTTTCAGTATTATAAAAGTGCTGTGTAATTCCTGCAGTTTGTGGTGGTGGTCTTGGTATTTGTGTGCTTCAGTAGTGTTCAGCCATGGTTCATATGGAAATGGAATTCCCAAAAGCAATCAATAATGATCTGGATGAAAAAATTGCCCAGCTCATGCCAAACCTGTGTGTTGTACAACAGATTTTCTGTTCTGAGTTCTCCTTGCCTCAGAGTCACTGTGGAACAGCCAGAACATGTTCCAAAAAATGACCAGCAAAAAATAAAGAACATATTACACTCTACCCAATTGTGTGTGTGATCTCCACTCTGTTGTGCAGGTGATGCTTTGCAGCACATCCTGAAATGTTCCCAACTGCCCCTCCTGGGCCAAGCAGCTCCCAGTGATGGATTTTACTAATTGGACTGTGCTCTCCAGAATACCAGGATGCAAAAAATGAGAAATGCAATTATTGTCCTCCCAGGTATTGGTTCATGGACAGCAAACCTGCCTCTTCTGTGCAAATCTCTGAACAGGAGCCAGCAGAATTCATTTCAGAGGCTGGTGTTCTTCAAGAATCAGGAGATTGGAAGTTAACAACTGTAACTAATCTCAGTGTCTCTCAGCTGAAAGTGAATGCATCTAACCCAAATTTATTTGTGCTTTAGCTACAACCACTTGCCAGGTAGGAGCTTACCAAGAACAGAACTGACCCACATGTATGCATGATTTTTAGAGCTTTTGAAAATGTCAGTTATATTCAGGAAATGACAAAAAAAGCAGAGTGGAAGCTTGTAGGGCTATCAAAATTGTTTCTCTTACAAGGATGAATTCAGTGTTTTTCAAAATTTATTTCACAGCTCTGTGAAAGGGTGAGCAGCTGGCCTGGTGGTGCATAATGGGGTGAAAAACTGCTCATGGAGACCCTCTGGGAAGGGCCTTCTTGTTGAGCAAGGTGAGGGTCAGTCATGGGGAAGAGGCCATTTCCTTAGGGGGTAGCAGCAGAACGATGGCTGGCCAGGAGGGGCTCTGGAGCATGGATGTGCTTTTTGGCTATAAGTCACAGTGCTCTCCAATAGCTGTGTCCTGTGAGAGTAGCTCCAAGCACTTTGCAAGGGCCAGGGGAGTCCTGGGTATAAGCAAACATGGAAAACCCCCTCATTACTGTGCTGCTGGCTTGATTCCAGAGCTGCAGGAAGGTCCACACACATGGAAATGAGTACCAGCAACTCTATTTACTTACTAGTTTTTGCCCCAAGTGGAACTGGCACCGAAGAGCACAAATCCCAGCATTTTCCATGCAGTGCAGAATTGTGTCCTGTGCTGCCTTGGTTTTGTTGCTGAGTGTGTCCTGGCCGTGCTCGGCCTTTCTCCTGCCCCAGCATCATCCCTGCTTGCACATCAGGGCTTTGAGCCGCAGCCGTGCGACGCCAGGCAGCTCCTGGCACCTGGTTTGAATTTAGAGCTTGTTTGCACATGATGTCACACTTTTATTGTCAGCCCGGCCAAGGTCAGGACAGTTCATCTTGGGAAGGTTTGCACTGAGCCCTTACATTGCTGCCATTAATGCCTTCCCCTGATTTACATTTCACATTTCAAGCGTGATTTCATCAAAGTCACCAGGTGTCCGTGATGAACAGGGAGGTTGCTGCAGTGGCTGATCAGCCCAGGGTGCAGGACGACTTTTCTGGAGACTGGGTGAAAATTCCTGCTCCAGACATTATGTAGCAAATCACAGATGTGGCCAAGGAGAGTTAATGAGCCCTGGAGGCTCAGGGCTATTCCAGTCTGTTGCCTTTCAGGAGCCCATCTGCCCCTCCACAGACCAAAGCGAGACAGGGTTCCTGGGAGCCCCTTCTCTGCCCTCCCAGGGAGCTCCACTTCATAATGAGATTAACATGCAGGGATGGAGAAAATATTTGGGATGTGGTTATGATAGCACAGAACCTGTCGGGCTGGAGCTGAGGGCCTTGAAAATCTCAGGCCTTATTCTTACCTTGTGTCACTCTTAGCTGTTTCACTGTGCTTTGGGCTGAAGGTGGGGCTTTAGTGTAGCATTTCTGGGTTTGTGCAGCTCATGGCTATGAATCTCCTGTAGGAAGGGGTTAAAGAGTCTCTGTTTTACAGTTTCTTACAGGTCTGGGACTCAATTTTAGTGTTTTGCTCCCGGTTTTGATGAACAACTTTCATCCTTGTTAAAGGGAAAGATAAGTGAAAGCATGGGGTTTATTCACTTCTCTTTCTCCAAATATAATAATCAACGTTTGATTCTTTGGGCCAAAGCAGTGAGTGGAATCAGCTGCATGTTGGTGGGTACAGAGACAGCCTGGGCAGAAGCTGTGCCAAGGGGATCCTTGCTGACTCGTGTGCATGGCACTGGAGCAAACTTATGGAATATTCACCAGAATAACACCTCCTCTTGGTGCATTTCAATTGCTGCTTGTTGTGTGGTCATAGGAAACTCCTCACCCTGAGTTTTGGGTGGGGATGAGGGGGAATTCCTACTGTTGCTCACTGAGCAGGTGCTGACCAGGTTCTTCAGCACTTACAGAGGTGCAAGGAGCTTTGGTGAAGTCCCATGTGGTGGGTGAGTGGTGCAGATGGAAGATCTGTCTGGAGGTGGCTTTGCTCAGACAGGGAGAGTTGAGGCCACTAGAAAGGATTTGAGACTCAACACTCCCAGAATCACTTCCTCTTCCCAGCTCCAGCAGGGGGTTATGGCCTTCACTGCCCTTTTGATGTCATTGACATGTTTGAGTGCAGGGTCACTGCACACATTTTTCTCAACAGCAATATGTGGAATTTATGCCCCCAAATTGCTGCATCTTCAGAATGTTGGTTTTTTTACCCCTACTGGATGCGTGCTCTTCTGGGGAGCAGTGCAGCACAGTGAGGTCCTGCTTGCAGACAACTTGACAGGCACTAGTGGGATGGAAAGGTGGAGTGCTAAGAGCCCTTTCCTTACATGATTTCATATTTATTCATTAACCCTGTCACATGAAATTGGTCTGCTTTGGATTTGGTGGGCACAGACACCAGTGAAGTGCAGAAGGAGCCATTGCCAAGGCACTTTGGGGTTGCCAGCTGTCACCACAGCACTTCCCAAGGACTTGAGGTGGGGATGAGCAAGAGCAGCCTCAGCTGTTGCACAACAAGCGACACCATCCAAGGCAAGCAGGCCTTGTGCACAAGTGATCACCAGATGGGATTAGGGAGTAAGGCTCATGTCTTGAGGGACACCATCCCACAACAAGGTGCTCAGAGTGTCTCAGCTGGGCCCAGCTCAACAACTGTTGAAAAGGTACAGTTTTCTTTTTGGTATTTGCTGGCACAGCTTCCATTGCCGTTTACAAGTCATACATTCTGGAATCATCTGAGCAACAGGAACATTCATCTGGTCCTTTTCCAAGGGGAGATTACTCTGATGATGGTGGAGAGAGACATTGTCTTGGCCTGGCTAGTCAAAGACATCTGTCTTGCCATTCCTTAATCTCACAGTTCAGTTTGGTGAGTCACAAGCCAAGGAATGACATTTACCCAGGGGAAGCAAAGCCTCAGGCTGAAACTGCATGGAAACCATGGGCAGTTATTTTTTCCCCCCACAAATACTGAAAGTTGATATTCCACCTTCTCCCAGCCCCTGAAGCTGTTCCTACGGGGTCTGTGCCTCGTGTTTGCCATGGCTTATCTAAACAAGGCCCTTCCTTTGAGCAGAGGTGTCGCTGCACATTCTCCAGCACGCTGCAAAGGGGAAACATTTGGCTTTAGCACTTCCCTGCCACCCTGTGCTCCTGCTGCAGGGGTGGAACACAAACACCAGGGTTTTAGGGGCCCCAGGGGAGGCCAAGCAAAATTCCTTGCTTTGAAATTAACATTAATGCTGAGAAATTAAGAAACTCCATGTACATTCATGTTTTGATAGCTCAGCATTATCCATTAGGCTCCAGCATCTGGAATTCAGGGGACTGTGGAATAGTCTATTTAATGGTGATTTTAAGTGTTTTTTGGATTTTGTGCACATTTTAGCCCTGGTTTTGACTTGCATGATTTACCTCTCCTGGCTTCAAGGAGAGTTGGATCAGTCTTTTGAAGGTGTTTTCTTAGGGGACTTTTCCACTCTGAAAGCACAGTGGAGCAGCCTTGGCTATATAAATCAATTTGGAAGTGACTTACAAAGAGCTTAATTTGCCTTCTATTAAAATCCCTTGTCATTTCTCTACTCCCTCCAGCTTGCTGTTAAATAATCTTTTGGGAGGGTGAGGATTGAAGTCCTTTTCTACGCCGCAGAAGGAACGTGCTTGACTGAAAAAGCTGAAAAAAGCAGGATCCAGTGGATTTTACCTGGAAAAACACATGAGGTTTTGTTGGCTATTTGGTGACTTTAAAAGCTCTTTGTTGTCCTGTTCCAGCCCAGGGGCTTAAAGTGATGATAAAGGCATGAGCAGGTGAGGGTCAGACCCTTTTCCTGGTGGCATCCTGTAGCTCAGGAAGCATTTAGGAGCCCTGATTCCAGGGGCTTTCAGTGATTGCTGGAATCTTAAAGATCCAGGCCCTAACGAGGAGCTTCTTATGGTCAGACTGGGCTCTGACACAACCAGGCTGGTTCTGGAGCAGCCACAGAACTGCTGTGGGCTGCTGCAACAGCAGCGAGGCCAACGCTAAAGATCACCAAGACACAGAAAGAAATTCCTCAGCCCTTCCATTCCCCAAGGAAGGAGGAAAGTGGCTGGGAGGGGAGGGGAGGAGGGAGCAAGGTGAGGAAGGATTTCTTGGGTTGTCTCTTGAAATTGTAGCATGGCAAAGTGTCCATTCAAAAGCACGTGGCACCATCCCTGCTGTGCAGGGGGTCTGTGGGCAGGGAGGGGACACCAGCCCCTCTGCTCTGTCACCCTCTGTGAATCGGTGCCTGTGTCTCCCTGGGATCCTTGCCTGCTTTGCCTTCACCCCCCACAATGGTCCCATTGTGGTGACCCATCTTGGAGCCTCACCCTCTTCCTTCAAGGAAAGCAGAGGAGAATCTGAGGCCACAGCCTGTCATCCAGCCCCTTCTGAGCTGGCCATAAACACAATTGCCTGTCCCCAAGGGCCTCAAAAAGCCACAGGAGGTGGCTCAGTGGGTGAGAGATGCTGCGAGCACCAGCATGGCCCCTTCCAGGCTGCATCCCTGAAATGACTGCACCAGCATTAGCCCTGGGATTGTTTAACCACTGTCACTTGTCTGGGGACCAGACAAAGCTGGTCATCACAACCCTCTGTGATGGGCACAGTGCATGAGCACAGCAGCCATAGGGCTTTTGATGCATCCCAGCAGCTCCAGCTGGTTTGGTCTCTACTGAGCTTCACTGAGCCAAAAAAACTTGGGCAAGCAGTTGTGGGAGCTGCCTCCCACCTAGCCTTGGTGTGGGGCTCAGGGATGGCTCTCCAAGAGGAGATCTTGGAGCAAAGCAAACCTTGCTTCCAACTTCTGGTGACTATTTGTTGCTGCCAACAGTGACAAGCAAAACTGAGCTTCACCTGAGGATGCTGCAGCAAATTTTTGACCTTTCCCACCCAGGCTGGTCTGATTACAGACTCATCCTTTCTGGTTTAATTGACGCCACAGAGACACCCAGGTTGCTGGAAGGATTTCTAAAACGAGCCTGGAAAGCAGCAAGTATCATTGTTAGGAGCTGCTGAGCAAGCAGAGTTTAACAGGGTGGCACAACTGTTTTTCCTTCTATTCTCTGCAAAACAAGGTGCAATCACAAGGAGTGAAGAGAGCCATATGCTGAACCTGCACATCTATTTTTACTCCCCTGCTCCATAATGTTCCAAGAATAATTTTTTTAGTGCACAGCAGGGTAGGAAAAAACTCGTGCTGATGGCATCTCTGCTATCCCCATTGTGCTGGGAGGAAAGAGGCAGCTGCTTTGCTGACCTGTCACTTCCATGAACCCGCATTCCAGGTACAGAGGCCATTTGCTCATCAGGCTCTGTTTGACGAAATGGCCACCAGGGTTTATATTTAGATCCTGCCTGTCCTGCCAAGTCCTCTTAAATTCTTGTAAGTTGAATGAAGTTGGAGGGGGGTGGGAGAGGATCAACTTGAAAAATAGAGCTGCTAATCTGCCCGTGCCTCTGGGAGAGCCTGTGGGATGCCCCGTCCCCCCTGGGGCTCCGAGCATCCGCGGGCATCCCGCTGGGAGGGGGCAGCAGCTGGTGCCCCCACGCCAGCCTGGGGCTGTGGGCTGCTCCACATAGCCTGTGGCCACTGCTGGGGTGCCAGGGGATTGAGTGATGGGGGAAGGTTGGGAGGAATATTTATAGCTTGTCTCAGTGCTGGGCCTGGGGTGATCACCATCCCAAGGATGCGAAGGGCACAAGTGTTCCCCAAGGACAGCAGGATGCAGGGATCAGGAGCACAAATGTCCTGATGGTGAGGGCAAGGGCTCTGCAGTGCCATCTCTTGCTGGGGAGAGCCCTCATCCCCCTTCATCATTTAAAGCAGAGCAGGGGAAAACACCTGGGGTTGGGAGGACAGCTCATACCCAGGGATGCCCAGTGGGTGACCCCAGACCACACCAAAGCCATCCCTTGGCTTGGACTGGGCTCATCAGGCACCCATGGAGCTCTCTGCTCCTGGCTGTCGCTGGTGACATGCTCTGACCCTGCCCTCTTCTTTAACCAAGCTGTTCTTGAGGACTGCATGGTTTCCCTTGGATTGTGCTTCTTTGGTTATGCTGGACAAACTCACCAAAACAAAGGTTTTCAGGTAGGAAACATTGCCCTGGCCCCAGCACCATCACAGTGGGAAAAGCCCAGAGCAGCCCCAGCCCAGCAGCCAGGCCTTCATCTGGCCTGGGCATCTGATCTCTTTCCCTGGAGATTTTGGGAAGTGACCAACAGTGACTCTATTTAATGTTCTTGTGTCTGCCTTTTCCCAATAATATATTTTTTTCTTTCTGAAAATATTCAGAATAATTTTCACCTTTCCTTGGCTAGAACAGATTGCCTCCTTCAGAATTCAAGTGTCTGCTTGATGAAGTTGTTTTTCAGCTGGTTTTCTTTTATAATCACTTGTCAGTTCCAAAATCTGACTCCAGAGTCCCAGGGTAAGCAGAAGAACTGTGCCATATCACCAATTTTCACCACTTCAGTAGGAATGAAAAGAATTAACCATGCCTGATCATTATATAGACACTGTCTGATTTCAGGTTGCACCAGCAGCCAGAATTTAATCTTTTAAATCAAAAAAACATATCACTTCTCATGATTGTAGAGTAAATCTGGAACATAGAGGAGCACAGCCAAGGTGCACTCAACATATTGTGAAAAACCTCATGGTGCTCAATGCTGGCTTGGGACCAGAGCTTGGAGCTGGCTCAGGGGGTTGGATGCTTGGATTTGGTGAGGTCTTTCAGCTCCCTTTCCATATGAGATGTGACTGATGAGCCAGGGAGGCCATGAGCAGGTGCCCTCAGCCCATCATGCAGGGCAGGGAGTTCCAGCAGGTCCTTGTGCAGAGAGTGGAGAACACTCCTGGGCAGAGCTCAGCACCCCTCCTGCTGCCTGCAGGGAGCTCTGAGTGTGTGTGTCCCCTCTGACACAGGGAAGATACCGAGGCTGCTTCCATGGTGATGCCAGGAGATTTGGGAGGGCTGGTTTTGGGTTTAGGGAAGATCATCATTGGATGAACTCCCCAGGGGCTGGCTCTACAGCCCCTGCCTGTGAGGTTCTGCTTCTCGAGCTTGACTCTCTTTGATGCACAGAGATTCTCTGATTCTCTAGAGATCCGTGCCTTGGTTGCTTTGTTTTTCGGCCAGCTCTGCTGGCAACTCTTCTTTCCTCCCAGGAGAATGGGTACAGAAGATGTTTGGCTGACAGAATTCTCTGTCTGTCCCTGTGTGCCAGGCACCTGTCTGCCCAAAGATCCCCCCGGTGTACACACGTCCGGAGGCATAGCTTTGTTCTTTGGGGTTGTCTGGTTTTGATTTCAGCTCAAATTCCTCCCTTCCTCCTCCTCCTCAAGCTGCCAGACCCAGCATCAGGCCTGTCTGGGTCTGGGAGCCCTGGGCAGATATTTCTGAGCTGTCAAAATCCACACCAAGCTGAGTCTTACTGCCTTTGCTGCTTTCTGCAGTGAAATTTATTGACATCTGTGTGCACCAATGGGCCACGTCAGTGTTCCCCTGCCATGGAGGTGTAGCACCTGCTGGAGTGGGCACACAGTTCCATTGAGTTTGGCCATGGTCAGTCTCCATCCAGGAAAAGGTAGGTTGCCACACTGTGGACACACCTTGCTATTCTCCAACCTGCCAGTAGCCCAGTCTTTTCAAAAACTCTGATATTGTTAAAAACGTGGGTAAAATGTTATTTGTCTGTATTTTTTTTTCTTAAAACCTCATCACTTGGTCAGCTTCCTGTGATGTTTTCCAAGTTGTCTGTGCAATTTTCCTGAGCAATAACAGACCTCTGCAGATCTGCTTGGTGGTGAGGAGAGTCCTCTGCCATTCTGCTTGCACTCCAAGATTCAGGGAAATCTTACCCAGAAAATGTTACCTTTCTTAAAGGTTTGGCTTCTTGTGAAGGTTTGCATCAAAACATTTCAAACCCAGAAGCAAAAATTTCTCAAATATCCCAGGGGATTGCAATCTATGGGAAATTATGGAAGTTTGTCTTGAGCCTCCAGTGCATTATCAGTCAGATATTGCTGCTCCTGAAATGCCAAGAGTAGCTGGTACTATTGCTGGAACAGTGAGACCAGGGTGTCCTGGAGAAAAGGAGACTCAGAGGTGATCTTATCACTCTCTACAGCTCCCTTAAAGGTGGCTGTGTTCAGGTGGGGTTGGGCTCTTTCTCCAGGCAGCACTGACAGAACCAGAGCACACAGTCTCAAGCTGTGCCAAGGGAAATACAGGTTGGATATCAGGAAAAAGTTTTTCATGCAAAGGGTGATAAAGTTCTGGAATGATCTGCCCGGGGAGGTGGTGGAGTCACCATCCCTGGATGTATTTTAAAAAAGACTGGATGTGGTGCCAGGGTTTGGTTGAGGTGTCTGGAACAAGTTGGACTTGATGATCTTGAAGATCTCTTCCAACCTTGTGATTCTGTGTGTGAATGCTGCCAGTGCTTTGTTGGGGTGGCTCTTCTGCTACTGCAATGGAACCATTAACTTTGGCTTAAAAATGCACATCCCTACCTCTGTATCTCCTGGTTCAAACATCACTCTCTGAACTGTTCACCCAGAAAAAAAATCTGGTTTGTTCTTTGGTGCTCTTGCCTTGTCCAGCTGTGAGCATCCCATGAATCCTGCTGGGGCAAAAAGGCTGAGGTTTGCTTTTTATTCCAGGTCAGGCAGGTTTGCCATGTAACCTTGACAGGGGAATAGCTCCCCTGGAATCGCTGGATTTGCTAATACACGAGGCCTTTGTACATAGGTGGTGTGGTGTGGTGTGGTGAGGTTGGTGCCCTGTGACTGACTTGTTCAGTGCAATAAAAATATATTGGTTCTTAAGATGTTGACCAATGGGTTTGGGAAACAGATGATTGATTCCCACAGCTGAGAAACAGGGATTGTAATATGTTTTGCCAGTGGAGACCAGTTTGACGGATGAGTTCATTTAAGGATTATGCTATAGATAGAGCTGTTGACAGAATGAATTTGTTTTTATTTTTCATCAGTAGGTATAACACAAAGCAGAACTAATCAAAAGTAGTTTCCTTGTGGCATCTGGTTGTGTTTCTTGCTTTAAGTCTTTCACACACTGTAAAATTACACCAAGGGCTTTTCTTCGCTTCCATTCGCTTTCCAAGTTTTCCATCATTGTTGCGCGTGGGTTGCCAGTGTGTCAGACACATTGGGAAGTTGCAGACTGCACAAGAAATGGAGCTGGGCCATCATTCCTTATTGCACGAATGCTCTGGTGCACATCACAAATCCACACTGGGGTGTTCTCACCTTAGGGCTGAAGGCAGAGCTGAAACATGAACGCCCTCACAGATATTTCTGATGGTGTTTTAAACCATGACCTGTACTAAATATGATTCCTATGCGGACTGATCTTGTTCTGAGTAAGGCCCAAACCTGGAAGGTGATTATGTTTACCCAAGGAGGTGTTCTGAGGTTGAAGGAAGGTGTTGACTTGAGTTCTGGAAACAGCTTTTCCAATCAGCCAGAGAGAACAAATCCCAGAGTTTCTTCAGGGATTTGGCTCGCTGCATTCATTGCTCTCTTGGCCGGACTGTTATTGCCTGCTGGCTCGGGCTGGCTGATGGGAGCAGGGGCTCAGTTCCCTGAGTGCTTCCTTTGGCTGTTTGTGGTTCCGTCTGTGCTGAGATCATGCAGGCTGTCAGGGTAAAAAACTGGGCTCAGTGGTTCAAACCCATCCTACAGATTTGATCTGTGGGTTTTGGCTTGTTGGTTTTGTTTTTTTTTTTCTCTCTCTTTCTTTTCCAGTTGTGGTCGAATAAGAGTTTTCCAGAACTGACTTGCACGGGGCCAAAGAACAGGAATGCAGTGAGCACAGCAGTGCCTGCCAAACCAACAGAGTCACCAAGGCAAGGGAGAAAACACCCCCAGGCCTCTGCCACTGAGGCCAACACCTGAGGAGAAGAGTCCATGTGATTTCAGGATTACATTGCAGGCTAAATCCTAGCCTCCACTTGGCCTCAGGCCTGAACTTTAAGCCCCAGCCAAAACATAATCTGAATCTGAGCACTGGCTATTGGTCTGTCTCATCTCCTGCTCCTCATATGTGCAGTCATTCAACAGAAGCTGAAATGCGTTTTCCCTGCCAAGAGCCGTTGGTTTCCAAACAACTACATCAGCGTGGTGAGTGATGGAGTTTCCATCAACTGCTGTAGGCCAAATGCAGTCATCTGAATTCAGGTCTTGGCAGGTATAGAAACTTGGAGTTGTCAATGATTTTTATATGAAATGGTAATTAATTACAATTTCTCATCCTGTGCTTTGGTTCTGTGAAAGCTCTTGGAACTATAGATGAATGGGAGCTTTTTTATCTCTTAGCTAGTGAGATTTTCTGTTCTTTAATTGACCTTTGAAATAATTTAGTCTGGGCTTGGATCTGGGTTAAATATAGCTGGTTATTTTCACTCTGAGTATGTAATACATGAAAGAACCTAGGTATCCTTTGAATGTGTTTTGACAAGTGCCCTGTCTGTGTGCAGGTATGTATTTATAAACATTTGTGCTGCATGTACTAAAATGACACTTCCAAAAGCAAGTACTTTCTTTCCTGTAGCAAAACATTTGTCCAAAATGTAGTGTTAGGCTTGCAAGAAATGGACAGTTCAAAGAGAGTAGGACACTTGGAGAGAGAGTGAGGAGATGTGGACTGAGCCCTCAGTAGTTAAGAAGTGAACATTGAGCTGTTATCCACTTTATCCCATAAAGCCAGGACTAGATGGTGCCTGAAGCACTTGCCTGACAGCAAAGTTTAAATCAACAAAAGGAACTATCAGAGAATCATAGATACATCCTGGGTTGGAAGGGGCTCACAAGAATCATGGAGACCGACTCCTGACCCAAACACCCTGTGCCTGAGAGTGTTGTCTAAATTCTTCCTGATAACTCTGTCAGGCTGGTGCTGTGACCACTGCCCTGAGATGCCTGTTCAGTGCCCAGCACCCTCTGGGTGCTGATATTTTCCTGATTATCCAACCTAAACCTCCCCTGACACAGCTCCAGCTGTTCTCTTGGGTCCTGACCCTGGTGACCAGAGAGACGAGATCAGTGCCCGCCCCTCCTGCTGTCTTATCTGAGGTTTCATGGCAGAACACCTCAATAGTGGTGTTGTGGTGGCTAAAGCTTTGCAAGGAAAGGATTGCACAGGCTCTTGGAAAACAGCACAAACTGGGCTTGTTCACTGCAGAAGCCATTTGGTTACAGCAATAGCCTTCAAAAGACCCTGAACTACCGTGGGTGGGTGCCCTTCCCTCTCTGATACTTGTTTATCCAAAGCGTTTGTTACTGTCTCCTGTTAGAGATGAGGTGCTAATGACGTCCTGCTCTTTTTAGAGATTATAATTGTTATCTCCCTAATTTATACAAGTCCATGAATTCTAAGGAGCAAAAAAGAAGCAAGATCTCAATAGTTTCTTGCCACCAATCCTTTGACTAACACTGATTTCACTTCAAAAAAGAATCAACAGCAACAACAACAACAAAATAATAATAAATTCAAAGTATTTGGCAGTATTTTCCTCTGTGTTTTAGAGACACAAAGTCCAGGGACACCTTGCACTAGACCAAGTGGCTGAGACCCCAGTCCAGCCTGGCCTTGAGCACTTTCAGGGATGGGGATCAATAACCTCTTGTGGCATTAAAATGGGGGGAGCAGTTACTGCGTTAGCAGAGTGTTAAAATAAAATCTGAGTTTAATCAGTGAGACTCAAGGCTCAGTCACACTTGTACAGGTTTGTAGCTCATAAGAATGGGCCAGGTGCATGTAAGCAGCTGAATCTGCTCCTAGTTTTCACCATTTCTGGTGTTTTAGGAGCCACCAGGAAACCACCTGTGTAGCATATCAGTACTTGGCCAGTGCACATTTGCATATATTGTGTAAATACAATTATTTGGAAACAATTATGTTATTTGGAAACAATTCCTCTCTTGAGAGGATCCGCTCCCTGGAGAGAAAAAATACCCAACTGTTGAATCTAACCCAAAAGAAGGAAAAGCTATCCATGGAAACTGAGTTCTACATAGTGGAGGAATCCTCTGGTTCTGAAGGAGCTGATAGGTTTGAGTGGTGGCAGTGCCAGGACAGAGGAGATATTGACCACAGGATCTGGTCCTTGAGAGCTGCCCCACTCAGCTCCTTGAGCAAGGAAAACACTTGAGACTCTGAGCAGGACCAGGCTGAATAGAATTGGACTCTGTGATCTTGAGGGTCTCTTCCAACCTGGTGATTCTGTGCGAATTGCACATACCCACGTTCTTCCTTCCTGTCTTTTGCCTGCCACTCATTACTTCTTAGCTCATGTTTGATAGAGGAGAAAGGTTCCATCTTTGCTTGTTTGAGGATAATGCCTGGAGCCACAGCCTCCCTGAGGAGCTGTCTCTGGTTCATCATTACCCTGCTGTTCATGTAGCCATTTACACCCAGATTCCTTCTCATTTGCAACATGCACATGTCTCAAGTGTAAATGAGTGTGTGGAGTAGACCAGCATCATGTCTGCTCTGCTTCCCACTGCCTGCTCTTCTCCAGATTGAAAGATTTTGCAGTCTCTATGAGACTTCCACCTTCTCCCTTGCCATCAGGGTGGGGCAATGCAAAAAGATTAACCCAAATCCAGAAAGTGACTGCAGCAGTGGGAGTGACAATGGGAGCATCATATATATTCTTTGGGAGGGAAAAGATAAAAATGACCCATTCTCAGAGGGCAAAGCCAGCTCTGGCCCTCTGTCCTGAAATCTGTGATCTGTGTCATCAAATTCCCTTCTGCTGTAACTGCTGCCACTTTTCTGGGGGTGGAAAGCCCTGCTAGCTCAGACCTACCAGTGCCACTTGGCAGCTGTGGTAATTTACAGCAGAAGAGACTCATCTGCAACTTGTCAAGGCATGATCTCCAACTTCATTTGAAACACTTCTGCTCCTCCAGGTGATTTACTGCTCAAGCACAAGGTGGTCATTTTATCTCTCTTCTCTTCCCCCTTGGCCCACGACAGCCTGGATCCCACGCACACACTGCATCCCCCTTCCAGCGTGTTGTGGAATGAGGGAGATAAAAGCTGCTTCATTTTTCATGAGCCCTCCTGAGCAGTTCTGCAGGGAGGTGACCACGTAGCCGATGGCTGTGTCCATTTTACTGGCACCTCCAGCATTTTACGCCGTGTCTGAGTCTCAGCAGGCTCCCCACGCCTGCTAATGGCTTTGCAGCCCAGCCAATCAATTGGTTATTTATGGCAAGCACGTCTCAAAACTGTCGGGTCAAGTTTTCCTACCCTGATGTATTTTGTTCAGAGGAACACATAAATCCTCTCCTGCCATTTGCAGCTTAAACCTCCTGAGTGTGAAGCCAGTGGGTTAAAGTTTCCAGCAATAGTAGCAAACTGTATTTTAAAGGGTTGTTCTCCTGACTCTTAGGGGCTTGGGCGCTTTGTCTGAGTCATGAATCAGTTCACACTGCAAGATTTATAGGCATTAAACTCTCTCTTTGGTGTCCTTTAGCTCTGGAGTTTGAAGTCATAAGCAAAGAAATTGAGACTTCTCCACTGCTCCAGTGCTTTTCCATTTAAGGTGCTCTTCTGAAGGGTCAGGATAACATCTTCATTAGGTTCTCTAAAGTCAGATACAGAATTCCTGCACTTTCAGTCTGGTGCTGCTGCACCAAAATTCGTAACTTCGTGAATGGAAGGATGAAGGACTTGTGTAAAGTGAACTCTGGATTTTGTTATCAAGCCTCTAAAGACTGTAACACTCCCATTACTTGGAGCTCTGTAAATCTTGGTGCCAGAGCAATATGAGTCAAACACAACCACAAGATTTCCCAGTCTTCAAGACCTTCCAATCATGAAGACTTTCCAATTTTGAAGGTTTAAATACTGACCACTGAAGCACAACTATCTATAGCAGCAACTACTATGCATGAAGGGTATCTCAGAAAGCATGGGGTAATTGCTGGGCACACTCTTTACAAGTGGATGAGACAGGATCACAGTCAACCTTCTGTTCAGCCTATCTGGTATCTTTTCAATACATCTGCATGTTTAGAAATGACAAAAATGGCTACTGTAAAATGAAGTGAGGGAAATTATAATAAACCCAGCTTCTGAAGCTATGAACACTGTACTACATTTCAGGGATTTGGAAAATAATTTGCTTACAAAAGGAAACTTACTGTTAATGACACAAAGTGGAGATTTTGTCTGGTCTCATGGCAGAAAATAATTTTCCCTGTCAGGATGTAAGCAACCTTGGAACTGGTAGCATACTGCAAACACACCTTCAGATTTCAACATTTCTACAGTTTGGAAAATATTATCTGAAAAATCATAGCTCCTCAACACTTAAAATCTAATTCAACAAATTTGGACTGATCCATAAAATTTCATGTGATAAAATGAAGGGTTCCTCTGTCTGTGGCTGGGATCCTGTGCAAGACAGCATGGGACTCATCTTCCTTTCCCCAGAGCTCTCAGAAGAACATTGCTGCTGAACCCTGATGAGTGTTGTAAAAGGACAAACATGAACATGAATCCAACCTTGAATAGAGGAGGAGAAGGAGCTCTGACTTTTCTGAGTTAGCTTAAAATATACTGAATTTGTATGGACTACTGGTTGCTACATGATGGTCTTACATATATTCCTTTAAGTCCATGTCTGGGAATGATGAAAGCCCAGGTCCTTCTTGGCATCAGTAATGACTTCTGCTGAAAGAAGAACAATTTCCACCCAAGATGACTCAATATTTGCAGGGCTTTGTGGCATTTCTCTGTTTACAAATGGAGACCACTTAAGCTCAGCAAATTTTTAATACATGGGCATTTGTGAGCACAAAGAGAAACTAGTAAGAAGATAAAAACACCAAAGTGTTAACCCTTGAGTGACCTCTGAAACAGCTGCATGGGGAATGTGGGGATTCAAAGACTCTCCTTTTGTGGCACTTCAGTGGGTGATTTGAGGAGTATTTTCAAAGATGAACGGGCTCTTGTTAGAGGGTGGCGATGCACAATGCATGCACACATTTGAAAGTCCTTGGTGAAAGCCCAGGCAGGCACCTGGAGAGGCTGTGGTAGATGGAGGTGCCCTGGCTGTGCTGTGCTGTTATCAGCCCCACGGCTGCGGGGAGCGGCGCTGTGTGTGGTGGAAGTTTTTGAAATGATTTTCATCAACATGATTAAATACTTATTACATGAGTGAGCCATACAGGCTGCATTAAACCAGTGAACTCCAGTGAGGAGTCTCCTCATCTGTTTATGAAATCCATCTGGAATCACGGATGGCTCAGGAGAAGGAGGATGAATGCAGCTCAGTGTGACAGAAGCCCACTCCCCTCCCAGGAGCCTGCCTGCACCGACACACACTGCACTCCTCGCCCCACACTCAGGGAAAAGAGCTTTTATTTTTCTTTCTGCACATTCCCGGGCAAAGAACCAAGGCCTACCATGACTTTGACAGTGAGACTTTAAATATGCCCTGTCGGGATGTGACACAGTCACCTTTTTCTGGTGGCAGGATATAACACAGCTTTAAAGAAAAAAAAAAAAAGTAGATGCAAGCTTTTGCACTGGAGGGAAGTATACCTTGAAAGGAATGGCTTAATGAACTTTAACCAGCCTTCCAAGACCTTTATTAGTTGCCCGTTTATCAAATTAAATTCACACTGTGCTAGGCAGGTTAAGTACTGCGAGTTGATGTCATGTGCTAAGTGCCAAAGTAGGCTTTAATTGGCTGTTTAAATGAGAAAAGGGGTCCTGCTGTGCAGCACATGCATGTGCACACAGAGCTCAGCTCACACTAAACAAGTTACCAGATTTTTCTTAAACCAGCTGGGAAGGTTTTGCTCCATGTCAGGTTAAGCCTTTTCTCTACCAGGACAAATAACTGAAGGAAAAATTGCACAAAGGTCCCTAAGCTTTGTCCCCTGAGTTATAGGTGACACAAGGTGTCCATGGCTGATGTGCTTCAAGGTTAAGCTGGATGAGATGCTCCTTCCAGAAATGTTGTCCCATGGAATTACTCAGAATTGGCTTTTTCTGAGCAGCACTCCTGAGGAATGCCTGCTGATTAACCTGGCAGGGTTTTAATAAGGGTTTTTTGTACCGGTCACAGCTCGGTTTCATCGATCACCAATTAGTCACAGATGTCACCAAGAGTATCCAGAACAGTAAAGGCCAGATGGAGACGAGCAGGTCACCTGCAGAAGGATTTTCATCTTAAAAACACTTCACAGCAGCAGCAGTGGTGACTGCAGAGTTAAGATTACAGAACATGGGGGGTCCTTTACCTTCCCAGTGGGAAACTCTGGCCTCCCAGGAGGAGCAGTTAGTCACACATGGAAAATCCTGCTGGCATTGCTTGTGTGGGATTGTCCAAGGCAGCCACTGGCATGACTAACAGCTCTGCCCCTTTGTGAGAGGGATGAAAAATGAAGTGGTGGTGGCGTTTCGTACTCCTGTGGCCCAGACAGAGCGAGGGTGAAAGTGCTGCTGGAACTTGCTAAATTTGAACAGTTGTTTTCTGTTAACACATGGCCTTAAAAATGTGATTTGAGAAGCTTGTTAGAGAGTTAGTGTTAACATCTAGTTCCAGTGCAACTGGACCCAGCTGGACAACAAGCCTCTGGAGCATCCTGCTTTCCCCTTCCAGCTGCATCCTTCTGTCCCACTCGTCAGCCTTTGCTTGATCTGCCATGGTGGCAAGCTCCAGTGCTGCCTGGGAACACTCTCCCTGCCCATCCTGACCCACAGCGTGAGCAGCTGAGCCCTCAGCTTGATCTCCACAAGATCTGGAGAGCAATTGCACTTGAGCACTGGTGGCTGCTGTTTTCTGCCCTCCTGGGCAGTGATGCTGGTGGTGCCTGTGGGACTTTGCCACAAATCTCTTTCTCTTCCTCCTTTGTTAAGCATGCAAAAAGCAATTTTCCACTGATAGAAAGCCTTGCAGTAGGTCCTGCTCCCTTCCTCTCTCTCCTCTCCTTCTGCCTTTCCTTCCAGCCCTTCTCTGGTTTCCTCCCAGCCCCTCTCATGTCCCTGTCCCTGAGTTTACCTTCTCCCTCTCACTTTCCTACTGCTTCCCCCATTAAGCTGGACACTTTGGGGAACTCCTGTCTTCTCTCTGCAGCTTGCAGTTGATTTGATCTGTCCCCCAGGGATGGTTTTCCTGGGGCAGCAGCCAGCACAGAGGTGCAGAGGCTTCCGGCACTTGCACCAACCTGCATTCCAACATTAAAGATAATGGATACAATGGAAAATCAATGGAGAATATGTAACTTTATCCCATTCATAGCTTCATATTGCATTACACCATGGCCTTCAGATACATAAAAGTGATATATGGCTGAACTTGGCAGCAGAAAAGAACACAGGAAACAAATATCTTCAGTAAGAATCGCAGTCTAGGTATAACTTATACAGAAAATAAGCCTAAATATCTTCTGGTATTCATGAATTTTTTGTTTGTAATTATTTTCCAGTAATACACCAGAGTGTAAAAAATAAATCAAGGCTTTGTGCATATTACAGATTTCCCCTGAGTGAGATAAGAGAGAGAAAGAAAATGACTGCTTGACTTTCCAACCTCAGCCATATGCCAAATCTGTCAGAAATACTGCTTTTTTTACATTATATCAGTGGAGGAAATTATAGCTGCTGTTATCTGCCCTTTGGTCAGGAGCACATTCTGCACCTTGGCTAATGTGCCTTTGTGGTGCAGCCACCTGCACATTTTCGGGGAGTTCATCTAATTACGGGGTAGATGAGTCAAGCTGCATTTCCTATGGGCTGTCTACAAACATAGGAAGTTATTAATACTGATTAGCTGAAAAAGTCCAGGTCTTCTCCACGACGTTTCCTGGCTAATATTAGACACACCTTCTGTGCTTGAAGGTGTGATGGCTGATAAGAACCAGTAGTGTGGCCACCGAGGTTTTACGGCCGTGGGTGCAGCGTGGGACAGACTGTCCCAAGAGGGTGTTTTCTTACACCTTTGGATGCATTCAAGCAGACAGGCTGGAATGAGAATAGGAAACTAACAGGAGAGGGTACAGGCCTGAATAAAGTGATGTGCAAGGCTCTTAGGAAATGATGAGGGGGTGGCATGATGCTGTCTTGCCTTGGTGCCTGGCAGCAGAAGAAAGTTGTTGGGAAATTTTCCTTTCACTAGAAAGAAATATGTCCCCAAAGAGAACAGAAAGTTCCTAGGAGATGTTGTTGTAAGACTGAGCTCCTTCTTTTGGAAGAAGATGAAAAGAAACTTGACTGTTTAATGAGAATTAACAGCTGTAGCCAAGCTCTAACAACAGGCACAATGGAGACCTGCTGGGGCAGAGGTCCCTGCACAACCTCTGGGATAACCAGGGTTTGGAGACAGACAGAAGCCATGTGGCACAGAAGAAAGAGATGCTGCAAGGTCTATTTTCAGGTCTTCCATCAGTCTGCAAATCCTTGCTGGGCTGTTTGCTGAGCCCTCTTTCACCCTGGGCTGGCTCCTCTGTGCAACCCACCAGGGCCAGGGCTTGGTGGTGGAGTGCCAGCTTCACACTGGGCTTGTGTGGCTCCCCAGGACTCCCACAGCAGCCTGAGCCATGCTTCTTGTCACCATTCTGTGTGAAGAGATGGAAAAGGGGATGTCCTATGGCTCAGTGGGCGGAGGGCAGGAGTTTGGTGGTGATGGGAAGCTCAGCTCATGCTTGTCCCTGCCTGAGTGGTGGCTGTGGCTCAGGGACACCTGGCCCAGCTCTGAGAGGCAGCAAAGGGGTGGAAATAACGATGTAGCACAGCTGGCCCTGCTGTTGGCAATGGGGTCTTCACTGGTGTCACGTGGGGATTTTCAGATGATAAACCAGAAGGCAGAAAACGGGACAAAGGGGTAGAGCTATGGAGATTTATCCAAGTCGTGCAAAGGGGAGTACAGAAAGCAGCCAGAAAATTCTTGAGATGGAAGTGATTATACCTTAGAAAATAGGTAAAATAATGTCCCAGCAACCAAAACTGAGAGCCAGAAGAACAGAGATTAAATGTTTTAAACATTCACAAAAGAAATCTTGTATCACAGATGTCTTGATGTTTTATCTCTTGATTTATTTCACATTTGCAAGCCACAGAAAAATGGTACGTGATGGTTTTTCCTTTTCAGTTCCCACTACTGAGCTTACAAAGCTTGCCAAGTGTTGAGAACTTCACAGAAATCAAGAAGAAAAAGCTTCCTGGCTGGCTGGATTTTCTATTGCTTTCTCAGCTGTACCACAGTGGCTCCTCTGATTTATTCTGCAACCAGAGGGGACAACTGGGCACAGCATGGGCACATGGGGTGGGGAATAGTAGCTGGCACATGGTACCACAGTCTCTGGAATCTAAGAAAAATTGATTTGAGGTGGGAGGACTGTGTTTCCCTGCTCCCTGGGTAAAGGAGGAATGTGTTTGGCATTGCATGGGCATAATGGTGAAAGGGGGAGAAGCAGGCTGCAAAAACCTTTCCTCCCAAGGTCCCTTGGGTTCATATTCTTAACCAGAGTGCATCAAACAACAGGAAATTTTGCTTCCTTTCTCCCTCACTTTCCTGGGTTCAATTTCAGTTCCTGTGTGGCACTGCTAGTACAGGTAAGGTTATTTTACAGTATGAAGTCGGTGCCTCTATAAGTAATTAAACTAATGTTTATAACATTATCCCCTGTAAAAGGGATAAGTGTTATCCCCCATTTTACAGGTGTGGAAATCAAGACAATTTGGCCATGGTGTTGAAAGGAAATTATGTTGAGCTTGTGGCATTGAATTCATGTAACTCATCCCACTCCTTGACTGTGTGGATCAGAGTTCAGAGAGTCATGATCTATAAATATCTGCCAGCAAGTGTATGTGAAAGATAAAAAGCCTACCCTTCCCTCAAACTTTGATTCAGTCTAAATGTATGCTTCTCATACCTGGTTTTACTATATTTGGTCTAAAAGCCCATAAATAGAGTTACACACAGAAACTTTGGGGAGAAGGTTGCCAGAAATAGGGTTTCTGCTGCTGGAGGATGCTGCCCAGTCCTAACCTGTGCTTTTCATGTCTCAGCTGCAGATGAGATAGAAAATCTGAGCTGCTTTGGCCAGAAGCTTATCCTGGATTCAGATTCTTTTTTTTTTCCCTCCCTCACAATTACTGCAGTACTTTGAAATACAGAAAAGCAAAATTCAGGAGTTGGGCTTTGATGATCCTTGTGGATCCCTTCCAGCTCAGGGATGGCTCTATGAGTTTACTCCCATGCCTGATTGATGAAACTGGGATGGATCTGATTTATAAAATAAAATTACACAAAAGTAGGCAAAAAAAGAGGAGAAAAAAAATCAGTGAGAAGCAACTTTCAGGGAATCATTAAAAAACAGAAGACAGAATTTCTCCCTTATTGAATAGTTTTTGCCCAGGAACATTCTAGGCCTAAAGCAAATCCAGAGATTGTTGTAAGTTTGTGACACATGACTTTTATCTTGAGACTTTACAGCAGATTGCAACAGACTGAGATGACATTTAGGCAGCTGAAGCCACATCCACTAAGTTTTGTTTTGCAGGGAAAAATAGCCTTCCTCGTGGGAATGTTGTACCGTTGGGTGGCAGAATGCATTATTATTATTAGAGATGGCAAAGATCTATGTGGCCTTTGTGCTTGAAATAAGAAATTTGCAGTTTGGGCTGGGCACTCCTTTGTTTGCTCGTTTTTGTATGGCCTGGGTTTCTGCATGTGCATATTTCTGCTAATGCAAAAATAGAGCCTCTTTTATTGCAACATTTCACAGAATTTTTCCAGCTTAAATGAGCCAGTTTCCAAGTCAAAAGGATAAACCCTAATGAAAAGTTGGCTTCTAAATGTGAGATTGTTCATTGTCCACATTCCACTGGCTTTTAAAGGAATAGAAAAGTATTTCTCTAATGAAGATAAGTCGTATTTTAAGGGGGTTGTAACCATTCTCTAGCAAATGGTAAAAATTTTGTCAAATTGAGGAGGGTGGGGTCTTTCCACCACTTCTGGTTGCCTTATTCTTGCAGAATGCAAAGACGCCCAGTGAGTAGGATGGAAATGCTCAGGAATTAAAAATATCTGATTTCCAAACCTCTGCTCATCTTTGAGGAGCTGCCAGGTCTTGTGTTAGTGGTGACTTTGTGAATGTGAGAGGCATCTTGCTGATCTGGAGGCAGAGCCACTGCTCACACACCAATGGCTCTTGTGGACACAGCCAGGTCCCCTCTGCCAGCCCTGCCTGCCCAGGGTGACAGATAATACCTCTGCAGGTTTGAACCCTGATTCCATCCAATGTGAGACAGGGAAAATCAGATTTTGTAAAATGGAGCCAGCAAAACTCTTTCAGGGGTCGTAATTCTAAAGTACCCATCTGCTTTTGCACTGACTTTATACATATTTTTGATGAATTATAATAGGTCATCTGTGGCAGGTGGAGTCCCAACACCCTGCAGTGCTTCTTCAGGGCCATTGGTTCCCAAAATGAAAACAACAAAGTCAACAAGGTAAGCAGTGCTTGGATTGTGCCTCAAAGAAGGAAAAGGTATGCAAGATTTTTGAGCAAGGTGCTCCATGGAAAAGAATTACTCCAAGAGAGAAAATCCTTAACTCTGCATGAAGAGAGGCTGAAGTCCAGCCTCTTTACCTTTACAACACCTGCTTGACCTTATTGTGGCCCTACAGGAGAGCTGGAAAGGGACTTGGGACAAGGGCATGGAGTGGCAGGGCAAGGAGGAATGGCTTCAGACTGACAGACATCAGGATTGGGTTGGATACTGGGGAGAAATTCCTGACTGTGAGGGCAGTAAAGCACTGGAAAAAGTTGCCCAGATAAACTGTGGAGCTTATTTGGCTTTTTCCTGGCAGTGCTCAAGGCCAGGCTGGAAGGGATTTGGAGCAAGCTGGTCTAGTGGAAGGTGTCCCTGCCTTCCACTTTGGCTCAAAGATTCCTGGCAGCTGGGATGGAGGATGAGAGGCTGCCCTGTGCTCTCACTTCCCCACCCAGACTCTTCCAACATCCATCTCTTCCAACAGCACTCCTGCTGTCAGGAATGACCAGCAGAAGGTGAGTGAAGTTATTATTTAGTTATTTAGTCTAAAAATAGATTGATGTAATCTGCAAAAGGCTAAAAATGTAATCTAAAAAAAAGAGCCTGTTGTCATATATTCTTCCAGTTACATGGTGCTGGATGATGAAGAAGATGATGATGCAGCAAATTAATTCCTGATTCTGCAAGTGCTTTTGAGGAGCTGAAAAATTGCTTGGCTAAGGTGACAGAAGGGTCATAGAGGACAGTGAAATCAGCCTTCTTGATGTAGGAGCTAGAAAATTTGACTAAACCATGACATTTGTAGCACTTTTCTGTACACATCAGTAATTCAGAGAAGTTTGAATAAGGGAGATAATTTGGTTTTGTTCTCAAATAATGCAAAATTGCACTGGAATGGGAAGGCTCCTCAAAGGTCTTGCAGTCTAAAAGGCTGCCTGGGAAGGATGGACACACATGGGTTATTAAGTGTAGACTTGAACAGCCCAGCTTTGATGCTGCTGGCAAGATTTACTGCCAGATTAAGGAGAAGAGGAAAAAAAAAGCTGAATTATCTAGGGTTTGTACAAGTTCTTGATAAATTGTTGGGCAGCAGCCACTAACCTAAGCTGTTCTGGGGAGAGTCAAAATTTGAAGTGAAGGAAAAGGAAATGCCCTACTTGAAGGATAGAGAAGCAGAGAAAATTGACTTGAAACATTGTTCAAGCCCCATAAAACAAGAAAAACTGAACTGGCATACAAATGATGAGAAAGAGTTCTCTTACAGCCCCTCACTTTGCAATTTCAGAAAGAAAAATTAATAATCCTGGCTGCAGAAAAAGCCTTTAACCATACAAAATAACCTGGAACAGAATTTCAGAAGTTCCCAATACAAACTTCTCCCCCAGCATGTTCTAGAGGAGGTGGCACAAAGCTGAAGAGTCAGATCAGGGAGAAAAGTGCATCAGAGTTGAGACCTGCACAGAGGTTCAGGGAATCTGGGCTTTTGTGGAGCAAACATGGATTCCCACTCATCTCCTGAGCATTTCTGATAAACAGCAGGATATTACAGAACAAGGAATGCCTGTGAAACATGACTTTCAGAGATGTGAGTGTGCAGGGCAAAGAGCTGTGGAAAAAGCAAGTTAAGTTTTCTAAATTGTCCTGGTACTAGTGCCAGCACAGGGAAATGCCTCTAAATGGGGGAAGCAACAGTGTAGGACAATTTCTGAGAAGGACCCAGGCTCTGTTTTTCAGATCTCATAGAGGCACAGGTGTTAAAACTGATCCAGGTAGTGGCAGAAACAGGCTCATTAAGCAATCACTCCACTGATTAGGAACAGAAGAAGAGGCTTTATGTACAGCTGAGAAAATGGATTAACTATGCATAATTAAACTTGAAGTCACAGAATTATTTGGGTTGGAAGGGTCTTTAAAGGTCAGCTAGTTACTACCCCCCCACCATGGGCAGGGACAACTTGGACAAAGGTCAGTCAAGCCCTGACCTTCACCCAATTCATGCTATGAAACAGGATGACAGCACCAGCGAATGCTGGAAAATTAAATTCAATCATTTTAAATGCTGGATGTTGCTTGTATAGAGTTGATGTTAAGAATGCTGTAGTGGATTCAGGTGGGCTTTTCTTATTGGATCTGGAAAAATAGTGGTGGATACAAAAGGCAGGAAGATAAAAGCCCTGTCTTTAGAGCAAGAAAAGGCTTGTACTCATTTAAAGAGATGGCTTTCAGCTTGCAAATTGATATCAATTATCCATTGATAAAGAGGGTCTGGTGGTGTCATTTGTCCAGTGTGTTGTACCTACCTGAAATCCTCATCCATCCAAAGTCTTTGAAGGGGAACTCATAAACTTTTAAAAAGTGGTTTGTGATAAGGAATGTGAGGAGTCCTGAAAAAAAATTACCTTTCACATATTGTGCAGGAGAACACCAGGGATGGAAAAGAGTTATTCAAGTTAAGGCATAGCCACAGCATGGAAGCAACTGGGTACAAACTGCTCAGGAATAAAATTAAATTGGAAACTGGAAGGAGCTCTGTTCTGGATATGTTTTTATAGGAGAAGTGAGAAAGAGTTTATGAAAGAGACAGCAGATTCCAAAGAAAGAATAAATATTCCTCAGGGACTCTCTCAAAAGGCAGATGTAACAAAAACAAGCAGGAAGATTAAAATTCCCCCAGGAGGTTTGTACAGGGGAGAGCTCAGACTGAGCTCATGGTATGAAAGCATTATGACACAAAGCAGAGGCTCCTGATTATGGCTGTGCCATTTGTGACCTGCCCACAGGCCTTTTCTCTACCTGGTGTGGACCCAGCAAGAGGCAGGAGAAGATGGGGTGCTGCTCCCCTGGAAAACAGCCTCCCAAAGGGTGTGTTTGGTCTCAGGTTAGGGCTGGTCTCACTGCTCCTTTCCTTCTAAAGTGAAACAGCTCCTTTATCTAGTGGCAGCCAAAAAGAAAAAAGAAACAGAGCAGAGCACAGGGCAAATAAGGAAAAGCTGAGTTGAGAGGCTAGAAGGATATGGAGACAGTCCCAGGACATTTCTATTTCCTATGATAAAGAGGCTGATGCTATTTGATAGAGAAGAGTGGGCAAGAACAGCGAGGGATAAAGCAAACATAAGGCACATCCTGAAGAAGAACAAAGAACAAAAGGTTTGGGGCAGCGTGGGGGCGAGCAGAGAAGCAGCCTCCTGCTGTTTGATCCCATCACATCCTGGCACACGGGGATCAGTTTGCATTTCCTAAAAATAAACAGAATGGCACTGAAGTGGCATCTGACCACAGCTCAGCATATGTATCCTCCTCGTGGAAACACCCCGAAACCATCCGGACCGAGGGAGGTGACAAGACACCCACGTGTGCACACACAGCAGTTACAGCTCTCCAAACATTTATCATAAAGAATCCCATGCTACAGAATTGTCCTGTACTCCAGCAAAAGCAAATCACATTTGCTTTCAACTCCTCTCCAAAGAACTTAATATCCATCACCTCTTGCATCACAAAAAGGGTGCTAAAATAAGGGTTTATTTTATCGTACAACAAGTTCCCAGTTGTAAGGCAGGAACATGAATTTCAGATATGCCAAGCAGTCTGGAATTCCTTAGGTTTCAATATTCCTGCTGTCTCCTTCTTTGAACAGTCATTTCTTTTGATCATTTTCTGTACCTCTTTGTTGCATTTCAGTTTTTGATACCAGTGGACAACTTCTGTGTAAAAAGTGAATTCTGAAGTAGTCTCGGAATATGCTGAATTTCATGTCCTCCCTCCATGCTGAGTCTAAGGGAAGCTTCTGCATTCTGAATGACAAGTCCCCAGAAAGTATTTTTCTAACCTCTCACCCAGAAGCTTGGCCCTGAGCACGTGAAGGAAGCCTCTAGAGTCTTTGTAAATTTGGGATTAGCCTATATTGAGCCTTAGCCAATATGTTTTCTGGGTGTGGGAAGGATTGTAATTGTTTCTTGGGATGAACCCCAAGCAGTGTAAATGCAATGTTAAGAAATGTATGCATTGATCGCAGACTTGTATCTGATTTTAGAAACCAAAAGAGCAAGTAACATAAACCAGTGACATTATTTCATGTCAAATTGCTGTATGTCAAAGCACAGAATGGTGTTCTGTCTTTTTTATTTGTTCCCAGAAATTAGATTTTGCTGATAATCCAAGATATAAATGACTGCTTCTCTTTAGAAACCAGTGTGACCCACAAGATTCATACATCTTGAGAATTGCACTCAAAGAGCTGTTAAACAGCTTTAAACCTTAATGCAGATATGATAACCCTCAAGTCAGTGGCCTGGAGAAGAAGAATTCAAATACATTTCATCAGAGGTTGTCACTGGCTAACTAAAATCCCAGAATATTAAAAAACATCATTGTTCAGGAGGGGGTGACTCCCAGTGGCTGCCTGGCCAGCCTCAGGAAAGAATGTGTGTTTTGGTTTGGGTTGTAAATGTCTGCAGGGTTTAGCTGATGAATGCTCTTCTCATCTGTGAGGAAGTTCTCCACTTCTTTTAAAGCTGACATGGGGCAAGCTGCTAAAATGAATGGAATTAAGCTTTAAAAGATCATCAAATTTTTCCTCTTCTTTTGAAGCAACTCTAAGTTGATAACTGTGGATTAAAATGAGGAATCTGTGGTTTTTTTCAGCATCCCAGAACTGCAGCTGAGATGGGAGCAGGATGCAGAATTCCCATGGCTTTTCCTAGGTCAGTGCCTCAGGGCTCAGACCACCTGCACAGCACCTGCAGGCAAATTATTCAAGGTAATTAAGCTGAAGATCTCCACTTGCTGTCAGCCTCCTCCCCCATTCATATCAAATGCTGAGCTGTCACACAGGGACTGTGACAAGCATTCACCATGAATGTGAGGGCCTCTTCTTTTCTCCAGAGCTGCATTGGAGGATTTACCCTGTTCCCAAGATGGACTAAAGTCT
Source organism: Lonchura striata (assembly GCF_050655825.1). NCBI lineage: Eukaryota > Metazoa > Chordata > Aves > Passeriformes > Estrildidae > Lonchura > Lonchura striata. Next base: position 68,263,500 of record NC_140707.1, on the reverse strand, counting down.
TTAGAATACCACCAGCAAATGAAGTATCTCAGGTAACACCAAGGTGCTGATATTTTGAATTGATTTCTATTGTCCTGCAGGACAAGCCCCAGTTTTGGTCTATTCCCATCTGTGACACCATTCATACTCATGGGACTTGGAAATTGAGGCAGAGGGAGGGAGGAAAGTACTTTGGAGTCAGCAAAAATGGGGCACTGGAGGCCACAAGATCCTGGTGCAGGGAAGTGTGGCAGAACACACTCCTGTGTCTCACATATTAAATCCTTCTCTCTCTCTGGTGCAGAAGGAACAACCAGCTCAGAGGGTTGTGTACAGCAGCAGTGCCTGGCAGGGTGCTAAACTCCCATGAAATAATGGATTTTCTCATGTTGGAGGTTGAAATCCTGTGTCTTTCCTTGTGTCACGTTTTCCTCCATTTGAGCCCTCTCTCAAGCTCTGGCCTGGAGGGCTCTCATGATCCCCTGGTTGTGATAGATTAGGATTTTGGCTTTTATAGTTTTCAAATTCTGTACTGCATTAATGTATAACTCCAATGTTCATATGAAGTGTTAGTTAACAGTTTTCACTTTTTGGTCAGACAAAACAATCCCTGCTAGGCCTGAAATCCAAGGACACCCTACTGCCTCAGGCCCCAAAAAGTACAAACAAAAATTGAATTTTGGGGGGAGCAAACTGGGGGTGTATGACTTCATTCCCTGAAGCTGTAATTGAAGGATTAACCCCTGATATGTAAATGGACCAAACTTATAATTGTCTGAAAAACTCATGACCATCGTCCAGCTTGGGTGAGGCTCTGGAAGGCTTCTGACTGCCCAAGGTGAACCTGTTTGAAGGCCTTTAATAAATACCCATTTTATTCTCTTAATCTTGTCTAGCCTGTGTTCTAGGTACCACTCCAAGGCATCAGCTGTGTCAGGGGACACGTTGGGTTTTTTTTTGTTTTTGTGGTTTTTGTGTTGTTTTTTTTTTTTTTTTTTTTTGTTTTTTTTTTTTTTTTGTTTTCCTAAATTTTGTTTGAGTACTTTTTGTTGCAGGTCTTTGTGGAGTAGAAGAGATATTTCAAGTATGTGTGAAATCATGCAGATGTACTCATGAAGATTAATGCTCTCCTCAAGGCTATAGACAGACACTTGCAATTCAGAATGCAAACTGGGAGAAGATCATGTTAGTTATAATTATTGATAAATAATCTGGAGCTGAGCACCAGAGGCCAGCAATCCTCACAGTTGGGTGGCAGCTGCTGGGAGGGGTCACTTCCCCCAGGTTTGTCCTCTCACGTGGTGTGTGAGGAGCTGCTGCCTCCTCATCACAGATGTCAGGCTCTCCCCACAGAGGAGCTAAGAGATCTTTTGCTGTCCTTTAGAACTGGTTTGTGCATAATTTTTGGGGAACAGCAGGTTTCCCCATTTTTCTGCCTTTCAGGCTTTTATCTATCAGCCCCCCACGCCTTTTGGGAGGGAAGGTGTGACAAGGTAGTTTCAGGTAGCTCCAGGGTTTTTCTGCAGTGGCACCATATGATGATTTTTTTTTTTTCCCAAGAAAAAGAAATGTTTAGAAACATGCCCAAGCCACAGATTTCAGATCAGGAAACATATTTTTTTAAAATACCCTAAAGTTGGGAAGTGCTTGCCCTAGAGCAACTGTTGGACTGTCTTCAGCCTTCTAAAATAGCCCTGCCCAAAATCCAGACTCTGAACCCCACCCTTCAGTCTCATGCCTTACTTTAGCAAAAGTGGAAATAGAAATAAAATCTCATTTAATCTGATATTTTTGCTTCAAAACACTTAGAAATTTTTTAGTTTTGCTTTCTTAATAATTCATGTCTGCTAAATAGATGGGGTTTTTTGACCTCTTTGCCCTCTCAATGAGCAGTTTTCCAAGCCTTGGCTGTCAAGGGTTAAGGAAAGGAGGCCTGAGAGAAACTGCCACTCATTAACTGTAACAGCCAAAATCCTTGAAATTGCTATTGAACTTGGAACCTCATGTGCTATTGTTCTTCTCTCCTCTGCTGGAGTCTTGCACGATGGTGGTTTGGATGGAAACATTTTTGGGCAGGTCCTTGGAAAAACAATGGGAAAAAGCCCTTTTAAACCACCCTGTGAAAGCCAGCAATGGCAACACTGACCAGAACTCACAGATTTAATTTCGTGCATCTGGAATTGAAGGGAAGCTTTCTGCCAGGCTGATGGCAAAAGTCCACCTGTCTGTCAGGGCTCGGGACCAAACTCTTTCCAGGCATCAGGACTAGCTAATGTCACCTTCCCAGGTGACACGATTAAACATAAATTTTGGGAAACCACATTGCTGTTTTCAGCCTACCAGTCAATTGCTGTTTATCATTGTGAAAACATAATTTATTACAAGGTGTCTTGAGCCACCTCTCAAAGTGTCAAAAGTATCTTGAGATACTTCTCCACCATTTTTACTGGTACCTGTAGTGAGCATAGTAGATGTGGGAAACAGCTGAAGAACTCAGCCTGAGCACTGAAATCTGCTGGATGTCTACTTGTAATTGCTCTGAAGAGAGTACAGAGAGAGAAGGAGAAAACAAAATGAGTCAAAACTGAACTTTCCCTGGTTCTTGGACACTGGCAAACAATATTGGGTTTGCTTGTGTATTTTTCCCCTACTTGCATGCAGTGGGGCCGTCTGTGAAATGGCTTTGCCACGTTATTTCAGCTTTGCTAAGTTACACAGTTTGTGATCCCTCAAAAGAACTCTACCCTCTTTGTCTTTGTGGAATATTTTTTGAGCAAAGAGGACTTTTGGACTTGGCCCAATATTTTTCTTCTGGGCAATTATGGTTTCCTGACTTTCCAAAAGAGAATACCATACTCATGTGTGTACTAGTGCCACACAAACCTTGTTTTAATTAAGATGATCACCAGATTCATGTGAATCCAAGCAGAAATGTGGGACAATGTCCACGAGCTGCCCTCTGGCTTACATAGGCTTGTTTTCCATTATACAGAGTCTCAGGAACCAAGCAGGATGTACCTGCCACGAGTGGTTTGTGTTGCTAAAAAACCAAATTTTTGGGCAACTTCAAAATGCTCCTGTTGGGAGCTTCTCTAGAGATGTTATCCCCAGCCCTGCTCCCTATGGAGCAGCACTCCAGCCTCCAGCAGAAATGCACTCCCAGGCATGGGATAGATGGAAATTTCTTCCCTCCCTCTTGTATCACCCACTGCAACAGGCACAGCTTGGCTACAGAGAACTCTGGAGTCTCAGCTGACCCTGGATGAACCTTGTCATAAAATAATAACAATAAAAACAATACAGGAATATGAATCCTGTAAATCACTGACCTCTTCTGAGAGTAAACTGGATCTCTCCTAACGTTTTTAAGATTCATTTAGCGCTGTCTTTATGGCTGGCTTGTGTGTCATCATAGCATAGGCAGATCTTCAGCTGAAATAAATCCCAGAGCCTCCACTAAAACTGTCATTTCACTTTTGATTTACAGTCTCCTGAGTGAGACAGTCCCTGTGCTATTTCTATTCAGATAAGGAATGCGAGAAAGTTGTTATCAGAGCATATAACACTCTAATTATTCTGACATTGGAGACAGATTAGAATGCAGATCTTTGGAAGCCTCTTGAATTGGACTGATGCTCTTTGAATTGTAAATATCTTCTGACTTGCATCTGTGATTGCACTTGCAAATTTATCAGGCTCTTAATGTTATTTCAGCATGCCTGAATAGCTGATTTTATTTGCCTGCTTTGTGATAAAAACTAATGGGAGCAGACCACAACTTCATGCTGTGTTTCCATATAGCAGAGTAATTACAGAACAGGCTTTGAAAATACATCTGCAATGCAGGTATTTCTCAGTCAGGTTTTTACTAGGGGATATGGCCACTTTTTTTGCATGTATACTGACTTTGCATGTGTTTAGAGCATGCAGGGAGTTTGATTATCCCTTAAAGCATGGCCAGAACACCTGTCAAAATACCACTTCTGTTCTTGGAGATTAAGAAGTAATTTATTTCTTGCCATTTGCTGACTTATTCTTAGCTTGATATCCCTGTCTTGTATTTGATATGGACATATCTGTAGCTGACAAATTCAACTTCGTGATAAACCTGACAAGAGCATTTCTGACAGAATACAGCTCTGGCTTGATCATGTGTCTGGACATGAGAGGAGCAGTAAGAGGGGGAAAGGCAGCAAACAGAGAAGGAACCAAAGACCTGAGCTGCAGCCAGAAATGTTCTTAGAGCCCAGCCTAGAGAGAATAACACAGAAAGGGATAGAGAACATGGGGGAGCTGCTGATTACAATAAGACCAGGTGTTGTCCCCACATGTTGAGTCGTGCTCTGCTCAGAGAAACTAGATTTGGTTAATAATGAGGATTTGAGTTCATGAAGATGTTTTGATCATTAACTTTGAAAAATAACTAAAGTGAGTTTCTTTTCTTAATGGAAAGAGCCAGTGAGACCCCCAAAAGCCATTGAACTGCTGGAAGACAGCACTGCAAGGACCACTCAGGGCTTCAGCAGCACACAATGACTTCACCTGTGTTCCCTTGGACCTCTCGTGGACAAGCAGAATGGCCGAGGGGAGGCTGAGGAAAACCAGCCGTGTCCCTGTGTGTGCAGCCCCTGCCTGGAGCACCAGAGAGCAGCAGATGGGATGGGGAGGTGAGCCAAGGAGCTGCTGAGCCTGTTGAGGTGTTACACAGCCCCTGGAGCGAGATGTGCCTGGCCAGGATCACCCAGGACATGTGTCCCACCACCAAACCAGTGAGGATATAAATCCTTGCAGGGACTGGACAGTGAGCTGTCTGAACACATGGAAAAGGAGCATCAGCCCCTGGTCTGGGGTTGTTGATAATGGCTAGAAATGCTCATTTTAGAAAATGAGGTAAGTGTAATGTTACTAGAAAGTGGAAAGCTTCCAAGCCTGATCCTGCCCTGTACCCCTGCTGCTCTTCAGCTTGAGACCAGACTTTTAGGGCAAGCTTTACCCTGCAGCAAATGTTGACTGTGATGTTGTGATCCCTCCTAGGACAGGAGGGTTTGTGATGGAAATGATGATGGAATATGAAGTGTCATGGTGCTTCGTGAGCAGCACAGCTACAACAACCCCCATACCAGTAAAGAGGAAAAAGGTCCTCTCTGTCCAGATGGGGAGGCAGGAGATATAACCCTACTCTACGTAACACCAGAGACTTTCCAAATCCTACTCCAAAGCTTTTAATCCCTTTAGTCCTAAATGGTTCAAAATTACATCATCATTTCCTCCATTTCAGACAGAGCTTTGCCCCTTCTGCTTCTTAGCTGCAGTGCAGCTTAATAGGACTCATACTTCTTCATCTTAAATGGAAAAATATATGTCAAGGCAAAACAAAGCACAGTTTCTAGATCTCCACAGGGGGCGAAGGGGGTGTCCCATAAATCTGTGTGTGATTAAAGGCAGCTGCAGATTGACATGGACAGTTTGAGCTTGTCAGTCCCTTGATGGATGGCTGTTGGAGCAAGCCAGCAGTGGCAAGCTCAAGACAATGAATTTCCTGCACTTCCTAATCTCATTGCTGAGGACTGGGAAATGAATGCCTAATCAGCCCTCTATTGGTAAGGGCCCTAACACAAACCCCAGCACAAGCACTGCAAGTTTTCAACCTGGCCATTTATTCTCAACTCTTTCAATCTCTTGTTTCAATAGCAGCAAATGTGGAGAAGGACAATGAATTCCTTTCTGGTAACCTGAGAATATCGACTAATGGAAAAAACAAAAACTGCTCTGCAACTATATTAAATTTTCAGGGATTTTTCCCTCCTGCCCCCAACTGGCTGATGTTAACATTTTTTCCAGCGTCCTTGAGATTGCAGCAAACAGCTTGCAGGGAAAAGCTTGAACCAAACAGCTTGAACCACATCCTCAGCTGGCACAAACTGATGCAGCTCTCCTTTTTACACCAGCTGAGAAGCCAGGGCACTGCTGCTTTTATATCAGATTCACAATAGAGTTACCATCATAAAAGAAGATACTGAGATGAGTTTTGCTCCAAGTGACATCATAAATTTGTGGGGAGAAGGAAATGTCTTGGCAGAGCTGAATGAGGTGCTGTGCACAGAGCCCATTTGGCACCAGCAACTAAACCCAGGATCCATAGGGATGCATCCAAGGACACAGTCTTGCATTCTGTCTCCTGATTTTATGAACATCAGACTGATCTGTGTGTTTAGAAATGGAAGTAGGAAAAATAATGATGAAAACATGCATCCAATATTATGGTTGCAATTCTGGTTATCTAGCATGTTTCACTATAAAAATTGAGTGATTTGAGAAGAATGGAATGGAATGGAATGGAATGGAATGGAATGGAATGGAATGGAATGGAATAGAATAGAATAGAATAGAATAGAATAGAATAGAATAGAATAGAATAGAATAGAATAGAATAGAATAGAATAAATATTTCAGTTGGAATGTACCTACAATGGTCATCTGGTCCATCTGACCTCTTCAGGGCTGACCAGTGCATTAAGAGCAAATGTCCAAATGCCTGCTAAGCACTAAGACAGATTTGGGGAATCAACCACCTCTCTAGGAAGTCTGTTCCAGTGTCTGACCATCCTTTTGGTAAGGAAATGCTTCCTAATGTCCAGTCTAAACCTCTCCTGGTGCAGCTTTGAACAATTCCCACGTGTTGTGTCACTGGATACCAGGGAGATGAATCAGCACTTGTCATAGAAAGAATCACAGAATGGTTTGGGTTGGTGATATTGGTAGTGTCCAGCAGCATCTGGAAGGAGGAGGAGACACCTAATCTGAGGTGTGAATTTAGGGAACTTTGCTGCTGGGCATTAGGGATCCTACATAGTTTCAGGGTGTGAAGTTTATGAGCAGGAGTTTGGGGATTTCAAGTTTGGATTTAGATACAACTCCCACATCTCTCAAAGGTGCTGTAAATACTCCTATTTTTTCTGGGAAAAGAGATATTTGGAGAACTGCAAGTCTGGGGCTTAAAATGTGCAGAGATCCTAAGTTACCAGGGATATACTGATGTCAGTAAAAGCTAAAACAAAAGAGCCTATTAAGTGAAGAGGACTCCAATGTGCTCCAGAAGACCTTTTGGAAAAGCTGACTCCAGAATTCAGTATTTGCTAACTAAAGACCTCACAGTTTGCATTTGGGGACTGAAAGTTGCTACATTAAATTTGGAAGCCATGTTTTTAGAGGTGAATTTGAAAGACAAAACAAAGGTAAGGAACCTACAAAACTGCTGTTTTGTATAAACTGAGTAGTAATTGCTTTTTGAGCAGTCTCTCCTGTATTTTAACAGAACCGCAATACATATTCCAAATGGCTGGAGTATTAAAAAAAACTTTGGCAAAAAAAAGTTGCTTGGCAGCAACTTGTTTCAGGACTTGAAAAATGAGATTAATGAGGAAGAAGGTGTTGAAAAGGGGGGCCAGAGAAGATGGGGATTGATGCTATTGTAGCACAGACATCCTTGTACCACTTATCAGGATTTCCTGCTTTTAATTTTTTCTGCATTATTCACCTGGAAAGGAAAAAAACCCTTAAGTTCATGCACTTCATTGGAACACACTGGTCTCAAAGAGATGTGTTTGCTGTTTTCACATGGGAATGGTTACTACTTGGCATCTATTCTAAATTCAAAACGCATTGGGTCAAACTCCTCTCTGTTGCAGCCTTCTCAGATTGCAGGATTTCCAGTCAGGATGCATTTGGCCCAGTGTGCTCTGCCTGTTTTGGCTTCAATACATTATGAGATTGTTAGTTCCATATCCCCTGAAGGATTATATTCTTTCTTGGGCACAGAGCCCACTCAGGTCTCTGTGTTTCACTAAACCAGACTATAAAGAATAGGTGCAAACCCTGCACAGGAACTTTACTCATCCTATCAATACCATTTCAAGCTGCCCTTGGAAAAAAACATATTTAGTGATGGGTTTGGTGTGCTCTTCCCAGTCATAAAAGATCTTAAGATTCAGTCCTTCTACACAGCTACCCTTAATCTGGGGGATAAAATCCTGCCAAGCCCTTCAGCACAGTGCCCATTAACCAGTGTAGTTACAGCACCTGCACTGTTCTGCTGTCTGGGAAACATCCTGCACGTCAGCACCTCCAGCATGCCCAGTGCTCAGCTCCTGCTGGGAATCCTCCAAAGCAAACTCCTCCATTCCCCTCTCCAGGGCCACACATTCCTTGTTCCTGAGCTGCACAGGGCTCAGGCACTGATCCCCATAGCCCCACAGAGCCACACAGACAGATGGGCAGAGGTGAGGCACTTTGGGCAGTGGGAATTTTGGGTAACGTGGTGTGGATCTCATGTGGCAGACTCAAACATCACCACACCACTATGGAATTCTTTCTGTAGCACAACACTACAGATTCCTGAGGTACAAGGATGAGAAGAGAACCACAAGCCAGGGCTATGTGCCTTACACTCTGCATACATGACTTTTCTGAGCTCACCCTGCAGGTTACAGCCCAGAAAGTCTGAAATGACCCTCTACACTGAGCTCCCCCCAAATCTTCCTTGGTCACGCAAGTCTGGAATGGCTCCAAACACTTGGGAAAGGAGAAATAACAAAAAAGAGCCTTTCTGTCACATTTTGTCACTGTTTGATGAGAAGTCTCCATCAGGATCAGAAATAAAGCCTGCTATGATTTGGGTTCTAGACTGGCATGCGCAAGAAGCAGGTATGAGGTCTCTGGGCATAGTTTTTCTACAACCTCGAGTAAATCACTCATTTCTCCTTTGCAGGAAGCCTTTGCAGCCTGTTTCTGTCTCTCTTACCCTGGCAGACCCAAAGGTGCTTTGTCAAGGCCATGGTTTGGAAAGTGTTAAGCAAATTTGGCCAAGGCCCATAGATGCTCCTGTAGCACAAGGCAGGAAGAGCAGCAACATTTAATAAGATTCTCCCTCAGGAATGATGGAGGAAGAGAGAACCTTTCTGAAGCTGAACACTGCCATAGTCTGTATCACTACAAAACTGAAGTTCAAGGTAAATCTGGTTTCTTTTGTTGTCTTTATTAAAGGCAAAAAAATCGGATAACTTCTAATAAGCATAAAATGTAAATCTAAATGACTTAAGCTTCATAAAAAGACTGGCCTCCCATCTGGGAGTAGCCTGTGCAGTTTTCAATGTAAGAAACAGGTCATTACCCCTCCAAAGGCAATACAATTAATAAAATAATACAATTATGCTAAGCCAGTGCTGACGATCATTTCAGGGGATAAGTATAGTTATTCTGGCTTGCAAATAAAAAACAAAAGTAGTTGAAAGTTAGAACAGAGAGCAAATGGACGACTGTGAATCCTCCCTCTATTGTTAAACTGTACAAATCTATTGCTTTTCTAATAAATATTCCCAGTGCAGAGCATTTTCTTGCCAATATTTTCAGCAGTGGAAGCCAAGCCAGAAGGTTCTGAAACCAACATATTGGCATGGGTGTTTTTTTTTCTCCTTCTTCTAATATACCATGGAATCTAGTTAAACATTTTTCCACTTCTTACTTCTTTCTCCTTCTTCTGGAGAAAATGTGAGTGCCTATTTCCCCATAAAAATATCTTAGCAGTTGACAGGTTGGGTGTCTTTGATCCTGAAATGTTTTTGGATGATTTTTCTCCCCCACTTTGACTTTGTAATATAACGCTCCATAAAAAGTATATGCATATATGCAACTTTAAAAGGGGATCCTTATTTGAAATTAAACTTTTACACCAATTAACCTCCTCCCAGTGCTCTATAAAGTGCAGTAAAAACAGTGCTCTTACAGAGACCCTTGCAGTTCTCAGATTGATGCCTCCCTGGCTGTGGAACCCAGAACATCTGCTTTAAATTAGCTCTGATGGAAGGTCTACTTGTAAATGCATGACTTAATCAGCCTTACTAAAGTAAATGGCACATACTGTAGCAGAGGGTGCTTCAGAGTCAGACTCAAACCTGTCTTTCTTTTGAAGCAGAGAGGGGGGAAAAAGGAGGGGTGCAGAGGGGGCAAACTTTAAACCAAAGGCGATTTTTTTTTTTTTTTTTTTGTCTTTTATGAGCTGACATTAGCAGACGTGTGGCTGTACCATAGCCAGTCTAACTCCCAGCACCGTGTGCAGCTGTGCAGGGCAAGCCTGCCTTCCTCCTCCCCATCCTCACATAGCCAGGCTTTCAGACAGGCCCCATTTAGGAAAAGGCTGCAGAGAATTCCATGGGGGCGTGCTGGAAAACTCCTCCTTTGCCTGAAAGTTCTGAGCATCCCCATTAGTGCCCAGTTTGTCCTGAGGGAAGTCTAAGGGCAGCTAATCCAGCCAAGTTTGCCCAAGGATGAGTCTCCTGTGTTGCCCAGTCCCTGCTAACCTTCCCTGAGCAAAAGGAGCCACAGGCTTCCTGTTGGCTTTTAACAGAGGGATTGTGAAGGGTGAAGAGTTGCAGAAGGTCCTTGTGAGGCTGAGTGAGTGGGCAATAAAGTGACAGATGAAATTCAGTGTGTATAAACAGAAAGTGGTGCATGTGGGGAGAAACAACCCCTAGATTCATTATAAAACAATGGGCTCCGAGCTGACTATTATGACTAAGAAGTGAATCTGGAATGAAAACATCAGTTCAGGGCTCAGAAGCCACAAGGAAAAAAAAAAGGTAAATTGAATGTTAGGAATGATTAGGAAAGGAATAGAAACCAAAACAAAAATAATTTCATCACCTTCTACAGCCATGGGTCATCCACACCTCAAATAATGTATAATTATTTCATAACATAAAATAATGTTCTCTCCCCTCATATGAAAAAAAAAAAAAAAGGGTAAAAAGTGTGATCAAAGGCTTGGAATAACTTCCATATAAGACATGATTGAATCTGGAAAAGGGTAAGTTTGGGAGTGGGGGTATGACAGAAATCTAGAGTACCATAATAAGGAGGGTTTAAGCAGGGATAAACTGTTCACTGTCATTTCTCTGGAAGTGTTCAAGACAAGGCTGGATGGGGCTTGGAGCAACCTGGTCTAGTGGAAGGTGTTCCTGCTCATCATAGGGGGATGGAAATTGATATTTAAAGTCCCTTCCAACCCAAACCACTCTGTGTTTTTTTCTGCAAAAGTGGCCATGATAAAGGGCTTGTAAAATCCAGGTTAAAAATAACAGGAAGTTTTTCTTCACATAAAGGTAACAGGGCTGTGGAATCCCTGCCAGGAGAAGTTATGAATGGAAAAAGTTTAGTGACTTAAGGAGAGAATGGTGAGAATTTAGAAGAGATGAGTAGGGTAGGAGATAGTAGATAGGACAGAGGAGCAGAACAGCCTGAGCTGTTTGAGTGTCTGTCCATCACTTTGATCAGCATTGTGGTGCACAAAAACTCAGCATCCAAAACCTGGAGTGGCCACTCCCGTTCACTCTCTGCACTACAGACCACCCCACAGATGGATTCACAAATCCTTCTGGTACACCACGCTACCAAAAGGCTTAGAGTTTATTTCTTCTAAAAAGAAAGCTCTGCAAGCTCAGCTTGTGCAAGTTTGCCAGAGCAGCTTTATCTTCCCTTTCCTCTGTTGAGATGCTTGGCACTCTGAATTACTCTGCACATTGCAATATAAAAATATGGTTTCTGTGAGGAGCCTCCCTCCCTCTGCTGGCTCCACTCAAAGCAGGATTACACCAGAGCTCAGTGGGAGCTTTGAAACCCCAGCATTTCCTGGGGGCCTGCTCTCTGCTATCATCCATCATTTCTCTACAGCTCATTTTCAGATGCATTTGTTACAAGCTACTCTCTGGCTACACCCTTTTTAATGCCATCAATCTGTTGCCTTTGGCCTGCCTGGACACTGCCCAGTCCCCCCAGTGCCATTACTACCAGCCCTCCAAAAATGCAACAGACTGAGTCATACCTCAGGAAAAGATCTGTAATTGCCCAATTTCATGTTATTTCTTTTCCATTAGAAAGCCAAACTAGAGGTGGCCATTTACATTTTTGGGGTAATACATATTCTAAATAAGGCCTTGTTGCTGTTTTCTTTTTTTCCTCTTCCATTTCCTTTTTGGTTTATTCATTATATGTGATTCTAAAAACCCATTTATTTAGCATTGGTCTTTTAGTGTTAGAGAATGGGAGACATATTGATTGGTAGTTGCTCATGTGAAGTTGTTTAAATAGTACTTTAAAAGACATTAAGCAGCATTTCAAATCAAAAACCATTCAGACACATGTATTTGGAAAGATACTGACTAGACTCATATTTCCTGTATTAAAATACTTGTATAAAAATGTGTTCTTTTCTGATTTATCAAACAAGCAAATGACCCTCTGGAGAGTTTCTGGTTCAGACATGAATACCTAAGCAAAATCTTGGTGAATCATTTGAACTTGCTATAATTTTTCCATGTGCAGACTATTATAAATGTATCAATATTATGGTGTGATCTTATTCAATACATGCCTGAAATCTGTATCATTACACTGTTGGCTCTGGAGATTTAAAAGGAAAAATGCACTCAAGAACATCAAGATGTATGGAGAATATCAATTCCTTACACAAATTTGGTTTGTTACATGCTGACAAAATGTTTTGCTGAACTTACCTCCTTAGCTCAGCACCATAAAATTTAAGGTTTAATTGTAATTTAATTATAATTTAAACTTTTTCCCATTTCACATAATTGTTTTGCACATTTAGGAACAAGAAAACACTAGGGTGAGACCCATTCAGCAGATCTTAGCAGATAATTTAACCCATCTGTAGGATTTAGAAGTAAGTTGGGAGATGTCAAAATATTTTAAGCTATTTAAAAGTAATGTGTCTAATTCAGCCCTCAGATATAGATGCATTAAAAAACTCTACCAGATGTTGTAAGAAGGGCAGGGAATTGTGGCAGACATGGGAAAATCAGAGGAAAAAAAGAGAGGGGACAACATAGAGATTTTGGCTTAGACCAAGAATTCAGGTCCTGATCTGAAACCCAAGGGGATGACAGAAAGATTCCTGTTGTTCTCAAAAGCTTTTGGATAGCATTTCCTAATATTATCTTTTAAAAAATAGAGGCAGGGAAGCACTGAGATATCACAGGGCCAGCATTTATTGTGCCTGATGCAGATTAGAAGGATTTTAGCTTAAGCCTGAATAAAGCTGAGAGAGAGACATATGGATGATAAATATGTGTGTATGTGTGTGCATAGATGTACACACATATTTATAATGGGTTTTATGGAATTACTGTCATGGTCTGAAGCCAGAGAGGAGTTTGCTCCAGCCCCAGAAGTGGCCAGTCCAGAGGAAGGGTGATGGGCTGGATGTACTTCTGGTCCCTCACGTGTTGAGAAAGAGGTCAAAATGAGTCCAATACCAGCCTTACAGTAAGACTATCAGAGGGAGAAAAAACCCCTAAAATATATGTTCCCTGTGCTTAAATTTTTACACTGTTAAAATACTTCCATAATCCATGCACTTAAACACCGGTTGACTCTGGACACTTTGACAAAACATCTATTTTAAAAGAGATTTGTTATAGGACAGTGAACCAGACAGCACAGGAAACAGCTCAGAGAGCAGCTGAAGGAGCTAAATTAGAGGAATCGATAGTGCTACCTCCACAGCAGAAGGAATTTGTGAATTCAGGATGCTGTGCCCCACCATGAATGGAGCTGTGACCTGGATGGAGCTATGACCTCTCTCGTCCTGCAGGGAGGATTGAGAGATGAGTTGGGAGAGTGCACATCCCACTTGGGTCCTGCTCAGGGATTTGCATCATGGTCTGGGCAGTTCTCTTGAAGTCAGGATTGCAAGTTCAGCTGTGTGGTGATGGGGAGAAGGGAGAAGCTTGCCAGGATTTCAGTTTTTGCTCTCCAGGTAAAGGTTTAACATAAGGGAACGCAATTACTTTTAACAGGCACAGCGGAATCGCAGCTAATCCCACACAGGAGTCAGATGGGATCATTATTTCTCTTCCCTCAGGTTTTTGGGGCAAGCAGGTCCTCCCTTGTAGTGTCAGGGCAATTTGTGGCTGTTAACAGCAGCAGAACAGCATCAGCTCCATCACTACTCCCACTGTTGAATTCCCATGGGATTCACATCTCCAACTTGTCCATCACCATGGATTGTTCCAGGGTGCCTTCCTGGGGAGGGACACTTTGTTGATGCTTTTGTCAGGTCTGTAGCTCATTTGAGTGTTAGCCAGGAAAATAGTTCCAGGAATTACATAAGTTTTTCTAGCCAGCTGTGGCATTCACATTCTCTAGACAGAGAGACATAATTCTGCCTCTCAAGAGAAGCACAGAGAAAAGAAAAGAAAACAATCTTTATCTCTGCTCCTTTGTTTTCCCCATGTAAAAATTAGTATAAAGATTTACCTAGAGTAATTACTTACATAAAGTAATTTAACTGAAGTAAATTTACCTATTTACTGAAAGTAATTACTTAATTAAATTCTAGTAAACGTTGTTTAAGTTCAGTAACCAATCAGATCCAGCTGTGTCTCAAACTCTCAACGAACAATCAGTTTGTTAATCAATAATTAAGTAAATAAAAATATGTATATAAAATAACATAATCTCTCTTTAAATAGTATATTCATATATTATGTTATAGTTTTAATAAAACTATCCTTCAAGCTTCTAATCTAAAACCAAACATCAGCATTTCTTCCCACAGTTGGGGTCACCTTTTTTACTATAGACAGCAGTGAAAAATATTCCTGTATGGATCTTTAGATTTCTAGACTTCTGTGAAGGCAAGGCTGCTCAGCCACTTCTGGAATCACTGTTAACCACAGGATTTCATTTAGATTATTCAAAATGGAGAGGCACTGTGGGCCAAATATGAAATGCCTCCCTACAAAAGAGCATCTCTAGTAATTGTTTGTGCCAGCATGTGAAAGCTTAGCTGAAATATCCTGCATTTCTGCATCTGACAGGGGTGTTCCTCATCAACTGATACCTGCTTATACCCATCTGCACAGTGATCTTTTACTGTGTTACTGAAACATGGGCACATCTAAGTCCATGTGGCTGTGTGTCTATCCATGTGCTTCTGCAAGTGTAGGAATTAACTCCATTTCTGCATTTCCTGCACTCAATGTCCATCAGAAGTTTATCCGACTTTGCAGCTTGAGAGTTTCAGAATTACGAGTTATAATTTGGGAACTTGGAGGTCTGTAAACTGTCAAATATCTCACTATTGCCTTTTTGTTCTGTATTTGCCTTCCCTCATATAACTCCCTGCCTTCTCTTGGTTAAAATCCATGCTGTGGTGTCCTGGGATAAAGTATGTCAACTGTCTGTGAGTGTGGAGTGAGTGGAAGCTACTCCAGAGTTCCCCTTTCAGTGAGAGGGCTTTGAGGCAGGAACATAAATCTTTGAAGTATGTGTTGAGCCAGCTGCTGCATCATTTAAAAATAGTCAGGTTGGTGCCAACAAGACAGATCGCTCAACTTGGGGGCCATAAACAGAAATCAAAGGCATGCATTAGCAATGCCCCAGTGTTTGTGTGGTTCCATGAGGAGCCCTCTGCCCCTTCCAGCACGTATGTGATGGTGTTAGAGAAGAGCCTGCTGTCACTTCTACCACGGATCAATGTCACCCAGCCTGGGAAGGTGCTCCATGTCGAGGGCTGTGCAAAGGGGGGAAGATATTTTCTGACTTTTTTGTGTTAGGTTGCAGCCAGTTTTCTTGATTTCACAATAAAAGACAGGTTTTAAGAGTCCTAATAGCCCCAGCAGCTCTGGTGACCTGCCATTTGGGTATTAAATACTTGAAAAGGGTCAAAACCTATGAAGTGGTCAAAGGGAACAGAAACAAGGTCAAAAGTTTAAGCCATGATACACAGTAGGCAGGGAGAACTCATATTTTAAGGAGTCTAGACAGCATATTAGTAGAGAAAGCTTACTGTGTTGTATTCTGTTTATGGGAGTTTTCCATAAACTGCAAAAATTATTAGGAATGCAGCAAAACCAAAGCTTTGCTTTTCCCTGCTGCTGTGCAGTTTTATGTTCACAGAGCATGGTACCTATACACACTTAATTCAAGTACAAGGGACAAAGTGCCTTAGGGGAAAAGATTTAAAAAAAGAGTTTATTTAATATAGTTTTTCCTGCTAAAAGCCTTCCAAACTTAATTTATGTATCTGTCTAGAGACAGGTATAACCTAGATGTTGGTGCTTTATAGCAGATTTAGGAGGCCACTGCAGCACTTGGGCACCTGTGTTTTTTATATTCATGCATATATATTTTCTTGTTTTCAGAATGAAAAATATGCAGTCCTAATTCATTTACTTTGCTCAGCTTGTTTCAAGCTTTTCTCTTGTTTTCTCACTGAATAAAAAGCAAAGTATTTGACATTTTCAGTCCATAAATCTTACCTGTTGTGGGCTAAATTCTACCCACAGCTCTTATTCAGAGTAAGTTCATCAGGCCAACATGTACCCCAGGGCAGAATTAGGAGCTTTGAGGTTACCTGGGTAAGTGGAAGGATGCAGGCTTGGCTTGGGACTTGGGTTCAGCTCAGGGAGCTCAGCTCTGTGATGTCACTCTGGGGGAAGCTGCTTATGGTGTCCCAGGCTCCATGGCTCTGCTCCATGATGGTCCTGAATTGAAACACTTATTTCCTTCAGTTCACACCCTTACCTGCCCCTTTGTATCACTGCAGAAGTAGAAATGACCATTATTTTTGTCTGACATGATTGACAGTTCTTTAAGGCAGAGAACACTCTAGTTCCTTTGATTCATTTCTACAAGAAAGTAAAATAGCTTCAAATATTCTGTTAAAATTAGTGGCATCAAAAAATTCATTATGGTGTGAATTCACAGTGTGAACTACTGTGCTTACTCTCTTTGTTTACGTGTCGATATTGAATTAAAAAGTGAATCAGCTGCCCACAGGGATGCACATCTAAAATACAACTGTTGGGAGAGTTTTATGTAAAACACCTCAGCTATTCCAGTTCTGTCTCACTTGGACCAACTCAGTGCCTAAATTGTGAATTCATTGTCCTCATGAAGTGGAGCCTCCTTTCTGGACTCTGGCCTAGAAACCACCAGCATAAAGCTCATATTTTGAGAACAGCAGCATTATTTGGGAGTAACTTCTGAACCTTAGATCAAGAGTTTGAGATGTTGCAGTGGGATTGTCAAACTCTCTCTTTGGAAGCTGTGCTGGGCCAGTGCAGAGCAGTTTTGTAAAACCCAGGGTAAGTTTTGAGCCCTGCTGCCCTCCTGCCTGCAGATGTTTGCTGAGGTTGTACTGAGCATTTTGCCTAATCTTGCATGTATGCAAACACTGTAAAATCAGGTTCAGTCTGATTTGGCTGGGTATGTATTTTGTAAAAGTGAGGCCATGAGGAGAGAGATCAGGGAGAAATATTGATTGAGAGAGAGGAAGGCAGGAAGATTGGGAAAAAAACAAATAGGTAGGAGCTATGTGAAAAAGCAAAACAAGGACAAACTGTTAATTAATAATATTATCTATATGAAGTATAAAAGAGCCAGTCAGCCAGCACCAGTGTTAGGAGATACACCAGATCTTATACAAATGTTGCGATACTGCAAAAGATTCTTTTGCTGTAATGCAAAATATAAATTTGTATGATATTTCTTATGTGTGTGGGGGCCTTCAAGCATCACTGAACAAAATCCAGCAGCTCTCTGCCAGGAAGATTTCTGGGATTTGAATCCCAAATAGGATTCATTGCAACAAAGCCAAAGTGCTGCAGGTCTGGTCACTGGGATGGTCAGGCTGAGTTCCTGCCAGCTCAGAAAGAAAAGTGAATTTTCTTCCCAAGAGAGTAAGGATGTGTGAACTTCTAGCAAGGTAAGCTGAGAAAATCCACATGGAGCAGAAATCTCCCTGTGAAGATGAGCTGAGGAAGGATTTTTAGCAACGTGCACTGATGAGTCATTGCAACTTCTATTAATATAATTGGCACATATGTAAATAAATTCACATGTGCTCCTCTGGAAAGTTAGCTCATGAGATCAGTCAGCAATAATAAACCAAGAAGAAATGCAGTTTCATAGAAACAGTGACCCATGGCATTATTTCCCAGGTATTTTGGAAAGAAAAGGAACTATTTGGTCCTTTGCAGTAGAATAAATGGCCACATATCTCAGGAATTCTCTTGTAGCCCTTCACCGGTATTTGCACATGGTTCCATAGAATAGTTTGCTGAAGCAATTTGTGCATTCTCTGATCTCTTAAAGACAACCTGTGGTGTGTAGATCCATGGCCAGGTCTGGGAAAGGAAATCAGCACAGCACCCTGGGCTGAGCTTCGATACCCATCGAGGACCTGCCCATGTTCACCAGGAGCTGCATGAAGCCCTTCCCTGTTCCAGGCAGTGTTAAACATCAGCACCAAAATGTTGGGCTGCCTTCCCCCCCAACTCTTTTAAAAATATGAAACCTGCTGCCTATTATGCCCTTAGCCGCCCATTCATAGTTCAGACACCCTTGAGTCCAACATTGTACAAGAAGAACTTTGTATTTTCTGAGAAAAGCTGCTGCTGCTCTTAGGGTGGCACTTTCTAGACTTAGGGCTTATCTTAATAAAACCCAGGAATGTTTTAAAGGCAGTAGCATTAGAGACCACCAACTATTTTATTGGTCAAGCCTAAAAGAAAAATCTGTTATACCTGAGACTGACCCTGTAGCTGTTCCTTTGAGCAGGTTCCTTAGAAAAGTAGAAGGGCTGAATTTTTACAAGGGTATTAATGCATTATTTTAGATTGCATGAGTCTGGATATTTACACACAACTATACAGTAAGCACATGAGAAAATCAACTGGATTTGGCCCCACCACACCTCCTTCTTAACACAGAATACAGAAGAAACAATATAAACAGAGAGGACCAAATCTTGTCTGTTCAGCATGACTCTTTTTACTTTTCTAGATGTTTGTGTGTCCTGTCCTCATCAGTGTAACCTGTGAGCAAAACATATCAAAAATACATCCAACAAAAACATGTATCCTTCCTCACACTCTTCCCATGAAACAGACCACAGCTAATGAAAAAACATGGAATTTTGCAGGTTGAAAACTAGGTCACCTAAAACTGAAAACCTGAAACATCTCAAGGTGGCTCAGGGACAATTTCCATTTACTTAAATGGACTGACTGTGTCTGGTGGATCTGGGTTTCCCCTGCCCAAGGCTTTGTAAGAAGGTATCAGGTCATGAGATGAGTTTTCTTGAGAGCCAAATCCCATAATTTATTTCAACTCTTGTCCTTCTGAAGGTAATAAAACAGGTGTTGTGAAAGAAACCTGTGGTCCATGGCTAGTGGCTCTTTGTCCTAAGCATGTGGCTTTTAATTTTTGGAAATATTGATGGCAGGTTTGCATATGGGATTTTAAATTAGATTCAGTGATCCAAATGTCTCATCTGGAGTCCTAGATGGTCACATGGCTATGAGGAACTTCTTTCACTAGCCTTTGCCATTAATTTCAGTTTGGTGGTCACAGTGCTAATATTTAATAACGTATTAATAATATTTAATAATAATAATAGTGATTATGATAATGATGATAATGATGATGATAATGATGATTATGATAATGATGATAATATTATTATTACTATTTAATATTAATATTATACCATGAAGCACTGTCTGTGGAGGATGTGAACATCTAATTCAAGTTTTCAGGGACAAAGATTTAATTATCCAAGCTCTTGCCTTCTCAAAACAGCAATGTCTTCTGTCTCTCAGTGCAGGGTGAAGATGCAATTGGGAAGATCTGAGCCTTGCCATAAAACTCATGTAGCCCTAACACTTGAGATGCAGGGTCAGGTTGTCCAACTCTCAGACAAAGAACTGTTGTTCAAAATACATGGAGGGAACCTGGATCCCCACATGGAACCTCATTTACACCTACCAGTCCCCATCAGTATTTCTGCTGTCTGCTGATAGGGAAGGCTCCAGGAACTGCTCTGAAAGAAGGTCTACAGCTGGCTCCTTGCCTAGCTAGTTTAGAGGAAAATTCCTGCCAATTTGGCTGGTTTTAAGTTATATTTTGAATAACAGAAAAAACAATTGAAAGTGTTGAATAAATTTTGGCCTTATCTTAAATTTTATTTAAATTAAAATGAAATGCTTGACATGGGATTACCTCTTCAAACATCCTTGCTTGATTCCACCTCTAGCTAAAAAGGAAGAAAATCAGACACAAAGAAACAGCGATTGAGAGCCAGAGATTTAAAAATCAGCTGCTGTGCTCAGTCCGAAATATTCCCTGACCTACCCATACGTTTATGCTCTTGCTCACACACAGACAGAATTAATTCATCCCAAGATGCAATTGTGCATCTGTTTTATATATTTAACCAGTCACTTCAGAAATATTTTTTAACTTGTGGGGAGCATTTACAAGTGTAAGAGCAGGAAAGGTGACAAATAAAGGTGAGAGTATACATTTTCCAGACAAGAATAAGGAGACATAACAACTATGAACAAAAATCTATTTCTCTGTGATCCATCCTGTATGTAATCCCCAGCAGGGATGCAGTGATTTCACCTGGAAAGTATTGAGAGTTTGTAAGGAAATCCTGCTTGTTACCAGGCATAGGTAGCAGTCAGGTTGTCTGTATCCACAGCTGCAGTAGCACAAATTTCTGCTGCTTGGATTGAAGGAAATCTCAAGATGATGTGTAAATCAGGCCAGCTGCTATTAGCTGCACATCCAAACCAGCACTTGACAATATGAAGTAGTAGACAGGAATGTATAAGGCAGGGTAAATTCTAAATAAGGGACCCTGTGACCTTCCAGACAAGCTTTTTGTTTCCCCAGGTGAACCTCTGCCTTCATTCCTACTAATGAATTCTGAATCTTCCTCCTAAAAATCAAAGGTGGTGTCCTCCCTCTGACAGCAATTACATCTTAAAAATTGTTTCCTGACTTAATTTGCCCTCACATAAATGCAAGTTGAAGGTTTGTGTCTGATCTGAGCCCCCTGATCTTTTCCAGTTTCTTAAGCTGACAGGGATTTCTCTTCCTTTCTAATCCAAGGATCCCCACTGACAGGGCTGCAGGAGAGGAAAGGAGGCTGGCCACACCATGCTGGAAAGCAAACTACCTCCAGCTTCCTCCAAATCCTCTTCCCAGCCCCAGAGGAATGCATTCAGGAGGCCAAATGTCTCAGGAAGCAGCTGCCACACTAAATACTCCTAGTATTTAGTGGGGACTAGTCCTGAGACAGTGGGAAAGCTGAACTGGTTTGGGAAATGTTGGTGAAAGCACCCAAAAGCAGCTCAGCAGAGAGCTGGCCCCAGCTTGTGGCAAGGAGGAGATAAGAACCCCCCTCCCAGTGCAGAGGCAGGGGGCTTTTAGCACTCGATATGTCAAATCTCGTTTAGGGCAGATAAGCAAAAGCACAGTGCTTCCCTGCTTTGGAACTGGGATTTTTTTCCGTCCTCCTGAAGGATGAGAGACCATTTTATGCAGTATACCTAAGGGGGCAATGTCAGGAAAAGATGCTTGCAGTCACGCATTTGAGAATTGTGGAGGTACAAGGGGATTGAAAGCATGCTGTAGACTTTGAGATTGTGTTCTGGTACTCATCCCAGCATGGGCAACGTGTGTGTGCTACAGGGGAAGAAAAGCTGATTGCAGTCATGGCTTGCTATACTTAATTTTTAATGTCCTTGGTTAGTGCAAGTGCAAATGTTGGCCTGAAACATTTATAAAAATAAAATAAAAAGCCTTGATTCAGCATATTTATACCAAAACTAGCTTATTCTCCAGTTGCCAGAATTTTCTTTGGAAACAAGGTTTATCATTTGTTTTTCACATTTCTTTGGATAGATGATCTGACTTGGAAGGATCGTCATCACTTATTGTTTTGGAACATAAATACTTGTAAAAACTGCCATATCTCTGTTTTAGAGAGAAACTTCAACAAATCTTTTTTTTTTTGAGGAGGGGATGAAATCTTTCCAAATTCTAATGCTCCTAATCCCTGAAGCGTTTTAGGAGGAGCAGACCTGCTGCCTGCAGTGTGTTGCAGGCAAGACCGACCTCTGCAGGACAAAGTAGGGCAGGTCTGAAGAAAATTAGGCTGAATGTATCTTGTAGTGGTACCACTAAAAAGTAAGTGTTCTCCTATTTTTTGGAGAAAGTCTTTCCTCCTTCCTGTTTTCTTGAGTCAAACTCATAGTGTGAGTTTACAGGAAGGGGCAGGTGAAGCTTTTGTGTGAGCTCCAGACCTCCCCAAAGGTTTCCACTGTTCCCACTGATGCACAGAATGCCTGTGAAGGGTAATAAATTCTTGCCATTAATTCTGTTCAGGGTGAGAAACTCCTTGCAAAGTGCTTTTTGGGGCCTAGGACACTTTGCTATGAATTTTAAAAGTTACACAGTGGTGGAATTCAGCCTAACACTGAAAAGGGGATTAACATTTTTCCAAGACCCCTAGGACCAAACTGAGATGGGGGGACAGGATGTGTGTGATGTGTGTGGCAGACTGGGGAGTGTTTCTCCTGCTACATGCTGAAATTGAGTTTGAATAATTTTTTTTTTTCTTTTAGGCTTTTTCCTGGATGAAAAAGTCGCCTTTACTTTTTTAATGGCTGTTCTGCTTCTTCTCCTTCTAATTACTTGCCAGCACCAGAGTGTGTTGCTCTTGTACAGTCATCACTGCAGATTCTTTGGAGACCCCAAAACAGCTGAATAAAAGCTCCTAAGCTTTACAATTTGCTCAGTGAGCAGTGGAACTTGTGAATCCAGGCTTCCTGTGGCCCTGCAGTGTGGGTGCTTTGGTGGCCAATAACACCAACATCTCTGAAAGTGGCTGCACACGTGGGCTCTCTGGTGGCTGGTAAAAAGGTGAGCTCACACCATGGTTCTCCTCCTCTGAGGAGTCTCTCCCCTTTCCTGCTGCCTGATGGGAGAAGCAGGAGCTCAGTGCTGGACTCCTCAGCCCTGCTGTGTGGTTGGGTGGAGGTTTGGTGGCCAGACAGATTTCAGAGCTGTACAGGGAGAGAATGTCAGACTGATGAACACATGTGCACACATGGAGTGGTTTGGTGGCCCTTTAACCATCCCCTGAAAAACCCAGCACCCCTCACCCTCTGTTCTCCCTGCAGGAGCATTGCTCCTCTAGGTGTTGGTGGCACAGGTAATTTCATAGCTGGGTGGTGAATTGATCACACCTAAAAATGTGTGAAGGATTGGGTCTTAGCTTTGGGTTTATAATATTTCATGGCTTATTTTCTTTTCAGCCAGCACCATTCTCTCTGCTTTGCTGTATAAACCCCTCCTGCAGAGGCAGGGATGGGGTGAGGGGGTGCAAATATTTTGTCTTTACATTGGCAGCACCTGGTTTAAATGCACACTGAACCACAGGCACAGACACCAGGAGAACACAACTCTTCTTTCTTAAGAAAATAAACCTAAAAATATCTATTAAAAAAAAAAAGAAAGTGGTGGGTTTGATACCTAGCAGAGGAAGAATAAACATAAAACCAATGGTCAAAACATGAAGATTTGTTTTTCCAGTGACTGTGACTTACACAGAGAGATATTTCTTTTTGCAAGGAAAACAAAGGGAGCAGACAGAGCAAAGAGGTTTTGCAGCTACATCAGACTCTCAAACATAGATCCAGGCATGAGAATTTTAACAAAAATTTCAAATTACCATGTAAAAATAGCAGTGGGGAAGTCATGGCAAGAATACAACAACCTTGAGGAGATAATCCCACCAAAAGCACTGCCTAAGGATGCTTAAACTTCCATCAGTTGGCATTGGATGCTGTTCCATGGAGGATGTAGGGTTTCTATGAACACCCAACAGCTTTACTACATGTCTAAGTTGCTTTTCTTTAGATATTTGGGCTCTATTTCTCTTTTAAAAATGACATAATAGCATAACTGAAATTCTGTCTCAGATCCAGGTGGGTTGCATCTCTTGCTTCTGGCTATGGGAATGTCAGGGGAAAGTCCTGTGCTTGTGTAATGCAGGAGATCTAATTTGATTATCACAATGATTCCTTCTGACCTAAAAAAAACCTGTGAATGTATCACTGACTGGGCTTTGGATACTGAAAAAAACCCCAGGTTTTTGTTGAAATGAAGCTTTTGAGATTTGTTTTCTAAGTGCTGGAAAGTTCTCAAATTTCAGGTGTATTTTGTACATGGAAGAGCCTTGCTTGCTGCTTCTTTTGTGATGCAGTGGTAATCTTAACTTCTATTCCAATTTGTTTTTTGGAGCCACACCTTGCAACAAAGACAGACTGATTCTGGTTTGGATGTCCCGTTTCTGGAGTTCTGCAGAGTTTTAGGACTTGCATCTTGAATGACCAGGGAGATCTTAAGTCCTTGCTATTATTTCTTCTTCACTATCCCTCTTGCTGTCTGTTCTTGTTCTTGTTCTTGCCATTGCTGAAGCTTCATGACCTGGAAAAATAAGACAAGCTCTCTCCCACAAAGGTCTGCTTGTTTCCTCTTCACATTATATTCATGTTATGGCCATCAGCACACAGCATTTGTGCTCCTAAATCTGTACTGTGCCATGGGAGGTAGCTAAGAAAGAGGTTTTATTGTGCACAAAATACTATTTTGGGAAGAAGTGTTACTTCAGGTAGAACAAAAATGACAAACTCTGAGCACACATATTTCCCCTTCCATAGGCATTATTCTGGAGTTAGAATTCAGGAAAGCCAACAGTGTTGTGGTTGGTGATCATCTGACACCATTACCTACCATAACCAGTGCAATAGAGGAACACAGCAGTGCTATGTCCACCATTACCTACAATATTCATCATATTCCTGCTTTGTACTTTTACTTAAAATGTAATTTCAGTTATAGTTACCATTCTGTAGTCTCTGTGCTGCAGAAACACATTGGAATTGATAAAAATGATATTTTTTGACCAAGGCAAAATACTTAAGTCATTGATTTGGAGCAGGATTTTGTTTGATTATACCCCAGTCCCTGGACTTGTGAGCTGCTTCAGTTCCCTGCTTGCTTCCAGAAGGCTTTCATTTTGAATAAGGTCAGTCCCTGCTCCCCAGCCATCTGGCTTCGAGCTCCTCAGCATTTTCCTCCTAATCCCCTTCTTATGCAAGCCCAGAATAAAGGAGTTTCTTCCAGCTCCAGATAAGTAGTAGCTGGATTTTTCTCTCCTGGTTGCCAAAACTGCCACAGTTCATCACAGGAAACAGCCCAGCTCCACATTCTGACCTACTGGCCCTTGGGTGAGGTATTTGGCCTGCAGGTCCTACTGCAGGAGGAGTGTGTGGGAGAAAATGAAATTACATCTGCAAGGTTGATCGCAGAAATTGAAGTTTGCTTTTGCTGAAGACACAGAATTTTTGCTATTTCACCAGAAAGTTTAAACCAGCACTAGTGAAATGTGTCCAGGTGGAAGTGCCTACAGTGCAGTCATCTGCACTGTGCTAATATTCTGCATTTCTTTACAGTCCATGGAGGGAAAGGCATATGGAGATTGTGGTTTATTTCATTCAAGATGTCTTGAAGTAATTCAGATGAGCTAGGCCTGGAAGTGATGTAGCTCATCTTCATTCTCTCCAGTGATTAAAGGAAGCTTTAAGTGGTTACAAAGCAAACCTCTAAGTGCAAAATCCTTTCTAAGTCCTTAGAAAATTAAGATGTCTGAAAGTCTGAACTTTGTTGATTTCAGGATTGTATTTCTTTCACCAGGTTCAGACTGAGCTATGAGCATCTTAGGGTGACTGTAAAAATCAGGTGTTGTAGCTGTGACATTATTACCATAAGGTGTAGCTCAGAAATGCCTCCAGATCAGCTGAAATGTGCTTTCCATCAACACCAGGCAGGGACAAGTCTCTTCCCCTTCCTTTCTGTCTGCAGGGAGGGCAAAGGGGAGCAAACCAGGTCTTTTGCAATTCAAGTCTGAACAGTCTCCACTTGTGTCAGTGTTCCCAAATGACTTTCTTGTTGTACAGTGGGATCTCATGGAACAGAGGATATTGTTTCCCACACATCTGTTGTTTTCAAGCCCACGTCACCACAACAGCAAGCACTTGGTTTTAGTGACCTCCTGTGCCCATATTTGTGTCTCATTGTGGAGGGAAAGGATTTGCCTCCCTTAGCAGGTGAACATCTAGGTGGTGTCTCATATTCCATCTCCTGAGAGGCAAGGCCTGCAGAACAGGCATCAGGAAGGCAGCAGACTTCAGGCCTCAGGAGAATGAGCCAATGTTATTAAACCTGTGCTTTTTTCCCCCCTTTGCAGCACTATTTTTCAGCCTGTGGTCTGTGTGCCTCTGGGAGTCTGTAGAATACTCCAAGAGGTCCATGAAAAACAGCTAACAGGAGAAAGCCTATTGTCAGTAGGTTTAAATTCCCTATACAAGGATACATACCTCTTTTGGAGGGAAAAAAAAAAAATAGACAGCTTGTAAATTGAAAACTGTTGAAAACTGCAGCTCTGCAATGTTCCAAGGAGTAATTTTTCTGAACACTTCAATGGTGAAGGGTCGGAGGGTGAATTATTCTAGCCTGGTGGTTAGCAGTCGCTTTAATAATAATTTTATTATTTTGTACAAACAGGAGAGGCTGAAAATTTCCTACCTCTGAATATCCTGTAGGAATTAGGAAAATCTCTGGGAAGGTGAGAGGCTTGAATTGGGCAGGGAAAAATGTTGAAAGCTTAGCACATGTGTGGGGAAAGTTCCTTTCTCCTCTATACTGGATAGCAACACAAAAGCAACACCTTTCCACACCTTCTCAGTGTTTTGTGTTGTGTGGACTCTGGTAAATGCTTCCTTGTGGCTGAGTAGTTGGGGTGGCTGTTCATGTGCTCAGTGGTGGGTGGTGTCCTGGAAGAAGAGGCTGTGAGCATGGATGTCATGTTTTATCTTCTTTTCTTCTGCCAAGATCAGCATTAAATGCTCGAGACAGAATTTCTTTTTCTTGTATAGTTATTAATTCTTATCTGTGTTACAGTCTCACAAACTGTGAGTTCTACAGCATTTCACTTACAAACTACAAAATGGAGCCCTATCTCTCTCTCTCTCTACAAGGCTTTCGAAGGATAACCTGCCCAGTTAAGAAATGACACCTAAATTATTTTCACTTTTAACCCAATAACCAACCACCCGTGCCCTGAAATTATTACTTTTTTTATCCAGTTACCCACCCAAACCGCTGGAGAAGAAGGTGAAGAAGGATCAGCCTCCACCCTAAGACTTCCATCTTGCTTTATATATATTACTGTATTCTAAAACTTTAAACTCTTAAGTTTTTCACCATGTGATATTACACACTTCTATCCAAACTCCACGCCCATAAATCCCAGTTCTATCATTCCATTTTGGAAGCCTTCCCCATGGCCTCAGGTCAATGCAGAGTTCTCCTGGGGCTCAGTGCCTGTCAGCACAGAAAATCTGAAATTCTCAGCATCCAGGGCTCCAACAGGTGGAAGTCTAGAGGTGCAGCTCCACTGGCACTGCACCCATGGTGCTGGAAGTCTGTGTAAAGCACCAAAAGGTGCTTTAAGATTAAGCCTTTTGTGGCTCACTCAAGGCCACAGGAGGTTCTTGGCAAAGGAAGGGTGTGAGCTCAAGTTCAACAAATACAACATCAGTACCTTGGCCACAGAGCTGGGATGTCTCTGTTAACACAGGAGTAGAAGTGATCAGATTAAGGATGAGCAAAAGATGCTTTTTTTCCCCCCAGAGAAGTTTAAAAGAGAACCAGCACATGGCAGTGCTACCACCAAGGAAGTTGTGCCAAGGGAGGAGAGGGGGAGGACAAAGCCCAGTGTTGGATGTGGAAAGCAGAGGTGTGGTGCAGAAAGAAATGTTAAGGTTGGATTTACAAATCGGGGAAGGGTTACAAAGAGGGTCACTGCTGCTCCATGATTTCCACACACAGTTCACAGCATCCTAAGGAGAGGCAAGGATGGGTACATGGCTCTAGTAGAAATGATACTCAGTTTAAAGAAATGCATCAGCTTAAAAGAATAAACAGATTTTTACTCCTCCAAAGAGCTGTAATTGAAATCAAGATAACCTACTACCTCCCGAGGGCTTTGTCATAACCTTCAGATATCCTGAGGATCCATAATTGGATTTTTACCATAAACAAGCATTGAGAAACATGTTTCTTATTTAGGTTGTTCATGTGCTTTTTTTCTTACCTCTTAGTCAGGAGAATTTCTGTGGACACGAATGGGAACAGGAAGGGAATTTGTCACGTGAGGAAAGGCAAACTTCCCAAAGTCCACAGAACTCAAAACTTTTAACCTATTTTGGGCATTTAGAAAACAAAATGTTTACTCTCACAGACTTGTTTTGCCTGTAATTTAAACTCATTTTCTCTCCCATGCCATTTAAGCAGATTACATTTCAAAACTAGATTTTCTAGAGAGCTTGCTTATGTATTAAAGAAGGCTGACAAAAGCAAAGCAGCCACACATCAGATCCTACAGAATAAATTTATGTATGCACTATGAGGATATTTTCTAATATTTCGTCTGTTGGACAGAATTTTAGATTTTTTATTACATAAATATTAAATTATGTATCACATAAATTCAATAATATACATTAAATATTTATAAAATTATATTTTTTACACTTATTGCTTGTATTTATTTGTATTTTTGTTTGTATGTATTAAATACACTGAAGCTTCTGTTTTTTTCTTCTGCTTTTCAGTTTATTGTGTCTCTGTCAACTTCTCCCAGCAGTGCATGTTTTAGTGAGAGGATATGCTTTGTTTAGAAAACATGAATCCAATAATATGAAGAATAACTTTCAAACCTAATTTATTGACATTGTCAAAGAATGTGGAAAATTCGGAAAATTTGGAAAATTTCAAACTTTAAGGTCAAAAAGCTGAGAAAGCAAATATGTAAATATGCTAAATATGTAAATATGCTAAATCTTGGAAGATTGTGGATTATTCTTCAGACTTCCTTTTCTTGTTGGTCTCACTTTGATGCTTAAAATGGACTCAGTTTTGCAGGCAGGGTACTGTGAATGGGATTGAGATTTCTGTCTGTATTGCAGTGACAACCAAACAGCTGGTAATGATAAGGGGATTTTCTATTACAAGTCAAGAGGTGCTGGAGGGAAGAGCCAAAGCTCAGCTTTCAGACCTAACTTTTCATGTTCTGACAGTTATGTATTTGATTTTTCAATGTTACGGTTTACTGCTAGCCCAGAAAGACGATAATGAGAATTTAGAAGCACAGTGATATAATTGGTTTGTATGTGGTCTCTGAAAGTAAATAGCGTGAAAACAATTTGGCTGCAGTATTTTAATTGAATTTAACTGAATTGAAACACTTTATTTTTTAAAGAATGGGACCATTTTTCAATCTTCTAATTTTTTTTAACCTACATGCTGTATTTTTTTGATTGTTGTGTCTTCTGAGTTATATTTTATTCCTTTATCTATTCAGAAAGTTTTTGAACATACCACTCTCAAAAAGCGCAGGATGGGTGGTTCTGAATGCAATTCTGAAGAACAAGTCCCATGGATATCTGTGGATATATTCTCACCCCATGGACATGTAAAGTAGGTCTGGATTCCCAGTGGGTCTGAGTCAAAAGCTCACAAAATAATTTTGAGCTTTCCCCGTGACTCCAGTTATGTTTGGCTCACGTTCAGTGAATGGGGAGTCAGTTGACTTGTAATTCTGACCCCAACTTATTTTTATTTATTATGAGTGGACACCAGCTGCTTCTTTGTTGTCTGAAATATACTGCATGCCCTTGAACTTTGACATCTTCCTTCCAAGAGGATGATTTAGGCTTTGTCCCGGGTTTGCCAAACCAGCAGGCTACCCCATACTTTTGGACTTCCGACAGACCACGAGGGACCAATCCCCCACCTCCCTTTGGAGTGGTACATAAAGTGAAATAAGGAAAACATAAACGAGGCCTTATGAAATGGAAGTATTGATCGACAGGGCCACAGCTTGTGTGCTACCTTTGCTGATATGTTCAATTAACAGTCCTGTCAGGGAGAACCTGGCTTTGGTCACTCAACCTTACTTCATTTGAGTTGATAACCCTCGATATCCAACAGTGGGATAAACCAGATTCCTCAGCTTTGTTTGTTTTGGCCTACCGTGTCTCTTTATGAGGAAAATGGTCAAAGTAAAGTGCTTCCTCTGTGTATTTTGACAGGAAACAGTACTAATATGCTTTCCTTTTGTCGTATGCCTTGCTCTTTTCTCCCAGTGTTGTTTAAATATTTTCAGTCCAATGACATATTTATTAACCCACCACTCTCTGCATGGGGTAAGACTTTGATTGGCCCATCTGTAAAGACTCTCAGTTAAGGTGGTTTTTTCAGCGAGAGTTAATAATATTACTACTATTCACGTAAAACTCTGAGACAATCTCTTTAAAAATGGAGCACATTTATCTAAAACAGCTGGTTAAGAGAGCATGAGGGCCCAGCTAGAGTCGGCAAGGTCGGGGGTCAGGGTTAACACCAATCTCTCTGGAACTTTGAAGCTGACATTTTACAGATTATATGTGTCTCAGTGCACAGTGGGCATGGCATATAAATTGGTCTTAGAGGCCCCTATTTGTTCTCTGCATTTTTATGAGCCTACAGAGTTGTTCTTTGAAGCAGCACACACAGAAAATAAAAACTCATTTTAACGTTGTGGAACTATTTGCAGTAAATCATGTTAACATCCTGGCTTTTCTTTAGAGAGATGCAGGGTGTTTTTCCATGTTCTTGGGTGCTATGATTGCCTCTGATTTAATCCTGTAATTTTCCTTCTAATCTCACTTCATTCATCTTGTCTTCTCTCCTGTCCCCACTTTGGTGTTTGCACAGTTCTCCTGTGTGCCTGGCTGATTTTAAGCTCCAAGGACACCTTTACTTTGCTTCATACAGTGACTTAGTTATTGTAAGTGCTTACTCCCTCCTCTATCAAAAGTCCCCTGGCACTATAAATCCCTTGCTATTGTATGGCACTGCAGCCTTAAAAGGAAGCATCTGATTTCAAAGAGACCAAGTTCCATTCTGGAAATAATTATATCATTTATTTTATGATTTTTTTAAAATTGCTAGGTGTTTTAACTGGAAAATGCTGAATTCTGGAGAGCCACAAGGAACAGACACTGTTAACAGAATCTGCTGGAGGTATTTTAGCCACCTAATTAATTTTCAATAAATACTTCCAATAGGTAATTTGCTTCTGGCCAAATGTAAATCAACTGGAGACAAATAGGGTTAAAATTGGAAATGTGTGATGGGGACAATGTTTATGGACAAAATAACATGGCACTCCTAGAAATAACTTGCTGACAGTAATAGAAAATTGGACCACACAGAGGTTAACAAAACCTGAACACTGTGTGTCACATGGCCCTGGCAGAGTTTCTCCAGCTGGACACACAACTGGCTCCTGTGTGTGGGTCTCACCATACAAGGCCTATTTATCCTAATCCTCCTTTGGAATGGATTGGGAATGACATCCCTCAGTCCTCCTGTACCTGGCATCCTTCCTCAGGTGCCTTTTCTCCATTCTCTTTTGCAAAAATTGACTTTATCCTTCTCTTGAATCTCCACGAAGACTCAAAGACACTCCAGGCAGTACAAACATCCTCTGCAGTGTGTTCTCAAGGCTTAGGGGTCAAATTTTCAGAGGTCCATAATAGGTGAATTGATGAATAAAGTTTTCTAATTTTTTTAATTAATAATGGTACTAATCTATACCATCTTCTGAGATAAGCTTAAAATTGCATATTTGTTTTTCTTAAAGCTTCCTCATCTCTTTCACATATTTTTCACTGCTTCTAATTCCATAATAAATCCCATTGTCTTCTCCAGATAATGAAGTCAGTATCTGTCCTTTCCCAAAGGGGCTGGTAAGAGATTAATTTTGTGCTTCCCAGTATTTCCATGCAGGTGGCCCTTGGACAGGGCTGCCTCATGGCCAAGGTCCCCCATGAAACATGCCCAAGTCCCTTTCTGCCCTTAAATCCAAACTGGAAAACATCTGACCTGGGCAGAAACAGCTCTTTATCCATGGAAACCTTCATATGAAAAAAGAAGCATTAAGGTTTGATGCCTTTTTATTATAGATGCTAAGTCACTCACCCCATAATTTAGAATAAATTAGACAATTTGGTTCAGAGACAATGACAGGATTGGTGTTACTTGCTCCTGGTGTGCCTGTGGGTGCTGGGAGAGACTTCAGAGCAGATGCCAGGTGCTGTATGAACAGGGAAATCCCCAAAGCTGGTGATCATGGGCAGACCAGCAGCAGCCCTAACGAGATGTGGTGGAGCTGCAGTGACATTGTCATCCTGAAAAACAGGCTACAGATACCTCTGTGGCACGAGGTGTGACAAACACAGGTTGCTGCCAAATAAACATATGGACAATAGACCTTTGATTGCCCTTCTTGCTTAAATCTTGAGCGTTTTCTGGAAGCAAAACTCAACTTGTGGGTTCGCAACTTTTATAAACTTCTCTAAACATAAAGGTGACAAAACAAATTATGACAATTATCCTGCCATTTTCCCAGTCTCTGTTACTGAAAGGCACTCACATGGTCTCAGCATCTCCCTAATTTTAGTGGATTTAGGTCTGGTCCTATAGGTAGGATCTCTGTCAACTTCAGGAAAATGGCTGGGCAGCAAGTTTGTTGGTTGATCTAGCAAATCTTTTAGCAACTGTAGAATCATGAGGGGGTCTGGAAAATTTTCTTCGTCTTTTTGAAGTCCTACAAAGTTTATTTCTGTCACTTTTATTTTTCCATGATGGCCAGTGTATGGAAAATGGCAACGTATCAGGCTCCATCCCTGTCTCAAGCAGCCCCAAACAAGGCTGTGTGCTGGCTCCCATGCTGGTTTCCTTCTTTTTCTTGGCTGTGCTGGCGGAGGCATTTTGCTGACACTGAGAGAGGAGTATTTATTTAGTTCTATACCAATGGAAAGTTTCTCCATCTGCAGTGCTGCTCATCAGAGATCTTTGGTTTTTGTTGTTTTTGTTTTTTTTCAAATGGCTCAATGCTGGCAATGTCTTCAGTCGAAGACATTTTCTCGGTGTCCCTTTTTGCTGAGCAGGCAGATGAGTGGGTTTCATGACTGGACAACAGGATGGGCATGTCCATCCTGCTCCTGCTTCTCTGCAGTCTGGACAGCTTTGCTGCTTGTTAAGAATGCTGTCACAGGAGCTGCCCATGAGATTAACCACTGCAAGGCTTTGTGTTTTGGCTGTGGCCACACCTCTCTTTCAACATTGTGCAACTGAGCAGTGATGACAATGTCTGCCAAAATGTCCAGCTCATACTGTTCCTTCCTCCTTGTAAGACACACTGTTGCTCCATCAAAACCAACCCTAAAGAGCCTCTATGCTTTGGTTTCTCCTATTTGTGAGACTGCATGGTGGGATGAAATACCTAATTCACAAATCCTTGTATATTGACAAATTGTTCTCATTGAAAGCAGAAAATGCCTAGAGACCTTACCATACGGCTTGAAAATTCTTAAGGAAATACTTTATGATCAACAAAACCAAAGCAGCTGTTCCCATTTTGCTGGGATAATGCAATCCCAGCTGGAAGGTGAGCTGGACTGACCCCTGCCCTGAGGAGGCAGCAGCCCACAGCAGAGCAGGCTGGTGGCAACAGTGCTGTAAACATCTTTGCAAGAAATCCTGCATTGTACAAAAACAGAGCAGCCTTCCTTGATTTGATAATTCTGCTTTTTCCAGGTCTATGTACTCAAAAGACTTTTGCATAGCTCCAGTTTCCAATGTACCTGTCCAAGCTGGGTGTGTCCTGCACTCAGGTGTGATGAAATCAGCCTGAGTTTCCCTCATTTTTGGTAATAAGAAAGGCAGGTAAGAGCTGAATTCAACAGGATTGTGCAGCTTGATGCAAAATCCCATTACAAACAGATATTTTAGACGTGTTCCCCATAACAATATTCTAAGGGAGTTAAAAAATTGATAAAGGAAATAACTGGGCAAAAATGTGTTGTAAAGATAGGGACAGATCTCAGCTGGCCTAAGTTTCTATAGCTCTGCTGAAACAAATGGAGCCTTTTCTTATTTTATTACACTGGTGTTTCAGCACATAAAGCTGAATGTCCATCATTAATTATGAGTTGTATTTTTAAAATTCATAGTCAGACAAATAATTCTGTAATTAACATTGTGCCTAAACATGCGTTTAGGATTGCAGGAAGAGGGACCAATTAATCTAAAAACCAATAAAAGAGCAATTCACATGAGGAAAAAGAAACTGATTCTGCATGGTATTTTAAGAATATTTTTCTTCTGTATCATGAAGTAGATTGATTAATTAACCCTGAATCACATTTAATAATCAAGCAATCAGTTATGTGTTCCAGGAATTCTGATTTTATGACCCATCTCCCAATAGCAGCAAATTACCTTTACTAACTGTGTTTAAGATGGAGTTATCATAAATTTTTTTGACTGCTAGAAGAGCTGATGGTCATAACATCAGACAGATCAATCTGTTTTGGATAATAATCTTGAATTTTGAAGGAAGATAGTTTTACTCTTAGGATTCTCTTAAGATAAATGATGGCAAGTTTTCCTTAAGTCTGGTTCCACCCAGTAGTACAAGGTAGTTAATGAGGGACTTAGAAGTTGCTGGAATACTTTATATACTTTTTGAGTTTATGGACATTTGATACAGTGCTGAATCCATATATTGCCTTTAAATCTAAAAAGCATAACAAAGCTCTACATTTTCTGCATTAATCTAGATGTATTTAATTAGCAGTCAAGCATGAGGCTGGGAGCCAGGAGGTCTGGGCTGTAACTGCTGTGGGGATGCTTTGCAAGCCTTGCCTTTGCCTGTCACCTGGGAATAAAAGTCTCTCCAGGGAGCATTTGCCACAGTGGAACTTAATTTACTGATGTTTTTAAAGAGCTTTAAAGGACTGAAATGGGAGGCACAGGAGAAATGAGAATTGTGAGGATCTATTGTGCATCCCAGGACCCTGGCAGCTGTTAATGATGGACACATGGCAGAAAGTTTACAGAATAGCTTAGATAGCCACATATTTGGGTACTTACCAAACACAAAGCTTGTTCCTGCTGAAATCAATGGAAGTCCTGTGCTAAACCTCATGAAAGCAAGACCAGCTCTTGTTCTCTGGGTCTGTGTCCAAAAAATGGTGCAGACATGCTGTCATAAAATTTTCCCACCAGGACTGCCTTCATCACATGGAACTAGAAAGTGCAAAGGAAGAGGGAAGCAAGATACGTATCTCTTTACATGAAATGGAATTTTATTTTTAATCTCGAGACAGGCTTTTCTTGATTGCTGTGCACAAATTTGTTTTACTTTACTATTGCCAAATTTCTTGAGCTACTGCCAGTCGTAATTCATCTGAGCTCCCATGTCATGATTAAACACGTTGAGTGACTGAATGGAGATGGGAAATGCCAGCCCACATAAATCACAACAGTCTGCCAGTTGTTCTCCATTTGCTTCCTCCTCGTAGTCTCCCAACACCCATGATCAGTGCTGTTTCTTGGTTGCTTCACTCACATGTGTCCTCATCCTGCTTTTCTTACAGCTTCGTTTACAAAAGTTTCTCTCTTGTTCTGCCAAGTAATCCTTGTTTCTGGGGAAAGCCCATCTGGAACACTCAGGTGAGTCAAATCCAGTGGCTTCCATTAGCATTGCAGGGATATGTTCACCTTAGTGTGAAAAACCACCTGGAAAAACCCATTGAGCTTGACGTTTCAGCCATTGAGAAATGCCAGTAATCCACATCTCAGTTCTCATGGCTCTGCCCCAGCAAGGGCTCCCACCCCAGCCCAAAGAGGCTTAAACCCACAGATGAAGATGAAGAATTGTGCTCTGGGCTCCTGGCAGCTGTTTCCTCCTTTGGCAGAAGATCACAAAAATGACACGTGAAAACACCGAAAAAATGGTAAATCACTCAAGAAAAACTACATCTATTTTGTTTTGTCTTGAAGTGTTTCATTCTAATCATAAACTATAAGGTGTTAAAGGGGTTAACAGGCTCTCAACTCATTGTCAACTAATTATCTTTAAGGTGTTGTCATCACATACTAATCGCTGGGTGAATGCCAGTCCCACCACGGGGAGGTGCCCAACCCCAGGGTGACCTTCTCTCACCTAACAGATGCTTACTTCATTAACTTCAACCATCGCTTGCACGGAAAAAAGCTTTTAGGGGCTTTCATCTTTTTAAAAGGGCAGGGGAAAAAACCCTAATAAACTGGTAGCCTGGTTAGCAGTAGGGGACAGCTTTAGCTTCAGGCACCATGGGTGGCTAAGATGTATGAGAAACAGATGTAAGGCCTTTGGTGATAGGTCTGCACTTTCTATTTATTGACAAATGAAACAGGCAATAGAAGGCAATTAAAAGCCAATGATTGCACACAAACAGTGCAAACCACAACAGCAGAGAGGAAAGAAAAGCAACAGCACAGTGCAGCTCAGCTTGTTCAGGGCCAAGTGACATTGATTTGGGAAGCAAAAATGTGAATTCGTTGCAAAGAAAATGTTTTGAGTTTAAAGCTGAAGAGGTTTGATAGTTGTTCTTGCTTTTGGATTCTGTTTTTCCCTAAGGGCTGCCCAGTTACAAGGTACTTCCCAGCTGTGTGACTCTGGTTTTCTTTTTGGGGTTCAAGGAGGAGCTTCAGTATTGGTATTAATTGATGGAATGGATAAGAAACATAATCAAATGTGATTAGACAGCAAAGGAACAGTCCTTCATTGCTGTGACTGAACGTGACAGTGTTTTGATACCAAATCTCAAGTTTGACAACCTCTCTATATCTTAATGTTTTCTTAACAGGCAGCTGAGACCTGGACATGAAAAGATAAATTCAAATTCCTCTACTCAGGTTCTCTAGAGAGATTTATCCCTTTTCATTACTAATCTTTTGTCCTCAGGAAATCAGTTTGCAAGATAGTTTATCTCTGAAAGAACTCCAGGAGTGTGTTCTGCTGACCTCCCTGATCCCAGAGTTTACAGACAGGGAATGCAGGGAAGAGGGGATCTTCTTTGTAGGTATTTTAACAACCAGACCTGGGATAACACCTACTTTTCACTTAATATGATGAAGGTGCAAATCCATAGGCCCAATTTAAGTGAGTCTTTATTCGGCAAACTATAATTTTGCACCAGAGGCAAGGAGAAAACCAGCAAACCCTCCCAGGATGATGTTACGGCCGAGCAGAATCTCATTAAAAATCAATTCCTCATGTCCATAAAACAAGTTTATTTTATCTTGTGGGAGCCTGCTGTTAGCACTCACACAGTCCCATTGTGTGGAATTCCTGCCTCTAGTTGCATGCCAAACTGCACGGTGTACCATTAACAAGTTTCAATTTTATGCTAAGCTTTTCAATATTTTTGGTGTCATTAACCGCAGGTTATTTTGCCAGCGTGTGGTGTCTTATAACATATGTTATTAATAGTGATGACATGTTTAGGTTTTGAAGGTTTAAACAAGACCTCCAATATTTACATTTATAAAAGGGGGAAATGATGAGAGCAGAGCTGCCATTGGCCACCGAAGGCTCCAGCTGTGCAGGTATTCATCCTAACCCTCACAGGTCAAGGCTTGCTGGCCAACTGTTACAAAAACATAATGCAAACCACATTTTATAAGCACCACAAGACAAGCCAATACATGTTAATTATCTATTAATCTGCCCTTTTTGCAGAGGGTAACAGGAGGGACATGTGCTTGGCCTGGTGCTTTGCAGAACCCCACCCACCCAAGGCCTGCAGGGATGATGGCACCTGGGTGATGTGGGTGCCATGGGCTCAGGTGTCCTCATCACTCACACTGCCTTAACACACAGATAATCACAGAACAGCCAGAGCTGGAAGGGATTCACAAGGGTCTTTGAGTCCAACTCCTGGCCCAGCATAGAACAGCCCCAAAAATCACCTGAGACCGTTGTCCAAACACTGGGAACTGTGGCAGAGCTCAAGATGCTCAGCAGCTCTTCCTCACTGAGACCATGCCATAAAAGCAAGGTAAAATACACTCACATCTCAAAAAGTGAGGTCTGAATTAATGCATTTTATACCTTACTGCAACAGGGTAAGAATATGCCTGTGCTCAGTAAATAGTTTTGCTGACCTGTGGTGATTTTAACTTCTGTAACTTGATTGTGTCTCTGGGCCTTTCATCTACAGGGCTTTTACATCTCTCTCTGTGTGTTCTGGTTGAAAAATGGCATTTTGGATTTTTAGGCACTATTGTAGTTAATGAATAATGGTTTCATAATAATTTAGAAATGTCACTTTTGCAAGCTGTGAAGAAAACATCATATGTTCAAAGTATTGCTAATCTTGCATGTGTGTGTTTGGGAAGAGAGGGGGGAATTGCAGTCCTTAGTACCAGACATAATTAGGATGATTAGTCAGGGCTGACTACACTGTAAATTATAGGGAGCAAAGAATGGTGCTTGAGTGATGCTTTGTGGTGCTACAAAATGATTCATGTCTAGGAAGAATAAACACAGAGTCTTAAACGAATTATCATACACTGTATTTAGTTATAGTGACAGAAGGAGTCTAATTTTCTTTTTTTTTTTTTGAAATTATGGTGCATCTAAGATTGCAGGCTTAGGATTTTCAAAAGGACACATCCAGCTCTATTTAGGCAACCAACTAATTGACTTCATTTACTTGATTGAATTTCCCTTAAAAATTCCAGTGGCACTGGTTTAGGTTTTTGGTTCACAAAAAAAGTACAGGCATGGAAAAATGCTGCATAAAGTGGAATTTCCTGTGAAGACAGAATTGCTGTGTTTATAACAGGTAAGTGTAGGCAGCAAGGAAGTGATGGTCACAAATGTGCCTGTGGGCCCAGCTGCAGAACAGAACCAGGCATGGGCATGGGACCTCTTGGGAGAAGTCATCCCCTTTTCATTCCTTACATAATGATTGTGCTTTTTGTCACAGTGATGTTATTTGCTGTGATCTCAAATACTTCAGTTAAAATACAGGTAATTAAAAGTATGACATGACCTCATGCTGCTATCTCTGAAATGAATGGTCACAGAGCACAGATAAGGACCTGGTGACACAGCACTTGTTTGGATCACCAGGGAGCCCAAGATCTCTGTTCCTCAAACTTGTCTGGGCATAGGAGATGTCATGGTCAGACAATTTATTTTATTTTCCTATTTTTTTTAAATCAAAATTGCGCAATGAATAAAGTGAAGGATAAAATAGAGCTGAAATTATCCTTATGGTTTTGTGTAAGGAAACAAACAAAATTACCTAACGTATCACATGTTCCCATGCTTGTATTTTTGGCTTCCATTCATCCAATAAAAGTTGTGTGAAATTTTTAGGGAATTTCAACCAAATCAGATAAACAGAAAGAATATTTAAAGTAAGGGGGGATTCCTACAGGTTTTATGGAAAGTGATGTCTGTGTAAAATGAAATCTCCTTTCAGGACTTCAAGGGAACTTATAAAAAAGAGTGACTTTATGAACAAGCAGATCGAGGTAGGACAAAGGGGGATGGTTTTAAACTAAAAGAGGAGAGGTTTAGATTGAAAGAAATTCTTCCCTGGGAGGGAGGTGAGGCCCTGGCACAGGCTGTCCAGAGAAGCTGTGGCTGCCCCATCCCAGGAAATGTTCAAGGCCATTCAGTGTGGATGGGGCTTGGAGCAACCTGGGATAGTGGAAGGTGCCCATGGCAGGGGAATGAGATGGTCTTTAAGGTCCCTTCCAACCCAAGCCATTCTGTGATGATTCTGTGAAAGATGTAAATAAAAGCCCCTCCTGAGAGAGAGAGGCAGCAGCAGAGCCCTGGCTGAACTGATAGAAATGGGAAATACCTGTGAAACACTGAATACTTGTGTCACACTGAACACCCCAAGAAGAGAAGAAGT
This sequence comes from Lonchura striata, assembly GCF_050655825.1. Lineage (NCBI taxonomy): Eukaryota > Metazoa > Chordata > Aves > Passeriformes > Estrildidae > Lonchura > Lonchura striata. Next base: position 68,223,709 of record NC_140707.1, on the reverse strand, counting down.
CTGTGCTGAAGTTCTGACCCAGGTATGAGACACAGCCACAGGTTATGGTGTTAACAGAACCCCTTGACTTTAGACTCCAAAAATTAAAATTCCATTTGAATTCAGCATCATAAAATATCATCTAGGAAATTGAAAACTTGTAGTATGGTCAGGACACTGAAGAAGGATTCTATTTTGTTTAAAAGGCTTGTTTTTACGAGTCCTCTCAAATTTTACACACAGAAGAAATAATTTGTTGTTAAAGTACTTAAAAATCAAGAAAAATTACCCAAATTTTATTTTCTTTCTAGTTAATGAGTTTCAAAATAATATTTATTGGAGTTTTTCAAAGCAAATGGGCAAGTTAGACATGCACCTCCTGCTGGCTTTCAGTGAGGACACAACAATTCACTGCCATATTTTTTCTTTAAAAATCTCCTCCACCACTATGCAACTATTCATTTAGGCAGGACTGATTTTGTATAGAAGGAGTGCCAGAACATTAACACAACTTGTAAATAATAGAGGGCTCTGCTGGGTGGTGAACTAGGTCCTGTCTCACCATGCTGCAGCCCTCTCACAACAGCTAACCCTGGATTCAGGCATCCAGCACTAGGAGTGCAAATTGAGAAATGCAGCTGGTGACTTTTTGCTTCATTTTTATTTTTCTCCTCCTCTGAGAAGTCTCCAGCTAGAATTCCACAAGGCCCCCTGCAGACAGCAGGAGCAAAGTAGTTGGTGGAGTCAGGAAATTTTGGAGAACCAGAATGATCTGATCTTCATTGTTGATTCCTCTTTATTTCTGGTTTGGGAAGTGTCACTGCCTCCCTACAGCATCTCTTAAAGGTTACCTGTAGAACTTTTTGGAATTTTAAGAGCCTTCACATTTCTCCAGTTCAAAAAGATGGGATGGCACAGTGCTGTGGTGCTGTGCCCAGGAAGGTTTGGAAGGAAAGTGTCACCTGGACTGGGCTGTGCCAGCTGCTGCTGGGGCAGGAGTGTGTCCATGTGCACCGAGCTGCTTCTCCCCCATCCTTTCATTCAGTGAGCTCAGTGGGGTCTCTGCCCTGCTCTCAACCTCAGCACAGGCTCTTGCCTCTTCCCTGACACAGCATTTACAGCACAGCAGCTGAACAGCCTCAGGACTGGTGTTTTTCTTCCTCTTTACCTAAAACTACCCTTTTCAAGGGCTCTGACCATGCAGGTCACTGTTTTGGAGGAGCACACAGGAATCTGGGGTTTGCAGCAGGTTCTAAATTCAATTATTGCTTTGATGTCATTACAGTAACCAACACCAAAAGCACACGGACTCAGATGCACTTCCCTGCTTTCCTCATTTTGGGAGCTCTTTGGGATCAAGGCAGAGTTCTTGCTGTCTGGTTATTTCTCATTCTCACTATGTCTTGTCTTCAGGACCTGGGAGCCTTTTCTGCTCCTCTCTTGCACACTTTCTTTACCTCAGCTGCTGCTGAAACCAACATTCTTCAGGATAAAAGCATCTCCTGTTTCCTGCACAGGGTGTCTTTCCCAGAACATACAGTCCCTTTGGTCTCTTCATCTGCAATTCCCTGCCACTGTTTCCTGCTATTCCCTCTCTTGTCAGGTGGCCTCAAGCAGCCTCCAAAGTTATCCAGGTCCCCACCTGATGATCAGCAGCTGAGCCTTCTTCCCTCCCAGTCCCTGAGATGTTCATCATACTTAAGAAGTGAGGTAGCAGCTTTCTCTTTGTCCATGGCTGTTACAGTGGAACAGACTTCTGGCAGCATTTAGTGACCCCTTTTTTTATTAGCCCTGTGAAAAGGCACTAACGTTTCTCTCATCACCTCCTGTGGATTCTGGGATACTCTAAGCCTAAGGGAGCCAAGAAAGAAAAAGATTCCCTGCTCAGAATAGGTTTTGTAGCCTCTCAGACATGCGAAGAGTCCCAGAGAGCAAGGAGAATTCACAAGCTGTGTGTGCAGAGATTGCCCAACTTGTCACTTAACATGAAATTTTACAGTCTTTCCCTAGGAACGTATATTACTTTAACAAAATAAAAAGACTTTCCCCTTATCAAGCATTATTCTTTTACATTTACAGTTTGCCTGACATACAGGAGTAATATTCCATGGTTTGCTACAACTTGTAAGTTTATGACCCTTCTGTGGTAGATCAGACTAAACATAATTCATTCGAAGCTACTTAGTGTTCTGGGAAATAAACCCCTGAACTTAAATAACTATAGTGTGACCTCTGTAAAATATTATTTATAGGTTAAGAACTGTTATTATGTACATATCAAGATATGCCAAAGGTTATAAAACAAACACTAGTCAGCAAACTGCACTGTTTACTGGCCAAGTCACTCGTGGCTTGCTCTCTGGTTATAGTCCTACAAATTCTGTAAATGGAGAAAAAATATGAGTTGGCTGCCTTGGTAATTAGAATGAAGTTGAAGCTATTGACCACTAAGGATTTGATACCAAATAATTCTCTGTCATAAACAAAATGCCAAACTATAACCAAGCAATCCAATGGAAACACATGGTGTTTTCCATTAAAAGAACATTGATTGCCACAAGGGTGCAGCCACTGTCCCAGTCAGCAGGGAAATGACAGCCCTTCATCCACTCGTTCTGTAAATCAGAAAGGAGACAGCTCCAAGCACGATGAAATGCCTCCAGAAGGGAATTTCAGGTTCTGGTTTTGATCTCTGCCATCCCACAGGAGGCTTAGGGAGCACGTGAGGGTGGATTCATTGCTCTGCTTGTTCCTGTGTAATTTACCCCTGTCAGAGCACATCTTGTGCACAAGGCTCCTGAAATGTTTTACAGGCAGGGTTGTAGGGACACTTTGGCCAGAAATATTCATATCAGTCAAAACCACATCATATAATTTTATGTGAGAAATCTGTCATAGTTTATTGTTTCTTCCCCTTCCTCTGTCATAGTTTATTCCCCTTCCCCTTACTCTCCCCTTCCTCCCCCACCCCCCCCCCTCCCCCCCAAATAATGATAGTAAAAAAAAGACAAAAAAGGTTTGAATGAAAAATTAACCACTAATTTTATCTGGACAAATCTTGCAACAGTCACATTTAATGTCCTAGACAGACCCTTCTATCACTTTTTCAGACAGAGAAGTTCCCCAGGAATGTCAAAGAGATTTTAATAATATCTGCAGTAAGGACAAATGTAAGTACCTGCACACAGATTTTCCTGGCTCTCACACCAAGTCCAGTAATGCTCAGCTCACAAAGATCCCTTTCAACTTGCTCTTTAGACATCAGGGAGGGTTTTAGGCATGTAAAGTAAATTTGTAAGGGGAAATAAAAAAAATTTTTAGCCTTCTGAAGAGAATTTTTTTATTATTAATTCAGGACTTTTTCTTTTCTTGTCTTACTACAAAACTACCACAAAGAGAGCTGGTACCAAAATAGCCAACAGCCCTGTGGTTAGGACAACCCCTACAGATAGTGAAGACTGAAATTCATGTTCTTTTGCAAACTTTGGATTTGCCCCTTGGTGTGCCACCTCCCATGAGAGTGCCTGCTGACCTTTCTCTGCTGACCAAAACCCCACGCTGGGCTGAGGCAGCTTTTCTCCTGGCAGCTGGGTGGGAACCAGCACCTTTGGCTGGAATTTCTCAATCCATTTTGTTCAACAGGTCTCTTCTGCCCTACTAGCTCATGCTTTTTCCATAGTGTTTGCACTGGGGGACCTCAGTCTGTTACACATCCTAACATTTCCTTCCTGACTCGATCCCATGACAGGAGTGACACTGGCAGTGACTCTGGGTATTTACATAAACACCATTTTCATTGCATTGAGGCTGTTGAAAGATCCCAGTTTAGTAGCAAGGAGAAAAATCAAATTACACCAATATGATGTACCATGGGAGGAATGAGTTAGTTGCTATATTGTCACTTCTGGGTGGAGTTGCATGAATTCCAGGGTGATATCCCTAATCTGGGTGGAAAACTGGCTGTTAGCATGTGAGCCAAACTGCTCATTAAATCCCTCTGAGCTTCCCTTAGAATATGGCAGGTGTAGACTTAGCCACCAGTCTCCAGGGATGTGGGAAGTACTGGAACAGACAGAGCTGGGTGTATTTTCCTTTGAAAAAATGAAAAGAGGTGAAATTTCCAAATATTTGGTTCCTTTTGCTAGGTCACAGTTTAGGTTAATGTTTCCCCGTGCTCAGTGAGTAAATATTTCCTGTGACCTGCTTTAGTTCAGCTGCAGCAGGGCTGGGGGGCCTGGCTTTCAGAAGAGCTGTGCATCCATGTCTGCATTCTAGGAGGAAAAACCCAAATCATGGGGAAACCAGGGCACACTGTGAGCACAGAGCATCTGAGCCACTGTGAGCCAGCACAGGGAGCCTGGCAGGGGAACTGGGTGTCCTGTGTCCCATTCCTGCCTCTGTCCCACCTGCAGGGAGTCTCAGGCCACCACTTTTCCCCTCTTTGGTCTGTTTTCCTTCTTCCCTTATGCAATGTCTGTTTTGATGGCAAGATCTCTGGGACAAATTGTGTGTTTCTTCCTGGGTTTTCACCCAGTTCTTAGTACAGGGCAGTCCTCTGCTTATTCCACTCCACTAAGGCACCACTAAAAAGCAAATAACATGAGAGATCTGAAAATTTTTGATCTTACCTATTCAATAAGATTAAATTTGTATTTTAAATATGAGTTCCTGTGGGTCTCCTGTTTTTTTTTTTTCATTTACATCCCAGAGTAATTTTTGTCTTTGATTGCACAGGAGGCTTTAACATTTATGTCCTTGGAAGAGGCTGGAGCTGGTAGTTGAAAGCACAGCCCTGTGCTGCTCAGTGCAGTCCCAGCCTGCCCAGGGGGCTGGTCTGACCAACCAGAATCAAATTAAAGCGTGTCATAAAATTACAGCATGCTTTTCTGTAAAGTTTTATTTTTACTTTCCTGGGCCTGGCCTTCAGGTTTCATTTGGAGCAGTGCTCAGCAGAGCTCCCTGTGGGCTGAGGGTACCCTCTAGAGGAACAGGCACTGGCAGCAGTGAAACACAGGGATGCTCTGTCTTCCCAAAGGCTTTTTTAAGGCTGGTGAGAAATGAGGGAAGATGGTATTTGGAATATGAAATCTGGATCCTGCCCATTTGTGCTGCACACTCTGTGCAAGGGTGACAGGGTACAGGTGGTTTTAGGGGTCACGTTTAAGGGGAGATGTGTGCTTCTTCAATCCTCCCAAAATCTGGTTTTTGGTTCCCAGGCCTGGTGGGAATAGTGCAGTGCAAAGAGGGACACAACACTTGGTGTTTCCTCCTGGTATAGTGCTGGAAGAGAATAATTTAGGTTGGAAAAGACCTTTTAGGTCATCAGATCCAACCACTGTCCCAGCACTGTCAAGCCCATCACTAATCCATATCCCCAAGTGCCACATCTAAAAGTTTTTTGAACACTTCCAGGGACTGTTATTATGATTCTACCACTTCCCCAAAGAGCCTGGTTAGGGCAGTTTGACCACCCTTTCAGTGAATAAATTGTTCCTAATATCCAGTCTAAACTTCCTCTGGTGAGGCCATTTCCTTTTGTCCTGTTCCTGTTCCATGGGAGCAGAGCCTGACTCCCACCTGGCTGCTCCATCCTCCTCTCAGGGAATTGTGCAGAGCCAGAAGGTCCCTTCTGAGCCTCCTTTTCTCCAAGCTGAGCCCCTCCTGTTCCCTCAGCTGCTTCTCATCAGATTTGTGCTCCAGATCCTCCCCCAGCTCCATTCCCTTCTCTGCACCAGCCCCTCAATGTCTCTCTTGGGAGGATCCCAAACCTGACCCCAGGATTTAAGGTGTGGCCGTGGTGGTCCCCTCAAGGCTTATGGGATGATGCAGGCTGAGCATGACATTCAGGCTGTCAGTTCTCTTCAGTCTGGCCAGCCCTGCTGGGAAAATTGTTTCCACTGTCCATGGAATGGGGTAGTTCTTCCTGAAATGGAGTCCCACTTTATGGGAGGAAAAGGAGTTCCTTGTTATCTGAATTTTTGCAGCCTTTCCCTCTTCATAGGGATATTCTTTACACTCGGATCTCAGCACCCTCCAATTGAATCTGTCTCTTCACCCCCAAACAATTGGAAGGAGTGACTTTTGTAAACAAGGGTATTGGCAATACAGGTTGCCAGTTCTTTGGTTTCTCAAAGAATTATGGAGAAGCTGATAATTTATTATTATCATTATTATAAAAATAAATTAATTATGAAGAATCTATTGACAGCACAACATGCAGGCAAAATAACGCTCCCATTCCACTCTCCCATTGCAAATGCCTAAGCTTTATATTCCCCCTGCCTTGCCTTATTGCAGAACTTCAGTGGCTCTTGCCTGGTTTGAAAACAAAAGAGGCAGCTCCATCTAGAGGTCTGTGACAAGGAAAGAAATCCTGTTTTCATAGCTCTGCTCTTAGGAGTTTCTGTTGATGCAGCGTTGTGTATGTAGGAGTGCTTTCTCCTGTTCAGCATGGCTTTTCCTCCTGGTTTCTAAATGCTTTCTAAATGTGTTCTAAGATTTTTTTGAGCAACGTCTTGACGTTTTGGAGCAATCCTGAGCTATTCTTATTTCCCCAGCTTATTCAGAGTGAGCTGCAGCTCAGCAAGAGCATCCCTGTGTGTAGCTGGCTGCTTGTGTGCAGAGTTTGGGACAGAATTGGGATGGTCAGCGAGGTCCTGAGCATTGTTTCTCTCTGATTCTTAACAGACATCTGAGAATTTCTCAAGGCAGTGTGGGAGAGAGGACTGTGCTCAGGCCTTCATTGGTATTTTCTGGCTGAGTGTACACCCTGATCTCAAAGAAGGGAAAAGTTCCACTCTGGGAACCACCATGGAGTGGGGATGGGGACATGCAGGTCACTTTTACTCATAGGTGTGTACCAACAGAACTGTTATTTTAAGGAATTAGGAATCTAACAGTCTGACTCAAAAGGTCCTTGGGATGGCATCTTCATATTCCAGAGCTTTAGGCTTTACTTAGATTTTTAAGATCTCAGTAAAGGTGCATACAGTGCTTTTTTCCTACCTCTGAGTGATGATTAAAGCAATGCCACAGAGAGACATCCCCTGCACAGCACATCCCAGAATGCAGCCCTGCCACAGCACTGTAATCCTGTGCTGGGGGTTGTGTTGGGGCTTGGTTCTGAACCAAGAGAAGAGTTCTTTGTAATGGACTGAAGAATAAAAATCACTATTCCTTAGATGGAATTCAAAGGTTAATAATGCCCAATACTTCCTATGTGTTTTTTTTTCTTCTGATCATCCACTCCATGTAATTGCTCGCTTCTCCCTTTGTGCATCCTTCATCATCATTATATTCTCCATAGTGTACTCTCATTAGAATACTTTTAACACTATTATTCCTAACCCTTTCCTGCTGCCTTTTATACTTCCATCTGTACTACAGGTATTGAAGATGATAGATCTTGTGGTTGCTAGAAAATGTACAGATAAATAGAAATTATTGGTCAATGCCTGCATTTCAGTAGAACAGAGTTCAGCTCTTGAGATGAAGAATGAATATGCAGTTCTTGGCAGACAAGATTTTGTTCTGAGAAAAAAGAAATTTTATGAGAGACATGGCAGGAAACTGAAAGATCAGGCTCAGTCTTGACTGAAAAAAGAACTTTAAGAGCTTGTTGAGCCTTTGCCAGTGTTAAAGGAGTCAACTCAGTTAAGTATTCTTAGCTAATATAACGAGTCTACAATGTGTAGTCATAATAGCCCCATAACATTATTACATTTTTTTTCCTCCTCTTTAGTCTGCTTAGTGTTAAACAATGTCTACTATTGTTTTAGCTCAGCTCAAAGTTCAGTCTTTGGGAGACTTAAAAAACCACAAAGTTAAATTATTCAATAAATTAACAACACCCTACCTCTTAAGGAATAACATTAATATTAGATAAACATTGCAGTGAACAAGGACATCTTTAACTAGATCAGGTTGCTCAGAGCCCCATCCAACCTTACCTTGAATGTTTTCAGGGATGGGACATCCACAGCTTCTCTGTGTCAGTGTTTAACCACCCTTGTTGTAAAAAATGTCTTTCTTATATCTGATCTAAACCAACCCTCTTTTAGTTTAAAACCATTACTCTTATTGCAACTGGGTCTACTATAAGTTTGTATCCATCTGTCTTCCAAGTCCCCTTTAAGTATTAAAAAGTCTCCCTGGAGCTTTTTGTTCTCCAGGTTGAATCCCCAACTCTCTCAGCCTTTCCTCACAGCAGTGGAGCTCTGGGCACCTCCATGGCCTCCTCTGGACCATCTCCAACAGTTCCATGTCCTTCCTGTGATGAGGATCCCAGAGTTGGATGCAGCACTCCAGGTGGGCAAAGACTCTGGGGTCTCTTCAGTTTTTAAACAGTCCTGCTGTTCCTCATGGAAAACCCTGGGATTTATTATGTTCCTCATGGAAAATCTTGGGATTTATTATCTTCCTCATGAAAAATCCCAAGATTTATTAAATCCTGAGCTAACCAAAAGCTGAAAGAGGCAGAGATGCTCTTTTATTCTACCATTTCCAAAAGGTAAAGAGAATGTACACACTTGACAGTCTGGGGCCATTCCCAGCAAGCCTCTGCTGCTTAAAGGCATAAAGTGCACATCCTTGGGCTTCTTAAATACTTCTGAATTTCTTGTCCAGCCAGTTCTGTTGCACAACATGTTAGCACGTGCTGGCTTGGGAAAGAGGGTGGGAAGGAAGTTGTTATCAGAAGCTGATAGGAGGGAAGCTGTATCCCAAGTGCCTTGTTTATAGGCAGGAGCAGATAAGGTGACTCATATCTCAGAGTCCCGGCACAACACCATCCCCATGCTCATACCACGTGAGACACAGGCGTGGGCATACGGAAAAGGCTTTAACCCCTGCTCCAGGGATGACAGAAGCACTTTTTAATCCTTGGTTATACAAACCAGCAGTGTCTTTAGCCTGTTCTTAGCAGAATCTCCTATTGTAAATGCAGGCGAACCCAATGGGAAGAAATGACGATGTCTGACTCAATTAAGAAGGCTGAATTATTTCTTTATTATAACTATGCTAAAATACATTAATATGCTATATAAAAGGAGGATACTCAAACTACATACTACTTTCTCTGACTCTAACTCTCTCTCAACTCATGACCCTCTCTCTCTCGAGTCCAGCCCCAGGTGGGTTGGATTGGCCATCAGGTTCAAACAATCCTCACCAGAATCCAACCAAGCACTCACTCCAGGTAAACAATTCTCCAAACACATTCCACATAGGAAAAACAAGGAGCAGAATTAGAAATTGTTTTCCCTTTGATTTCTCTCTGTGTACCTCTATCAAAAATCCTGAGAGGGATTGCCAAAATCTCCCATCTTTTTACTCTCAATACTGGATCCATTGGTTGCCATAACATCTGAATGGGCTTGCAGGTAGCACTGGGCTGATGTAATTTGACCAAATTTGAAGTCCATGCTTGTCCTCTGACCACTTTGTGTGTAGTCAAACCATGACAAGATCCCATTTCACAAGCCAAACAGGAACAGGGTTGGTGAGGCACCTCCAGTGCAATGCTCTGAGATACTGCATCGTGAATCACTTTATTTGAGGAGTGTGACCTCTCCTCTCAGAGAGTTAAGCATCACATGTGCCACCAATACCCTGTGCTGGTTGTGGCCCTATCTGATTGATCCAAGCCCTTAGAGAACAGGTTGGATCACCTATTCCAGGTGTGCCTTTGTAGCAGAGAACAACTCTAAAAGGACCATTAATAAGCGCAGTGTGGTAGGAAAAGACCAACAGCTCAGAAATTGAGTTATTTCAATACTATTAAATATACCCAACCACACAGAGGGTAAGGCTCAGTCATCTCACATATCTCCACCTCTGAAATGCTGATAGTTGTCTTGCAACACCAACTGGGTCTAGCACTGAGGGACTCCAGAAGATGGTGCTCTCAAAGAGCAGTAACAATGATTTCTGGGTGTCTCCTCCCTCATTTGGGTACCACGGCACTGCAGGTTGAAGGACACTGCTCAGACTGCTCCATGAAAGCCGCTTCCATGACAAGCTGCTGCCAGGCCTGCATGGCATTTTGACACTGGTGTTGTTTTTCCATTGCTTTGAACTGCAAAAAGAGGAAGAAAGCAGAGAGAAATGTGGATCAGGGACCTTCAACATTCAAAATGTGGAAGGGAAGGGCTTTCATATCTCGGTAATACTGGGCAATATTCCTCACATGCAGGCATTTGCAAGATTATGGCTCTAAGCTTATTTGTAAGCCACAAGGCCAGAAGAGAACTGTACAATTATCTGGACTAAATGTTAATGAGGGGCAGAAAGCATTCACCCTTAGCTGACACATCTGTCCCTATGCAGAGGAAGTAAAAGATATTTTTAAACTTGAATGTTGAATTTCAGTAGATTAGAAAGAGAGAACCATGAATGAAGCTGAAGATTTTCCAGCCTTCTATATACACGCTACTGGATCTTTTACATAAATCTCATTATTACGCATATGGGTGGAAGCTGCTGCCCAACAAAAAAATACAGAAAATCAGGAAAGCAGAAGGCACTGCAGATGCCTGGTGCCTCAGAGCTCTGTGGTTTAGAGGAGAGGTTTGTTGGGCTCAAGGGTAGGAGGCTTGCATGTGGACTGAGTGTCCACATGGATGCCTTGAACCCATTTCTGAGCATGTCTGTCATGTTCAGGAATAAGTGAGAAACTAAATTATAAATAATAGAGCAAGACTGCTGGGAAAGAAATAAACCCCAGTAAACCAGAACAATCAGTTTGTTCTCCAGTGTTTCCTGTACAAGTAATAAAATCTAATAACTGAGTTGCTGTTAACAGTTAATGACCACTGCATTTGTTAATGGACCCAGACAAATGAGAGCAGTTTAATACAACAAACAGGCCATTAGCTGTATTAATGCTTGGCTTGTAGGAGTTAGAGCTCTTATAAACTATATTCTGCAGTTTATAATACCAGCACTTTATAAAATGTCCTGGTGTTTTCCAGAAAAAAAAAATAATAATAAGGATCAGGTGAGTTACAGTTTAGAAAATCAGTATTCATGGCAACTAGGAAAAGCTGATATTAGACTACAATCTCTTTTTCTGGTTTGTACTGGAATAAATCAGGATCAACAGCAAACAAACCAGGCCCAATTCTTGTATAGCTTAAATGAGTGGCAGCTTTGCTTTTGACTTCAGTGAGTTTTGGATTGATCCTATAATTATTATTATTAGAGAGGAAGTTGATCTTTTTTTTTTCCTCTTCTTCTCCCTAAACCACAAATGATTTCACATATGGGATATTCAGTCTTGAGCAGCTGTCACTGTTTAAAGGTTTAATAAGCAGTCTTATAGAAAGAACTATAAAAGGGAAGTGGTATAAATAGACTAAAATTAATAGAGGAACAAAATAGAGTTAGTTCCTACTTCAATTGCCTCTACAGTTCTCTTAATTTTGTATTTTTATAGTGTATTTAGCTGTAGTTTCAGTTACAAAAAGTGTCACTGGTACTTTTTGTAATGGTAATTGTGAAAGACCATTGCTTTACAGACTCACTGCTGAATCTAACCAATGTCTGGTAGAAATTTAATATGGAGCAATTTAAGACTTTGCCCTTAACTTGCCAAATGAGGATGATACTAAATTATTACAGAATTATAGACTACTGGGGAAGGGAATAACACACAGTTTGGTGGGAAAAAGAAATTTATATTTTTACAGGGTGCATGAAATAGGCTCTAATTTGTATATATCTGTAGTGTGAGATGAGGCCAGGCTTAAATCATAATGTTACAACAGGACTTGGCCAAGCTCTTTGGCTTTGTTTGTGGATCTGAACTGGAAGTTTTTCAGACAATTCCCAAAAACATAACAGAGAAGTTGCATAAACTTATCCTTAAGGTTTCTGTGACCTGAAGGAAAAATGCAGGAGTAAACTATGAGAGTTGTTCCTATCTTTGACCATTCACCCACCTGCAGGGAATAGTGCCTAAGCCAGCCTAAGGAGGTGTCATTCTTCAATTTTTTACTTAGATATGGAAATTACAGCTCAGAGGAGTATAGCATGCTCACTGTGTCCCTCCTAGATCCATCATACCTCAGCCATGCTGTTCCATATCCTTCCTGTCGATTCTTTTCAGCTGGCAATTTGTGGTTTAAGAACATTCCTGAGCCAGGATTTATCTCATGGTCAGTAGCCACTATTAAGTCTATCCTCCATTAACACCTAGTCCTGGATAAAGCTGGTTTCTGGCCTCCATTTTCTACAATGAACTCCAAATTATAACTATGCATTCTGTGAAAAGGATTTGCTTCTGTATGTTTTTAAACCTCTGACCTCAAAACAATTGTAAGTGTCCTTTAGGTCTTGGCTGGGAAAGAATGAAAAATCCTTTCCCATTCATACAGCTCATGTGGTTTATGATTGTACAGATCTTGCTCATATATTCCTTTTCATTCATTCCTTCCCAGACTTAGAAATATCAAGCTAGGCAGTCTCTTTCCCTTCACAACCATGTTTGATCCCTTTCATCACCTTTGTCATCTTTTTCTGTACCTTTCCTAGATCTATTCTGCATTTTTTTGAGATGGAGGGAGCAGCAGGCTTGCACACAATAAATGGTATGAGTGTGTCATTTATACAGTGCCTGAGTGACAGTTTTGGCATTGCTGTCAGTTGTTTCAAACAATTGCCACTTGTCTACTTGTCTTTTTGATTGTTGGTGAGCTCTAAGCTTTTTTTTTCCCCAGGGAGTTTTCCACTACGCTAAAACCTTCTCCTAGAGTGCCAGGTTAATAAGATTGCCTGTACTCTGGTTTGTTTATCCTGTAATTTACCCATAATTCAGATTGCGCTGCCTTTCTGCTTCATTTTCTCCTTGTTGCCACTGCATGTCTCCCACCACTCTGCTGCTCAGGCACACCAGGAGATCTGTTCACTCTTCTCAGTGGGTTCCTTGAACAGCTCTGTGCCAGGGGCTGACTGCTCAGGGAACATCCAGCTTGGCAGGAAGCACTGGGAAGAGGTCAGCCTCCCTGGGCACTCCAGGCCACAGAATGAATCACCCTGCCATGCCTGGAGCCTGGTCTCCAAGGTCCTGCTGGGGAAAGGAAGAGACTCCACACTCCTGCAGACCTGACTGGCCCCCAGAGCTGTGCAAGGAGGATCAATGCAGCCATCACCAGATGGTGCAGCTGCATTCAGCCTCGCAAGGTCATGGTGTGCGGAGATGTTTTGACTTTTGGAAGAAAATACCTAACTGGGGATGTTTTTCCAATGCATGGATGTCTGGAGAGTAGGCAGGGTAGATTCTGACTTCATGTCGCTGCTCAGTTCTCTTTGAGAACAGGACATTTGGCCTTTGGCTGGGAGTTCAGAATAGGGGTGTGTTCAGATGCTGTTTGAGATGATCTGTTCCAGACTAGTTTGAGTGGATAAACAAAATTAATTAGATTCACATCATATGAGTCCACAGGATTGATTTTTTCCTGAAGCAGAAAACTGGCTCGTACTGCTGTTCACCAGAAATACTTACAACTGTGGCTCACCTGCTTTTTTCCATGAGTTTTACAATACTTGCTGGGTTTATTTGAAGTCTGGGTAGAGGAATCACATTATCACATGAGATTCCAATGAACCACTGTACAGAAAAAGTTATTTACATTCTCATTCCTATTCTGGATGAAACTTCAGCAAGGCAAAGTACTTCACCTTGTGTAGTTAAGCAGTGGAAAAGGCACTGTCTGAGCCTTTAACCAGCAGATTTTTGTCTTCTCCCTGTTTCTGGCAATAAATATGTAAGCCAGCCATTACTTCTAACATAATGCTTGGGATGACTTTCATCTCTGCCTGCTTAGGAAACTGAGGAAAAGGTAAAGAGAAATTTTGACAGTACTATGATTGTAGTTCATGTTTACCTCTTAACTATAGTCTCCCAGTGCCAAACATTGTTCACTGCTATTGCACTGAGCCCTTTGAAAGGGCTCCAAGCAAAGTAAAATCTGTATTTGATGATTTGGAATTTACAGAATGAGTGCTCCAGCCTTTCTAAGGCCTTCAGCCTTATCTTTTAGGTACCCATGCTGGGTGCTTTAAAGTTCAGGCTGTGTTTAAACTTTGTCTGCAGCCCTGAGTGAGTCCTGGTGAAGTCTTCTCAGAACTCTGGGTTGCCCACGATGGTCAGTATGGATTCTGCCCTGGCTTCAAGGGACAGCTCATAACTCAGAAGGACAGAAGTGGTGAAAGTACAGAATGACAGATACTGGAGCTCTTGAAAAGGTAAATAGGGGACATTTTTATTTTATGGTGTCATGAAAGGCGAAGTGGTGAATCCAGACATGAAAGCAGTAGCAGATACACAGCCGATAAAAGGAAATCTTCATTTCTGACCAGTTCACTGCTGTGGGATACCAGAATGCAAGAAGATATGAAGATTAAAACCAGGGAAAGTAAAATTACCTAGAATTATCACAACTAATGCTAAAGTGCATTTCAGAAGGAACAACACAAAAATTCTAAATCTACAAGTCTTTTATGAGAAGAGAGTACTCTGTGTTTACTTGGCCATACCTGCTGCTGAAAGATCTGCAGCCAGTCACTCCTGGAAACAAAATCCCAGAACGTGGGGTGGCAATTTCTAAAACTAAGCTTATATTCCTCTTCAGGATGAGCAGTCCGAACCAGGCTCAAAAAAATCCTAAACACTTGTATTCTCCAGTTAATAGTGACAGAGCAAGTAACTTAACAGCCTTGAAAGGAGACCTGTCAGAAGTCTGATTTACGAGTCTACAAGTTTTTCTGGCAGAACAGTTGCTTCCATGTGAGGAGTGATCACATTACTGAACCTGTTCCACCTGCTCTCTCCAGAGGAGGCAATCAGAGACAACCTGCTCTGTCTGAGGTTTGGAAGGAGCCTTGGCTTGGTGCTTCTACAAAACTTGGAAGAAGACAACGTGGAGAAGGGGGTGAGGGAGGAAAGGGGATGGGAGAAAATAGAGATGGTGTGCTAGGGAATGTGAAAGATGGAAGAGCTGAGGTAAGAGGAGTAGTCTGGAAAAGAAAAAAAAAAGAAAGAAACACATTAAAAAAAAAAGGCTGCAAGCTGTCAGCCACTTTTGGCACCATCCAACTGTGGTGGGTGGTGGGGTCACTCAAAGGACCGCATTTTAGGGAGCACAACCTAATTCAGCCGATGCCGGCTGAACAATGCCACCGGGAAGGCAGCATTTCATTGTTCCCTACCCAGTTCACACCGCTCTGCTGCGAAATCTGCAAAGCAATTAAAACTAATTAAATTCCGACTTTATTAAGTGCGATCAACCCCCCCGAAGACAATCCACCCTAAAAACAACCCCTGCGCGCCGAGTGCCGGGCACGTTAATCACCCGCAATTAACCCCCGAGCGGCGGAGCCAACACATCCCTGTGCTCCCTGCCCACGTCCTCCCGGCCGGGCGATGCGGGAAGGCGCCGGCAGCCGAGGGCGAGCTGCGGGCAGCGGGGGCAGCGCTGCTCTGGCTCGCTCCTGTCCCCGTGCAGCCGCCCAGGGGCCGCGGCTCCGAGCAGCCGCCCTGCCCGGGGGGTGCTGAACGGGGAGCCCCGGGGGATCGCGGCGCCTCGGAGCGTTCCCCCGGGGCTGTGTGCTCTCGGGGCCGGGCACAGCCGCGCGGCCCCGCCGCTCTCCCCGCCCGGGGGTCCCCGAGCCGGGTCCCCACAGCAGCGGCAGCCCGGGCGGGGCGGTGCCGGAGCCCCGGCACAGCCCGGGGGCGGGCGCGGTGCCGCCGGCCGGCCCCCTGAGGAGGCGCGGCGGGGCGGCGCCGGCCCGGCAGGAGAGGCTGGGTGCCTCTCCCGGCGGGAGCGGGCTCTGGCTCTCCTCCCGGCGCCCGGGCGCCCCCGGGGCGCGGCCATGTCCGGAGCCATGAAGTTCAGCGGGTACCTGAAGGTGCGCATCGGGGAGGCGGTGGGGCTGCAGCCCACCCGCTGGTCCCTCCGGCACTCGCTCTTCCGCAAGGGCTACCAGCTCCTGGATCCCTATGTCACCGTCAGCGTGGACCAGGTGCGCGTGGGGCAGACCAGCACCAAGCAGAAGACCAACAAGCCCACCTACAACGAGGAGTTCTCGGCCACGGTCACCGACGGCCATCAGATCGAGCTCTCCGTCTTCCACGACACCCCCATCGGCTACGATGACTTCGTGGCCAACTGCACCTTGCACTTCCAGGACCTGCTGCGCTCCGCCGCCCCCAGCGACACCTTCGAGGGCTGGGTGAGTACCCGTCCGGAGGAGAAGCTGGGAGAGCTCCTCTGGGAATGAATGAAGGGCACTGGCGGAGCCGGGGCTTGTCCTTGCACGCCTGTGCCGCAGACACCGTGCAGCCCGGTGCGTGTCTGCAGGTACACAGGTGTGCTCCTTCGCGCATCTGTGTGTGCCCCTCTGCTGCTCCTTAGGGACCCTAAGGACTCTCAGCTGTCGTAGCTTGAGGGTAAGGACGATCTAGTGGAGGGCTCTGAAGTCTCTCTTCATGTTTTTAAATAAACGGAGACAAGATCTGTAATACGTAATTTGCAAACTACACCAGCAAATTCACACAAAGGTGTTCCTCCCTCCTTTTTCTCAGCACACTGAGGCGCACTTGGAGACTTGGATATCTGGGTTGGATAGATTTCTGCCCAGCTCTACACATGCTTGCACAATGGTTTGATGTGTGCATGTGGATTTCTTTGACTTCTTAGCAGAATGGCAGGACTAGTCTTGTGTCTGTTATGTACACTGCTGCTCTGGGTCAATGCAGTTTCACTCTGAGCTAATTCTAGGTTATTTTGAGGTAAACGTCACTTGTATGCAGCCCAGAGAACCTGGTTTATGGATTAGTCCTGATGGTGAGAGAAACAGTACAGTCTCTAAAATTGTACCTTTCTTTCCAGTCTTGTAAAGGAGGACAGAGTGACTGCATTGATC
This sequence comes from Lonchura striata, assembly GCF_050655825.1. NCBI lineage: Eukaryota > Metazoa > Chordata > Aves > Passeriformes > Estrildidae > Lonchura > Lonchura striata. Next base: position 68,206,807 of record NC_140707.1, on the reverse strand, counting down.
CAGGCAGTTTGCTGGTAAGAGTTAGTTTGATAAAAAAAGGCATTTATTCTGAGTAGAGAAGGTGCAGAAGAGCTGAGAATATTCAAGGCTGTGATGGGTATAAACTTTTTGAGACCAGTAAGTTCAGGATATGCGGTCAGATAACAACCACAATAAAAACAGATGTTGAGGCTGATAGTATAGAGAACAGATCTTGATCCTATCACTGGGGAGAATGCTGGGACTTTCTGCTCTCAGCCAGTGTCTGTGGCTGAGGTGTGATGTTACATCTTTGGGGTGATTACAGGCAATGTATATTGGGGCCATTTAGTTAGGTACCTTACGGGTAGGTGTGAGGTTCATGCACTGGAGGTGTTCTCTCTCAGACAGTGCCTGATGCGGTTTTTGTGTTGGACAGAAGGGTCCCAGCCACTCTCCAGTGGCTTAGCTAAGGTATTGCTCCTGACAGCCCAGCCAGAGCTTAGGTAATTGGGTTTGCCTGGTGGATGCATGCCCAGCTTCCCAGGCTACCTGTGCCCCTGGAAGGTATCTGCTCTGCTCCTGGGGTTTGTGCTAAACCAGTTTCAAATGCAGAACAGACCCCTATGGGCAAGGCAGAGGAGTGAGCTTGAGATAAAGTCATGTGGGTTTGAGGGTTTTCTTGATGTTTGAGTTGCTGGGGATGTTTGCTGTTGAGAGAGGCCCAGTCCTCTAAGGAGGCTGGAGTCCTGGTCACACTGGAGCTGGCTGCATGTGGGGTGGGACTGCTCTGCTGCAAAGGTGGTGGCCTTATTTACCTTAGTGAAATACCTGTCATAATATTGCTGCTGGTGTGGATCCACATACATTTCTTCAATTTAGTCCATGCTGCTGTGCTGATTTTTAGGGCAGATGCAAACTGTGGCCTGAAATAATAATCTGGTCTTTGGTGAGGGAAAAGTTTTTAATCCTTGCAGGATAGACATGTGTTTTATGAACTCCTTTACCTGTGAGCTGATGGGTGCAATGGGGTGGGAAATCAGAGAATTCTTTTAACTAGATTGATGGAAACTAATTTTAGATCTGGGTGTGTAGACAGAGGCTAAGAGCTTCTGCTCTCCCTTTAAATGAATGTCTGAAACTTACAGCTGGGGTAGATTTAGTGGGGAATGAGCAAATGTTTGTCTTCTGTTGCCTTTCTCTCTCCCCTCCCTTCTGATTTGCTTCGTTAGCATCTCACATAGCGTGCAGCCTGCATCACATGATGACAGGGAACAGCATCTTGCTCTGATAATTTAATATGTCTTGATAAATCCAGCAAGGCTGTCACGGGAGTTTGTGTAATCAGGATAGGAAATGCTGGTTTGTACTAACCCGAAGTCTATGAGCTGCTGGCACAATGCGAAACACCACAAGGAAATGTAGATGATTTGAAACACCTCCACTCCAAAATCCTTCACTCTGTCCTTTTAGCACCCCCAAAATAAAAGCACAGATAGGCAACTAAGGAGTGAATCGAGTGAGAGGAAAATTGGTGAATCTTCCCAAGTTTAACCTGGCTTATGCTTACTTGGCTGTGCGTAATTTTTCATTTTGATTTGAAATAGAACTTTTATGTTCACTTTTCAGAGACAGGAAAGACAGTATTTTGGTAAAATCCAAATGATTAACAATAGGCAAACAAGGCAGTTGGCTGCTTCTGCTCCCTGAATTCTTATCCTGAGAGGAAGCTATCAGGAATTACCTATGGCAGTCTTGGTGTCAGCTCTCAGGCTCATGCTGCTCTGTTTATAAACATGGATTTTCTCCTGCTGAAAGAAAAAAAAAAGTGATTAGTTGTAGCATCGGTCAGCACCTTTTGTGAGAGTTGTAGGAAGTTTCAGCGAGAGGCAGGGAGGAGCAGTCTGTGTATAAGAGTTGGTACTTCCCAGATGACTTGCAGGTACATCACTGCAATTATGACCTGAACACTTATGCAGATGAGTAAGTGTATGGACATGAGCTGTCTCATCAGTAATGCTTATACACCTGAGTCATCCCACTGAGTGCTGGGGCACTGTTCTCTGTTCATGATGTGCTTTACAATTCATGTTGCAGAGACTTCAAAACTGACCCTTTTACTTCTAACCGTTTGGGTTGTTTTCCAAAGTCTTTCTAGTAAACACATTAGCATGGTCTGGATAGCTTCTCATTTGTGTGTTTGTTGTTACACACATTTGACTAAATTTCCACAGATCAAATTTGCAAGAGCTTATTAACTTCAAGATCCTTCTTGCTGTTTCCCCTTTCTTATATTAACTTGTCAGGTTTCAGTGAAGTCGTTTTTATTAACATTGTCAATTAAAAGCCATCGTGCCTTCAGCGTGGTGTAACGCAGTCACAGCTGAGCGCCACCTCCCCAGTGCCATGTTCTGTCTCTGGTAGGAATTTGCCTGTGTGGGTGTGAGATTGTGCAAACCTGAATGGTTGCATTTTACACAGGTGTGCATGACCAGGTGCAGGGAGGGAGCTGAGCTGTTTGCTGGGATTTACATCAGGGCTGAAACTTGAAAGCATTTAATTTTGCACTAGCCTGTGCTAGGATCTTTTTACTTGACATATGCACCTTTAAAAGTTATTATCTCCTCTTTGTCTGTGTCTGAGTGCAGTATAGAAAGCTGTCATATATCAGTGAAGCAAATGGAGTGTAGCTGAAATGGGAGATGTTTACAATACCTAAGATTATTCCTGAGTTTTATGTAGTAGCTGAAGTAATTTTTAACCTTGGGGAAACACTCTTTACAGATACTGAATGGCGTTGTTATAAGGGAATTGTTTAACCGCAGTTGTAAAAATTGTTAGTCCCTGGATGGAGATGTCATAATTTCTAAGACTTTAACAAGGAGTAGAAATTTAAACCTTGATCTGGAAGTAGCAGATAATGAGAGTACACTGAAGGAAATCACATAACAGATGGGCTATAAGATTAGTGAGCCAGTCACAACTTCCTGATGAGTTTGTTGCCACTTGCTCATGTGCAGGAAGAGATTAGAGCAATTCTTGTGCATTCCTTCACTTCAGCTCTTTTGCCTGTATGTTTCCCTATGATTTTTTTTTCTTTCTTAGGGCAGAAATAATTGTGTTTCACCCATGTTTATATACAATTGTATTTGTTGAATGTGAAGTTCAAGAGTTAAAAGATAATTCACCTTCTCTCCAGAGCATCATGGCCATGGCAGAGAGGCAGGGTGCTGCAGGTGAAATATTATATGGTTGCTGCTTCTTTTGACTCCTGCTTGACTGCAGGGTTCTTCAGGTGGGCCAAAGTTGCTTCAGGAAGCCAAAATACTTTATAGCTCTTGACAGAGGATTTTGTGGTACAGTATTTTGTGTCTGCCCAACTGTAGAGATAAATGAAGCTGGTAGAGCTGGAATAAGTGGTGTCTCCATGCATGGGGCAGAAGCAGGCTGGGGTGAAGTCCATTTGACTTCTGTTTCCGTGCTCACACCTGTAATGTACATAGTGCAGATCTCTGATCTGCGTGAAGGTCACACTGCTTATTAGTTAGGCTTGAGTAAAATGAGCTCCTTCCCTAACTTTTTGGAAGCTTTAAGTTGTTTCTGTAATTGTTATTACTGATACGCAGTTACTATCTTGAATAGGACTTGTGGAGAGAAACGCCCACTGCAGGAGGCAAGATGGGTCTGAAAGCTACTGGAATTTCAGCTTTTCTTTCTTTCCTTTAACATAAAGTTGTCCTTTGGCCCTAAGAACAGATCCCCTCAAAATGCCAAGAGAGATCCATGCACCACGACTACCTGAGAGTGCCCTGCAGCCCAAGACAAAGGCTGTAATAAGTAAGGGGGGAATTCTTGCTGTTTGTCAGGTGTTTAATAGTCTGTGGGGGTGTGATGCTAAAAGCAGTTGTTCTGATCCAGGCAGATGAGACTGCTGACTGTCATGAAGAGCTGCATACGTAGTGCCCTGTTCCAGCATCAGAAGTTGAGGTATTTGGAGTCCTGTTTCTTGCTCCTCCCCAATAAAAGGCCTGGCTGGCAGCTGTGAGAATCCTTGGAGAGCAGGGGCATTTTGCTTGAGAGAAGAGTGTGTTTGGCTGGGGAGATTTGACCCAGCATGAGAAGAGCCAGTTTCCAGTGGTTGGGGCCAGTAGAGGGTTATGGGACTGGTGTTCATGTCCTGGCTTTGAACTGAGTGCAGCAAGATGTGGGTTTGGCTCTCAGGGTGTTCTGGGGAGCAGCCATATGGGCAGTGAAGTGACAGTGTTCTTGTCCCCTTCAAAGATGTTGTCACTGCATTCATCAGGGTCTGTGGCTGAGGCGGGGGAAGTTCTGTGCCTGGGGCAGAGCCAGAATTCCAGGAGTGCAGGACAAGGCAGGACAGAGTCCAGGCAATCAGGTGCTGCAGTGACCTGGAGGGAAATGGTCACATGGCTAATGGGCACCCTTTGGTACTCTTGCCCTCAAGAGCAGTGGCAGTCACCTCAAGATGGATGTACTGGAGTACTGCATCCATCCCTTGGGCCCCCCAATAAAAGAGGAACATGGACTTTTTGGAGGGAGTCCAGAGGAGGCCATGAAGATGCTCAGAGGGCTGGAGCACCTCTGCTATGAGGACAGGCTGAGAGAGTTGGGGTTTTTCAGCTTGGAGAAGGCAAAAGGGAGGCCTTTCAGCATCTTCCAGTGCCTAAAGGGGCTAAAAGAGAGCTGGGGAATGATTTTTGTCAAAAGCATAGAGAGACAGCAAAAGGCTTTAAACTGATAGAGGAGAGATTTAGATTGGATGTAAGGAAGAAGTTTTTTTTTTACAGTGAGGGTGGCACAGGTTGCCCAGAGAAGCTGTGGATCCCGGGCCATGTTCAAGACCAGGCTGGATTTGGCTTGGAGCAAGCTGGTCTGGTGAAGGTGTCCCTGTGCATGGCAGAGGGTATGGAATGAGGTGGTCTTTAAGGTCTTCTATTCTGTGGTTCTCTCAAGCCCTTGTTGATGTTGTTGGCTGGAGTGGGGGGCTGACTTTGATGCCAGGGGTAATTTTACATTCCTGCTGATGGAGTTGCTGCTGAACCAGTTGAAAGCTCTGGTTGGAGGGAGAAGAGGCAGCCAAGGGCTGATGACCACATTGCCTTTGGTCATGTTTGATGCTCATGAGAAGGTGTTTGCAGACCTGCACCCACAGCCCTGAGGGTGCTTTTTGCAGAGAGGCTGTGAGGAGGAGGAGGGGGCAGCAGGGTGACCGCAGTACAAGTGAGCCCAGCACCCCAGGAAACTCTGTCCCCAGCCCTGCTGGCCCCACCTCACCCTGTTGGTGTTTTATATTTAGCTTTTTCTGCAGGTCTTTTTGTAAAGCACATTTCACCCAGGCTGTCAGAGGCTTTCTGTTTGGAGTATTTTCTGAGTAATGATTTGGTTTCTGGCCATTTTGAGCTTATAGGCAATAAACTCTGCAGAACGGATCGTCAAGGGGGCCATTTGAGCTATTGAAATGCCATTAGAAAATCTACTGATTTACAGGGTAATTCAATATGAAAAACATATCCCTTACTGAAGTGAATAAGACTCCCACCCTTTCTTCACAAACTATCAAGGCTCCTTTGATGTTTTAGGCTTCAGCTATTGTGCTTTGCTAATACAGCCAGGAAACTGGGGGCCTTTTGTGTAACCATGGAGAAAAAGATGAACAGCAGAGTTACCACATGAAATGAGTTACTGGCAGCTTTTATAAGGATTCTGGATCAGCTATCGCACCTTCTTGCCTCCCAGATTTCATCCTATTTAGGCATGCAGTTAAGACATGTCAGACCATGCTGCAAATGTAATTTCTTCTGGAGACAATGAGCAATCTTTGCTCTGATTGCCTGCTCCACCCCTGTTCTATTTGCAGGGCCGTGCTGGACCCAGGCTGGAGTCATGGATAACTAACCTGGCGCCGTGTCCTGGTGGAGATCACCATGTGGTTGTTCCTCTCCCAAGCCATGCCCTTTTGCTGGCTGCTTGTGAGGGAAAGCCATGCTTTATAATAATGATATCAAAGATAAATGTGTTTCTGAAACATAGAGCATCCAGAAGTGTCCCATTAACATTGCTAAGCCACTTAGGGTAAGCCAGGCAAACAACTATATTTCTGCAATGCCAATGATATTTTTGTATGCTTTGATATCATGAGGTGTTCTCATCACTTAGGGAGGTCAATTGCTGAGGAAGCCATCCTGCTTTAATTTAGAAGCCAGCACCAGGAGCAGATGTGAGCCAGCTTTGGTTGCGTTTGAGCAGTGCTGTGTGGGAGCAAGCATCCCTCAGTAACTCCTGTGCTCTTGATATTCAGTGTCCGTCCTGGGCCCAAGGTGATGGAAAAAATTGCTTTTTCAGTGCCCCTGCAAGACCTTTTGTGCCCTTGTTGTGTTAGACCAGAGGCATCTAATCAATGTCCAGATCTATCCCGCAGGCTGCTGGAGCAGTCTGACCAGCTGATGGCCCCGCTCCCTGCGCTGCTCTGTCCTGGGGCTCCTCCAATGTGGGGCAGCTTGCAGGCAGAAGAGTTGTTCTGGTAACTGCCAGGGTTGGTTTTTTTTTTTTTTTTTTTTGCCTGATCTTCCTTGTGAGACCCACTGCATCTGCAGAAAGCCTCGCTCTCCAGCCCACTGGTGCTCTGTGTCCAGATGCAGCCCTCAAGCAGAGACAGGATGCCTGTGACCTGTGTGACAGATGGATGGCACACCCTGGGCAGTCTCCTCTGAGTGCCACATTGCAAAGCAATTAAGCCCATCCTGGGGAAGATGCTGCAAAGCCACAGGGCTTTTGGGATGTCAGGTCTGGGATAAGATTTTCACTTGCTGGCTGGACCTCTGTGGCTCTGGATGGGAATTTCTGTGCTCCATCAATGTGATGTGGACCTGTCCTTTGGGTCAGTACAGCTCACACAGAACTGAAACCCAGCTGCTGTCACTGTGCTTGCCCAGGAGCAATGCCAGTACAAAAGATGTTGGCAGGGGAAGAAGGAGGGAGGGAGGTATGAATCTGTTAGATGATATTACATAAGGGCTTTTTCTTGGTGTTCACCTGCACAGTTTTGTAATTTTTGAGTTTTGTGAGCGAAATGGTTGTATTGGAATCAGTGATACAGTGGCAGCTCTCCAGAGTCCTTCCAGGAGGGATCTCCTTTCTGTGGAACAGGTAGGAAATGAAGCACTGATGCAGAAACACAAGCTGGGCAGCTGTGGTAGCTGACTTCAGTTTGTGAAATGGGAGATAGAATAAATAAACTATTTTTTAACCAACATGATAATGCTATTTATGCCTTAGCGGAATTTCTCTCTTATTTTTATTTTTTTACTTTTTAATGTAGTACAGCTATGTCTTTTGAAATGGGGAGAGGAGGGGAATGCATCCATGCAAGTCACATTTCTAAATGTGTGATATGCTGTATGAGTGTTGCATGTCTGCTTTATGTTTAAAAAAAGATCGGTACAATCATTTGCAGTGTGAAATCACTTAACAGATCAGTAGAACCCAGTAATCTCTCAAAATGAGGTAGTAAGGGACAGGATGTGAGAAACAGCCTGTCTGTCTCTGTTGTCCCAGGACTTTACACCTAATAGTAAGAATTACAGTGACAGATTGTCTGATGATATGCAGCCACGGGCTGAGGAGAGGTTTGAGCTGATACCTCCATATCTGACACTGTGGTGGTTTTTCTGCCTTTCTCTCATATATTCTGTATTAACCATTCTCAGAGACAGGATTTTGACTTGCCAGCTGGTCTCATTTGTTGTGAAAAAGCAGCTCACACCTTTCTACAGCACCTCTGGTTTCCAGCTCTCTCTCGCTCTCTGGCCTGCTCTGTGGTTTCTGTTTTGCCCTTGCTTGTTCCTTTTTTTTTTTTTTTAATTCCTTGCCATCAGTCTGCATTTTAACATAGCACGGTCTTTTGCATTTTTTTATCATGAGTACATTTAATTTTACTCTGTCATATAAGCAAGACATCCCTTGGAAATTAAATTCTTCCTGTACATCTCCACTTGCCAAATTTAGTGTCTTAAACCTCCTATGATAGCAGTGGCGTCTTAGTTTGGGAATCCTGTTGTCATTTTTGGATAGAAAAATGTTTGCCATCCTTCACAGCTTTATAGATGCTGTAGTAGGTTCAAGCAGGACCAGTGGTGCTGGGTGCTGTGGGTGTGAGTCAGAGGGAGAAGTGCACTGTCAGAGGGATCATTTAGGGTTGTGGCAGCTCTCTGGAGCTGGCTGGCTCCACAGTGAGGATGGGAAAGAGGGTGACAGTTTAACTATGACAGTAAAAGTCAGCATGGGATGTCTGTGCTCCAAAGTGCTTTTATCTGACAAAATAGTTGCAAATCAGTGTTGTCTCTGATAGCATTGGAGCTGGCTTGTCAATGTGTGAGTTAGTTCCTAGAGGGATTCTCTCTACCTAGACTGATCAGTGTGTTCATCCCATGCTAAATGTATTCAGTTCTGGGCTTTGCTTCTTCAGAATAACAAAGGTTGTCTAAATCAGGAATGACTAATGAAAGACTAGCTTGTCCTGTTTGAATTCCTACTTGGTCCTGCATTTGTATTCTTGGTAAACAAGGACATGTAGCTTGTTGGCCTTTTCCCCAGGACTGAAGAGCAGAGGAAAAATAGAGTTCCAAGTAGTGAAATTTGGGATTGGTTTACTGCATGTTTTATTCTATCTCATATCCTTAATTTCTTTTAAATTTTACATGCTTTTAATGTTATCCTTCCCTCACATGTAAACTGGCCCATACATGAAGCTGTCCGTACCACACTTCCTTCTGGTATCAGTTTTTAATAACATCTATGTTAAAGTTGCCTTCTTCCTTTCTTACTTGTTTTTAAAAAGTTTGCCTGCATCTTCTGTGAGATTCCAGCAGAACAGGAGCCTAGTGTTTGCTTCTGCTGTTGCTTGTGAGGTTTACGTCAGTGGGCTCCCCATGGCTTCGATGGAATTATGCTCCCAGCTTTGCACTGGCTAATTGGGAGAAGAACTGGACACGTTTCCTTCCCCCTTCTTGCATGCAGCAGGAGTTGATAATGATGGCTGGGTTGTACATTATTTATTGGGCATAGTGAGTGCCCATGGTGCTCTGAGAAAGAGGAAGGAATTGGCTTCCGTCAATGAGTTTATTATCTAGGTCATTCACAGACTGAGGCATCTCACATTAATATATTCAATGAAAATTTATTCCCTCAGGCAGTTTGCTCCTGAGCCTGGAAGAAAATATATCCATGTGAGGAAAGTGTTCCTGTGCAGTTCAAATCCATGGTGGGATTTCTTGTCAATGCTGCTCATTGGAACACGCTGTTAATACAAAAGCTACAGAGCTTTGTGTAGGGTGAGCTTCCATCTCCTAATAGGGCTTGGTGGGAGTATTGCTGCTGATAATCAGTTTTCTACATGGAGCCCACGCTTATCACTTCATTATCTGTTTACTTGATAGCAGCAAGAAGTCCAGCTTTGGGTACTTCCTAGGAACTGCTCACCAGACTGGTTTGTAAGGGAGGGCGGTTTACTGGAAATTGTTGAAAATGACCCTGCAGTTATTTTCTTTTATAGAAGTTTGTCCCTTGTTTCTGCAAGGGACTCCTGATGTGGCAGCTAAGAAGAAATGCTAGTTTATTTAGTCTTGTTGAATATGATGAGATGTAACTATGGTCATTTAGTAGCTACTTTACAAGCAACTAAGTTGTTCTCAGCTTAGAGTGGAGGAGAACTGGGTGGAAAAGACAAGCCATCTTCCTCTCAAAAATTTGCCCCTGTTACAACAATCCTCTCAATACCTAATGATAGTAACTCATTTTGACCAGCTTTAAATCGATTAGCTTGAGTAAGATCTAGCCTGTCTTGCCAATAGGGATGGTGTTTTCCCCTCTTTCCTTGATTCTAGAAAGGAACATGTTCCACTTTCCTCTTGCTGAAAGGTGTATCAAAATCTATATCTTCAAATTAATTTTGCTCATGTCAAAGAAGGAGCAAGGTTTAGAGCTGTTCTAATGAGCCCAGAGAATGGAGCTTTATTCTTTCCCTTTGAAGGACAAAAAGGGTATTATGTAGGCAAAATAAGTGGTACAGGAATAGATAAAAATTTCTTTGGCACATTCGCACAGGTTGAGGCTGATTTCTCCAGCTCTACCTAAAGCAAAGTGGAATCCCCCATATTTACTGTTAAGGAGCTGTCTCTGCTGGCCAAGACTCTCTGTATCCACATCCTTAGGGTTTGTCATCCTCTGGGAGTGACAGTGCCGAAATGAAGAGCAGACTCCTGGATTCTGGAGGCTCAGGGATAAAGCATCAAAATTCCAGGCTGTGCTGCACATCCTCACAGAGTGTTTTTCAGCCCCTTTGTAAACAAAACAGGTTCATGTTCTAGCATGACCCTTTCCATCTGGGCTAATACAATGCTTATGAAGTCGTCCAGTGTAGGAATGAGTTTTGTGTTTAAATGTGATGGAGCACTTTTTCATCAGGCCTGTGACTTGTGGGCTCTGGCAATTTGGACAGGGCAGATCCAGGAGGGCGACCAGCGGGTTTTTGCCCTCCTCTGCCCCATGGGCAGTCGCTGTGCAGTGGGAGAGGTGGAGAGCTTCCTGCTTGAGTCTCTGCTTCTCACATACCCCATTTCACAGCTGAGCTTGCTAAAGAAAGCATCAGTCAGGCGCCAGGCAAGTCAGTGTGGGGGGCTGTTTGCTGTGGTTTTGGCGTCGTGTGAAAGCAACCGTCCATTGTGCTGCCTCTGCAGAGGAGCGGTGGCGGCCGGAAGAAGAGGCGGGAGTGGAATTTTGGGGCAGCTGGGGACCTTATTCTGCTTTTGGTCAAAGCTTGATGCCAGGATGGTTTTTCCCTGTATTTTGTATCTACCAAAGAACTTGGTTAATGATTTATCAGTTCATAGAATCACAGAATGTTTTGGGTTGTAAGGGACCTTAAAGCTCATCAAAGTTCCAACCCCTGCCATGGACAGGGACGCCTTCCACCAGACCAGGCTGCTCCAAGGCATGTCCAGCCTGGTCTGGAACACTTCCAATGATGGACCAGCCACAGCTTCTCTGAGCAAATTGTGCCAGTGCCTCACACCCTCATAGGGAAGAATTTCTTCCTAATCTCTAATATTTACCCTCCTTCAGCTTGAACTATCATCAGCCCTGTACTTCCCCAGCAGTTTCTGATGACCACTGTACCAAGCCCTGAGGTTACCTGTGCTCCTCTGGAGGACTGTTGGTGCTGCTCTCCTCTGTCTCTTGGGTGAGAACTGCTGCGTGTGGCTGCACATCTGCAGGAGAGCAGGATGTTGATGCAGTGGTATGGAGCTGCATGTGAACGCGTGCATGCTGTGGCACAGACAGGACACGACACACATTCATTTTAGTTCTTGCTTGGTGCTCTGTGTAGCAAAGACAAACCCTTTTGGCTGGTTATGTTCTTCCTGATTAGTGCTATCTTGATTAAAATTCTTAGAATTAAAAGCTTCAGAAATTTTGAGAAGGTGCTTAGACAATTGAAGCTGTATCTAAAATCATCACTTGGTTCATTTTAGAATTGCATGATTCTGATTTTGTCAAGAATAATATTGAAGGATCTGAGTGATTTCTTCAAAGTGGAGCAAAAGATCATTCAAGTTGTCACATGTTTTGGCTTATGTGGATGTGATCTCAGAAGGTTTCTGGTGCCCTTGCAAGTTTGCAATTTCCCTTTGTCATGGAGAAAGCCGTGTCTGTGATTAATACGAGGTCACTGGTGTTATTTCTATATATAAAGAAGCTTAGTGCAAAGAGGCTTGCCTCAGCAATGCATATGCAGTACTCATTGTTTTTAAGTAATGCACTTCTTATTTTAGTAACATTTTTGAAGCTCCTGTTCCTGTTTTGAACATGAACATTAGGTGAGAAAAGAGTAACTGAGCTTGCAGGTTTTAAGTAGCCCTTGGTGTCCCCATGTTTGGCTTCTGAAAGATTGCTCTGAAAACATCTTTGTGATCTCAAAAAAGCTCATCAGTGTTTTCTCAGTATAAGTACTGTGGTTCATTTCTAGGTTGACTAAACTATCTTTTTATGTTAATAGTTCTGGTCATAGGAAATTTCATTTTCAGAAAAATTTGCAGATCTCTCATCTCTGGAAGTGATTGGATGGGGCTTGGAGCTACCTGGTCTAGGCAGGTAGATCCATTCCAAACCAAACCATTCTATGATTCTGTGGAATTTGGGTTTGGTGGTTTTGGTTTGTTTTTTTTTTTTTTTTTTAAATTCTCCAGCTGCACAAAAAATATGCTGTTTCAGTGCCTGATAATATTTTTCACTGTCAACAATAAGGAATTTTTTCTCTTTTGAATATATATGTATATTTTAGCCAGTAAATGGGTAGTTGCAAAATTCTGTACACCTATAGCATTTCTTCTTACTCCATCTCTGACAATATTAAGCAAGTGTTTCCACAGGAACAGTGCTCTTTACAATAGACAGTGTTGTGGCTTGCTTCAAAGCCACAGCTAGAACATGTAGGTGTTTGAAGAGTACCAGATCTTTCCATCTCTTGCTGTGAATTTTCCAGTGGGTCAGTATTTGTTCAGACTTTCTATCTCAGTATCTGACACCACCCCCCTGTTTCACGTTGCTCTGTGTGGCAATGCCCCAGAAGCCTTTCAAACTCTGCTGGGCTGCAAGAGGAGTTTTTTAGAATCATGAAAAGTCACAATTTGTGGTGTGGCCAAGATCTAGTCAGCAGCTCCAGTTCAAGATCAAGTGTTCAAGGCCAGGCTGGATGGGGCTTGGAGCAACCTGGTCTAGAGGAAGGTGTCCCTGCCCATGGCAAGAGGTTGGAGCTGGATGATCTTTGAGGTCCCTTACAAACAAAACCATTCTTTGCTTTTTTTTGTGGTTCCATCAAACTCCTTGCTACTGTAATCTTACCTCAGACTCTTTCAATGTAATGTGTATTAGGAGTTGAACAGTGTAACAGTGTAAATTATGTTTCTTAGGGAGCTGTGTTTGTAACGTTTCCCTTCACTGAATGTGGGTCAGTCATTAAAAGGGACTGGATCTCTTCATTTACTTCCCTCCAAGGTGGTTGCTGAGAGGACAGGAACTGAGTGCCTCTTGGCTTTATATCACACAGCTTGGTAAATCTTAAAGAAGGCAAGCAATTTGACTTTATTTTCAGGAGATAAATGCTGTCCAAGTGATTGCTGTCCTCAGCTGGTGAGAATTAAGGAGTTACAGGAATGTGTCCCCACACACAGCAAGGGCTGTTTGTCAGCAGGAAGAGAAGCGTGAGGTCCACATTAGCAGTACCACCCAGTTGGAGATGTGCTTTTCTCCAGGAGGGAATTTATACTTTAAACACATTAGCATGCTGGAGTTAAAAGCATGTGTGTTTGTATATAAAACACATGCAACACTTTGGCACAGATAAAATGCCAGGCCTTCCATTCACAAAGAAACAAAAGGAGGGAACACGACAACAGTTGTTCTAAATATGACTGGCTTTGTAAGTGAGCCTGTCCTGCTCTTGGCTTACCCAGGATTGCCATGTGCTGGGGCTTGTGGCAATCCTCAGCAAAAGATTTGTTTGGAGAGCAGAAGGTTTATCTGCAGGTTTGTGGGTGAAGCTGAAATGTGAATGGGAAATGTGGTCAGCATCCAAGTTATGTTCTCAACTGGCCTGTCAGCAAAACCACTCCAACCATGTCCTGACCTTTTCCTCTACATACCCTTTCTGGGTGTCTCAACCCTCTGGTTTATTTAATCCAAGGTAAATCTTGGTCACATTAGTTCCCCATCTTGAAACCATGCTTTGGAAAGGGAAAAAGAAACACTAAAAAGAGGAAATATGTGACAGCATGCTGCTGGTAGGTGCCAGCAAGCTGCCTGTCAGCTTGCAGTTGTTCACAAAACCCTGGAGAGCCTTCTGTCCTTCAGAGGGAGGCAGGTGGCTGGGTCAGCTGAGCAGCACATCCCAGTGACACAGCACCTTGTCACCATCCGGTGGCTTGGGACAGCTGGAGGCTGGTGCTGTTCAGCTCCTTCCTGGCTTAGCCTAATTGCTGGAGTCACAGCTCTGACTTCATGGTCACAAGTGGGTAGTGAGATCATCTCTCTCATGAGGTAAATGAGGAAAATTGTAATCACAGACTTGATAGGACTAAAAATTGCTTGGTCTTGGACAGTCTGTCTCTTATTGTAATGCTTGGCCTCAGGATTTCAGGACAACTTTTTTTTTTTCCATATTATTTTTGGTATTGATATCCAACCCACTGTCCTTCCCCATGAAAAACCTCACCTCTGCATCCTTTTCTCTAACTGCTGTTTCACAGAAATATTTTGGTTGTACCCTTCCATCATCTCCACCAAAATAAAAACCAAAACCAAACATAAACAAAACCCACTGTACAAATAGGATATGATCTAACTTGGCAAAGCAAGTGTTGGCAGTGGCGTGTCTTTTCTGGGTGTTGTCATCTGCAACCTACATTCTTTTTGCTGCCTGGAGACTTGATTGTGGCTCCCAGCACTGGACCTCATGGGATTGGAGCAGAGATGTGAGCAGTAACATCTGGACACCAGGAGCAAGCATCATACCTTCAGGAATGCTGGGGGTGTGCATGCCTTGGCACTCCTTTTTTTCGGGTTTTTTTTTTTTTTTTTGGTACCTTTGGAATCATCTAATTGGCTATGCAGCCAGAAACTGCTGGTGCTTTTACATGATGTTCTGGGATGTGTCTACCAGGGATATGGAGCAATCCCATAAGTGGTTGGCAGGGAATGGGAGAGGGAGTATGTGGGCTAAAGTACTCTTAAACCTTTCTTTTCATCTTTCCCTGTGTCCCAAGCAGGTTCTCTCCTGTGAGATGCCACTCATATTTGATAGTCTGCTTTTCATCCTTCTGTCTCAAATTATTGGTCAGATCATCTTGCAACATGGAGAGGGGATGTGGTGGATTAATACTGGCTGGGTGTAAATGTTACTCATTAATAATTTCAGTGCTAAGAAACTGCCAGGTGAGGAAGTGAGAAGAAGAAGAAGGAAGTCACTGTGATAAATTCCAGATCTGGGAAGAATTATCAGAGCTGAGCTGCTTAGGCTTCCCCATAGTGTTACAGACCATGCTAAGGTTGAAAGTTGCTTGATTTAATTTCTCCTTTTGGTATCCTCACTAAGGATGAGTAATGGGACTAACACTTTAAATGGGAATGTGAGCTGTGTTGGGAGCTGTGCTTCTAAAGACTGGCATGCCCCTGAGACATGCCATTTGAAATCTCAGGATTTGCCAGAAATATTGCTGATAACTTGATCCTGCAATAAATTAATTCATTGTGATGCTGACAGGGGTGGTGTTGTGTGCCCCTCAATCACTTAGCTCACGGCTTTAAAGTCATTGAAAAGACTGAGAGTTCTGGTTCTTTGAAGCAATTGACTCTTCTTGATGTCTGGGCTTCTGTGGAGTCCAGGTACATGTTGCTTTTGTGGGTTTTGCCAAGTTTCCCTTGCACTTCTCCAAGCAGTGTGGCTGCTGTGCAGTGAGCTACTTCTGTTTTTTGAAGACCCAAAGCCCTGTTTCTACCTCTGCTCCTGCCATTCCCATACATTGCTTTCCTTTTCTGTAAAACTGATGGTGTGGGATGTGCTCAGCACCCAGAGGGGCTTTGCTGTCTTTGGTTGGAAAGGTGGAGATGTTTGGGGTGTGTCTGATGTGGGTGATGTGTTTGGAGTGCACAATCTCCTGTGCAGCTCCTTCCTTCTGTCACATTGGCTTCAGGAGAGATACGGCAACAGCACCAGAGGAATGTGACACCAGGATGGCAGCCTGGGTGACAGCCAGCACTGTGGGCCTTCCTGAAGCTTCTGCCATCCACTTTTTAGGGTTCCAGCTGTCCCCAGCTCAGTGAAGATCAGTAAAAGTCTTTTTAACACTTGTTGTCGAAGGGAGGAAAGAAGGAGGAAGGTGCCTGTAAGTCAAGCTCTCTGCAGGGCTGTTGGTTTGCATCTGTACCTCTGTCTTGTGGAACCCCATCTTCCTGGCATCAACATGCTAAGCACATCTCACTCCAGAATTCTTCTTTTGTAGTTTTACAGTGCTCATTATTAGTCATCAGGCATCATAAATAACTGAACTTTTCCATCAGATTGTGTTTTGCTGCAGCACCAGGACTTAACTTTTAATTGTTGCTAAAGGGATGGTATTTGGCTCTTCAGTATCTGACTGAAATAGTTGGAGTAGGAAAAAGTTGTGACCTTTCCCCTTTCTACCTGAGGTGTTGAGAAATTTGATGGATTAGCTTGAGGACTAATGGATTTTAATGGTTCATTATCTCATCTGCTGTGGCCTGGTTTTAGAAAGAAGAAAGAGCTATTGGACAAAAATGGAAAAGCAGCAGTACACCAAATGAATTACATGTAGCAGGAAGATATTTTAAAAATAGTGACACACCTAATGGAGACTCAAATGAGAATAATTTCTCAGAAGTTTAGAATTATGCAATAAAGCCTGTGAATAATGAGAAAATATTTCCCAGCACTGAATAGTGGAGAACACCACAAGTAGGTGAGTGAGCAAAGTTCTGGGGAGACAGTTGTAGAGGGGCTCTTCACATAGTGATGCAGCTGGTTTAGGGGTCCTTGCTCCTTGGGTTGAATCCGTGAACAGGGTGTTGGGGGCTCTGCCTGATGCTGTACAACCCAGTGGATTGCCCCTAAGTTGCCCCTAAGTGCCGTCCTGCTTTAGCTGTGCAGTGGTGGTCCCTGGGCAACCCATGAGACACAGAACATCAGACCATGTACAGACTGTGCTGCTTAGTGTAAAGTCATAAATGATTCATGAAGTCTGCCTCAATTTGTTAGGGAGGTTAATTAAAGCTGAAGGTGAATTCTGTGCCTTGGAAGACTTCTCAAGACTGAGAGAACTGTTGTTTGCTTCTCTGCCCAATCTTTTTGTTGCTCTTCCTGAATTTCTGCCTGGTGGCTGTTCTGTTCCTCTCTGGGCCAAACCCAGGTCTCTGGTGTGCACTGGACTACCTGGACTTGCTTTTTAACTGTTCTTTCCTTCCTGGGGAGCATTGCCTCAGTTCTAAGCACATGTGTGTCATTGCTTTACTTTGAGGAAGCTCTGCTCAGCATCTCATTGTGGTGGCCCTTGGAGTGTTCCCACGTGGGAAGTGCCACCAACTTACCTTCTTGGTACCAGTCAAGGAATTTATATCTTTATAACTGTAAACAGAAAAAGTGGCACAATTTCCTGTGTTTTCTGCCAAGTTATGTTGGGTTCATTTAGGAGACAGAAAATACTTTGGTTGATAATCTCCAGATCCTGGAGATAGAGAAGGGCAATTCCTGTATTGTGTGTTCAGTGATAGACCTAAAAGCTGTCAGGATCATCCCTTTGCAACTCCAGCTCTACAGCTATTGAAAGATTTTTCTTCTGGTGGTGATAACTGGTTGTTGAGGTTTACTGATACGTTGTCACTGTTAATTGAATGGAAATAGAAGACTTTTGTTGTTTGATTATTGGTCAGTGCTTTGAAGTCCCCTCAAGAGCAGAGACCCTGTCCCACTGTCAGCCTCTTGTACCTGCAGTTGCACATACAGGTGTCTGCAGGCAGATTTCCATACCTTGCATATGCAAAGCTGATAGCCTGATAGCAGCTACTGAATGTGAGCATGGGTGTATTTGCTATAATCAAGTGTTCAGACAGCTCAAAATGAAGCCCTGCGTTTGCCATCCTTTAATTGAGTGGTCCTGCATTGATGTCAGCATTTGCCTTTGGGAAATTAAATTAATTTGTGATTTTCCTTCCCATCCCTTAAAAAAGACTAGCTGTAGGAGGAAGGCAAGAGGAGCTGGAAGGAAAATACAGTGATGGACTGGACATGGTGGTATTTGGCACGGTGTTACAAAGATGCATGGTGAATAATTAAGGTTTAATTGCGCTCAGCAGAGCTGAAGCTCTGCTTGTATGTGCTTGTGGTAGGGAAAGGCAGCATCCGTCCTGCCCACGGGATTCTGGTTTCACACGGGCTGTGGGAGGGAGCTGGGGGGTTCCTGCCCCTTCTCTCTGCTCAGGGAGGCTCAGAGCAGCCTTTTCTCTCTGCCTGGCATCTCCCCTGGCCACCATGTGCTGTCCCCAGGGTGGTTCCAGCAGCAGCTTTGCTGTTGGTGGCAGTTCAGAGAGTCATCCCACGCTTGGCATGTTCTGTGCCCTCAGGAAAGGGACCCTCACTGGTTGGGTCTGGTCATCCTTCTCATTTTCTTCTCAGCCCATTCACCAGCCTAGCCATTTCTAGCCCCACACTTGTAGGAGGCTGTGGATGGAAGCTCTCCTCTCTTGCAGACTCCAGTGTGTGCATGAAATTCTTAGATTCTCCCATGTTCCCCCCATTTTGGTTTGAATTTCACATAAATTTCTAAAGGAGTGGGTTCTTACTCAGTGATGGTACTGTTGGGATCTGAGCCTTGTCTTCCAAAAACTTCAGTACCATGGGATTTATAAACAGGCAATTGGATCCTTTGCCCCTGGCACATAACTTGGGAAAAAAAGGTAAAAAATCCCTCTGGAGAGTTGTCATTTTTCTTTGAAAATATAAGAAGAACAAAAACATACTAGTCCCTGAACCAGTTGTGTCTGTGTTTCTCTCTTATTAACTTTATAACATTAATTTTTTTTCAAATATGCTAAAGAACATCTTCCTGCAATCATTACTTGTAAATCATTCATTGCTTTAGAGGTATTTCTCAAAAGCCATATAAATTATTGTTACACCATAGGAGCAGACTCTAGCTCATGCTTTCAAAAGTTTTAATTTTTTTTTAAGATTTGAAACCTCCTTTTTTATCTGTATTCTATTTGTAGCTCTTCAAGCAGGTTTTCTTGGCAGGAATTTTCACAGGATAAATAAATCTTGTTCCCGCCTCAGCAAATCTACTGTAGAGGTGGGTAATCTCTTGGATGAAACCAGACTAAAATTGATTAAAGAGTCCAGGATTGGCTAAGAATCATTAGTTATGCATACCTGTTCATGGCTGGTGCACAGCTTATAATTAGTCAGCTTGAACGAAAACAAAAGTAATATTTTAAGCAGCTGTCCTGAAACAAAAAATTTAAATGACAATATTACAGTAATAGCTGGAATAACTGGTTATAGGAGTTTTGGGAGAGACTGACTTTCCACCCATGGGTGAGTTTAGCTGCAGAGTATTAAACTTTGTTCAGGTGAGCTGTGAGGGCTTTCACACTCAGGGTACGTGGACCTGCTGACTGCAGGTGGGATTGGCAGCTTTTCCCAGGTCTGCCCATGGCAACTGTGGTGGGAATTGCTGCCCTGAGCACTTGCCAGCCTTTGCAGCAATAAGAAAATTCTTGGTACCCTGTTTTGTGTGTATGCTTTTATTTTTTTTTTTTAAGGCACCCTGATTTGAATCTTAAAAAGTGCATGCTCTGTGTTTGTAGAAAAAACACTTTAATGTGTTGGTCTGGAAATGCAAAATCCTCTTTGTACTAGACAGCCCTGAGGATTTTCAAAGGTGTCTGACTTGATAGACAGGTGTCTGTCAGCCTCAAAAAGTATAAGAGAGACTGGTTAACCCAGACATTGCGTATTTGGCTGAGAAAATTGCCATTTGACCTGTCCAAGGAGGTGCTACCTTATTAAAATACAGAAAGAGCTGACATTCCATAAGCATGATCTGGTAAGAGCTTAAACAAGAAAGATGACAAGAAATAACTGGAGGCATGTGAAAAACCGGCTATAGCCTAACCCAAATTTTCAGCTCTTTCGACTGAGCCTTGGGAATTGCCTCTACAAATGACTGATTACATATGCAGTTCTGTTAATTAAAATTAAAAATTATGTAGGAAGTCAAAAGATACAGCTACTTGTTTAATTAGGCTAATGAAGTCCCTAGGTAGCTTTTATATTTGCTTTACTCACTGCAAGTGTCTGGCCTGTTCTGTTTTTGAAGCCATGTCAGCATCGACATGCCTTAGGAAAAGGCTGTGCTTCTAGGATGCTTATGGATTGTGCCTGTGGGGAAGGGAGGATGGGGCAGCAATGGGACAAGGGATGTTCTAGGCTCCAGGGTAAACACAGTCATCTTTTGTGTCTGATCCAAACACAATAAAAAGATTCCCACTGATTCTGATGTGCCTCAGATCAGACTTCCCAGGTTGGATTATCTGTTGAGGGGATGGGAGGGGAGAAAAAAAAAAAATCTTATAAACTTGTGTTTGTGCGATGTAGTGCTCTTGCCAGGTGCAGTGTTGAAGATGTGTTTTCATCTTGGAGACCCACCTTACCTACCTCATCTTGATTTTGGAGAGTGAGCGACTTGCAGGCAGGCACCCTTTGGATCTGCCTCTTCCCATCCTTTCCCCGGGCAGGCTGGGCTCTCTCGGAGGCCAACTCACTATACCTGCTCTTCAAGTTCAGTGGATGCTTCAGCTGGGTGTTGATATGTTGCCTGAGAGATTACCCTCATTCTGAATTTGTTTTCCAAACCTCTTCCAGCGATGAATCATGCATGGACAGTTTTTATTATATGTGGGAAGGCATGTGATTAAGTAGCCCTGTTTTGGTCTCCCTGCATCTGCTCCACTCCTGAACTGACTTATTTTTTGTAATGCAGAGAAGGGGAGTAAATAATACCTGCCCTGTGGTTGGGAACAATGTCAGCACAGCCCTTTTCTGGGGAAGGTGTGTGAGATGCTTCACTGGTGCCCCTCCTTGTGGGAAACCGGTCCCTGGCAGCTCTCTTTTGAAGTCACGTGGAGCAGCAGGATCCTGGCAAGTTCAGGCATGGGGCACCATGTGAGTGGTTTGGGTTAGAGTGGAGTTCCTAACTCCCAGCACACTGTCCTGGCAAAGGTTTGTGCCTCGCAGTGGAAGTGTCATGAAGCCGTGGCTGAACTCGTCATCCTTACCTGCTCGTTTCCAGCTCGCCTGCCAAAATCCTCCAGCGCTTGTTTTCCCTGGTTCGGCTGTGAAGTTCAACAGAAGTTAAAGTGAGTGCTTAGCTCTGGGCCAAAATCCTGTGCTGTTCTCACAGGTACAGCTCAGCTCCAGCAGTTGATTTTCCTCACCCCTTGTGCTGTGGACAAACGTGCTGCCTTCATTTCCTTGAGGGTGACTAAAGGATTTACTACGCTGATAAGCACACTTTCCTCTCCCAGTGAGCTAAAACTTGGCCAGGTTACCTCTAAAGCAGCCAGAAAGTCTGTTTTTTCTCCTGGTTCTTCCCTGGGGACCAGGCTGAGGATGAAAGTGCTGGAGAAGCAGGGAAGGGTGATGATTGTTTACAGGTCTACCTGCCAGTGGTACGATGCTGCACGCCACCAGTTTAGTTTGATTTATTCTGAGATCACTGCACCTCACAGCATTCACAGTATCAGGCATGTGTAGAATTTCATACTTCTCCTTTGCTCCCAATACAACAAGACTTTCCTTTGGCTTTGATACTAAACCGTCCAGGCATAAGCTTGTGATTCCCTAAAATAAGTTATCCCATGCCAGATCTTTGGCATTAGGAAACTTTTCTCTGTACATATTACTCTTTGTTGATTGTGTCAAATACTTATGGATGGTTACATTCCTCTATCACTTCTCTTATACCATGGTGTAGGAGTTTCTCCTGAGCATTACCTGTGCTGCCTTCAGGCTGTTGAGCCTCTCCTGCTTTCTTTAAGAAAGAATATCAGCTGCTTTGTTGACCCAAACTGATTTCATGGTCTGCTTTGGACTTTATTAACTCTGTCAAGATTAATATTGCACCACCCTGTTTCTCTGTAAAAATGTAGGGGTTTTGCTTTTAATGTCAGTGCTGGGAAATGCAAAACAGAGAAGAAGTGAGGAGCAAAACTTGGTGTCTGCGTGGTGCTTGTGTTCCACCCACGCTGCTGTTGGGAGGATCCTGAGGGTGTTTGCTGGTGCTGGGAAGTACGGGCATCACTGGAGCTGTGCCAGCATGGAGTCAGGGCTTGGGCTGCCAGCCCAGGTCGGGTTATCCCTTCCATGGCTGGAGGGCCAGTCCTTTGGCAGCTGCTCCCTTTTGAACTGCTCAGGACTTATCGAGTAACAGAACACGGTGAGAAGCCCTCTCTGCCTGTGAAAGGAGGTGCTGGTGCTGGAAGTGCTTTGGTGACTGCAAAGATTGAAGCAGAGCTTATATCAGTAGTTCCTCCTTGTGGGGACACAGTGGGCTACCAGACTTCTTATCTGTGGGTCTCTGGTTTCAGCTGGCTCTGGGCAATTTCTGCGTGCCCAGCTCTGGCTGCAGTTTTTGGATCGGGAGAGTTTCCCACAGCTGTGGCTGCGCTGCAAGGGTGAGAGTGCTGCTGAGGGTGTGAAGGTGGTGCTGAAGGTGTGAAACAGGGACAGGAGCATGAGTGGCTGTGCTGCAGGGCTGCCTGAGGTCACTCCCAGGGCCTGAGCGAGGTGCTGGCTGTTCACACCCAGCCCAGCACGTGGGGCTGTCCTGGCACCGTGGGTCCAGCAAGTGTGAGCAGCTCACGGTGTCAGCTGCGGCCAGCATGGGCCACTCCGGTGGTGTGGCCATGGCTCAGGGTGTCCCTGTGATGGTGGGAAGCGTGTCCTGCCAGGCAGGTGCTGCTCTCAGGGAGCTGCTGATGTTGCTCAGGTCTGTGGTCACATTTTCCTTTCAGGTTTTTAGGTCGGGTGTTGTTTTCTGTTTTGGGCACGTTCCACAAGTCTGAGAGTTTTCTCAGGTACTGAGTTGGCTGCTACTTAGCTGGTCAAATTCATTCTTAAAGGAGATCACAGCAAGTCTAAAAGCCAGACTTTTCCATGTGGTCTGTTATTATTTAATTTCATTTCTTGGTATGTTATCTTTTGTTGTTCTGTTGCTATCAATTTAAGACTAGAGAAACCATTAAGACTGTCTGGTTTAAATCCTTGTAAAGGATAAGAACTCCATGCATCCATCACCACTGGTGTGCCAAAGTTTCAGCAGCTCCTGGCATGCTGGGTCTTCAGCCTCATTTTGGAGCTGTAATTTTTAATTAGAGCCCCCTTAGATGTTCTTTAAGAAGATACTGAGTGTAGCTCAAGTCCTCTTGGCTGAGTGCTCTTGGACTGTGGTACAACATGAGCACAGCTGCTTAGTAGGTGCAGGGGATTTGTCTGGTCTTTAATCTTGGATCTGGAGGGGAGAGAGATTGTTTTATAACCCTCATAAATCTCATGCTCTTTCTTTCTGAATTAATTTGTTTCTGTTTTGTAAGATGCTATAGGCAGAGGACTGTGCTGTGCTAGGGGCAGAGGAATCCTCTTTGCAGGGATGGAGAACAAGGTGTCTCAGGACTTTGGGCCAGTTTTTGTCTGTGCCCTGTGTCAACGGTGGCTGATGCTTTTGTTGGATTTCCTGGCCTCATCCCAGAAGCTTGAATCCTGACAATCCTTTGCTCTTAAGACTGAACAAGGAGTACAGGATTTAGTCCACCAGAGATACTGTGTCAGAAGAAGGGAGGAAGGATCCTCTTTGTCAGTGTGGAAGCAGGAATCTGACATATCCTGTATGGAGAGTGGCAGGAAAATAAGCACTGAAAAATTATTTTGGAAACCTAAGTAAGTAAGGATTTTTCCATAAAACCTGAATCCTTATTGTCTTGTAAATCAATCTGTGTAATTATATATTATTATATATTTTGGAAAGAACCATCTCTTTACAAAGCTGCACATCTCTCCAGGAAACTGAAATTTAGGTAAAAATGATGCATGATATTGCTGGAGTTGAAATTTATTTGGGAAATGTCTTCAATATTAATGGAGTCAGAGGGCTGTTGAAACACAGCTTCCTAAAATCAGTATAATATGCAGTGCAAACAAGCACAAAAATTAATATTGAGTCAAGACTAAATATTTGCTTTAAAATTTCCTTGTGAGACTGATTTTAATTTTTTTTTTTTTAGTGGAGAATGTAGTGTCCATAAAATCAGCATTTTGCTCGGATTTTCCCAAGCAGTTGTAGTTTCCCTGCTTTGTGTCCCACTGATAGGAGTCTGTGTGTGGCACCTTACAACCATAGCTGGAATCACGTGAATGAGGTGTTTGCTCATTCTTTTTCCCGAAAACATTTCTTCTGCTCATCCTAACAAATTCCCAACAGTTTAAGTAACAATTCCTCTACTTCTGCAACAAATTCCCAACAGTTTAAGTAACAATTTCTCTACTTCTGCAACAAATTCCCAACAGTTTAAGTAACAATTTCTCTACTTCTGCAACAAATTGTGGGCTAGGGAAATGTATGTCTGTCTGTGCTTCCCCTTCACTTACCCCAGAAGGGTGTTTATTTCTGGGCTGTGTCAGCATTCTGTACCTTAGCCCTGCAGAGTCAGCCCAGCTCAGTCACCTCCTCCCACCTACAGCTGTGCAGGTGCTTTCCTTGCATTCGTAGCTTGGCTGTTTGGCTTCTCTTTAGGGTTCACCTTTCTGTTTTTCCAGTATCTTAATATTATTGCCTGTTAGGTTCATGGCAGCAGCCTTTTTTGGAAACCAGGAGCAAGTTCCTGGGTCAGGGGTGGTCCATAGCCTTTGCTTTGGGAGTTCAGGTTGATGTTGGGGGTTTATTTCAGTGATGTGCTGGATGTTTTACACTGGAGAGGAATCAAAGGGCTCACAGTGTACAGGAAGCAGCCTGAGCTCATCATCCTGTGGTTGTACAGGAGGAGTAGGGAGGGTTTGGATGAGCAATCTATTAATTCCCCCAGAGAGCTCCATTTTCAAAATTCCTGTTTTGCATAGGTGATTGATACCCATGAGGTGTGAAGCTCCTCTTTGCTAATTTTAACCTTGAAATTTGTGGGAAATTGAGGGGTGCCTTGTTACTTCTTTCTTTGTTTTTGTTTTTTACTGAGATTTCTGTGTGACAGCCTGACTCAAATGTCATGAATCCTTAGCTGGAAAATTTAAAAACAAACAAACAAACTCAAAAAAAAAAACCCATCAAAAGCAAGACCTTTATTAAAAATGTATCTCAAAATGAAAAAATCTACTCGCCAAAAAATAAATGCTTTCTTTCAAGGACAGGCTGACTGACACTGGGATTGAATGTCTGATCCCTAAAATGATGTTCTGTATCTCTATCTAATTTAGATTAAACGACAAGAAGTCCTTAGGTAACAGCAGTAACAGTTTTCTATTTCCTATGGTTTAAGGCCAGAAGGTGATTTATGTATTAAATCACCATTTGCCTCAGCAATGATGGTATTTTGAGAGACTGAAACAATTTCATTGAGATAAAATATAATAGAGAGGAAATATCCATGTAATTCTCAAAACAGCTGCACATTGATCTTCCCAGAGAATTCAGTGTTAGTCCTGCTTCATTTGTCTCACAAATTGGAACACTATTAACCAGATTTTATTTTTTTAAACTTCTGTTTCGTCTAGCAAGGTTGAAATTGTTCAGCACTTCCAGGAAAAAGGAAGACTCAAGTTTCTTATTTTTTTATGGAGCCCTGAATGCTGAACAATTTGGGCACTGGATGCTTGATTTTTTTTTTTTTATTTTTTTTTTTTTCAATTAAGGTGTGAATGAGAATATATACGCTTTCAAATATTTTCAAATTTCTGCCTCAAAGAAAACAATCTTCTAACATTTCCTTTCCTTTTTTTCAGGTGGATTTGGAACCAGAAGGCAAAGTGTTTGTTGTCATAACTCTTACAGGAAACTTCACAGAAGGTAAGGGAGTTACTCTGGCTTGTTTCCATTCAGAGCTGGGCTCTGGTCTGTGTCCCTGCCATCAGTTCCAGAGCAGTGCAGATGTTTTGGATTCTTCAGGAGGCACATGCTGTGGTGTGCCTGAGGTTTCCTGAGTGATGGGGGAGATCTGGTGGGGGCTGTTGGTGGCAGCTGGAGCTGTGTGTGCCCTCTGCTCTGATCTCACACCTGGGGAGCTGGGTCATGCTCTCTCTGGTTTATTCCCTGAAGTTGTCCTTCAGACAGGTTGATTTTGTCACTTGTGCTTTTCACCTGGCTTCCTCTCGAAGGGCAAGCTGAGGAGAAAGCAGAGCATGTTTAAAATGGAGCACGTTTAAAACATCTGGATGGTTTTTGTTCTGTAATGGTTCACATCTGCTTCAGGAGCATTTCTGTTTCCCATGTTCCCTTAGCACAGGAAGCTTGCAAGATTTTAGTGTGACAGCTGCCCCAAAAAGTTATCTGGGCAGCCTTTTTTTGGTACCTATATTGAATATGTATTTAATAGTGTGATGGTTTTGATGTCCCTGTTTTTTATTGTGATACCAGTTATGAGCATGGATGTGAGCTGTGCTTCAGCAGCCCAGGAAATCTCTGTATTTGTAACCAGAGAACAGGGAGAGTGCCAAGGTGTGCTGGGGGGGCCTGGAGGAATTTCTTGCAGGGATGAAAAGGATGTTAGAAATTGGATTTAATTTCCTATGACAGAGCCAGGGATAGAAGGAGAAGAAACCGGAGTGCTTTTACTGACTTACATCCCAATTTGTGTCCACATGCAAGAGTGCCATGCTTGGCCATTTAAAGCAGGGTTGAGCAGGGTTGGTGGGCATGAGCATAAATCCAGAGCGTGTTTCAGACCTGTGCTGCTGGCTGAGCATGTTGCTAACAAGGTCTCAGAGATGAGAAATGCAGAACTCAGATGTTTGTACAGCTACTGCTTGCCGAGGGAAATGGGAAATGTTGGAAATCATTTACTTCTCTTTCCTCTGTTGTACTTGAGGATGTGTAGACTTAAAGAACAGGAACATCAAAGATGGCACTTAGGATTTTTCTTGTCTGGTTGTTCCCATGTATCTGGTTGTTCACATTTAGAGTTTCCAAGAAAAGTCTTAATCCAGGGCAAGCCTGATTGCAGATACTGACTTTTCCCAGTCATTGGGTAAAGCAGGTGTTAATGCAGAAGGAGTTTCCCTCTGATACACAGAGAGGTCTTGTTCATAATATCATATTTAATTCTGCTTTTGTCTCTTTTGCTGGAAGTGTGGAGGCTCTGAATGGTATTTGAAATTTTAAGGGTTTTTTGGAAAAAAGTCTGAGAATTCATTACTTGAAAGCTCAAAAAGTGGCTTCTCACTGATTCCCCTGATCTGGAGGGCAGCTGCTACCACCATATCATCCTTGCTCCCTGTGACTTCTTATGCTGAGCTAGCTGTTCTGTTTATGGAAATAGCTAAATTCACAGGGTCTCAGGCATTGTCTGCATCCAGTAAAGTAAAAGTCCTAAAAGTGGGCAAAGAGAGGGAGGAAGTGAGGGGGATAAGAAGAAAAATTAACAAAACCCAAAAAAAACCTCCAACAAAATAATTGAGACTGGGGTTTTAGGCTCACGTGAGACTGCCCTATTTTGTTTGTCCTGTTTTGCTTACTCAAAACAGGCAGTCCTGGTGGTGTTTGGACTTTACCTTTAGGACTGGTGGGTTTTTTTTGGTTTGATCAAAAGTTCTTCTGACCAAAACCTTAATTTGGTTCTGCTTACCTATAGCAGGGATGGAGGAGCAGGGTGTGACTCCTGGGAGTCTGCCAGAGGCATTTGAGAGCTGTCAGGATGTGAGGACAGTATAGCAAACATGCAGCTGCAAAGAGGTCAGTTCTTTGCAGGTCCCCATATGGCTCCTCTGTCCGTCACTGCTACCCTGCTGTTTTGAGGCAGGGAGATCTGCCTATTTGATGTGTTTAAAATACATGTAGTTTTTCAGAAAAAGAAAGGAACGGAGCAATAGGAAGTGAGGAAGGCCTAGAGAAATTATACCTGCCTCTCTTTATTTTCTGTGCTTGGATATACTTGCTGTGCTAAGCTGTGTTTGATTATATTAACTACCCTCATTCAGCTGACATTTCCTGTGTGAAACAAACAGTGCAAAATTAAAATGAAAGTCTCCTTACCTTAGGAGGAGATTACCTCTCACAGAAATCACAGAATACTGAGTTGGAAGGGACCCACAAGGGTCAGCAAAGTCCAGCTCCTGAACTCCAAGGGTGGCACATCACTGGTGGCCCTGGCTCCCAGCTGGGGTGGAGGGAAGCACACTCTTCCCCAGCCATCTCCCTCACTGACCCAGGAGCTGTTCCAGTCCCGACTGTTTTACAGAGAAGGGGAGGACTGACTTCTGCCTGCCATACTTCAGGCATTGCTTAGGTATTGATTTCCTGCTTCTTCTCAAATGAATTTATTTACGCTTTTCTGGGTTTTGTTTATTTCCCCATTTTGGATTTTTTTTTTAGTAATGAAATTTTTTCCAAGCGTTTTTAAAACTTTATTATTGTTTTTACTCTGGATAGAAATACAATTGTTTTTCTCCCCCAAGGGTGTCTTTAGCATTTCTTACCTCTGTCACTGTGTCTCCTTGCCTCTGCTCTAGTAAAAATAGTGAATGTGCTTTCTCGGAGGTATTTTTGCTGTGGATGTGGCCCATCTGTGGATGTGAGGCATGTTGTCAGCTGAGGAGCTGGGGGAACAGCAGCAGGCTGCAGTGTGTGGGACCACACCAAGCTCTGCCCAGGCCTGGGGACTGCAGGAGCTGTGGTTTAACAGAACGCAGGGAGTCCTGCTTCCCTCCCTCCCTGTGATCCCATGTGTGTGCAAGGGTCTCTGAGATAATCCACAAGATCTCAACTCTTGCAGGGCTTCTTTAAAGGGAGAAAATCTGCTTTATTGCTCTCTTACACACGTAGGGCTCTTGAGGTACCCCAGAGGGTGTTGCTCAGCTGCTGACATGAATTCAGACCTGCTCTCCAGTGCTTGTTGCTTTCCCCACTGAGCACTGGTTTCAGCTGTGAAAGAGCAAACCCTGAATTAACTCTTCTTGGGCAGGATAAGATTTGAAATCAAAAGCCTTGCAGCGAGTGTGGGTGAACCACTGCTGTGGCTTGTGCCTCTGTGAGAAGTTAGAAGAGATTCCCAAGAGCTGGAGATGGTGCTTGGGCCAGGCTGTTTGGCTGCAGCAAGGTCAGGCTGGACACTGGGAGGCCCCAGGTGTGTTCCTGGGTGGATTGAACCTCTCCCCTTGCAACACTGGAATCCCAGAGCCAGCCCAGTCCACTCACAGCTTTGCCTGCAAGGTGTGCTGCATGCCCTCAGTTTGCCACCTCTCTTTCTGTTTGCTCTATTTAATTCTGAGCAAAGCTAATTAAATTAATACAAATGAAGTATTTGACTGAATTAATGAATGAAGCAAGCCCTGTAGAAAACAGTGTTTCTATTTTAGTGCTTTGAACTCTTGCAATTTGCCTTTTTTTTTTTCATGTTGTCACTCAAAGTGATAATTCTGGCTTGAAGTTCAGTTTTAATTTCATCGTTCTAAAATAAGTAATGGTTGTTTCTTTTCTTTCAGTGTCAGTAAAGACAAATTTAAGTTCTGGGCAAGAAATAGAATGACAAGAATATTGAAAAGCCAAGTGAGTTGGTAGAGCAGATATAGCACCTATTGCTAAATATTTCATGTTTATAGGGTTTGCAGCAGCAAGGAATCACAGAATCATATTGAAAGGGACCTTTAGGATCATCTAGTCCCATTCCCCCAAGGGGGGAAGCTGAACCTGTTTACCTACAGGTACCCTAACAACCAGGTTCAGGAAGCCCAAACCTGCTTCTGGACCAAGAAATGCTTCTTTGTTTTGCAGCTGGCACATTCAAATGGTTTGTCCTCAAACACAGAGACTTGTGGTCTTTTGCTGTCATTTTTCTTAGAATACATTTTTCTAACACAAAGTTTTTTTAAAGAAATGATGTTTTCTCTAACAGACACCACTAAAGATCTGTAGCCTTAAAGTGTGAAGTGGAACAGAGGTATTGTGCTAACAAGATCCTTGCTCTGCACTACAACATAGCTCCTCAGCCCCATAAATTTTATATTGGCAGATCTATTATCAGGTTCTTGCACAGCAGGGAGGAAAAGAGTTTTACCAATCCTGTAACTGCAATAATGACTGTAATAATGCAATAATGACTGCTTTCAGCTCATCTTTTATAGTTAAGGGAATAAATACTGGAAACTAGGAACCAGGAATAAAAAAAATGTCCTGTTCTCATCCCCTGTGTTTTGGACCACTGCTCTTTTTTGGTTTAGTGACTCTAGCAGAGTTTTAAAACTCGTAGTAGACACCACCTAGAAAACCTGCTGTTGCAAACAGGACATACCAGTGCAGAATAAGAAAGCTCTGCTGTCTTTGGTTTACAGTCTGAGGACATGGAAGTATTTAATGTCTAGCCCAAAGTCTTATGTGGCAGACACCAGCAGGAAGCATGCATTTCTACACTCTTGTATTTTTTTTTCCAATGTCTACATGTTTTTCAGTGCTTTACACTTGTCACACCTGTGTGCTGTAGGCAAGGGATTTCCAGATCCACTCCATGTTGGTTCAGCTCTGCATTTTCAGTTGGAGATAGGTCAGGACAGTGTTGAGTCTCATGGGGGAGCAGATACACCCTAAGTGTGCCCTGAGAAGATTGAGCCCTTGCAGGGACCAGGAATGTAATCCACAAATGCTGTGCATTTCTGTGTGGCAGGCAGGTGAACTTCAGTGGATCCCCAGCCTTGCTGAAAGATGTCAGTCAGGTTAAAAAATAAAATGCCAGGTTAAAAATAAAAGGTTTCCAGAGGCTGATCTTGAAGTCCTGAGCAAGAATTGGTCTCCTGGAGGTCACTCAGCACACCCCACAGAGGTTTTCAGACAAGCAGGTGAAGGCAAGAGCAGCTCTCTCCTGAAGCCTCCACGAGTTTCTTTATTTTGTATTTCAAAGTGAAACTTTCAAAATGTGCACATTGCATTTCATGGGTAAATATTGCTGAGAGAACCTGAGTATTCTTGCACCCTGGAATTCTGGTATCTCATATATGTCTCTCTGCCATTAAAAAAGAGAAAACAAAGCGAGTTTGTTAAATTCACAGGATGAATTTTCGCAGGGAGAAAATATTTCAACAGGAAAGCAAACAAACAAACTGTTTATTTCTGATAGCAGGAAGAGCCAGACCTTGGAAAATTAAGTGATTGGCTTGGTGTTTATGGAGTGACTGTAATGCAGAGGCAGGAGAACAGCACCCCAGCCTGCCACATATCCACAAGGCTACTTTTATTTCTCAGAAAATGATCCGTGTGAGCCTCACAGCTATTGCAGTGTGTCTAATGCCAAGAGGTTTTTGTCATTCATTTGTGACTTGCCAAGATCTGCCAACTGCAGAGATACCCAGGCACTGTAAAAATGCAACAAACAGCAATATCAGGGTTAACTTCACTTCCTCAGTGGGCTCTGTTTTGTCTGGGCTCTGAAACCTAGAGATAAATATGCAGGCTTGCAATCAGTGGGATTTCAGTGTTCCTGGCTGTAATGAGGAACAGAGGTTTCTTTGCTTTATTTGAATGTGATTCCTGGAAGAGGTGATGGTAGTTCCCAGGAGAGATGAAACCTCCCTGGCCTTGGAGGGCAGGGCTGTGCTGGAGCTGGTGTTTGTGCTGCAGTGGGGCAGGATGGGCAGTGTGGGATGGGAGGAGAGGAACACAAAGCTATAGGAGGTGAGTGCTGGGATGTAGGGATAATGGCACAGCCCTGGTTGCTGCACTCTGATGCTGTTTCATGGGCATCTCTCTCTGGACCCAGTGTGGTTGAAGGCACCTGGATGATACCCTGGACTGGGATGAAGGGGATGCCCTGACAGCAGCACACCTCAGCTGGACCTGGATTTCTCTAGACAGAGTTTCTGAGGTGTGCCTGACTGATGGAATAGGTAAATGGCTGTCCAAAAGCCTCAGTGCTTACCAGGGGTCACTCTGTAAATCTGTGCCAGAAAATGTGGGAAAAAATTACCAACAAAGCCATGCTGTTTATTTTTTCATCCATCCATTTCTCTCTCTCTCTCTCTCTCTCTATATATATATATATATATATATATATATAAATACACGCATATATGTATATATAACTTTGGCTCCACCAACTATCAAATTATGCTGTATCCCATTTAATATCTGAGTCTCTCAATTCTGGCTTCTGGAGGAGACTCCTGATTTAGGTGGTTCCACCCCAGTCAAGGATTTTCCTTGTGTCTGGGTGCCTGTTCAGCATCATTGTCCCCTGAAGGTAGCAAGTGCTGTTGTGCTGCAGTGTTTAATTACCTCAGTTTACCTGGGAGGTGTTCAGGCATGGTTAGTGCTCGTGGGGAGACCCAAGGGTCCCTCTGGCTTCACAGACAAGAGGAGGATCAGCAGCATCAGTCTGCTGCTTGGTGAGGGTGTTGTGCAGTTCAGTCCTGCACTTCACTGGAGGGGGACAACATGTCCCAAATAACCAACTGAGCTCTGACCCAGCAGAACTGGGTCTTTGGCATTAGGTGAGCTGGCATAGAGCTGTAGAAGCAGAGCTCATCTTCCAGTGGTGCTTTAGTAGGTGAATATTCACACTTGCAATTTATTCACCTCTGCTTTAGGTTGTTGCAGACCATGCCCAGCAGAAAATAATGAGTTTCCTGCTCTTCAGTGCCAGCTGTTTTTGTTTCCTGGAGTGCTTCAGCAGCAATGGTTCTGTTTGTTTTCCAGAATTAAATGCTGAATCAAAATAGAGCTTTGAGCAAAGAGATCCTGACGTTGTTTGGCCAGGGTGACCTCAAGCTTGGCAGAGGCAAGAGAGGGAAGGATGAAAGCTTCTGCTGTCCCTGTCTGCTGTCTTTGGGTAATATTTACTCATTTGTGATGTGGGATAAATTGCATGCCATCAGCATGGCTCGGGGTGCTGTGGACACCACCTGCACTGAACCACCTCAGTGGCTGCAGCTCCTGGCACTGCCTGCACTGCTGGCAGTTGCAGATGAGGGAATGAGGCAGTTTCATAACTGAGGGTAAATCTGTCTGTCTGAAAAGGATGCTCTTGGGTTTCCCTGGGGCTGCCTTGGGTCAGTTCTTCACCAGCTGTCTGGACTGGGCTGTGGTTGGTTCTTGGGCCAGAATTCTCCCTGACTGAGCTCAGCCCTGCCCTGGGTGCTGCAGTGAGGCAGGAGGGGGAGCCCTGGCAGTGCTGCAGAGGAGGGAGCAAAGCAGGAGGTCTGGCTGAGAGGTGTCCTGCTCTCCTTGCCCCATCTGCTGAGACA
Source organism: Lonchura striata (assembly GCF_050655825.1). NCBI lineage: Eukaryota > Metazoa > Chordata > Aves > Passeriformes > Estrildidae > Lonchura > Lonchura striata. The sequence goes on along the minus strand of NC_140707.1, from coordinate 68,173,779 downwards.
AGGGACCAGGGCAGTGAATAGTGGAAACACTGGGAAAAGTTGCTTGGAGAAGAAATTGAGCCATAAGGGCCTGGAGGAAGGACAGAGATAAGGAATATAAGGAGAGATAGGAGGTAGGAGACTGGTCTGGGGAGTGGTGATGGAGGGGTATGGGCAGGAGTAGTCAGGACAGAGCAGCTTAAAAGAAGCCCAAAAGGTTAAAGGAGGTGAGAGGATGGACAAGAGGGGATTGTAGGAGAGCTGCAGGGGACAGGAAAGGCTGCAGCAGTAGCATAGCTGTGACCATCAAAGCCAGTTTCTTGCTAGTCTGGAACTGTTTTTAATCCCAGAATCTCAGCTCTTTTCTGCCGTCTAGCTGCCAGACTTGCTGAGCACGTGTGTCTGTCACTGGCACTGATCCACACAGTAAAGCAGAGTCCCTTCCTGGGAAGTGTGTTCCCCTGTTAGTGCTCTCCTCTCTCCCTGGAGCTGTGTGCTCAAAACCACAGCCTTGCTGCTGAGCCAGGACCGAAGAGACTGCTGCAGTTCCAGCAGATGAACTTGCTTCCAATAATAACTTTATTTGTTTATAAAATGTAGGAAATTGCCTTAAAGCCAGAAACCTTTTCATTTGAGGGTATCACTAGAAAATAAAACTCTCAAAAGCCAAGCAGTGCTGAATTTTTATGTCTAAAATGAGTCTTTTGTGTATGTTCACAGTACAAACTTGCAGATCACACTTGCAAGTCAGCAAGGACAAAGGCAGAAAAATGTTTCTTGTCCAGCCTGCCCAGCTCAGAGTTCTTAAGTGTTGAGTGAGGAATCATTCCTGAGCGATGGCCTCAGTCTAGTCCTACAGCTGTTTTTACTTGCATCAGCTCTCGTTCTGTATTTCACTTGTGAATGGGAGGCAGAGTGGGAGAAACAAGCCCTTCAAGGAGGGGTCCAATTGCATCCAAAAGGGCTGATGACAACTTGCACAGGAAGGCCACGGCAGAGAAATCCCCGTGTCCCATGATCTGGCTGGAAAATGGCTGTGTGGGAAGGCAGTGCTGGATGGAAAGCAGGGTGCTGTGTAGGGGGAGAACTGCTTAAACCTGTGTGAGGGCTGTTGTGACCATCAAACCACAGGCTGGCTTTCATCTCCTGTCATTTGAGTCTAAACAAATTCCCTCCTGAAGTGCTCCTTCCCCATTGAAGGACTGGGAAAAAAGATGAAGCGAGGTACAGGTTTTAGGTGTCTCTCGTTAAGCTGTTGGGGAAAGTGACTTTCTTTCTGCTCACCCAGCTCTGCTTGTTTGTTAATTGAGAGGAGTGAGGTGGGAGAGCCCGTGGGGAGGCAGGGTATGTGCATCTACTGCTACTCTTACACGTGCTGGAAAGGGCCACCTGTCTGGGAGAATGAAATAGGTGGTGTCACATTATGGAGCTGCCCAAGCAATCTAATGGTGAGTCACTATCCCTGGAAGTGTTCAAGAAACAGCTGGACATGGCACTCAGTGCTGTGGTTTGACAATGTGATGTTTGGTCAGAGGTTGGACTCAATGATCTTGGAGGTCTTTTCCAAACTTTATGCTTCTATGAGCCTGAGCCGAGGCAAGCAACACCCTCTCCATGTGGCAACCAGCATTTTTAAAGCTGTATTTGTTTGAATTTGGGACATCTGCTTTTGAAATACCAGAGACATATTTCAGAAGTGGAGAAATATGTATTGCAGGGTGAAAACCATGTTTGGGTGGAGATGGGGAAGGGGGAGAGAATCAGATCTGGCTGTGTTAGCTGCTGGGAAGCTCTTGGGGCCAACTGCATTTCCTGGAGGCCTTGGGAAATCCCTCTGGGAAATCCCAATAATCCCCTGGCACTGGGAGGGGCAGAGCACTCATGGTTCCTGCCATCTGCAGGGGTTTCAGGATGGATTGTGCAGTCCCCAGCCTGAGCACTGAGTATTTCCTTGTTGCATTGCCAAGGTGGGGATGTGTTGATGAGGAGAGGTGCTGCTTCTTGGCAGAGCTCTTCCCAATAAGCTGGGGATACAAGAGGCTGAATTTATTTTTCTTGACAGATGCTTTGCTGTGGCAGTGTCTTTCCCAGCCCATGGTGTGTGGGAACCTGCGTGGGAGAGTGGCATGGTAAACAACCTGCTTTTTAAGGCTGTTGAAATTAGAGGACTCATTGGCAAGCTGCCACATGGAAATCTCAAAAGTTCCTGGGTCAGCTGTGGGATCAGAGCCAAGTTTGTTGCTGGACCACTTGGGCTCTGCAGCTGTGGGATGACCAGTCCACCAGGAGAATCCAGGTGTAGCAGGGTGGTGATTCAGGCGTTGATCATCCTGCCCAGTGAGCCCAAGGCCAGTGCACCTCCAGGAAAAGCAGTGGAGGCCCCAGTGGCAGAAGAAGGGGAATATTTAACTTGTCCTGTTGAATTAGCTTTCCCAGGTACTTTGTTCCTGACTAGATTCCAGTTGTGCTTTGGGATACAGTTTGCTTTTTTGTGGAGATAAGTACAGTGCCATTGGTGAGGAAGGCTCAAAATTTCATCCTAGGGATAGGTGCTGTGTTGAGCAGTGTGGTTACTTATTTTGGAGATGCTGCAAAATTTTGGGACCCTCTGGACACAAGATACTTGATATTCCCATCTCAGCTGGCTTTTTGTTCAGCCAAGCTGCTTTGTGTGTTTTGTCTTTGTGTTCCATAAAGAGTATTCTCCTGCTCCTCCTTCTTTTGAGGTTGATGTTAAACCTGTGTCTCTAGCAAATTACACTGCCTTGACACAAAAATGTGAGTTTTCAGCAGATTTGGTTGATTGTCAGACATTGTGTGGACACCCTTCTTTCAATACCAAAGCAGCCAACTTCTGAAGCTGCCCCCATGCCCAGAAAGGGGGATGTCAACTTTTAAAATAGCTTTAAGCTGCACTTGGCTAAAAATAGGTTTGGCTTGGATCTTGTGCTTCCCTGTGTGAGCAGAGCCTCCCAAGAGTGAGTTGTGATCGTGCTCTGGAGCCACCCACAGCATGTGAGCTGCTGATGGTTGTGACACGCAGGAGCCCCCAGGCAGAAGGAGCAGGGAGGATTCAGGATCTCCCTGCTACCATTCTGCTTTTCTGCAGGATTTTGCACAAGTGATGGGAGCTTTGACTTACAAATGCTGTCACTCTGTTCCTGCTGCAGCATGGTTTGAGATCTTCTAAATCAGAGGGCTTCTGGCACATGAATTAATCATGGAAAAGATCAAAGTTGCTTTGTTAGTTTTATTTTCCTGTTTTTAATGAATAATGTATTAAATGGTTTCCTTCTCTAGTAAATCACATCTCAACATTTTTCTCTTGAGTTTGGTAAGTGGGAAGGACCAACAGGAGGTTTTACAATGGAAATTCGCTTGCCTAAGCCCAAGGAAATAGTAATGATTCTAATTGTGAGGGGAGGAGGGAGTGGAGTCAGTTTGTTAGGGCTCTAATGAGCCATGCAGTAAGAAGTGTTTTGGGTTTTGTTGGGTTTTTTTGCCTTTTCTTTCGTAGGTCAGTGTGACAGGAGTGGGTTATGGAGCAGTTGAATGCTGGTAGGTCTGAGATGGCAAGGAGGGGGCTCAATTGTGAGGAGGGAACAGGGGGGCTGGGGTGACTTTTAGATTAGACTTCTGCTGGAAGACCATGCCAGAGAGAAGCACCTGTCTGGGATACGACCGGACTAATTTTTTTGTTTTTGAAACTGTGTCTTTCTGGGTAAGGGACAGATATGAGGTGGCATTCTGGTCACAGAGCCAGTGTGGGGTCTGACAGCCTTAGTTCAGTGCTTAGGTTTCTCTTGTCTCCCTCAAATCCCTTTTCTGATTGCTATATAAAATCCTTTTCTCCTGGGGTCTCCTCTCTGTGCAGGCTGAGATGGTTCTTTGCCATTGTTGCCCAAGCCTGGTCTCTCTGGCAAACAGATATATCCTGAGATTTTGCAAATGAATGCAAAAACTTGCACAGATGGAATGGTAAGGTTACTCACTATAGAAATTAGTGAGAAGGCTTTTCCATTGACATTTTTCAGCCTTGTGCAGCATACTGTGGTGCCTTGCTTCACAGCTGTCAACATCTGCAAGCAAACATTTAAAACCAGCTTTTCTTAGGGGAAAAAAAAAAAAAAAACTTTTCCAAGAAAAATCATGTAATAGCAACTCTGGAAAAGCTGCTCTGTGCACGTCTGAAAACCTGTATGGCAGCTGGGATTAAAACTCTATGCAAAGTAACCTGTATGGTGTTCATAACTGGTTGGGAGACTTGAAGAGGCAGAAAAATACTTGTTTTAGAGGTTCTCAAGCTGCCTCCTTCCTGCTTTGTCATGTTCTCACAGGAGTTATGCAAACAGATAAAAAGCAGCTTTTCCTCCCTCAGCCCCAGCACTGGGCTGTACCCTTGGCTTTGCAGCCATCTCCCCTCCTGAAGATGAGGATGCTCCCAGCAGCCACACACTGGTCACTCCAGCTCTGCAGAGCTGTCCTGCTCTCCCTGGCACTGCTACAGCCAAGTTCAAGAGGCTGAAGAAAACTGAGCCACTCAAAAGTTGCTCTTCTGTCTTACCTGCTGGCACCAGCAGAGCTTTGGCATCACTGTGTAATTCTAGAAATAAGCCTGTGATGTGCTTTTGGTCATGCTCACCAATATTGTGTGAACCTCACTGACCTGTTCTCACTGCTGACACACTGAAACATCATCCTTCAGCTTCAGTCCTCAAATGCTGCTAATCACTGAGAGCTGAGAAGATCCTAGATCTGGCAAGAAAACAAGGAAGATGGCTCTGCCCTACTTCAGCACTTGGACCAGAAACAGAGGTCTTGCCTCCAGTGCACAGTTCTGTGTGATTTGATGCAGGGATGATTACATATTTGCATTTCCAAGAATGCTGATAGTGCTGTTTCACACTCCTGAATGGGGAAAACTTTTTATTGATTAAGAGCATCGTTGTTCCTTCTTACTCTTTCAGACAATATTGACAGGTTGGCATCTAAGAGGTGAGCTGCCTGTTAACATGGCTTTTCTGTGAAGTCCTGAAAGACAAAGTGCTGCCAGCCTTTGCTGGCTCTTTCTCTGATCTTCACACAAAACTTTATCCAGTTTCAGAGGGCAAAACAGCAGCTGGATCAAACAGAAGTCTCAGCCTGTGTTTGATGTGCCACATGTTTGCTTTGCAAGGAGCCTCTCCTGGGGTTGGAATGAGAGTGCAGAGACTGGATTGTGCACAGACTGGCAAAAGCAACAGAAAGATCAGCTGCTGCTGGGAGAGAAACCCCCTGTGGTCAACATCATCTTTGTGGAGGTGGCTGTTTTCCACCTGGCTGATTTGTGCATCCAACTTAATTTTTATGGGCAACTGAAGAAAAGCTTTGTAATAAAAAAAACTAGGCTTTCACTCTGCAGCACTAATGTTAGGGAAAAAGAATAGGATGCTTAAATCCTTTTCCCTTTTCAGGGTCAGGCTTCTTCAATGGTGTGTTTGTGTTTATAACATTTTGATAGCAAAGCTTCCTATGGTTTTGACCATCCTTAGGATTATGGTGATAAAACTCCTGCTTAAAAGATGCAAAACCTTAGTAAGGGATTTTTGTCATAACTGACATGTTTTACAGCCAGAAAAATAAACATGCTGGTTTAGCCTCAGTTTATATTCAGTAGATGTGAGGAAGCCCACTGTTAGGTAAATATTGAGAGAACACCTACATACTGATGACTGGAGGGTGTGGGGGCTATGAATTAATTTATTTGATCTGATTTATGTATTATTTTCCTAAAACACCCACTACTAGTCTCTGTTAGGGCATGGGTAGATGAGCATTTATCATGATCTGAGATTGTTGTTCAGTGCTGTGATGCTTACAAGAAGTGAGGGATCCCTTAATCTTCTATCTTGATTTTTATACTGCAGTAAAATCAGTGGTTGGTCTTTGTTCCGTGCTTGTGTGTCACTCAAGGGGAGCTTGCTCACAGTGCTCCTAGGGGAGGATAATGGTACTGATAAAAAAATGCTTAATTAAGTTTTTACCTATTATCATTATTGATTTAAGGCTTTTACATTGTTTTTTAGAATATCTTTATTTATTTCAAGTTAAAATGCCGTGGTGCATATGGGAGTGTAACACTAGGAACTGCCCTGTGTGAGGAGGTACCTGGCTGACCTTTGCTGTGCTGGAGTTACAGTGAGATTTACTTTCAGCAGATGAGACCTGACTCGAGTCAAACAGCTCCAAACACACCATTTCATCCTGCAGCTCTTCCTCTTGTTTTCCTGCTGTAGTTATGCCACCACTGTAGGGATTTGCCTGGAATACAAACTGGGGCAGGGGGGAAAGGAGGGATCTCTGGCCAAGAAGCTCAGGGGGCAGGTGGGGTGGTGATGGAGGCTGCTGAGTGGGTGAGGATGTGCTAGTGCTTGCATGTGTCCTCAGATGACTTGGGGGGTTATTTATTCTCCTCTCCCGCTGCATGTATAATTTCCACTGCCATAAACACATGTTCAGTGTGAGTGCAAAGGAGGAAAGGGGAAGAGGCTTTTTAGTGTTGAACTTTGTAGTTAAGTTTTGCACATAGGCAGGCACCCTGGATACCCCATAGTTACAGATGTCCCAGTTGAACCACGGATGTGGAAACTCCCTTCACTGAGCAATCACTTGTATGCTTTTATAGCAGTATTTGGACATTTGAGCCAGTCATAATGGTTGTTGCTTTACCAGAGATTAGAGGCTTTTAAATGTCAGGGTCTCTTTAATGGTCTAGAATGGCTTTGTTTTGTAAAACACTCTCTGTGTCCAGAAGGAAAATATGTATCCTGTAGGAAACTGGCCAGAATGCAAAACACGAGCTGGGAAAATGTCTCTGATGGCTTTATATCCCCTGACACCAAGGATGGGAAGCATGAGGGGCTGCTGCATTGGCTACCCTGTCACAGAGTCACAAAATGCTTTGAGTTGGAAGAGACCTTAAAGATCACCTCATTCCAACCCTCCTGCCATGGGCAGGGACACCTTCCACTATCCCAGGTTGCTGCAAACCCCATCCAGAGTGCCCTGGATCACTGCCAAGGATGGAGCAGCCACAGCTTCTCTGGGCACCCTGTGCCAGGCCCTCACCACCCTTACAGGGAAGAATTTCTTGCTAATAGCTCATCTAAATCTATTATATTTCAGTTTGTATCTATTCCCCCTTGTCCTAGCAGTACATACCCTTGCAAAGAGTCCCTCTTCAGATTCCTGGTAGGTTCCCTTCAGGTACTGAAAGGCTGCATTAAGGTCACTCCAGAGCTGCCTCTTCTCCAGGCTGAGCAATCCCAGTTCTTTCAGCCTTTCAATTAGCAGGCTTCAGTGCTTCATTGATGGATGATTTCTGCTTACAGCCTCTCACCCAGTGGTACTGGGACCTGCTGAACAGATGTTGTGGGTGTGAGTTGAGGAACTGCTGTCCTGGTGCTTGGAAGGAGGGAGGTTTTGGTAGCCATATGTTTCACCATTTCAAAATCACTTGCAGCTTGTTGGAGGGCTGAACTTGGCAACTCCATGGTGTGGTGTGTGGCATGCATGAGCACCCAAGCCCTAAGAGAGAGGGATTTATTCTTTGGGATGTGGTTGTATATGTAAATCATGTGGTGGATGGTCTCCTGCAGCTACACCTGGACTCAAGGTATGGCTGAGGTTGTGCTAAGCTCTCCCTCTCCATTTCACTTGAGCCAGCCCCAGGAAATGGGAAAGAAGAGTGCTCAAAAGAGTTGAGTTGAAGGTTTGGAAAGTTATCCAAACCTTCCTGAAGCCTGCTTAGTAACACCCAGATTTGTTATATTGTAAATTGAGGTGAACAAAAGTATGGGTGAGGATCACCAGAAAGATGTGCAGTATCAGCAGAACATTAGCAGGGTCTGACAGCCAAGTAGTGGGAGAAAGTGTGAAAATTGAGGAGCATTTTAAATATGAGTTAGCTTTGAGTAAAGAAAAAAAAACCCAGCTTGTGGCATGTGCATTTAATGACAAGCAGGTCTGCAAGATGGAACTGTTGTGCTGTGGGATTTTGGTGTCTGGAGAACGGGGGATGGAAGCCAAGTACAGCTCTAGGGAGGAGGCTTCAGGCTGGCCCTGGTTGTGATCCACCAGTGCTGGCAGCATGGAGACTCCCTCTGTAGCCCAGGAAAAAGCAAGTGCCTGTAATTTTTTGGGCTTTGTGAACTGTTTCAAAATTGCAGTCTGTCTGAAGCTGGGCAAACCACCATGGTGATGCACAGCAGTGTCCCATGGGTGGCTTTGCAGGCTGTCATCGACCGTCCCCTATTCCTGGTGCCAAGGATTGATTCCCTCTTTCCGTGTGTGGTCTGTACTGTATGGGAGAGCACCAGGGACGTGATTACCCCATGCTGGTTCTTGATGGGAACCATAAAAAAAACCAGAAATTGTGGGAGCTAAATTGGGAACATACTCTTTTAAACCCTGCTAAATGGGAGCTTAAAGCTGTTGGGCTTCTAATGGAGCAGCTGATATGGAGCAGGTTGGTAACTGGATTGCTTCTTTAGGTGATTTAGATGCTCACCACCCACTCAAGCCCTGTGCTTCCCTTTCCATGCCTCAGAAGTTCTCCTCTGCATGCTGAACACCTATACAGGACACTTTGCCAGTTGAGGTGTTTGGCCCTGATCCAGGAAAAACATTTATGTGTTTGCCTAAACCTAGATCAAAGTGATGATCTCTTGAATTTGAAGTTGGGCACATTCTGTAATGCTACAAGGAATTTTTTTTTTTTTTTATTCTCACATGAAGTTGCAGGAGGCTCAGCAAAGCAATTGTCTCTTCATCTTCCTTTTAGAGGACCTTTTGGTTGCCCTCTTGAGGTTCTTCTTGGGCTTGTTTTCTATGGTAGATAACAAGGCAGTTGAACTTGTGCAATGATGGGTGAATGTTTGAAAAGAATATTAAACCTCCACAAATCAGATTACACTTCTGGAGATCAAAATGACATCTTGTGCGTGGGAAAGAGGTGAATTATCTCCCAGCTGCAGAGTTCCTCCATCTTGCTGTCATGTGTTTCTGGTTGCCCACTGACAGAGGCAGGATGCTGAGCTAGATGGACCAATGTTCTGATTCAGTCTGATAATTCCTGTGGTCCCCTGAGTCCTGTTGACCTCAGTGGGAATTAAACACATGTTTAAGCACTTCCCTGCAAAGGCAGGCTCTTCTGAGCCAGTCTCTGCCCAACTGCTTGGAGCTCTGCACTGAAGAAAGCAGGTTTCTGTTAAATGCTTGGATCAGACTTACCACATCCTTTTTCTTGGTGTGTTGAAATGGGAAAATCTTAATTTATAGCATGTGCTTCCATGTGAAAAATAAATGCAAGCTGTCCTAAAGTCAAACCATGCTCCATGTCACTGTGATGCCATTGGGTAGGAGGTTTCCATCAGTGCCTGTGGAAGGGACATGTGCAGAAATGGCTGGGAGAACTCAGCAGAAAACTCTTGGGCTTTATGGCTGGCTTTGCTTCTAAACCTGTAGCAAGAGTACCAGGAGGAATACATCCTGTGGCTCACAGCCCCTTGAAGTGGCTGGGCTCAGTACTGACAGGATGGTTTCCCTTATCTCAACTCCTACAAAAAGGACCAAGAAATATGCCTGTGATGTGGGATTCCTGCATTTCAGGCCTTGATCAGGTTGACAGCTTTTCCTCTATTTCCACCCTCCCCCTGCTCCCAGTGGTTAATCAGCAAAGCCAGTTGAAAGCAGGGAATTGCTCTGCCCCCTTTTTTTGTGGCAAGATAAGTGGGAGGGTGACAGCTGTGTTTGGGTCCTGTTGCCAATCCACTGCTCTAGGAGTTTACAGACCTGCCCCTTCCTGTGGAATTATATCCGTGCAAAGGGTTTGGTAGGAGCTGGCTTTGGTCTTGCATCCAGTCCACTCTCAAAAGTCCTGAACACTGTTGCACAGTCACCTCTGGCAGACTCTGGTTTCAGGGTCGTCACTTTGCAAATTAATTAACTTGAAAACTGCAAATTTAATTTCTTTCTTCTGAGCAAGTGTGCCCCAGATGAGGCTTTGATCTGGGAAGCTCAGCTGAGTGCTGTGTGAGGATCCCAGAGACCAGCTGGCTGGGACATGCAGTTTGGACAACTGCTGCCTAAATGAGAATGGCTCTCTTCATCTAGAGTTCAGTTCATGCCCTTTGAGAGACACTTGTTTTGTGTCAATTGAGTTTTGCTAGGAAATTGTTATATAGCTGAACTAAACTCAGTAAAAAGATTAGATTATATTGATAGGTAATTAAATTGTGATACTAAATTGTGCCAGAGGAGTTTGGACTGGGCATGAGGAAGCTTTTTTTAATGAGAGTTGATTCAGACCTAGAAAAAGGCTTCCTAGACAGGTGGTCAGTGCCCACAACCTGTCATATTTAAGAAGCACTTGAGCAATGCTCTTAAAATACATAAACTTTTGGTCCATTCTGATATGGTCAGACAGTTGGACTAGGTGATTATTGTAAGTCCCTTTCAACTGAAGTAGTCTACTCTGTTCTAAAATTAAATAAAGTTTTGGGACAATTCAGATTTGAATGCCAGCAGGTCCTAGATTGCTTCTTTCTAGAACCATCAAATATTACCTAACATTTGGAAAATGAGCCCTTTAAAGGAAGCTGAGTGTGGCACATATCAAACTAGCCATCATTGAAAAAGTAGCCTACATTTTTTTTAACCAACACAGGAAGTATTGGAAGTATGTAAAAATGCTGCAAATAGTGAAAAAGAAATGTAGCTAGAGAATACCAAAGGTGGATAAACTGTTCTCAAAGAAAGGCACTGCTTTCACTCAGCAAGTGTGGTGGTGGTCAGTTGATTATGTGTAGTCTTGTTTTCAGGGGTTATTGCCCGAAAAGCTGTGAGTTATTACTCATTAGCCTTGAGCTTCTAGTCTATTTACAGTTTTTGAATTAATAGCTTACTGGCATGTCTCAATATAGGAGGGGAGTGAGGATAAGATAGGAAAAGGCAGATATTTTTAGATGAAAAATACAATTTTGACATAAATGGGACATTGCAATTAAGTTCTGTACCTGTTCCAGATGCCATCCTTGTTCTAGACCACAGTCCCCTGACTTCTAAACCAGGGATGTAATTATGGCTTTTGAAAGCATTTTAACATAGAACCATAGAATGGGTTGTATTGGAAGGAACCTTAAATATTATCTAATGCCAACCCCTTGCCATGGGCAGGGACACTTTCCACTAAACCATGTTTATCCAAGCCACATCGAACCTGGCCTGGAACATTTCCAGGGATGGGGCAGCCACAGCACCTGTGGGCAATCTCTGCCAGAGCCTCACCTCCCTCACAGACATTAATTTCTTCAAAAGATCCAATCTAAACCCACTGTCTTTCTTTGTGAAGCCATTCCCCCTTGTCCTGTCACTCCATGGCCTTGTCAAATCCCTCTCCAGCTCTCTTGGAGCTCCCTTTAGGCACTGGAAGAAGCTCTAAGGTCTCTCCAAGCCATCTCTTCTCCAGGCTGAAGAGTCCCAGCTCTTCCAGCCTGTTTTCACAGCAGAGAGGCTCCAGCCCTGCCATCATCTCTGGGCTTCAGCAGGTCCATCCTCCTTAGGCTGAGGTCACAAACTGAATGCTGTAGCAAACCCAGAAGCAATAACTGTGTGTGATGACTTTAACGTTTTGTTGTCCCTTTTTCTCCTTCTCCCCCTTCACAGGGACGTTGCAGAGGGACCGGATCTTTAAGAACCTCACTCGGAAGCGGCAGCGGGCGATGCGAAGGCGGGTGCACCAGGTGAACGGGCACAAGTTCATGGCCACCTACCTGCGACAGCCCACCTACTGCTCTCACTGCAAGGAGTTCATCTGGTAAGAGCAGCTCGAACACCCTGGCACAGAGCTCCCTGGTCCTTCGTGTTCTGGGGACAGGGCACCCCCAATCCTGAATGTCACCAGGGCCTCCGATGTAATGCCCTTGTGTGGCAGGGTACACTTGTGCTGCAAAATGGAGTCTGCTGCAGAGAGGCCAGAGGTGTATCTTGGATGCTGGAAGCAAACTGGCTTGGTGTGTGGATGTGGCAGTGTCCCTCCCTTGTAACTACAGATATTATTTCAAGAGAAAATAAGTAATGAAGCAACCTGAAGAAAGAACCCCACTCACTGGAGTGGGATGTTGAGATTACACTGAGAAAAAAAAACAGTTGCTTGAATGTTTAGAGAAAATTCCTGAGAACAGAAAAGCCACCAGAGAGGTGTGAAGTGATGCACATGGAGGAGTAGGCAGAGTAAGGAGAAAAACGTAGATATGCCTCAAAGTACATGGAGTGGGAGAAATAATAACAGGGTGTGGGCTGCTGGGATCAGTGGAATATGTGTGATGTGTGTTGTAATGAAGTGAGGTATTTGAGAAATGAGAGTGAGGGGGAATATGGGGAATACAGGCATGTTGACAGCCTGCCTTGTGAGCCATGCCTGTGCTCTCACACCCCTGTGCTGTGTTGCACCACTACTGCTGGGCAGCTCTTCCATGGGATCTGATAATTTGGGATCCTCCTGCATTTTGGCTCTGCCCTCTGTAAACAATCTGCAAGACAACTGTCCTGCCATTGAATTGTGTCTGTGTTTTCTCTTGGCCAGGGGCGTGTTTGGGAAGCAGGGATACCAGTGCCAAGGTAAGGTGCTCTGCTCCTGTGTGCTGTGTGTGGGATGTGCTGCTTTGGGATGTGCTGGGACACCCTGCAGCTGTGAGCTGCTCTGGAGTCACCACTGCTCTTCCTACCCAGGCAGCCAGACCTGTGCTTTTGAGCCCTTGTCAGGTTTGCCACTGACATTCCTGCAAACACCTGCGTGTCCGGATGCTGTTCCATCCTGTGCAGGTCCACTCAGTTGCTACATGCAACACCCAGCTGGGCTTGAGGCACCCAGGGTCCCTTCAGGCCAGTGCTCAGCTGGTGTTGGGACACCAAGTACCCTGCTGGAATGGCCACCTTCCTTTCTCTTCCTATGAACTTCAACAAAATAAAATTTGGGAGTTTGCGACTTTGTGGGCTGGCACAGCCCTTCTGCCTGAATGCATGGCATGGTTGACTGGCTGTGGAGATGTATGTGGTGCTTGTTTGCATTTAATTATTGTTCTACCTTTCCTTTTATTTTGCCTTTCCCTTTTTCTCAGAACTGCCTGCTTCATGGTCACTCAGTATAGCCTAACACAGCCTGTTCCTGTTCAGTATAATAGGGCACTGGTGTCCTGGGAAAGGAGGCTGCATGTAAACAAAATAGATATTGCTGTGTGAAACTCTCTTCACTGGATAATTATTTCAACAGTATCTTTTGAATAGCTTGAGAAGCTGTCCTGCTTCTTTCTGTGTCCATCACCCATATTTGATATAGGCAGCTATTTTCTAGGCAGTGCAGAATTTTTGTTGCTGTAGGTTGAAGATACATCTTCAGATCTGTTGTAAATTCCAAGCCACCATTTTTTTTTCACCTCTGTACTGTGTGCTGATGATGTAGCTGAGCAGCTGAGCCTTAAGGAGCCCAGCTGGTGGATTGATGTGTTCTGAGTCTTCCAAGGGCTCTTTTTAATGTGTCTCTTTTATTTCCTAGTGTGCACCTGTGTTGTACACAAGCGCTGCCATCAACTCATTGTCACAGCTTGCACGTGCCAAAACAATACTAACAAGAACGATCTCAAGGTAAAGTCATGTTGGTTATTTTGGGTCATCATACTTTGTCTGGGTTGCTGGGGTTGTCTTATAAGAGAATTTGTTATTTTTATTAATGGGTTTAAAGGTGGAAAAGAGTGATAGGGACCTGCTTAAAAGCCATGCAATGTCATCCAGTTGGTCTGTTGATGCCATTAACTGTTTGGACTAGCACATGGTTTAAGAAGTCAGGATATTGTGAAGATATCAATGGAAGACATCAATAAGTGGCAAATCCAATGGTTTCCTTGGTAATTTTCTTGCATGATTAACCATGGTGCAATCAAAATCTGGTGTCAAGTTCTTAATGTGGATTTCTCTGGCCAACCACTGGTCTTTGTTTTGCCTCTCTTTTCTTTCTGATTGCCTGAAGGGCTCATTTAGTTGTTGCTCCAGACCTTTGGTCTGTGAAATACATTGTAATAAAGAACCCTTGCATAATTTATGTTTCTGAAGGTTTTCCTTCCTGCTGGTTTTGGCTGTGTTTGATGGGAGTAACATCCCCACCAGACACTGCCCTGTGCATTGCGTGTCTCATTTCTGGAGCTGGAAATGGTTCAATAGCTGTTTGAGGAAAAATCAAATAAAATCAAATCTGTTTATTCACGAGGCAGCTCTGTGTTTTGTGCCATGCAATTGCCTTTGTTATTTCTTACTTCCAAACTGCTGAGCTGAACTCCTTAAAATGACCCCTTGACAAGCCAGATGAAAATCAGTTAAGAAGCCTAAGAGTAGAGTGCAAGTTAAATAGTGAATGTCCTTGCCCCTCTGTCAGGGTTATGAAGGTTTTATGACACATTTAAACTACTTTAAAAGAAGCCAGAAATGAGGAGGCACCACTCGCCTTGAACTTCTTGTTCCAGTCACACCTCTGACTTTTCTTTAATAGAGTTGTGGGTTCCACCTCAGCTTTCCAGGATCTGCACGTTGAGAAACAAAATCAAAAGTGATGAATATGCTAAATGGGGGCTGGTTTCTTCAGCCATTGAAACATTTTTTTAAAGGTGCCTTTGAGATCTGAATGATTTACAATTGGAAAAGAACAGGTTTTAAAAAGGGGATGAGTGCAAGTGATAAAGGGAAATGTGTGCCTGAAAGGCTGTTAATTACAAGGAGGGCAAAAAGAGGAATGAGAATTTTAGGAGCTGTGAAAGCAGTTCTATATTAAAATTAATAAAATCAACATTTTGATCTAAAGTTACATATTTTTGCACATAGTAAACAAGTCAATAATTTTGAAACTGTGATTAAAAAATGCTCTAACTCACACTGCAGTGGGATTGGTTTGTTTTGAGGTATTCCAATTCTGACTTGTCTTTAAGAATTTAGACTTGGCTAGGGAACCCTAGCCAAGGGTTCTTGAGGAACCTGGAATCTGCTTTGCCAGGTAGTCTGGCCTGGCCAGCAAGGAAAGCAGGGCTGGCTCACAGCAGATGAGGCTGTTAATTCAGTATTCACTTGCCATAAACTTCAGTGAGGTGATGGGACATTATCTGACTTGAAATTATTTTCTTAGATTTGCACTTAAATGTCTGTATGTAAATGAACACCAGCTTATAAATATGTATTTGAATTTTAAACCTGTTCTTTCCTTTTGGTGCTGCAGGTGACTGAACAGAGGTTTGGGATCAACCTTCCTCATAAATTCGGCATCCACAACTACAAAGTCCCGACGTTCTGTGACCACTGCGGCTCCTTGCTCTGGGGCATCCTGCGACAGGGTCTACAGTGTAAAAGTGAGCAGCTTCTCACTGTTGCCTTTTCACAAAATACATTTATTTTTAGACTCCTGATGCACTGTGTGGACTTGATTTGTGCAACCTTCAGGAGAAAGCTGAGCAATTGATATTTATATTTGTAAGAGTTAAGAAAACAGTGGATCTCCTTTTGAATCTCTGGCTGCCAGAAAGACTCTACTTTGTACTCCCAGCACAGCTTTGTTTAACTTGCATTATTAAAAGTTTTCTGCTTCCTTCATTCGTATTTTCCCTTTACCTGTAGGTTTTTCCTCAGCTAATGAGATAAGGCAGTGAAAAGGCATCTGAAGGGAAAAAAAGGTCATTGCTTTAGGCTGGCTACCCTGCCTATTAATTGATGACTAAGCATGTTCTGGTGTTATGTTTTTGTTTCAGTATCCAGACTGTAAAATCCTCGCCTTCATCTCCCACAAGAGGGTGTGTGTGTGTGGTCATGAGTTAGAACAGGAATGATTTTTGTTTCCCACTGAACGCTTTCTTTAAAATTAGATATAGGAAAATGCAGGGGACATTTGTTGCAAATTCTGTGGCATTATAAATATTAATTGTACTTACAGACATAGCTGCAGTTATGCACCTCAAAAATATGTGCTTATGAAAAGCTTTAGGCAATAATGGCATCCTGCTTGGAGAGTTTGGGGTCTGTTCCTGGTTTTCAGGAGTTTATTCTCTTACTAGAGTCCTAATTTTGCTTCTACTTAGATTAGTGGCAAAGAAATCCCTCTAGTTTAAAGATGCAGGGTAGGTCCAGATGGGTGTATGTCCTGAAGCAGAATTAGTAAATTGTTTCTCAGCATTGAACCCCTCCAAGCTGTTTTAATTGTTCCTTTGTTTTTACTTTACCCCCTCAGTCTGTAAAATGAACGTCCACATCCGATGCCAAGCAAACGTTGCTCCAAATTGTGGAGTGAACTCAGCAGAGCTTGCCAAAGCCTTGGCCTGCATGGGTCTGCAGCCGGGAAGCATTTCCCCAAATTCAGTGAGTATTTCTTTTTTTCTTCTCTATTTAAAGCATTTACAACTGAGTCTTTCTGTGGGTGTAGGAGGGGGCAGAGGCTTCCAATAGGACAGGTAATGTTGGGTGGTGGACTGCAGGCATAGGTCTGTGGCTTGTGACAAAGGCCTTGCCTGGAAAATGGATGTTTGGCATCCAGGTTTTCATCAATAGGTGTTGCTTTGCAATATGCTTATGTTTCACAGTGCTGTGACTCTTCAACACTCATCTGCTTATCACAAATGAGAGCAGAATAAGACCCCCTAACTAATTAGTGATCAATATAATTCATGCCATGCTTTTTTTTTATTACTGCACTGTAAATGCCATCTGTGTGCATGTTTTGTGATAGAGCAAAAGAGCTCAAGAAGAAGCCTAGTTATCTTCCCAGCATTGTCACTTTTGCTGTGTCATTTTGGGGAAACCATTTCACTCTTCACTACATCACTGGCCAAAAATCTGTGGCCCCTGTCAACACAACAAAAAGAAAATGTTAAAGCCCAAACCATAATTTCCAGATGTGGTAAATCTTCTCATACAATTGGCCAGCTACATTGATCAACTACATCAGGCTGTATCAGCCTAGCAGGCTCATTAGGATGTGCTGCCCCTTTTGATTTCAGTCAGCTTGTAGCAAACTCTTATCCTTGTTCTTCCCCCTGTAGTAGTTTGGAGGACAGTTATCCTGAGAGTTACAAGGAAATCCCATACTCCCTTTTCCATTCTGCAAAAGTCACCACTTGTTCACACTTGTTGTTTGTATCATCTGCACATAAAAAGGAGATGAAAACAGAAAAAAAAAAATCTGTGCTTGGTGTTTAACGATGTCTTTTTGTTATTCATGACATAAAGGATCTAGGAAAGTTTTTAGAGTGTGCTGTAAGGACAACCTTGAATGGCTTTAAGGTGAATGAGGGTGAGTTTAGATTATATATTAGGAAGAAATTCTTAACTGTGAGCCTGGTCAGGCCCTGCCACAGGTTGCCCAGAGAAGTTGTGGATTCTCCATCCCTGAAATGTTCAAGATCAGGTTGGACTGGGTTTTGAACAACCTGGTCTGGTGGAAGGTGTCCCTGCAGGGATTTGGAACTAAATGATCTTGAAGGTCCCTTCCAACACAAACCTCTCTGTGTTTCTGTGACTGCTCTTGGTTCTTTGCCCATGGTGGCGAGTCTCCTGTGCAGAAGGAACTTTGCTGTACACCAAAATAGTCACAAGATGGAGCTCACGAAGTCCCTGTGACTTTGTTCAGACCAGTAAATTGAATAGAAGTGCTCGTTTGTATGCACATGCATACCTGGAGAGCTGTGAGCAGAGGGCACCAGAGGTTGGCTTAATCTTTCTGTACTTCAAAATTAAGAGCTCTAGAAAAGTGTGCTAATACTGGTACAACTCCTAAATATGCAGCACCTCACTGCTGGCTTGCTCCACATCTCCATGAATTTGGAGCACTGGAGCAAGCCAGCAGCCCAAATGTGGAAAAGAGACATGTTTTGAAGTTGGGGTCCCACTGAGCTGGGCTTTGAGTAAGAGTCTTAAAATCAAGTAGAATCATAAGAAATTCAGATGAGATCTGCTTGGGTTCTAAATCTCACCAGCCCTTTGCCTATTGCAGAAATTACACAGTCCTCCTTACTTTGCTGATAGCTAGAAGACTTGGATCTCCCCACTCATTCTCTTTATTTTTTTGTGGGGAGTAAGAATGGAGAGAGTCAACCTTGCCTCTTGACTCTTGGGGATGGTCCTGTGCAGGGCCTGGAGTTGGACTTGATCCTTGTGGGTCCCTTCCAAACTCAGCATGTTCTGTGATTTTCTGTGATGTGCTGGGCAGTGGGTTTACAACCTGAAATGCCCAGATCAGGAGCTGGTGTTGAGATGTCAGCACAGCCCTGAGCAGTGCTGAGTTTGGCTGGTCACGTGTGGCAGCTGTGTGATTCTACCAACACAACTTTCTGTCTCTGCAGCCATAAAGTGCCCCTGGAAAGGCCCCAATGCCCTGGTTGGTAGATTGCCTACCTGTGAGCACTTCTGAAGCAGAAGTACAATTCCTCTGCAGACTGACACTTCTTTGCTTTCTTCCACAGAAACTGGTTTGCAGATCTACATTGAAACATCAGGGAAAAGGCAGCCTGAAGGATGATGACACCATTAATGAAATTTCAGCAAGCAAACTTGGGATCAAAGACTTAACCTTCCTTCGTGTATTGGGAAAGGGGAGTTTTGGAAAGGTGAGAGTTATTCCTGGCTATTTTGTGATAAACCACATTCCTTATTTAAGAATACCCAAGGTAGGTGAAGTGATTTCATAACATGGTACACAGGCTGTCCAGTGGTACTCCAGAGCAAGTACTAAGTGGTACTTGCTTTGTGCAACAAAGTTGGTTGCAGAAAGCAGGGAGAAAAGGGAAGAGAAAGAAAGCTGACAGCAAAGTAAAGAATTGGATATCACAAAAAAGAAGTTAGCACCTGAAAGAACAGCTGCATGCCAGGGCCTGTACCAAGAGTTGCAAGTGTGTGTTAACACCGCTTTGGGCAGCATTTCTTGGAGCTTGTAAAGACTTTTCCTTTAAAGGCAATAAGGCAGTGGATTCAAGTATGGTGAGATGGTGGTTTTGTTTCTCTGCTTTGCCAGGAAGCCAATGTGAAAGAGTGTGTTTGAGTTTTATAACTGAGGAGAGAGGTGGAATGCAGGGCCCTGCTCAGGCAGTTTGTGCTGGCACAGTGGGTGACCTTCGACCAGCCAGCCCCGTGGCAGACAGGAGCAGCATGTGGGTATTTCTGTCCAGAGCAGCCTGCTGCAGGCAGTAGTGTGTGTCATTGATTGTACACTGATGCCCATGCTAACAGGCTGACTCACTTTGGTCCACAAGCCTGCTCATGAGATGACTGACATTTCCAGTCTGGGAAGGTGTGACAGACTCTGTGTTGCTCAGAGACAGAGGGCTCAGCCCTTGACATTCACCCTCACTTTTGCTTTAGGTGATGCTTGCCAAGATGAATGAGAGTGGGCAGCTGTATGCAGTGAAGGTGCTGAAGAAGGATGTCATTCTCCAGGATGATGATGTTGAATGCACCATGACTGAGAAGCGCATCCTCTCCTTAGCCAGGAACCACCCTTTCCTCACCAAGCTCTACTGGTGCTTCCAGACCCCTGTAAGTATAGCCAGGCAGTGGCCAGCCTTCCTCCTGACCTTGCTGGCATGAGGAACCTTGCTGTGTTTTTGGCCCCTGGCCTATTACCAATGTCCACCTCAGATCCAGGAGAAACCTCTCTGCTGGAGGATGAACAGAGCCCTGTGCTGTATTTCACCTCTAACATCTGCTGGGCATTTGGCAAACAAAATCCTGGCCTTTTCTAAGCTCCCTAACAAATTGGTAAGGCACAAAGCCTTCCTCTGTGTCTTCCCTAGAAACATCTCTGTGCCGTTGAACATTTCCAAGTGCAAATGTCTGCACACCTGCAGTGTCCTCTGGTTCCTCTGGGATTTTAGGCTCTGCTCTGTTGCTGCCTGAATTTTTAACAAGACTATATTTGCATTGAGTTTTCTGCAAACTTTAAGATTTTCACTTGGAACTGAGGGTAGCCTCTGGTCTCTGACAGCCTTTGTAGGCTGCTCAGAACTGAACCAAAGATCCTTTTGGGGTTACTGGAAAGGGTCTGCCTGACAGGGATGGTCACTGAGGCAGATCCATGTCTGGTTGGTATTTCTTTTTGTGGAGGGCAGGCAGATGGCAGCATTGCTGTCCCTTGTGCCCTGTGTACCGAAGTGGAGGACAGAACATGGGCTGAGTGCCTGTCTGGGAGCCTCATCTGGTGTGTGCTGGTGGCTGGGAGCCTCTTGCTGGTGTGGGTGGTGGAGGGAGGAGTGGCTGACATGGGAGGCAGTGGCCGCAGCCATGTATGGCAAGGTGAATTTGGGAATCCCTCAGCTAAGCTGTTATTAGGACCAAAGCATTTTGTGCATTGTAGCTCTTCAAAACTGCCTGGGCTCCTTTCCAGTTGCATTTCATTCTTTGCTAAAGGGCAGTAGAGCTTTTTTTCCTCTTCCAAAACGTAGGAGAAACTTGCCCTTTTAATTGCAGCTTTGCTCCGCCCACATAAACCCAAAATACCTTTAAAAAACCAAAAAAAGAGCAGACAAATGTATTCAGCCACCCACCCATTTCTCTTTTCACTGGGGTGATGCAACAGCCAGCTATGGAGGTGAAGAACTGTGCTCATTTAGGGTGGAGCCTTTGGGTAGACTCATCTAATAGAAATGAGTGGTTTGTGTTGGGTTTTATTTAATGCACAGCTCACATGATTCACAGAGCAGCTGTGCTGTATAGCAGAAATGAAACTTAAAGCTCACTGTTGTCACTAGTAACCAAAGAAACTTTCATTTTGTGATAGTTCAACTTGTAATGGCTTTCCTGAAATATCAGGAATGTCCAGTATTGCTGTGTTCTATTTGAGGTCAAATGTGGACTTCGCCTCTCATTGCTATGGCCTTTGGTATTACTTTGCTTACTAAATTTGTAGTGTGGATGTGAAAACAGCCAGTGTGCTTCTGGGCTGTGCAGAGTGCTTCTTATGAACTCAGGGAAGGTTCAAGGTCACTGTGTGAGCACTGTTTGTCACATTCAGAAAAACTGAGTGCAGTCTGCTGTGGGTGCAGGCAAGGTGTTCTGGGATGGTGAAGTAATTGCAGTCATTTACAAAGAGGAAGAAAAGGGGAGAACTCAGCCTGTTTAGACTAGCAAATTCAAAGCAAAAAGAGGATCCGATTGATGTCTGCAGATGTCAAGCACTGAGGAGGGAAACAAAGCTGTCAAGATGCTGGTTAAGATTAAATGAGTCTAGACTGGCCATGGGTACAGTTAGACTGGAAGTTAAAAGGAGGTTGCTAAACAGTAGAGCAGCCTGGAACAGGAGTTTCTAGACCAGCTTATCATCAGACAAGCAGAGGGAAGAACCCCTCAGCCCTTGGTGCCCCAACACAGAGCTGGTCAGTCCTTGAAATGGTGCCAAGTGAGTGGTGCTTGTATATCAGCATCCTGCTACTTCCAGTCTTTCCTAGGTTCCTCTTTCACTTGAGTCCCACTTCCACTCTGACGATGAATAACACAAAAAAGGGAAGCATTTTTTACCAAAAAAATGCAGATTTCAAATTAAGGTGGTTCATGACGTTTTTTGTCTGTGGTCTGCACTCAGTGACACCCACTTCAGTTCAGAATAACTAGGTTTAAATTGCTTATACAAGCACAATTAAACCCCTTTGCTATAGCAGAGAAATTATTGCAACACCAGGATATTCACTGGTCCCAGTCCTTCCAGGAAGGCTGAGCCAGGCTGATACAAACTTGGGGTTTCTGTTTCTTGTTTGTATGGCATGGGGATATCCCCTCCATTAACAAGACCTTGGCAGAAAACGATATCTATATATATAAACCATTATAGATATAAAAAGAGTAACCACTTATTCAAAATGTCATCCTGCAGCCATATTTAAAAATTTATGGAGTTTGGGCATGGTACCACAAATACCCAGTTTGCAATTAGATGGAAACCACATGACATGTATCACAGTTACAGCCCAGACTCTTAAAATGTGGTATTAATGGTTCATGTTATAAAGAACAAAATACAGCTCCAGTCTGCCATGCAGATCCTGAGTACATAATGACCTACATGGTCTGCCTTTGGGAATATTTCAAGAACTAGCCATTTTGAGGCCTCTTACCATTTGTCAAGGCCAAGTCAAAGCCTGATCCTATAAGATCAGGACAAGGTGGAAATGACTGGCCCAGCTGGAAGGCAGACAGGGCTAATGGTAGGTGCCAGATTCAGTTGGAGCCAGCAGTGCAGCCCCATGGAATGTGAGCTAAATTATGGACCAGGCTGCTTCAGGAACTTGGACGAGTCATTATCCATTCTGCCAGGCACCATCCATGCCTGGCACTGGTGAGGCTGTACCTGACACAGGGGTGTCCAGTTACAGCCTCCCCATCCCAGTTCAAGAGGAAATCATGGAAACTCAAAAGGAAGGCTCTTGGAAGTGCCTGAGATGTTGCTGCAGTTTGAGGACAGAGCACTCATAGGATCTGAGAATTTGGCTGGATCCAGAGCCACTTGAATTCTGTTTCTTCTACAATATCCCAGTCAAACCAGCAAACTCTTCCCCTGGCTTAAGCAGCCTGAGGGTGACTTTAACAACCTGGGACATGTCTGTGCTGCACAGTGTGATGTCCTGTGGTGCCAGGAATGCAGCATTATTCCAGGGATGCCCCATCCCTGGAAGTGTCCAAGGCCATGCTGAATGAAGCTCTGAGTAGCCTGATCTAGTGAAAGGTGTCCCTGTACAGGAGAGGAAGGTTGTAATTAGATAATCTTTAACATCCCTTCCAACCCAAACCATTCTGTGATTTAGCTGAGCAGGCACAAGTACCTGAAAGAGCAGTGCATTACCTGAGTTCATCTATACTGCTGCTTCTTCTTCTTGCCTATTTTAGACCTGGCTGAGGTTTTTCCGAGCTGATATTAGCCACTGATGGTTTTCAGAAAGGTTTTCTGTTCTCTTGTGCTGCCTCTGTGCTCAGTGTGAGCCTGCCTTAGTCTCAGCTGCTGCTTAATTGATGCCTTCCAGCAAGGGCAGCTTTATTTTCCCAGGGTGGGCTGAGGCTGCTCTGACCTCCAGGCAGCCTCCTTGCTCCATCAGGGTTGAATCCTGCAGCCACTAGGTGGTAGGAGCTGCAAGGGCTGTCTCTGCCTGCTGTGGGTCACAGTTTTCAGAGCATAAAGATGAAATATCAGCAGCTCAGTGGGCTGGCAGAGGCTGGATGTAGCCATCTGTGTGCCCAGCACTGGACTGGGCAGTTTTGGACTTGCACCTCTGGATTCCTTTGCTATGAAAGGCAAGGAAATAGTCCAGATGCTCCATTTCAGGGGGGCAGTTTTAATCCTGCTTCGGCTGCATCTGTGGGAGGTCTTCCTTCCTCACCACCTCTCTGTTTTGTTTTTTTTTAACTTGAATTTTTTTTAAATTTAAGGCCTTGCCTTGGGAGCTTTCCACCTTGCCTAAGCCATTTACCTCTGCTTTTTCTAGGGCCTTAGAATAATTCTTTAGTGCCAGAGAGGATTATGCTTCTGCTCCAGTAATCTGCGAGTTATTGACAGCTGCTGGGACCTGTGGATAATAGTGGATCCTGCATTAGGGGTGACAAGCACCAAAAAGTGTTTGTTTCCTTTTACCTGACAGTGGTGTCATCCAACACCTCAACAAAACTGTCCTAGGAGGGGTGATAGAGGCTAAATGTATAAATAGCTAAGTCAGTAATATAATCCTGAGGAATGTGAATCCTGGAATGTTTTAATTAAAATCGGTTTGCAGTAAGTAGGTGCTGTCTTCTTTGGGGTTTAGGAGCTATCCTTCCTGCACAGGTGGTTTGCTTTTAAATCCTTTTGTCTCCGCTCATATGCATGAGAATGAAGAGTGGTGGGGGAGATCAGCTTCCCATGCCAATACAGTTGAATAGCTTCTGGGTTTTACTTTTATTGCCCTTATCCCTTTTCTCCTGACCAAAGGGTTCTTCCAGGGGACTGTCCCCCAGGCGATGCTGTTCCCAGCACTGTCCGGGTCAGCCAGCCTGATCGTTGTATGGATTTGCTTTTCCCTCTGGCTCTGCTGTCAGTTGCTGAGGCTCAGAGCCTGCCCCTGTTGTTCCAAAAATAGTGAGACACGAGAACTTGGCAGCGGGATGTGATTTTCTATAACGAGCGTCCTTCCAGATAATGACGAGCAGGGTGCTATTTAAGCCAGGCAGGACTGGCCTGGGACTCCAGGACAGCATAATCATGGAACTGGTCCCGTTTTACGAGGGCAGCCTGCTCTTTGGCACGCAGCTTTTTGTCCCCATTTCTGGCTGAGGGCTCATGTCGTGCTCTCAGCATGGAAGGGGAAAGCTTCTCTCCATCTCCACTGGCTCTTGGGGCACTCAGGCAGTTCTGCCAGGGTCAGCGTGGTCATCTTGTGATGGAACCCTGTTCTTTAGAGAAATGAGCCTGTGTTTCACCTCCTAGAATTGCTGCAGCTGACCTGGAGCCTTCAAAAGGAGCATCATTAAGTGAGGGCCCACGAGCCAAGGTGGTGGGACTGAGAGGTGGCAGCTCACCCACCCCTTGCCCCCAGGTGCCAAAAGAGAGGTCCAAGTGCCCTTGTATGTCCAGGGGAGTCCTCAGTTGTGATCTCCTCAGGGGATCTCCAGTGTCAGCCTGGTTGTCCACCAGCCACTCCAGTGTCACCAAATGGGCAGAGCACACGGCAAAGCCTGGTGTACTGGAGATGAGGGAGGCTGGAGAGGCAGTGACAGCCTTCCCAGGGCTCTGGGAGATAAACAAGTGCCCAGACACAGACTTTGGAGTGTGCTGGTGGGCCTTCAGGAAGCTGTGAGGCCTCTTTGATGTTCTCTTTGAAAGGCACTGGGAGGGAGCCCTTTGGGAGCAGAGAGGATGGCTGTGATCCACTCCCAGGCTCTGAACCCTCAGCAGTCCCTCTGTGGCACATTGAGGAGACACACCTCCTTGCATGCATTTGTGTGACAGCTAAATGCATGTCTTGGGTACTTTTCTTCAGGCATTGGCACTTTTTCTCTTATTCTTGAGAGTTGATACCTGTGTTAGCCCCAAGCCACTCTGTTGGAAGGCTCTGCAAGTCAGGCTGGAAGGAGCTTGAGCTGTTCTTTAGCTGGGGTGGCAGGTTGGCTTCTGGGGGGCTCTTGGACTGGGAGGTACAGGGGAATTTCCTCTCTTCCCCTTCACTGACCAGTGTACATCTTGCAGGTGTGTGCACCGTGTGCCCTCGTGTTGGCTTTGTACCCACAGCAGGGACAGCCAGTTTCTGCTTTCCTCTGGCTCGTGTCTAGCACAGAATAAAGACAGGCTGGTCAAAAGTGCATCTTCCTGTGGTTTGACAGTGTCCACATCCAGCAAAAACCCCTGATGTGTTTGCTGGTTCCAGTTGTCAGTAAACCTGACGTGTGAGGCGTCCCCGTCCTGCTTGGAAAATCTTTGCTTTTTCTGACATCTGCAGTGACATCTTGCAGTGGGCACTTCATTGCAGGAACATTTGAGGCCAGGGTTTTTTTTTTGCAGGCAGGAGGTGAAACAAGATCAGACTGACATTTCTGACTCTAATCTGTGAACTTTGCTGGGTGTCCATGCTTGGGCTGCACACTGAGGCGATGCGAGCTGAGGTGAAAACCTGAGCTGGAGGGTTGGAAGGGGCAGCTGCATCGTCCTGTCGCAGCTCCCC
Source organism: Lonchura striata (assembly GCF_050655825.1). Lineage (NCBI taxonomy): Eukaryota > Metazoa > Chordata > Aves > Passeriformes > Estrildidae > Lonchura > Lonchura striata. The sequence continues at coordinate 68,148,070 of NC_140707.1, read as the reverse complement.
AGTGTAACTTTCTGACCCCAGATGGTTGAGGGACTTTGGATATTTGCATTTTCATGAAGCTGATATAAATGCCTGTCTCCATCTGCAGTGGCTTAGGGGCAAGACTGTAGCTTGGACAAATCATCAAGCTCACTACAAGGGTAGCCAAGTGTGTTGCCTATGGTTAGCCACATTATGTGAAACTAATATTTTTTGTCTTTAAAATCAAGGAAGTTGCAGCATAAAAAGAGATCAAAATGGAAGCAGCTCTCAAGCAGCCCTGAGCAAGCAGATGTCAGTCAGTACTGAGGAGGAAGGGGAAGAAAAAAACAAAGGCAATCTAAGCTCAGAGAAGAGGTAACTAACTGAGGTGTAAGCCAGTGATGCTTTAGGTTTCAGTCTCTTTGAATCCATATTGCTTTCCAGGTGATGTTTAAGGTGAGAAAATGATTCAGAAATCCTCACAGCAAGCTGTTTCCAAGTGGCTTTTGGATGTTTTGGCACTTAATTTTTGTGAAGACCTTTAGCTGAGTCTGTAAAGGTTTATAGCCTTCCCTAGCCTTGCCTGAGCCAACAAACATTGCAGAGCTCAGTATTTTCTAAAATGGGAAGAGCTGTTGCAGGTTGGTCACTCTGAACTGAAAAGACAAATTTCAGTAGCCTTTTTAAACTGAGGGCTGTAAAAAAAGCATGGTGTTTACAGGGCTATTCTCTTCTGAGATACCAAGATGCCAGCAGCCAGCTGAGGGGTGCAGATGACCTATAAATCTTTGATTAACAGGTAATGTCTATAGTGACACACACTCTAGTTCCTTATTTGTCAATTTATTCCCCTCTGAGTTCAGTCAGCCCTTTGAATTTTTGTAATCTTTCAGGTGGGAAGGAGTATTTACCTAGTTTTCTTTACCATTTTAAAAGGTCTGGGAGGGAAGATTTTGTGTTGCTTCTTCTTTCAATTTGTTTTGTATCCTTTTAATATTTCATTTTAGTTATGCTCAAATGTCTTTTTTTTTTTTTTTAATTGGGATTTAAAAAACAGACCTTTTTTTGTACATAATTGATTGGCTTATCTGAGTTTTGGGTTTTTTCCTAATTTGGGTCTGGTCTTGTTTCAAGTAGAACAGATACAGGTGAACAGGATAACCATCCTTTTGCACATGTGGTGTGTGAAAGTTTCTAGTGAAAAGATAAGCTACTAGTGCTGTGAATTAGGCTGTCTTGCAGGGAGGGGATGAGGAGGAAGGATGTGTGTATGCTTCACTTGAATACCCCAGAAGATGCATTGTTCCAGACAAATGACTGAATTTGCCTATTACGAAAACTCTTCAGCATATGAGCTTGAAATATCAGCCAAATGGTTAAGAAAGTAGCAGCAGGAATTTGGAGGATGCAGATAGATTTGGGCTTGTTTGTTTTTTTTTGGTTTTTTTTTTTCTTCTGGGGCAAGTGGGAATCCACAGCTCCCCTCAGCCCATCCTGGTTTGTGGTTGTCATTGTTAGCTACTCTGGAATGAGCTCAGTGTTGATGCTGCACTGTGCACCCGAGTGCCAGGGCTACCTTCACCCCAAGGGACCCTGCAGAGTTTATTTATGCAAGTGGCAAGAGCCACTTCATGATTCTCTGGGCCATGTGTATGTGCCTCGCTGCAGTGGCCTCACAGGCAGCCTCGTGGTGCCCACTGTCAGCAAGGTCAGAGAGCAGAGATGGTGAGGTGATAACCAGTGATAACTGCCTCCTTTAGGTTGGTGACTCTTTAATAAAGGACCTGAAAACGAGCCTGGTGTGAGGAAGTGACCCGAGATTCTCAGAAATGTGTTCACCAGCTGTCCAGCCTGGAGGAGATACCACATGTACCTCATGCCCATTCTGAGCTGGCTTAATTTCCACTACACCTCCTTCTAGCTTAATAAACCACCCAAAACCAGGAGAAGGAAGAAACCTTCCCCTTCCTAGCCTTTGCATCACTCAGTGAGCCCTCATCTGGGTAGCCCCAGGGCTGTGTGTGCCATCTGTGGCAGAAGTGGTTCCTGGGGCTGGCAGGCACTTCTGCAGCCACTGGAGCAGGGAGGGAGAGCAGCTCAGCAGAGCAGATGGCTGTAAAACCTACTGCCTCTCTGCCTGGGAGTCCTGGGCCACGTGCATGGGGTTCCATCTGAGCCAGCATGGGGCAGAGGTGTTCCTTGATGTAGTTGCTGTGATTTGAAATGAAAGTACCAAATCTTCACCTGACATCAGTTGCTGCCTTGCTCTGTTGCAGTCAAGTGAGAGTGGCTTCGTCTGGAAGTTTGGGGCTGAGCTCATGAGGTCTGCTCTTGTGCTCACACACGTGTTTGTGCATGGGTTGTTGTGACTGCTTCATGGTGAGGCTGTTCACAGGATACCTGTGATCCTCCCTGGGTTTGAAGCCATGTGTAACCCCCCTGGATAGCCTGTTCTCCCTAACCCTTGAGCTGGGAGCAGCAGGGAGCTCGTGGGGTGCAGGGCTGCTGTGGTCCAAGGGCTGGGTGTAGAGGGGAGGCATTTCCAACAGGAATTCATAGAACTTGTGTATTTTGTGAAGGGCTGGGTATGGAATCATAGACTCATGGAATATGCTGAGTTGGAAGGGACCCATCAACAGCACTAGGTCCAGCTCCTGGCCCTGTACAGCAGAGTCCCCAAGAGTCCCACCCTGTGCCTGAGAGCACTGTCCAAACCCTTGTTGAGCTCTGCCAGGCTGGTGCTGTGACCAATGCCCTGGGGAGCCTGTTCCAGTGCCAGCCACCCTCTGGGGGAAGAATCTTTTCCTGATATCCAACCTAAACCTCCCCTGACACAACTTCAGGCCATTTCCTCAGGTTCTGTCACTGGGCACCACAGAGATCAGTGCCTCCCCCTCTGCCTCCCTCATGAGGATGTTGAAGAACACAGTGAGGGAGGGAAAGCACTTCCAACAGGAATTCATAGAATCTGTCAGTGTTGTGGAGGGATGGGTATGGAGGGGAGGCACTTCCCACAGGAATTCATAGGTTCTGTGGAGGCCTGGGTATGGAGGATGGTCATTTCCTCACACAGCAGCATCTAAGAGTGGGGCATGACTGTGTTAGTCATACAAAAATAAGTATTCAGTTAAAAGCCTGATTCTGATTCCTCCTCCAGATCCTGTGCTTTGCAGTGCCTTGACCCAGATACAGATGGCCACTTGTACTGCTGGGGAGTTGGACATGTGGCTTTCTGGAGCCCAGCACTGAGAAATCATGGTTTATTTGCTCGCTCTCAGCAAGACTTAGGGCAGATTTGCTTTGTGTGGAGGTTGTGGACCACGAAGGGAGAACATTGGGAACACTGAGCAAGCCTGCCAGCTCTTGTAATTATCTTGTAATAATTTGCTCGCAAGCTCCCTAAGCCGTGCTCCTCTTTTTGGAAACAATAACGCTTCTCTGGAAGCAGTGACACAGCTGTCTCTGTTTGGGGATGATTTGGAAAACCTCCTTTGTGCTCTGCAAAGCATAAATTACCAAAACAGGGAAAAATTACTGTTTTTTTGGGGAAGCCCTTTGGCTTCAGTGAACTCAGACTGAGCCCAAAGATGATTTTCTAAGGAATTGTGTGCATGAATTATTTTTAAAAAGATAAAATGCAAACTAAGTGGAATTCCTGAGCCAGGCTGGCTTTGATTTTTGTGTGGGAAAATTGGACCTTTATGATTGGTGATAGGCTCCCAGGAGGCCTTTGGTCTTGTGTGGGTTGTAAATGGACATCAGCTATGACTTTTAAGTAGAAGAAGATAGAAGCTGGCCATCACACTGTCCCTTCTGGGCACATGGAGAAAAAGGATGCTCTTTAAATAAAATCTGGATTTTTTTTCTTCCCCTGTGATGACAAAGAAGAAAGGTATGAGGATCCAAACCAGCTTGTAGAGCTGGTGAGAACAAAGGGCTAAAGTGATGCTTGAGATGGATTTTAGTGTTTGCAAGGGGCAATAACCAGTGTGTGGATTGTCCTTTTCAGTGGCTCTTGCAGTCAGGGACTTTCTTCAAGCCCCACAAAACCCCTTAAGACAATGAAGAAATATAATGGATATATGTAGCTGCTGTCAGCCACTGCTGTGCTTGCAACAGCCCCTGCCCTGCTCATAGGTGAACAAATAGGGATGGAAACGGAAATAAATTTTTATAAAAACCAAGAAAAATAAAAAAAGACAGCTCTCTTGTGTGAAAATTGACAGGGTTAATCTGTACATGTAGGTTGAAATAAACCTGCTTGATCCCATGGATTTTGTTTCCTCCAAGTGTTTTTTTTTAATTCACAGTAACAATTGCTCTGAGAGTTTATTCATCTTGATCCCAGTCCAGGAGTGGTGCAATGTGATTTCCTCCTTGCTGCGAAGCTTTTCATGTCACTGTTTCCTGTTGACTCAAATGCTCCTTTCTTACCACGTCAAACAGAGATCCCACATCAGGCAGATTTCTGGGCAAAGCACAATAGAAAAATAGACATGTGAGGAGTCCAGCATTGGGCTCTGTCAAAAAACATTCCAGCTTTCAACTCCTCCTAATTTCCACTGATGGTGCCCAAGAAAGGAGGAGACACATAACTGATTCTTAAGTCAAATTTGCCAGTGTTTGAACTATCTGCTGTTTTAAGATCTACTTTTCCTGGCCTCTTCTTAAGTTGTTTACTCAGACTTACTCTTCTGGCTGCAAATTGCCTTCTTTCTTTTCTTTTTTTTTTTTTTTTTTTTTTTCTATTCATTTCAATTCTTCCCTCCCTCTTCTCCCTTTCCCCCCCTGCCCTTCCCTTCCTCTCTCTTCTCACCTCTTCCCCCTCTTCCCTCCAGCTCCTTCCTTCTTTCCTTCTTTTCTTTTCCTTTTCCCCTCTTTTCTTCCCCTCCTCTTTTTTTTTTTTTTTTTTAATAGGATACCCTGTTTATTTTATTTCTTAATGATTCCTGTGAGAGTGGTTGGTCTTTGCAGTTTTGCAAGCTGATGGTCTTCCTTAAGAGTAAAAATGGAAGGTCTTGCCTGGCTTCTAGATGATTTTCCCCAAAGGATGATCATTAGTGCTGATTTTCCAAATGCTTGTTGCCAGGCATGCAGCTGACCACAAATGCTGCATTATAAACCAGTTGTAATACCAATACAGTAAACCAGTTGTAATACCCATCCTTCTCTTTTCTTCAGCAGCCCTATGGGATTTCTAAGTGTTAGGAAACTGGGAAGACACTAAGCTGGACCTCCTTAAAATAATTTGAAAAAAAAGTTAAAGATGCAGTAGGCCAAAGTTCTGTATCTATGCTTGACCAGTGAAATGAGTCCATGGGTGGGTGTGACCATATAACACGTGCAGTTGTACTTGCTCAGGTTTGCAGTTAGTCTGAAGCAAAAGCAGTTTTTAGAAAAAAGATGCTATTTCCATGGCAGCAGAATTTTAAAATCAGCTCTTCTGGTGCTTACCTGAATATTTGAAAAAGAAGTAGTGTCTTTCTGTAAGCATCATAGTAAAGACGAGTACAGCCAGAAGTCTGAGGGGGCTGTGAAGTTTTGCCTGTTCTGGAGAAGCTGGACATACATGTTTTAAGATAGGAAATGTTAATTTTGTTTCCCTGAAGGTCACCTTTAAGGAAAGAGTACAAAATCCATGTGTGTTCACCTAAGTGCATGCATGTTTATACAGGCATATGTACCACTTACATAAATACACACACGATCCCTCACCAGGCTGCTGGTAAATTAAATTGCTTCCTGTTGGGGTTCTGGCAAGAGGGATTTCTTTTTAAGTATGAGCTTGAGGAGATGCCTGGACAAGCTGGGCTAGATAAACATGTGTCATATGGAGAGATCAGCAAGGAAGGAGGTGGGAAAGAATAACAAGGAGATGTAAAAGCTGGCCTGACTGGAGAGGCAGAGGTGATACCTGTGCTGCAGCCAGAGGAACAGGCAGGCACAGCACAGCCAGACTGAGTTTAACCATCTGCAGTGAAGATGTGGCATTAGAAGGCTGGTGTGGGCTGAAGAGCCGAGGCAGGTGATGGGTTTGCACAGTTCATGCTGCTCTGGCTCAGACTGCTGCCTAGACAGACCAGCTCAGGTGTATTTCAGTGCCCTCTCATAAGGACAGAGTGAAACTATGAGGTGGTGTTGTCTATATGGACTGGAGATAGAATTCAACACGTGGCCTTGGTGCTGCAGTAGTGTTGTGGGAGTCCTGAGAGCAGTGGTGAGGCTGCACCTCAAATTCTGCATTCAGTTTGGGACCCTCAGTGCAAAAAGGACATTGAGGTGCTGGAGTGTATCCGGGGAAAGACAGTGGAGCTGGGGAAGGATCTGGAGCACAAGTCTGATGAGGAGCAGCTGAGGGAGCTGGAGGGGCTCAGCCTGGAGAAAAGGAGGCTCAGGAGGGACCTTCTGGCTCTCTGCAACTCCCTGACAGGAGGGTGGAGCCAGGTGGGGGTCAGGCTCTGCTCTCAAGGAACAAGGGACAGGACAAAAGGAAATGGTCTGAAGTTGCACCAGGGGAAATTTAGATTGGATATTAGAAACAATTTATTCACTGAAAGGGTGGTCAAGCTGCCTGGAACAGTCTGCCCAGGGCAGTGGTGGAGTTACCATCATTGAAGGTATTTAAAAGATGTGTAGATGTGTAGCAGTTGGGGACATGGTTTAGTGGTGGGCTTGGCAGAATTGGGTTAGTGGTTGATGGTCTCTAAAGGTCTTTTCCAACCCAGATGATTCTATGATTTTGTGATCTTTACCTTCTGAAATGAGCCCAGGAGGAGCTGTTGGGCAGAGCCCAGGTTGGCTGTGTGAAGAAGGCTGTCCTCATGTGTTACAAGCCATTTGCTTTCCTGCTTGTGTCCAATGAGAAATGAGAGAATTTCTGGTTTTTCTTCTGCCATGTGAATCTCAAGATGTTAATACCAGTAGTCATTTCAACCTGGCTGGCTGCCAGAAAGTGGAGCACGACAATGCTTATCCTCTTAAACTTAGAGAGGGTTTAAAAGTAGCTTGTAGATAATTAGCATCAGACTTGGGAAGAGGCTTGTGGGAAAGAAGGGCAAATATTACCATTAAAAGCCTGGCTGATCTCAGTTGAATTCTATGCCTGTTTTCCAATCTGCTTGTTCCTGATATTCAGAGAAAAACTGAAACAACAAATACTGAAAGTCCTGAAACAATTGCTGAGAGGAATTTTTGAAATGGACAGCAACAATTGCAGGGTTTATTTTTGTGCTAAATCTCTCTGTGTCCTTCCTCTCACAATCAAGTGAACACAGGCAAAACCCTTACTCACTGTGGAGCACACAGATTAAGCAAGTGCCTCCCTATCTGTAGGCTTTTGCAAAAGCCAGAACAAAGCCAAAAAAAAAAAAAAAAACCTCAGGGACTAACAGCTGTGGTTAATGAACTGAACTTTATCAAATAGGTTGCTTTTCTGCTCAGCAGAAACTTTTATTTATGCTTCATGCTTATCAGTTCCTCTATTCCCAGAGGTTTCTGCAGCTTAGTCAGAGGAAAGCTGGAACCTGAGGGCCCAAAAAGCTGCTGCCATGCAAGTGTATGGCAGGAAATCCTATCCTGGAAATCAGCCCACATTCTCCAGAAATAATGTTGGGATATCCTTGAGACAATGTTGTGCTGTTGTGGTGAAGCTGCAGTCTGGTTATGTACATTGTGTTATCTAGCAGCTTTCCCCCGAGATCTGAGGTGTTTACTAGGGAGTGAGTGATTTTTTGCAGATTTGTCTTGTGCCGCTTAGCTCAGAGAGTACTGAAGAAGGGATATTCCCTACTGGTTGAGGTTAAGGATAATTCAGAGAAACCCAATGGGAGCTGATTACTAATGAGCATATAATTACTAACATGCCCAATGCACACATGAGCAAGAATTCATTTCACCACTGGGGTCGAAACTTTTGGGAAGAGTGCAGGGCAAGGAGGTTCTAACAGATCTTCCTGGTATAGATTTGATTTTTCCTGAAAAAATCAGCCTTTCCCCTCATTCCCTCTCACACTTAATTAATCTGGTTTTGTTTGGGAGAAAATAGTTTTAGTAAAACTTTTCCAAGCCTGAGATTAATGCTGTTGATGTTTGTTGTGTTTGCCTGTGTTAGGATCGCCTGTTCTTCGTGATGGAGTTTGTCAACGGCGGGGACTTGATGTTCCACATCCAGAAGTCGCGGCGCTTCGACGAAGATCGGGCCCGGTTCTACGCTGCAGAAATTATTTCAGCCCTCATGTTTCTCCACAGCAGAGGCATCATTTACCGGTGAGCTCTGCATCTGTGGCTTCCCTTTGTCTGAACCCCATGGCTGAGAGTTGGAGTTTTCTGCTTGTATAAAGAAGTGTCACCTGCTGCCCATCAGGAACAAGTTGTCAGCTGGGGTCACGGTACCTCCATATTCCCTGTGCACAATGGTCAAGGTGCACCACTTCCCAGCAGGGAGTGAAATTTCTGGGCAAGCATCAAATGAAACCTTCCCAGATTTTCTGCAGGGTGAATGTAAGGATCTGCTGCTTTGGCCACAGTCTGCCATCTTATTTCAAGGCTAATACATGCTGGTCGCACCAAAGCCTCTGCTTCCCTACTGTGTTTAAACCCTATCTATTTCACATACCTATTCAGTGCCACTCATCTCAGCCAGTAAAAGTGTTTTCACTCCTGCCATGGTTCTACAGCACAAGTTTTCCCTTCCTGAGCATGTCTGGCATCTTTGTGTTTGCAGCAGGATTGGAGCATTGTTGCCTCCATGCGTCAGTCTCCACTCAAGGTCTCAAGGCTGTTCTCAGGAAGCTATTTCCAATACATAGCTCTCCTTTGTTATTTGTCATTTTTCTGTACTCAGGGGGGCAGTTTGGTTATATTTTTTCCTTTCTGTGCTGCTGAAGTGCTCCCGTGTCAGCTCAAGCATAAAGGTATAGAGCAGCCAGCATGGATCAGAGCCAGGCTGCCGTGCAGAGCCCTCCCTGGGCCAGCATCACCATTTGACCAGCATCCTCCCTCATGCCCCAGAGGCAGAGCAAGGCCTCTTCTGGGATGGAGTAGGAAGCTGAAGCAGGGGGGTGTCAGCACTGAGACAGTCTGGCTGTACAGAAAGGTTTCTTTCTGCCATACTTCACACAACACCTCTGAAATCCTTCTGCCCAGAGCGCTGGGGAGGAGGAACAGGCTGTTGTTTTCTTTGGAATGCTGTTACCTGGAATCCAGCAGCAGTGCACGTATTTTTTGAGTATGGTCTGCTGTAGCCCTGCTCAGTCCCACTTGTGGCATGCCAGCACTGCAAAGAATAATGTCAAGTCTCTCTTTTTTGCTGCTTGGTTACAATTGTACTGCTGGGATCCAGAGCTGGGTGCAGGATGGGACCAGTTCCAATCCCAGTCCAGCTCTGTTAATGCCATTTCTGTGGGTTAGGCCAAATGTCAGCTGATTTTGGACTTTACATAGTTTAACCCAGTCAGTAGGACATCCTCCCATGACAGATAAACTCGGGTTTGAACTCACAAAAAACAGAATAGCTGAGGGCTAAAGTGATCAAAGGGCTGGGGGCTGTGCAAGGGGCACTTTCCTGTCTGATGGGGAGATGATAGGATGAGCCAAGTAAAAGCAGCTTCTCTGTCTCTTTCTAGCTTGAGCTCCAGTTAGAAACAGATGGTCAGGTGAGGACAGAAAATATTAAAATATTTTTAAGTATGAACTCATGCGACATATATGGCACAGTTGAAACAGAGAAGGAGTGTCATTTTAATATTCTCCATGTCGCAAGAGTCTGAAGATGGCTAGTGTTATATACCCTATGTATCAAGCTCCTAAAGCACTGTGATTGTCTGTATAAAATAGCAAATCTCCTTACTCTACAGCTGGATTTCAGTCTAATTCTTCCCTTGTGAATAATGCCAGCCGCTGAGGAGACCCTGCCAGATAATTAAGCAAATGACATTATCCTTAAAATAGTGACATCCAGTAGTTATTGTCAGTCATTCAGCAGCAAAACTGGGTCTGTGCATAATGTAAAGCCTTGTGCTTATAGCTTGTCCTGTCTGTCCCAGCCTGCTGCCTGTCACAGGGCAGGAATTACTGATCCCTCTGGGTTTTGGCACTCTTCAAGTGCTGCTGTAATTCATGATTGAAACTGGAGGAATAATTGGAAAGCTTCTTGAACAACTGCACAGGCTTTGATCTTGTTGAGAAACTGGTTAAGCTGTGGAGTCAGGTAGCTTCAGCTACATGGGGCAGGTCTGCAGGGGGGTGGGTGACTTGGTTTCTTATAATTAGTTGGGGTTCTGGAAGATGTAAGAGGAGGGAGCTCCTGGCTGAGCTGAGGTTGCTTCTGTCATGTCACAAACACCAGGCTCTGGAAGGGAGTGTGCAGGATGGAAGGGGATATTCAGAATGGAATCACTGCACTTCCATAAGAGTTTGGATCAGATTTTATGATAAGAATGTGAGTGCTTGCTTAGGGAGCAGGGGGCAGAGACACCAGAAATAGCCTGACCAGAAAGGCTTTTACCACTAGCTCTTCAAGGTGTCTTCTTTCTGGGTTTCCAGGGTGAGTAAGGAAGAGAGTTGCTGGCCTAGAATACTCTGTGTAATTTGTTTTTCTTCTGGGCTTAACTTAATAATACTGTGTTTTCCTTTGCTCCCTTCAAGACTGAGCAGTTCAGGAAAGAATCTGCATTTATCAGTGCAATGAGTGTTCTGCTAAGTCAAGGTGCATTTGCCACAAATGCTGCTAAAAGTTGGGTTTTCTCTTCTTTGAAATGCTAGAGAAGTTTGAGAGACAGCACTGAAGGTTCATCAAGAAGTAGCTGAAACTTGTCATTGTGGTCTGGCAGGATGGTGCTGGTGACTGCTAAAATCAGGTGTTCATTGATTCCTTTTTCAGCCACACAGAAGCAATTTTAAATAGCTGTAGAGCAATATTTTTGCAATTGCTACTGTAATGAGGTTTTGAGGCAGATGATGCATTTTGGCTATATGTGATTTTTAATTTTAAAACTGGGCTTACAGCTGGATTAGTTCTCTCATGGGATAGTTTTCACGATTCAACTTAAATTCTCAGTGAGTTTGCTCCTCATTTTGAGGAAACACCTTTTTGTTCTCTTTAAAAAGAAAGCTTTCCGTTTCAAAAACCTTTACTTTTCTCTCTTCATTTGCAGTACTACAAAGGAGAGATGGTTTTCTGGCCTTATCAAGGAGAGGTCTCTGTCTTGCTGTGAGCTGAGGTTTAGCTGTCAACTTAGCAGCACCTATTTATAGTTGCTTCCTGTAAAAAAAGAAAATGAGCAAGTACAGTGGGGTTCCTTGGGCCATCATACAGGGGATTGCATCCAGACATGGAAACAATCTTTTCACATCACAGTGTATTGTGCACCCCTAACCACAGAGGAGTAGGGCAAGGACATATTTGGGATCAGCTCATGCCAGATGCTGCCAGGAAAGTGTTAGGTAAAATCATGCTTATTGTGAATAAAATCTTTGCTCACAGGGCAATATTTTTGCACTGCTGCTTTCTCCAAGATTATTTCTAAAGGATATTACTGTGCTGGGCTATGTTGCAGATAGGTGGGTTGGTTTGTCATTTTTTCTAATGGCTGGATGTGCTATTTTTCTCGAGGCAATTCTTGCCGACTTTCACTTTCCAGTTCAGCAGTTCCCAGGGTAGGGGAAGCATATTTTGGCTTCTGTGCATGCCAGAAACAAAACAAAGCAGCATATCTGAGCAGAATTGGGTTGCACAGTGGCTTACTCAGTACAAGGGAGCTGGTCCACTCACAGTCTGGTAAAAGGCAAAGCTGTAGTGGATGACTGTAAGGGTTTATTTTAAAAGCAGGATATTTCCTTCTGGGTAGCACTACTATAAAAATGTCTGGTCTGCCTTGCTGCCCTTGAATTCAGACCTTGGCATAGGCTTTGGAAGTGGGTGGATCCACATGTCAAGGTCACCTACTTGAGTATTGAGGGCAAATGCAAGTATTTTCTTACATTTGGTTGTTGTGGGGTTGGATTTATTTTAATTTTTTTTATTTTTTTTTTTGGAGGAGAGGACTTTGAGGTTTATAGTAAAATACAGTAAGACTTTTCCAAAGGCAACATAAAGCAGTCAGCCCAGCCTAGCGACACAGCCTTAATTTTTATGACAAACCTTCCTCTCTGTCTGCCAAGGATGCTTGGGCTGAGAAGGTCTCTTTTTCTCTGAAAAGAGACCCTCCACTACCTGCAGAGGTGATGCAGCATGCAGGATACAGTCAGCTGTGCAGCCTATACTTGAGTGATGGTTTTGGCAGCCTGAGGTGTAAAGTTGGACAGCTCCATGCCCCAGCTCAGGGCTTGGCACAGCACAGGGGCAGATCCATCCTTAAGGCTACAGGTGATGTAGCATGGAGGTAATGCAGCTGGCCAGGAGCCAGGGAGCTAAAGCACTGCTGAGAGGGACTGGTTATTGGCTGGCTGAAGAACCTTTTTTTTATCCTGAGGGCTCTGCTGGTCAGCTCATTTCACTGCCTTTGTGTCTCTGCTGGTGTTTCTAATGCAGCTGACCCCTCTGGAAAGGCTGGGGTGTGCTGGTGCCCTGTCACACCTCTGCATGTGGCATGGTGTGCAAAGAATCCCTGTGCTCTGGTGTGTTGGTCCTGTGACTCAATGGTCTTTAATAGGATAGGTGGTCCTTTTGGGAGGCAAAAGATAATTATGCAATATCCAGATGAGGACATGATCTGGCCTTGGGGCTGAACTCCAGCTCTTGGGGAAAATAAGATAATAAGATAAGCATATTATAACAGGCAGTGTTTTCTCCTCTGTGTGTTACCTGAGAGTATCTCCTTACTGCGTGGGGGACTTCTTATGACAGGGAAAAACTTTCTCCTCTGGGATCTGGAAAGATTGCTGGATATTGGCCAGGCCTCTGAATTCATCACCTTTCTTTGGTGGAGGAGACCCATCAGGTCTGCAGCTGTGTGTCTCATGACTGTTGGCTTTTATAGGGAAAAGGCTTTTTGCAACAGGTTAATTCCCTGCTAATTCAAACAATGAGCCTGTGACACTTGAAGGAAGCTTTACATAAGCCTTTTATGGAGACCAGTTTTGCTGGAAAGACTGCTGTTAACTGAAACAACACTAAGGTTTCTTTCAGCAAAATCAATTAAAAATTACATGCTGAAAACAGAAGCTGAATACCTTTCCTAATTACGTACAGCCACTGTTAACAGAGCAACTTTTATTAGTGTGATGTTTACTTTTTCTGTGTCTCAAGACAGTGTAGACATGGGATTCCTCATGTTCACTCTTTGCTTTGTCTTTTGGTTGTTGGTTTTTTGTTTGGTGGTTTGTTTCTGTTGGTTTTTGTTGGTTTTTTTTTTGTTTGTTTGTTTTTTTTTTTTTTTTTGCCACCAGTGATTTTGTTTATTCTCATCTCATGCCCTTTTTCACATCTGGAGCCAGCTCTTGTTTCCCCTGAAGTCAAGGGGCTTTCCCCAGGGAGGTAAATGAGCAGTTGAACTGGATCTGTGGCTGATAGCAGCAATGCTATGCAAGGCAAACTGGCTGGCTGGGGGGGCTATTCAGGGATTCCTGGTGGTTAGCTTAGGTGCTGTGCATAGCTTTGTTTTCCTGGTAAATAAAGATAAGCCTTTGGTTCAATTAGGTGTTTTTTAGCTTTTCTGAAAGAGAAAGACCTGATAACAGCCTTCTAATATCGAAGAGGGGTCTAGGAGAAGGCTGGAGGGAGACTTTTTGCAAGGGTATGCAGTGATAAGACACGGGAATGGCCTTAAGCTGAAGAAGGGTAGATTGAGGTTAGATAATAAAAACAAATTCTTTACTGTGAGGGTGCTGAGGTGTTGGCACAAGTTGCCTAGAGAAGCTGTGGATACCTCATCCCTGGAAATGTTCAAGGGCAGGTTGGACAGGGAAGGTGTTCCTTCCCATGGCACTGAGGGTTGGTTTGAGATGATATTTAAGATGTCTTCCAACCCAAACTGTTGTATTGCTCAGTGAAAGTTTTTGGTTGAATGTGCTGCAGTTGATGTCTCTCTAGGTAACTTGCTGATTTGAGGTATTTTATGCCTCTCCTCCCCGTGGATTTGGCTGTGTGGGCAGAGTTGTTTTCATCTGAGGAAAGGGTGGGAACAGCTCAACCAGTGCCAAAATGGGTGTGAGTCTCCATAAGCTCAGCTGTGGGATCTGCTCCCTGTCACTTCAAGAACTCTGGGAGATCTCCGAGGCTCAGTGCTGTGCGGGATTGGGGCCTTAAAGTGGATATAAATGAGCAGAGTAAAATGAAGGATGTGCTGTGTTCTGAGAGCAGCAGAAGGGATGAAATATAAGCTGATTATCTGGTGAATGAGTGAAGCAAATCAGCTAAAAGCTGCCAACTGGCACAGAATACCCCACCAGCAGTGCCATCCCTGCAACCACTGCTTAGTGTAGAAGAGGAATTTTCATGCTGGAGTCTCTGGAGATGCTTCATTCAGCTTTAGAAAACATAAAGGGATGTGTCTGAGGGTCAGGAGTGTAGTGTTGTCTGTGGCTATTTTATCTGACAGTCAACAGCTCGTGTAGACTGATTTGTGCTTCTAGACAGTGCATCTTCCACAGAGTTTTCCACTCTGATGTGGTTGTGCATGCTTGTGAGATGGGCTCTTTTACAGCCTCTGGCATGCAGTGCTTAAAGGGCTGTTTCCCTGCACTTGATCAAATGGAAAGTGCAGAGAGGAAAAAAAAAACCCAGCCTCTCACGTTTCTGTGTCATGTTTAATCAGTCAGAGTGCAGGACAGTTTAGTCCTGATTTACAGTTGTGCTTACGAAGAGCTGTCCTGTTTTGAGATCCACATATCAGATCTCTGTGCCCCACTGACTCCACTGTATATCGTCTGTGAACTTTGGTGGAACTTTCCACATGACTAAGGACTACTGAATAGCCCACAGAAGTTGTTGGCTCTGCTGGTGTCTACTTTTCCTTTATGGTTATTTAAAGGGACTGATTTAAAATCTGCAAACCCTGCACATAATGAGTTTGTATAAATCATTTAAAAACCCAGCTCAAAGGGGCCTCAAGAGTTTGTGTAGTTCATCCACCTGCCCCAAGGCTGGAGAACCTTTGCTGAATGCCAGTCTCATACTTTCACCTTTTTTTTTTTTTTTTGGTGTTACTGCTTCATTTGCATATTAAAATATGTGAACTCTTACAGGCACAGACTCATTTAGGGAATGCTTCCGGTGAGAACTTGGTGTTGTTTGAGAATTCTGGTGCTGGCACAAAAAAAATATAAATAAAAAATCCCCTCATCTGTGGAGGGCATAGGTGATTAGATGTGAGTTGTGTTCTGGCATTCCTCTGTGACTAATACATCCTCATGCAGGCATTTCACAATTAAAGAGCATGCAGATGCAATTAAGAAATAGCTGTGTGTAACAACTACAAGTTTGCAAAGAAAGGAGACTTGGAAACCAGAATTAGGCTCAATCTTTAAGTCCCAGAGCACCAGGGAATATTTAGATTAGGACTTTTGAAATGAAGAAACTTTTCTACAAAAATACTGGTTTTCTGTCTTTCCTGCAATCTTCATTCTGTTTTAAAGGCATAAAGGTCACCAGAAGGAGAAAACATAAAAACTTAAATATATTTTATGTTACTTAATTTTTTTTAACTGCCCCTAAATATAACTGTTGTTTTTAGAACTGCTCATATGACTTTTAACATGTACCCTGATACCAAGGGCATTCATGTATATGATTACACAAATTTTGAAAACATTTGCTCTCAGCTCTCAGAATTGCCCAGCATTAATCTAGTAATTTTATTGATCTTTGTACCCATCTCAAAATGAGGAAGCTTTCAGTGTCACTCTCTGAGAACATGAGCCCTGGGTTGGCATTAGGAGGCTGATATATATAGCTGGGGAAAAGGTCTCTCTGTCAACCTTAATAAATGTTTGGTACAACTTCTTGAAAGAAGGATTATGTTGACAAAACACTGTTGCATCTGCTCCTCTGACTTGCTGAAATGGAAGATTTCTTGCATCACAACATGTTGCAGTGGGTGAAGTTGCTGTATTTGTGAGGGACACAGTGAGAGACTCTGTGTTGAAATATTTGGCCTGCAGCAACAGCTGTAGCTAGCCAGGGAGAATTTGACTTACTCTTTTAGCTGCAGCAAGATTGGCACCTGATGTTTCCTTAGTCAATAATCCCAATGTTTAGATCTTGTTCTTTATGCCAGGGAGGAGATGGGTTACTCTGCTTTTATAGAAGCAGAGGAATTTTGTAAAGCCATCCAGCAACTTTTAATATCAGTGGTGCATCACTGTCACACCTTGATTTTATTTCACACCAGATTTTATTTCAGAGCTGCCTGTAATGATACAGATATAAACAACAAAATAATAACACAATGGAAAATTTTAACTATGATAGGGTAGTGCTGCAGTAATATGTGTTTTACAATTCAGAATTTCTGTGGGAGAGATTTCTTTCTCCTGTCAGTGGTACACTGGGCAGGATGGTGGGCACAGCTTTGTTTCTGCCCTCTGAGTGCCAGCTGAACTGGTGCTGGGGCTTGTCCTTAGCTGCTGGTGCAGGCCAGGTTGCTGTTTATGGGCTTATTCTTATGGAGCAAGGGGAGAGTATTGCTCACCATTTGGCCTCTGAGTCATGCCACCTTTGCTGTTAATAGGTTGGAGAACCTCCCCTTTTATGAGGCTGTGCCCGAGGGCACAATTTGATCTTGGATTTGTATTACCTGGTTATTATTATGCCACTGAAGAAGCAGTGGCAGTATTCCAGCTGACAACAATGGAAAGGGGAGCAAGCCTTCAAGTCTCAGCTGTGTACAAATGTGAGATATTCAGAACCACAGAGATCCTCCATGCTCTGAGCTGATTTCCTTCTGAATCAATTAAAGTTTCACTAGCACGATATATTATTAACATCCACAGCTGCCTTCACAAATCTCTCAGCAGAGTGGCAGAGGAGTGCTCATGAATCAAGAAAATTACTTCCAAGTAGGAGAGGTTATTTGCTAGATAAATCCCTGATCCAGGCATACTGCCACAGCTAAGTCTGTCCAATAGGATGTGTGCATCCACATCTGAAGCATTTCTGATCTGAAGCATTTTTGTCATGGTGCCTGGCCAGAGTGGGTCATGCCATCTTTGGTTGTTGTGCTGGAAAAGGAAGTGGGATGGAGGAGAGGATGAATTGGGAAAAGCAGGGTTAGCTGTGCATGGGAGCAGGGGGACGTTCTGCCATGTGCAAACCTGTGTGGCAGCAGGGGCAGTGGGAAGTGCTCCCTTCAGACTCTCCAAGGACATTCCAGCCAGCCAGAGTGGGCTGTGGTAGTGAGACTGCCGTGTGTCTCCGTGTCCAGACTCGGTGGCACTTGTGCTAAGGGTCTGAGCTGGTGTGTGACATTTAGCAAGCAGGCTTTGGGTTTTCTCCTTCCTTCTCTGGATCTTGTTACGTTCCTTTTGACATTTACCTGGGCATGAAAATGTAGCAGGGTCCCATGTCCTTGTTGACTTGTGCCTAAAAGCTGAATTAGTGTGCTTTGTATTTCTGTTTGTCAGTATCTCTTAACCATAACTTGAGGAATTGTATGCTTATCTGTGCTTTGGAGATTTTGACACAATCTTATCAACTTTGTAACCTTTGACATTTCTCTTTTTTTTTTTTTTCTTTATAACCTTTCTTTCTAGCTGGAGCTCCCCATTCCAGTATTACTTATATAATTTCTCATATATTTTGAGCAGTAACTTGAAACTTGGTGCCCAAACAGCAGCTTTAAAGCCAGAATTTCTACCTTCAGACCCTGCTGAGCACAGAGGGAGCAAAAACCTTGGCAGCTGACTCCTCTCCTGCTTCTTGTTACTCTGTCCAGCCTTGATAAATGAGAAAGCCAAGGAGAAGCTGTGACTCCTGCCAGCTGGCAAGCTCCCTGGGAGATAGTCCCAGACAGTCCACCCACTGGGAAGGTCAGGAGGCAGCACTGCCCGGCCACTCCACCCTTGCAGCAGCACAGAGCGTGGAGCCAGAGCTGGGCCTTCCAGTCCTGCTTCTTGCTGGGGTCTTTCTGGGGCTAGGGCCACCCCCCACAGCAGGGTGACAGCTCTGGGTGTCCTTTGTGCTGCTTGGGATGCAGCAAGCCAGGGGAGATTCAGGCAGTCAGCTCATGCCTTGCACTGCAGAGTTACTTTTGAAGTTTGGGTGGCCCTTGGATGGCAGCTGATCTGCTGGTGGTAGGTTTGAGGTAGGACTGGTGTAACTCCCACCTGAATTGATGTTTTTTTTCCCCTATCCTACCACAAAGAGGAAACGCCCAAACAAACCTCTGTGGCATCATATCTGTTAAATAAATATCTTTTATCAGTGACTGAGCCAATTGAAACATAGTTCCCTGTCTGCTGTCAGAAAAGGCAATACTAAACTGTGCTGCTTCTTGGAACTCGTGAGGTTTTGGAAATGATCCAGAGCGAAGGGAAACCAGCTTTCAAACCCCTAAAGCCACAGGTCATCTGTGGCTTGAGTGGGCTGAAGTTGGATTCATGCATGGAAAGTCTCTATGTCACAGATTCCCCTACACTCTCTTGTGAAATTGCCCTGCTCACTCAAACTGGTGACTGCCCTGACAGGGATAGCCCCGGGGGAAGGATAGCTATTTGGTGTGATAAAATTAATGGGAAACTATCTTGCAGCCTGCCCTATTTACTGCCCCTCATCATCTCCACTCAGAGCTGCCTTGGGGTTCTTCAGGACTGATGGTTTTCCCAAGCCACAGGACAGTCAGAAATTCCTGCCAGAACTGTTGATTGCTTCTTCCCAGCATCAGCCCATTGGATCTCTGGATCCCTGCTGGCCAGGAAGCAAGGCAGCAAATGCCAAATATTGCCAGTAAGCTGACATTAGGATGGGGACACATGGAAGAGAGAGGATGGTCTTTAAATGTGGCATGGAGTACTGGTATCTCACATTCTGTCATATCTGGGTCAGGGTAATTGAAGTCACTGACTGCCTGAGAGCCTTCCCCACTTTCTCCTCACTTTCTTACAACCAGGCTCATGCTGAAAATTTCTACCTCTTCTCCAGGGAAGCTCCTGATATTTCCAAGCTTTTGTTCTGCCTGTCTCTTCCTTGGGACCTTGCTGTGGTTTGGGACAGTTCAGGTTGTTCTCCTGTTCCCTGAGGGACGCAGTCAAAAGACAACTGTCCTTCAGCAGAGGTGGGTTATAGAAATAAGCACATCATTCCCAGACAATCCCTATTTCCCTGAAGCCCACAGCATGTAAGGGTGGCTGGGGCCTCTGGGTGTAGCACAGGCACTGCTTGCTCCCAGGCTTTCTTTGGGCTGTGCTGGCACAGCCATGCACAGCCCTGGCCAAGTGAGTGTCTGTCCCAGCGCTGTTATGTAAGGAGGAATTTCACCATTAATTACCTGTCTTGGCTTTGGGTTTCATTCTGTCTCTGCTGACACCAGAATGAATCTCAGAAGATTCAGCGAGGCTTCCGCAAACAAAACAAACTTTACTTCACATGCTCTGGGCTTTGCTGCCTTCTGCCAGGAGCATCCACTCTTCTGGGATGTTTCCCTTTGTTTCCCTGCCACTGAGGAGGGACAGCAGTTTTTTGGAGATGCTGCTGAGCATAGCTAACATGCTCAAGTATTTGAGCGGCAGGGAGGCTGGCACTTCCAGTCAGGCCAATTAAAAGGGAAAAATTAACATTTCCCTTTGCTCTCAGCCACCTTCCTGCATTCTGAAGGGCCGGAGGAAGGAGGGATGCCTTTAGAGCTGTAGAGGTTGGCTGGGACAGAAGTGTGTGCTGGGCCAGAGGTATCTGTGTGGATCGTGTTCTCCCTAATGGCTTTCCTCCCCCCATCTGAAGTCATTAATGCTCGTTAAGCCAGGATGGAAACAAACCCAAACAACAACAGTCTACAAAATAATTCCATCACTCCAGACTAGTTCTTTTTTTTCCTCCAGTGAGGCAATTAGTCTCCTGTGATCCCATTTTTAGCCAGACTGGAAACAACCAGCCGGACAATAGTGAATTCCTCTTCTAGCAGAGCAGTCATCGGATCTGCTCCCTGGTGGGAAAGGTGAGGCGAGTTCCCTTGCCTGTCTCTAGGGGAAGAATCTCCCTGCAGAAATTCCTGTGGGCCTTGCTGAAAGCCCTATTTTTGTGCAGCCTCTCCCAGTGAGTCACAGCCTCTGACTCTCTGGCTACTCTGAGAGCTCTCAGTACCATGGCTGTTCTGCCAGCCCACTGCAGGGTTAATTCTCTGTGGTTTTGCTCTCTTCAGTGTACAGCCCATCCCACTCTCTGGCTGATGATGCCAGTTGTGGGTGCCAGAAAGTCATGAAGTAACTTGTGGTTTATACCAACAGCAGACCCAGGTAGGACTCGTGTGGAGGCAGGGCGAGACTTTTCCAGTCTTGCTCATTTGAGTGGTACTTGGTCCTAGGAATGGCCCAGCTTGGTCCTAGGAATGGCTCAGCCCATGCTAGGGAACAGTGCTGTGGAGCAGTGGAGTGTGATATGAACAGGGTCTGGCATAATTTGGGGTATGTGACAGGGCTAAAGTCACTGAGGCTGCCACCTGAGCAGGCTGCCCAGAGAAGCTGTGGATGCCCCATCCCTGGAAGTGTTCAAGGCCGGGCTGGAGGGGGCTTGGAGCAACCTGTTTTAGGTGAAGGTGTCCCTGCCCATGGCAACAGGGTTGGAATGAGATAATCTTTAGGGTCCTTTCTAACCACAGCCATTCTGTGATTCTCTTCTATGATTCCCTGAGTCCTGTGTAACACCACACAGAGTTGTGGGGGGAGCTTGGCCAGAGCCACCCGGGAAATTACTCCATTCCTGTAACTGCTTGTAACATGAGTAAGGTGAAGTGCTGTCCTCTGCCCAGGGCAGAGCCTGCAGCTGTGTCACACAGAGGGCCTTCCTCTTGCCTTTGAGGTTTTTGTAGGGTGTGGGGAAGCACTGGGTTCCCCCTCCATCACTGCAGCTTCCTGCAGGACACTGCCTGCCTGGCATGCTGCACCCTCACTGCCCTGAAAAGCACGGATGGGATGGGGGTGGCAGGTATAGCTGGAGAGCACTGTGGCTGTGCTGCTGGAGAAGGAGACTTAAATCACCAGAAAAAGGGATCTTGCTGTCTCTAGGTTCTGAAAAGCAACCCCGATGCCACCTTAGCAGCTGGACAGTGCTAAACCCGAACACTTCTCTTTCAAGATGCAGGAAGGCTCAAAGCCCAAATCCATGTTTTACCTCACACACATGAGGTAAAAGCCACAGGGTTCCTAGTCAGGTGCCAGGAAAAGCTGCAGCTGCCCAGCAAAGGGCAGCTGAGGACAGAGGGGAGCTCTGCTGCTCGGCTGCTGGGATTAAGAGCAGCTCACCGCGTGTTTGAGTCATGTGTCACCAGCGCCGAGCTCTGACTCCTCTGGTATGAAGGTGCCATGTGGGGCTGTGGAGTGCTTCTGCTGGAGATGGAAAGCCAGGGTGGAGAAACACTTAGCTAAGAAGTCTGCCAGGCAGGCTCATCTGGGGATGTGCAGAAAAAGCGTTTCTGCCTCATCCCTACAGCTCGGATCAGCTCTGGGACAGAGCTGCTGCATCCGGGCATCACCCTGGGTGTCGGCTGCTCCCGCTCCGTGCCTGGGCAGAGCCACCTTGGTTGCTGTGGAGGGATGAGTGCCTGTTGGTAAACGTTGTCATCTTGTTGGGTGTTCTCTGTTTTGAGTCATTTCAGCCATGGTGATGGCTGCTGGTGGTGCCAGGAGTGCCAGCAGGCACTTGGGGTGGGGGCAGCAAACCAAATGCCCGAGGATTGAGTTCCAGGTGGGTGGGCAAGCTGTGGAGATGCAAGGGAAACTCAAGGATTCCAAACCTGCAGTGCCAAATTAAGGGATTGGCTGGAGAGGAGGCAGGATGGGTTTGTGTTTGTATCACTGTGGTTCTTCCCAAGTCACCACAGGGACAATGGGAGGTGGGAAATGAAGAAACCCAGTGTTCAAAAGCTGATTCCAAATTCCTTGGACATAACTTTGATGGGAAAGCAGCTGCTATGGTATGGTGTGATTGCTTTCCTGTTAACAGCCGAGGACAAAGCACAATGCAGTACCCACAGCACCACCCTCCACACAGTGTCCTGTGCTCTCACAGCCATTGGATCATTTCAGGTGGAATCATTCCTCATTCAAAACCATTTGTGAAGTAAAGCATTGTGGAGTCTGTTTGAGAACAGAGATGGAGGACAGGTAAACTTAAAAATAATGACCCCAAAGTGCAGAGATGACATTGGCCATCTATTGCTCCATGTCTGCAAATCCATCTAGAAATGTTTCAGGGGTTCATTAGCTTTAATGTGTCAATTGTGGGTGATGCATTTCAGCATGTTGGTATTAAAATAATACCTTTATTCCTTTTTCTCAGGACAGTACAGTCATTCTGCTTTTCCTGAGCCTCCATGGTTTTCCATTAGTCCTCAATCAATATTTATTCATGAGAGAGTATCTGAGAGCAGCAGTCCAGTCTGAGAGCAGCAGCACTTGACTGTGGAGATGAGTTTGAAGCACCTGATGGCTGAAACCACTGGAATTGTCAATAACATTAAGAAGAACTTTCCTGCCACAAAATAAAAATGTAGCCTTATAGGTGGAGAGTGCTAAACTTTGATGAGGACATGAGCTAAAAAACAGCACAATTTAGATGCCACCTGGGTGTAACTTTAGTGAACACAGACAAGGAGCTTTTTGAAAATCACCTTGCCTTCAAGTTGAATAACTTTTGCATTGTGATAGAAAATAAGTATTTTGCAGTTTTGGCCTGTGTTGTAAACATGGGAGGTGTAGGTTGAAAATCTGTAATTCTGTGTAAGTAGAAAATCTGTAATCAAATCTGTAAATCAGCTTTGATCTGATGTGGTACCTCAGCAAGAGGCACCAAGGTTTTTGCCTGATGTTTCTTGTCACCCTAGACTAGAAATAAGGATTTGTGGTGTCTTCTTCCTGACCAAAGGAATTTATAAGCAAGACATATAATTGAAGTCTGTGTAAGCAAGAGGGACCTGACAGCTTCAGATCTTCCACAGCTAAAACAGTAAAATCTGAATATGTCAGGAGGAATATTTCCAGATAGGCACACAGTACCGTGGGCATCCTTCTCCATAGTCACACATGTCAGAGGCCAAAGGGACTTGGAGGAACTTGATCTGTGAATGTGCTAAAAATTCAAGGGCTGAGCATTGTGAAGACAGACTTTCCTCACTATCCCATTTCTATTTCTTTCCTTGATGGGGCAGAGGAGACTGCTTATTTCATTTTGTGAGTAATTTGTTTCATACATAACAGGAACAAGTCAGTCGGCAGCTCCTTATGCCTGGTAGCCATGTCAGGTGAGCATCATTTGATTCCTGCTCTGGGTTACTGCTGCTTTACTAACAACCAGGCAGCCATCTAAGCACCTAATTTGGGAACTTTGGTAGCCTTGTCAGCTGATGAGTCAAATTTGGAGGGCCTGTAGTGGCTTGAGAAAGCATCTGTGCTAGCTGAAGAGGGAGCCCAGACCAATGAGACTTGAGGGTTAAGTACTTGATGTGCCGTAGGGATAACATCAGCCAGCATTGTTGATGGGCAGTTTGGGGTCTGTTTGATGCTGTGTGGCATTTGGGGTGACACATGGGATCTGGTCTGTCCCTGATAGCTCGGCAAAAAGGTCAGAGTCACTGGTTCCTGCATGCAGGCAGCCTGGGAGGAGTCAGAGTGGGACTGCAGAGAGCTGAGCATGCCCAGCCAGGAATTCACCTGGCTCTGCCCTGCATATCCAGGATCCTTGGGCTTCACACACCTCTGGGTGAATCACCTGTAATTCACATGAAATGAGAAACTAAATCTTGTGATAATGACCCATCTTCTAGGCTCCTAGAAAAGCTTCTTCCATTTTATATTTAAGTGATTGCTGTGGTCAAAAGCAGAGAGATCAGAGCAGTCAGAAAAGCACTGTTTGCCTAAAGGTTCCCTGGAGTCTTAGAAAAAAAAAAAAGCCAATTATATCAGTGATGGTGTGGATCTGTTTTTTTAAGAAACAGCTCTCAGGACAGCATTTCCTAGGAAATTCATTCATTTCTTCCAAGGGGAACCAGGCAAGACCCCCTCCTGTGCAGCAGTGGGATGGCTATGTGCTTTGTGCCCACAATGTGTCACTAGCAAGGGAGACTGTTCTTTTGCTCTGTGCATAAAAATTCAGTGCAAATGGTGAGATTTTCAAAAGCAACCCTGCTGGGCCAGCACGGATGCTCCCTCAAAAGTTAATAGTAAGTTTGGCAGTGGAAATCTACAGGCCAAAGCAAGGTGCTTTTGAAAATCCTGTCTAAAAATACAGTACTTCTGCCTTCAGCTTTGTTTATTCCATTATAGAAAGGAGATTAGCACCTATAGCCTTAGCTTTATAAATCTGGATCTGTAATTCAGAGCCTTAATAAGGTTAAGTAATTTTTTTTTCTCAGGGCCTATTTCAAAATTAAGTCAACTTGATAGGAATTGTTTTTTTTTTCACTACTATCCCTAGATTTAGAGTCAGGCTCAGAGTACAGTGAACCTTACCTGTATCAGATGAATGTGGAGAAGTCTGCCTGACCAGATTTACAGGTTCCAGGCAGGAGTGTCCTTCCCACAGAGCAGTGCTGGCATTGCCAGTACCAGCTCAGGTTGCTTTGCTGCCCAAGCCAGTGCTAGAGGCAGTCTGCACACATCACCCTGATGGATAGGGACACCTTCATTTTTATTTTCTTTGATATTTCTAGGAGTGAAATATTCCCCCTAAGACTGGAGTGTGAAGAGGGTGGATCCCATGGCAGCTGTGGGATGAGCAGGAGAGTCCCTTTGGTGTGGGCTGCTGGCTCATTCCCCCAGGGCAGGCTTAGTGGCACACAGTGGGGACATGTCACTGTGTGCTGGGGGAAGGAGGAGCCTTTTCAGCAGCCCAGGCCAGCCCTGATGCTGCCAGGACACCTTCAGCAGCCCTGTGGTGGGCTGTGGGCAGCTGGTGATGACTAATCCTGGATAACTCTCACTCCATCTTGTAGTGTTGAGACCATGGTGTGCTGCAGGCACAAACCTGATTTCGTTTTAATTTCTATATCAGGCTTTGAATCAACATTGTTCTATTTTGGTCCAAGCGACACAACAGGCTTGTGCTTTTTAACCTCTCCTAACTCCCCGATTCTTGTTGCTGATTTTGGGTCTTGAATCTGTTGTGTGCTTCCTCTGAAGACTTCAGGCAATGGGATGCACAAAAAGAAGCATTGTATTTTTTTTTTTTCCTTTTCCCCTCTTTTTCTGGCAACAGTAAAATAAAAGCTCTGTTGGGAACAACTCAGCAAGTAATGTTTCAGGGCCAGCAAATTCCAGTGCTGCTGCCCAGTGGGACTGAGGAGTCTATCACAGGACTAGGCTGGCAGCTCAACAAGAGAGAGAACGCGTGGCATCCATACCAAAAGCTGGACACGAAGCCTTTTTCCTTCTGCCTCTCCCCTTCCTGCAGTAAATGGGAGGACAAAAGCTTTTGGATTCAGGGAAACACTTCAAGTGTAGCACCTCTTTCCTGATTAGAGTCTCACATAAAAGTGCAGCAAATAATAAATAGATTATATATAAATAGATTATGTATAAGTATCCATTAAAATGCACGCACACCAATTTAGATGTATAAATAAATTATAGGGATTGTGCCATCTTTGGGATTACTCCAGTGTGGCAATCTCCAGCACGCCTGTATTTCACCAGTAATGGCTCTGGCTCATGGCTGCCCCATTTCACATGTCCCCCATGTCTTTTTGCCCTTGTAAAGCTGCCTTTGGACACTGTCATCAGCCCTCTTACTGCTGCTGTGGGTGTGCCTGACCCCAGAGGGACTCACTGAGGTCCCACTGTCTCTGTCCCACCAGCGTGGGGGAAGCTCTGTGATCATCTCTCCTGGTGTGCCCAGAGTTTTTAGTCTCTGCCTTTATACTTGAGCCTACCACTCTTGTTTTAACTGGAGGATGAATCATGCCTGCTCATCTCAGCAGCAATGAAATGCTGTGAGTAATTGTGTTAACCTTCCACAGGTGCCCTTCTGAAGTACCCAGAGGGAGGGGAGGTGGGAGTGCTGGTGCTTCAAGCCACCAGAGAGGTCTTGGATGCTGGGTAGGGCCATCTCCTGTGCTGTAAGAGAAATCAGTGCCTTGGGCACTGCTTTGTCTTCAGAGCAGCAGCCTGGGGTTTAGCAGGAGAGGGCCAGAGCTCTAATGTGGGCTGGGGAGCCCTTGCAGGCAGGAAGGGGTCAGGCAGATGGACAGCCAGCAGCGCTGGGTGCCAGACCATCTCTGCCAAAAACCCCGTGGTGCTGCCTTAATGCAGGCAGATTCCTTGCAGAAACTTGTCCTTGGTGCTTCAAGGGCTGCCTGACTTTAAAATAATAATAACAGTGCTTCTGGATACAGTGCCTGCCAGTCTGTTTAGTCTGAAGCCCAAGCAGCAGAGCAAGAATCAGACTTACCCAGTGAGTGTGCAAGACTGATACCCAGTGCCTTTGGACATCCTGAAGAGCACAGATGGAGGTGTGAGGATCTGTCTTGGGCTAATTCACCCACTCCTGACCTTGCCCTCAGGGCAGTCCTTAGCCATGTTCTGTGGTGAGAGTGTTAAGCATGATCCAGTGCTGTGTCTGACTCTGGACTTGAGTCCATATTGCATCAAGTCTGTAACACCTTGTGTTGCAAGAGAGGTGGAGCCTGCTTTGCAGGCTGAGTATCCCTAATCCATCAATCCCTTTGTCCTAACACATGGCTGCAGAGCATTTCCAAAGGTCTGTGCTCTGGGTGCCAGCAGGATGTGTTGGGTGAAGCAGAGACAAGGCAGGAGGCTCTTGTTATATTCTGCCACATTGCCCTCCCCAGCTGTCTGTACAGGATGTGCTGTGGTGGGACGGGGCTGTAAAAGCCCCAGGAATGGTGCTGGGCTCCTGGCAGGAGCAGTGCTCACATGCTGAGGTCGGATAGACCTTTCCCCAAAACCTCCTCTGGCTCCCATGGACAGCAAGGACAGGCAGCTGTCTACTGTGAAGTGGCCCAGCAATGAGAGTGGATTTTCAGTGGAGTTTGACTTACTTGTACCACTTCCCTTAATTCTGGGTTGGATCCATGAATCATTAGATCACATTTCTGCTATTACTTTGTTTGTGAGAAATGAGAAGGTCAGCCTGGAGCCGTGGTGGCTGTATTTACAGTCCCTAAACACTGAAGTCTGGTCAGATTTTGGAAACAACTTTTGGCTGTTAGGCCAGCGTAGAAGGGCACTTGCTATGTTTTGTTCCTACTTTCTGGTAATTACAAATTACAAATATCTGGAGAGATGTTCCCCTCATTTCTGCCCTGTTATGCAGCACTGCAGGTTGCAGTTTGCTGTAGCCAGGCTGTCTCTTGTGTGGCTGACAGTGCTCTGGGTGGGTTTCACCTCAGAGGTTGTTTGGAAACCAAAATAAAGGTTTTCTTTACCCAAAGGAATGTTTTTCAAGGAAACAAAGAGTTGAAGTTAGTTTTGCAGTCCCTGTGTATTTTGACGTTACTTCGTGCCGTGCTGGGGAGTATGGAGAACACAGACTGAATCCCATGGGATTTTGGGAATTGTGATGGGAAGCTGCAGGTGTGTAAAGCAACACTTTGCATCTCAGCCTGCAATGCCCACACAGTGGTGTGTGTAAATGCCTACACAATGCTTATATGCTGGGTAACAACAGCGTCCTGCCTCTTTTTATTCAGCAGCAAAACTCAGGATTTCAACTGTTTTTCTCCAGCTCGCTGCAGCTTGATCCTTTTCTGATCTCTGCTTTCTGGCTCCCTTTCTCAAAGGCCAGGAACCTGGTGTTTCATTTGTGATCTCAGCATTTCCTCCTGCCCTAAAGATGTGCCTAAGCAAATCCCAGCAGCTCAGCCTGGGCTTTTATGTCTTAGCTCTGCTAGAATATGTTGCAGGTGTCAGCTTCAGCCTGTATTTACTGCTGCCACTCAGCTTTACCACTGCCTAGGACATGCTTACCTGTTCCTTGGGGCTATGAGAGTGTGGGTTCCTGGTTATAAAAGTTTACTTGATCACAGAAATAAATAATGTTTGGTTGCTATTAGAAAAATGTGGGAGATGTGAACCATATTCTGTGAAGGAATTTATAAGCAAGTTCTCTACAACCCAAGACTTACAGTAGAAATGGCCCTAATTGCCAAAGTGGTATAAAATCTTGAGGACAAAACGTGGAGATTCCTAGTCCAAAGCTGGTGGGAATAGATTCATGAAAATAATTATTTTCATTGAGTTTCCAAGATTTAGTATGGAAAGAAAGATAGAAAATAGTTTTGTGAGCTCAAAATAAATATTAAGGCTTTTTGAAAGCAATTATATTTTTTTTTGCAAGTCAAGACATCAATAGTTTCAGGTAAAATGAAGTATTTTAGTTTGGATCTTCCTTATGAATGCAAAGGAAAATGGGAGACATTATCAGCTTCAGAGCAGTATTTAGGGCTTTACAGAAAACTGAGATCTCCATCTGTTCTCCTTATTTAATCAAAGTATGGATTTAAATCTGCTGTGCACTGTATTTGGAGCAAAGCCTCCAACTTGAAAACTACTGCTTTTTCCTTAACTATCTTAGCAACTGTGCTATTCTGCAAGTTGTACATCTTTCATTCTCTTCTGTTGAAGTTGATTCATTAAAAAAAAATTATAATGTTTTTGGAGCAGGAATTGGAAATCTGTATTGCTTTGGCTACCAGAGCAACAATAGAAATGCATTTTTCTGCATCATGATGGAGATTGCAGTATTTTTGTGAAGTAAAATTACTTCAGCAGAAGAGATGGAGAAAAATTAAAATCTCATCCCTGCTTGCAAAGGGACTTGAATGCTCACCCAGAAGTGTTTTCAAGGAGTGTCTGAAGGGAAAGTTTTCCCCTTCAGAGAAGCCAAAGTTACTCATTTAGCTAATTTCAGGTTTGGGGATTTTGTTTTTCATTGTGTATTTTTTTGAAAACGGTTTGGCTGGAGTTCTACATTAGCCACATTTACCTTTGTGGCTGGTACTGCTTTCACGACTGAGTGATTTGCATTGAGATGGGAGCACCAGGCTTTAATGAGCTTTAAACTGGACCTTTGAGATTAGCAAACCTGGGATAAACTTGAGGGGAGGCAGGAAGCCAGTGTTTGCCACCCTTACACCTCTGGATCTTTACTACATGGACAGCCCTTACCAAAACAGGGTGATGAAACCAAAATAAGGAAAAAACCTACTAAGCTTCATCCTTTCAAATACAGTTTCTACATCAGGAGAGAGATGGCAGGTATGTGTATCACACACATTCCCTGGAAAAAGTCCCTGGTGCAGGGAAATTGCATTTGACAGATGCTTTGGAAAAGGACCAGATCATCTGCAATGGTAATTTTGGATTTTTTATGAATGTCAAACTCGAGCAGCAGATGTGCAAAGAACACCTCTGCCAGTGAGTGACATTGAAGCAGCTCATTTTGTCATTTCTTCTGGGTCTAGACTAAACAAGGCCATTAAGCCAGTGTGCCATAGCTGAGGGTGAGGACAAAGACAGCCTTTTCTGAGTCAGGATGAAGCCTGTTTTCCAGGGAGGGTTTGCCAGTGAAAGGCAGAAGCTCAGCCGGACCTTAGAAACGCAGCCTCAGAAAACCTCTCTGCCGTTACTGCTTCACAGAACTGCTAAAAATATTGGATGGAAAATGCAAGTATTAAGGAAATGAGGTAGATTTGGCCTTTCTGAGCTGGATGGCTTCCAGTTTCATCAGCTTCCCGGAATCCTTGCTGCGAAAATGAAGAGCTCCTTGTAAATCTCAGTGAACTGTCAGTGTTTTTCCTCTCATGTGGCCGTGCTGGCTTACAGGGTTCCGTGTATGGGGAGACCTGTCAGCATCAAGCAGTGAGTTCAGAGCTCACAACTGCTGGGATGGCTTAGGACAAATGCTCAAACCACAGCTTTCCCAGGGATTTATCATATGGAGCAGCCAGAGACAGCAGGCTCCAGAGGAGCCCGTGGCTGAGGCTGCCACTGTGCTGGCCCATGAGACCTGCTCCGAGAGGGAAGTGTAGGATGATGTCCTGTCAGTTTGCCGAGCAAAGAGCGTTGAGCAGCCTTCTGTGGTCATGGGAGGTCCTCTTCTGAAATGATCTGCACGTAGCCAAGGGCCTGAGCAAGTGAGAGCCAGAGTAACGTCACACTACAGGTTATGTGAAAATAGAAAATGCAAGTGTTGGGTTTCACACTGCTGGAGAGAAGTCAGGAGGAGACAACAGACACTGTTAATGGGTTTAACGTGCAGTGTGGAGAAGCCAAGGGCTGGAGCTTTGCCTCGTGTGGTCAGAATTACGCTTACCCAGCGAGAGGCAGACAAAAATTTAATGGCAGTGACAGAGACTCTCTGGAAGGACACAGCCAGCGCAGCGCTCTCGCACCTGCAGGGCTCCTGCCATCTCAGAGCTGGGATGAGCATGGGGCACTGTGCAGCTGACAGGGATTTGGGAGATCCTGCAGCATGTCCTGTGGGGCAGAGGCTGGGAAGTGGCAGCGTGCCCTGGCGACGTGGTCAGCAGAGCTGGCCCAGCCCCGAAGCTGCCTCTCGCCTCTGCTCTTCCACATTCGTGACTGTGCTTCTGCTGGCTCAGGTGTAAGGATGGTGTATTTGGAGGTATGCCCAAAGTGTTCCAGGACGTGGTGGATGTTTAACGGAACAGAAGGAGGTTTGCTACGGGGATCTCCAAGCGAGTTCACCAAAATTCCCCTTCCAGCTGTATCTTTAGGGGCACACCGCAACAGTCAGCACTGCCCAGGACCGAGAAGGTGTTTGCTGCATTTAAACCAAACCCTAGAATAAACTGTGCATTTTGGCCACATCGTGGCAGATTCCTGAAAACAAGGCCTGCCTTCATGCTTGGAGGGCTTCCTTGCCCTGCCAGGAACCACAGGGAAGAGCAACAGGAGCTTTGGCTGTAAACTACTGCTGAAGATGGGCTGTTGTGGGCAACCACGCACAAACCTCTCCCTGTGCTCGCCTAAAGCCTTTCCAGGACAAGCCTTTGCCCACATGCCTCAGCCATCATTTGTGATTCTCAGAAGAGAAAAAATAAGTTTCTCTTGCTGAGCATCCCACCCAGAGCAAACACTGCAGAATGAAACAGGCGTGGGCACTGTCCTTGGCATCCAAATTTCACTGGCCACTGGGCAGCTTGTGGGCCTGCTGGGAAGGGCAGCAGTGTTGCAGAAAGGCTTTTTCCTGGCTTGTGTAGCCAAGCCATCTTAAAGTTGAAGAGAGAGGATGTGTGATCTTGTGATTAAGATCCAAGCTGGAATTCAGGAAGCTGGTGTTCAGCCTTGTCTCTGGGGGACACGGGCACATTTCTTAACTTCTGTCCTATGCTTTCCCATCCATTCAAAAGAGGCTAAGAATACTTTTCCTTATCTCTTTAGGAGAGGATGTGGCTCTGATTGTCTTACACAATGTGTCCTTGATCTTTCCAGTGCAGCAGTGTAGCTGAGGGAGGGCTGTCTGGAGTCCCATGAAAATGTCAATGCACAACACAGACATCAACCCCCTGATTCTGATTAGGATCATAGATAGAGGGTGAACAGGATCAAGCTGGATTCAGATTTCATCTCAACCATAGGTTTTTATATTGATGTGGAGATGTCACCACCTATGTTACCGTCCTCCCTACTGCTCTCCCTTCCTAGGGAAGTAGATATCCAACCAAAGGGCAAAGTGGATCAAGAATCTAGCATGAAGGGGTTCTGAAACCTTAGGATATATTTTGGTTTTTGATCCTAATGTGGGCATCAGAATGACTTTAAAGATGGCTTTGTCAAGCCACCCTGTCACGGTGCTGCTGTGATGGCTCTGGGCAGCTCTTGGGCCAACACCTGACACAGTTCAAAAAATGAGCTGTGAGCTGTTTGTGCTGCACAGAGCTCCCATCAGAGCTCCTCTCCTGCCTCTGCAGTGGGGCCTGGGGTTTGTCTGCAGCTGCAAAGCAGAGGTGCTATGAGCTGCTACATTTTTAGGCAGGCATTGCCTAAGTCTGCAGATGACCCCGTTGTGTTCCTGACAGTGCTTCTGGCTGCAGGCTGTTCCCATGGGCAATCTCAAGGTCAGGGAAGCTGATAAGGTTTGTTAGGGCTCTGTCATTTTGGCAGTTTTGCTTTCCTTGAGGAGCTCCCAGGCTGTTAGAGGTGATGTACTGGAAAACATGTCCTCCTGCAGCTTGTTGAGCTGCAGGTCTCCTGTGACAGTGACAAGGAAGTCCTCACTCCAGTGAGGGCTGTGGGGGATGTTCACTGTTTATATTAGTGCACTGCTGGAATTGATGCAGCTGGGAGGACTTTAAGAGTTTGCCTTATGATGGAAACATCCTGTGCTGCCTGAAGATTCCCCCTGCCCACGTGGTGTGATGTCAGTAGGGAGTTTCTTCTTTTCCCAGCTTGGATGATGCTCCAGATGGGGTTTATCAGTCAGGCTGATAATAGGGAGATCTGAAGGCCCAAGACCTCAGGAGAGCAGAGAAGGTGCTTACCCTCTGCAGAGGCCTTGCTGTGCTCCCCAGCTCCAGTGCAGCTTGGCTGAATCAGAGTGCAGCCTGTGTGCAGCGTTTTGCTGCATCATAACATCCTTACACAATCTGACAGCTCTGGCAGCCTCTGCTCCAGTGAGTCCCAGAGCTAAACAAGCAGGAGCCTTGCCAGCCAGGTTTGTGATGTGTTTGGAAACCCATGTGGGCAAACTCCTGCAGCATTAAATGGCCCTGGCAGAATGATGCTTTTTCCTCTCTCCCTCCCTTTTGTAAGAGATGAAGCAAAAGAAAACCTCTCCTGCGTGACTTTCTTAATTTTTTTATGATAATGAGATTTCTCTAGGTTGCAGGTTGAGCTTCTGAGGCCTGGGATGGTGCCTGCATCTGTGTGGGGCTGCTCCAAGCATGCAGTGACTCTGGATGATTCTCATTTTAGGGACTTGAAGCTGGACAACGTGCTGCTGGACTACGAGGGGCACTGCAAGCTGGCAGACTTTGGAATGTGCAAAGAGGGCATTCACAATGGTGCCACCACAGCCACCTTCTGTGGCACGCCAGACTACATCGCTCCCGAGGTGAGGAAACCTTTCTCTGGTCAGGAAAATGACCACCATGTGACAAGTGTAGGTTAGCTTTGGAACTGCCAGTGTCTTTGGCTTTGCCTCATTTGATTGCTGAGCTCAAGGTTTCCTCCTTAGGTGTATTATCAGCCCCTTGTGAAGTAAAGCATGATTAAATCTTCAGGCTGCTGTATGCACCAAAATAAGCCTGTATTTTTCTCTAGAAAATTTGAGGTGAAAAATTGAAATAGAGCTGCAAAAATCTTGAGAGGCCCATATAGATGCTGTCCCAGCTTGATTTGAAAGGAGATTGAATTCTCCTTTGTTACACAGTTCCTTTTTCTACCTCCTCACACTGCCTGTCATTCCCCAATCTCACTACAACATTAATAAACACCTCTTTAAGGAACAGCTGCCCTCCAGATGCTGCCAGATGTTCTGACAAGGTTTCACATCCTTCAACACAATTGAATTTCTGTCTGTGGTTGATGTTTGCACCATTCTCCCACACTGACACTGCTTCCCCTCTCCAGCTGAAAGCCTTGCTCTAGGAGCCAGGTAGGTGTTTTCTTCCCAAGAAAGGGTAAGGAGGAGGGAATGTCAGCTCACACACGTGGCTGCTCAGCTGCTTCTGAGCTCAGCCAGTTTTGCTGGAGTGCCCCTTCTCCTCCAGCTCAGCCCCAGCATCATTCTAAGGCCTTGCTTCCCAGGTGACCCAGCCAAGCTAATTTAGCCCTTGCTTAAAGCACCTGATGTACTTTGTGCTGATCTGGGGGTTCCCAGAGTAAGATCACTTCATGTTCCTGGACATCCTAACAGAGAGTGCTGTTAGCGAGAACTTCTGTGTTACCATTTCCACACCCTTCATCCATCCCCTGCTCCCATAGGAAGCTTCAGGGTTGGTGTTTCTTTCCTCCCTGTGCTGCAGATCCTGCAGGAGATGCTGTATGGCCCTGATGTGGACTGGTGGGCCATGGGAGTGCTGCTCTACGAGATGCTGTGCGGCCACGCGCCCTTCGAGGCCGAGAACGAGGACGACCTCTTCGAGGCCATTCTGAATGATGAAGTCGTCTACCCGACGTGGCTCCAGCAGGATGCAGTGGCAATCCTCAAAGCAGTGAGTTCCTTTGGCTGTTTGCTCTCTGTCCTAGCTTTCTCCAGCCTAATTCCAGCAAAAGAGAGCAGGGCCAGGGTATTGGCATGTAGAAATCGCGTGAGAGTCTGACCCTGACCCTCTTATCTCGGATTGAAGGGTAAACAGAAAGAACATCCTGCCACACTTAGGTGTGTTTGCAGTTATATGGCTCAGTAGCCAATTTGGCAAGTGGAGTGTGAGCTATTTGTGTGTCTGGGCATTCCCCTGCTTGCTTAATGATTGACAGTGTGTGGTCATCTCCCAGAACAGAAGCAGCAGGTAAACACAGGGTTTAGTCCGTAGCAGCCATATGGCCAAGAAGTGAAGGCTTCCTGATAATCCTCTCTGGTAGTGCCAACGTCCCCCAGGGTTGCTGCCTATCTGCATGCAAAGACAGGGGTTTGATTTTTGTGTGTTTGGGAGGAAAAGAAACAGCAAAAAGTTTGAGGAGAGCTGTTGCTGGTGACACTCTGTCCTTGTCCTGCTGTATATTCCCAACTTTTTCTGTGAGTTCTTTTATCCACATGCCTCACATCTTTGCCTGTGACATGGGAACTAAGCTTTGAAGATTTTGGGCTCTGTGTGAGTCTAATGCACTGGAACTGCCTGACTGTAAGGAATCAAAAGGTGATTTATGACAAGGGTGCTGAACTACAAAATGGGAGACCTAACTTGACTGTTCTGCTACTGAATTCTTCCTGGCCCTCATCACATCACCAGATATCTCTAAGAACCTTTTGGAAAGGGAAGGATCAGAGTATTCCCTTTTCTTGAGAAAGCACTGTGGACAAAGATGCATTTAAGAGTGGATACTAGTAAATATTATGGTAATAGAGGATCTAAGAAATAATTGGATAAGGTAATAATTTATGGAAACTCATGGAGCACTGGCCCAGAGAAATGGCATAGTCAGTGATGGGACCATTTGAGGGAAAGAGGAGAGTTTTTAGTTGTGAAAATGTAGAAACTTTCTGCTGAAGGGTTTTTGTTGTGAATCACGCAACTGCTTCCTATAGCTGAAAATACATCTGATAAATTTCACTGAAGTCAACTGACAATAAAATCCACTCCTAGAGGAGTAAGAGGAGCTTTGAAATCACAGCTTGTGCTCAGAATTGATTGTTTGAGATGCTGAAGGCCCTCTTGGGTTTTGGAAATAACTCGCTACATATTTTAAATATAAACATTCAGACTCATTGCAGCTTCTGGAGCAGTGTTTATGTGTTTGAACTGGGACTCTAAGCACCTCTTAAGTACCAATTCCTCTTCTGCAGTGACAAGTACTAGAGAAGTGGATTTGTTGCAGGTATATTGCATAATTATGAGACGGAGGTAAAATGTGGTCGTGTAGATGCTTGTCATAACAGGAATCTCAGGGTGTAATAAAATATGATTTGTGTTTTAGCTTCTTGATGAAATGAGTGTTTTCCTTATGCTGATAGGACCTCCCAGAAACAGCCAATGCAAGCTGCAGTCACCCAGGCTGCTCTAGTTTATGTTCACAGCTTGGATTTTAACAGCTCAAGGTCCCTTCTGTGATTAATAGACAAGGAACTTGATGAGGGGCACTGGAGGAAGAGGGCCAGAATTGAGCAGGGAGCTGAGAATTTAAATAGAAAGCATTGAGCATCTCCAAAACCCAGTCAGATCAGTAACTGCTGGTTCCTTGCCTGAAAAACTTGTATGCTGTATTATGCTTGTCTCTGTATTATGTGTTGCTGGTGACAAACAGATGAAATCACAGCTGCCTCTCTGAATTGCATATGCACTGCTCAAGAGAAGCACTATACCATGTCTGCTCTGGGGAAAAAGGCTGGATTTTGGGGCATTCACCAGCAATCTTGGGATTAACTAGTGGGAATTGACAACTGAGATGTTCACTGGACCTTCAGCTCCTCAGTGTTTCTGCTCCTGGGTGGCTGCTGCCCAGAGGTGATTGTTGCATCTTATTTCACAGCACTGGTGATAGCTGCCTACAGGCTGAATTTCTGCAGCTTCACAGTAGCTGCCAAGAGCTGTTCACTGGAAGAGCTCCTTCTTTCCTCCTTTCCTTCTGACACTGAATTCTAAAGAAGCATCAGAGCATGATGGCTTTAATGGGAAGGAAGCATCCTGTCAAGAGATTGTCTGGGCCTCTAGATTAAAATGGAAGCCACACACACAGACACACAGATTTCTTCTAAATGATAACAAATATTATCACTGCTGAGGTATTACATTTTCAGTACAGTGATAATGTTTGGTTGGTATTCTTAGGTGTTAGTATAACACAGAGTGGTAAACCTGTTTTTCTTTGGTTTTTTTTTGAGAAAGACGGTAAATTTTTTAGCTGCTAAATATGTAGATTTTCTTTTATACACACTTTTGATGCTAATATTTCTCTTAGATGCAGCGTTATGACTAAATGAGCATCTTCTAATTGCTATTTTGTTTTTCTCCAACAAAACATGCACTTGAGCTCTCTGATTTGGAGCTGTGGCAGTGCTTTCTAACCATGATGTTAAGAGCTCTGGAAAATCAGCATCCAACTACTTCAGTGACATAAATGATTTTAAGTAATTACATGGCATGGGAAGCTTGTGGAAGATCAGGGAATTAAACCTGGATTCTCTTGCATTGCAGGCTAAGGCCTTAGTAGCCTTAGTAACTGGATTATCCCCTCACTAAAAGTTCTGGTCTCTAACCTTGAACAGGACTGGTGAGAATTCACCAAGTTTGAATGGTACAAAGCTCTGAAATGAAAATCAAATTCTTAGGTGTACTTTCTTACAGGTGCTTAGTGATGCTCTACAAATAGATGTATTGAGGTTTAGAAAGCACTGGATTTATTTGCCTTTGTGAAGAGCTTCATTTTAAACGAGGATAGTGACTTTTAATACTCATTTCACAGATGCTCTTGCCTCATTTGGCTTTCATTTTGCGTAATTGCATTTCACCAATTTCCCCCCATCAGAAACCACATGATTTCTGAAGATTGCACCCTGTTCATCTTTGCAGTTTCTTAATAATAACAAAACTACATTCTTAGGCCCTCATTTACGTCACTGGGTGTTCCTGGAGGGTTTGTGAACATTGGTACCAAGGAAAACAAAACTGACCTCAGTGCCCTGGGACTTTGTGTAGAATTGAAAGCGGAAATATTTGTGCTTCAGAAAAAAACTTTTTATCTGTTTCCCTTTCTAAGTTTTTTCTGGGTTTTTTTTGTCCTTGAAATTTCCCCTGGAGGGCTGGGTAGGGAGTAGGACAGAGGTAAATCAGCAAGGTTTGATAGAGTCAGTATTCCCAGAGGAGGAAAGTTGAACATCTCACGTGTGTACTCTGCTGTGTCAGAATGTGTCACTGGGGAATTCAGGTAATGATGCTTCAAGCCAGGAGGAGAGGACTCAAACTGAGCTCTCCTCTGCTTGTGTGAGCAAGCCAAACTGGGCATGGATTTACTTGTAGGAGTAATAAAAGTGCAGAAGAGAATTTCTGCTGAATAGATTCAGACCACTTCAGCTTATTCTAGACATAAGTTTTGCTTTGATTTTAATCCCTGATTTCTCCATAGCCCTACCTGAATGCAGTTATGAGGAGTTCATGGCAGTTACAAGGAGCTATTGTGTTTATGTGTGTCAAATAAATGATTTCAAGCACTCTTTGCCATCAGCTGACAGAGCAGTCACCAGGGTCTGATCATGGAGAAACTGTGAGGGAGAAACTCTGTGAGTGCTCACAGAGCAGAGACTGCTGCACCAAATCTCTTATGGGGTGAGTGCAGCTAGAGATTACTTTGTTACAGCATATCAATATTCTGAATTTGTTAATTGTCACCAGCAGAAAGTGCTGGAGCAGAGAGGGGAGCTTTCCAGGCAGCCTGAAGCTTTGGGATTGAGCTGAGTGAACTGCAAAATGAAATACAATCCTCTTGCTTCCCATAAGCAGGGTGGGTTTTTGGCAGCGTGTTTCACTCATTTCATGCTTGCCTTTCTCAAACGCAATTCAGCCACCCTGCCTGGCTCACAGGCAGCTTAATTTGAGGGAAGAATGGAGGGACACACTGAAAATCAGGTCTCAGAAGTCGATGGCGTAATGGGAAGCAAATTCCCTGGGAAAGCTGCAGGGATTTTCCTTTCTGAGGGTGGTTTCAGATGAGGAGAGAAGGGCTAAGCCTGTCAAGTCACTCCATGGACTGGTGATCTCAAGTAGCAGTGCTTGGCCCAAAGGCTTGGAAATTCGGATGAGCGAGGGCAGCTTAGATGTTTTCACCTCAGAGCCTGGTAACAGCAGGGGCTGGAAAGCAGCATCTCCCTAGGGAAGTGTTAGTACTGCTCTGCCTTCTGCACCCTGGGTTTCCAAACTCCTGTCACAGCTGACTTTGCTAAAGCCAAGGATGTCTCGTGGCATTTTTATGCTAACCCTCAGTCCTAATGAGAGCTCTGAAATACTTCTGGCCTGGCTGAAATGCTCCCTCCAAAAGTGAGGCTTAGGCAGCCTTGCCTGTAGCTTTATATTTTGGGGACACAAATGAAACTAAAGCCTGTTCTTCCTCCAGCTGGTTAAAGACGTGCATTTTGAGAAAAACCCTACTGGAGTTAAAAGAGTGGGCAGAAGTGGTTATCTCCACCTCCAAGTGGGTTTTGTGTGAAAAATAAACACCAGACAAGAAAATAAGAATGTGCAGAGGAAATTTGCTGTGGTTTTAGCAGCCTGTGCTTGTTCAGCACAGGTGGAACAGCACCAGGGTGCCCAAATGCCCCTGGATTGGTGTGAAGAGTGAGAGGGCTGGGAAAGTGAGGGAGCTTGGCTGAGGGCAAGCATGAGAAAAATTGCATCAGCACTACAGTCAAGGATGCAAAAGTAAAACTTGAGCTGTGTTTCTAGAGAACAGCAGCCTGGAAGTGACTCAAAAGGCAAATGGTCTGCTTGAGTGAACTCTTTCCTGCTTTGTGTCACTGAGTTCCTTTCCCACCTCCAGACACCACTGAGACTTTGTGCTTGCAGAATTGTGTAAAACCCCCTTTGCACTGTCAGGTTAACTCCAGGAGGCTGTCCTGTCTGGGAGTGGTGCTGCAGACTCAGCTGCAGCAGTAATGGTGCTTTGTGGGTCAGCAGGAGCAGGGTCCTGCTCTGATGACCTGTGTTTTATGGGCTTGTTTCTGGCTGTCAGACCACAAGGTGAGGGAGTTGGGATTTCCTATGTGTACCCATGTGCATACAGAGAAATAAGTTCGGTGGAAGTTAGGAAAGTGTGTCTATGTGTATGATTTTCTTCCCTAAATTTGCAGCTGACACTAGGTGAGGAAAAACTGTATTTGAAGGGTATCTTCCTCTGTCCCTCCTTGTCATGAAAAGGAGCAGTGTTTCCCATCATTTTTCAGGAATCCTAAGTGATGATAAAGTGAGACAAATTTTATTACTATGTTTGTGTGTATGAGTTGAATCCAGGCAAGTACAAGTTGTCATTCCAAAGAAATACTGAGGAGCTACTCCTGTCCCACATGGCCAGTGAACAGGACAGTCCAGTTTGGCTGGATGCAGGATAACAGCTCCAGCAGAGCTCCTGGAGATTCAGGCTCTGCAGGCACTTACCATAATGGGGGCTCAGAAGAAAAGAGTGAAGAGATCACAGAATGGTTTGGGTTGGCAGGGACTTTAAACACCATCCAGTTTCAACCCCCTGCCATGGGCAGGGATACCTTTCACCTGACCAGGTTGCTCCAAGCCCCACCCAATCTGGCCTTGAACACTTCCAGGGATAATTCACAGCTTCTCTGGGCAACCTGTGCCAATGCCTCACCATCCCATGGCCAAGAATTTTTTCCTTACATCTCATCTTTATCTCTTCTCTCAGTTTAAAACTGTTCCCCTTGTCCCTATCTACCTGTGTAAAAAGTTCTTGTCCCTCTTTTTTATAATGACCCTTTTAATACTGGCAGTGTCCACATACAGATAAAAAAGAAAATTCCCTGGAACACTTCATCCAGGGCTTACTAAGGGAGTGTGAAGTAAAGCAAAGTGAAGTGCCCACCCTAAGGGTGACATCCTGAGTGCCCAAACCCTCGGTGAGGACCCCTTATTTTCAGAAGGGTTTTGTGGATGGTGAATGCTCTGTGCTGAACCAGACTGACCCCACCACTGTGGGCAAATTGAAAATGCCCTGATGAGGAGAAGAGGCAAAGGATGGAGCTGTTACAGCAGAAAGACTTAGAGGCAGATTTTTTTTAAAGTAATCAAAGCAAACAGTCTGCTGTGACAGAGGAGTGGAGGGGAAAGGGCTGTTCCCAAACTGCTGACGAGGATGTCTGAATTCAGGAGAGGGGTGGATGATCCCAGCTGCCTCCTTGCTGCAGCTGTT
The DNA here is from genome assembly GCF_050655825.1 of Lonchura striata. NCBI lineage: Eukaryota > Metazoa > Chordata > Aves > Passeriformes > Estrildidae > Lonchura > Lonchura striata. Next base: position 68,107,477 of record NC_140707.1, on the reverse strand, counting down.
CACCCCTGACATCAGCAGAAGGGTGAGGTCCTCTGGACTTTGGAGAAGTTTATTCTGTTCGTGTTCTGCAGTTGTTTGGGGTCGAGCACCTCTGGACAGGGGGAGGTCAGAAGTAGCTGTCAGCAGCTCAGATGCCACAGGGGTGTCTGCCTCCTCCCTCAGCACTTCACTCATTGTAACATCTGTGCTTTCTGCTGCCTTCTTGCCTCACCTTTTCCTTAAGTAGTGGGCAGTCACTTTGGCCCATGTGTAAACTTGACCAAACCCCAGTGTTTGTGCTCCCCAGCCCTCTCCTGAACACCTCCAAGGAGTGAAAAGAGGCAGCCAGATGCTGATAGTGCCCTTGTGTCACTCTGCTCAAGTTGTGTCTCCCCTTTGTGTTTGTATCGTGCAGATCTGGGCCAGGTTCTTCCTTTCCAAGTGACAGAAAAAGGCAGATAATCTGTTTCACATTCAGTGCTGGAATAGACAGAATGAACTTGTTTCTGAATGAACCAGATGTATTTTTTAGGCAAAGTTCAAAAGGAAAAGGGACAGCATGATGGTGGACCCACTGAAATCAAAGAGGGAGCTGGATGAGCTCATTGCTTTATCCTCAGAGCTGAGGAGCCTGCTAACAAAGGCAGATAGATATTAAAAGTGCCTTCAAATGCCAATAAATTATTCTCCTTGGCATCTCTTCAGAGTTGGCAGTCTCCATAAATTCTCTTGCACAATTTGATTAAGCTTTGGCTTTCAGCATAAGGCTGATATTTAAATCTCTCTGTGAAGCTCCGTGCTGGATCTGTGTACACATTTTTCCTTTATTTTGTTTTTCAGAAATGCTTTCATCTTGCTTTTCCTGGTTGGCTCCACAACCACTGCTGCTAAAGCAGGGCTCTGGAGCATGTTGTTTCCCAGCTGGGGAGGAAGTCTGGAGTTTTAAATGATCTCTTGCCTAGACCATTTCTGCTGTAAACACACCCTGATGAGGTGACAGGGCTGTGCCCCACCACAGGTTGCCTTCTTACCTCTTTTGCTTGACCTTCTACATCCATATCTGTAACCTGCTGTCTCTTTCCCTCCAAATTCTTAAATAGCAAACAGCTTTCCCCAGTGATTTTAATCTCTTCTGTTGATTTATCACACCTTTTTCTCAAGCACTCCTCTTCCCTGCAGTGATAGTCCTATGCTTCTGAATAATTCACTCTGAAAGAAAACTACAGATATCTGTATAGAGCTTGCCAAGGCCAAATTCATCTTGAAATAGCCATTAAGTCTTTTACCATTCCTTTTCCAACAGGCTGAAATTAGCTTCTCATTTAAGTCAGCAGCGTGCAAGCTCAGATTTACTTCAGAAAAAGCTCCTGAAGCAGCCTATTGTAACATCAGGTGTGACTCATCCTCCTCTTTCCTGCCAGGGATGGGGGAAGGTGAAGGTGAATTCATAATGCCAACATTGTCTTCCCCATCTTTTTTTCCTCCTTACTCCCTGGTGCTCAGGAAGGAGCAATTCCCATGTCTGAGCCTAAGACTTGTGGCCCAGGCTCCTTCCTCAGCTCTGCCATATCTAAACTAATTTTGAAGACCCACAAAAGGGTTTTGGTGAAGTCCATTAAAATCCAGTCTTGGGGCAAATCCTAAGGATTCCTTTGAGAACCTTGGTCCAGCCTGGGTTTGGGAATGATTGCTGTATGATGGGGCCAGCTCTGGCAGAAGGGGCCAGTCCATCTAACTGGGAGGTCTTCACACTTTGATAGAGGTAACAAAACTCTGACTGACCGAACTGTCCAGGGCTTTAGGTCTTTTTCATCCCTCCAGCTTTCAACTTTATGACATGCTGTGTCTCCTCAGGAACTTTAAAATTAAAAGAATTGAAATACAACCAGGACTACAAAAAAAGCTTCTTTGAAGTATTTTTTTTCTTTATTGGACTTCACAGGTTTGTTCAGGGCACTTTAGTCCCCTTTGTACTTGACCCTATGTAAATAGACCACCCAGGGTTGTGTAACAGATTCCCAGTTCCTCTTGACAGGACTATCACAAAAGGATTAATTGTTTTCCCCTGCAACCCAAGGGAGATTTTACTCCTGCTTAAAATGAGAGTGGGATCATGCTCCCAGTCTGTTAATAAGTGTGATGCTCATTTTGCCTTCGTGTTTGTGCTACTCTGGTTGATGTATTGATTTAGTAATGGACCTGCATATCCCCATCCTGTACCTTTAGCCTGACTGTGGTAATTGAAAACCAGGATTTTGATGTTGTCTGAGCAGCCCCTGCAGCGGGTGACTCCTCAATTCTGAAAGCACAGTTTTTTTAGGGTTTCATCCTCACTAAAACATTTGTCAAATATTCCATATAGCCAATGATTGAAGTTAGTGTCTACTTATTATTACTTATTACAGAAGTACCAAAAGCAGAAGTGTCAAAAATCAGTAGTTATCCTCAGAGGTCAATGCACTTGATACTTGTGGTCTTTTTATTCTACGTTAGTGTTGATGAGTTTGTTGTTGAGTGGAGAGAGGCAAGGAAACAGGTAGATTTTAGCACAGTGAGGAGGAAGTTTGTAGCTATTCAGACAGCACTTAATTGTGGTAGTCAGCAAAGTCTCATCAGTTTACACCACTAGGAGATCTGGAGCCAGATGTGTCTGTCCCACATGGGAGTTGCTCTGTCCACCTGGGTTTATTTTGCTAGTCAGCCCACCTTGGTTTATTTTGCTGTTCTCTTGCTCAGCACTGTTTGCAATCCAGTGAATCCTTCTTGCTCCCTCGAGCTCTGTCTGGGCAGCATCGAGCAGCCATTTCTGCACCAGAGGAAAGTGAGATCAAATTTATCTGCTTAATACCCACTGCACTGACAGTTTGTCCTTCTTGCCTGGGGCTGGTACATTGGACATGTGACTTCTGTCATGCTTATTGTTACATTCTTCTGGCTTTTAGGGAGCTGGGCTGAAGACTTATTTTTACCTCCCTTCCCCTTTTTATCTGGAAAAGGAGATAACAGATATTTCACACTCTGTCTCTTCCTCCCCCCTCTCCTTAAAATGCTTTCAGGGCAGCCTTGTACTTCTGAACCCTGGCACTGTGCTGGCTGGACCTTCTCTGCACTGAAGGATTTCACCTGCTCCCAGTTTTGAGTAGCCAGGACTGCAGCGTGGGGGTGCCCACACCCTTGGGGTCACATCCTGCCTCAGCACCACCAGGAATGGCACTGGTAACAATCAGGGCTTCCAGCAATTGACCCTTCTGTGTGCAGGAGAGGAGCAGAAGCACCACATGGCCTCTGATGTCTGCAAATCCCCAGATGAGACAGAGGTGGCATTTGAGAGTGCCACGGTGACTCCAGACCTGCTCTCAGCAGAGCTCAGGGAAGGTCAGGAGGATTCCAGCTTCCAAGTGCCTGGCTCACAGCCACAGCCAGGCACTGGCTGAGCTGCCATAAGTACAAGGACTTCCATGGGACAGCTCTCTGACCACACCTTCTAGTGAAACTGGGCTGTGCTGCCTCCCTCACCTCTCGTAACCCACTTGTGTGTCCAAGGCCTGGATTGCTCTTGCTTGGGGAAATAAGGCACATTTGTGAGCATCACCTGGCAGGACTGGGATGGAGGCTGATGGGAGCTTTGCTCAAAAGAGGGAAAGACAACTCCAGCTCGAAATGAGCAGCTTTGTATTAAAAAAAAAAAAAAAAAAAAAAAGGAAAAAACAAAGAAAGATTCTTGGCTTAATACAAACATTAACGGACAGAACCATAGAACCATCTTTCTTCCTCTTTGTGTGAGGGCTAATGACACCCCAGACCGTGGGTTTGTTTGCCTTACATAATAGGCAGCCAAACTGTTTCCAGCAACTGCAGCATTCAGTTGAGAGATTCATGTAGGGAAGCCTTAATTAGAGTAATTGCTCTATTTATATAATGATTCCCTTTTGTCTCAGATCAAATGGATCTTTGAGAAATCTTATTTCCTTTCCAGTTAATTTCTGCCCTGTTAGTTAACTCACGAATCTTAATGAAGAGAAGTACCTTGGGTATCTCTGATCTGGTCTCCCTCATTACTGGGGGGGAGACTGTGGGGCGTTAATCTCCTGTGCTGCTGCTGGTACCAACATGGGAGAAATACCAACAGGCATGTTTTAAAACCATGACCAGGGAAATCTTCCATTCCTTTAACAGTTTGACTTGACTATTACAGTGCCACAATTTCAGTAGGGGCCCTGTGAGACATGAGGTGTGATGCAGAGGAGGTGACACTGAGGTACTGCCATCCTATCTGTGACAGGCTTCCTTTGGGCTCCTGGCAAAATAAAATGATGAATTTTTCTTGGTCTCTGTTCGCTGCCTGTATGATTGGGAATATCCTCCCTCTCTGCTGTGTGCTTGTGTTTGAAAGATAAACTGCTGGGACACAGGATTTCTCTTACAGGGTAAATACACCAGAGACCTGGTGGAAACTGGTGTGTCTAAACTGGTGGTTCTTTAGTACAAGAAGGAATGATTTCTTTCTTGTCCAGATGGCTGACAGTGTGAAGGGACTGGCTGAGGAGAAAGTTGTATTTCTCTTCCTGAAGTGCAGCACTCCTGTGACGGGATTGAGCCTTGTTAATGTTTTCCTAGAACGTGATGCAATTTCACGTAATCTGTGATATTACTCATGAAATTAATTGTCCTGATGCAAATAACACATAATCAGCTACGTAAAACAAATCAGGGATTCCAGTATTGAGAAAGGAGACTTGTAATTCAAGGAAATTAATGCAAGGAAGTGGCTGGTTTGTGCAAACATCCCTGCAGTGACTCCCAGGCCGTTAGACTGATTTGCAGACTCAGCCTCTTCAGACAGAAGTTGCAATGCTGCATGTGAGCAGCACTGGAAGAGTCCACCACAGCCTTGCCCAGTGTTGTAGGAGTCCTGGAGCCCTTCCCAGCATGGTCTGAGCCATGGGTGAAGGGGAGGACCAGCACAGATCCCCCTCACTTGCTGCAGACTGAGCTCCCAGGGCTGACACAGATTTTCCCCAATTGTTGGCACTGCTATTGCAGCATTTTTTCCTTGTAACTTCACCGGCCCTCTGTGGACTAATCCCCAGCTTTTAATTTCTTGTCATGGCTTGCTGCATTTTCTCTCACTAAACGTTTTCAAATGATCTCGTGAAGTCATGGTTTTGGCTCATGCCAGCTGCTGGTTTTGGCTGTGATGCTGCTGGGAGGGTTAGCTGAGGTCAGGGAGAGCCTTGCTCCAGTTTGCTGCTCAGCAAACTGGTGTAGCCCAAAGGATCCCAGTCTGAGGATGCTCCCAAGGGGCTCCTTACCCTGGGAATGGGGTAATTTCCCATGGCTGGATGTGGTCACAGAGCAAGGGCTTGACAGCCTGATTCAGGTTTGAGCTTGATAGTGTTGTTATTGGTTTTGCTGGGAGGCATCTTGGATTTGGGTTTCTTTTTGCTCTGGTTTGCCTTGTTGTTGTTACTGTTAATTTTTTTTTTAATTTGTGTTTCTTCGTTTCTTTATCTGTGTGCCAGAGGCTGAGGTTTGTGCTGCATTCATGGTTATTGTGGAAAAATAGAGATAATTAAGCATTAGGAGATGACATCTTTCCATAAAAAGCTTTCTGTTGAGCATCTCTCACCACCTGCAATGAAAGGTTGTCCTTGGAAGGACATGGAGGGTTATCAAACCTGTGAAGCTAGTGTCAACCTCTGGCCTTCCCAGGAATGCCAGAACAGCAAACACTTGTAAGACATTTTCCAGCTGTTTTTGAGTGCAGCCAAGGGGATCACGGGGAAGAGGAGCTACACTTCTGAAACCCTTTCCCCTGTGTGTGCAGAGGACAATGTCTGTGCAGTCTCAGCAGTTCACCCCTCCTGCTGCACAAGAGCCTCTCACATAGTCAGGACAGGGGCATGGGCTGCAGATACTCATTTCAGAGATGGAGACTGAGCTAATTTAAGTTTTTCAGAAGCCTTAAGCTCTTTGCTCTGCTGTTAGTGCCGTCAGACAGCAGAGGCAGCACGAGATGGTCTGCCAGATGCTGCCCTGCTGCAGCAGAGAAATGTCAGTGCTGCCTCAGGCAGGGAGGAAGCAGGATTAATGGGTTTTGGAGCTTTGAGAGGTCATTGGAGTCTTTTGGGTTTTTCTGCCTATTGGGCAACATAAACTGAAAATTCATCATTTCTGTGTCAGTGCAATAATTCCTGGTGAATTCCAATAGTGTTTGAAAGGCTTTGTTATTCATTTTGATGCAAGCGAGCTTCAAAAATTTCATTCTGTCATTTTATATACCTCTTACAACAGAGCAGGCAGCTGTTCCAGTGCAGAACATCGGTGTGTCTCTGTTGGAGTCATCATTGGCACTCCTGCTTTTCAGCCCAGATAAAGACTGGAACCACTTCCCTGAGAAACACACCCCATTCACCCGACTGTGATGGATCTGCCACCTCCAAAATTCACCAGGAGATTTTATGTGAGGGAGGAGCAGCCATGGCCAGCCTGTGGTTTTCCATCACAGCCCCTGGGTGCAGAGGTGTGTGTGCATCCCCAGGCTGGGTAACCTGGCACGGTGCTGCACTGCCCACACTGCAGGGCTGTGTTTCATGTGCCACATTGCTCAGAGCCCCATCCAGCCTGACCTTGAGTTCTTCCAGGGATGAGGAATTCTCTGGGCAGCCTGTTCCACATTTTTGCTGAAGCAGACCAAGTGTGAGTTTGACTGCCATGGAAGGGGAGCCTCTTCACGTTGTGTTCATACTCCTGGTAGAGTGCATGGCCTGTAACTCACTTCCAAGGTCCTGCTAGCCTGTGTTGGGTGCTTCCAGCACCTGGGAAACAGGCTTTGAGAGTCCTCTCCAGCGTGGTTCATGATGCTGTGGGGTCACTGCAGCCCCTTGTGCTTCTCAGCCCTGTTTTTACACAGCCAGAGAGGCAGCAGCACTGACCATAGGTCAGCTCATTCCTGTTGGAGGCAAGGAATAATTCAGAGGGGTCTTGTGGAAACCTGGCATCAGTTTCAGGAGCCAACCAGGGAAATGTGCTCCAGCAGTAGATAAATTCTTCACTCTTCTCCTGCCTCCTTTGTGGGGTGGATGGTGCCTAGAGTTACCCAGCTGAGGTTTCCCAGTCTCTGGGTCCAATGGACAAACCAGAGCTGGCCACTTGAATTTGAACAATTTTGGTTTGAATATTGTTTTATTTTCTCAGACCTCGAAACAGCCCACCTTAAGGGATGGCCTTTGCCTAATCCTCATTGTCCTAACAAAAAGGGTGTTTTAAGCAGCCAGGAATGAATTTGTGTTGGCTCTTCACTTGTTGCATTGGATTTCTTTGCTTGGTGCAGTTTTGGCATCGCATGGAATGCATCAAGCAAATAAGAATATAAACATACTTTTATATCACAGGACTCTGAACTGGTCTGGAAATGGGCAGTTGGGTTCAGGTTTTGGTCTTATATGGTTGGGCATGAATGGGAACCCAAGCAAAGTTTGTTGCCAGTCCTTTTCAGAGTTTATTTACTTTTATGATTATTTTTTTCCCTTTCCACATTTAACAGAAAGTTCCTGGTGTAATGGAGGTGGCGGTAGGGCAGGAGCCAGGAGACATGTGATGTATTCCCAGATCTTCTCTCTATTTTTTTCTTGTCTTTTTGGAATGTTTCAGTCTATACAACTCCCAGCAGCAGCAAGCTCTGGTCTTGTTTGAGCTTTCTAGGTGTTCTAGCAATGCAAATAAGAGCTAGTGAGGTGCAGATATCCATCTGTGGGGACAAAGAATGAATCTCTAGAGAAAGATGGGGCTGCCAGGAGGTTTTTGGTCTGTTTTGCAAAACAAAGAAGCCTAGTTCAAGGCTTGCAAAGGCTTGTCTGAACCAGGTCTCTCAGAGATTTTGGCTTGACCCATTTCTTGTTTGGAAACCAAACTGTTTCTGGGGATATCACTATCCCACAGAAATGTTGGGGCAGTCTCTTGGGAAAGAAATTGTGTTGAAGTTCTGCTGGTAGAAAGGGTGAAGAACAGGCTGGAGGGTTTGAGAGACACAGAAGTTCTGCCTGTCCTTGGGCCTGACCCTGGAAATGCTGCATCACCTGGGGCTGAAGAGTTCAGAGGTTCTTCCAGAGGAGCATGGGGAGAGCTCAGCTGCAGCAGCCACCTCCTCCTACAAATCTGGGTGCACCTGGCAGCTCTTTCTACTGATGTTTTGGGTAGGTAGAATGCTGGAAAATGCAGGTTCTGTTGTGGGGAATCCTGTGGCACCACATGACCTCAAAAGGTTCAGGGGTCAGAGTAGAGCTGGGGGGTTTGTGCTGATGCCAAAGGTGCAAGGTGAGCTGCAAGGTGTCAGCTAAAGGTGCCCCACCTGCTTCGTCCCTGTACCCCCTCAGAATGGGGTGTTGGGGAGAATTCTATCAATCAGGCAGTCCTCTTTCTCCTCCCCACCTTCTCTCTAGATGGGGAATGACTAGACCCTTTATGCACTTGTCCTAGGAGGGTTTGTACCTTGTGAAAGACTCCTGCAGTCAGAATGAAGTTGGTCTCTCGCCGCACCTCCCCTTTTCATTCCCCCATTGCTGAGATGCAGCAGACTTGGCCATTCCCAAACAGTGACTGATTGTCTGCTTTGGCTGGTTCAGCTGTTTGCTAAACATAATGCTCTTTCATCTTCCAGGAAATCGTCTGGACACCTCCACCGGAGTGCAGCTTGCTTTATGCTGCTGTTTCAATAGGCAAATAAAAGCAGCTATTTTCCCAGTTTAAACATAACCCGATTTCTCCAGTGAATTGGAAATACTTGGGGGAAGGGGAAAGATTGTTTATTACTGAATTTTCAAGAACTGTAATTCTAAATTAACAAGCCAACCAGCTCTTTTCCTTCCTGGGGAAAGGATTCTCCTCCTCCCCTTTATGAATATCCACAGCACTCACACTTCATCATTTTCATCAGGACCTGAAGCGCACCCACCGGGGCCCTCTCACACCATCTGTGTGATGTATGGCTTTCCTCATTGCTCCCTGGCAAGTCAGGGCACTTTGGCTGAGATTTGAGATTTCTTTTTTGCTGGCAGCAGAATAAAAATGTTACAAAATGAAATCCTTTATTGGAGTTTCAGCAGCAAGAGAGGAGACAGTCACCTGTCTGCTCCCATCAGCTCAGGGTCAGAGGGCTCTAAAAGCCAGAGCCTTGCCTGTTTTCCTCTGTTTCCTGAGATGACAGGAAGGAAAGTGTAGGCATCTGGCAGGGCTTCAGCAGGGAGAGGTTTAGGAAAAAGGCACAGCTCAGGACTGACTCCAGGCCAAAGCCTGGCTGGCTGCTGGGTGGCATTTGAGAGAAAGTTTGTACTCCTGAGAAATTAACACAGAAACAAATAATGACCAAACACACTGGGCAATATCTGTAATATTGCAAATGATGCAATTCAACTTTCTTCTCTTACTGTGGTAATCAAGGATTTCACCAAAAGCAAACGGACCATGGAGAAATACACCCCAACTTCTTCCTCTGGGGAGCGAGTCAAGTTCCTTGCACGCGGTTCCATTACGAGGAACTTGAGAAGTCCGGCCAGCAGCTGGGTTCAACAGGAAAGCTGAGGACAAGCTTTTGTGTGGCTGCTAATGGCTCCCTCTCCCGTGGCCGTGCCGGATGGGAGGGAACAAATGGCCCTTTCTGTTTTGCAGTTCATGACCAAGAACCCCACGATGCGGCTGGGCAGCCCCGGGCTGGGCGGCGAGAGCGCGATCCTGCGGCACCCCTACTTCAAGGAGCTGGACTGGGACCTGCTGAACCGGCGGCAGATGGAGCCCCCCTTCAGGCCCCGCATCGTACGTGGGGAGGAGGGCTGGGGGAAAGGGATCCCTCGGGATTTTTCCCCTCTTTTTGCCTCTGTAAGCAGATTTATTCCCCTGAGACAGGAAAGAGGTGAAGGAAGGGAAGTGTGGCCTCTCACCCTGGCTTGGCTGCTGCTTGGCCGCCTGGTCAGCTACCTCTTTTCCCTTCCATGCTGGATTTTCAAAGGCAGCTCAGTGAAAAGATGCAGATTTGTAAAAGCAGCTGCAGCAGGGTAGGCACTAAAGTACCCTTTGGCTTGCCCCAAAGATAAAACAGGGTAAGTAATCCTCATCCTGCTCACTCCACCTACCCCTCCACAAGCAGGGCTGTCTCTCCCTTGTGTCTCTGTGTCTGTTCAGCACCCAGCACAGTGCTCCCTGCTCAGGCCACTGTCAGTGAGTGCTTCAAATGGCAGAGAGGCTGCACAGGAGACAGTGCTGTCCCCAGTGGTGCCACACAGCCCTCAGGATGCTGTGTGAGAGAAGAGCACTGCTCTTCATGGACAGCCTTTCCGGGCTTGTCACTGTGGCTTCCTTGTCTTTCAAGTTATTGCCTGGGGTGGCTTGTCTCATGCTGTGGCCACTCTGCGAGCTCTCAGGGACAATGATCCACCCAGTCCTGCTCCCTGAACACTGGGTGCAGGATCAGGTACGTGGGGAGGTGTGACCCACTGGTCTGTACATACTCACCTGCTGTGAAGAAGAAATCTGAGATGAAGAAGCTGAGATGTACATGCAAGAATTATTCCTTCTCACTCCAGTCCCCTCTACTCAACTGTCACTTCCACCTCAAAAGGCTCTCTGAATTGTCTGACAGGTGGGGCAGAGGCTCAGTTACCCTTGGACTCTTCTTGTCTTTGTGCCTGTTTGTTCCACCACACAACTCAGAATCTTGAGTTGCCCCTTAGCCTGAATCAAAGACTAAGGCAGCCTGCTCAATCTGTCACAAGCTGGGCAGGATCTGGGAATGTTAGACTTCAATGTCAATAAATTTTATTGACCTCAATGTCAATAAAATATCTTGCTCTGAGTGCAGGAAAAACACACCTCATGAAAATGTGCCACGAACACAGTTTGTGTGTGTGCATTCTATACAGCCCCACTCTGTGGCACACAGTAAGGAATCCAGCACCTGGAGGCCAGCCATTTGTCTTCCCACAGCCCAATAATTCAGTATTGTGCAAGTTTAATGGCTGGCACTAAGAGGAGTGCCCTCTACCCCCTCCCCAAAACCCAGCTGAGACACTCTGCAGATGAGGAGGGACTGTGTGGAGTCAGCCAGTTGGGAACACAGCTGGAAACTGCACAGGGTCTGTGCTGCCACTTGAGGGGAGGAACTGATTTATGTTCCCTGCCATGTCTGGCCAAGGAAGCCCCCAGAGTTGCTGTCAGTTAAATTTGAGAGGGGGTTCCCTGTGAGAACCTTCAGAGTCTGGAAAAGGCTTTGCTCTGTGAGGGGCTTAGTGGGGGTAGCTGCTCCTACTCCAAGCCCCGAAAAAGCTCTCAGTCAGCTCAGCCTGGGTTATGGAAGTGATGGTTCAATGCACTCACATACAGAGCAAGGATCAAGCAGATGATACATGCTTTTGACGTGTCTTCCCTTTGTGTTTTCCATTTGACAGAAATCCAAAGATGATGTGAGCAACTTTGATCCAGATTTTATAAAAGAGGAGCCTATCCTGACCCCCATTGAAGAAGGGATCCTTCCAATGATAAACCAAGATGAATTTAGACACTTTTCTTTCACCAGCCCAGAAATGTATGAATAGCTGTGGCTCTGGAGAAAAGTTACTGAGAGGACTGGGAGGAAATCAAATGAAAACCAAGTCTACCAGTAGTTTCATTCTCAAGGAGTAGCAGTGCACTGACTGGCACAATACAGCAGCACCACTGTCAGTGTTACCTTAATGTGAAATTGAAACCTTCCTGTGTTTGTAGGACTTCTGCAGCTCTTGGATCAAATATTGACAGGGTGGAACAAACATGATATTGTAAATAGCTGCTGCAGACAGAGCTTTGGATGCTGAGCTGGTTGGCTCAGCCTCAATGTTACCGCTTGCACTGGATTCGAGGAGTCGGCTTGAGCATGAAACAAGTGTCTTGCAGCCCTGAGCCAAACAGACTTGTTACAATGCTGATTGTTTGCAAGACTCTTCTGAGGAGTCCCAGCACTGTCCAGCGTTTTGGAGACGTCATCCAACATTCCGTGGCCTGACTGAACCAGATGTTCCTACTGACTTTACCTGTTTCCTGCAGTATTTATTTCTTTCCAAAGCACAAATGGCTCTTTTTTGACACTGTTTGGGTTCCCATGTGAAATATTTAATTGTGCTGACTAGTAGAAGGAAAAAAAAAAAACAAACAAATGCCCTGTGCCCCACGCAGATTCTTCCAAATCAAAAGGAAGTCATGTGCTCGTAGTGTTTTACTCTTTGTGCGTGTTGAAAAGTTTTAGTGTTTGCATTCTGTGAAATGCCTTTTTACATCATGCATCTTCAATGCTCCTTTATTTGCCTCCCAGCTGTTTTCAACTATAATGTAACTTGTTGTACTGTTTATTTAGGCCCTTTCTATTTAATTATGTTACACAGAGCCCCTTTTGTGGGTTTAGTGCCTCATTAAAATTTTGATCCAAAGTGGTAGCACTTAAATTATTTGTAGCATTATTGCGATGGGAGCCGCAGAGCTGGCAAGCTGCTTGAAGGCAGGGTTGTCAACAAACAGGTAACACAGAAGGACAGCTTTTCTCCCATGAGAGTGATAAACCTTATCTAAAGATACACAGTGACTTGGTTTGGATTGAAGAGCTCATTACTCACAGGGCACTTCTTATTGGTTGCATCCTCAGGCTTCTGCCACAGGCAGACTGAGATGATTTTTCAGTGCAGATTTTAGAACCCAGATGCTCTGGGAGATGGTTCTGTGCTTTTCCTGTTCTCCTGGAAGCTGGATGATTTTTCTGAAGCTCCTTTGCACTCCTTGCTGGGCTTGAAGCTGTATGACAGTTTTATAGCCTCTTCTTTGAGCAGATATGAATTCCTGGAGAAGGAAAAGGATTCTAACCTCTTGCAAAGCTGATGATGTTTGTAGAGGGCTCCTCACATGCTTTCATTTGAGAGAAGGGTGAGGTGCAGCAGAGAGGAACAGTTCTGCACAGACATTGGCCCACTGCAGCTGTGAAAGTTGTGTAGGGGAGCAGGAGCCTTGAGCATGGAAATTACAGAGGTACAGCACAGACCCACTGGTCTGTCCATGCTCACCTGCTGTGAAGAAGAAATCTGAGATGAGGAAGCTGAGATGTACATGCAAGAATTATTCCTTCCCACTCCAGTCCCCTCTACTCGACTGAGTCACTTCTACCTCGAAAGCATCTCTGATTTGTCTGACAGGTGGGGCAGGGGCTCAGTTACCCTTGGATTCTTCTTGTCTTTGTGCCTGTGTGTTCCACCAGTTCTCCCTCTTTCTTTCCTGTGTCTCCTCTTCCAGTAAGCACAGCTTCATCCTCTGATCTCCCTTCCCTTCCATGGGCACATTCTGGCCACATTGCAGCCCATCCCTTTGCTGGTGTGTAGCTACCCAGCTCCTCCAAAGCAGGGAAAGAGAGGAAGGAAGGACAGGCTGTGTTGTATAAGCGGGAGAAAAAGAGCAGATTTCCAGAAAAATGATCCCAGAACCAGTCCTGCAGGCTGGCTTGAGTTCTTTTCCCATATAGGAAGAAGCAGTACAGGGATGGATGCATTTGCATGAGGGGGCCACTGTGGCACCTTGTTCACATGTGAGTGATGTGGTGTGCCCCCATCTGGTGCAGCTGTGACCCAAAGCAATTCCTCACTCCAATTCCTTCTCAGTTTTCTGGGATTACAACTGCAGAAGTGCTCGATGGCCAAGGTGTAAGTGCAGATAAATGGGCCACCAAGAGTGGGAGCCCCAAACTGTCTGAATTTTGTGTTAGTGGCTTTTTGACTCTCAAAAGAAGTCTTCTGCTTTTGACTCTGCTGTGTGCAGCCTCTCCTTCCCTGGTGCTCAGTGCTGGAGAATGGTGATAGACCTTTTTTTGCCTGCACAGTGACATCATCCCAGGGTTTCATTGGTTGTGTTATTCTTTGGGGCTCAGGAGATCTTATGGAATAGTTCCTGCTGCAGAAGGTCCTGCCACAGCGTTTTCTTCAGCATCAAAACATGGTACCATTTCCATGGCCCCAGGATCTGAGACTTTACATCACTGACAGCATGAAGAATGTGCAGTAGTCACCTTTGGAGAGCTTTATTGGTGTGTCAATATTATATCATATTTTATATCAATGCTCAACAACCAGTCTGTGTCCTAAAAGCTTGGAGAGTGAGAACTAAGTCAGCTCTGGGGGTGGTCTGTTAGAATTGTGGTGAACTGCAAACCAGAAAGCTTGTGCATTTCTGGAGGATATAAGATGGTATTTTGGAGAGCAGGAAAGCTTTCACCGTGGCCAGCCAGTACCTGCTTCTTGGCTTAATGGGGCAGGGTTCAAGTGACAAAGGGAGTTTTCCCCCCAGCTTCACTTTTCATTGATTTAAAGTGGCATCAGGGTCACTGCACCTTTCCATCACCCTTGGTGCAAATTCATTGGCAATTCTGTGATTGGACTTGGAAGCCTGAGGTTCTGCTATATAGGAATTTTCTTGATTGTCAGTTTTCACCTGGATCCTGATTTGTAAATTAGGGCAGCTCTTCCCCTCCATTGCCTGCCTGGAACTCAAATGTCTGGGTAATGCTTTCAGCCACTGGAATCAGCAGATCCTGAGTCAGCCACATTTGGCCAAGATCCCTGAACTCTCCCATATGTTTTATGAGGAGCTGCCATTTCAGTTGAGTTCCCTGAGACTCTGTCAGCAGTATGGATGAAGATCAGCTCAATAAAAAGTATCAATGCAATAGCTTTGCTTTTGAAAAAACTAGATTAGTGTTTGCCCTGCCATTGAATATGTAAATAAATATTGATTTATTAAAGAAAGGAAAAAATCAAGCAAGGGTACAAAACTCAAGAGTTTTCCAGGAGCTACTTGGCAGCTTTTTTGGCTTCATTGCTTGCCTCAGTGGATGCAAGATGGTTTTAGTCTGTTAATTTGCTTCTGGCTTTAGAAGTATATTAAGCTGGCAGCCACAAGTTTGTAAGGTTTAAAGCATAAAATGCTTGTATTCACTCCAGTGTGAAAACTGGCAATTGAGCAAATTGTATTTAGTTCCCTTTGCACTGCTTTTAGTGCTTGCATGAAAAAAGAAGATCCCTTTGATGTCTGTAAATTTGTGTTTGGTGCAATCCTTTCATTTTCAAAGAGGTTCATGAAGTCTAGCTATAAAATTCAGTGGCCTACGTCTCCTTCAAGGCCTTTGAAAGTTGAGGGTAAGAAGCAGATGGTCTGGGATGAAGAGATGAAAATCATCTTGCAACTGCTCATGCTGGCTGTGCTGCCAAAGCCATCGTTTTAAATACCGCTGCTTGATAGGCAATGGAAAAAATCTCACAGACTTCCAGTGCCCAAGGGATTTTAAGGTTAAAAAATTCAATTCTAACTGCTGGCTGAGGATGCTTTGAATGCATTCCCAAGGACTGGCACAGGCTCCTCACTCCTTGTGAAGTCCTAAATGCTTTGCAACAGTAGTTTTTCCCTTGGAGCTGCGTGCTCCTCCTTCAGAAGCTGCTCTTTCTCCAGTCAGAATTGAGAACAGCTCCCATGGCTGTGGTATGGCAATGGACTTGATTAGCAAAGCCCAGAGCCAGAGCAGTGAAATGAAAACGTTTCTGGGATCATCTGCTCTGTCCCTTGGCCAGAAGGGGAAGAGCTGTTCACTGCTGCCTGCTCTCCCTTGGTTTGTTCAGCTGCTCAGGCGTGTGGCCAGAAGGTTTCTGCTCCTCCCCAGGGAGACCATTTCACAGCTTTTACAACTCTTCCTGCTAAGTAAATGTCCTGATATTTGGAAATGACATGAATGAGATGAAAATCTGTCTTATCATGCCATTAGGAATCTCATTGGAAGCTGCAAGTTGGGGTTTGTATTACTAAATATATACAGGGTTGCCAAACCAAAGCATTCAGAAATGATGAGTCAGGTTGTCTGAAAATTGCAGCTCTCTCAGAAATCAAGACCTTTCCAAAATAATAAATGTCTCCTTTTCTTTCTTTTTTTTTTCTTCCCTATTTTTTTTAAACATCTGTATTGCAAATATTTTAGTTGCTGACTTTCACTTCTCCACATCAATAGGAGCAGGAATGTCATGCAATTATAATTTTTTTAGATTAAAGCTGAGGTCTGTGAATTGATGTGAAGCCAGGCATTGGAGCACAGAGAAAAATGCCAAACACCAAGAGCTGGATGATAAAATTGTGAGCAGGCGTAGGTGTATGTATTTTTCCATCTCTTCCAATTGTTTATGTACAGTCACTACAGTGTGCTCCCTTGCATCCTCGTCTCCAAACCCACAGAGCAGGGCACGCAGAAGGCACGGGAGTGAGGAAGGAGAAGGGAGGAAGGCTGGGGAAGGCATTTATGTGCTGTGTAGTCACTGTGTTTAAGGCTTGTCCAGCAGCATTTCTGAACGTGTGCATCAGCCCTTGCACAAGCCTGTCACCTTCTGCATCCCACACTGCCTGTCCTGCCTTCCCCTGGGCACGACTCTCAGCATCATCCCTCAGGCTGCCAGGGGCTGGAAGTGTCCTGCTGATGGAGCCAGGTCTGCAGGAAGAGCAGGAGGTCAAAAAGCATGGAGGAAAGGAGCAGTGTTGGGGTTTGGCAGCCTTGGTGTCTTCTCATGGGGTCTTTGGTACAGCCAGTGTCCCAGCGATGCCCATATGTGACTGGCAGCTGAGGGGCTGCCTCCCCTCTCATGCCTTTAGTAGCAGCTAAAAAAGAGAGGAGGGAGGGCAGTGCCCTCAAGAAATGGGGTCACAGCTCTGGGTTGTGACTGAGAAGATTCCCTATAGCCTCAAGCCCCTGCAAGCAGTGAAGGCACACAGGAATCATCAATTCTGCCCCATCCACCCTGGGGAAATCTCTCCATGAGGGCAGTTTGAGTGAAGAGACTTGGGGACACAGGTCTCAGGGATGTGGGAGTTGGAAGGCACTGTGGCAAGGGGCTGCAGGGCAGAATTGAAAAGGAACATCCCCAAACCCTTTCACCTCAAGAAGGAAGCTTGAAACGAGCTTGGGTCAGACAAAGACAAAGTCTTCCCTGTGTGGGCTCCCCCAGGTAATGTGTCAGTGTAAGTTAGCCCTGAAACAGTTTTAACTTGCCCGTGGTGTCAGTTCTGCTCCAGCTCTGAGCTCCCACAGCTGCTATTGGCAGCAGTTCTTATAAAAGTGGAGTTTGGAGAATTTAGCAGTGAGTTCAGGATTGCTCAAAAGTGGTGACTCAGTTCCTTCAGTGCTTCCTTCCCCCACCTTCAAATGAGGGGTTTATTCATCACCTGGCTTTTCATTTCCAAGCATTTAATGTGAACTGGGGTCGGAGCCTCAATTTTTCTACAAGTGACAACTAAAATCCATTTCTTCTTAAATGGAACCTGACTTGATTCCAGGGACAGGATCTCCAGATCTTCAAACCACTGCAACAACTTCAACAACTCCACTATAATCACCACTATAATCTTCCAGCAGAAGAACATTGCAGGAGTTGTTAATGAGCCTTGTTTGGAGACTGGCCAAGGTGTGCTGCAGTTCAGCTGGGAGTGAGAGGCAATTTTCATGTATCTCCATCTTATCTGCTGTTAGACCCAGACAGGAAGCAATTCCAGACCTCCCAGTCACTACAGGCCTGTCTGCTGCCCAGAGATGCCTCCTGCACAAAAGTTTGGCTTGTTTTTCACAAATGCTGTCTGGAAGAAACAGGGCATCAAGAGCTTTGTTAGGGGTTGGTGCTAACCACAGTTTTCTTCTGAACTGAGACACGGTGTCATGTTTATCCCAAGAATGGGGGTGTTGGTTTGCAGATTCCTCTGGCCAGCGTCTCCTCCAGCCTCTGGGATGTTGCTGTCTCCACACTTTGGAACAATGGCAGCACCATGAGTAGCTCAAACCTGACTGAGGCAGGAGGGCAGCGTTACAGGTGAGTATTTCACCTGGAATTGAGTCATCATTATTTTTAAGCTCTGTGAAGAGCTTGAGCTGAGGTATTGTTATCTGACAGACATATCTGGATGTGTTGCTCTCCTTGGGGCAGCCTTTCTGCTTCCCTCTTCTCAGGCCCTTTATTCTCACTCATCACCAGCCCTTTCTCCAAAGGGAAGGCTGGGTGATGGTTTTGAACAGCTTGGTGCTTCTGCCATTTCCCTGGACAGTGGGGAAAACCTGCCTCCAGCTGCCTGAGGAAATGGGTCAAGTGTGCCCGATGTCACAGGACAGTGTTCCCTCTCAAATACTAATCTTAGTAGTTTAAAACCCAGTTTTAACTGGAGAAAAAAAAAAAAATAAAAGGCAAGTGGGACCTTTAAGCACATTCAGCTAGGCCTGGATTTCAGCAAAATCCCTGCACTTGTGGGAACCTTCATCCCCAAGTTTCACCAGGGCTCCCTGCAGAGCCTGGAAATTGCCACGTAGAGCCTGTGTCTAAATTAGAACCTGGCAACCAAAGGCTCTTTTGTTTCTCCTTACCATGAGCAAGAGTTTCCTCTGCCAGTTTGGGATGTCTTCCCTCATCTGTTACCCTGACTCCTTTAATTTTTCTTCCAGTGCACTAATTTACCGTGGCCCCAAATCTCCTGCACACACACTGGGGTCTTCAGCTGGTGCCCATCTCGTGGAGATGTTGTAACCCAAAGTGGAGCTTCCTCTCAGCTATTTTAGTGGAGTCTGGTAATTTGTCTGACACAGAAAATCCCCAAGCTGCAATCAGTGCCCAGATACTTGAGTGGAAAATGACAAAATTATAACATAGTTCATCTCCCTGTGGTCAATTACTCTGTGCCTACACATAGTCTGGAGCAGCCAGGGTGACTGTAAAGGTATCCAGCCTTTGTTTTGGCTCCATGGCCTCTGGATTTGGTTAAATATGGCCTCTGGATTTGGGGAAACAGAACACCCATGGCCTAACAATTGTTAGAGGTGAGTGGTCCTGAGTTTTTCTGGGAGCATCTTTGGCAAAGAACCATTGACCTCCTCTTCCCTCCCATTTAGCCAGCCCTGGGCAGAGGGAGTGGATGGATGGATGGATGGATGGATGGATGGATGGATGGATGGATGGATGGATGGATGGATGCATGGATGCATGGATGCATGGATGCATGCATGGATGGATGCCCTCTCCTCTCAGCAAGAGGGGATGTGTCTCCTGGAACTGAGGGAGGTACCAGGGAGCCTGGTGGAGGTGGCCAAATTTTCAGAGTGATTTCATACAGGTGTCTCACCGTTTTGGTGGAGCATGAGTGCATCCCAAGGACTCCCCCAGACCTGATTTAGGGCCTTAAAAAATGGTTTTGGAGCACCTGGAGTTCCACACCAGGCACATGGCCCATGGTGTCCTGCCTTGGAGACTGGATCCTAGGCAGAGACAGGGTGTGAGCGAGGAGCTGCCTGGAGCTACCCAGGCCTGGAGTGAAAGCCTAAATGCAGAAAGCTTATTAGTGCTCAGCTGGGCTGCAAGAGGCACTTGAGGTCACTCGGGGACTTTGCCTTAGTCCTCCACCCACCCGTGCACTCGGGCTGGGGCCATGGTGAGCAGCTCCTGGGGGAGTGGAGCCAACCTGGTATGCAGGACCTTGGGCTTGGGCAATGTATGAAAAGGCACCTGAGACTGGAATCAGGAAGCTTCTTTTAGGCACAGAATATCCTGAGCTGTTGGGTCCCACAAGGATTACTGAGTCCAACTCCTGGCCCTGCACCAGACCACCCTTATTTAGACAATACTTAAATGAGCATTTTAGTTGAGAAAAGGTGATTGAACCCTAAGCTGCTGGTGGTGCCTAGACCCTTCCCTGCTCCTTGGTTCTAGCCTTTTCCCCTTAAGCACTGCTGCCCTTGAGACAGTTGTTCATGGGGTGATGACCACAGGCAGCAGGAGCCCTGTGCTGATTTGGGGTCACTGGGAAAAGGTCACACAGACAACATCTAAGCTTCTAAATCTTGGTGTCCACCAAGATAGAAAGCAGTGTTCTGCAGCTTGTTTTTGTGACCATCATAAACTAAATCCAGCATCTTCCTGAGGCAGGGTACAAGATAAGCCTGCAACAAAACCAAGTAGAGAAGTAATTTTCTTTTAATTGCTGATGTAGGACAGTAGAGATGAAAAACCAAGTGTCCAAGGGTATAGAAGCCCTCATCCCCTGATTAGATACATATAATGAGATGGAAAGCTAATCTATCATATTTAGAATCAGTCAATTAGAGGGTTAGGGTTATGGATACATTTAGCTTTAGCGTTAGAGAGATATTTAAACCACATACTGTACTTAGTCATTGCCATGCTAAGTGATAGTAGATGCAGGTCACCCTATATATGGGCCATGGTAATCAGCTTAAGTATTACTAATTAAGCCTTTCACCTCTGGGCTCCCTTCCATGCCACCACGCATGAAATGGGCCATTGAGGTCACAGTGAGATGCTCCTTAAAACACAATACCCAGTGTTTATGGTGAAGTGGAGGGTGATTTGTCTTTCTAGCTCTGTCTGCTGCGAGGAGAGGGCTGTAAGCACACAGCTCTTGCTTTAATCATGTGTTTTGCTTCTGAGCCTCAAGGTGCCAGCTGGGCACTGCCAGCCCTCCCCTTGCCCAGCTGCCTGCCTGGCATTATTTGGAGCCCACGAACTGTCCAGGTAAATAAACCACATCAAAGTGAGCGTGGCTCTGGCATCTCCCTCCTGGCAATCCTCAGTCATGTTTTCAGAGGAAGTCAATAAAGGCTGAAAAGGCTGTAGTTGCTCTGGAAAGCAGCTTATGTGATTAGGCAGAAGGTCAAAAATAGCCCACAAAGGAAAGGCTGAACATTTGTGGGTGTGATGCAGTGATGCCCAGTGATGCCCTCCCTCCCCACGCCCTGAGACACAGGTAGGTGCCCAAGGTCCTCAGCTGGCTCTGGCACCAGCCCCTCCTCTTCAGATTTCATGGATCCCTCAGGCCACAAGCTCTTGATGACTTTATATTAATGTGCAGTTGCATCTGCTTTTAGGACTTTGCTGTGTCAGGATGGTGGCAGAGCCACAGGCCACCCTGCTGCAGAGGGCAGGAGAGCAGGGAGCTTCCCAGTGCCTCCCAGCCCAGGAGGAAGGCAGGGGTAGCCATGGAAATGGGGGTGCAATGACTCCGGTTGCTCTCCAGCCCAAAGGGAGCTGTTTTGGAGCAGATTTTCTCTGACAGTGTTACTGAGACATTCCTGGGAACACTCAGGCTCCACTTTCATAGAAGCTTAGAATATCCTGAGTTGGGAGGGACCCACAAGGTTCATCCAAGTCCAGCTCCTGGCCCTGCACAGGACAACCCCAAGAATCCCACCATGTGCCTGAGACCCTTGTCCAAATATTTCTTGAGCTCTGTCAAGCTTGGGGCTGCAAAACAGCCACCTTGCCTTTAAACCTTTCCCTCTCCATCCTTTCCTCAGAGGCTAATTGCTCAATTTCTGCCTTCATTTCTGGTCTCCTGGGAATCTGAGTAAGGTCCTCCTGCTTGTGATGGGCAAAGCTGAATACACGTCCATAGCAGCCCTTTCCAGGCACTTCCAAACCCTTCAACCCCATCCCTGTGGGGCAAGTCTTTGCAAGCTGGCAGGAGCTGGCACAGAGGGCTTGAAGCAGGGATTATGGTATTCTATCTCAGGAGAACACCAGGAACTGGTGCTGCTCACCAGCTACTGGGAAAGGTCTTAATTTTGTCATGCCCTGTGACCAGGAAATGATTTGAAATATTGCGTATTTTCTGGGACATGGGGCAAGCATTGGCTGGCTGGGGCCAGCTGGTGAAGCCCCAGCTGGTGAAGATCCCCCAGGGAAAGCTGTCAGGTTTGGGGCTGATGGAGACCTGGCCCATGGAGGTGGAGTGGGGATGATGCAATGAGCCACAGCTCTTGCACCTCCGTGCTAGGGCGTGGGCAGGGAAAGTGTCCGTGGTGTCCGGAGCCGTGCTGGGCACTCAGGGTGCTGTGACATGGCAGCAGCTCTTCACCAGGCTCTGGAGGGGCAGCCAAAGCTATTGGCTTTCTTGGCAGGTCCCTGGTGATTTGCTACCTGGGTTCTCAAGGGCCAGGGACACTGCAGGTGGAGCACAGAGCCTTGATGTAGAGTTAAATTAGCAGCAAGTGCCTGTGACGAGAAGCCTGTGACAAACATTTCGTGTTCGCATGGAATCCCAGAATGGTTTGGGTTGGAAGGGACCTTGAGGATCATGTTCAAATCCCCTGCCATGGGCAAGGACACCTTCTGCTAGACCAGGTTGCTCCAACCCCAATGATATTTCCCTTATGCTGATGGGGAAGCATTTTTGTCCCATGGACTGTGCTCTCCAGCAGCAGTAAAATCTGTTGGGTTATTTCCCTCCTAATTCTTAGCCAGTAACTGCAGGTCTTTGAGGGACTTTCCATCTGGCCATGTTCAGCTGCACCTTGGCACGTGCAGGTTGGTCAATCACTGGACAAGTCTTTGCAAATCCATGCTCAGCCAAGCCAGCCCACAGGCACACCTCTCTGTACCTGCAGGATCTGTGCACTGTCTTACTCATCCTCCTCCTTTTGTCTTTTTGCCCGTCTGTGATCCTCCACTGCATGGTCCTGCTCCCTATTTGGGGAGGAGCAGCATTGTACCAAGGAAACATGACCAATGTGACCTCTGAAAAGTTGATTTTATCATTCTCTGAGCCTGTGTTTTGTTTTGGGGGGGGTTATTTGTTGTTCATTCACCCGGCTTGCTGAGCTGCTCTGGCGCTCAGTCAGCACATGGAGGTGGTGTAAGTGAGCACAGCTCTGCCCAGCAGGGTAGGGATGTCTTTGCTGTGGTGTGAGCAGTGTTGCCCTTGGTTTCAATGTCACTTTTGGGGGTGGCATGGCCACCTCCCCATCACTGGTGGGGAGGGCAGTGCTTCCCCTTGCTCAGCACAGTAGTGGGGCCAGACACTCTTTTTTCCATGGAAAGAGATTCTGAGCATAGGGAGTTGTTCCTACTCTTCCCCATAGGATCCACCACCATTTTTGTTGCCTGTTTTTCCCATGAACTTTGCCAGTTTTCCACAAGTACCAGAGATGTCCTGCCAGCCTTCCTCTGAGCCATGGCCCATTTGTGATAGCCCAAGAGCAAAAGGGCTCAGACCATGGGGGTCCTGCATGCCAGAGACCCCCAGCTGGCATCTGTCTCTGCTTGAAAGGTGAGGATCTGTCTCCCAGGTGGGTATTTGGAAGATCAGCCATGCCCAGGGTAAGAGGGTGGAACCAGCAGGAAGCACACCCGTGGATTAGATATGGGGTGAGAGCCTGGATTTCCAGAAGTAAACTTTGGGTCATGTTTTTGGGCGATGCTGGAGTTGGGTTGGTATTTTCCTGTTTATTTTCTTACATTGCTGAATTCCTGAAGGTGGGTGCTCAACTTGGACTCCAGACCTGTGTTCCTGGTGATGGCAATGGAAACCCTGTCTGTGACCTGAAACACCATCAGCTTCCCAAAGCCTGAGCACATTGTGTGGCCCCTCCAGTGCATCCCAGGGGAGGAGAGTGAGTGGGGTCTCTCCTGACTACCTGCTGCAGGGATTTTGGGATTAAGAAAGGCAAGAGCCATGCTGGGCACTGCCCCAGCTGCCAAGCCCAGGGCTGAGGTGGTGTGAACATTGTGGGGGTGGATCCTGGCACTGAAATGAGGGCTAAAGTCAGACCTGCTCTCTGAGGCTGTGGGGACATTTAGTTGCCTCTTGGCAAGGCATTGCCTGGGAGGGGATTGTGTTTCTTGCAGCATCCCTGGTGCAGGATTATGGGCTGTGGCAGTGTTTGCCCACCAGCACACGCAGAAAACAGCTCAGCTGTTAGTCCTGGCTGCCTGCCTGGCAGCTGATACCAAGGGCTGTTGCCATCCCTGTGGGGTGGAGACCCAAGCCTACCACAGAAACAGGAATCTTTTCAGCTGAGAGAAGTCCAGAGATGCTGGAGTCCAGGACATCCCTCTGGCTGCCCTGGATGTCTCCAGACCCTGGCAGGGACTCAGGGACCTTGGCAAGAAGTCAAAAACACCCGTGGCTTTGATTTTAGCCCGTGGGAGAGGCTGCCAACTCTATATGAGGAATTACAAGACAAAAAGGTTTGAGTGTCATAGGTGAATTGACACAGGGTGGAAAAGTAGAATTTTAGGGTTTTTTAGAATGTAATTCAGGGGTACAAGATGGAGGAATATGGTGTGTCCTAGCCTTTTCTTCCTTCTTCTTGTCCTCCATGTCTTGCTGTGATGGTGACACTTTTCTATTGGTTTTAGA
This sequence comes from Lonchura striata, assembly GCF_050655825.1. Taxonomy (NCBI): domain Eukaryota; kingdom Metazoa; phylum Chordata; class Aves; order Passeriformes; family Estrildidae; genus Lonchura; species Lonchura striata. The sequence goes on along the minus strand of NC_140707.1, from coordinate 68,083,276 downwards.
TAGGGACACACTGTCCAACATAGGTGTTAGATATTGGTGCTTTGTTATAAACAGACAATACATAACTTTTGATATAAAAGGCAAACACCGCCCGAGACGCCGGTCAGACTGCGATGGTTCTGTGCTAGGCAGGCCTCGGCAGGCCAGAGAGAGAATATTGAAGATAAAAAAGAATAAACAACCTTGAAAACTCGACTTCACCTATTCCAGATCTCTTCTTCAGCTGACAGGCTGGGGGAACAAGGCCTTTCACACTGCTGGGGTCTCACCAGCCAGTCCTGACACAGAGATGGTTTTTTGGGTCCCAGCTTCAGAAGCCAAGCAGGTGTGCAGTGAGGAGGAGCTGCCCACTCGCTGCCTTTGCTGCTTCCCCTGTCTGGGGCTGTTGCACCATCCCAGCTGACAAGCCAAACATGGCAAGGAGTGCCCTTTACTCCTTCCTGGGTCAGTTGCTGCTGAATCACTCAATATTTGTTCTGGTTACATGGCCCTTCTTATCAGAGCTTTTTCTACTTCACCCTTCCACTTCCTGGCACACCAGGAATCTCCTGACCCACTGGGCATCTCCAAACTCTGTTTCCAGTTTGGGGTTTCCATCCTGGCCCTGTGAGTGAGGCAGGCTCAGCCTCCCCACTGCCTTCCCAAGCATTCCTCAGGGCTGACTAAGGGCTCTATTTCACTGTGCCAGGGGGATAGAGCTGCAGCCCCCAGCACGTTTCTGGGTTAAATCACACCAGTTAAATCTCTCCTGGGATATTCTGCCCCTCCACAGCATCCTGGATGCTCCCCAGTGTGCCCTGGGGCCTGGGGTGTGAGGTGAGGGTATCCCAGAGGCTCATTCCATCCTGAAATGAGCCCTAACACCACTCATTTGTGCATGCCTAGTGCCTCATTTCCCTCCCCTCTGCAGACCAGGAGGGATGGGGTCTTCAGGAGCACAATTCATGGCTGCCCTCCTCAGGTTTACATGCCCAAATTCTGGATGTGGCCCTAAACCAGGTGATGCCACACAGGGAGTTTCCAGCTGGGTGGGTGCAGCCATTGCCCTGAGATGCCGAGGTTGGGGTGTGGAGTAGATGTTTCCAGGGCTGTGCTGGCACCCCTGCAGCATCCAAAAACTGCCACGGGGGCCTGGATCTGAGAAGGGGTCACCACTCTTCCCCCCTGCCACACACAAAGGTGTTGGCTACTGTCAGAATCTGTGGTATTGATGATTCTGAGGTTGTAGAAAGTCTCTGTCTTTCTGCCCCGCTGCCAAAGCAGAAGCCATAATTGGTCTGTGCTGGTTTCCAGGTTGTTTATTCTGTTGATCTCTAACATGTTCTGCTGCCCTGCCCAGCTCTGTCCTGCAGGGCAGCGTGTGGGGCTCTGCCCTCAGTGGGATGTTACAAACATTAAATACCAGAAACTCCCTGGGCTGGATTTACAATAACGTGCCAATATCTGTCACCTACGTTGGACAGTGTGTCCCCAACCTGAACCAACAGAAAAATGCCAACACCACAGTGAAACATGGAGGGCATGAAGAAGGAGAAAAAGGACAAGGCACACCCAATTTCCTCCATCTTGTCCCCTTTGGACCCCTAATCTAGAATCCTAAAATTTTACTTTTGCACCCATGCCACACTTAATTATTACTTATATCAAACAGAGCTTGTAATTCATGCTGTAAGATTGAAAACTCTTTTCCATGGCCAGAGATCACAGACAGTGTCTCTGGGGGCTCTGTCCAGGGGGGTTCCTGATCCCTGCCAGGGTCCCAGGGCAGCCAGAGGGAAGCCCTGGATTCCCACAGGCTGCCCTACACAGCCATCAGGGAGCCTGAGCAGGGTGAGGCTCCCTCCCTGTGGCGTCAGCTCTCTGCACCCCTGTGTTTGTGCTGTGGCTGATTAAAGCTCTGAGCAAGGCAATTATGGGATGCAGGGTGCATAAATAGGAGGTGCTGGGGAGATGAGCTCCTCTGCTCTCTTGGGGAGTATCTGGGGGTATATTTAGTATCTGGGGGTTGTTCCTGCCTTCCCTGCCCTGGATCACCTTCACAACGATTTCCAGTCGTGGTTTGTGGTGGGCAGCAGTGGCCTGGAGGGATTTGTTCTGTCCCTGCCTCAGTGGTGCCTTCCCTCCCAGGCAGGGATGATGAAGCAGCTGGAGAGCCGGGCCCTACGTGTCCAGGCAAAAGCAAACCCTGGGAGGCCACAGCCAAGTGAATTTGCTCTTAGAGTTCACTCCAGTTTCATTTTGAAGGACTTCTCTTGATCTGCAATTTGAACTAATAAGAGAGACTCTAGAAACAAAAGATAAATCCAGCCCAACAGTGCATCAGTGAGCATCCTTTTCACACCTCAGAGCTTTCTTTTTTTGATATTTAGAGTTTATTTAGAGTTCTTGTAGAATGATTTGGGTTGGAAGATACCTTAAAGACCAACTCATTTCAACTCCCTGCCATTCCTTCCTTCCTTCCTTCCTTCCTTCCTTCCTTCCTTCCTTCCTTCCTTCCTTCCTTCCTTCCTTCCTTCCTTCCTTCCTTCCTTCCTTCCTTCCTTCCTTCCTTCCTTCCTTCCTCTCTTTTCTTTTCTTTTCTTTTCTTTTCTTTTCTTTTCTTTTCTTTTCTTTTCTTTTCTTTTCTTTTCTTTTCTTTTCTTTTCTTTTCTTTTCTTTTCTTTTCTTTTCTTTTCTTTTCTTTTCTTTTCTTTTCTTTTCTTTTTTCTTCTTTTCTTTTCTTCTTTTCTTTTCCCCTCAGAAGCCAGCTCTCTGTGTGTTGTCTGGATGACTCCAGCTTTTCTTACTGCTGCCCCACCTTCCCATCTCCTGGAGCTACACAGCAGTTGAGACACGGTATTCATGTGCATCTACATGTTGTATATGGAGAGATCCTCTATTAATCTTAAACACTCTTTGATCAGAAATGTAATGACTCCCTGGCATGAATTACTTCACAAATTTTGCTTTTGTGGAGAGAAGCTCCTTGGCTTGAGCTTTTTCATCCTAATAGGAGCAAGTTATAGCTGATGAACAGACCTTGCTGCTTTCATTCACAAAGCAGTAATTTACACTCCAAGCAGCAGCATCCCAAGTTATCATCCCTGCAGCACCATTTATTCAGCAGTGCAGTCAGCCAGCAGGATAACGTGGGGTGCAAACCGTGGGGTTCCTATCTGCTCTGCACCATCTGGCATGGCTTTCCCCTTCTTGTATATCTCAGGACACATAAACCAGGCAGGGAAATGTTTTTTCTTCATGTGAGGAAATTCACGGCACCACATAACCAAATTTACCCTGCAGAATAGCAGCTACAGCTCCCAGTAGATCCAGTGGAAAACAGTTGTAGCCCAGCAAATTCCACTTCGACCCATACAGCTGCAAATCCATAAAAGACTTGGATTTTTCCCTGCACAAAGGTCCTATAAAGGCTTCCTGCAGCCTTGACTCCTTGCCAGCTCAGCCTCCCAGGCCACCTCAGCCCAGCAAGGACTTTCCAAAGAAAATCCTGTCAAAACCTCCCCAATTTCTCTGGTTTGTGTTTTGTGCAGTGCTCTGATGGGAAAATATTGATTCTGGACTTTAAAGCAGCTGCTTTGTATATTTGACCAATTAATCAGTACCAAAGTGTGGCCTGAACTGTCCTTGTCCTTGTCTGGGTCCCTTTTTATATTTTTAATGCAGCCTTAAAAGCACAGGGGGTATTGACATAAGGAAGAGCCAAATGTAACAATGAATCAGCACAAACCCTCTATACTGGCAATTTAGTCTGTTTTAACTCCATGCAGCTTTTTTTTTTTTTATTTCCTTTTATTCTTTTACCCTCCAGATTTTATTCAAAATGGAAAAATTTTAAAGGCCATCTCAGAAGAATGTTAAGCATTTGTGCAGAAACAGAGAAAATCAGGCTGATGGAAAAAATACAGAAACCCAAGCCTTTAGCTGAAGAAGAGTAGGTTTAGGTGGGATGATAGGAAGAAATTTTTTCTATGAGGGTGGTGAGGCCCTGTCACAAATTCCCAAAAAGCTGTGGCTGCCTCATCCCTGGCAGTGTTCCAGACCAGGCTGGATGGGGCTTGGAGCAACCTGGGATAGTGGAAGGTGTCCCTGCCCATGGCAGGGGAGGGAACAAGATGATCTTTAAAGTCTCTTCCAAGCCAAGCCATTCTATGATTCCATACTGGTCACAGTGATCTGCCCAGAGATTTCTGTGCCTAGGGCTTTTCAGCAGTTTCTGTGAGCACAAACCTTTCCACAGGGCTGAAGCTGATAAGGTTTGTTATGAGGAGCTGGAGTGCATCCTGTGCTTCCCACTCACTAGACCCCAGTTCAAGCTCCTTTTCATTTGGCTAACATGGGCTCAGCTCATGCCTGTGCTGCTCCAATTGGGATTTGGGTTGGAGCAGTGTTTGGAGCTGGCCTGGCCCTGTTCTGGCAGCTCACACTCCTCAGCATGGTGCTGCTCCCTGCTAAGCAGCCCTGAGAGGGGCTCTGGTGATGAACTCTCTTGGCAAAACAACAAATGATCCCAGAGGCAGCCCCAAAGCCCTGCAGCAGAAATCTGTGCACTAGAAAATGCTCTGCCCTCACTCAACACTGTTCCAGTGAGGTGTCATGCTGAGCTAGTCTAAAAATTTAACCCTTGGGTGAAGGAGCATCGAAGATATATTTGCTCTAACTTAGAAGTAGTTTTGTATTTCTGAATCAAAACCTTTCCATGGCTTGGTCCCACAACTTACACGTTGTGTATGTCTTCCTGAGTGCCTGTGCTGAACCTTGGGCATCTCCCAGCACTGCACCTCCCACCCTTGCATGTCCCACTGCTGCTCTGTGCTGGTAACAGGGGTGTGGTCCATGAGGGCAGATGAAGAGCCAGGGGCATTTTATTTTCCAGCTCTCCCCATTCCATAATTCTGGAGCCAGCTTTGAGGACAGGACACCCACCAGAGGGTCCAGGTGAGGATGAATGTCACCTGTCCAAGGAGCAGGACTGCCTATGCCTGGGCAGTGTGTCCCTCCAGCTCCATGTCCTGTCCCCTTACTTGGTCCAAGTCTTCTAAAAAGGCCAAAAGGCAAACCAGGAGGATAAATGGGTGGGGAATTTCCCCCTGGGCATGGCTCAGTGACCCTGTGGGTTAAGCATGTGGGTATTTTGAAACAAAGCAGGCAGGGTGGGAGGTACTGGGGTCTCTGCTGCCACCAGTGGGGTTCATGAGCTCATGCTGGAGCTGGGGTTGGTGCAGGGGCTGTGCTGTCCCCCTCATTAGTTTTAGATTGGCAAAATTCCAAAACTTTCCAGGCCACATCCTGGTGTCTTAGGCAGGTCTGTAGGATGGTAGGACGGAGGAGGTACCGAAGGCTTCCCACGGAGCCCAGTGGGAGAGGCTGGTGGGTCTCCTGGAGCTGCAGATCACTTCTCCATTTGGGAGAGAGGGAGGGAAAAAAAGATCCAGCTTTTTATTTCCAGGCTCTTTGTATTTCTCACAGAGCTGGAAAATAATGGAAAGAAAGTGTGTGGGGCAGGGAAGGAAGATGTTGTGTAAATAGACACACTCTGAAGCTCAGAGCTGTTGTCTTGGTCACAGGGAAGCAGCTGCTGCAGCGGGACTGGGTTTAATGTGCACAGAGCCACTTGGCAAAAGTGTCCTCAGGAGCATCGTGGGGCAGATCCACTCTCTCCAGCTTCTTTTAAAAGGTGAGGAGCTGACAGGAGCCTGCCTAGCCCAGCTTTTCAAGCAACAGGACAATGTGTGGCTGTGACTCAGGGCAGCTATCACACAACACTCACACAGGGGCAGCAGGGGAGAGCTGAACTCCAGATAACCTGCTAAGATTGAAGCAAGATCAGCTGAGACAACGAGCCTGGCTTTGCACTGCTGCCAGTGCCAGCAGAAGCCGGGGATGGAGCAATCCTGGCTCAGAGAGAACAAAGAAGCTCCATGGGCTTTGTTGGCAGCTTTTGTTTTCCGCAGGGCTGGCTCCCCTCTCCCTGCAGAGCTGTGCAGAACTTGCATGGCACCACAGAACAGGACAGAGCTAAGAACCAAAGCTCACAGGGCACTTCAGCTCAGCTCAGAGCAAAGGTGAGGGTTGTTCCTGTCCTCACATGGGGATTTGCCCTCCTGGGGCTCCATGAGAACCCTGAAGGGAGGAGAGCAGGGAAAAAAGCCTTCACTTGGAGAGCTTGTGGAGAAGCCACAGGTGCTCCAGGGTGCTTGATCAGGATTGAGGATCAGGAGAGGGCTTGGGGGACTCACTCTCAGAAGAGAGACAAAAAAAATAAAACTCCTCAGAGTTTCTGGAGTTATTTGTGCCCTGAGTTAGTGCTCTTGATGGACGTCCTCCTTCCAGCATTTGGTGAAAGTGAGTCTGAAGGTTGTTCAGCAGCAGTTTATTTTTAGCTGAGATGACTTGTGACAGCACAATGGTGTTGCAACACCACGGTTCTTGTCTGTGGCTTCCCTGTGCTTTGGTAGTGGAGTGAAGGCTCCTGACAGGGGCTCATTGTGCTGGAAAGTGCAGAGATGTTGCAAGAGCCAGACCCCTCCCAGGGAGGCAGAGAACAGCCCTGCAGAAGCAGAAAGGAAGTGGAGTTGGCCTCGTGGGCAGCCTGTGGGTCCTTGTCACAGCCCCACCGTGGCTCGAGCCACCTACCCTGACCCCAGCAGAGCCAAGTGCTGCACAGCTCCCATGGCTGATCTTCTCTGGGGGGATGGAGATGGGAGGCTCCTGCCACAGGAGCTCCTTCCAGCTCTCCTTCCAGCCTTGCTGCTTCTTGCACAGCTGCTTTGCTTTCCCCTCCATCTCCACGAGCATGGACCACGCTGCTCTAAAATAGCTGTTCTGACTCCAGCAACATCACTGCAACTGTGTGAAGTGACAGAACTGGAAACCAACATGGGGCCAGGGAGGAGACTGGGGGCCAAAAGGAAATCTAAACCTACAGCCCATCACTGTAACTAAACCTGTCTGCCAAAAGCAACCTTCTCAGTTCAGCTTCTTACCTGGTGTAAGAGACATCAAAGGCATAAGGATCTGGTTTCCTCAGCTACTGTCCTTTCACTTGTGCCTGCTTTCTGCCTGTGTAAATCCATTAACTCTTGCCCAAGGTAACAGCCCAGAATGAGGTACCTGATCTGCCTCTTTTCAGGCAACACAACCTGAGATGAAAGCTGTGCAAGCTTGGCATGCCCCTCTGTAAATCCCTACGTGTTGATTCCCTGTCTCCTCCTCAAGTTTTACAGGATGCCGACAGCTCTCTGCCTGTTTTATGGTTTCACGGCAGTTGCTCGACACATCAATATGAGAATTAATTAATCTTGGCTACAGGGTAGGCAGCAGCTCAGGCAGCCCAAGAGCAAACAAGGTCAGGATTTCAGCAACAGCCCATTTAGAGAACTTGCTGGGGCTCCAGCAGAGCAGCCTCGTCTCTGCAATTTTTATTTGGATCACTGCTCTCTTGCCTTGTTTGCAAGTTCTGTCCTGTTGGCAAGGCTGCTGTGAAGCCAAACCCAGAAGACTATAGCAGATGACTCTGCTCCATACAGGGAGCAAGGATTAGGGCAGGGATAGTGTTTGGCTCACAAACACAGTCACTACAAAACAATTATTGACTTAAAATCCCTTTGCTGATCACCCAACTTTCATTTGGTGAAGTTAAAAGGTCAGGAGGAAAATGAAGCTTTTTTTGCCCTAGTTTCTTTAAGTGCTAAAATCATGGAAAGAAATTGAATTAACATTTTAGATTAAGGCAATAGCTTAAGATGGTGGAGAAACTCTGCTCCTCAAAGGATGCCTGAATAAAAAATGAAATGCAGCTTTTCAGAATGGGATTGGAATTGCCCTTGGCCTCCTGTTACAAAGATCCTCCTTGGTAAGTGAATAATCCAGGACAGCCATGCTCATTGCAGCGCTCAGCCCTGTAACATGCCCACAGATCACAGTGAAAGACTGAGCAGCAGCAGCAATAAATACAGGGGAGAAGAAGGATCTATATCAGACTGGCTCTAAATTAATTTGTTTCCTGAAAAAAAAAATTACTGTTACTAGTGAACAGTATTTATCAAGTCAATGCTCTTCACAGTCCTTGGTAGGTATGAATTATTTTAATTTGTTTTTAATTTTCTTCTCTTTGTGTAGTCAAACTTTCTCTGAATGATCAGAGTGAGGATGCACTGATGGAGAGGAGGGATGTCCTCTCTCCATGGAAAGGGGCACACTGAGTACAAAGCACGGTGGCAGAAGCAAAGGCAAACCCAAAGGAGGGCTCGAGGGTGATGTGACTCCTTTCTTCCTCTAGCCCTGGTCACAGATCCTGCTCCAGCTGAGTGCCCTCAGCTCAAACAGGCAATAATCCAAGAGGCTGCAAGGTGGTGGATTGGATCTGGCATGGTTTAGTTGGGAAGCAGCCAGCTCATTTCCTGGGTGCCTGTTGACAGAAGGGCTTTGACTGCACACACAAGCCTTAGCAGAGACAAAACTCCTGTCTCCCTTTCCAACAGGAGAATGGACAGATATGACTCTGTCAGCAAAATGTATTTTTCACGTGAGTGGGTTGGGTTGGATTGGAAGGGAGGCAGAGATCACCCAGTTCCAACCCCCTGCCATGGGCAGGGACGTCTTCCACAAGACTGGATTGCTCTAAGCCCCACCCAGCTTGACCTTGAACAATTCCAGGGACTGTGCACCACAGCTTCTCTGGGCAACCAGGAACTCATCCTGGACTTTCTCATCAAGCTGGAAAGCTGGTGAATAGTGGTGTGTAGATTTGCATGGCCCAGCCCCTATAAACTGATAGTTTTATTCCAGTGTGAGATGACCCTTTGTAATCTAAACCACAATGGTTGCTTGTCCTGGTTGAAGCAGAAAAATCCTCTTATTAGGGGCAGAAACTCGTTAAATTTTCATTTATCACTCTTAAACAGCAGTTCCAGCCATCCCTCTATCCCAAACCCTTGGCTTCAATTTATTTTTTTTTTCTTTTTTTTTTTCTTTTTTGGGGTTTGGTTGTTTTTTGGGTTTTTTTTTGGTTGAGGTTTAGATTTGCCTAGGAAATTTCTTGTCCTGAGAGCAGTGCTGAGAAACATGTTTTCCATGGCTGGTTCTTTCAGAAATGTTATTACTGGCTTGGGAAAATTCTTGTACAATAAGATTAAGTTTCTCATACTGGAAAATTCAGACACTACAGATTTTTAATGTCAAAAAACCAAACAAGTAAAAACAAGTAATTTCCTAAGAACATACACAATCTGGTGTTGGTAGTTTTTCATGGGAAAATGCTTCGCTCCAGTGTGTGAGCCTGTTCCTAAGGTAACTCATGGCAAATGGGGTGAGAGGAAAAACTCACAGGATAATTACAAAGCCCCACTTATCAACCTGCTCCTAACTGTGCTTTGGAGTGGTAGGCAAACATGCAAAACACTGAACCACTCTGTGTTTTTATGATGCTTTGAAGTGCAAGTTCCAAAGAAATTTTAACTCGCATGACTTCAGCATTTCCATAGCTGGGTGGTGCTGGTGTCTTGGGGCAACAGCCACCATCTGGCTTTCCAGAAAGATGCCCAAAACAGAGGGTCTAGTTGGAGATACCATGTCCTTAATCAAGAGAACTGGGCAAAGGAGGGAGCTTGTGAAGTCCTGATGGGTAAATCCCACTGTGGTCCTTCTCATGTCCTAAGGGATATTCCCACCATGCAACCCTCGGTGCTCCAGGGTGGCATTTTGAAGCACAAACAGGTTGGTAGAAGGGGAACCATCATCCCTGATGCATTTCAGAGGTGATTTTTCAGGGGTCCTTTAGTTGGGGTATGCTCCCTCTTTCAGCCAAGCATGTGTGTTTCCCACTTTTCTGATATTGCTCTCCAGAGTGGAGTGGCAACGGGAGGTGCTGAGTGTCAACCCTGGGGAACCTCTGCCATCAGCAGATGCAGGTGTTGGCAAGTGCAGGCAGGCTGCTAAAAATATCCTGCATGCTTTATTCTTGCTTCAAAGGCCATTAAGTATTTCTATGAGAGTCTTTTTCATCTTCAGCATGGAGATCTGCCTAGTACTCCCACGCATCCTTTATAATCCCTGGAATCTCAGGTTCTTCCAAACTGGGATATCTGGGCTGCAGATCTGAGCAACAAAACCTTTAGTGCTGTGTGGCAGCACTGGGAAATATAGGCAATGAAACTGAGTTTCTTCCCCTTTTAGCCATCCTTGCAACACTAATTCTACTGAGTGCAGGCTGTGGGTTTACTTCCTGTATCTGCAGAGAACACAATCAAATCCAATTACACTTCACACGAGCATAATCCACATGTGTGACTTTTTCATGCAGACTATTTAGGTCTGCTTCATAAATAGCAGAGTGTTGCGAGGAAGCGTCGTCGTCTCACCCACAGGCACCTCACAGAACCCAACACACTCATGCCTTAAAAACAAAAGCACATTGCTTTCCTCTCAGCCACTGCATTCCCAGTGATTCGTAGTACCCTGTGATTCCTAGCAGCCCGGGTGTTTTTAGTCATCCTAATGTGTTTGCTTAGGCACCAACATTAGTGTCAGAAGCACTTAATGCAAAGGAAACTCCCCAGGAGTGCACAGCTCCCTGCCAGATCCATCGGTCCCGCGTCGGGAGCGCGTGCAGCGTTTATTACCGCGGGCTGGGTAATGAATTACCCTCTGATCCTGAGGGCTGCTTCCCACTGGGCCATCTGGGGCAAAGAAACTGCTGGGCCCTGTGGCAAGCACATTTCTCTCCCTCTCAGAATTTTCATAGAGGTGCACAGAGAGAAATGAAAGAGAAAGCAATTTCTATTTCTGCTCCTTGTTTTTCCTATGTGGAATGTGTTTGGAGAATTGTTAACCTGGAGTGAGTGCTTGATTGGATTCTGGTGAGGATTGTTTGACCCTGATGGCCAATCCAACCCACCTGGGGCTGGGCTCTCAGAGAGGGTCACGAGTCGTGTTAGAGTCAGAGAAAGTAGTATGTAGTTTGAGTATCCTCCTTTTATATAGTATATTAATGTATTTTAGCATAGTTATAATAAAGAAATAATTCAGCCTTCTTAATTGAGTCAGACATCGTCATTTCTTCCCATTGGGTTCGCCTGCATTTACAATAGGGCCCCATATTGACAGGCTGAGAGAGTTGGGATTTAACAGCCTGGGAAACAGAAGGTTTTGGGGCACCTTATTACATCTTCCAGTACATAAAGGGGGTTGGCAAGAGAGCGACTTTGGACAAGGGCATGGAGTGACAGGACAAAGGGGAATGGCTTTAAAACTGAAGGAGATTGGATATTATGAGGAAATTCTTGACTGTGAGGGTGGTGAGGCACAGGCTGCCCAAACAGGTTGTGGATTCCTCGTTTCTAGAAGTGTTCCAGGCCAAGCTGGATGAGGCTTGGAGCAACCTGGGATAGTGGAAGGTGTCACTGCCCATGGCAGGGGGCTGGAACCAGATGATCTTTAAGGTTCCTTCTAATCCAAACCATTCTGTGATTCTTTGATTCTATGTTTGGTGGCTGTGGGTCCTCGTGCACTCACATCAGCCTCCAGTGACAATAAATCTGAGATAAGGATGGAAATGTTTATTCTTGACTGATGCTGTGATCTAGTTTTGAGCAGATGATTCAAACCTGTGACACAGTGGCATCCTCCCATCCTGGATTCCATTCATGAAAACTCTCATTTCCCATCAGGCTAATTGGGGCTGGGTAACTGTGGCTGAGCCCCTGGGAACCCCTGGCAAGGTGCCTGACCCCTTTCCCAGCCCCTGGCAATGACTCCAGATTTTCTCCTGTGCCCCCAGCTGTTTTTCAGTGCAAGCAGCTTGGTTTGGAAGTGAGGCTTTAAACCAGGCTTACCTGAGCCTAGATGTGGGTTTTGGGGCAGAGGATTTAGCCAAGAGCCTTCCCATGTGACCCCATCTTTTAGCAAGCAGCTGCCAGGCTCTGTCTGTGGGCTCTCCTTAAGCAAATGGAGGCCTGGCTCACTCACTGCTCTAAGAAGCCCTCTTTCCTTCATGATTTGTTTGCTGCTTTGATTTTTTTTTTTTTTTTCAAGTTTCAGGTCTTTGATGTAAAGGAAACAGGAGGAATTTGAGCTGAGCTGTGGAGGTGAAGTAGTCGGAGATTCCATTTCAATCTGCTACTGGAGTTTTGAAGGCAACTCTTAGTCATTTTTCTTTTCTAATCTCTTGTTTCTTCCCCCTTTGTAGCAGAAAATGAGCTTTCCTGGGATTCCTGGCTATCACATTGTGCTGGAGGTGGGCGAATCCTCTCTGTGCCCACCAGGATTTGTTGCTTTGCTGTCAGATCAGCTCTGCCTGTGGAGGTGCCTCCAGCCTTCCTTCCATGCATTCTGTCTTCCCTGGAGCTGTAACAATGAAAACACAATAATAATATTAATATAAGAATCCCCACAATTGCTTTAATTAAATTACTTTCTTCTTAGGGTTTCCAGTGCCAAACTCTTATGCCTGGAAATATCCAGAGCTAATCCATATGTGTAAACGCTGGAGTCACCCACCACCAGGCTTCCCTGCCCCTGTACCTTTACAGCTGGTGCTGGAGAGCCTGGCAGTGATGGCTTTGACTCACAGGACACTGTCCCAGTCCCTGGAGAGGGAGGGTGGAGGATCCCAGCCTGCACAGGAGCTTTCCAGAGGGAGCTGGGAAGTGGCGAGGCTGGTTTGTTCTTCCCACATGCCAATTTACTGTAACGCAAGGCAAGTCACCTCCTCGCTATCATCAAAGTGGGAGAGATTATTCCAGGGGATTTTTGGGGTGGATTTGCCTAGGGCTGCTGCCTGAGCTGGTGAGGCCATTAATTAGAGAAAACAATATTGACTTTCAGCATCTTTTGAGACATTGAGGATCATTTTAAAGAGACAGATCCCTAAAAGGGCCTTGTGCCAATCCCTCACCATTCCAGGAAGGTTGGAGCCAGCCTGGATCATCCTGGCCTGGCCTTTGCCTCCTGCTCTAACAAGGATTAAATATTCCCACTATAAATCCATAGAGGAACTGACCCTCTTTCCATCTATATCTCTGAGAGAGTGAAATCATTACAAACAGTGCCACTCTGAACAATTAATTGCCTGCAATGTAAATATTACAGTGTTTTAACCCTAAATCCCAGAGTTTGTCACCCTGTGGAGAAGGGGTGTGAGCTCCTGCTCCTCCAGCCAGCTGCCTGGCTTGATGCCAGTGTTTTTACAGTGCCAGGGAGCAGAATTTGGAGTATTTGGGTGCAGACACAGCAGCTGTGCCTTTGTCACCACGTGCCTTGGCAGCTGGAATGTGTAGCTCCTCAAAGGGCATACCATCCAATTTCCTGGCACGATGCAATTCCCTGGACCCTTGGCATTTTACAGTCCTCAGAAAAGGTTTCCTGCTCAGGGCTTTGTTAGTGTTTGATGTTTTAAGAACACTAAGCAGACACTACTCTCCTAATCCTGTCAGACTTGCAATGAAGCAGATATGTAATCCTTCATGGGTATTAAATTTAATAGCAATAAAGTCTATTTAAGAATTACACTGTCAAATGCCTGCCTAAGCAGAGGAAAATATTCTTAATTTAGACTTCATCAGAAATCTATTTCCAGTTGTTTTTGTGGAAGTCTCCCCTGCATGTGTGGGGATAAAGATGAGAAAAATGAGCAACAGGTAGTTCCAGATCACTCTTTTCTGGGCTCTTTTGAGAGAAACAATTCCCTGTAACCCATGACCATATTCACATGAGTGCACATACATCTGTACAACTGCTTTTACATCCATAACTGCAGATGTGGGTGCACTCAGGGGCACCCCTGTGTTTAAGGAAAAGCCCCAAGCTGCATAGTGCATATTCATGCTAGGGGCAGGATTTTCGGGGGTAGGGAGGGGAGATGTGCTGGGGGCTGGGAGAGAGGAGGTGGAAGCTGTGCCACAGGCAGGATCAGCAGCTCTGGGAGGGATGAATAAGGAATGGGGGGCACAGCCCTGGGGAGGGGAGCAGTGAGGAGAAGTCCTGAGCCTCTGGGTTTGGTGCTCCTCCTAACTGGGGAGCCACAGCTTGGCTTTGCTTGGGCTTGGCCCAGACACTGGGGGAAGCAGGTTCATTCCATAGATGGAAAGCAGGTTTCTCAGCTGAGTAAACAGCTGAGTTAGCTACCTAATTAAACAATAATTTTAGTGTCTAAAAATTTTAACTCAGCCTCTACTTTTGGCATGAAATGGAGCAGAGGTCCTTATCTGACCCTCCGTGTCCCAGTGCTGTGGCTGGGAGCCCTGGTGCAGGCAGGAGGATGAGGTGGAGCTGCCGTGGTGGTGGTACCTGAGACACAGCTCACAGCAGAGGAGAAAGTCTCACAGAAAAAGGTTTTTGTGAGAGACTTCAGGTCGAGAAAAAAGAGCAAAACTCCATCTTTGGCTGGCTGTGACCTGTGCAGCTGGGGAAAACATGAATGGTTGTTTCAGATGCCGGGTGCCTTTTCTCCAAGAAGAATTCCCATCCTCCTGCTCCCACCAGCTGTGGCACAGGGAGCTGGGAGCAGAGGATGCTGTCAGGGCGTCACAAAAACAAATCCTGTGGGACATGAGTGCCCTCTCCACGTCCCCTCCGGGTAGTCAGGCAAACACCCGGCTGTGCTGTGCTTTACACAAAAACTTCTTGCATGCGACAAAACGAAGCCCGTGGTGTCGCCCAGACCCAACCAGCCGCCGGCACAGGAACTGCCTGATACCACGGGCTAATTAAGGAGCTTTTAATTCGTTTCCGCCAGCGATGTGATAAAGTGCTGGCTCTCCTCGTGAGGAAGCCTTGGGAAAGGTGACAGGGTTTTCCATGCCACCCCTCCTCTCCTACAAGGAGCTGCCTTCCCAGGAAAGCCGCTGAACGCCGGGGCAGGGATGGAAGATGCTCTTTGTCTTTTAAATGCACGGATCATCCCCGCCACGGCTCTGGATGCTGTGCAGGGATGGCTGGCGGCTTGGGGGGACCTGTTTGGGGTGGGAGGCAGCTCAGCCGGCTTTGCTTAGTGCCACAGCCCGGTGCCATCCTCCCGAGAGGGTTTTTCACATCCATCCAGGGCGGGCATCTCCAGGCTGCTCCTCGGCTCCACGCTGCCGGCTGTCCCAGGCTGAGCCTGCTCCAACACGAACCCCGGGGAGCCGGGGAGAGCCGGAGCTCGCTGCTGTCTCCCCTTAAAAACCCGGCGACGAGGGTGGAAATCCCCCTCCCGGGGCTGGCGCAGGGATGAGCTGTGGTTTGATCCTGATTAAGAGAGGGCAGGAGGAGCCGGAGCCAGCGCGGCCCCCGCTGCTCTCATCCTGGGATGACCCCGGGGAAGAGTCCGAGCGCTGCGGGATGCTGCTGGCAGCGCTCCCCGGGGCCGCCCGCAGGAATCTCCTCCGCAGCCCGGCCGGGAGCTGCCGCTGCCGGCGATGGGCTCTGGCTGCACGGCAAGCCTTTTTCTGATTCTTAAGATTTTCTAAAGCCTTCTGAGTTTGCATTCTGTTGGAGAACTCTCTCACACAACTTTCTGTAAACAACCTGTTGTTTTGCATTCCTTCGTAGAAGTGGAGAAACTCAATGTAGGAGTAGTTTGTCCAATGTCATTGGAGAAGTGGCGCCTTCACCCTCCACTCCACTGTCACCTTTGAAAAAGTATAAATGCTGGAGTCAAAAAATAAACGCTCTCTTTTTCACCTTTGCTCGCATCGTGCTTTCACGTGTCCCACAGTGACAACGTGAAACTTTGTGGGGATAAGTCTTTGCAGAGTTTGTAAGTCCCTCATCATTTTTTTTCATGCATGTGCTGGGATACCATCGCCTAAATCACACTGCGGGGTCCATTTTATAGCAATTCAGGCATGTATTTCACACAGAAAATCCATATGCTTGGAAAACATTTAGTCCATGCAGTTTGACATTAGTTAAAACCTCTGAGATAAACATCTTTGGGGCTGAGATTTTGAGCTGTGAATAAACAGACTGAGGTCGGCTAAACTTAGTTTTTTACAGGGTTAGAAATGTGTGATAAAAGGCACATATTCCTGTGGCTGAGTCACCCCCTTGTAAACAGTGTCGCAAGAATGCTTTCCCTTGAAACACCTTCCCTTGGAGCAGCCAAGCCTTGACCCTTCCAGACAGCATGAAAATATCTATATATATAGTTCCAGTAGATTTTCATACTGTCTGACCAGCTGCCAGCACCTACTTCAGAGTTGCCTTCCCTGGAGGCAAGGACACAAACAGGAATCTGTGTTCTGGCTTCAGTTTTCTCTTAAAATGCGAAATTGAATTTTAAACAAATGAGAGGGGTTGGCTGATCACAGGCTATTCTGTGATGGATGCTCTGTACCTGCTGACTGATGGAGGCTGTACACCTGCTCCCCGTGGAGCAACCATGATTTACATGGGCTGAGGACTGAGACCACTGATTTTATGTTAGACATTGTGGCTTTTGACTTCTGGGAGTGCAGGAGAGGAAAAACTCACCCAAGTAAAAGGCAGCTGTTTGCCTCCCTGTCTGTGGCAGAACAATATTGGCCTCTTAATTTCCTACTGATTAAACTGTAGGAAAACAAAATCTGCTTTGCCTGGAGCGATTTGGCTTCAGCTCAAAAGCTTTCTCATCAAAATGAAATATCATTTGCCGTGAAACCGTTAGCAGGAGGATAACTGTAGTTATAAAAGCTATTTGTAAAACCCAAGTGGGGAGCAGCAAAACATTGTAATTTAGGAGAAAATCTCCACAAGGGCTCTGGAGGGCAAAACTCCTTATAAAGCCCAAGTTTCATCAGGATTGTGTGATGAAAAAGAGAATTGTTCAGCTGCCCATCACTCAGATACAGAAGCATTTTCTTTCCTAACATCTCTCTTGGCTTGTCTAAAAGGTGAGCTGGCTGGTGCAGGGCTGGTGAGGCTCTCCAGTCTGGTTTTGATGCCCCCAAGCTCAGAAGAAGGGGTTGGGAAGAATTTGTTTGGGAAGCGTGAGGATGGAAATGGTGGTGCAGCCCCTCCAACACCCACATTCTGTGATCAGCAGGGCTCAGGGCTGGAAAATGAAGTATAACCTGTATAATCCTGCATAATGCCTAGTAAATAGCAGGTCATTTTAGTCCTGGGAAATAGCCACAAGAGGGAGATGTGATTGGATGTGCCAAACGTATGTCTTTAATAGTCAGGAATCTTGGGAAATTGAATATTAGTTCAGAGCTTACTAGAAATCCAGGAAAAAATTTCACCATAGGAGCCTGCAGTTTTGGGATGACCAAGTATATGGACTGAATTTTGGAAATACTTTTACAATAACAAAATTGTCCATAATGCATTTTGGCCTTAATTTCTCCCTAGTCCTAATGAAAAACTGTGTTTTCTTGACCTCTCCCTGAATTACATTAACAATTTTAAATGAAAAGAGAGAAACACCGAGCCCCCCAAAACCCTAACAAAAACAAGAAGTCAAATTTTCATTTCAGGTTGATTCAAAGAACATTTTTGATCAGTGAACCAAAAATTCCCTCATTCAGACAGCACAGCTGTAATTATCTTGCCCTTAAGGGCCGACTGACCGGGTGATGCTGCAGCATTTTGGAGCATGCTATGGAGATGGCTTGAATCTGCTTCCTGCATTCTGTGCTTTCAGTTTAAACAAAACATTTCTTGAAAGCCAGCAGTCTGTCACCTTTCCCTTGTATGAGAATAATTTCTGCTAAAAATAAACCTCCTTCTTTCTCTCCTCTCTCTTTTTTCCCCCCGTCCTCCACAAACCCAGACCCTGATACGAAGAATTCTGTGGGGCTGAAGATTTAGGAAGTGTAGCCAGGGCTGTGGATACTCCCCTTAAAATAATCTCTATGCCCTTTAAATCATCTGACTCTCAACTCTCATTGTAACAATGGGGAAAAAACCTTTTTTCCCCCTCTTAGAGCTGCTCCTGTTACATCATTGCTAATACAGTATCTGGCTCCTCTTGTCCATCCTCCTTGGGGCTTTCAGACCTATTTACACACAAACAGACTAACACCCATCTGAAAGTCATCTCAGGCACAAAGAAAGAATCCTTTTGTCTCCCCAGAATAACAATCCTTCTCTGCAGGGCACTGAATACCTGTTTGGCAAAGTGAGTGCCAGGTTGGTGCTTAGGTTAATCTGCTTAGATCGACTAACACAGTTGTGCAAGGATAGAAAATATCCAGTCAAGTAAATTACATCATCCAGGGAAAAGCTATTCTAAAGAAAGCTCACGCTTTATAAGCCAGAACAAAATCCTGCTCAGGTAAACATTTACATATATTTACAAGCAGAAGCTCATTGCTTTCCTTGTGGAAAAAAAAAAAAAAAGGAAAAAAAAAAAAAGAAAAACGAGATCTTTGAAGTTTTTTGGCTAATAGAAAAACATCTAACTAAATTAATTAACTGGCCAAGATCCAAAATGTATTATAAACCCATTACAATTTTTCTCACATTAGTAGTACTAAGTGGGTAAAGTCCCCAATCCAGAAGAAAGGAGAGCAAGGTGTTGCTTAGCATTGTGTATAAGCAATGGCACTTCCCTGGCTATATTTGGTCTATGTTTGAAATGCAGCATTTCCTTCTACTGTCAGACCACATTTTAACAATCTCCATCACTTGATGCCTCACTGAAATATTTTGTTCTTTCTGCAGTCTTAAATGCAATATGAGAAGGGGAAAAAATGAAATTAGGGTGGACAGGGGAATTTAGACTGTAAGCACATCTGGATTTAAATATTTAACCCCTGCTGACTTGTTTTTTACTGTCCTGTTCAGAAATATTTTTGGTGTAAGATCTATTGTCAGTGGTGAGGCCTGAAAGGGGCTGGTGGTGATGTGCCTGGCTGCCAGCAGCTTTCTGACTCCTCTTTCCCCAGAGGAAGAGAAGAGCTTGAGCTTCAGAAAAATGAAGGCTGGGATCAAAAGCTAAGGAAGGGTTGGTCTTGCAACAGAGCCTGAGCTGTTGCCATCATCCTGGGTCACATCCTTGGGAATTGCAGCCCAGAGGGCAAGCACACAACAGCCTCAGTAAGAGTTCAATGCCCCCACAGATTTGTGGAAGGTACCAGGGGGGTTGGAGACAGACCAGATCTTGGGGTCTCTGTTACATTCCCTGCCCAGAGCCCGTTCCAGCTGCCTCACACGCCTTGCTGGAAGGAAGTGGTTGTGCAGTGACACCTGAACACATCACACAGGGGTCAAGCTCAGTGCACAGACCCCTGAACCCAGCCTTGGCAGCAGCAGCAGCCCTCCCTCCATGCTGGTTGTGCTTCAGCAGAAAGTTCTGCATCATGCCAGGAGTTCTGCTTCAGCTTTCTGTGGTTGCACTGAAAGCTCTCCTCTAGCAAAGCTCCTTGTCATGGTTTGAGCCTTAGATTACAGTTTTGGCCTAAATATGCAAGTGTATCATGTTGGGAATTCCCACAAATAGAGTAAAAATAATGTAGTTGGACTAAGTTAATATTTAAATGCATATTTTTCCTAAGCCCTTGTAAACTTCACCTTGATATAAAATTATATTTGGGTTCAAATTAATATTTTGTTTTTTCCTCTTCTTCCTCCCAAATTCATCTGATCAAGCCCTTGTCAATTTTAAGAACACCTACCTAATACATTTATATTAATTACCCTTTGGGATAATGATGTCTTATTACCTTCCACTCCCATCCCTTTTCATCTTCTTTTTCCTGTGGTCTTGATTCACTTTGGCTTAAAGTCCCATGAAATGAGAACAGCCACATTAGTAACAATAAAAGGTTAAGGTTTCTGCAAGGGTAATTGAGCCTTTTAGGATTTTATCTGCCTGACCGTGTTAGCAAAAGGACTATTAAGCAAATGTGAAATTTAAAACCAGGTATTGTGCATGATATATTGGCTTCTACAGTGCACCCATGTGATCAGCTGGATGGGTGATTCATCATTACAAGGCTTAGCAGTGCTCAAGAGCTGGATAAGGCAGCATTCATCAGGTTCTGCACACTGACTGCCCTGCCCTGGGCTGCTCTGACCCAGCTCTCCTCTGCCTCTCCCTCCCCACTTATTCACCAGTTTTATCTCCCAGATCTGGCTTCAGACCATCACTGCAGATAAATTCACCTATCCAATGGGTAAATACACCCATAGACATGTTGTGGCAGGGTGAGGGTCATAATATTGTGTCCATACAATTCTGTGAGTCACACTGAGTCCTTGTGTTCATAAGAATGAGGAAAATCCTTAATAAGCGTTATTACTATTGGTGTTTAGTGACAGTCTTGTCACTGGCATAGGTGTTCCCATGTAAGCATATATTAAATGCCCATTTAAAATCCTCAATCTATTTTTTTTCTACGCTACAAATGATCTGATAAATGATTGCAGTCTTTTGGGATTATAACATGAATTGACATTCAAAAAAAAAACCACAGTTCCAGCTCCATCTGTTTAGGTTATATAACTCATGATCTCAAGCAATCTCAGGGGCAGGATTTTCTACATAAATAGTACAATTTCCAGTAAGGAGATTAAGGCTTCTTTGCTAGGAAAGGAAGAAATTACCAAAAAAGCTGTCATGTCAATGGACATAAATAAATCATGTTCCAAAATACACAGGAAGACAAATTTATGTCATTTAGTCCCTCTGCCTCAGTTGCTCCCTCCCCACCTGTCAGAAAAAAGCATTTTGCCACAGAATACTATTCATCCTTTCAACATTTACGAAACATGGTCAGCTCTGTTTTCCACATGTTGACTCCTTAAAAAATCACTGCTGCTATTAACATTGTACATTTTTACAGTTTTAATCCAAGTGGATTTTGTTGGTTTTTTTTTTAAATATCTAGTGGCTTTCTGCAAGTGCTGGACTTCAGTAAATCCAAGCGCTGGGAATCATAAAATATATTCCACCAGGATGAAGAGAGGCACTCAGAGTAGCTACTCTGGGGTAGCCTGGCAGCAGATTCTGCTCTGTGTGATGGAGAGAAAAGATCTCCCCCAGCATCTGACAGCGCTGTGTTCCTGCTCCATGAAAGCACGTGAGTTTTAGGCTAAAAACACCCCATTTTTGTGTGTGTGAATAAGGAGAAAACTCCTGGTTTGGCCTCTTTCTGCAGACAGACAGGCAATGTTTCTGCAGACAGACTGTTAGCACACGTCACATCCTCCCGAGGCAAAGCTCCCATTAAAAGCTACTGGCAGAGAGTGTTTATTAAAGAAACTCACAGTGATGGCAGCGCTGCCCCACAGCCAGCACTGCACAGGATCACTGCCCCAGCCAAAATTACCTTTGCTGGAGGGGAGAAAAAGCAGAACCCACTTTGAAAAGCCCAGCTCAGGCTGGAGCTGTGTGCTGATCCACAGCTCAGGGCTGGTGGGTCACTTCCCCAGCGTTGCCCAGGCTGTGGGCTCTCTCCAGGGCTCACCCTGTTCCTGCCCCTGGTTATTTTTTAATTTCTGCTGCAGCTCTTATGTGCACCAAGGCCCCTCTTATCTTTTATGTCTAAGGTTCTAGCATGGACCTAGCCATGGTTACTCAGCAGATCCCTGTTTGTCCTTCCTGGTGTCTTTTCCTTGGAAAGCCAAGCGAGTCTGGTGTGTGCCTAACAGGAAATGTTGTGCTGGTGGCTCCCATCTTGCTGCTCGTGCATTACCATCCCTCTGCTGAAACCACTTCATGCCTGACTCGTGTGTTCACCATCCCTGTGCTCTAGGGCCACATCCACTCTTTTACTCATCCCCCGTGTGCTTCAGGAGCTCAGGGACTTCCAAGGATATCCTGGGAAATCCTCTCTCTTCCTAGGCTTGACTATTTGCTTCTCCACCAAAATGGCATGAAAAAAAATGAGGAGGCCCTCACACTGCTCTCACACAAGTCCCCAGGACTCTAAAATAACTCTTTAGCTCCTTGTTTCACCACAGGGGAAGTGAATTTGCCCATGCTGATATGCAGAAGGAGCAGAGCAGCAAAGGGGGTACGGCTTGCCTGGAAGTTCCTGTGCTCAGCAGCATCAGCAAACTGAGTCAAACTCAAAGTGCTTTGGAGCACTGTCCTATTTAATTCCTGGGAAACTGCTGCTTATGACCTACCACAGCAAAACATCACAGAGATGACTCAGGAAAACAGAGATTATTTTGTGTGGGGGGAAAATACAGAGTTAGTGCCTTCCTGCTGCCTGTCCTCCTCTCTTCAATGCACACCCTTCAAACTGGCAGTGGGACAGACTCCATCTCCAGGGGCTATCACACCTGCTTCCCTCTTCAGACAACAGGTTCCCATCAAAACCCCTTTGCCTCAGTTTCACAAAACCCCATCCCAGCTCCTCTGCACTTCAGCTGGGTAAATGCAGACATGGGTTTCCAGAGCTGGTCCCCAAATTCCTGGAGATAAGCTGAATATTGAAAGGGAAGCCCTGGGTTTCCCTGTCCTGTGGCTTTGTGGGAAACTCTCAGTGCTACAGAGAGAAATGACTGAAGAGTTGCAAAATGCCACTGCATGTATGACTGACTATGAACATTTCCCATCATCTGAAAAGAGAAAGGACAACTTCTAGCCTGGTCAAGTGGAGAAGAGAGCAGCTGCTGGAGCAGGAGCTGCCTGGGAGCAGGGAACAGAGCCAGTGACCTGAACCCAGCCCCATTTAACTCCTGCTGCCCTGCAAAAGCTGCAGTCATTTCCTAAAGGTCAAAATGGTGTTATAGCAGGACATGAACCCTGGTGTTGTTTCAGAGGGATGGATCAATCCTCCTGACATGGGAAAGTGGCCAGAGGTGAGGCAGAGCCCCACTGCCACAGAGAGGGCTGGCAGCACTGTGTGGCTTGCAAGGCAGTTTACAATATGGACTTGCTAATGTACTTATGCTTTAATTGCTATTTAGCAATGAGGTGTCTGGGAGGAGTTGGCCAGACAGGAGAGATTAGAGAAGGCCAACAGAAGAAGAGATGCTAATCGATGAGATGATGGACTTTCTCTGGTCTGATATGTTGGCTAACTCCAGGAAATGATTTTTTTTTCCTCATACCCTTCTTATAAGCCAGCAGGAGCTTGGCCTGATTTCAGTGATATTCAACACTTTGAAGGTGGCCACATCCAACATCAGGATGTGTCTGACACTGGCCACAGCCCTGGGACCAGCAGCTGCCTCTGCTTAGCAGCACTTTTCAGGTGATTATCCATCTGCACCATTAACGTTCTTGCACTGAGATGTGTGGTTTTATAATTTATTTTAAAAAATAAACCAGTCGTGTTGTCTCAGACATGACTGACAGAACTTCATTACTCTCTCCACGGGGCTGCAGCAGCAATTTCTTTACCATCACATTCAGCAGAGGCTGCAGGACACTCACAGGCTACAGAAATTCTGAGGTCATGTGGAAACTTTCCACATTAACGAGGGCCTCCTGAACAGAATTCTGTTCTGCAAAATAAACATTGCTCCTGGGTAGTTTTTGCTCATTTAGGTCACTTTCAGCCATTTTTTACCATGAGTTTGCTTAGCAGGGAAAAACAATAAAAGTTGTATGATGCAAGCTACTTGTCTTTTCTTGATGGGGTAAAAACATATGAGGGACTTTTTACTTGTAAAAAATCTGTGTCAGGATGACTGTGGTTACCTCACAGATCTGTGAGTTTGGAAACTGTGAATCCCTGAGAAGCTGACTGGTTGTCTACGTGATCTAGAAGAAGTCAGTGGGCTGACAACAACCTTTGGGTTGAGCCAAGCCTACTTTGAGGGGGGGAAAGGGGTGGGTTTTGTTGGGTTTTATGACTGTGGCTGTTTTCTCACATCTCTGATTTTCCACTGAGAAGCCACAGAGCTGGAGCAGGCTGCTTGTCCTTGCCTTTCCTGCAGCCCAGAGCACTGGGGACACCTCACATGGGCTCTGTCCCCTCCTCTGCACATACCTGTGGGGAAGGAAGGTCACACCAAGATGCCACATATGGGGCACAGCTCAGCCAGCCAGGCTGGCTAGAGAGGAGTCTCAGATCTCTCTGAGGTGATTCCCTAAGGGATTGATTTTTGTTCGTTCATTTTCAAGCTTATAGCAATTAAAAACCTTTCAAAAGTGTTCCTGTTACACCAGAATGGATTCTTTCCTCTCAGAAACCCACTCTCTACTCCTGCAATTAGATTTCTTTTCTGCTGCTTTGGGAGAAGTTGTTCAGCTGCTGGTCCTATCAATAATCCACGAGCTGCTGTACTCAGGCCTGCGCTTGCTTTTACCTGGGGGAGATTGCAGCAGAGTTTCCTTCTCTGACTTTTGCGTAACAGTTCCAGTAAAATAAATGAGTAGTAGAGATGCTGTTGCTACAATCCTCCTGCATTTTTAAAAGGAAAGTCATGAAATGGTGATGAAATTTAACTGGGTTTTGGCCTTGCTGTCCAGTTTTTTGATGACGTGGTTTGTTCATGGTGAACCAAGGGTTTCTCAACTAAAAATGAAAATTACATCCATAAACTAACTTTTTTTTTCTTTTCCAAGAAAACAGGAAAACCAAAAATTGATTAGCTTGTGTGTCTCTCTCTGTTGTATGCATGAATACCTATATGTACTAAAGGTTTGCCCTGAGCAAAAGCAGTCAGCATAAACAAATTTTCATTTGGTTCTGAAAATGGTGAGGTCTGTGGTCATTCTTATCTTATCCTACAAAATCTTTATTTCCCACGCTCATGAGTTGCCTCTTATTGATGAGCATTTCATTATTTAGGGCATGATCTCAGATAGCAAAGTGAGGTTTGAGGCACCAACTTTGTCATTATGGTTCTGAATTTTGCTTACTCAGTTCCTGGCAAACTCCTTCCACCCTGTGTTGACATCTTATAAACCCAGGGGTTTCCTGGGCTCTGAAATGCTGGGCTTGTCAGTTCCTACCAGAACCATGCCAAAGTCTTCATCAACAATATAGAAATGCCCCCAGCCCATTCTATGCCTCCATTATATTGCTTTTTCTGATTTTCCCACCTGCCAAAGTGCTCTGAGAACCCAGCAGTGGTAGTCCTTGTTTCACTGCCCTACACTTCACCCTTCCTGTGCTCCACAGCATCCCAGCTAAAGGAATGTGGAGATTGAACAAAGAAATGGCTGGAAAGCCATCAAAGGGGGTGCTGGTCTCCTGCTGCTGGCTGAGGTGGGTAGCACTAAGGAGAAGACACCAGGCAGAATGTTCATATGCTGCTTTGTGGCCAAAAACCTGGAGCTGCTCAGTCGCCGCCCATCCTCCGCTCTTACTTGGCCTTGGCTTTTTGTGACAGGAGTTGTTCTGCTGGAAAGTGCCTATTACACCTTTCCTAAGTGGAGAACTCAGTCTCTCTTCCAAAGGACCACATCCACAGACTATTTATGTATCTAGGTCCAACTGATTTTTATCTCAGCTGCCTGGATACCTTTGCATATCTGGACCCGAGTGTTTTGTCTGTGGTCGTGAAGGAAGTCTATAGTAAGCAGAGAAGTGAAAACACAACACAAGCTAAAGCTGTAACTACTTGTGCCACTCTTCCCTTTGCTGGGAATTTTTTGGGAGCTGGAGAAGATTTCAGTCTGCTGTGAACAACAGCAGTATGTTGCCTCTGCATTTTAATATTTGTCTTTAAAATAAAACCCCATAGTGCTGCAGTGAAAGATGCCTATTGATTATCCCTTTGGAAGATGGAGAACTCATTTCAGCTGGCACTGCTGTGGCTGGAAGCCAGTGCTGCAATTGATCATTTAATTAACTGGAAGAAAATTAAAGGAACTGTAATCTGTGTCTCAGCTCTGTTGTTATCAAGCTGGCAAAGTGCTTGTTTCTGCCTAGAGCAACGATCAGCTCCTTGACCCTGTGATTTAAAACACGTGTTTAGGCATCCCCCCTCACCTACCCAGCTGGATTTCTGCAAGGCAGGAGGCAATGCAGCTGGATCTTTCCTCCATCTTCCTGTGCTTCCCGGATACTCCAGGGGTACCTGACACCTCTCACAATGGGCTGGATCAGCTAAACCCACCTCTCACCACCTCCATGAAGGTGAGATTAATGTGAAGAACCATGAAGGTTCAAGATTAATAGGTGGGAAATCTGGAAAGTCTGGAAGAAAAATGAATGTACTGTAGAAGTCATTTATTTAGAGGCTGAAATGAGAACTTGGGAGCTCTTGAGTTCAACATTTCCTTAAAGGGATTGAGATATTGATTTTTTTATTTTGCTACTTCAAATAAGTAAGAGGGAACAGTGTGTTTGAGAGAAAAATTACTGGTCCTGAAAATCTGGCAAGCTCTTAAAGCTTTGGCTTAAACAAGCAACTTGAGTGGTCTGTGAACACAGAGAGGGAAAAAAGAAAGATGTAAGAAGGCATTGTTTTAACAATTGTGTTGCCATATCAAGAGAATAAAGACAGCTGCTTCGAACTTGTCTTTGCATGCCCAAGTAATATGTTAATTACCTCATTCCCCCATAAATGCTTACAGTCCTCCAAAAGGCATGTTAAAACAGACACAGTCATTAAAGCTTGCACTGCATTTTCTAATGTGTTGCTGGGAAAACAAACAAACAAACAAATAAAACCTCAAGCCCTTTGTCTTTTAGCTAGATCCAAGTTGTGGAAATGTTAGGCAAAAACACTTAAGAAACTGTATAATTGGAAAGAAAGTGTGTTTTAATATCAAACCAGGAAAAATCCCCAATCAGAATTTGAAACTTCATTATGTTGGATCAGGTAAAAGAGTTTGGTCACCTTTACATTTTCGTTACAAGTGCAGCCCATTTAATTTCATCTTTCAATTTATTTTGGACTCTTTCTTACTCTGTGTGAGAAACTTGTGGTACAGGCTGTAAAATAACAAAGGGCTTCGTAGGAGGGATGAAAAGGATCAAAAGAAGGAAAAAGAAGCCTCTTTTGGAATGTTCCTGTGGATCATGACTAGCTGTAGGAGTCAGAAATCTGCATGAAATTGAAAGCACTCCTTCTGAGAAAGGCACATTCCCTCTGCTCTGGGTTATAACTTATGCAAAGTCTGTCTCCCCATTCAGGCTGCTGCTGCTGGCTGCTCATCTGGCTTCCCTTCCCTGTCCTCAAAGAGCTTCACTTGTGTTTATAGTGCCTTCAAAAGGGAAGAAGTGCAGAGAAGAAAGTAAAACTAGCCTGGTAGGTCTGAGGTGTTAGGAGCTGATTGGCAAATGGGGAGTGTCCTGCTGGCTCCAGAGATGTGGGTTAAAACCACTTTGTTGGTCACAAGGAGAACCAGCCGGTGTCCTGCTTCCCTGTGTGATGACAGACACTGCCCTGGTCACCACAGCCTCACAAGAAAGCTGTGCTGGGATGTGTGAGCAGAGCAGAGGAGGGAAAGGAGGTGTTTGTGTCTCCATCTCACACAGTGGTGGCCATGAAGACAGCACGTGGCGAGCTCAGGAGTACTCAGGATCATGCCAAGGAACACCAAGCCCACTGTTCAAGCACTCTGAGTAGGGAGAACTCTGCTCAAATCTCTTTTGCCTGGTGTGGTGAGAGGATTTAAACCCAGTTCCTTCATGTCCCCAGTGTTCCTCTGGAAACTGCAGTTAAGGGGCTAAACTGAAACAGCTCCCAGAGGAGATACAAAGGGAAGCTTTGACCAAGTTGTTGCCAAACCTTGCTCTGAGCTGGACAGGACAGAGGCTGAAGAAGCATCTCTGACCTCCAAGAGAGCACTTTATGCCCCAGACTTTGTCTGCTCTTTCCCAGTCCCATTGCTGTGCTTTGCTGCAGGGTGGAGTTACCAGCTGGGGATCATGAGCACAGACATATCTTGAAAGCCAAAACCTGGACCTGGCTTTGACAAGGCTTTTTTTCCCTCCATTATTTACATTGTAGTTGTCTCTTGCTCCCTCCTCAGCTGGTTCCTGAGGGTTCCAGAACTGCCAATTTGCTGCATGGGGAACTGGACTTCATGCATGGCATGCAGTGGATTCCTCCACTCAGCACTGTGGCAAAGGATTGCAGCACTGAAAATAGAAAGCCTTTCTCTAAGTGAGTTGTGTAGAGTCCTACAGGAAGCCTGGAACCAAACCTCGGCCCCCAGAGCCTTTGTTCAGGGCTTGGACCACAAACCCATCTTTTCTGTAAGGACAATTTAAAAATTCCATGCTGTTTTTTTTGTCCACATCAGGAAAACCACTGTACAATTGGCAGTATCTGCTCAGGAGGGACCTGGGATAGGCAGGATGCAGCCAACTGGTGAAATTGTACAGTGTAGCCTGCTGAGTGTCTGCTTGCCTTACGCTTTCATCTGTTAAACTCCTTTCATGGGTAGAAAATCCTTCCCCAAATCTAATTGCACTGAATTGGACATAGTGCTTTTATTGCACTGAAGAATTTGTTATCATATTGGGCTACCTGTGTAGAAACAACAGTCCAGAGAGTATTTCCAAATGCCTAAGTGTACACTGACCCAAGCAGACTTTAAGAGGTGGTCATAGTTCAAAAAATGGGGATTGTGCAGATGCAAAAGGAAAAATAAACAAGATTTTGGCACAAGAAGGAAAGAAGAAGCACTGAGGTTAGAAAAGACACAAGGAAACAACAGCTGCCAAAGGGAGATTGTGTCTCCCAACACGTAATCTCATTTCAGAAAATATTTCATATTTGAGAAAGAGCAGCATTAGGCTTCCAATGCCAACAGTTTGCATTGAATTAGATTCAAATTTCAGTTCATTTTTCTATTGTAGAATGAGTTGATCACCAGAGCTCTCAGGTTCTTGCACTGTTAAGCACAGTAAGTTGTAGTAACAACTATTAGCCTGTGTTACAGAGCCCTGGGTCTGCACAGCATTTGAGACCTCGTGGAATTCCTCTGTCAACTCAATACTTCACAGTGGTGCTGTGAGCAAGACAGGTTTTTTGGTCAAATATGGATAGGCTAGAATATACCCTTCATTATAGCTCAATTACTGAACCAGTGAGTGTTAACTCCCTACATGTAGGTGATGCCTTAAGTTTTAATTTTCATATTTTTCAGATTCTGTACGGCATTAGTAGATAGTTCTGAACTTCATAAAAATTGTTAGCAAGTTCTCTTCACAGTTTAATTAGAAAAAACAATCATTTTCCAGCTCAAGAACCAAGGACACCATTGCAGCTTCAGCCCCAAAAAGTATAAACAACAGGAGGATAGGACTTAATAACCTGAAGCTGTAATTGAAAGCCGTTCCCAATATGGAAATGGACCAAAACTTATAAAAGTGTGAAAATTCGTGACCCATAATCCATCTTGGGTGTAGTGTTGGCCAGGCTTTTGTGCTGCCCAAGGTGTATACTTTGAAGACTTAAAATAAATATGTACTTTCCTTTAACACTGTCTAGCTTTTGTTCTAGGTAGCCTCTCAAGGCAGCATAGGGGTCTCTACGATGAAGCAAAAGCCCAGGAAAGCCAGTGCTGAGGGCAGGTTGCTTGTGACATCCCCAGTGATGTGAGCTGCCAGCTCCAGAGAGACAAACAGAGTTTCTCTTTAACACCCTCTGCCTGCCCCAGTGAGTCCCTGCTCAGAAATGGTGAGTGGGTTTGGGAGGCAAGATGTCTTAATTAAATCCCTGATTTTTTTTCCCACCGCAGTCAGAAGTTCTGCCAGTCGTTATTGATAGGGATGCACTTGGATCCTGAGAGTAAATGCCTCCAGAGCCCATCGCGGTGACACGTGTCTCTTCAGCAAACAGATCCGAAGCCAGGGGCAGGAGCACTTCTCACATCTTCAGCCGGACTTGTTCTGCTGCCCAGTCGCTGCCGCTGTCCTCCCGAGCCGTTCGCTGACTCATCAGCTTGTGCATTTGCCCTAATTAGTCATTTGCAAGCACCATTGTGCTCAGGAAGTTCTCTAACGTAAGCGTGAGTGGGAACTTAGAGCAGCAATAAAGGTCAAGAAAAGTGACTAAGGCATCATATACTGGAATAAGTTTCTGTTATCAGCCACTGGGAAAGTGGGAAAGAAAGTGTATATGCAGACTATTAGAGGAGTGACACAAAAGTTTAATAAAGGGAAGGATGTGTGTGAGGGAGAACATTTGCTTAACATCTCTCAAGAACTGCTACAGTATGAAATGCTTAATTGCAGAACAAGTTTCCACTAACACCCTTCAGAAACACAGCTGGGTTTTGAAGCATTATTCTTTATTATGAGCTCGGGGTAAGCATGTTTGGCATGAAAGAAATGTGTCTCGTAAGGAGACCACAACACTTACTCACAACTCCCCAGACAGTTCATGCTGGGAAGTCTGATACCTTTGAACAATCATTTGAGCAGCATTAGCAAAGTGTAGACTGGAATTTTCTCCAGTGATTTTTACTCAGGGGTCACCAACACATCCCGAGCTGTTATGTCCAAGTGATTTAAAGTGAGCAGAACCTTAGGTAAGAATACTCAATGATAAACCCTTTTGATGTATTGCACATTATGTGAATTTGGATAGTAGTAATAAAAGTGCACAAGTGAACCCTAAGACATCCATGCTTATAGGCACTAAAATTGTCATTCAAAGAGTCACTAGAGTGAAAACACAATCCTATTGGGTAGGGTAAGGTGGGTTCTGTAGCTTATAACTCAGCAGCCCCTGGTCCAGACTGCATCAAGTGCCTCTTGGTCTTTGAAGGGCACTGAGATTGCAGTCAAAGTAAAGAAGAGGCTTTCACTTTCAAGTGTGCCAGGCTCACCAGGAACCACTTCAACCTCAATCTGAGCGATTAGAGAAGCTGCAACGGCTGCTCTGAGTTGCACCAGCCTCCTCTAAGGCACGGGAAGTTCCTCTGTTATCACCACTTCACTACCAAAAATCCCCGGATGCCTTCCAGGGGCTCTGGTGGGGAAGGTGGCATTGAGCTGGCCTTGTCATTTCTGCACCCACCAGGAGATCCCTCCCCATTTAACCAGAAAATCCTCTAGGGGCTGTTATGGTGACTCTGTGAACAGACTAAAAAAACCTACACAAGCTGCAGTGCACAACTGAATTTCTTACTATGTCTGAGCTGCCTAAACCTCATTTTGAAAGATAAAGTTGTCTGTGAGCCCTTGGGGAGGGCTTCTTGGTACTTATGCAAGACACTTGAGGTTGAGTCTTGCTTAGATTGTTTTTCTTCTCAAGGCTTCAGTAAGCACAGAACAACAGAAATATCAGTAGTTCACAGCCACGCTGCCATGGGCTATTGTGTTGTCACAGCTCATAAGCAAAGCAGAGCTGGGCTTTGTCCATGTTTGGATGCAAAAACCTTGAGGGAATAAAAGTAGTCAGAAGCACCTGTGCCTCTTCCACATATCTGACTGCTGTGGGCAGAAGCAATCATTTTCATACAGGAACTCCTTGTGATTGCTAACAAATGTCACAGTCACTTCTTTTTCTTCTTCTAAATAAAAAAATAATAATAATAACCCCCCCAATACAGAACACCCATGACTGTATGCCTAAACCAACCTGGAAGTTGGGAATCCACAGCAGAAGTGTTAGGAAGGTGCAGTACTGAAACACCATCACTTTGCCCTGCAGGTGTTTCTTATGTGCACACAGCAGCTAAAGAATGCCACTCATGCCTGTCAAAGCTGCTTTTTTTTTAAAGGTATCATTACTGCTGAGCTGCAAACCGAGTAGTCTCATAAGGTTCAGCTCCAGATGGTCACTTGAAGTCCTTGCTAGTAGGAACCCACAAGATGTAAAGGAACGCCTGAGCTCTGTGGGGTCACTCCACCTGGAACTGTGCCTTCCCTGCCTCCCCAGAGTGCTTACCCACACATGACCCTGAGCTAAGGGTACAGAGCTAAGGCTTTTAACTTTAAATGTGTGGGCTCTGCCCCAGTTTTCCTCTCCTTGCTCTCCCATGGCTGTATCCTGGCTCCTGATCCAAGAGGCCACTTGCCTGTGTGGCCATGTCAGTGCCAGGTGTCCAGCCCCTCCTGCTGTGCCTCCAGGGCCAGCCAAGGTCAGCAGGAGATCCTGTGGCTCTCAGGTGAGCAGTGCCTGAGGCCAGGCTTGCCATGGGGGGGACAGGGAGAGGAAAATTGGGCACAGGCACTGGGAAAATGGCATTGGATCTAGGCCAGCCTGGGTGGGTGGCAGGGAAGGCAGAGGGGTCACAGTGCCTCAGCACAGCCTCCTGGCTCTGCTGTTGGGTTTGCTTTGGGTTTGGGAAGTTGTAAAACTTGCTCGAAATGTGCTTAATTACCTGTCGGTTCCCCTTCTGGGCTGCCCGGCTGTTGAGCTGACTGTTCCCTTTAATTAATGTGAAGTTCTGAACCCTTTAACTGGAAATGGACTAGAAAATGTCCTGTGAGGAGTGGCTGCGGGACCTGGGTTTGCTTTGTCCAGAGAAGAGGAGGTGCAGGGGGGGCTCCATCACTGTGTAAAACTCACGGAGAGGAGGTGTAGGGAGGTCTCTGCTGCCGTGGCTGCAGTGAGAGGACAGGAGGACATTCTCTTAACACACGATAGGGAAGATTCAGGTTAGATAGAAAATAAAAATGTCTCTGTTAGGATGGTCAGGCATGGGAATAGGCTCTTCGGGTATGGTGGAGTCACCATCCCTGGAGGTGTTTAAGAGGCGCTGGGGATGCGATTTAGGGGCTGCAGGAGCAGTGCCAGGTGTATGATTGGACTGGATGATCTTAAAGGTCTCTTCCAACCTCGATGTTGTAGAAACATCCCGGGCTTTTACTGTACTACACCTCTGGGAGAGGCAGCGGAGTCAAGCACTGACCAAAGATGAAAGGAGGCGATAAAGAAGGGACCATCTCCTCGCGCTGTGCCCACGGGGGTGCGATTTGCGGCGGGACCCGCACGGGCCCCGCCGGCGGGCGCGGTGGGGCCGAGGGGCGCGGCGGGGCCGCGGTGGGGCCGGCCGGGAGCGATCGGGCCGCGGTGGGGCCGTGGTGGGGCCGGTCGGGAGCGATCGGGCCGCTGTGGGACCGGCCGGGAGCGATCGGGCCGCGGTGGGGCCGCGGTGGGGCTGCGGTGGGGCCGGCCGGGAGCGATCGGGCCGCGGTGGGGCCGTGGTGGGGCCGGTCGGGAGCGATCGGGCCGCTGTGGGACCGGCCGGGAGCGATCGGGCCGCGGTGGGGCCGCGGTGGGGCTGCGGTGGGGCCGGCCGGGAGCCATCGGACCGCGGTGGGGCCGCGGTGGGGCCGGCCGGGCCCGGGCCCGCCCCGCACGCAGCGCCGCACGTGAGGCGCGGCCCCCGCCCAGCTGAGCGCTCAGCTGACCCCGCGCAGGGGCCGGGCCGCGCCGCCGCTCCTCACTGGCGCAGCGCGGGCCCCGCGCCGCGCCCGCACCTCCCGCAGCCCGTGCCCCGATGCTCTGAGCCCGCGCGGCCCCACACCCGGCTCGGCGCCGCCATCTCCCCGCCACCGCCATCGGAGCCTCGCGTCCCAGGGAGCCGGCGGGAGGAGAAGCCGTCCCGCCGCCATGGACAGCCCCGGCGGCGTCACCGACAAGAAGAGGTAGCGATGCCGCGCCGCCCCCCGCCGCTCTCTGCTGCCGGGCCCCGCCGCCCCCTGCTTTGTTACCGCCGCCCCCTCCTCGTCCTCTTCCCCGCCGCCCTCCCCCGGCCCGCGGAGCGCTCCGCTCTTCCATTCCTCCTTCTCCTTCTCGTCCACGTCGCCATTTTGTCGGCGGGGGGAGCGGGCCGGGGCTCGGGGCCGGGGGGAAGCGCCCGGGCTCGGCCGCGCTGCCCGGCAGCGACCCGGGGCCGCTCCGCTCCCGGAGACGGGCGGGCAGGGATCGATCGTGCCCCGTGCCCGGCGCGCTCCCAGCCCGCCGTGCCCCGGCTTTGTGCGCAAAAGGGCCGGCTCGCATTCTGGAGATACTCGGCTTTTAAAAAATCCCCAAAAGTCGCGCTGGGGAGGTGTAAGGGGGGAGGGGGGGGCGGATGGACAATGTGAGTTGAGGAGTATGAATAATTCACCGAGGATTGTAAGCGCAAATTAGAGGAAAGGGTGGGGGGGAATAAAACCCTTAAAAGCCTTTGTTAGGCGGTGAAGTTTAAGGAGCCGGGGGGCTCGGGTGAGCAGGTCCCGGCGGTGGGGCTTTGTGGAGGGATTAATTGCCGTGTTCGCCATCTGCAGAAGGTTTGTTTATATGGATATCGATACCTTTTCTCGCCTTTTAATTATTCGAGATGCGTTTTGCCTGCCCTTGTATCCAAGGGTCATCTGAGCAGATTAAGCGCAGTAAGTGTTCCAGCGAGTAAGTTGTGTCGGGAAGGAGCCTGGCCGCTTGTAAAATGGATGGTGAGCTTTGTGCCGGGCTGGGAGGAGGCACCGGCGGCCTCGGAGCGCCTTTGGAGCCGGTGCCGGGGAGGGATGGGAGAAGCGCCTCTCGGTCCGGTGAAATCCCAGCACGGGGGCACCCGGGGTGGCATTCCACCTCTGGTTTCTCTACTCCGGGAGGATGGCTCCTGAGGAGCCTGTGAGAAAATGTTGCAACCAAAATGATTAATCTGCTCTTTGCTCTGATGCCCTAATTTAGTGGCAGGTCTAGGAAAGGGGTTTGAGAGTTGTTTTCTGAGACTTTTATTTTGGTTTATTGGGCTTTTTTGTTTCTCTATTTTACTTTTGCCTTTGAGCATTTGCTATTTTTAACTTACCGTTCTGCCCCACTGGAAGACTTTTTCTTTTTCTTTTTTTATTTTTTTTGAATTGCCTTATCCTGGATGTAATCTGCTTTCTTCAGAATGCAAGAATGAGTATGCAAAGCTCATCCTTCCTTCCTAAAGGCAGGGCTTAAGAAAGAGAATTTGTTGTTTTCTGTTTCATGCAGACAAAGTTCAAAGTCAGGAATGTTTCTTATAAAGGAATATTCAGATTACTCCTGTTGCAGGGTTTTAATGGAAAACATAGAGCTGTGTCTGTGGTACATTCATCCTGGGGGCTGTGGATGTACAGTTGAGCGAAGATGGCTAAGCAAAAAAAGGAAGGATATGAGCTCAGCAGAGAACTTCATGAAAATAGAAATGCTTGCATTTCTCAAAAACCTGGGTTGTTTTTGAAGGGTTTAGGTTTGATAGTGTCCATATTCAGAATACCTTGAAGGGAGAAGTCCTTTACGTCCTTTTCTTTATCACCTTTGATGATAAAACTTTGGCTAATTGTATATACAGTACACCTCAATTTTGGCATGGGTTAAGATTCTTTTATTCCTTGCCTCTCCCTCTGCTTGTATGTGGATAGTGTTTATCTCTTGATAGTTAATGTAAAGCTTCTTATTCACTTAATTATATGCTGTGAGATTCAGAAAATATGGAATTTGCCCAAGTTTATGTCTCAGTCTTTAAAGTGAAGTTTGGTCATAGCAGTATCTGAAGGTGTGGATTTTTATACTGGCCTGTTGAGTCAATTTTTTGATGTGGTTCCAAGCTTCTTGTATATGTACAGGGGTCAAGATTCCCTAAGAAATCAAGTATCACGCCATGATTAGATACTGAATTATTTGGGTTTTAGCCATTCTTCAGTAGTTGTATCACTTTGATGTGCTCCTGGGTTTTCCCCCAGGTGCTCAAGGACTGCGTTTCTATGCATGGAGTGGGTGAAACAGAGTTGTTGGGAGCTTTGTTTGCTCATCCACTCTCATTTGAGCCAAATTTAAGGCTTTTGGTGAGAAGTATGGGATTTTTCTCAATATTCTTTTAACAAACTCCAGTGTGCAGATGGCTGATGTAGTGAAAAGCTTTTCCTCGGGTCTGTGCTGTGACACTTCACTATTAGCAGAGGAATTCTAGTGTCTTTTTAAGTAAACAGTCATTTAGGGTTATGGATTAGTCCTTACTTTTGTAGTGGCTTGCAGCTCGTAGGTAACGCGGAGTCATTTTGTTAGTGTGCTGTAAGTCTTTAGAACATAAAATACATATTTTAAATGCTATAGGTACTAAATAAATATGGTAAGTGATTTTTGGAGCATTCATTCTGGGTCTTAAGATGGTATAAGCCAATGAAATTTAATATTCTGACATGGGTGCCTTGCAGAAGAACGTCAGCTTTTCAGTTCCTCAGAGTTGGGCCTTGAAACTTATTTTTTAGTGTCTAAAGGGGATGATTTGGAAGATCAGGGATTTTCTGCTGGATTTTTGCCACCGAAGTCCAGCTCCAGAATCTGTTTGAGAAGCCTGTACCCTGTGCTGATGGCTCTGAAGTGCAGTGGCTACCCCTGTTTTTTCTTAAACGTGTATGAGGTCTTTAGGATTGTGTGTACCAGTGCTTTTGTCTGTTAATTTCTCTCAGCGCTGGGGGAACTGAGCCACCATTGCTAGAGTCGAAAGTGAATACAAAACCCTTTTGTATAATCCGGGCTGTAAGAAGAGGAGGAATCTTTCAGTAAATCTCCTGTAGAGTCTCCCCACAGGTATGGGGAATGCTGAGCGGTTTCTGGCTCATAGAACAGTGGTTTTACTGCTTTCTGGATTTTTCTGGATTGTTTGCCTTGCCATAGGGTTTACCTGTGTTGCCTGTTCTTTGCACTGCCTCAAACATGAAAAGTTTTGTGAATTCCTTTAATAAAAATGACTAGAAATGGTTTCCCAGTTCCCAGTAAAGATGAAGGGGACAGCATAGTGCTGCTGCCCGTCCTCATCAGCATCAAGGCATTGAAAGTCAGGGAAGAATAGCTGTGGAGGATTTTCCTGCTGTAGAAATTTTCCATAATTTTGCTCTGCTGGTGCTTTGGTTCCATTTATCAGTGAATGTCTGATAATTTGCCAGTGAGCTGATGGAAGCAGCAGGAGGGTTTTCTGGTTTTTGTTTACAGTCATGCTTGCTTTGCCCTTTAAAACACAGTGTCTCCAGCCTCCAGTCTGGGTCTCTCGGTTGGGGTGCCTGAAATACCAACAACCAGTCCACGCTTAGCTAAGAGGGCTGGTGCAGCCGTGATCAGATGGTCCAGGTTGTCAGGGGGTATGTTAACAGGGTGATGTGATAGTAAGAGGTTTTTCTTTGAAACTTTTCTAGCAATTCAGCCTTCTGTTGAAATGCTTTTCCTTCCCTGGAGGTACATGCTGGACCATTTTTGGAAGGTGCAGGGGGGAACAAACGGAGCTGCATACTCTTATCAGCATCCTAAGTGTGGCAGTTAAGTCAGCTGTTGGTTTAAAGGTGGAGGTGTGAAGTGGATAATCGATTTTATTCTCTCATTTAATTGCCATCCCTGTCTTCTGGTTGGTTTCTCTTATCAGAAGTGCCCATCAAGGGCTTACTTAGGTTAGGCTAAGGTGGCATGCCCTTTGTAAGCCTTGAGGAACTGAGAAGCAGTGCCCTGCTGTCTTCCTAGTGCCACTAGAGGAGACCACGCTGCTGTCATGCCTGTGATGCGTGAATTCACCTACAGGTGCTTTCTTCCTCCCCTGCACGTTGTGCAAGCAGCCATAGACCTTTGTTCCTCCCCATCCTTGAACTATAATGCCTGGAGTTTGTGTCTGGTTCCAAGACTGCTGATGGTAAATTTAAAAAAAAAAATTAGTCGATTAAATATTAATAACACTGTCAAATATCAGCGGCATTGCAGTGTAAGCCAAAACTCCTAAGGTTGTGTATGTTCCCGTTGGTGTGCTTCCAGCCTGGAAGCCTTGAGGACCCTTGCTGAGCCTGTGTAACACAGTGGATTGAATTCTTGAATGTGTTCATGTTGCTCAGTAGTAATATTGCACCAGTTTGTGTTAGAATGCTGGATTTCAAGTAGGCTTGCATGAGATCTTTTTAAATTAAAGGGGACATTGAATGACAGAAGCTGCTAATATTTGATTTATTTTTTTGCACTACCAAAGAGAATTAGGTAGTATTAATTTATTCCTAAAGAACTTTGGTGTTAGGACATGCCAACGAAATAATTTTTACCTGGTTGTAGAGTGTGCATGGCTAAGTAAACCCAGGAGGGAAGTCCCACATGGTTTAGTGGTGGTATACAAGAGCATCAAGCTTTTCCTGATGATACTTCCAAGAATATGCAAATACCAATTCAATTACAAGATGTGTTCTTTAAAAAACAAGCAGAATCAAAACAAAAACAAATTTTGCAAGAGGCTTACAAGAAGGCACAATAACCCATACCTGTTCCTATCCAGCTGGTGTCCAAAAGGAAGGAATGTTCCAGATTACTGCACCTTTTATCTTCACATACACAGTTATATGGGCAGGTGTTTACATGCCTCAGAAAAACCACCTAGGTAATGCATGGAATCATCTTTTCATGTTATAACAGCCCTTTCCCTTTTGAATTTGGGAAATTCTGAGCATTTTGAGCTCTCCTGAGAAACTTCCTTTGTATTAGAGTGGATGGAAGAGAATACAGGAGAATCTGAGTTTTCCACTGAGGACTGCTCTGAAATGGGAGACCCAGGGAGGTTTTGTGACACTGGGGACTACAGGAGAGAAGATGAGCCTTTGCACTTTAACTAATGACTGAAAATTTAAGGAAGATGCAGGTTGCCAGATCTCTGCTATTTAGCTTGGAATAAAAATCTCTATGAAAATTATATTCTGAAATCATTAGGAACATGGAATCAAGTTGAATGCATGCCAGCATATGTATATTTTGAATGCAGTTTATGTAGGTGATGAACACTTCAGGGTTCTTTGATGTGGAGCCACAGCCTCGGTTGAAGTTACGCCTGTTCATACCAGCCTGGGGGTTGGGTTTGAGAACTCAGAGAAGGTGCATTGATAAAGAGCAATTTCATCATGTGCATAATCTGTCCTTTCTTCCTGTTGAAGTCTGATAATACTGGGACTTCCAGAGAAATGTAGCCCTCTAAAAGCTTGAGATATTTTAGTACCAAGAAATTCAAAATGTCTCTGCTGGCGCTGAAGAACTGGTGCTTCAAGATGGTAACTAGTTGTTCCTTAAAGACACCAAAGCATACCTGTGTGTGTTAGCAGAGATACTGTGCAGCTTCTGTTTAATTTGGTGTGAATGAATGCTCCTTAAGCATTTTGAGAAATGTTACAACAAATCTTTTAACTCACTGCATTAGAGCCTGAACTCCAAGTGAAGCATTGAGGATACTGAATCAGCAGCACTGATTATAATTACAACACTGGAAGGTTTTACCAAGCAACTTGTTTAATAACCATTTTGATTTGATTTGTAATAGTCCTGGAAATGTTACTTCAAAAAGGTGACCTGTTTTGTTTACCAGAATGAAAGTCTTTCATTGTCAATCCTAAACCAAAACTAGACTGATGTCACTTTATGAAAATTTGTGCATTTCAAGAAGCAAAGGTATTTGAGGCCAAGCCTCCTGTTTTTGCTCACAAATGTGAATAGTAAATGGACTGTTATGATAGAAAGGGGGTTACTAAAGGCTTATCTCCTTATGTTTGCTCCCTGCTCTCCTCCCTTGAAAGACATTAAGTAATCCACATCAAATATAAAGACTGCAGCCTCCACTAGCTAAACCATAGAAAGGAATGGTTTAGCTGGGGATGGGAATTTTGGTGCTCAGTCCTTCAAAAAGGACTTTCTCCTTGCACCCTATTGAGTCTATTGGATGCTGAGCTGACATTGCTGTAGGCTTTTTGTCCTAGCTATTGTTGTAAATGTTTCTCTTGACTGCTTAGTGGGTCTGTTCTATATTCATACAGAAAAATAAAACTTGATATCTCTTACTTCTATTCCTTTTTTTTCCCCCCTATTCTTAGAAACCCTTGATTACAAAATACCCTCTTAACTGAAAGCAGTTGAGGAACTTGAGGTGAAGGGATGAAACTTGGATGGAAGCAATGAGGGAAAATATCCAGCCTCCAGTCTTGAAAACCAAATGCAGTGGACAAAACAGAAGATATATTTTTGTGCCATGATTTAGACTAAAATTAGTTACTTTATCAAGAGTCTGCATCTGTCTGAAGGTAGACCAGTTCTTAGCTAAAACGTTGTTAACTGAGAGCCTGACAGATATCTTGGGGATATGTTTTATGTCATTTTTTTTGTGAGCTTGGTAGAAGCAAAAGCAGAAGGGCTGAAGGGAGGAGAGCACTTAGTGTCTAGTTGTCAAGCCCTTGTTCAGATATCTCTTTTGAATAGCTCTGATTTTTCTGTAATAATAAACACAGTTTTTCTACATGTACCTTTAATCCTGAAGGGTAAAGCACAACTAATTAAGGAAAAAAATATACTCAAGAAAAAGCCAAATAACGTAGCTGGAAAAAAAATTTCTTGCATGCCACCACTGTATGCCATGTGGTTATTTTAAAACAGTTTATTACAATGCAAAGGTAAACTGTGGGTGGGTTACATTGTATAGTAAGATGTGATAGAATTACTTCACCATGATCTAAATTAGAAATGACAATATTTAAGTTTTCTCCTCTTACACTTTCTACGTGGGGAGGTAGTTGGGGTTTCAGGTCAATTCAAGGCCAAATCCAGTTGATGGATAATCTTGTCAGTGTGGGGCTGATGGGTTCAGGCCATTAAGGCTCTGCTGCTGGCTCCTGTGTGCTGTGATTTGTCTGTAGGATGGGTGTTTATATGGATTTGTGGTGTTGCCAGTAAGACTTCTCTAGGTGAGCTGAGTGAGGCTCCTCTCACTGCCTCTCCCCACTCTCATTTTGTAAACGCTGGTGGCTTTCAGAGCACTGGTGCTCCTGTAGCTAATCCAGGCTGACCTGCCTGCTTGCTCTCCTGATTTGTTAGAGTTTTATCAGTTAGGGATTTGTTTTGGTGGTAGTCAGGCTATAGGAAACGCCTGTAACTATCCTCATGTAAAGAAAATGGTTTGAATTGCTATTTTAGAAAGAAATATACAAAGGAATGAACTTTAATAGTTTATGTACAGTGGTGTCATTTCTGCTTGGATGTTATGTTAGTTTCTGCAGTTAAATCTCTTTTGAATCATTCATACTGTATGTAAGGAATTTCTGAGTTCTTTCCTGAGTTGAATTAGTGGGCTGTGATGTTCATTAATTCATGAAGAGCAAGACTTTGTTCTGTGTAATCACATGCTTCTGATTGCACACAAGGTTTGGGTGTGGGTGTTTTTTTCCTCACAAGAACTCTCTACACAGACTATAATGTAAGAACAACTAGTAAATAAAATTGGCCATAAAGCAATAATTCTTTAAAAGGAAATCACGTCAAAGTAAGGTGGGTCAAAGCTGTAACCCTAAACTCATGGAGAACTGGCAGCCAAGAGGCTGTAGTAATTCTGTACAGCTGCAATAGGAAGAAGGAGCACCCGTCCCAGCCAATTTGAAAAAAATTTTCCTACTGAGGGATGAACAGTCTGAGCTGCTGGGGACAGACGTGTGTGCCACTGCAGGGCTGGGAGGGAGAGGGAATGGGGCTGTCAGGGCTCCCTGTGATTCTAGGCCATGTTTGTGTGGGTCTGTCTCAAGACTTGTTAGATGGTGCTAAAACTGCAGCTCTGTCCCCCCTCATTGAAGTTGATCAGCTCCTTAGCTCCCCTATGCCTAAATAACTGGATTTGGGTGGTGTTCTCTTTCATTATAAACCAGTTTTTCATATGAAGTTGTTGATAGAGCAGTTCCACTGTTTTAGTTTCTCTGTGCTAAGTGCTGGGCTTACCTGGACCTTCTTTCCATGGAGGAATAATTTAACAAGTATCATGGCTAGCAGCTCTGGACAAAACACAGATCTTGCAAACAGTGAAAACACCCAAGTGATCATGTATGGATCAGTCAGGAGAGTAGAACTTTGTCCTAGGATTCTTTGGCTGTAGGTGAAAGTGGTTGGTGGGACAAGCCTGGGGCTGAGCTATTCACACTCCACATGGACACAACTGCTTATTGTGGGTGTTCTGCAGGGTATGGCTGCAGACCAGGAGCTGCCCCTCTGTCCTGTCCAGCTGTGCTGCCAGAAATACCTTGCTTAGGCTGGGCCTGAAAAGGTGACCAAGTTCTATACCAACTGCAGGAATGCATTCAGCCTTAAAAGTTAAACATGAGACCACTTGCAGGTCTATTTTCTAAAGTTCCAATACCATCTTGATGTCATATACTTTTATTATATTGCTGTGTTGTAATATTTACTTCTTTTTTTGGTGTAATGAAGAAAAAAATGAAGCTATGTTATAGCGGATATAGTTTTTGTGACTCCATTTCTAAGCCAGGTGTTTCCCAGAGTAATTTTACAGTCTGAAATAAGAGATTGTTACTAACATGGGAATATCTGAATCTTTTACTGGCAAATGATGGCAATTAATGGCAGAACTGAAAACTAGTTAAAGCTCAAGAAGATGTTACCAAATTTGAGGCATATTACTAATTTGGATTTCTTGTTTCCTACAATGTATATTTCTATGAAACTTTAGGAACAAATAATGTGATCAATACAAAGCCACTTGGTTGAAGAAAGAAAATTTAAAGAGAAAAATGTGAATTGCTATTGGAAGATGTTTATATTTTAGGGTGTATTAAAACCTGTATCAAGAAAGATGAGCCTGGGTTAATTAATCATGTACAAGTTATTTTACCTCGGAACTGAAAAGACATATATAGGTTAAAATGTACCTTATTAGGGAAATAGTAGGTTTGAATGGGAGAAAATCTGTAACTGTAGCAAAGTGATATGAAGGAAACCTCTTGATTTTTTTTTTTTAAATCTAATAATATGTACACTGTTTAAAAAATTTCTGAATGCTGGGTGGTGATTTTAAAAGCTAGAAGGAGACAAAGGTGACTGCTAGATGTTTTAAGTTCTATCCATTGACTATTTTTATCTAATTTTTTTCAACCAAAATTACCAGTTACTGGTGGTATTTTCCAGGGTTCGGTATTTTGTTTTGTTGGTTTTTTTTTTTTTTTTTTTTTTTATTTTGGTCTGTTTGCCATTGGTAAATAAGGAGGAACAAGCCAATTTATATGTGGCAATTGATTTGTTTTTCACTCAGGGAAATGAAAAATTTGGGCTGCATTTAGACAATTGGCGGTTCACTTGTAGGAATCTGCTGTGGAGGGGTCTTTGGGATGGTGTGGGGAATGATGTGTTATTTGGGAGATGCTGTGGCCCAGATGGTTGGTATGACCATGATGACAGGAGCTGCACACTCAAATATTAACATCTGTAACTGGTGGGCACGGGTTGCTGCTGCTGTGCTTTGCTCTCAAGGCTGTTGGGCAAATTCTTGTTGTACAACTTTGTTTCTGTTCACCATTATTTGAGGCAGGGAGTGGGAGTCTGAGTTATATCCTTCAGCTGAGCTCTTGGTTCAGCTGCAGTGAGTCCTGGTTGTCAAATACTCTTCTGCTCTGGGTCTCTAACTCAAATATCTTCTGAAGCTCAGATTTTATTCAGCTATTGCATGTAAACATCTCTTATATATAAGAAGTGGTATTGAATTTAAAGGGGTCAGAGAAACTGCTTTCACTGAGCTCTCGTGGATAACATGCTTATGATTCTCTGTATTCTGGTGGTAGAAAATGAAATGAATGTCTGGCACTGAAATTTTGCAGGAAAATCAGACCTGAAAATGCATGCAATTTCCTGTCCAGCACTGGCATTTCTGATATTTTCATTGCATGTATAATCCACTCAGCAGCTGAGGTTTTCTTCAGGCTTTTGAGGTGTTTTTGTTTCGTGCCAGACTGACAGCAGAAGGCTGCAATACAGCTCTGAAGTTTGGGGTTTGTTTCAAATGGAGCTTGGCTCCTTTTCTGCAGAGTGCTCTTTCTGTTGAGAAGATCATGAGCTTTACACAGGGGCAGCTCCAAAAGAACAGATAAGAGAAGTGATATGATTTGTTTAAACTGATCTTGTGGCACTTCACATCTCACTGTTAACAATCCCCTTCCCTGAGCTCCCTTTCCTTCCCCTCTGGTGAGGAGAATGCTCGCTTTGGAAATTGGTTTTCTTTACAGGAATTCAGTGTCGTTTAATTAACTACACAGAAAATTGTGAGCAGCTATACATGCTGATGTGTGTTTTTTAATTTACTTTATGCAATTGTAACAAAGCTTAGAGTATTCGCAATAGTAAAGAATTTTTTTTTTTTTTTAGTTTGGTGGCATTTCTGTGTTGAGGCAACAATGACTTCACTTGGTAATTAAACCTCATTTGTGAAAGACCTTTTCCTTATTAATTTGATCCATTAAAGAAATGCTCTTTGAAGCTGGTAGTTAATCTTCCTATTTAAATTGCTGGGTTTTACTCAGATTGGTTACAGCTTAGGTTTAAATAGCAGCTAAAAATAGCCAACTGTTGTGCTGTACAGTTTAAACATCTATCTATAGTAGTTGCCTTTCTAGAAAGGAAACACATAGTAAAAGGGAGAGGAGATGCTGCCACTCAGGCAGCACTGGTTGGTTCCAGCATCCCCTTTTCCTTGGGTTTTGCCCATCAGCTCCAGCTGGCAGCACTTGATGATCTTACTGTGGGATTAATTTTTAACAGAAAGCACTATGGGCTGGATTTGAGCAGTGTTTTGGTTGGTAATTAATAATTCAATGGCTGTGAGAAGTTTTGACTGTTCCTGCTGAAGGCTGCTGCCGAGGGTGCTAAAACCTGGCAAAAATCTGGAAACTACCCAAAATATTTTCAAGAACATTAGGCTGTCAAAAAGCAAATACGAGAGCTGAAATCCCAACTTGTGAGGCTAGCGTCTATTTTCATCTCTTGAGTGCCCTGTGTGATTCACACAAGCCTGACAAACCTGTGGACTTGAAGTGCTCAGCTTGATTGCCAAAGCAGGGGACTTTTAACTTAAAAGTGTCTGCACGTGAAAAGGAAGCCATGACAAAACTGCAGGAATAAGGGTGGATGGCAAGCGTTTACTTCAAGTAATTCT
Organism: Lonchura striata; assembly: GCF_050655825.1. Taxonomy (NCBI): domain Eukaryota; kingdom Metazoa; phylum Chordata; class Aves; order Passeriformes; family Estrildidae; genus Lonchura; species Lonchura striata. Next base: position 68,038,623 of record NC_140707.1, on the reverse strand, counting down.
CTCTTGAGTTTTTGTTGTAGGATGAACATTTTGCCAGTGAAAGGATCTTGATTGAGTAGCTAGCAAAAATCTAAGGTCTAAAGGTGAATCTGTCTTAGGCAACAGAATTTCTTGTGCTATTGTTACAGTTTCAGCTGGGATAGAATGAATTTTCTTCCTAAGTAGTTGATGCAGGGCTGTGTTTTGGAGAATAGTGCTGACAGCACACTGAGGTTTTAGTTGTTGTTGCACAGTGCTTCCCCTGAGTTAAGGACTCCTCAGTTTCCCCTGCTGTGCCAGTGAGGAGATGCACAGGAAGGCAGGAGGGGAAAAACAAAGCCCAGCCAGGACAGCTGACCTGGACTGACCAAAGAGACATTCCAAACCACAGAGCATCGTGGCCAGTGTGTGAACTGGAGGAGTTGGCTGGGAGGTGCTGGGCCCTGCTCTGGGACAGGCTGGACATCAGTCAGAGGGTGTGGAGCAATTGCATCGAGCATCACTTGTCTGTCTTGAGTCTTGTTTCTTTCTTTATGTTGTCTCCTTTGTCATTGCAATGATTATTTTGTTTCAATTATTAAACTGTTTTTAAGTTGACCCACTAGTTTTACCTTCATTGCAGTTTTCCTCCCCATCCCACAAGGGTGGGACAGGTAGTGAGCAAACAGCTTTGTGGTACTTACTTGTGGGCTGGGGTTAAACCACGACAGTTAGCTTGAAATACCTTTGACAAAATAGAGTTACAATGAAATCTGGGTCCAAGAAAGAGGACAGATATTTTTTTCCCCCTCCACCCTTAATTTTCCACTAAGAGAAAAGGTACTTGAGACTTGTCTTCAGTAAGAAATATTTAATCAGTCAGGTTAAATAGCTAAAATATTTTTGCAGTATTGTTAAAGGTCAGCCTTTTCGTAATGGCTGTTTCCAGATATACCTGTATGTCAGGAGCCTCAAGCTTCTCAGACCAAGATATCCATCACTACAACAGAAACATCTTGTCACAGGGAAATTCAATGTGAAGAAATCTGCAATATGGGGATATATTGTCAGATATTTTAGGCTGCATTTCTAAAGGACATGGGCTTATAGTCACAGGAATCAATGGGACTATTGTATGTCAGAATTTTTTACAATTCCCATAAGTTAGTTTTCCAAAGGTCTTTTATTACTATTATGTCAATCCATTAATGGTTTTCATTCCACAGCAATAGTTTTTCTTTGCTGGCAGGAGTAGGAGGAGAGGATGGTGGGGATAGCATATAGTTTTATCAAGTTGGTAAAAAGGAAGGTAATTGTAAAAGAGATTCTGATGGCTTATTTTGTCTTTTTCATGATTATTAAACTTTGTCCATATGTCAAGGCATTTGTGCTTCCAACATCCAACACGGTATTGTTATACTTGTGTTTCTGCTCAAGCTAAGCAAGGTTTTGGCCACTATGGGTAGCATGGCAGGTAAAGGACTGAAAATGTGGTTTGGGGTATGTATTTGCTAATACTGAAGAGGGGAGGTACAGATTAGATGTTAGGAAGAAGATCTTTGCTCTGAGGATGGTGAGGCCCTGGCACAGATTGCCCAGAGTAGCTGTGATTGCCCCATTACAGTGCTCCAGGCTAGGTTGGATGGGGCTGGGAGCAACCTGGGATAGTGGAATGTGTCTCTGCTCATGGCAGGGGGGTTGAAACTGGTTGATCTTGAAGGTCACTTCCAACCCAAACCATTCTGTGATTCATTGAATCTGGTTCATTATGTCCCAGGGATCATTCGTTCGTGAATTGCTTTGCTCTGTCATTTGTGGTACCTCTCACAAGATGTGTGCTAACTAAAAAGGACTTTTGCACAGATCCACAGACTTAGCAATGGGAATTTTGCAGTGGTAGTGGATGGCTTTAAAGTCTTGTGAAATCTTTAAAAAAGTAATTCCCAAACTGCATCTGCCTTTTATATCTCAGGTGAATGTAAAATGAAATCCGGGTGCCTTCAGAAGATGTAAATGTATAAAAAAAAAACCTTAATACAATAATAGTGTGTGGTTTTGTATTGTTCATTTAAAAATAAAAGCACATTTATTTCCTCAGGGATCACAGCAACACTGAATTCTTGTTTGCATGTGGGAAAATTTGGAGCTCCCATGTGAAATGTTTAGTTCAAAACTCATCTGACCAGATGCATGAGGCAGAAGTGACCCGGTGTGGGTGATGTGAAAATGGGGAATTCTCCCTGTTACTCACAGTCTTAACTGTTTCAGTGCTTTCTCTCAGTGAGCTGCTCTCTACCTCGTGTTCTGGAGGAGGCAGTGGAAGGAGAATGAGGTATTGTTTTCCAGTAGAGGGGAGACTCTGGAAGGGGCTTTTCTGGAGAAAGAGTGAATCACAGATTCATCATAGATTGTTTTGGGGAAGGGACTTTCTGGATTGCTTGAAAAGCAGCATATCTCATGTTAAATGAGTACCCCTGCTTATCTGACCTGTTAGGTGGGCTTTGTAAGGATGGTAAAAAAGGAAGAACTTGGAGAATATACGTGATACATGATGCTGGAGCATTGAGCTGGAAATTACCTACTCTGTGATTTGCTGAATGGGCTTGAAGGGTCAGGATTTGGAGGCTGAAGAGGCAGCACTCAAAGTATGAGATTAGCAGGAAGAATTCAGAGTATGAAAGTCTCTTTGAAGAGCTGATCTCATTGGAAGACTGTGGGTTTGAATTTAATTCTGGCAGAGCCCAAACGGGGCAGAAGTTGATACAAAGAATTACACTTGCATTTTTAAACCTAATCTTTACATTATTCAACTTCCACAACTGGTTTCCTTGACTGCTGGGTAACTTAGTTTCAAAGACACTTAATCCCAGAGAGCTCACTTCCCTATCCTAACCCAAAACTTTGTTTCTATAGGATTAGCTCTGAACGCAGGAAAGAGAAGTCCAGGGATGCAGCCCGGTGCAGGAGGAGCAAGGAGTCGGAAGTGTTCTACGAGCTGGCGCACCAGCTGCCCCTGCCCCACACCGTCAGCGCACACCTGGACAAGGCGTCCATCATGCGGCTGACCATCAGCTACCTGCGCATGAGGAAGCTGCTGGATGCTGGTGAGGGAGCAGCCTGGCACCAGCTGGGAGGGATATTGAGGAAGAATCTATTTGTAAGGCCTGTGAGCAGGAAAATAAATTAATGTGTCATTAGCTGTGTCCTTGCTCTGGGAAGGTGAGAGACCTTACAGTACAAATCGGCTATTAGCAATGAGGCAGGAAAATTCCACTGGACTTCACTTTTTCCCTTTCTGTTATGGTGATCCTGGTTGTCTCATCACAGCTGTCATGCCATTTTCAGTCTCATTTGTCCCTTCTCCCAAAGTTAGATTTCTTCATTTAAACCTCTTTTCCCTCTAAACTTGTTTGTTCCAGCTGTGCTTTCTTGACTGTAGGTAATTGGTTCAAGGTTCAACCTAACTATAGTTGTGTCCCCTTAAAATAAACTGCAAGGAATAGTTTTGTAAATCGTGTTTCTGTGATGTGCTCCTCTGGAGGTGAAGTCAGCTGAGGATGTGTTGTCTGCAGGAATATCTGAGTCAGGTTGTGGGCCTGTAGCTGATAGCCTGCCATGGTAATTTGTGCTCATGCATGTCTGCCTCTACTGTGTGGAGGAGTAACTTCAGTAGCCAGACTTGCAAAACACTCCCAGAAAGCCCCTAGACAAGTTTAGAATGCCTTTTTGAGATGGGTGATAATTTTTTTGCCACATAGGCCTTTTCCTTAAGGTGGAAGGTTTATTGGTTAATACATAACAGCACAGAGGGCTAACCTCACGCTGATTTTCTGTGATTTCTGATACCTTTACTAGAACTTGAAGAATTGAACTGATCATTTATCTTACTGAATCATACTGGTTTTGAATGGTCCTGCAAGATTGGCTCCTTGCAGACTGGTGCCAGAAGTCATTCCTGCTGGTAAGTGAAGAATGGCTGGTGTTTGCTTAAACAAAAATGTGTGGCTGCTTGCAGGTGAGCTGGAGACAGAAGCCAAAATGGAGAAGGAACTGAACTGTTTCTACTTGAAAGCTCTTGATGGCTTTGTCATGGTTCTGTCTGAAGATGGGGACATGATTTACATGTCTGAAAACGTGAACAAGTGTATGGGACTCACTCAGGTGAAATACTAACATTTCCTAAGATTGTTTCAAAAAGCTGTTCCATTTTTGTCTAAATGAAGTTTAACACCTTTATACCTCTTCATTTTTGCAGTTTGAGTTGACGGGGCACAGTGTATTCGATTTCACTCATCCATGTGACCACGAGGAGCTGAGAGAAATGCTTACACACAGAAATGGTGAGAAGAAAGAAAAAAAAAATCAATTTAATTTACTTATGGATAGTTTCTGTTGGCATTAATACAGTTGGCTATCTGCTGGAAAATGGTGTTGAGTTGAAAGGCTAATATATTTTTATGTCTTAAATCTCAAATTAAACCTTGTTGAGAGATACTAACAGCAGGAATCACCAAAATGTTTTGGCTATATCCAATTATAGAAGAAATGAGATTTCAGTACGATTCTTTAATCTAACAAAATTAATTACTAAAATGGAGTTTTTGAGGGCTGAAAGAATTAGTGCCTACAAGAATAAAATTAGAGGTAGGTTGAATGAGAATACAGCAATTGCTTAAAATCAGATGGACATGAAGAAGCTCAGTTGGTGCATTTGTCTTGGTCTGGCATTTCCTTCGCAGGACAGCTGAGAACAAATGCTTTCTTCCAGAAATCTGTGGTGGTATACCCAAGACAAAAAAAATAAAGATACTGTACTTAAAATTTAGGACACCAAGACACTGATCTGGGAATATTTGAACAGCCCCAAAAAAGGTTTTGGGGTTGATGCTTCTCTGCACGTTTTAATTGGTGCATGAAATTGGTATCTTTTCACAGATTTCTGGCTCTTCTTTTCTCCATCTGTGGGAGCAGAACACCATGTTTACATGCGCTGTGTGCTTTGAAATTTAACAATTGCCCATGAATTACAGCTTTTATGTCTTCTAAAGATTTGATAAAGGCTATAAAGACTTGGCAGCCTGCATGCCTCCAAACAAATCTGCTTTACTCAGTAGTTAGAAGCCTAAAATCTGACCTCTACTTTCTCTTTCATCAAATGAGTATTATATGGACTCTGAATTTAGATAGTAATAAATTAATAAAGCTGACCTCTGCTGTCTTGTAGCACTGTAAATCTTGTGTAAGTCTTGTGTTGTCATCCTATTTAATTCAGTGGAAAGGACCTGATAAGATACTATAGCATTAAGGGCCCGACTTTGATTTTGTAAGCATTTTGTGAATTTGTCTGCCTTTAGAATTGAAGTATGTTTCTAAGGCTAGATTAGATTCCTCCCCTGCCTCCCCCTTTGCAATACAATAATACATCTTGGGAGTGGGAGGACAATTTCCCTAAAGCAGTGTAAAAAACCTGCTTTTGTTACAAAAGCTTATTCTTAAAAATGTCGTATCACTGAGTTTCCTGCAAACCATCTTAAGCATGTCTAAATTGGCCAGACTGGAATCAGATGTCTGGAAACCATTATTACAAAAGCTGTTTTGCAAATGACATTGGCAGACAGAAGTCTAAATTACAGTAGTAATAGTACATTTTTATATTTATTAGTATTCCCAGGTTGCTTTCTTACTGCAGCTCTTACATCAGTGGAATTATTTTGGTTTTGAATTGAGTATTAAATATTCCCCTTTGGGACTGTACAAGTGCAAGTGAATATAAATGCAATTGGCAGAAACAGAACTGCATTCTCATTTTATGAAGCTGCTTTTTAAACTTTCAAAGCTGGCCATTTTAAAAAATAACGTCTGCTGCTGAATCAGACTTGAAAGTTGCTCCATCTTTTACAGCTGCTGCTTGAAGCAGAGCCTCATGCATCAGGACTTGGTAACAGTAATGTTATGTGATCATCAGCTATCAATTTCTAGATTGGTTTAACTCTTAAAACATGCTGAATTAAATAAATTTTTTTCTGCTTCTGTGAATTCTGCTTTAGTTTCTCCCCCACTTCCTCCATTATCAAGGTTGTTTTAAAGTAGCATAAAATATGCTTGAGTCCTTTAGTCTTTGCCTCTGGTCAAAGCAATAAACAAGTTAGCATAGGGGCTTTAACATTTTTCTAATTAGTTTTGTCAAGCCAGTATCTGCAGTGCAAGCCACCATGAAGAATTTCATAGCTACTATTGTCTGTGGAGGATGAGAGCAAATTATTGTATAAACTTGTATCAGAAGTAAGCTCATGTGTTCTAAACTTCCCCCTGCCACGATTTGGTCCTTGCTCTTTAGCAAGCCTCAGCAAACTGGCTCTTCCACTGCTCCTTCTCCTGGGTGCTGCATTACCTCCTTGCACACATTGTGAGCTGCTAGCAGCTCTCCTGATAACATCAGTTACATTTTCTTTGCCCACAATAGCATAACTAGTAATTGACTCTGCAAGGTTCCCCTCTGTGCAGGCAAAAACTTAACTTAAAGCCTGCTGGTAGAGAGTAAAAAATATGTGCTGCCAATGTTGATTTGTATTAGGGTTTCTCAACTTTTTTCCTCCCAAGAATGTTAATAATGTGTTTAAAAACTTGGCCTCTGTTTATTCCAAGAGTGTAAATCACTGTGGAAATACTTGGATGCATATAAACAGCTGAGTTGTTAGTTTTCAATTGAAAAACTTGCAGTCCTGAAGAGCAACGAGCCCAAAAAGTGCTTTGAACTAACTAATAGTGAATTATTGATGCATTTCAGTGGAAGCCACCTCAACAAGGCTTCTTATTCTACATATGTTTTCTTTGTCCTCTGTCACAATTTTAAAATATATTGAATTTTCAATTGGTCTCGCTTTCTTCCTGCTCCATTTTCCTGAAATCTGGGAGTGTGGAATTGGCTACAAATACAATCCTGATCTTAATTTATTGAAGCTGGGTTGCATCAAAAGCCTCTCCGTTGAGGACAGACTGAGAGAGGGCTGGGTTTGTTCACCCAGGAAAAGAAATAGCTCTGGGGAGATCTTTGAGTCTTTTCCTATACCTAAAAGGGCTCCAAAAGAGCTGGAGAGGGACTTTGGACAAGGGGCCTGGAGTGACAGGACAAGGGGTATGGCTTCCTACTGGCTGAGGACAGGCTTAGATGGTTTTTGGGAAGGAATTCTTCCCACTGAGGATGCTGAGGCCCTGGCACAGGGTGCCCAGAAGAGCTGTGGATGCCCCATCCCTGGCAGTGTTCCAGGCCAGGTTGGATGGGACTTGGGATAGTGGAAGGTGTCCCTGCCCATGGCAGGAAGGTTGGAATGAGATGGTCTTTAAGGTCACTCCCAACACAAACCATTCTATAATTCTATGAAACTTCAGAAGTTTTTTTATCTACTTGATAGTAGAACTTACTCTGAAAAATACCATTATCAGAAGTGCTATTAGGTGAATGAGTACTTTTAGTTTGTTTTTTGGGTCTTCCCTTAGTCTTAGATTTCTAGAAGGTGTTTGTGGAGGGTTTTTTAATGCCTTTGGAAGATGATCCAAGTGTTTTAAGAATGGGTTTGCTGTTTGCTTCTGCTAGGTCCTGTGAAAAAGGGCAAAGAGCAAAACACGGAGCGCAGCTTTTTTCTCAGAATGAAGTGTACACTGACTAGCAGGGGAAGAACAGTGAATATAAAGTCTGCTACATGGAAGGTAACTAATGCAAAGGAATATTTGCATAGTTTGGCAGCTTCCTCTTCAGATGTCCTAACACTGTATTTCAACATTTTTGCTTCATGTTACAAGCTTGAATTTCACTAAGTACTTTATAATTTAATAATTGTGCTTCATTATGCTGAATTTTAATGCTGACTACATCACAGAGGTAACTGAAACAATGTTTTAAAATTAGTTTTTCAAAACTCTTTTAATGAATTTTCCATTTTAAATCATAGGTCATTTACTTACAAACAATTATAATTACCAAATATGTTTGCATAAAGCCCTCTCTGGGAAAAAAATACTTGACATCACTTATGCTGATGCCTGATTTCTTTTGATTTGTCACTGAAAATGTGATAGTTGAGGTCTCTCTGAAGGACTTCAATGCCACTCTTTTGAAGCTACTGGTTCTCCCTTTTGTAGCATTTGGAACAAAAAGAGGCCAGCCCTATAACTTTCTGCAGTGAATGCATTTTCTCCTCTGGACAAAGTAACCTTTTACTGTATCCAGTGGATTATGGTTCACAGTTTTCTTTTATGATTTTAATTTGATTTTTCTGGATCAAACAACTTCTTTGCTGCTGTCTGTGAACTATTTCTGCTTCAGAATGGTTAAAAGAAAACTCCACAAAATGCAAAAGTTCCTATCTGATGAAGAATGTATTTGATCTCTGTCATCAGCTCTGCAGAATATCTAAAATGGGGATTTCTACTATTACCATAACTTTAAATTGTGATTTAAATTATGGATGCCTTTTGCTGAGGCAGCTGCTCATCAGAGTTGACGTTACAGTGACTAGAAAGAAGAGTTCACAGAAATGCAGCAATGTCTGGTGTTGCTTCAGCCAGTGCTGAGGAAGGAGTTGGGCTGTGAACCCATCCCAGGATGTGTGGGGTGAGGAGGAGGACACTGCTCTCCTCCAGCCATCTCTTGTCACTGTCCCCTTGAGGGGTGGGGAAGGACTTGGCTCCTGGTGTGCTGGTGGAAGTAGGATTGTGTTGTCTGACAGACCAAACCTCATCTCCTTCTAAAACCCAACTGCTCTGCAGGTGCTGCACTGCACTGGCCACATCCGTGTGTACGACACGTGTGGGAACCAGACCCACTGCGGGTACAAAAAGCCTCCCATGACCTGCCTGGTGTTGATCTGTGAACCTATTCCTCACCCGTCAAACATTGAGGTCCCCCTGGACAGTAAAACGTTCCTCAGTCGTCACAGTCTTGATATGAAATTTTCCTATTGTGATGAAAGGTAATATATATGATTTATACTGTAAAAAATCATTCATTTGAAAGATTTGCAGGGCTGATACATAGCTAATGTTTGCCTTCTCAATAACTTGATTTATCTTGACAATGCAATCATTGATGGCATGCTTGGCCTTTTCCTAACTGATCAGGATGTCTTAAAAGCCAGGTTTTTAGATCTAAGGAGGATGCAGGGTTATTACTTTGGAATAACAAAAGGGAAAGGGACTTTTTATACAGGCAGATAGTGACAGGACAATGGCTGTAAACTGACAGAGGGTGTGTTTAGATTAGGTATTAGGAGGAGGAAATTCTTGACAAGGAGCTGTGGCTACCCCATCCCTTAAGGTGTTCCAGGCGAGGCTGGATGGAACCTGCTCTAGTGAAATGTGTCCCTGCCCGTGGCAGGGATTTGGAACAGGATATGCCTTCCAACCCAAGCCATTCTATGATTTGATGAATAAATCCTTTGCCTTCAGTTAACTGCCTCTTCAAATTGTTCTTTACTATAGTGGCAGTGATTTAAATTGAAATGAGAAGATTCTTCCAGACACTGATTAGGTTTGTCAAAGATGGAGCATTTTGGTGACTGAAAAACTGAAGAGAGTGTGCGTGTAACACTCGTCAGATGTATTTTATTGCTATTGTGTCTCCCCCTCTCCCTTTCTCAGGGGATCAGTGTCTGCTTTCTTCTGTCAAAAAAACCCCAGACATTCAGCTGTACTTATAATGCAATACATCTGCTGTTGAAAAATGAGATTTTGTGTTTTGGTGCAAATCAGGGTGTAGTCAGACACATCAGACTGATTTTCCTATCCTCTGGGAACTTAGCTTGATAAATTTGATAAATGCAAATGAAGGAAGTAGTCAGCTCAAGTTTGGGGTTCAATTGTTTTGTTTGTTTTTAATTTGGTGTTATTTGTTACTACCCATTTCCTTTATTTTATAACAAAAGTGAATTTCTAGTTAGTTGTTGCAGTTAGATGCTGAAAGAGGTCGATGCATGGTAATTTCTGAACTATGCAGTAACAACCTTTCTAAGACTGATGGTGTCACATAAAAGGTACTTATTTGGTCACATTCTGCAGCTACACTGGGGCAAAATACAAGCACTTCCCTGGTTAGCACTGCCCTCTAGAGACTAAAGAAATCCCACTTGCCTTAAAAGCAGACTGTGCTTGAGTGGGAAGAGTAAATTTGATTCCTAATTTCTCTTAGTTGCAGGATTAAAACTGTTGAAGTGTATCTTTATTATTTTGTTAAATTCTCATATTTGCCTAAGGTGGTCTGTAAGTAGCTGGTCTACCTTGAAGCAAAAAGACAAAATGTCTAAAAGGTGGGGATTTGTTTAATCCTATCCCCACTACATGACTTATAAATACTCAGTGAGAAGTAAAATCCTCTGCCTGCTGAAATTTCTCCTTTAAAGAAGCATCAAAATAGCAATTTATTTCAAAATGAAAAGTCTCAATTTGCTGCTGATAAGTGTGGAAGTGTTTCTTAAGGTTTTTCTAGATGTGCAAGCATCCAAATGCTCTGGTATTTGTGTTGGCTCATGTCTGCTTTCACATAGCAATTTTTTCCCTTGTTTTAAAGAATTACAGAGTTGATGGGGTATGAGCCAGAGGAGCTCCTGGGTCGCTCAATCTATGAGTACTATCACGCACTGGATTCTGATCATCTGACCAAAACACACCACGACAGTAAGTGAAAACTGAATTTAAAGCCCTCACACTGCAGGAGGTGAGAGACAGCCCTGGGGGAAAGCAGCAGAAGAACGAGGGCTTTCTTTTAGTTGCAGATAGGAATCTGCAATGAATACTGACCTCAAACAGTTTTGGGGGTTTTTTGCCTGTAATTGAAGCTGGTGTCCTTTCTGCTTTTAGTGTTCACAAAAGGGCAGGTGACAACAGGACAGTACAGAATGCTGGCCAAACAAGGTGGCTATGTCTGGGTTGAAACTCAAGCAACTGTTATATACAACACTAAGAATTCTCAGCCACAGTGCATAGTGTGTGTGAACTACGTGTTGAGGTAAGTTGAGTGGAGTTCAGTGTTCTTTGTCATCATTTTTACTGAACATCAAGTCAGATTCTGAGGCACTGGTCCCCTGCTGAGTATGTTATGATGTTACTGTTCCCTACCAGTGAATATTTTCTTAGAATACTGCCAGTCCTAGGATTAGAAACTGTGTTTGAGAACAAAATGCTTTTTTGGTCTAGTGAAGTCAGTAGATGATCTCTGCAGGCAAATGAGTGTAGAACCAGCCTCTTCTGTATGATTGGAAGCACTTGAGTATTTGCATTCTAGACAACTCTCTAATTTTTGTCCCAAGTCTGGAGCAGTTAATTCCACTAATAACTTAGTCATGGAGTCAGAGCAGCACTAGGGTGTCATTCTCAATCCCATCTATCTTTTTATTCCTTAGAACTCTTCTTTTAATTGAAAGCTTCAGCTGAGGGCAGACTGGTTGACTATTCTTCTGCAAATGTCTAACAGTCCTAAATTAGTTTTTCAAAAGTTCAGTGAATGTCCCAATATAAGTCTATCAAGATACTGCACGTTCATTTAAAACAAAGAAAAGTAGTTTAGGAAATAGCTAACTTTTTTCCCTTTTTAAAAATCTTTTCCTTTTTCAATGCTTTCAGAAAAGGATGTTTATGTTTGTTACTTTTTTATGATTGGGCCACAGTTAGTGCTTGCTTGCTTTGTCTATTACTTTTGAGGAAAGAATGAGTAACAAAAAAATCTCAAAGCTCTTATCCTGGTAATTTGTGGGATATGTGTGATGGGGTGTTTCTGTTTGGTTTGGAGTTTTTGGGTGGGGAGAGTGAGTGGGTTTCAACCTACAAAACTATTAGGCCAGAACTTATTCCTTTTAGCTGCTCTTTAACAGTCATCTTCTTCTCTGTCTGACAGTGGAATTGTTCAGAAGGACTTAATTTTTTCCCTTGGACAAACTGAGTGTATGCTGAAACCAGTGGAGTCTCCTGACATGAAAATGACCAAAATATTCAGTAAAGATGACCTGGATGATACCAACAGCCTATTTGAAAAACTTAAACAGGAACCAGATGCTTTAACTGTGCTAGCCCCAGCTGCTGGAGACACAATTATCTCTCTAGATTTCAGCAGTAATGGTGGGTGTGTGTTTAAATTGGAGAGCATGTTAATTAGCAAAGTTACTTTTTGTCGTAGATTTCATAAAATAACCTCCCAGTACCACTTGTCCGGTGGTATTTCAGCTGCTGTTTCAATTTAATGAGGTCCATAGACACACACAGTACTGTTACTTAGGTTGATGGTTTCTTTTAATTTTTATAGAGTCTGATGAACAACAATGTGATGAAGTTCCTTTGTATAATGATGTAATGCTCCCCTCATCCAGTGAGAAATTGCAGAATATAAATATGGCAATGTCCCCACTACCTGCCTCTGAAACTACAAAGCCACTTCGTAGCAATGCTGATCCTGCACTCAATAGAGAAGTTGTATCAAAGCTGGAGCCAAACACAGAGCCACTCGAACTTTCTTTTACCATGCCTCAGGTGCAAGAACAACCAACCAGCCCATCTGATGCAAGTACCAGCCAAAGTTCACCTGAGGTGAGTTTCGTAATTTGGATATGTTGTCATTAAAATGGATGTGCTGTTGGGGCTTGTGGGGCAGATCTGGTTAAGGATGCAGCCAGGACAGGGATTGGAAATTATTTCTACCTTATGACTTAAGCTCACACCATGATCTGAGGAAGCTGATAAATTGTCATATCTTTGCATTAAAGTGAGTCTTGCAAATGTATGCAGTACTATCTGACAGAAATAAGGAGAGCTTGGGATTGGTCTTTTTCATTCAGTTAGTTCAGATACAACTTCCCTAAACAGCAAACTATTTACTGTGAATTATTGCAGAAGCTATATCTACTCATTTAGTCGTGTAAGTCTCAACTAAGTAAGTCAGTGTAGGTTTCAAATAAGCAAGTGCTTCTCTGGTGGGGTAAATTTGAATGTATACACATAAATGTGTTTTCCTTTTCCATTTTAACTTCGTGCAGCTACAGCTTGGGATTAGTTTCTACATTAGAACATCTTGCACAGAATCTGTAGGCAACAATGCCAAAGTGACAGAAAGCTAAAACTGTGTTCAAAATATTTTCACAGCCCAGTAGTCCCAACGACTACTGCTTTGATGTGGATAATGATATGGCCAGTGAGTTCAAACTGGAATTAGTGGAGAAACTCTTTGCCATAGATACAGAAGCAAAAAATCCATTCTCTACTCAGGTAACGTACAGTAACTTAAAATGTTTTATCATCTTATTCTGAGTGTACTTATTTTCCTTTCTATAATGTTTTCAGGAACCTCCTTCCCTTTTTACGTAATATTTTGATTAAAGTGTAAAATAAAAATAAATTTCTAAGGATTTGGTGAAAGGAAAAGCCTTGATGAAGTCATAGCTGAAGTTTCTTCCACGCTGCTAAGTTCCACCTCTTGTCCATTGCAGGAAACGGATTTAGATTTAGAGATGTTGGCTCCTTACATCCCGATGGATGACGACTTCCAGCTGCGCTCCTTCGACCAGCTGTCCCCGCTGGAAAGCAGCAGCTCCTCCGGCTCTCCGAGCGCAGCCCCCGTCCCCATCTTCCAGCAGGGCCAGGCGGCAGCGGGCAGCGCCGAGGAGGTGAAGCCGGCGGAGCGCGCGGACGACGTGAAGCCGATCGTTGTCCCTTCCTCGCCCGCGCGCGGGGTCCCCGAGCCCAGCAGTGCCCCCGCCTCGCCCTACGGCGGGAGCAGGAGTCGGACTGCCTCTCCCATCAGGGCAGGGAAAGCAACAGCGGATCAGGTGGAAAAGCCTTCTCCAGGAGCACCCAGCTTGCTAACAGTCACTCTGAATGAAAGGTATTTTAAAAGCGCTGCTTAAGCTCTGATATCTGTCTGAGGAATTAGATATAAATTTTGTGTGTTCATCCTCAGCGTTCTTCAGAATAGAAATTGAGTTACTTAAATTTGGACATGTCAAATGAGTCTTTTTTTAATAGCAAACTCCCCTAAAGGTAATTTCATGGTAGCTTTTACCTAAGCACCTCATGTAAAAGCCAGCTACTGTAAAAATTCTGTTCTGCTCTTGTGCCTGATGTGCAGCCTTTGTAAAAATATAAGCAGTTTAAGTAGTTACACCCACACAATGTTTCTGGTGCTTTCTGTGTCCACTGTGTTAGAGGTAAGAGGCAACTACAGTCTGTGCTACAGATACTGCAGATATCAGATATACAGATATCTACAAGCAGTAGATACAGCTTTTCAAACTAAATTTGTTTTGTGATGGTCTGTGATGCCTGTAGTACATATTTATCACAACAGAAAACTATATTAAATCAAACATGAGATTTATGATATGTCAAAGATTTATCTGTACATATAAAATACTCAGAATAGGCTTTCCCTCACCCTTCCTTCCCTTTTTTTCTGTTGATAGTGAACTGCTGAGCCTTTATGCTTTTTTTTCTGCAGATTTAAAAATTTTTGTTAAAACTCATTCTGAGCTTCACAGCAAGATTAAAGGCTAACATTTGCTATGCTCATAGAAAATGATTGTTGAAATAAGTAAATTTATGAATGAAAAGTAGTGGAGTTCATAAATTCAGTTCTGTGATGTTGTATATAAAAGTATCCACAAAAGAAGAATGGCTCGAGGAAAGTAGAAACGTCTTAACAGCCTGAATCAATTTTTCTTAGATCTACTGCACTGGATGAAGAACTAAATCCAAAGATGCTAGCTTTGCATAATGCTCAGAGAAAACGAAAAATGGAACATGATGGTTCACTTTTTCAGGCAGTTGGAATTGTGAGTTTTGTTTTACCGTTTTAAAATATTCACTTTTAACCTTGCAATTTCTGAAATGAGGCATCAGTGCAGACTCCTGACTTGAGCTGTTGGTAAGCAGTGGAATCTTGGGATGAGAAATAATTTTTATATATATATATGTGTGTGTGTATATATATATATATATATATATATGCAGATACTCCACTTTTAGTTCTCTTTTACTGTCAACTTTTCAAAAGTGCCCTCTACACCCATGTGCATTTCTTTATTAGAAACATATGTGACCATGTGTTTCTTTAGTAGAATATGCATAAATGTCAGACATCACATTTGAATGTGAATTGCTGTATATATTTAACTTTTGAATTCAAACCCATTTTCATATTTGTCAACACTGAAGATAAGTGTTCTTATGCTTCTTCCTATGGTTTTACTTTTCCATTGGGTCTGAGAATCCTTTACTTAATCAGATGACAAGACCATCTGAACTGTGAGGGAAGAGAGCTCCTATAATAACCTAGCTAATGTCTATTACTGCCACTCCCTTTCATGCATGCCCTCTCTGGTATTAGTGTGGGAATTTGGGAGTAGCTCATCCTCATCTGCTCTAGCTATTCAAAAGAAACTTTGTAGATAGACCTAGATTTGTGTCACTTGATTGGGGGTTGTCCAGCTTATTATTTTCAGCAAGGGTACATTGTCTCCATCATCTTTGTCTCACTCTCAGTTCTCAGTATTTTGAAACCTCAAGCTTTGCCATTGTACACTGTTCTCTGTCTCTCATCTTCACTGCAAATTCCTACTTGTCAAGTTTTCAGAAGTCTTAGTCTTAATTCCTCTACTGCAATGTAGCCTTTGAGCTTCTTTGTTTCTCTACTGGACCACCTCCTAGTTGTAGTCATCAACTATATCTTACAGTGCAGGATTATTTTCCTCTGAACTCTCCTTACTCCTGTACTAGTATTCTGGTCTGGGCATAAGACAAATCCGTTTTTCTATGCTATTTCATTGTGGTTGTTTTCATTTGCTAAATGCTATGCACTTCCATACATGTTGTTCTGCTGCTTCCAGAAGCCCTGTAAGAATTCACAGCTCTGCAAGAGATGTTATTGCCTTCCACTGGCCTTTTCTCATTCAAAAGTGCTACAGCTTATAGTGTTGCTGATAAAATATTCAGAACAGCATGGAATGTCATTAAATGCACAGAACACAAGCAGTTCAGTGTTAACTGCTGGAATACTGTTCAGGCTTCTGTGCTTAGTGCCATTTTAATGCTTAGAGGTTCAGTCTTCATCCTATGCTAAACTTTTTCTTTTGTCTGTATCTGACAAAAGTGTTTCAAATATTTTGATGGTTTCTCAGAGTTAGAAGCTGAATTCTGTGAAGCTGGGTCTTAGTGGAGTTATTTTAAGAAGTGCTTTTGTTGTTTGGGTTCTCTGTCCACCATGGATTTCTGGGAGGATATACAGGCCTTTCACACAAGCAGAAGAAAAATGATGTTAAATCCAGGCTTAGAATATGTTCTGGGGCTGTACAAACACTTGCCACAACATTATAGCTCTAGGGAAGTGGGATGTATTTTGCAAAGAGTGAAAATAAGTGAAGACCAAAGTAAAATACTACTTTAGCTTCCTAGAAAACAGGAAAATAAGACAAGGACAAGATAACAGTAAGGTTATAGAATATTGTGTTATAGTGAGGTTATAAAATTATACAAATCATTACACTGGAAAAGTTACAAGCCTTATCTTTCTCAACATGAAGGGCTGGAGTGCATTCATGGTAAAAAATAAGCAGCAGCAGCAATGTAGGTGACTAATCTCAGTATGAACTGCTGCTCTGAGTTAACTATAACTTCTACTATACAGCTGCTCCTTTGACTTACACAGGTGTTTTATAACCTGAAAACATGTGCTCTTCACTATTTTGAGGATAATGGCAGTGTTGTGAAATCCCTTCTCCTCTTTTTGCAGCAGTCAGTATCTCTAACAAGACCAAACTTTGCAGATTCAAATACTTTTGCCAGCAGACTTGATACGAAGATGGTGCTTTTTCCTTCCATCCCATCTGTTTCAGTGGCAACTTCTTCTTCCTTATCCCAATTATATGAAGCCCTTACAGCTTCCTAATCTCCATATCTTCTGTTCTGCTGTCAAAACAATGCTAAGGAGCCATATCTGCACTAGACTGGTGTAGGACTGCATTTTCCACAAGGCTTGGTGGCAATAACTGGAGTGCAAGCAGAATTTACATCCTAAATGTGTAGATAGAATCGACCTACTGAGGTTCCTGACTCTCCTGCCTACACTATTAATTCAAGTGCAGAAAGCCATTAGAGACTCCAGTGAAAACCTGATGCTTACTCAGCCCAGACCAGTGGTAGTTAAATGGGTGTGTTTGTGTACATGTCCACACTAATCTTGAGCATGGTAACTGATGATAACCAGGATTTAGTAATTGATGTCTCTAAGGGAAGTCAGGTCTTAAAACTTGATTCAGTTTTCTGTTAAATAATTTTCAAGTTAGTGTACTTGGAAATATATTTCTCCCCAAATTCTGAACAAAATCCACTTTAAATTGTAACAGTTCCATATTAGTGACAGGAATTGTTCATTTGTAAGAGGGACGTGAAGGGTTATAAAGATACAATATTCACTAAAGAAGATTTAATTTTATTTCTTTCTAGGGGTCTTTATTCCAGCAGACAGGTGACCGTGGAGGAAGTGCATCACTTGCTTGGAAACGTGTAAAGGGATGCAAAACAAATGGTCACAGTGGAGTGGAGCAAAAGACAATCATTCTACTATCAACTGGTTGGTATCTTCCCTTCCTAGGCAGAGGGGGTGGAGGGGGCTGTGTGAAAGAGAACAGAGCCTCCAAAACTATCCAAACATAGCTCCTTGTGAACAGCTCTAGGAGAGGTTAAGCATGGTGAATAAAGTGCACTTTTTCTCCTTCCCCTCCCTCTTTAGACATAGCAAGTAAACTTCTAGGGCAGTCGATGGATGAGAGTGGACTCCCCCAACTCACGAGTTACGACTGCGAAGTAAACGCTCCCGTACAGGGCAACAGAAACCTGCTACAGGGGGAAGAACTGCTCAGAGCTCTGGATCAAGTTAACTGAGCTTTCACAAAATTTGCTCCTTTTTTGGACACTGGTGAATCATCACCTAAAGCAGTCTATTTATATTTTCTATATCTGATTTTAGAAGCCTGGCTACAGTACTGCACTAATTCAGTTAGTTCAGTTTTGATCCCCTTTCTACTTATTTTGACAGTCTTTTTAATATGTTCTTTATGTAACAATAACTCAAACTCTAGTGCATTTTTATAATTCTTTGGTACATACACTTTTAAGTCCATTACATTTAAAACACACTTGCAATAGCAGCTTTGAAATATGCACCTGATTAAAAAAAAATATTTATTTTTTGGCTGGGGAGTTGGTCACCAAAACTTATCATTAGTAAAATGTCAACACAGGAAAAACTGGCAATACTTCCATCCTGCTTTTCATAGGTAGTTGGAAGACTTGTGCTCTCTTACTCTTTATGTTCAAGTAAGTTTTTTATGTTAATAGTTTTTATAAGAAACAACAATGCTTTGCAGCGGTGCATTGTAGCCACAATCGCACAATATATTTTCTTAAAAAATACCAGCAGTTCCTCATGCAATATATTCTGCATTTATAAAAACTAGTTTTTAAGAAGAATCTTTTGTTTGCCTATGAAAACATGTTTAAACCTGGATTATGTCCTTATTTTAGTCACGTTGTAATATAAATTGTTCTCAAATGCTGTCTTATGCTTTTGACTTCAGTGGGTGTGGTTAGTCAAAGGAAAGGCTTTATCTGGGAAGGGCTAGCAGCATTTTCTTTGGATACGTTCTCAATTTAGAGAAAGTTTGATGTTCTTAAAGTAGTCACTTTGCCAGCTTAAAAAAAAATCCCTGCCTGTAGTTGTTGAAGTTAATGCTAATATTGTGTATGATCTTAAATCTAAATGTTCAGCTTACCCTGTGTGGTATAGGTGATATTTCAAGCAGATTGTAAAACATCTTGCATTGTTAGCAAACTTTTATCTAGTACATCATTGAGTTGCTCAATATTTTGATGTTTTGGTTTTATGCACCTTGTTGCTATTAACATCCATACGTTTTCATGTAGATTTCAATAACTTGAATATATTTAGAAGCCTTTTTATTTAGAAATATATAGTTGTCACAAACATCTTATTTTCCTATATGTACTGTACAAAACCTTCATTCACTCCTTCTTTTTGCTCTTTGTGGTTGGATCTAACACTAACTGTATTGTTTTCTTACATCAATAAACTATATGTGGACCAGGCCCCCTTGGGGAGTGTGTTATCTGAGAGAAATGAGATAATTTATATTTTTGTTAGTGGTTATTGTTCATCCGTGTTCCCTTTTTAACTTAGAGTTGATTGGAAACTACTGCTTCCTTATTTTGATTGTAACATCTCTGCGTTAATTATTTGAGCCTGTTCAGTACTGAAGTCTCCCAGACAGTGTTGTACTACCACTCGCCAAAGACGTTATACTTCTCAACCTGTAATCACACCAGTGAGCAAACCTGGCAGCGAGGAGGCAGCAGCTTTGTTTTACTTTAGAGCAGGAAGAGTTCATCTTTATGAACAGCTTAAAGGCTTGTCTCTGGAAGCTTTATCAAGGTAACACAGGAAAGCAGGAAAAGGTAAAATTCACAGGAGTGATTGATCTGAGATGGATTTCTATCACAAAACTCCATGATTAAAAAATTAAGCTGGTACTTGATGAAACTTGTTCCCCATTTTTGTGCTGTTGACCCAGTGACTTTCCTCATTTTGCTGTATAAAACACAGCACTACTGGTAACCCTGTGTTGTGTAAATATGGTCAAGATATTCTGTGCATTCTCCAAACTATTTTCACAAAACTTATATTGAGATAAGTAATTGATCATGGTGTGTCACAGGAGTTACATAGGGTTTTATGTTGTAAACTTTTAGGTTTCATAGCACTGTTTTGAAATCAATGTCATAGTACATAAGCGTAACCTGTTCTCTAAAATTATTGTTTCACTGAAAGGAGCACTTTCCAAACTGCCACAACTCTGTGAAACTAAAAGGACACCATTAACAAAAAATGATAAGGCACTGACAGCAGAAGATAGTTGCACACTTGTTAAAGTTCTGAGTAGAAGCTGCACAGGGAGGAGAAGGTAGGGGCAGTCAGCTGCAGCTGAAGCTTCATGCAGAGAACGTTTTCACTAGTGAACATTTTTAATGCATTTTTAATGGCTAAAAGCAGCAGAGCTCCTCCCTGCCTGCTGTGTCTCTGCTGGCATTTTTTCTATGGCATTTCTTTCGCTGTCAGCAGTTAGGAGGTTTAAATAGTGAAGTTGGGTTAAGCCCCTGCTGTTTCAGGCATCCCTCCTGCTTTAGCTCTGCATGGATTGGTGTGGTGCTTCTGTGAGAGTCTTGCAGGCAGGTGAACAGTGCAGCTGGGAACTACTTTTGTACTGCCCTGCCAAACTTGGAGCTGGCCTGGGGGGGAGTTATCCCTTTGCACTTCCAAGAGACAGGTCAGAAGTGTTCTGCTGCTCTCTTGGCTGTGTTTTGGAGGAGCCTGACATGTTTGGATCTGTCAGGCTCTCTTCAGTGCACTAAGAGGGCAGAAAGTTTTCAGACTAAAATCAGTGTTAAAAAGAAAAGGAAGACTGGAGTGCCCCATATGATATTATGGTCATGAGCCCGCTGGAGTCAGAGGATAGCTTGGGTTGGAAAGGAGTTTAAAGATCATCTTGTTCCCACACCCCTGCCATGGGCATTCTATAAGATCAGGTTGCTCAGAGCCCCATCCACCCTATCCTTGATCATCTCTGTTCTTAGTAACAGCAGCTGTGGATTTAACTGAGCTAGGTTTCCTCTAAAAATCTCAATTCTAACATTTTTTTACTATGTATAATAACATTTACTATGCATAATAATATTATAATTACTGTGATGAACTGCTGTAGCTGTATTGGTTTACTGTAGAGGAAAAATAACCTAACTAAATCCCCCCAAGCCTCCTAAAGACACTGAACAAGGCACAGAAAAGGAGCAGTAATTGCTCTGGCCTTGTAAGAGCTTTGCTAAATGCAGATGCCAGTTTGCAAAACCTAGTTCACCTTTCAGTTGCATTTGTTAAATTTGTTTTACTAACTTTCCCCCCACAGTAAACTTTTTTGGTCTCTTTAGACTCCAGGAACGTACAGTCTAGTCTGATTCTAGAGCTAATTTGGAGTACAAGCTTCTAGAATAAATAGTTTTCTGAGTGTTGTCTTAGTGATTTTGCATGCTTTGTTTGCCAACTTGCTGCATTTTTAAAATGTTGAGACACCAGATTAGAAGAAATCAATAACTGTGAAGGGTGGTGAGACACTGCACAGATTTCCCAGAGCAGCTGTGGAGGGTCCAGCCCTGGAAGTGTCCAATGCCAGGTGGGATGGGACTTGGAGCAACCCAAGACAGTGAAAGGTGTCCCTGCCCATGGCAGGGGGTTGGAACTAGGTGGGTTTTAAGGTCCCTTTCCACCCAAATAATTCTGTGATCTATGGGTAAATACAATATTTTCTCCTGTATATTATATATTAGCATATTCTACATGCTAATTATGTGAAAATGGTAAACTGAGGAGAATAACAGAGTTACCTTCCAGGTTTTCCTGACTACAGCAGTAGCCAAGCCAGGCCTTCTTCAGGGCACAGTACAATTACTGTTCTTACATACAGATTTTATTGATGTTTTAATCAACAGTGATGATTTTGTTAAAGGGTAAAGAAATTTTTAAACTAGTGCTTATGATGACACAGTTCCTTTCTTTATGTGAAAGCTGTTAAAATTAACTACAGCCATACCTCCCCAGGAATCAATTAAATAGGGTGTGCAGTAACTTATCTTGGGTGTAAGAGGTGAGTAAATGAAGGTAGCCTGAAGTCCAAAGTACCTCTTGCTAAAATACCTTCCTCCCTCCTGGTGAGACTGGTTTGGACTTCAGTGACCTTTGAAAACCTCTGGTGAAATGGAAACAACCTACCTGAGAAACAAAACTTAATAGTAGCTGTGTACACACATTAAACTCTCCCAAAGTAATTACTGAGTTAAAGAATCACAGATTAGGGCCCAAAAGAGCTATTTAAACGTAACTCTGATGAGGGTTTTAACGACTTCAAAGCTTAGTTTGGATGAAGTGATCAGCTCTGCTTCCAATGAAATACAACTGTTGGGTCAGGTAATTCTGGTGATTACAGGTTAAACTACTGCATATTTAATAATAATGTTTTATTACTTAAAGAGCTGTTTAATTAAACAGCTAAGCACTGGCAGCTAAAGGCAGTATTTGTTGGCAAGTGTTCTCCCCTGTTACACTGCTGAGTGAACCTTTCCTGACAGTGTGGTGGGATCTGGGAGCATCCTGCCCGTGTCAGCCGGGCTGGCCAGGCCCCAGGTCAGCCATCTGTCCCTTCCCACTGCTGCCCTGCTCCTGACCTGGGCATGCATCTCACTCAAATGTCACTGCACTCAGGCACGTTACTCGAACTCCAACTGCCCAGCATGAATATAAACACGTCACAGGCCACAAGGACTTTGTAGGAAGTCCATTTTCACAGGAATCCCACACGAATTGGGTATCCAGCTTTCATTAAAAATACAATTATGACTTAACTCCCTGGAAAGTTCCATTCTGGAGGACTGATTTTTGATCCAAATTAAAGAATTGAATTACCATTTTCCTTCTGCTTCCCTGTTTACCTTGAGCAAGTTACCAAAAAGTTAAAGAGTTTGCTGCTGGATTTATACAGTACAGTAGATTTTGTGAATAATAGCAGTATTCTCTCATGAAGAAGTGGTATATTTTAATGGAATTCTTTTTTGGAACCAAGTACAACGTATTGCAATTGATATTCCTCTTGAAACATTTTGACGTACTTGTGACTGTATTTCTTTTTGATTGTGTACCAGTATAAAATTCAATAAAAGAGAGGGTTTGTTTCTAATTTGTGACATCTGTGATCTTTGTCCATCCCTTTTCCCTATTATAAAAGGTGGAGGTGACTTTAAAGTGAACTAAACCACTGTGCAGAGTAACAAATTCCTTGCAGGTTTGAGACTTTACTGCCCACTGTCAGAAACTTGGGCATCAAGCAGCCATGGTCACAGTCTCCAGAAACATAGATTTTATATTCAATATAATATAAATAGATAATATTTATATGTAAGTTGAATCCTATTCACATGAGGTTATCTCACCTGAGTTAAGCAGATCGCATGTGTGAACAAAAGAGGTCAAACATAACAATTTGACAAGTTGGATATGGGAATGTTAAATTAATGCCACGTCCTACTGCACAGATTAAAAAGCTTTTGTGAAATTTGTGCTTGTTGGGAAGTCTGAAAGCAGGAGGTGTGCACCAGTGGAGTATGATCCTGTTAGCAATAGGTTTGTACATACCGAAGGTGGAATAAGCCATTTAATAAAATATATTAATGATTTATTTTCATGTTTTCAACTTGAAAATGTGTTCTGATGCAATCAAATATGGTATTAAAAGAGAAACTTGTTTTGTGCCATATGCACCTGGAAAACCCCATTATTTATATCAGTGCAGGATAAATGGCTTTTAAATTGCAACTTATAAACTAGTAATTAATAGAGCAAATAGGATTTCATCCTTTTGTTTAGCAGTTGAATATGAAGAAGATACAGTAACCTTCCTTACATCACCTAATTATTTATTTTTTTTTAGTTTGAAGGCATTAATTGTACTAAAATGTACTAATGAATAATTTGAAGGAGTACTGAAAACAGGTGATGAAGAAGAGTAGAATATTAATTAGTCTAAAAATTGATACTGTATTTAATTTTATATACCACTTTTATATAGCAATTTTATATACCAGAGAAATTGTACGAAGAGACCCCGTCACTTGAATTTATTCTTCTGCATTTTCATTCTTTACAATGTACCCAAACTTCCTGCAAGGGAAGACTTAGGGCACATTCACATGGGCACAACAGCCTCATCCTCACTACATCTTGCATCATGCAACCCCATCTGCTTTAGGAAAAAAAAAATCCATATAGCGTTACTTGAAACATAATCTCTGAGAAATCACCCCACTCACTGCACGCTTAAAATACAAAAAATCAGAAAACACACTCTGAGCTTTACAAATTCAGCATCACTCCAGAGCCAGGCTCCTCCTATTAAATTAAGGGATGTCTCCAGAACAGGGCTTGGTTTGAGCTGTATGTAACAGTGAACTCGCTCCATGATGTGTCAGTTTTGACTCACTTGTGATTTGAGTCCTTAAATCCATTGTTGAGGGGAGAACATTGTATCTGTTTTCCTAACAGTGTTGGCATTCTGTTCCAAAATCAGTACAATCTGTTGAAGTCAGGGTGATGTACTGGATGAATGGGGTCACTGCCCTCCATCTCTAAACATGAATCCAAATGACAGATGAAAGTGTCTTTTCAGAAAAAGGAAAAAAATGCAAACCAAACCCTGGCAGGTGCAGTTCTATTAAACCCTGTACAGTTCATATGCAACAGCTCTGCAAACATCTCTGTTCCTGTAGTCAATGACATTGGTAACCAGTGGTGCTCAAAGGCAACTGCTGTTCAGCCGACGGCAAATTACCTCCTCATAAAGGCTGCAAAAGGTTGCAGTCCAGCAACCTTTTGGGAAATACAATAAATATGGAGAGATGCTTGCATGCCTGGAGCACTGTGGGAGCTCCTGACATTGTAGGAGCTGACAGCTTGATGTGCCTCGCTGTAAGGAGCGACCTTAGGATCAATTAGTTGATGCTATTGGTGAACTGGAGAACATCACGGTACCGTAGCCAGCAGAATTCTACACTCATTTCGCAGTGCACGATTATTTGAGAAAGCAAAACCTGGTCGCTGGGAAAACTCCTGCAGATTTAAACATCCCAAAGGCACCACACAAGGCTCTATCCCAAGCCCAAACTTGCCCTACACGCTGTAGGGGAAGCGTGGCTTCCCCTGCGCCGGGGATCTTGCCCCGCAGGCACCCGGGCGCTCTCCTGCCCAGCCCGGGAGCGCTCCCGGCGCAGGTGCCGCTGTCCAGCCGCGCTCCCACAATCCAAGCCCCGACCGCAGCGGCGGTCACCGCAACACCGCCTTGAAACCCGAGCGCCGTCCTTAACCCCTCTGGGGGACCCGCCCGAAGGGCTCCCGGGCACCACAACCTGCTTCCCCGGGACACTGCCCGCCCCGCCCCGAGCGGTGCCCGGTGCCGCGGGTCCGTACTCACCGCGGCGCGGGGCTCTCCGCCGCCGGTCCCGGCAGCCGCCTCGCCTCGGCGGCCGCTCGCCCCTCTCTGTACGTGCGCCGGGGAGCGCGGGCAGAGCAGCGAGGCCGCACCCACCCACCCTACGTGCGGCTCGGCAGCCGCGGCCCCCTCCCCGGCCGCCTACGTGTGGCCGTGCATGCGGGGAGCGGGCGGCACGGCACGGTGTGACACGGCAGGGAAGGGCACGGCGTCCCGCCGCTCGGGGGGGCGGCCGCCGGCTTATCCCCGCCTGCCGCGCTCGCCCAGGCGGAACGGGACTCCCGCAGCCGTCGGGGCTTTGGGACAGCCGGGGGAGCAGCGGGCGCCGGCGGTGACCCTTCAGCGGAGCGTGGCGGCGTGTCACGTCCCCACGGCCGCCCTTCCCGGCCCCCGAGCCTGCGGGGACTGGGGCGGGGAGTGTGAAGCCCCGCGCCTCGACAGCGTCCGCGGGATCTCCGGTGCCCGCCCGAGCGGACCCGCCGCGGCTCATCCCGCCCGAACCCGCCCAGGGATGCGCTGCTCGGAGAGGCATTGTGCCCGTGGAGCGGGCTGGCCCTCCACGGCGGGAGGGAGCGGGACAGCGCCCGAGGCGGGCAGAGCGAGCGCCCGTCACTGACGGGGTCTCGCCGCACACAGCGGTAGCGGGGCCGGAGCGCGGCGGGACGGCCCTGCTCCCGCACGGACGGCCCTGCTCCCGCACGGACGGCCCCGCTCTCTCACGGGCGGCCCTGCTCCCGCACGGGCGGCCCCGCTCTCTCACGGGCGGCCCCGCTCCCGCACGGGCGGCCCCGCTCCCGCACGGGCGGCCCGGGCGGCTCCTCCCGGCAGGGGCCGTGCGCAGGCGCGGAGCGGCCGCGCAGGCGCCGCGGGGCTGTTGTGGTGCGGGCGCGCCCGTGCGGAGCGGCCGCGGGGCGAGCGCGGGGCCGGCGGCATGAGCGGCGTGCCGGGGCTCAAGGAGGACTGCGAGGAGCTGCTCGGCGCCTTCCAGCAGGCAGACACCGTCCGCTTCGAGCGCTTCGCCGAGCTGTGGCGGGAGCGCCGCTTCCACACCGTCTTCTAGTGAGTGGGTGAGGGAGGGGATGGATGGCTCCCGGCCGTCCCTCAGGCCAAGCCGCGCCTGCCCTTCTCCTGCCCTTCTCCTGCCCTTCTCCTGCCCTTCTCCTGCCCTTCTCCTGCCCCTCTCTTTCCCCTCTCTAGGCCCTCTCCTGCCCCTCTCTTTCCCCTCTCCTTCCCCTCTCCTTCCCCTCTCCTTCCCCTCTCCTTCCCCTCTCCTTCCCCTCTCCTTCCCCTCTCCTTCCCCTCTCCTTCCCCTCTCTTTCCCCTCTCTTTCCCCTCTCCTTCCCCTCTCCAGGCCCGCAGCCCCCGGTGCTTGGCTTCCCCCCGGGCCAGGCCATCCTGCACCATGTGCGCCCTCAGGCCTGGCTCAGGGAGAGAGTTGCCTGGCTGGGCTCTAAAGAAAGTGGAGCATCGGTCCCTCTGTAATGATGGAAAAGAGTTTCAAATTCGATGTATTTCGTGCGTTAGCAACGTGTGTGATTTGAGCGCTGACTCCGCAGGGAGCGTGGTGTGATCCTCGTGAGATTTAAAAGCAGGACATGTGTGTTTCACTGAATCATAGAATATCCTGAGTTGGAAGGAGCCCACATGGATCATGCAGTCCAACTTTTGACCTTGCACAGGACACCCCAAGAGTGCTGAAAATCTTGCCCAGACTCTTCTTGAACTCTGCCAGGTTGTGATTCTTGGGGTCGTCCTCTGCAGGACCAGTAGCTGGATTCAGTGATCACTGTGGGTCCCTTCCAGCTGAGGACATTTAATGATTCTATATTTTTAAAACATCTAAAGTTTGTTTCTGCATTATAGATTTTTGTAAAGCCTGCAGTTTTATATTTATGTGCATTAACATGCTGCTTTTTTCCTTTTTTTTTTTTTTTTTTTTTTTTTGCTTTAGTGGTAGAATGAGAGCTTTGGAGAGGAATAAGCTCACAAAGAAGACTCTAGATCTGGCCCGGCAATACTTTTTTCCCCCCTACTCCTTCCAGATCCGAGTTGGTGCTCTGTACCTTCTGTATGGGCTCTATAATGCCCAGCTTTGTCAGCCAAAACAAAAGGTAATTGTTCCTGAGGTTTTATTCTCAGGAGATACTAGACATAAGATATGTGATAAACTGCTGTCTGCTTTGTCATCATAAATGGTTAGGGCATTTCCTTCTGCTTTCTTAAGATAACACTTAAAGCCAGAGTGGAAGCTATTGGAAAAGGCAGAGATAGAGAATGTGTTTATCAGCTGTAGGGTGAATCCCATTACAGCCTGAGTTACTCTTTAGAACTCCAACAGAATGGAGACTGAATTTCTGCTTCCCATTAACCAGAAAAGGAATTAATTAATAGGTTGAGAGGGTGAGTGCCTGAATGACACTCTCCTTGCTGCCTTTAGGATAGGAGACCAATATCTAAAGGAATTACAAACTCAGTGCAAGGAGAAGTGGCTTGCTTAGGAACTTTGTGGTATGTGTTGAGTGCACATGCAAAATTGAGTCCAAATTCTTTAAATAACAAACCGAATTTGGAGTAGTCTACAATGATGCCATGGTGTCTCATATTTTGACCTCAGAGGAATCAATAACTTTTTATGAAGATGAATTTACTCAATTTTAAAGCCACTGCTGAGTAGCAGCTGTAAGAGGGTACACGAGTTAGCCAGAAAGTTAAGCAGAGAGAAAGGGAAGTGGGCAGAGTGGATGTGACAGGAGAGAAAGAAAAAAATAAGGGAAAGAGAACATTTATGAGCATTTCAGTGGCAGCTCAACCTGGTATGAGTATTGTTTCCTAATCACTAGTGAAGGGGAATATCCTAGGTGCAGACTCTTTTTCACACACTTCAAAATGTGAAGAATGAATGTTTCCAAATGTCAGAAAGGACTTGTGTTCCATGTCACTGTCAAAGAAAGTGCCATAATAATAATCTTAGGTGCATAAAATGATGATGGAAATAATGCATGTTATAGTGGGATCCTTTCTGCAGCTCTGGACATCCAGGTATTGTCACAGTAGTCAGCTCAGTTAATTTTTATGGTTGAAGTATTGGTTTAACAGCATGTAACTCTTCTGTTGCAGATCAGAATTGCACTCAAGGATTGGCCTGAAATCCAGAAATTCCAGCTGGATCTGCTTGACTCCCAGCACTATGATGCAGCCTATATCTTTAGGAAGCTGCGACTTGCCAGAGCTTTCCATTTCACAGCAATGCCAAAGCTAGTGAGTTAATACATTAATGACTTACATTTTTAAATAAAATACTCTCATCTTTCAATGCCTGACAGTTCAACAGCATTTGTGGTTAGCTCAGCCTTGAGGCTGTGTTAAAATTCAATATGTGTGGCTTTACATAGGTAGGTGATGAAGAGCTTAGAGGATGTTTGAATGCTTCTCACCTGAAAATATTTTTTCAGTGTCCAATGTTTTTAATGGATTTGAGATATTTTACCAGTTGAAGAAATTAGTCTAAGTGCTGGATTAAATTCTTAACTAGAGAATGATTTATGAAAAGTGCTGCCTCTGAGCATGTGACAGCAAAGCTGTTGTTTTATGTGGTTTTATGCCTTTCAGTATCTCCCATCTCCTGATTGATGGATAGGCAGTAGGAATTCTCAAGAGGAGGTGCCTTTTGAAGTTTTCTTTTAGGTTACAAACATTTCCTCTTGTTTTAGCTGACCTACAGAACTAAGAAGAAGAGTGAGGAAAATTATATTAAAGAAGAATTTAAGGACCCGAGTGACAGAGTAAACAGCCTTATCACTAATGATGTATTGGAGGTACAGTAACCTTTAAAGTACAGATTAATCAATGGAGTTTGTTTTGTTTTAATTTCTCTGTTGTCCAAGAGCTGTAACTTCTCTAATCAGCAGTCTTGTCCTTTTGTGGAATGCAGACTTAAGGTAATTTTACTAGACACTAAATGTGGCATTTAGTTTGGAAGAATTGTGCTACCTTTTCCAGTACTGAAATATGCTCTAATGTTTTGTGATTTTGCCTCAGTAAGATGTAAAAGGGTGTAAATGGTTAATTGTCACCTAGAGAAAAATGGAAAATGGGGGAAGCATGTTTGTTTTGATGTGTCTGCAGGTTGCAACAGGAGGCTTGATACTTGTGATAATATGAATTTACTTATCTGCAAGTTCATAGCCTTCTCCCACCTTTATTTCTCCTTTCAAACATTAAGATTTTTTTATTATATGATTCATTTGATAAAAACCTGAGTAATTCAAGCCAAGTAAAGGTTCTCATATCAAGCATAAAGATTCTTATATCACTCTGTGATAGAACTTTCTTTGCAGGTTCTTTCATTTATTGCTGGCAAATGTGTATCAGTAAGGTTGACTGCAGTGGTACAGAAATCTGTGAAGTAAAGAAAGATGTTTATTTTCATCCAAAGAGATGAAAATAAACCACAGTATCAGAATGAACCATGTATGAGCAGTGGTCCTGAATAACCTTCTTAGTTTAAATAATGTAAGGTACTCTTTCTTCTTTAGCTTATTTGATGGGCCAGTTCTGGTTAGCAGGATTCCTTGGCTCTAAAACTCAAATAATCTAACCAGAATCAGTTTCTAACATTCCTCCTAGTCTAATGATCTCCTTAGAATGGTTTCTATAACCCTGAGGACTATTGAGGACTATTATTGCTTTACTGCTGGAATATTTCTTTTTCCTGAAAGACACTTTTAAAAAATAATTTCAGGAACTGATGAATATTCACGACCATTATCAGAAAATGAAGTGTGTCATTTCAGCTGACAAATCCCAGCCAGACAAGGCCCTGAGCTTGATAAAAGATGACTTTGTGGTCACTCTCAAAGACATAACCTTGGAACATCAGGGATGGCAGCAGAACAGAATGGTAGGTACTACCAACCACTATGCTGTGGTGCCTTAGCAGGTTGGGTGAATGTGTAGGAGCTGGACTTCTTGGAGTGATTACCTCTGAGCTGGTACATCTGAGATTGAAGGAGAAGGAACTGTGACATTGAAGGCATGCACTGTGTGAAACCTGTGGCAGGGATGTGGTATGGGAGAAAGGACTTTTGTGGGTGGTCTTGCCTCTGGGATACCACAAATGACTGCTGAGAGGGAAGCCCTGATGGTCTGACCTCATGAAATACCTCTGTAACACATTGCTGGATCAAAGAAAGGCCACAGTGTAAGGTAGATGTAGAAAATGGGCATGTGTGTAAATACTTGCTTTGTTTTTTACAGTTCTTGGATTTTAGCTTTCTTGTATATCACAGATGTTTAAAGAAAAACATTTTTCTTCCCCACAGAAATTACTCCAAAATAATGAAGTAACTCATGAAACGGAAAACAAAAAGAAAGAACAGACTTTCCTAGAACCAGAGGTAAGGAAACTTTGCTGCATTGCAGAGGCCAAATCTGTTCGTTTTTTGACTTCAGATCTCAGGCTAAGCAGTGTAGGCCAAAGTCTGATAGTGCCAAAATAAATTCCAAGGACAGCTGGTGGGGCTGGTTGCATGGTTTTGTTTTTAACTCACATTGTTTTCTGTTGAGCTGTGAGCATTTACTGCTGTGACAGCTCTTACATGATCTCCATAAAAAGTCTGTCTCAGGTAAGAAGGGAAAAGAGCTGTATTTTCTCAGCCAAAATTCTTTACACTTCCTCCTGGAGTTTCAGCTTAAGGCAATATTCATTTTTTATGCTACAGAATTGTCTCATATTGTCTCAATTGTCTGCTTTGAATTTGAGTAAGATGTGAAGTTTCAAATTTGATTTTTCTCTTCCTGGGCTTTGTAACAGTGAAGGCAACCAAATCTTTTTAATTAATTTTTTTTTTCCTTGAAGTACCATTTTTGTGGCATGGAAATTATGTAGAACTAATTATAGAGTTACAGCTGTAGTGAGATACTGCTCAAGTGGTTGCCTGATGTAATATTTCAGTACTGGTATAATAGAATAAGAATCATTTCTGACTGGACTCTTGCTTCTTTACAGGGTTCTGAAAGAGCAAGTGCCCTGGCAAGAATCAAATACAAGTCTTATTCTGCAGTTGTTGAGGTAGGTATGAAAATTGATAATGGGGATGTATTTATTTTTCAGAACAGTTTTAAATACCAGTTTAATGTAAATGTTGGGTGAAAAAGGATTGAGTTAAAACTGCACTCTGTAATTCAGTTTTTGGAATGTTTTAGTTTTCCTAACACAGCAAGGAAACCTGAAACTCCTAGTCTTCTTAGATATATGGAACAATGCAGATAAGGCCTGTGCTTGGGGGGTTTTCCTTTACAGGGTATCTTTTAATATCTACTCTCTGTTAAAGTAGATGGAATTTTAAGAAGATGCATAAAAATACATGAGAGTTTAATTTCTCAGACTCTTTGTATCTTAGATATTGCAGTCTTGGAAGATGCCTGTGAAAATGGGACTTGGGAGTTTAAAGTCAGTTGCAAATTCTGAAAACTTTGTTTCAGTAGCTTCTCCCTTAAAAGAGTATTGTTGGTTTGTCTTTTTCTCAGCAGTCCTATGAGAAACATCTCAACTTTCTCTCTTTATTAAAATCTCATATCAAAAAACGTGTCATTACATGAAACCCAGATCTGGACTTTATAACAGTCCAGACTCATGAATGTGCAGTGATGTTTTTTAGGCACTTAAGCAAAATATGATGGTAAGGAGGCTTTACAGAGCAGCAGTTTTTGGAAGTGTTTCTTTTGTAGGGGGATGCAGCATGATGTGGCTTGGTAGTAACAGAGAATGGATTGGAAATTAATGTATGCTTCATTATCTGCATTTTAAGTTATACCATTAAATCATTGTCCTGTTAAAGCTGAAGAACAGCAACTAGTGGGAGCCCTCCCTCCCTCTTTCCCCTTCTATCCCTTTTCCACCCTGACATGAAGTTGATGCTTTTGTCCCTGCTGGTTTGTCAGGTGACCCACAGCAAGATCTGGCTGTAGAAGTTCAGCTTTTTTTGTGTCATTCAGGTTTCCAAATCCAGGAGACATCGTCAAGTCCGGTTGGAATCCTCTGAACCAGGATCCAGTTGTGGGAAGTCTCCAAGTCGAAGTAAAAAGCCCAGCAGGAGACCACAGCCAGCAAGGAGAGGTTCTTCTTCAGAAGTTAGAGGTACTTCTCCATTGCATGGATGAATGTGGGGAGGTTGCAAAAGTTTATCCACTGCTTTGCTTGCTGGGTTAAATTTTGCTGTTGATCACTAAGAAATTACTTTTCCTAAGGAAATTCTTTTTCTGATATCCAGCTTTTCAACTGGTAGAAGCTGCTAAATTTTTTGTTTACTCCTTATTTGTTACAGTTTAAACAGCCAAATGGTTTTGACTTGTCTTTATTTTTTGACTTGTCTTTATTTTGAAGATGGGAATTTAATTTCAAAGTTCCAAACTCAGTTTTCAGACTTGCTTAGTCTCTGCTAGAGGAAAAAAGTTACTGAGGAAATGAATCCCTCTTCAAAATGAGCATTAGGCAGTGTTGCCTTTGCTTGTCTATAAAAGAGTAGATGAAATGTATTGGAGCAGTAAGGGCATTGTGAGTTATTGAACCAATCTGGTGATTAATTTGCTTTTAATTGGTAATGTTAACTACTTGTTTTTGAAGGTTTCTTAGCGAGCCATATAGAGGTACTGTGAAAAGTAGTTTGCAGCATTTGACAGCATCTCAGGAGAGCAGCAGTGAACAATCTTTTAATTACTGGATGAAGGATGTAGAAGCAAAAAAAAGCTTACAGTTTTTCCTCAAAATCTGTGTGCAGGTGAAATGCAAGTGGCCAAGGAAACTGTAACTCAGCATATCGGGATGCCAATAATCGTAGAAGAGGACTCAGAAGAAGGAGGTACAACAGTTGCAATTCCAGCAAACCAGTGACTTGTTTTTTAATAGCCCTCTGCTATGTTTTTCTGAAACTAAAGTTAATATTTGGATCGTGTCTTGATGAGCTAGATTTGTTTTTAGCCTGCAAATTGTTGCATGAAGATTGAAACTTTGAAACGCCATGGCCAAGTCCCCAGAGTAATTTTTTTTCTACAGCGAATCAATTGCAGTGTCTTCAGAGTTAAAATTGGTGCAGTTTAAAGCAGTCTCATTCTTCTGTTACACAAGTTTGTCTTGAGAGGAGTTCCATTGTGTAGGGAAAAGTGATTTTTTTGCTCAGTCACCCACTTACAGAGGGTGCCTGTTCTGGTAACTCTGAACTTAGGAAAGCATAGCCCTTGCTGCCCTCACCTTTGTTGAGGGGAGGGAAGGTTCCTCTCTAGCCTTACTTTCAGCTGGGCAGTGTTTCATGGATTGAGCTCCAATACAGCAATAGCATCCTCTGCTGTACTGGAAGTTATCTGACATTGTCAGGGGAGGACTGGGAACTGCAGCAGGGGAGTGAATGGCTTTGCTCTCACTCAGGTTCCTGGAAATAATGTGGTTTTAATTTTGAAGCAGTGGTAAAGCAGATTGCTCAAAGCTTACAGTGTTTTTCTGCAGAAGCATCAATGTTGGATGATACTGAGCTGCTTTGCAACTCAGAAGCTTCAGAGCTGTTCTCAGCTGTTTAAGAACATGGCACAGTATAAAAAAATCTTCTGCAGTTAATTCACTTTCCAAAATTCTATGTAATGGGAGCATATTTAATACATTGAAATGTATTAAAATACATTTTTAGTGACATTATATATTTATATTTGCTCCTTTCAGAAGCAAAGGAGCATCTCATAGTACTCTCATAGAGAGATTACATTCTCTGGTCACTTTTATTTGTAGACAGTGAGAATTAATTCAATTTTAAATGGTCAGATGGAAGGTGCCATGGGTCACTTAATATTGTACTTTGTTTATTTTCCCTTCACTTGTCCACTTGTTGTGGACAAAAAGTTTCTTTCTAAATCAGAAAAGTTCTCTGTTTGTCAGAATTTTCCAGTAAATTCTGAAGCATTAAAAATACCCATAAGAAGTCTCTTCAGATATTTTGTGAGTATTCCATTTGTCAAATTCACAGAAAAATCTAAAAGATGTTGGGGAAGAGTAGAAAGCTTTTAAGATGGAGTAAGTTTTGAAGTACAATATTCATCACTGGAATTTCAGGTGATATTTTGAATGATAGTGTGCTGTAGAATCCAGAAAGATTTTTTTCATATTTAAAAATCATGGGAAGAGGGACTAGGAGGGGATCTCAAGGGCTCATGTAGGTAATTTCCTGTGCTGGATAGAGTTCATTCTACTTGAACAACTCCCATGAAGGAAGATGGATTTAAAAGCTTGTAAAAAAACTTTCTCTTTATTTTTTTTCAGAAGTATCTCTCCCCAAGAGGAGAAGACAACGTTAGAGGATCCACACGGAGAAACACTGATGTTAATTTTAATGACAAAATGAAAATGTCAGAGGTAACACCAAGTGCTTGTTTTGGATACCTTGGAACATAAAAGGTGTCTGGGGCCAGAAGCACAGGTGATGTTGCAATACTGGTAGTGACTGGGATACTTCAGCTGTCTTGTGATGCCTTTATTCACCTGGTGAATATTTCTTGTGGGAGACTGAAGTTGCTGTGTCCTGGCTGAGACAGAAAAAGAAGGCTCAGAAAATATTTCCCCATGTAATACATGTCTATAATCCTTTATCTCTGAACATAAGGTTATTGACTGTTGAAAATTAGTGCAATAAATTATTTTTCATGGTTGACTTGCTCCATTTTATGGTGTGTAAACTTCACTGCATATCATGGTTTGATTCCACACATGTGGAAATGAACTTGCTGATAAGCTTTTTGTTGTGCCCCGTCTCCAGCAGATCTGGAGTTAGTGTATTCAAGTGGAGGGATGTAAAGGGTGTTCATTAATTCTGCAGATAACCCTGAGCTGTACAAGGGCAGGACTGGAATTCAAAATTATCTTTATAAATTGGAGGGGAGTGAAGGAAGTGGGTGCAGAAATAAACATAGATCTCAGCATTGAGAACAGGCACAGCGTGGGGAAATGCTTGGTAACAGTGCAGCAGAAAAAGTAAATGGGCTGAGAATCATCAGCTGGAATATTTTCTTTTAACACTAAAACAGTAGAATTTGTGTCACTCAGCCTTGGAAGGCTGGAGCCTTAAATATCCCCATCTACCACAACAGCTTAAGAAGAATGTGGAGTTACTCTCCTTGGAATTTCTCTGGTTCATCACAACTGTTCTTTCAAGAAAGGCAAAGGAGTTAAGTGTCCTTTTCTACAAGAAGAAATGTAAATTAGAAATTTGAAAGATTTTGAATACAAAAAGAAAACCTAATTTGAATTAATTAGTTTGGTAGTATGACTCTCCAAGGCCAGAGGAATTTAAGTGCTCTTATGTAGAAGAAAAAACATTTCAATGGAGATGCAAAGGGTTTTACTATCAAGA
This sequence comes from Lonchura striata, assembly GCF_050655825.1. Classification (NCBI taxonomy): domain Eukaryota; kingdom Metazoa; phylum Chordata; class Aves; order Passeriformes; family Estrildidae; genus Lonchura; species Lonchura striata. The sequence goes on along the minus strand of NC_140707.1, from coordinate 68,003,141 downwards.
GTTTTACTGTCAAAAGTTTCCATATTAAATGTGTTGGTTGGCAGGGAGGAATGGGCCAAAAGAGGTTGGAAAAGCTGATGATGAAGTTCCAGTGTTGCACTCGACCTTGTTAACAAGAAAAGAGGAAACACTTTGTAATAAAGCCAAACCTTACTGCACTGTAAACTGAACAATCAAATATTCAGTTGAGTAACCAAAGTCTTGATAGACTAATCCAAAAGTCATTATTAGCTCAGATCTAATTATTGTAGAAAAAGAATACTTCTACACAGATAAAAAACCCCTATAGTGGTAACAACACAGTTAAAGTCATCATACATACATTTAGTTTCTACTCTTTTTTTTCTGGTTTATCATTCATTCTTCCACTGCACTCTTTGTCCTGAGGTTGGGTTAAGGCTGTGGATGATTCAGATGTGGTTTTCTTAAAAGGACTGATCTATGGCTATGAATAATTTGGAGGTATCATCTCTGTAAAGTTTGAACAATTTGATTTTATTTAGGTTTTCTGACAATGCCTATGCTTTTCTGCTGCCTGCACAAACGCTGCCTCTGTGCATTTCTTCTACTTCTTGATGAGCAGGTACAAAAAAACCCAAAAGAAACCTCAAAGTGAAACGTAATCAGATTATTTTTGCTCAGTAACATGTCTAAGGAACATGTTTGATACTGTTCCCTGCAGTGGCACTTTTTTGTAACGTGACCATCTAATTTGCCTCTCCTTATACCTTTGGGCTACCCCAAGAGCTGAATAAGGGGTGGAATTTGTGACAATTTTTGATACTTCTGAGTGACATGATAATTTTTGATATTTTTGAGTGACATGAGTCCTCCTTGCACTCCTCTGCAAATGATGTGCAAAGCGTGCAAAGGCTTGGCTAGGCACAAGGATGGGTGCATTCAACTAGAAGTTATTTTCATATTGTAATAATGAAAACAAATGTTCTGTAATTTGTTTATAAAATTACATAGATGTAAATGGAAGTCATGATTAAGAATAAACTTAGAACTGCTGACTCTATGCATGTTGATGTTTCAAAACAGTAATCTGAGAATTTAGAGGCAGCTGTAAGCAGAGTTTCACAATGCTGGTGTAATATTTAATAGAAAAAAATCCATTGTTGTAGTTTGATGGGTAATTACAGGCTTTGAAAAACAGGAGAGGGACTTCCTAAAATGCTTAATTGAAGCAAGCAGCTGTCATTAAAAAAAACCTTCAACAATAATTCTGGAACTCCAAATAATAATAGTAGTAGTAGACTTTCTGGGATCTAAATTCTCTCCTACTTGTAGTCTCAGCTACTGTAATGGCTAAAGTCTGCAAAGAAATTTAATCTCTAATGCCAGCCTAACTTCCAGCTGTGCTGGTGGATAGGAGTGAGGCCATATGACAGTGTGTATCTGGATGTTGTTACAGTTTTCAGAAATAAATTGAATAAATATGTTTTGGCTGAAGCTTCTCTGAGGTAGATGCACAGCTGCCTGTTCACCCAAAAGTAATCACCATTTCTTTGGCAAAGGTGAAAGATCCTCTTAGTGGAAGCTTGAGCCAGTGCTCAGTGTTTGCAAGGATAATATGGGTGATGAAAAACAAAATACACCTAAAACACCTAGAGGTGACATCAAGTTTACAGAATCACAGAATCAGTTATCTTGGGAAAGACCTCTGACATTACTGAGTCCAACTTTTGACTGATCATCACCTTGTCAACCAGAGCATGACACTGAGTACCATGTCCAGTCTTTTCTTGAGCACCTGGGAACTGTTTTAAGTGAAAGTATACAATATTTTTATTCTTATTGTTAAAGCAAACAACAAGATCTATTTAAGTCAAAGTGCAAAAGACTGGACAAATTAAACTCAAATACCAGCTTAGGGATGCTCCTGTTAGCAGCTGTGCTCAACCTGGAGGTTTTTGCAGCCTTCAAACTGAAGTTTGAAGCAATATGGGAGTGACATGAAAAAATTCCAAATGCCATGGATGACAGTGGAGATCTCTGTGTGCAGCTTAGTGTCAATGTAGATATTACCTCTAGAATAACTGGAGAATCCTACAGTAGAAGGGATTTTGCTGTTTGTTTTAAGGCCAGATTTTTTACTGTGAAATTCTCCTATTAAGTAAATCCATGTTGCTGCCAATTGCACATCTCTACTGTAGTGAGCACAGAGAAAAAATTAATCAATCAGCATCTGCATAAAGACACATTAGAAAGCTAGAGAGACTCTTCCACTCATTCTAAACCCTTTCTTTTTCAGACTAAAATCAAAAGCAGTCTGCTTTCTTTTTGTTGCCTTTTTTTTTTTTTCAGGATTCTAAAGGTAGACCTGATCCTAAAGGACTAAAAGATACTTTGAGATTTATTCTGGTGTTATACTTAAATGTCTTATGTAACAGGACTCTATGCAGAGTGTTTGTATTCTCTCATCACATGAGACCTGCATAGCAGGTTTCTTCAAATGACACTGATATTTTATCCCTTCTTGTCTGGAATGTTTTATTTTGAAGTTCATTCTGCATCTGGAGTTGCCTATTTAGATTTTACAAATCTTGCTAAGTGGCTTCCTCAGCCCAATTTCATCTTGGTCCTCAAATCTGGGCACGTGATTAAGCCAGATAATGGAATATTTCCCTCCTCCATGTGCAGCCCAGCATTTGGAAATGGGACTCCTGGAACTTCATCAGCTACAAGGAACTGAAAAATGTGCTAATCTCTGTCTTTCTCCTAGGACTTGGAATTGTAGATGATCCTGAGATGGATGGGACCTACTACAAAAACTGAAGTCCAACTCCTGGCCCAGCATGGGACATCACAGGATCATCTACAATGATCCAAATACTTCCTGAACTCTGTCAGCCTTGGTGACCACTGCCCTGGGGAGCCTGTTCAGTGCCCAGCCACCCTTTGGAGGAAGAACCTTTTCCTGATATCCAACCTAAACCTCCCCTGACACAACTTCAGGTCATTCCTTCAGGTCCTGTCACTGGTCACCAGAGAAGAAATCAGTGCCTGCCTGTCTCTTCCCCTCAAGGAGAAGTTGCAGGCTGTGATAACTTCTCCCCACAGTCTCCTTCAAGCTAAACAGACCAAGTGACCTCAGCTGTTCTTGCATGTTCATGCACCTCTGGGCTTTCACCATCTTCAATAGCCCCTGGCTCAGTCTCTGTGCTGTGACATAGTTTGGCTGTAATACAAACCATCAAAGGAAGATTACAGCAGCTTGAGCTTTCTGTAACAGACACCAAACTGCTTCCTGTTTAGTCCAGCAATGTAAACCTGGATATGGGACATCAGGCAGGACACGAGAGCCAGCCCTCTGCTTCTAATGACACAGCTGTTGTTGGAGATGGGGAGTAACTTGGTTTTTTCTTATAATGGAGTTTTGTGGGGGATTTGAAAAGTGAGGTAGTGATTAAATCCAAGAGAGAGGCTCAGTGCACCCTGCTGAGCAGGTGATTCTGACACGGGGCTGCGAGTTGTCACTGTCCATCCCACTGGGCTGGGGGTTGCCTCTTGTATTTCACCCGTGCTACCAACCGGTCAGCCCAGTCCTGAGGACCCATGAAAAGACACGGTACAACATTTTGGAAGACGCGGCGGAGCCCTGACCTCTCCCCAAGCTGCATTTTGGGGTGAAATGTGGCAGAGCCCCGGTGCCGCCCCGGCAGAGGCAGCGCTGCTCCCTCCCGCAGCCCCGCGGGGATGGACGAGCGGGGACGAACCGAGCGGGGACGAACCGAGCGGGGACGAACCGAGCGGGGACGAACCTAGCGGGGATGAACCGAGCGGGGACGAACCTAGCGGGGATGAACCGAGCGGGGATGAACCGAGCGGGGCCAGCGCGCACCCTCCGCGCTGCCGGCCGCGTCCCCGCGGGGCTCCGCTCCTCTCGCTCCGCGCCGCGCAGCGAGCGCGGCCGGGCTGCGGCCATGGCCACGGACGGTGAGTGCGGGCGGCGCCCCGCTCTGGCCCGGGATGCGGGATGCGGGATGCTGACGGGAGAGGGAGCGGGATGCTGATGGGAGCGGGATGCTGCGGAGAGCAGGATGCTGACGGGAGAGGGAGTGGGATGCTGCGGGATGCGGGATGCTGATGGAAGCAGGGCGCTGAGGGATGCTGACGGCCCCGGGGACGGGCACGGAGGGGGATGCCGGGCCCAGCTCCAGCGGCCCTGCCCCCGGGACGGTGAGGACCCTCCGCCGTGGGGCCCGGCGGGTGGGAGAAGGAGGTTCGGGGGTCGCTGTCCCCCTCCCCGGGCCGGCTGCGGGCGGTGCCCCTCGGCCGCTGCCCGCGGGTCTCACAGGCAGCGGTGGCGGGGGCTGCTGCCTGTGTGTTTCCCACCGAAAGGGCTCCTGTGCACAGACACGAATTTTAGGGAGAATAAACGAATAGGAAAGCCGGCTTTTGAGACATTGACGAAGAGCAGGTGTTCTTGTGATCATGGGGGACTTGTCTGTGTCTGGGAGCCTGGCAGTTGCTGGGTTTTCTTATCACAGCATAATAGAAATGATTTGAGGGAGGATTTTTGAGTGATGAGGGTGTTGTTTTGATTTATGGTGTTGACCCACCCTGGCTCAGCTCATGGTGGTGACAGTGGTGCTGCTGCCAGGTATTTCCCTTAATATTTCAGATCACAGCACCAGCAAGTTGCTGAACCTGAACTGCTGCTGTTAGACACAGTCCTGGCAGTCTCCTTCTGATGTACTATAAAAATGACAACTTCAATGCTTCTTGAGGATTGCTGGGTTGATTTTGCTACATCTCTTGCCAGCTTTGGGGAAAATAATCATGTGAGCCTTTAAGAGATGCCAGGATGACATATAGCAGTGTATAAGCTGTCAGGAAAAAATCCTAGGCTTGAGCTTTTTATTAAAAATCTTAATCAGGAGTCTAATTTCTCTCCCCCTTTTGCCTTTTGGTGATGGTCTTTGTGTTTGCTGTTCCTCATTTTCTTTCAAGGCTGAGTCCTTAAGGAAGGGTCATCTCAGGCAAGGCCCAGGCTGATGGGTGGAGTTGTGGATTTTCCACAACATGGAGTCATTTGGTGTTTCAGTGGCCTTAGCAGAATTAGGAACTAACCTGGTTTGTTTCGAGTAGTATTAGTACACTTTTACCTTGCAGAACCTGTGCTTCCATAATTTAGATTTTACAGCAGGGATCCACACCTGACAGTTGACTCCTCATTTGTTTGAAAATTGCTAAATGTTTTGACTGATAAATAATAACCTGAAATGAAAAAGCCTGGAGAAGAGCCTGAAGTTAAAACTAATAAATTGGCATTCCTTGGACTTGGTGTACTTGTATTGAATTCCACTTAGATATAAACTGTGATTTTTTTTTTTGAAGTGGGAAAATCTGTATTGTTCTGTTTGGCTTTATATCCAATCTCAGCAGATGCCAGCCTTTCCTGTACTTGTATGGAGCAGTGGCACCATCAGCACAACTGGGGGGATCCTCTTGTCTGGGGAGCTTTGGGAGGAGCAAGGGCATCCTGAGAGCTCAGGCAGTGTCCACTTCTGTCCTCGTGTCAGAGTTGTTCCTCTGAGAAAGCCAGAAAGAGCCAGAAAGTCTCTCTTCCTCTGTGATTCTGGGCTGCCAGAAGAGGTGGCAGTGGTGACTTGAGGTGATCAGAGATACATTTTACAGCTGTCTGCTCTGGTTTAATTGCTGAATAATTCATTGTTCCTGCTGGCACAAGGATCAGAAGTGAAAGAAATTTGGTTTCCAGTAACTATGGCTTCAGCTCAATTGGAAATGAGTTTAGCTTGGACAGAGTTCAGGTCAGTGCCAAACAGAACTGTGGATCATTTCACTGCATTTCTGATGGTTTTAATTAAAGATGTGAGTGCCAATGCTGTTTAGACCTTTATTGATGATCTGGATGAAAGGATTGAGTGTGTGGGTGACAGCATCGAGGTGGGTGGGAGTGTGTCTAGGTTTGAAAAGATAGGAGTTTGTGAAGGAAGGCAAAAGCCTCCTATGAAATGGAAAAGGTAAACCTCCTCCCTCCAAATTTTTACAATTTTTAAAAAGGCTCTCGGGCAAAGATATGGGAATGGGAATAACAGTTCTTTACTAGGAAAAAACTAAATAAAAATAATGATAACAAAACAAATGTAATTAGTACAAACAAAACTAGTGATAGAGTCAGAAACCTGACACCCTGAGGAGTCAGGGTGTTGGGAATAGTCCAGTTAAATGGGGGCTGCTCCTCCTGGAGGGGCAGATGAAATGCTGCTGGAGCAGGGATCTGTAGAAGGGTGGAGTTTTCTCTGAAGGTCTGGGGATGGAGCAGATGGGCCTGGTCTTCCTCTGGGAATCCAGCAGAGAAGAAGCTGCTCTTCTGGGAACCCAGCAAAGTGGCTACCAGTGTCTCAAAAATGCTGATTTTATGCAGGTAGGGCTGCTTGGCTCCTCCCTCTGGGTGGAGCATCTCACCATGGGATGGTGGAACTTTCCCAGTCATGCAGGGGGTCATTCAATGGCCATTAACAGAAGATATCTCATTGGAGGGAGACATTGTTCTTGGAAGAGATAAGAAAACTGCCCAACCTCCAACAGATGGCAATAGAATACATGCTTATCTTACAAGCCAGGGCAGAGTGTTGATCTGCTGGAAAGAAGGAAAGCTCTGCAGAGGGATGCAGAAGGATGGATTGATGGACCAAGCCCGATTTCGTGAGACCACAAGGTGAAGTGCCAGGTTCTACCCCTGGCTCAAAACAACCCATGCACCACCACAGGCTGGGGACAGAGTGGCTGGAAAGCTAATAATAGACTTGCATCGCAACTGGCTGTGTTGAAGGCAAGTCTTAAAAAATGTCTGCTTTGTGGAAAATATTGATTGCACTTGTGTGTTCTTTTCTAAACATGTGAAACACAGGTGCTTCCTCAAAGAGCCTGCATTTGTGCATATGCACCTGTCCCTGTGAGAAACATTTGGGTACATAGTCAGGCTTCAAAGTAAATTGGAAGATATTTAAAATCTGTTTCCTTTTTGTTTTGATTCAAAGGATGGGGCGGGGGGGGGGAATATTCTTCAGGGATGCTGCCTCTGAGGAGAGTTTGTTTTTCATATAGAGAGGCACCTTTACATGTCTTGGAGGAGAGGATGGAGAGGGCTTCACTGAAGAACTGGGCTGCTGTTACAGATGTGTAGAGAGCATAAAGGGCTGCTGGACTTGTGAATCCTACAGCCAGACTTATTTTTAGAGGTTTGAAGAAAAAAACGAGTTACCAAACCAAATATTTCTGAGGTTGCAGGGCACCTTAAGCCAAATGCATCCCCATAGCCTTTTTACTGAGGGCTGTAGCACTGGTTTAATATGCTTATGTCACCATGAAATGGGTCCTGCTCAGTGCAGAGGGGTAATTCTGGTGTGGGCGTGGTGTGGCTGAGGATGTGCTGGAAGCACTGTGGCAGCCAGAGCGCTTCCAGCTGTGCCAGGTTTTGGGAAGTGCAGCAAAGCCTTGCCTTTGCTCCAAGTAATGATGCCAGCCCTTCCTCAGGGAGCCATCTGCAGGAGCCTGGGATGTTTATTTGCCTTCTTGGAGTGTTCTTTTTCTTTCTGTGCACATGGGGAACAAATGAATTCCAGCTGGGTATGTCCCTCCATGGTGCTGCTCAGCTGTAGAGACATCTCTTAAAAAAAAGAGGAGCAGTCATAATCATCAGGGGACATTTCTAAAAACATCAGGCAGCTTTGTTTGGAAAAGCAGCCTCAGATGTGCCTTAGGTGGGTTGATGTCATGACTGATGGGGTTGAGTAGTCACTAAGGAGACTTTGTGTTCATGTCCCATTTGTGGGATCTCTTGTTGATGGCTCTGGTTGTGCACACAGAAAGTTTGATCAATTATTCAGCAAGGGCTTGAGTCTAAGCTGTCTCAGAGGTGGCAAGGCACTGCCTCTACAGACTGGTGTGGTTGGTTGTTATTTAGGCGCTCTAAAATTGCACTGACTGTTCTTTGTGTAGTTTTGGGAGATGAATTCCCAGTCAGAGGAGAGTATGGTTATCAAGCAGATACATATACCCCAGCCTGTGAGAGTGGCTGCAATCAAATCCAGTTAGGCATGCTTTAATCAGTCAGTGCTGCTAAGTTATCTGTGCTGTCTGCAATGAACTTCTTGGATACCTTCCTTTTTTTGTTTCAAATAGATTTGCTTTGTGTTGGAGGGTTAAACAGGGGGGTAAACAGTCAGTTAAAATTTCCAGAATTATCCATCAGCATCTGCAGGACTTGGTTAAAGCAATGAGAAGTGACCTTGTGGCAGTCTTCTCAGTGAGTATGAGGGGGACAAGATGCCATTTGTAAAGTCCTGAGAAGAGCAGTGCCAAGAGGAGATATGAGCTCAAACAAAGTCTCTGGTTGCATCAGCTGACAGGTTGAGGAGGACAGAGACAGGGTTAGCCAAGGAAGAGGTACTGGGAGGGTATCACAGAGCCCACCCTGCACACAAACCCACAAAATCACACTTGGTCCTCCCTCTGCTTGGGTGGCATCTCTCCATTAACTGGGTGGCATCTCTTCATTAACACTGCCCCCATTTCTGGCCTGGAGTGACCCGTGTGGTGCTCCCTGGGGACATGAGGAGTGCAGGGTCCCTGAGTGGCACTGGCCAAGGGCAGGGGTGAGGTGGGGCTGGTTTATTTTCTTTCTCAGGGCACCTCGTCCCATTCTGACCCCTCTGTTCCACGAGGTACCTTTTGATTGTCGCTCTGTCCCTTGCAGGAAGCACAGCTGGGACTTGTGTTGGGATTCTGCCACAGAATCCCAGAATGGTTTGGGTTGGAAGGGGCCTTAAAGGTCATTAAAGTTGCAATTATGCAACTCCTCTGCCATGGGCAGGGATACCTTCCACTGGACCAGACCTTGCTCTGATGCTGACTTTGAGGCTGTGGGGCTTTTGGTTTTGCTCCCCGTTTGCCTGTGCTCCCTGTTTTTATAGTGCTTTGTAATGAATAATAATAATAATAATAATAATAATAATAATTATTATTATTATTATTATTATTATTATTATTATTATTATTATTATTATTTAGCGGCTCAAATGCACAAGACACTGGGTGCCTTCAAGGAATGAAAAGTTATTCCTAATTAGCTTTCACTGGCTTTGATAGGGTTTGAAAACATCTGGGAACTTGCAGATAGTGCTTACTTCTAGAGCTGGCAGGAGTGTTTTTAAGATTGTTGTTATTCTAAAAAAAAAAAAATACAGGTTCTCAGATGCCAGAACTACTTATTTTGGGACAAAAACAGAGTTTTCGAACACTTAAACACTTCTTACAAAAGTGGGGAAAATCAAAATGTGGTTTACATCACAGAAGTGTTTAGGGAACACAGTCAGATAATGTACATAAATTTTTAAAAATTCCCCCAAATGTTTCCCATCACATTATCCTGACAACCAAGTACTTGCACAACTGAGACAAAAATTTTTGGTAGCTGAACAAAAACCCAGTAATTTTAACAAAGGTCTACTCAGGTCATTTTGGTGTCTCACTGCAATTGAAAGAAGAGAGCTTTGTAAAAGAATTTATTGTTCTTTGGTGTGGTACTTTCTCTTTTCCTAAGCATTATTCCCACCAGTGTGGGGAGAGGGATTCTGCAAAGAGAAGGCATCTACACAATGCTGATTCCTGCTGGTAATGTGAATTTGATCTCAAGATAAACATCTGGGCCACTGTTTAAAGGCAGTTATTGGGATCTTGAGGTTGTTGTCTGCAGAAAAGACTTTGTTATGTATTTATCAGACAATGGCAGGGGGGCATGAAGCACTGTTCAAGAGTGGGTATTTCTTCTCTCTTGTTTCCTAGTGGCTCTTTGGAACCAACATTTTCCATCAATAACTTTTGCTGAAAATACTTAAGAAGGTTTGCTCTCTGAGACCCATTTTGCATAACATGCCTTGGTTATGCTTTGTGCTTAAAAACTTTGAGTCAACTCTGAAGAACAACACAATCACCATAGAAATCACACAAAATGCTTCATGTGTGGGTGGGTTTTGTCCTCTTTCTTGTTTTGTAGTACTTGAAATCTTCAGAATTTCTCTCCAGAGGAGCAGATAGAAGGAAAGAAGGTATTTTTATTCATTGCCACAAGGACTAGAAGGTTATTTGTTATAGCAGATGATATTTTTGTCTCATAATTTACTTCAGATCTACACATTTAGGTAAAATACTTATTAATGTTTGATGAAGGTGTAGATTTTAGTTGATGAAGTTGTGATACTTGCCTTTAAAGTCTTAAAAAATATGCATGCTCCATGAAACATGCATAGAGTTACAAATTATTTTATTTTCTGGGTGCAAAAATGACTTTAGAATTTCTATAACGACAACACTGCAATCATATTCATTGCTCATCATATGGGGGATACAACTGTGCTGGGAGCCCTGCTGAAAATTTAATCCAGGAGGTTCTGTTGCTGTACTTCAGAGTAAATGCTTGTTGAGATTTTACTGAAGCTGTAAGAGGTGAGATGTACAAATGCTCGTAGCATTTTGCAGGATTGGTTTGGGCTTTGTTCTGCTGTTTGAATCACTTGGTTTGCTCCCTGCATTTCAGTATAACATTAATAATTGTTTCCCCAGCTTAACTTGGATGTTATACAATTGTTGTACCACAGACTTTTCAGTGGAAGCAGAATGCAGTTCATGCTGAAGTTGGAAGACAGACTGTAAACAAGTTAGGGTGTATTTCTGTTGCCATGATTTGCATTGGGAAGTTCTGCTGTGTTTTTTGAGGGATCTGACAATCTGCAGGTTTTCCTGTCTGTGCTGTCCTTGCTGTGTATCACAGTGGTTGTCCTGCCTGGCTCCAAGAGCCACGGTCATGGACTGAACCATGTGATGTGCCCCTAACCATGCATTAATTACATATTTATACATGCTCATTGCATAAGACCGATATGTAAAGGACACTTCATGGGTGGAAAATAGCAATGCCACCACCCAGTTACAAAGTCCTGACTGTATCTGATTATATTCTCCATTTAGCCCAAATACTGGCACCTCACCTCTTACATCACCCAGGAACCCAGACCTGATCTGTCCCAAATGACAAAATGACCAGAGAGCTGTGATTTAGTAATGACAAATGGAAAGCTGTACCTGCAGGAGGAGCCCTCAAACTGTGTTGTCTGTGCAGGTACAACTCCACGAGTCCTGGTTTGGTGCTGCTCAGGATCTGCTCTTTGTCCCTGCTGTGAAGGTCAAGTGGGGCAGAGGGGGCAGGGGATGTGCTGTTCCTTGCCACTCTGAAAATTGCTTTAGGTATGTCTGAGTCACAGAATGGTTTGTGTCGGAAGGGACCTTAAAGATCATCTTGTTCCACCTCCCCTGCCATCCCCTTCCCCTAGACCAGGTTGTTCCAAGCCCCATCCAACCTGGCCTGGAACATTTCCATGGGTGGGGCAGCCCACATCTGCCACAGCTTCTCTGAACAACCTGTACCACAGTCAGAGCCAAAAATTTCTTCTTAATATCTAATCTAAACCTACTCTCTTTCAGTTTGAAGCCATTACTCCTTGTGCTATCAAGAATTACATCCTTTAGGCTCTGTGAAGATGTCAAGGTGACAATGCTGCCACTTGCTCCTCAGCCCTGGCCTCCCAATCCTGTAAGCTACTGTTGAAAAATCACTAGTTTTAAGTCTCAAAAAGCATACACACCATGACTGACTCTGACCTTTACTCTGCTTACTTCTGGTTTCCAAATATTTCTCCTGCAAAAACACAAGTTAGAAAAAGAAGTATGAAACAAAGCTGACCTTCTCTTTTGTGCTGACTTGGGTCCAAGTGTTACAGAGTCAAGAAAAACAGCAAATAACTTAAATGTGCTAGCAACTCTGGGAACAGAGCTGCAGGTCCCCCTTTTAGAGGAAAATGCATGGATTGAAGATTTCCCAACAGGCAATCTCAGGGGGGGGAAGGAGTGATTATAGTGGGCACATTTGTTTTCAGTGCTTCCACAGCAATGACTGTGCACAGTATGTAGTCATTTATTTCCCTGCTGAAGGCACAAGGACAGATCTCCAGAGCTGCTCTTCTCCCTGTTTACCTTCCCATTTCTTCCTTGCTTTTTTGGTTCAGTTCCCTACTTTCTTCACTTCCCCTATCTCCCTCCAGGGTGATGGAAAACTGGGAGTTGTGCTTGGCTGACTCACTCAAGAGCTGGAGACCCCGAGGGAAGGTTTCCTTCCCAGACACTGCAGTGAGGTCCATGAGGAGCTTTTGTCAGACCTGAAGCAGAGCAGACACACAGACCCAATAATCTGCCAGGTGTCTCCATGGGAAGCCCTGCAGCCTGTGTGGGTTGCTCTAAGTCAATCAATGTGAGAGGCAAAGCAACATAAAGGGAGAATGTTCCCATTTCTTGGGCTGGAAAGAGGAGCCTTCAGACTCCCGAGCTGCTGCCCACCTTCTCTGTGCTTGGCAGCAGCAACCACTGGAGCATGAGCAGAAAGACAAGATTGCCTTGGGTCAGGAGACTTTCTCATAATTTCTCACAATGGAGTTCTATCACAGGGACATTTCTCTCTCTCTCTCAGGATTTTCATATAGAGGTGCACAGAGAGAAAGAAAGAGAAAACAATTTCTAGTTCTGATGCTTGTTTTTCCCATGTGGAATATGTTTGGAGAATTGTTTACCTGGAGTGAGTGCTTGGTTGGATTCTGGTGAGGATTGTTTGAGCTTGATGGCCAATCCAACCCACCTGGGGCTGGACTCAGAGAGAGTCACAAATTGGTAGTTAGAGGAGGTAGGTTTGTAGTTTTAGTGTCTTCCTTTATATAGTATAGTAATGTATTTTAGCATAGTTATAATAAAGAAATCATTCAGCCTTCTGAACTGAGTCAGACATTGTCATTTCTCCCCCTTGGGTTCACCTGCATTTACAATAGAGTTCACAATGGGCTCGTGCTCCTCTGGCCTTTTTGTTTGGCCCAGCAGGGTGTACTGAGAAAAATTCTTCAGGAGGGTCCCACAGTCCAGGACAGTGAGGATGATGGGGTTCAGATCCTTCTAGGCAAAGGCAGGACTTCCCCTCAGGGCTGGCCCACCTTTTAGCCATGCTGGAAAGGAAAAGTGCTGCCCACATGATCTCACATGGTGCTTCATCCCTTTAGCAATGGATGATCTCACCAGGAAACGTAGGCAGAAGTTTCTGTGCTCTGACTTATGGGGAGGATTAGGTATGAAAGAGTTCTGCTGTTTTGGTTCATGCTGTCATGATTTCTGTGAGCAGGTGGGTGCCCAGGGAATTTTAATGCAAAAAATGTCAGATTCCCTAGGATTAGGTGTCAACTGACTGATGATTTTGAGGAATGAAGTCTTGAATTTGGCACATAAAAATAGCAGTTGCGTGGGACCTTGTCACCGATTTCCTTTGAGAATCAACCCTTTTCTGAGAACTTTAACTTTGGGATTCTGCTGGTGTTCAGTTCTAGTATGTAAATATTCATTCACCAAATCTCACTCTTCTGCACTCTGCCCTCAGTGCCTCCTTGTAGCATTTACTGTGCTAATGGGATGACAATGGGTTACATGTTGCATAATAAGGTGAGGTCAGTAAGGCCCGAGCTTCACATGGCTGGAAATGTGTTAGTACCATGATAATCACAAGGTAGCAGCTGTCTTACCCTCTCCATTTATTTTTCTTTTTGAAACCCACTCCACTTGTTTTATAATTACTTGAGCTCATTATGAACGCAAAAATAGCTCCTCTATTTAAAGAGAACAGATGGTTTTTCTAATGATTTTTCCTTAAGATTGAATGAGTTGTGGTTGAGTCAGAAACTGCCAGCCCAGAAACGTATGTTTTCATTAGAGAAATACTTGATTAGGTTAACTGAGTGTGACTCAGTGTGATGTACATTTGGGCAACTTAAAACCTTTCCAACTTTCTCTTGGATAGGGAGTGCACTATATCTCTGAGGACAGAGTAGCAGGGAAGGGAGTGCAGGTGAAGATGGATAAGCCAAAGGGATGTAACACTTTCAGGAGGACTGGAAGCTTTTAAAACATGAGGACACATTTTTCCATTCACATCTTGCTCCTCAGAGTGAGGTCTTTGCCAAGAGCAAAATCCTTCCAGTTTCCACCTGAGAGGCCTCTGAATAAGCCAAGCTTGGATCCAAACTAAGAGACAGCTAAAGGTGGTCCTGGGGATCCAGTCTGGAGGAGAGGGGCAAAGAGAGTAAGCTGTAAAGTTTGCCTTTGGGAAGCCCAAAGCGTCATGAGAGGCAGCAGAGATTTGGTTACAATGAACCTTGATAAGTTAAAGACTTCAGAGCCCTGTTTGTGACATCCAGGAGAGCATGTGTTTCAGCAGAGGGGTGATCTTTCCTGACTTTAATAGAAAAGGAGATAGAAGATCTCCTGAGCAGGCTCAGTGTCACTCAAGTGCTTTAGTTAGGTCATGGAGGGAGTTTAATGTGCTGTAATTTCCATGCAAGATCAAGCTTGGTGGGACAGGGTACAGCAGAGATGATGAGGAGCTCAGCAAAACAGGTAAACTTCAGAGAATAACCCCAAATCTCTAACTTCTTGACTATTTTATGATGTTTGCTAAAGACTAAGGGATTGTGATGCCTCTCTGAGACCTCAGTCCTCTTCCAGACCCTGGCATGTAGCCAGGAAAACTCTTAAGAGATGTGTCCTGTGCTCCTTTCCTCTGTGACTAGCAATAGCATTTACAAAATGCAGTCCTTGATGTTCCCACTATAATCCAGCACGTGGTCTGGGTGGTGTCCAGGACCATCTTCTAGAGACTCTTCATTTCCTGTGGCTGTGTAAGTCTGAATATAAACTCAAATCTCTTCAAGAGGGTCCCAGCAGTCCTGGGTTTGTAATTCCCAGCATGTCTTTTAACAACTGGGCAGACATTCTTTTGTCTTTTTTTGCTTTTTCCCCAGTTCTCCTTATTCCTGTTCCCTTTTCCCTGTGTGGCTCATGAAGCAGAGACATCCTTCTCCAGACCTGATCTCAGTGCTGCTGCTGTGGTGCTGCAAAGGTCAGCAGGCAGCTGCCAAGGGGCAGCAGGAGGGTGGCTCAGCCACGTCTCTGTCCTCTTTGAAGGGTACTTTGTGTGTCTGCGTCCCTTCAGGCATGTCCTGTTACGTGCTTGAAATGAATCATCTCCCACAACATTCCTGCAGTTTGATGTGGGCAGTGACAAACCAAACCAAACAGGTCCTGTCCTTATTTCATCCCTTTTTGGTGGGCAAAATTGTGTCTTTTCAGGACACCAAGGCAGACATCACCTGTTGGGACAGCATGCGGGTGTGAAGCAGGAGGTCTGGAATGATGTGTAGAAGATGCTCTGCCAATCCCAGAGGAGAATGATGAGATGTACCAGCCCACCTCCTGTTACAAGGGTGATGCAAATGTGTCCATGTGGCTCTTAGGATGTGGTATTGACAGAGACATTTGCTGTAGTTTGATATGTCAGAGTTAAGTTATGTTTTATCCTCTCCTTGCTGGATTATGAATGAAAAAAATTATTACATTCAGCTGCTTGAAGGTATGTAGGTATGGTAGTGAGCTGTGCTTTCATTATGAATCTGAGAGAAAGGAACTAAAACTAATTTAAAATCAAAGCAAAACACTCACAGGAGCAATATCCATCTTTCTCTAGCACTGCACAGAATTTGGATGCAGCAGGTCTGAATGAAACAATTTTCCCTTCTGAAACGATCAGGTAGATTCCTCATCCTGTGATCCGAGATAGTTGTGGTTTTGGAGAAAGGAGAAAGTCATTAAAAACACAATATTTATTTTTCTCTTTGTTATTATCTTTGTTTCTATTTTTTTATTTTATTATAAAATTTTCATTTAATATGGAAAGTCCTTCCTGAAAGGCCATACCTTATTTCATAGATGAGCCTTCCTAAACAGAGGCAGGGGCAGGTGAAATATTGTCCAAAATATATTGACAACGACCTGAAGAGCTTGAATCTGAATTCTTGTCTTAATTATTGGCCGTGCCTCATATCTGGCAGACAGCACTCCCCTCTGTGGTGTCTTTAGAGCCGATTTTGTAAGAATTTTTGCCTAGATGCTGGAATGAGAAAGTGAGAGAGGCTCTAGAGGGCAGTGCAGCATCCCTGTGATGGGAGTGCCTCCAGGATTCGTTCATAGGAATCTTACTCTGCAGGATGATTGCTTTAAATAGATTAAAAAAGAAGATAGAATCAAGCAGCAGTTTTTGTTATTTCACAGATTTTATTGATGGAATTTTTTTGCACCAAGAAGACTTAGCCCTCTTTTTAGAGGAGCTTTGAACCTTAGACTGGCTGTACTAATTTCAAAAAGGTTTCAATCTCTTAAAAAAAAAAAAAAAGTACTATATTTGTGTACAATTTAAGGAAACAAACAAACCAAAGCTCATCTCTCCTGTGCACCTAGCAAAGTCCACATAAGAACTATTTGTCTTCCCCTTCTCCAGCACAGCCTTATAATGAAACATATCCTTTGACTGGATGTGCTCCTGCTTCCCTTGGAGAGAGATAAATCAATAAATCATTGTGTCAGCAGAGCACAGCTTGAAGCAACATTTCCTTGTGCTGGAATGTTTTGAATTCACTTCAGGTGGGAGCTCAGATGTGCCACACACACACCTGCCTGCTGATGATGTTCCAGGGCTGCATCCAGAATGGCAGGGTGGTGATTCAGGGTGTCAGCCACAACCTGGAGCCTGCTCCTGCTGTCAGAAGGGGTCAGTAGCTCCTTGCTACCCCATAAACAGCTTATATATGGCTGGCTGATTATTTAATGAGCTTTTGGCATGGATTTTTGCTCTGTGAGAGAGTTCATGTCTCCAGACTGTGTGGACTGTGTGGTTGTTCAGGGCTGGGCGTGGAGGAATCAGGGCTGAAATCCTGCAGAGAAGGGTTTGAGCCAGGACTGTGCCACCAACAACATGAGGGATTTCTATCACCTTTCAAGGTAGCAATACTTCTTCCAAATTAAAATCGAGTGCCTTTCACAGCAGGAGAGAGGAGATTATCCCAAGCAGTTACTCTGGGTGAATGCAAAGGATCTGTATGTGGGCTCAGCGTTAGATAACTGATACTTTTGAAACAAGTATTTGTTTGTTTTCTGAGTACATCTTGTTCATCTGTGCAAATCAGAGATGATGAGAGGAAAGGAGGGGTTGTGGATAACAGAGAGGACTTTACATAACTGAGGTGAAAAATAAGATGCTCTTGTTTGAACCAGAGGGAAGAAAAATTGCTTATACATACTTTCAGAAGAATACTTTTTTTTTGAAAATAAAAGCAGCAGTGTTTCCTCTTTCCCTTCTATCTGCTTTCTTAATTTTCTTCAGTTCTGCCTTTAAAGAGAAGGTACACGAGACCTACAAATGCCACAGCTCTACTGTGACTTAATTTTCTTTTTCAGCAGTACCTATCCACCTTTTCTGTGGGTTTTGGAAGAGCTGCTGCTGGTGATGTTTATCCAGGTGAATTGAACAAGCTGCCTGTCAGACCACTCTGATTTTCAGACACCAGAATGTAGAATTTTCAAGTAGGAGACCTGTTGGCAACACTTTGTGAATCAGACTGTCTGCTGCCTGATGAATGCTGCATAGCTATTACTGTAGTAGAGATTACTGCTAATTTTTGTTTGTACCAATTAATTTCCCTATGTGTTTCCTAATTAAATAAGGTATGACTGTAAAGCAGATTAACAGAATGATGCCAAATTCCTGTCTACACAATCTCCTTCTGAATGAAGCTTGTTATTTCCTCTATGGTTTAAAACTGAGCCATGTGTGCCGTCTTCATTTAGATTAAAGAGCAAGAAATCAGCTTAATTTCATACTGTTATTATTTAAGACTGCTTTGATTTTTTGGAGAAGGGAGATAGCCAAAGGGCTTAATGCCATTGAATTGATGCACTGCAAGTTCTTGTCATTAGCATTTCTTTTGTGTGCATCTCCTTTAAGATAAGGGGCATCTTTTCTGCTTGGTGTTCTCACACCATTCCTCTGCCTGCCTGATGCTCCAGGTGTTCAGAAGTGGATAAATAATAGGCAGGAGGGATTTTATTTTTCCTAAAATTTGAGACTCAAAGTATGGTTGTTGGCTTTTAAATACAGAGGTGCTTTTTATTGTCCTTTTTCCCCTGAGTGATTTGGCCTCCTGATAATGGGGGTGATCTGCAGTGAGTTTGGCTGAATTCTGCCAGTTTTAACAAAACGAGGTAAAGCCCTCAACACTCTCTAAGGAAAAGTCCAGAAATTTTAAATAGATTCAGTATAAGCAGTGCCTGGGCACACAGAAAGTTAATTGTTCTACTAATGAGAGATAATTCTGCCTCACTCAGTTGGGAACTTAGAGAAGCAAACATGATGACTCTCGGCCCTAAAGCTTCTGCTGGTGTCACTGCTTTTGTAACTCTTGCACTTCAAGGAGAGAGAACGATTTGGAGTTTAATATTCCCTCTCTTCACATACTCTCATTAAAGCTGTGCTCATGGCTTCCAGGCTGGATCTGATGTAACCATCACAGCTCCCCGACTTCACTGGCATTACTTTCTACACTGGAAGATCTCACCAAGGTTTTAAAATCCAATTCAATTCACCTGAGCAAGTTGTGAGGGCTGCTCCTCATCTGCTGGAGCTGCAGGCGTGTGCCAGTGTGCCAGCTTCAGAGAAGATCTGAGCAAGCACCTGAAGGGGAAAGGCAAAGTTGGCAGCAGTGCTGGGGAAAGTAAAGCACTCTCCTGCACGGTCTTGTTCAACACACGTATTCCTCAGATAATGCTGGCTGCTTTAGTGCTGAGAGAAACACTTTTTTTGTCTAATTTGTGAGAAAGCAAGCACAGAGTTGTGTGGCAGCAGGGCACATCCCCTGCCAGTCACAGCAGGGCAGGAAAGCTCCTTTCCATTGCTGAGCAGGGAACACGGGAGAGAGAGGGAGGGAATCTGATGCTGAGGGTGGAACAGCAGCACCTGCTGGGAGACCCTTTGGTGTTGGGCCCTTTTCCAGGGAGCACAGACCCCTCCGTGCTCTGCTGGGATGTGTGAATTGCTGCTGCTACATGGGAGAGTGCAAGACAGGCGCTGGTGGGCGGCAGGAACGCAAAATCGCTCTGAGACTTGACAAGTCTGTTGCAGTTTTGCCAAGAGGAAAGGGCTGGCTCCTGGCTCATCCCTGAACCTGTCTGCCAGTGAGTGCCATGGAGTATGGGAGCCACAAGGGATGGTGGCATGGTCTAGACAATTTGCAGGTGCTGTGGTGAGCACCTGCCCCGGAGTTTTTAGCATTGCTAGCCCGGTGTGTGGGAGTGGGAAGAGACAGAAGGACCTGCCTGGCACTCCGGCAGGAGGTGGATGTGGGAGCATCCTCTGTTGTTGTCGAGGCAGGACGGGAATGAAGAGAACTCTGATTCAGAAGGCTGTTGAGAGTAAACTCCCATTTATTCAAAATACCCTGCTCTTTTATACAGAGCTCCGCAAGGACCAAATCCATTGGTTCTGAAGTGAAAACAGCCCACCACCATTGGTGCAGAGTGCTTAATGCACAGTGATAGAACTTAACTATAAACAATGTGAAAACCAAGAGAGATAAAGAATTATTTACATTCTTTCCCAGCACTTTCCCAGGCCTCTGCCTGGCTAGATACTCTCAGTTTCTTCCTTTGACTGAATCTGAGTCCCACAATCCTCGACAATCACAGAGCAATAATGAATTTTTCCAGTCTGTCCCTGGGGCTGTGGAGGGAAGGGTGACTGCAGCCAGAAGTAAATCTGACTGGTCAGCACCTCGTGTCTGACAGCAAGCAGTGCCTGGTAGGAGCACAGGAGCAGGGCTGACATGAGAGCTGCTTCTCCTTTCATGATTTCACCTTTCAACTTTCAGAGCCTGCAGTTCAGGGACTGCCCAGCCAGGGATGAGCACCTCTGCTTCCAGCTCCTGCCATGCTGCTCCACCAGGATGTGTTAGCATTCAGGAACACATATAATCACAGAATATTATTATATGCAGGTACTTTTATTGAAGAGTTCTTGGAATCAGGGGTACAGACCCAAATCTGACTCCGACATGGCTTTTGAGCTGAACGTATTTTATATTCTATCGTTATATAACTTACATATTAATTATTAAACTTATATTGTTCTATTGTATACATTGACCTTATTCAAGCATGAGTTTCTCGTGATCTTTCTCAAGCCCCTGACCACAGTTTCTCATCATTACTTTTATGATTAAACAGTAGTTCTATTTAATCACTAAACAATCATCACCTCTAACAATTGTATAATTTATCATATACTAGCTATACAGGTGCAATTCTAGCAAGTACAAGGCCAATACATTCCCAGGGTATTTTCCCAGGGCCTACTAAGCCTAACTTTCCTTCTAACTCCCCAGATCCCCATGATTTTAAAACTCTTTTACTATCAGATGCAGGGATGCAAACTGCAGGCAGGCAAGGTCACACTGCTTTCCTGTAAATGGCAGGCATGTGCAAAGTGTAATGGATAATTCCATGATGTCAACGACCAAAAGCAAACGTCTCGCAGGGTGTAATTGGTTTCTCTATAGTGTCAAGTGCTTTTATGTGTTCAGCATAAATATCTTTGCATTGATTGGGAGAAGAAGATAAAAATCGATGATTTACAACACTGAAGTGCTTAGAACATGACATTAAAATGACTCTGGGAGACTTAGCTCATAGGGACATAGTAAATACTCAAGAGGTACAGGAAATGAAGAGAGTCTTCCCAAGTCCTGAAACCAAGCAATAAATTTGATAGATGCTTTGTTTCTCTGCCTAATGGGTTTTAATACTGAATTTCTTTTTGTAGAATTACTCTCTTTTTTGTTGTTTAGCTGTGGTTATTTTTTACTCTTATTTCTTTGGATGTTTAGGACCCCAGGCTAAACGGAGACATTATTATTTCCATGAGGAAACTCTATAGCTTGAGTAAAATGGGAAACAAGTCCTGTTTTGGCTGGCTTTATACACTAAGCACCAGGAAAGTGTCTTGAATTACGAGTGCTGAGGAGCACAGATAATCACAGAAAATAAAGCTGGACAGGACCACAGATCCATCCCTTTGCCCCACATCCAGATGAATTGTATCTTGCTCACTCCTTACAGATTTTCTTGCTGCAATTTAAGCACTGGATCTAATAGATACAGAGATCAGATAATCTCCATTCTATCCATAGTGATTTTTTTTATTTCCCCTTTCTTTGTATCTCATTGTGTCAAATGTTTTCTAAAGTTTTTTTTTTTTTGTTTATTTGGGTTTTGTGATTTTTTTTTTTTTTTTTACTAGACCTTTAAATTGTCCCCTTTTTTAACCCCAGTAAGCTACAAGACATGAGATGCAGTCACAGTACTTTGATTCCTCCTGGTCTAGAAAATAAGACACAGTGTTTTTTTGATGGAAGTCTTTATATGCTACTTTGGTACTTTTGTATTAATCAGGAGAGTCCTAACTGTCTTTCAATGCTGGCAGCAGCTCATGTGATGAGCTGGTCCCCGGAGAGGATAAATGCTCTGAGCTTCCTAAGGGCTTGCAGCCTCTTGTCTGGGAATCTCAACTTGAGTTTGGGCTTTAAAGTAGAAGGAAAAAAAAAAAGACAAATTAAGGCTTGTTGCTGTTGAAGGATTCCAGATCTGCCTAGTGCAGGAGGTGCAGGATGAAGTGTGCAATGGATTGCTGGTGTGTTTAGCTGAAAGTTGGATGCTGTGTGCTTGCATTTATGTGAGGGGTACAAAGCAAGGTGTCCCTGAGGTGCTCTGCTGGCCCTGTGCATCAATATCAGCAAAAGTCAGCACTAAGCTTTACTCTGTTCTTGAAATATCTGTATGGAACAAGGGCAGGAAGCCACATGAAGGGAATTGACAATGACATTTTCAAGAATTTTCTCTAAGATTGCATGCAGCTACCTGCAGACACAAGGTAAAGCATCAACTAGATCCAGTGTCACTTTCTTCCTCATACCTAAAATGAGAAGGGAAAAACTGTTTGCTCAGGATTTTCTGCCTCTTCAGTGCACAGGTCTGACTTGACTTTAGCTGCCTGCTCTAATTGCTGTTTAATGAAAAAGCTGTAAAACCCTGTGGAACAGCCAATAAATCAGCAAGGTATACAGAAAATTTAAAAAGCGTGTGCATTCCCAAAGTGACATGAGAACAACAGAGGATGTGATAACCTGAGATCCTCTGACCTTTTTACCCCCAAATCTCTGTGGGATCTCCTGTCTTCCCACCTGGCTGTTGGCAGAATTGATGATTTCTGTCTCACCATCTCCTCAGCCGTGCACTGCCTTTGAATCCAGTCCAGCCCAGCTCTGCTCCTCTGCCAGGCAGGCTGCTGTGGGCAGTGCTGACTGCACACTCCATCCAGCACTGCCAGGAAATTGCTGCCCTAGGGTGAGGCCAGCAATTGTTAGTTTTTAAGGAACAAGTCGAGGCTGTTGCTGAACTGAGCATAGAAACATGCTGTGAACTGAAATAATTAACACAGCTTTGATCACACAAGTAGGCACTGCTTTGTTTATGGCTTTATACAAAGTTAAAGGAAAAAGTGAAAGGTGTTAATGATACCTCTTCATTAACCTAATCCTTCAGCCTGGCAAATTTGGTTCTGGTTTCTATCCCTGCCACTAGTGTTGGTGTGTAGCCTCTTCCCGTGCCTTTCCCACTGCTCTTGTTATCTTTTGGTTTGGAAATGAGTGATGCTGGATCACTGGGAAGAATACATTTATGACAGCTCAAAGCACAGCTTAGGTGGTCCTGGTGAAGGAAAATGAAGCAACAGTGACCTTGAGCTGGATGAGCACTGTGTCACCCCAGCCTGCTCTGTGCAGCCACTGGTGTTTTACACTTGGATTGCCAAACAGCAACCCAGAACATGAATCTGCTGAGTCCATGTGTCAGTTCCCATGCCAGGGGATGATCCTAAAGGACATGGCAGTGGTGGGCTGCAGGTGTCATCTGAAGGCAGCCAAAGCCCATGTTCTGTCTATTCCCAGGAAGGTGATGGCTGTGCAGGCAGCTGGAGGGTGACGCTGGCTCTTAGGGGGGCTGTAGGTGTGTGCTGCTGCTGAGGGGTGAACAGATAACTTCTGCCCACTGTCCAGGCACAGAGCCTGGTCAGGAGCAGTGGGGAGGGCTCTGCAGTGCTCCAGGCTGCTCTGGGAAGGTGTAGGTCCTGCTGATGTTATTGGGGTTGCTGTAGATGCCAGTGATCCCCACCCTGAGTTGTGCCACTGTGGCTTGCAGAGCAATTCCTGCCTGGTCTGAGCAGTGACCTGGCCTGTCACTGCAGCAGCAGCAGCTCCTGGGTGCCACTGGGGAGATGTGCTTTTGGCTCTCTGCAGGGGAGTGAGAGGGGTCATACTGGTTCCTCCTTTTCTGTCCTGTCAAGGGAGCTGCAAGGCCCATTCCTGGTGTGTGTCTTGACCATTTTAATGAGCCAGGTATGCAATGGGTTGGCTCCTGTGTGTTTGGTTTAATGGAAAGAGTGGAAGAAATTCTTCATCCAATACTGTTTTTCTTCTTGCCTGTCTGTCATCATCTGCTGCTTGCTTCATGTGTCCTTCACAAGATGTGGGTGGCCAGACTGGGACCACAATTCCCCCCATTGCTTTCCTTTCTCCCTCTCATGCATGCCCTTGTAAGAACCCTAGAGAGAGAGAGAATCACTCTGCAAGCACACAGCACTGACTGGGGACATCTGCTCGAGCAAAAGAGTAAGCAGAAACAGCAATTTTTGCAAAGCTGATGAGGGTTTGGGAGAATGGGAGTGGCAGATGAGGACCTGTGTGAGGTGCTCAGGGGTGTCAGTGCCCCAGCAGAGCAGCAGCAGCAGGCAGGGCAGCATCCCCTGGGCACAGCTCCTGGCTGGCCCTGCAGAGCTGAGAGGGAGCAGAGGGGAAAAGCAGAACCAGTGCCTGCCCCGGCTCTCTGCCAGCACCTGCCAAGGGCAGAGGCAGCACAGATGCTGCTGGTGGAGGGCATCTGCTTTGGAAGGGCACAGAGATCCTGGGCAGGGAGTCAGCATCCACTGAGCCTGTCTGGAAGGCTTGGCTGGAGGAAATGAGGTTAGCAGAAGCAGAAGTTTCTACAGCTTGCCTACCAAGCGACGGCCCAAGTTGGCCCAGGATGCTGGAAACCACTTTTTAGCCTGGGCACTTCTCCATCTCCATCCAATCTGTGCAGCAACACAGCCAAAGAGCAGGAATGTGACTTTCCCTGGACTTGTCTTGTAGAAGGTAAAGCACCATATGGATGCTGATGGCTCAACCTGCCTGCAAAAGGTATCTGAAGAGAGGGAGGAAACACAAGGCCCACATCTTTAAAGATAAAGAAGAGTGTGTGGGTGCCATTTCCTCAGCAACTGAAGCTGTTGCGGTGTCTGATCTGTCTATGGCTTCAGTCTCCCTTCAACAGCATTTCTGCTAAGGGGGCAGCTGGGAAGAACTTTTGCTCTCTAATAAATTTTCAAGGGAGATTAGATATGAGATCAGAATGTGTTTTTGTATTGTTTAGTTCATATTTTCTCACCACATGCTGATTTTTTTCAGATTTGATATTTTTGGTTTTGTTCATGAGATTTCTGTGAACTCTGGAAACACATTCCTTATAAAGCCTTAGGTGTTGTTTGTTTTGGGTTTTTGGTTTTTTTTTTGTCACTCTCTCTCTTTTCCTGATTAATATTTTGTTGTAATCCCCCCTCCTATTTTACAGCACTTTAATTTGAGGCTCTTTAGACTCAGCTATCTAACATAGAAAGCTTTCTGGAGGCAGAAAGCCATGGGAAGTATGGGCACTAAGGAAACTTGAGTCTCGAGGTGGGCAGACAGAAATTAAAGTGCTTTTAAGTCTGGAGAAGTTCTGGAAAATATTATCTCCCTCCCTAGCTGTCTTTCTGTGATTTGCAAGATTGTGGAAATTCAATTACAGAAGGTATCTGTGAACCCAGCGAATATAGGTGGTCACTTTTTGTTCCCTTGCAATTCAGCATGACAATCCACAGCATTAAAACTCAGTGCATGTGTACTTGATATTAAACAAATTGGATAGCTCTGAGATTGCTTATTTCTTCCAGGGATACAAGGATGAATTGAGCCAAAGCAGTTTGCAGCCCGGCGTGTCTCAGCTCAAGGCTGCTAATGACGCATCCTACAAACACAGAGCATCAGCAAGTCCTTTGTACTTTGCTAATATTTTTCCTGCAGTAACACGAGAGCAATTACAGCTTGGAAGGATGGGAGTTGGAAGGCTGGAGGAGATGAAAAAATTCAAAGGGAAGAACAGGGTTTCATGAAGTGAAGGCAGGGAGTGTATGTGGGTGGGCGAGGGAGCAAGCATCTGTAAATAGTTGGCACTGACAGCTGCTTTTAAAAATATGTGGGAATCTGGGAAGAGAGAGGTGGAACAGCTGCAAGTGTATGTATGGTTTATGGAAAAAGGAGAGCAATGTGCA
Source organism: Lonchura striata (assembly GCF_050655825.1). Taxonomy (NCBI): domain Eukaryota; kingdom Metazoa; phylum Chordata; class Aves; order Passeriformes; family Estrildidae; genus Lonchura; species Lonchura striata. Next base: position 67,977,682 of record NC_140707.1, on the reverse strand, counting down.
GCCTGTGAGGGAAGGAGAAAAAGAGCAGACCTAATCAGGAATCCGTGGAAGGGTTGAGAGAAAATGGGGCAAAACCAGAGTGAAGTTGGGGAAGAAAGGGATTAATTCCAAGAGATTTCAGGAATGGGTATAAAGTGATGTAAGAGTCACAGTCGTGCCTGTGGCTGCCAGTGGTGAGGGGGGAATTGCCACTGCCGCCTGCCTGTCCCAGCCTGTCCTCCCTCCTCTGGCTTTATCTTTTGATTTATCATAATAAGAAATGTGCCTTCCTAAGAGCGGGTCATGGGGCTGGGCTGAGGGATTAAAGCCAAGTCTCCGACCTCTGGGCATATTGTAATGCTTGTGAGCCATTGACTCATCCTCTTTATTGGCAGGTTGATGGATTCCTAACTAGGTTGTTAGTGGCATCCCAGCGTTGCTGCCTGAGATGTGCCTTTTGTGTTTAAACTCTGACTTAGAGAAACAAGTTCATTTCAGGCTCTTTGTGCTTCTCTCCTCCTCCTTTTCACAGCTTTTACTTCTTTAAATGTAGACTTCTTTTGACAGATCATCTCCATGGTAACTAACAGGACCGGGCTGCCTACAGAAATTGTAGTAATAAAGTGGTTGGTTTTTACACATGATGAAAAGATGATGAAGCACAATGATAGGTGATAAAGACACAGGTAATTGCTCTAGAATAATATTGCTGCCAAGAAGATGACTGAACTCCCACACAGAAGATGAACAGATGGTGTATTTATTGAAATTCATAGGCTGAGGGAAGAAAATGTAATTGATGGCTGTGTAGGTTTTGTTTCGGTTTACTATGTTCTGCGCAGAGCCGGGAGAGCGGCGTGCCGGCAGATGGAGCCCGTATGCAGAGCCACCGTGTTTCCTCACCGGAGCTCAGAATTCCAATCAGAGCCACAAAGGCAGCAGAACCACTAATTGCTCGGATGCATTTTGCTGGTTTGGATCTGTCACATAGCCCCGGTTTCTTTTAGAAAGAGTGTAATTCTTTTGTTAAGAGCAGTGATGGCAAATTGTGTTAGAATGCCGAGAACATGGAAGTAGAGCCTGGAAAAATGAATGCTTACAAAACATGTGCTCAGTAGAAGTTTTCCAAGACCAGATGTGTGTCTGTTTTAGTGAAGGGCAGCTGTGGCATGTTTGCTAACCTGATTGCTGGTGTCCTGGTGCAGCGAATCTGTTGTGCAGAATCCGTGGGAAGGCAAAACCAGGGAGTTTTCTTCTGTCACTCTCTGTGTGTTTTCAGGTATAAGTTAAAACTGTTAAATGTGATGTTGAGGCTTCAGTGAAAATGTTGTCTATCTGTGTATGGCAGTGCTACAGATCTGGTTTGAATGACCCCAACACAAGAAAGGCATTGACCTGCTGGAAGATGCCCAGAGGAAGCCACAAAGTTGATCACAGGGCTGGAGCACATCTCCTATCAAGACAGGCTGAGAGAGTTGGGGCTCTTCAGTTTGGAGTAGAGAAGGCTCCACGGAGATCTTTGAGACCCTTCCAGTACCTAAAGGGGCTCCAAGAGAGCTGGAGAGGGAATTTTTGTAAAGCCATGGGTGACAGGACAAGGTTTTAAGAGAACGAGGTTAGGCTGAGAATAGATATAATTAGGAAAGTTGTACTCTATGTATGGTGATGAACTGACAAAGGTTTCCCACAGCAGTGGTGGGCTCCCCATCCCTGGAAATGTTCAAGACCTGGCTGGATGGGGCTCTGAGTAAGCTGCTGTAGTGAAAGATTCCTTTCCCATGGCAGGGAGGTTTGAACAAGATGATCTCGAAGTTGCCTTCCAAGCTAACCCAGTCTCTGATGGTATGACTATATTGCTGCTGTGCAGTGCAGTGGTCCCAAATGTGGGATGCTGTGGCATTCCTTGCCACAGGGCTTGCTTGGTGCCTTCATGTTCCCTAGGAGATTACTTCAGTGCTGCCAGGAGAGCATAAATGTCCACGGCAGTCAGTCTGTGAAAGGCTTCTTTCTGAACAGTACAACTAACCACAGCAAGGACTGCCAGCTCTGGGGCATAACAATTCTTCTGTATGGATAAAAATGCCACCTGTTGGGGGAGAAACTCCCTTGGGAGGAGCTGGTTGAGCTAAAGAGCTGGTGGCTGTCCTTCCTGCAGCTCCTCTGTGTTCAGCACCTTCAGCACCCCTCTTGTGTCCCTGATAACCCCCCCCCCCCAGTTTTGTTATTTATTGCTGATAATGCCTGGCTGCTGTTTATCACATCCTCTCTTCCTCTTCCTCTGCAGTCTGGTGCTTATTTATGCATTGTATAACTCATTTTCTCATCAAGTTCTGCAACTAAACCACTTCCCACTTGGGTTTACCTCCAGATATACCTACTCAAATGTTGACTATGTTTGAGAAAGTGCATAAACAGAAGAAGAAATTTTTCTTCTTACAATGGTAGTGCCAAAGAGAATGAAAATAAATACGTAGGTGGTATGGAAGAAATTCTCTCTCCAGGACACTCTGCCCCAGTGAGGAAATGAAAAGTTTCGGGTTCATCACTTGATAGTGTTTGTGTCAAATTCATCCTTCCTTTTATTCCTTCCTTTCAGATTGTCAGGGCACCCACATCTTTTGTGGCACCTGAAAAATCTGATTTGCATGCAAATTGCTCCCGTTTAGGTTGAAACATTTCTGTCATTCTTTCCAACTTCTTCCCTTTTTTCCTGCAGAAAAGGAGGGGTGGAAAAAGTTACTTAAGTGATACACCTTCTTCATACAAGATTAAACAGAATTGCTCTGGAAGTGGAACGATGTGCTTTTTTGAGACCTGTCAGGCAGCCAGCAAACGGAGCATTAAGTGATGGCTGAAAGATGTACTATGTAATAAAAGAGAGAATTAGAAAAAGGAAGAGGGTGAATCTGAGGACTGAAAAGAGGCTGACCTACTGCTATATCTGAGCTGTTACCTGAGTGCATGGAGCGTGGTTGGAGTCATATTAAGCCAGCCTGGTGACTGTCATTGTGATGACTGGCTGCTAAGGAGCCTCCTGATGTATTTTCAGTGCTGTCCATCCCTGTTGCTAAACCCAGGCCCTGCAGATTTCACCAGAGCACTCAGCAGGGTCTGAGGGGCCTTGGCACCCTGGAGGGAGTTCCTTGGAGAAGATGGTACAGGACATCCTTGAAAGGCTAAGCCTTGCTTGCAATAAAGGGTGATTTTTTAGCTTGAACACAGGTTTGTCAGGTGCCTGGTGGCCGGAGTGCTGCCAGCTTCTCTGTCAGCCTGGCTTTGTTTGTTGCCCAGCTGCTGGCCTCTTTTCTTTCCCCCACCAATTCCTGCTCTGCCCTTCACCACTAATTGAGTGTTTCAGGCAAAGCTGGTCAAAACATTTTTATTCAGAACTTATTTTGCTGGCAGCCAAGCTTGGCAGCATCAAAGAAAAAGATAAATAAAATATACTGTCATTTTTCTGGGAGAAATTCTCTTTTAAAAGCTGGAAGCTGAACTGTTGCTACCGAGTTGAGAGGGAATACATTGCCAACTGCTTTTCCTTTTCTAGTTTATCTTCTCACCCTTTTTCCTTCCATCCTCATTCTATCTCCCCATCTCTTTTTTCCCCTACTCAGCTGTGTTTCCCCACTTGTGCCAGGAAGGCCAAAGGAATCTAGGCTGACATGAAGACTTTCTCTCCAAGTTGAATGTTTTTCATTCAAAAAATAATCACATGTTTTCCAACTTCCCTTCCCCTCAAATGGAATGGTTATTCTTGGGCTGGTTTCTGCCTCAGAATCACAGAATGACATGAGATGGAAGAGACCCACAAAGGATCATTGAAGGTGCACTAAAGCTTCTGTGGTTTCCATGCCCATCAGGGCAAGTAACAGGCAGTGGGCAGGGCTGGGCTGGTGCTCTGTGCTCTGGTTTCCAGACCTCTCCATCAGGCAGCAAAGCCCATCCATGAAAGTCTCTGTGTCTCCTGAGTGTCCCACTGCTCACATGCACATGGGGGAGGCTGAAAGATGGAAGTGGTTTTGGCAGTGCTGGAGTGATGTTACCTGGCTATTGTAAATGCAGGCAAACCCAATGGGAAGAAATGACAATGTCTGACTCAATTCAGAAGGCTGAATTATTTCTTTATTATAACTATGCTAAAATACATCAATATACTATATAAAAGGAGGATACTAAAACTACATACTACTTTCTCTGACTCTAACTCTCTCCCAACTTGTGACCCTCTCTCCATAGTCCAGCCCCAGGTGGGTTGGATTGGCCATTGAGCTCAAACAATCCTCACCAGAATCCAATCAAGCAATCACCCCAGTTAAACAACTCTCCAAACACATTCCACATAGGAAAAACAAAGAGCAGAACTAGAAATTGTTTTCTCTTTCTTTCTGTCTGTGCACCTCTATGAAAAATCCTGAGAGGGAGAGAAAGGTGCTTGCCACACCTGGCCAGGAGAACAACTACTTTAAGTGTTTATCCTTGGCATGGAGGAGACCCCAGGCTGGAGGAGAGGATTCTGATGTCCTGGTAGATGGAAGCACAGAATGGGTCAGGTTGGAAGGGACCTCAGTGGGTCACCTTGTCCCATCTTCTGGCTCCAGCACAGCCATCCCAGAGCACACAGCACGGGACTGTGTCCAGATGGTTCTGGAATATCTCCACACTCTCTCTGGGCAACTTGTTCCAGTGCTCAGTCACTGCACAGGAGAAAAGTTGTTCCTCATGTTCAGGTGGAACTCCAGCGTATGTTTCTGCCTGTTGCCTCTGGCCCATGCTCTTGACACCCTAAAGACATTTGAATACAATGATGAGGTCTCCTCTCAGTCATCTCTTCTTGAGGCTGAGCAGGCCCAGCTCCCTCAGCTTTCCTCATAAGAGAGAAGCTCCAGTCCCTCAATCATCCTTGTAGCCTCTCCTGGGAACACCCCAGGAACTCCTTGTCTCTCCTGTACTGAAGAGCCCAGAACTGGTTCTGCCCTCCTGGCAGAGGATCCATTACCAGAGTGGTGACCTGTCCCTGTGCTGCCTAGCAGAAACTGAGAGCACCTCAGGAAAACCAGAATGAATAAAGATAATGTTCCAGATGAATGTCTCACCCTAGTTCAGGGGTGATCTGGCATTATGGAACATCTGTGATAATGTAAAGGTGAATTGCAGGACCAGGGGACTGTACTGACTGCAGCGTACGTAGCACACCAGTTGGGTGGTGTGGTCCTCTGTTAGCTGCTGGGTAATTAGCAGTGGAAATTAGCTTTCAGATACCATTCCTGCTGGGACTGCTGCCCCTGAATCTAGCAAATGATCAGAAAGGTTTATTGGACAGGTAAAACTACTGAAGAAAGTTATTTTCTTTGATTTACTGAGTGAAAGCTAAAAACCAAGCAGTTCATTTTTTTTACAGTTTGTTAACAGCTTGCAATCCTATGGGTTCAGACTATTTTTAATTTAAAAATAATTTTAAAAGTTAAAGAAGAAAGCAATCTGTGGTGCAGTGCCAGAAGAGTGGTTGTGCCTTGTCAAAACAAAATCCCTGATGCTGGCTGGTAGCAAGTACCTGGGGAGAATATTTAAGAGCAGAGTCTGGCTTTGTGTTCCCAGTTTCTGCCAATCAGCAGCTTGGGACTTTCTAACCCAGAGATTATATTTGGTATTTGATGGCCTATGATGAACCCATTTATCTGTTTAGTTTTTGAAATACTTAAGCTTCCAGGCTGTGTAATGCCTGCAGGAGTGAGTTCCATAGTCTTGTGTTGCTTGAAACCTTATTTCTGTGCATTTTGATTTGTACCCGATACCTGTTCATTTTGCTGTGTTCCCTCTAGTTGTTTTCTAGAAAGGTGTAGTTACAATTCATTCCTAATTCGTCCCAGATTGCAAGACAAGATATTCCATTGCCATCTGTATGGCAGCTGTCTTCTGTTAAGTGGGCAGTTTTTCCTTATCTCTTCCACAGCCAATTCTCCCTCCGGGGAGACATCTGATGCCAATGCCCTGTTGAATGTCACTTCGTGACTGATAAAAGTTACAGCATCCCACTGTGAGGTGCTCCACCCAGAGGGAGGAGCCAAGCATTCCTACCTGGATATAATCTGGGTTTTTGGGACACCGGACTCAGGCTTTTCTGCTGGATTTCCAGGAGGACTGCAGCCATTCCAATTTGAACTGCTACCAACACCCTGACCAAAGGGGTGTCAAATTGTATTCTGACTCTGACTGTGGTTTTTCTTTTGTATTATTGCATGTATTTTGTTTTCTTTTTCACTTTTCCTAGTAAATTGTATTTCTGACTTGGGGTCTCTCACTGGTTTTGTCTTCAAACCAGAACAGCCACCTCCATAACACTTATTACCCCTGTTTTTTTACCTCTCCATTTACTCTGATCCCATGATTACCTCTTTATTTGACAAAATTAAGTTTTTCCTTGAGCAGAAGCTCTTGCAGACCCCTCATTACCCAAGTTGCCTGTACCAGCATGGTGCTATAATGGGGGGGTGTCTATTAAGTTTTTTAAGAAGTTTTTTAAGACTTCTACACTCTAGTGAAGGAAGGGGAACACGTGAATTTGTAATGGCAATACTTTTTGTGGTCTTACTAGTTTTCATGTTTCTTTATTTGCTTTGCTCCTGAACGTTGAGCTATTTTCAAGGAACTATTTGGGCAGTCACCAAGATCCCTTTTCTGGGTGAAAATAGTCCTGAATTACATCTTTCAACTTCTCTGCAGGTAACACTGGTGCAAAATTTGGCTTTCCTACTCTAGGCTTATCATCATCAGTGATCTTGGTCCACCATCACTGGTGACCCCACCAGCTTTCAGAAAGGAGTCCTCTTCCTGCAACACTTGAAAAGGAGCTGTAATTAAATTTTTATGCCATTAGAAAGTTGCTGACCACAGTTGTTTTTTGGTCTGTTCTCCTATGATTCCACATTGAACTTGACAGAAGTTCACCATCTGTTTTTCTTTTCCTCTTCTGAACACGATGTTCACATTCTGAAGGAGAGTTTTTTCTTGTTTTTTGCTTTACTACCAGTAATTGCCTTAAGTAACCGTTCAATCCCAATCAACAAATTGATTTTTTTGGTCCTTTTATAATATTTTGAATTAACAAGTGTCCTGATACTTTCCTATAGTACCTGTACATGGTTTCCTGAAGTATTTCTGTCTTTCCACCTACTTCATGGTAATGCTACACTGATTTTTATGTAGTCCTCCTTTTTCAAATCCAGGTTTATTACTTAGATTTCTTCTATAGAGTGTTGAAGAATAGCCATACTCATGTGTTGCTGGGGACAAGTTGCTCTTCTATTACAGGTTTTTAACTAGTTATTTATAATGTATAAAAATGCAGTGTTTTCAGCACCCTGTCAAGACAGTTTCCCAGTCTGTGTGGTATAACTTTAGTTTCAAATCATTCCTTATTTCTGTCTCCATACCCAGTCACCCTGTGGACAGTGTCACAATCTGGTAGGTTTTAAACTAATCTTAATCTGTGGGGTTTTTGTAACACATTGCACCATTTCCCCTGACATTCTCCTGCTTCTCATATTCAGGGTTTTGTCTTCCACTGAGCCTCTTCTTGCTGTGTCCCCCCTTTGTCTCTCCTATCCCACAGCAGCTCCAGCCTTGCCTGTTTGGAGGTGGCAGCACAGAAGGTGCAGCTTTGAATGTTGTGACAGGACAGGAGGGGAATGGCTTCAAACTGAGAAAAGGCAGGTTTAGGAAGAAATTCTTGACTGTGAGGGTGGTAAAGCCCTGACAGAGGTTGCTGAGAAATGTGGATGCCCCATCCCTGGAAGTGTTAAAGGCTGGATGGATCTTCGAGCAGCCTGGTCTAGTGGAAGGTGTCCCTGCCCATGGAAAGGGCTGGAATGGGATAGCCTTTAATGTCCCTTCAAACCCAGACCAGTCTGGGATTCCATGATCCACAGCTGTGGTTGGAGAGCCAGCTGCCTGAGGGACATAGGTCCTTGCAGGGAAGAAAAGCTGCTGGAACATTCTCCTCTTGTGCTAAAGCTTTTGCTGCAGGTTTTGATTCAGATCTCTGGTCTCCACCAGACATTCACCTAATTGAGTAGATTGACCCTGGCTCTAATGTAACAGGCAATTAATCAAAGGCTGACTAATTAGCTCTCTCCATGGCTGGCACCTTGCAGAGAGTCTGGGAATCACTTACAGGCTACTTTGCAAACCAGTTTTAGGCTCTGAGATTTACAGCCAGTTAATTCTATTGGACTCTGTGGATTTACTGTAAACTTCAATTATTATAATCTCTGAAACATAATAAAAATTCCTTTAGTTAGCTACCTTAAGTGGTAATTTAAAAACTAAGTTTTGTAGTTGCTTTAATTAATTACACTCAGGAGTTTGACCATAGCATTAAAATTTAGCTGAAATCTGTCATCTTTCCCTGGATTTCAATACCTTGAAAACTGATTGGCTAAGCAATAGAGTTCAAACTTGTTTTTCAGTGTTTAAAGGTATTTGTATTTGAAGCACTTAATTTTGATCTAGATAACTTCTGAAGTTTGATACTGCTGAAACGTAGAACGTGATTTTTGAGTTGAGGTTCTCATTTGCCAAGATGCAGCAGGTAACAGCCATTCAGTGATATTGACTGACATCTATTAAGAGCTTTAAATTGAAGAGGCACTGTGAAATAAGATAAAAATAAGCAGAATAAACATCAGCAAACACTTACTCCTCCTGTATAGCCAAACTCATTCAAGTAAATGTGTTTTGTGCTGGGGTGTTTTGAACCAAAGGCCAGTGCAGGGATGCAGTTGGAGTCTGTGGCACTGTCCTCCCAAGGGCAACAAAGCCACTGCTGATATCCTGTCAGGAGTGACATGGGAGTGATTTTGTTTTCTTTTTCTCCAGCCAGGCCTATTTATGAGCTCCCTGATGGTCCTCTGAGCCCCATTCTGACTTTATTTTTCTGCAGGAAAGGGGTAAACAAACTGCACGTTTCTTGTTTGGTTGATGCTGAATTTTTCTGATGCTCCAGAAGATCACATCCTTTCCCTTTCTTGTAACAAATGTTCAAACCTCTTGCTTACCAGTATAAACTCAATTAAATAAACCAAATTGCTGTGGGCAATTTTGGCTGTCTCTTAATGTACCCCAACTTTCTTTTAGTTCCATTTCTCACCACCCTGGATATCATCTGCTGATTTTTACCACTGCTTCCACATTGTTTGGTATTTGGAGTCCAGACACATTCAGCTCTGGTGTGTTTATTGTTTATGATCCTCGGTGCTTGTCTTGTTGAAGCAGCCTGCTTTCCTTAATGACTTTTGTGTCCTTTCTGTCACCTAAAGCATGTTGACCTAAAGCATGTTGCTAACACTGAAAATACAACCTTTATTTGCCCTCCAGTCAAATTCTGAATTGAACTACCTGTACAACTGGTGGTGAATCCCTCCTGCACATTTTTCTGCACTGTTAGTCTTGTGGCTGTCTTTTCACTGTTTTGTTTTCTTTCCAATGCTGTTAGATAATAATATTGCACCAGCTCAATATAAGAGTTGTTGCAAAGGCTCTGGAAGCATAGTTGGTCTCTCTAAAGTGAGAACTCCCTGTGTCTTCTGGGGCGTGAACATTCCCCAATGCATCTGAGTTTCTCCTCAGCATTCCTAAAAGTTTTCGAGGACCATTCTTCTAAAATCCATTGTTAAGGTATTTATTTCCCTGCCCTCTTCCTGTCTTATTTCAGAACAGGCTGGAGCTGGGCTGGGTCAGCATCCTCCTTCCCCCAGCACCCCAGGTGCCAGTTTTCCACTTCTTTTTCTGCCTCTATTGAGATCAGGATTGAAGGCACTTGAGATGATAGATGTTTATTTTTTCTTATCTATCTTACAGTCTCACAGCAGTGAGTTCTGTAGTCTTTCACTAAAAGGGCACAAAATGGATAATTATCTCTTGTTACAAGGTCTTTTAAGGCTAAACTAACCAAATAAGAAATTACACCTAAATTATTTTCAGTTTTAACACAATAACTAATCACTCAAAGTCCGCAATATGGACTTTTCTGTCCAATTACAAAAGAACACCCAAACCTATGAAGAAGGTGAAGAAGGACCAACCTCCACCATAAAACCTCCATCTTGCTCCATATATATTACTATATTCTAAAACCCCAAACTCTACGTTATCTACCCTGTGATATTACACACTTCTAATCAACTACACACCCACTATCCCAGTGCTATAATTCAATTTTGGAAGCCTTCTCCACGGCCTCAGGTCAAATGCAGTGCTCTAGGAGTCAGAGTCTGTCAGCACAGAAAGTCTAAAATTTTCAGCATCCAGAACTCCAACACCCAGGGTGTGCTCCAGGCAGATCCCTGGCTGCCATTCATGAGTGCTGAGCATGGGCAGGTGACAGTGCCTGTGCCGTGTCAAGGTTTTGCAATAACAGTCCTGGTACTTTGAGATCCTTTTTGCTTGTCTGTGCTTGCTCATGAATCTCCAAATGGTTTCATTGTGTATGGTGAGCAGCTGTTCCTTTTCCTCCAGTCTGATACTGCTGCTTATCAGTGTGACTGAGATTAAGCTGCAGTGTTTGTACATGGCAAGGGTTCTAATTAGCTAAAGTCACTCTGGAGGCATTTTTCTCTGATTTGGTAATGTTCCAAATCGGTTCACATGTTGCTGTCTGCTGGTTCCTCTTTTTGTTTTTCAGTTCCTGGGGTATTTGGTTCTGTCTCCCTCATCTCTGTCAAGAGAGCTCTTAGGAGGGTATCTCCCTCTCCTATCACTTCCCATGGTGGAGTGGTGGCTTTTGCCTGTATTCCACGTCTGTCTGTCACATCCATCAAGCTACGTTGCTTTATCCCATGTGCTGACTCTGTATTTGGGTTCCTGTTGGGTTCCTTCTCTAAATACAGCCATTGCCTGTGACTTTGCTTGCATTTTTGGAGATTTAGGTCTGCTCTTGTCCATACTCTTGCTTGTAAGGTGGTCTTGTGTAACCCACAATGTTTCTATTTAGTTTGATGTTGACAAAGTAGTTTGTGGACTTAGCTGCAATGTGAAGCACTGATTATTTCTTTCTTGATTTCTGATCAAAACCTACCACTTTCCTGGGGAATTCCAGCCTTCCTTCATCTCCTTTGCAACTGTAATGGTTTTGGTTGCATTTCTGTCAACAATCTCTTTTAATGCTGATTTTTTTTTTATATGTATAAAAAATAATCATCCAGCTTTAATTAGAAAGTCAAAATCCTTGCCACTGATTTTCAAGTCTCTAAGTAGACTTGAATCACCCTTGTGTACACAGACATGTTTTTGGAAATCTACCTCATGTGGAGTTTGAATTGGCCTGTTTGCTTTGTTTTTAGGGGTTGATTTGCCTACTCAGTTGTAATTCCTGGGCATCCCACAAAACTGAGTGCTGCTCCAGGCTTTCCCTCTTCCCCCCAGCAGAATAAATACAGGTTGCAAGAGAGACCCTCTCTTCTGAAACTTCTGCAAATTCCTGTGAACTGGACCTCTCAGATCCACTTCAGAGGTTGTTAAATTATTGGGAAACTGTTTGATTGGAATAAGTGAGTTGTGAGGTCCAAGCCTGGGGTGAAAGTCAGAATTGGATCCAAAAACCCATTTGTGAAGTGTACAGGGACAGCGACTGCCTGGATATCAGGCAACACCTACTGGAATAGCCACAAGGAAATGATTAGATCAAATTACTGCTTGATAACCTACAGCTTCTTTATTTGCACACTTCAGCAAGCCAGGTCAGATTTCTCTACTACAGGCTCAGTGACCACATAAATTTTGTTGGTATTTTGGACTCTAGGTGAAGCTAACCCTTTTGTTTGTGGCTAATGGCTCATGGCCTCATTTCAGTTAATTTTCAAGTGTGGTTTCAGGCACTTGGTCTGTGCTACTTCATGGAAATTTTAGTGAGGAAATGCTGTGATGTCCATACACGTGTTTAATTGAAACACAGCTTCTGCTAAGAGAGTTTCCTCCTCTTCTGGAGTTCAGGCCTTGTCATCTGTACCTGCCAGCAGACAGCAGGTGAATATGACTTGGGCAGAAATGTGTTGTGCAAACATTTCTGCCTTCACACCTCTCCAGCACAGGCACATTCCTTCAGCTGGCCCAGAGGAGTGGAGTACTGGGAGACACTGACCTCAGCAAGATGTGCCAGAGAGGTTTCACTCAGATATTCATGCCTTGGCAAGAGGAGTACATTGCCCTGAGCTCTATTTCATAAGCTTTTCTAGTTTTGGGGCTCTTGACTCAGAGACCTGACTCTGTTGCATGCACTTTGATTTTTACTCTTATATTTTTCTTTAATAAGGCTTGGGGCTGAGAAGGAAGAATAATTGGACTTTAAGTTCAAGCACTGGGAAATGTATTTGGTTTATGCAAGTCTAGAGAATGTTGAAGAAGGCTTAATGTACTGAACAAAGTGGAAGTGTGAGTTGCTGCAGCTTGTGTGCAGTTTTACTGCAGCTTGTGTGCAGTTTTACTGCCATCCTGCCTTCCCTGCACATTCATGCTTTGTTCAGCCAAGTTACCTCCAGCAAATGCTGCACCAATAATTGTTTTGCAAAGCACTACAATGAGAGTGGTGCCTGCTAAATATCAGGTATGTGGCAGGTATCCCATGGCTGCTGCTCTGTGAGGGAATTAAATCAGCCACACCAGCATAAAGACTCTTTTTCTTGGCATAACTGGGCCATGTCAGGGTTGATTTCTCATCCAGGCCCAGGGCAGGAGATGCCTGAAAGGGATCTCACTGCTTGGGCAAGCCAGAAGCACATCCTGTTCCTGGGGGAACAACCATTCCAGGGGCTCCCAGGTGAAAGGATGCTTGGTCTTTGGAATAATGGTGTAAAGGTTTATGTGAAACACATTTCCTGGGTTTTAAAAATATCAGCTTGACATTTAGTAGGACATAAAGGGAATATATCTACAGTTTAGCTGGTGGTTGACAAAGAATAATAAAAACTGACTACATCTGAAAATGTGTTTGAATTCCTGCCAGTTGTGCTCCAGCTCTTTTAGCACAACAGTTCTGGGAACAAACAATCATAGAAAGGGCAGTGTTGAGTTGACAAGGATGAGAGTTTATTCTCTTAACATTATTGTGTTGTATTATTTCTGGATTACATTTTTCCCCATTGCAACTTTGTAAAGGAAGGTTTCAAGAATAGAGTAAGAACTTGATGTTCTTGGGAGATGAAGAAAGGCAGTTGAGTACATGGGAATCAGAGTGGTAGACTTGTATGGTCTCCCTTTTCCTTCCATAAATGTGACAGTCCTGATGAATTCTGGAGAAATTTGAATGGAAGTGGATAAGCATCTCATTTCCACAGAAAACCTGTTAGGGGATAGAGAGAAAGTTGCAAAGGGAAGAGTTCAAAAGTAAGGGAATAACAGAACAATCATTGGGAAGAAGCCTGGAGTAAGCAACTTCTCTGTTGCAGCAAACCTGGGCAAACCTTATTGAACTTGAGACCTTATTTTCTCTTCGGCAGCTTATTTCATAGCCTCTCTTCTGGAGTTTCTACTTGAAAATTTATTTTGAATCATGCAGCATTGGAAATACAGGGAAGGAGGCACCCAAAGGCCTGTGTGCCCACCTGGGCAGGCAGCCTGGCTCTGCACATCTTCATTCTCAATCAGCAGGGAAATTTCCCCTTGGCTTAGCAGATGAGATAATCCTCCAGGGCAATGGATGGATGAAGTGGCTCACTCAGCTGGCTCCAGTGACAGTCTGACATAACCAGACTTGGTGTTTCCCTCGTGGCTCTGCTGCACTCTCACATATTTTTAGCCACAACCCCACAGCTGCCACCTCCTGCTCTGTCTCTTCAGCACAGCCACTCAGCCATGCCTGATGTGGGCACCCCAGGACAGGGACAGGCTGTGAGTCTGGGGACAGCCCTGCTGGAAGGCACATGTGGCTCTTCACCAGGGCTCTGCCCATGGAGCCAGACTCCCTTTCCAGCTGGGATCCATTGGGATTCTGCCATGGCCAGATTTATGTAAATCCAGGGGATTGAGGTCGGCCCAATGAGGACTTTTCTTCCTCCTTTTGAGCTCTTTCTAAGTAGCTTTTATTTTGAGGATGCCAGTCTGGACTGCTTTTGGGGGATCTAGGCAACAGCTTTTAGCAACAAGATCATCAGAACACCTTTTTATTTTTTGGGGGAGGAAGAAGAGCTGCATTAGGAACACCTGCAGAAAATTGCCTCAGGGTGCAGTTTGCCTTAGAAAGGCAAGCTACTGCTGAGAGCAGATTAGAGCCAGTTTACAAATTGCTGCAGGCTGTAAGGCCAAAGCCCTTTTGGTTGTGAGCAGCCACATCTGTGTACTCCCTTCCCCTCATTTTTTGTCCAGCTTTATCAAGGTGGGTTTGGGGGCTATGTACAAGTCACGAACGGGACGGGATTGCTGTGGCATGTGTCTCAAGCTGTTTATTTTTTAGCATCAGTCTCATTACATGGTTATGACAATGGGAAGATGCCAGCAGCTCACATCCAGGCAACAGACCAAGAACTTAATGTTACAACTTACTTTATAAACTTTTTGACCAGTCACACAAAGCAAAAGCATATTGACAGTAGTTCTATCCAATCACTATAAATACATGTACCTTTGGTTAAAACAATGCTTGCTTATTTAGAATACATTACTTGCTTGTAAGCCTCAAGATACAATGCACAGAGCTCCATTATTAAGCTTAGACCTTCCTAATATCTCACCAGATATACTTTTCTGCAGCTTAGGGAGTTATTCTACCCAAGTGTTAATATACAGACCATTGTTCTATTTGTCCTTACTCTTCTACTTTTAATTTTTCTGCTGACAAATCTTATAGCTACTGCTTAGTCTAATCACCATTCTGCTGTCTCTGAGGCCTGCCTTTTGCAACGTGCCCAAATCCCTCTGATTTTAAGGAATCCCACACACGTTCTCCACCCTCTTTCATACTTTGAGTATTTTGAGTACCTGGATTCAGATGTGTGGTTTTATTTTATAGCTTTTCCATGCTGTTTTTGAGGAACATCAGGTATTCTAGAAGCTGGAAACAATTTTTTTTTTACACCAATAAATGAATTGCTGGGAAGAGCTTCAGTTTCACTACAGAGAGACCTTTTGCAGACAGAGACTGAGGAAGGATTTGCCCTGAATATCAGGGGGAAATTACTCTTCTCATGCTGGCATTCAAAACTACATCCAAAATGCACCTTCAAAGTAACAGTTGTGTGGGGAGTGAAGAGAGAGAATAAATGTGTCCTCATGGTACATGAGGCTTACACAGAGCCTTCCTTAAAATTAAAATTAATAAGGGATGCACTGGGATCAGTGCTGTTCTTACACTTTTTGCTCTAAAACCAGCTTTTACCTCTGTGTAAAAACCCATTGGGAAGCACAGAGCTGCTTTGCCCTTCCAGCCTGGGATCCCCCAGAGATGGAGCAGGGCCTGGCCCCAGGGTGAGCAGAGTTCAGGGAAGTAATGACTGCCTGAACATGGCAAGTGCAAGGGGCAGGCTGCTCCCTTTGCTTTAGGTGAATGATCCTTAATTTACCCTTTTTACTGCAAATCTGTGGGAATCCAGGATGGGAAAGGTACATTTCCAAAGTGGATCCAAAATACTTATTACCAGACAGTGAATTTAAGCCAAGTAATAAATGATATCGCTGTACAGTAGAGAAAATCACTTACAATTTCCAATTTCCTGATACATGAATAACATTTTTTTTAAGGCAAATTTTCAGCAAGATAATTGTTTGACTAAAGACCTAGCACTCATATGGTGAGAGCAGTAGGAAAGGAGAGGCAACAATATTAAAATACCTCCTTTAGGAAGTGGCATAGGCTGCTTTATCTCGTTTCTCTGGCTCACATTCCTTTGGTGGCTGTCACATGTTTACCAACCAGCAGTGTTCCTTCTTCCTTGGGATGTTAAATCAACAAGCACATGCAGAGAAAAGGGCAAGAACACCAGCACCACTCCTGTTTCTCAGACTCAGGACTGTGCCTCTCTTCAGCTTTGCCCAGCTCATGTGAGTACTACAGAGTCTAGGGATTTAGCAGACTGACCCAGGAAGAAGACTTTTCTCATAAACAAAACATTTCAAAGCTTCCTTGGGAAATTCCATTTCTGGTTAGACTCATCTTGCTGCTTTATGTAAGTGTGATTAGGTAAGTCTTGTGTTTGGAATGCTTTGCTTCTTAGTGAGAAGATAGCTTTCCTCATTTCTTACTTTCAAGACAATTACAGTTTGAGAAGAAAATCCTATGCTACCCTCACTTCTAACTTTGGATTTGCATGCTGCTTTGGTTTTATTAAAATACAAAGATCTTGGAAATTGCAAGGAATTAAATAGGAGTAAGCCTTTTCTTCTGTTTTCTACTTTGACATTATTCTGTTTCCTGCTGTCATTCCAGATTTTATTTTAAGGTAGTAGTATACTGTAACTCTAGATCCATAATGAGTAACAAAAGTGCAAAGTATTTACATTCCTGTTAAGCAGAGGGTACATCTGATTGCTGTGCAAGGGAAGCCATGGGTGCTTGCAAGTGTTTGGGACTGAGAGAGGTTCAAAGAAAAAAGGAAATTAATGTGGCATGGTGGCTGTGGGGGAAAACAGCTGAAGGGATCCCAATAAAATAGTAAATAGATTCCATAGCTTGGCTCAGTATATCTGAAAATATCCCAGGAACAGGCTGCACTTTATTCTTGTGGTCCTTTATGTCAAGATTTTGCAGTGTGTGTGTGTGTGTGTTGATGTTTGCCCACATTGGCTGGGCTGGAGTGTTGGTGCTGCAGAAACCCTTGGAGTGCACAGACTATTTTAGTCCATCTCCATTGCATCTGTTCTGGCTAAGAGTTGCTTCTATCTGCCTCCCCTCTTCCCTTCTCCTGGCTCTGAAGTGGCACAGCTCCCCATTTATCCCTGAGAACAATTGGACATCACAGCTTTTGCTTGAAAGAAACTCTTTAGATGCTTTGAAACCTGTTAATGCAAATTAATCCTCTGAAATTACTTTGTGGCTGTTTGCATCTGGAAAAGGCACTTCCATCTGGAGAAAGCCCTTCCCCAAGTTTTGAAGTGCTGGGGTCCTGCCCTGCGTGTTGATTTTATGGAGGGTGACTTACAGCAGTTGTTTTCTCTGAGATCATTCCTGCTCCCTATTAAATCCCTATTAAATCTCCTTTTGATTTTCCATGTCCTGTAGAGAAAGATATTTCAGGCATAAATGTCAGGGTTCATCTTTCATTCAGTTTGGCTGAGCTTTTCAGTTTTTGGTTGAACTCAGGTTCACTAAAGCTGAGGAGTGCGTGCTCCCGTGGACTAGAAGAAGGTGTAATGTAGGAAAGAATAAACTGGGAAGGCACACATAGGGAATGAGCTGTTCTCCTGGCCATTTAAAATGAGCTCTGCTTCCCTCTTCTTTATGCCTGCAGGATTTCATTGCTTCTCCTTTGTCACAGAACCCTGAGTTAGCTGAGCAATGACTTCAGTTCCTTCCTTTCTCCACGCAGCCCTAGTAACTGGTTAACTGCTTTATACCTATGTGGAGAACAAAATATGAGAAATATTCCCAGGGCCAGGGTAAAAGCTGACAATAATTGCTCAGCTCTTCACTCAGTTGAATACACAGACTCTAGAAACTGCTGACATTTTTTTCCCCCACACAAGCATTTGTTTAATGGTTTTTGTTATTGTTAGAACATATTTTCTCCGGGCGTAGGTCACTTGATCAATACCAGAGGCCTAAAAGTCTTCCCACAACACTCCCTCTCTTTGAAATCACACCCTGCTTTATGAGCAGCAGCCTTCTGCTTCAGGCCTCCCTGTTAAATATCAACAATTCCTCCATCCTGCTCCTCAAAAGCCAGAGCCTGAGGCTGGTGGTTAGCCCAGGTCCCAGGAAGCGGTGGTGGGGCAGCTTCTCCTGTGCAGACATCCTCTGTACCAGCTCAAAAAACACCTGAGGATCCCTCATGCCAATTGTAGCTATACCAGAAGTTAATTTGGCAGCGAATAACCTGTGTGGAATGAACCTCCCTGCAGGATCTGTGGCATTTGGGTTTGGAGAGTTGTGGATCAGTTTCCTCTGAGATGCTGTAAAGAATGATCCAGGAAGGAAAAGAGAAGCTGAAAGCCAAAGCTACCTCTGCTGCTCAAACACCCTGATTTCTTTTGGCAATTGTGTGGAAAGGTCACAGTCAGGGCCATCTTTGGTGATGGAGCTCTGGTGGTTGTTAGATGGAAACTGGTGGTTGTTCTTGGATGTGACTCTCATCACCACCACACAGAATTTCTTGTCTCAGCAGCAGCAGGAGGACTGTAGAACACTCCTCTCTCCCCTCTGCTCCTCATGCCTCTTTTTGTGTCCCCTTGGCTTGCTAAATGCCAGACTGATTGTCTGGATTTGTGGCTGGGCTTAAATGCAGGGCTCAGAAACCTTTAGTGGATCTTTATAAAGATTGACCTGGCTATTCCTTTAAAAGAAAATAAAAATCAATGGCTGGTCATGTTTTCAAGACAAAATTAGCCACCAAAGCTGCCCTTTTAGCACTGCCAATTAGAAGTTTTAGAAAAAAGTACGTGCTCTGTGCTGCAGTTTGACAGCAGTCCCTGATCAAGGAAGGTTGAGAGGCACATGCTTGTCTCCCTTTTTCTTTTTGGTCAGCAGTTTGCCACTGCTGCCTGGATGTATTTAATAGAAGCTGAAATAGGGACGGAGCAGCTTCAGAAGGCTCCAAAGAAGTAGCACCAAGGGGGTGTGCAATGCCAATATTGGAAACTTTATTTTAATTCCCAAGGTCAGGGGTTGAGGCATGGATATTGTGAGGGTCCTGCATCCTGCCAGGCTGTGCTGAGTGCAGGTGTGAGGCTGTGGTCCCTTGCCACCTTTCTTCTCCTCTGGTACCTGCCAGGAGATGTCAGTGGCCTACAAGGATCCAACAAATAACATGTCAAGGAGGAGCCAGAGCGGTGTTCAGCGGGTGCCCTGCTTTCCATTGGCACGTGGCCCACTCTCCACAGATGGGAAATCGTCTAAATATTAAGAGATTTGGTTTGATTAGCTAAATTCTCCTGTTGGCAGCACATTTCCAGTCCCTGGAGCAATGGAGATCAGACAGGTTGCCAAGGCAACGCACAGCCTTCAGTGAGAGGTTTACTGTGGCGTGTCCTTGGTCAATTGATGGAGTAGGGTTTATTTAGGTCTTTGAAAAAAACCCAAAGCTGCTGTCCAGCCTTTTGCTGTGATGAGTCATTGTGCTTTGGGTCAAATTGGTGAAACTAAGAGCAAGGTTTTGTGGATGAGAAAAATAAGAATATAAAGGTCCCAATTAGATTCCTCTTTGAAGAGGTGAGAGCACTTCAATTCTGAGTGGGGACAACTTGTTCTTCTTTATCCCCTCCAAATAACAGCAACTGAGATCCTCCTTTCTCCTCCTTCTCCTCCCATTTTCTCTCTCTTCCAAATGTAAAATACTTATTTTTATTCTCTAGAGCTCTGTGATCACTGTTTAATTCTTGACTCATATCAGAGGTCCTTCCAGTTTGACCTTTTGTCACTGCTTTGCTTGTTGCTCTCTGCTCCCTTCTCTGTTAAAGAATCCCTGGTAAATTCAGCTTATAAAAGTTTCCATTTCATTACATTATTCCTCCTTTTGTATCAACTGGGAGATGAAAATCTCATCAAGTCACTGTGTCTCCTGTTGCCTGTTAATGGATCTGGATCCCAAATCAGGGAGTGCCTGGGGACAGGAGCATCTCTCACTGTGACTGTTCCCTGGATTTACTCACACAGCAGAATTGTGCCAGTGGTGGGCACAGCCACCTCTGAAATTTTGAAAAGGACCTGATTCAATATTCTCACAAGCCAAGGAGGGAAGTGCCATTGTGCTGAGTGTCAGGCCTTAATTTGCTAAATTAGTAAAGGTTTCTGTTTTAAAATAATTCTGGCAGTGATAGGAAAGACTCCAAGGCTACAAGGATAACATGATCACAGGGAGCTAAAGGTGGTTATATAGGAGACACCCATCAGAGAGCCCAATTTTGTTTCTCTCACTGTTGAGATGAATGTGAATTATTCTCACCAGTGGATACCCTGTTAGTTCAGGGAGAAATCACTGTACAAGCAAGATTTGCAAAGAGTCACTGCATGGTTTTACATGGGGAGCCAGGCTGGCATTTTCTGAACATGCAGGTGCCGCTCTCTTTTGAGTGTGGACCTCAGCTGGTGTCATGTAGCATAGGGAGAAGAGAAGGAATTGAAAAATAACTCCAGACGCTGCTTGCTGTGAGAGAAATTCTGACCTTCTCTATAATAAAACCAAGGCATGAGCTTTATAGACAGTGACTTGTATGTGAGAGGAAAAAATTTTAAAGGGTGGAGAAATTCTGCATTGGCATCCTTATTTATTTATCCTTTTTGAGAGGATGACAGCTGATAGATGTGTCACTGTGATGCTGCACAGTTATCTTCTTTCCCTGTCTCAAAATACTGCATTAGTGATACCATGGCAACAAAGAAGTTGTATTTAAGAAAAGGGAAAAAATAAAAGCGTGACTTCAGTGTTCAAGAAAGGTGGCAGACTGACAGTCCTAGTCTTGCCTTTCTACCAGTGAGGCAGTGTTGGTGTCAGCTATGACAAAAGGTATCAGATTCTGATCTCTGTGTTGTACTGTGACTGAAAACAAACCTGGGACACGATCAAAGACAAACATACTACAGGGAGAGCAGGCTGAGAACCTTCTGAGAAAAGGTGCTCTTGTTGGACTATTAAATTCTGCTAAATTATAAATTTTCCTAAGAAGTGCAATACCTTGAAAAAACTTTTTCTTAGACCCAGGTTGTGTCCTCTTTCAGGATGGAATTCTCCTCTGAGCAGTCTGTGAGAAAAAACAGCCTGTCCCTTGATACTGTGGTAGTTTTTGCAGAGGCTGGAAAGTGAAAGGATATCTGGAAGGGGCAAGTGGAGACCTCTGTCCTGTTTGATTTATTTGCATTTGAGTACAGCTCTGGTCTCTAACATGAGAGCCCTAAGCAGCAGGAGATTGGCTTTTAGGGACTCGATTCTTTCATTTCCTCTAATTTAAGTTGTATTTATCATTATCAATACAGCCATTTTCTTGCTTTTCTATGCCTTAGGTGAAAGCTTCAACCTCCAAGATAACTCACTGCTTTGTGTGATAGCTGGTTTTACAATGGAAAATAGTTCCAGAGTGCAAAATGGAGAATTTTGGTATAGCTCAGAGATTAGAGTGATTGTTGAGATGGAGAAGAAATGGCAGAACAAACTTTTATGTGCAAGGCCATAGATTGTGGGCTGGGAAAGTAATTTTCTACCTGGTTCTAATTTTTTTTCCCTGATTGGAGAAGAACTGAGATGAACAGCTGTGAGGCTGCAGATTTCACTTTGATTACCTCAGCTGTGGCCCCAGCCCTGGGAACAATCCTGGCAGGGACCTTGGGCCAAGAGGACCAAGGCCTGGATGGGTGTGAGGTTCCTTGTGCCGTCCCCATCGAATCTGTCCAGCCCTGACATGGAGGGGATCAGCTTTCAGCTCATGAATGACAATTCAAGTTCTGTGCTGCTCAAATTATCAGTCTCCTTGGCCCTGTTAACTTCAAAGAATTTTGAATACTGTGCTGAACTGGAGCCATTTTTATGGTTATTACTAAAACTGATGATGGAACCTCTGGATCACCCTTGCGAGTGACCTCCACCAGACAGTGTGAACTCTCCCTGTCCATCAGGACACATTTCTGTTCCCTTCTTCAGTCTGTGTTTGTGGTGTGTTTGCTTACAGATGGAGGAATGAGGAGAGAGCCAGGACTCTTCAGGATGCAGAACTTCACGTGTCATTGTTTGCAGAGGCTGTGTACTTGCTGAGGACTTGAACTAAAGCTCCACACTCATTTGAAACACATCCAGCAAAAGTAATACTTTATCTTTTCTAGTTGAAAAGTGCCTTTTGTTGAAGGCAGAATGTTTCACAGAACCCTGTGTGCTCAGTTAGAAATGTCATCAAGAGCACTGCTCAAGGCCAGGATGGGTTTTGTGCTGCTGGGAAAAGAGTGCTGCCACAGGGTCGTACATAGCAAAACACAGAGCAGCCTTTGCCAGGTGGAAAATTTGGCCTCAGGGAAAGCCCTTTAGAAACTGGGCCTGTGGCTCTCACAGGTTGGCTGCTGGGTGCTTTGAGGTTTGCCCTCCCAGTGGCTGTGTCTTGGTCATTTATCTACAGCAGGTTCTAAGTGAAATCCAGACTGCACGCTGAGGATTCAAGTCTGAGTCTGGTTTTTATGAGTAGGCCTAGAAAAATCAAATCTGCTGCTACTTCTGGCCTCAACAGAGGCTGACAGTGAGCCAAGCTGAGCCTGAAGGATGGAGGCTGCCCTCCTCTAGTCCTGCACCTTAGACATGGCACTGGGAAAAGGAAAATGTGAGTTTAAGGGAGCATTCATCTCAGGTCTTCCATTCCTGAGGGGAGAGCACTTGCTAAATACCACTGCCTCTGTGTCTCCTGCTGTGCCTGATGTGCCTTCAATTCAGTGTGGCCCGAAGGTTTTGAGCACCTCTACAGGATTGCATCACTTAGAGAATCAGAGGATGCAGCTCCCCAGTTTGGGGGAAAAAAATGCCAATTCTGTGGCTTTTGTGTGACCCAGTGAGACTGAGGAGAGATGCCTGGAGTCCTGTGACTGTCACCATGATGTCCTCTCTAGGTGAAGCCTCAGCTTTGGGGTGAAACATGAGGTAATTCTAAGCACTGAAATGCCTGTGTAGATGGATGTAACTTTTCTTGATTGCTCCTTTGGATCTAACTTCCACCCATGGGAGCTGTGCCTGTGCCATGGCTCCTGTTCTGAGGGGCAGTTGTGTTAGTGTTTCCCTGCTTCAGAGACCTGCTGGGGGGAATAAATGCACTGAAGCCTGCAAGGTGTTTGGGTGGGTCTATAGGTGGTAGAAGAAAGGGAAATGAAGTTGATTTACTGTCTTTGAGACCTC
Organism: Lonchura striata; assembly: GCF_050655825.1. Lineage (NCBI taxonomy): Eukaryota > Metazoa > Chordata > Aves > Passeriformes > Estrildidae > Lonchura > Lonchura striata. The sequence continues at coordinate 67,954,706 of NC_140707.1, read as the reverse complement.
TGAAATTGCATGCCTATGTCAGAGGCCATAAGAGCTGATTAAACCTTTGAAGATGACCTGAAAATACATCAGCAGCAGCTACAAGTGGGCCTCCACCCTTTGATCAGACAAAATTGGCAATCAAAGTAAATAGAGGTATAGTCAGGTCATAAGTGCCTTTCTGCTCTTCATATTCCTTATATAAAAAGGCTGGAGAACCTCCTCATTCTTGCTTATCTGTAAATCAGCACATAAAAATAAAGTGTGTGAAACCCAGCCTCTATGCAGGGCAAGTCCTCCTGCTTTGGATGGGAATTTCACTCCTGCTACAGCACCGAAAGTGCTCTGATTGCATTTCTGATAATGTATTTGTGGATCACCTTGAGGAGAAGAGGGGGAGTTATACAACTGTTCCCTCACAGTGCTGTTGGAAAGGGTCGGGCTTTGTCTCCTTTGAAATAGATATCAGGAGAGGGCTGCAATCCTGTGAAAACACACATTTATTTCTGAAGTGTTTGTGTATTGTGTGTGTGGTGCACATGAATAGAATTGCCACCTGTCCAAGGCTGATAAGGACAAGCAGTGGTCATGTTCTTGCAGTTTGCTGTGTGAAGAATTGGCACCTACAGCTTCCCTCAGTCTGGGTTTATAAAATGCTGCATGCAAGGAGTTGCTTCACCATTTGTGGCACTTTCTGAGTTTGCACAGATGAGGATTTGTTGGAGATATTTCTATGATGGATACAGTGTTAGCCATGGCTTCTGAAAACCCCTTACCTTTTTCTTCTGTCCTGTTGTCTTAGAAAGAGCCCATTAGTTATCCTGTTCCTTAAGGAATCCACGTATGGCACTGCTTTTCTTGATAACCTTGGCCTCAGCTTGTGGGTGGGCAAAGTGACAAGATTCTGATACCCACATGCTTTGGGCACTGAGTAGAGGAAGTGACTGAGAAAGCTGCTTGGTGTTTCCATTGCACCCAGCAGGGAACTTGTCCTTGCAGTGGGGCTGCTGCCATCATTCCATCCCACATAACTTCCCTTCAGTATTTGCTGAGCCTTGCCAAGCACAAGGATGGACTCCTGGGCTTTGCTGTGACACTGGCTGATAGGGATGAGGATATGTAGGTGGAAACTCTCTAATACATCATAATAGTAATAATAATAATGTACACTTGTACTGCCTTGCAGCTTTCGCTGGAACTTCTGCCCACGCACCAGCCTACTTGGTTCACAATGCAGTGTGCATGCTAGACAATTAGTGGCTGATAATGAAAAATGTCATGGGAACCAGCAGGAAAATCATAGCTTACTCCAAATATATAATGAAATGCAATTAGCACAGACAGCAAAACAGACAATTTATGGTTTCTTTTATTTTTCGTAATTAAAAAGTACCAGTAAACATTCCTTTTTCAGGAAGTTTGCTATCAAATGAAATTAAAGAACTATTGTCTGGAATAGTATTTTATGTAGAATTTAACCCTTGCACAGCAGAATGGATTAAGGTCTTGCTACTTGCAGGTTCTTCAAGTGAATCTACTATGGAGCTTCTTGCGTTTATTCTCCTGGTCCTGGTCCATCAGGAGGGGCCAGGTCTGGTAGTAGGATTGCTATGAAACCAGCTACAAGCCCAAAAGCCATTTGGATACCATGCATGTAACACTGTGGCCAGCACTTCTCTCTTGTTCTTCTGGACAGACTCTCCCTGAAGTCATCTTGTAGTGTGGATGTGGCTTTGAGGAAAGGATGGAGCAGGAACAGCATTGTAATTCCTTGTGCTCCCTATATCCTCTCTCAGATTTCTTCTGTTGACCTCACCTTCATTTCTGATCTTTTTTCTACCTCGGAACCCTTCACACTGCACCTCTGGTTTGTTCTTGAGCAGTAGGCAAGGAGTGTGTGACCTCAACCTGCCAGGAGCACAAACACCATTTCTTGTTCTGTGCTCTCAACCAGAGCAGCAGAATGAGTGGGGCCATGGTGGCACTGCACAAAGGTGTCTATAGCATTCATTTCTTGGCTTAAAAATGGTAAATGGGGGAGGATCCTGGCTGAATGTTTATGTCCCAAAGCATGTGGTGGTCAGCACCTCCCAGGGTTTGAACCAAGAGTTGAATGCCTTACTATGTCACATTTTCTCACTTCAGGCACAGTCTGTCATCCATTGGTGTGAGGATGGACATTTTACCTGTGAAAATTCCAGCAATGTGACACATTCCAGCAATGCTGCAGTACAAGGGATGTCTGCATTTCTGCTGCTTTTCCTCCTCAGCATCTCTCAGGCCCAGACAGCCACCACAAGCCACAACTATACTCCAAATCAGTTTTACAGCCATTTCCCAGGCACGGCCTTAGTTTGGAGTTTCAAATCTGCAGAGAAAACTCTTCAGCTGAGGGTTGGGAAGAGAGATGGGAGGTATGATCAGGACTGTAGGCAGGTGCAGGATGCTCTCCTCTTGATGATGGAGAAGTAAATTGCCAGCCTGCCCCCTCTCCAGAGTAATTTGAGCTTCCAGCTGGAGCCAGCTGCAGCGTGTGAGGCAGTGCTCAGGTACAGCCCTCCCTCACAGACGTTGTGGTTCAAAATTCTGGTATCTGGCATGAATATTGTGCTTGAGAAAAGAGGAAATCTGTGCATAAAGCCATGGGACAGGATACATGAGCTGTGTTGCCTTGTGCTGTACAAGTTCCAGTCACCTCCTTGCATTTGGTCAGACTGTCTTTAGGAGGGATAGGAGAGCTACTTGATGTCCATATTGAAGGGGGTTGAGGGATATGAGGCCTTGTTGGTCTTTTCCATGCAAGAAGAGTCTGTGCAGTCCCTTTTTGTTGTTTTCCCAAAATCTCTCCCTGGTTTTTAGTAATTGGCTTTGAAAACTTCCTCCTAGAAGTTGATGCTGGACTTTTGGTGAGCTCTGATAGGTGGTGCCTTTTATATTTCTGCCCCAGGCAATAGGGGAAGCCGGAAGAGTTGTCCCAAGTCCTATGTCACTGAGCTACTACTTTCTTGTTCCTCTCTATCTGACCAGGAAACAAGAATTAGAAGGGCAATAAAGCTGTTGTGCCAGTCTGAGTTACTTTAGAGCAAATATATAGCAGGTGATCATTTGCCTCAAGCTTTCCTTCAGGATGCCTCTCTAGTCAAAGATCTGCTTTTTCTTCTGTGGTTTTGCAAGGTACTTAAAGGTCTGTTGGGGAAAAGGGGCACTTTGAGGATTTTCTCTAGCTGGGGCTTGTGTAGCATTTCAGAGCATGTGTTGAATAATTTATACTTAAAAATACTGGTGGCTTGCTTGTGCCCTGAGAAGGGGAAACCCTGGTGCCTCCTTGGCTCACTGAGATATTTGTGAAATAAAATAAATGTTAGCACTGGTGTCCTTGCTGCACACATCCTCTTGTGTGCTGAGTTGTGGTGATTCCATGTGTTTAATATATAAGGTAGCGCATTATCCTTTTCCCTACTCATTCTATGCTCAAGAACAGGGCAAGTCCATGATGGGATGCAGCCAGGCTTTCATGTATGTCCTAGGGTTATGGCTACTTTGATTTATATTCATCTCCTTTGATTTATCCTTGGCTCCAACAGCCATTTAATGGTGACTTCAGCAGCTGAAAATAGCCAGAGTCGATGTCTCACTCAGCCACTCTCACATCCCCGGCCCTGCTCCCTGGGTTGAGGTGTGAGGGGAAAATGGGTCTGAGATGTGCTGGCCAAATTATCTAGGGAAATTGCGGCACCAAATTGTGGCAGTGCTGGCAGGCACAAGGAGAGCTTGGATGGGGCTCTGAACATCCCAGGGGAAGGTGTCCCTGCTCATATCAGAACGATTGGAACTAGATGGTCTTTAAAGTGCCTTCCAACCCAAACCATTCTGTAGTTCTGTGAATTGTCTGTGCCCATGCAGAATAGAGCAAGGGAAGTGTAGACTTCACCTTGTTGTCATTTCAGCTGCTGTGAATCAGTGCATATTTCTGTTTCTTCCTCAGGCTAGGATGAGGAAGGTCAGAGCCACCTCCAGAGTTTGTGTAACACATGGTCCTCTGGGTTCAGTCCCAACCACTCATTTGTTTAGCATGTGGGCTGCTGCTATGCATTTGGTGATTTTTGCTTCCAGTTCAGACATGTTGGCTTGTATTAATTTAAGTTTTTTAAATCTGCTTGGTAACAGTCATACAGTGCACTATCAAGGCTGTAACTGGGGACAGTATAGCTCTTCTACCCAACTCTTTTGCTGAGTCAAGTCTTATAAATTTCCTGTTGGATTTTCCACAAGCAGGGCTCTGTTTACATCCTTTCATCTTGCTCATCTCATCTGTGAGCTGCAGCTTTGTAATCACAGGCATCCCTGGTGTGCCACTGATGCTGCTGATGTTTCATTTTCATGGGGTCTTTGACTGGAATTGAGCAGCTGAACTTCACCCCTTCTTGGTGAAGTAATTACCAGAATAACAAACCAATTTTTTTTGCAGATGACACTGAAAGTTTTTGACATGTGTGCCCTTGCCACCCACATCAAGTGATGTATGTAGTGTTTGTCCTTTGTTTTGGCATTTTGATATGTGTGAGAGAGGTGAAATGGCTTTAAAAGCTTTTTGCTGGCGCCTGTGGTTTGTTGCAGACCCAGTGGTACAGGCAGAACATGATAAATTGAAACCAGGCTGTTTCTTTACAATTTGACATAGGGATGTTGATGTACAGGGCTGGGACGTCTGCTACTGCAAACCACTGTGCTCATCACCTGTGGCCAAACCTGACACCCAAGGACCTAAACTGAATTACCTGAGCTGGAGGCTGATGATTTTTTCCCCCAGAAAATAATGATAATTATGTGGTACAGTAATATACTCCTTACTTAAGGGTGAAGTAGCTGTTGAATGAGGATCATAGGCTAATACATTAACCTGGTTCTTAGTAAATGTAATTAAGTTAGTGAGTACCATTATGTGTAATGTGATTGTTTCAAATAAAATACATAAATTGCAAAGAAGGTGTTGGGGCCTTAATGACCAGCTACACTTTCTTGGATCCTTATTGTAGTACAGATGGAGAGTGTCTCTCCTGGTGCTGGAGGAATTCTGCATTCCTAAAACATTTATTAAAATCATTTGGTGTCTTTCCTGTGTTGGGATTCATCCTGTGACAGAAATGACGACCTTTATTGGAACCAAGTCTGTGTGATGTGCATCCTTAGCAGACCAGATTGATGTGTTAAATTGATGTTATATCCAAGCCCAAATTATGCTGGATTTCAGTTCCATTTCTTCTGTGGAGAGGATGGGAAAACAGAGCTATGGATGCAGCTGTGCTTAACCCACATCTTTCCCTAGGCAGTTTGTCCTGGTTGTGCCGATGATTTATTTTTTTAATTTCTGTTCTTAGTTAGTCCTGACACTGCTGGATTTTTGTCTGAAGTTGGACCCTTCATTATCCTCCCTGCAGTCCTCTTTCACTTCATCAACAAGAAGAGAGAGTTGGACTCCCATGCCTGGAACAAGGGTGAAGAAATCACTGTGAAGAAAAGTCCATAGCTCATGAAGGCCTTGGTGAGTGTCACAGTATTACACTGCCTTTGATGTACAGAGCCTTCTGGAGGCTTTGATTGCTGGGAGGACAGACACAGACCCACTTGCTGTTTCACAGGTTGTTTGTGTGGAAAACAGCAGAGTTTTGGCCAATAACCTCCGTTCTGGTAATGGTGGTCACTGTGAATTTGGTAATTTCTTCCTGTAAATTTGCACGTCAGAAGTGTATAATCGCTGAGACTGTCAGCCAAGAAGAGGCCTCAGAAGTCTCTCAACTGAAAGGTCTGCTTCTCAATGATTCTGTCTTAAATCTAATGGCAGAAGAACACAATCCCAAAACACAGAGCTCATGCAAAGTTGCTTTGTTGTTCATTTTGCCTTGTGCCTCAGTGTGGCTAAGGACATGATCTGGTCATACTTTGAGACTCCAGGACTCATGGACAATTGAAGGCTTGTATGCCATCTGTGGTAGGAACTCAGTGGGACTAATTCTTGCTAAATTCATTAGTAAGCCAGGGACAGGCACTGAAAAGGTACAAGTACAAATGGTACTTGAAATGATTCCCACCCACACCCCTCTCGACTGAAAGGCCTAACTTCTGTGTTTCTAAACAAAGACTATGGGGTTTTTTTTATAAGTTTCCTTCATCGATATTACTTTTAAGTCTTTTCCCCCTTCTCTTCGCCTCCCATCAAGTGGTGTAAAAATGAGGCTTTTATTTCAGATTTTAAGATGACACATCTCCCAGGAACGTGTGGGTGTTGACATTCTATGGAGCTGTCACAGGCTATCATGTAAACATGTATTTGCAATGCTTTTAAAAATGTGAATTATTAATAAACAGAGTGGCTTGCTTTTTTTTTTTGGTGTTTGTTGCTTTCAGATTTTGAAGGACAAGAAATTGCTTCCCAGCTGACACTCTCGATGGCAATTTTAATTCCAGACTAAATCTCATGTGTCTGAGTGATAAACCTTTGAAAACATGGGTTTATAATGGAAACACTAAGTCAACTTTAACTACAGCTGTGCCATGCAAGAAAAATACCACGTACCTTAATGAGGTGCTAAATCTGATACGGCAGAGGAATGTGTTGTAATCATTAATTACAATGGAAGCTTAAAGCCGGAGTCTGCCTTTTCCGTTCAAATAAAATCGGCTTGGCGAGTTGGAGCTGAGAGTTATTTAAAAATATCACCTCTATATTTAGTTTAAATTTCACCGTGGTGTCTTGGTACTTGTAAAGTCAATATGGAATCTGTGTGTAGGAAATGCCAAGGCTTTTAAAGGACAGCAGCATGAGGGAATATATTAAACCCTGGGCTAACTCAGTGTGTCATATGGCGAATGTAGAAACCTGGAGGCTGAGCTTGGGCAGGGAAGCCAGGGAAGGCTGTTTCCAGCACCATGAGGGAGCTCTCCCAAGAAGAGTGTTGACAAGCAAGAGTTTGCTTCAAATTTGGAATATGGCTTTGGTGGGTAGGAAGGAGCAGGATGGGGGAGCATTTGCAACATGCAGTTCATTGGTTAGCATTCACTTTTAAACTCTTTTCTTCTGAGCTGTGTATGTTGCAAGGAGATCCTGATTCTGAGGACTCTGGTCTTCTTTAACATGCAGCCCCACTAATGGTTGCTCTTCCCAGTTCTAAGTTCTCAAATTGTGGAAAGATTTTCGATTCTCCACATCTGGAATTAAGAGTGCTTAGACCATATCTATCTAAATAGGCGAGAAGGCATTTTGCATGACTGTGACATCTGCTGTAGGATGAACTCCCACATGCAATAGCACAGGTGAATGAAGGCTGTGGCCACGGAAGGGATGTATGGGTTCAGTGCATGAGCTGCCCCTCTTGCCCTGGATCCAGCTGAGTTTTGAGTTATCCACCAGTGAAGAAGAGAGTTGGTAGAGAAACATGAGAAAATCTGTCTACTTTTCAGGTGTGCAGAGTAACATTAAGAAAATGTATTGTAAAATGTCAGAGCCTCTTTTTTGTTGTTGTTTTTGCTTTCCTGTGTAGGGCCTCACCCCAGAACAAGACAAGTGACAGAATGAAATAGGTGCTCCCACCAAGATGGCCCTAGGATACATCTGGCTGATTTGTTTCTGATTTAATTTTAATTGCACAGTTTGTGTCTCCATGGAGGGAGAAAGGTAAGGAAATGATCATTGTGAAAATGAAGATTTCATTGAAAACCTTTTAGGAGGCTTCAGGACAAAGACTCTTAATTACTGGGACAAAATGAATAGCAGATTTTTGGTACTTTAGACTTCTATGAATCCTGTTCTTGACTGGTTCATTGATCTTACTGATGAGTCCATCTCTGGAGCAAGGATGTGCTGCCCTGGTTTCTTCTCACTCAGGTACAGGAGTCCCTTCACTGGGAGGGCTGGAGTTTATCTGGACACAGCCAGCCTGTATTTAGGATGCACTTGGCCCCGCAGGGGAGAGCTTGGAGCAGGCTGCAAAGGTAGAGAAGCTGGTAAGCACATACCTGGTAGGAAGGTAGCACAGAGCATATCAGGCTTACTTGGCTATGCCCAAGCATGTGCAGAAGGAAGAGGTGGTGGCATGAAGCAGTCCTGGTCTTTCCAGAGTGATGTAGAGCATTTATATAGGCTATGTGCAGAACTCCTTAGTGAGGGAAAGATTAACTGCCATGCCTTTAGAGTCAGCTGGAGTGGCTTTTCACAGCACTGGTGGTCTTCCAGGCACTGGGAGAGTATGTATGGGAAATTGCCCCTTGAATCATCTCTCCACACAAGGAAGGAGGAGCCTCCCTTGAGCAGAGGCTTGAGAGAAGTCAGTGAGGTCTCATGTGAGACCTTTTGATGCTGTGATGGTGTCCCTGTCTTTTGGGACCCAGAGGAGGTGGTGATGTTCCTACACATGGTGTTTATAGAGTTGGGGAGCCCTTTACTTCAAAAGCTCATGGGTGGAGTGAATTTCACAGGTACCTGTGGCAGCACTGGGCAAACCTTTGTGTAAGGAGCTGCAACCAACCATAGCTTCAGTGCTGTGGCTCAGGAGAGTGGAGGGTCCTTTGTCCTACACAGCAATCTTTTCATAGTGATGTCACCTGAGACTGGGAAAGAAATTGTAGCCTAGTACACTGTGCTTTATATGAAAATATTCCAGCTGTGCCTTGCCTTGGACACTTGTTAAAGATGTATTATTAATGTGTGAAAACAGCATAAATATGATGAGGTTTGAAGGAAGATTTTTTTTTTTTCATTTTTCCTTCTGTTTTATCAGCCTCAAGAGCACTTTCAGTTCATGTTCTCAAGCTGTTCAGCACAGCCACTGTTCCAGCCTCTAGGGCTAGCTGCACACTTAAAATATATAAATGGAGATGCAGTTCTTATATAAACCACTCATCTCCCTTAGCTGAGGCTTTAAGGGAAGCATCAACACCTCTCACACTCACCCGGGGCTGGAATGTTAGCAGTGCTGCCTGGGTGCTGCCTTTCGTTGTCAGCGCAGCCCTGGGCCCAGGAGGGCCCTGGGGACCTGTCACATGCAGTGAGTGGGACTGTCACATGCAGCACAGGCAGAGATTCATCTTCAGAAATAAGAAACGTGGGTGAACTTGACAGCACCAGTCTGGCTTCCTCCAAAGTTGTGGAAAACCCAGGGGTGTACTTCTCCAAAGAAATACAGCTGTGGTTGGTCCTTTTAACTCTGATGCTGAGTGCCCAGTAGCTCCACTGTCCTCGGCAAGGGCAGATTGAGAGCGAGTCTGAGGTTGTTTTTCTCACCCAGATGAGGTATGTAGCTCAGATTCTTTGACCAACCTGTGGCAGGAAGGAGAGAAGTTGTGAAAAGGAAGTTAATCAGTGCCCACATGAAGCTGCTCTTCTAAATTGCTTCAATAGATGCATGTAGGAAGAGTGAGTGGCCGTGGGACAGTGTGATTGCTGCTTCTGATGCCTGCCCTAGGTGTTGGAGAGCCTGGTTTGCAACAAGCTGAATTTAATGAAGGATTAGAGTAGCTGAGGGAGGAGTCCCTAAGTCAGTAGGGACAACTGCCTGCTTAGATCTGTGGCTCCAAATTCCTTTAAATCCTTTGAGTTTAGGTCTGGATTTCCTGGTGACCCCTCAGCCTCCCAGCATTTCTGGCTGGACTGGTGCTTGACTTAGAAGTGAGAGGAGATGGAAAGTACAGACTCAGCCAAGTGTGCACACAAAGATGGATCACGAAGAATCATCCACTGTGTTTTTGTCTCCCAACCAGCACTGCCTGCACTGCTCTTGGTGGTCCACACAGAGCAATTCCCACAGGCTCTGTAAGGATGGAGTGTGTGCGTGGGGGAAGGAGTAACAGGAACTGGGTGACTCCTCTGGATGTTTCTAAAATAACTTCATTTTGTTAAACAGCTAGATATGCTCTCGCACTGCTAATTTCCATGCAAGTAATTGCTCTGATTGACCCTGGTTTGTTCACTTGCTGCAAACTGGGTAGCACAGTTGCAGGCAGGGTGGAGTCTATGGGATCTGCTCTAGGGAGCAGCTTGACAGCACAGGTGGGTGGGTTGGAGTGGTGGTGTAAATTGGTGTTTTTCCAGCCCTTTGAACTTGTGATTTCCTTTTGGCTATTCTGTCTTCATACAAGCCAGAAAATGGCAGCAGCTCAATTACAGAACTTGCTGTAATTTCTGACTGCAGGTTTCTTCTTTCATTCCCCTAATCCAGTAATTACAGATGTTTCTCAGTCTTTCAGCCTGGAAGAGCACAGTTGCCACTACTAACACCACTTCTCTAATACTCCAATGATTTGTGATTTTCTTTATGCCCTTTGTGTCACCCTCGGCTGGAGAAGTATAAATGAGGTTATTCATTGCTGCTTTTTGTACAACCATTTGGCATGGAACAGTTAGGGGCTTTTTTGTGCCTCTGGTGACAAGTAGCTCTTTAAATGCAAAGGGCTTTATTTTGATTTGAAGGATGTGACTGCATTCGATGGAGTCACTCTGGATTTAACACCAGTGCCAAGTCAGAATCTGGCTCACCTAAATATCTAAACAAAATATTGTGGCCAGGGAGGTGTTGCCATTTTCTCTCTCCTGAAATTCCCCCAGGATTTGTATTAATATTTTGGTGGCAATAATATCTATCTGTTCATTCACAGATCCTCTGCTTTCTGGGTGCCCTGGACTAACACATCTGATTTCAGTAGTTTTTACAATCTAGGTAAAACAGAGCTATGAAGAGGTCAGCATAGGAAATCACCATCAGCTCCCCAGCCCCACTGCTGTTGGAGCTTCTGAACACAATACTTGAATCCTGGTCTTCCAGAAACATTTTTTGCTTGAATTTGTCATCACATACTCTGTATGATGGAGAGACTTGGGTTTTTGAAAAAAGCTACACAATTTTGAACGATAAATGTCACATTTGCACAATTCCTTTTTTTCTTCTACCTTTTTCCACTTCTCCCCATCCCACTGAACCAGTGAAGATCAGTACATTTTTGCCATTGTTATTGACAAAAGGAGAGCAGGAACAAAGGAATGAAAAGAAAGTAGGAGACAACGTGGGGCTAAATATCCTGATCAAAACCACTTTTGTCATTTGGGCATCAATTTTTACAACTAATTTGGCACAGCATCACTAAGCGAGCTGCCTGCAAAGACATGAGATGATTTGGGAGTGAGAAATAAGTCTGCAGGCTTCCTGTGCGTGGGCTGAGCCCCGTGCAGCCGGGTACATTGCTGTCTGCCTGAGCTCATCTTTGTTTTCTCTTCACCATTCTGGGGCTTGCAGGACCAGTGCTCTGCAGCAGTGGGTTTATTGCTGTGTTGATTTGTAACCCGTGAATGTTTCCAATGAGATGTGTCTAATTTATTGGCATAAACCATTAGATTTTCCTTCAGTGCCCTGGAGTTTCTGATTCACCAGCTGAAAACTATTATCACAGAGCACATAATCACTTGGAAAGTGCCTCTGTCTTCTCTTTTTGTGTGTGTTAAATTTAACCACATAAATAGCATTTTTATAGCACAAAATAGGCCAAAAAGGTACCAGATGTTCTGTATTTCTGTTTTGTTTTTCCCTTAGGTAAGTTTGGTCAGTAGTGATGCTCACAGCTCACAGCTGATGTGAACCTTGGGCACTGTCTGTGAACTTCCCTCATAACACTTCTGCAAGAAGCTCCAACCCTCTGAACAGTTTCAAGAGCACAGGCTGAGCTTGGCACTGTGACAATTTCAGCTGGAAATACATTTTCATCATAGTAATGTTTGGTGAGAGTGCAAGGGCTTTGCAAGCATCTTGTTAGATACAATTCTGGCAACTGCAAGAGGAGCAAAGAGTCCAGATTGTTCCCAGAACCAGGATAGAGGATTTCTTGGCCCAGTGCTACTGCTGCCTGCCTTCATCTGAGTACATTTCTAATTTACCCTCTGCTATTTTGTATGTGTATTTTAATTGGGTTCTAGTCTGAAAGGAGGATCAGGCTCATTACAATTTTCAATAGCTCAAAAACTCTTGCCTCTCCAAGCCTTCCTTATTTCCCCCTTCTGTGAACAGCAAAGTGGCTTTACCTTTAGCACAGATCCTTGATGTTCTGGGCATCAGCTTAGATTAACATCTTGTTTTAGTTTTTCCCCTTGAACTTGGGGCACAACTTCATGCTGGGTCAGTCACGCTGCTCTTCTTCAACATTCACACAAATAAAGCTCCTGCTCATGGATATAATCCATTTTCAACCTGTGTTCTGCCTGTAAGGGAGGAGTTTGGTAGAAAACTTCCAAGGGCCACACAAAAAATGAGTTAAGAAAAGGAAGTTTGTGCCTACACTCTGCAACAGCTTGAATAAAGGGAAATATTAAGAAATGCACAACTGATGGCACTTTTTTTAGGAGCCTACCTATCAAGAAGATTGAAAGACACTTTGATAATATTACAAACTGCGTTGTGGTCGTGTCTGAAATTCTGGTAATAGTCTACTTTTTTTAGCAATATAGTAATTGCACCTCTCAATGGGAATGCTACTCAGGAATAATGATCTTATCAAGACAAGGGAATATAGATTGTAGTAAAGGTTATGATGGTTTCTGTGAGAGGCTTAACATTGATCCTTTTAGCTATCTGATTTTCCAGGAGAGGAAAAAAAACCCTAACTACTTTGAGTTTAGCATGTAATTTGGTGTGAAAATTCTTATGGGTGGTTTTAGAAGATGGAACTTGAAGTAAATTTGCTAAACTGCTTTTTTCCTCTCTCTTGTTTGATGAATACTTTTAAAAAGAAATGGATTTTTTTTATATTTCCCACACATTTTATGCTTTTCTCAGTTTTTTTATTTTTTTTTTTCTTCTAATGCAAGTCAAAACTGCTAGAGAAATCAAAAGTAAAAATCCGTTATGTTGAAAAGGCCACGTTGTGAAATACATCATAAACATGCTGTTAGAGCAGTGTCTCCTAATTAATGGAGAAAGCTTCTGGGAAACAGCAAGCCTGTAACACAGCTCAGCCCCCTTTGATCCTCTGGTGAGTTTGTAAAATCGTTGCCCGCCTAAACTTGTCTGCAGCTTGTTACACATTTTATCCATCTGCTGCAAGAGCAAAAATAAACCATTTATAATTCAGCTGAGCTCCAGTTGTTCAGCATATCACTGACTGTGGAGTCTTTAGTAAGAGGATGGTAGGAAAAGCAAAGCAAAGGTGAAACAAAGTCAGGCACCCTGGAAAATACATTGCTTTTGTCTCTTGAGATTATGTAGGCACTGCGTTGCAAGTTGCAGGTGTCACTGCAAAGTGGTTTAGATATTTTTGTGAAATACACATCAGTGTCTTTCTATTGTCTATAAACTGAAATCAAACCACTCGTTGGGATTTCTAGGATTCAATTAAATGTCCTAGTCTTGGGAAGAGTAGTGCATGTGTATACTTGTATATGTGTCTTGTTTCCCCACAACCTCCAGGCAACTGCTGGGTATATGAGAGTTCAAGTTCTATTTGCTGCTTCAGATAACTGAGTGACCACATGCAAGCCCTGCAGGTGGGTCTAGATCACTGCTTTACTTCTCTTACAGAAGCAAAATCTTGCCTTGAAAACTTCCTCCATCTTTATGGTTGTGGTGCCAACCTCCCTGTGTCAGTCTGTGATGCAGCCAGCCACGGCATCCAGAAGTGGGGTAGCTCTGTTGGACCAATTGGGTGTTAGCTCCAAAATCTAATAACAAGAGGAGCTAATTATTCCCCATGCAAATATCACAGGGCTATGTTCTGTTGATTTTTAGAACAGATGAGCACTTCATTTCAGCACCCATATGTTTTATCTCCATCAGTTAACTATCAATTCTGGATGCCTGTATCCCTCTGAGGGTTCTTGCTGCCATGGATCTTGCTGCTGAGACAGAGGGAGAGCACTGTGAAGTTCTCCCTTCATCAGAAACCAGAGATTCATTGCTCTTGCCTGTTAAAAATGGTCAGGTTATAAATGCATCCAGTATCTAGCACTTACCCACCAGAGTTCTTCCATGCCTGGGAGAATCTCACTGTTAAAAGTACCATCTCTTCCCAGTGACTTCTCTGGTGTTGTGATTTACCAGCAGTCAATCCACATTATGCAGCAAATGGGTTGTTTGCAGCCTGTGATCTCTTTTGGTCTTTGAGAAAATCAGTTGCACAGAGCAGAGAGGCTTTGCCAAGGGCAGGGCTGGAAAGAGGAGAGTCAGTGAAGGGAACAGCTCACCTGGGAGGTGAGGCTACGGCACTGTCTGTTCCTTGCCAAAGATTTAATGTGTGGCAGGGAGCTTTACCTGGATCCCAGGGGCTGAGCTGAGGGCTGGAGGCTGCCAGATGGATGCTGGAACAGTGTGTGCCCTGAGCCCAGGGAGTTTATGACAGCCACAGCTTTTAAAATGCCTTTAGTAACCCACATTCATTTATTACCCTTGTTAGGGCTGCAATTCTTTGCACATGCTGAAGCTGACAATAAACCTGTTGGAAGTGTCTGCAGCATAAATCAAAATCACTGAACAAAATTATTTGGCACAGGTGTTTTAAGAGCTAAAGTCCTCTTAAGTCACTGATCTCATGAAAAAAGATCTGCTCACCAAGCAAAGTGGGATCTCCTTAGTCCATGTTCCATTTAAAGATCCCCAACATTGAGAGTCCCACTACATTTCTCTGGATATCATTTCACAAGGTAATACACATTGCTGCTGAGCTTATTTTCTTGCTGTTACACTGTATTTACCCTTTTATACTTTGATTGCTTTTAGGCCTCTCAATTCAGCAAGACATTTATATTTATTTTGAAGCTTAGTTTAGTTTAGTTTTGAAGTTTAGTTTAGTTGTCTTTTAGTCTAAAATCTGTACCTATTTAATTCTTTCTTCCTGAACCCATAATCCTATTTGTAGGTTTCTTATTCTCAGAGTTCCTAAAAGAATATCTGTCTTGTGATACTGTGGGAAGATGTATATTGGGCAAAAAAGGCATGCTAACTTTCTGCAAGTTACGTTTTTATTTAGAGTTTAGATGAATTTTGAGAAAGCATCATATTGAGATGACATCAGTGCTTTTGTTAACTTGCTTCTGTTCCCAGTAATTTCATACCTATAATATTACACCTCCTCTGTTAGGCTTTTTTTTTTTTTCCCTGTGAATGGCAAAACAGCTCTGGGCTATGGGCAGATTCTTCATAGCTTTTCTGGAGATGCTTGTCTGCCATGGCCTGGTACTGCAAGTTTTAGGCCTGTCATTTTCATCATTCAAAATATAATTCTCCCCAAATTCTCCTCCCTTCAGTTTTCTCACCTGGTCATGCTAATGCTAAGGAAATTTGGGGGCAGGATGTTGAGACTTTTGATTACAGGTTGTTTTGTATCTTTTTTCCCCCCAGGTCTGTTGACAGCTCTAACCAGAGTGTGTGCACTTCTAAAAGTTACTTGTGTTCCAAGGTTCCATGTTCTTGTTTTTACCTAAGGTTTAGCAATTGAATAAAAGCTTTCCAGATCTCTGCAGGAATATGTGCAATTTGTCCATCATTTCTGGATTTCTAGTGATATTCTCAATGGATAGAAGTGTTTTTCCATTTCCCCCTCTCAGTTCTAGTCATCTTAAATAGATAGTGTGTCGACAGGTGTTGATGGACAAGCAATTTACAGTAATTTCTTATGGTGCTTATTCTGCAGCTCCCTGAATTATAAGTGACACGCTGGCAAAGCTGAACAACTGATCACCAGACACTGGCACAGCGTTAACCATGGCTTCTGAGGCTGCTCAGAACTTCCTCCAGCCACTGTCTTCTTGGATGTCTCAAATATACGAAGCCATCCAACAAGCAGGAGACTCCATATCTGCCTCTCTGCTGAATTTGAGTGGAGTGGGTCATAAGCCAGAAGTAGAAAGGACCCAGGACTTGGAGAATAATGGAGGCGTTTATGAGGATTATTCTGAGGAATCAGGTGATGAACGAGACCTGGACCTTTGGGATGAGGACTATTTCTATCCTAGAGAAGACAGTTACATTGGGGGCCCTGATCTTGCATCACAAAACCTCCCTCACGGCTCTGACACGGGTCCACAGGGGCAAGACCGGGTTCAAACCACCAGCACCTTGCCAGAGCAGTGCGTTGAGAGCAGCAGAACCTTGGCATCCAATGGATCCTACTGGATGAGTGAAGATCTCCAGCCTCTTGATCGACTTCCTCCCATTGCTGAGGAAGAAGGTGAGCCCTCTTGGAGGATGGGAGGTCATGAGCACAGCCTCAGCTTGGGTGGCTCCTTAAACAGTGCCAATGGCACGGCACGCTGTGCAGGTAAGCAGCTGGCACGCACCCTGACTGCATTTTCCAGGCCTTTCTTTTCTGCTGTTGATTTGATTTAGTTGCTAATCTGCTCAATATGTTCTGTATTGTCTCTGTTTCCCACAGCTAAAATAAAACTCCCCAAATCCCAAAGAAAAATGTTACCTTTCCAATTCTTCCCTCATTTGTGCGATTAATCTCATTGAAAGAATTGGAGATCTCCAGGGTGAAATGCTGTGTATTAGAAGGCAATCAGGCCCTGCTGGTGTAGCAAGGAGTGTTTTGCTTCCCTCCCTGTTTAGTTTCTGGTAGCAGGACCCTTCAAAGGGAATGTTTAGCCTTAAGCCTTTGCTTTGAGAACCATCTGCCTTTACGTCATTGCTATTAAAGATATATATATATATATATATATATATATATATATATATATATATATATATATATATGTAATCTCAAACCTTGTTTCTTTGTGCCAGGAATCTCAAGATGTTACTGTGCCATGTGCTGTGAAATGCTGTGCTAAAAAGCCAGCCGTATCTCATGATTTTATGGATGAAAGGCTCCCAAATCACTTTCCTCCCCTCCCACCGCCCCCACAGGCTTTTCAAACAAGACTGAAGAGACAGCAGGCAGGAGATTATGGGGAGGAGAACTGATTTTGATATTTTCTTTTTTAAATAGGCCTAACTATGACTTGTGATCTTTAAATGACAGCAGGAGTGTTTTCAGGGGATTGTGCCCAGGACTGAGTTTCAGCCACATGACTTCTGCTCGCTCAGTGTCACCACAAGTGTGGCTGGAGGTTTCCTGGGTCACAGAGGTCTGATGGAGATGTAGGTCCTGACTACACCCAAGAAAGCTGCAATCCTCCTGACACCATCCTTGAGTCTTGTTGGCACAAAGCTGCTCTTTACAAACATCCTAGGAATGGGGATGAGGGTGGCAAGAGGGATAGGGGGACTGGGTTCTACAATATGGAGCTGCTGAGGAACTGGAGACTCACTGAGGATCTGCAGAATTTGGCTTCAAATACCTTTTTTTTTTTTTTTTTTTTTAAGCAGGTGGTAAGTGCTCTTGAAAATGTCTGTTTTATTATGACCAGGAGCTTTTCTTCACTCTTGGCTTCTGGGGAAGTCTTACATATTTAGCCTTTTCCAGACTGTGGAAGATCAGCCTGTTTGTTTTCGTATTTAACAGGAATATCAGACTGAGAGGGTATAAACCTTGATGGTGCTCTTTAATGACTGTAAAATTAGCTCTTTTCTTTATTGCTATTTCTCACTCTGCTATGGCCAGGGAGTAAATAATTAAAAAGCTCTTCTGGTCTAGCTGTTTTGCCTCCCAAACTGGGACTGCTTGTTTCGCATTCCAAATGAAAGATTGCCAGTTCTCAGATGAAAGATCTCAGAGTTGTGTCTCTTGGAGCCCAACCCCTCCCTTCTGGTACCCCTATACATTGCCTGTGCAATATCCTGCCCCCAGGGTTTGTCCATGGGCACTGAGCCAGCGCTGCAGGGCTGGGTTTGTGTGTGTGCTTGGCTTGTGTGACCAATGTGTGCACAGAAGCCATGGAGTGGGGCACAGAGTGTCCATCCAGGGAGAGCTGGGGCCGTGGATCCTCTTGGACAAGTGCTGTCCTAGGGCACAACCCTGTCTCCTGCAGCCCTGTGCCTCAGGAGGGTTGTTGGAACAATTCACAGCAAATCCTGGGCTCAGCCTGGTGCCAAAGGCATCATTCCCAGGGCAGCCTCAGTGGGAGGCTGCTCACAGTGGGTGGGAGGAAAGCTGGTGAGCTCTCAGGAAAATGGGGCCCAGGAATGAGCTGCTGTCCTGGCCAGAGCTGTTTGTCACCTGCAGGGACCTCTGAGGAAGAGGGTTCTGAGGAGTGGGAGATGGACCAGATGGAGTTTCCTGGTGAGAGACAGATGCCAGAGTGACCCATCCCTGCAGCTGAAGGGAGGGTCCCTCTGGACATCTCTCCCAGATGAGAACAGGTCCTGGTCAAGTTGCTCTCTCCATATTTTTTGGCTTTCCTTCTCCCTAACCTTCCTGGAGCCATTGTGGGCTGGAAGGCTTGTCCCATGGAGCTCCCAGCACCTACAGTGCTGCTTCCTAGAGCTCTCCACACCAGGCACTTCAGGGAGCATTGCACAGCCTTTTGCACCTTAGGGAATGTAATTTCAAATGGTCTCAGACAGACTTTAATCTTTTTTATCTCTGCAATGTGCTCCACAAAGGGCCATCCAATGGTCCCAAGACCTCATAGTCACAAAAGTTGGCTCTTTGAGGGTTAGAGGGCTGGGAACTGATACCTTTTTCTCTCAGAACTAAGTTTTATGATGGGAGAGAAAGTGCTGAACTGTGATTTGAAAATGTCTTCCACAGACCCTTTGATGTGGAAGAACTCGTTTTGCTCTTCTAAGTGAACTTTCACTTCCAAAACACAGATGCTCTTTGTGTTTTATTTTTCAGCTCTTTATTTCCTCTTTTTCCTTTAGATTCATTCTCTAACATCAAGAGTGTGAACTCTTCTGATGGTAACCTAGACATGCAGAGAGGCTGTAATACCCTGACAACTTAAAATTTCAGTCATGGATTAAATTGATCAAGAGAAGATGTTCGAGGTATCCTTATTTCTGTTAGCTTTTTACCTAACCCTAAGTGATAATATAAGTGAAACATGGACTTGCTGACATTCAGCAAAGCTGTTCAGTAGCATCAAAATGAGCTTTGAACATTTTTCCTTCCATTTGGCAGGTTTCCCCCCCATTTCTGCAAAATACGTATTTCCTGTTTATCCTTGTATTCTTTCCAGAACATTGCATCTTGACTTTATTTCACTTAATGTACCATATTTCTCTCCACAATAGAATATTTTAAAGCTAAATTGGCACAAAACAGTAGCAATGCTGAATACTTTTTGTTGCCATGGAAATATTTCTGGGCACTTACTGAAGACCTGGTTGCCAATAGTAATCTAACAGAGAAAATAGATATGCTTCATTTAGCAGCCACTGGTGATTAAAGAGCCACAGAAACCTGTTACAAGGTCATTCCAATATATAGTTTATTTGGTTTAGGGGGAAAAGCCCTGCAGCCCTAGGTGAGAATAATTTTGTTTTAAAAGAGATGCAAAACAAAATCCAGTAGATCTTCCCTTCTCTTAAACTGACAGCACACTTCTGTAATGAAATAAAATAACACTGTAGTTAAAAACCATCATTACTCCTTCTCCTTTTTATCAAATATGTTTTTGATCCTATTTTTGCCTCTTAGGAAATGTTTCCTGGCTCCCAGAGTAGATTTTCTTAGGCTCTGAAGCAGCACATATATTACTGAAACCCTATTTTAGGTTTAGGGATCTAATAAATTGTTTGAGCAATGAAATTCTTGGGTTTTTAAGTCCAATGTTCATCAGACACCATGAGGCAGGTTAATCACAAGGTGCAGGTTTGGCTGCTGCCCAGTGTTGCTCTGTAATGAAATGATAGTAGTAGAGTTTTAGCAAGTTTTCAAACCAATGCAAGGAAATGTTTGGGTTGTTTTTCTTTACTTTGTATACTTTTGATCCACAGTCAGTACTGAGAAGGTAGCTCAGCAGGAAATATTGCAGTGCCAGGTGTTTGGCTTAAGAAGTTAATGATGGCAAGGCAGAGCCTTCTGTGTATGCAGATTGCTGCCACCAGTGGCAAATCATGTCGTGAATTTTGCAAAAACAGATGAACTTTCTCTCTCAGACCCTTGTCCATGTTAAACCTCAGTGTTTGTGCCAGAGGAACTGCCTCAGCACAGAGCAGGGAGGGAGCAGCCTTTGCATCCCCCCGTGGCTGAGACGCCACTGCTCAGCTGACTGGGGGTGGCTGGCAAGAGCGTGGCTGCCAGATCCATCACTGCACAGTTGGCTTAAGAATTGATAAAAAATCCAAACCAACAAACAGTGGAGCAAGAAACCACAACTGAAAGTAGTGCACTGCAAGAAGAAGGGTAGAGGTGGCTGGTGATTCTGCTTTCCAGCATTAATCTAAAGGGGAAAAGACCAGCAGTAATGAAAAAAGTGAAGAACAGCAATGACTGTGCAGTGAAAGTAAGGGCTTTATCCCACTTCTCCTCCAGGGCTGTTGTTCTTTGCAAAAAATAAAAGCCAAAGTGACCATTAAATTCTGTCTCACCAGACACTGCCCTGAAAAGGCACAGGGACAGACACAGCAGCAGAGCTGAGCCTTCTGAGTGAGAGCTGAACTATTTTTGCACAAGTGAGTGCTGGGGTGGAAGTCTCCCAGGCTGTCTGGCACTGCTCACAGCACTGGTGTAATGGATAGGTGAGCACAGCACTTCCACTGTGAGAAGTCCTTAGACATTTTTTCTCCTCCATCAACTGAGTGACCTCAGTGCCAGCCGAAGGCTGCATTTCAGTTGCACTAAAATAATTTTTGTGGCCTTGGAATGCTAGGAAGTGTGACACCACTGTCTAGTTTTCTTCAGCACGTGTGTGAGGGGGAAGCACACCTCTGAGGCTCTGGGAGTTTTTAAATCTAGAGAGCACTATTGCATTTACTTACTTTGGCCTCCAGTTTAACAGGGGTCATTGATTTTTGCCAGTAATTTCTGTAGTAAAGGAAATTATTCTTTCTGTTCTATATGAATGCTCCTGACCTCAGTAAATGACCCTTCATACAGGCAGGAAATCCTAGGCAAGAAGTGAGGTTTTCATTAGGTCCTATAAACCCATATAGCAAGGAATACCCTTAAGAAGAAGATGTTGATTATGTGATAAATTAAATTTCTGCTTGAACTTGAGACTAAAATAGATAGATGGCCAGTCTCCATACTGAGAAGTGAAGTGTTTATGAATTTTATCACCTGTCTGGGTATGGAGCCAGCCAGTGTTCTAGCCAGAATGTAACGCTATAAAAATCAGTGTCTGTACTCCAAGAAGGACATTCAAAGAGGCTACACTGAATCAATACCACCATGAAGACTAAGGGAGTGAAAGCAAAGGCAGACAATGGACAAAAACACTTCAGAGAAAATACTCCTGGCAGCTCGAGTGGGATGAAGCACAAATGTGACTTGAGGGCATGCATCTGGTCTCTAAAGAATGTGATACAAGCCCGTGGCTTTCTGAAGTGCAGACGTGAGTTTGCATTGAATGCTTTCTTTCAGGGAAATTCAGAACCACTCCAAGCATTTGTGCACAGACTTTTGTCCTTGAGAAGGTGGTACAATGTTCCTACTTGTATTTAGAGTATTCCTTTGCAGTTCTGTCTCTTCAAATTTCCAGATTATGAAGGATGTCACATGTGAGTGGAGATGAGAGAACACAACAGCCCCAGAAGGAGGGTGGATTGTGGCATGTCAGCTATACAGCTGGGGAAGTGAAGCCAGCCAGTGGTTCAAACCACAATTTCTCAAAGGTGGTACCACTGCCAGCTCTGTCTTGGCCTGTCAGCATTGTTGTTCATCCTCAGTCAGTGATTTTAGACACAGTGTCTTTGTCAGCCCACAGTAGATCAGGGGTTTGGGTTTTCACCAAGTCCCTTGTCTGGTGGGCAGAGCTGCCTCGTGCCCATCTCCCTGGGGGCACGGGGGAAGGATGTTCTGCTCAGGAGCACTTGTCATCTGCTCTTGTCATCTAGAAGGTTGCATAACCTGTAGAGAGAAGGATTTATTTGAGAGGATGAAATGGCTTTTGCCATTCCATGCAGTTACAGAACAAATTGTGTGTGAGCGTGTGTGTTTGTGCATGTATTTTCTGATCCATTTTGCTAAGTGACATCCTCTTCCCACTCTCCATATGGCAGTTGCGACTCTATCTTCCTCTGGGAAGGTTGTTTAGGACTCAAGAGACTTCATTTACCAATAAACAGCATCTTGGCAGCATCTGGGAAATGCTGCCTTTCTCCTAGAAACCCTGCCTCCTCACCTTCCCTCTCCTACTACAGGCGAGGCAGGTGTGAATGATCTCATTGTGTTGTGGTGGAGGTTATGTGCAGGCAATACTAGCAGCACTCTCTGCAGAGCTGGAACATAGTATTTCTGTGTGCTGACACAAGCACTAGTACTGTTTGTCTTTTTTTTTTTTTTAATTTTTTTTTTTTTTTTGTGTGTGTGGTTTTTCTTTTCTGTTGCAGTTGGCTTGCAGGGGCTTGGTGGAAGCACAGGTAATCCATCCCTGTGTCTTCCTTGCCTCCTTGCAATGCAATTTAAGCTTATATAAGATGGGATCACTCTGCCAAAAAGTGAGCTGGTGTTGATCTTCGCCCTTTGCCAGACAAGGGTGTGGATATGACTTCCTTAAGCCCAGGTAATTTTTGGCTGCTGTAATGACCATCATTTTGAGTGGCCTTGTAGACTCCTCAAGCAGTTTTAGTAACCAAGAGAAAAAATTTCTGCAATGAAAGCAGAAATGGAGATTACAGTCATGGAGGTAAAACTGTGTCGATTTAAAGACAGGGAATGTCACTGCTGGGCTTTGGGGATCTTGCAGGTAATGAGGAAGGGGTGGTTGGGCTGTACCTCCACAGATGCTGTTTGTGTGATTCTCCTTAACTTTCCACAGATGGACTGAGGGACACTTCATCACTGCCTATTTGCAGACCAACAAGAATGACTTGGATTGAAACTTAAGTCAGTCCAGAGCAAAATCTGTAAAAAATCCCTTCCCGTGACCATGAAAATAGCTGATGCTCTCATGGCATCCTTGCACCACCTAAGAGCTCCCTCATGTCCAGCCAGGTACTTCTCTGACTCAAGAACTCAGTACCCCTGTGAGATGAAGCATCCCTGGAAGGACTCATGAGGACTTGCCCCTACAAGCTGCCTGTTTGGAGGAATTTACCTCCTCAGGCTGAGAGGGATTCAAACCTGTACAGTCTATACAGCATCATTGTGGTGGGAGTATTTTCTAGCAAATAATGAGGCTGGTGATGCCGGAGAGAAAGCCCTGAATTTGGATTAATGAGAGCCCTGTGGTTTGCTGGAGTTCTGTGTCTCAAGGTCAGTTTGGGGGTTAGACTTACTGCCATAAATAATGTAGCTACAAACCCCTTGGGCCTGAGTTTTGCAATTGCCACTTATTGATGTAAAACTGCAGCTGAAATACAACATCCTTCCCCTATCACAGAGCTGAGCTGCTTCCCACGACTCAGCCCAGCCTCTTGCTTCAAACAAGAGCCAGCAGCCCCTTCTCTGCTACTTTCGAGCCAGGTGAGCTGGCCATGTGATTGCTAAAACCAAAACAAAGGGAAGAGAGGAGGGCCAGGAGGACAAGGTTGTCCCTTTTGGGTGACAGCTTCAGTCCTGAAGGCGTGTGAGTCTTGCTGCACCACATCCCCACCCACTGCTGCTCCCAAAGCTGGTGATTTTCCCAGGAGTGCTGTGGTGTTACAGCAAAAGGGGGGACTGTGGTGAATCAACGCTCTGGCACCAAACAAAGTCTCAATTAGAAAAATCAGTGGGAAAATAAATATCTGCCTTGTTGCAGTGCAGTTGTTTTCTGTATCAAATCCAAACAAATATCTTTTCGAGGGAGTTCATTTCCACACTGTTGATCAGCAAACAAAGGCTTGTGGGTGTGAAGCTGATGGTTGGGTGCTGAGAATGGTGTGAGCATACCCTGGGTCTCCTGTGGAGTGGTGAAACCACTTTAAAGAGGAGCAAAGCCAGTGATCTCAATTTTATGGATGTTTCCTTGGCCATTTTGATTTCTGCTAGCTGAAAATAACGAGTGCCAATCCGGAGAAACTTCCTTAAACATACTGGAGGAGGTTTAGGAGGTGACTGCCTTGCATTAAAGGAAGTTCATATCCAAGCCAAACAAACAAATAGAAAAAATTATGGATGGGTAACCTAAAGGAATTCAACCCATTGTGGCATGAAAACTACCAGGAAAATGGTTATACAAATAATAATGGTGAGGGGAAAGAAGAGCACAATGGACGGTCATAATCACTTTCCTAGACCTGCTGGCCATGTCCCTTTTGATGCAGCCAGAATATGGAAGCAATCTTCTAATCTGACTAGACATTGTAGGATTCACCCACTTAGATCCACAGTGACTTTTTTGTTGTTGTTGGAAGGAAAGGACAGTGCTGTCTGCTCCACCAGCCATTGGCATCTAGCAGTGTGTTTAATTTCTGAGCCCATGAGCATTTCCAGTCCCACAGCCCAGAGCACACTCAGCTCCACCTTCTGCCCTGCAGTGTAACACAACCTCTACTGACAGAAGCTGCTTTTCTGCCTCTGCAGCCTCATGTTTCCTGCACACAACCCAACCTGAGCTGTCAGGGAGGTGCAAGTTGACTCATGGATGTAACTGCATCCACACCAGGGGTTTTCCTGGCTTAGCAGTGTCTCCTACAGTGTGTAATCTCTTTTTTTCTTCCACTTCTGCACAAATCCTGAGCCTGTGCTAATAGAACCCAGTAGAATAAATGAAGCCTGACTCATTTTTGCTCCACATGTAAGATGTAAAGTAGGTGATTGGGAAAATCAGGGATGATTGTGGTTCAGCTTCTTGGCTGCCATTTCCTACAGCAATAGGAGAACTTTAGGCAGCACAGTGAGAGCCAGTTTGATGTGGAATCCCAAGTTCCTATTTTTAAAATCCAATTTTGGGGGAAGGAAAGAAACAACAGGAAAATATGCTGGTTTTTCATGCTGTTTTCTGTGGGCAGTCCTCTATTTCTTTGCAGAGCTGTGTGCAGAATTGGGGTGTAGTGTTCTGACTGCTGTATTGTTTAACTGTAGAGGTGGTTAAAGCCAAAAAATGTCCTTTTTTTTTTTTCCCTGATTACTCTCTTTCTCGCTGTTTTGTTCTCTTTTCTTAAAGATTATTTTGTTGTAAATATCCCCTGGTACATAGCCTTCCAAGCTGTGATTCTCTCCACCTGTATCACATGCAAACACCCAAATAAACTCACCTTGGGGAGCTTCCTAGTTGGTTTGGTCATGGAGTGAGGACAGATGGAGAGGCAAAAGCAGGGCACTGCTGTTGACACTCAGCAGAGAGGGGCAATCCTCACCTTTAGCTCTGGCCACCAAATATTCCCTGGCTGTTAGACCTGGCAGGAAGGGGTGAAAACACACAAGGATGGTGCAAGGAGAAATCCTCCTCAGCAGTAAATGACCTGTGGGTGTTAGTCAGGGGTGTCCTGCCAGTGTGTAGAAGCTTGGGTCTGCTCCAGCATTTTTTAAGACATTTGGGATCTAAAGGAATGGCTTGGATTGGGTGCCCTGCTCCTAAATATCAGGCAGGTCTGTTACTTTGTGCACCACTTTGAATTCCCAGCTGACAGCAAGAGCAGGATGAAGGCCCCAGGTTGAAAACTACTACAGAGCTGCAGCCACCTAGGAATTGATAGGAGCAACTCCATGTGTGTTGCTGCATGTTCCCTGCACAAAATGTTCCTCCTTTTTCTGAGAATCTTTCACAAGTCCCTTGTTTGCCACCGACCTTTCCAGTTTCCCAAAGAAAAGCTTTTTTCCTGTGCACAGTTCTGGGTTTGGCTGGGGTAGGAGCTGTTGCAGATCACTGTTCCTCTCTGTCATCCTGATCATGAAAATTTTAAGGCCAGGCCTGTGTGACTGCTCCTGTAAAAGCAAAGCACACGGCAGTGAGAGCTCCTGGGATGCTCTGAGTGTATGCATTATGCATAGATGTACTGATATTTTCTTGGTTATGTGATCAAATGCATTCTTTTGTTACTACTCCTGCTTCCTTCAGGGCTTGGTGATGTTCCCATTGAAACTCTCGCTGACTTCTGTAGAGCAGAATCAAAAATCTCTAAGACGAAAGTAGAGGCACAAAGGCAGCATTAAATGTATAGGAAAACCAGAAATTTGGCATTTGGAAAGATGGTTCAGACAAAATTATTCTTGTTTGTTTTTGTTGTTTTTCTAACAAGCAGGCAGACAGGATGTATGCTGTACCTCTGTATTTCACACCTCCATGATGTATTTTATTCAGTAAATTTTTTTTATTCTTGGGTAGGCTTAGAGCAAGTGATAAGTTATTCTTTCTACTTGGTAACACTGCAGTGAATTCTTGAATTATTTATTTCATGCATTTTAGCTTGGTCTATTTGGATGCCTGTAAGCTAACTTTGTAACTGACTGGGTATTTGAAATTTCTAAATAAATACTGGTGGTTTGAAATACCTTGCCAGAAAAAAGAGGTCACCCTTCTTCTTCCCCCACTGTCTCCTCTGGAGGAAAAAAAAATTAAAAATCCCACATGCCTCATTATGAGCAGTGGGAAGTTGATTTGTAAAACAGATGCTGCATAGAAGTAATTGAGTTGAAGTTGCTAGAAATATGTATATGCTACACAACATCTGCAGATCTCAAGATGTATTCATTATCTTTCCAGAATTTAGATTGTAATTACGGGCCCTTTATTTAAGTTTCCATGGTGATGTAGAAAATGCTTCCCCCTTGTCCTTTGCTAATCAGGCCACTTGTGTGTTTGAATGGTGATGGTTTTCCTCTCCCCTGGGTTAAGTTACTGTTATTAATACAGAGATATTAAGTTGACAGGGAGCTGTCGGCTGCTCAGGCAGCGATTCAGCAGCAGGCA
This sequence comes from Lonchura striata, assembly GCF_050655825.1. Classification (NCBI taxonomy): domain Eukaryota; kingdom Metazoa; phylum Chordata; class Aves; order Passeriformes; family Estrildidae; genus Lonchura; species Lonchura striata. Next base: position 67,927,876 of record NC_140707.1, on the reverse strand, counting down.
CGTCAGGCATTTGCTGCAGATTCCCCAGTGCCACCGTTTAATTAGCCCGTGTGCTTCCCAGTGTTTGTGAGGAACAGCAGCCACTGTCATAACAAGTGATGCAGTCGTGCCTTGGGGATTGGGGAAGTTGAAATCAAAGTCAAGCAGCCAATAATAAATCACACCATGCCAAGCTTCTCTCCTCCATCCCTGCACCCATCTCCTCCTCTCTAAGGAAAAGGAGCTCTGCTGTGTTTTTTAGGGGGTTGCAGGTGGGCCAGTGCCCTGACTGGAGCTGTCCAGGAGTCCTGCATGCGTGCGACCTTTGCAAAATTTCTTGTAATAATCAGAATTTCACATTATGTTAAGGCACATTTATTCAAGTTTACAGCCTCACGCCCGTGGACGCAGGATTTTAATGTTACAGTTGTTTGAGAAAATAGTGAAAGGTGTGGTTTAATTACTAAAGATGTTTTTTTTACACAGGATTTTTAGAAAGTTGAGAATGTGCTGAAATGTGAGAATGAAAGTTGAAATGTGGACTTTTGGTTAAACTGGGATAATTTTTTATTTTTATCCTAATCACCCAAAAGATATACACATATTAATAGAATTTTATAGCATTTGCAGAGCAATTAGATACATTTGGTAGAGCTTACATGAGCTGCAGGTATTAGACTGAAAAGGGATGTTTATTTTTATGTGTTTTGATTATTTGACATTTAGGCCATGGGGTTGTTACAGCTTGAAATAATTTTTCTCCAAGAAAATTTCAAAGAAGGTTATTTTTTAATAGCTTACATAAAAGTAATCAAACTTTATGACAGCTGTTCAGCGACCATTTACAAACTAATATTTAAATTTTTTTCACTTTTATCAGAGTAGGAACACAGCTTTTTTCCTCAAATTGAGAGCAGTTTTCCAGCAGGAAGAGCAGGCTTGTTGTCAAATTGTGGCATACTAGAACAGAGGGTCAAACCTGCCAGTGTGGTGGCATGGAAGGAGTTGGCTTCTGCTGGGATCAGCTGGACTTGGTGCTCTGTCCTGGGAGAGGAGTGCTGCCTCCTGTGCAGCAGCAGGCAGATTTATGGAGCTGTGACAGCACTTGCCATTAAGTTTATACTGCAGATTTTTAATAGACCTAGCAGAGTGTGTAAAAGCAGGTCCCCATTTCCTCACCTGAAGCTGATGTTAGATTTGAGGTGGAGGAAAATTATTTCCCTCCCAAAACGGGAGAGCCTCCCTCTCCACATGTTTGCTCAGCTGCTGGGGTTTGCCATGGAGATTATCAAAGTGAGTCTTGGCAACCAAATCATGCCCTTGGTGCTGCAGATGGAGCAGCGGCCTGACCACGCTCCCAGCTGGGTTGTTCACACACAAAACCCCGTGAGCACAGTGCCTGCTGCTGTCCCACTGCTCCCAACACCCTGCGGTGCTCCCCCGGAGCTGCTGGCAGGGACATTGTCAAAGACCTCCCTAGGTTGTGGGGTGGCTTTGTGTGGTGGAAAAACTTCTCCTCCAACCTGTGCTTCCAAAGAAAACTCTGCAGTCTCTGTTGTTCGGTCTCAAGGTAGTTTATTGTGAGTTATCTAAAAGATTTTCTTCTGGGGCTGCTGTGGTTTGCTCACAGCTCAGGCAGAGGCACACACACACCCTGACATCCTCTCTGACCCCGACTGCTTCTTCTCTCCCCACCCAGGGCTGCTGCTCTCTTTTATATGGGACATTACGTGTGACATGTTTACAGTTTTCCCCCAATGCCTATTACCTGTATTAAATGGTGCTTTTCTATTCTAAACCAATTTGTGAGTGCCAAGACCACCAAGAACATGGAGGTAAGGAAGAAGAAAGAGGAAGGACAGGACCAGCCAAAACCCCTCCATCTTAAAACCTCTGACTCCCATGTACAAAACTAAAACCCCCCTGTACAGCACTCAAAAATTTTCCCTCTACTTTGTAACTACTTCTACTATAATATCTAAACTTTTGTGGCTTCTTGTTTTTCCTGAAAGGTTGGTAAATAATTCCATGGCTCAGACTCAAATTCACAGCTGTTTCCAGCTGCCTGCCAGGGTCTCAAATGCTTCTGACTGGAGCCTGGAACCTCCAAAAATGTCTGAGGGACATTTTGAGTTCCCACAGGACATCAGCAAGATGTCTGTGTTTCCATCCTGACCAAGCCAGGCCAAGGATACAGAGCATGTCCTGAGCCCTCCTTGTCCCATCTGCAGGGTGCTGATGAGGGTACAGCCATGCCCCACGCACGTGATGGCAGCAGGAGGGCAAGGGCAGCACGGGGACGTGCTCAGCTACGTTATCTTCACTTTTAAAGGTTATCATTTACATTGGTCTCCAGAGCTCATCTGCTGGCACATAAATATGGCACGTGCTATATTTATGTATTAGTGATGCTACCTTGAGCAGGTGACATCTGAGTTGCTTTTCCTGCACAATGAAGTTCTCTCCCCACCTTAGCAGGGGCTGCAGGAATGGAAGCAGGAAGAAGTTTTCATGTCCTTTGTTTACTACTTTGTCTTAGCACATGCAAATGATTTTACAAGATTCTTATGTGTGTTGTGACTTTGTGTTTTGCTCTGTTAAATATCTTGATTAAAAAAAAAAATAGGTTAACATGCAGAGTTGAGCAGGGTCTAATAATATGTAAATGTTGTTGATACAAAATGACATCATCAAGCTTTCTAGAGGTTTGAAGAAGCAGGTGCTTCTCATTTTTATGCCCCAGTCCTCCCTAAATCCTTGGTGAATTTTTCTCACCAGAGGATGCACCTGAGAGTCAGAAGTGTCCTCTGGCTTTTAACAGGAGGACTGTCTAAAGCCTGAGTTGTGTTTGTGTCCCAGTGAACGGATACAGGGAGGAGGATGAACAGGCATCATCTTCAGGCAATAACCATGACATGGTTAGGCAGTTTGAGACCTCTATGTCATGGTCACAGAGTTTCTGACCAGAAGTATCTGAATAAAAAGTAGGCGTGGAGTGTAGACCCAAATTCAGCCACTTGCCCTGCAGCCACAAGGAGCACAAGGCAGAGGTGTCTGGATGTAGAGGTGCTGCTTGCATGAAAAAGGTTAAAGAGGCTGGAGTCTGAGATCTGTAGCCTCAACAGAGAGAGGTTCTTTTGCTGTGGAGAACAAGTCTTAGTTCTTCTATTCTCTCTTACTAAACTAGATTTCCTGATTTTACCTGCAGCTAAAATCCTTAGAGGGAAGTGTCCAGGTCCAAGACTTGCTGAAGTCCATTAAGATCTATCCATTAATTGCATATAGTTATTGAATTCTGTTTCCTTAACCCACAGGGATTCTCATGGATCTTTATTAGAAATTTTTCCAGAATGAAGACTGCAGGACTTGTTTTTAATTATTTTTTATCTGTGCCACATAAGTCATCTCTTTAGCAAGCCTTTTAGCGGAAGCTGAATGTCTCCTTTTGTAACAATTTCACAAACACAAGGTGAACATTGAATGAATTATGCTGTGTCATTTGCCAGCGCATATGCAAAATGTCAGGCAATGACAGAAACTAAAAATTTATGGCACAGAAGGGAAGAATTTTATGATCTTCCATGGACTAATGTAATGACTCTTTTATACAAACAGAGATGAAATTCATTTAAAAACATAGCTATTTAGAAAATTGGCCTGAACACATTCTAAAATCTGGAGAAGTTCATTAGAGGGAAGAGCCATAAAAGTGCCCATTGTTTTTAACTCAATAGAATGTTTTAATTTTGAAATATAATTGCTTAAATTTAATGCATCCTCCAATTAGATAATTTGAAGATACGTCTCTCCATCTAGCTCTTCTGGTACAACATGGTGCAGAGTTGCTCTTACTTTTATTTCCAGAGGTACCTAGCTGGTGCCTAAATCACAAAACAAAGATTTGTGGATGTAAAGCCATCACTGTGCCCCAAGGGTGTATCACACACTGTTCCAGCTGAGCAGATCCTCTGGGTGGGAAGGATGAAGGACCCTTAGGAAGTGCTGAGTCCAGACTGGGCTCATGGCATGTTCAGACTTTGCCTGAGACTTCTCCTTGTGTACTCTTAACAGACCTTTTACGCATACTGCTGGTAGTTTTCGTTTCTTACTTAATCCAAAATCTGTAGCAAACTCAGGCACAGAGCAAAGCTGAGAATCTTGGAGAGCCCTGAATAACTCCTCTCCCACTCAGACTTGGCATACGGCAGAGTCTTCTCACACCGTGTTCTTACAGGAGAGTTTCCTTGACCCTGTGTTTCTGTTTTCACTGTTGTGACAGTCTGCACTTTGGACTCATTTAGCTTCAACTTTTCACCTGTTAAAATATCTTTGTAGTAACCTGAATAGATCCTGGAGCGCTCACAGCTTGAAGGAAGTGTTTGGAGGATGCTCTGGGGAGTTGAACGGGCTCGAATGCCAGCTCTGCCCACAGCCTCTCTGCAAATCACCCTGTTAATAAAGAGCCTATTTTAGCTCTGGAAACATGGAGCCTTCTCAGGCTATTACCCAGCATGTGGTAAATTAAACAATCTTGGCCTGATTGCATAAAGTCACTTGAAATTTAAGATCCTTTTTCTCTTTAACCCCTAAAATTTACAGGCCATTTTTGTTTCAAATTATTGTAATTACATAATGATTCTGCTCCTTTGAGGCTCTTCTAGGAAGTTTTTTAGCACTCTTTCAGTGGCTAATCTCCAAATTACCAGGGGCAGGAGCACTGTGTGGTCTCCCTGTGGGTTTGTCTCAGTGCAAGGGGTGCAGGGGTACTACAGAATTTGGTAGTAAAAAGTACAAGAAAATGGTTTGGAATTGGGGCTGTAGCAGGGGCCAGGCAAGAGAATTGCTGCTGTGTGAGGGCAAATATTCCTCAGGCCCACTAAGCCATAGCTCTGCTGTCTTTTAGGAAGATGGGTTGAAAAATCACTGCTTGTAGCTAGGAGGATTTCAAGTCCAGAGGTACCTAGGTCCATACTGAAACCCTTTCTTCCTCTGGACTATATTTAAACAGGTTCTTAACTTTCATCATGAGTTTATATAGAGTTTAAAGAAGGGATTTAATTTCTTTCAAAGAAAAGACATGCTTTTTTTTTTTTTTGCATGCATGGTAGCAAAGTGATTCCTTAGAGTTCACATAGCAAACACGCCCTTGGTCAGCACAGGTAACAGGCACACATAAATTCTTCATCTGTGGTTCTTGCTGGCTAATGAACTGTGTGGTGTTAATTTAGCAAGATCTACCAGTCCCCATCTTTTAACACTGGCAGTGGATTTTAGGAAGATATGAGACCTCTCAGGACATTCCTTTGGCACAATATAATGATTCATAGAACTGAGAGATTGTGTGTCATATACTGTAAATTAGCCAGAACATTTGCCTGCCAATGTGAGGAGAGACTGCACAATATTTTTCCAACCTGGTTTTCAGTGTTTGATGTGCCAAGCATTCCTTGTATCTTTGGAAAGAGGCTTCTATAGCCCAGCTCCTGTTAGGGTTCTACTGGGAGGTCATGCTCATCCTTTCATCTGACAGTTTTTTCACAGCCAGCTCACTAACCCTGAGCACATGCTGTTCTGATTTATTGGTGATTTCTGCTACCAACTATCCCCCTTGCCTCCTTCCTGCATTGTGAACATGTGACCTGAAAGGGAAAGTTTGGGAGACAGGATTCTTAAGAAAAATCACACTTTTTCATTGTACAGTACTATCTGCCCTTAATCTTAGAACTGTCTGCTATTGCTCTGCAGGGAGTCTTGGCTAATTAAAGTTCAGACAATGCTGCCTCAACCTCTGTCCCTGATGCTGTGCTGTTTATTCACGTCAGGTATTCATAAGATGGTTGACATTTTCTTCCTTAAAGATCTCTCAGGTAAATTACAGGCATTTTACTGCTCTGACCTTTTCCTTTACAGGAAGAACTTTTGTTTTCAACATTTATTTTGTGAATACAATGTCGGAGCGGATGTGATTGGAGAGGTGTAGTTGTTCTAGTCTGTATAGTTGGTCTATTACCTGTAATGATTGTCTAATACTGGTATTTATATGTGATTATCTCTTACCAAACTGCTTTAAATTTAAATAAAAAGCCAGTCTGTTTCACTGATTGGTTTGAGTGAATCACCTTTTTCTTTACTTCCCCTGAATACTACATTTGCTCTCCTAACACATTCATTTTGTGCCTGAGTCTCAGGGAGATGGCTTGCTCTATTAATATATTTCTGGAGTTCTCCTCTTACGGGTAGACTTTTATGGCTTTAATGTAGTTTTTGAAAATTCCTCTATTATTGATCTAGATATTATCCCAGCAGGAATCAAACCCACAAGACAATTGTGTGAGGATAATTTCTTACTACAGAAGCATTTTATTCTGAAAGCCTGCTGTGTAGTGTGTGCTTTGATGGATGACCCACTGTTTAAATGTGTATTAGACATTGGCTTGCTAATTAAATGCCTTAAGGAGTGCCTGTATCTATTCAGTCCCAGTAAATGCGTGGAATTTCTGTTATTTTATTTCTTGCTTATGCTCTTATGTTGAGTTCTTTCTGTTTTCTGACTTTGTAGAGAAGAAGGGAAGTAATGGCAAAAAAATTGCTTTTCTACCCTCACTCAAGACTTTTTGCTCAGGGCAGAGGTGAGACAATGAGGGCTCTCAGGTTAGAACTGGGTCTGCCAGATGGGAGGAAGAGGAGACGAGATGGGTTCTGCATTTCAGAAGGGAGGGAGAAGAGCACTCACCTGGAATTTGAGAGAGATGAATTTGGATCCCTCTTTTCTCCTGAAGGGCCATATCCCGTGAGAAAGAGAACCATAATTATGAAGCTGTGAGATGCTCTCAGACTTGTTGGTTGAAGTGCCTGTGCTTGAAGCATTTTACTGGGAGGGAGAGTGGCGATCGTTCATAGTTGAAGAGAAGGGATAAAGTTATTCTCCTAATTTCTGAGTTCTTAAATTGAAAGAGCAGCCAAGGACAGGAACAAGGACTTCTGTTCACCTGCAGGAAATGTTTCCTGAGTATAATCCCCATTCCTCTTGCTGAAATTTTGTGTGTGTGTGGAGCAGATAAGCATCAGAAACAGTGTATTCGCTGCTAAGGCCAAACATAGAATTTCTTCTATTCAGAAAGATTTGGGCTTTTTGTTCTAAGACAGAGGGATGTATAGAGGATCATAGAAAGGCTCAGGTTAGAAGGGACTTTTATCTAGTGAAATTTATCTAGTCCAATCCCCCCAACTTGATCAAGCTATTCAGAGCTCCATCCAGCCTGGCCTTGAACATATCCAAGGCTGGGGTACCCACAGCTTCTCTGATCAGCCTGTGCCAGTGGTCTCACCACCTCACAGTAAAGAATTTCTGCCTTGTATCCAATCTAAATTCACCTGTTTCAGTTCAAAACACCCTTGTCCTGTCACTACAGGTCATGACAAAAAGTGTCTCTTGATCTTTCTTGTAATCCTTCTACAAGTACTGAAATCAGCAATAAAGTCTTCCTGACACCTTCTGTTCTCCAGGATGAACAGCCCCAAGTCTCTCAGCCTGTCTTCATGCAAAAGATGTTTCAGCCCTGAGACAATGTTTTTTTTGTTTTGGACCTGCTCTAACAGGTCCATGCCTTTCCTGCCCGAGTCAGTTCCCTCAAGATCCTGGAATGCATCTCATCAGGTGCCACGGATTTGTGGATGTCCAAGTCCTTCAGAGGGACTCATCTTCTAAGATGGGTGGGATTTCATTCCTCTAGTCCCTGCCTGGAGATTCATGGGCTTGAGAGATGTGAGACAAGCAGCTGACAGTGAAAACAGAGACAGAAAAAGTTGTTGGGTACCTCACCCTCCTCCATGCCAGTTGCCACCAGATTCTCAATCTCATTTATCAGACAGGGAATAAAAACATTAGTTCATTTAACAAAAGCAAAATGATGGTTTTCCATTAAACACAGTAATGAATACTATCTTTTAAAATTTGAATTTGATGTCAAATTTGAGAAAAATGATTGTTCTTTAGTAGTGACCTTTGTAGGAACAAGCAAAAACCTGGCCCTTCTTGAGCAGGGGAGAGGACAAGATGATCTCTAGAGGCCCCTTGCAACCTCACCTCCTCCTGTGAAACCTTTAGACCCCAAGTAGCTCTGTTTGGAAAGGAAATTGTTATGTTTTCATTGCTGCCATCACCTGTCTGGAAGCACAACTCATTCTTTCACTGTGACTGCTTTTTGCTTATTTGAAAGAGATGGAGGCAGAACTTGTATTTCTGTTTTCCTGAAGCAAGGCTCATCATGAGATGCATTAGGAGGAGGAATGTCCCTGTTTTTCTTCTGAAAGTGCTTCCAGAACGCATCCAAGGCTAAATCATGATGTTATTTTCATTTGTGTCCCTGGACATGTAATTATCTGTGCTGCTCCATCCACAGAGCTCTCACTGGTGCTTTCAAGTAGAGAAAAGTGCCCTGTGTTTATAATAGAGATTTCAGTGATGTAGAAAAGGAATCTGTGGCAAAGAGAGGGTTATTTTATTCTCATTAATGAAGCTTACTCTAGACCATGTGTGTGTGTAGGACAAGATGAATTAAAACTAATAAAAGCAGTTAGGAAATCGGGTAACACATCTCCCCTCAGCTGTCCTTGGGAGGAAAATTCAGCCCAAGCATGGGATTTAGTGATTTCTAGCTGGTTTTTGGAGCTGATCATGCTCACCTAAGCTCTCAGGGATGGGTGAGAGGGTAATGCTGACCCTCTGTTATGTCTGTGAAGATGCCTTCCTCACCAGCATCATGCTCTTGAGGACAATGCTAACTCCTGTCATCTTCTCCTCCTTCTGCACAGGAGGAAATTGTGGTATCTATTCATCAGGCCTCTGCTGTGCTTTTCTGTAGTTTGACTTGTGTTTTCATAAAAGAGATTGCTTTGGGGATGTACTTGAATATCCCAAACACTCCACTTGCATTTTGTGGATAATTTCTTCAAGAAGAGGTGTTGGGTTTCTCAGTTCAGTATGGGGTTAGGAACAGCCATGTCCCCTCCATCAAATGCTGATTTAAACAGGATTGGTTTCTTTATAGTTTCAGTGCTGCAGAAAACAGAAACTATCTGTTGTAAGCACTGGGCATTAGGGAAAAGTTGAAAAATAAAAGAAAGGAGAGAAAGGCATATATTGGAAGGGGGAAGAAAATTGTTCTAATCCCTCTGAAATGATTTTCTAATGTTCTAATTATGTTCTAATTATTATCTAATTATTAGATTGTGTTCTAATCCCAGAAATTATTTTCTTTCTGAAAATTGTTAGATCTGGATGGACTAAGCCAACTGAGTTACCAAGACAACCTCTCCTGTCGTGAAGATGACCATGTATCTGTGGATTCAAGAGCAACAACCAGGAGTAGGGACACTGGGCAGCACAAAGGGCCCAGGGTGGAGCCCAGAATTGGGGATGGTGTCAGCCAGTCAAACAGGGAAGGATGTCTGGAAATGGAAACAGCATTTGTCAACCAGGGATTGGAAGTAAACGATGCTACTGACAGCTCATCGGCTTGGAGCCCTGAGGTAAGGTGGATTGTCATTTATTACACACAGTGGAAGCTTTTGAAGGATATTGGGGGCCAAAAAAGGTTACAGGAGAAATGAAGTGAAAAATTGATCAGCACAGCACAAGATAATGGTACTCCTGTGTGCTTGTGTGCATGACCATACACCTCTTCTTTGTGTTTCCCCTTTTCTCTGGTATTTACCTGTTGCTACTAACACTAATTCACAGAAAGGCTTTCATTGCTTGGTTTCTGACTGCAGTCTCTGAACTGAAATTGGAACTTTAGCTGCCCAGCAGCATTTACTGACATTTAGCAAGGAGCTATCTGTGGTGGCCCAGGGCTTGGTCACTGGCTGTATGTGCAGGGTGTGTGTCCCAGGACAGGGTATGTGGTCACCAGGTCAGATATGTGTCTTTTTCCAGGTAGTTTTTATGACTTAGACAATGAGAATAATCAGAAAAGCTGGAGGCAACTGGTGGGGGTGGCCTGTGACCTGCCCAAGTGACCATAATCTTGTCCCCATTGAAACCAGGCCAACTTTTAAGGAAGGAGAGAACCTGAGTCTGCTTTCCCGTAGTTCTGCACTTTTATTTTGAATCCTCAAGGAAACATTTCAGATTTTAAGGCATTATAAACACCTGATTACTTTGCATCCCCCTTTTCTCTCCTAATCTCTCTGCATGATGTGTTGATTTTCATTATTTTACCACAGGATTAAATTTATGGAAAAATATCAGCTTGCATCAGACATATTGAAAGAATAGCACAAAGGTCATATCTTCTGCCTGAGTTAAAAGGCAGCTGTGGAAATCCATACCTGCATCAGACTCTGAGCAGCAAGGCTTTGAGGGAAGGTCTCTATCCCTGGAGCAGGCTGCCTGCAGCCAGTTCAAAGCTGGAAGGCAGCTCCTTGGTGCAGATGCTCCAGCCCTAAGGAGTGTTTGGAGCAGCATTTTGGTTTTCTGCACAATCCAATCCCACAAAACACTACACAGCACATGGGAGCTGTGTGTGGCAGCAGCCCTGCCCTCTCTTTGCTGGGTTTCTGACACACACACAATTTGTCTGCCCATCTGAATTTCGTTTCTCCTTTTCCAAGTTTGATGTGCTTTGCCACGGTTCCCGTGTGTTGCAGTGTCTCCAGTGTCCCCTTGTATTTCTTTGGAATGCATGGCTCATTTTACTCCTGGTGTCTACATTTTTAAAATGCAAGGAAGGGTTCCAGCATACTGGAGCAGAAATGCCCAAGACACAGTTTATCTCCTACAAGCAGCTTCTCATTCAAAGGTATTGTGAGGATTAATGAAAGACTTTTTATTGCAGGAACTAAATGTTCTGACATGCCAGAAATGTCCAAGTGTTATTATGCTCCACTCAAAGGACCTCTCTTTAGAGACAGAAATGGTAATTTTGTGCCCCTGCAGTGGAACCACAAGTACAATTTCAAGCCTTGTCCATAATTAGCTGCTCTTTCAGGTTTCTCTGGCAAAAATGGACTTATTTTGCTTAGTGAAGTGGATGTTGGCTGTCCTGAATGACCAGGTTAGACATGCAGTATCAACCAGCATACTTGGCTTGCCCTCTCAACAACTGTGCTGGGAAGAGGGAAAGAAAGAAAGAAATCTGGATGAAGTACCTAAAATCCCAATATTTCATTGGATTCCAATTCAAGTGTCTGTATAACCAACACATTCACAAACCACTTGTAGCCCAGCTGGGCTCCAAAAGCAGGGGGGAATTCTGTCAATGACTTGCACAGAAGGAGGATCTGTAGGTGTGCAGCAAACCTGCATAGGGGTGAGCCCTGAAGAGCACAATGCTATCAGAAAGGGCCAGTCTGTGAGGTCTCCAAAGCTTGGTTTCCCATGGAAAGCTCACTGCCAAGGAGTTTGACATTTCTCTTTCCCTCCAGATCATGCAGTCATCTCTACAGTGGATCTGGCCACAGCCCTAGCAGCACAATTTGAGCTTTCCTGAAATCCAAATATTTTCTAGCTGTTCAGTCAAAATGCAGATATCTGACCTTCAGTCTGCCTTACACACTGCCAGAAAGGTGATGATATCAGCCCTGCTGTGGCAGAAAAGTGTCTCTTGGATTTTCATTCCTGAGGGTTTGTGCTGATGCACTGGAGCTCACATTTTCCAGCTCAGACATGTAGATGAAAGCCAAGTTTTGCCTCAAGCACGGTTGTCTCCAGACCTTAGCAGCAGTGCTTAAATGTGCCTCGATTCCATCTCAACAGCAAATGCACAGATAAAAGTGTGTGGGGAAATATGAGTCAAGCACAATCCCATCCCGTATTGAATATTATTTCATCAACCAAACAGAAATAACTTGGCTGCTACACAGGAGCACTTAACATTTTCATAACACCATGCTCTCTCCAGGCAACCTGGCCTGCCTTACATTTTTGTTTTTAGCAGTCTGCTGTTCATACAGAAAGGTGTTTCTGTAGCCAAGCAAGAAATTTCGTGTGTTTTTCTCCCTTTGACATTACTTCTGCAAGACATGCAACAGCAGGTCTCTAATCTGCACGCTCGGACTTCTGTGTTCACGTGCATGTCTTAAACACCTCTGAAAATGTGAAAATCTGGAGCTTTGCAAGTTATGGCAGATGAATCTGAGCACTTCAAAAGTAGATTGACAGGAGGTAAACAAAAATTTTGATGTTTATCTGAGGCTCTGTTTGAGACACCCAGACACTTCTGAAGGGACTTAAGACCAGACGTCCTGTGGCCCATCATCTGTTCTCTGAGCAAAAAGACTCCCGTGCTGGAAAGAAGTGTTACTTGAAATGTGAAAAGAAGATACATGTTTGAGGAGGAGGGTGACTCTGATGCTGGTGACAGGCCTTAATTCACCTTCTGGCTATTAACTGAAAATCTTTCCCTAGTACAGTGTATATTCGCGTTTAAATACAAATCATTGATCACTATAGCAACCCCTTTATAAGATGAAGCACATTCTAACTCTAAGATAAAAAAGCACTGTTGAACAGAAACCCACACACCCACTCAGCAAAAGGTAAGGTGAGCATCCATGGTTTCATCTTGTTTTATCATGATGGTTTTTGTTTTAAAAGTAGGTAAAAGATGGTGTGTGAATTGTTCTGCACATGTTGTGATTGTTTATTTTGAATTTTTATTCTGAATGTATTAGTACCCAAAGTGAACAGAAGGAACAGATGCTTCTCTTGGGAGATTTTAGAAGGGTATAAAGAATCAATATGTATTTAATCAGACTGCTTTTCCCCATTATCATTGTTTTAGCCATAGGAAAAGTATTGAATTATGGGTTAGCATCTAGAAATGGAATTTCTATTCCACAAGAAATTCTTACATGATGATTTCCTCCTCATATTAAATATAGTGCCTAATTTTTTTTAATTTCTAGCAGAACAAAATATCAAAAAAGTTAGCAGGTTTGGCTGAATTATTTGATTTTAATAATGTAAAATATTCCACCTTGAAAAACAATTCCAGTGTATGTTCGAAGTAACAGGTTAAGTAGGTCAAATTGTTTTGCTAGTGCCTCATGTTGACAAAAATGAAATGTAAAAATCCCTTTGTTTAGTTTTTCTCTATGTAGAATATTTGCCAAATTAACCGTCTCCTGCAAAACACTTAAATATTGATGAAACTTTTTATTGGAAATGTTTCAACAAGTGCTGTTGCTTACTAGAGCGTATGGGGACTATTACACAAATCAGGCAATTAACTATCATTGGCCTTTCCAGAAACATTGGGATCCATATTTTACACAGCAACTGCCTATACTTGCAGGCACAAGTGAGGAGAACAATTTCTTTTTAAATGGAGTTGGAATCATTGAGGCAGCTGAACTCCAGTGGAGGTTCTACTTCTTCCTTCTCTTCGCAGGAACACAATGAAGTGAACACTGTGCCAGCTCATCGTTGTGCCCACGAGCCCATCTGCAAATGTGGTGACCTGGATGTCATCTTCACTTATAAACCCTCAAGCCAAAAGCTGATAGCCACTGTCCTGGCGGCCAGGGACATCCCAGACAAGGACCGCAGTGGTGTCAACACCTGGCAGGTGCACGCGGTCCTGATGCCGGGCAAGAAGCAGAGGGGTAAGACAAGTGTGCAGAGAGGACCCATCCCCATCTTCCAGGACAAAATCACCTTCAGCAAGCTGGAACCACAGGAGCTGAGCAGCCACGCCATTCGCTTCCGCCTCTACGCCGTGCACAAGGTGGTTGGGGAGAAGATGATGGGAGAGCAGTTGTTCTACCTGAGAGGCATCAGCCAGGAAGGTGAAGTGAAGGTGACACTGCTCTTGGAGCCACGGAGTAACCTGAGTGTAAGTTTGATGAAGGACAGACAGAGTCCACAAAATGGTTTGGTTTTTGGTGAATATGGTGTTCCTGAAGTCTTTCATTCATTCAGGGCTGTCAGGGTGTGACTGGCAGATCTGACCTGCTGTCACTTAAGAGGTTATCAGGAAGGGGAAGCTCAGGGCATTTCTTCCCTGTGCAAAGCTGTGTCTTATTAACAGCTCAGCTATCAAGTTTACACAAAATCTTGTGGATCTACTACATCTGCACGACTCACCACATGCTATGCCATTCAGATACAGTAGGTTGGTCTGGGAACCACCAAGGCATAATTAGTCTTAATTCCAGTAAGGGCAGTGGTTCTTGTGCACCACTATGTTGGTACTGCCAGTGCAGAAACTATCTAATTTGGCCCTAGATACCAGCTTGTGTATCTCCATTGTGCAATTTCCATCTTGCCAGAAATGCTTAGTAATGTTCTTCTACATGACAGATGGAAGTGGAGAGCTGGGTCATGTGAAGAGGAACTGGCTGTGCTGCTTCTTAATTTTCCATGCACATCACAGTTGTATCCAGCTCTGGCTATGCCAATCAATTTGTGTAGATGAGCTCTGTCATGATTCATTGTCTACAAAAGCTCAGAGAGAGGTTGTGCACGTGAAATGAATAAAACATCCTACTTCAGGTGAAGTGGAGAATAATGAAAGCATTGTGATAGCAAGGAAAGAAAGTAAGAAAATGCACAGTTCATAGCCAAAAACTGCCAAACAGAAAAGTGTATTCCATCCAAAAGCCATTATCAAGGAGATATACAGAGTATTAATGTAGTAGGATGTTTGCTTATCTCAGAGGCTTTGATTTACACTCGTGATAACACTTTACTCAGAGTTCCTCATCTTTAAAGAGAAAGTTCAGAGATGTGTTTCTGTAAAAGTGACGCTCTGATTCTTCTGGTGCCCCAGCATAATTAATTCTCAGTTATTGTAATTTCTTAAGAGAGATCTTACTAAACAAGGCCACAAGATACAAATCAAGGGGAGGAGGAGGGGTGGTGAACGTCCTGATGATTCTCTCAGTGCTCTTTCCCTGCAGAGTGCAGATTCTCAGCTGAGTCTGTCAGCAATCTCTCACAGTGATAGCGCTTCCTCAACACAGTCCCTGTCGCATGGAGGGGTGCCAGAGCTGCTCGTGGGGCTGTCATACAATGCCACTACAGGGAGGCTGTCAGTGGAGATGATCAAAGGCAGCCATTTCCGAAACCTTGCAATTAATAGGCCACCTGGTAAGTACTGTCACTGCTATTAAATAGCACCCTTGAGCCAAAATTTGCTTCTTTATTTTCTCCCTCAAGGTACTCAGCTAGAGAATTCCTGCAAGGGTTTCTTTGCAGAGTACCTGATTGAAAATTAAGTATTATTTCAGATTCTTGTGCTGATGAATAGCACAGGGCAATTGGAGGGAATCATCTGAAGGCTCAGCTGATGGGACAATAATACCCAAATGTCTGCTTTATTGCTCATACCTCTACAATAGCTGATTATGGCAAAAGTGCTGCTGTACTCAAAGCACAGAATTCTCAGCAGATCCATTTAAAAAAGTGAGAAGCGCTTTCCAAGTGTTTAAATGTTACCATGTGGCCCACAGAGGCCCTGCCTGGTGCCATTAATGTTTCCCAGGACTACACTTGGTTTAGCCCCTTGCTGTGCTGCTGAGTGCTGGGTGAGCTGGTGCTCTGGGCCCTTTGGGGACCCTCCTGCTGTGAATTCTCCACTGCTGCACAAGGAAATCTTCTGCAGAAAAAAGATTTGAAAGTTGTTGCAACAGTTGAGTTCCCTTCCTCCAGTCCTAAAGGAAAAAAAATTGAAATTGCCTAAAGTAGGTTTAGTTGGTGCCTGAGCTGCAGTAAGTCCTTGAGAAGGATGGTGCTGGTAACGTCCATGACAGAGATGGAATCACAGCCAGAGTCACCTGTTTGCTGCTGGTTGCCTTATTCAGGGGTTGAACAGCAGTGCTTCATTCATCTCCTGCTCTCCTTTGCCTCCTGTCTGAAACCAGCAGCTAATGGCAACGTGAAACAACCTTTTCGTTTGCTTTCTGTGATGTGTGCTTGCTTGTCAAAGTAGGTAAACCTTTGGCAGTTGCTTACCTTCTCTGGATTTGATAGAGTATCTGAAGCTGCAAAACACCAAAATTGCTTTTGCAAGATGCTCTGTTCTTTGGTTCAGATCTAGCAAAATATTTATTAAATATTTCAGTACATGGATGTGAATACTCAGGTTTTCCACTAGACTATACTTAAATAGATTACAGAAATAATCTGTAATCAGTCAGTCCCTTGAGAATTAAGGGCAAGTCTGTGCAACAGTAAAACACTTGACCCCAGCCTGTGCAGCCCTCACTGTCTTTTATTAGCTGTGACAGCATACCTCTCTATGTGGGCTACTTAAAGGCATGTTTTTGTTTGTATGTACATATTTAGATTTTAAGTTGGGATATTTTTTAGTAATTTAAAACAAAGATAGAATAAGGCAACCCTGCCCCAGCAGGAAGCCTCTCCTGTTTCTATATGCTGCAGAGTAGATACATCCTGAAGTTTTACTCTCAGAAATGAAATTAAAGTAGTTCCAGTATAGGTCCCAATTAATTTTCAGGTGTCAGTAATGCCCACCTCTTTTTCCCATAAATGAAATTTCATCCTTTCTGTATCCAGATGATACAGACCAGTGTCAGACCATGTCTCTCAGTGCTAGATCAACTTTTAGGTGAAACACAGAACTCCATAAATTATTATAGGCAAACTCTGAACCTATCAAAATCTGCTTCTTCTATTTCAAGTCACATTGTTGCTTCTACCTTCTGAATTGTTCTTCTGTGCCTGTAAAGTCCCCAGTAGTGATGAGAAAAAGAAAGCCCAGTGAAGCAGAAACTGAAAGAAATTAAAAAGAAGGAAGGAAACCAGCCTCTGTCTCAGTGCTGGAGTAGCACTTCACTGATAACCCCCCAGGCACTGCAGAGCAGTTTGTTACCGTCTGAAACATGCTGCTGGCTGAATGAGATGCTCAATAAGTCCTTTACAAAGTGAAGCTAAAACTGCTGAGCCCCTTTCTGGAGGATGAGCAAAGAGCCCTTGTGTTTTCTTAAATAGGTTCTATTTGAAGTTCTGTTGTTCCGGGCTCAGAGGGAGCGATTTCTTTAAAGTATCATGGAAATTTTGGATACAATAGCGCTGTGAAACACTTGAACACCGAGCCTAAACTGCTATTCAGGGCAGCCATTTATGGTAAGAGTGTGAAGGGGCAGAATTCCTCAGCATTCCCAGCCCTGGGTACACAGACCCTGAACAGGACCCATATGTGGTCCTGTCAGCTTTTAGGAATGGCAAAAGAGTTTTGCACAACAGCAAAGTCTCCAGCTGTGCTTTTTGCCCACCTTCACCCTCTTCTCTGCCACCTGTAGACCCACACCATGTGTGCTGCCTTCCTGGCATACATGCCCAGGAATTTCACTGTGTGCAGAACAAGGAACTGGACTGGGGCATTGGTGATTTTAGGTGTTAAAGGCTGCAGGGGCTGAAGCAGATGGTTTTATAGAGAAGAAAAGGGAGATGGTGCATGTCTCAGTGTTTCCTGGGCACATTTTCTCCTTCACTTAAACCTTTAAACTGAGTCAGGTAAATGTCAAAGTCATGGTTGCTTACATGGGTAATAAATGGGTTAGAAAACAGCTGGGCAGCTTACAGAAGCTAAAATCGTGAGGCAGTGTCTTCTCTTCAGGACATATATGTGGGATTTAAGAATAGTTTAGTCAAAGATAAGTGTCCAGGTATTGTTCTGGGGAACATGCTGAGTTACAGGCCTAAGCTTACATTCTGTGATCACACAAATATATCCATTATCACTCAGAGCACTTAAGAGCACTCAAGAGTATGGCTCCAGCATCAGACCGTAAATTATCTGGGTGTGCCAAAAAGCCTTGTGCAGAAAAGCATCTACAGCTTTGTCAGATGTGGGCACTGCTGGTATTTTAGTGCTAATGGCTTGTGTGCTGTGCACCTCATTCTCCTTGCTTCTTGTAAATGTAAATGCTCTGTGCTAGCATTTTGTAGGAGTTTGTATTTTGGTCTGTGGTCTTGTATCTTAGAACAAAATGCAATGTGTTCATTTAAAGGGTGTTTATTATTAAAAAAAAAACAAACAATAAAACAAGAGAAGCCTACACCACTGGCAGAAATGTCTTTAAAAATTTATAACCAGTTACATACTATGTGCATGGAAGTAATACCTTGGGATCACAGTGATGGACCAGGAATCATTTGAGCTAGTCTGTGCATAAACACAAAGCATAGAAATGTGTCTGCCCATGTGATGCTAAACCTTCATCAGCTGCTCTGCTGGGCACAGCTCTGACTCCTCTAATCCAGCCTTCCTTCTATTCCCTTCTGCATTTCTTTTGGGGTTTATGTCTGTGTGTAATGCAGTGTAAGAAGAACTATTGTGAAGTAATTCCCTCGCCTAAGAAAAGTCCTCCAAGCTTTTTGGCAGCTGCAGAATTGATCACACATAATAATTGCATCCATGCATGATCATTATTATACCAGCAGCATATTAACCCCATTAAACAAATACAATAGCACTGATGCTGGAAAAGACAGGAGGAGAGAGAACAAGCTATCAGGATTTCTATGGGGAACAGGAGAAATTCTTGAAGTAAAGACTTGTCTGAAAACAAACATCTACCTGAGCCACAGGTAACAAATGCCAACAAGTACAGAAAATATTCCCATAGGAAAATTAGGATCTTTAAATTTGCATCCTATTTGCTCTGGGATCAGAGTGCCTGAAAGCCATTGATGGATTTTATTTCATCAGCTTATTTTTGAGGGGAGAAAAGTTATTATCCCTGTTACATTCTTGGAGAAAAAAGGCACAGGTTAATTCCTTTAATTACTTCAAAGCAGGCCAGGAAGCTGAATAAAATAAATTAACTTTTAACCTGCATATCTTGCTCTGAACAGGGAACTTCCCTGAGCTCCTAAAGCTTTGTGATTCATGTTCCCATGTCATCAGTAATAGAGGAGGGATCTGTGCCAGGGCAAGCTGGGCTGGATCCAGTGTTCCAGACATTGGATAACAGAGCAGTAGATGTGCTGGGAAGCTTCTTGCTGCTGAGTGCTTGCCAGTCAGTGACAGTAAGATTGTAGAAAACCACCTCTCCTTCTGCACATTCTTGCTGCCCATCCATGAATATAGCTGGAATAAGCTTATAATAAGAACAGCTGAGGAAGCTTTGCTCTGGGTGGGAAAGATGAGGCCAGATGCAAGGAGCCCCAGGAGGATGTCTCAGTAATGAGCAGCTGGGCAGTGAGGTGGAAGAGGAAGTGTGGATGAGTGTAAGATATTGCATGGGGACACAGGGGGAATTCAAACCACCTGTGATCTGTGACTTGGAGCCACCTGGGAGTGAAATATTAGGCTTATGGTAAATATCTGCATGAAAATGTCAACTCAAGAGTCATCAATAGTAGTGGGAAAAAAACCCCAAATTTAAGGTGGACAAAATGGAAAATTGGTATTTGATTGTAAATGCACATTTACTGGTGTAATGGACACCGTTTACAGTTCTGTTTTCCTCTGTTCAAACAGAATATGACAGAACTGGAAAGATGTGGTGAGGAGTGTTGGAGACAATCAGGGGAATGGGAGCAGCTTCCAGCAAGCTGCAGCTGAATAGACTGTGCCTCCTACGATGCTACAACAAAAGGAGGTGGGGGAGGATTCACGGAGGTCTCTAAGAGTCATTGAGAAAGTGAATTAACAACAGAAATTTGCTATCTTCTCCTGATACAAAACCAAAGGATGGTAAAAGGAAGCGAGGAGGGAGCAGGTTCTGAGGAGGAGACAGCTCTTCACCTGTGCTGTCAAATTCTTCACTACAGAATGCCATGGATGCTGGAAGCCTGCTTCAGTTCTGTGCAGCACAAGAGAAATACACAAAGTTCCACAGAGGATTGTTAGATACAAATCCTCTGACTGAGGAAGTCCCTGAATCACACATCACTGGAGATTCCAGAGTATTTGTGAGAGAGCCAGCATATGCCACATTTTCATGGATTTACTGCTGTGTGTGGTACTGGGTGCTGTTGGGTGGATGGGGTGGCTGGGTACAGCTCTCCCCACCAGATGTGGAATCTGGGACTGAGTAGGCTTAGGAGAACAAGTGTCACAGTCAAAACAAGTGAAAAATGAACTTTCAAGGAGGGACTGTGAGATTTTTGCAGAGGGTATTCCATAATAATTAGACATCCTGGGATATGGCATGGTTATCCAGTAATGTTTTCAATAGCTTTAGGTTTCCAAAAGGTCTGTGAAAATCATAGTCCATGATGCAGTTGCTGGGTATAGAAATGAAGATCTTTCTGAATCAAACAACTACATTTGGAGTGGATGGATGGTGATGCTCTCCCACTCCCATGGCTGTGAACAAGAAAATACTTCCCCTCCCAAAAGAAACAGAAAAAAAAAAGCCATTTCTACCAGAGTGGAACCATCCTAATTCCAAATTTCAGCTGGAGCTGAATGTTTAGTGTGAATCTGCAGTGGCACTGCTGAGCAGGAGTGTTTGCAGGAGATCTGATCACAGGCTGGTTTATCAAACCATGCCAGTGGGCACATAAGCTGGGCTTAAGCATCCTTACATCCTGCTGCTCCCATTTTGGGCAGGTGTGTATCCTGATCTGCTCGGCTGTGCATCCCTGCTTTCTCTGGTGAAGTTCTACCCCCATCTCTGAGGCAGCAACAATGCACTAATGTGGGGAAGAGTAGAAATGCCCTTCTTAGAGGAGAGTCACACTGTGCATCTGGAGACGTGTCTGTGCTCTGCCTGAGCTGTGTCAGCCCAGACTGGAGCTGCACCTCCTCAGGGCTGGGGAGCACAGGCAGGTGGTGAACTGGCCCTGCAGCCTGACCCGTGTCCCAGGAGAGGGCTGGTGCTGTGAAATGGAGTAGACATGGGATGTTGAGGCAGCAGAGGGGGATCACTGAAGAACTGAGCTCCTAGGTGCTCCGTAAGGAGCTTTCCTTCCTGGGAGACCTCTGCAGTTGCTTCCAGGGAGCCCTTGAAGCAATACATGGACTAAATAAACAGACTCCACAACTTGGGGTAGTTATGAAGTGGGTTTGTATTGTCAGCCCTTGGCACAGTGAGATATTTCTCCAAAACCTTGTGCCCTGATCCTTAGTCTGACCCACACTTTTATTCACAAAGGTGTTCCATATGCAGTACAGTGCACAACTTTTCAATGCATATCCAACCCCTGGCCCTGCCTGTCCTCGCCTCTCGTGCTAAATAGGTCCACACCCTTTTGGTTTGCTGTGGTGGTCCTGAGGGGGTCTCTGGTGGTCTCTTGAGGATGATGATCGTGGTCTTCCTCATGGTTGAACTTTTGAACTTTTCTCCTTTTCGCGTGTGCTTTCGTTCCGGTCCTTTGGTGCTTGTCTGAGTACGTTATCTGGGTTCTTTGTATCTTCGGTCCTCATCTTTGGTCCTTTCTGCTATTGTTCTTTATGCAAGAAGCTTCAGAAATTTGCATTTTCTTATGCCCTTTTGTACCATGGCAAAGGTTTCTTAAGTAAAAGGTTAAAATTCAACACATAACTCTACAAGCTAGAATATAAATGCTTAATTCATTTTGTTAACTTAAGTGAACTCCAAAAATCTCTGTTTCACCCTCATCTCCTGCCCCTCTTACAGGTCACTGATGCCAGCAATTCCCTCGTCTCAGGCCAAGCAGTGCTTCCAGGGACCAGCACATTCTTTTCTGCTGCATTTTAAATTAAAGGCACTGCTGGTGTGTTCTCTGATGACTCACATGTTGTGAAGGTTGCCAGATCCCAGCCTCTCCCTTGTGAGAGAGCTGCCAGCCCCAGGAGAGGGAACCTGAGAAGAAGAGGCTTGGTGGAACACAGAAAGGAAAGTTGGTTTCTCAGCAATGTAGTAGGCAGCTCCCAGCTCTTGTATGATTTATCCAGCCAGCCATAAACTGCCTTAATCCAGACTTTCATGACGTGGGGTTGGGATCAAAAGCTTGGGTCTAATTCTCCTCCCTGCTATTTTACTGATCCAGCTGCAGTGAGCCCAGCTCAGAGCGTGAATGTTCAGTGCTCTGCCCCACTGCTGGTTGAAAGGGGAGGCAAAGGCAGCACTAATGCTCTTCTGGGCCTCAGACTGAGAGCTCACGTCGAGCTCCTGTACAGAGCAGCACTGAGCCCAGCTCTGGGGCTGCTCTGCCACGCCGTGCTGCCGTTTATGATGTAGGCTGGGAGCGTGGGCTTGCCAGCTGGGGGAAATTAAGCTCCAGGCCCAAGGCTTTCTTCTGCTGTGGCTGTTATTAGTCTGGATTGCAGCATGCTGACATGGTTATCCTGCTTTTGGAAATGAGCTAGCTTGCCTGGAGCGCGGGTGGGAAAGTCTGCACGGCGCTGTGCGGTACCCTGCAGTCCTCAGACGTGAGGGGTCAGGAGTCTTTAGTTGTTTACTTCCTTTCTAAATATAAATTCAAGCAGGGGGTTGGATGCCTTTGTATTTGCAGTGCTGTTGCACACGGGTCAGCTTTACTAATAATGGTGGTGCTTAGTGTAAGTGAAAGCAGAAGGCTGGCTCGCTATGGTCCCTGCTCCAAAAACAGGAATGCATAAATTACAGTTGATTATTCCCCTGAGTTGTCATTATCAGTTAGCTCCCTCAGAAGAATCATGACAGAAATGGGTCATTAGAAGAATCCTGGAAAAACTGATTGCCTTTGCAGACAAGCTCTCCAGAGGTGTTTGATGGTTGATGGAGACAGAGCAGTCTGCACGAGGAGAGGTTGGCCCAACCCTCTGGAGAAAGAAGATGCAGCACTAGCCCAAAATGTGTCTGGCTTATTACAGCATTCCTTGATTTAGTGCTTTTCAACCTGGTATTAAATGCTGAGATGTTGGTATTTTATGTATACATGAACATTGTGCAGTCCACTCATACCAGAGAGGCAAGATGAGTTCAGAGTAAAAATGCTCTGAATGCAGAGAGAACTTCTGTTCCAAAACCCGTATAGAAAGGAGAGCCTGGAAGATGCCCTGCTAAAATTGGTCTTGGCAAAATTAGACTTTGTTCTTGAATCATCACAGACTTCAGTGTAACCGTGGGCAAGCTGCAATCTCAGACACTCCCAGATATTTAGAGGTCTCACTCTTCCTCATGTCAGTGAGATGGGTGCCTAAACAGAAGGTGAGCACTTAGGCATTTTAAAGAATGTCAGCCCTAATCGCTTTTCCTTTTGTGCTTGATGGAGGTGGCACAAAAGTAAACATTCTGAAGAGCACAGAGTGCTGCGACACACGGTAATGAGGCCATTACTGAACCTGAGCATGTAATTAGGTGGAAAATGTTTGCCTTCATAATGAATAGATACTCTTACACATACATTCCTCAGTAAATCGTCAAGTTCATCCTTGCTGTAGCTCCACTAATTTCACTGTGTAACTGGGGATGGATTTTCTTTGGCAAAGTCAACAAGAGGGGAGAGATTTCCACCCCAGAGGACCAGACGGGATCACAAGAAAAGCTGTGTTTTCTGATGAGATACCTAAAAGGATGCTGCAAAGAGCACAACGCAGGAAGGAAAAACTAGAATCTTAAAATTTAGTTAGTGAAGCAGAATAACAGCTCAGCCTCATATGTACCAACTCTGCAAAGCAAATTTCAGATGCTAAATATATGATCCACACCTACTCTTTTATTTCTGTTCAGGCAAGCTCAATTCTTTTGGCTGGTAAAATACACCCAGTGGAATAAACTTGAGGAGAATTAGCCTGATTTAGTTGTCACTTGCTCTGTTTTTGTGCCTGTGTTTTCCTGGGGGTGAACAGGGCTCCTGGTATTAGCTCTGCCTTGAGCACAGTCTCCTTCCAGCCTGATCCAGATGATACATGCAGAATCCTCTCACCCACTTTGCTACTGGGCAGATGGGGTCTTAGTGCAGAATTATGTAGAAATCTGAGGTATATTAAAGAAAAAGCCAAGTTTTCTGACTTTAACTCATTGGTGGTGTTTTTTTTTTTTTTTCCCCTCAAAGCCAGCTGTGTTATCCCTCACTTGCAAAAGTTGAGGCTTCAGTCAGTGATGTGACATCCCAGAGTTTATGACTGTAAGACACTCATCCGTTCATTGCCTGCAAAATTAACTGGGACATGCTGAAACAGTATCCCATGAGGTGCTTTAGCTGTGGCACTTCCCTTAGTGTTAACACCTAAATCATCTGTAATGGTATCACTGTCTGCTAGATCACTGCTGAATTATGGCATCTGCTTTTTGGATTATGAATTGGTTGACTCCTCTGGGCACTGTTCAGATGAATGTGCCTGAAGTTAGGTGTGATGAATCCCACCTGAGCTGCCAGTATTGGTGAAAGTCAGAAGGAAGTATGACAGCAAGGGATACTAAAAGACCTAGACCTCAGTGCTTTTTCCCTGTCTTCTTAGGAAAAGAAATACAGGCATGTGTGGGACATCTTTCCCTAAAATAGCATAGGAAGGTAATGCTGGGTTGGTTGTGAAAAAAAAGAAAATTTAAGAAAATGTTTGAAGTTTAGTCAGAGAATTGTACTAATTACCTGCTTGTTTGTATTTAAAAATCAGCCTGGTGGAGTTCTTCCAAAATTTTGAAATCCCCTTCTCAGGGAAAAAAAAAAAAAAAAAAAAAGGATGAATGCATTAAAAATATCCATAAAGCCCCTACTTATCTTTATTTTCAGGAGTTCCCTGCAGCCAAGACCAGCAGTCAGGACTTACACGTGAGGAATGCTTCAGTGCACATTTGTGGTTTGCCAGTGCCAAGTACAGTGATATCCCTACAAATACTGTAGGAGTTGTGTCTGGTTTCACATTGAGTCAAGCTGGAACAGGGGGGGCCTCTCTTGGGCTTTGTGTTCTTGATGGGCCTGAAGTAATTTCAGATTCCAGTCCCTCAACACAGAATATTACAGTGGAAATGAGTGCACCTTTCAATAAAGTGTTTTTTTTTTTGTTTTTTGTTTTGTTTTGTTTTTTTTTTTTTTTTTACTTCCCAGATATAATCAGGAAATTAAATCAAAGCTTTTCCTTTTTATGTGACAAGCTGGTCTTTGCTGGCAAGATCCTCTTCATCCCCAGTGTTATGCTGGGAGCCAAGCTGGCACCCCCAGCTAATGACTGGGCTGAACTTTCCCCGCAGTAACTTGATAGCTGTACAGCTGTGCAGGCTCACAATTTGCTCCTTGATTGTCAGCCCCCTGACAGCTTTTTCAGTGGAACAGTTTGAGAGGAGCGGGAAGCCCTGCTTTGGAGACATGGAAGTGTTTTCACACCTGAAGTGTAATTTCACACCTTGTGTTGCTCAGTAGATAAGTGCGTAAAATAGCACATCAAACGGGAACAGAAGAGGATAGAAATGCTGCAGACAAGAGATGGAGGCTTGTTATTTATTTCCTATCTTCAGCACACTCTGAAATAATACTCACTTGCAGGAACCCGGGCACAGATTATGAAGAGGTTAGCAGAGGACTTGTCTAGCCGAGCAATCTGTCACTGTCATGTGCAGAGCAAGGTGAAAATTTACACTGAGCTGTGTCTGTAGAGCACTGGGAGCTCTGACACCACAGCATTAGCAGCCATGTAAGAGGAGAACTGCTTAATACAGTAGGCAGCAGGAATTTAAAGAGTAGATTTAAAGGAGCACTAAATTGGACCATCCCTTCCTTGTATTTGCTAAGCATGTTTTACTCCTTGTATGGACTTAAATTGTAAATAAAATTGACTCACCAAAAAAGTAATATGAGAATTTGGGAAAAATATGAACCTATTATGGGAGATCAAATAATTTCACTGTTTATGCAGGTTTTTTCCCCTCCTTTTTAAGACCCTTATTTTTTGGTATCTCAAATAATAGATCATAGAGAATGGTGGAAAGGCAAGGGCAGCTGAGGGAAGCCTGGGTAAGACAGCCCCAATGAAGTTTGATTGTGAGGGAGAGGAAGGGAAGGTGGAGACACCATTTGAAGTGGAAAATGCATGGAGATGCTCATAGTTTCGGTTAGACAGGTTTGCTGTGACTGGATACCTGATATCCTGTTCTTTCCAAGAAAGTGGTACAGGTCCACAGTTTGTGGGAATTGGGAGTGGGGCTGTGGCCAAGCCTCATCCCCAGTGGGCTCAGCTGTGAGGAGCAGGTGAGCAGCACTGACAGCAATGAAACAGGGAGTGCCCAGGTGCAGTGAGCATCACCAAAGGGAACAGAAGGCACACAGGTGCACTGCATGAACATGGGATATAAAAGGTTGGGCTAAAGAACAAGAAAGAGCAGATGCTTGCAGCCTTCTGAAGTGCTGTGGTGTTACTCTGTATGGGCAGATGCTTGAAGCCTTCTGAAATTGTATGGTGATGCTCTGTGTATCATGGCTGTCCCAACTGTGATATACACTGCAACAGAGTGGGGCTGAAACATGCACCAGTTTTCTTTCCTCCCCAGCTGAATATGAGAAAATCCAAGAGATGCTTTCATCTTCGGCTTCTCATCCCATGGATTTTACCAAGGAGCGATATCAAGCCTTCATCTGCTATTCACTGCAGGCTAAACTGCTCTACTTGGATGGTTTTTGGGGTGTTTTTTGATTGCCTGGGACTTTTATTTAGCCTGTCACTTCTACCAAACGTGTCAATTCCTCTTTTTTTTCTTTTTTTTTTTTTTTTGTCTTAGACACCTACGGGAAGCTGTGCCTGCGCAACTCTGTGGGTCAGGAGATGTCTCGTTGCAAGACCTCCATTCGCCGGGGACAGCCCAACCCTGTGTACAAGGAAACTTTCATCTTCCAGGTCGCTCTCTTCCAGCTCTCTGATGTCACCCTGCTGATCTCCATCTACAACAGGCGCAGCATGAAGCGCAAGGAGATGGTGGGCTGGATCTCCATGGGCCAGAGCAGCAGCGGGGAGGAGGAGCAGAGCCACTGGCAGGAAATGAGGGAGGCGCAGGGGACACAGGTCTGCAGGTGGCACACGCTGCTGGAGTCCTAGAGGTGACCAGGGCAGCCTGCAGGTCCTGGGACAAAGGGCTGCCTCCCCTTGTCCTCTGGCAGGGCACGCAGCTTTAACCTGCACACTCGGTGCCAGCAGCTGTGGCTATCAAGGCTTTGGGAAGCAAGTTTAGTTCTTGCCTTTCCAGCTTGCCCTGCATTTTCAGCATCCACATAATCAACCCTAGTGAGAAGCAGTGGGAATACCTGCAGAATCCTTTCCTTCGACATTATGTTGCTCATTTTTCTATCGGCTTAATCACCACAGGCTGATTCTGATATGATGCTGTTTACTTCTGGGGTAAACTCTCTCTTCCCTCTTTTCCCTTGTTTATATTAATGAAGTTTGCAAATATACTTGCCACGCAGATAGCTCACAAAAAGCTAACCTGCATGCAGATCACATCCTCTCCCTTTTATTATTGTGTTTCTAAGTCCTAGAAATTAGCATTTGATACCACTGTAGACTGGATGATATATTTTTCAGGCAGCATGAGAAAGCACTCTTGAATTCTCTGTCAACTTTTAAGTGCCTAGACTTTACTACTGTTCTCCTGTACTAACAATTGATATAAGGACTAAATACTACTGGTATTTTTAATTAGGCACCCTGTGCACCTGTTAGCCTGCATTGACATAGGTTTGCACAAGAGATAACAAGCAGTTTTATATTGCATTATACAATGCATGTTTAGATGTTTACTTGAAGTTATGGCTTCTGTCATCACAAATACCAAAAAATAGACCAGAACAAACTGCACAGCCACCTTTGTGCCTGAATCACTCCTTTCTGCATCATTTTGCCCATGTGTTAATGTGATTTTTAGAAATGAGGCTCGTTCTGTGAGCATTACAGGAGAGGGCCTTAGACCTGTGGTTTTTCTGTGATTCAGCAAAGCACTGCTCTGTTTGCTGAGGGCTCTTCTTCAAATCTCCTGTAATATCTCCTTGGGATATGGAAGGGGACTGTTTTTGGCATGCTTAACAGTAGAGGATGCCAGACCATGTCACCTAACCTTGGGAAGGAGCTCTCTTGCAGGCCAGGAATAGGATCCAGAGGGGCTGCTGGCTCTGCTGAACTAGCACTGGAGAAAAGAATTGTGCTTCCTGCCTCCAGCTGAAAGCAATGCAAGGAGCAGCCTTGCTGGATGAGGTGATGACACTGTCACGTGGTGACTTTTCAGACTACACTGTCCTTTTCCACTTTAATCTCTTTTCCTGTCTCTGTGAGCTGAAGTCATGGAGATGATGGATAGAGGATGTGTCTCAGTCTGCTGCTTGGCTAAGTGGTTGTTGTTGCAGTGCTGTGTGACACAAAGGAGTATGTTCCTCCTCAGTGGAATGTAAGCAGTGAGGTGCTGAGATCTCCAAATGCTATCAGCTGCCCAATCTCCCATTCCCCACACTCTCAAGGAGAGGACTGTCTTTTCTCCCTTCCTGCTGATGACAGCAAGACACAGGAAATATTTTGCTGAAGAGGTATGTCTGTCCTGAATCACTTCATAGTTTGTTTTTGCCATTTCCAGAGACCTGGCACCAAATTCTGCCTCCTCCTGCCCCACAGCCACTTCCTTTGCTTCAATGGTGCTGTGCAAATCTAACTAATGCAAACTTTGGCACTGGCTGTTTGACCAAAATTGGTCCTTGGTGCTGGTTTTTGTCACATCCAGGCTAGACAGGCCCCGAGGGCACTGCTGTGACACTCACAGGTTATCACTTGGTGGCACAGAGGCTCTGTCTGTCCCTGGGAGGCAGCAGAATAATCTGCACAGAGAAGCGCTTCTGGCACAGGTGATACAAGTTATTCTACAGAGCACACTCTTGTACCTTCTTATCACCTGTCTGAGCATCATTTTTCCAGGGAGACTGGTGGGTATCCTATGCAGGAGGGTTTTCCTCCACTGTCTAGATAAGCTGGTATGTCTGCTTTGCACTACTGGGGCTTTGAAACACAAAGCAGGGTGTAACCCAAATGCAGCTTATCCAACAGATATGTTCTTGGCTGCACTGCTAAAGCTGCTGTGCTACCAATGCAAGAAAAAGTGAACAACTGAGTGGTAACCAGCAGAACAGAATTTCATTTATCATACACTTTTCTGCTGGGAAAAAATAAAAAAGTAGAGGAAACAGCCCAATTCAAAAGATGCATTTGCTGATTCTAGTTGTTTTCCAACCTCTCCATCTTTTGTCCTGAACTGCATAAAATGTATATGCAAGTGTTTATAATTAATTTTATTACCTGGAATGTGTGGGCATAATAAACTTACTAAGACTTTCTTCAGAACTTCTTGAGCCTTCAAAGCCTTGCCTATGCTTCATGATTAGCTAAGGAAAGAAGATAAGTTCATAATACATTTCAGCAATGAACTGGAGATAACCCAGATTTATAACAGCATGATTTAAAAAAAAAAATTAATGAAAAAGATAATTTAAAAAAACAATGAAGTACACTGGGTTTGGACTTCCATGCTGTTTTCACATTAAGATCTTTTCCAAAGATATAGCATTAAGGGAATTGTATTTTAATATATAATTTCATTGTAGAGTTTTTGGAGTCAGAGAAAAGTAAGTGAAAATGGCTCAGAGTAAGTCAATACCTAAGCACGTGTTAAAGCTTTGCTGTCCAAGGGAAGCAGGTTGTTGCATCATTGCTGCCACATTTTGCCCTTGTATTTTGTCAGAAAATGTTGAAAGAACTGGGCAAGTGCTGTGGCAGGGGGACCATTGGGTTTTTAGAGCTACTGTGAAAACTCTTGGCACATCCATGGCTTGAGAAGTGCTTTTGTGGGGTCATTTATGTTCCCACTAAAGTAACGGAAAAATTTAGGAATCTTGGGATGAACAAGGTGCTGGAGGTACTTGTGTTTGCTAGCTATATTTTGGGATTTCTATTGCTTTTGTGGTTTATTTTGCCTTCCATTGTTGACTGTCTGTGAAATGGAGGCTTTGCAGCAGCTCTGGCATATTCCAAAGCTCCTGCAAATTCTTCCCATTGATAGACTGAATTAGTCATTGCTAATATTGATACAGGCTGGGCTTGTGCCCATGGTTTTTCTAATGTAAACACCACCGCCCTTTTAGTCACTGCTTGAACCCCTTATTTCTTTTGGAAGTGGTTGACAAGACTGAATTTCCTTGGGAATCCTGACTCCCACTTGACTCGTGGATGGCTGGAAGACCCTGTGCTCCCCTGGCCTTCTCCACGTGGATGCTGATGCTCTCCAGGTGGGGAGAACAGCTGTGAAAAGGCCATGGGGATTTCAGGGAGCAAGATAGGAATGAATAACCTGGTTCTGGCATGCTTGGATACTTACAGGTCTAGATTATAGATGTTTCCTAATGCATTCATGCTTTCTAAGAGAAGTCATTCCCTTTTGACACCACTGTTTGTAATCTCTTTATGGTTTATTTGAATTTTCTTGGTTAAAAAAAAAAAAAGCCTGAAAATGTGGAAAGAGATTAACTGCATTGGCCCAGAGTATTATGGGCAAGTGCCCTGGATACATCTCTGTGTCTTGAACAGCATTGTTCAGCTGATTGCAGTTTGTTCTTTCCTTGTTCTCTCCCCAGCCACCATGCCCCGTCCTGCCAAGCTCTCTGCTGCTATTTTATTTTTTCTTTTTCCAGTGTTTATTGACAACAGAACAGAGTGATCTCACCGTGTTTATACTCCCCATAATAACGGTGATCTTCAACTGATGCCCACAGAAACGATTTCCTTTTTTTAGCCCACTGAACTGCAGCAATCACTCACTGAAGTGCCCATTTGCAAAGGCTTTATCTGGATGATCTTCCACATCCTTTGATTTGTCTGGGTTTCCTTTTTGCCAGCGTCTTTAATTAGCTGGACCCTGCTGTGGCCTGCTTGCTCTGCCTTGTCTGCCTTTCCCTCCAGGGGCAATGTGGCTGTGCAGCTCCTGGGCAGGTGGACAATGCTTGGGTGTATTTTTAGCAGCTGCAGATCCCCAGGAGTTATTTGGTGCTTTACATAGCTGACTGATCTTCAGTCATGGATGGCGTTAGAAGTTCCTGGATGCACAGATCCAAAGGCTGCCAGCTCCTATTGATCATTTTCCCAGCATAAAGCTGAAGGTGGCAGCTTGGCAGAGGAGCAGGCTTTTCCTCTGGTGGCAGATCGTTTTCCCCTTCAGCTGGAGCTGGCAGTGACCTTGGAGCTGGCGCGCCTGCAGTGATTGCTTTCCGTTCCCATATTTATCATCATTTTTAATCTGTGTGATCACAGCACTTCATCTCTCTGCCTCTCCCTCTCTCATCTCTCGTGCCTTCTGCCCTTCAGCATGAGAAGTGGACTGAAAGCCTGAGCAAAAACTGTGGCCTTCTTCATCGTATTATCCCCTCCCAGAGGGGTCATCTCAAAGTTGTGATGCTCCCGATCAAGACCTTGCCTCCCTGCTCTCTTGTCCACTTGTGGAGTTTGAAGTTTGTTGGTTGGGCTGTGACACTTAAATATTTACAGAGTGACACCCATTCACCTCGACGTGGACCAAGTTAATGACAGAAGAAACAGCCTGGTTTGTATTTGCTTTCTTCCTTTTCTCATGGGCATTGTGTTCTGCAAAAGGACAACGGAGCCTGCAGGAATTAGTATGCAGGAACATCCTTTTTTCCATTTAAAATGTGCTAAGTGTGATGTTTGCAGCTATGCTTTGAGGGGAAGAAACAAAGCAGCCAGGGTTTGTAGAGCAGCTCACACTTTGAATGAGGCAGGTTTTTCCCTCCAGCATGTGATACCCCAACAAATACATTCTGATATCCCAGGAAGCAGTGCTGACTCTGAGCTCATCTGCTTCTGTGATACTAGCAGCCAGAAGCTGACAGATCCTAAAGCTTGGAAAGGCATCCAAGATAATTCCACAGAGCTGGTCTGGGTGTTTATTTGGGATCTGGTGAGGATTTAACAAGCTGTCATGCAAGAAATGAAAACCCCAGGCAGTGGTGGGAAGGTGGTGGCGGGGGAGAGAGGCAGGAGAGGGAGGCTCTTGGTGTGCTTGTGCTGCTGTAGATCTGGGAATTTGCTCACTCCTTACAGCCTGGCTGCAGTGGCATCAAGCCTGAGCTGAAACCCAGTTTCTCTGCATGACTTTTGAGCTCCAAATCTGCTGAAGGCATACAGCTTTTTTATTCAGTGCAGAGTGAGCTTGTGTCTTCCTGCAGCCTACACTGTGGGCCCTAAGAAATGAATGTGTAAATATTTTGTCTCTCACAGCAGCCCAAGGTCATCTTTCTGGAACAGCAAACAGGCACAGAATCCAAAGAAGATCAGTCTGTCATATGAGTAAGGTTAGCATCTGCACTTACAAATGACAAAGGCTATTAATCCTCATGCTGTAATCCCCAAGCTGTTTGCCAGCTGGCAGCAGGAAGATGCTCCTGCTCAACCCACACAGCTATCCATGTTTTTTCACCTTTGTAAAGCAGATATAGGTCAATACTGTAGCCTCAATAAAAAACTTGGCATATGCCATTCATCTCTTTTGGCATTACAATCCCTCTCTTCTCCACACAAACCCTTTATACTAATGAAGGGGTGAGAGGAGAGCTCTTACCTGGGCTTGGCTCTCTCTGTGCTGCTCCCCCAAAAGAGAAGACTGAAGGTGAGATTTTTCATCCTCTTCTCTGCTCCTGAGTTTTTCCTGGATGGATGAATTTTGAGATCTCTCTGCAAAGCTGAACAACCTTAGCAAAGCTCTGTCACTAGACAGGCTTTACACCTAGAGCAGGGAAAACCCAATTCTCGCAGAAAGCAGACAAAATTTCAGTCATGGGACTTTTTTTGGTCTTGGTTTGAGAACCTCCATGGTATTAGTCTATTGTCTATCACAGGAGCATAAACACCCGAATCCTCTGGGGTATCAGTGGTGGAGCAGAAGGAAGACTGCAGGTAGTGATGCAGGCAGGTTGTTATAGTCTGATCTCGCACACCAAAAACCTATATGGTCACTGGGTTGCTCCTGGTGAGTATTAGCCAGCTGAGGCTGGAAAAGCTGAGGAAGAAACACAACAGCCAGGTGGGAGCTGTGAAACTCCATTCATACATGTTACTTGCTCATCTCTCAAGGAAATTGGAAAGTAATTTTTTTATTTTATTTTTTTTTTTTCTGTAAGAGAAATCACAGCTGCTTTGGCAGCTGCAGGTGTGAGGAGCTAAGGATGTTTCCTCCTTGCTTTTTATTTCCTCTGGCTGTAGTGGGGGACATCAAATAGACACCAAATACTCTGGAGATATTTCTCCCCTGTGTCATTCCCAGTGTGGGCTGATATTACTAAGAAACAAGAGACAAAAAGCTGATATTGGCCGTGGGTGAAGAACAAAGGTTGAGGGTTCCCACAAAAGAAATTTTTTTCCTGAGCCCTACAATCATTTATTAGCTGTAACCTTCAGGGAAGGTGCTTCATCATGCCAAATACTTGCCTCTCCCTTCATTTCATTTAGGGTAACATTGCAAATTTCTCTCTTCATTAGCAAACAGGAAAAAACATTGCCAGCTCTCACCATACCTGTTATGTCTTGTTAGCACTTTCCAGGTGTTTTTCCTTCATGCTGTCTCCATCATTGCATTTCCCATCCTCTCATTAATATCTACAGAGGTCTGGTCCAAGGCAGGTCAGTGCCTGGTAGCAATATTTTATGTTCATGGTGCTCAGAATAAAACCTGTCCTCCAATCCCTTGTCACTTTGTGACACCTCAAGCACAAGTTTTCCAATTAACCTGGTACTACATCTCTCCTATATTCCTCTGCTGGCATTGCTGTGGTTTGTGTCTTGCTGGGCTTTATCCTCAGCTGTAACTTCATTGACTTTTTTCCCAGCAGAGAGTTTTGTTTGTCAAGAAGAGTAAATGAAGTAATCATTTGGTAGACTTAGCATTTAAATACTGCGTGACATTTATATGTGTGTGTATATATAAAAAATGGTTTTTACGGCAGAGTGCCGCGGGGCATTTGCATGAAGCACATCTCAATGTATATTTGACTGTTGATTTAAATACACGGTATGTAATAAGTTATTTTTAGTGTGTATTGACTTCTTTCTATATTGGAACAATATACCATCCCTGGCAGGGTTTTGTTGTCTCTGTTGTGGGCACAGTTGGACACTGGAGACACTGAGGTGTGACCTTGTCCTGTTTCCTCCTTGTTTTCCATGAGGTGGGAATTGTTCCCCTCAGGAGCTTTGTGGGTGGACAGAGGTTGCTCCTGGGTTGTTTTTTTTTTTTTTTTTGCCACAGGACAGTGTTGTGAGTCTCCTACTGCATCTCCCTCCTGGTGTTTAGTGGAACATTTCATATTCTCCTTTCCCTGCTCTCATCTCCTCAGCACAGAGAGCTGGTTGGTGTTTGGAGGAGCACCAGGAGCAATGGAGATCTCAGCTCCCCTTTCCCAGCCTGAGATCACAGAGCCACAGAATGGTTTGGGTTGGAAGGGACCTTAAAGACCATCTCATTCCAACCTCCTGCCATGTGCACCCTCCCACTAGACCAGGTTCCTCAGAGCCCCATCCAACCTGGCCTTGAGCACTTCCACATCCACAACCACTCTGGACAAGCACAAAATTTATCTATAAATTGTTTAATTTAAGAAATAACAATACAGGCAAATTAATAAAAATGCCACGTTCTTAACTTGTGTTGTTGCAAAGGCAAGGCTTCTAGAGCTTGCATTTATTGATTAATTATTTTTATGGTAAATAAATAAAAAAAGGAGAACTTTTCCTACTGTGAAAATTATAAAAAACAAATTTATATGTCCTTTTCACTTTTGTAAAGTTCAAAGATTTGCACTGAAAATTGTACCTTGAATCTAGTTACTGATTGGTTGGTATTGACTAGTGAGGGGCCACTGTGAGCATTTTTTCACTTGCTGGGTATGTGATTGAAAGAGATATCTGCAGTGCAAAACTGTGATAAAAAATGAAAAGTACAAGGAAAAGATGTTTAGATATTCAGCTGGAAATCTGGTATGGGTTTATTCTTAGCTTTTCATGTATTTGACAATGAAACATTTTTTATTTTACTTAAGTGCTAACGTGCATGATCATACAATATATTGCCTCTTGCTAATTATATGCTGTGTTAGGAATACTAATGTCTAGATGATATCTGACTGGAAAAAAAAAAAAAAATCAGCATTAAACTCAGCTTCTGCAGAATTCTGGGCTGAAACTACCCCTGCACACACACAGCTGTCCACACCTTAGAAACTGTCTTATTTTGTTATGGAGAATGCTGCTGTTACAGGTTTATCAATAAAATAGAAGCAGATGGCTCATGTAGACATGCAAACTCAGCCTATCTTTCTTTTTGTTCTGGCTGTGGCAGAACGGAGTGAATATTCATCCAGGAGAGATGTTCTTTGTTCAGAGCAGGGCTGCAGGTGCCTGGTGCATAATGCAGGACTGGGAGGAATGGGAAGTGTCTGCCCTGCCCTTGGTGCCCTGTCCAGCCACATGGACACAGGGGCCCTCTGGCAGCAGGCTGGGGCGTTTCAGGGGCTGAAGATATTCCCATGTCCCACTGATACCTTGGAGTGGCTATCTGAAACAGAGGCTAGACAAAATTAGGAGAATAAAAATGGGTATTTATTGAAGGCTTTCACTAGGGACACCTTGGGCAGTCAAAGCCTCTGAGGGGCTACATCTAAGATGGAAATAAGTCACAAGATTTTCATACAGTTACAAGTTTGGTCCATTTACATATCAGGGGTTAATACTGCAATTACAGTTTCAGGTAATGAAGTGATTTACTCCAAGTTTGCCCCCCCCCCCCCCATTCACTGTTATTTGCATCTCTCAGGCCTGACACAATGAGGTGTCCTTGAGTTTCAGGCCTAGAGAGGAAATGTTTGTCTGAACAAAAGGGGAGAAGAGCAGCTGACAGGCTATGGAGTTTTAGAGTTATGCACAAAAGCAGTACAGAACCTGAAAAATAGAAGAGCTAAATCCTAAGGCATCACCCTCATGTCTCTGCTTCCCTCTGCACAGAGCCATCCAGCCAACTCTGTGTGGGGAAGGGAAAGTGCTGGCTGTGCCTTTGACATCTGCCCTTCCCTGCTGTCTCATCCAGCCCTGGCAGGAGCTGGGAGAGAAGCCCCCCAGCCCCCTCTGTGGTGGGACCCTGGCCTCAGCATTTCTCCTGCACACCAGTGATGTGGTGGCACACAGAGCCAGTGCCACCAGTGTCCCTGGTGTGTGCAGATACCAGCCTGGGATGCCCCCATCAAAGCTGGGGTGGCCACTTGGTGGAAACAAAGGTAAGAGCTCAAATGATGAGCTGGGGAGGTGAAATTGGGCCAACAAAGGGTGTGTCTGTGTGTGTCTGGTGGCTGCTTTTGTTTGCATCCACCTTTGGTCATGATGCATTTGTGAGTGGTTTACTTCTGGCAGGTTGCAGTTGTAATCTCTGCCCACATTAAGATGGAGAATGATAGGAGCTAAAAAAAATTCCCAGGTTGGAATTTTGACTTTGAACTGGGGTTAGTTTGTTCCTCTCAGAATAGCAGTGCCAGATTTGAGGGAGACATGAGAAACCACGATTTCTGCAGCCCTGCTGGCACCCACAGGGTTGGCTTTCCAGGACCAGCCCTGAAATAGAGTTTCTTTTTCTGGCAACAGTTGGTGGCTTCAGTGCTTGGAAACCTCAGCAAAGGCAGTTGATACAAGACATGTCTGAGGACACAGAAAGCTCAGCCTAGGGGGTCATCTTAAAGACAGGGGAGAAATGGGATATGCTGGGAGGCTCAGAGAAAAACTAGGGAGTTTGGAAAAACTCCCCCTCCTTGGTGTAAACTGGGGGTGAAATACATGTTCTGCTAAGGGCTGATGTTTGTGGGTGACCAGGCTCAGCTGAGAGGGCTGGCAGGGCTGCAGGGTGGGCTGGGGTTTGCTCTGGGAGGCAGCAGTCCCCCAGCAGCTCCTCCAGGCACAGAAGGGGATCTGCAGAGCCAGGCACTGTCTGCTCAGGGATTTGGGGGCTCAGGTGGGTGCTGCTGCCACGTGTGAGTCAGTGCCAGGACAGTTTTCCTGGCTTGGTTACCCTAACACTGCTTCACCTCATTTTTACTGCATTTTCTGAAAACCAGTTAAAAATCTCCCTGCCCAGCTCTCCCACCAACTCACCCTTCTCCTCCCCAGCAGCCCCAGTGCCGAGGGATGCCGGTGGTGGCTCTGGGGGACTTGGGCACTGCATTGCTGTTCCTACAGCCTCACCCTGTCCTTTTTGGGAGTGTCCTCAGCCTCAGGTGGGTTTTCCCAGGCTGATTCCCAGTTCAGGGCTAACCAGCCCAAGGTTTGTTCCATTCCTGCAGGCAGACTTGCCCGTGACCCCGTGTGAGCTCAGCACACTCCACGATGGAGCTGCTGCCGCTGAGCTCAGGGAGAGGCGACTGGGCCGTAGGTCTTGGTGCCAGCACTTGGTCAGCTTGGCCCAGATGAGTCTGCCCATGAATTTGGTAGTAAAAACTCAGGTTTGTGCTCATGCAAATGCAAGGGTTTAGCACTCCACTTGCTGCTCCTGCTGGGACAGCACTGCTCAGCACGAGCACGTGTGGGCCCCGCCGGGCTCCCGGCTGTGTTATGTTTTATCGTTCTGATTATCCTGTCCTTCCTCCAGCTGCATTTTAATTCTTCAGAATGACTTCATCCCTTGGCAAAGCACCAAGTGCTGCTTTGTCAAGGCATCTTTTTATTTTTTTTTTCTTTTTCATCCTAATTTTGACCACTTGGAAAAGTCACATTTTTAATGTCAGGAAACTAAGTTTTGAATTTCAGTGAAAGGGTGATATCATTTTTCACGAGAGGGTGAAAGCATTCCCACTTCTCAATCAGCTCAGTGGAGGCTAAAGCTGAGCTGTCTGCCATCTGTCTCCTCGCCAGTCTCTCTTCCACCACCATCACTTTTTAACAGGTTGGCCAATTTCAATCACATTTGAGAGCAGGGTAACTGTCTCAAAGACAGTTATGCTTCTACAGATTTTGTCAGCTGGCAGAGGATCATTTCCAGAGAAGCAGAAAGGAGTGGGTTTGATGGCCAAGGGTTGGTGAGCTGGTCCATTGTGACAGCTCCAGCATGTGCTGCCTCTGGTCGAGCTGGGGGTGTCCAAGGGGACATGGTGGAATTTGGCTGGGGATGTGGGGAGAGTGTAGGGAATAAAGAGCACAGATATGCTAGAAAATTAACTTCATTTTTTCTTCTCTTCTCCAGCTTGTTTCAGAAGGTTTTAAAAGTTTTTCTCAAATGTAAAAAGGTAAAATAATAAAAAAAAACCAACAAATTTTCTTGTATAATGAATTGGAAGATAGAGGTGAAAAATAGTATTCTAGTACAGAAAGAACAGAAAGAGAAAGATCTGTCTGCATTTTAGATGGAGGTAGGATTAGCCTCTAAAGGCATCTGGTCCCTCTGAGGCTGGCCAACCACTGGGAGGCTTGAACAGGGTCCAGAAACTGGAGCCACTCATCTTCATTTGCTGTGACAAGCCAATGGCTGGGAGAGCTTTTGACAGTCTGTATCTGCTGGAGGCAGCTGAGTGGGCCAGGCTGAGGATAAAACCTAGCCCAGGATGCAGCTCCTCACATCTGAAACTTCTCAGGTACAAATGCAGAACATTTTGGGTTCATTTTATTTTTTGAAAATACCTGCTGCATGCTGTGTTTAGAAATGCAGCACCTGTGGAGGTATATGCAGCCTGGGAGGGCTGGTGCTTTTCTACACACATCTTTTGAATGTGCTTGAATTCAAAAGGGCACCATAATTTAATTCATTTTTCTTTAACACTTGATTTGAGGAGACATAACAGCTTTGAAATGAAGGAACTGACTTTTTTTATAATTTTGTGAGATAGTTAAAGTAAATGCTAATGTTCTGGGGTTTTATATTTCCAATTGCTCTAAACCGTTCAAAAACATGTATTTGTTACAGCACTGAATATGTCAGGCAATCCTGCTTTCAAAAAACTAAAATAAAAGGGAAAAGCTGCTCTTCTATTGTCTGCCTGTCCAGGCTTTATCTTTTGCAGAACACATTTAAAATCTTATCTTCTCAAACAATATCCCTGTCAATAGAGACTTTGGTCCCAGATCATGGGTCTGTTTAATTTCTGCTGCACTAAAACACTGTGTGAGTCAGCTGGGCAGTGACTCCTGACCAGGCATCCCTGGCAGAGGGAAGAACTCCTCTCCAGACAAGGGCGGGAGGTGATTTTTCCTGCTTCCATGGCAGCAGGAAGGAGATGGGATGGGGTGAGATGGAACATCTTCCCTCCTTCCTGATGGAGGTCCCTTTGAGCCAGCAGAGCTGTGCTGGTTACACTGGCAGAGGAATCTGCTTCCCTGCACTCTCTGCCCCCTTGGAAGGTGGGCAAAGAAAAGCAGCTGCAGTTGCATTGTGGAAGAATTTCCTCAGGGCTGGTCAGGGGATGGAAACACTTGGATCCAGCTGAGGAAACACAGCTGATCTTTTGGCTGTATATAATTGCCTGCTAGTAAGTACTGCTTTTGTGCTGACAGGAGAGGGGAAGATGTGTCTCTGCAGCAGAAATTGTCTTGATTGTTAGGAAAAAATAAAGTAAATTTCACAGAGACTGGAGTGAGTGATGCTGTCGTTCATTCAGCTTTTAGGCATGGAGTAGGTGCTTCTGTGTCTTCCTTTTCTATCTCTGCTTATAGAAGGGATATTACTGAATTAATTATGACATCTTTGTGAAGAGCTGAAGAATTGCTCAAGTCCTCAATTCAGCAGTAGAGAAATGTCAGATTCACCTCACAGTAAATTTAAAATTACACCAACCTGAACTACTGCTACTGACAGCATAATAATAAGGCAGGTAATCAAAATCAATTAAACTCTAGTGCCTTCCTATTGTCCTAGAAAATTCAAATCTGAAATTAGTTGGCGTTTCATTTGACTTCTCAATAAAAGAAGCAGAGTTTCAGGGATAATTTGAAGTAAATACGTGGCCATGAACGATCTTTTCTCAAGCTGCAAAGACCAGGGGAGCCATGTGTGCCCATGTTTGTGCAGACTGAGCACCAAATGCAGCCAGGTGATCCAAGTCAAAGGAATAACTGATCTGAGGCTGCTGCACTGACATGTGCTAGCTGAGTCTCAGGCTTGCCAAGACCCAGTTTGTTAAAATTTGGGTGAGATACTGATCCAGGTGGATGCCAAAAGCAGTGTGCCTCTGTTCCCCCTGTCTAAGAGGGAAGAGGACAAAGCCTGCTGCGAAATCCTCTGCAGAATCTTCATGGAGCAACCAGAGGGAGGGGAACTCCCTGTGTCCTTCCAGCAGTGACACGACCAGGTAGAATATGCATTAGACATCTTACAGATCACAGGGGAGCAGGGAATTGCCCAGGAGCTTCAAATGCTGTCAAAATGAGTATGTTCCCACTGCACCTCGCCTTGTTTTGGCACTGTCTGAGCCTTTGATTCACCTTTAGTATCAATGGGAGATGGCAGTAGTTGTTTTGGAAGTGTTTGAGGTAAGGCTGGATGGGGATTTGAGCAACATGGTGTGGTGGGAAGAGTCCCTACCCACGGCAGGGGGTGGAACAAGATGATCTTTAAGGTTCCTTCCAAAACCATTCTGAAATTCTCTGGGCTGGGCTGAGTGACTGCTTGGATAGGGAGGCTGTGGCATGAACATGAGTCTGGCACAGTGGTGTCATCCACAGTAGCTGTGAGGAAATGGACACAGCTAGCAAGTGCAGAGGCAAATTTATTGTCTAGAGATGTTTCTTCTTGCAGAAAAGTCCTGATCAAAGCCCAGGCTTGGTGATGGGGCTGATCTAAGCCAGTGTTGTACCAGTTACTCCAGTGCAGCCATTGGCACCATTTGGCTGTCCAGAAAAGCTCATCTTGTGCAACTCCTTTTCACTCTGGGAGTGACCCACTTCTTCCAGAGAAGGTCCCTACACATAGCTGGTGTATAAAAAAAAAAAAACAAAAC
Organism: Lonchura striata; assembly: GCF_050655825.1. Taxonomy (NCBI): domain Eukaryota; kingdom Metazoa; phylum Chordata; class Aves; order Passeriformes; family Estrildidae; genus Lonchura; species Lonchura striata. The sequence goes on along the minus strand of NC_140707.1, from coordinate 67,887,039 downwards.
AAACTTTTTTTACCTTCCTATCTGCCAGTATTTACATACAGATCTAGGCTTTCAGGAAAAGGAATCTCCCCTCTTTTTGCACACTGTATTATACAGGTAGGATTTTGCTGACTCCTTTTGAGCTTTTTCTGGGCCTTTCTGGGTGGACCCTTGGTTGTGAGGATAGGCTGAGCCTGCTGTCCCACCTATAGCCCTAAGGAGTGTGCTCAGCAGTAAAATCTGGCTGAGATGCAGGAGCTGTCCTGTCCCACAGTGACCTGCTCTTTCATTTGAGAGGAGGTCTGGGCTGTATTGCTGTGCAGCTTTTTTCTCTACAGAAATCCAATTCCTGGCCATGGCATCATGGGTGTAAGTGCCAGGGTGGGACCCAAGGCACTGTGGTGGAACATCCTAAAAGCTCAGGGGAAAAAGTGGGCCAGGATCTGATGGTGGGCATGGAAGGAAAAGGGAAAATCATAAATCAGGAGGGAAGAGGAGCATGACCCGGTAAGAGATCAGAAGAGCTCGGCTCTCTGCCAGCAGGACCGAATTGGACTCCTCTCCCTCCGGCCCTTCCAGGCACTGGGTTGTGTTTCTCCCAGTCTTGCCCTGCAGCGAGCAGAGCTCTCTCCTCTCAGTGCCGCAAGGAGCGCTCGGCACCTCCGCGGCCGCCGGCCCGCTCCGCGCACCCCTCAGTCCGCCTTGATGGGAGGTTTTATGGTTCCCCTTGCCCACCCCCTCCCCAGGCTGCTCCCCCTTCCCTGTTCTGGCGTTTCACGTCCCCAACCTCCGCCGCAAGCCCCAGGCAGCTCCTCACCGCCTGTCCAGCTCTGAGCCGCGGCACCCGCTCCATCCTCCGGCTCGCCCGGCGCGGAGCATCCCGGTGGCGGGACCTGCTCCTCCCTCCTCCCCTCTTCCTCCTCCCTCCCTCCCTCTCTCCCCGCGGCCTCGAGTCGCGCCAGTGATGGAGAGAGCGTCACCGTCTCCTAGCAGCGCTCCTAGCAACGCTCCTAGCAACCGGGCAACATCTGCTCCCGCTGGACCAATCCGCGCGGGGAACATCTGGGCACCCACCTCCGCGGGCTGCGGCCGGGAGGTGATGCGCTCCTCAGTGGCTGCAGGGACCCGCAGGAGCTGCCACCGCCGCCAGCAGCACCGCCGCCACCTCCTCCAGGAGCAGCGAGGGAAGGACGGAGCAGCCCTCCCGCTGGAGCCGGGGCTCGCTGGGTGAGTGCCACCGAGCCGGCGCAGCAGCGAGCTGCGCGGTTGCCCGTGTCAGCGAGGTGATGGGGGGCGGTTTTTGCTGGTGGGATCTGCTCCAAAGGGTTTAGCAGGTGGCTGTTGGCGTGGAGGAAGTTTTGCGGTTGTTTGGGAGCTCTCGTGGCTTTGCTGCAGCGTGGGAGAGGGAAGAGCCGGGAGGGAGGCTCCGCGCGTCCCGCAGTGCCACGGGCAGAGGTGCTGCTGCTCTGCCGGACTCTAGGAAAGGTCATTTCAATCAGAGTCCTCTTTTTATGGCCAGAGCTGAACTCTGAAAAGTAACCACAGCTCCTCTTTCCATCGCCTGTTAATGCTGTCATCCTCTGGGATGACACAACTGTCTAAATTTAGTTGTCTTATAGCTGCGAGACACGAGTACGCACATACATGAGCTCTCTTTTCCTTTCTCTCTTGCAGGATTTAGGCATGTCTAATTTCGTTCATGTACTCAAAAAGTCTGAGTGTCTCTGGCACACGCATGTAAAAGTGCAGAGTTTAGGTATACACATGTATCTGTGATCGTATTTCCCCATGAGAGCGGGAGATGTTCTTACTACAGCGTGCCAAATGCTTCACCCGGAAGGCAAATGGAAAATGTATGTCAGGCAAACTCTGAAATGTGCACCCTGTTAAAGAGAAATGGGAATCTGACTGTCCCCAGACCTGTACTGTTCTGCAGGCAGTGTGAGTGTACGATAGAAAATTAATGCTGCTATTCAAAATAATGGCATGATTTTAATAGCAGCCCTTTAGCTTTCCTCTGAGGTTGACAAGAATTAATGGAGAAAATAATGTGCCATTTTAAGAGGTGATTGGGGCAGAATTAATGTTCTAGCTCCAGAAACATCCGGATATTTAGAGGAGCAAGCTGTATTTTTGCATCATTTGCTCTGAGAGGATTATAGTTACACCACTGAGAGACTGAAATTTTTTTTTTTTTCTTAATGTTTTATCTACTTTCCTGATGTGTGAAAGGCACTCCAGGAAGCAAGGTCAAAGTTAGAGAATTGGGTGTAACATCAGAACTCTTATTTATCCCTGTTACTAAGCCCTGTGGGGATGCTGAAATAGCACTTTCTCCTCTTGTGGTCCAGCTGCTCGCTGTGTTTGTCCTGATTTTGCCACCTGAGCCATGTGTGTTTCTCCTTGATCCACCACGGCAGGTGACCATTCAGCAGTGCCGTGCTGCCAGAAATGCTCGCTGAGCCCGTGCGAGGGGGAAATCTTACCAGAACTGCTGAGATTACCCCAGAAAGACCCTTTGCAGGCTGACTCCGCATCCTCAGGTAACTAACAAGTTTGCAAACTTCAGCTGGTTGGGCCGAGTGAGGGAATTTACTGGGATTAATATGGAAAGGGGGTGAACCTGGGATTATTTTGTTATTCTGTTGGGGAAAGCAGTGGGACTCCAAGGAGGGAAGACAGGAATAGTCACTCAGCCATTAAGTCTCAGACGCTTGTGCCTTGTACACACGTGTGCGCCCAGGGAGAATCTGCAATTAGGGAGATCTGCAGAACAATCAGCAAACCAAAAGGCGGCTTTCAAGTGCAAAGGCAGCAGACGAGAGTGCGGCTGGGGGTCCCCACCTCGCCGTGAGTCAATGAAAGGGGGCTTGCTCTGGCTGATAAGGTTCGATATGCTAGGAGGGCTGCCATCGATTGGCAGCCGCGTGCAATCCTGGGGCTGGCATGTGTTTTCGATCCACATGTTCATCTGCCTGTGGTCTGGTAGCTCTGCACTATCAGCTGAGGATCCCACAGTGGGACCTGCTGCTTATGCTGCCCTAGGAAAGGAGAAAAGCAGCAGCAGAGCATGTGAAACCAGGCGCACGTTTCAGCTGAGCACCCCCTAATTGGGAGTGCTCGGAAGGTTGGAGAGGGGGAGTTTGTCACCGCGGGTTGACAGCATTCGCAAGGACACGATGATACGACCTGCCGTGTCAAAGTCACGTCTCCCGCTGATAATAAAGGCCAGTTTCTGTGCGCTCAGAAGCCTCAGGTTTTGTGCTTGAGCACGCAAGAGATGCTCAGCGAAGGTCTCCGTCTCAGGCAGCTGTAGCTCCATATTGATCCCTCTGCTTCAGGCTGCGATAGGAGCCCTGCAGGGCAGCGGCACATTTGAGTCACCGCAGCTTGGCGGGGCTGGCTCGGCCAGCCGGCTCCGTGCTCACCCCCTGCAGATGTCTGCATCAACAACCTACGAGTATCGATTCGGACGAGCCCTTTCTCTGCAGCGCTGAGCAGGCAGGGAGGATTTCTTTTTCCCGAGGAAAGGTGGGGAGGTGCGGGAACAGGCAGGTGAAGGGATGCTCCCAAGGGCTCACGCACAAGTTCTGTGACGAGGCTTGCAGACGTCTCTCTGTTGTTTGAGATGCAAAAGCACAAGCTGAGGTGTGTTCCCCCACCCGATGTTAAATCATTTTTTAAACCCCGTCTTAGCTCCTGTCTCGGCTAGGCTGTGGAAATCGCCCGGCATTAATTCATGCCGAGGAGGGGCTGCTGTCACTGGGGCGATGCAGGAGCGCAGGTGAAGCGACTTTGCTGCAATTTGCAGTTCAAATGGGAAGTTGCCACGATATAAATCTATTTCCAATCCAATTTAGATAAGACAGCCCTCTGTCCAAACATGCCTTATAACTCCGCGAGTACCACGCCACAGAGCACCATAATTATTCCCGGAGAAATAAACAGGAACGGACACACTTTGCTCTGTTGAAAGCGCAATTAAAGCCCTTGCGAAGCTGACTCTGAGACAGAGGCGCCTTATTCCCTCACTGCCGCGCGTGGGATTTATACCCCGAACTTCCATTAGCGCTAATGGCAGCTCCAGCCGCCGTGCCCCGATGCTCTGCGCATTCCGAGCAGGCACCGGCGGGGTGTGAGCACCGGGCAGCGGGGCTGCCGAGCCCCCCGGCACCGCCCGCCGCCGCAAATTGCAGCGAGCCCTCGGGGAGCGGCGGAGGGCTCGCTGCCGGGATGCTGGATGCGCTTTCCCGACGCTCATCCGGGCTGGAAGGACAAACCTTCAGGCTCGGGGCTCAGCGCTGGTGCTGCTTGGTCCCCGTGGGGAGATTTGGCCCCGTGCCTTGACTTGTGGTGGAGCGCTGGAAAAAACGTAATGTGATTAAGATGTATCTGTCTCTGAGCTTGAGTGAGGCAGAGGCAGTGACTCACAGCACCTTGCTGGAGCTGTCAAAACACTTGGCTCGCGAGAATAGCCTTCTGCACAAAAAGCACTGATTCAATGTGTTTATATTTAAACAAAACACGAAGGGTCTGATTCACTGCGGCATTACTACAGCCTTGGATGGCTGTAACCCCAGCCAAGCAGCTCCCAGCCGTGGAGTGCTGACTTCCAATAAGGGTTAGAGAAAGGCTTGGTCCTCTCCTGCATGGAGAGGGGTCCCTCGAGGGTTTTAGCATCGCTGCTGGTGTTGACAGCACCAGTGCAAGGTCACAGTTCATGCTCTCGTTCCCTGAACCAGCAGACAGATATGTGGGCACCAGCGGCAGCCACGAAAATGACGATGATGAAATGAGCGGTGGTGGGATGGCCACTGCACTGATCACAAGAACAGACCTTGAACTTCTCTTGAGCAGCCCTGGGATGGGATTTGGGAGCTTCCAGCTCACTGTCTCACCCTGCAGGTGTGCAGGCAGCACCCCTTCCCTCCCAGGGGCTGAGCCTGGGGACAGCTCCCCCGAGCTGAGCTGGGGAAGAGGGTGCTCCACTCTGCAGATTTGGAGCTGCTGGGATTTGCTGACAGATGGTGTGGTGTTGAGCAGCTTGGGGCTACTTTGCTCCTCAAATAATTTTTCATTTAAAACTGAGAACACATTTCAAGCCAAACTTACAGCCTAGAGATGCTCTTGGTGTTTGCTTGCTTGTTGTTTCCCTTCCTTGCTCCAAAACTAAGTTATGGGTGTTGGGGTGAGGAGGTCATGACAACTTTGCTGCTTTAACTGATGTAAGGTCTTTAGAAATTGAAATTCAGCCAGCCAAAGGTATGTTCCAGGCTGGTGCTGAACCTAACCCCAGAAAGGGGATGCCAGTTGGGTGCTCAGTGAACCCACTGCCAGGAGGATGATCATGTGTGTCCCTCAGCAAAATGCATTTTTTCTGTCTGCTCCTGCCAGCCAGCACCAGCCTCCAGCCCGTGGAGCCCAGAGCCCTCCTTCCCTCCCAGCCACAGGCTGCCAGTGCTCCTTCCCTTGTCCCAGCTCCCTGATGTCTCCTGCACCACCTGTGCTCAGGGGATGCTGAATTTCACAGTCACCCTCCATCCCTGGGGCAGGGAGTGGAATTCCCGTGGCTTGGAGCAGCAAGGGACAGTTTTGCATGGAGCTGGGGGAGCTGCAGAACTGAGCTGAGATGCTCTGAGTGCTGTGGTTGTCTGTGCTGTCCCTGCACTAAGGATTATTTTCTGCTTCCACTGCACACAGGCAGTGATAGGGTTGTGCTTCCAGCCTTTTCCCTGAAAAACACTAGGAAGTGTGTTTTAGCATGTAGAGGTTTGGTTTGGAGGAAGGTACCTACCTGTGTGCTGGTTTTGGCTCCTGTCCCAGCCCTGACAGCCTGGGTGGCTATGGGAATGTCACTTCATCTGCCTGTGTACCTTTATCTTCCTCAGAGCAGTGTGAGGAGAACTGTAATGTTCTCCCATCCCATGGCACTGGGAGATAAATGCGTTTGTTGTTGTGCTCAGATAACACAGCACAGTGGGATTTCCACCTGGGAGAGCACGATATCAGAGTAATTAAATATCCAGGCTGCCCAGGCTCTGGTGTAACTCAAATATTGGAATGAAACCTGCAGGTAAAGAAGGTTGCTGCACATGAATTTAAACCTGTGATTTAAACTCAATGCCAGTGGAGTGGTGAAGACCACAGCCCTGCCCTTGCCCTTGAGGGCTGAGGTGGGTGCTGGGAGCATCTCTGATGTGTGTGGTGGTCCAGGGCAACTAGAACCCTGACAACCTTGGCAGTGTTGTCCCACTGTAAGAGCAATAGTCCCTCTCCTGGAAAATTGCTGCTCTGAAGAGCAATCCATGCCCTGATGAATTCCAGGGGTCTTGGCTTCAAATGGGGTTTCATCCCTTTAATGAAGGATTCTGCAGATCTTCATGAAAAACCTCCATCCTCACAGACTTAAAATTCAGTGAGAAAATGCAAGAATCCTCTCATAGAAGGGATTTCTTCTTCAGCCCTTTCTTGTGGTTTTTTGATGTAGAAGAAGGAAGGGAGAGCACATTGCTCCTTTCTGCCAGTGAAGAAGAGATGCTGTCAGCCCCTGGAATGGTTGTGTGGGTATCTCATCACCCCCAGCAGCAAATAAGGCTCAAGGAGCCCCTCATGCCCCATGGAAGGATCCTTCCAGCAACATGAAGTCTGTGTTCTGGCTGTGCAGTACATTATTGCCTTTCTATTGTGTCAGGGAACCAAATCCTTTATTTCTTCAGAAAATCTAAGTTTCAAATGCTCCCATTAGGAGATCCCAATCTGGGAAAGAAAATAGCTTCTATAGGACCTGGCTTTGAGTTATTCTGTGCAGTGTCTCTAGATACATTTTTTCCCCTGGCTTGCCTTTAGACATCAGTATAATAAAGCTTCGGTGTTTGTTTTTTTTAAATACATTTAAAAGCAAATATCAGAAATTTCTTACAAAAGGGATGGTCTAGAAGGAGGTTTCTGCTTCCCAGAAATGCACAGGGCTCCTTGTGTTTTCTGGTGAATAGCCAAGCAAAGCCCTGGCTCTCACAGGGACCCAGTGTTCACCAGGCTGAGTACCACTGGAATTATGGACCTCATTAAGGTGCCAAATTAGCACCATGTCACCTTTCCAGGGAAATGAGCAAGGTCAGATCAGGCAGCCAGGCCATGCTGAAAGTGCCCAGAGTGCCCTGGTCCTCTGCAGGGCTCAGCTCTGGAGGAACAGATGTCCCCATGGCTCTTGTCACAGGACAAAAGCCCAGTAATTCCTTTTCTTATCTTAAATGCTGAACCTCCATCCTCTGTGCCCTGAAAAACAAGCCACCCAGAGAACAAACCAGCTCCATCACCCTCCCTTTGAACTGGGGCTCTTCTGAGACAACACTACCATCTAGTGAATGCTCTCTGCACCGGTTTTCCAGGGAAGCCACGGAGCTCCGGGCATGATGGGTTGAAATCAAAACCCCACCCTCGGCCCGCACAGCCCACAGCAGGGCACAGGGTCCTGCACACAGGTGGCCCCATCCTGGTCCCTCCTGCAGTGCACGGTGACATTCCCATCTAGGGCATCTCCTGCCCGCTCTGTGAGGCTGTGGCTGGCCCCATCACCCCAGTCAGCTGTAGGACCAGGAGATCTGCCTGTGCCTGCTGCTGTGGTGGTCACTCCAGGGAGGGGAGAGGGGCTGGCTGTGCTGGCAAGCCTCAGGGTGGCTGTTTCAGAGACAGCTTCACATTTTTCAGCCTCTCAACTGCTCTTCCAGCGGGCTGAGGGCTGCAGGCTGAGGCTGAGTGTTGTCCTGGCTGCACTCCCCCTCTGGATGCCTCCTTGCCCTGCACACCCCAGACTGCGATGTTGCAGCCACCCTGGCCAATGCTGACTTTCTTCTTCCTCTTTTGTGCAGAGCTGATCTGATCGGGGCCTACCAAAGACATTAACGACGTCGAAAGTAGCTTACTTTAAGAGAAAATATGCAGAAGAAGAACATTTACATCAGGATTACCATGAGTATTGTCCAAAAGTGAGTATCTCTCTCGTTCTAGACCCCGCCCTCCCCCTAATTTCATTCCTTGATGCTAAAGACCCATCCATTTACTCCCCAGCACCTGATACTACCGGAGGACCGGACTTGTATCCTAAAACTGTCTCTCCAGAAACTCCGCTTCCTGGACGACCCCGAAGCCTATCTCCGTAGGTCTGTATTAATTAACAATCTGTTGAGGAAGATTCACCTAGAGACAGAGAGGGAGAGCTATGAATACTTTAAGGAGGCTCCGTGCTATAGGACTGCCTACTCTGACGCACGAAAACGGCTGAAGCTGATGGTGCAGGAGTGCTGTTCCCAGTCGCTCTATTATGAAGAGCTGCACTCGTATCGCATCGTGCCTTACTCTGCAGAGAACGCCGTCTACGGGATGGGCTACACGGGCAGCCACCTGGAGCAAAATTCTCAGTTGCTTATTTATAAAATGAATTAAAAGTAGCTGTTAGACCCACTGATGTTTGTTTCTGAATGCTTGGACTGCTTGTTGAGGTGTTGAGATGAGGCACTAATTGCAGATGTGTTTGCAATGGAGGTGGAGGCGCAGGGAGCTGAGTGGAAGGTGCTTTGGAAAATGCTCTGCAGACCCCGCTGTTAACCCCCGGTGTGAAACACCTTGCTGTACACACAGAGAGGTGCAGTACAGAGGTCCTAAACCTGCAGAGACTGCGTGCAAGGCCGTTTGTAGAAACCAAGCGGCACTTAAAGTTACCTTGTGTGTAGATACGGATGCTCCAAATCCCTTTTGCAGTTAAATTACGCCAGCCCCGGTGCAAGGGGAGCCCCCGAAGCAGTGGAGTAGTCTAACAGTGAGGAGTAAAACTCAAGTTATCTGCTGTAAAAGTATAGACAGAAAGTTTCTTTGAGAATTTCCTTGACCATGAAGGAGTCAGTGCCAAAGGAATCAGTCTGTAGCTTAGGATTTTCGGAGACTGAACTCGCTTGCTACTTACAGACACTCTATACTGAGATTTGCAAGGGTTTGTGGGTTGGTTTTTTAAAAAAAATTAATTGCATTCACTTTTTACTTATATTATCTCTTAGCTGGTATCTACTTTGCTATTTTAATACAAACCAGAATGACTCACAGGAAAAATTGTTTCTTCAGCCCATCATCAGTGTTCCCTTAACTTCATTTGCCTCTTTCCCTAGCTGTTTCCCCGAATACTTCTTTGCATGCTAATTTGCTGTTTGGCCCGAGGTTCACACTGGTGCTAGGGAATAGACAGCAATTTCCTTTTATGTGGACTATAAAAGGCAGAAAAACAATGATAACTCTCATGGATAGAGAATGAATGTATCTGACAGATGATGGTAAGACCTCAGAGGCTCTCCTGATGAAACTGCTCAGCATTAACAATAATGTTTCAGGTTAAGTGAAATGTCTAATTTCAATCTGGGAATTAACTTTAAAATATGTAAATATATATATTTCACAAGCTATGGCACGTGGGATGTTCAGCAAATGGAATGACTACAAGTGGAAAGTTTCTTAGCTGCCAAAGCTACGTCACGAAAATACCAAAGAGTAACATTAGGGAAAAGATGATGCTCCAGCAATGGGGTCAGAAGCAGAGATTGCACTATAATTTGGAGGAATGTGATTAACAAGCCTGTAAATTAGCTGTTAGGGACCTGAATCCCAGAACTGCTGAACAAACACACGAGATGGTTCAAAGCCTGTCAAAGTCCTACAGGTCTGTTGGCTTTGCCTCGCTGGCTATCACCACTTTAAAGCTTTAAAACAAAGTAAATAATAGCGCACACTCAGCTGGAGGCAGATATATATATATATACATATATACATATATATACATATATATCTAAGAACCTAATTTTTTATTTGTTTTGAAAGGCTTTGCTCTTGCAGATGTGGCTGATGCTATTTCTGAAGCATTCTATAGTGTGAACAAATACTGTGGCTTGCTAGGAATGTGCTTTTTGTGTCAGATTCCTCCTGTCACCCTGCTCAGAGCGCCCTGGTCGTGTGTGTCACACATATCATCACAGCTCCCAGGCACGTCTTAGTGCTGGAGAAAAGGCAGAAAAGCAAAAGCAAAAAGGTGTGAAGAACAAAGTTAACTCTGGTGTCAGTAGTGAGAAGTCAGTAGAGATTTAGGAGACAGAAGGAAGCAGAAAAATTCAGATTTTTTTTTTTAATTAAAAAAAATGAATGTCAGCAGTGTAATCTTGTAAAACAAGGATAACCTGCAAACTGGAGAATATAAACATCTCAGATACTGTGGGAAGGCTGAAAAAACAGGGCAGTGCTGTTTGGGAGGTGCTGTTAGTCACGATGACTGTTCAGATCTCTGTTTTTGCTTTGAGACAAGTCATATTTACTTATCTCTTAGAAAAGGGTGTCTTTCAATCCTTAGCCAGTGCAGTTCAGCCTCAGAGCTTGCTGGCTGTGCATGGTTTGATTCCTGCTGTCCCTGGGCTTGCACCAGCCTGAAACCACGCAGCTGGTCCAGTTGCATGATTCGAGAAATGGTTTCAATGTAGTTTGAGAAATTTCCAGTGGAAAAGGGGCTGGTAGAGCCCAGGCTGATGATCAGGTCTGCAGGACAGCCCCAGTGTGAGCAGTAAGAGCTGGCAGAGAAGCCCTTTGCTGTTGTCAGAGGTGCCATTATCCCTCTGGCCTCTGCGGCACCAGGAACGCCCCGAGCCACCCCAGGGCTGGGGGAATGGTAAAGGAAAATTGCTCCTGTCTTCTGATTTTTCAAACCATGTAATTTTCCACTCTGAAGTGGTTTGATTTATGCTTTTTTCCCCCCCTCTTTGTGTCGGTTTTCATCTGATTTCATAACGATCTAGCATGTACAGGAAATGCTTAAATGCTTCTTTTCTCTTGCTGGCTGGCTTTTTATATTCATAGGATGGTTCTGGCTTGAATAAACAAATCTTTTAACTTAAAATTAGAAATGTTTTAGTGAAATGAAAAAGCTCAGTAGGATCAAAGTCTTTAACCTCACCTGAACAAAAAAACATTGGCCCTGTCAGATTCACCTTTGAAGAGGTTCTTTGACTGCTGAAAGAGGAAGATACTTTCTTGCCTGTTGAAAGCTTCTCTGTGAAGGCATTGTGATAACTGAACAGATATAACAGACAAAAATCTGCATCAGGTCACAAAACTCCTTGGGCTACCTAGGAAAGAGGATGATAATTTAGTAATGTTTTTCTCATGTGCTGTTTTCTTGAAGAAAACACATTGTCTCTTCTTTTAATTTTCACTTGCTCCAGGAGTTGTTAAAATGGATGATTTCTTTCTAGAGAACAAATTGAGTTTTTTATGGTTGACTTTTTGATATGGAATTGAATCAAAGGTTCACTATTCTATGTGCTTTAAGTCTGCTTCAGTTTTTACTGCTTCTGCTTTGCCCAGCATTGGTGCTGCTGAAAAGTGGGTCTGAAAATTTTGATTTGAGTGCTTAAAAATAGTTTATGGGGTGATAAAGAAGTACAAATGTGCAATAACATTGCAAGTTACTCCCAAAATATTTGACACCTTTTTGAATTATATACTTATATTGATTTTAACATTTAGTTGTCAAGTTACTGGGTACCAGCATTTTAATACAGCTACATACAGTGATTTTTCTTTTTTGGGTTTGTAGCTACAGTTCGGCTCTTCTGGCTTCTGATGTGAGAATCTGTCTGTAGGTGGTCAACTTTCACTGAGATAGATTTTTATATATATATATGTTCTATTATGACTGCATTAGGAACTCCTACATATGGGCTATGTTTGCACTGGATGTAAAGAAAGTCCTTGCTTCCCTTTGACTCAGTTGCCTTGGAGATAGAATATTCATCAGAGGGAATATAGATGAGCTGGGTAACCAGGACAGACTTGGTGAGGAGAGCTGATCCTTTTGAAAATGACTGGCTTAGGACAATTCATTTTCACCTGGGAACAGCAGCACACTTGGCTGTAATTAGTGTTCCCATGAATTGAGTATTCTTTGTCTTGCTTTTCTGGCTGGTCATGCTGGTGAAGGGTGCACGGGGCACCTTTGTGGGGGCCACAGTGTGGGTGTGGATGGGATCTGGTGCAGAACCCCAACACTGAGTTTGAGCAACCTGCTCTAGTGGAGTTGTGTCCCCACCCATGGCAGGAGGGTTGGAACCAGACGGTCTTCAAGGTCTCTTCCAACTCGAACCGTCCCATGATTCCATGATTCTGTGACATTAGGGCCCTGATCCTGTAAATGCTTGGGTTATCACCCCATTTCCTCACTCAGACCCTGTCCCTGGAGCCCCAGAGGCTCCTCGTGTGCTTGATGCTCAGCATGTGCACGAGCTTGAGGCTGGGGCTGCAGATCCCCGTCGGTCGCCGCCTTCTTGGTGACCGTGAGCCCCGAGCTGCCGCTTCAGCTCTTCAGTACATCTCTCTTGCACTGTAAATTGAACTTCTGTTTTCCAATGAATGTGTGGAGTACATGGACTATTGTGCCTTAAAGTCCCACCCTCGTACGAGCCTTTGTAAATGTTCTGTAAATCCGCAAACCGTCTCTCGCTGGTAACTCTGTGCACTCCCTACAGACCTGATTTGGTACTTGGCAGGACCTTGGGAAACCCAACCCTGACCTCAGTTTGCCATGAACACGAGAGGGGATTTGCCAATTCCCTCTTTTCTTTTTTCAGATTGCTTTGCTCTCCAACATTCATGAAATTCTGTTTGTCTGGTTCCCGCTGTAGTTGGGCTCTGGGCCACTTGCAGTACCAGGAGCTCCTTGCAGGAACTCTGAAAGTTGTAAAAAAATTGTCTCCAGATTTTAAAGATCACCTGTAGAACACTCCCAGGAGGGAATCACAGCTGCATATGACAACTGTGGCAGGTGTTGTCAAGTATATCATCATATATTTGACACGACTGACAAAGCAGAGAAGGGAACACCTATTTCTATTGAAATGCATGAGCCTGCATTATGTTAAATACGTGGTGATTATACACCAAATAATTGGAATAATACCTACTGGTTCTGTAACAAAAAAAAAAAAAAAGCCTTTTAATGTTTAAAATTACCTGGGACCTGACTGAAGGTTTTTATGAAATTGTTTTCTAAAGTGAATAGTAGAAAAAATGTATATGTATTTTAAATATACGTATGATGTGCATGTTATTAATAAAGATCTATTTCTATTGAAGCAGATGGTTGTTGTTTGTATGTTGTTTGATTTACAAGATAACATGTAATGTTTCTAAAGAAAAGTTTCTAAGTCCATCAATCCCCTAAAAAACTTATAACCACAGATTATTTGAAGGACTTGGATCAGAGAGCAAACCTGGGGTAACTCCCCTGTCATTCACTTGTAACTCCTCGGTAGCTCACTTGTCCTGCCCTGATCCCATTGTTTGCATCCCAACTTGCCTCTGGACTTGCAAGACCCTTCTTCTTTTCCTTGTTTATGTATTTTATTTCCAAATCTGCAAGGAATCATTTTCCTAATGATGTTCTGCAGGGCATGTTCCAGATGCTGCCAAAGGGTCAAAGTTAAAATAGTCAGCTTTTGGAGCTTTTCAAAAAATGGGATTTTTTACTAAAAATCCTGATTATGACAGAAAGATCACCATCTTCCTTACCCTCAGGAATTGTCTTTAGGATTCTTTTCTTGAAGAAGCTGAAGTGAAACACTGAACACTTTGAAGAGATACTGAAAAGGAGAAATATTTACAAAAGATGGGCTTTCCCCTGTGGGCAGGAGACTCTTGAGGCAATCATGAAGAAACGTCTTCCAGGGCCAAGTGCTTCACCTCCCATGTGCAGCCAGGACCTGGGTACCACCTGGGCTGCAGGTCCAAGTATTGTAAGGACTGAACATCCCAACCAGGGGCCAAAGGGTCACAGCAGCAGATCAGTCACCTCCTCTGAAGCTGTTGCATCAGGAGCCAGCAGCTGGATGCTTCAACCTGAGTACAGCTCTGAAACCACTGACCCTGAGCCCCTGATGTGCCTCATGTGAATGTGGTGTTGCCAGGGTTAGCAGCCACCCCTCAGATCCTGGGGTGTCCCTTATCAGACACAGTCCTTTACCTGTCTATGAACACTCTTCTTTTTAACCAAAACGCAATACCTAGAGCTTGGCCTGGGGATGTGCATGACTTAGAGGAATGGGCTTGCTGCATGTCTGCAGTTTTAACCTGCTTTTTTTTTTTTTTTTTTTCTTTCTATATTTTGTGTGAATGACCAAGGGTCTCTGGCATAGAGAAATATGTTCAAATGCCCAAAATTCCTCCTGGCTGCAGGTCCACAGTTTGTGGTGATTGGGAGTGGGGCTGTGGCTGAACCTCATCCCCAGTGGGCTCAGCTGTGAGGAGCAGGTGAGCAGCACTGACAGTAATGATAGCAGGGAGTGCCCAGGGGCACTGAGCATCACCAAAGGGAACAGAGGGCACACAGGGGCAGTGCAGGAACATGAGGGAACAAAAGGTTGGGCTAAAGAACAAGAAAGAGCAGATGCTTGCAGCCTTCTGAAGTGCTGTGATGCTGCTCTGTATGGGTTGAAGCTTTCTGAAATTATATGATGATTCTCTGTGTATCATGGCCATCTCAGCTGTGACATGTGCTATGAGACCTGGATCCTTGTTAGGAGCTGCCACCTCTGAGGATTCAGCACACAGGTAAGATCTGCTGAGGCTTCCTTGGCCCAGCTGTGGGGAGAACTGCCTTAGTGTGGAAGCAAAAGGCATTGGAGCAGCTTCCCACCTCCCAGAGCTGAGGCACTGGGCTGTCCAACACAGGCAAACACTTTCCCACTATGGATCTTTTCAAGGTCATGTGGATCATCCTGCCACAAAGCAAATTCAGCTGCAGGCTTAAGGTGGGCTCCTCTCTGCCAATTCCTCTGCTGTTTAAGGAGGTGATGAAAATACCATGGCCAGACTGTTGTGGGTTTGTTCTGCACTCAGCTATGTTTTCTTTTTAGCTCTTTACAGCCACTTTGAATTGAAGTAGCTGCTGGGCTGCCCTACCCTGGCACTGCCAGCCCAGATCCATGGAGCAGCTGGCACAGGACCCAGGGAAGCCAGCTGAGAGCTGTAACTCATCACTGCATCCCACCCTCGGTGCACTGCAGGGCTTAATTAATTCCGACCCCAGGATAAACAGTGCTGATGACCAAACCAGGTGATGCTTGGAGCTCCTGGCTGCAGAGTGCTGAGCAGAGCTTTGCAGCCTCCCAGCTCCCCATGTCCAGTGGGAGGCTCTGCTCTTCCTTGCTGCCTGCAGGCTGATGTGCCATTGATGAAACTGTCCCCACTAAGGCTGAGTGGTGCCAAATTGGAGCTTACTGGTTGAAGGAGCCTTTTTTTGTGACACAAACTGCTCAGTGGAAATCAATGCCAATTTGCTGCAAGGAGGTTTGTGTCTCGCATCTGCTGCTGGGGAGAGGAAGGCTGGCTGGAAAGGAAAAGGTCTTTTTCCCTGTAAGGTGCCAGGATCTCCTGTTCATAGTGGGGAAGCTGTAATTGCTCTCCTGTGTTTGAGGCTCAGGGCCATGCAGATATTTCAGGTGTGCTGACACCACCCCATTACAGGGTTCCCTGGGTCCTGTGCCAGCTGCTCCATGAATCTGGGCTGGCAGTGCCAGGGTAGGGCAGCCCAGCACAGTCTGGGCACCTGACAAGCCCACAGCCCTTGCTGGGATGCTGGGGGGAGCCACAGGAGTTTTTTAACCTGTCCCCAGTGGGATCATCAATTCCATACACAGAAAGCATTCCAAAAGGCTGGATGCACCACAACCCCAGACTGGGTCTCTCCCAGAACTCTCTAGTGGAGGCAAAGCTGGCATATTGAAGTGGTGATATCCAGGTAAACATTGGGGTTTTGTAGGTAGATGGAATTGCAGGATGGGACTCTGTGAATGCACCCAGTGTGACGGTGTCACAAGGTCCTGCACTGTGTTTGCAGATGTTAATGCAGGTCCTGCGTGGCCAGGTGTAGAGTGGGATATCCCATAAAGATATCCCACCATGGTATATCCCACCTTTTGATAATGGACTTGGAGTGCTGTTCCTGATGATCCCAACGAGATGGGTCACTGGCTCACAGCATTAGTGTAAATAGGATTTTTTCTGCAAAATTTTGTGCCTAAGGCTAATGGGTATCTCAGTACCCTTTAGGAGCACAGGAATATCTGCAAATAGCTGTGGTGAAGAAAAGTCAGCCCTGGAGGAGAGCCAGAGATTGTGTCTGGCTGCTGCTCAGACAGGTGCAGAATGCAGAGGCTGTTTTGGGAGCAACTGAACTAGGACAAAAATCCTGGTCAGGAAGTTCTCAATTCCCAAAAGTCTTGCACTTGCTCCCAAGGAGTTACTCTTCTCCTGGGATTGTTTTAGCTGGCAGTTTGTGTTCTGGGAGATGGGTCTGAGTGAAGACACGACCAGGGGCTGATGGACTGGCTCAGAGCTGTGCTCTGGTTCCACGTGGGATAACAAAATCTGGTGGAATGGACATTTGTCATGAGGCTGAAAAAGCCCACATGGATCTTGCATTTGCAGTTCTCAAGGCTGGCATCGCCTGGAAAGCGAGGGCAAGCTGCAGAGAGCTCAGGGCAATAGCAAGTCAAATGCTGGTGCCCTGGGACTGAGCCTGCCCTCCAGGACACCTTGTCCCTTCCTCCCCGGGCAGGTCGCTGTTCCCAGCGGTGCAGGGCAGGTTCTGTGCCTGAAGATGGCACTGCTGCATTGAAGGATTGCTGGAAAATCGCTGGCGTGGAGCTGCGTGGGAAGCAGGTGATGGTGCAGTGGTGGGGGCTGGATGGGTCAGGGCTCGAAGGACCCTGCTGCCCACTGACAGAACACCCCAAAACAAGGCTCTCTACCTCTTTGCAACATCATCCCGAGTTTTTCCTTAGCTTCTGGCCCCAGAGAGTGTCCAAATCTTGCGAGTTTGGTGTAAACTCTCTCCTCTGCTCTCTTAAGAAGCTGCAATGTGTGCGTTGTTCGCTGAGGTCTGCTGTGAGCAGGACAAAATGCAAGGAGCTGCTCTTATTTACAAGGGGCAATTCCCTTCTTGCTCTGGTGGTTAGAAGATGGATGGGAATGTGACCCAGGCTCTGCCCAGGTGCTCACATCAAGTAAAACAGCAGTGGCCAGAGCCACTGAATGAAGTTGTCTTTTCTGGGCTCCTGCTCTCCCTCCCCTTCACTTCTTGAAGGACCTGAAGAAGCTGCAAATGATCCCTAAATTGTGCAGGTAGGAATTAGACCTTGCAGTAAGGGAATGACGACCTTCTCTGACCCCTGGATGACCAAGATGTCCCAGATCTGTTGTCTGACCATCAGCTTTGGCTCTGTTTCATTACAAGGGTGATGGGAGACCGACTGCAATCAGGGTGAATTGGCAGTGATGTCTTGAGCTGGGTCTGGATTTGCAGGTTTCTGTGCATTGGCATCCACAAGGGCCACCAAGAAAGAGAAGAATTCTTTGCTCATTAGGATAGCTCTGTCTCTATCCACAGACACAAAAACCGCCTGTGTGTCTTTCTCTTCACCACTGGAGGGCTGCATTTACCTGCAGACTCTAGTGAGGTTACACAAAACCCAGAGCACCTGTCACTTCGAGAGATGTGTTGTGCCAGCGTAATTGGGGAAGGCTGAAAAGCAGAAACTGTTTTTTCTTTTGGGAAAAATCTGCTGTAAACTTTGTCGGTTTGCAGTGAAAGTGCTTTTTTCCCCTGTTGGAAGCTTTGTGGTTAGCTCTAATAAAGGCAGTGAGTTGGGAGGGAAGAGGGGGAAATTTTTTTCAGGATAGCAGGGCTGTGAAAATAGGAGTTTTAGCTTGTTTTGAGCAGGGTTCCCTCTTTCATAAATTAAATACTAGTGCTGTTGGGTATGAAGAGGACCTTGATCTCCTGAGTTTACTCCCAGCCATTTATTTCTGAGTTGTGCCTGAGCTGGATGATGCTTCCCTGAGGCTCAGCCCCTCTGGTCTCCAAGCCCAAGCCCTTCTTGGTCCCCTTGGGCTCAGCTTCCTGCAGAGCCTGGCAACGGGCTGAGCTCCCTTTTCCTGCTTAACCCTCAGGACTGAAAGGTGTACTTGGGCAGCAGGAGCTTGACAAGTGAAATATTTTATCTGCAGATGTATTACAGTGTGCTGAAGAGTTGGGCCTCTCCAGGGCTCTCTGCTCAGACTCTTGTGGGGTTTTTTTTCCAGCTTCACACAGAGTTTGCAGATTTCTATTCCAGCTTTGAACTCCTGTAGCTTGGAGACACAGCAGAGCCACCAGGAACAGCAAGACAGGCACTGCCTTAAGCCATGCCTGTTCCCTCTCTCACTGCAGGGTGGTGGAGGTTGATGATTGACTCTCAGGCAGGGCTTCCTTGGGGATGGGAAACCCTTGGGATGACTGCCCCAGTGAAGATTCACTCTTGGAAGAGTGACTTTATTGCTTGTCCTGTTGGACTCATCACCTTTTTCTCACGCCTTGGGCTCTCACTTCAAAGGGCTGCTGGAGAAATTCAGCTAAAAGCAGCAGCGTTCCTGCCGTGGATTGATTGAATAAAGCTCTGATTGGACTACAGAGGGCAGCAAATCGTTCAGAATACAAAAGGCTTCATGCCGTGGTTATTTTAGCAGCTGGAGAAGTTCCCTGAAGCCGAGAAGAGGAATGGGGCTCCAGAGCAGGGACCAAGGGACAGCAGGGTCCCTTCCTCGCTGAGGGTGGCTCTGTAACCTGTGGCTCTTCTCCACAGACTCCTGAGGAGGTGTGTTTGCCAGCAGAAGCTACCTGGGGTGGAAAACTGTGCTTTGTGTTTTCCAGACTATGGTGTGATATTTAAAGTTGTTTTCCTCCCCATGTAGCTATGTGCTCTCCCCTGAGAAGACAGAGGAGCAAGCAAGGAAGGGCTGCCAGGTTAAACCACAGCAAAGTGCTCCATGGATAAAGTCTTCTGCATTGATTGCAGGTGTTGCATGTGCACACAAATCCCTCTACACCTGAGTGTTTGTGCTTCTTCCCTGCCCCACAAACACTTCTTGTGTTTTGGGGCAGGGAAGTGTGTAACTGCTTCAGTGAAAGCTTTTGGGGATTTCTTTAAGAAATCTTTCATGGAACTTCACATTTTGAAAAGGCCTTTCTAGCTGTGAACTCACCTTTCTGTGTCTCTCTCCCTCCCCTCCCAGATGACCACGTTCCCTTTAAACTCCTTTGAAAATAAAAGCTTTGATAAAGAAATCAAACAGCATTGTGCTTCAGAATCACTAATGGGATCTGACACTGCTCAGACACCAAACTGCTCCCTTTGAAACCCTTGCAGAAAGGGGAACTGTTGTATTGGGTATCTTGTGTCCTCCTGTCATTCATATTTTTGGAGTTTATCCAGAGAAGCTGAGGCTGCCCCATCCCTGGGAGTGTTCCAGGGCAGGTTGGATGGGGCTCTGAGCAACCTGGAATTGTGGAAGATGTCTTTGTCGATGGCAGGGGTGTTGGAACTAGGTGGTCCTTAAATTCCTTCCAGCTGAAACAATTCTGTGATTCTTTGAGACATTTCATTTCCCTGGCAACCCACAGCACAATTTTCTTTTTGGCATACAGGAAGAATGTGCCAGGAGAAAGAGCCATGCAGCTCTCTTGGTTCCTGCTGACCTCCTGGGTCACAGAGCTTTCAGAGACCCGTGAGTGGTGGTGTCTTCTCTCTCTGTACTGAGTGATGCTGGTGTGAGGAATGCCAGCAGAGCTCACTGCTGAGCAGCAGAAATGAGTGGTGAAGCTTCTGGAGCACAAATCCCATGAGGAGCAGCTGAGGGAACTGGGGGTGGGCTCAGTCTGGGGAAAGGAGGCTGAGGAGAGACCTCATCACTCTACAACTCCCTGAAATGAGGCTGTAGCCAGGGTGGGGTCAGTGTCTACTCCCAGGTAATAAAGGACAGGACAAGAGGAAATGCCCTCAAGTTGTGCCAGGGCAGATTTAGACTGCATATTAGGCAAGATTTTCACTGAAAGGCTAGTCAGGCATTGGAACAGGCTGTTCAAGGAATCAGCATCCCTGGAAGTGCTCAAAAAATGTGTGGATGTGGTGTTTAGGGTCAAGGCTTAGTGATGCACTTGTCAGTGTTAGATTGATGACCTAGGCTGACCAAGTTTGGTAATCCCGTGATTCTATGAATGGGCATAAATGGAGTGAAATAAAAGCATGCCAATTGTGCATGCATTTATTTAATCCCCTTTTGCCCTTCCTGCCTGTGGGGTGATGGGATCAGGACAGACTTGGAGCAGGCTGAAAATGTTTTTGGTGGTTTTTTTTTTTTTTCCTTTTTTGCAAAAAGCATCGTCTTTTCCAGTTCCAACATACACCAAAAGTGATCACAGCAGCCAAGAACCAGTTGGGATAAGGTATTAACACAGTGAAAAGGCATTGGACTGGCTGTTTTGGGTGGTCTCTTCATTTCAAGGATAATTTTGATAGAGGCACAAATGCTGCTAGAGCCCAGGTAAAAGTGGGCCTAAATAGCACTGCACGGTCATTATTAGCAAGGTTTATTAAATTTTTCAATTGAGCTATTTTGAGGGCTTAGATAAGCTCAGAAGGAGCTGGTAGGTGAAATTTTGGTAAATTCTGGCCAGCTTTCCCTTTTGAGCTCCTTAAGGGGTGACAGAAGGGCAACTGCCCAAAAGTATCCAAACTTGGTTTGCAGACTGTCCTTTCCAAGTAGCCTTTCCCAGTGGTCACAACCTCTTAAAAAATGTTACCTTTTTGTTTTAATTCCTTTTTAAAGTGTCTTGTTTCTAACTGGAACTGGTCTGGACTCAGCTTCTAGCCAGGAGCATTTTGTTAAGCTGCTCTCCAAGATTAAAAATCCCTTTTAAGAGCCTGTTTTCTTCTCCATGTGAAGACAGTGTAATCAAGCTGCCTCCCACTCTCTCCCTTTTGAGACTAAACAGATTGATCTCCCTGTCTGTGGCTAAAAGACCTTTTCTAAACCTTCCATCAGAGCTTCACTTGGGTATCTGGGGCTGAAATGGGGCTGTAATCACTAAGTGAGTCCTGGGCTAAAGTGATTTTCTAAGTATAACGTGAAGCATTAAGGGTTTCTTGTCCTCTACAGAGTGTAGTCGTTTTTTAATCCAGTTCCTTGACTCTTGCCTTTATGTTTGTTTCAGTGGTTTGGACTCTATGATGCAAAACTAATTCTGGATATATCACCCTACAGTGCCAGGAGATAGGCTGGGGTGCAGATCCCTTTGTAAAACCCAGAATATTTCATGTTCTTGTTAATTCTGGGTCATTCTGGAGAGAGAAGGTGGAAGGACACACACCTGCTGGAAGGGGTCAGGGAGACAGAGAGCCCAGCTTTGAACTCAGGAGAGCCTCATGCTCCTTCTGGCTGCTGCAAATGCCAGTGTGATGGCTACAAGAGGTATTAAGGTTATATTGGTTCAACATTGGGGTTCATAACAGTTCCTCATTTCCTTACATGATGTTTTCCTAACACAGAATTTCTGATATTAAATTCTTCACAGGTAAGAGATCTGGTTTCCCCTTTACCACAAAGGTAATTAAAAAACTCTGCATACAGAAAGAAAAAAAAAAAGAAAAAATATGAAAATATGGATAACACAGGAAGAAAGAGGCAGATGAAATAGTTTGTTGTCCCCTTGAGTGTTGCTCAAGGTGCTGTCTGTAATCCTACCCTCAGTGTCAAGCCCCAAAAGCCTTGTCTTCACAGTGAGTGCAGCTCTCTGAGACCACCCAGGTGTTACAGATCAGTGTCAATCAGGAAATCTCAAACCTGGGAAACCATGCTCTGTCCCTGTAATGTGAACTTCAGAAACTCCTGAGTGCTTCTGTAGTCAATGCTAGGAGCTGCTACTGCAGGTCAAGACCAGGAGAAATTCCTGTTAAATCAACATTTAACATTTTTATAGCACTATGACTGATGAGGAGACAATCTGCCTTCACACTGATACTTAAAATTCATCCTGATTCCTGTTGCAGGAGCTGATTCTGCTGCCCCTGGAATGCCCTTTATTGCACTAATGCTGTCCAGAACATGCCTGCATAGAAAACCTGGTGCGTGTAAAACTGAGATGACTTCAAGCAGCTGTTGAGGCACGCTGGATCCTTTTCGTGAAGCAAATTTCCACTGATGCAGTGCAGACTTACAGTGCAAGTGGTGGGATGGGGTCTGGGATGTGTGGTGGGAAGACCAGAAACCATTTTAGTGGGGACTTGTCACTTGGATGAGTTTGTGCAGATGGGTTTGCTGCTGGCTGATCCATTCCTGGGGATGAAGGAGAAATGCAGGGAGGGAGAAACAGCTTTGTCCAAAATAAGAATTATGGTGGCACATAACACAGATCTGGTGTGTGTCTAGTTATGCTCTAAACAATGTCTAGGGATGCAAGGAAGGATATAATGTTCCGTCTAAGAACCAGTAGGGTTCTTTTCATTCCAGATAGTGAATGGTTTATGTTCCTGTTTCTCTTTTATCAAATATAGTAACAATAAAGCTCCAACATTTTTAATAACTATAGCAAAAACATAACAAGCAAAGCCTTTTCCTTTTTTTTCTGGTAACTCCCCTGCCTTCCACTAGGAAAAAAAATGAAAAGATAAACTCTCCAAACTTGTGTGGGAGAGAAAAGCCATCAAACAATCTGCGGCTGCCAACTTATTTTTTCAAGTTCAAATTAAGAGAGGTCGAGGACTGAAAACAAACTCCAGATATATAAAGTCTATATATGATGCCAAAGGCAGAACTGTGCTCCTGGCCACTGTGATTGCCTTTCTGAGGGTAAAGGATGTGTGGTTGTGCATTTGCTAGTAGAAAGTCAATAAAATAGAGATATTTCCTTCTGGATACTATGGAAATAATAGAAATTATGAGATGAAAGTGAACAGTTTACCACTTCACACTACTAAAATGTCTCTCTTGGTGAGTTGTAACAATTAGCAGGCTTTCATTTCCTAGCAATGGTTCTTCTAATGAGAACACCTTCCATCTTCCTGGTGAGCAGCTGAAGCCAAACATCCACAACAAGTTTTGGCTGTGACAGGTCATGGTTACCACATGGCCAATGATGATTTGCAAAACACAATATCCATAAGAACTCATTAAATATTGTTTTTCTTTCTGTTTCATACACTCTCCATTAATTTGTCGGCTCAAGGTGTTTTTCTTTTCCTTTAATCCTGTATTCTTACTCTCTTAAAATCTTTTAGGCACCTGTTCAGTTTGAGGTTGTAGTAAAAGAAATGCCATGAAATCTTCCTGCAACAACAAAAAAGGTATCTTGATGACCCTGTTTTTCCTGTCCCAGCTGAGATAAATTTCCAGATGTGAAAGTTTGTGTGATCCAATGATGCCAAATGTCCCTTGTACTTCCTGCTCTGATTGCACACAGAAGTGACCATGGCAGTGCTGTGGAGCTGCTGAATGGGACTGTCCAGGAGACAACAGTATCCAGAATATGAAGTAAAAACTACTCATATAAAAACTGAAACCTTCATTCTGTTTGGAGCAGACAGGACAAAATACAGATGGACTGTATTTGGGAAAGGTTGGCTCTTCAGAAAGATTGTCTCCTTTCATTTGTGGGATTAAGTTCTGCTCTGAGGTGACTGGTGTGTGACAGTGAACAGAGTACTCCTTGTCTTAAAGTGTAATATTTTAATTTTGATATTTCTTTTTAAATTGACTTAATATTTTTTTATTTTTGAAGTACTTTAGGGCTTTACATTTCTATTTCTCAGTGCTGCTGTCTCAGGATAATTAATTCCACAGATAACTTCATCTTGTGGCCAAGGGAACTTTTTGGGAAAAAAAAATGAAACAAAACAAAGTGATGGAATGGAATGGTCTATTTATTATACTTTTTGTGAAGGAGTTATGTGCATAAAAGTGCTCCTTGCTTTGTGTGTCTGGTGCTGTGTTATACACAGGAGCCCCAGAACTGCAATCTGTCATTTGCTTGAAGTTTGTGCACGGTCCAGTTTTAATTCTCCTGGTCCTGCAGCCTGTAATGAATTCCAGCTGGGGCCAGGTCCACAGCTGAACAACCCCATGGTCTCCCAGTAAAGCTGTTTGTGCAAATGGCCTGGATGTGCTTGGGTGGGAGAAGTCACCCCTGTGGGGTAAATTGAGGGCTGTTGATAATGTTTGATTGTAGAATAAAGAGATTACATAGCAGTCTGGGTTTAAATGAGAGTGTCAGTGGTGAAAATTGTTATTTCTGCTCTTCACTGCTCCTTTTCCTCCCTCTCCCTCCCCAGGCAGTGATGTGCAGGTGGGTTTGTTCTTGCCAGCTGCGCTCTGGTCTGTGGGGTCTGGCTTTAGGGTGCCATGTTGTCCCTAAACAACGCAAAGCTTCACATCTGGAAGTTTATTTGCAGCAGCCTGGATCAGTGCCACCCCTCTGCTGGGGTGTACAGCAGGGACTGAGCCATGCCCTGCCCAGGATGTGGATGGTGCAAGGGATGTTCCAGCACTGGCAGCACAAGGGGCCATCAATCTGAACCAACAGCCCACAGGCGTGCATGAGAATGTGATGCTTTCTGCCACGGGAGAGAAACGACTTGCACAAAATGCCTGTGGAACAGCATTAAACTCGAGTAAAGAGCTGAATTAATCACAGGCTCCAGCAGAGCCCTGGGGAGGGGGGCACAGAAGGAAAAGGAGCCACTGCTGAGAGCTGAGCCAGCAGCCAGCTGATGAGGTGCTCTTCTCGCTTCCAAGGGACTCAGCAAAAGGATTTTTCTCCCCCTTGGAAGTGAGGTGGTCTTTCAAATGTGGGGAGGAAGATGACAGTAAACATATGTTCTGCTTCCTGTTAGCTGCTGTCAGATTTTTCTCCTCCTGTGTATGACTGATTCTTGATTTGTTTCCACGCTTCTTTTGCTGTGCCCAAAAGCAGGAACAAAAGGGCAGAGGAGCAGCAGAAATGTGAAGACCCAGAACAGCATTCACCACCCACTGGCCTTACTTTTGGGTATTTTTTGTAATATTTTTATGTCAGGGAAGGCTGCATGTGATGAGAGGATTTATGGCTCTAATTCCTTGTTCCTGCATAGGCACCACATCCTTTGGTCTCCTGCTCCTCTGAAAGCTCACACAAGTTTATTTCAGCCATCAGCTGCAACTTTGCAGTTTCAGTGTCTGAAGTATTTCTGCCCGTGCTCCCTGATAACTCCCACAGGATTAATTTTTTTAAATGAGGTATTTCTGGAGCAGGCACCGTGTTGCTTTCAGAACTTTGGTTCAACACAACCTCCTGGTTCCTTTATTTTCATGGCTATGCCTGGCCCACACAGGAGGTGGGCAGTGCTTTAGCTAATTCCTGGGCAATCAGAGAGGTGACCAAACCCCTGCTCCTGAATGGCAAACAAGGTGCAGTGCAGCCCACAGATGGGCTGATGGTCCACTACTGGCCTATGACAAAATGGTACAAACCACACTGAAGTCTTGGAAGTTTCTAAAGCCATGACAGTCATGGATTCTTCATGGCCAGACCAGAACTTAGGGCTCCTGTTTTAAATAATTCCTCTGGGAGGCATGAGGGGAGAGAAAGCAGAGACCTTGTTCTGTAATTCTCTCTCTACAAGTCTCAGTCACAGTCTTTGTGAGGCTTTAGCCCAGCTTAGAGGTACAAATAATCTCAGTGGGATGTAGAAGCACTTGGGCAGGACAGTAGATCCTCTGAAATGTGGCTCTGGGCTCTAGAGCTCTGCAGATGGGGCTATAATCAGACTTTATCTGTGCTGGGCCATTGAACACATACTCTGCCAGCTCCTCCATCACATGCTTTGGCCAGAATAATTTCCTTGGTGGATGGTGAGGCTGTGCCCACCCCAAAATATGCTGGTTCAATGGGTCACATTGCTCTTGTCTTCAGTTTTGGCCTGGCCTAGGCAGTGCTGGATTAATGCTGATGCTGCTTCACCTTCTCTTGGGTGTCTCTCTCCTTCAGACCCCCTCCTGCAGCTCCTGTGTGAATCAAACAAATAGTGTCACTGTGTGTCACTTCTGGGAGCAGCTGCAGAGCCCAAGTCCTCTTTGGCAGAAATGTCACCTACTTTCTCTCATCTTCTTCTTGGAAAACCATCCACTTTGCCTCCTTGCCTAATGCTTTAACATTTTTTGACTGCTTTTCCCACTCATCATGTGCTCCTCAGTGGTGTCTGTTCACCAGAGCTCCAGGGCTGCCATATATAGAAATACTGGTGAGCTGGAGCAAGGCTGGACATGAGAGCAGTCAGATTTATTTATTTTCTCTGACTGGAACTTTTGCCTTCTGGGCAAGCACTGGGGACCTGCCATGTAAGCAGTTACCAGTTGAGCTCAAAAGCCAAAGTTCTGCAGTTGGAGTTATAAACAGCCTCTTATCTCTGTGCTGGACACAGACAGTGACCTATTTAACACATTTACCACCAAATCTTAAAATAGTTTTAAAAATTGCAAGTGCATGACAAAAAGCTGTGCAGAATCACTTCAAACAAATTTTTGTTCTACAGCTTCTGCTAAAATCAGTCTGTCCCCCCACTTTCCACCCCTCACCACTCCCCCCTCCCCAAAAAACTTGTCTTTGCTTGTCTCTTGCCTGCATGGTGAGTACCAGATGGAGCTTAATAGCAGGTACATAATATCCTGCTGTTTAAGAGTTCAAACTTCTTTTTTTTTAAAAAAAATTATCTTCTTTTCTCACTTTTTAGAAGGGTCATGTCTATGAATAGGCAAAAGCTTGAATTGTGCTATGTTCTGCTAATCTGTGGTGT
The DNA here is from genome assembly GCF_050655825.1 of Lonchura striata. Taxonomy (NCBI): domain Eukaryota; kingdom Metazoa; phylum Chordata; class Aves; order Passeriformes; family Estrildidae; genus Lonchura; species Lonchura striata. The sequence continues at coordinate 67,860,337 of NC_140707.1, read as the reverse complement.
TTAAAAATGGTCTTGCCCTTTTCTGAGATGCTGTGTTTTTTAGCTTAATTTTTCTTTTTCTTTGAAATAAGAGAAGTGAAATTCACAAGTATCCCTGAGAATTTTAGCTGCTTTCTTGCTATTGTGGCTAAGTCAGCAAAGTTTTAAGTGTAGAGGATGACCAAAAATCATCCTTGTACTGAAGGACAGCTACCACAACCACCCTGCTCAGCAGGAATACAGCTGCAAAGTACACTAGAAATTAATTTGAGAGGAAAGTATAAATAATAAATATCCTGCCACAAATTCTTTAATTCTAAGCATCACTTTCATAGGTAATGATGAAATTTAATGATACATTCTTTAATTCTAATCACCATTTTCATCGGTCTGCTCTGAACCAGACACCATATTTCTTTCAGAACGGTGAATTAATGGTATGTTAATTCAGCATTAAAAAAGTGTGTTTGTTGAGGGCACTGTGGCAGGGAGGGATGGGAAAGATTTCAGGATACAAAGGAAGAACGTCCCAGCCTTCCATCCCTGAGGAAGGTAGAAGTTATTCTAGGTCTGAGGATGGCTGTATGAGGTCTTTGCATAATTTTACTAATTAAAACTTCAGGAAAGCTTGTCCCTGCCACCTGCAGAACCACCTTATGGAAAACCAGAGCATGACTCTTGCCTAAAGTGAGGATCTGCCCTTAGGTGTGATAGGAGTGCCCAAAAACTCAACACCTTCCAGGTAAACTGTGTTTTGTGCTCGGGTTCCCCCTGCTGCCTCTCCAAAGCAGAATAATTTTGTTAATGGCAGCTGACTCAACCATGGGCTTCACCTCTGTGCCTTTGCCTGTGAAGCTTTCTTTGCAGAGATACCAGTTTATTTCCCAGGTGCAGTGATCAAAGGCATCATAGAAAGACTCAGTGTTGCTGTGTGCTGCAGAGGAAGGCTGGAAGTAATTTGGGTCAACCAAAGTTAGAAACCGTCCTCACCTCACGAGACAGATGTGAGCTTTGAAGTCGGGGAGATGATCAGCAAGACAATCTAGGAAAGACACTTTTCCAAAATTCAGTTTCTAATTTGGGGACTGGAAGCCTGTGCAGGGCTGGATGCTTTGGGTTTCTTGGGTGAGGACAGTCTGCCCAGTCCTGTGACCAGCAGAGGCTGACAAATGGTGTGAGAAAATGCAAAGCACTTGGGTGCATTATGCTGCAGCATATTTTTGGGAAACAGCCCTTTCTCACCAAAGGGGTTCGTGGACAATTTAGGCAGAAGAGCAAGGACACTCAGATCCTTGTATTTGCCTGCTCTATCTGATGTGAACTGTGCAGCTCCAGCATCTTGTATTTAATAATTTCAGTATTTTGTTGTGTGCCTTCTGGGGCTGGTGGGAGGATGTAGACCCAATATGACTGTCTTGCACAGCAAAACAAATACTGTCAGTGATCAAAGTGCTGTTCTGCAGGAAGACCTTTACCTCTGCCTTGCACCAGAGGTGGACAATGACTTACCTGGGGATAAGGACAGATCTCCTGGATGATCTCCCCTTGCCTCCCTTAGCTCTGCAGACATGGATTCTGTGTTAAAAGAGTGCAAGTGGAGGCTTGATGAAATGCAAATCCCCCAGAAACTGGAAAGAGCAGCTTTGTTGAAGCCTCAGTTTTGTACCTATGTGTGCTCACTACCTCCTTCTCACTTTTTCTCTTTTCCTACCTGGGAAAGGAAGCCAGCTCAGTGCCTTTGTTTTGATGGGTAACCCTATTATTAGGGAAATCCCTGACACTTATTTCTGGCTTTCCAGGCTTCTCTCTACTGCAGACTCCCAAGGGATGCAGGTCTGCCTCACAGGCTGTAACCCGTGCCAGCTGTGAATCCTGCTCTGTTCTAGAGATGCTCTTTACCTTTCCCAATGGTCTTATGGCAACCTTCATTTACAAGTTGCAGCCCAAGGGACTGCTGAAACAGGATCCTCCCCCTGCAAGTATTTTATGGTCCAGCTGGGGACTGAAGCCAAGCACAAGCTGAAACAGAAACTACTGGCCATGAACCCATTCTGTTACAAGTGAGGAAACGCCTTGATCCTGCTCCTGGTGTACCAACATAATTAAGATTAGTCAGAAAGTTAAACTCCCTTAGAAATATTCTAGTGACAGCTCTTTGAGTGGCTTATACATGAGAAGATAACTCATGCAGAGGAGGTTTGCTGCTCCAGGCCATCTCTCTGTGTCCTTTCTGTGTCTGTGTGACATCGAGTGAGTCCCCTTGGCCTTCAGAGGTTACTTTACCTCCTTTCCTGCCACCCTGTGCAGGCAGAAGGAAAATACTGATGGCAAGTCTTTGAGAGGTCCATCACTCCCATCCACACCAGGAACTGCCCACAGTAATGTTACACTTGGAGTGGCAGGGAAAATTTCATCTTCCATGGGAGCTGAGAATGGGGTCTTTCAGTATTTTAGCAGTTGAAGTACCAAAAATTACAAATGTGGATCTTGACCTTGAAGTAAAGAACAGCTGTCTCTTAGTCCTCTTTCTACTTGCTGAAATCCTGCAGCTCAAGGTTTTCAAATAAAAATCCCTTCCTTTCCCCCAGGTGTGGCACTAGAGACCAAGCCAACACCTTTATGTTATTTTCTTGTTTTAATTTCTTTTTTTCTTGTTGGAAACCATGAAGCTAGTGGGCTTTGAACATCCTCCAAAGGTGCTCATTGAAGCAACACTGCAAACCCTTAGCACAAACATTTAGTGTTAAACTGAAAACCAGAAAGAGATGGGCAAGCTTAATACCAGTGTTGTAAATTAGGCCCATAATCTGAGCAGATCTGGCACATAATTAATCTTCGGGGAGTCTCTAGGTAGCAACTTGCAGGTCGTTAGTCAGTAAACTCCCACAGGTCTCCCTGGGTTTGGGATTAAGCTCTGTGTGTGAATAATCATCTAATTAATCACCTCATGCAGGGGTTTTAGAGACCTTCAGTGCCTGCTCTTGGAAGAGGTGTAGGTTTAAGCACAGTTGTGCCACAGCATGCTAACAGGAGTCAAGAGAAATTCAGAGAGGAGGTAGTTTTCATCTCAGGTGGTACAGGAGGGTTTGAAGTTCTCATTTATGACAGAGGCAAACACTTCTCAACCATGAAATGAACCCAGACATGTTTGCCCTGAGATGATTCTTGAAAACGGTAAAGCATCAGATTTTTTTTGAGGTGAATTTACATTAAACTTTATGACAGAGGCTGTCCTACATTGCCTGACGTCTCACAAATATCTACAACAATTTCTGATTCAAATTATCTGCATTTGAGAACTTTTTTGCCAGGATTAATATTGCCTTTTCAGGGCCAGGTACTGTGAGCTTGTGCTTCAGCCCCAGTTTGGAGCATCTTGATAAGGAGAAGCAGCCTGTGGGAAGAGGTGGAAGGGCCACAGGTGGGTTTTCTGTAGAGTTTGGGCTGTGAATTGCCACATAAAGCTTCTTCCACTTGAGCTCCAGCTCATCTTCTCAAGGGGTGCTTCACCCTCACCCACCTGAGAGCTCCTCTGCTCACACCTTGGTGGGGACCTGGGCTCTGCAATGGCTGGAATCAGTGCCACATGAAAAAAAGTCAGTTTCTTCACCTTTGTAATGGAAAAGTCTGCATTAGCAACACTCACCTGGAACACAGCTTCCCCTCTGGGTGTGCTGCATTCTGCAAAGCACTCAGGGAAATCTGTGTTTTCTTGGTAAACATTAAAGAGAGAGCTGGACCTCAAGCTCCAAATTCAAGTTGAATTTTTGACTGCTGTCACAAGAAACAGGAAAAAATTTGGGATGCAATTCCTTAAATGCAAGTTTTCCAGGCAAAGGGTCTCAATTACAATTATGAAACTCTTTGTAATTTTGAGACCTTTTGAAACCTTAGAGAAAGGTCTTCTATAATTGCTGTCTGGAAGGAAACTCAGGCACAGTTTCTGCTCTTTCACTCTGCTGTAGCATTTTTAATGCCCTTTTCTTATGATTTAAGTAAGAAGAAAATTAGCATTGATATGTGCAATAGAAGCAAATGTCTGTTTTAAAGGTACCATTCTCCATAGCAAGACCATGGATTTAATAGGCTTTTACTGTATTATCGACAGCACAATGCTGTGGCATTGAACCACAACTATAGGGAACAATCCAATTATCGTTCAATTGAGCCAAAGCAATTAGTTGGCTTAGGCCAGGGAATAATGCAATCAGCTGAAAATGTTCAACAATCAGATTTGCAGAAAGCTGAAACTCACATTTTCTCTCTTTCTCTCACAGATCTCCTCCTAACTAATGAACATGGGCAAAGCAACAACTCAAAATATAGTGGAAACTTCAAAAGGTCTGTGGCCAAGGTAATGAAGGCTTTTAAACAGGCAGGTTATTTTTGAGATGCACAAAGTCATAGTCCTCTCTGTACTTCATCCTCCTATAGCACTGCAAAAAATACATTCAAATTAGTCTTGATATTTTAACACTTATTTTCCCTATTTGAACCTTTAAAATAGGAAAAGCAATTATGAAAGGTTATTGTTAGGTCTCAGATATAAGGACCAAAGCTGTTGTTTAAGTAGATGTGTAAGTCCGGGATACTTGGGACTGGTTGAACAAAAAATTATTTAATCAGAGCTTTTCCTATAAAATGTATATGTTTATGGTAAGGTCATTAACATTTTCTGGAAGGGCTTTTCTCAAAACTTTTTTTTTTTTTTGGACGTGGCACTGCCTTTTGGTAAATATGTGGCCTGTGTTAAGGAAGAGATTAAAAGATTCAAGCTGCAGCATTATGTAAGTACCCTGTGTTCTTCCCTGTAGCTTAAGGATCTTTTGAAGGTGGAATTAACATAACCAAATCATTAAAGACTCAAATACTTTCGTCTCATGCTGAATGAGCAATTGGTACATTATGGGCCTGACTGCTGTTCCACAAGTATAATACTCCCTTTGACTTCTTTTGGGATTGTTAATACTCAGATTAATGGTATATGGGATCCAAATGATTTTGTTTCTGGCTGAAAGAACTGGGAGAGTGTGCTTCATAACTGCACAGTGTTGCTTTTGCCAACAAAACCTGAATACAGAGCAGCTCCTCCTATCTGAGGGTAATCTGCTTAAATATGCATTTTGTTCATCTGCCTTAATGTCCTGCAATGTAGAAAGTGCTCCTGTGTTTTGTTGTGCAGAAGTTGACATGGTGCTGGATAAGAGCTGGCAAAACACAATTTGGATGGTGTGACTGCAGATCCTGGTCTAACATAAGTGGCTTTCAGGCATGGTCTGCTGAAAATCTCTGGGGCTTGGTTCCATCACACTGAGAAAAGTTGGAAGAGAACTAGATTTATCCAAAGGCTGAGGGCAATCTGGATTTGAGCAGAAGAGGCACAGGAGAGTTTGCAGTGTTATAGACATGATTCCTTCTGCACTCAGCCAAAGGAAAGACTGCCCTAAAACCAGTAACTCAGACCATCACTTAATAGGGAGATCATATTATAGCAACCCAAAACGGCCGTGGCCTCTCTGCTGGGGTTAGAAACAAAGTGTTGGTTTTCTCTGAATCAAGTAAAAATGTAGAAAGAATGCACACACTGGGGTCTTTTGAAGTTGATATGAAACTAGGTCATGACAGCTCTTTTGGAATTCAGTCTTTTGCCCGCATTTTTGTGTGAGGTGCTGTCTGGAGCATACACAGGGCACTGCTGGTGAGATCGACAGGAAGCCTTCCTTGGAGCTGCCTTTTGTGCAACTCTTTAGAGTTAGCTCAGAAATCTATCAAAGTGAGAGCTTGTCTGGATAAAGGAGAATAGTTAGGGTTCTTCCTGTCTAATTAATAGATTGAAGGCACTGATGTGGAATGGAAGAGTTCAGGCTAAATTCCAATCAGGCATAGAGCTGGATGTGAAAATACTCCTGCATTAATAACAAAACAATGGGATTTACAGACTCTCATTTGCCTCAAGTGTTGATTAAAAAAGCCTAACAAGCTCTTATCTTGTGCCTTCACATCTCAATGGATTTATAAGGTGGGGGAGTGGAAAAGAGACCTCGAGGTGTCTTCCCCTGAACACCAGACTGCAACATCAGCTGGTTTGGATTATAGCATCTCTGCAGATGGATCTGGCTCTTGTGTGCTGTTGAAGGGGAGAAAACATCATTATCCTTGGAAATTCTGAGTGAATACAAAGTCTCTAAGTGTGAAAAAAGGATTTTTCTTGCTTCTTAGTTTATCTTGAGGCTGTTTCTGAGTTCTGCCCATTTGCCTTCATGCATTCCAAAGAATTTGTCTCTGGAGTTGAAAGCAACTGTTGTAATGCTAAGTCAGAAATATTTGGGGAAGACATTAAAATAGAATTCTAAAGGGTTTATGACATGCTGTGCCATTATCTACCGCTGTATAAAAGTTGAATAAAAAATCAACCAAATGAGCTGCACTATCCATGTAAAGCTTGCTAACCTATGAATAATGTGATCACCCCAGATACAGCATTGTAAAGGTTCTATCAGCATCATTGGAGTATTTTTATCTGTATTTGCATGTCTTTACAGGAGGAAGCAAAGGTACTAAGGTTGTAGTCAAATTTTCAGTGCTAAAGAGCTTGGCTCTGGGTTCTACTTTACTTTTTTTTCCCCCCAGTCTCTCTTTTTTTTCCCTATTCACTCTTTTTTTTTTTTTTTTTCTCTGAATTTGATTGCCTATGGTATGAAATGCTGAGTTTACCAAGAAAACAGAGATCTGACATTACATTGAGTCCATATCTGCCTTCCTACTTTGCATGGAGTCATCAAACACATGCAGCACACAGAAGGAGCTTGTGTCTGCTCAGGGCAGTGCCCACCTGCCCAGACACCCCTCTCCATTATGCTGGCTGCTTCTTAAAGCCATTCTGCTCCTCATAATGAGAGGAAAAAAGAGGATTTTATGGCTTAGCTGGAGGGTGCCTTGACAGCACAAACTCTTCACCTGCCTGGTGAGTTCCTGGCTGATGCTGTGCAAACCCGGCTCTTGCCAGGTAGCCACCAGCTGTCCTCAGCTTTCAGGAATACTGAGGGAACTGCAGTGTGGGAGGGTGTGTGGCAGTTTTATCTTTTTAAGAGAGAAAACTCTGCTACTTTCCCTGCTCACCCTGGTTATGCTGTTCTGAGGTTCCTGCTGCTGCTCAGCTCTTGAGTTACAGTAAGAGGTCGTGGGGAGAGAGCTGGAGAGGAAATTTGACATGGGCATGTTTTGAGAGGCAAGGGGTAATGGCTTTAAACTGAAGGTGGGTAGAGTTAGATGAGATATTCAATTGAAATTCTTGATTGTGAGGGTGCTGAGGCACTGGCACAGGTTGACCAGAGAAGCTGTGGATGGTCCATCCATGGAATTGTTCAAGTCCCATCTAAATGTGTCCTCGGTAACCTGGTCTGGTGAAAAGGCACTTTGACCATGGCAGAGGGAAATAAATGATGCTTAATGTCAATTCTAACCCAAACAGTCCTATTATTCTATTACAGGATTGAACATAGAGAGGTAGGAGAAAGGCTTGTTTTATTATTTTATTATATTTATTATTTTATTTCATTATTTAAAAAAAATGCTATCTTGAATTCAAATAATATTTTGTTACCTTTTCTCAGCTGATCCAAGTCTCAGTTCAGGTAGAATTTGTACAGTTCCGTCCTCTGATCTTTTGAAGCATTTCTGGAGTCAGACAAGTGTTGCAACAGTGAGGAGGAGTGTGTGAAAACCTCTCCCTCTGCTGCTCTTTGATCTCCACCCTTTAGAGGAGACCCTGCCTGATACAATGCCTGATGCACTCAGTAGTGCTCATTTAACTAAGTGGAAAAGAGCAGGGCCATGGATCTGATTGATGTGTAGCTGGGTTTGTTACTCAGCCTCTGGACAAAACCACTGCTGCTTATTCACCTTTGTGATTGATCCCTGCAATGTGATGTTCTTTCATGTTGTGAGTCACTTAGGAGACAGGACAGCCCTTCTCTGGCTACTAAACATTGACAGAGGCTGCTAACTGAGTGACTCACTTCAGTGTGCCACTTTTAATGCCAGCACTCTCTGGGTCATTTATCCAGGTTTCACTCTGGCTGGGGTTGTGTGTGCTGTGGGATGCTGAATTATTTGGCTCAGGTGATGGGATCCCTAAAGGCATGATTCACCAAGATGGTTTGGAAGCCCAACCATGAACATTTCCAACAGGAGAAAGGATTCCTCCTCTCAGTCCTGAGGGCTGTATTGTTTTGTTTGGTTGCCTCCTGCTTTGGCACACCTGCTCAGGTGTGCTATGTGATAACCCGAGGTGTGCTGGTGCTGTGCACATCTCCAGGATGGGCAGAGCTTTGCAGGCCTTGCAGCACTGGAGCCAGCCCAGCTTTGCTGTCCAGCAGCTGATTGCATATCTGCAAACCCTGGAGCCTTTTGTGCCTGTGAGCATGGAGGTATGAGAAGATGGCTTTCAGAAAAGGGGCAGAAAACACCTTTAAATGTAGCTAGGTTGTTTGATGTAGTCCAGCTGGGCTGTTTTCTCCCATGGCTATGATCCTGCTCTGTGATCTTGTACTTGACAGGTGCTTCATGATGATTGCTGGAGGTGTCTCAGCCCTTGGAGCAGCCCAGTGTGCAGACCCCAGAGAAGTCAGGGGACAGCTGTGTATCTGGTGCAGAACTTGGAGCTAAGCAAGGGGAAAACTGAGGCCTGGAGGCAGCAGAAGTCAGGGAATTTCACTACTGCTGCTGATGTAATCCTGCTGGTGACACAAAGCAGCATCTCTCACCCATGCGGTAGAGAAAGACCTTTGGAGTCTCAGTGAGCTCTCTTCAAGAGTAGAAAAATACTGTTTATTCCCCTCTTCCTCATCCCTGCCTCAAATAAGTGTGATTCCCTAGTGTTCTCAAGTCCCAAACACTATGTGGAAGAAAGTTGAGAGCTGTATGGAAATGGATTGTGAGGACACAGAAAAAAGATCTTCTCTGCAGTGTCTGTGCTGTCACTGCATCTCCTGGGGATTCCCTTTCCCATCCATGGCTGACTAAATTCGTGCCATCTGCTGGGGGATGTTCTTGGGAAGTGTTTGGTGCCCAAGGCTGTTCCGTGCTCCCCCAGCACGGTGGGAGTCACCATCTTCAGCTGCAGGGCTCGGGTGAGAAATTGCTGTAGGCAAGAATAATCTGCACCAATCGCCAGCAATAAATGCTGAAGAGTGAAGGCTGGGGAGGATTTCAGATTGTTTAAGTCTTTTCCAAAACACTTGTGTTGGACATGCATTTCTTGAGATCTGCGAAACCTTGGTCAGCATTTCTGAGGGGTTTGACTGTTGTTTGCCACCTTGGTTTTAGCATGACACAGGACAGTGAAATAGAGATTTTCTGGGCCTTTCTCCATGGCCTGGCTTTTTGACACCTTGAACTCCAGAGGACTTCTGTGCTCAGAGACCAGGTCTGAGCAAAGAAACCACTCTGGGCATGAAGATGGTCTCTTGCACATATTTCAAGCAGGAAGGAGGAAAAGCTCAGATGAGTACCAGTAATATTTTTAGTGGATTCCAGAGAGGGACTTTTAGACTTGAACTGTAAGAGGTGAACTCTTGGGGGTGAGAAGGAAAAACTGTCTTACTCCTCTTCCCAGGTAAGTTCAGTTTGTGGTCCTTTGTTAAGATGAGCCTGGCAAAACAACAATCTGCTCATGTTTCTGCTGGTTCAGTCACCACAGGAGTTCCCACACAGAAAAAGTTGTGAGGCCTCCTGGCAAAGCTGGTTTAAGTAGCCCAAGCCCCTTGGGTAGGCTTTGACTTTGAAGATGAATTGACTGCACCATGGATGAGGAATTCAGCTCTCTGTTATTATCCTCAGCAATTTGTAGAATCTGCTTGTACCTTCTTCCAGTGTTTTTTTTTCATTAAATAGCCAATAGCAATGGCTGATTTATTTAAAGTCTCGCTGATGCACGATTAAAAGTCAGCAAAGTCGTGGGGTCCTCAACAAAGTAAAGATCCTCTAGAATATGGTCAGTAGCTGTCTGGAGGAATAAACAAATGAGCTGAAAATCGAAATATAATTTAACCACAGCACAGATGCCTCTATAGCAGCCAGGAATTTTTCATTTTCCTCTATTATGTTTTGTTATGAGCTTTATTCATATTTGAGTCACATGCAGAAGGAGTTTCAGATCTTTCATGTCAGACTATAAAGAAATGTAGAAGCAATAACTTCTTCCAAATATTGTGTTCTAACCTTCAGATGGATTGCCTGCAATTATCCCACTGATGAGAAATAGTAATTCTCCCCAATGCATTTCCATGACACATCCTTTGAACTCACAGTGATCTGTAAGCATTTTAGCTCCTTGTAGAATGAGTCTTTCACTTGCTGCCTTGTAAACAAATTGAAGAATTAATGGTAAACTGGAAGAAAATGGATGATATTTTTTTTTAAAACCAATTATGTGGGATCATTTGGGGTGCAGGAAGTGATAAGGCATCCAACAGAAATGTCTCCCCACATCACTACTTGGCTCAGGAGTGTGTCTTCATTTTTAATTAGCCATGATTGTTTTCAAGGCCAGGTTTGCCAGTCTTCCAAATTTCAGACTGGCGTGAGTGCCAGAATTTGTCTCTGTGTGTGTGTTTTCCAGCACAGTGACCTTGGCTGGAACTCTTCTTTTTGTGGTTTCTGACAACCAGGTTTGGCTGGAGCCAGCTGAGCTCTAGCCCAGCCCCAGCAGCTGCATTTTCCTGAGGACAGGGAATCCAAAGATGGAATGGGACCTTCATGTGGAAGTCCACCAGCACACACAGGAGTGAAGGGAGATGGATTTCTCCTAGGACAGTCCAGACACACTGTAAGTCTCCAAACAGTGCCATCTTCTGAAATTTCCCCTGATTTGGAGGTTGACACTCCCCAGTGCAGTGGCAGTGACACTCACAGGCAGCTGTGTGCTTGGGTGTCCTCTCACATCAAGCACAACAACCAGGGTGTTTTGGCTGGAACTCTTCCCCAGCACTGAGACAGGCAGTGATGGCAACAGTTCCCCAGGCTGTCAGGACTGCTGCTGCATTCACAGCTGCAGGATATTCCCAGAGCAAGGCAGCTATTTCCTCCTCTGTGATAATTGTTTTCCAAGTTCTGCCACGAGACTCTCGACAGAGCCATGCCATGTGTGCCCCCTGTTGCAGGACTGATCTTTATTTGAGGGGGGAGGAAGGTTTCAGCCAGATCTGCTCCACACCACAGGGCTTGCAAAGTATCTCCTTGATAAATTAGATTATTATTCTTTTTAATCTGAAGTCTGAGGCAGGGTTTGGCATTTGCTGAGGTCAATGTGCCAAGGACATGCAGGCTGTACATCAAGGGCAATTCCTGTCCTCTGGAGGTAACCTGCCTGCTCTGTTCTGTGCATCTTCCAAGATGAGGCAGCAGAGTTGTGTCCATCTCAGATGGTTTCCTAAAAACTGACTGTGCTTACCTGGATTTCTGATGTCAGGAAGGTAGAGAGCAGATCTAAGGCTTCAAGCAAGAATAAAGCAAATTTATGATTTTTCTGAAACCCCTTAAGGAGGAGGAGATGAGGGGAAGGAACAGCAATTAAAGTAGATTTGCAGTTTCATTTAATAAGTTATGACTGGGCTGGAGAAAAGCTGGCAGAACATTGCTGAAACCTTTTAAACCAAAACATTCCAAGCTTGATGGGAAATTTTTTGAGCCTTCCAGGAATAACTCATATGCTAATGAGGAGGCTACATTTTGTTTCCTTCCAGTAACATCCATGGGTGACTCAAGAAGAAGGCTCACTGTACTATGTGGTTCACAGACTGTGAGTTGAGCTCTCAAAATGTTTCTGAAGAGTTCTGAAGAGACAAAGATGTAGAAGGCAAGGAGGAAAGAAGAGAAGCCTTGGTAATTCTATAAAGAAAGCTAAAGTTGAAGTTAAGGAGGTTTCTGAGTTGTCTATATATTCTGGATTTATAAATGTTCTCGTTAAAAACCAATCCATTTCAAATGGAGTCTTCTTGTTTTCTGTTATTGGAAAACTTTGACTGTTTCTCAACTTCATGCTTTTGAAGATCCTCAGGCAAGAGGATTCTCATCCTATATAAATCACAAATCATTGGTAAATATACACTTATCTCATTGCTTCTGTAGCATCGGGATTTTTTTCACAAAGAGTGCTTTAACCTATCTGACAGCAAGGCATTTTCAGGAAGGTAGCTTGCCTGTGGCATGAGTTAGGTTCTCTCCATTGCCTGGTCCCTATATGGTATATATTTTCAGAAAGGATGATGGTGGTGTGGGTTGTGATGGCTACCAAAGAAATCTCTTTTCCATTTGGTGGCAGAGAGTCTGTCCCAGCATAAAATGATAGAATAATTTGTGCTGAAAGGACCTTTAAAGATCATTTAGTCCAACCCCACTGCCATGAGTAGGGACATCTCCCACCAGATGAATATTTTCAGGGATAGAAGCATATTACTGGTATTTCTTGCCAAAGGAACCTGTAACACAAAGTTGTCTGTGAATAAAAGAAATTGGAATATTCTTGCAATGTGGCTCTTCTGCTTCTAGGAACATGACAGCAAATGTGTAAAAATGGTTTGAGTGGCACAGAACTTAAACAGCTTTTTAAAAATCCACCTCAATTTAAAATTGAAAGATTATCCAATATTGCATAAGCTTGAAAAATTTGGACAGATATGAATTTAGCAAAGTGGTTCCCATGCCAGTAGGAGATATGTAGCAGAGAAGGGACTGTAAAGTTTTCAGAGGATGATGGTGCAGAGGCAGATTGCTTTGCAGGGTCAGCTCCTGACCCCACTGCAGGACACCCTCCCCTTGGAGAGGTTTGTGCAGCACAGCCTGGGTGGACCTCTGCAGTAGGGTTCCTTGCTGGGCTTCATCACTGGGGCTTTCTAGCCTGAAAACTTTCAGCCTCTGCATTTCCTACAAAAATGTGGGAGCATTTGGGGAGTAACTGAGTGCAGTACAATTGTGTGGCCTCACTTGTCTTGAAATGTGAATTGTTCTATGACTAATGAAATCCCTTAAATTCCTGTAAATAAAAGATGGGAACAGATTTGCTGGTGGAAAGCTCAGCAGTTCCCTTCAGCCCCAGACAACAGCCATTTGCTTGCATTACTCTCACAGATTTGTAAATGTTGCAGAACAGGAGGAGTTTAAATTTTCATGTTTAATGTGAGGCTGTGGCTATGCTGGGGTGGGGGATTGGCTAGGAGCTTGCACACCAGCCTGGGGGATTGATAAAAACCTACAGGAGGGAGAGGGTAGGAGGCTTTCTGGGGTGTCATTTGAGTTCATGATCTGTGTGGATGGAAATGTCTCCCCAGGTAGAAACAGAAACCTCTTGACTGAAACATTGGAGTGAAGATTTCTGTTTGAGCAGAGCCATGAGAGAAAATGGTGGTAATCTAAGTTTTCTCGCTCCATCCAAAAAAAAAAAAAAAAAAAAAAAAAGGTGGGGGGAAAGGGCTAATTGGTCATATTTTGTTTTCTGTTCACTGTTAGGAAACACTTTGGTTACAAATTTCAGACCCAGCAGAGAAATACCCTTTATATGTTCTGGCCAAGCCTCTCTTGGGAATGGAGTGCTAAGCCAGATAGTTCAGGTAGTGTTTTCCTGTATTAAATTACTCTAAAGCTGTCCATTGCAGGTTGTGCTGGGCTGGCCAGCCCTATGCCCATCCACATCCATTCATTTAAGCAACTTAGAAAAAATCCTCAGGCTTGTAAGAGAAGCCCTACATATTTCATATCTTGCTGGGATGGTATAAACCCTTACAATTTAAAGTAAAGGTGCTTGTTTGATTAGAAAATTTGCTGTGGTTGGAATATTACAACAGCTGTGAGCACCTGACTCTTTCAGTGTATGGTGTCTCATCATATGACTGGCCTTTGTGAGCTAAGAAATAATTTCCCCATTGACTATCTGGGTTTTTTTTTTTTGTAGTTTTCTTTCCTACATTGCTCACATAGGGCATATAAATCACACAGCCAAAGTGCTTATGGAGCAGGCTTGCTTTTGGGTTTGTGAAGATATGAAATATGTAGCTTGCATTTTGCAGTCATTGCAATCCAAAAGAAAGTGTACATGCTGTTTGGAAAGCATCTTGAAGGTATTTTTCAATATCTTCATTTTTATGTGTCTCGCCTGAAGAATTTTTGGAGAATTTCTGCTCTGAAAAAATTTATTTGAGTAAGCAACAGGTTATGAATATTCAAGCAGCTGCAGTCAGTAGTGAGTCCAGAGGCAAGGAGAGCTGCTAAAGCTGATGTGTGGAAAAGAACTGACACATTGGAAGCAGTCATTAGCAGCAGACTCTGGTTTTATTATTAACTTTTTCACCAGCATTTGAAATGAGAGGTTCAAGACCACCCTGTACTTTTTAAGGATGACTTACCACCCTTAATCCAGTCACCAGGATCTGTCTTGCTCTCTTTGGCAGTCATGGCTGTGTAGGCTTTCCCTGGTTGTAGGGCTTGCACTTGCACCTCCTGCATGGACAAAAATGATGTTTTTTCCCCCTGTGTATGCAGTAGTGGAAGGTGAACTGCTCTAAAACCATTTTGTTTGCTTTGGTGATGATGGGTGACACTCTCACACAGAAATGGTGCTGAGGGCAAAGCTCCACCGAGGTGGCAGTAGAGGATGCAGGGTCCCCTGCCAAGGTAGGTACCACTTTCTCAGACCTCCTAAAGAGTGATACACAAGGGGATGCAGTTGTGCTCAGTGATGTGTCAAAGCCCTGTGGGATCACTGCTGGCTCTCTACTCCCACCTGTGAATATTTTGGCATGGCACTTGCTCAGGGAATTCTCCAGGATTTGGCCTGTTGTTAACAATTCCGAAATGATGGTTGCTCACAAATCCCTTTTTAATAGTTATAGTGACTTATGTGTGTTCAATCTCAAACCTGTTTGCTTGGGGTTTAGGCAGCTGGGATGAATTGCACCCAAAAATGTTTTGGCATGCACAAAATGTGTTCTCTGCTCCTGCTGGCTGGCTGAGAGCTGTGTTTAATATGCACCAGTGCAGTGAGCACAGCTCTTGGGGGCCAAGACTGCTTTGCTATGACCATTATGCCACTGCACACCTGAGCATGCAAAAAAAAAAAAAAACCCTTAAAATGCACTGCCTGTCATGTCTTATTGCTTAATGATGTAGCCAGAGGCAGACCTGGCATTAAGGCCATTCTTTGCTCCCAGTGGGGAGCACATCTTTAATCCCATCAGAGCAGATGCATTTAGAAACTGCAAACAGAGCCTGCTCAGAGCTGTCATTTCACTCCCTTAATGAGTCTATTCTTCAATCAAGGTAGTTTCTGCTCTGGGAGCTCAATGATAATGTTTGAATATGGGATATTTATAGTGTTAATGCCAGGCTCTTAACAGCCTAATGGCTGAAGCCAGGCAGCTCTGCCTTCAAAGGCTGGGTCAGATGGGGAGCGGGAGAGGTGAGCACTCCGGAGGGCTTTGGCTGAGCTTGGAAATTTAGCTTTCCTCAAAACAGGGGTCTGAAAAAGCTGACACCTTATTAATTCCCCCTTTTTCTGGACAGGCCACTGCTTAACAAATCGTGCCATGAGAGGAGAAGGGAAGGAAACTAGTGTGAAAATTAGTGCAAGCTCAGTGCTGCTCTTGCAGCAAGGACTGCAGCATTGTGCTGATGGTGCTGGGACTCACCTGCCTCTGTCAGCAGCTCTGCCAGCTCCATTTGCTTTGCTTAGCCTGGCTTTGCTTGTCCTGATTTGCCTGGGCTATTCCTTTAAAGTAATGGGACTTGGCTGTGACTACCAGACTGGTGGCATGCTGTGCTTTGGGAAAAGTCACTTTTCTACAACAGCATCTTTTTTCCCCACACACTTCTCCTATTAAACTCTTCAGTTTTCAGGAAGTATTTAGGACTAGAAAACATAGCAAGTGGGTGTGTGCTAATACTGCATTTTGAGCCTGAACTGGATCTGTTGTGTCAAGTTTTCCTGCATTTTCTGTCAAAACTCTCAGGATCTGAAACTCTGATTGACATCCAAATTCAGGCCCTGCTAATTATGGATTTTTCTCAGGTCAGTAGAAAGATGGAAGAGATTTCTTCAATCTGTAAGATATGAAAATGCACTTGACCTGGCCAGAGGTTTTCCACAGCCTTCTTCTGAGGCTGCTTGGATTTTCAGGATAATAAAGGGCATTGCCCCAGCTCTCTGCAAGTCTTGGCACTCAGCCCACCTTGCACACTCATCTCCTGTTTTGCAAGCTGTCAAATGCCTGCTTGCATGCTAAGAAGTTGCTGTATAGCTTTCAGATAAAATATTTATGAGTGGTTGAAAATTATTACTAAAAGCATCCAACCATGGCTGTGCAAAGAGGGGAGTTAGAGCTTTACCAACACCCAGCCTTTCTCAGCAAGGAAAAGCTCTGCCAGTTTTCTTTCCTGCCACCACAAGCACTTTGAAACCAGAGTCCAGACTTGCAGAACAGGTAGTTTTGAGCATCCTTCCCTCATCTTTGTTTTAGTTATCACACTGTCGTGTTGCTAAAATAACTCTGTGTGATTTTGGAGGAAGGTCATTGGATCAGTAACAATTTCCCCTCTGGAGCTGTGACAAACTTTCAAGTGCCTGGGAGAGATTTTGTGTGTGTTTTACCTTAGTGCACTTACTGCCTCTGCCATGAAAGTGCTTGGGTATTATTTTTTTTAAATACATTTTCTCAGGCTTCGTCATCTTAAAAAATAATTCTGTTCAACAAAGCAGCATCACATCAAAATTGCCTTTACTCCACAGCCTCACACTTAAATTCTGGTCCTCTTCCTGCTTTGAGAAAACTTTGCTGTTCCTCATGCTGCAAATATATGACTCAGAGGGAAAAAAATCATAAACCCAAATCAAACCAATATATTTTCATAAATGAAACAAGGCTCTGTGGAAGCTTGGCATCGCCACTGATATTGCAAACAAATCTTGTTTATAATAATCAAATAAGCTGTGGATGTTTCTGTGCCAATAAAGGAGGCACTTGGGAGAACAGGGCACTGCAAGCACCACCTGTGTCTGCTCCTACCTGAGATGGGCTATTTTGGAGTCTAAATAAGTGTCTAGCACACTGCAGCTGAAGCTCTGAATTTCAATCCTCAAAGTGCTTATCCTGTGAGGGATATTCTTCATATTGTGGAGGTCTGGGTAGGCTTTGGGCTGGGGTTGTTCAGATCAGCCTCATGCACTGTTTATTCCAGGGCTGCTCTTCTCCTCCCATGGGAAAATTCAGACCATGGCTGCCGAGGAAGGCTTGGAGAAGAGCGAGGGCTCATTCCTCCCTGCAATTCTGTGTGGCAGAAAATTCCAGTGTTACTCTTGAAATTTCTGTACATCCAATAGGAGCTTTCCTTCCCCTTATACTTTTTTCTCTTCCAGGCTTAAGTCTCCTGCTCACCTGGATGAAGAAACCTGAAATCCCTGGAGTTCATGCCCTTGGGGCTCTCAGACTCCAAGCACTAGAGCTCCCCACCGCCTCTGAGGTTTGGAGTTCCTGCTGCCAGATGAATTAAGCAGAAGTGTAGTTCCTAATGCTTTATAAGTCAGTGAGCACCAAGGCAGGAAAAACAAAGAACAGGAGCTTCTTTTTAGTCCCTGAAAAGTTAATGATTATATTGTGTAAAAGGCCACTCATTTCAAGGCCTGACATGCGAGTTGCCCTTTGTTAATTAGAACCAAGGCACAACCATTGCACCCGAAGTTTAAGTCCAAGTCTTTATGCATTTATTTACTATTGTTTCACTGGCTGTTAAACTCTTTGCTAGTACTCATCCCAAATTCATGAAGTACTATAAATACTCGCAGAGAAAAACTTCATTATTTTTTCATAAAGGACAAGAAATACACTTGGGAAGTTCAGTTTAGTAGTCATGCTTATAAACATGGAGGCTTGCTGGGTTCCCATTAAAATCTTGTCAGGTGGCACCTAGGTTCTGAGCCCCGGGTGGCCTATTCCAAGTGTAAGATGAAAAAGTTAAACATTTTTAATTAGACTCATTCCCGTATGTGAGAGACACAACCACCCTCTGATGGTGTATTTCATAAATTCTCTAAATGTGGTGGAAAATTGTCACTGCCTATTGCCACCTGCCAAGATTCATGTTCGATTTTTAACCTCCAGGTCTTCTTTTAGGTCCCTTCATGCTGCCAAATAAAATTATTTTGGTGTGAGTAGGAATGCAATTCTGCCCATTTGTTAAGAAATCATTTTGGTGGACTCTCAAACTCAGTGCTTAGGTATCCTTAAAATGTGACAATCTCTCCTTCATAACAAACTTGGGCTGATGGAAAAAAAGGGGGTTTTGTTCCTTGCTTGTGGTATCCTGGCACAGGACCTGCTGTGGTGATGGGGGACACTGCTGTTACCCTTAATAGATTTTACTGCAGATATTATCTGGCTCAAGTTGTCACATTATCATTACTGTACTCACTATATCCACTTAAGTGATATTTTAAACTTTGCTCTGAGTCACCAAGTAGGTTTTCTCCCTTCCCACTCATTCGTAATATTTTCTAGATATTCGCCCAGGTTAATGCTCATTAATTTAGGCACCAAAATTAATAATCCCCTGATAAAATACTCCAGTTTAAATAACTCCTTAGGCAGATGTCATGTGTGAGTCATAATGTATTCCCACCACTTTGAGAAGAATATTCACAGTGTCATATCCAGAAACATCAAATTATCTCCTGAATATTTAGAAATGAGTGTATATTTGGTAACTGGAGAGAAGAGATATAAATGCATGCTCCAAAATGCTATTACTGTAGTGATATTTATTAGGTGTTTTTATTTGTTGGCTGCAATATAGTAGTTTAAACAGATCTGACTTATTTTCAAAAGTCAAATGGATAAGACACTCTAAAGGGAATGCTGGTAAGCATTTTCTAAACTAATTTTCTTGCAGGCTGGAAGAACACTGATATATCCCTCAGCCATCCCTTTTATAGCTTGGTCTGCACTGAGTTTGGCTTCAAAATTAGGCAGTCTGGGAGAGCAGAAGTAAATGTGCTGCTCTGTCCCTGTCCCATTGCAAGTTTTCAGGAATGCCAATGCCTTGGCTTTCCTAGGTGGTGTGGTTTAACCCTAAATGGCAACTAAATACCACACAAATGCTCATTCCCACCTGCCCTGCTGGCATGGAGAGGAAAATCAGGAGCAATAGTTTAAAAAAAACGCTCATACTCATGGACTGAGATAAAAACAGTTTGATAACAAAACACAGTAAATATATATTAATACTAATGATAACAATAACAAAAATAATAGTTGTAAAGATAAAAAATAAAATAAATTAAACCAAACCAAAGACAGACAAGTGATGTACAATGCAATTGCCCATCAGCCACTGACTAATGTCAAGTCTGTTTCCAACTACCAGCCATCACCTCCTGGCCAACTGCTCCCAGTTTACACACTGGGCATGGCCTTCTGTGGTTTGGAATATCCTTTTGGCCAGTTTGGGTCAGCTGTCCTGGCTGTGTCCCCTCCTGCATCTCCTCCCTCCCACTGCATGGGAAACTGATGTCCTTGACTCGGGTCAAGCACTGCTCAAAAACATCTAAAACCTCAGTGGTGCTTCCAGCATCATTGCCATACTAAATCCAGGTTCTAGCTACTAGGAAAAAAGTAAATTCTATCCCAGCTGAAACCAGGACACTTGGTTTTAGTAACTTGTGTAGTGAAGCAACAGGAATTAATCTGGAGGCTACGGTGTCATCTTGGTAGGTGCTTGTCTATGGCACCAATAAATACATGCCAATAAACACCTCTGCTGCAAAGAGCCTGCTACATTTCCTCCCTCGGAGAAGAGGGAACCAGGGATTGCTGGGGCATGTCCAAACCCTCCAAGAGTGTGGCTTTAGCTCAGCCTGCAGCCCACTGACAGGGAGGGGCACTGCTGCTGGATCATGGCCAGTGGATCCCCCCACTGAGCTTTTGCCATGTCAGCTTCTGCTTGTGGAAACCTCCATCTGCAGGTTTGCAGAATGTGATGTCTAAGGACAGATTGGCACTGAGAGCCAGGCAGGGCCCTGCCAGGCTGCTGGCAGGTGGAGAGCATCAGCAGCAGCCTGCGTGTGCCAACGTTTGGAAATCAAAACCAATTTTTACCTAAACCACTCATCCAGAGTCTGAAATGTTCACATCTCCTTCCCTGGGGATGTTGCCCACCTGGGCTGGCACAGGAACTGAAGGTTTTGTCATTTTGCTTGTCACTCTCAGTTAACAGGCAGAGGATCCAAAGTAGTGCAAAAGGTCCTTGGGTGAGGATCATTAAAGGACATTGGATTGTCACCTAGCCAGGTGTGGTGGTGTGGTTGGAAATAAAGGCATCAAAAACGTGGTTCTGATGTCCTGTTGGGTACACCAGCACAGCACACTCCAAGGCAAAGGCTCGGATCAGCACCCTTCAGCTACACCAATACAAGGGAGGAGAAGCAGAGAAGTCCTACAAATCCTGTGGGCACTGCAGTCCAGGAGGGATGTGAGCAGGGAGACATGGTCTAGGTGGGAAATGTGGTGCAGATGGTGGACAGAGGAAATGGACTTTCTGTATGGGAAGATGGAAAGGATGGGGTTTCCTGAAAACAGAAAACCAAAGGAGAACAGTCCTCGATTGTGTTAAGTGTGTAAGTGGCTTCAAGGAGCGGGGGAATAATCTGTTCAAGTACATGGTGGGTAGAATCAGTAATAATGAATTTAAATTAAAACAAGGGAGGTTTAAATTAGCATAAGAATTTTGTCTCTAAGTATAGTAAAAAAACTGGAATAGGAGGTGGAGCCTCTGTTATTCAACCTGTCCCTAAATTCTTCAAACAAAATCAGTCAAGGATGGCTCAGGCAGAGCTACATTTAAATTTTTTTTTCCTCAGCCTTATTTCTCGATGGGGGTTGGCAGGGGAGCAACAAAGTATTTTTATCTGGTTTTGTTTACATCTTTAAGAGTGAGTTTCAGCTCTGCTACCTTATTCTTCCTCAAATCATCTCTATTTTGGTGGGGTCATCTGAAATGACAGCCTTCAACTGAGCAAAGGATTTATTTATTTAGGCTAAAACTGTAAATTGGGCATTCTCCTTTGAGTTTTTGCAACCACTGTCTAAATCTTCCCCCAGAAGAAGTGGGGAAAAATGACATTATATTTTTCTTGATTCTGTGACAGTCTTCCTGTGTCACCTTAGGCAACTCTAATACACCCCAGAACATCCAGGTGAAGACAGTAATCTCTGTCCTCAAGAGAAAAGAGCAGATTGTACTTTTCTAGTAGCAAGGACTATTTCTTCTCTGTGCTGCCCCCATTATGTGGAGTCACCCTCTAAATCTCCCTGTGACTGCACTAGGCAGTAATCTTCCTTTGTCAAAATCTGAGATCACCCATGTCACACAAATACAAAAAGCTCCCAGACAACACTTCGTAGATGAAACCCTGTAATAAGGTGTTTAAAGAGTTCAGAAAAAAAAAATAATAAAGAGCTCACTACTAACACAGATATGCTCAGCCCAAGGCTCTGTGTCTCCAGGGCAGGTGTGTGCTGCTGAGATCTTGTCAGGGATTTTGGGGTGCCAAAGCCTGCTGGTCTTGCAGTGCTGAGCTCTGCAGTCATTAGCAGAGTTGGGAGTCATTAGCAGCTCTTTGCTTTTGGAAAGCTTAGTCCTCTGAATGGGACATGACACCACTGCAGGGAGGTTGCACTTCTGTAAAGCAAGGGGTTTTTAATTCTTGAGGTTCTTATAGGGGAGAAATAAGTCCTTTAGGCTCAGAAAATGAGACAATATTTGTCTTCATTGCTGTCCTAAAACTTGTGACTTCTCTTCCCTTGAGAAATTGTTTGTACCTGGTTACTGACTCATATTTCCTCATGAACATTGCTCTGGGGCACACCAGAACTGTCTCTGGTCATGTCCACACTGTGAAATGGCTCTGTTCACTCTGCAGGCAACACAGACATGGTGTTCTTCTAGATGGCAACACAGTCGTGGTGTTCTTCTAGATGGCAACATGGCCATGGTGTTTTTCTAGATGGCAACATGGCCATGGTGTTCTAGATGGCAACATGGCCATGGTGTTCTTCTAGATGGCAACATGGCCATGGTGTTCTTCTGAAGGCCCCTGAGGAGTCTCTGCTGGCAGCCTGCACTCAGGTGGGAATGTTCTGCTTTATGGAATGGCAGAGTCCCAATCTTACTCAATTTCTCTTGGTGCAGTCCTTAGGGTTTTATAGCCTCTCATGCAGGGTTTTTCTGCTTGCTTGAGTTACTGCTATCATCACAGCAACTTGCTTTCTGTGTTCCTCTCCTGCCCTTTCCTTGCACACCATTAGCATGCAGATTATGGGAGCTCACCAACAATTTTCCAGGGAAGAAGAACCAGATTTTTAGCTAAGTATCAAAACAGTCCCAGGGTCTGAAAGCCAGGGGCCTTCAGAAACTGAAATAGAAGATACCTTTTAAAATACAGACTCATTAGGCTTGATTCAAAATTCTCCAAGTCTTGAAAGATGGCAGTGGGAACAGCTTTTTAGCCTGGAGAAGTGTTGGTCTGAGCCTGACTTTGTAGTGTCAGTTTGTGGATGGTGTTAGCATCTGTTTTCCCTGCCACTGAAGCTTGAGCAGTGAGGAAGCTGAGGTGGGGAAAATGCAGAAAGCAGGATGGGCTGAGCCCCTACAGACAGACACTGAAGTATTTATCTTCTTAGCTGGTCTGTCATTGTGCAAATCCATGAAATCCCGTGACATTTCAACAAGCTTACGAATAATTTCTTCCTTTCGCAATTCAAAACCCCATGATTCTTTTGTTCCAATCTCTTTTTCACCACCAGGCAAACTCCAGGACTTTTCTCTGGGCACTTAGAAGGTGGCACTTGGCTCTTCACCTGTTTAAAGCAGGAAACTAAAAAGAACATTCCTGCTGCAGGGGAGGAAAAATCCACCTGGCATTGACAATAGCAGAGAAGTGAAATTGTGCATGGAGAACAGGCATGTTCAAGGTGAGACCTCTTTGGGGAATGGTGACATTTCAGTGGGACTGTGCAGAGACAATGATGCTTTCTGAGACAGGATTCGAAGAGGAGCAGAAGAGTGAGAGACTGAAGCATTCCTGGATTTGCCTGTGGAACCAGCTTCAAGAAGAGAGCATCTGAGGCAGTGGTTTAATAACCACAAGAGAAGCTGCAAAACCTTTGATTTAAAGCTGTTCTGCTTGAATGCTATTGCTATCAGGCACCCTTTAACAGCACTGAAATCTTTGCCAGGGAAAAAAGGCAAGGAGCCTGTATAAATAGTAATGCAGTTTGACTGTATAGCCCTCAGTGCATGGAAAATTTTGGATATCATAATAGCAGCAGCAGCAAAAAACTTGAAGTTTGATAATTTCATGTCTTCTCTCTCTGATCCCTGATATTTGTGTGCTGAGCAAGGATCTAAAGCACTTGTGGTTTCTCGTGGTATCCCAGATTTCATTCAACGTCTGCTTTGGTCTGGCATTCCCTGTGTGGAGAGTTTTCCATTTCACATCCTGCTCTGCACGTGAGAGAGGCGTGTGTCTGTCTGGAGGGATTGGATCCCATCTTGTAACGCTTGCAAAAATGCTTATCAAGCTGTGGGACAAAGCACAAGGAGCTGAAGTGAGAAGTGACAGTCTGCTCTGTGCAGCAGGGAAGCACTTGGCAAAGATGCAATTTATAACTGAAAGGGTTGCCAAGGCTTTTTTTTTTTTTCTTTTTTTTTTTTTGGTGTTTTTTTTTTTTTAAGTTGTTCTGCTGACTTTTGCAGAAATGTAACCTGGGAGATTGTAGGATGGCTCCTCTGAAACAGATTTCTGTTGGAAGTGGGGTGTAAAAGAACAAGATATAGTGAGGCAAATCCCCAGCTTCCCAAAAGTCACTTTAAGTTTGTAGTCAAAGTCAAGAAAATCTGAGATGACCATAATTGCAAATGATAGTTCAGTAATTAACAAATTATTTTAAATTCTTGACAGGGAATGGGGAGTTGAAAGTATGCCTGGATAGCTACTCCTGTAAACAGGGACTTCAAAAAGCCCCAGACTGGTATAAAACCAATCATATAACCCAAATATAAAACAGACAAGCAAATAAATATATACAAAGCCAGAGGTATATATAACCCAAAATATCTGCCCAATACCTGGAAGTGTTCAAGACCAGGTTAGATGGAGCTCTGAGCAACCTGGTCTAGTGGAAGGTTTAGTGCCCATGACAGGGGTCTGGAACTGGATGATCTTAATGGTCCTTAAGCCATTCTAGAATTCTGTAATTTAAAAAGAAAAAAAAAAAAAGAAAAAAAAAAAGAAAAAAGTGGAAAGTTACAATTTAGCAGGAAGCTGCCATCAAAGAGCCAAAAAGTGTCTAGAAGGGCTCCAAGTTTATTTCTGTTTATTATGGTGGGGATGCTTAGTTTCAGATTGGATTTGACCTTGAAAGTCAGGCTGTTTAAACTGGCTTGCAGGTCAATGATGCAAACTTTGAGGCACAGGGAGGGCTGGGGGCTCCCCAGGGTGGCAGGACAGGCCATCACAGCCAGGACCTGTGCCACCACCTCAGCAGGGCGTGGAGCACTGGGTACCCAGTGATGGGGATGGGAATGACAAGCCAGGGCCAAGTCACCAGTCTCAGAGGGGACGTGGATGCAGGATCAGCAGGGCGTGGGCAGACACAGGCATGGAATGACTGCTGGCACTGGAGCTCTGCTTCTCTCATGAATTAGGAGCTGATTGTATCTTCTGTATTCACATGAACACCAGGCAAATTGTCCTGTAGCGCTCTGTGCATTCCTGTCGCTGTGGGAGGGGTATTCCCAGAGCAGGGGGAGTGTCACACACAGGAGGTTTTGCAGGCAGATCTCACCATGAGAAGTTTTCACATCTTCAGACAGTTTGGACACTACAAGAAATCAGTTTCTCTGACAAAGACATAACAGAGAAAGTTTCTTGCTTTGCACAGGGAAAAAGATTAAAATATACATTTTATTTTAAATGCATATTTCAATTCACTTCAGGGTCTATCTCTCCAGTTAACCTTTCTGTCCCTGCTTGTCTTCCAGATTTATGTAATATTTGGGGTTCCAGTGTTGCTCAGAAAAGTTTTCTAATTGCTCCTGGATAGGCAATTTCCTTTTTTGCAGGTTGGTTGAATTCTGTTTGATAATTAGTCCCACATCACTTGTCTAAATGAAATAATCATCTGACCAACTGCAAGTTGCTTGCAATGGCAAAGTAGCTAATTAGAAAACATTCATTTTGCAGCGCTCTGTTGGATCTGCATCCTTGCTTAGTGCACACTGCTGTGCACACATTGCTGGGCTTTGCTGACCTGCTGTCCAGCCAACAAAAGCCAGGTCACTTCTGTCTGAATTTCAGATTCACAAAGTTGAGGCAACTCTCTGTGAGCTGAAGCCTTGAACTTTCATAAAACTGAATCCTCAGAGCCTGTGGCAGAGCTGTGTGAATCTGCCCATTGTAAAAAAGGGAACAGAATGCAGGGTTTGGATATTATGAGGGGTAAAGCCCAGCAATTGTTATGGGTTTCTGCATTTAGGAAAAGAAAGAAAAATCACTAATGTATTTTATTCTCTGTTACACAGTGTGCTACCAATAAAAAAAAGTCTCAAGCAGATTGTATACCATTAGAAGCAAAGGAATAAAAGCAAATGAATGCCAGAGCAGAACTTGTTAAAGGAAAATAAGAGGAGAAACCAGATCCCTGCTTAACAAATCCTTGGGATTTGTTCTGAGTCAAGCATGCAATACTTGCTTTTAACCAGCTCTCCCAGTCAAACCTGGGAATCATCTGGGGCTCTCTCTGAATTCAGAATATCAGACCCTGTGAGTACAAAATACATTTAAACATTTAAGATTTCTCCTGGTGCTTGCCTTAGCCAGAAAAATGGGCTGTGCTTAGAGAGAATTAAGCATGAATATAAATTATCTGCATATCTTTTCAAAAGGAAATTCAGTGAGAAACAAATTATATTCAAGCCCTTTGAAATTCCAAGTTCTAAGCTGGCTAGAAGTTGCTGGTGTGCCTTGCTTGGGAGAAGGACTGAAATGGAAGATCCCTCTCATTTTCCCTTTTCTGAGGGATCCTAATGTGAGAGTGAAAAATAAATGTCATGATTACTGTCATGGAAGACAGAGACTCTGAGCAGAGATTGATACATTTGTTTTCTCATTTCCATTCCTAGAGTTCTGTTCAACAAGCACTGCATGGAATTAATTCCTCCCAGAAGTTTCTTTTTTTTTTTTTTAATGAATGATAATTTTACATACTACAGCATTAAGTGTCACTGCATCATTCCCTGCACACAGACTGTAAAATTCCTGTGGCTTTTGTCACAGGCTGTGCACTCAGAGTTGTCATACTCTGTTCTTAATGGTTCAGAATTGTATGAAATAATATCTTAGTAAATTTGACCCATGTTTTTTTTGCCCTTCACACCTCTCCTACTTCTCACAGGACAGATACTCTGATAAAGCTGAATACTTTGATGTATTTATCTACCTTGCATGACAGATTTATCCAAGTGTAAAGTGTTGAAGGACCCATTTTTCAGTTAGCAGCTCCTGAGGTGGGGCTCACTCTGGGCTACACGAGGGTTCTTTCCAATTTATACCACAGTTTCATTGAGTCAGGTGATGGCAGAGATGCACATCCTTATTTAAAATAAGATAAATACATAATTCTAAGAACATGAGGGAGGCCTGTGAAAACAGCTGACCTGCATGTGGAAATTGTCATGTCCAGCACCGTGCCAATAATGACAATGATGTCCCTATCCCTGGCAGTGTTCCAGGCCAGGTTG
This sequence comes from Lonchura striata, assembly GCF_050655825.1. Classification (NCBI taxonomy): domain Eukaryota; kingdom Metazoa; phylum Chordata; class Aves; order Passeriformes; family Estrildidae; genus Lonchura; species Lonchura striata. The sequence goes on along the minus strand of NC_140707.1, from coordinate 67,833,517 downwards.
GATGGGGCTTGGAGCAACCTGGTGTGGTGCAAGGTGTCCCTGCTCATGGCAGGGGGGTGGAACTGGATCAACTTTAAGGTCCCTTCCAACCCAAACCACTCTATCATTTTATGATTCCATGATTATCACAGCTAAGTAAAGGTGAGTATGGAACACCAAAAGCCTTGTACAGCAAACAACCACTTGTAGCCTTGATATCATCAAGAAACTATAATAAATATATGAGCAAACACACAAGTTTGCAAGTCTATCACAGCTCAAATCTCTGTCTATTAAAAGAAAGTGAACTTAATAGTTCCTACCAGCCAGTGCAAGGCAAGAAGAAACCTCTTCTAGTGAGAAGAGATTCCCTGTCTTAGAGTGATTTCTGTTTAAATTGCATCTGTGTCAAAAATATGTGCAGTGGAACCATTGCTTCTCTTGTCAATTTAAACTGAGCTACATGAAAATTGTAGGGAAAACAAGACAACAGCAGCATTTCAGTTCTCTCCCTTAAAAATGAAAAAAAAAAAAAAGATTAAACAGGGAAAATTTTACAGAAAGGATGATACTTGGTAATGGAATGAAAGGTTACATTCTCAAAGACAAGACAGGCTGCTTAAATTCTCTACCTTCATATGCATCTTCAGTTATGCATTCTGGAGGGCCACAAGCCCAAATGTAAGAAGTGCAGAGAGAAGGATATAATTTCTAAGCAAAAGAAATGCAATGATTAACAAAAGAGATTTTAGGTTTGGGGTTTTTTAACAGCAACTCCAGTTTCTGATCAATTCTTAATTTGATTTTGAAGCATACAGGTTATGGTAATTTCATATGCTGATGCATATAACAATTCATTGATTAATGCATCTGGTTTATAAAGCTTTTCCTCTCTTTCAAAATATTGATCAGCTGCACTATTCTAGACTCAATGGCTGTGCCCCACTGCATGGTAAATCAACCACACAAACCACACAGGGCCATTGAACTCCACATTTGCATTGCTCCAGATCCAGACAACTCTGCTGGAAAACAAAACAAGAGAATCAGCAGCAAACCAACCCAAGAATCCTCCCAGGTGATCCTTTCTTCGTTCCTCCCAGCTGCAGAATGAGAGCCAGCTACCAATCATCCCTTCTGTAATCAGCCTTGAAGTACAGCATGGAAAAATTAACATCCCAGCAGCCCAAACTCTGTTTGGAAACTTGAACAGAAGACTTAAAAGAAATAAAAACCAGCATTCCCACCCATGAAAAAAAAAAAAAATCCAGAAGTTGAAAAAAAGCAAGCTAGAACACAGATATCAAAGTTCAGTTTAGAAATACCTGATCTGATAGAAAGCCCAGATAAACAAACACCGCAGGGCTCATCAAAATTCCCCCAGAAGAAACAGAAATGAACAAAAGAAAAAAGAAAATGATAAGGTGGAATCCACATAGATGTAATGGGCCACACAGCAAGAGGATCCATACAGGTGGAAGGATTGGAAATGTCACTGATAAAACAGCACACACTGGAAACAAGACAAAAACAAGAAGAAAACCAAAATTTGGGATATTTGGCATGGGGAAAAATGTCAGTGGAAACTATGTGGAACTATGAAAATTTAGGGAGGAGTTTTTAGGGGAAGTTCCAGAAAACGTGAAACCTGCTTGCATATCATATAGTGGCTCTGTAAATGAAACTGAAAATGTTGGACATTTTAGATTGCTGAAACATCCTTTCACATCTCCTTCCAAGATGCCTATGGGTAGGTTGGGAGCTGAAGTTTTTCAATCAGAGTGTCTTTGTCATGCAGAGGAAATGCCTGCTAATCTTTCAAGGAGTGTTGGATCTAAAATTCAATCTAAATTCTTCCCATCTGCAAGGGAGACAGAGCTTCTACAAATACTCTATTTAGAATTTCTGGTTTGGGTTTGTCCTACATTGATATTAATTTTCTAGAACTGAACAACATTCTTCATTACCAAAAAGGAATGCAACACTAAATATCAAATGAATATTTCAGAATCTGAATCACAAATGTCATCTCTTCCTGATACGAATCTGCAACAGATTTTGAAATTTTAAATGAAGATGGATCTTTGGAGCATAGAAGCCTGAAGCAAGGAGGGAAAACACCATCTCCTGAAATATCTGTGGGTGACACAGAACATACAGTTAAAATACATTAAACCTAAACCAAAAATTTAGAATTTCTTGCTGTAAGAGATAACTGTCAGAAAGTGACATCAGTTCTAAAATGGAATCTGAAACTTCCCAGAGAAAAAAAAATTCAAGTTTTGCTGATGAAGACATCACTCAAAAACCAAAAGAGATGCTTCAGCTGAACTGAGAAACTCTGAAATAGGAATCGTAATCATCTTTCTCTGGCTGGAAGAAAGATGAAATTGAAATTTGCAAAAGTCTGGAATCTCCCTAAGAAAAAGGAAAGAGCCTGAGTTCTGCTCTCCAGAAGTGGAGCAAGCCCAGCTAAAAATGTCATTGGAAATTGCTGACATTTCTGTGCAAGTTCCAACATCAGAACTTTAAATTTGGTACGTCTCCTGGAGAAGGAGGTGTTGAGAACTCCAAGGAGAAAGAAATCAAATTAAAAGGAGAATAGGAGATAAAAGCTGTCAAAATTGGGACTGAGGCACTGTGGAGATGTCTTTAAATGCCAAAATACAGAATACCTGCATTAGGCTGGACATACTTAAAGGCAGAAAATAAAAGGTGATGCTGATATTGAAAGAAGTCTGGAAAAGCTTCAGATAGGTAATCCTTGTGCCAAAATACAAGTTGGAATAAATATTCATTAAGATACCTTCCATATGCAGCGACCACAATTACAGTTGGAAAAATAAGTGTTCCAAAATGAAGAGATTACATGAATAGTTCTGGTGTTAGCTTGCCAGAGAAGGGAGAAGATATTTCATTACCTGCAAAGAGAACAGGGATTAGAGTGAAAATTCCAAACCCAGATATAATCACATGTACAGATACAGCTCATCTTGGTGCTGAAGGACAAAACTGCATAATTCACAATTCACTGTGTTCTCAGCAGAGCTGTAGAAACCAGAAATCAGTGCTTCAAAAAATGACAAAAAAGAGCAGTTTATTCAAAAAAATGTTCTCTGACTCTTCAAGAGCACAAAGTCAAACCACTGGCTATAGAGATCCCCAAAGTAGAAAGACCTACTGAATTAGACAACGAAGGAGTAGAATTTAAATGACCATTAGCTGAAATTAATGCAGGTGGAAAACAAAATATTTAACTATTTGTCTTCCAAAGGAAGAACTGGGTATTTAAAGTCAAGAGGAAGCAATTAAAAATGGGAAAAATTGTGGGTGAAATGAAAATTATAGGAGAAAATAGTCAAGACACTTGATAAAAAAGGCCTGGGTGTGAATGGGCCACAAGAAAGGGATCAGAAGATGCTGCTTATGTTGCAGCAAAGCTGGGAGATGTAATGGTAGACATTTCAGGAGTGAAAAGGGATGTAAGAAGTGCTAGAGAAGATCCTGAAATAGAATTTCAAGTGGAAAGTGTTGAAAAGGACACGTCTGCGGGAGTGGAAGAGCGTGCAGCAGAGAGAGCACAAGAAACTCTGTCACCCATGGAGAAAACAGGCTCTGAAAAATTTTAAGTTGATGAGGCTCCATCCACTGTTCCAGTTTCTCAGGCTCTTGTCACATCTCTAGGAAAAACTGGCCTGATCTTGTTGGAGGAAGAAAAGCACAGTTACTCAAATATTCTTGGACATGTTACTCCAAATGAGGATGGCCTTTTTTCAATATTCAGTGAAATAAAATAATACCTGTGTTCTTAACTTTCTAGGAACTAAAAATAAAGAAAACCCCAAACCTCACACTTATGAAACTTTGATGTTACAGCTTTTACCATTAAATTCTCAAGCATATGAATGTGCTGTACTGTGCACAAATAAGTGCATTGATTTGTTTGTCTGCCTAAAAGAAAACAAAATTCTATGATTATCTGCTGAAATGTGTGTTTAATGAGAGTGCAATTCCTAGATGTGGTGGGAATTGTTCCTAACAGATCTGACTCTTATCTCCCTTTATGATCCTGAGTTTAATGAATGTGCATGTGCAGAAATGCCTATTTTTGCATCCTGTATTGTCTTTCCCCATAGCCTTTTACTTAATAGAAGAAAAGCAAAATATAAATTGGCTTGTTAACAAAGTGTATTTGGTTGTAAAACCATCTCTAACTCCATGGATTGCTTATTTTTACACCTTAGAGGTAGGGCTAAATATTTCAATGAGAAATGGTGGCTTCCTGTGCCCATCTGCTCTCTGAAGAAGCTCTTCCCTAAGATTTAGGCATGGGTCAGTCATTTGGATAATTTCTCTGACGTTTTTTCCCTCTTTCCATGTTGTGTCTGATAGATCCAAAATTACCATGTCAGACCAGAACTGAGGAATGGAGTCCCAACCAACCCAGGAAAACAGGCCAGGGAAATGTGAGGAGTGTGATGAGGGACATCCCATTCCATCAGCAGTTCCTGTCTGCTTGCAAGGCAATCTCCCTGTGAACTTGCTCAGAAACTCTGCCCCCCAGGCAACTTATGGAGCATTTACAAATTTGAGAAGTTTCTACAAAATTTACCCCCTTTGTTTTTTTTTCTGATTACAGTGCAAATGTAGCTTGGATTTTTCATACAAGGAAAATGTCTCTGTTGGTCAAACACATCTTAAAAAGATTTTCAAACTGACCCACTAGTCACGTGTTTTTATTGCTGGGCTATAGGAAGAATCTATCCAGAGATGTTTCCTGAGCATTAATACAGCACAGGGTTAGTTGTTTTTTGTTGGTACAGGATAATAAACCTGTGAAACAGAGCTAATAAAAAGCACCTTAGGGGTGTTTCTATTTTGCAAGACAATTTAATTCATGAATGAAAGTGTCAAAATGCTGAGCAGAATCTAGAGAGGAAACAAGGCAGGAGAACACTAAAAGCAACTCCATCTCAGTATGTTTCTTGTAGGTGAATACTCATGAAAAGTCATTGTTATCTGCAGTATGTGGCTTAAAACTCTGCACAAATGACAACATTTATTGTTTTGTAAAGGTGAATATATCAACCCTGCAGGAGCTCAGGGATGGAGGCTGCTGGGGCTGACTGCAGGGAGGGAAGGGACATCAGAGTGGCTGAACATCTGAGTTGTGCTTTGGCCATAGAAAGGGCCTCACCTGGGGAGAGCTCTGAGTTAAAATGTGCATTGAGATCCCTGAATGGAAGAAATGAAAAAAAAAGTTGGTTTTGAGGTCAGGTTTGTAGGTGAAGTGAGTCAGTTCTGCAGCTGATATGAAGTGACAATCCCCAGGGGATTTAAGGAATATTTGCCAAACTTGGGATGATGTGACTGTGACTTTAAAGGGTACGTGACTTTTACCTGGGAGGGAGAATTTTGTTTTTAAACCTCTGAGTAGAACAAGTTGGACTGATCAAAATTTTGTGGAAGAATGTCTACAGGCTCCTAAAAATCTTGCTGGTGATGAATAGCAGTGTTGGAAAAGAAAGAGAGATAGGGATACAAGGGACAAAAAAAGAAAAGATTGTTGAAGTTGGCCTTCCACTTTTGAGGAATGGTGTCTTTTTAAAAAAAGGAAGATGATCTGATCAAGTAAGAGAATGAACATCCATCAGCTGGGGGGAAAATGTTCTGGTAGTGTGCCTGTGTTTTGATGTATCAGTGAAAACACACTAAATAAACCAAATATTCTGAAACTGAGCTGCTGAACATTGTAAACTCATTCTGTTGAAAACCTCTTGAAATCAAGAAGTAACAGGGCTGGCAGGAGTCCATGTCCCCTTTCAGAAAATAACTTCTTCCATCAGGCTGCACCAGAGCTGTCCTCCCTGCCAGGAGGTGCAATGTCAGGTGCTGGGTGGAGGAAGGAGAATCACATATTGGTTTTGGCTGGCAAAAAAAATCTTTGTAGCTTAAATCCCTGAGCAGGGGCCTATCAAGCTGTTGTTCCAACCTCCCCGTTGCCCACAGCATAGCTGATAAAAGATTTTCCCCATTAAAATAATGGGGAAATTTATAGTGGTCCTGTCTTGATGTGGGGAAAAAAACTGCCACTGCCAGTAATGCTGGTGGAAATTGTTAGAGGTCACAGTAGTCACTATCACTGCAGTAAATATGAGCATTCATGCTGCTTTTGCAGCAATAAATACTAATGTTTGCAATGCCACAGGTTGTGTGGTTAGTGAAATCTAATGTGCCCAGCAGAGCTCCCTAAAGGTGAATGACCCTGCAGAATCCATAATAATCCAAGACCTTTCCTTTCTGGTAATTTAGACCAGTCTTGCTCTACTGCTGCAGCTGTTGGATTTGAAGATTTTCATTACCTACAGAGAAATCATGTTTGACACAATGCTGTAGTTATTGAGAACAATAGTTATATTACACAGTGCACCTAATATATCAAACCCCACATTCCCCTGGATGTAGACAAGGTAATTTTTTGATCTTTTTTCTGAGTCATTCAGGACAGCTACACCATTGGTAGAGAGCACCAGAATTACAGCAGACAGGGCAAAAATAATAGAATGGAACTTGTTTACATATCAAACAGTCAAACAGTATTTTTTTTTTTTTTTTTTTTTTAGTAGGTTGGTTATTCTGTGACTTTAGCACTGTTGTATCATCTGTTGAAACAGCTGGTACCTGCTGTTGGTAGTGACAGGATGCTGTAAAAAATAATCCTCTAGTTTTGATCCAATTTTCTCTCATTCCTAAAAGCACTCTCTGCTGCAGAATAATGTGCTCTGTTTTTGCCATTATTCTCCTGTATGAACCTTGAGCAGCAGTAGCTCAGTTTTTCAGGAGAGAAGCCCAGTTCAAGTCAGATGAGAATATATAAGCCAAACATGACAATTCTTGTTGATGGTGATTTAATTCACAATGACATCTCCATACTTCTAATTGCTCTGACTTTCCCTTTCTACCTCTTAGGTGATGGGGAAAGAGTGTGCAACATAGCAAAGCATCCACATCCATAAGGAAATTACTTTCATCCAAGTGTTAGATTTTATCAAATAAGTCTGCTGCTGAAACAAAATAAATTCTAGCTTTGCTCTAGACTGGAATTCACATACAGATTAGCTGGGGTGAGGGTGGGCATTGGTGGGGCTGGCTCACAATCTGAGTCAGGCTTAAGGCAGAGTAGGACCATCAGTTTTTTCCTTAAAAGACTGAGTTTCCCATCAAGAAATGCAGTGTGTGTCTAATAAATTACAGATTTATTAAGAATTCCCCTAAGAATACTTGGAACGAGAGGAGAGTTAATTCATTATTCATTAGCAAAACTGCTTAGACTGGGGAAGTGTTTGTGGTCTGGATTAATGTGGGAAGTGATGGCAGGGTCTAACAAGCTGCCAAACCCCTGCCACCAGGACATCCTCACCTGTCTGCCTGCAGCTTTCTCCCTTGGCTGGGGATCATTGTATCCCAGCTGCTCCCAGCTCTTTGCTGATATCTGGTGTTTTAAATGGCCTGTGAGGTAGTTTTCTGCAAAGAACAAACTCTCCTTTCTGCTTTGCTGGCCATGTGCTCTCACAGAGAAGAGGCACCTGATACTGAGGAATATTCCAGAGCTCAGAGCTTTGTTTTGTGTGGCATTTATAGCAACTCCTCCTTGCTGAGACTTTGTGCTGCCTAAGGCATCTCCCACGGTGCTGGAAGCATCTGTTGTCTGGTTTTAATGATATTTTTCATAACACCCCTGTATGCAGCCTTATGCCTGGAGCCCTTTTCTCTGGTCCCTGCTCCCACCACGGCCTGTTTCTTGCTAAAGTGGAATAATCTGCTTGTCAAAGCCACACTAAGCACTCTGAGATAGTTTCCATCAGTTTGCAGCCCCCTTGCAGGTGCCTGGATGGTTGCCTCTTATTAGGCATATATACCTGCATCTATGTACAATTCTATATTCCAATATAGGTTCAGGGTCCTCTCTCCTTTTCTAAGTGAAAAATTTTTAAGGTGCCACCATCTCTGTTATTTTTTTAATTTGCCACCACTGGAGGTTTGCCATTTCTATATCAAAGTCCCATTTTCCCCTAGAACAAAAAGTTGTTTGGTTTGTTTTTTTTTTCCCAAAAGAAAGGAACAAAAAGGTTTCAATTTTCAGGAAACTTTGAACACTGTCTCCTTGCCCTTTGTTATTTACCAGTGGAGAGAGATTGTTAGGTCATTTTAGCCCAAAACTCACTCATTTGGATTTCCAGCCCCTCCATTTCTAGGAATTTGTCATTGCCTCTGTGCAATTATTCTAGACTTTTCTGGTCTCCTGACTTTCCCCAGGGTTTAATAAAACTTAATATTTTCTCAACTTCTTGGATGCCTTCAACAATCACTCTTACAGCACAGGGGTATAATAATAATTTTCAATTCTATTTCAATCCTTTTGTATCTTTCCAGCAGCCAAATGGATACAATCTTGTGAGAATATTTATATGGAGTTGTTAAGTTTATTGAAACCTATTTTGATTCAAAAGCAGGATATCCTTTTGCTGGATATGATTTTCCCAGGCTGTGTGAACACTTGGACTCTCAGGCCTAAATTCTGTGACCATTTATGCATATGTTTAATGCTACAAATTAATTTCACTGGGACTGTCCCTGTGTAACTTTTGATGAATCAAAGCCTTTCTGGTGCTGTGTCCTTTTTTCATGCAAATCCTCTCTACTATGGGGTCTTCTAGAAATGTTTTTAAGGAGAGGCTCTGCTCAAGGTGTGCTGCAGGACAGACACCTGCAGAGAGTCTTTCCTGTGTTCCCTGAGCACCAGGGGTGGATCTGTGGCCTCACCTGGGAGCTCTGTGCACCTCGAATTTAATTGCCCAGTGATTTATCAGAGTGGGAGGAATGTGTGAGGATTTCTGCTGCAGGAAACTCCTGCTCAAGGCAGGATGCTGGCAGATCACAGAATGCCCGAATGGTTTGGGTTGGAAAGGATCTTGAAGATCATCCAGTTCCAACCCTCTGCTGAAAGGTTTCAATTTCCCATTTTACATGTGGAAGGGAGTGTGGCAAGCACATTTCTCTCACTCTCAGGATTTTTCATAGAGGTGCACAGAGAGAAATGAAAGAGAAAACAATTTCTATTTCTGCTCTATGTTTTTCCTTTGTGGAATGTGTTTGGAGAATTGTTTACCTGGAGTGATTGCTTGGTTGGATTCTGGTGAGGATTGTGTGAGCCTGATGGACAATCCAACCCACCTGGGGCTGGACTCGAGAGAGAGGGTCACAAGTTGTGTTAGAGTCAGAGAAAGTAGTATGTAGTTTGAGTATCTTCCTTTTTATATAGTATATTAATGTATTATAGCATAGTTATAATAAATAAATACTTCAGCCTTCTGAACTGAGTCAGACATCATCACTTCTTCCCATTGGGTTCGCCTGCACTTACAAAAGGGAGATCCCTGCTCTTTTGTGGTTTAATATGGGAGGGACAAGCAAGTTCCTTGGGCCCTTGGAGGAAGCTGCTTAAACCCTCCATCCTTGAGAGATGGGAGAATTGAGTGAAAAATCTGACCCATGAGTCTTTGTCATCTTCTGACCTTGGGATAGCTTTATGTAGATTATTTAGGTTGGCTTTCTTCTTTTTTCTTTTTTTTTTTTTTTTCCCTCTTACGAGGGGAGTGCATGATAAGGCAAAAAGGCAGAGGAGAAAGAAAACGTAAATGCAAACACAGACCCCCACAATGGGTTTGGAACAAGTTAAGTGCTGTCTATTAATTAAAAACAGTGTTTGGATTTCTCCTTCTCATGCCTTTGCAAGCTGTGGCTGTGTACACATGAATGGCTATTGCAGCCTCCGAATCACAATGGGTCACTTTAAAGATTTAAACTATTATTTTCTGAGTTAAATCTCTCATGAAAATCTGGCATCTTCTGGGGCTGCTTTTAGTCATCCCTCAGCATTAAAACCTTGAAGTTAGCAAGTTTTTCCAAATGTGCAAGCAATTCTCTTTTTTCTTTGGATGCTGTTTAAAGTGGGTGCTTAACTTCTGCACCATAAGAGAAGAACTTTTGTCTCATTAATTTTTAGCCCATTTCTACATCACACACAGAGTACAAAAAGGGCCCTAGAAAAGGGATTGATAACTTTTCTCCAAATCCAGCCCTCAAGTTTCTGTTCATTTCTCTATCAGAGAACATAGAATGGTAGATATTGAGCTCCTGCTTTCTCTGTAAAAGCAGGATTATGATTATTATAGGGAAATGACAGTTAGTTGATGAATACGTAACTTTATCAAGATTGTTTTCATCATGCTGCTATGATGAGGAATAATCTGTAATTAGAAAGCTGTGTTGAAGTTTTTAGCCTGGAATCATTCCACATCTTCTCTGACAGGCAGGTTTATTAATGTCTTAATTCGAGTTTTGCATTTGTCCCCTACGAAGTCTATACCTTGCTATGCAGTACTGAGTATGATTATTTGTTATGTTCTCTTTGTCAGGAGATGACACAAGATAAGAGTGTGAATTCAGTAAACTTCAGAACTATGAAAAGGTTAAGATCCTTTATCTGCAATTAGGTACATTTTGGAAACCCTTTGGAACTTAAGTAACAGGACATTCTTTTTTTAATAAAAAAAGAAATCTGAATCTCGATGAATATTATGGGAAAAAAAGGTTAAAATTTATTTGCTACTGCATGTTTAATATCATCACCAGCAGTGAAAGATTTAAATGTATTTTAGCATCTAAACTGTCACCATCAGCTATCCCACAAGAATACTTTGAATTTCCTTAGGCAATCATTTGAGATTCTTTGCAAGATTAGGAAAGCAATGCTTTTTCTTGGCTCACATGCAAATTTCTTCCTAAAATTTTGCTTTTTCAAAACTATGGCATCTAGAAATTTGTTTTCATGACAGATACAGGACTAAAGCTGCTGTGAAGGCCACAGCAGAGTGGTAAACCCAAATTTTCTCTCCAATTGCTCTCAACCTTTGTACAGAGGCTCCTGACAATCCTGCTGGGTGGCAGATTGCACCTTGCTTCCTTCTGGGGGCTGTGCTGCTCCCTTTCCACTCTCCAACAGTAGATGGGGATGCTCCATTGACAGAACAGATCCTCTCTGCTGCCTCAGAACGTGATGAAGAATTAATTGTGCAGTTATTTAGACTTCAGACAGAAATGCAAGTCCCCATCCCAAAGACTCTGATGCTTATCAAGCAACATCCCAGCTTATCTGAGTTCTCCTGTGTGTGTACAATGAGGCAGAAACATGACAATTTAGAAATTGCAATTTGAAAAAAACCTTGCTTTTTTTTGTGTGTTTGTTTTTGATTCCCATTATTCTGCCTGAAGGAATTGTGTGGTGGCCTTGGCAGCTGACTAAGGAGCTGGGAAGCTGCACTTTTCCCAGGGAGTGTCACCATACATTTTTCAGTGCCACCTGTCTCATCTGTAACAGTGATTGCTGTCTTCTTGCTGGATATCCTGGAGGAGGGAGTGCCTGGCACTACAGCCCTTTTCCCACTTCAGGTGTAATGAACTCCTACTCAGCCTGACAGGCAGAGCTGAGATCCAGATCACAGGGAGGGACAGAGTTTAGGGGTCAGCAGTGTTTGGGAATGAGGGTGTGGATGTGGCTGTGGAGGGCATTCAGCTCTATAACTGATGTTCACAGACTAAGCTGAAAAACGTTTCTTGGGCATGTTTCTAGTGGAGTTGGTGTTGATGCTGGAACCTCTGTGACTCTGAGGAGCACCTTGGGTGTGCAGTAGCCAACCTGATCATCAAGCAGCAATGGGGTTTGATAGACAGGGAATTGTCTTCTGTGTTGGGGTTTGCCCCAGGCCCTGAGCTGCTCTCTTGCTTTTCACATGGCCTGGATCCTGAGCCTGTGCACCAGAACAGCAGCGTTTGGTCTTTGCTGATACAGAAATTCATTTATCTTCTTGTGTCTTGCTGTACAGAGCAATAAGGGTTTCAAGCAGGCAGGGCTGCTGGTTTGTGGAAAATAAGCAAACAAACTCCACTTTGCAAGATTACCATTTCCTCTTACTATTTTTGGAAGTGTTTATTTTAAAACCCTGAAGTTAATCTCAGGAATGCCAAGCAGCACTTAAAAGGAGGAGGGGTAATGGGCCCTGGGGAGGAGGGAACTAGAGGAGAGCTTATGTCACTGATTTTTCTTCATGTTATTGAGTCTGTTCTTTAATCACAAAAAGACCCCAGTCATTTGGTTCTGAAATAACTGTCATTGCAGTACATCCTTCTCTCTTTTGATTCCTGCCATTTTTGGCAAACACTGCATACAGTACAAAGGCCTTTGCAGAGTTATTAATCATGTTTGGCAGCAAGGCTGCACTAATCTACTGTTTGGAAGCAGGGAAAGTACTAACTTGTGTGTTTTGAGATGTGGTGATTAAAGCTCTTTATCCCTTTGTTGTTGCAATGAGAACTGCAGGAAAAGAGTGGATGACCACAGGAAAAGCAGAGCTCCTCAACCCTTCCCTCCATCCTGTTAATCTGTGCTGTGCTGGGACCAGAACTGGATTTAAATGAACACTTTCTGTGTTTTGTGGGATATAGTTGGTGCAAAGCACTGGGGAAGTGGTGGCTGTGGTGGTGTAACACAAATTTCACAGCAGGTGGATGGGAAGGGCAAGACTTTGGACACCTTGCCTAAGGGAGCTGGTGATTGAGGAATTGGGAAGGAATAAGAACTTTCCTGGCCTGATTCCCATCAGGAATTTTGAAAAAAGATTCCCTCTTGAAGGCAAATATCTTGATGGTAAAGAGATCAAAGCCTCTTTCTTTCCCTCCAGCCCAGTGGCTGGGTCCTTCATGACTACATTTGGAATGTGTCAGGCATGGAAAAGTGGTGCCAGTAATTCAGAACTTGGAGGCAGGAGAAAGTGGCTGCATGTGTGTGCTGTACTCCATCAATCATCAATCACAGGTGCCAGGGTAGCAGTTCACATGCAAATAAAGTCATTCCTTGGCTCTGAATACCTTCAAGTTTCACCTGTGCCTGAAGTTAAAGCACAAACATACATCAAGGACTCTGCACCTGACAGACAAATCCTTCCTGTGCAGAGGGAGAAGCTGACTGCCAGCTCTGAAAAGACCTGCAGTGTCTCAATTCTGAGTGCAGAGTTTTGGTCTAACTCTGTGACCCACCATGCAGGGAACAGAAGCCAGATCTGTGTTTACAAATGGATTTTTTATGACAGATAGACCTGTGGTGATTTTTCACTTTATTGATAGCCAGCACATGGATGCTGTTCAGGTGACATGGAGCAGAATAGTGGTGGGACTCAGATTCAGTCAAAGGAAGAAACTGAGAGTTTCAAGCCAGGCAGAGGCCTGGGAAAGTGCTGGGAAAGAATGTAAATAATTCTTCATCTCTCTTGTTTTTCACATTGTTTATAGTTAATTTCTATCACTGTGCATCAAGCACTCTGCACCAATGGTGTGGATTGTTTTCATTTCAGAACCAATGGATTTGATCCTTGCGGAGCTCTGTATAAAAGAGCAGGGTATTTTGAATAAAGAGGAGTTTTACTCTCAGCAGCCTTCTGAATCAGAGTCTTCTTCATTCCTGTCCTGCCTCGACAGCGACAAATAGTGGTACAGGATGCTCTTGGACAGGAAAAGCATGATCCATCCTTGAGTTTTTTATTTTCCTTCACTCCTTTTTTATTCATATACCATGCTTCTGTTAGGCACCTCCTGAGCAGGTAGATTTAAATTGAAGTTTTCCTGTTGCCAAATAATTGAACTGAAAGCTAATGGGGTGTATCACTTCTCATTAAGTGGAAAAAGTGGTAAAGGTGCTTCTGACTGAGAGTTTGGCTTTTTACCAACAGCAGAGTTCCTTAAGGAGTGTCAGCACTTACCTTTTGAGACTTTTTCATACAATAAGAAATGGCATAGGCAGCAGATTGACTTTCATGGACTTTGTGGCTTTAAACAGTATTAATTTACTGTCCTGAAAACGTAATAGAACAGTAATGATTCAGTGATCTGCAGTGAAAGTCAAAAGAGGATAAATTCCCTTTTCTGATGTGCATGATGACATTGCTTGTTGTGTCACACAACACAAAAATGGGTCTAAGGTACCTCTTGAATTTGGTGTAGAACAGTGAAATTAGTGTGTAAAAGAGGTGTAGAGGGGTCCAGTCTTAATCTTAGTAGCTGAAAAACCTCTGTAACAGCCAATTGTTTAATGACAAAAATTTTTGAAGTAAGAAATTATTTAATGCAAACAAAAATTGTTTATGAAATCACATTGATTTTGTTTCCCTGCTTAAGATTTCTAAGAATTTTGGAATCTATTTTGTTTGTATTTCAGATTTTTCTGGGATAGATTCATTTAGTTTTCTCTAGTTTCTGTCTTATGCTTTTGTACTCCAAGTACTTTGTTTGGACGTTCTTATCCCATTAAACCTGATGGAGAGACTGCATTTTGAGCCAAAAAAGCATTATTTGCAACTTCTGTATCTTCACATTTTTTCTTTAGAAGTGGTCTAGGCTCCATATCTCAGGGAAGAAAGACATTCCCTAATTTTGATTTTTTAAAATTTTTTTTAGTGTTGAATTTGTTTTTTCATCTGTGCCTCCCTGTTATTCTGAGTATCATGAGGTGTCACTGTGTGGATTTTTTGTATTTATTTTCAACTTTTATTGAGGTTGGGACTGAAGGCACTTGAGACAGTGTTTTAATTTTGGACTTAGGTGTTTACTATTCTTATTAGTGAAACAGCCTCACAGCCATGAGTTTTGTAGTTTTTTTTATTAGTAAGGCATAAAATAGCTAACTATATCTTGTTACAAGGTCTTTTAAAATTAAACTATTTAATTAAGAAATAATACTTAGATTATTTTCCTTTTTAACTTAATAACTAATCCCTTGAAGCCTGTAATGTGGACTTTTTTGTCCAATTACTAAACATTACTCAAACTTAAGAAGAAGAAGGAAGAAGAAGGTGAAGAACAACTTACCTCTACTCTAAAACATCTATCTTGCTTCATATTTATTTTTATATTCTAAAACTTTAAACTTTAAGTTTTCTACTCTATGACATTGCACACTTTTAACCAACAACACACTCGTCGTTTTAGTACTATTAATCAATTTTTGAAGTCTTTTCTACAGCTTTAGGTCAAATGTGGTGTTCTCCTATGAGTTTGTATATTTAGTACAGAAAGTTTAAAATCCTGAGCACCTAGGACTGTAACATCACTGGGGATTTGCATGCCAGCCACTAGATTCAAATTTTCAATTGCTGAGCTTTGGCCTTGGGTTTATTGGTGTTATTGCCCAGACTGGATTTCCCCTGAGGAAATAATCTCACACACCAGCAAAGCTCCCACCCTTTAGAGCACCAAGGGGGGCTGAAGGGCTGCTTGTGGATGCCATCCCACCCTCCATTCCCCAGCATCCCTGGGACACTGGGATGCTTCAGCAGGACCACGGGGCTGCTGGGAGCCTGCAGGAGCTGATGCTGCTCATTCCCAGGGGTTCATTGATGGGATGGGATAATGTCAGCTGGGCTTTTCCACATCCCTGCAGCTCTGTCTGGGGTGAGCTGTCTCCAGAAAGTCCTGAGAGCTTGATCTGAATTTTAAGATGAATTTGTAGGGGTCATCTCTAAGTGCTGCAGTCTGATGAGTTCTGGTGGAGGAAATATGAGTGTTCAAAATGGCTTTCCTGTACTTTACATTGCATCTTTTCTGATGATGATCTGCACACCTTTCCAGAAGGTTTAGAAATAATAATGTTGTTTGGCTCCCCAAACTTTGGATGTTTGGCCAGTGGGGTAAATGCTTGTGTCTGAGGGTGAGGAAGAGGGGAAGAAAATTGTTCACAAAGTCCTCAGTAAAGGCTCAACCAGATGAACCTGGAGAGTTCAAGAAAGTGTAAGTACCATCTTAACAACCATCCAAAGTTAAATTTCGACTCTGTTTCCTACATCAAATAAACCAGAGGAATTCTAGTGTATGGACAGAAAGCACAGCTAATGCAGGCGTCTCTCCCTTTTAAGAGGGTCATTTCCATACTAAATCCTGTTTTTTCCTGTCCTGAAGTTGTGCTACTAATTCAATATTTTTCACTGCTGCTGCACTTTTCTGACAGTATGTCTTAAACTGCAGTCCTGAGCTGTTAAATTCTTTTAGCCAATATATTTATATTTTCATTTTATAGAGTACTTTTATAACATGTTGAAGCAGCAGTAGCTTCACCTGTCTGAAACCTCCAAACTCCAAAAGATGCAGATTGTAGCTGGCGTTTCTTGATGAGGAGAGGTGCTTTGGAGAGAGGTGAAGTGAGACTGGAAGGGTTCTTCTCATCCTGGATATATCCAAGCCAGGTAAGAGATACTCATGTGGAGCTCTGGAGCAGGGAGCTTCACATGGACAAAATTGTATGGCTAAAATAACACCATGGAGCCTACTCTGTGCCTGGCTCCTTGCTCTGGCAAAAGGACCCTACATTTAAGAGGGCAGTAGCTGTTTCAGAAGGTCCCTCTGCCATTTTTTTTCCCCCCTGAGCACCATTTGAGCCACAGACACATGAGTCTGGGGAGGAGAAAATGGATTTACAAACTGTTGACTATACATGCTGAGGGTTTATAGTTACATCCCCACTGCTGGGAATTGTCTGTCTCCATCCATAACTCCCAGTGGTGTGTGGCTGGGATCTGGATGATTTGATACCATGGTACTTTGATTAATCAGGAGTGTATCTATTCACACACAAAGCTGCCACTGTGGCTCTTCTCTTGCTCCCCAGATGTGATGCAGAGGTATTTAATGTCCCTCTCAACCAACTTAGTTGTTGAAATAATAGATGAATTTACAATTGCTTTTGGTTATTTGAGGTCTACAACTATCTCTGGTGCTATGCCTTTATCTACAAAGATTGGCTTTCACATGCAAACCAGATCATTGCCTGAGCAAATAATGACTCAGAGTCCAAATTTGTTTGCAGAAATACCACTTGACATGTGAAAAATTTAGAATTGTATGATGAACAGCTGAGCCTGGTCTCCTCAGGCAGTCAAGTGGAAGAAATCAGATTCTGAGAGGCACCACCATGTAGAGATTTTTAGTTTCTAGTGTGGCTCACTCTGGTATCCTCCATGATACATCTTTCCTGTCTGCTAAATTAGCACATGCGTGATGCTTGTTAAGTCATGATGTCCCAAGACTCTGCAACTGGCTTCCAAGAAAACTCATTTTAGCTCAGACATTTCTGAAGACTCGGAAGAGGTCTCCTGGTCTCCTTCATCAGGTCTTTCTTACTGTCTTCCAGAAGGCAACCAAAATCTGTCTCGGATGAAATTAGAATTTCCCTTCACTTCTTACTGGAAGCTTTTCCAGAAGATCTCTGCTCCTTCCCACCCCCACCCCCCCTCCAACATATTGAATATATTTTTATTGTAATGCAATCACAGAAAAGTACAGTTTCAAGGTGTTGTATCTAATTTTCAGTTTATCTTGCATGTAAATTCCAGTATTTCAAAGAGTGCTATTAAATATTCTGAGTATCATTTAAAATATTTACAATTCTCTTAGCCAGATAAGACACAATATTTTTAGTTGAAGATATTCCCCAGACATCTGCTTTTTTCTAGCCCATATGGTGGAATGTGTGGCACATCTCATCTGTACGTTATGCCGTACAATTGCTGCCAAAAAGGATTCTAAGTTACTATCTAAAGCAAAGCTACTCAGTAATCTGGCAAAAACCCTTTCCAGAGCTCTGTATTTCATAATCTCTGAGCAACCAGACAGCAGTGTCTTATTCTGCCCTTTTTTTTTGGAATACTGTTGGAATGTGATGGACTCATTAGTGGTGTGCTGGCTTAGTCCAAGATCCTCTAGAACAAGAGATTATTCACAGTCCTCCAGCTGATCTGTACCTGTTCCACAAGGACCCTTCACCAATGGATTTTTTGACTCTGGTCTCATTAGCATAAACCAAAGGCTGCAGTGAAACTCTCTTGGTTACTACCTAAAGATTAAATAACAGCAGAAATGTGTACTGGGGCTGTTTTGTTGCTAGAGCTACAGTCTTCGTACTTTCTCTGCAATGTTTTGGGGAAGTGAAGTTTGGTTTAGGACATCCTCCAATTAAACTGTAATTTATAAATTATATTAAATGTGACTTATAAACTATATTCTGTTATTTCAGCTAGATTTAAATGGTAGAGAAAAAGAGAGAAAGAGGGAATCATCAAATCTTAAAGGGTGGGGATGGACCTAAAAATCATTTAGTCCCAACACCCCCGCCATGGGCAGGGGCAACTTCCACCAGACCAGGTTTCTCCAAGCCCCATCCAGCCTGGCTTTGAACACTGCCAGGGATGGAGAATCCACAGCTTCTCTGGGCAACCTGTGCCAGGGCCTCACCACCCTCACAGTAAAAAATTTCTTCCTAATATCTAACCTAAATTTTCCCTCTTTCATTTTGTGCCCAATAATCCTTATCTTATCACTACAGTTTCTGGCAGGGTCCCTCTGGTTTCCCTGCAGCCCCCTCAGATACTGGAAGGTGCTGTGAGGTCTCCAGACAAGTTTCTCTTCTCCAGGCTGGACAGCTCCAACTTTCTCTGGGGAGGATTTCATAGGGGAGTTGCTCCAATCATCTTATCAACTTTGTGGCCTCCTCTGGACTTGCTCCAACAGTTCCAAATCCTTCTCATGTTGGGGACACCAGAATGTCCCAGCCAGTTCTTTAACCACCAAGTAGTCCATCCATTAAATCCATGTCTCTCCAATTTGGAGACAAGGATGTCTGTCATGAACCACAGCATCATATACATATATATGTGTGTGTGTGTATATGTATGTATGTATATATATATATTTGAAATCCTTGTATATAGATTTGACATCAAGAATTGACACAATTAAGATTCTGAACTTTGATTAGAGCCTGGTGACATTCCAGGTTCGTACCCCAAATGCTGGTGACCTTTTCTCATGCCAGAGGTGCAAGTGTGTAAGAGTGGATGCACATTTCAATGAGAGCCTAAATTGCTCAAAGCACTGTGCTTTAAAACCTCTTACTACAAAGTCTGTTCTACAATAATAGGAGTCCCTGAGACTCTCATTTGAGCTGTGTCACCTCTCTGTGCTCCCTGAAATATTTTGAGCAGCTGTGTGTTGTGTGCATCAAATGAGGGGTTCTACTTTTACACCAGTGGATATTGTTATTGTGTTAATCACCCAATACAGGCATCTGGCTGAGTTTAAAATCACTGCTGAAAAACCTTCTGTGCCTAGTGCTCAAAAGAATGTCTTCTTATAAGCCTCTTCTTTCTCCTTTCTTAATGATGCCAACTTCTTCACCATCCCCATGGAGTTAGCTGCAGCTCCTGGGCAATTAATGTAGGAAGACACATAGGATATTAGCTCAATAAACCCATTTCTGCTGTATTGCTTATCAGCTAGGCTTGACTTAGTTTCATGCATTTATTCTGGAGACAGAAGTTGTTTGCATGCAGCCTTCTTACTGCAAATGATATTTTCCTGATCTGTGGTCTAAGCCAAACACGATGTTTGCAGCAGAAACATTGCAGGGAAGAGGAATCAAGCTTTTTAACAAGGCCGGGAATGTAGAAGATTCTCTCTATTTTCATGTCCTAATCTTGAAAGAGGTGAAAGGAAAACACCATGAGCCTGCTAAAACCCCATTTCAGTTTCTGCTCTCCTTGCCCCTTTCCATTTGAGGAGTTGCCTGTTTCTTTCTCACCACTGAGGGAGAGGTGTGAAATGCTCTTTAATTTGGTTTCAGTCCTGTGAGTAAATCCTGTTGCTAGATCCTCTCAGTTCAGCTGTTCTCTGTTGCACACACCTTACAGAGTGTCTTTCAATTGTTGTCGCTATTACCCATCTGTGACATTTATTTTCTCTTGCTATAATTCTTGTCCCTTCCCACTCTCAGCAGAGGTGGGTGGTGGGGAATAATTGCACCCCTTTTTATTTAGGTTTTGGTGCCTTTCACTGGAATTTTTATAGACCTCTTGATATTCTGAGGACCTGTCTTTGCCTTTCCCAAGTGTATAATTATTCTTGTTATCTTTAATTAATATGTGCACATAGGTATATCAAATTAATTCCTTCTCTTCCTTGCCTTATTATAGCTCTGCAATAGGGGCAGTTTTGTTATTCTCTTATATACATTTGTTATTCTTTCCCTGTTTGGGGCCTCTCAATTTTTGCTAAGGGAGAGGTTGTGCTGTGAGGAGGGTTTTCTGCTTTTTGGTAGGGTCACCATTCCAGTTAGAGAGCCCAGGTCAGCATGGTTGGATGGCAGGCTGCAATGAGATGCTGTTCCACCAAAAGTTGGCTAAGAGAACCAAAGGGAAATAATAACTTCCCAGCTCTATTTTTCTTGCAATGTAAGTTATGTTCACTTCATGTATTTCAGAGTATGATGAAGACCCCTGTGGTTTTTTGAGTACAAAGCATAAATACGTATCACAGAATGATGGAATGGTTTGGGTTGAAAGGGACCTCAAAGAACATTAGATCCAGCTCCTCAGTCTTGGGCAGGGACAGCTTCCACTAGACTAGGTTGTGTATAAATGTATATTAGGCCCTCAATTCAAGGAGAACTCTGCAGTGCTGTGCTTCAAGGGACAGCCTATGGGATATGTGGAACTGGAGCATTCTGAGCATGGTCAGACACGACAATAAATTGCAGAAGTCAGTGCCCATTAAAAAGCACAAAACCCCCCAGATTTTAGGAATGCGTGTATTTTTGTATCTTATTGGCAGACAAAGGAGCTGGACTGCAGAGATGTTTCTGTTGTACCTATTTTGTTCCCCTTTACAGTTCTCCACAGGGTGTCAGGGAAGCTGCTGGTGAGAGAGCTCAGAGTGCTGCTGTTGCTGGGAGGGGATTTTGCTTTCCTCCCCCAGCACAGAGATGCAGGCAGCACCCGCCCTGGGCACAGGACTGGCCAGAGAGGAGCATCCACAGCTGGGCTAATGAGCACCAATTAAAAACCTGACCCAGGGTAACCCAGCACGGGCAGGAAGGGTAGAAAACACAGGACAAAAAATTTTGAAATAGCCTCTTATGCAAATAATGCAAAAGCCTTTCACTTGCCTATATTAATCTTGAAGAAATTAGCATTTAATTTCTATAATTAGCCTTTCATGCACTCCAAGGAAGCGAGCGTACACTTACACACTCATTCCTGTTTCTTTTAAATCTTGAAGGCTTTGCCACTCTGTTGCTAAGGGGAAGCAAAGGTTGGAGATGGAGAGAAACAAAAAGCAGAACTTGCTCCCAGGTGTTGGTGAATCATCAGGGAATGGAGGTTTTTAATAATGTCTAAAGGAAGGCAGAGGGGAAGTGTGTGGGTGTAAATTTAGTTTTCCTGAAAGGTGCAGAGCTGACAGAGCAGGGGCTGCTGTCCAGTGAGTGCAGAGGACCAGAGGGGACAGGGCTGGTGTCCTCTCTGTCTGAGTCACCCCCTGGGCAGGATGGTCCTGAGCATCAGACCAGCACCCTTGGTGTTCCTTTGGGCAGTGATGGCCTGAACAGAGTCTGTTCAGCACAGAGAAGAGAGGGTTTTTAAGAAAAGAGAACACACCATGGAGGTATAAAGTCTTAAATCTTAAAAAAATTGATCAAGGTTTTCTGTTTCCTTAATTTCAAAACCAGGAAGATACTAGGTGGAGCAGGAAGGTAATGAATAAAAAGATGAGAATTGGAAGGAATTCTCCCACATATGTTGATGATAACTGAGTCTGTGGAGTAAACCTAGGGACTTTTATACCATGAATTTTCAAAGTTAGTACTGTCTCTTAAATGTATATTTCAATATTTGCACCATAAATCTGATCCTGAGAGTTGCATTTTTAGTCCTGTGGCTAAAATTCCCCTGTCAGCAATTGATGCAGATCAAATGTTGAATTTCAAATATATGCAGCAATCCACAGATCAAAGATTGTGCATGGAAACCTTAGCAAACAGCTAAGAAAAAAAAAAAATCCTGTATTCTGCTTGTAGGTAGCTGGCAAACAAGAAGAGCTGGGGGGTGGAGAATGACTGGAGTAGTTTACTATGAAATATCTCTGGGATGTAGTTTGTCATCTGTGGATGAACATTATAAAGTGCTGCTGCAGCCCTGCCAATGAAATACTGATAGTGGAGCTGCTGCCCAGCTGGAACTTTCTCAAAAAACAGATACAATTATTTAGGTCCCGTAGTCTTTGGACATTGATCATGTCAACAAAGACATCCCACAATTATTAGGTGCCAGGTGATCTATGTTAGTGTTCTGTGAGAGGTTCACACTTCCCCTGCTGTTCTCTCAGCAGCTTTTCCATGAGCCTGGGACGTGCTGAATGATTTTATTCCAGATCAGAAGAGCTGAGCTGACTTGAGCCCTTGCCAGGGGATGGGTGCATCACCTTCCAAGCTGTGCTCAGCCACCTTGGCAGCCTCCTGCTCCATGCACTGTGCCATGCAGGCTCTTTTCCTCAGGAAGGGGTTTTCCTTCCCTTTTTCGTGGAATCTGTGGCTTAATCCAGCTGGTGGTAGTACCCAAAACACAGATCTGCCTGGGATACCTTCTCCGCACCACCCTCCTCACAGAAAAGACTGAAGGAAGATGAAAATGGTGAATTAGGAGAATTGGACCTCAAGTCCAAATCTACTGAAAATAAAATAATCAAGCAAGATAAAGGACAATAGGCAAATGAGAAGTTTTTGGGATGGTCCTCTCTTCCTCAACCCACTAACAAAAAAAAAAAAAAGTTGATATTCTATATTCTATATTCTATTGACTGTGCCAAAGCCTCACTTGGAGATGGAAGTTGTATCCTTTCATCTAGAAGAAATGATAAGAATTAAACAGTAGCCAAATGTCAGCTTGGTTAGTCAATATATTGCCTCTGACTTTCTCCTGAAACTCAAATACTGCAAAATTTTGCCAAGGAGATTATTTTCTGCCCTGTTTGTTTGGGGATTTTGGAGCCTTGTTCTTTCACTTGCACGCAGTGGATGACCTTGTCTTTGTCCTTCTGTTCTGCAGCAGATAAACTTCACAGCTTTTAATACCTGTTAGGGTTTTAGTGTGGTGTGCAGGCTTTCCTCTTGTGGTATGACTGCAATAAAAAGTGTCTTCCATTTTGAAACATTCTGTTAGATTAAGGTTTTAAAAGCAGACATGCACTTTCTTCTCTTTTTAATGTTTTTGGTATGATTTCCCCACCCCACTGCTCCTCTTTTCTCCACTGAGTCAAGACTCCACTGAATATTTCACTTTTATTTCATCTTGGTTCTCTGAACATCATTACTGAGTGTGATGCAAGCTCCAGAAAGTTGTTGATTATCTTTATTAGTGTCTTGAAGCTCATCAGTGAGCTGCCAGGCTCAGAGCTGGAAATGGAGCCATTCCTTGTGAAAACTTTTTAGGAGGGAGAGGTGTAAGAGCAGAGTCATTCCTCCACACTCTAGTATCAGAAATGAGAAGCCATTTCTCTTGCTTGCTCCTGCTTCTAGCAGTCCTGCATATTTCAGATAAGTCAGTAATTTAGGACTAGAAATGTTACCTGGAAATGTCATCTGAAGTCAAAGAGGTTAACTGAAACTGCATAATCCAGAAACGCTGAAAATACAAGAAAAGCACCAGGAAGTTACTGGTGCTTGAAATTTTGTTTTGCTGTCCCCTGCAAACAAACACAAAGCTTGATGATTCAGTGCATCTGCAGTTTCAGAGACATATATTGAGATTAGAAAGTGAAAACAACATTATACTGCTATGCAAAGCCTGCAGCAGGCAGGAACATATTCTCACACTTCTGTGGGACATGAACAGGTAAAACCCAAGCAATACCTCATCACCTTGGAATGAATTTGATTTGTTCAAAAGCATGGGACAATTCAACAATAGGAAGGGTTATTTGAAGTTCATTATGATAAAGTTCTCAAAAAAAAAAAAGAGTTCATAACAAGACATTTTATTTACTTCTGTCTGTGACTCCTCCTAGAAAATCTAAGAATAGATTATCTACAAAATGTGACTGGTATTTTTCTTGCTTCTTTCTTCCCTTGCCTTTTCAAAGCAAACCATGTAGGAGTGTAGGAAGAATACCTTCCAGTTTCTCAGGCATTATTTCCCTCAAGATTATTATGACAATAGCCTGGCAGTATTTTTGTATATGTATATATATGCAACTTGAATTCAAAACACCAACAAAACCAAAGCTAAAAACAGAATATAAAACTCCAGGCACTTATTAAATCTAAGCTAAATTCCCTGCTGGTGCTGTGCTGGGAAGAGAAAGAGTGCAGCACTGCTTGGAGGGCAGCGTGGCAGTGAAGCCACTTGGAGCTGTCACCTCCACTTGGGCAGGGTGAGAACGTGTCAGGGAGGGGGAGACCAGAGTATCTGCCT
Organism: Lonchura striata; assembly: GCF_050655825.1. NCBI lineage: Eukaryota > Metazoa > Chordata > Aves > Passeriformes > Estrildidae > Lonchura > Lonchura striata. The sequence continues at coordinate 67,809,137 of NC_140707.1, read as the reverse complement.
GTGCTTCATGCTGAGAGAAGGAGTTGCTGCTAGGAATAATTCCAGCATGCTTCTTGCAGAGCTCTGTGCTTTTAAAAGCAGCAGTAACGTGTAGCACAAGCAAGTTGCTGTACACTTGCTGGTCGTGTTCATGCTGTTCTGTCAAAAGGGCCCATCTGTGTCCTAAAAACCAAGATCTCTGGCTGTCTCTGTCATGAATCCTTTGGAACACCCTTCCAGGTGCTTCCCCTGGGAAGTTCAGGATATTCAGAGTGTCTAGGAAATGCCATACCTATGTTCTACAGGATTTTCTTTCCTGCAATCTTGGTCTGGTCAAAGGCATTGCACCAAGCTATGTGTCTTGACCCTTGCTGCCACTGAGTACCACACTAGCAGATCTTTTATTAAAAAAGCCTCTAAATCACATGTACAGGCAGTTGTTACTATTATTATTATTATTATTATTATTATTATTATTATTATTATTATGTTGCTGTTGCTGTTGCTGTTGCTGTTGTTGTTGTGCCACCACATGTTCAGGCCCCAGGCTGGTAACCCTCAGTGCAGTGTGGGCACAGGACCTGCTCTTGCCTCCTCCATGTCATTTTTAGGGACTGTGATTTGAGGAGAAGCTCCTGTCAGCCCCAATTCTGGGGCTGAGGGGCTGCAGGGACACGTTGATGTTGCAGATGGAGGAGAGGACCGAGTTTGTGACCTCCCCATTCATCATTTTGGGGAATTAGAGTTACTTGCTCTTTGGCAGTGCCCAACCACTGACTGGGAACACGGACAATCTTCTTTAAAGGTGTTCTCAGGCAGAAAAGCTCCATAAGGAGCCAGCAGCTGTGAGCTTTTGCTGTGGTCTGCAGCAGTCCTGGAGCCAATTACATTAACATGGGTGAATTTACTCTCCTGGACTCCTGCACCAGGGACTACCCTAGCTGTGAAAGCCAGAGCCCAGAGTAAAGAGTTCTGGCTGTGCTGCTCTGAGAAGAAAATACGTTACAGAGAAATGAAAATATTGAGTAGGTGGCTTGCGGGTTGATTGCTAAAAGCTCTGTTTAACAGGCTCAGGTGCTTGGGTACCAAAGATCCTTCACTATTTGCCTCTCCCAAGGGTAAAAGTGTGGGGTCAGTTTAGTTAGAGCTAAGCTTTTTTAGCCATATAAGATTTTGCATCTGGCATTAGTGCACTGGCCCATACAGAAAAAGAACTGATTGTCATCCTGCTTTAAAATTCAGATCAATAAAAAATTAAGCCCCTGCAGAAGTCTTCTGTTTTGTTTTCTTTTTACTTAGCTCGATTGGAAGGACTTAGAGGATTAATTTCTCATATGGCTTCTTTCTATTCAGGTGCAAATGAGCAGAACCAGTGACTGCATATGTTGAGTTCTTTATAATTTGTAGCTGAAGCATCAGAATTTGAAGTTTTTCTGGAAGCTGTTTTGGGACAGAGGCCTTGTGGTTATCATATGAATGATGGGCCAACTGCTATGTTACCCATGTGGTTACAAGTTTAGGCCAGGCCAAATGGCCACAATTTGCTTTATCTTGGGCTCTCTCCAAGCTGTAATGAGAAATTTTTTCCATCCTATCTCCCTGCTTTGATTTCAGTGGTGGATTAATAAATCTGCAGGACCAGAAGAAGAATTATTGACCATCTATTCTGACCTCCTCCTCAATAAAGTTGATAATGTTTCTCAATCAAAACACTTACTTGAACTAAGCTAAATCATTATTTAAAAAAATTAAAACTAAATAATCCTGTCTTCAATTAAAAATTTTCTGAAATGGCAAATCCAATGGTTTAAAACTCGGGGAAGGAGTAGTCAGTCCAAAATTTTTATAACCTTGGGATTTAACCAGGTTTTTAAAGCTACTTTTTACAAGCCTACTTTCAAGGTTCGATAAAAAAAGCCTCACAACTCCCACCACGAAGTTCTGCTAGACTTACTATCTACTTTCAGTCTTCAAAGCATGCGTGGGTGGTGATGGATGTAGATGTATTGCAGAGTGAATATAATTGTCAAAAATGTTAAAGCTCTTTGAATTTTCTGTTTCTATAGAAAAATGAATCTACTCCTTTTCTTCACCATGAAATGCTGAAGTTGATATTCAGTTGTCTTGTTTATGGAGAATGAGGATCAACACATGTTGTTTTGTTAAGTTTGGGTCTGATTCCCACACTAAATATGTTGTGGTTTGTCCAGAACTGGAATAATAGTGTTCCTTGCTGAAAACAAATACAGATCCATATCTTGTTCATATATATAAGATGATTTATAGGTGCATTACTCACACATCTTTTTAGTTTGGATTTTAAATGTAACATCTAGTGCACATTTGAAATATGTCCGTGTTAATTCACCAGGAGAAATCCTTACCCCATTTTATTCTGTGAGGCCGAAATTTATTGTCATTATTTTCCCTTACACTAAGTGTAAGTTTTTATTCTCCACAAAGCACTGGTGTATGACACTTCATTTGAGGTGTTGCATCATTTTGTCACCTACTTTTATGGATAATGAAGCTTAGAGCCCTGTTTGTGGCAGGCACCCCAGACACCTCCAGGGCCATGGTCTGCCCTGATTGCAAACAGAGCAGACAGAACCAGTGCAGAGGGAAGCAGCTTGTCTGGGATCCCAGAGGAGATCAAGAAGGGAGTTGGGAACAGGAGACACTCATCCTGCCACACCACGCCAGGCTGGGACACTTCTTGTGATGTTTAAATCTGAGACTTCCCAAAGAATTGAAGAGCACTCTGTTAGGAACAAAACTTTGCTGGGATAGCAGTAAAATCAGGTGGTCTCTGAGAGTGGCAGCTAAGCAGCAATGTTACAATAGTAAATAATTATCAAAGTGAAAAAAAACTCAGTTAAAATTAATATTGTTTTAGCTGTTTAAATGCTGACCTTGCAGCAGTGACTGTGGCAGTTCAGAGTCTGAAGGTATAATTCTGAGTTATCTGCAGAGTTGTGTGGCTGCCAGCTGATGATTATTTTTCTTGAAAACCATTTTGTGTGCATATATGAAAATATTGTTTGAGAAAATTCGAAGCAGCATTTTACCAATTTCTCTGTGTATCACAGGAAACATGTCAAAGCACAAAAATAGCTGCCACCAGAGCACTGCACTCATCCCTCCCTGTTTGGCTTGGGCTTGTGTGGGAAGTTAAGCTACAATAACAAGAGGCTCCACCTGTGGTTATCACTGCAGCTCATTTACCTGCAGGGAGACTGATGAACTTGGAAGAGCAGCATCGTTTTGTGCTCTTTGTCTTGGCCTGAATGAGTCTGTACAACTAATTAGTGAATTACCACAGCTTCGAAGAGAGAATTTTACTTACTCTGAAATAACACAATTTTTGAGAAAGGTATTTAAATATATATTTTTCTTGAAGCAGTGAATAAATTGAGAGGATCAGTATTTTGCTTTATCAGGTTATAACTGGATAGAAAATGGAGGATTTTGGTAAAGTTGGGATTCTAGATTCTGAATGTGAGTTACAAGAGAAACAACTGGATATGAGGCAATCCTGGAGATGCAGATACTGGGGAAAAGAGGTAGCAAAGGCCATAGACTTTTGGGAACAGAAATCACATACCTGTTATGTTTGACCTTGTATATTAAGCTGTGGAGGTGAAGGCAAGAGCTGGGCTTCTGAATTTAAATAGACCCAATTTCCCCAGGATGAGGGAATTGATGGGCATATATAATTGGGTGATGCTACTGCAGGGTCACAGTGGAGGCGGGGAGGTCAGCCTGAAGGTAAGATTGCAGCTGCTAATGGCTCAGCAGATCATGTTCTTTCTGGAAATAAATATTTAGAGGGGCTGGAATGACTCTGTCTAACAAAGAAATTATGCATGCAAGCTATGAAAGAAAGCAAGGCTTATAAAGACTTTGGGATGGTTACATGGAGATCGGTCAGAGACACAAAAGTAATTTAAAAGAGGGATGAAAAGAGAAAATGTTACATACAGTCTATAAAATCAGTTTAAAAGATAATTTTTTTACTCTGGAAAAACTGGTCAGAAGAGGTAGTATGTAGATTGGTTACTGCATATTTAAACACAGATTGAAATGTGTCTGTTACAACCATACTTGTTAAGGAACCTTTGAAACAAAGGGACAGAGAAATCCTGATTTTTTTTTTTTTTCTCCTCATTTATTTGGAGTAGTCTGCAAGGATCCTGGAAAAAATGATTGCACATTCACATCATGCCATCATCCAAGTACATGGAAAATGTTTTGATAGGTTGCTGAAGATTTGCCACCAAACTACAAGGGCTTTACATCACATCTCCAACAACCTTCAGCACTAAGAAGGTACAGTTAAACTCTGGGGTTTCTCTGAAGTATCTTGTCTCCTTCCCTCTTCTGCTTTGTTTTATTTTATTTTATTTTATTTTATTTTATTTTATTTTATTTTATTTTATTTTATTTTTATTTCCTTGTGCTTTCTCCTTGATTCTGGTGTTTGCTGCAATGTGGTCATTGGGGGTGCTTCAGTTTTAGATTTGATCAACAAGCTTGTGACAATGTCTTCTCCAAAGGACGGTGTGTCCTCCATGAATATTGCAGTGTTTTTTTGTTTTATTGTACCAAACATTATCTGGGGGTTGAGGGGTGTATTTCAATAGAGCCTTAGCTGAGATTTTCATGGTCACCAGAACTTGTGGGTTCCTCATGAAATATTTCATGAGGTGATTTGTGTTTTATTCTTGAAAGGACTTGTGGAAGTCCAACTCCCTCCTCTAATCAAGAACAGGTTGCTCAGGGTCTTGTCAAATACAGTTCTAAACATCTCCAAGTATGGAGACTCAAGTTTGGACAGCTCATTTCAGAGTTTCACTAAACTTAGAGAGGTTTGTTTTTCTTTTCTTTATAATTTCTTTTCTTTTTCTTTTCCTTTTTTTTTTTTTTTTTTTGAGGAGGAGGAGGAGGTGGTTGTGATTTATTCGCCCAGTCTTTAGCTGGAATTACCATCCTGTCCATTTTTTCTTGTCCTATCTTTATGCACCTTTAAGAAATATCTGATAGTAAATCCTGCTAGTAACCAAACAAGATGTTTGCATTTCTGAACATTTTTACAGAGAGGAAATGGAGTCCTCCTTGAGGTCACCTGCAGTTTTAAGTGTGGAAACACCTAGAAATCTGGTCATGACCAGGCAGTTGTGGCAGTAACAACTTCTCCCTGGTTTATCTCTGTTTCACAGTATTTGGTATCACAGTTAAATTGTGTTATACCTCAAGAACTTAGGTTAGAGAAATGCCCCAGAAATGCCAAAACAAAGCAAGGGTAAAATATGTGTGGAAACTTGGCCTTTCAAATGCATTTTTCTTCTCTCAATGGTGGCAGCTGAATTATCAGGAGTTTATTCTATTTCAAGTCCTTCTTAGGCTTGTCAAATATTCCAATATTTTCCAAATTTAAAGCATTTCAATTTTAAATCCATCAAAGTCCTTTTGAGTAAGATATCCAGTAGACAACATCCAATCTCTAGTAGACATTGGTACATAATTGCAGTGTTCTCTTAAGAGTAAGTTATTAATTAGGCTAACATAATATTCATAACTGCATAATTCAGACCTGCTAAGCTCTAAATGCAGAGATTTTTTGTTTCTTAAAATCTCATTCTAGCTTGTAATTAGTGTCTTGAAGCAACTGAAGGATTTTCTGTTTTTCTCACACTAAAATAAAATTTTCCTTCCAGTCTACTTATTTTTATGTGAAGCTTGATAAAAATGTGGCATTTGCAGGCAGATTCTGGGGAAGACATGGGAAATGAGATATACATTTGGAAAAATCTCAAGAAATATTTCAAGTGAACAATTATACACAGGGAGATGTTGGAGGGATCTTAAGGCAGAGAAATGGCATCTGTGTCAGAAATTGTATATATCTGGATGCACTCACTGTGGAATTGACTGCAAAGATAAGAAATTAAGGCAATCACTCTGTGCTTCTGATGACAGCCAGCATCAGTACCCTCCTTTCTCAAGTTGCTGAAGCAACAGTGCTATTAGCAAAGCTTTATTTATTCATTTATTTTCACCATCATTTATTTGACCTGTTCTTGTTTTGTTCTTAAGAGGAAACAAAGGAGATGGAATGTCAAAGACTTGTCTGTGGTAAGTGAGGGATGAGGCTGGGTAAAAATAAAGAAACCAGGCAAGAGAGTGTCAGGTTTCTCCACTGCTGGTGTGTTTTCCTATCTGCTTTCCCCTTGCTTTGCACAGCAGCACAAGGGAATGCTGTTATGTTGACTCTGGTTTGTAGTATTCGTGTTCAGCTTCAAGTCTTCAGTGAGGTTCAGCTATTCTCTCAGTGCCTATAAGCGGAATCTTGAAACTGAATTTCTCAAGTTTGTTCAGTGTGTTGCAACTGGCTGAAATACCCAAACATATTCCACTTCAACTAGATTTATCTTCTTGTTGGTTAAAGCTGTATGAATCACAAGTGTACCCAGGTAGATTCAATGCTTTTTGAACCAGTACGAAACCAGAAGATTTGGAGTCAATGCTTTGTTCTTTAGTCCTCTTGCAGCCATCCCAGATCACCTGGCTGACAATGAATTTTGTCCTCAAGTTTGCTGTGGGGGTGACTCCTTCACTGGTGCCTGTGACAGGAATCTTCCAGCTTGAAAAAGATTTTCCCTTCAGGAGAAGGGAACCTCCAGGTCTAAGACGGCAGACGTCCTCAGGCTTTGAAAGGGACACTATTCCTCTCTCAAAGCCTTTCTTTGTGCTGTCCCATGTGAGGATTTATGTGGTCCTAAGCCCCTGATGGTGAGCAGCACAGGCAGCTGGGGTGGTCTCATCCCACGGAGCTGTTTTGGGAAGCAGCACTGACCTGCACCAGCTGAGGATGCAACCAAGTTCTTCCAAAGCCTAACCTCAAATCCTCCTTGTTAACACAGCAGCCAATGCACCCATTGTGCTTCAATCTCCTCCTTCTCAAGTAAACATATGCTGAGGTTTGTTCTTTATCACTTTGAAATAAGGTTTTTCCCAACTTTGCTAATTAGCAGTGTTGCCCAAACAGAAAGAAACATATGGCTCGTGCCGTGCTGACTTGAAGCCTTTGGAGTTTCACTGGAGAATAATTAAAGTGATTTTGATTTACTGGCGTGATGAAGTACGAGCCACTCTCATTTGGCCTTATGTCTAGAAGCTCTGAGACAGTAAGGCACCTTAGCAGGAGAGCTGTAATAATTAACACCAGCCAGATTGTTATTATTGAGATAGCTTTGTTGCCGTTAACAATCATTTGTAATTACCAAGAGGTTTTACATAATTCATGCTAAAATCTCACGTTTACCTGTCGCTGGGGCCTTGTGGTTAGCTCAACTTATTTAATACTGAATGCTTGAGGTATTGCAAGGTTTCAATTCTACTTGAAATCATGTAGCTGGTTATAATGAAAAATCCTGTCAAATGAAATTCTTTCCTTTTTTTGTTTACTGATAACATCAAGGAACATGCTGTCCACTGAAGATTTTGGGAAGTATATATTTATCTCCATGTTTCATTTTGAAAACAGATGTGCATGAAAGTGCATATTTCTTCACTGAAAAATTGAAAAATTATAATACTATAATTTTGACTAAGATATTCAAAACCAGGTCAACATCTTCCCTGGAAATCAAAAAATAAGAGATTCTGATATACATAAAAACTCAGCTTCCTCCTAGGAACAAATTAAGGCAGAATTTTTGCCAGCATGGATAATTCACTCTGTGCTCCTGTGCTCACCATGAACTGGAAATAAGTGAGCTTGTTTGCACATCATTGTAAATTTTACTCCTCAGATGGCTGCTTAACAAAAGGTGTGTCATCTCCTGCAGGTTACTTAATATGAACACAACTTCCTCTGAATAACTTGAAATTAAACTGTGTAATGTGGGTAGTGGATGTCATAAATAACACACTGCTTATAAATATGCACCTCTTAGAAAATGCAGAATAAATAACTGATGCCAAAACCTTCATTCAAAGGCAAAGGATGTGAAAACCATGAAATAGGAAGAGCTTGATTGAGAGTCATGCCAAATAATTTTCAAAATAGGGTTCTCTGGACTCTGTTTAATGTAAGCTTCTAGAGATGCTCCAAGGTGTCTGCATCTAAATCTGCACAAGTTGAAACTAAAGCCAAACCATGGTTTGGTTTGAATTCGGGATGAAATCTCAGGTGCTTGGCAGGCTCTGGTGAAGCTGAACAAGCAGAAGGATGCCTGGAACCAGATAAGTTCATGAACATCTGGTCAGGTACAGTCTGATGGGGACAGTTCCTCTTGAAGGCTTCATCCTGCCCTGGAACTGAAATTGCTCTTTTAAAGTTTTGAAGCTAAAATCATTTGACTTTTTCTCTCAGGCAACACATCTGAATTGTGTCATCTGAGCTACAGAACTTGTTTGATGCTATAAATGGGACTTCAGGAAGCTTTTGAAAGTTTTTAAACAACTGAATTTTTAAACTTGATTTTTCTTAATTAATAGTAGGAGGTTTCTTTGCTTTAGATAGTGAATCTTCTAAACTGATGTAGAAATCTTACCTCATAAGTGGAAAAATTATCTTAGTTCTGTAAATTACTGAATATTTCATGTGTCCCTTTCAGAAAACAGATGGAAATATGCACTTTGGGAATGTTCCTCTCTAATGTAGATGAGTGACTTCAGGTAATCTAGAACTGTCATTTTTTTTTTTTTTTTTTTTTTTTTGGAGGTAGAGGGAATACATCTAAGGTTTTCTTGTTTTATATTACCAGAGCCGAATTCTGTGTTGGAAAGAGCTCCTTCTGTTTTTCTTGGCATAACCTACTGTGCACAGATGTCACCTTCCTGCTTTTGACCAAACCACAGAATCCAGGAAAGAAATTTCTTCCCCATCCTTGCTGGCATCCCCAGGAGGCAAGCTACTTATGACTCTGATGTGAGACAGAAATGGAGCAGGATTTTGCTTTGGTCTGAGGAAGTCAAAGTTAATCTGTGCCTGAAGAATCAAGAAAACTTGCATTTTGTATGGGCAGTTGCCATGCAGCTCCCTGCTCTGGTGAAGAACATTATAAAAACTTTGGTGCCTAAGTAATTTATGATTAGTTGAAAACTGTTGTGTTTCATTGCTCACACATGTTCTACTCAAGAAGAAGCTGTAAAATGGATCTGGGGCCCATCCTAAGTGTGAATCTTTGTCTCTCTCTCTCAAAGAGTAAAGCTCTCTTTCAAAAATGTAACGCTGTGTGTGACGCAGGAGTTGCCATGGAAAAATACATTGAGCCAATCATTCATGATTTATTTATAGCAATTAGAATGCACATCCCAAGATCCAATAGTAACTTTGATTAAAAAAAAATAGAAAAATTATCCAGACAAAGGATTGAAGCATGTAAATTTTTGGGAATGTTTTTGAGTCTGTATGGTTAATATATTATTTAAAAAATTGACTATGTATGTTCCTGGACAGGGCTTTGAAGTATAAGTGATGCTGATACTTGCTTCTATATTTTTTTCTGCTGATAATTTTATTGCTGTTGTCCTATACTTACCATCTGTTCAGTGCCTATTTAATGGGTATAGTAAATAGCAGTTCAAAGTGATATTTTTCTTCTAATCATCTCTTTTGGAAAACATTTGTGTAAAAGTGAACGCTTTGGAGAAATCTGTACACCTGTATCTTGCTGGAAACCTGGTGCCCAAGATCCTTAGAGCTGGATACACTTGTCTGTGGTGCTTTAGCTACTACAGGCAGTGAATGCCTCCCTCCTGATTGCTTCCAATTGCATCCAGTGAGAAACCTCTTAGTTATCTATTTTGATGAACATTTACTGTATTTCATTGATGACTTTTTTGTAGGCAACTGCTGAAGGATCAAAAATTGTGATCTCCTGCTCATGGGGTAATCTCAAAATCCATCCTGTGGATGCCCTAGACCTGGAAGTGTTCAAGGCCAGCTTGGATGGGGTCCTGAGCTGCTTGGTCTAGTGGAAGGAGTCCCTGAACCAGAGATGATTTTTATGGTCCCTTTCAACCAAACCATTCTATGATATTTGCTTTATTTTGGGGCAATTATAAAAATCAAACAACAAAACCCACAAGTTTTCAAGCTAAAGTATTTCTATTTCTCTAATGCGTGTTTTCTTTTCTTATTTTTCTTCTCCAGGTACATGTCTTATGGATACTTTGACTCTGTTAGCAGCTAAGGAACTTCTCTGGAGTTTATTGCCCTTGTCCTTCTATGATTATGTGGCTTGTTGAATTTCATTTCAATTTGGCAGTTCATGGAAGTGTCAGCTCTCTTTGATGTATATCTCTCTCAGAGGTTAAATCAATAGTGTTTTAAGCATACCTCTTGCTCTCCATGCGGGAAATGCTGGAGGAACTGTGATTTTTAAGCTTTCATATTTTGCACTGACAATGTAATGTTGAGGAAAAAAATCTACCTTAACGAAAATCTGAAAGCAATTATGGTGTAGCTGCTTTTAATTGACCTGGAGTCAATATGAGGAGTAAAAAGCCTGAGTTTTCAGTGCTGTAGAGCTGGGTAGGGAAGAGATTTTTCTGATCATACTTGTGCTTGTCTCATTCTGTGTGGGAACTCAAAATGTCCCTCAGACATTTTTGGAGGTTCCAGGCCCTGATCAGAAGCATTTGAGACCCTGGCAGGCAGCTGGAAACAGCTGTGATTTTGGGTTTGAGCCATGATTTACCAACCTTGCGGGAAGAACAAGAAGTCACAAAAGTTTAGATATTATAGTAGAAGTAGTCACAAAGTAAAGGGAAGAATTTTTGAGTGCTGTACAGGGGGGTTTTAAGTCCTGTACAGGGGAGTTTTAGTTTTGTACATGGGGGTCAGAGGTTTTAAGATGGAGGGATTTGGGCCTGTCCTGTCCTCCTTCTTTCTTCTTCCTTACCTCCATGTTCTTGGTGATGTTGGCACTCACAGATTGGTTTAGAGTAGAAAGGCACCATTTAATATAGGTAATAGGCATTGGGGAAAAACTGTAACCATGTAACACGTAATGTACCATATAAAAGATAGAAAATCACCATTTAATATAGGTAATAGGCATTGGGGAAAAACTGTAAACATGTAACACGTAATGTGCCATATAAAAGAGAGCAGCAGCCCTGGTGGGGAGAGAAGAAGCAGTCAGAGTCAGAGAGGATGTCAGGGTGTGTGTGTGCCTCTGCCTGAGCTGCTGGGCAAACCACAGCAGCCTGAGAAGAAAATCGTTTAGATAGCTTGTAATAAAGTGCCTTGAGACCAAACAACAAGAGGCTGCTGAGCTTTTCTTTGGAAGCACGGGTTGGAGGAGAGACTTTTCCACCACATGGAGCCACCCCGACCTAGGATGGTCTTTGACAATTCTGCACCAGCTCCATGAATCAAGGGACTCCTGGTGGGAAAGGCTGCCAACCAGCTGCTGGAGCTCCTGAGCTTGTACTCCTGCGCCTGCAATCAGTCAGGATTCCTAGGAGAGGCTCCTCACCAGGGAATGTTCCTTCATCTGCTCCCAGCTGGTCCTTCACAGGCTCCAGCTCCCCCTTCCAGCTCCACTGCAGCTGTGTGAGAGGTGAGGTGAGCTGGGGAATGAGAAGGGTCAGAGGCTTGGGTAGGATGCCTGGGATTGTCAGGAAGCCCTTCCACAAGAGAGAGAGGCTGTCACAGCTATGCTGGCCACACCAGCAGCGTGAGGCTTTGAGGATCTGTCTGAGCTGCTGGTGGGGCCACACGATGCCCTCAGCTGGGTGGGGATCTCATCCCTCAGCTGCCTCCACATCCTTCCTTGATTTGGCCACAGGTAAATAAACAGCTGCTCCTGAAGGGGTTTGCTGTGTCACTTGTTGTGCCACAGACTGTACCTCACTGTGAGGGGGTTTCTCTGGTGTGAGCAATAACTTTGTAGCCACAGAAAGATTTAAAATAATCGTGGGGTTCTTCTGGAAGTAGCAATAGAGAGCTGTGTCTGTTGAGAGAACAAAACATCAGCAGTGCTGGAGCTGAGTAGAAGTTACACCCTATATCCTGTCTGCAAAACCAGGCTCAGAAACTTCACAGAGAAACAAGCTGACAACCAAGAGATTGTTTTCCTGCTTTGCCACTGGGAATTACACCTGCAGCTGACTGGAAGCTTCCTTTGTCTGCAGGCTGAAAGCGTGGCAAGCACTCTCCCATCTTTATTAGTTCAGCTTTCACCTCCAGCGATGCAGAGAAATGCCTGGGGTTGGGATGGCATTTTAAGCTGGGATTCATCAGCTTCAGCTGGTAGACATCCGCACTTCAAACAGACTTATTGTTGAGTTTCCCTTCAAAGCTGATGGAGAGAGCTAGATATATTTAAGAAGTGATTTATTGCATACCATGAGAGCTATCCAAAATCAGTCCCATGTACTGAACCTTAGAAGTTTCTCTTCCTTTGCTGGTGAGAGAGGAGTCTGGACAAACAACTTTTTCTTTGTTTTCATTTTGCTTAGTTAAATCTAAACCTTGCAAGTTGTATTATTTATGCAAGCAATTCTTCAGTCAAAGGAGACTAATATCTAACAGAGGATAAGCTATTCTCTGCTTGTTTCTTTTGTGACAAAATTTGCTGGCCACAGATTCTTGCCTTGAGTGAATTGCCCTTAACTTTTCCAGTGATACAGACACATGGACCTGTTAATATTTGCAAGGATCAACTGGATGGCTGCTCAACTGTATTCTCCTAGACAAAAGCTGACAGGTTTTTGTTTCATTTTTTGCCCTAGAGTGAACACTTTCCAAGGTGTAGCTGTCAGCTACTTGCTAAAGCTGAAGAAACAAGAAATGTGTTGACCCAGCCATAGCACTGGCCTCACTTGCATGCCTGAAGGCTCTATCTCCAAATCAGCTCTGACACTATCTGCAATTCCCATTCCTCTCGTTTTAGGTTTATTAGGTTTTTTTCCATGTGTCTTTCTAGTCATGCGTTAGATGTTTATGTTTAAAACTTCTACAAAAAAATATCTGGGCTGGGTGTGCCCTCCTGTGAGAGGCTGCTGTGGACAGCTGAGGCATGGAGACACTGCAGTGTCACTTTCTTGTCCTGGGGAGGGCACAGCACAGTGCTGCAGTTGCCATCTCAGGGTTGGTGGTGCTTCTCTGCTGGTCATGGGCAGAGGAAGAAAAATGCAAACTTAAATTATGTTCTTACATTGGTGAAATCAAGAGAGCTCAGATGTTTATTCTGGTGTAAATGGCAGGTTAAATTGACCTGCAGCCACATGGAGCTGAGATGTGTGATGGACAGGGACTGTTCATTTCCTGGCTGGGCTGGAAAATGCTGCTCAGCACTAGGGGTGTACCTACCCCAAAGGATGCCCTAGTGTGCACTGAGTGATGCTGAAGAGCCCTCCCTTCCCTATGTGACAGCAGACTTGTGCCCTCTGAATCTCCTCTTAACTCATTTGTTCCATCCCTGCAAGACTGTCCTTGAGGAGGTGAGACTTATGTAATTCTGTCTGCCCCAAATCAGTTTCTACTGATGGAACCTGGAACAGGAGAGGAGTTTCTGACAATGAAGCTAAATGTATGTTCAGTAGTGCCCCTCAGCATTTTTTTCCCACCCTGAATGTGTTCTTTGAAAATTACTGGGGTATGGATGGTGGAGGCATTTTACTTTATGTGGGAGGACTGTGCATGTGAAAAGCATTTGTTAATATTTCATCTGGGTTCATCTCCTAATGGCAGGAGGGTTTCCAAACCTAAGGCTATCACAGGGGTGCCAGTGCTGATGAGAACTAGCAGATTTATGATCTTCCTCCCCTCACTGGCAAACAGGGAATCATCACAAACAAAGGCAGAAGTCTTGCAAAAGCTGATGTGGGGGGCACACATAAAGCTGTTGAGGAGCTGAGTTCATCCACCTTTGTGTCTGCTGGGAGGTCACCCCAGTGAGCTGTGGTGAAGCAGGGATGGACAGATGCCAGCCTCACATCCTCCATGGGCTGCAATGAACACGCTCCTGCAGCACCCACCCCAACAGTTCATGTTCCAACAAACAGCCTGATCCTGTGATTCTGGGGTTCCCAGAGCAGTTAGGAGATAGGATAGGCCTGCTTTGATATGTTCTTGGAAGTATTACAGAGCCCAGTATTCGCCTCTCCTGGCAGCAATGCAGAGTCTGGCCACTATCACATCCCTGGGCAGCTGCCAGGAGCTCTGGCAGGGTTCAGCTGCCCCTTGTGGATTGAGTGGTTCATGCCCTGGTGTTGGGAAGTTCTGCTGACTGTGTGCCTGCTCTTTGTCCTGGCTGTGCCAGTCTGCAGAGGTGGGCACATTTGCTTAGGTCATAATTCTTTGATACTGGATTTTTTTTTTTTTTTTTTTTTTTTTTGTCAGTGCTGGAGGGACTTGTGACTTTTATTTATGGCACTGTAATCTTTGCCCAGTTACCAGTGTGCAGATTTGGAAACATGCTCTGTTGGACAATTGTCTTCTCAGTTGCTCCTCACTACCTAAAGCCATCCCAAATCCTCCTCGGTGTCTGTTCTTAAACATTTCTCCATCAGCAAGTGCCTGCTTCCTCCTCTTCTCTTTCTTCAGCTGGAGGCATGGCATCATCTCATTCCTCTGTCTTTCCAGATTGTAACAGGGCTTGGGTTGAAAGCAAATTTGGGGAAATTTTAGCTGAGTCTGGCCCAAGGGTTGAATTAATTTTGGACCTCACAGTGCTGTGGAACCTGGAACAGCAGCAGTGAATGCCACTTGCCATGTGACCAGGAGAAGAAACTAAAAGGCTCCAGCAAAAGAGCTGTTGCCACAATGGGTGCATTCCTCAAAATCACTGAGGGCAGACCAGTGCCATGTTTGATGTTTTCTCAAATTGGCTACTTCTAGTTTTAAACAGTACAAGCATTTCAGGAGGGTGTGAGCCAATGAGGTTGTCTGTAAAAATTAAGATATCAAACAGCTTAAAAATCTCTCCTAAGTTCACCTAGGTTTGAGTTAAAAGATAAAAAGCTGGAAATAAACCCAGAGGCTTATTTTGTTTATTCAACAGTAGCCCTTAGATCTTGGTTTATGACTCAGATTTCTATTCCATTCCATGCAAATCCCCAAGGCTGGCAGGAGTGTTGAGTGTTGATCTGCTGGAGGGTAGGAAGGCTCTACAAAGGGATGTGGACAGGCTGGATCAATGGAGTGAGGCCAATTGTATGAGACTCAACATAACCAAGTGCCAGGTCCTGCATTTGGATCACAACAACCCCAGATAGCACTACAGGCTGTGGGAAGAGTGCTCAGTTTGTGCCAGGAGAGGTTTAGGTTGGATATTAGGAAGAATTTCTTCACTGAAGGGATGCCAAGCACTGGCACAGTCTGCCCAGGGCAGTGGGGGAGTCACCACCCCTGAAAATATTTAAAATAGTGTAGATGTGGCTCCTGGGGCCCTGGTGAAGTGATGGGCTTGGCAGAGCTGATTCAACTGCTGATGATCTTAAAGGTCTTTTCCTACCCAAATGAGTCTAAGATTCTGTGAGAAGAGAATCTCTTCTAAAAGAAGACTCTCTCTTTTTAAAACTGTCTACTATGTAGGCTATGTATGAGACTTCCTTCTCAGGCAGGAGAATAAATATTCCCATATGATATTAAAAAACCCCTCAGCATTTTCTTGGTCACCCCAAAATCCATCCCAATTCTGCATGTAAAACTGTGCAGTTTCCACTCTTAAAACCTGAAGTTTTAAGTAATCTATAGGCTGGTAAAGAGTACAAAAGAGTAAGTGAAGTTAATGCAGTCTGTGAGCCACTTCATTTTTGGTTGCTGAGACAACCAAAAAGAAAAAAACCATTGGTTCTCATTAGGAACCAATACTGACTTGTGGGAATGTGAACCTGGAGAATCCCTGAGAGCCCAAACTGCAGCATCACAAACATTGCAAGCTTGAGCCCAGCTCTCTGCTGGAGCATTAACTCTTCCCCCCAGATGCTTTTTGTGGGGCTGCCAGGCTGAATCACCAGCTGATGTGTGGGGCAGAAAGGAACAATGCTCATTTAACCTCTCCTGCCAAACATGCTGCAAGGAGAAGGAAATCTGTCTGCAGGAAGAACTTCCTTTGTGTTGCTTTGCTGCACGGGGAGCAGGGGTGAAGGCTCATTGCCAGCCATGGGCAGGAGCTAAACTTGATGAAGTGCATCACTTGCTGCTGTGACACGGCACAAAAAGAGCATTTCTGCCCCGGATCCTCTGTGGATTGGGATGCTTTGTAAATGTTTGTAAATTCTTGTGCCTGCTTCCTTTAGCCTTCACCAGGTGATGCAGCACAGGGAAAGGGGGGAGAGGCTCAAAGTTGTTCTCTGGAAGGCTTTAGGGAGCTTCTCTTGGTGGGAGGGAGCATGGTAGAAGCTGGGGTTTGAAATCATAGCCTGACTTCTGGGTAGTTCAGAGCTTTTGATTAACCTGAGAGATAAAAAGGAGAGCAATAATTTGAGTGGCATTGAAACTGTGCACAAATGATTTAGATTTGGTGAGATTGAAAAGCTGACTTGCACCTAAACTTTTTGTGTCAGGTTTTTCCTCAAAAAACAGGTATAATAACCATTTTTTTTGCTCTTGTCCACCTTACACTTACCTTTGTTTTAAAAGTTTTATATAAAAAATGCCTCATATATGAATTTCCACTTAGCATAATGGAACATGCATAGCAATTGCATTTCCTATTGATGCTGCAATACCAGCAGTTTGTTGCTCACAAACCCATTTTATTTTACGTCTCTACAACAGTATAGAAAAATCAATGAACTTCTAATTAAGACTTTAAAAGAAATTTAGGCTAGTACTCTAATCCTAGATCAATTTGCTTTTATTTCATAACAGCATAAAAATTTATCTTCTGAGACTATTATTAACTACTTCAGCTTTTGGATGCCCAGATACAACACTTTGGAAGAAGTGCAATTAAATTATTTATTTCACATCCATTCTGAAAATTCATGAATAGTAATAATATTAAGGGAGAGGACTTAAAACACTGGTTTTGTACTGAAGGAGGGGGAAAAGGCTCTGGATACAGAACACATTTGTTGCATGAAGTCGTCTTCTCTGTGGAAATGTAGGTACCACATACTATTGGTGTGAGGTTTTGCTCAGGAATGTTGTGAATATTTGTGCAAGAGCAAACAAACAGCAAAAGAGCATTTTTTTGGTAATTTAATTTTCAGAACTAAAACCCAGAGATGTATCTAGTGAATATGGACTGCTGACAGACAAAGCTCAGTGCTGGTGGTATTTAGTCTGCGATGTTCTGTTACAGAAACCAAACTACTGCCTCTCCTCCACTGTACCAAGTTCAGCTCTCAAAAACACATTTGGAAACAATTGCAAAGTGTAGAAATAGCACCAGTTGTAGAGCTGCAAATAACATTATTGGGTTTTAAAAAAGGGCACCTAAAACTCAAAGCAAAATCTTTACATCCCATTCCTGCCAAGTGTTTCCAGGTCTGATAATTGGACAGAACACAACTTGCAGAAGAACCTAGAAGTTCCATCCTCTGGTTCCCACCTCTTGCAGATGCTCATTTCTTCCCCAGTCAGAAGATAGGATATGGGAGTGCATGTAGAGGGAAAACTCCATGCAGTAAGTTTCTGTACTCAAAGGTAAGGTTTTGGAATACTTCAAAATTAGTTAGTGAAATGTGTAATTATTAGAACTGTGGGACTCAATGTGTTTTGAGATAAATCCACTGAGGGACTCAAAACTTTTGGAGGAGTTATGTATGTACTCACACTGCCAAATGGCATCTCTTGTGCAAGATTAATTCTGTTTAGAAATGAAGGCAAGAATGGTAATGGTGACAGAAAGATGTTTTTCTTCCAAAAGAGATTGAATAAGTTTTGAAATTGACATAGGAAAATTAAATCACTGCTGGACTAAAGAAGACCTTGCTGTCAAAAGCATAAGCTTTGGGACTATGTCTAGAGAAAAATTGGCAGTTTTTGTGAATCCCTGCTTTGTGTTAACAAAGCCAGTCTATTATAGTTGGATTGAACTCCTTTACAAGGTGTGCTTTGTGGATGATACAAAACTCTTTGAGATCAGAGAAGGAACAGCACAGGATCCTTGTCCACTCACAAGCAGACAGTGTGAGAACTGCTGTATTCTTAAATTGATTTTCTGGCAAGCAAAAAGTAAAATGATTTATTTTCTTTTATTAGAAACCTATTGAATTATAAAAGTAGTTGTGCGCTGCATTTAGAGGTGTAATAAGTTTAAATTCTGTAGGTGAGAAAGTTCCTCCCCTCTTGTTATCTGACATGTCTGGTGATAACCTCTAGTTCTGTACTGTCTGCGTCAGGATGGTGAAACCAGATATTGAACTGCCTGGATCTGTTGTTATTAGAACTGATAGGACACAGGGTCTGTAAGGAACACAAAGCTTCCATTTGACCTCCAAAGGCAGAGGATCAGATTTAGGGAGGAATACAATGCTCTGCAAACAGGTCCCTTGCAGAGTTGGGGAGGGGGTGAAATGGATTCATCTATATGTTTCCATGTTTGAGCATGGGAGGATCTGGGCTTAAATTCAGCTTTCAAAATCAAAGTCTAGAGTTTTACCAGAAAGCTGCTCAGGATCTGATGTGAGCTCACAATAGGCTCGTTGATTCACCCATTGCCTTAATGCAGGAATTGTATCATATTTAAGCCACTTTATATGGTTCACATAATAGCAACCATCATGTTGATAATAAAGTCCCACTGGAATCTGCCCAACAAAAATGCTGTACTTTTTTTGTAGGAACTTTCTGCATTATTGGTTTATACATCTGAAAAGTAGTTTGAGAGGACTGCTGTCTCCACTCTGCTTTAGAGTGCTGGATCCAGAGCTTTTTAAAGAATTTATAGTCCACTTTGACCTGATTATACTTCTGGAATGGCCTTTCTGGCATGTCTCAGCATGGGATTGACAGAAGTAAACCATCCTTTTTTTCCCCTCCCACAGATTTCAAACGCCTCAGACCTGCTGATTGCAGCACAGCCTGGACAGCAGACATTTTTTCTGCATGTTGCTTCTGTTCAAGGCTTGTATTTGAAGTGCAAAGAGAAGACAGTAGCTTGCCCAGGTACAAAGAGCAGAAGTTTTCCCCTGTTTCTCTGCTGCAGTGGGCAGTTACATTTATGTTTTATCTAACTGGTTCCCAGTAGCACTTCTGGGAGAGCCAGAAGTGCACAAAACATGGTTCAGCAAGTGGAGTGAGCTTTGCTTTGCTGCCTGCATTGTGCTCCTGCCCAGAGGGTCTCCTGAGAGTCAGCAGAGGTGGCACTAAGGACATGCCAGGTGTTGCTGGGAGGAGCTGCAGCTCCTGGAGTAAGCCAGAGTTAAGCAGGGAGAGACAATGCATAGGTGGCTTCAGGACAATGGAAAGAGCAGTGAAGCTGGGCACCACTTGGAGCATCCAGAGATGTGTCAGGCCACCAACCTAGCTCCAGATTCCTTGGGATACCCTGCATTCCCATGTTAGCTTTGTGTCTGGAATTGCAGCTTGTCTCCTGTTGGCAGTCACCTGTGATTATCATCTCTGGCGTTGGAAGAGCAGGAGGAGTGGTGCTGCCAGCCTGACCCGGAGGTTATTCTCCTGCAAAAATAATCTCAGTCCTGTCCACCACTCCACTGGAGTCCTGCCTTGTCCCTGTGCCATTACCTGCCCCAGCAGACAGAGGGGACTGCAGCTTGTTTAGTGGTGCTCCTTGGCCAGCTGAAAGCCCTGCAGCAAACCTTGGGATGTACATGCTGCTATCTGAGGAGACTGGGCCGCCCCATTTCTACAAGCCTCATGCAAAAAGCAGATTGCTGAAGGATGTTTCCTCCTCTCGCCACTCTCTGCGTGGCTGATCCAGAAAAGGGTGGTTTTGTTGAGACTTCAGTAAGGAAGGGGGGCGTGTGTATGTGTGTGTGGGGAATAAAAAAAGAAACATTAGCGCGTTCTGACGGAGTCGCGTCCCCACTTAACTTAATGACAACCACCCACCCACTTCACAGGGGTCAAGATTTCTGTATCCTGCGTGTGGGGGATCTGTCAGTAATGCTGTCCTTGTTACAGCAGTAGCTGAACTCCTCTTGGCATAGCAGGCTACAGGGAACTGCCAGCTAGCAGCTCTGTCGCTTACGCTCCCTTCATCGAGTGTTTGCGTTTGATTGCTATCTTGATTAGCCAAGAAGGCTTCATGTTCCTGGAATGTCCCTGGAGTTATCTTAGTGCTGAAGGAAAATGAGGGAAGAGTCTCTCAAACTGGACAGTTAAAATCTTGGGTCTCATCTTACCTGAAAATCACCCTTACCTCCATCACCTCTCCCCTTTCCTCTTAAACACTGTAGGCACAGAGCCACCCCTGACTTATACTGAAATTCAAACCTTTCCAGGCTTGTCTCTGTATTAGGTAGAAGTCTTCTGGGATCTAATACACTAAAGGAAAATAAGCATGGACTGAAAAATTGCTATTGTGACCCTTGGGAACGAAAGAAAAAGATAGCAACAACCATTTAACAGTGACTTCATACCCAATGATTTGAAACTCTAGAGCTGTCAAGGCTCTCTAGACACTTAACTTTGCTCGAATAATTTTCTGAAGATGTCTGTTCAAACAAACCTCTACAGAGGATGGTTTCACCTGTGCACAGGAGCTCTTTTATCACTCTACTATTCAGGGTTTAGTTGGGTTTATTCCTTCCACAACCTTCTTTTGCTTGGTGCTATACAGACAAAATTCCCCCTCTCAGAATTATTGGTAGGGAGTGGATCTAGCTCAAGAACAGTTCATCCTCCAAATGACTAGAAAATGAAACATTTTTGAAGCACTGCATCCACTGTGGAAGCATTAATTCCTCCAGCAGTGGCTCTCTCAGTAATGCCTGCATCCCTGTTGTGCTGGGCTGAGGTTCAGAGTTCTTACTAAAACCAACAAAATCTCTCATGTTTCTCAAATACCTGATCCTTGTACTTCCTTTACAGCCTATTTTAAATACAGTGCTGACTTCCTGAGACAATCTGCATCTATTTTCTTACTTTCTGGTCAAGGTCTTCATAAACTTCCAGATAAAGTGATGCATGTTGGAACTCAAAGCTGCTCCCCTCCTGCTTACAGGGATCTCTTGATGAAAATTTTGGTCACTGCGAGCTTGACATGGACTGTATCTTTTTATTCTTCACACCTGTGCAACTTCTGACATGGGTAAAATGTTCCATATTTTACAGCTTCAGAGTTTTGCCAATAAAAAGTTTGTGTTTCAAGCTAGAAATAGCACTTGGAAAACTTGCATTTCTTCAGTTGAAAAGTAATGCTGTTTTTGTTGTGAATGCTCTTCTGCTCTATAAATCTGTCTTAAAATCTGGAAAAACTGGAAAAGCTTTACAGGCAGTGCTTTTTTAAGTCCTACATAGGTTACATTTTGTCATCCATGTTCTTATTTCTGCATTTCCTGTGGGTTTTTTTTAGCTTTGTATACATAGCCATGCCCCATTGTCACTAAATTTGCCAAACATGATGTGCAAGTGCTGCAAAGGTTCCTCACTTCCTATTGCAACTTTAGATCTGAGCTCTAAAGTCACCCTTTCTAGACTCATATAGGACATTTCCAGTTAAAATCCCTTCCATGTTCTTTCCACTGGGCATCTGTGGCTGCACCTTGGATCAGGAGAACAGATTTTCCACATCCTGGAGGTGTCTCCATTGGCTCTGTTGTCTGTGTGTATTTGTTGAGGGTTCTCCCTGATCCTCCTTTGTGACATGCAAATGATAAATACTGATAGCAATGTTTTAACCACAATAGCATTAAAACTTGGGAGGATGTAGCTTTTCTTCACATGAAAAAGGCACCAAAAGCTGATTTTCCAGTTGTAGCTTCAGCTTAATGTGGGGAGGCATGTGAAGAAGAGATTGTTTCTTGAAATTTCATAAAGTTAATCCTACTCACTGGAGGTTAGGATTTGTAATTTTAAACTGGCAAAATATTAGATGAACAAACTATTGTTGTTACTCTCAGGAAAGAGATTGATTTATAAGGAGAAACAAAAAGTTGTTTATAGCTCATTATTTATTATTTTATCTTTAAGAGGTAAAGAAAAGCAGGGACTTAACATTGGTATGACATGGAATACATGGCAAAAAGTAAGTCCCCCTTGTTGTGGTTAGTGTCTGATAGATTAATTAATGTTAGATTGAGTAATTAGAGAACAAAATAAGAGAGGATATGAAGTGACAGGTCTGGAGTTCAGGTCTTTTTTCCCAAATGACTAGCTTGTTTAATGTGAGATCTTTTTAGACTAAATGAAGGATCTTGGTAATATACAAGATATTGTGCAATATTTTTTCATTATAGACTATTGCTGCAATTAAGTAAACATATTTTAATATTACTGTGACACAAACGAATGCACTTATCCTAACCAATTGACTACTCCATATCTGTCAGATTATATGCAAAATACATAGTTAATAAGTAAACATGAAGATGAAAAGGGGATTTTGGAGCTGTTTCTGAAGATGATGTGGCATCTTGCCTGCTGCTAATCATGTTTCTAACACAATGAGGTTTAGGCTGGAGTTAGTTTAAACAAATTCTTGTGAGGCTGATTAACTCAGTTTGTTTGGTTTATGTGAACACGCTTCTCTAACAGCTTTGGTCCTATTTAACAGGCAAGGGGTTATCAGTCTGAGAAATAAGCTAATAAACTGGAGAAATAATTAGATCTTTCTGAGCAGACAGATGGCAGGGTCATGTCCTTTGATACTGAGAATACCAACAAGCTTCTCTAGTTTTACAATTAGATTGTTTCATCTGATAATGAAAAAAAAATACAAAAACAAACCTAAAATAATAGCTGAAAAAATCCAAACAAGACAGATCATGGTATAAATCTTGTTTTTTTTCCTTTATAGGCGATCTTTAGTGTAGCAACATTTTTACCATGATCTAAAGCCCAATAAAGCTATTAGTGGCATCCTAAGTACCAAGCCAGACAGAATACTGGCATGCTGTTAAAAAAATAAAAGGAAAAAAATAAAAACTTCAGGGTTATGAAAGATTCCTTCAAAAGCAAAATGTTTAAGCTCATCACTTTTAGGAACTAGGTCTGGCGTTGGAAGGCAAGGAGGAGAATATGGACTGGTTGAGAAAACGTGCAAACCACTAGAATAGCAGCAGAAAGACATTTGCATTTGTGCTGGATTTGGGTGTGCTGAGTTCATAAGAGGACATCAGCTGGGAGGGGGCCACAGGAAAGTCCAGGGCAGCACTGGTATAAATGAGGAGGGGGCAAGAAGGGTCCTGGCCACCCCAGTGTAATCAGACTTGAGTACAAAGTGGGTTGGAAAGGTCTAAGCAGTACCAAGAAGTGTTACAAATTTGGTTATTGCTGAATGGGTAATATCTTAGCCTTTTAAATGGGATATTGGCCATTCTTGGAAGTCATAGAACCATAGAACAGTTTGTGTTGGAAGGGACACCTTAGAGACCTTCTTGTTCCATCCCCCTGCCATGGGAGGGGACACTTTTCACTACACCAGGTTGCTCTAAGCCCCATCCAGCCTGGCCTGGAACACAGAGATGGAGCATTCACAGTTTCTCTGGGGAACATCTTCCAGTATCTCACCACCTTCACAGTAAAGAATTTCTTCTTAATCTCTAATCTAACCCTGCCCTCTTTCAGTTTGAAGCCATTCCCCCTCATCCTGCCACTGCATGACTTTGCCAAAAGTCCCTCTCCTCCTCTTGTATCCCCTTTAGATACTGACACGTGCTCTAAGATCTCCCCAGAACCTTCTTTTATCCAGACAAAAAAACATTAAAAAAGGTTCAAAAGCACTGCATCCCAAAGAGGAGGTTAAAACTGTGGTACTTAATTCACAAAGACCTCTTGGTCATTGTATGAGGTTCAGAAGGGAATAAAAGGCTGCCACTGAGAAAGAAACATGGGAATGTTTAGTTCTTCATAACTGCTATTTATAGGCATAAGAAACAATATTTAGGAGACTCAAGCTCTTACAGTAGTGTGATTTTAGAGCTTTATGTACCAAACTGCACCTATTTACAGTCTTTGCCATGCATTGTTCTCTACATAGTAGTAAATTTATGTTTGTAGAACAGTTTATCAAACCTTTCAATCATTAAAATAATTCCCTACGCACCTCAGAAATGTTCTATAATGACTATAAAAAAGCAAAAAATCTTTTCTTTCTTAAAATAACTTGGAGTGTAGGAGAAGGCTTTGAGTTCAGTCTAGCAGTCTCTGTCTTGCTTTCACTGATTCTGCTATTGACTGGGTGTGATGGATTCACTTGATACTTTATCCAAATAAATTCAAACAGCAGACTGGCTCAAGACTCAGTCTTTTGTTTTACAGGAATTACATAATTGGATCTCTCAGTCTACTTATGAAATATGGGAAGCTGTCTTTTTAATTGCTTTGGTCATTACTGTTTTATGGAAAATGAGTATTTCAATGGATTTCACCCAGTTTATCACAATGCCTCTTTCCATACCAGGTTTTGAAATAATAGTGGAGATCCTAAAATATAAGTAGTTTTGGAAGGTTGTGGATGACCACAAAGACTATTCCCTTTCTGAACAGGTAGCCTTTTTAAGCTTAGTTCAGAACTGATGGTAAGAGATGTGATCCTCTGAGGCTGCATCAGGACATCTGAACTAGGTCTGTCTCTCTCTCTACAGGAATCTGTTTCTCTTCACTGACTATGGATGAAATTTAGGAACCTTTTCTCCTCGTGCTGACACAAGCCTTTGAATAACTGCTGAAGACTTCATAACTTTTTCCTTCTAATGAGGTCCATTAGTGCAATTTAAATCCCATTAAGCTAATTGTAGTCTGTTAGACTACACGTCTCTGAAAATATGTTTAAAAAACATGAGGGATGTTTAACTCATCAGCATGTTATATGAAGTACTCAATTAATATTCAAGTAAATTTCCCTTGCAGTTATGCTTGTATCTGGAGCAGTTGGGCTGAGGGGATATTCACCATAAAACATCAGTGAAGTATTGTGAAGTAATTGCCCTTTTCTATCAAATATAGAAAGTTCTTCCTAGAAAGTTAACCCCTTAGAGTGATGGAAAGATGAAATAATACTCTTGGAATATATTCATTTAGGGGATGGGTCTATATATCCAAATTTTGCCTTCTGTCAAAATAAAAATTGAAGTGTCCTTGCTTCTGGGATCCCTCCCAGATGCATTGACATGAATGCTACTGCCTACCAGTAAATGAGTGCTTTCCATTTCCGTAAGTTTGAATTTCTTTAAGAGGTCTCCCAAAGCAGAGACACCCCAAATCCCTGCTCAGCCTAGGAAAAATCTTGGCTACCATCTAAGGCTATATGACAGAAATAGAAGCGCCGGCTCTCCTGCGTTAGAAAGCTCTTTGACACATTCGTGCTACTGCAAAAACTTCTCAGATCTTTGTTTCTCCAAAGACATTTCAGGCTCAAGCCTTGAATGAATTCCTGCTGGGGAAAGTTGGATTTGCTCCCCGCAGGCAGCCAGACGTGGAGCAGGACCCGTTTCTCACAGCAGGGAAGGAAGTGGGGCCCTTCCAGAGATTTTTGCCAGCAATATGCTGGGTTTGGCAGGGCAGCCCCAGCCAGCCCTGTTGTTCCTGGGGAATGAAACAAGCTCTCAGATCTTATTTCATGCAGGTTTTTGTAGGTCAGAGCTCACATGGCTCTGACTGGGAGTGTACTGGGGCTGTGTGTTCATAGCCTTCACCTGGTGAGGAGCTGGCTTCTTCCTTCACCACCTTTTTCTTCTGGTGTGTGTCTGTGCTCTGGCCCACTGGGATCAGTACAAGAAAATCAGTGTCCTCTAGAAATGGCAGTGGATGTAAGTCAGGTTAGCAAGAGACTCAAATAAGAATTGGTGGATTTTTTTTCTCATATAAAACCAGAAAGTCATCAGTTTTTCATGTTGAAGCTATCTCTTCCCCATCCCAGCTCACCTGAATTGACACTGAAACCTCTGCAAACACTCATAGAGAACTCAGACATTAGAAACTTAACTTCTTTCTTCCTTTCTTTCCTCTGTATTTTGTAGTCACTTGACTTCCCAAATCTGAATCTTGGTCAGTGGTACAAATCCTCTTTGGGCTTGTACCCTACTGGGCTCATGAAGTCTGCAATGAGTGGAAGTGGTGAGTTGCAGGGGAAGGATTTTGACATCTGAGAAAGACCTGTGAGAGAAGGCTGCTCTAATTAGTAAAACTTGTGATTAAAGTAAGTATGGAGTAGGGAATGAGAGAAGAGAGGTTGCTGCAGCGACAAAAGCTGTGCAGGTGCTAAATGTGCTGATTATAAGCTTGAACTCCTTGGAGAAAATGGATCCTAACAGCTTATTGCTGACAAAAAGTGGTTAGGGTGGAAAATTGAAGTGTAACAAGTTTGGGTATGTGGAAGTGTTACTTGTGGCTTTCAAAGCAAGAGAGACACTCTCCATTCTGCTTAGGAATAGGGGAAATTAGTGTTAAATTTGGGGGTTGTAATAGGAGGAGAAACTGGGAAGCAATGAAGCTTCCAAAATCAGGATGATAGATTATTGCAGTGTTTGGTATGAAATCTTGTAATGGTTGTGTATATTTCCAGTGGAAAAATAGCTACAAAATAGAGTTGTGTGTTTCCTGTAATGATGCAAGAAATGTGCAGCTACTCTCTGGGTTATGGGAACACTGAAAATAGGGGTGGGAGGTGACCCCCACCACCACTGATGTGGCTGGAGACCAAGGAGCAGTACCAGGACAGTTACTGTCAGCCAAAGCTGTTTTCATTTTTAACACTCCCTCTTATTTCAAGAGCAAGGATTTTGTTGTTGTGGTTGTTTATTTAAATCAGAAGATGCTCTTTGCATCATATCTTTCCAGAGATGAAGAGTGAGAATAAAGTATAGACAAAGTTGGTCAGGTTCCTTGGTATGGTACCAGGAAGTATCATAAATGAACTCCAATAAATGAAAAAAAGCAGTGAAGGGAAATATGGAGGGAATGGAGGAGAAATACCCTGAAAAGGAGGAGAAACATTAAAGCAGCTCTAATCTACGAAGACTGCAGGGCAATATGAATTTAAGAGCTAGTAGGGAGATTAGGCAAATGTTAGGGAACTTTTTTGCTCTTTGAGTTTGTTTTCTTTTTTTATTTTCTTCCAATGAGATGTTTAATCTGGAGAAAAATTGAATGTTCACAACAACAAGGCTAGACTTAAGTTCAGGAGGTCAGGTCCTCATCAGATTTTTGTCTTTCAGTCATAATTCAGAGGAGAACTGAATACAAAAGAAATCTTTGTGAAATCTGTTTGAGAGCACACTGAGAAAAGCATTGAACTATGTCTCTTATGCTCCAGTCAGGCATATCTTTGAAGCAATAACATTTCCCCATGGAGGTAGGAATTGATATGCAGATCTGCCTGTTGTCTCTTGACTTCCTGGCACCAAACAGATGAGTCTCTGTCCTCGTTGCTTTTCCTCTGACTTTACAACTCCTGGGTCATTCCCTAGGAAAAGGCTTTTAATTTGTGCACTCTTGTGCAGAAGGCAGAAATCAGGGTGGACAGATCAGCTGCTAAGTGCAGAAGGCTTCACCCTGAATTTTGATTTCCCTGATGCACTTTTCTGCAATCCAGGATAGACCTGTGTGCAAGAGTGTGGCAGTTTGACACACACGTGTCCTCTTGACTTCAGCAGTGGTTGGCTTTGGGTGTCGCTTACTCAGCGCGTCAAAGTGAGAACTCGCGTGCAAAGCATAACTGAGCACTGTGAATTTTATCCTTTGAACAGCGTTTTTATGCACGTGCAGATTTTACCATCAAACTCGTGCCCTTTTAGCTTCTGGCATCAAAATGCTAGGGCTCTATCTGATGCAACGCTTGAGCTCAGCTGGGGCATTTCTGAGACTTTGAAAAACGTGCTTTGGCTTCTCTCTCAAATATCTTTTGTCTTTTACTGGTAGAGTTCTAAAGAAAAACATCTTATATAAAAGATACTTCACCTTGGTTGAAAGAACTCAGATGCAAGAGTATGTTCTGGCATATTTTACCTTGGGCTGTGGCTAAACTCGGCATACATTTTGCTAATTTCTTTTTGAACTTCAGCTTCCACTCTTTCCATCTTATTTTGCGCCATTGTCAGGCACTCAGCTGTATCTGAAATCTTGCTCCCAGAAGCATTAGAATAGCTGCAAAGTGCCAGTCTCTAAAGCAGACACTACGTAATGTGGTAAAACACAATAAGCAACAGTTTATTAAAAAAAAAAAAAAAAAAACCAACAAAAAAGATATGTACATGTGCATCTCACTGCCTGATTTGAGACTTCCAGGTGATAAAAGAACCTGGCACAATGAGGATGTGGTTTTGTTCCTCTATTCCTGTTCTTTAATAATATGAGAATTTGAAAGGCATAAATATGCAAGAATTTTTTTCTCCCAGTTATTTTTATATCACAAGGCATGATAAGAGAAGATACTTTAGGTGAGGTATTTTAATAATGGTCCTTTTTCAGTTGCTGATGATTGAAAACCAGCAGCAATAAGGTACAAAACTTGTCCATGAGGCAGCTTCTAAATAATTACTAGGCACAAGCTTGTCAATGCTATATTAAAACATTATTAAAGTTAAGGGAATTAAATCAGCAAGAGTTGTTTATCAGCTTGCTCATGTATCTGGAACAAGTTGAAACAGACTGTTAAGGGGCTTTCACAGCATGTGGGAGAAGGCTACAGTTCTTTGTTTGGGTGGATTGTCCATAGTGGAATTGCTTTAGCAGAGCTGTGCAGAACTTCCCCTTCTCCTCTTCTAATGAGTCCTTGTCCCAAAATTCACAAACAGAATGGGGCAGACTTTCACAAAAGGGAGAAGGCTTTCTGGTGGGACCAGCTTTAAAGCTCCATTTTTCTGCAAAAGTTGCTTCTCTTCTAAGTAAATAGATAAATGATGTTGTCTAGTCGTTTGACTGCAGTAATCCAGACTCTAATGAATGTGACAAGGAGGAGGCTCAGCTGGAGAGTGAGGAAATATTGGGAGACAAAGTTTCATGGTTCCTCATGGTTTGATGCATTTTCTACCCCATGAAGAATACTCTATTTATTTAGGTTTAGAAAGCTATAACACATTTGATATACTTGAATATGTAAGTTAAGCAATCCAAAGCTGAAGTATGGGACACAGATATAATATGTGATAGATTTTATGTATTTCAGTATATCTTCAATATTTTTCCCATAATTGTGCTGAATAATCCTTAGAGTGAGAGAAATTATACTTTTCAGTTCACATACAGGTTTTTGGTAAGTAAAATCCTGTTTCTCTCCATCTTCCTCCTTTTTCCTTTGGAAATCTGGACAATCAAAAGAATCTGGGAATGCTGCTATAATTAAATATGGGGAATTTAGTGCAGTGGCCTTATCTCCTTGGTCTCTCCCACAAGGAAAGCTCTGGGGTGGGATGTGTTTTTACAGAAAAGACAATGGTTATCACCCTCATGACACAAGATGAGGCACAATTAGTTGCTCAGAGATGGCTGTAGACAGCTGATGCTGCCTCAAGAGAGACGGACTGATGTCTCTTATGTTATTTGCAAAATCAACAGTGTAATTTGTTCATAATTGTGTTTTTTTTATTGCTTGGCTGAGAACTAAGCCTTTCCTAATGGGAGCACATAGAATTGATTTGATCAACTGTTCCTTCTGAAATCCTGAGGAAGAGAAGAAGGTCAGTGCAGCACAGTCCAAGATGGACCATCCTTATTAGACCTTGCATTATGGGCACAAATGGGAAGGAAATTCTGTTTAAACATATGAAAATACTTTTGCTGCAAATGTGGTCCAAGAGTGAAACAGAGTCCCCACAGGGGGTGGTGAAATCTCCATCCTCTGAACTATTCAAAACCTGACTGGGCACAGTCTGCTCTCCTTGGCCGTGTTCTGAGCAGGGGATTTCAACTAGAGCTTCCTTCCAGCCCCTGCCATGTTATGATCAGAAAGTCCCCCAGACCAGGGGTGGCCAGTCTGCTCTGTGTGCTGTTTCCAGTCTAATGCCCCATGGATAAAGAAAGGTGGGGTGAGTCAAACACAGCGTGAACAGATAACCTGCAAAATTACATGTATTAAACATTTCCTTCTGCTGAATTCTCTTTTGTCTGTCCCTTAACTATCACTATTCAACCTTGAGTCCTACTTCCCAACATCCCAGTATGTTCTGTCATTTACAGTGGCCCTCTCCAAAGCCAGGTGAAATTTCTGTGTTGTTTCCTTCTGATTTTTGACAAACAGGGATTCAGATCCTAATCTAGCTTTGTTCTCTGCTGGTGGCACATCAGGGTTGTAAAGAGGAGGCATTTTCCTCATTAATGACTGAGTCTCATGTTGCCTGGCTATTCTCAGTCAGGATCTGATGGAAGCTGCTGTTCTGGGTCTCTCTAAAGGAAAAACCTGAGATAAAAACTCAGTTTTGAGGCAGTTGATGGAACTGCTTGGGATATACAAACTAATCACCCTCCAAAGTGATTTGTCTGTAGAAATTACTGCTGTGCTGTGGCTCCGTGGAGCCTCACTGAGTGTGTGCATGCACACACACTTCCTGCCAGTCCATCCTCTCTGACTGGCAGCTATTTTTGCAAAGCTGCCTTCTGTTTTGTCTCCTGCTTTGCTGCCTCTGCTCACACACGTCTCTCACTGATGCCATCCCTCCCTCGGATGGGCAGGGAGCTCTCCCCCCACTTAGAGCTGCTTTGCTTTTCATCCCACTCCACCATCTTCCCCATCATGGGCAGGGCTCTGAGAACTCTTTGCCTTTTCATTTGGAAGGGCAGATTTCCAGTTTGTTATTGACTATTACTTTTAATTCATAGCCACATGCAACATGTCTTTTTTTTTTTTTTCCCCACAGAAACTTCCTTTGCTGCAACCTTTGTCTTACAGGCACCTGCAAGCTCATTATTGATTTGTCCTGCCAGCTCTCCCTGCTCAGTCTCCATGCTGTCAGGTCCCTGGCTCTGTTTACTTCCTGCAGCTTTTATCTCCTCACATAAAGGTGAAGGCAGATATACCTGTGAGGCCTCTATTGTCAGCAAAAATGGACTTCCACTGTGGCCAGAAGTATAAATATCTTTCCTGTGATATCATACAAAAAATAAATTTAAACAAGGCCTTTTTATCTGTCTGCACCCACAAAAAGTGCAAAAACTCTACC
The DNA here is from genome assembly GCF_050655825.1 of Lonchura striata. NCBI lineage: Eukaryota > Metazoa > Chordata > Aves > Passeriformes > Estrildidae > Lonchura > Lonchura striata. The sequence continues at coordinate 67,777,964 of NC_140707.1, read as the reverse complement.
AGTGTATTTTCTATAGCTTTATAAATAGACTGTTCCTTTCCTTTCCCTGCTTGCTCAGGGTAGCTGAATGAAAACCATCCAGGGACATTTAGTGCCCTCCACCCCCTCAATAGACATGGCATTAAAAAGAAAACAAAAAAGATAAAAGGGTTTGATGTAAAATGACCATTTGCTTCAAAAGAGCATTGACTGAATAATAGATCAAGCTTCACTTTGGTGCAGTGTTTTTAATAAAGGATGTGCCTTTGCCCACATATTTCTGCTCAGCATTAACTTGAGAAATTGAAATGTTTGAGTATTCTCTCTAATTTAATAATCAGTGGTTAATTCTCCTCTGGCCTCTTCTGATACTTTTGCTGGCATGTATTGGCCACTCAGAATATGAAGCTGAGATTTAAATTGAGCTCAAGCCTGCAAAGCTTTGATCAGCCGACTAGCTTGGGTTTCTTTGGCAGAAACTAAAAAGTGTTGGCATTCAAATTCCCAGCTAGAGCAGAACCAGAAGGTGCTTCTGCAATTCCTGCAGTGACACTGATTGGTTTTGGTGACACAACTGAAATCTGTGGTAGGGGTAGGGCTGACTCAGCCACACTGAAGTTTTAACTTTAGACTGTCTCATACTTTGCAGGGAGTTTTCCAGTGGTTTAAAATAGAGAATTTGAGGTTGTGCATCTTGGATCCCAGGCCCATGTCATTACAGGTGACGTGTGACTTGTCCCCAGCCCCCTTGTGCTGCAGGAGTTCTGCTCCTTCTGTCAGTGCACATTGCTATTTTGGCTTTTTCTCCTCTTCCTGCCCCATGGAAAATTCCCTCTTTCACCCTCCATGGGAAACTTGGTGGAATTCTCATGCCCCCATCACATCATGACCTCTTCTACTCCTGACACCATGAGCTGAGCTGGATCAATGGCAGTTGACCTCCCCAGGCTGAAGAATGACACTGGTGGCTGCTCTAAACTGAAATTGTACTTCCATGGGCTAATTTAATTTAAAACCTCACTCTGGCTTTGCTGAAAGGGAAAAATAAGATCTTTTGTAACCCATCTTGTGTTGATTTGCTGTGTGTTAGCCTTGACTTTATCAATATTACCTCAAAGGCTTTGGGGACATTTGTTTGAACCTCTGTGAGATGGGAAAGGATAATTCCAGATTTCCATCTGGTTAATTAAAATCAATCCCTGCTCTTCTAAGGGGGGAAAAAACCAAACCAAACCAAACCAAACCAAACCAAACCAAACCAAACCAAACCAAACCAACAAAAAAAACCCCCACCAAAACAAAACAAAACAAACAAACAAACAAACAATCAAACAAAAAAAAACCCCAACATTTTTATTTTTGTAGTTTCCTCATGGCAATCTTCTGTACTTGCTGAGACCCAAATTCTCTAGAACCTAAGGTAAGATTTATTTAAGCTTCCAGTTGCTCTCTATGGAAATTTTGAAATTTACTTGAAGGACAATAAATTCAGTTCATCACCATCAGCATAAACCCCTATTGCTCTCATCCAAATTCAAATTCCTTGCTGATAATTTGAGCAGTGTACTGGCTTTGATAAATTCCTTTCCTCACATTATTTTATCATCATAATTATTTGGTGTTCTGCTTTGAATCTGCAAATTATCTCGTACAGTTATATTTACATATGCAATAAAACTGGGCACATGATTTATTGTCTTGTCAACAGCAAAATAAATAAAACAGTTTGTCAGAGATTATCCCTGACTTCTGGGCAGAGCTGTAATAAATAAATAAACAAATACCTAGATGATAGATTTTTAGAAGGGATAATCTTGTATGAAACAAGTTTGAGGCTCAAGACTTTAGCAAATACACAGCTGTGGGAGTTTTGTCTGAAGGCTGAATCTCAGGTCCTATTCAGATTAGAGATGGAATTCCAATAGGTTTTTCATTTTGAAACATGTGCTGCTAAAATATTCCTCTGCAAAAGGAACACAGCCTTTGAGTTGGAGCATTTGGAGTTTAGTCAATAAACCTCTCTAAAAGACACAGTGGATGAAGGTCCATCAATCACGTATTATGATAGCAATGTGGCAAAGAAGTAATGTACCAAATAAGTGTTGAAATTTATGGCTGTAGCTTTTATAGGTTATAAAGAATAAAAGCTTGGGAGATGTATTTTTAGTATTGTTGGTAAATTGCTTGGGTATTTTGATTGCAAATATTATAAAATTAGATGTAGAATTAGTGGCATGCATTTTTATTTCCAAGAATGTGTAAAAAATGCTGATTGAGAGGACCACCAATCTCATGCAGAATAAAAATCCACACATATGCATTTTTCTAAAAAATTGTCTTAGAGCCGTTTCTCATGGTTTCTACAATTTTTTAAATTATTTTCCTACATTTACTGATAACCCAAACTTTTGGTTAAAAATATTTTTAATTAAACCAGTTAAGGATCTGAGAGTCTCATCTGAAATTACCAAGGTAAAAATTAACAAACCAAATTTTACTTGCTCTTCATTTTGAAGCTGACCCATGAACCTCCACAACACCTTCAAGATTTGGTGACAAATCAGCACACTCTATTTACTGAACAATAAATAATGCATGAGCAGTCAGCACCCTGACAGAAGTTGAGAAAGACTGTTGCTGAAATGTAACTGTAAAAAAAAACTGAATTAAAATATGATGGTGGAAGTGATTTTTGAAACGGAAATGGGTCAACAATGTCAAATTACCAATTTCTTCTGAATGACTCACCAAGCCATAGTACTTATAGTAATGTGCAGTCAGCAAGAAGGAACTGGGACAATAACTGTGGATTTCCTTCCTTTTTCCCTCACATTGACCTAAAATTCAAACTGTCCCGAGAACTGCTAGGACAGGGTGTATCTTTGTCGGAATCCAGAGCTTCCCTCTGGCTGCCCTGGGACCCTGGCAGGGGTCAGGAACCCCCCTGGACAGAGCCCCCAGAGACACTGTCTGTGATCTCTGGCCATGGAAAAGAGTTTTCAATCTTACAGGATGAATTACCAGCTCTGAGTGTTTGATATAAATAATAATTAAGTGTGGCATGGGTGCAAAAGTAAAATTTTAGGATTCTAGATCAGGGGATCAAAGGGGACAAGATGGAGGAAATTGGGTGTGCCTTGTCCTTTTTCTCCTTCTTCATGCCCTCCATGTTTCACTGTGGTGTTGGCATTTTTCTGTTGGTTCAGGCTGGGGACACACTGTTCAACGTAGGTGACAGATATTGGCACATTATTGTAAATCCAGCCCAGGGAGTTTCTGGTATTTAATGTTTGTAACATCCCACTGAGGGCAGAGCCCCACACGCTGCCCTGCAGGACAGAGCTGGGCAGGGCAGCAGAACATGTGAGAGATAAACAGAATAAACAACCTTGGAACCAGCACAGACCAATTATGGCTTCTTCTTTGGCAGGGGGCAGAAAGACAGAGACTTTCTACAATCTCAGAATCACCAATCCACAGATTCCAACATATCTTAATACCTTTCCTAAATTTGTCCATCCTCTCTTCAGTCCCCCAAAATGTAGTGGCAGCTCTTCAGGTCAGCAACACCTTTTTTGTTACCTCCTGTTCTCAGTTTTCCCTACCTGAGCAGAGGCAGGTTTGGTCCCTGCAGTGGTGAAAGTCTCTTGTGAGGAATTGTGGTTGCCCTGCTGTGCTCTATGGAACAGGCAGGGCCTCTCCTTGCTGGGCTGGAGTTCTGGCTGTGCTAACCCCATGGCCAGTATGTTCCTGAAGATGCCATCAAACATCCAGTAGGCTGGAAAAGACCTCTGGGATCATCGAGTCCAACCTTTGACTGATCACCAGCTTGCCAAGCAGACAACAGCACTAAGTGCCACATCCAGCCTTTCCTTAATCACCTCCAGGGATGGCTATAGACCAAAGGTCTATGATGACAAAAATCCTCCTCTAGACATGTCTCAAAAAGATTTTAGGTGACCCACTCTGGATAACCAACAGCCTGTGGATATACCCAGGTGCAATCAAATCTCACCTCACCTTTAGGACTGGCAGGAACTTGGTGTCTGCAGAGAGGAGGCTGGGCTCTGTGGAGTCCTGCCTGGAATGGGAAGACCAGACAAAATATACAAATTATTAGTGCTTCTGTAGGCTTCTGCTCCAGCCTGTACTCTGCTTCCAGCCCAGGGCTGGAAAGGATGAGGAGATCTTGCTGGTGACACGCTGTGTTCTGCTGTCAATGTGCCCTCAGAGCTCCTCAGCTCCCCTTCAGCCTTCTGTGCAATACAAACAGAATTTTTTCTGTCTCTCCCAACTTGTGGAGTGTTGCCCATGGGGATCTTGGCAGGTCCTGGAAGCCTCTGCCTTTCAACATGGACAAATGATTGTCAGGTACCTGGAATATGGGTGGCTAGGAGATTTTCTCTGTGCTTCTTCTGCTAAAGGATCCTTTGATCTTTCAGGCTAGGAAGCCTTACTCTAATAAGCCAAGGTTTGTTTGTTTTGCTGAAGAAACATCAAAGAAGGTAAAGACCTCTTGGGTTGTGTAAGAAATAACTAGACATGATCCTAACCTTGTATATATGCAATGGCTGATCTGTTTGTCTGGAAGGAATCAACACAGACTCATCACACTTTGAGAAGTGAACAAAAGCAGAGCAGAATTACTGAAAGCAGCAAACCCCAAGCTGTGTATCAGGTGAATCAATTCAAAGGGAGCTGCAGTGAGAAACTCAGCGTGGGGTTTTTTTTTAAGTCTTTGTGTGCAGGTTGCTGCACTAGAATGTCTTCTCCCAACCTGCAATACTTAAAAAATTACTATAGATTTCTTGTAAATCGGCACTAATAACAGTTGTTGAAGGACTCTTTGCCAGTCCTTTTGCATGGTGCTGGAAGTAATCAACTCTGTGTAAAGTAATGTTTGTGGAATGCAACATTGCCCTGGGGAATGATTTTTCTTGCCACATTGACTTGTCCATACCCTGCAGGTACGCTTTCCTTAGCTGTGATTGCTTTGCAAATACAGATATTTACTTTCACGTAACTGCTTAAATGCTGCTGTAAATATGAGCCTGGGGTGGTTGTTCATTCACCTTTTGGAGCTGTTGGAATAAGTCCTTCTGGCCCTTACCTGCAGTGATGGATGTGGGAAAGGATTAGAAAATATTAACTGTTTGCTCTTTTGGCTTGCACATGGGGTGAGAGAGGATATCTGCTTTAGTTTTGAAATTACTTTGCTGTTGGGCAGAGCTATTTGTGCTCTGACTTACTCTAGTGCACTTCTGGAAGGTATCCTAGAGAGTCATGTACCTTCCCACAGATATGTGGGCACCTTTCCAGGCACAGGAATGGGCAGAGTGAACTGAACTGAGCACATGGTAAACAATTTTGCTTGCTCTGTAAGGTGCTAATGTTCCATGGTCTTTGTTTGAGTGGCAGCACCTTGCAGTCATTGCTGGAGTTGAGCCTTGCTGAGCTCTGCAAAGGAACAAAAGTGGACTGATAATTTCCATTTACAGCTGAAGAAGCTGAGATCTCTGTCAGATCCAGGTAATTTCTGTGAGGTTGTGCAGCCCATACACAGCTGAACTATGACTTGAAGTAGAGATTCCAGCAGTGTCTAGTTCTCTTGACACAAATGAAGGTCTCTCACCATTCTTGTCAGGCGATTTTCTAATGCACAGAGCAGAGCTACCACACTGAAGACTGTTTCTCCTGGACCACTCACACCTTTTTCCAGGTGTGCATGGTCTTTTTTTGAGGACTATGGAGCACAGCTTCTATCTGCCACCTCTGTGCTCTGCTCTCCCTATTGTGAATGGGTGAGCCTTGAGCAGAGCCAAGTCAGCTCTTGGCTGCTCTTTCTCAATGTGGCCATCAATGATGCTGAGGACATGAACAAAGGGGAGACTTGGAGTCTGGTGGTGACTCCCAGAAAAAATGTGCTTTCTGTCCAATTTTTGACAGGATGGAACCTGAGGTCAGTCGTTATACAGGGCTTGTGCCCAAATTGCAGGATATCCCAGAGCCATTCCCCTGCCCAGTTTTTTTTCAGGTCTTCTGGAGTTGAATTGTGTGTTATAGCATGTCCTGATAACTGTTGCATTTAGCAAAACTGCAGCTTGTGTTGGCCTGTGGGTAACAACCCTTGTCATTATTGGCAATTAATTATGTCCTGGAGTCTTGCTGAGTATCCTGTGTTTACCAGAATCCCTTACAAATATTGCTCACCTACCTTTTGTCAATGCATGTATTGTGCTCTAAAAGCCCTGAGTGCATTGAGTAAGTTCAGAGGAGACTGGCTCACATTTCAAGGTAAAGAAATATGGGTTCTGCTCTTTAGAGTTAAAGCCTTCAGGGATCTGAAAACTCTTCCCTTGAGTATGCAGAACTTTGTCATTCTATATCCTCAGCATCCATCCTGCACATACAATATTCAGAGGCCTCCCTGCAAGAATGCCCAGCTCTGCCAGCATATTTGGGCATTCCCTTTCTCTTGGGAAGTTCTACTTCACATGAAAAAATTAAATGCACCTGGAAACATAAAATGAGAACCATGGAAATGGACAGCATGAGCCAGTAACAATTTTGTATTTTTTTATATTATGATTATATTCATATGTATTTGTATATTCACACACACACACACACACACACACACACACACACATATATATATATATATATATGAAAACATATTTTCATTAAAATCCAAAAATCCAGAAAATGCACTCATTCCCAAAAGCCATTTAAATGCTGCCTGTCAGAAGCTGGAAAAGCACCCCTATGCTAATTTAGCAGGGATAAAATGGCTGTCTTCCAAATAAGGACTTTATAAACTGGAAATGCTGGGTCTTTAGTAGGAGAAACAATTTTGTAGGACTTCTGCTTTGAACATGGTTATAGGTTTTCAGTGAAATATCTTAATTTCTCCACAATGCAGGAATTCCTCATGGAGTTTTACCTGGTGTGGGGCTGTACCAGAGCAGGGTTGCACTCACACACCAAGGGGTCAGGGCACAGTGGGAAGGATGTTTCAGCGTGGAAATTTGGGGCATTTGTCACCTGAGTAGCAGAAACCCTCCACCAAACCAAAATATCACAGCAGGCTATTCTTAAATGTTCCAGCCACTGGCAAACTCACCAAAGCAGTGCTGAGGTGTACACACTGTGTATCTGTTGTGGATCTCCTCAGCTGTATTAAAGATTGATTGAGCTGCACCAGCCTATCTCAGCAGTCATCTGACTCAGTGCACTCTAAAACCAATATGAGCCTGTAAACCTATTTAACCTTCCCATCTGGGAATGCATTTCGTTGAAGAGGGCAGCCTGATGTTCATTAAAATTAAAGACAGAAAATAATAATAGATAATGCAGTGCTTTTCCCTTGGCAACGTAGAGCTGGCACCTCCTTGATGTTCCAGCTTGACCCTTTGTGTTGCTTTGAGAAGATATGTTTTCATGTTATCTGGGATATTTTCTCTCATTTCTCCCCATACTACTTGTGCATTGGCATCACCCAGTTTGTCTTTCCCCATTCAGACATTTTTAGGAGGACAGAATATCTAAATAGAAGAGTTTTCCAGCTATTGGCCTCTCTTTTAGCATATATTAATTGTCAGTAGAGACCACTGGACTTGTTGTAAGACCAAGAAGAACAAAGGAGATTCAGCACGCAAGGTATATAAAAAAATGTTTCTTTCATTATGGGCATCACTGTGGCTGTTTGGGTCTAAAACAACAACAATAATGCTAATTTTGTAGATATTATATGCTGGTTACAGCTACAGAGGTATCTTTCCAGTATTGTGTGTGCGAACTTGTTGGATCAGTAGTTACAGGATTTTTCAACCTTGCACAAGTCTGGCTTACCTCAAGTTCTGGAATTGGACTGATTTCTCTTGAAAAGTAAGAACTGGAAATGAATAGTAGTTTTTAAAATGTTGAAGGTGGAAGATAGTTCTCACAAACTGTAGCCCCAGGACTAGAGCAGTTACAGATTCAGAAAGGCAATATTTCAATATTAACATGTATAGACCCAGTACAGAACACCAGGATTATGATAATCAAATTAATGTGTGCTGGGTGTTCAGCTGTCTGAGGTCACTGCTGTTCCAGCAATGCTGCTGATGTGCAACATAAAAAGAAAGAGTGCTCTGGTATTTTTTTTTTTTTTTCCTTTGTGGAGAATTGTTGCTAAGCAATTGAGAAAACAGTAAGGCAAAAGATATGAAAGCGTAATTCACTTTGTAAACAATAAAGATCTTTACAATTTTGGAAGAAACTGCAGCAATAATACATAACATCAGAAAGGGGAAGCTCTACAGAACATCAATAGAACATTATTCAAGCTGGGTTTTTTTTAAGAGTGCCAGATTGACAACTTGATGCTGATGTAGAATTGAGTTACCATCACTGATATCAATCATTTCCCTACCATGGTTCACAGAACCTAAAACCACAATGAAGTTAGAGAGGAATGCACATGAACACACTCACAGTGCAGATATATTTCACCAGTGTAACTTCATCATATCAAAACTCCTGACAAGTTTGAAGGTGGGGGACTTTTCTTCACATTAATATGACTTTGTACAGTTATTGCTTTGCAGATGGTTTTGCATTTTTTCATTTTGTTTTTCAAGGGTGTCAATAAAGATCTGTATTGCAGTGGCTTTTGTGTATGAATTAGTACAGGAATCACTGATTTCTCAAAGACAGAAGAAAATGTCTTGATCCTAGCAAAGGCAATTTCTTGTTTATCACTTTTCCAAAAGTGTTGACTCCCTTGTTGGGCATTTCCAGGTCAGCACCTACCTGGGTGTTCTGCAGCATTATTCCTTGTATCAATCCTTGTCTGATTAAACTGATGAAATCAATGGAGTGAAGTAATTTTACATTTCCTGAGGATCTGTTGTAATGTAGAAATATTTCCTTTTCTCTCAGCTGGCATTTTCATCTGTCTTGGAGGTGAGTTTGAAGGCTGCAATATACTTTCATCTTTTAAATCAGCTGCCAATTCATTAAGGAAGGGTGTCATAATCTGTTCTCCTGTCATCTTTATAAAAAAGATCCATTATTTTCTTTGAAACTCCCAAAACAGCGAGTCCACAACTGCTCAGTGCTTCTGGGTACTTTCTGGGAGATTGCTCAAGCCAGCTTTGGGTGTTGTGCAAAGATAGATGAGGGAAGATCACACATCTTTCATCTGGGCCTGTGAAATTGGGCACAGAAACTTTATTTCTGCCTGTGGTTGCTGTATTTCACTACAAACTATTCTCCTTCAGGAAATTTAGGGGAGAAGACCCCAACATTCCTTGTAAGGTGTGTATTCTGGCATCCTCACCTGAGCCAGCCCATGATGTGGGATGGGATGGGATGGGATGGGATGGGATGGGATGGGATGGGATGGGATGGGATGGGATGGGATGGGATGGGATGGCATGGCATGGCATGGCATGGCATGGCATGGCATGGCATGGCATGGCATGGCATGGCATGGCATGGCATGGCATGGCATGCTGGACCTTTCCAAGCTGTGTCCCTTCTGCCTTCAGCAGAAAGGAGACCTGCAAACACGATTGTAAATAACCAAATGAGCACCCACATTGAATGCTGCCAGGAAAGCAGCCTAAATGGAATTCTGGTGCTAAACCTTTAATTAAAGGCCTGAAATGAATTTCTAACAAGTTGCTATGTAGCTTTATGATCCTTTGAAACCAATGGCCCAATTCCTGTTGATTACAGTGGGTCCAGGCTTTCTTCTGAGGTGTTTCTGCTATACTCACACCCTCAGAAATGCTCAGGATGTCAAAGTGTCTGTTAATTTGGTGAAGATTCTTCCAAGTTCACAAGGAGACAGAAAAAAAAAAATTATTACTGTGGATTTTGGCTAGCTACAGACAATGTGAATATTTGTTTCTGAAGTTGCACTTTGGGTTTTATATTTTCATTAAACAGCAGCAATTCAGACTTCTTTTCCCACACAATTCTGGTAATATAAAGAGTTTGATACATATGTGAACTCATCCATAACAAATTACATGGAAACTATGGAAACACACTGCTTAATGGAGTACAAGGTCAGGCTGTCTCATACTAAAAAATTAATCATTCCTCTGGCTTTTTTTCACAGGATTTCTTAGGAGGTGGGGAAAAGAGATTCACATCAGTAGGACATGGCAAGACTAAATAGTGGAATTGATTAGACCTAGATGAATTAATCATTGAGGACAAGCTGCCTCACAAATTTAATTTTTTCTTTTTCCTTTTCCTTTTCATTTTTCTTTTTCTTTTTCTTTTTCTTTTTCTTTTTCTTTTTCTTTTTCTTTTTCTTTTTCTTTTTCTTTTTCTTTTTCTTTTTCTTTTTCTTTTTCTTTTTCTTTTTCTTTTTCTTTTTCTTTTTTTTTGGTGGTTGTTGTTGTTTTTTTTTTCCCCTTGTGTGAAAGGAAGTGTTTATTTCTGCAACTATTTGCCTGGCACATTCTGGAGCACTCGTGTCACTCACAGACATGCCCTTGTGTCCCTTGGGATCCTTTGCCCTTTCTTGCTCTGCAGTGGCTTTGCTGGTGGTCATTCAAACAGGCCACTCTGCTATAGAATACCAAAATATTTTCAGGATATGAGACATGGATTTTTTTAATTTCTACTCTGTCTGACTGCAGGAAGTTTGGTTCTGTACTGGGTGTTTTGATTAATCCCAAAATGAAATGTTATATTTGTCTTTGTGGCAGCAATGATCTCCTCTTTTCCACGTAGACTTCCTGTCCAGGACAGGTTTATCCAGCACTGCAGAACAAAGATAACTTGTCATGGAATTTATCTTAGATTTATTTGGGGTTTGGTAAGATCTCAAGTTTTTGCCCCCACTTCAGTGTTTTCAGATTGTGATAGAAGCAGAACCATTATTTTAAAACTGAGATAATTCAAATGGTTGCAAATCCATTTAGTGTGTAAACCCATGTATGTTTGGACTCACAGCATACAACACTTATTACTGAGGAGAGCTTGCATATCAGTCTTTCCCTGGAGCTGAATGTGATACAGCCAGGTCTGTATAAGAGTGAATCCTGAATTCCAAATGGAGAAGGTTTCATGGATTCCAGGAGCAGGAGAAATGAGCTGCCAAATATGCAAGCTTGCCACCCTTAGTCTAATTTTATTTAATGGAAGTACTTCATGGAACTGAACCAGGTAGTTTGACTTCAATGGGATTTTAGCATATGCTTGAATGTTCTACTGATTCTGAGATCACAAATCTGGTTAATTTTTATCATCTTTCTGAAACAGTGCATTCACAACTACAGTTTTCTATAGAGGTGAGCTGTTTATAATGATATTTTCTTTAGAGAGGAGATAGGGAAGAAGGTATGGAGATTCCACTGCCAGTATTTAGGACTCTGGCTGGGCTGGCAGGAGAAAACTCTCCAGGCCTGTGCCCTGCCTGTGTCAGAGACCTGATGTATGAGGAGCTTGGATGGGAACCAGACAGGCTCAGGGTGCTGAACCTCAACATTTCCATCCTCCCCATCCATTTGTCCAGAGGAGGAGAAATCAAATCTCTATTTTGTGGCTACGTTTCCATTCAGAGAATTTCCCTAAAAACCTTTTAATCTTCTACCTTTCTAGTTTTCTTGGTGATTTTCAACTATTCTTCCTGTGAGATTTGAAGTATTCTGCTTCAAGTTTTTGTCATTTTTTAGTTTTTCCTATTTTTCTTTTTTTTTTTTTTTTTTTTTTTTTTCTTTTATCATGTAGGAAAGACTCACACAAACCCAGATGAGACCTCTGGGCTCATCTCACACCACCACAAATCTGCTGACCAAGGTTTGTCATTTTTTGGTAGTGCTGAGTGTTCTGCAGCCCTGCAGATCAGTTTCATTGCTTTTCCTGACACTGAATTCTCAGTTTTGTATTAGAACACTTGTGTACAGTTTAGTATTTTGAACAGTCACAGAAAATGCCACTTTGCTTATCAATTATTGCTTGAGTTTACTTTCCTCTTCAAGCTGTTCTTGTTCCCACGGTCCATAGCTCTGCTTTCCTCAAGTTTAGGTTACAGTTGATATTCTCTGAGTGCTGCCTGGCTGAAAGTCCTCCCTTGCCATTTATCTAGGCTGGTATGAGCTAAGAATGCACATCCATTTTCATGAGCATCCCCTCTACTTTGTAAGGCCAGAAAACCTGCAAGGATTTGGTTTTTACTGCCTTTCCTATTTAGGGTTATGGACACAGGCACACCCGAAGCTTTTCTCTCTAAAGCTGCTTGTGTGGTGTCACTCTGCGACATGAAATAACTCACTGAAGCAGGCTAGATGTAAAAGGAAAGAAAAAGAACCCAAAAAAGCAAATTTTATTTTCTGATTCCTTTATATATATAATAGCAAAAATGGCAGTGGGTTGGAGGGTAAAATTGCCACCTCTCCAACCACACCGGTCAAACCAACAGTCCGTCAATTCTCTCCTCTTCTTCACAAAGAAGAATTAAAAACAATCATTATTTACATGAACATGCATGAGAATACTCAGCTAAAATATGTAAATATCAGAAGGCATAGGAACTTTTAGAAGAACTTTAAAACTCTCAAAAGAACAGGGTGACAATGTGGGGATGACTGATGCATGCAGGGAGAGGATAACTTAAACCTGGGCAGGAATCTTGGGTTGCCATTCCGATTTCTTGATTAGACCCTCTGGCTTGTATACTTAGAAGGAGCATGAATCACCCACTTGAAGCTTTTCTGCAGCTGAAATCGACTTCCCTGCAGGTTGATTCAATATTGCCACAGCTTTGTCAGCTCCCCCAGGGTGAGTTCACCCACCTTTTCTGTAAGGAAAAGAAGCTCACATCGAGCACCATTAACAACTTCCCTGCGTGTGGGGATGCGTCCACATCTACTCCACTCCCAAACTTAAACCAAAAGTAGTTCTGAAACTCAGTACAGGCTTGTTCTCCTTCTGCCACCCCCTTTACCTCCAGCTCAGCAACCTTCTTCTGCAGGCAGATGGCTCCCACCCCCTCCCAGCTCCCCTTGCCACCCTGCCAACACCATGCCCAACCACCCCTGTCATCTGCCTCTTGTCTCTAACCCAGTTCTCTCTGAGATGACAGACTACAGTCTCCTCTTTTTCTCTAAAAAGCATGCCAGTACCCAGGAACCCTGGTCAAACAAATGGGGATGGGGATCAGAGAGGGAGTGCAAGGCCTTCCTGTGAAGGTTTTTTGACTTTTCAGACAATATACCTGACTTTTTAAGGGTATTTCTTTCTTCCTTTCCAAAAAAAAAAAAAAAAAAGCACACCCTCACTTCCTCCTGCCAGTCTGATTAGAAATGCTGCTGGAGCACAACGTGGGAGCTGCAGTTCAACACTTGGTGCATCCATTCTCTCACGAGGCTTCCTGAATTCCTGAACACCCCCCAACCAGGGCACCTTGCCAAGCCTCCTGTATCCCATTCCATGCTTTCCATCGGAAACCCAGGCTGGAGAGATGGAAAGAGCAAGTGGCATTTCAACATCATCAGTCACCTGTCATTCTTGTTGGCTATTTTTACAATACAAATGCTTTGATTTTCCATTTTCTCTAGCGCATTGAATTTTTTTTTTTTTAAAGCAGAATCCCTCTTTTTATAGGACAAAAGACCCTAACAATCACAAGGTATTTTCATTCCCTCAATTTATCTTCAAAATATTATCAACTTTAGTAAAAAACTGATTTCTGCAACATGTAAAGTAGCCTTAAATGTGACTTTTTTGGAGACATCTCTCTAAGATGTGCTGGCTCCAACTCAATAGGGTTTTGGTTTTTTGTTTGTTTGTTTTGGTACTTCTGAAGTCCCCTGATCACAGCACTCTGGTTAAGTTTTCTTTGTGTGTTAAACAACGTTGTGTTCTCATCTCCCAGCACTAGACTTGCACACAAACCTTTGCAAATTGGCCCCAGGAGAAGCTGGGGAATTTATAATCAGGATCACAATATAATTTTCAATAAAGTGTCCTCATTTAAGATTTCACATTTGAAGTTAGACATGTCCCTTTCTAGTTCAGGGAACAATTTGGGACTGCTTCTATCTTTAAACTTATGGCTATAAAGTACCTTTAATCCATTGCCTCCCACTGGCACACTGGGCTTCCAGTTAGGCAACATTTCATCCCTTCTTTTCATTGATCTCTTGTTTGTTTAATGTAGTTTCCATCCCTCAGTCCTGCAGCAACGTGATTCTCAGCTGTGTTTGGATTAGTGATAGTGGAGAAGGCAGGTTTAAGAAACAATCCTGATTTTCCTTACTTTTTTAATACCTAAACACAGAAGCTCTGTCAAGAGAAAAGTACTAGTACTGCAGAGGGTTCTAAAGTACTTTTAGAGAGACTCTTCAAGCTTTCTCAGTGCTTGATGTATATTTCAGAAGACACAATCCCATGTAAGGGAACTAAGAAATCAAGGAAAATACTGCAATAATTTGTCACCATGCAATATACATACATACTATCACATTAATAGATATTTATCTGTACCTTGAAAGCATGCCAGGGGATGTAGAGAGGTGTACTCATGCTGCATTCCTTGGTGTTGTGGAATCTTTTGGGGCAGGGGACAGCTGGTCTTTGCTGTTCTCATTTTGCTTTCATTTGAGTTATCAATGAGAAATGTCAGCTTAAATTTTCATGGTTGAGACTGTGCTAACATTTGAAAAGCTCACTAATTCCATTTATAAACCTAACAGAGGCCAGGCTGGACAGGGCTTGGAGCAGCCTGGTCTGGTGGAAGGTGTCCCTGCCCATGGCAGGGGTTGGAGCTGGATGATTTTTAAGGTCCCTTCCAAACCAAACCATTCTGTGACTCTGTGATTAGAAGTGGTCACTGGCAGACTGAATGAGCTGCTTTCTTCTGAGACACTGAGACATTATCAAAGACTCTACAGGGCTGAAAATCCCACCACAAAACCAATAAAAAAGGACTTCATGACTTTCAAAATCAGCTTGGTGTCTTGGATGACAGTTGATACACTGAAAATCAGCGAGACTTTTGTTCTTTAGCAGTTTAGGAAAAAAATCCCCTCCTTTACTACATCTGATGCTAAAGCTGAGATAGGCAAAATCCCAGAAGTGAGAGGTGAGTCAGGAAGACAATATCACTGTTTCCCCAAAACTGAAACAATGATCAGCCAGGCTGTGGTTCCTACTTTCTCTAAAATTATTGAAGGTCTTGAGGAAAAAAATGCATGAAAGGCCTCAATATTTTTACTTTTGTAAAATTTGCCCAGAAAGCCTTTATAATATGCTACTGATTTTCAGTAGTCTCTAGCATAAATTCTGCTTTTATTTTCTTCTTGGACAATGTACATTTCATTGACCTATTTTTGTCCATAGTATATTTTTGTTGTTATTATGCAGCAGCCTAGAAATAGCAGTGGGTATTGAGAAGAAATTTTAATTTACAGGACTCAGTAAACCTTACCAAGCACAACTGTTTGTATTTTGTATTTCAATTTACTGAAGGTGCACAAAGCTGTCCTCTCTAGCTTTTACACAAAAAAGTCACATTCTTAATATAGATGTAAGAAGAAGAAAATGCAGAATAATAAATTTGGACCTGTGATCAGGGGTTTTTTTTCCCCCCTAAAACTCATTTCTGAAGAATTAAGTGAAAATGCTATTAGAAAGAAAGTGAATAATTAAACACTATCTTCCAGAAACAGCTTTTTCTGGGGTTCTATTTAACCAGCTTCATTTAGAAAGCTTCAGAATCCATGATGTAGTTTTAATGTCATTTAAATTTAGCATTCATATTGCAGGACAAGGAGCTGGTTGCCCCTGTACAGCAGGGCCCCCAGTTTACATACAGGCGTGAAGTCAATAGAGATTCTGCTCATGGTACCATGGGTAGTAACCATGAAAGGAAAGGAAAACAACACCCTGCTTGCCCCCTTGTTGCTAAAAAAAAAAATGTTTGTGAATTAATAACTGCTCTTTTTTTTAAGCAGTTATGTTAGCATAAAAAGGGAGAAAAATAATCACTTTGTGGCTGGGGCAGCAACCCTGGTGACTGCCTGAGTGTGACAAACAGCAAGGGTGGGAGAGGGAGAAGACAGAATATTCATTATTTTCCCACTGGGAAAGGAGGAGGACAGTCTGGGAGCCAATATTTGGAGTCCATGTAAGCCATGATTGCTGCCTGTGATCCCCTTCAGCCCCACTCAGCAGCTCTCTGGGGAATTGGTGTAGCCAGTTCCCCATCCCAGGTCATTTATTGCAAGGGGGAGCTCTGCCTGCTCTGCTGACCAGCTGCCACATTCCCATGGCCCAGATGTCATCCCCTATTCACCTGATTTCAAGATGTGACCCTTGGGTATCAAAGGTGCTGTTGGTTAGGAGAGGAGAGGTGGCATTAGCAAGCCCATGGCTGGAAGATGTTGAGTTCTGGTAGCCATCCTGAAAACAGATTTGAAAACTTAGAAAAGAGCTACAGGAATGCCTGTAGACATGGGACTGTGCCCTGGAGAGACTGAGCTTGAAGGTGAGTTAGCTTTCCATCCCTGAAGATGGATGATCTCTGAGACTGGGGAATGGTCTTCAAACTAATGAAGACAAAATGTGATCAAAGAAGTGGAACAGGAAGCTCAGATGAATTCATGCTGAAAACAGAGAGCGTGATTTTGATAGTAAGGATTATTGAGCACTGAAACTGCTTATGAGGAAATACATGGGAACATCATCATCCTAGACTTGATTAATTACCCTTCTAAAACGTGGGCATTTTTCAAAGAAACTGGGTTTGATGGTGGTTTTGGGGTGGAGGATCTTTGATCCCCAAACTGTAGGATGATACAAGGCTCTAAACAATTCCATGCACTTCTTTATAGGAAACACTTTCTGGGCCACAGCATATTTTTACACACTTGGGGTATTTCTCTCTGTCCTGGAATGAATAAAATGCTAATCTTAATGTTCAGTTGTTTTTCATTTAACATTTGAGAGAGACTTTTTTTTTTTTTTTTCCTTAGAAATTTATGGCTTTTCTCTGTTTTTATGGCCTGGAGGTTTTCTCTCCCTTTTTTATTTATCCTCTCATATTGCTATGGTTTGAAGATACACAGCAGTGACGCAGGCTGCTGTAGGGGTTTGGTCCTTTGACTGGTTTCTATTTTTAGAGTGTTCTTAGTTGCACTGAAAGCAGGCAGCAGCAACTGTATTGGCCCCAGTATCTGGCACAGCTTTTGTCAGAAGATGCACTGTGAATAACACATCTTGCCCTGTATTTAGGGACTATGAAGAACAGGATCCTTTTAAAGAACTTACTCTACCTGTATGAGTAACAGGTCTTGTGGCTGCCCTGATCTGCCCCTGGATGAAGGAAACCAGGATTAACGTGGCTCAGCATCTCCCCTGTGCCCAGCTGTGTTTGCTCACCTTGCAGAAAGCCAGGCCAGCTCTGCTGTTGCCCAGGTGGCCACCAGGCACCAAGCCCTGGAGCACAGAGACTTGGCAGCCCAGAGGATCAGCCTGCCTGTTCCTTCTGCCCAAAGTCTGATTAAAAAGTGGAATGTCTCCTCCAAGAGCTGGAACAGCTCCTCATCTCAATCCTCAGAGCAAGCAGAGATGACAGAAGAGCCAGGATTAGCTCTTGCTGGCAGAGCAGAGTCTGTCCTTCAGCTTGCCAGAGTCCAGCTGAGCATCCTTCATGCAATCACCCATGGCCTCTTCTCTTTGCCAAAGCAAAAAGAATTGAGGCCTAATTTTATCTCAGTATATGGCAGTACCACCTGGGCATTCCTAAAATTTTCACTGGTCAGAATAATTATTTTTTTAACCCTGCACAGAACCTGGTATAGCTTTTTATCAGTGTGTGCTTTAGAGGAATGAGAAATTCCCAGTTCTACCCTTTCCTGCAGCCACCTTCTGTCTAACTCAAACACCCCATAGGAGAAACATTCACTTGGGATAAATAAAATGAAGTAATTTTGTTAGCAGTTTCCTAGAAGAAGCTTTGCCTGGGAAAGATTTCTGAAAAGTGATTTTCCGTGTATGTGGTTTCCTTTTTTTAACTTGAATTTCCTCTGAGGTTTTGTCTCTATATTTTCTCCTGGATAACCTGAAGTAAAAAACTTTTAGCTGAGCTGCATTTGAAGAAGGAAAATAATAAGAAAGAAAGATTCTGTTTGAGATTTTAATCTTTACCATTTAAAAATATTACTAAGGTTTGTATCGAAAGAGCCCCGAGCTAATAAGAGTGAACAGGGCTAAGTGAAAAAAAAAAATGCAGGCTGAGTGGTGGTGTGGGTTTTGACTTGATTAAAAAGGGTTCTTCTTCCCATCCAGTGTGAAAATATTATCCATGCCAGGCATTTAATGCTGTATAAATGCCTTGCTGAGGGAAGAGTCTTGTACAGGCTGTATTATTTCTCCCATTTTCCTGTGACTCCTCTCCCCAGTCTCGTCCCCAGGCCTTGCCCTGCTCCTGTGGGTATTTTGAGCAGTGATGGGCACTGAGCAGACCATGTCCACGTTGCAATTGCAGGCCCTTTCCTGGGCTCAGGTTGGTGGCCCAGGACACCTTGGGGCACCAGTCAGGCACCATGAGATTTATCTGAGGGAAAAGCCTCAGCCTGCTCTCAGACTCCTCCATGCCACGTGGGGACATCAGGCACAGTCCAGACAGCGAGCTGACAGCTCTGTCCCCAGAAATGTCTGCCTTAAGTCAAACCTACTTAAGTCTGCCAAGAGACAATGATGTGCTCAGAATCTGCACGGAGTGTGGCTCTCAATATGTTGCATTCCACTTTCTGTCCTGGATTTATCACCTTTTCCCCAGCACAGACCAAACCCATGGGTTGAGAAGTAGAAGAGAAAACCTCCCTGTTCTATTTCCCATCCTGGATCAGGTCTCATGGACCTTTGCCTTGTGACTACTCTGAAATAATTCTGTCTAGCATCTGATTTAAAAATATCTCAAAGTCAAGATTTGTGCAATATCATCTGTTCAAAGCAACACCCAGACTGAACTGCAACTGTACACTCAGTGCCCCTGCTTGTTCCTGAGGAGGAGTGAATTTAGTCCAAGAATGGAAGGATTTCTGCAGCTTCTCTAGCTCCTCTATGATAAACTTCTAGTTTGGGATGTGTTCTGGACTTGCAAAAGGCATGAAGCCTCTTAACTTTTGTATTTTTTTGTAATTGCCTTATTTATTGCTACCCTTGAGTGCCCATCTTAAATCTAAATGCCACATGCCAGTGTATCTTGCCCTAACTAAAGGCAGAATAGGAAGTTATTGAAAACAGATTACTTGTGATTTTTAGCTTAATTAGAATTTTATTAATAATTAATAGGAGTGATTAGAATAACCTTCCCTGTATCAGTCATATATCAGGCCTTAATTTTTTTTCCCACTATCCAGTATTTTCCATCTGCATATTCACCTGAATTGCTGTTTTTATCCCTCCTGCTCCTCTCTGTGCATCCCTAGAGTCTGAACACAATCCTAATAAAGTTTCAGGGCATGTTCCACTCTCTCCTTCCTGGCACCCCCTTCCACAATGAAATTCATTGTGAAACTCCAGGAGAGACCACTGTTGCTGTTGTGTGTGATGGAGCAGGCCATACATGGGGTTAGGGATGGTGGTACCTTGGTAATAAATGAATAATTTGGGTCAGAAGGGATGTCAGGAGCTCTTCTAGTCCAGAGCAGGCACAGCACCCCAGATGTAGAGTCTGAATAGAGGGGAAGGATGGCTTCCCTTGACTCAGTGGCTACACTTAACAATAGACAAGTTAACTTTTCTAACTTTTTTTTAGACAAGTTTGCCCTCGAGGGAGGCTGCAAAGGAAAGAAACACCAATATTCCTCTCTTCTCCAGAAATCTGCTGCTGCATAGAGCCCCAAGTGGGAGAGATAGCCAGGATGGGGTGTGAAAGCAGCAATGCTGAGGATGTTTATTTAATGGTTTCTCAGGTGTGGGCTAGAGCTGTGGATGCAGCAGAGCAGGGGAAAGGGTCACATCAGTCTGTCCTCCCCACAGGCTGCAGCCCTTGAGAGCCCTCACACCCTCAGGGAGATGAGTTTTGTACTTCTCTGCACCAGAAAGCCATAATTTAAATAAAAAAGAGGCTGTTTAGTACTTCATTCTAAACTTCTGCCTAAAACATGCCAGAGAATTGTTCCTGCCCTGTCCATTGCATCCCAGCCTCTGTTTCAGCTGGAACAGACCTCTCAGATACAGAGATTTACTCATCTTTTAACAACACTATGAGGTGCAGAGTTTGCAGCTTCCCTTGATAAAATTTTTAATCTAAACTAGCCCCTGAGTGGGAGAATAGATTTCAGACTATTCCAGAATAAACTGGAACTTTAAAATATTCTATGAAATATTTCTAAATGGATTTGATAACTATTTAGAGCTTAATCTTACAATTGGAAAGAGGTGTCTTGACATCAGCAGCAGACCTGGCAGGCACTGTAAGACCATTTCATTTCACTAAGAAACACTATAATTGCTACACTATAATACCTTAAGTTTATTCTTATAGACATTAGCCTTTACAGTAATGCAAATATGTTACTAGTATAAATGCTATTAATTAATAATATTTATTAATTTAATCTCATTTGGTAACATGCTGACCCAGCATGGAGCTGCCAGTCAAGCAAAAAAAAAAAAAAAAAAAAAAAAAAAAAAAAAAAAAAAAAAAAAATCAGAACCCAAACCCAAATGACAGAATCTTGATGGATGATGTTTTTGTCATGAGCACTCATTGCCTCTGCAGTTGCTGATAAATTCAGGGCTTTTCTTATATCATTGACCAGCAGCATGAGAGTTCTGTTCTCTCATGTCAGTAGTTAATAAAATGTCATTTGAGCATTCTTTTTTTTCCTAAATGCAGCCTGAGATCTGGGTGAGACCTGGATGAGGGCTGGACTTTGGGAAAACCTGAGCAACCTGATCTAGTGTAAAGCTGGGATGGTATTGTTTTTAAGGTCCCTTCCAGCTGAAACCTTTCTATGATATTTGTGCATCTATAGCAGCCATGTGAACCAGTTCAGTAAACAGTGGTTGCCTCAAAAATTTGAGGAAAACTATGCCCTGGACAATTCTTTCAAAATTGTTGTTGGTATACATAATAGGGATACCCTGTATCCTGCATTCCTCAGGGTTTCCAGCAATCAAATCCATCCCAGATCTCTTTCTGTCTCAGGGCTGAAGTTTTAGGCTCTATGGGGCTGTGGCACGAGGCAGGTGCAAAATCTCAGAAGTGTTTGAACTATGCAAGCAAGCAGAAGAAAAGGATTAGAAGGAAACTAGAAAATTTCTGCACAACGTGTTGCTCAGAGCCATAGATACCAAGATAATTGTTCTTTTTGAGAGATTATTAAGACCTCTGTAGTGGAGTCATTGCTGTATTTCATTCCCATGACTGGAGCTTCTTCACAAACTCCTATGTGTGGTGACTCCAGGGTGTTCTCTGTGAGCAGGGGCAGAGCTGTGTCCCCCTGAGAGCAGAGGACTGGCTGGAACAGGCAGGATTCCAGCCAGGAATGTGCTCTTGGTACCTGCAAGGATCTTTCCACTTGAGTTAATTTACTTGTTATGAATTCCTGACCTTTACTTCTGGGAATTGCTCACACAATTAAGATGTGCCCTACAAGATTGTTAGTGTGATCACAGCTGAAAGGATTTTGGGTACAAGTATAGGGTCTGAGAGTACACCAAAAACTCTGTAGTATCTCCTTAAAGTTTAAATTGGGTGGTGATGGTGAGTGCACCTCATGTCTCTTCTTTTTTTTTTTTTTTTTTTTTTGGTTCACTATTTTTTACAAAGTAAAATATTTAAACACTTTTCCAGCACAGATAGTTGTCACACCTGATTACAGAGCACACCCCTGGCAAACTCCACGTGCAAACACATTTTTGGTCAGGCCCAAGGACAAAACAAATCCTGTTTTACAGTTAAGAGTCTCTTGTGATGGAAACACCAGGGCAAAAGCGTTTTTATTATGATAATCCAGAACTGAATTATAATACCAGAAATAGTTAAAAGCCATGCCACAAGAGTTTCCTAGAGCTTCTGGCACTGCTGTGAGCCTGTTTTTCTTCCCCTCCATGTTTTTATAGTGTAGTAACCCCCCCCCCCAAAAAATGCTTCTTATGAACACATTGAAACTACTTTAGGGGGAAGCAGTTTGATCAAGTGCACTCAAAGTTGCCCTTTGCAGAGGCCACTGAGCTGGGATGACACACAGCTGGCACATCTGTGTGATGAGAGAGGAAAGGCACCCCTCCAGCTGCAAAACCACAGCAGCTGGATTTGTAAGCTGTGCTGCAGCACTTGTAAGTTTGCAGTGAGTCTGGTACAAAGCAAACCTTCCAAAACTTTCTGTACCCACTCATTTGTGAACCCAGAAGCTATTTTCTACTCACAGTATGAAATTAAATCCCTTCTTCACCCAGATAAAAGTCTCATCCTCTCCAGCATGCCAAAATGGCCCAGCAAAAGATGCTACCACCAACAGGTATCATCCTGCCCCCATATTCCATTGAGTTCAAGCTGTTGGAATTACCTGGTTTCGTCTTCTGCACAGAAAAGTTCTTTTTTCTTGGAGCCAGCTCCTTCATTATTGAAATGGAGCATAAATTTTATTAAAATATCTTCACTTACAAAGGTCAGATGATGGTATACTATATTATAGTAAAACATTCTGCTCCAATGCTAAGTTATTGTCACCATTCAAAATGTCTTATTCTATATTTGGATTGTGCAGATTTAGCCTCCATATGTTGCTACATTTGCTTGTTTGAAGTGTCCTTTTCATGAGGCCTGTTTCCACTCCTCCTGTCTCTTTAATTCATTTAAATAACACCTTAATTTCCTCACTGATAAAGAAAATAGCATAAGTGGAAATCAAAAGTTCCGTTCCATGAAGGATAATGGGTTGGGATATTTACATTAATTGGGTCAGAGCACAACTTCTATTAAACTACTGCAAAATGCAGGTAACCTGTTGGAGCAACATTAAATTGCAATGTTTTAATGTGACTCAAATATATCAGTTGGTGTGTTTCTGAGGGAAATTTCATTTAAATAGATGATTTTTGTATTGAAAACTTCTCTTATTAAAAGATAGCTTTAGATGTGAGATCATGCTGTTGACAAATTGCTGCTTTGCTTGGGCTGCTTTCTCTTTTCTTTCAAGATGTATCTTTAAGACAACGCAATTTCTCAGCATCCTTTCAGAAGATTTCCCCTCAATGGCTTTATAATTCCATATGTGAAGACGTAAATAGAGGCTATGACACCTCTTTATAAAAACAAAGACTTTGTAGGACCTCTTTATGTTTTGTTCCACTTAGTTAATTTTCCTCCAACAGCTTCTTTTTCAATAGTTTTCTGTATCTTCTTGGTCAATTACACAAATGAATTGCCAGGGAAGCAATTTGCTGTCTGCTCGTGTCATTGCTGTGCAAAGTTTGACTTGATTAAACTTGCCACGCCACCTTGCTTCTAGTCTTTCTGCCACTTACTCTGCCAAATGCAATGTTAATCCATCTTTCATAAATGCAGCTCAGTGGTTTCATTGTCAGTGATTTTATTAACCAACAAACCACCTCACAGCCACTTGTTGCCCTCAGCTTCGTAACATGACCCTCTTGGGATCCAAATAAGTGCTGCTTCCTGAACAACTCTCATTTCTTTTACAAGCTGTAGGCATCTGTGTATCCTTGGTCTCTGCATATTTTCACAAGTGCTTTCACTGTTTGGTACAGAGCTGATTGTCCACACTCCTATAAATCCACGGAAGTTGTGGATGAGCTCCACCCAGCATGGAACTGCTCAGAATTTGGCCCCAGACAATTTCTCCTCCAAATTTCATACACTTTCTTTTCTATTAGTCTGGCTTTAGGAGTGACTCCAGCCCAAAATTGCCCAGGAATGAGTTTATTTTGTGGCTACCTCATTGATAAGACTCTCATGGGGATGGAGGAGCCCAGTGGGAATGGGGAATATAGAATCCATACCCATGTGGGTATGAGGGGCCAATGCACAGTTTTGGGAAGCTGGGAGGTGCAGACCACATCACTGGGTTAGGGACCTAAGGGACCTTCCTGCTGGGGTCCCACAGCCACATTTACTTTACACACAGGTGCTGCTCTGGCATCTTTGGTGGGAAAACTTCAAAATTTCTTTTGATTGTCATGTTTTGGGTTTGTATTTATAACCCAGGACCAGGCTCTGAGGGCTGGGACTGTGCTGCCCTACTTAGTCTGATCCTTGCTCCCTGCTGGTTTCATCCCAGACAGGGTGATGTGCATCTTGTGGGGAAACTCCATTCTAAGGAGATCAGAAGCTTTTGATCTGCCGTGGCAGATGGGAACTGTGAAATGTCTGATCAAAGGGAAAAGGACCTGAGATAAAGCCATGCCCATGAGATGAGATTCAGCCCAAGTGTGCTTCCAGCTCCAGAATCTATTTCTCTCTCTGTTTTTATTCCTAGGGTGAATTTGTCCAGTTTCTAAGTGACAAATGGCTACTTCAGCATAATTTCTGGTTTCTTTTGCATGTCTGCTGTTCTGCTGACACAGAAACTCCTCCCTGCTCTTGGGGAGAGTGTCCTAGATCCTGAGTCTCCAGAATTGCTGCTTTCCCCACTCTTTAATGTACAATACAGAAGCAAACAGCTCCAACAGGAGAATTGTGGGAAGGAGTCACAACCAGCCAAGTGCTTGGATGTAAGGACTTTTCCCTAGGTTACAGGTCTGCAGGTTCTGACTTAAATGGGCGCACTCACATTGAGGAAGAATAATTTTGTGTTTTGGTTGAGCAAAACTTTGAATTCTGCACTAATGTTAAAAAAACCTTCCATCAAAATCAGTATATTTCCCTGAAAGGGTTTGGTTTCAGTCAGCCAGCAGGTTCTGATGAACAATCAGAGTAATTTTATTTCCCTCCCTCAAAAAATTCCCAGTATGTTTCCTAATTACATGTCCAACAAAAGATGGTTAAAGACCCAATTGTAGCAGGTGTGGTTTGAATCTTCCAAAGATCATCTGCTCATCCAGGTATCAGGGTGCATAACTCAGGAAATTGCATAAGTATGTAGGCTATGGATGACAAAGAGAGCACAAGATTGTGCCTAAAATAAACAGAAAAATATAGAAAATTATCTGTCATCAAAATCACCTCCAAGCATGTTTCAGAATTTTCCATGAAGCATCAGGAGGGATCTTTGACCCAAGCTGAAAAAAAATTATTCTGTCTTTCGTTATGTATCTTAGTCACAGACTGACACTTTAGGTTCATTTCAGCAGTGTTTGTGCCATCAGAATCCAGTGTGAATTCTCCTGTGACAGCATTAGATCAATCATGTTTTAAAAAATGCAAGTAATTGCATCTACTCCATCTTCTGAGACAGTCCAAAACTGACACTTTGGGTTCACTGCAACCTGAGTTGCTAACACGGGTTGGAAGGTGAGAGATAAGTATCACAAAGCTGTATTTTTAATATTCTTATGTAAAACAAGCTGGTTTCAAGTTAAAAAAAAAAAAAAAAAAAAAAAAAAAAAAAAAGAAGAAGAATATGAGCAAAACACCTAAAATCGGTTTTTGAAAAATGGGATGAAATGATAAAAGTTGGGGGCTTCACTGAACAAAAAGCACTGTTAGCACTGATTGAACATACACTGAGGTTATAATTTTAATGGGTAGGTCAGGCTATTTGATATACTGGTGTCTGCAATAACCTCTGATCAAGATCTTTAAAGGGAATCTTTGCTACAGACGGACCCAAATGGAGAGTAGAAAATGCCACTTGGGTCTAATACCTTGGTGAAGGGCTGGTACTTGTGGTCTTTGAGAAAAATTGGTTACAAGCCCAGAAAAAGAGCCTTTCCTCATGCTGTAGGTGTTCTAAAAGGTTACCACATTTTGTGCATCTTTGCTAAACCTGCATTTCCTTTTCAGAGCCTCGTATGCAGGCACTGGGATTTCCAGACAAGCCAAAACTAGGCTAGGACCAGAATGGGCTTTCCATGGCAGTGGCACAAAACCAGTGCAGCACATGTGGAATATTCTTGTCAGCTGTCTGTTGCTGGCATGTCTTAAAATGAGACCAGGTGTTTTTCAGAATGGAGCTCACCTCCAAATGGGAAAAAGTCCCAGGAAGTTCTCAGGTCCATATTACACAGAAAGTCAGTCTGGATAATTACAGTATTTTCTCCTGACCTTGTCAGCTGAAGATACATTCTACACCACCTGGCAAGGCTGTGCCAGCAGAGAGGAAGGGCAGTGGCAGTGGAATGAGATGATCTTTAAGGCCCCTTAAACCTGGCATTTTGTTCAGGTGGAAGGAGGGTGAGCAATGAAAGCAGTTGGGATTGCATCTTTTCAGTTTCTCAGGGTTTCTAGTCGGGATGGACCAGCAAAATTCTTCCAGATAGCAATGGAAAAACAAAGGCCAGGGGAATGGCACAGGAATTGCACAGGATTAAACTTTCTCCTTCCCACTTTAATGTTTTCATTAGTCCTTCCCAGGCTTCATCCACAGGTAAAAATGGATATTTGATAGTCACTGGTTGTGTCTGTGCCACAAGTGTAAGATCTGTGATGAGGCTCGAGGTAATGAGGACACATCAGGACAGTTTTTTCCCTCCTTGTTGCCTTAAACTATTCAGTTTTCTACAAAGAAATGGGAATCAAAAGGTTTTATTGATTACCTTAATCATCTGAATCTGTTTATCATGTTCCCTTGATGCTGTGAAATCAAAGCACCGCACCCCTGCAGGGCTGAAAGGTCAGACTCGAGGGCCATTAAAAGCAGCAGCGTGCTTAATCAGGAGCCCTTGCAGAGCAGCACAAAGACACCCCTCCCTTTCTGTGCACGATTTATTTTTTAATAACAATGGCCAAGATGGCAGCCCATGGAACACACTGTGCTGGGCTGGCTGCTCTGCAGCAAGGCTCCCTGATGTGCAGCCCCTCTCTGCAGTGCCAGTGTCAGTGGGAGCAGACTGGAACTAGCAGTGCTGCCTCACTGCTCCAGCCTTGTGGGTCTGACTCACTCCGGGTACAGAGAGCACTTGCAGGACTCGTGATGCAGATATGAATTTTTAAATGGTGTGGTTTCATTACCTTCTGGTTTCCCACACAGACTCCACTGCTGGGCAGCCCAAGGTACAGGACCCCACTCCCTGGGTCTTTTATGGGCTATCTGGCCTTTATCAGAAGATGTTGCCTGGCTGGTTTGGTAGATTTGGCTTATTAGCTTCAAACAGAAAGACGGATGGATGTGGGACTAGATGAACCTTCAGCTGAGCTTTTGTCAGTGTAAATGAAGGAGCTGAAAGCTAAGATTTTGTCCCACTTTGTTGTAGCCCCAGGAATCCCCGTGTGTGGGATCACTCAAGTTGAGTACAGGTGTGGTAAGGATTTTTTCACAGAGGAGTACAGCGAGAAAAAAGAGAAAACAATTTCTATTTTTACTGCTTGTTTTTCTCATGTGGAATGTGTTTGGAGAATTGTTTACCTGGGGTGAGTGCTTGATTGTATTCTGGTGAGGACTGTTTGAGCCTGATGGCCAATCCAATCCAATCTAATCTAATCCAATCCAATTCAATCCTGTGTCAGGAATCTCAAGAAGATGGTCACAAGTTGTGAGTTAGTTAGAGATGGTAGCTAGAAAAAGTAGGTTTGTAGTTTTAGTATCTCCTTTAAATATTATATTAATGTATTGTATTAGAGTTATAATAAATAAATCATTCAGCCTTCTGAACTGGAGTCAGACATCATCATTTCTTCCCACCAGGTTCACCTGCATTTACAACACACAGGGCATCCTTGATAAGTGGCATGGACCTCCCAGCATCATGTTCTTCAGAGAAGTTTAGAAGGCAGAGTGCCTGCACCAGCTATCTACACATTTTATACAGAAAGAGTGCGGCCTTGTGAGTTCACACCCTAAAGAGAAACAACCACCCTGCCCTGCATGGTTTGCTGCCTCTCCTTCACCCTCTCAGAGGAGATTCACTGCCCCATCTTCAATCCCCACAGCCAGAGTGGCTCGGGGGTTGTGTGCACCTCACCCTCTCCTCTCTCCAGCTCCAGTCATGAAGCCAGCAGCAGCTTTTTGCTGCCTGCAGCAAGCAGAGTCCCAGTGATGAGGGACCAGGGGTTTGCAGTCACAGCCCTGATAACAGAGGCGTGTACCCAGCTTGATTCCTTCTCCTGTGGCAGAGGAGCTGTAATCAGCCAGAGCACCTGAGAGACAGAGATCAGGCTGTGAAACAGGCAGCATGTGCCAGAGGACTGCACCTCCTCTGTCTGCCCACCTTTCCCCCTTCGGGATACAAGACTATTATGGTATTTTTCATAAAAAGGAAAGAGTTTAAAGTGGGAGGGGGCAGGCAGAGGGTGATGACATGTGAACAATACACGAGTGACAGAGGCACCTGCTGTCCTAAAGCATTTTCAAATGTTAAAAACATATAATTGGGGGCAGTTGAAAGTTGAAAGAGTGCATGGGGAGCTTTAAAAATGGAGGGCTGGTGCTTACATGAAGGATTGCCCTTTCATCTGTCTGATCCTGGCAGCCTCCAGGAGCAGTCATATTCAAATGGTGAAGGATTAGGAAAGAAGTTTCATGTGGTGGACAAAATAAGAATCACATTTGCCCTTTCCTTTCAAATCGTCCTTTTTCATTCTGAGACTTTGCTAAATAAATAAATCTTCACACTGAGAGCTACCATTTATTGTCTGCATTTCTGACAAAAACCTGCTTCTTTCACACTCTGTTTTGTGAGCCACAGAGACCATTCCAAAACCCCAGGGAAATACAATTGTACATCTAATTTCCTACTGGTGAAGGCAAAGGTTTTCAAGCAGATCTGATGACTGTGGGCAACCACTTTGTGAGAAATCCAAAGGGAACCTGCAACTCAGAAAATGCTGAGCCTCCTGAAAGCTGTCTGCTCAGACAGAATTTGATGGGGGGAGGAAAAAAAAAGTTTACTTGGGTTTGTGTTTTTTTTTCCATTTTTAAGTTTGCAGATGGAGCTCAGCTCATATGGGAGCAAGGGATGAGTAGCGTGGAGATGAGGCAGACATAGGGCTGTGGGCTGTGTTGAGACTGCACCAGATAGATGTGTTGATCCCTTGGCATGAAGCATCCTCTGCTGTTCCCATCCCAAACAGCTCCTGATCACAGACTAACAGCTGAGCTGTGGTGTTGGTTAGCAAAACTCTCAGGAAAGGTTATAGAAGAGCCTGCTTTTTATCCAAGACTGAATCGGGAGAGTTCATCTCCCTCCAATTAAACCAAAGTTTTCAGATCAGCTGGGTATATTTTACTGATCTTGTTGCACAAACTTATCCCACTTGTGTGGCCCTGAGATAGAAATATTTGAAGATTACCCTGTGTTTGCTATGTGTGCACAAGCTGATTCAAAGAGCAGGGAAAGGAGACGCCTCAGATTTCTCTCTTTGATACCCTACACCAATGAAGCGTCACCATTTTTAGTAGTGACACATGAAGTGTAGCGGGATAAATATCACAGAATCATAGAATGGTCTGGGTTGTAAGGGCCCTTAAGGATCATCTCATACCACTCCCCCTGCCATGGGCAGGGACAGCTTCCACCACACCAGGTTGCTCAAAAGTCTCTCTAACCTGGCCTTGAACACTTTCTGAGATGGGGCATCCACAGCTTCTCTGGGGAACCTGTGCCAGGGCCTCAGCACCCTCACAGAGAAGAATTTCTTCCTCATTTCTTGTCTAAATCTACTCTATTTCAGTTTGAGGCCATTCCTCTTAGTCCAGTCACTCCAGACCCTTATCAAAAGTCCCTCTCCAGATCTCCTGGAGCCCCTTCAGGTACTGGAAGGTTCTCTAAGGGTCTGAACTGCCCCAGGTCCCTCTGTCTTTGTAGGAGAGGTTCCAAATCATGAATGAAATCCCATCCTGAGGACACGATGTTCTGTGAACTTCTGAATAACTATGCAGCACAAGAAGGATTTTGCTCTCATCTGAAGGACCAAAGCTGGCTGAACACTTTTTCTGCATTCAAGAATCCTGAAGAATCCTGAAGATTTGAACTTCTTCTAAAAGTCATTGATTCACTTCAGGCAGAGTGGTATAATGGCACGATGTGTTTTGCTGTGTGTATCCTGATGTAACTGCAAGAAGGATCTCATGTTTGCAAACCACAGTAGTCCTTTACCTGACTCTTGCTTTTTGGAAAGAAATCTATCCTGCCCTGAAATCAACCCCAGATGTCCAACAGGCAGCACTGATCACAGCCTGTGAAAAGTCTGCAAGAGAACTATTTTGAAAATGTTGCAAGTTATTGCCAAAAGACTATTCACTGTTCTTCTTCCAAGAGAATCTGGCTTTGCATGGCTGTACTTATCCTTTGTGTGCTGGTCCAGAGCCTGAAAAAGAAATGGGCACCAGGCAACCCAAGTCATCATTTCCCCATGATCCCTGAGCAGGGACAGTCTGGGCACACTGGCCCCAGAAGGCTGATGGCAGCACAGACTGGAGGGTTGTGTGTCATTCTCCAGTCCCATCACCAATTTTCTACATCACTGCTGGCATGGAGCCCTCCCTCCCTGCCTGTATTGCCCT
This sequence comes from Lonchura striata, assembly GCF_050655825.1. Lineage (NCBI taxonomy): Eukaryota > Metazoa > Chordata > Aves > Passeriformes > Estrildidae > Lonchura > Lonchura striata. The sequence goes on along the minus strand of NC_140707.1, from coordinate 67,747,398 downwards.
ATCAGAGCAGTGTAGGCAACACAGTTTGCATGTGGAGTGGTCTGAACTCAGAATTTTATTCGTGGAAAGTGTAACCATTTTCTCCTGTATAGACATGAAGCTCAAGGCTGCAGAGAGATAACAAGGAGATAACACAAGCTATGTCTGGCTCTGGCAGCTTCTCCTTGAGTGTGTGAGGAGGGTAGCCATGATCATCTGCCAAGAGAAAGTGATTCTGGAATGTTTGAAGCCCTTTGGAAGCTTTGGAGCCATTAATTTATCTGGGGTTTTCTGTATTTATTATTATTATCCTGCATCATTAATATTTACAATATGTGGGGGTTTTTTTCTTGTAAGCCATATTGGTAACATTTGATAAAATAATTTCAACTGGCTGTGTCTCAGGCAGAAAATTTAAATTTTCTTTGGAATGATATTTTCATTTTGTGAACTGGACCACCCATCCTCAGAACAAGAATACACACAAAAGCCTGCAGAGCCGTGATGTGACCACAGAAAATATTTCCTTTGAATCAGCGCTGTTGCATGGCTTGAAGCAACACAAGATTTATGTGTGTTTGCATGCTTCAGGCATGAAGCATCAGCAGGGAATACAGAGCAGAGTTTAACCTAATGGACATGGAAGATACACATATTTCCTGCAAGAAAATCTCCCAGCAGGGTGTAGATGTGTATTACAAGTTCTGGCCTTTTGGACAACTGTTCATTTGTCCTAGAAGTAATGCTGCTTTTTAAAGAGCCTTCCTCATGCTGCTGAGACCCTTCCAAAAAGAAGCACACTAGCACTAGCTGGCACACTTAATGAATATTCATCATTAATGCATAAACCATAATTTGTATTCAGGCAGCTATTTCTTCCCCCTCTATGGTGGCATCAAAGTAGTAACAGGGGTTTTAAATGTGAAGGGTTGATTAGGAAGAGAGGGGAAGGCAAATTTCACACTTCAATTAATGCTTTTGAGTCAGTCCCTCTGCTAGCAGATTGCCTAAACACAATCGGCTGCTCCCCACAGCTGCTGCTGAGGATGAGAAGCAATCCAACTTGCCCCGAAGTCTCTGGCTAACAGCAAAGGTCATGGGAAAGCAGTGTTGTGGCATTCGACAAGTTAACACTGCAATTAAAAGAGGCTGGGAAACAAAACCCTGCTGATGGCTGGCTTGTCAGCGCCACATCTCTGCCTGCTGGCTGATGCTCAGGACAGCTGCCCATGAAAAGCAAATGAAACCCGTCCCTACTGCACAGCCTGCAGCAGGAGTGTGTCTTTCACACCAGGAAAGGCACAGACAGGACTCAGAACTGCTCAGATGACCTAGTCGTGGCAACGTGCCCCTCTGCTGAAAGCGGTGTTTGGTGCAGTGCAGCCAGCCCTGCAACCTTTCCAGAAAGATACGGGGCTGTGTGTCGGTTCCTGTTATCCCCAGATTTGTGCTTGTGGCCTCTTTCAGACCCTTTACCTTTACACACCCTCCTTTTCCCACTTATTTTAGCTGTTGGGGCTCAGGGAGGAGATGGAAAGCACAGGAAAGAGGGGATGCTTTAGACAACCCACAGAGTTTGCTCCCAGTGCAAGGATCTCCAGAAGATCAGGCTGAAGGATCTGGGTCCTCACTGGATGGAAGGGATGGTTTGGTGTGGAGGCAGTGTGCAGGCAGAGGCACATGTGTGTGCTCATGTTAAATGTCCCATTAGCAGCCTTTTGGTTGTTAACCACACCTCTGGTCACCCCCAGAATTAGTGTTTTGACTTCATGACACACAGCCCACTTGAGGGGCCAGGCAGCAGGTTGAGGGATCTCTCTGGAGTGGCAAAAGTAACTCAACAGTAGTTTTTGGCCTTTATACTATGTGGAAGCAGAAAAAGAGGAGGAGCAGCCTGAAGATCCCTTCTGTACCTCTCCCCCTGCTCAGGGCTGTGTGGGACATTGAGAGCACCCACTTGAGTCCAACCCAAATGAACCCAAGCTGGTTCTCCATGGTGGCTGGGCTGGAACAACATGCTGTGGTGCTGCCCCAGTGCAGAGCTGTGCATCACAGCCCTGTATGTACCTGCTGCCTTTTCCCCTTTTGTGGGAACTCAAAATGTCCCTCAGACATTTTTGGATGTTCCAGGCCCAGGTCAGAAGCATTTGAGACCCTGGCAGGCAGCTGGAAACAACTGTGATTTTGGGTTTGAGCCATGGAATGATTTACCAACCTTGCAGGAAGAACAAGAAGTCACAAAAGTTTAGATATTATAATAGAAGTAGTTACAAAGTAGAGGGAAGATTTTTTGAGTGCTGTACAGGGGGGGGGTTAGTTTTGTACATGGGGGTCAGAGGTTTTAAGATGGAGGGATTTGGGCCTGCCCTGTCCTCCCTCTTTCTTCTTCCTTACCTTCATGTTCTTGGTGATGTTGGCACTCACAGATTGGTTTGGAGTAGAAAGGCACCATTTAATATAGGTAATAGGCATTGGGGAAAAACTGTAACCATGTAACACGTAATGTACCATATAAAAGATAGAAAATCACCATTTAATATAGGTAATAGGCATGGGGAAAAACTGTAAACATGTAACACGTAATGTACCATATAAAAGAGAGCAGCAGCCCTGGGCGGGGAGAGAAGAAGCAGTCGGGGTCAGAGAGGATGTCAGGGTGTGTGTGTGCCTCTGCCTGAGCTGTGAGCAAACCACAGCAGCCTGAGAAGAAAATCTTTTAGATAACTTGCAATAAACTGCCTTGAGATCGAAGAACAGAGACTGCTGAGCCTTTCTTTGGAAGCTTGGGTTGGAGGAGTGACTTTTCCACCACACGGAGCCACCCCGACCTAGGGTGGTCTCCGGCACCCTTTCTTTTGGGCAAACATGCTCAAGACTTCTGTGTAATGCAAAGCTCACCTCTGCAACCCTCCATGCTATCCCTTTGCTGAGGAAGCACTATTTTGAGATTTCAAATATATCAGTAAGTGAAAAAAAAAACAAACCCTAGAACATGTAAATGTCTTCAAAGTGTGCAAATCCTTGAGCATTTTTGTTGGGAAGAGGTTCTTCAATTAAACTATTCTCTGTGGTTCCTCCAGGGTGCTTCATCTCCACTGTTCCCTCCATCCAGGTGTGGGGCATGAGCATGTGCAGGACAGAAGGAACCACAGAAATACCTGTCTGGTAGAAAAGCCTTTCCAAAGTGCTTTTTCATAAGGCATTCACCATCCCAGAAAAGCACAGAGATGCACACCAAGTACATGGGTAAAGGAAATGCAAGCAAACTAAAATTCCTTAGGGCTGTCTCCCTCCACTCTTTCTCAGATACAAATAACTGTAAAAGCATAAAGCATTGGAAGGTCTGAGTCTGAGTTATTTATCAAACCCAGAGATCAAACATTTGCACCCCATTCTATCTCTGCAAATTATGTGAGAGACCCACTGTCAATCCTGTGATGGGTAAATGGATTATTTTAATTCTATTTCCTCTCCTTTCCATCCCTTATAGTGCTCTCTGAAATGGGTTTCCTTTCCCTTGGTTTATTAGATTTGTGTGATTTTGGTTTTGTAATATTTTAAAGTGATGAAGACCCCTCCTGGCTAGTTTTGCAGGCTGAAGGGCTGTGTGCAGCTCATTGCTGCTGCCCATGAAATATTATTTGATGCCCTGTGAGAAGAGGAGGAGGTTCTTGGCAGACCAAGAGACAACTGGAACAGTGTCCCATAGCCGTGTGTGGAAATAGACCCATTTTATTCCTCTGAATTACATTTGAAATATCTTTACTGAACGTGACAGGTCAGAAAATGAAATATTCATTCTGCAGGAACTTACAATTTTATTTTCTAACAAGCACTAGAATAGAAATTAAATACCAAGTGAAGTTGGGGAATTTTTTGTTCCTGAAACGTTGAAATGTCTTGATTGAAATGCTTCGTAATGGTAATTTAGAACGTTTTGCTCTTATTTCTGCTTGTCACAATGGTAGCTGAAATTATTCTATTGAAACAAAATTATTTAATCTATCACTGTGAAATGTAATTTCTGGTGAAAGAACTGATGGAATTTGATACCTTCTTGCAGCATTTCCCAGTTTTCACACTTCAGTCAAAAGAGCTCTTATTGTTGTAAAACTTGGTCAAGCAGCCCTTTTAGACTGTCATCTGTGAAAGTTTAGGTAAAAACAGTGCCAATGAATAGAAAGGCAGAGCTTGATAACCAGCATGGAGAAAGGCATGGAAAAATAAGATTTAAGTATCTTTTCCATCTTTCTGTTCACTTGACCTAAATATTTAATCTCAGAGTTCCCTTTGTCCCTTCAAGTATTTGTCTTAGCATGGGGATGAACGTCTAGCCCGTGATGACAGAAAAACCCATCAAAGCTCTGTGGTGATCATTTTCCTTCTAACATGGAATTTCTGCAGCACCAGGCAGGCACCAGACCTGAGAAGATTTTCTCTCTCCATCCTGACTGAAACTGGTAGCCATGTCTGCTAAACTCAGTGGTTTTTGGCAGTCCCTTTGAGTCTGCCTTTGCACAGGATGCCTCCAAGTCCCACTCTGGATGTGCTCCACTTCTGATGGAGGCTGTGACTTTATTTATTTATTTGGAGCTGAGCTCAGGGGGCTGTAGCAGCTGGACAGGGACGTGTGTAGGGGTGGAGGAGGCGACAGCTATTAGATGCTGCTTCACAAAGTGCTTCTTTTGCTGGCTAACCTCCTTCTCATCCATGCTTTTCGAAGACCAGCCAATTCTTTGAACCATCTGGGAACTATAAATGTTGAATTTTTGCATCAGGTAGGCAGAGGGGCACCATGAGTACTCACGGGGGCTCTTGGAGAGGAAAATCCTTCCCACAGGGAGCTGTTCATCCACCTTGGCAAGTGTGACAGCTCTCTAACACTAATGCTCCTATTACCTCTGATATTCAGCTTTGCTAGGCAGGAGCATAAAGCCCACAATATTAGCATCCAAGCTACGTGTCTATTAATAGCTGCTCACCAGTTCTTAATTAAATTGACATATATTGAAGATATGTAGCTGAATTAAACCAGGCTGAATGCAGAGCTACTATCAGAATTTCTAGACTTTTAACCATATTTTCCATTGTTGCCTTGTCTTTATGAGCACAGTGAAATTTTCCTGAGGATGCTGCCCAGGCAAAATGCAGGGCACATATAGAGAGATAATAAATAACCTGGTGCTCATTCTCCCCTGCACCCCACTCTCTTTGGCATGATTGAATTCTTCAGCACCTAATAACAGTTCCTGCCAGCACAGCACCAATTCGAAATCACAACACACTGGGAAAAAAAGTAAGTTTAGACAATATTGAAATGAAGCAACTAAAAGTTGGAATTGAAGTCTTGGCACTGAGTACAAAGTCTGAAATTTATTCTACTTCTGAAACATCCCAGGCTCCACTTTGGAAGAGCCTATTGTGGATATCTTAATTCAATGTCTGAGGACTTCATGACTTCATTCAGGGCTTTTAAAAAGTCTATTAAATGTTCCAATTGCTTTCTCAGAATTCACAATTGTCCTCTGTGACTGACTGTTTTTTTGTTATTTGGTTTGGGCTTTATTTTTTTACCTCCAGCCTCAATAATTCAGACCTGTTAACTGCTGGCTGATTTTTTTCAATTCCTAAAGAGCACTGAAATTTCAACCAGGTGCTGTAGCTAACTGGTTCAGGCTATAAAAATTCGAAGGATTTCCAGAGGACCTGGCTTGTTCCCACTCATGATGCAGCTATGCCCACTGATTTTAACATTTTTGACAGACATGCAGTGATTGGTGAAGGCAGGCAAGGGAGAGTAATATATCACCAGAGTATAGGATCAGTCAGCTATAGCAACAACAAAAACCAGCAACACTCTCTCCAAACTGAAATAGAAAGTAATGTCTTCAAACATAGACACTCACTCCTCCAGTGGGAGTCACTTGCCCAGGTTGTCAGGCACCCACACTTTATGTACCCTGTGGGGACATTGTAAAGTAACTCCATAGCCATCAAGCATTTGTGCTTTTATAACACTTAATCTTATGCAAACTCTCTGCCAGATCATGCCCCAGAAAGGCCTGTCCAGCTTCTAACTCTGCTTGTGTCAAAGGAGGATTTTTGCTTTTGTTGCACAAGCCAGTAGTTAAATTCACCTAAATGTGTCAAATCAGAAATGCTGGAGCAAGATTTCTGCAAGAACTTCTGATCTCTTCGAGAGGTGGCACAGCAAGTTGGGGTTAGCACAGAGCTTTGATGTATCACCTGCACTAGTGAAGAGGGAAGTGAGTAATAAAATGAAATGACTCAATGAATTTACTAATGGATTTAAACACTGTGATGAGAAATTGAAAGTACTGGAAGTGGAAAGACAGTTCAGGAAATGAGAAAAAACATGAAAAGAAAATTTGTCATTTGACCAAGGTATTAACTTTGGGAGAGGCTGGCTATGGTAAGGCAGGCATTCTAATGGTGGATCATCAGACACCTCAGGAGAAGTTCATTTCATACACAACTTCTTCATTGAAGTCTTTGAAATGTGTTTTAATTCCTGCTGTTTATCCTTAATAATGCAGCCTTCCAGTGCCTGAAGTCAGCCTACAAGGAAAGGGACTTGTTACAAAAGCATGTAGTGTCAGGACAAGGGGGAATGGCTTTGACCTGAGAGTAGATTTAAGTGAGATATTAAGAAAATATTCTTTACTGTGAGTTTGGTGAGGCCCTGGCCCACACTGCCCAGAGAAGCTGTAGATGCCCCATCCCTGGAAATGTTCTAGGCCAGGTTGGATGGAGCTTGGAGCAACCTGGTGTGGTGGAAGGTGTTTCTCTGATAATTCATATAGGTGGGCTCCACAGGGCTGAGCAGAGGAGGCTTGGCTGTCCTTGTGCAGCTGGCAAACATAAGGGAGAGGCATGACTTGAATTGTTCTGAAACCAGACAGCAGATCTTCTGTGTCTCTGTTAGGAACTGATGTTTTCTTTCAATGTTTGTGTCTTGGGATATTGCAAATGAAAACACTACAAAATAATACCACAGCAAATTCACATGTTGCTATTATATGGAATTACACAATGAATCTTTTAAGACAACAAAGATGATAATAATTAAAGTGGCATTATAAAGACATTCCATGGCTTTTGGTCTCTCAGTTGCTTTAGTGTCTGTCTGGGTAAATTGACCATATGAGAGAATTGGCCTCCAATTTATAGTGTTTTAATCAAGATTGAGAACTGTGCAGTAATGCTTCATCCTTGCCTGAGTCTGTAGTGCTTGAAACACAGAGTTTACTCGGAAATGGACAGCTGCATGCTGCTGGAGATTTAGCAATTTAATAAAAAATCTGCACACTTTCAGTTGGTATGTGCTATCTTTTGAACAAGAAGATACAAAACCAGAAGCTTTGAGCTAGTTGCTGTTTTCTGTTAGTCATGCCTTGGTTTTCATATCCTGATGAAAAGAAAATAGCTTGGGTTGACTGCCCACTCAGGCTATCTCTGAGGACAGCTAGAAAATGCTCTTCTTCAGCATCTTTTCTTTAAAATCACAGACATGCAATGGTGGAAAAGTGTTTTTTGGGGTGGAAAGGGCATCTGTGTTTCTATTTTAAGAATAGAATCTGCTCAGAAACTGCATTACCTTTATCTAATAGGACCCTCTCTGCTAGGCAATATTTTGGTGATCTTTCAGAAGGATCTAAATATTAGTCACAGAAATCATATCAAGGTCCTTGGTTTGGTTGAACCTCAACCACTTCCTGTGATAGGACATTTGTATTGAGGTAGTGATCAAACCCAGGAATGTACATAACAGAGATGTGGATGTAGTGGTGTTCATTCAGACTATAAACTTTGCAATCCAAATAAATTGGTGACTGTTTAAAGTGGGGTCAGTTTAAGAAAGGTTTTTTGTTACCCTACACAGACACTAAAATGCCTGGATGTAGAGTATAATGATTTAATCACTAAACTTGGAGATTTTTAGATCTTGAGATCTTTAAGATCTTTAGATCTCATAGCACTGAAACACACTTATGGAAATTAGGAGTTTGCTAGAGGACACCACATGGTGCTGAGGCCTTCACTGATTTTACGCCTGTGGCAAAATAAAAAAATCTGCAGATGTTCTTTTATAAGCAGCAAGATCATCCCAACACACAGAGGTCAGAATCTGCTGGTGAGGGTTGCTGAAGCTTCTTAATTTCCTTTCCCCCTGGCCTTTGATTAACAGACTGTCAGGGCTGCTCTTTGCTTGCAGCCCTGCAGCACTGGCAGGTGTAAGTGAGAAAAATGTTGAGTTAACTTGGCTGGGCCAGTGCAGTCAGTGGTGACCCCAAGGACAGAATGGATGTGTCATTGTCAATGGATTTGCTCAGAGCACTTCAATCCATCAGGGTGGTAGTTCGTATCTAAAGGAAGCAGAAGGCCAAGGAGTGCCTTGCCACAGGATATTTCCAAAGACTGGGGCTCAAATACTTTATTTCTTGCTCACTCTATCTCTGAGACTGGTAAGCCTTGAAAACACCTGAGATTTGTCACCTAGTGTGAGGCAAACAAGCTCCTTGCTGACCACAGGGCCAGATGGTTGCAATGATTTCTGGAGTGTTTTGCTATTTCTCAGCTTTGGTTGGAATTCTCTGTCATTTTTTAAAGGAACAAATAATGGACTCTGGTCAAACTGGATGCTCTGCCTGTGCACGCTGCTGTGACTATTTTCAAGTTTATTATTTGGTTTGTCCTTTCCACAGAACTTGGTACTGCAGATCAGAAAGGCAGAGGCTGGGGAGAGCAAAGGCAGGGAGAGCCCAGGTAGACACAATGGCTGGTGAGGATGGCCCAAGTGAAAGGAGAAGAAGAATTAGCCTCTAAGAGTGCCCAGGGGAAGTTCAAATTAGATATCAGAAAAAAAATATCACTGAAAGACTGGTTAGGAATTAGAATAAGTTGCCATGAGGGGGTGGTGAAGTCACCACCTCTGGAAGTGTTTGAGGACAATCCAGAGGCTCTTGGAGATATGGTTTAGGGGTGATTAGGCTGACAGCTGGACTAGATGATCTTGAAGGTCTCTTCCAACCTTGATTACTCTGTGATTCCGTGAATATTCACGTCCTGCACTTGTGGGTGCCATAATTCAAATATGAAAGCAAATAAAAATTATGAAAGCAAATAAAAATTAATTATGAAAGCAAATAAAAATTATCAGAATAGAAAGCCAGCATGCTTACTGTTGTGTCTCCTAGGGAAAAACAAGCAAGATGTTTTTCCATGCAATTTTTATTTTCAGAGACTGAAACGGAATTGCCTGTAAAGTATGTTATATAAACTGGCACTGTAACATTAGCCATTGCTCTAGAGAATCTGCAAGGTGGGAGGTGGTAATCAGGATGAGTGGCAAATAAAATCCTCATAAAAGACTGGGGCTCCTAAAAGACTGGCCTTTTTAACTGCATGGTTAAAATGCTGCTTGAAAGTGCTCTTGTACTAAGGGAAAGTTAATGTTGCTAGCACGGCCTGAAGCAACTAATATCTGGATATTTTTAGCAAAAGTTTGGCCCTCCTCCTCTTTTTGCATGCCTTTGTGTTCATGACACTGTCAGAATAGAATGATTGCAGGAATCATAGAGATTATGGAGCATTTTTTAACCATTAGAATCCAGTTTTTAGGTAGGTTCAGGTGGTACTCTAGAACTTATAGGTTCATGTATAGCTGTAGTACAATTTCAGCAGCCTGGTAATATTTTATCTCATTCATGTAACTTGTATGTTTTGCATTTAATGAAAGGTAAATGTAATATAAAAGCACAGGCTTGGAAGAAGGACCCCAGGGCACTGATTTTGGTCCTTTGCAAGAGCAGGAGACCAAGAAGTACTCAAAAAAAATCCACAGGCTTATCTTCACACCAAGGAGCATTGAAATCATGTCCCATTTGGGCTTGTAGTAAGTCAGAAAATGCCTTCAATGTGTGACAGAAAGAGAACAGAAGAGATTGAGGGAATCCGTAATGTCTTTACACTCCTCTGATACCAGAGAACTCGATAAACAGGTTTTCCTTGAGATTATGGAAGAGAGAAAAGGTGGAGGAAAGGGGCAAGCCAGAAATGCCTCAAAATTCTTGCTTATCTTACTTAGGGAGAAAATTCCCTCCTAGGGAATTCCAAACCTGTTGGAGTGCATGCCCTGCACACTTCAGAGAACAGAATTTCATTGAGAGCCCCAGAAAATCAGCCTCTCTCTCATGTTGAAATTTGGCTGCTTCTTGGTGTCCAGAGAAAGTAGGGGGGAAAAAAATCCACCAACCAGGAATTAAATTATGCAGCAAGATAAGAGAGAAATGTGAGATTCTTACTGCCTGCTGAATGTACCACCAGCAGCCCTGAGGTCTGAGGCTTGTATATTTTGGCTAAAAAATGAAGTCACTGCCTACTGTCTCCCCTTACAAACCTGCCTGGGTGTATAACAGATCATACAAAATGCTTTATTCTCGTGGAAAATCGAGGATGATTAAAATAGAGCATTAGAGAGCCTTAGAGGGGGTGTAAGGCAGAGACATTCTGGTCAGTATTTCCACAATGACTCTCCAAATGAGTGCTGATTTTGCTCTCTAAGACAATCAGGTAATTGTCTTAATTGCTTTTAATTTTGAAAAGACCTTGACTCCATCAGTGCATCTCTAATTATGTAGTTGTTATGCTGCCAGACCAGGAGTGACTGTCATTTTTTTTAGGCTGTTTTGTGCTTTCTTTGTTGAAGAGGAATGGGTCTAGGTTTTTTTTTTTTTTTTTTTTTTGTTTTTTTTTTTTGTTTTTGTTTTTTTTTTTCTCTTACTTTTTCTACATATGCAATCAAATTCTCTGCTGGACCTACTATTTTTAAAAATAATTATTAAAATGCTGGTGATGGTCAACAAGAATTTCTGAAAAAAAATCCCTCGGAGTGGAAGCCTTCAAGTAATTGCTTAGAGTTGAGTATAGGGTTTTAAATGTATACTTTGGCTTTTAAACAGCTTTTGGCTTTTAAACAGTTTTGGCCAACAAATGCTGTTAAAATCTGACTCCCTGGAGAGGATGTCTCCCTTTAGCTGCACTGCAAGAAGTGCTTCTTCTTTGTCTCTCATAAACAAAAGAATGAGGTTAATGTGGAAAACAGCACTGCAGCATGCACATACAATTTCACTTTCACACCAGAGCAATACAACTGCAGCAGGGCTTCTCTTTGAGCCAGGTTCTCCCACTCCACAGGGAATGGCTTTGTTTTCTCACTGCTGTCCTCTTTTCACCCCTTTGGTCGCAAGGTCTGTGCAAAGCTCCTGCTCCTTTAGCAGCCTCAGGCAGAGCAGGGGCTGCACCTGCCCAGCTCCCAGACCCTCGGGTGGCTTGGCAGGTGCTGTGTCAGCTGGTCCTTGCATTTGGGGATAGGGACCAACAGCCCTCACTTTCTTCTTGTCTTCCCATTGATGCCTCAAGCTTTAGTTTTTCTATTTTTCAGATTCTGTGTTGCTTTAGTGTGTGGGTCTGGGCTTCATATTATGAGATGGTGAGCTCTCTGCATAGAGTAGGGAGATAATTCCTTCTCTAGCTGGGGACCAAGGACAAATTATCCAAATCTCAGGCCCAAGAGCACAAACAATGTGGGCTGAGGAGAGAAAAACAAGAAGGATGGGACTGCATAACCTAAAGCTGTAATTGGATAATTAACTCCAATATGCAAATGGAGCACAACTTAGAAAAGTGTGATATCCCTTGACCAGTCATGCATTTTGTGACCATTTTGGGTTCAGCTCGGGTGTAGCCTTGGCTGGGCTCTTGTGTTGCCCAAGGTGGATCCATTGAGGCCTTTTAATAAATCCCTCCTTTATTCTTTAACTCTGTCCAGCCTCTGCTCTAGGTCAGCCTTGTGGGTCTCAGATTCAGTCAAAGAAAGAAACTGAGAGTTTCTAGCCAGGCAAAAAGCCTGGGAAAGAGCTGGGAAAGAATGTAAATAATTCTTTATCTCTCTTGTTTTTCACATTGTTTATAGTTAAGTTCTATCACTGTGCGTCAAGCACTCTGCACCAATGGTATGGGTTGTTTGCACTTCAGAACCAATGGATTTGGTCCTTGTGGAGCTCTGTATAAAAGAGCAGGGTATTTTGTATAAATAGGAGTTTTTACTCTCAGCAGCCTTCTGAATCAGAGTCTCTTAATTCCCGTCCTGCCTCAACAGCGGCATCACCTCCCTTGTCCTCTGCCCTCCAGCCCCAGGGAGCCTGGGCTGTACTCTGAAGGAGTCTTCAGCTCATGTCTCCCTCCTTTTTGGATACCCCAAAGGGGTAGAGCTGTAGGGCATGACCCCAGGAGATGCAGTGTATAGTGACCTTTACACACATTCATTTCAAAAATTCAATATCTAAAACTTGTTCCTAAGACTTCTTTTTTTCTCTTTCAGTCTAGGATTAATCCATACTGAAATAACCTGCTTGTTTTCAAATGAAAATTACATCTGCTGGTGTCACCTTATAGAAATTGCTTTGGAAAAGGCCTGAATTCAATGTGGAGGCCTCTAGCCAAATTCATCAGTATCCAGCCTGACCGTGTGCCTACCACTGGCAGAGAACCAAGGCAATATAAAAATTCCTGTCCTCCTCATTTTGTGCAGGAGAGCTCAAAGAGGGGCTGATGCTGCACCAGGGACATTCAAACTGTTTTTCTCTGAGGAGATACAGCCTGTCAGTGGTGCTCCTACTCCACTGCCTTCCCTTCTCTCTCCCCTCCTCTCCCTGTACCTTGCTGTGAGATCTCACCTCCTCCCACCGTCTCACTGGTGTCATGATGTACACTTGGCATCAGGCTGAGTCTCCAAAAGTGGCTGCAAGGCAGCAGGGTGGCTGCTGGATCAGACATTTGCTTGCAAGGTAGATCCCTAGAAGGGAAGAGAGCAACTGAATAGTGCAGGAATCAGCCCTATCTCTCTCTCTCTCACTTGGAGGTGGATTTTCCTTAATGAAAATCCAACTTTTCCATGCTAAGATTTTTAAATGCCTTTTCCATTTACATAAGAAATGGACTAAGCCTTGCCAGTGAATGATTTTGCTGAAGGTAACAAAAAGAATCAGCAGCTGAAGTTTGGAAATCATGCTTGGTTACTGGGAAAGGCATGGCTGGTGAGTGGCTGGAAGAAAAATGAGGGATCAGCCCTTGGAGATTCCATGCCCAGCTCTGATTCAGTTGGTAATGCATGAAAGTTTCTTACCCTCTTTATGCCTTGGGTGATCATAGTGGTACACAGTGGTACTTGGTTATCCCCAGGGCATTTAGGTGATTTATGAATATGAGGCTTGAAAAGTACATTGCCATCAGACAATGAGGGATATTACTGTCTACACATGCCAAAAAGCATTTGTAGCCTCAGCACTCTGGGTGAAGGCTGAACACAGAAAATGTTTTGAAATAATAATAATAAGGAAAAAGGAAGCTGTTAGATTTTCCCTAACCTGCAAAAAGTTATGGTGCAGTTGTTTTTGAAAGACTTAGCCATAGTTTAGAACAGTTTAACCACTGCTAATCTTATCCTTGGAGGTTAATTTTGCTGCTGCTGGAGAAAAACAACCATGTGCTATTCATTGCTTCTTATATGGCACTTACAACAGAGTCACTGTACACAGAAAAGCAATGCAAGGTGAGGTGTCAGGAAAATTTCAGCTCCCAGGAGGAGAAACTGGGGAGCAGCACAGATTTCTTCATAAGACAAGCTGCTCCCTCAGCAAGCTGGGAGAAAAGTGTTCAAGTCTAAAAATCTTCAAGTGGAAAATCATCTCTTTAAATGCTGGAATTGTAGGCTCTAATTTTAGGATTTTTAGGTTTAACTGACTGACTGTAGTCATTACAATGCTCCATTTTTAGGCACTGCAGGTATTGTAAGTCTGATCCTCTTCTAACATCCTGTTGCTAGGAAGGGCTGTATTTGATTCCTTTTCAGGCAGTTCAGATGGCAGTGAACAAAGCCAAGCAGGCTTACAAAGCAGAACTTATCTGTGAAACATTCCCCAAGTTGAACTTGTGCTCTCTGTCCCTTTTTTGACTCACAGGAGTGGAGAACAAGCCTGGCTGGGGCTGTGATGGAGGAGTGAAGTGGCAAAGAAAAGTGTGTGGCTTTGATTGCTGCTGGCTGAGTGCTACAGATGTTGAGGTCTGACTGTCTGTAGAGTGGCAGGCTGAAAACTGGGAACAATTTTTCCTCCAAAGTGAGCAGCAGGATTTACTCACAGGCTTGGAGGCAGGTGGAGGTGTACAGAAAAATTCACTGCTCTAATGGCCCTGAAGTTTGGGACGACAGGACTTCACATCCTGTTGGCATCAGTGACACAAGGTTTGTGGCAGTGGGGAAATGCCACAGCACAGTCTGTAAGTCTTCCCATCCTTCCTGATTATTCTTCATTTCTGGAAGACCATCTGAACTAATTATTCTCTTATTTTAGATTGACTGCTCAGTGAAAATTTGATGCAGTATGAGGGGAGCAGGCCAAATGGAAATACAAGAGATGTGAGATTTGCTGGTGTGTCCTCAGAAGGGACTGCAGCAGAAAGGTTTTTATTTTTAAACACACACAACTGAGGCCAGATCTCTTCAGGCTGCTGAGGACTCCCCAATTCCCACAGGGTTCCTCCTGAGGGAAGATTCTCCTGTCCACATTCAGACAGGCATTCCAGGAAGCCTGGCAGGCAGGATGCATGCTGCATGAGTTAAATAAGCATTGTGGAGCATCTGCTGGCAGTAATAATATAATTCAGACTTGAAATTCAGAGTTAAGGGAAGTTTTTGACATATTCCTCCTTGTAGGTAGCCACCAGAGGCATGGAGATAAAAACACACATGGAAAAGTCAGAAATTTCTTGCTGCTTTAGGCTTATTTTAATTTGTCACTCAGTAGGGGATGTATCAACCCTTCACTTTGCTGATATAACTAAAATTATTACCTCTTCAACTCTGAGTTTTGGGGTTTTTTTGTGGTGGCTCTGGAGCTAAGAAACTCAAAAGAATGAATGCACCACCTTCCAGCAAGTTTAGCTGTTATTGCTTGGTTTATAACCAATAAGTCCATGTGAAAAAAGGAATCAATCTTCCTAAAAAAGGAGGATAGAGAGAAATTTGAGCAGTTTAACAAAAGGAAATGGGACACAGAAGTTGAGGATCCTCCGAGCATGGGGAAATGCTGAAGGTTCCAAACAAATGTAGTTGTTTGCTTTCTTCATTTATCATCGTGTGAGGAATTTGTCCCTGTTCTGTGTGATGGTTGCCTGCAGCTCCTTGTGTGCTGTAGCTCAATCAATATCCCCCTGTGCTTCTCTTTCCAGTCTGTGCAGGGTAAATCAGTGTCTGCATTTCTTCCTTGTGCCATTGGAGTTTGCTTTGTGTGCTGCAACTGCAGAACATTTCTGGCTAAGTTGCAGAATACTGAGGTTGACTTTCTACAGAGAGAGGTTCAGGCTTTGCCCCAAATTTCAGAATCAGATTACTTGGTCTTTGTGCAGCCTCCTGCCCTCCCATGTGTCCCATCATGTTCAGGACTGTGGGAATCCAGGGCTTCCCTCTGGCTGCCCTGGAAGGTCTGGGACCCTGGCAGGGGTCAGGAACCCCCCTGGACAGAGCCCACAGAGACACTGTCTGTGATCTCTGGCCATGGAAAAGAGTTTTCAATCTTACAGCATGAATTACCAGCTCTGAGTGTTTGATATCAATAATAATTAAGTGTGGCATGGGTGCAAAAGTAAAATTTTAGGATTCTAGATTAGGGGTCCAAAGGGGACAAGATGGAGGAAACTGGGTGTGTCTTGACCTTTTTCTCCTTCTTCATGCCCTCCATGTTTCACTGTGGTGTTGGCATTTTTCTGTTGGTTCAGGCTGGGGACACACTGTCCAACGTAGGTGACAGATATTGGCACGTTATTGTAAATCCAGCCCAGGGAGTTTCTGGTATTTAATGTTTGTAACATCCACTGAGGGCAGAGCCCCACACGCTGCCCTGCAGGACAGAGCTGGGCAGGGCAGCAGAACATGTGAGAGATAAACAGAATAAACAACCTGGAAACCAGCACAGACCAATTATGGCTTCTGCTTTGGCAGCGGGGCAGAAAGACAGAGACTTTCTACAATCTCAGAATCATCAATACCACAGATTCCGACACAGGACAAGACACAGTGACACTGATGGAAAGACCTGGATCAAAGTGTCCCTTAGCATGTTGCTGGTACTCAGGGTCAGTCATAAGAAAATTTTGGTGGGAAGCAGGGATTTGGTGGGCTGGTACCCAAATGGTAGTTTGGGACAACCTGTCTGTGGGGTTTTCCAACAGTTTCCATCAGAGTCCCAATCCTCACAGCATCTTTGCAGTAGGAAAGGGGGACTTGACCCTGATGCAATTCCATTTCACCGATGATGTTTCACTTTCTGTAATCCTGGAGTGAGAAATGTCTGTGTCCTGCTCTTAAATGTCTCCCTGAGAATCCTCATTCTTAAGAGTCAGGAATGTGAGTCTGGAATCAGAAATCAAACAAACCCTAGGCCTACTTTGGGCCTCCAGTTCACTCAAAACCAGGCCTGGCTTGTAATCTCTCCTGCTGTAACTTCTTGATTTGTAGAAGGAAAGATCAGGGAAATTTTATGTGTCCACGTCTCTGTTTATTCCTTGCTAAAGCCTTCCTCAAGTGACCATCCATTTTTTATTTGATGTGTTTGAGCATTTCCAACATATTCACCATGGTTTCTCTTGTTTGAAACAGGATTTTCAAATTCTTCTACTCCTGCAATTATCTCTTAGAGTAAACGGGGGTTTTTATGTAAATTTGTAGCATTAGGCAAAGGGTGCATGATATCCACACTCCTTTTCTCCCTCCAGCAGGGATCATCCTCTCTTTAGCCAAATGTGCTCCCTTCCCAGCTGCTGAGGTTTATGGATTTGTGCTGTCACTTCAACACACAAATTTTTCTTTTTTTTTTTCTTTTTTTTTCTTTTATTTTTTCTCTCCATTGATCTGCTGATTTTAGTAGCACTGGGAATCCATGAAAGGAAATTAATTCAGTTTAATATATTCAATGTGTTTGTTAGAACACCCTTTGTTGAGTTTGAATAATTTGAAATAGTTCATTTTATCACCACTCTCAGGTCCTGGCTCCATCATTTTGAGTCAGATATAGAGATTTAAAGGTAAGTTGAAGCCAGTAGCTTGTTGGACTATATTCCTGATGGAGCCCAAGTGTGGTGATAAATTGTTCATAAACCACATCACAGAACACTCCTTATTTTGTCTTTGAATTACATTGATGTCTTCCTAATTTGCTTTGATATTGCTGTGCTTATTTTAGGACACTTCTGATGAGTGAAGAATTTTTTTTCTTCCGCTTCAATATAAATGTACTATCTGTAGTTCTGTTGCACTCTGTTCAAATTTTATTCCGATGCTGTTGAGGACATTAAACCAATTTCATTGCATTAGTTTCTGCCTGTCTGATTTCAGTCCCAATTCCAGGGGCATGAAGCAAATCATTAGTCAGAAGTAAACTGAAGAAATACAAAATATCTATTAAAATGCTTTCTGAAAAGTAAATGTCAGGTCCATGTGAGTGTTTTGCCCTCAGTGGGTTCATTGGGCTCATCTCTACTCATCTCTATATCTCATCTAGCAGTGGTGAAGTTTGTCCTCACACCAACCACAGATGAAGCTCAGCTGTCAGCATCTGACAGAAGACCCTCACAGCCAGGAGAAAATCCAGGTGGATCAGCTCCAGGCCACACACAGGCATCTAAGTGTCCAAACTTGGGAATTATGGTTGCTTTCTCTCCAAGTAGTTCTTCCCCTGCCCTGTAATTCCTGTGCTTCTGTGCTCCTTTCCGCTCCATGTCCCAAGGAAGACAGTGATCCCCATCCTCACCCACCCAGCAGCTCCATCCCACAGTAGCCAGGAGGCTCTGGTGCTCTTTCAGAGCCAGCTGAGATGGAATGGAACCAGACCTGCAGCTGAGGTTATTTCATCCTTGGACTGTTGGTTGAGGCAACTGCTCTACTGAGTGTGTCCTTCACCAAACACAACATTTTGAAGCTCAGGAAGCCCAAACACAATAGTTTAGTCAAGGAAGCATTGCCTTTTCTTTTGGATACACAAGGAACCCTCTGGCCATCTCAGAGCACACTGAGATTCAAGGGTTAAGCAGTGCTGGTGAGCAGAGAGGCTGCAGCAGTTCTGGGACTTGAACAGAATTTAGACTGCCTGATGTCACCTGCAGGACCTGATCAGGGAGACAAAAGAAGTGTGCTCCCCATCCATCCTCACTGCTTTCAGGATCAAGTGCCCTCTGTTGGGTCTGGGAAGGGTTTGTCTGAAGTCTCACTCAGTTTCTGCACGTTTAGGGATGGACACATCATGTGGCAAAGAGAGGAAGTATTCAGAAAATAGTGTACCAAGTCATAAGAAAACATAGTAATGAAACTATTGTGGCCAAAGAGAGACAGCTGCAGCCAACAACTCCTTAGAAAGTGGTGGTGAAGTCAGAAAATTCTCTTTGTGTCTGGCTGAAAATGGGGATACTGTGGGCTGACCTCATCCTGCTGAGTTTTGCTGACCAACAGAGAACAAGGAGTCAGGAAACCACTGATCTTAGTTAGGCATCTCTCCTCTTTCATTCCTTTCACCCCCATTTTCCACAACTTCACAAGGGCAGGATGCCTGACTCTTTAGTCTGTGGCGTCCACTGTGGTGTCCCTCTTTTGATTCACTGCAGGATTTTATATTTTCTTTATACCTTTTAAGGCAAGTTGAGTCCCTCATATGGGGAGCAGCCCTGTTCTGAGCATGAGACTTCCTTGGCTCAGATGTTTTGTGAAAGGAGCAGATTTTTCCATTGTTTCTCACTACCTTTACTGCTCTTGCACTGCAGGTCTGGCAGCTCATCAAAGGCCTGAAGCAATGATCAGTCCAGTGTTTTTTAGGGACAAATAAGTAGCCCACACATGGTCTTGTGGGTATTAAACAATGTCAAGGAAATCTGAGAAGTATTTGGAGTCCAAGAAAGGTGAGGAGCAAAGCAGGTACAAAGCAGATTGTCTCCAGAGGGACCAGGAAGAATATGTAATCCTTTTACAAAATAGCAAGTCTATTACCTTCATAGTGCTTCACTTTAGAGTGGTATCCTGGCTTTCAAAAATCCTTTGTAAATTGAATTTGAGCAGATGTGTGCCCTAGGAAACCTCTCAGGAAAACAAATAGGTGGCTTTCTGTCCTGTAAATACAGTCAGCCTGCATTTTCCTTCTGAAAATGATGCAGAGTTCAATAGTTCAAATGAATTAGAGTGGCACTCACATTATTTATTTCAGCCCTGTAAGATGAGCTTGACACAAATTAATTACTGACAACTGTCTCTGTGTCAAACACATAATCAACACAGAAATCTGATTCTGACATGCAAAAAGGGAAACCACTATTTGCCAATTCCTCTCAAAAGCTACCTCCTTTCAGGGGTGACTTCTGGATGTCACTTCCAGCCTGTGTTTCTCACAGAGTGCAGGGATTTATGGTCCAAAATACTTGATTATAAAGAGATTTTAGTGAAGGTGTACCTCAGCCCAGAACAATTTGTGAGGAGCAGTGTCACTCTGAGGATGGAAGGACTCTTGGCTCACACAGAAGCATGGGGAGAGCCACAGGCCATTTCAGGGAAGGACAAGGATGACACCCCACTGCACTGTCAGGTGTGCAGAGCACCACAGCACACTCTGGTCCATCCATTCTTTCACAGACCTAATACATGCCTCCTTTACATGTGCAATATGATGAATATTGTGCAGGTCACCTCTTGAGCAGCAGAGATGGGAAGCACTTGAGTTAGCTAATTGTGTTTTGCTTTTTGGGCTCCCATGTCAATGTAGACACAGCCAAGAGATCCTTTGACTGGCCCCTTGTGAGACATTACCTACAGCACATGGGAGGTCTGTGCTGTGCCACCCCAGGGTGATTCATGTGGCACTTCCAGCTCTGAAATTCTAGCAGAGTTTTGCTTGCAGAGGGGGAATTGTGTGGAGCGACACTCAGTTGAGTTTGATCAATGCGAGGAGAACTGTGGATGGCATTTCCTGCTCTCTATCCCCAGTAATTGACTGTGTGTGCTGATATAAAGGTTTGGCAAGAATTTGATACAAGAAGTTATAAGGTTAACATCTCCAACTGAGTTGCCTTATATCCTCAACCCTAATGAGCTACCTGTGTGCCTTCCTGAATGTCTTTGGGTGGAAAGCCAGAGTACATCTAGTAAATAAATTGCTTTCCAGCACTGCCTTCAAGTCTGCTTCCTTCAAATGAGCACAGACATGAAACACAGCTGTGAACCTATGCCACAATCTTTCATTTTAATTTGTGATTTTAACCAAAGCAATAGTCTTCCCAAGGCTTGCTTCATCACAGTTCAAAGGTGTTCAATAAAACATTAACTCTTGCTGGTGCAGTTCCTCAGAGTTTTGGCTTGTTGGGAGAGCTGCTTGTGGCTGCTTTGCATTCCGAGCTTGCTGTGTGCTGCTTGGGCTCATTCCGCTTCCTCACAGATTCATATTTAAGTGTGGTCATCTCTCAGAAGGAAGGCTAAGTTAACTTGCTGAAAAAGCAAAGAGCTTTCTCTCCACAGAGCGAAATTGCAAGTCTCTTCCAATCTCATTTACGTGGCTGTTATACAACTGTGGACACCTGATTTACGATGCTGGCCTGATTTACAACTCTCCGAGACCAGATTTAGCCCTAAGAGTTTTTTGAATTAATGCAAGTGGAAACATAGCTGGGGAAAAAAAATTAAGAAGGAAAATGCACTGTAATGGTTGCTAATGAGAAGAATAATTATGGGTAACTGGTGATCCAATACACAACATCGCTGAGCTGAAGTAGTGACATTCAGATTTATGTTCAGGTCGCTGGGGCACTGCAGCACCTCTCTTATAGGGAAAGGATGAGGGAGTTGAAAAACTCATCAGGCAAGTGCCAACCCCCTTCCTTTTGGGTTGCCAACCTGGTGGGAGGAAAGAGAACACTGGCATGCTCTGGTTCTGAAGATGTTGGCTCCAGCAATACACTGCCTGGCTGACTCTTGCTTTTTATTTTTTATTGTCACCGAACCCATGAAGTCAGGAGTCCCAAGTTAAGTAAATAAATAAATTTTCACATCTACTTTTAACAAAAAAATATCTGCAAATATGCTTTTCTATGGGAACAGATGGTTCAATAATTTCTATGTCTGCAGAATGTCTTGTTTTGGTCATTATCTCTGTTGTTTTTGTTAAGCTTTTGCTTTCTGTCAGTTTTCACCATTATCACATCTCGGGTTGCATTGGAACCCAACTCTCTGACTGCAACAAAGTGGCTTTACCAATTATTTTCATGATTCCTTAAAATACTTGCAGCTTTCATTCTAATTTGCAATGAAATAGCAAAATTTCGTTCTCTAGAAATGGGCCTAGAAATTGTCATAGAAAATTATCATAAGCTCTCATTTTAAAACAATGGGCCAAGGGACAGAGTTTAAAGCACAAGATAAATAACTTGCACACGCTGCCTGCACTGGAAGAAGATGGACTGTGTGTGTTTCCTTCTCTCATCTTTGTCTTGTAGACCATCCTGCTTGATGGACTGCCAGGCAAGGGCTGAAATGTGCTTTAGACATCCTTCAGTGGCACTGCTTTTCTCCTTCCTGACCAGTGGGATTTAACTCACACTGTTTAGAACAGAACTGCACACTCCATTTGGTACAGCTTCAAGAGCAACATAATTACAGGAATAAATCACCAATATCTGCACAGTGTTTGTGGAAACTAAGACTATAAAGCATTAGAGAACTGCAAACACTGGCAGCTAGAGAGGATGGTGCTGGAAGGCAGTCTGTCTCTAAAGTTACCTCCCTAAGGAAGAGGGTTAATTATGATAATTATGTGGTTATTCTTTCATTTCTTTGGGGACCAGAACTTTGGAAATGGGTCTGAGCTGGGGTATAGGCAGAAAATCTAGAAATTACCCCAAATAGAGTAACAGTGGTGTTCAAGACACCACCTTCCAGAGATGAGAGCATGGAGGATACTTTTCCTAACTCTCTCAAACAAATCATGTATTGATCTTTGAAAATACTCCAGCTTATTGTTCCTGTAGAAAGTAAAGGAGTTTAAGAAGTCAAAAAAGTGCTTATGTCTGCTATGTAAAGTTGACTTTT
This sequence comes from Lonchura striata, assembly GCF_050655825.1. Lineage (NCBI taxonomy): Eukaryota > Metazoa > Chordata > Aves > Passeriformes > Estrildidae > Lonchura > Lonchura striata. The sequence continues at coordinate 67,725,227 of NC_140707.1, read as the reverse complement.
ATGATCTTGGTCCTCTTGAAGGAGTCACAGCCAGCCCAAATTTACAGACAGATTCAATATACAACAAATTTAGTTTAGATTGCTTGAAAACCTGCAAGCTTGGCTCTCTTGCTGACCATCCTCCCCTTGTCCAACCATGGTAATTCTCAGTATTAGAGCAACACGTATTTCTGGAAGGTGCCTCCAAGTTGTGGCTCCACTCAGCACCACCATAAAGCTCTCCAGAAAACTTCATGGTGTGTGTACAGACACCCAGCTTCAGGGATTTTTTGGCTTGACATGCACTAAAGAAAGGATAACCTCAGCTACTGAGTGATGGTAAATTTGTAATGGATAGTTATGGAAATTACATGTATGACCTTGAAGGTTTATGGAAAGGTTCTGTATCTCCCTCGTGTTTCTTGAAGGAGTTATAGAATCATAGAAAACAAGAATAGTTTAGATTGGGAGGGACTTTAAAAATCATCCAATTCCACTCCCCTGTCTTGGAGAAGGACACCTTCTACTATCCCAGGTTGTTCCAAGCCCCATCCAACCTAGCCTGGAACACTCTCAGGGATGGATCAGCCACAGCTTCTCTGGACAACCTGTGCCAGAGCTTTACCACCCTCACAGTAAAGATTTTTTCCTAATATCTAATCTAAACCTACTTATTTCAACTTGAAGCCATTCCCTCTTGTCCTGTCTCTCCACATCTCTCTCATAGGCTTCCTTCAGAATATGGGAGTCTGTATTTGGGTCACCCCAAAAAAGCCTTCTCCTTTCCAGGCTGAACAATCCCAATGCTCTCAGCCTTCCCTCACAGCTCATCATCTTGGTGGCCTCCTCTGGGCTCGCTGCAGCAGTTCAGTGTCCCTCCTGTGCTGGGGGTCCCAGGAGTGGATGCAGAGCTGCAGGGATGCAGCACAGCAGGGATGCAGCACAGCAGGGATGCAGTGCTGCAGGGATGCAGCGCTGCAGGTGGGCTCTCAGCACAGGGGCAGAGTGCCCTCCCTGGCCCTGCTGCCCACGCTGCTGGGGGTGAAGCCCAGGCTGGGATTTGCTTTTTGGGCTGAAAATGCACATTGCCAGCTCTTGCCCTGCCTCTCACCCACCACACCTCACAGGAGGATGTGCCACGGCTCTTTCTGTTCTAGCCAAGAATGGATGGTCAGAGCAGGAAGAGTGACAGCTGACAAGGCACAGCAAATGATAAATCAGAGCCCTGCAGGGGTTTAGGCAGCCCTCAAGCATAGGGAGTGAATTTCTGCAGTTTTCAGCTGATTACAGTGAATGAGGAGTGTCACTGGCCTGCTGGTACAGATTTAGGCTGCCTTGCCAAGGAAAAGCTTGTTACCTGGGTGAAACTGTGTAGCCTCCAAATAAAACACATCATAAATGAGAACAAGTGCCCAACATTTATATGAGCAGGCTGGCTATTTTCTTTTTGTGATATATACCAATTCTGAAAGGCAAACAAGAAGCAGAATCTATTCTGTTCTACAAAATTTAGGATAACAGAGTTTCCAAACTATTTAAATTTGGAACAACTCAAATACTAAGAAGACGTCAAAACCAATATAAAATATTTTTTTAAATATAGTTCAATATGGCTTATTCATTTTGCTTTGATTAAAGCAAGAACAAATTTCTTGTGACATTTTCAAAACAAAATGGGACAACCTCAATAAGTCATTTGCTTTTTTTCCCTATCTAATAATAGTTTGAAAACAGTATCCAGAGAAACATTTCACTTGCGGTGAAACTTACAGGGAAAATTCCTTATGGCTAAAATATTTCAGCCAGCTCTGGGATTGAAAAAATTCTGGGTTAACATTTATTTTACAGACAGATCTATTTTGATGCAGGACCACCTGGATGGTGAATACCAGGAGATAAAACCAACACATACAAGTCTCAGGACAAAAGTTTCTGTCATGGATAAATCAATGTCCCAGCAGCACATAAATGGAAAGTGGAAGAGGAGAGACCTTAAGGCCCTGATCATGTGGCTCTATTGGGATTCAGGTCATGCTGATGTATGAAAAGTGTTGTCAGGGAACAGTAATTCACTTTACTTTGGACTAGATAGATGAGGAAACATGGAACCTTGCATTAGTTCTCAGATGTGAAATTCTCAGTGCCAGTCAGGAATGAAGCTGCAGGGGAGAGAAAATCTAAGGCTTAGCCAAACTTTTAAAGGGACTGGTGACACTGGATTGCTAATGGAATCTTATTTGTGCAAGAGTAATCCAGAAACATCTGTGTATCTTTTCAGAACTGGGCACCCAAAAAGTGAGGAACACATCCCAATTTAATAAAACATTGTCTTAGTGATTCATTCTAAACCATTTCTGGAGGAGGAAGTGGGCACCAATACCAAGGTGGGGTTTGGCCTCTTCTCTCAGGCAGCCACCAACAGGGTGAGAAGAAATGGCCTCAGGCTGTGCCAGGGGAGGCTCAGCTTGGACATCAGGAAATATTTGTTCATGGAAAGGGTTGTTGAACACTGGAATGGGCTCTGGTGGAGTCACCATCCCTGGAGCTGTTCAAGAACCAGCTGGATGTGGCACTTAGAGTCATGGTTTAGTTGGCAAGGTGGAGATCAGTCAAACATTGGATTCAATGGTCATGGAAGTCTTTTCCAGCCTAAATGATCTTATGATCCTGCGTTTCTCTTGACAGAAGAAATTGTGGATTTGTAAGTAATTTGGCAATGGTCAGTACTGGTTTACAAGAACACATAAGCAAAATAAATATGACCTTTTTATAGGACTTTTTTTAGCACTTTGCTTTCCCATTTTCAGACACCTTTTCCTAAGAACCTTTAGTTACTGCCCACAAGTGGACTTCAACAAGATTACTAGCATGGTGTCAAGTGACATCAAGTGGTCATTTGAAGAAATCTTCCCAACAAAGCAGTGGCCTTGGGCTGCCCTGCAGACCCCAGAGGCTGAGACTCACAGAGCTGTAGGAAAAGCTCAGTCCTGACCCATGGAACTGAAATAAAAAATGAACATTCATCTATGTGTCCACTCTGTGCATGTCCTTTTTGCCATCCATCAAGGACCACCCCATGATTCCCCCGAGCCATTTTGGGAAACAAATCCTTGAAACTACATAAGATTTCTCTACTCCCTTGGACAGCTATAGCTGTTGGCATCAGCCAATAAATTCCTAAATATATTGAAAAAGATCTTGTTCAATAAACCTCATATTGTAACTTTAACAAACTTTAACAAGTCCTGACCATCAGGGCTTGTTTCAGAAGCATCTGAGGACTTTTTGCAAAATGCAAGTGGGTCATGTTTGGGGGAATGGGTGAAGAACAGTCTTGTTAGATGAGCAGCCCTGAGCAGCCTGCCCTAGGAGGGTCTACTTGAGCATGGGAGTGTGGGACTAGGTGGCTCCCAGGGATATTTCCAGCCTCATCCATTCCATAAGCTGGGATTCTGTTTGGTTGCAACAATATTGAAATATTTATTTTGAAAACGCTGATGTGTGTTGGTTTGCTGTTGGATTTTTTTCCCCTCAGTATGTCCTTATGCTTGTAATGTGGTTTCAATCTGCTACAGTGCCATTTTTCCTGGTGTAAAAACACTTTCACCAAACTTTCACCTGCTGTAATTCCCAGAGTTGCTGTGTGAAAAGCTTCCACATCCATAATGAGCTGCCCAGCTCTGGAGCCAGAGACACCAGTACTTGAAACATTGCTGTCTACACCGGTTCTAGATTCCCTCCAAGTCTGATGTACTCCTAACTGGACTCTGCATGTTTTTCATGGAAGCTTAGGACAAAATAAATGTCATAAATTCATCTCAGTTATTCTCTATGGAGGTTGTTGCTGTCTCAAAGCCTCAATGTTCTGGTAACAATTAATTGCAGCAATTTCAAAATTTTTGTCTCTATTTTTTGCAAGTACTTTAGATTTAATAAACCCAGTAACTAGACTAATGTCATCTCATCCATTTCCCTGGTTTCCCTTGTGATACTTTGGTGAGATTATGTAGCTTCAGCCTTCTTTTCAGCTATTAAGGTTGTATTCCTAAGTATGTAACACAGAAGTGATTAGCATCCTGAAAGTGCTGTGAAAAATTGTGAATTGAAATAACTTATAGTATTTGTTGTATCTGTATTCCTGATTTATTCATCATTTTTTTTCTTCAGCCTTTCAATTAAGCCATGTTGAAATCATTTGAGGTACAAATATTAGACATGAGATACCCCTCTCTCTTTAGAGGTTTAAAAAAAAAAGCTAACCTGAGTAGGAAGTAGGAGTATTGGCTCATTCTGGCAGCCTTTCTTATGCCACAGTGTTAATTTCTACCAAAGATTCCCTGTGCCACTGATAATATAAAAGTCAGAAGTTTCCAGCACCTTTGGAAAAAAAAAAAAAAATAGTGACAGGGTTTAGTGCTCTGTGGTGATTGGATGGCTTCAGATCTGAGAAATGGATTTATGTGTTGTTAGACAAGATCTCCAATGGAACCTTGCTTCCAGGTCCTGTGAGTGGGACCTGCAAGTGTGAGGGGCTGGAGGCAGGCTCTGAGGCTCCTACAGGATCCCAGGACAGTTCCATCATACCAAGGAATCTCCTGGATGCTCCCATCACCTGTGGGAATCCAGAGCTTCCCTCTGGCTGCCCTGGAAGGTCTGGGACCCTGGCAGGGGTCAGGAACCCCCCTGGACAGAGCCCCCAGAGACACTGGCTGTGATCTCTGTCCATGGAAAAGAGTTTTCAACCTTACAGGATGAATTACCAGCTCTGAGTGTTTGATATGAGTAATAATTAAGAGTGGCACGGGTGCAAAAGTAAAATTTTAGGATTCTAGATTAGGGGTTCAAAGGGGACAAGATGGAGAAAATTGGGTGTGTCTTGTCCTTTTTCTCCTTCTTCACACCCTCCATGTCTCACTGTGGTGTTGGCATTTTTCTGTTGGTTCAGGCTGGGGACACACTGTCCAACGTAGGTGACAGATATTGGCACGTTATTGTAAATCCAGCCCAGGGAGTTTCTGGTATTGAATGTTTGTCACATCCCACTGAGGGCAGAGCCCCACACGCTGCCCTGCAGGACAGAGCTGGGCAGGGCAGCAGAACATGTGAGAGATAAACAGAATAAACAACCTGGAAACCAGCACAGACCAATTATGGCTTCTTCTTTGGCAGCGGGACTGACAGACAGAGACTTTCTACAATCTCAGAATCATCAATACCTCAGATTCTGACAATCACCAAGTGATGGTTCAATCCATCAAGACATGAAGGAACCTGTTTCTTCCTTTGTAGCATAGAGAGAGCTGTGGCAGCTCTCCTGTCCCTTGTTCCAAAAGGCAGAAACCCTGGAAAATGGAATCACTTTATTTTTAGGACATCACCAGAAAAGATAGACCTCCATGCTGTAAGTTTGTTAGGTGTAGCTCTGAACTGAGCAGGCATTTCCAGAGAGAGCCACTGCCCTTGTCTCTTATTTCTGGATGTTTAGCCAATCTTTGGCAGGAATGAGAGTCCTGGTATTGGGAAGAGTAATTTGCTTTTGGGCAGAAGAAGAAATGTCAGGAGGCAGCTGGAGAGACTGATAGCACAGGGTTGCTGTTGGGCAGAATTTCTCTGACTTTTAATTGCCAGCTTTGGGTCAATTTTTGATTTGTCTCCTGCTCTGCTCACCCTTTCCCATAGCAATGAAGCAACTGTAAATGCTACTGTAAGAGTAGCAAACTTGCCTAGGAAAAGGTTCACTTTTATACCATGCAAATTCAGATTGTGGGAAGTTTTGGCTCAGTCCCTTTCTGTCATTTTTCAGATATCAGTTCTTTTATTGAAACTCACCCCACTTCAGCTACTGGATTCAAACTTTACAGAGGTTCAGCAGTGCTTCCTGTCCCAGTGTAGTCACATTTCCATGTATAATTACATTTGTATCAGTAATTGATCAAAATGACTGATACAAATGACACTCAAAATGTTACTTTACCATTTTTGCAGTCACCCTCCTGTGAATTTTCCCTTCCCACTCTGAATTTTTTCCAGACATTTCAGTCTCTTTGAAACCTCTCTTTTTACAGGAGCAGCAGTGTTTTTCCCAACAGGTAAAATTATTTCCATTCCAGGTATTTGCTGAGCAGTTAATAACTATGTCTTATAAATCAAATGACCCAGCACTTTCTGAAAAGCCATGAAAACTTTTCTATCAGTAGGAATATGTCAGTATTTTAATTAAATGCAAAATAATACTCATTACATCTAATAGTGCAAGTAGAATAGGCTTACCATTTATCCAAATAAATGAGCAAACAGTCCAAATCCCAAAGCAGCAGAATGAAATGGAATTAAACTGCCTGTGATGGTCTCCCCCCTAAAATAATCATTCCTGGTCACTGTATCACAGGTGCTTCCATTTTTCAATTTATTTCTTAATTACATTTTCCTTTCAGAGTTTTTTCTCCAACTTCAAATGCCATAATTCATCTATCACTTTTTATTCCTTGGACTCAGTCAGAAATGGAAGAGGGGGAGCAAGCAGGGTCACCGATGGAAATGGAAAATGGCATCACTGTATTTATATCCAAAATAACAAATGCAAAAGTTTCCAAAAGGTAAATAATTTTTAAAAAATTAATAAAACAGCCAAGAGTAAAAAATATCAACAAAGTACCCTCTGGTTGAGTCAATTTTGTCCTGCACGTTATCAAACTCCTTCTGCAGAGGAAACCCTGAAGGTTTGGCTTGCAAAGCACAAAGGGGCAGGTGACAAGGCACTGCTGGAAGGGGACTCAGGCTCTCAGATGCAGAATTTGGGCACCTATGGGGAGCTGCAGGCAGGGAATCCACAGCCAGGAATTCTCTCTGCCAGTGGAGCTTTGGGGTGGCTGTGCTGTGTCACTGCCCGGTGCAGGGACCTCACTCTCCAGCATCATGGTTTCAGTGTAGTCCAACCACAAGTGACATCCCACCTTTGCCAGGCTCCCAGGGAATATCTGTGCTGCTAAATGGAAGGCATGGAACCACCTTAAGGGCTGGACATCTATTGTTGACATTACTTAGCTGATAATTCACTTTTCAACTCTGTTGTCGACCCATGCCACCCACTTCTAGACAAATTCAGGGCAGAAAGGGTGAGCTCTAAACAGCAGAGATGTGAGCCAGCTGCTTCCACCTGTGCTTGGTGTCTGAGGCTGTTTCCTTTAGCAGCACAGGCACGGCTTAAGCAGCTTTCTGGAGGAATTGGTGTTGATGTTGTACCCCAAAATAACAATTGCAGTTCTTTAGGGTTGAAAGTTACTGATGAGGCACTGTCTTCCCAGAGAGGTGGTGGAATCACCATCTCTGGATGTGTTTAAAAAAAAAACTGGACATGGCACTTGGTGTTATAGTTTAGTTGTGGTGTTAGGGCATAGGTTGGTCTTGATGATCTTCAAGGTCTCTTCCAACTTCTTTATTCTGTGATTCTGTAATTCTGAGGCTGGGGTCACCACTCATTCAGAGGCTTCACCAAGAGACACATGGAACAGATTCTGGAGCAGATTCTAGAATCTCCTGGACTCTTTGAAGGGAGTGAGTGAATTTTCCATGGCTCCAAGGACCCCACGACTGACCATGGCTGCAGAAGAACTCCAGGGACTGGGGTTGTGCATGGTCTTCTAGGAAAGTGTCCACAGCGTTTCTCCCCATCAGCACTGTCTTTCTGCACATTGCATGTCTGTGTTCTGGCCAGCTGGAGGAAAGCAGAGTTTTTGAGCAGTCCCTCATCACGTGTTACTGCCTTTTCTGTCCTATTTGCATCCCATAGGCACTGAGCTCTATTGAGGTGTATTTTTACTAACAGAATCTGAAAGCCTAATAGGAGTGACTTCTCTGTCTTTATCAGCAAAAAACGCATGTATAATCTGATATGAAAACTACTAATCCATTAGGACTTGGACATTTCATTAGCATGCAGAGAGGAGCTTTTATTGCCTGCTCAAGCTCATAAACTTGTCTCCAGCTGGAAGGAAGTGGCATGTAGTTTGAAATCCTGGAGTTGGGCAGTACATGCTCAGCTGCCATGTCAATCTCATTTGCCCCAGGGGGATGCTTGCAGCACTGTACCAAGCCCACACATAAAGGTCACACGAGGAGAGGCTGCTCCTTGTCATGCTGCTCTGCAGCAGCAGCTCTGCCTCTGCAGGCACTCTGCTGGGAGCTGAAGTCTTGCTCGGGGAAGTGCTGCTTGGGTTGGGATAGTTTCTAAACTGCTGATCAGCTAAGCTGTCCCCAAGAGCATGGAAATGGAGAAAGGAAAGGAAAAGCAATTTACTGAGAGTCACAGGTAAAAATTTACCTGGGCTTTCCACCCAAAACCATCAATTCCTGCCTTAGAGTGATGAACAGTGTATAATACACTGGAGAAAATCTTGTGTCCTTTGTTCCCACTGTCAATTCCTTCTGTGCTGTCCCAGCCATGCTCTGCTCACAGTCCCTTTGGCTCTGTTTCACCCTCACCTCCGTGTCTTCTCCTCTCCTCTTCTTCTCTCACTGACTCTGCATATGCCTAGCTGGGCTTTCCTGCTTCACTACCCCTTTTCTTACATGGCTTAACCAGATTTATCCTCCTTCTCCCATTCCCCAGGCTTAGGAAGGGTTCTTCTGTGCTAGCTCTTCTTCCTAAACTGGAGAGCATTTGAGAGATTTGAGCCTTGAGTGAGGGCACTTCTTCAAAGTTCTCCTGGAGAGGACAAGGAGGTTCAGGGCTGGCTCTACCCCTGGAAAGAAAAGTTCAGGCCAGTGTTTCCTCCTCCTGAATCTTATATTTCATCCACTGGTAGAAAAGATTATCATAGTCTATTACTGTCAGAAACATGGTGTAGAACTACTGTAGGGAGACTTATGCATAGTACTGGGTTTTATAGAGGGTTTTCTGTTGTTCCTCAGCTAACCCTAACCATAAAGTTGCAACTTTATCTTGAGTTTCACCTTTAACTTGTTCTGAGAAGTCTGATAACAGAAATATGCCAATGCCACTCAGTGACCTGATAAAGCCAAAACCAGTCCTGATCCACAAGAACCTGATCCATTAGGATAAAGGCAAAATCCTCAGTGTATTTCTCTGACTACTTCAGCTGTTACACAATAACTATATGCAAATCCAGGGTTATTTCTCACAGCTGGCACAGCCTGGCTTAGATAAATATAAAACTTGCTTTAAGGGAATAGCTTGTAATTGGGTTAGGCCCAGGGTTTTAATTAGATTTACATAAATGCACACAATGCATGGCAAAAATCAATAACCTGGAGAGCTTCTTTGGGTTTATTGTTTAAATCAGCAACACCAAGTCAGCTGAATTTAACAGGATATCTGCATACCCCATCCCTCCAAAAATGGCACTTTTTACATGACTGATGGCATGTTTGAAATGTGCTGTGCTGTCCCATGTTTGTGTCCTTTTTTATCTGTCTGGCCACTTGCAGTTTGGGTGCTTGCAGGCAGAACCCTGTCAGTACAGAAGAAGTTAGGAAGTATTTTAATAAAGGAAGAATTTGAGATTTAAGCTAAAAGCTGTGCTATGCAAACAAACACCTTGTAGGTTGATGTGAGGTTCTCAATTGCCTAAATCAAAGCATTTACCATCCCTGCAATGGTAAAGAGGGAAGCAAAGTCTTCTTCTTGTGGTTAGAAGTAAAAACCTGTGAGCTACACGTATGTTTCAGAGACAGGGTGTGCTGATTTTCTGTGAAGGACTCGAGAAAAAATAATTGTTTCATTATTTATTTCAACTGAGAAATTGAAATTGTTAAAAAGTAATTGCTTTATTATTTACTGATAAAGACTTCCTTGCCTCTATTCATCAACTAAGAGGAAAAAGACAGATAGAAAATTGTATTATCAGCTAATTCTTAAATGGAACAAGTTAAGTGCAGTGTCAAATGGATTTAAAATACCCCTAGAGTTCCAAATAGCTATGCATTGCATTTTCTAAGGAAAAAAAATGGCAGATTTTCTTTTCTTTTCTGCTTTGTTTCCCACCTCAGTATGGTCTTGTTGACACTGCTGCTTTTCCACATCTTAAGGAGCCTTTCTTCCCTTAGGAAAATTTTCAGACAATAGGGGTAAGACTTTTATCACAGCTTGGTATTGAGCTCGCTTACAGTCAGTGGAGAACCACCACCACCATGAAGTGCTTCAAAACCCTTACACCATGCCTTGACACAGGGAAAAATGTCACTTTCCAGGAGTGCCATCAATGCAGAGTTATACACTCCCAGGGTAACTTCCAGGGCTACAGAACTCGTGCAAAGTCCATTTCTGAAGACATTTTGTGATATGGTCTTTAACTGACTGAGCACCATCGAATTCTCCTGACTCTTCAGCACCTCAGTGGACACAATTTTTGTCTCCTCACTGGGCAAAGTGTGGCTTCAAGCCTTTTTACTGCTGCTCCAGAGCCCAGTATACTGTCCCTCACCAACTGGGATTATCACTGTAGAAACATACCTGCAATTTTGGGGTGTCTGAAGATGTTCAGAGAGTTCTAATGGAAGTTTCCAATATTCCATTGTTTTTCCTTGGAAATCCCAACTAGATCCTTCTGCTCTTCTGTCTATAAACCTGAGCTCTTCAGCTCTCCACCTCCAACCTGGTTTTTTGTTCTCTTTTTTCTATTGTATCATTCAATCCTGCCTCAAATCCTTCTCCTTAATTCAGACCCTGTCTTGCCTCTTTCTTCTTTCTCCATTCTGTCATTTTGATGGCTTCTCCTCCCAAACTCATCTCCCCCTTTCTTCCCTGCCTTCCCTGCCTCACCAGTGCTTCAAGTTTCTTGTTCTTTTCACCTCCTTCACCTTGTCCTTTTTGTTCCTCATTTGAGTGCTGCACTGTGAGATTCAGCAGTGATGGAAGAGAAATTCCAGCTCCACACCCACCGCCCCTGGCTGCAGCAGGTGCTGCCCCATGGATCACACACGTCAGAGATGTGCAAATCTGAGGTGAAAACTGCCACCTTCAAAAGAATCAACTGCCAAATTCAGAAAAAAAAAAATCAAAAAACAAACAAAAAACCCCAAAAAAAGCCCACAAAAAAACCCCAAAAAACCAAACCAAAACAAAAAAAACCCCAAACAAACAAAAAAAACACAAAAAAAACCCCAAAAAAACCCCATTAAACTGAGTCTTATAGCTTGGTGGATTTTCACAGCTGTAACCCCAAAGAACACACCTGCACTAAATCCAAGTGTGCTCACCGTTTCTATTGAAACCAAGCAAAGCAAAACAAAACAGAAAGGCTTGCTGATATTAAGACAGAAAAGGAAAATATGTTTCCTCTTCTCTTTAATTCTTTTTTCAAAGCTCTAAATTTTTTCCTCTACCTTTTTTTACCTAAAAAGAAGTGAGAAAAAAACCCCAAACCATAATAATAAAAACAGAAACAAAAAGCCCAAGTAAGCCCTCATTATATTCTCAGAGAGGAACAGCTGGGGTCACCTGTCCTGGCTGTGTCTCCTGCAACCCTCCCTGCAACCCCAATTTCCTTATCAGTGTGGCTGTAGGAAAAGCAGAAAAGGCCTTGGCTTTGTTTGAGCCCTGCTCAGCAGTAACAAAAAATATCTCTGTGTTACCAACCCTGTGTTCAGCACAAATCCAAGACACAGCCCCAAACCAGCTGCTGTGAAGAAAATTAACTCTACCAGCCAAAAGCAGCACACCTCAACAATGTTTGATGCCAACACTGATTTATAACTTCATAAAGGTTATGTCTAAACCTGATGAAAGAATGGAAATTGTCATTGTTGAGGGTTTACATTTCTATTTTGTCTGCAAAGTAGATAGAGTGAACAGTAGTGGCATGTTTGTATTTACAGGGTAAGAAATGGGCTATCTGAGGCCTAGGATAACAAGCACTTAATAGAAATAAAATATTTGGACCAGCTAATTTTTGAGTTTCTATGTTTGGTAATTACTTCAGTGGTTTTTCCCTCCTTACTGTCTTTAATTTTTTTATCTTGTTTTTCATCTTATGCTGTACACAGCAACACTGTAGTTCAAAAAAAAAAAATAGGGTGGACTGATAAGTCTATTGAGTCATGTCTTCATGTGAAATTTCTGCTAACTGGACTGATCCTGTAGCCAGAAGTATCCATGTAAATATAAAAAACCCCAATATTTATATCTTTACCCCAATGCAAAGATAACTGGCACAGTTCCGTGCTTGAGCATCTCATCAGATATTCCTGAACATTATCTTGGTTGTCTCAATTAGACAGATTGAAATCAGGGGCTCCACAGCTAAAACACAAGGATTCATTTTGACTCTGTAAGGAAGAATTGAATCACAACTTGGCCACAGATGCAAAATTTGCACGCATGAAGAAACATGCAAATATGCCAATAAAGTATTTCACATGAAAACAACAGCCACTAGAATAAACAAAATAAAAAAATTAAATTCTTTCCATTCAGCCTTTGAAAGAGCATGAAAGAAATTCCCTTGCAGAAATTTGAAAGTATGCCCAGGCAAGATATATATGGAAAGAAATCTAAATTTGAGGTAGGAACATGCATCTTGTATAAAAACATTGTGAAGGGTTTTTTGTTTGGTTTTTTTGGTTGGGTTTGGTTTTTTTTCAAAATAAAGCATTCTTCAATGAATTTTTTAAGACTCAGTTTATGCAGAGAAATGCTAATGTTACTGTGTAGAGGCAGCTGCTGGGCCAACTCAAATCAATTTTGGACTGCATCCTATAAAGTCTGTCTGGAGGAAGCATATGCATTTTTAGTGCCTGGATTTGAAAAGTAGTCTCTGAAATAACTTGGTTCAATATTTGGCAGACAGGGAACACAGAAGAAAAGCTGAATCTTCAATAAAATTGCCACTCCTATTCACAAGAGTAATATAGCCCAAAGTGAAACTGCACAAAGGAACAAACAGGAAGATGGAGCAAAAGCCACACAAAACCACAAGAAAAGATAAGCAAGGATCAATGTTGTGGCAGAATTGACAAACTGCCTGAATGAAAAAGGAAATCAGTTCCACATGGCAGCAAGGAGCCAATAACAAATGAATGATAAGAACAGGAGACAGCAAAAGAAAGAAGATCCTGGGCTGAGAACCTGAAGAAATGGGATGAGGGAATGGTCCTGGACAGTATTGCTTACCTCTTAAACTGGAGAGTTCTGCCTGCAGTACACAGGCAGCATACAAAGTGTATCCTGCCATCCTTAAAAATAAAGGATGCACCAAGTGACTGGTGGCCTGTTGGAACTCAAAATGTCCCTCAGACATTTTCAGAGGTTCCAGGCCCAGGTCAGAAGCATTTTAGACCCTGACAGGCAGCTGGAAACAGCTGTAATTTTGAGTTTGAGCCATGGAATGAGTTACCAACTTTGGAGGTGGAACAAGCAGTCACAAAATGTTAGATAGTATAGTAAAAGTAGTTACAAAGTAGAGGGGAATTTTTTTTAGTATTGTACAGGGGGGTTTTAGCACCTGTACAGGGGGGTTTTTACTTTGTACATGGGGATCAGAAGTTCTAAGATGGAGGAAAGTGGGCTGATCCTGTTCTTCCTCTTTCTTCTTCCTTACCTCCATGTTCTTGGTGATGTTGGCACTCACAGATTGGTTTAGAGTAGAAAAGCACCATTTAATATAGGTAGTAGGTATTGGGGGAAAACTATAAACATGTAATACATAATATATCATATAAAAGATAGCAGCAGCCCTGGGCAGGGGGAGATAAGAAGAAGACAGCAGACAGAGAGGATGTCAGGGTGTGTGTGAGCCTCTGCCTGGGCCGCTGACCAAGCAGCCGCAGCCCGAGAAGAAAATCTTTTAGATAACTGACAATAAACTGCCTTGAGACCGAACAGCAAGAGCCTGAGCAGTTTTTCTTTGGAAGCATGGGTTGGAGGAGGAATTTCACCACCACATGGGAGCCCAGAATAAGGCAGGGGTTCTCACAGTGGCCTGGATCAGCACTCTTTTTATAATTAGTTTTGTGGTGAGAAGATAATTTTGTGAGGATGCACAAGCCCACCTCCTCTGAGCCCTCACTGGTGCACAGAGATGAGGTGACCAGTCCAGGTAGAGCTGGACTGAGCTGTCCCTCCACCAGCTGGCCAGAGTGGTGAGCTGTGGTGGCCTTGGATTGTGGTGGTGATAACAGACTGATAACGTCAAAACTTTCAAATTCTCAAATAATTTTCCTCTCAAAATTCATTACTTATCCCTGGCTCACTGCAGCTGGAGCTGTTCTGACTGCACAGTAAAGCTGGATTTTTCCATTACATGTCTCATGGAAATAATCCATAATGCAGAATTTTCAAATTGGACTATTGAGATGCTAAATTAATGGGTTGGCAATATTTTTATTGTGAAATACTGCAGATAGATTTCACTGGTTTCTTTTTTGCTCATTTTTCTATGTTAAGAATTTGTACAAAAGGAGTCAGGCTCTCTGCAGTCATCTGGGTCTTAAGGTTACTCCTGACACTGGTCAAGTCATCCTGCAGTTCTCTCAGATGTTTTTCCTAGGTTGCCACAGCTCCTGACATTGGCTAAATGCTCCTGGAATATTTTCAGGAATGTTTTCTTCCATGTTACCCCAGGGCCATAGGAAATAGGAGCTGCTGGTAACCCTGTGGCTCATGGTACTCTCCAGGAGATGGTCTGAATCGTGCCTGGTCAGTGGTTGCAAAGCACAAAGAGGTCCAAAAATATGGTAGTTAGGGAGAAAAATTAAGAGATCCTGGGCACAAGGAGTCCCTCTGATCAACCAGTCTCACCATTTGCATAATGAAAGACTTACTGAGGCAGAAATATATTTATGAAGAGCAGAGTCCTTCTTTGAGCTCCTTTGGAAATTTAGCCTTGCACAAATTTCAAGGTAAATCTCTTAAGTGTCTCACAAAAGAAAATAAAGTTGAATATGGTTTGAAAGTAAAATTCTTTAATTAATTTCTCCTCTATGTTCATGCAACATTTTAAAGCAAGAATGAAATGTTAAATTTCAAAGATCCTTGAAACACTAGGGTGTGAGATAGCCTGACTTTTTCCTTTTGTTTTCTTCCAAAGACAAAATCTTTGCAGAAAATCAACATGACTTTAGTATTGATTCATACTTTTCTTAAGCTATATTTAGTTACATTCAGGTACCATCTTTTCAGATAAACTCCAACTTGCCTGAATCTACTGATGGACAAAGCTGACCACACATCTGGGGCTGGCATTTTTACTTAGCAAGAGAAAGAATCTACCATTGTTTCTCCCAAGGTTTGATGTTATACACTTTAATTATTGCCAGTCATATCAGTGAAACTGTCTGTGTAGTAAGGTACTTGTAAATGTTCAGAAAAGTGATAGAATCCAGCCACAGCTCATTACCATGGCTATAGTGAAATGGTAATGGTGGAATAAATTGCCTGGTGTAATTATGTATATGCCAGATGCTCTTAATCATTCCACTTCAAGCCTCCTTTGCTAACTGCAATTTTGAGCCTTCTCTGAATTGAAAGGAATTGGTAAACATAAGTAATTAAAAAGAAATTAAATGGATTTTAGAAGTGAATTACTGCAGTTCCTGCAACACTAATAGAATTAGCACCTCTAAAATCAGTCTGAGCTAGAAGATGTGCTTTATATGGCACAGAAGATATTTCATTTGTGGTTTGCACTAAAATAATAGTCACTGTGCTAGTGTGGTTAAACATCTCAATAGAGCCATGCCAGGCTAGTAAGGAGAAACTTATTCTTTCAGCTGATTTATTAAAATAGAAAGCCACATCTCAGCTGGTGTAAATCACCATATTTCCACTTACTGTTAGATGCTGAACTGGCTGAGCCCGTGGCCCATCCTCCATTTGGATTCATGCAAACAAGGGTTTGTTGGCATCCCTACCCATAATAACTGATTTTTGGCTCTCTACCTAGAACTTCTGTTTCAAATGAGACAAAGTTCCTGTAGTGAAAGCAGAAGACGCCCTACTATGAGTTAGGTTTATTTTATTATGTTGATATTTGAAGTACTTTTTTTCTCCATTTTCAATACTCAGGGGACATGAAGGACCAAAACAGATTGCCACAAAGAAAACAAATTTCTGATCAAAAGTTTTCCTCAGAGGCTCAAAGACACCTGTGCTTTGTCAGAGTTTTGTGACATATAACAAAAGTTCCATTCATCTGGGAGAATGAAGGTTTACCAGCAGAGGAAGGTGGGTAAGAATGACATCTGTTGCAGAAATCACCCTGGAGATCTATAGTCTGATTTACCAGTCACATGTGATTTTGTCTGTGTCTTGAAAGCCACCAAGAATGAGCCTAAAATCACCTGCTGTGCAGCTTGCTGTAGCACTGTAGCACCCTCCTGATGAAAGGTTTGTCCCTGAACCTCCACAATGGCAATTTGTGGGCATTTTCCCCTGCTACATTTTCTGCTTCTACTTGATCTACCTTTGTAATTCCACCTGCAGGAATTTGCACATCTTTTTGTTACTCTCCATGAGTTTTCTGTCGTCCCAGTCAAATTTCTCAAGATTGCCCTGGACCACAGTGAAGTGTCAAGAGATAAGATTCCTTTTCTGTGTATTTTGTGCTAAATACAAGGCACTTCCATGGTTTGATCCCAATAAATTCTTCATTTGCACCTAATTATCTTATCCCAAGGGTATTTCCTACACACTGGGGTGGAAGAAAATCTATTTGTGTTCTCAAATACAGATTTATTAGGGCACACAGCTGGTTTGCAGAAACACAGATATTTGGGCTCTCAGAGTACCTTGGCTGTGGCACCAAACAGGTGGGGATTTGTCTCCTTTCACCAGGCTGCAAGTGGAAAAGTGGAAAGTTGCTCCAGCCATCTGTATGTTCAGAAGTATGGAGAAAATGTGAAGGGAAGTTTTTCTGCTGAGATGCTTGCCTGCCTCCTTAGAAACACAGTGGACCAGATCTTCCGTTCCTGATTTGGCTTTCACTTCATTGAAGAGATGGAGTTATTCCAGCAGACAGCAAGGCCTGAACAACAGCACTTTAATGGTTTTTGCCTTATTTAACTATTAACATTTGTTACGGGATCGTTCATTAGATGAGGCATAAAGTACAAGTATTTTTATTAGGTTTTCATCTCTCCTCGCCCATTAGGGAAAGGTTCCACTTTCAAATTAATGTTAGAAGGGCTTTAAAGTCTTAGCTATCCCTAATCTTTATGGTTTCATTCCAGTTCCTAATACATCGTTTGGTTTATCCTGTGAGCTGGGAGCTATATATTTGAGGGACTTAGTCCAAAGATACAGTATAAGCAGATAGTTTGGTTAAGCTGATTTTTCCAGTTTAAATGAGCCTAAAGCCCATCATGCCCAGGATTATATTTATACTTGTGGTTAAATTTGACAGAATTTGAGCATTCTTTGTGTATTGCAGTGTACAGCTGGAAAAGTAGAAGGCAGCAAGGTTAGTAGTTTATATGTAAAGTAGAGCTTGAAGGAGCACGTAGACAATTTACATTTTCATTCTTTTGTACATCACTCAGGGAGAAAGTAAATATTTTGGCAGCTTAGATCATGTGATAGCGAAACAAGAGACTTCATTAATTCAGGTATTTCAGATTCAGCAACAGCAGAAAGGAGGGATTATGAGTGCCCAATTTGAGCCAGCTGGAAAAAACTAAATCTAGACCAAGGTCAGGTATATCACAAATGAAGGAATGGTATAAAATGCATTTAATTTCCTGAGAGCTGTGATAATTTTTAAGATAAGAGCCCTGTGAAGAGAGTCTAATACACCACTCAGCCCTATCAAGCTTTACAGGTTTTCTAGGTGTGTCACAGCTGATTTTAAAGGACGATTCCTAAAAAAAACCCCAACCTGCAGAATGTTCTATTTTTGTTCTTTTAAGAGTTCTTGTCTTTCTGACTACTGCCACTCACAGAATTGAATGACATTTTGTGCAATCTTGTTTAGTGGAAACACTGGAGCTCTCTGTCAGTAAGGAGGGACTAGAGCAGCCTTTCACTGCTGCAGCCAGCCCCCAGCTCTGTGCAAAGCTGTGAAAAATCCCCTCCCTGGCATTGCAGACTCCAGCACTGCAGTGGGCTTGGCTGCCTTTAGCACTTGCCCATGGTGGCAAAGGCTGCTCCTCACCAGCAAAGCAAAGCCTGGAGGAGTCCTGCATCACTGAGGCTGGCAAGCATTTCCTCAAGCTTAATTTATTTTGCAGAAGCCAAAAAGGAGGGAGCAGCACTAGCCAGGGGAGAGACTGTGGGAACATCACTTCCTGACACTGCTGTCTCCTCAGCAGTTATTCTAAAACCAGCTTTTGTTCCAGAGGGTGAAAACTTGCCATCTTCCTCTACTTTTTCCCTCCTCTCATCAGTCTATGCCTTCAGTAATTTTATTTGCATATTTGCATGCACATGGGAATATGTGAGCACACATGTATGCACACACGTTTTTATATAGGCCTGTGTGTACATTTTGATTCAAACTGAAATCATGTTGCTGCTCATCTCTCATAGACTAAAGGCCCTGTTCTAAAGGGTAAATTTTCATATATATTCACTTCTGCTTGAAAATCATGTCCAACATTTTGGGAAGGAATTTACACAGCCCCCTAACCCAAACCTATTTTCAATTCCTGACGTGGCGAAGGTTAGATGTGTCTGTGAAAGAGTCTCTGTGTGTTCTGCCCACTTCTGTGTTCACTCAGGTAACAAAAATCCTCTGACCTCATCCAGAGTGCAGCAGCTGGCTCTGCAGCTCAAGCAACAGCAGCCAAGAGCAGGAGCATTGAAAGCAACCAGCAATGGAAGGGGAGGATGGCAAAATACCTGCGGGCCACTGAACATTCCCCAGCACTCAGCAATGGCCAGCTGTGAGTGCTAATTGGAGACATTGCATCACTGACCTGCTGTTAAAAGGGAAGGGAAATTATCTTTGCTGCCTTCAGTTCTGCTTCCAAAGGAGTGGCTGCCTCTCCTGGCCTTGCCCAGCGTGTTGCAGGTGTGATGCTGTACCCAGAGCACAGCTCCAGCAGCAGCTGAGAGGGTGCAGCAGGGCAGGGCAGCAAGGAGGGCTCAGCAGTGAGCTGGAAATTCAGCTGGACTCTGATTAAAAAATCTGCATCACTGTGAAATTCAGTTGTGCAGAATCTCTCTCCATATCAAAGTTAAATTTATGTTTAAACAGGAAAGAAAGCAAAGGTGCTTTCAGAGCACCAAGTGTAGTGTCAATCCATGGTAGCCTGCACAGCCAAAACCCATGAGCCTGTTTCCCCCCAGAGACCCAGGTGGTGCACGCAGCAGTTTGAGGTCACAACTTCCTCTGATGTTTGCATGTTATTCCCAAGGGCTGGTGAGCATTCATTTACCTTGAAAACCTGTAAATGATGGCTCTGGTGTGTTCATACAGCTGTAGGGTTCTAATGCTTGTACAGCTGCCATGTGTCAATAAATTTTCCATAAAATAATAATAAAAATACAAGATTATTACTTTCTGTAACCCTCAGCCCAAGCAGGCCTTGTTCTAGGTTAAACCCCACCTCTCCTCTGAATACCTCTGTGTTACCTGCTTGTGCCTGGTGTGCTGCTCTCCTGGTAATCAGTCCCTCGTTGCAATCATCTGCCACACTTCTCTGAAGCCAACACTTTGCTTCATTCATTTGGGATTTTATTGCCCAGTGTGAAAAGATGTGATTAGATAAAGGAAACATGAGAGGATTGTTGTAGCCCTGTACCAGCAGCTTGTTTTGGCTTGACACCAGGGTTCAAATGGAACACACAACTGCAAACCTGAGGAAGCAAGGCACAGGTCTGAATACTCTCAGCACAGGGCCTCTGAGGGGTTTCTGCAGAAAGGGCAACGTGCTCCCAGGAGCTGTGAACAGCTGGGCAGGCAGCTGGAGTGGAACATCCATCAGCAGAGCCAGCACTGCTGTACAACTCCATGTGCAGAAGAAGCTTCTTTGGTGATGGAGAACCTCAGCCTAGAAACCTGGACTGAGTGGAGGCTGAAATGACTTTCTCAGGATAAGGCTGGAGACTTCCACTGCCAGGGAGGAATTACCAAGACACCTTAGTCATCTCTTAGGAGAAGTTACACAAGTATTGAGCCCTCAGTGGTTTTGTAATAAACCCAACAAGCTCATCTTCCTTTGGTGGATCCCCAGTCACAAGGGTGAAGAATTTGCTGTTTGCTACAGCTGAGCACAGAACAACCTGCACTTCTTAGTAATGCCAGAGTAATGCTGATTTTATGCAGAAAGGATCAGAAAGGAATGTTGTGTGCTCCCTGTTTGGAAAGCAGGTTTTCATACGTGCCACATGGTCAATGAACCCTGGGATTGCCCAGGACTTTGTAGGTGAGTTTTACCCTGCCCTGGGAGAAGAGAAGGGGCTGCACCACCCACCCAGGCTGCCACAGGGTTCTGACAACATGGCAAACAAACTCCACAGAGACATTATGCAAACTACTTCAAGATGGGTTAGAAATATGAGCTGCAAATACCAAACCAGGGGCTAATCATGTGAAGCATGCAAAGGGAAGAGATCCTCACAAAGCAGCAGCACTGAGAAAGCTCTACTGAGCACCATGTTTAAACCCCAATGAGCCCAGCAGTTTCAAATTGATAATCTGAGTAATAGAAGTTCTTGTAGCCAAAACATGGAGCAAAAGCAGGAGGGCAGTGGCCAGGCTGCTGTAACCAGAGGCTGGGAGCACTGCTGCACTCTGGGGGCCCTGGCACCACAAGTTTGTAGTTACCTGCTGGTCACAGTGGGATGCTTTGCCAGATCTTTGCCCATCTCAAAGAATAGATGGATTTATCCATGCCAAAGCATTCACCTGCCTCTCTGTGAGGCCTAATTTAAAACAAGAGAGGAAGAGATGCTCATGCAGCGTGGCTCATCTGGCCTATCTAAATGTTTTATTTCAAGAAAAAGTTTTGCTAAAGGAAATTCTAGGAAAGGACCATCTTCTTCTCTCTTTCTACTGGTGTTACACAAATCTTTTGTTTATTACCCTGGGCCTTCAGGTTCTCAAATGGGCAGTGCCTGTGTTAATGAGCACTGTTGGGCTCCAGGTGAGCAGGTCAGGGTTGAAGAGCCCTGGGTGGAGCTGGACATGGCCTTAAACAGAAATGGGAGCACAGAAGAGTCTTTTGGGGTGAAATCCCTGTTCAGCAGGTCACCAGGACACCAGCACTGGCAGCATGTTGGGCTTGGGTAGTGTCTTCTCTGTGACTCCAGCCCAAAGGCTTGGCATCGATTTTGAAAGTTTTTGAAAGTCCTGAAAGGCTCTTTGCACCTTGCTGCTAATGAGATTTCAATGTAAAATAAAAGGAACATTGTCTAACCCAGATTAAGCTTGCTCCTGAGTTATTTTTAGCTTGCCTAAACTCTTTCAACCCCTTTGGTAAAACTCATCAAAATTCATCTCTACTAAAAGGATGTAACTTCAAAGAAGGCATATGCATTAAATGTCAACATACTTTACTCATTATAAATTACAGTATCATTAAATCTAACATGAGTTAAATGGGAAAGATTTAATTTCACTATCTTTAAAATGAAGGCATTTTATCTTGGGAAAAGAATTTTCTTTTAAAAATGTTTTTAAAGTAAAAGGGGCACAGAAGGTTTATTTTACATGCTATCACATTTGTATGTAAAAACAAAAGCAAAAACTCCATTGTTCTGAGGAAGATGTGGCAATAGTAGCTGACTTCTGCTCATTTTACAACCATCTTTTTGGATACACTTCTAATTTAAACTGTGGAAACCAAAAACGTTCCTTTAAAACTGGTTGTCATGGTTATAAAATCCCGAAAGAAATTATGTGCGTCTGCATCTGCTGAGGGAAACATTTATGGCATGATTTAGCAGAGGGGGGGCAAGCAACCACCCACCACAACCCATTTTCAGACTCGCTTATTACATTACTCAAATTAATTTATCGCCCTCCCCAAAAATCCAGGGAAAGGATTCTCACACGTTTTTCACTGCATGCAGTTCATTAGCAAATATCATATGGTGAGGGGTTTGTTCTGTCAAGTTCTAAGAGGTTGGGGGGGTTTTGTTTGTTTGTTTTCTTTAGTTGTCTTTGTCTCAAGCAAGCTTATCTAGAAATATAGAGTGTGCTAGACTGCCAGCATACAGTTGCTGTCACAATTGATGTCTTGGATCTCTTCCATTCTTTTTCCTTTCCCTGATCCAGCTAGAAAGTCATCTGGCCAGGATAAAAAGCCAGGCTGAGTGCTGCAGGTCAGACTGGCCTGAACAAATGTCTTCATTTCAGCATGGAGCTCAAAAGGAGAAAGCAAAGGACAAGTGGAAAAGAAAGCTAAAGAAGAAGGGAAAAAAAAAAAAAAAGGGAGAGAGAAAAGGAAAGAATAAAGAGAAATAAAAGAGAAATGGAAAGGGATATGAAAAGAGGCATCACCTTACTGAAGGAAAACAAAGTCTTCTGTGAAGCCACTGCACCTTCATATGTTCCCAGGAGAAAGTTTACCAACCTGTTGAAACTGTAGGTTTATTAGAAATTAGTCTATGTTCAGTGAGGCCTCCTCTCTCACAGGGATGCAGGAGTCTACTCATGGCTTAGAAACCATGGTTTGACACATTTCATTTTTCATTAAGGAAAGCTGACTGCATAGACAATTAAAAAATTACACTGTGAAAGGCTGAGGTTGCATTTCTTAATCTTTAGGGTGAGTGATCTGTTGACTGCAGGAAATCTGTGCTTTTCCTGGCCCTGTCAATGTAAACAGCAGATAAGGATGATGAGGGCATTTTAGATAAACAATTCATTTTGTATTATCAGATTGTGAGCCTCAAATGGGATTCAGAGTGTCCTTATAGCCATTGATGCAGGGCTTTTCCCATTTAAACTCTTCTGCTGGAGAAGGAAGTCCCAAGCATGAAGCACAACCCTTGTGAGAAAATTTGGAATATAACAACAGGCTGAGCTACTTCTGAAAGGCTGTGGATATTCTCAGACTCCTTGACTTTCTGCCACCCATGAAATCAGGGATGTCATTCTTCACTGTTCTGTTTTCTGTGGAAAAATATTTCAAGTGAATATTTACTACATTCCTGATGGAAGCCTTAATTTATGGCAGCTGAATGGAAGAATATAAGAAACTGGATCAGAGACAGAATTGTGCTTCTCCAATCCTCTTGCCTCCTTCCATTACATCTCAACAAACAAAACCTTGCCATTGTTTTTGAATCCAGAATGTGACTTCTGAGTGTTCATGTGCTGCATGACCACATATTTGGCTTTCCTTTTGTTGCCTGTTAAGTGAAAGATGTGCTTTCCCTTGTCTGCACTACCTAGCTCCTCACTCTGATGCTTCCTAATGGCTGGAATAAGCCTGAGAACAGGCAGGCAGCAGAGCTGCATCCATCCAGCTCCCTTCAGCTGCTCCCACTGGTACCCCCTGCCTCACCTGCCAAGCTCTGAGTAGTGGAGCTGAGGTCTTTGAATGTTACAACACAGACATATATATGAAAAACAGATAAATATGCCCAAATTCTCTTCCCATATTGAATAATGTCTGTTCTGCAGTCCTAGATCTCACACAGAAATGTGCTTTTCTTTGAGTGGTGTCTATATCACTGATTTATAATCCTATAAGTAGATTGCAGACTGATTAATCCCTCATTTCTCTCTGTCCATCTATTTCTCATCTCAGTTCTTTTATTTCCCATTATTTATTTACCCAGCAGGAAATAAATTGGTTCAATCTATTTCCTTATCCTATCTTATTTCTCTGCTAATTATTAGTAGACAGACTCAGCACCCTGTGGGAGGGTCACCCTCTGCCTTTTGGGTACCTTTGGAGCAGCAGTCTCACCTGCTCTCAGCTGGGATGGAGCACATCCTTCTGCTCTCTCCAGGGACTGATGACAGACTGCTTCACTGCAATCAGATTAATTTGGAAGTGTGTTACTTCCCTGGAGAAAATGTCACACGATTACCTAGGGGAGGGATGGAAGAGTTCATTAAATTGGTCAGTCCATCTCCCTGCCAATCAGTGGCAGCTCGTGGCAGGGCACACTCCAGCTCTGCCCCAGGTGCCTGGTGATGTGCTGCCAGCCTCTGTTCTTGGCAAGGTTCACAGCCAGCACCTGCCCAGGTGCTGGCTGGGATTCCACCATTCCTGGCTGGAACAAAACCTGTAGGGTCTCGTCAAAGCCACACAATGGGATAGAAAAAGCTCCACCAATTTCCACATGCTTTGGTTTCTGCACTGAAGGAGCACCAAAGCAACGGTGGTTTCAAGAACAGGTCAGCAATGTTATTTGTGTTTATGTCCCAGGTCAGGAGCACTCAGAGCCACTCCTCCTGTGCTCTGCCCTGCTGCCTGATCACCCTTCCTCCTCATATGCTCCCCTCTGTGAGCACCACAGACAGCTCTGGCTAAAGATGTTGAGTAGCAATAATCCCTGCAGCAGCACTTGTGAAGGAATCCTCCCCGGGCCAGCTTTGCTGCTCTTTGGGGATGTCACCTCAGTGCCCCTGTCCCATGCTGCCCACACACTTCAAACATCCCACCCTCAGGCTTGCAGGACCAGCCTGCTCATGCTTGAAAGTAATGATTTATAAACTTTGTTTAATGCAACCAAGAGAGCAAAAGGCTTTACTCAGACAGACCTGGCTAGATGGAAATTATTGATCAGGAGAGGGTCTCAAAGTGGCTAGAAAAATAGCTGACACCAGTGGCATACCTGTCTTTATCCATTTCTGAGTTGTGCATTACAAATGTTCAGGTGGCTTTCAATGCCTGGCTCAATTTGTGCCTTGAAATGAGCAGCTGTTTTATTTCTATGCAGACAGAGAATTTTCGGTGCTGAAGAACTTGCTTGGTCCATCTTCATTACTCCATTTAATCAGATGTGTAAGATGATCATTTTAGCCTCATTCTCTGCCAAATAACAGAATCACAGAATGGTTTGGGCTGGAAGGGACCTGAAAGCTCATTCAGTTCCACCTCCTGCCATGAGCAGGAACACCTCTCACCATGCCAGGCTGCTCCAAGCCTCTCCAGCCCAGCCAGTTTAACACCACTGAGGACAATTAGGAAAAACTTCTGTAAGAAAGATGCCTGTAAAGGGTGCACAGATGTGAGGAGGGAGCTGGACTGAACTAAACCTCTGTCTCTGCCCTGTGCTGCTGCCCTGTGTTGGTTTGTACATGTTGTTTATATCTGGATCCTAAATCAGCAGTAGTATCAGCCATGGAGAGTAAATCTTCATCCTGGTGTGTTGGATGATGCTCTCCTAAAGGGATTGAGATGTGTAAATATTAACTTGTTTCCCTGGCTTCCACAGGGCTTGTTTAGGCAGAGGTTATATGCACAGGCAAAGCAGTCTGCAAAGCAAAATGGGTGCCCCAGGGCCTCAGGAGTTTTGGTGACTGATCCTGCATTTTGGAGAGCATCCTTACCACGGCAGGTTGCAGTGCAAACCCTGTCTGGGTTGTGGAAGGAATCTGGGATCTGGTCAGGGCTCATCCCATGGATAATGACAGAAGTTGCCAGCTTGCTCAGGCACAGCTCCAAGACCACACAAACCAGTGCTGTCAGCCAAATCAGGTCCTGCAAATAAATCCATTCTTGCTTCATGCCCCATCCTGACAGTTCCCTTTCCAGCAAGGCTCCCAGGGCTGGGACGTACAGCCTTGACACTCTCCCAGATGCCCACTTGGAAGAAGCTGCTGTGCTGATGCTGCCAGCTCCCAGTCTGGCAAAAGCCAACCCCAATTACAAAAGACAAGCAGCAGGAGCAGTCCCTGACACTGCTTTCTTCAGCAATGGAAATTATGGTCTGTTCTACCAGGGTTTGCAGGCTTTGGTCTGTTCTCCCTCCTGTGCTGAGCCCAGGGTCTCCTCACCCCAGCTGGGGATGCTGACAGTAGGCTCAGAGAGTCAAAAAATTTAAAAGCTAACAATTAACATTTTACACCATAAATGGAAGAAGTTTTCTGCACCTGTCCCTACAGATGGCAAAACCTATCTGTGGACAACTAGATTTGGATGCTTTATCCTCAAACTGAATTAAGGCCACTCTGTCTCTCAGAGCTGTGATTACACCACACCCAGACCCCATTCCTGGCTGGAACAAAACCTGTAGGGTCTGGTCAAAGCCACACAATGGGATAGAAAAAGCTCCACCAATTTCCACATGCTTTGGTTTCTGCACTGAAGGAGCACCAAAGGAATGGTGGTTTCAAGAACAGGTCAGCAATGTTATGTGTGTTTATGTCAAAAAAGCTCTTGTACCTTGGCACAGTCAGTTCTTTTGGGAATGCATTTGTAACCAAGCTAATGATGCAAGAAGCAAAGGGAGCCATGTCTTAGAAATTATTTAAATTTCTAAGAGAAATACTCTGCCTCTATCCCACTGTCCTTCAAGGTCTTTATTTTCTATTTGAAATGTAATATTTTTGAAGCAAGGTTACCCATTTCCAGCAAATAAAATGGAACATGTTATGAAAAAAGGTCATAAGAAAATACTTATTATCTATTAGATAAAGTACTCCCTCCACAACCTGATTTCTTGGGAGAGGGAATTAGAAGTTTTATGGATGAGGTATCTGTGACCAGCTCAATTGATTTATTTCTTATTGTCTTCAGGCTAATGAGGAGGAGGGCCAAGAACTGCTCCTATTGTCCTGTAGAGAAGTTCCACTGTAACAATAGATTTATGTATCTCCCTCATCCCCAAACCACCTAAAAATAAGATTATGTTTTGCTCATTAATCTCAACAAATTGTGTTCTGCTTTGGTCAGGAAAACAAGAACTATGGCTTTTATGGTGCTCAAGAAAAGTAAGGACACAAACACTCAAGGTCAATAAAATGCACTTTTTATTCTGTATCAATGAAAATATAGCCACATGTAAATAAAGACGTGTGGAAAAAAAAAAATCAACATTGATCCTCCCTGAAGAAGTACAGTTCATTGTGCTAAAACCCATTTTCCTTTGGGTTAGAAACAGTTGTCTGCCAATGCTTTAAAGTGACCCACGATTTCCCTTGTTGTTGAATTTTAGCAAACAGGAAAGTGCAACAAGAAGCTGCCTACAGATAAAGAAATTTCCCCCATCCACACACAGCAACGTCCAGAAGTGACAGCAGAGTCACAGTCAAACCAGAGTGCTCCCACGCCTTCCTCCTGGGAGCATCCACTCTGCACAAACTGATGTGGGATTTTCAGCAGAAAGATGGTCCTTCCTTGGTGCAATTCCTGGTTGCTTTGCAGGTTTCAGATATGGTAGCAGAGATGCATTCCTTTCATAGCTGTTCGCTTTCAAACACTTTAAATATATATATTTTTTTTTTTCCTCTAGGTTTTTATAAGCTTCCTGCTGTCAAAACACAGTTCTCAATTGCTTTTGTATAAATAATCCTGAAAGGCAGAGGCATTTAAAATCCTCCCAAATCCTCAGTATATTAACAACAGCAAAAAGGATAGCTGGGCTGTTCAAAAATATTGTCGGGAACATGAATGTCATTTGCATTGGCTAGTGTACAAAGAGCAGCAAGTAGTAACAAAAGAAACATCACCCGAGCAATAACCCTTTCCCCCAATTTCTTCCTTGCAAAAAAAAGTGTTTTCTCAAAATACTTTTCCTCCCCACAGTCCAGTGTCTGTGAATCACATACATTCAAAAGCAGCAGTTACTCTGTAGATCAGGTTTTCCAACATGAGCTTTTCAAACCAGTTGTTTTGCCCAATTTCTCCACGAGGGTTGCACAAACACAATTATACCAGCTGGTGCTTTTTCAGCTAATGGGATACCATGAAGCTTGAACACAGAAAGTAAGGACATCGAGGTGTAAAAAAAAAAAAAAAAAAAAAAAAAAAAGGAGGATTTAAAGCTCACTATGCTTTCAAAGTCCTGCTAATGTTTGTGGAAAGATTCCCACAAGCCAGGGATTAGTCCCTCTTAGGTGCTCGAGGGTGGAGAGAGACACCACAGCACAAACGTGCCACAAATGTGAGATGGGGAGTGCTGAGCTGGCAATACAAGGGGAGAAAAAAAATGCACATTACAATTTCAGCAGGAAAAAAAAAAAAAAAAAAAAAGGAAATAGAAGGCAGGTTGTGCCAAGGTGGGGTGCTCAGCACAGCCCCGTGGATACCTTGTGAGGGCAGGCTGATTTTAGGTTCAACATCTCTGTGCAGGTTTGTACAGCAGCTTCTGCTCAGTTTAGCTTTCAGTTGTTATTTTGGGGGGGGGGGGGGGGGAGGCCTAAGGAAAAAAACCTAGAAAAACAATACAATGTTTTGACTGTAATGAGGTCCCCTGCAATGACCAGTCATTAAAAAATTATCTCCCCCTGCCATTAATTGTGATTATTCTGTGAGCATGCTCCTACCAGGATCCTTCTGCAGACACCACTGCAAAGCTGAGGGTGCACAGATCATGCCCATCCCTTGTCCCTCTTTCCTCCCACTATAAATTCCCTACATTTTTCTTCATTTTGGAGCCTGGCATGACTAGCTGCCTAAATGTGTGGGAACTCATAAGCATATCAAAGGGATGGGGGAGGCAGGGGAGGAAGCCTAAAACCCATGTGTCCCTCCCAGAGCCAGGACTTCAGCCTTCAAAGCCTGGTCTGGGGTGGGGGCTACACCTCAGGGAGCCCCACACGAGCTGCCCCTTCCCTGCTCTGCTCTGCCCCAGCACCCAAAAGCTGAGCACATCTGCCCACAGCTGGATCAGCGATCTCAGAGGGAGGGCTGCATGGCAGGATTCAGCCTCACAGCACCTGGTGCTCAGCCTCCTGTCTTTGTCATCATCTCTGTCTGTGGTAGCAATAATAGCTTTATTTTTAACTGTGCTTCTCCCCAGAGAGGGTTTGCACAGCTTATGTACATATCTGGCTTGTGCAAGGATATTCTAGACAGTCATGAATTTTGAGCAGTTACTTTGGATGGAAATTACTGGCAGTGCAGACACCAAGAATGTGTATTTTGGATTCAAATATGTGTTAATTAAAAAGTGCCCTTTCCTTGATCAGGTCAGCTGATTTTTACGGCAATCCACCTTGCTGTCCCCAATCTTCAAACACATCCTCGACATTTCTGCATTCAGCATGCAGCATTTAGTAGGGCATGAAATCTTGGACCCATTTGCATTAGACAAGGGCCTGAAATTAAAATTCTAGTACCCACAGTTCTCAGTTTTGAGAAAGCTCAGCCCACACTGGGACTCAGTGTCCTGATCCCTCTGCAATAACTGGGTTAGAGTTAGAGAAATTAATGGAAAGACTTCAACTGACCTTAGAAGGAATATTTACACAAGATGTTCAAAGCTTGAAAATATTTATCTCCAAAACAGAGAACACAATTTAGAAGATCTGCTGAGACCACTTTACTGACCCACTCAGTCACTGGCTAGTATTTAAGCAGGACATTAAAAAATCAGCTCTTGCTCCAATTCTTATTAGCATATTCTTTCTTCTGAACACAAATAGCAAAACAGATCATTACCTCATTAAATGTGCTGATGCAACATCACTTAATCAATCTCCCCATTTCTACAATTTGCTAGCCTAATGATCTAGGCAAGAAAACAAGGGAGGAAGTAAGGAGAGAGAAAGAGAAAAGATATAAACAAACAATTAAGGAAGGAAAACACTACTTTTCATTGTGGAAAATATCATGCTTTTTGTGATGTAGTTTTCAAAACACAAAAATTAACTCAAGATATGCAGCTACACCTGCACATAAAAGCCCAGCCAAGTCTCTCCACAGAAGAACAGACAATAAGTATGTAAGGTTTATGAAGCATATCATGTCCTAATTCACGTGAGAATGGTTGGCAGTACTAATGGGATTTTGTTACACAAACTGTGCTGATAAGGCATTGGAGCTTTAAACAGTTAGCAAGAGTATTTTTATGGCTGGCATGTTTTCCACACAAGATATGCTGAACCTTTACTTCTGCTTGCAGCCCCACAAGCTGCCCACGTCCCTTACAGGGTTGCAGATCTCTTAAATAATCAACAATAAACAAGCAAGGGGAGGAACAAACCTGCCCTAGGAGAAATGCTGCAGCACCAGCTTTAGGAGCATCTCTGTATCCCTGTGAAACCAGGCTGACATTGAGGTCAGCTGTCAAATGTGCCCATGGAAGTGAAATTTTGCCAACTATTGCACTTGAGAAAACATGGTTTGTGTGCAAGTTTTCTGGGAAAGCTCATTAGCCAGTTATAGCCTCCACAGAAAGGAGCCACAGCTCCCCTTGTCTGAGTGCAGGGATTTTACTGGGACAGCTGAAAGGAACATTTACAGATCTGCTTCACACTTCAACACTAATGAGATTTTCCACTGGTATCAATAAATTCTCCTGCTCACAAGTTTAGCATTCCTTTGGCATGCATTGCCAGATAAATCCTTTATTGTCTTTCTGGTAGCTTGCCCAATTCCCACCAGGCAGATTTTTAAAACCCAAATTCTGCCTTACTGCTGGCTACTGCCTCTCTCACCTGATAAATTCAATTTACCACTTGATAGAATTAGGCAGTTGGTGGCCCTCAGCCCTTCCTTCAAACAGAAAAGAGATGTGTCTGGGAATCTACAGACCATCAACAGGTAGTAGGAAGAGCTGGGAGGTGCCATTGCATCCTTGCACCCATAATCCTTTTCTAAAATCGCATTGGGGAAGGATCCTGCAGAATAAACCCCTTGTGTGATTGATTTCAGGAGAGGGATGGTCACACTCAAAGGATGTTCACAGTCACCTGCTGATGACCTCAAAGGGAAGAGCTCTGAACATGCACTGAGTGCAATGGGGCTGTTGGTATCCAAAAGCTGGCTATAAAAAAACAGTTGAGGTGATATTTCAGCTCTGAAATTTTAAGGTACAATCTGACTGAACTTGTTTGTAATACCAGGGCTCCTAATTATACTTTAAAAAAAAAAAAAGAAAAAGCTGTTGCCAAATAGCATTTGATGATTCAAGTGAAGAAGGCAGTAATTAATCCTGCAGGGACAACAGAGGACTAATTAGAAGCAGAGCAGAAATTTTGTTTTCCTTTAGAAAAAAAAATGCCTTTTTCCATGAGAGCTCAGATAAGACACCCAATTTACAAACTGAACTGTGGCCTCCAACTAATGGTCCTGGCAGCAGCCTTGGATGCAAGTGAATTCCCAATGATTAGTCAGAAAGTGGTTTTTTTTGTTGTTTTTTTTTTTTCTTTTTTCTAGGAAATAAAAGTGGGGACAGAGAAAAGAGGTGGAACATGTCAGGAAATTCTACTGAAAACTAGTCCAGAACAGAAAAGTGCCCACATGTCTTGGCATAGGACACGTGGAGAAGCTGAGCAGAGCTCTAGATTTGCCTGAGGAAATACAGAGAAATTTTACTATCACTACATGGCACTGGTTCAAATTTCTCTTGGGGCTGAAGTTCACCCAAAGTGTAACTGGAGTAGGAATGGTCATACACATGGCAAAAGCTGGTGTCTGACTCGAGTTCCCCTTCTCAAAGTGGCTCATTAAAACCCACAAACACCCCAGTCCCTGCCATTCTATGGAACGCTGTGCTGCTCAGGAGTGTACAAAAAGGCCACAAATGAAATGAAATGAAATGAAATGAAATGAAATAAAATAAAATAAAATAAAACAAAATAAAATAAAATAAAACAAAGGTTTGCTTAATAAAGTAATGCCCTGAGAATGGCAGAAGCCTTGCCCTGTTATTCCTGTTTAATTTGGAGACTTGTTGCTAAACCACAGATTGGAAAGGACTTTGTGAGTAACCCTGTGAGCCATCATAGAGATTGAGGAGCTTACAGAGTCTGGGAAAAATTCTAATTATAGATCCAGGTGTAAACCTTTGAATGTGCCTAGACAAGCAGGGAATAAGCCTGGGAATGGGGCTTGGGCAGACTCTAGGAATGTGCACAACCCCATTGATGTGCCCAGATCCTCTGGACAAGCCCAGGCCTTTTCATCAGTGGTGTCCACACACTGAGAGGAGCAGAATGAATCCAGAGGGATGAAAATCACCTCCAGATCCAGCCACTAATGAGAAAGCTGCACATTTCCTACAGCCAGGGCAGCACTGGAAACCAGCTCCAATGCTGTTGGTATTTTGATGGCATTTTCAGACAGGGTAATCACCTTGCACTGGACTGGGCAAGAGGCTGGAGGAGGGTGTGGGTGTTGTTGATGTGTCCATATCAAGCCACTGCTTCCAGAAACTGCACAGTCACCATGACATTATTCTCAGTGTTTGGCACCAAGTGTGGATTTCAGCCGATGCCCGACAAAATGCTTAATTTATTTATATGCCATAGTTTTAGAATCTGCCAGATTTCTCTGCTGTCTGATGACTATTGGCTCTCACAGCTATTATCTTGAAAATTGGCAACATGCTCCTCCGCGTGGCATTTAAACTGAAAACCAGAAAAAAAGAGGACATAACTAAAAGCCTTCAAATTTTACCTCCTGTTTGTGCTATTAAAATCTACAGAATCACCAAATGATCAAAACAGAGCTTTGGACTTTCTGGAAATCACTTGGTCCAACTCCCTCTGTTCATAGCAGGGCCAGCTGCAAATACAGAGTCCATACACTGATGCTACATAGTTTAGATACTCTATGCCACTTTCCAACAGGTTTTTGGGATACTGGAAGAGCTTTGGCTCACCCGAAGCCCACATTTTCCCCTAACAGCATAAATGTGAGTATCCTTTAATGGACTTTCCCTGTCCCACAGCTGTCACCCCAGAAAAGTCTGCCAACCTCGTCCTGTCCTGGAGCAGGGAGGGCTGAGCCCAACCTAGTACAAAATCCTTTTTATAGGGCTTTTAATCAAGGCTAATTGATGTATTCATGGCAGACAGCCAGACACAGAGTTGGTGCACACCAGTAGTCTCAGACTGTGGGCCAAACAAGCTTGCATCTCTGAGAAGAAAATAACAAAGCAAATAACTTATCTGCTTTACAGAAAACAGATAAAAAGGTTTGTGTGAATACTGCCTCAGATTCCTAGTTCCACATGCCATAAGTCAGGGGGCCAATTAACATAATATAAGAAATAAATACAATTTATTCAGCATGGCCTGGTCAAGCCCTTTTCAAATGCTTCTGCTATTTGAGCATACAAAATCAATATGTGCCTTCTTGTCCCACTGTGCACTACAAGGTCAATTTTCTGCCTGACTAAATGCACCCTCAGTAAGGATGATTTCAGTTTGTCATTTGTTAGATATCACAGCACTGATCTTTGCACAGTATTCTTTATGCCAGTAAGAACATTCATGCTTCTCTGCCAGAAGAAATATGGACTTTTTGTCAACTTTAGCTCCATTCAGCACTTTGCTTTAAGAACATAGTTCATTTGGAAATG
Source organism: Lonchura striata (assembly GCF_050655825.1). Taxonomy (NCBI): domain Eukaryota; kingdom Metazoa; phylum Chordata; class Aves; order Passeriformes; family Estrildidae; genus Lonchura; species Lonchura striata. The sequence goes on along the minus strand of NC_140707.1, from coordinate 67,691,920 downwards.
CACCATAGCATATTAAATCAAATAAAACATGTAGAGATTGTGTTATCCGATTGCACAAAAAAAAATTAAGGGAGAATTATAAAAAATATTCCCAGATGTGGAAATCTAGATGGATCAAACTTTTCCCCCTATAGCGTATTAAGAGTAATGTTAACAAGCCCATTCAAGCCCTCCTCTGAAAGAAAATGGTATTTGAAAACCATTAAAAAAAAAAAATAAAAGGTATCACTTTGACACCACCTCGCTTAGGGAAAATGTATTTATTTTGAGAGACAATCTGTCCAATTCTGACATCCAAAAATATAGGATTGGGTTTTCTAAATGCTCAATGTCCAAGTAAAAAAACTGTAAATTTCTCACAATATATCCCTCTATGTCCAAATTCCATATTAAACCTTTGGCTTTTTTTTTTTTGTTTGTTTGTTTTCCCTTCCAGTTCAGGACATTTTTTCCCCCAAAATCCTCTAAGCTATTTCATGAGCACAATATCTGTTTTCTGACCCAGGCAATGATGACATCTGTGGAACAGTCTCAGTTACTTCCAGGGAACTGCTCTTGGCTTTGCAAAGAGTACATTATTTCTGCAGCTTTCAGCCCTCTGAAACTGTCCTGGGATTCAAAACACACATTAAAGTCTGATCTGATTATCAGATTCAACCTTCACACCTGTGCAACAGGGTTACTCTCCATGTGGTGGTAAATAAAGACTGAACTTGAGTCTAGCAATGAGCCCAAACTTTGGTGCAGAGCATCAAAACCCTACAGTTGTGCTACTTCTGCAGAACACAGAAAAGAAAAATGGACAAAGCTAAAGTTTGTCACTTCCAGAATCAGCTCTGCTCTAACCCCTGTGCCCTGGCAAAGACAGAAAAAATAAAAGATTTACAAATACAAATTTAGAAGAACTGAATCCTCACCACAACAATATTATTTTATCAGTAATTATCCTGAAGTGCTGTTCTATCTCTTATATGCAACATTACACAAAAAAAGCTATTAGAAGTACTCTAGTTCATTTGCTTTGGGAAGTGTTTACTTTTCTGTACACATTTTCTGGACACATTTTATTTCTGTTCCAAAGTCCAGAAAGATAAAATCCACTCGTGTGCAGGTAAAATGCTTTGGACACACAAAGCACAGGGTAGATGCTAAGGATGCTGTTCCCAGCATCTGGCAGGAACATCTGTACAGGTGTTGAGTTCTTACAAGAAAGGAAAGGAAAGCATGCAGCCAAGAGCTCCCTCCTCATGGTGTGTCACTGCTTGAGCACTGGCCTGGGTGGAAGTGACACCTGGGTGTCCTTATTGCACTTAATGACTACAGGTGGTTGCTTTCAGTCCAGCCTGAACTACAGGACTGTTAAACATGCTTTTTAACAGAGAAGGAAGGCCCCAGTCACTCATCACATCATGCACAACACGAGGGGACAGGAGACAAACTGCTGACAACTCCATGAAGCAACATGGAATGCTCCCAACATGGATTTTGGAGGCAAAGTCCTTCAGAATCACACCAGCCATAGCCAACCCCACAAACTGGGCATCCCCCAGCACACAGAGCCTAGGACAGCCCATCCACAGCCTGTGCCTGCAGGGTACCATCTCACCACTGCTTTGTGCAGGGTACAAGCTGTTCCACTGAACTTGCAATGGACAGTGCTGGAATATCAGAGTCAAAGCAGCACTAGAAGCAGACCTGGAGACACCGTATTTGTTTCATGAACTTGGTATTTTACACTATTTAGCCACTACACATTTGAAATGCTCAAGCTGCACTTGAACTGCAAAAGACATTCTGGGCCTGCCCAAATGATTTTCAAGGTCAGACTAATCATGTTAACACATTCTCTCATTGTAAAGTGGCACAAAGTTACACCTGACTTGCAAAATAAACCTAAACAGAGATCCCTTTGCATGCCATGCGGTTCTACCTAGAATTTATATCAGTCATAGAGAAAGAAAACAAGTCTGTCACAAAGGCAGAGGAATGCCATTAAGGCTAAAGCTTTCTAACAAAACCAATCCCCATTATCCTGCTGTCTCTTTTACAGCATCACTTCATGGCAGGTTCATGTATTCCAGGAATTTTAACAAAGTCTGGCCCCCAGACTGAGCCTGTGTGGCTCAGCTATTCACCAGGCAGCCCTGGGCAGTGGCTGTGTGTCTGTCTTAACCAGCAGACAAAGTCAGGCAGGAACATTCAACACTTGACATCTTGGCACTTAAACTGCACCCACAAGGTGTGTGCAGACTCCTGCAGCAACCCTGTAACTCCCTAACCCCATAACCTCCCCCTTCTTTCAGAGTCTCAGGGTGGGACTTAACACAGGAATGGAAGTTCCTGTTGTTGTGCAGGTGCAGGTTGTTCTTGCAGCCCAAACCATGCTGCAGAGTCATGGATTTGCACTTCTGTCAGAACAGCAGCTGCAAAATACAGCTGAAAATTTTGACAGAGGCAACTGTAGCTGTGGAGAACTAAAATGAGCAGGTGGGATGATCACCAGGCTTTGGGAAGAGCTGTCCCCTACTGTGGCTTTTTGTTCTTTTCAGGTTTTTGGGGGGTTTTTTTGGGTTTTTTTTTTTGGCATCTCTAATTTCCTAAAGAAAGGGGCAGAAATGGGACAGAAAAAACTATCATCTCCCAAAAATACTCCACAAATTGACACTACAGAAGCAATGATTTCTCTGTCTTTCTTCCGAGCTTTTGTAGCTCTATGAGTTTGGATTTCATGGTTGAAGATCTGTTCACCCTAAGATGTAGATTCCTAATTGCCACTAGTGATGGTTTGTTTGGGTTTTAGGGATTTTGTTAGGTTTTCAGGAAGTGATTTTGTTCAGTCCATTTTTCTAATGTTAAAAAATGGATCTAATACTGGTGTGTGTTTTGAATGCTCACTAATTATAATCATGTATTTGATATACCTGAATCGTAGTGATGCCTTGTGGTACATACATGTTTTACTCCAGGCACTTTTGAAAACACAGGATCTTGATACAAGAGGTCATTTAAGGCAGAGCCAGAGGGAATCCTTCTCTGAAGGAGCCACTGTGCTCTGCTGGGCTGGCCTCAAACCACACCAGGTAACATCTCTGAGGCTGCAATGGCAATTTCTGCTAAGCATCTTGTGTACCTGCATTCAAACCAGTGCAAACTGAGAGGCAAAACCCCTCACCACACTCAGGGGCAGAGTCCAAAAGTCCAGCTCCAAACTCAAGATCAAACAAGAACCAGTGCAAAGCCTGCCCTGCTGCAGCCCTGCAAAGCCAGAAGCTTCAGCCCAGGAGGTGGAGAGGGGTCTGAGCACAGCCCAATGCTGGGAGATGCCAATGGGAGTCAGCTAAGAGGAAGGACAGAGCCTGACACCAACCTGAGGGACTCAGTATGTGTGGGACCTGTGGGCACTGCAAGTCTGCTCCTGAATCGTGCCCCCTCCAAGCACTGAAACCCTCCACGAGCCCACGGCACGAGCAGCACTCCAGCAGGGCTCCATCCCCCCAGCACCACCACCACGCTCCCACCCACACATTATCATCCAAGCACCTTGGACTAAAGAGAATTACATCCTGACCAGTTATTTTCTCTCTTTCTAAAAGCAGCTGCAGACTGATAAATGTCCTCGTGAAAGAGAATGGAGGGGGATTTACTGCAACTTTTTAACTTCAGGCGTTCAAACCTGCTCATGTGGTTTCCCAAGAAGCTGAACTACGAGTGTTCTCTCCCTTGCTCAGACCTCACACTAAGTTTTTCTGCCAGGGGCAATAGGGGGGACAGTGGGAGAACAACCTCAACCCCACAAAAATGGGACATGCTGATGAAGATACTGACAGAACTGGACATCACCACTGAGTGCTGCAAAGAGAATTTACATAATGTTACTCTAACAGTTCAGTAAAAATGGCATCAGTAAAAGGAGGCTTTCAAGAAAGAAGTTACCCCCAAACACTCAGGGAGTGCAACTGAGAGAGTTTCTGTTAGTTTCATTTTGTTACATAAATCACCATTGTTATTATTCTTATAATTATTATTTCTTACGATGTTAAAAGAGCAGGAGGATACTTGAAATAAAAGGCTGTGCATGCACAATACCCACACAAATAAATTCCAGTGATCCATCCTAGCACCAGGCATGGTGCCCTTCCCTGCCCACTGAGCTGAGCCCTCCCTTTAGGAGTAGGGGAATTCATCACCAAATATACAGTATATTGTCATGGAATGATACCAGGAAACAATACTAACAGGAGTCTGAACGTGTCCTTCACGTCATATTAATCTACTGTTTAACTCTGTCTTTTCTGTCAGCAGAAAAGAGAGTAGGAGGAAATAAAAGCTCAATTCACCCAGCCTGAGATCAAAACTGTCATGGCAATATTGGCAGGTTAGACCCTGATTCTTTAAATAGTACATTGCCTTTGTTAAACAAAAGTCATTCTTTTATTACATAATAGGATTATAAATAAATGTAAAGTGTGCATGCAGTCAACTGCATATTATACAAGCAATATCTATGTTAATAATTGCTTTCTTTGGCAGGCCAGAATCCAGCTGGACATGCAATATTTACATATCAAAATCCTTGGTGTCTTCAAGTCATATTGGATGCAAGTGAAAATATATATGTATATATATTTACCGTATACACACACATTTATATATATATATATATATGTATAAAGGTATATATACACCTCTGCATATATACTGTATACATATATACACATAGGTATATGCTAAAAGTGGATTTCATCTTTTTCAGATTCAGGTGATGCAGGCCTTGAAACACTAAAAATATCCTGACAGGGTATCTGGGGAGGGGACTGGGGTGATAAATGAGACTTGGGGGAAGAGAGCTGGGATACGTTCTTTTCGGACAATATTTTTAAAATTTCTGCCACCTGCTTCTCAAGGGCAGCCATCCTACTGCTTAGCAGCTGGATATCTTCTTTGAGTTCGTGCTTGACTTCCTGCAGCGTGGTTTGTAAGGCCTGCTCAGGAATGGGGTAGAAAGGACACCTAGCATCCGCCTGGATGGGGCTGTGCTCCAGGGGGCTGCGAGTCTCACCAGCTTTATCCAAGCGAAGGTCACTTTTTGTTATTCCACTGTCACAAGAGTCTGTTTTCCTCAGTGGGTTTTTATTTACACCGTTCTCTGAGTCATTGGACTTGGGGTCATCGGACAGCAACCCCATGGACTCGGCCTTTGTGACGTTGTTCCAGTCCTCCTTCTTCTCCTCGTGGGTGCCCATGGTGTTCTTCAGCCGAAGCCAGCCTTTCCCGTTCCCGTTCTTCATCCGCATGGGGCTGTTCACTTTGAGGCATTTCTGGTCTCCGTTGCCGTTGGGCTTGAGCTCCATCACGTCGCGGTTGTTCTGCTTCACGGCCTCGCTGCTTTTCATGTAGGCCAGGGTGGTCTGGATGGGTGTGATCTGGGACACGGTGACCACGCTGGTGCCCGTGATGGAGGCGCCGTTCTGCACGCTCCTGCTTTCCACCTGCAGCTGGTTCCGCTCGGGGTCGACGTGGGTCGAGCCTTGATTGCGCATCTCCTTTTGCTGCTTGAATTTCTGGAAGAGTTTCCGCACAGGGTGGTCCACGGGGATGCTCAGCGTCACCTCGTTCTTCTGGCGCAGGCGCTCCTCTTCCTCCTTCTTGACATCGCTGATCTTCCTGAAGATGATCTGTGGGGGATAAATCCACAACAGAGTCAGGACCCAAAGGACATCGCATGAAAGTATTTATTTGAGATGGGTAAAAAGTCTTGAGAACAGCCATTTCTCTCTGTATTCTTAATTCTGATGTTCCTTTCCATCTTAATTTTTTGTAGTGAATTCAAATGGAGCTGATCAAGACACAGCAACCTCAGGGTTAATAGGTTATGCACACATACATACACACACTTTCTTAACAGGATACATTAAAAGTAGGTTTCATCTTTTTTCTTGATGCAGAAGATATTACTACTTGAAGAACTAAAAATACCCTGACACCAAGAGAAGGAAAGAAACTGAACAAAGAGAAGAAAGCCGTTGACAAAGAACCCAAATACTGTGATGCCAACCTACCCATTACTCACACTCATACCTGCTCCATCACTATCTTTAGTACAGATCAAAAGGAAGAAGTAATTCAGCAGGGACTACATAGCTGCAAGATAAATTCAATGTACACACCCTTCTAGAGGCTGGAAAATGCTCAATACTTTTTGGTTTTGCTGTTAGGGCTAGGGTTTTTTAGGAGCATTGGAAGATGAAATTAGGTTCCCCATGGGCCATATGTGTAGCTTCACACATTTTGCAAATGTTTATTGCAGAATTAGTATGTCTAATATGTGTAGGTGAACAGGAAGCACCACAGAGAAGCAGTGTGACAGGGCTGTGTGTGGCTCCAAAACCCAGCAATATCCACCATCTCAGCATGCCATGCCATTTAATGCTGAGTTATTTCACCTGGCAGCATGTCTCAGGCTGCTACAGAAAACAGAATTTGAGCCTCACGCTGGGGGAGGATCCACTGAGCAAAAACTTTTTGTTGATTTTCTGCATGTTACTCATATGATTTTATTTTTTTTAGGTTCATCCAGTTTTCTTGAATGTGGGACTGAGGCAGAGTGGGGAAGCTGGTTCTCTGTTTGACAAGAGTGTGAAAAGCAGTCTATGATTAAATACAAATGTGGACTGTGAAGGGATTGTGTGGTAAGAAAAGGAAAACAAAGCCCTTGAAACACACAAATAAAACCCTGTGTCACTCAGCTGTAGGTTTTTGAAATATCAACCTGAGTATCCATATTTGAGTTTCTATTTACTTTCAAGTCTCACATCTTCAGAAGTCAGCAGAGAAGTGCCAAGATAGCTACAGATCCTTCACTGCATGAATCTGGAATGAGCTGGACTTCAAAGCTTCATTAGAGAGCTTTCAAATGCAGCAGATACATCCTTGCCTGCTGCTGATAGATGCAGCTGCTTATAATAATTTGATTAACTTGCTTATTAGAAGCCCAGTTCAAAATATATAAACAAAACCAAGGGACAACCATGTTAGTTACTTTAACCTAACTACTCTGACCTAAATGCAGCGACATATTCCCTCATTTGGGGGCTCCTCTTTATTAGCAGCTGCCCTCATGGAGCTTCTCCCTCTCTCACCAGTGGGGAGAGCAAATAATGGCATGAGAAACTGCCCTTGATTCAAAATTGAGTGATTACATTTAATTGAAGCCACACTCTCTAAAGGCACATTTGGAAGACGGGTTGTGTGTGATGTTTTGTTTGTGCCTCTCTTGCCCTGGAGGGCAGCGCAGCACCTCTGGCAGAAGACACAACAGTGAAAGCAACCAGCTGCAAGGATGTGTCCCCAAGGTGTGTCTCAGGGGACGTGGCTGGCTCTTCTGCTGGTGTCCCCACTTGGCTGTGCTGCTCTGTCTTGTGCTGAGTCCCTGAAAACATCTGCAGTGGGGGAAACATCCTCTACCCAATGCTTTAAAAGGTTGTGTAGGGACAGGACAAAGGGGAAATGGCTTTAAAATGAGAGTAGGTTTAGACTGGAAGCTAGGAAGAGATTATTTACTGTGAGGGTGGTGAGGCATTGGCACAGGCTGTGGCTGTGTCATCCCTGGCAGTGTTCCAGGCCAGGTTGGATGGGGCTCTGTGCAACCTGAGGGAGTGGAAGATGTCCCTGCCCATGGCAGGGAGTTGGAAATGGATGATCTTTAAAGTGTCTTCCAACTCAAACCATGCTATGTTTTCATGACTCCTCTGCTTTCTGGCCATAAATCTGTCTCCCAGCTTGAGCCCCCTGCTCTCCTGCAGCCAGCCTGTGCCTGGCAGCTGCTGTCCAGAGGTGGTGGGGGATGCTGGACTGGAAGCAGCTCCAGCAGGCTGGCACAGGCCCACGGTGCTTCCCTGGCCAGTGTGGCACGGATGTGCCATTAGGAAAGGCAGGAGGCAACTCTGACAGCTTCTGTCCTGCTGCATTATAACAACCAGAATGCCAACAACAAAAGACCACAGCAGCAGTTTTTGATTCTTCTCACAAATCTTGCACTTCACTGAAAATTACCCTCACCTCCCCTTTCTCCCCCTGTCCAATCTCGGTTCTTTTGTCCCTTTTCTAGACTCAGTTCAAACCTTCTCCAGACAGAGGTCATCTCCCCGCACAAAATAATTACCAGTGACTGCTGCTGCTGGGTTTGGCAGAAGAAAAGCCAAAACCTCTCTAATCTGACACCACCCGTACCTCATACTCCTGAAGTGTGTCCTTATAAAAGTCAGGAAATGACTGTGAAGTGTTTTGCCCCAGAACCACTTGGCCAGGTGTCATTTGGATGGGTTGAGCTCAGTGGCAGGGGGGTCTGAGCCTGAGTGCTGCTGTGCCTCAGAGCAAGGCAAACACTTTGGGAACAGCAAAAAGGGATGGGTGGCCAAGGTGGCAAACGCCATCAGATACACGATGCAAATCTGGTCTGGCTGTACGAGGCCAAGGGCCCACTAACCACTCACAGCCATGAGCTTTACCCCTCCTTTATGCCCATGCAGTGGAGAAGACACACACCCAAAGCCCTGCTGCCACCTCCTCAGAACATATTCTCTCAGCTTCTTGCAGGACACAAGCTGGCAGAGATCTTCAATGAATTATTTCCCTTTTCTTCTCTTGGGACAGAAAATGCTCCAGCCTGGAATGGTTATGGGCAGCTCCTTTGAAGAAGCAGGTCTGCCAAATGCTGAATTAGTGCAGAAAATGCCCATGAACTCAGAAATCCAAGGGTTAGCTGAGAGTCAAGAATTCAGGACTGATCTACCTCAGTGGAGCCCTATTTCCAATGGAGCAAAGGTGGGATGATGCACAGCCTGGGCCTCTCCCCCCTTGGCCTTCTCATGTAACCTGTATGTGTTCACAGCTGTTTGTTATTTTCTTTTTCACTCTGAAATGCATAACCAAGCAGACCCTCACATCCCAACTGACCCTGTGGGATAATGGCACTTTGGATGGAGAATGAGGTCTTGGTCTTCACTCTCCCGCTGAACTACTCTGCCAAAGAAATCATTTCACCCCATGGACAGCTTCCCCTTCTTCTTTCCCCTCAACCAAGGAAGATGCACCCCTAGCACAGCAAGGACCTAGTTTTGGTCAGGAGTACTTGAGAACAGTAGAATATGTACAAGTAAAGGAAAAGAAAGATCCTACACAGAGAAACTGAGGGGAAAAAAAAACCAAGATGTGAATTCTAGCACTAACAGAGCAATAGTTATTTCTCATTAACAATTTTTTTCCATATTAGGAGATTTTTTATGTGGCTGGATTTAATCCACTTCCAAAGTGGTTTAAACTAAACCAGAATAGTTAAAATGTGTTTACATTTACAAATGTTTACATGGAAACTTAATTCTATTAATGTGTAATAACTTCAACCAGCTTTTTTTTTTCTTTATAAATAAGAATAGAAAAACATCTGGTGCAATCTGACATTTCTCTGCAGATTGGGAGAGCATTATTTTGAAATCTTAAATTGGATGAGCTATTTAATTTGCCCTGAGCCTTCTAAGAGAAGTTGCACATAGGCCTGCCCAAATGTATGTCCCAGGAGCAGTCACAATCTTCAAAGAAGAAGCTGAATTAAGTGTGTATAGAGTTTACTTCAAGGAGTAAAGAGACACACTCCTGTCTCACACCAAGTTCTAAATACATTAATGTAACAGATATTAAGTGCAGGACTCCATTTCCTTTATGGATCAGGCTGTGAAAGATTGTTCCACGTGGCACAAATTTTGCCCCATGGGACCAGGCTCCTGTGTTTCTCTCGGTGTACTTATTTGGGGTAGAAGGGGCAACAGTGATGACATTAATTACTGAGCTGGCAAAGATGCAGTTAACTTTTAGCCAGCCATGTGGACTGAAATACTCAACCTCAGGCTGCTTTCCCTCCCTTCCATGCCAAGAGGTAACTCATGGGAGTGTGAACTCTGTCCCTTCCAAAGGGGGACCATAACACAGGTCCTGGCAATGGGTATGCCACTGCTGGAGCAGCTCCTGTGAGGTGCCAGCTCGTAAAACCAGCCCCAAAGCCAAGTGCAGATGAGAGCAGCAGCAATGAGGAGTCAGGGAGGCAGCTCAAAGCTGAGCCACACACACTGAATTAAAGAGTAAAGCTGTGGCCTTTTCAGGGGCTTTGAAATGCATCCCTTGTCTGCTGTCTTTTTTTGTAGCAGCACTGTGAAAATCATCCCTCCATGACCTTGCTCCATACAGGAGATCTACACAAAGATCTCTTAATAAGTGACTCCAAGGCATGTACGTGAAGGGATTACAGAACTGGTAAAAGTCTTGAAGAATTACAGTGAGTACATAAAAAGTGGCAGGTGTTTGAGCAGAGACCATCCTGCCCTGTGCCTGAACATCCCATGCTGCTGTTAGTGGTGTTACACCTGTGCCTGCTCCTCTCCACAGAAATTCACAGAAAAGGGACAGCCAGGGCTCCAAAGAAAGCACAGTTGTCATGGCAATGGATGCAGCGTGTGTGCACTGACTGGGAGGGGGAGAGGGGAGGAAGGAGGGAGAGCCACACAAAGCCATCAAAAAGCAAAGATTTTCACAGTGTGAAGACCCTGTCCTGGGAGAATTGGTTTGACTCAGCTCACTGGACATTTCTGCAGCAGAAACACCACACTTCAGTCCCCACAGATAACTCAGGAACCACAGGTCACTCTCATTAAAGCACAGACCAGGCTGATGTCAGTGCTGATCATTTCTCAAAAGTTTGTGTCGGGGTAATTATCTTGTCTGCATCAATGCCTTGTAGAAGCCCCATCTCTCTTGCATCTGATTGTTCACCACTCTGTATTTGTCCAGATCCCTGTATTTTTGTTCCTATTTAATACAGCAACTTCTTAGAAGGCATATGAGACTACTGAGATAAGAATCATAAAATCACAGAATCATTAAGGTTGGAATCAAGATCATCAAGCCTGAACCAGGTTAATAATTCTGAAGAAATATAGGGCTCTTTTTAACCTGGACCCATCTGGCAGCACAGGTCCAGAGCTGTACTTGAAAACACTGCAGATGGAGTAAGTGGGATGAGCAGACAAAGTGAGTTGGAGCTTCCCAAGTGATGGAGGCAGGACCTCAGGGAAATGCACCTTCCTTGAACCACACTGCAGAGCTGGCAGCTGGTTTGCAGTTGGCTGAGACCCACCCAGCAGCTCCTTCACCAGCTTTCAGATCCCACCAGAAGGATTTGGACTGGTCCATCTCCTCCATGAATATCTAAATTCCCATACAAAAGTGAATTGTGTACACTCACAAGGTGTTTTGTGTGTTAGTCTTGGCATCCTTTTATATAAGCCTTTTTGCCTTTTTTTTTTTTTTTTTGGAAATAGGAGAGCTGCCTTCTCTTGTCTTTTTGGCCTGAAATTACACAAGCTTAGCCGAAGCTGGCAAATGGATTTTAAAAGTTTTAAGTGGTATAACCAATATCCAATACTGCAATAACACAGATCTCATTTTCTCTGGAAATAATGCTATGAGGCCTTACAACATAAATTTCCATAAAGATGTCTGCAAAAAATACTATTAATTTTCACATCTTGGAGTGCACTGTACAAAAGTAATTTACATTTTTTTCATGCTAATGTGCAAGGCAGATTTATGTCAGATCCAGGATTTAGACACAGGATGCTCTGGCGCAGACATGTGTGCTATTTCCTGCTCCTGAAAATACATAATACATAAATGCATTTCCTGCTCCATAAAATACACCCAATTTCCAGAGCACAGACACTCGGAACAGGGCTCACCTACAAAGCCTCTGCAGCTGAACTCACCCTCCAGGAGCCCTGCACAGGGAAGGGAGGAAGACAAAGGCTCTTGGAAGGTGTGAGTCATTTCACCTGCAGCTGGATGTTAAAGCAGGTCAGACAAGCTGTACCCTGAGCTGCCTGATTGTCTCTGGTGTCTGTACAGGCTCTGTCCTGTCTCCTGTGTGCAGACACCCTCCGTACATGGTGGGGATGGAGAATTCGAATCCCCACCTCTGGCAGTGCAAATGTCAGGGTTTGGTGCAGAGAATGTAAAAAAGCCTCCTGCACAGCTTTTCTCTGTGTATGTGTGTGTGTTCTGCACCCTTCATCTGGTGCTGTTTTTATTTCCACCCCAGCGTGCTGGGGGTATTGCCAGCTCCTGGCTGGGATGAGTTCCCCACAGCCCCAGGGCCCAGCCAGTCCTTACAGACAAACTTTATTCTTCCAAAAGCTGCAGAGGGAGGACAAGCCATGACTGCTCAGGAGACCCTGCCAGACTGGTGGCACTCAGTGGGAGCTTATGGAAAATCACATGGAGCAACTGGATGAACCACCAGCAGGGAAAGGAAATCCACCCCTTCCCTCTTGTTCTCACTACACTTCCCAGGAAAACTTCCAGCAGGGCAATGGAGATGCCCTTCCCACAGCCCCCAGGAAACTGGAGACCACCTGGGATGTGTCTGTTCTGTCCACCCACCCTTTTGCACTGCAAAGCTGATCCCACTCCCAGATGTTGTAGGACAGATGCTGCTTGGATCACTCCCACCACTGGCACAAAGCACTGCCAAACCCAGCACACCCTTCCCAGGCCATTGCTCTGGTGGGCTCAGGGGGGTCTGGGATGCTTCACCCCTCAGTCCTTGAGGACTGGTCCTCTCTAGGAGCATTTAGCTGGGAAAACAGGGCATATCTGGCATCCTCTTTTCTGATATTCTGAAAACTAGGCCAGACAAACCCAATTCCTAATGCATAACCCTTGGTGAAAAGGCTTGCTCCAAAACAAACGTGTTTTTAAAATCAAGGCAGGTCCCAGAGAACTAGACTCATTATTAATACTTCATGTTGAAATGCTTTTAAATCTTATTTTTCAGATATTATCTTTAAAAAAAAAAAACAAAAAACAAAAAAAACCACTTCCATTATATCTGAAATCTTCCTTATTTGTTTACATTAATTAAAATGTGAATTTAAAAAGTCAAACTATGAAAGATTGGACAGAAATGGATTAATAGGAAATGACCCTACACATGCCTTGAGGCTGCTTCCCCTAATTCACTCCTGCAAATCTCCATAAACTCTTAGCTCACTTTATTAATCTGCACTCCAAGGATGCAGAGTAGATGGTTTGAAATGATGGCTTTATTGTTCCTCTGCTCTCTTCAGATAGCTTCATTTTGATGTGAAATTCAGCCTCAAAAACAAACTGCTCTAACAACTCTTTTAATTGCTCTCCAGTAAATTCCCCTTAATCCTCCTGTCCCAGGAACTGTTTTGTTTAAACCATTGCTCCATCTGCATGTGAGAAAGGAATCACTGTCCTTGGCTGTGCAGTGAAAATGACTGACTGCTGAGCAATTAGTTAATCTCCAGGATAGCGATGTTTCACTAAACAGTCTTTCATGCTGGATTTTGGAGGAAAAAAGATTTCTGCAGGTTAGTCTCTGCAGCTGCTTGAAAGAAACAGTAAATAATAGCCTTTCTGCAAATTTCCATTGATCCTGACTTCACAGACACAGTAACATGCTACAGCAAGAGCTTCCTACCAAGCACATTTTAATTTTGCTATGGAGAAACTGTATTCACATACATTCTTCCTAAGCAACTATTGAATTGGTCTGCAAAAGATGTGAAGATTTCCAATCCAAATAACAAAGTGATGTCACTTCAAGGAAAGGAGAATTATTTCCATGACGCTGAAAAAGCCCTTTTAAGGGATATTTAATGGCATTTTATGTGCAAGGAAGAGGTTCCTTCTTTTATGATGAGTTAATAAAGATCTTTGTCCCCCAAGTTGCTCATCTAAAGAAAAATCAGGAAATGTAAGGAGGGAGACACCCTTTAGAAAAGCACAACAACAGCCAATAACAGATTTCCAGAGTCCAGAAATTCCATCATCTCTTTACTGCTTGTCCTGTGGTTTAGAAATTGATTACTGTAGGTCAAATTTTATTCTGGTTCCATGTCATGTTTGCAATCAATTCTCACAGCACCTGAGCACTCTTGCAGAGAGACATCTGTGCACGCTGGCAGCCAATTAGGCTGATCTGCGTTTGTGAATATTAAGAAGAAAGTGTTTGAGAGTTTGACCCATCCAGTTCATACTTGGTATGGATCTGAAGCCATCCTGGTTTCATTTAAAGCATGTCTGGATAGAAGAAGAAAGAGGAGACAAGTGGGCAGGGATCCAAGTCTCATTTGTCACATCCCCGGAGCATCGTGGCCAAACACACAGAGCACCAGGCTGGGATTCACAGGGATGGATTATCCTGCTGGCCTGACCTTCTGCCAAGCGGGAAGTCCTGCACAAATCACTCTGCCTCTTCATGTCTCCATCTCCCCCAGTAAGAGAGGATAACACTGCCCTCATTTCCTCAATTAACTGGAAATCCCTCTGTCACTGCTAACTATTTACAACTGAGAGACTAAAACCCATGGCTGACAGCAGAGAGAGGTCACTGTGCTGGCCTGTGGCCAAAACTGAGGCAGTTCATAAAAAAAAAAAAAAACAAAAAAAAAACAAAACAAAAAAAAAACAAACAAACAAACAAAAAAAAAACCACCCAGTAATTGAAAAAATGCAGATAGGTGTTCTCAGGGTTTCAGCTTGAGATCAAGGGCACAGGGCACTGCTGCCCTAAGATGTTTAGGACAGTGCACAATGGATGTACAGTGTCACATGAAGTCCTGTCCTCAAACCCTGAGACATCAATCTCAGAGTGATTAAAGGTATGAACACCTACTGACACCTACTCTGCAAGGAAGGATCAGTCAGATCACTCAGCTGGCATGATGGATTCTTTAAACAGCGTGATTACACATTCAGCCAAGTGTGGGCTGAGCTACCGAGTCAGATTTCCAAAAGAAATGCCAAAAACTTCTCCTCCTTTGGCAAAATTATACAATTTCTCACCAAGTAGAAGAGCATTATCTGAGAGCAGCTCAGTTTCCTGAATCAGGAGCTCTTCTGATTATTCAGTCACTCAGGCCTGAGCACCTCCTGCTCCATCTTCTCATATCCCAGGGGAAAAGATCTCATGGATTTCCTGTGGCTGCAGGTTCAGCTGTTGTCTCTGATGTCTGCTGGGCTCTGTTTGTCTGCTTGGATGCTGAAGAAGGGCACTGTGCACCTTTGGAAGTGGGGAGCTTTGCCTCTATTTTTAAACGAGACTCTGGAATTGATCTCTTATTTTTGCTGCTTTTTCACTCACTATTTTCTGTTTTCTTTGCTGTAACCCAACAGCAGATGCTTTAGCATGTTGCAGAGCAAACAGATTCAGAATGATTTCAGCAATGCTATCCAAGTGAGCAAAATGCTCCTTCCACATACAAAATTATTTCAATCAATAAACCAGAAAGACTACACTGTTTATGAATTTATGGTGGGTTCCAACCAGGGTCTGTTGCTGCTTGGCCATGTTTAGGGTCAGTCCATTGCAAAGTGAAGCACTGATCTGTGTGGCCTCAGGACTCTGACCTTGGTCCAAACACACACAGCCCCTCTTGGGCTCCTGTCACAACTGGGAGCAAAGAAGCCCAGCTTTACCCTCCTAATTCCTTTTCAGGACCCTAAATCCTACACTGAACTCAATAAAAAGACAAAACTGGATCGGAGAGCTGAAATAATGCATTAAATCAGAGTCTAATCTGTTTTCTGTATATAACACAGTTAAACATGGGGAAAATGAGCAGAGGACAATTTGAGTATGACTGCTGCAGTATAAATATTACTGAACACTCCCTCTCACTGGTTGGGTTTATCCACTTTGGGATTTAAACTCACACCTTCCTTCACTCCCTAACAACCCTCCCATGTAAACAAGTCTAATCTGGACTGGTAATTTGGTGGGTGAGCAAACTACTTGCAGATGTGCTCTTGATGGAGAGTATCACATATCACATTCATCTCTCGTTCTCCTTTCTCTTTTCTTCCTTGAGGATGCAATTATTAGAGAGCAAAGGGCAATTTCTCCTATTTCTTTGTCTGGCATTAAAGCAGAGAGAAGAGCAGATATCTCTTGACAGGATTTCTTTTTTTTAACATTTTGCAGATGTTTCTTTCTCCTGCAAGAAGGCAAGCTGAGGTGCTTACAGAGGGGGAAAGAGGGGCCCTGCAGATGGCTAAAAATCCAATTAGACCCAAGAACCTTCACTGCATGTGGAAGTGAATCCCAGCAAGGACAGCTTCCACTCACCCCAACCAGACCATCTCATGACTTTCAGAGAACTCCACTGATGGAAGGAGATGGTGACATCTGCCAGCACATCACCATCAGGTACCACAGGGCTCAAGAGCCAGAGGGAGCTTCCCAATGCCTCCCAGCCCAGCTGAGGGGTGCTGTGCTCACTGCTAGACAGTGCCCTCTTCCACAGGACTGCTCCCAACTCCATCAGGCAGGCTGGGTCCTTGCAAACTTATATTGACTGGCTGCTGGATCAATATCTGCTATTGGCACTGGCCTAATGAAATGTCAGTCAGCAGCACTGCCAATTGATCCACATTCATCTGTGCTGCAGATTAGTCACCATCTCTGCATTTTACCAGAGATGATTAAAAGAAGAAAACAGCCTTCAGCTCTCCCAGGATCTCCTAAGGAGGCCACGCTCCTGGGCAGGGAGAGGGAAACACAGTTCAAAGCCTCCAGATGACAGCAGGGTGGCTTGAGCTTGGGGCACGCTGCAGAAACAGGGAAAAAGTGCCAAAAGACTTTACAAGTTGCTCTTCAGCCTGATTTAACTTGGAGCAGAAAATCAATCATCAGTAACAATATGCAGCACTAATCCAGCACTCCCCTTTCCCTGCATTGGAGGAAGCTGGATTTACGTAGCTGCCATTTGTGCCAGAGGCCAGCAGCAGGGCACAGAGAGGTCATGCATCCCTGGCCCAGGGTCATTCAGCTGTTTAGTGGATAAACTGGGGGGATGGAACCAAGGTTTCCAACCTAAAGCCCCTATAGTAGGAAAATCCGTACTGAAAAAAGATTAAACATATAAATATATATTTTAGAAATAAAAAAAAAAACATATATAATAACAACCTTGCTTTTCACCACTGTCCTGTCTGGTGTGTAGAGTTTGGTATTTGAAATAATTGAAAGGGCTCACCTTTAATTGCAGTGAATTGCTGCAATGAAATCCAGACCAGGACAACTTACTGCTGCTCAAGTTTTTGTTGGAAGAGGGGTGAGGAGGAGGCAGAACTATTTCTGTTTATTTAGTGACAAAGGTTGTGCTTTTATTCCAATGAAAAATATCAAAATCCTCATGTTTGGCTTCTGGCCAGCCCTGCTTGTTCAGTGTTCCTGCACATCCCCAGCACAAAGCCACACAGAACATGGGCACAGAGGATTTGCAGAATTTGTGTTTTCTTCTCTGCGTTTTTGCCTCTTATTGCTTTTTGCCTGAAGACTAAATGGGCTCACTAAATGCCTAAGAGAGTCTCTCCATTTACAAAGTAATACATCAGCAAAAGAATTGCAAATTGTTCCCCAAATATACTACTCTCTGCTGTCTGCTTTAAGTGGAAGTTTAAATAAATTGGAATCATTATGGCTTTCTTTTTTAACTTAAATATTACTGTAGCAGGCTATAAAGTGCCTGAAGTTTAATCTGAAGTCTTCAGACCTGAAAAAGCATTTTGCAACTGAAAGATTTTTGATTTTTTTTCTAGCTATATCCAACTGGCCCAATAAAAAATAACACCCATTGCTATCAGCCTTGCTTCTGACATTGAGAACATTCTACCTGGCTTTAAGAAACCTTGGTTTTATATGGAATGTGCCACCAGCCACTCTGTTGACTTCATCACTTTCAAGGTTTCGTTAATTTATTGAAAAGCTTTTACAGCAGGAGCTTCAATTAAAACAATGCACTTCCATTGCCATGCAATGTAGAACACCATCAGGTTTTTTTTGGAAGTGCTAAGTCAGAAATGAAGAATTTAAAAAACACAAATGGAAGGGACAAGGGGCAGCCTCTGTAGCTAGAAGAGCCAAGACACCACCTTGTATTAAAAGCAGGGAGGTAAAACATGCTGCTCAGTCACTGTCAGATATTCCTCACCTCAACCAGGGCTAGAAACAGAGACCAATTTAGTGGAGAGAGTCACTGACTCCAGACCCAAAAGTGAAAAACATTCCAGTATTCCTGACCAGAGCAGATTTACACTGGTGGATAGGCAGTCATTTGATTCTTTCCCATTTGTTTCTAGATTCCAGTCAAGGACCTGACCTTTTGGGGCTAAAAGTGAGGGCCAGCCTATGTCACAGCACGTGGAAGGGCTCCAGGACTCCTGTCCCACAGCAGAAAGGCAGGATCCTGCAGGATGAAGCCAGGCTCTTCTCAGTGGTGCCAAGCAAGAGAAAAAGGGCAGAAACTGAGGCACAGGAGTTCCCTCTGAACATGAGGGAAAGTTTTTTTCCTATGCTGTGACTGAGCACTGAACAGGTTGCCCAGAGAGGGTGTGGGGTCTCTGTCCCTGGAGATATTCCAGAACCATCTGGACACAGTCTTGTGCTCTGGGCCCTGCTGGGGCAGGGAGGTGGGACCAGGTGATCCACTGAGGTTGCTTCCAACCTGACCCATCCCGGGGTTCTGTGATTCTCTGATTAGGCTGCATTCAGAACTGCTCTCATCTGTCTCTCTTTTCAAGCCCAAAGCTCACACTGCACCGTGGTTCTGTGCTCAGCCAGCCAATCCTGCCAAAATTACCTCAGTCATTCCCTTTCCTATACAGCCTGTTGCCATATCAGAGAAGACTGAAGGTGTCTAAACCAATCTCAGACACTTCTGAGATTCAGCACTCACTCCTTATCTACAGATCTTTTGGATGAAACCTAAGTTCATATGACCAGTGCCTATCTTACCCATGGGATGCCAGGCAAATGAAGCCACAGAGATGCTGGCAGGGAGAATGTGCTGGGGCAATTGAACAACATCTCTGCTTCTCAACTCAGAGACACAGCTCAAAGCCCACTAGCAGGGTGACCTAGCAATTCTTTTAATTTGAAATCAAGACTTGGAAAGTATTAACACCTCTGAAAGACAGAGTCAGCCCACTGCGCAATAGATGTGAAATAACTCAGTTAAACCATTGGGAAATCCAAATTTGGCAGGAAAAGAAGACCAAAGGGTTATTTAAACTTTGAATATCTATTTAATTTAACTGTATAAAACTTGGTGAAATAACCTTAAAAAGTGTCCCAGGGATTCTTCAAGTGAAACATCCCGCCCAGAAAGAGCAAAGCTTTTCCCAGCTGGGAGCTCTTAGTTGGCAGTGTGGATTAAGGAGTGCTGGCTGTTGGAACACGCTGAAATTGCCTTTAATATGATGACAGTCACTGCTTCAGTGGGGAGGAACCACTTGGGGAGAAGAAAAAAGACCCACAACTCAAGCATGCAAACATTAAGGAGTATGCTGTCAAGAAGAAATATGCCATGAAGAGGATGTGCTACTTTTACCTAAAACTTCTCCCTTTAGCCTTAAGTGGCTGGCATAGCTCTGCCACTGAGGGTTCTTAGGAAACTCAGGAATTACAGCTCACTAGACTGAAGGAATTACAGTTTTTTAGAGGCATCTGTAATTGTCAGCAGAGCAGGGGCCTTCTCTTTACAGCATGATCAAATTAAATTAAGTTTTAGAGAGCAAAGACCCCATTTCAAAGGTTTTGCTAATGTTTCCTCATACTTGAATGTGCACCAGCGAAGAACTCTTCCTTTCAGGTGCAGAGTCAAGGGAAAGCACTCACAGCTGGGAAAGCCAGGAGGAGAGCTACCCACCAGCTAGTGAGCTCTCTACCCCAGCACGGAAACACAGCATCGGCCATGTGAAAATTCAGAGTGCTGCTCCCCGAAGCCACTTGTGCAGAGATGGAGCTGCTGGTGGCAGCGTGGACAGCACCACGGGGCTGCCTGCGTGACACACACCCCGGGATGAAGTGCTCTGCCTGCCCCAAAGGGGGGCAGGAGATGTGGCTCAGGCACTTGGCAGGCAGAGACTCTGCAGAGCTTTGTGTTCATTTCTGAAGGGCACCCGCAGGAGGAAGAGGCAGCACGGGAGAGGGAGCTGCTGGGGTTATGGCGATGGCATGAACAGATGGTGTGGTGAAGAGCCATTTCCTTCCCACTTGCACGCTGACTGCATTAAATCAATCCCTGGGCTTTCGTGGCAATGAGCTAAGGCTGTGCTGTGAAGGGTTTGAACGATCTGGCCACATCCTGCTCGTGGGTATCATTCTGTTGGGTCTCCACACTTCATCTACTCGGGGAAAGCTCCTTCCACTTTTCTCACGTGCTTCTTGGTGATCTTCCCTGCTATCTGTATGGCAGCCATCTCCTCCTTGCCAGCTGTGGATCTCTGTAAAGCTCACCAGCAGTGGTTTTGTTCCCATCCATGTACTCAGGCACTGACACAGGATGCTCCACAGGGGCTGAGCCTGCTGGTTTTGCAGCCTTTGCTTATCTCATTGCTCCAGACCTAAACAAATTAGTTTGTAATCCTCAGTATTGTATGCTCTGGAAAAGCTGGCTTTAAAAGTGATCAGAAATTACCTCATGTAAAACTGGAGTCAATCTCCTCCTCCTGTCTGGGGCTAGAAGAAAACCCTATACCTGCACAAATAACAGGTCTTTGCAATCAATAATATTGACAATTCTGTATTTCCCTATTTTTGGCCTTGCTTCACCCTGTTTACACACAGTTTATATTGCTTTCTACCACTCCCTGTGCACACACAATTAATGAAACACCAGCTGGTGCAAGATAAACACTGCTGCAGTGATGTAAAAAGACACTAGACAAAAGTACAGATCTCTACCTCTGTTATTTTCCATCTCAGATGCTGTGTTTGCCTCCTAGAGCTCCTTCTCAGCTCAGAAACTTTGGCTAAAGCATCTCCCTGTTTTTCTCCTTTTTTTTTTCTGATGTCTGAAAAATCCAGCTAACCCCAAGCCTCCCACACAAGACAGCAATTCTTCAGTCACCTTCTCCCAGGAAAGCCTTGTCCAGGAGGCTGAGTCTCCTCAGGGACTTGTCCCCCAGGGATTTGTCTCCTCAGGGATTTGTCCCCCAGATGCTGGGGGGACAAGTGTGCAACTATGTTGGATGTTAAGGCCATGAAGGTGCTCAGAGGGCTGGAGCACCTCACCTATGATGACAGGTAGAGAGAGCTGGGCTTGTTCAGCCTGGACAAGGCTCCAGGGAGCCAAACCTGAGAGCCCCTTCCAGTATCCAAAGGGGCTACAAGAGAACTGAGAAGGACTTTTGACAAGGGCATGCAGTAACAGGACAAGGGGAAATGGCTTTATACTGCCAGAGGGCAGGTTTAGATTCAATTTAAGGAAGAAATCTTCCCTGTGAGGAGGATTTGCACATGGTTGCCCAGAGAAGCTGCAAATGTTCCATCCCTGGAAGTGTTCAAGGCCTCACTGGATGGGGCTCAGAGCAACCTGCTGTAGTGGAAGGTGTCCCTTCCCATGGCAGGGGGTGTGGAAATGATCTTTAAAGCCAAAGTGACCCAAACTCTTCTGTGATTCTGTAATTCTGTGTCCCCCCATGGGCTAGGGCTGATCCATGGGGCCAGAGCATCTTGCCCTGAAGAAAGCCAGCAAGGCTAAAGCAGGCTGTTGGGGTTTTGCAACACAGCAGATTCTCTGTCCTAGCAGATTCCTGACCATCCCTATTAGCAGCTGCCTGACAGGTTGGACTGAATTTGAGCCCAATTTGGAAGTTCTTCATGGCAGCAAACTCTTCATGGGGCACGTACTACAAGATTTCTAACAAATGCTTTAAGTCATGGCTGATGGTTCATCAGGCTCAGCCAGGAATCTGTTTGGGACATTAATGCATGGCTGCACTGAGCTTGTAAATTATTATTCATGTACTTTTGCAGAACATCTTGAGGTTGTTGGCTGAGTCCTTCACTAGATGGGAACAGGGATAGTTATTCACACATGAAAAACATGCATGATTCAGTTCATCCATTTTCATTTCTAGAGTAGCCTTCCTTGGCAGGATAGCCAATACAGCCTGGGAGAAGGTTGGTCATTCATAATTGAGCTGCTCTGACCAACAACTGTCCCATTTAAAAATGGATTTACCTCAGACAAACAATGGAGATGGGAATTCACTACAGTGGCATGGAGTCAAGGAAGGCAGAATTGGTGAAAATAGTGAAGCTAGACACAGAAATGAATTATGGAGATGACAGGATGCTCTAAGGCCAGGGACATGGACAAGGAAAACTGTATGTCTGCACACTGAGAGGGAAGCAGTGGGCTTGAATGGAAAAGAAAATTTAATCATAACAAAAAGGCTTCATTTCATCTGATCAGTTAGAAATATCCTGATGAGAAATGGCTGTTCTTTACTGCTGTCTTCTGCTGGTTGCTTAGGTTCCCATTTTCACATTTTTAAGGGAGTGTGAAGTGTTTTAGGCTCTTAGAAGAAGCCAGAGCCTATTCCTGATGTAACAGGAGTGCTGTTCATAATAAAAAAGAGGGCAATGGACTGCTTCCAAAGGGATTTGTACTCAGAGAGCACCGAGAGGTAAAGTCCCCCTTCTCTGCAGGAACAGTGATTGATGGAAATTTAATACAGGAAACTATATAGAACCTTTTTGGCAGCTGAGACACCTTTGTGGAGTATTAATAAAAAAATCTGATATTCACCTAGAAGTCAAAGAGGAAGTCCCAAAGTTCAAAATATCAAAAGATCACTGACAGTTTAATTAAGGAGTTAAGAGAATCAGAGGCTTTTATAACTGCTCACAGTGCTCCTTTTTTTAACAGTAACCTACAACTAAAACCTATCTTATGGTTTTGTTATCTTCAGGAAGGGTAACAAATTAAGAGCTAGAGCTGTAAGCTCTGAGAAGTAAAAATACGGGGGAAAAAACCAAATTAATAATATATATTCCTTCCTTCCTAAATGCAAAGAATATTTTTAGCTCTCAGTAAGTTGCTCAGAAATGAAATAATATGGGACTCAGCTTATTTCAGGTGCTTCCCAGAATGTCCCCCTTCCTTCTGACAGCTATGCCCACCTCTGGAATATATTTAAGCATCTCCTGAATTTGTTCCTCCAGTCTTTCTTTGCATGGGACCTAAACTGAGCCAGCTTGCTAATCACAGCCACTGGCAGACAATTAAAAAAGGCACAGTCAATCAGCCATCATCAAGTTGGAAGTGACAGGCTGGGTGTTATTTTTAACTAAAACTAGTGGGATTTATGCACCTCTTGCACTTTGTTTACAATTTAATACTTTCCTACATGCTCTGTAGAAAGCAGCCCCAAAATACCACTGAAAGCAAGGTAAATCTAGGATTTGCAGGACTGCAATGATTATTATGTGCTGAACCAGCACGTTTGGGTATTATTGCATTTGTGAAGTGTGAGCTGAAAAATAATAGATTAATGGATTTATACTTGCACAGAAAAGAAAGGCCTTACACAGGGAGTTTTATTCAGTATTTTAGAAGCTATTTATTTATTTATTCATTTATTTGAGGAGCCCTTTTGTTCAAGCCAAGGCAAAAACCTAATAAATAAAATCAGTGCTGTCTCCATTGCAAAACTGCTGCGAAATTGTTACTGACCATTTCTAGATGGGTCAAAATGGATCCCATTTTGGGCAGAGCCAGACAATTCCCACTTGGATGAATGCTCAAGCTCTGCCTGTGCTTTATGAGCCCATGGGGATCCACTGATAAGATCCCAATGAACAGGCAGAAGTTCTCTTTCCCCAGCCATGGCTTTGGGTGCATTCCTACCAGCATTCCCAGTCTGGCAGAAGTAAGGTTTAGGGAATGGAAAGTCTGGGCTAGAAGCTCATTTTATACCTTCAAGTCATACTGTGCTGTTGCTAAAATGTCTGGTGTTTAGCTCCAGGAAAAAATGACAGAATTAATCATCTCAGTTTTTTAACATCTCCCCATTTTCTTGAAGTTTTCAGGTTGAAATTAGACCCAGCAGCCCCAGTAAGAAGAAATCCACTGCCCTGGAATAATTGCTGGGAGGGGTGTGAGGTAACACAAAACACCTCTGTCCCCACTTTCTGTGTGAATGGTAAAAAAAATCCTTAACTGGAAATCAAAAATGAAATGGCAATGTTCCTTCCCATTGCACCATGCACATTCCCTCCTTTTCCTCTGCAGTGGGAAGAGATCAAAAGCATCAATTTTAATCAATGAGGGGAGGTAAACACAAAATGCTTATTTTTTAATATTTACGAGATTAAAAATAGTAAACATTCAATTTATTTTTTTATTAGCAGTCATGTCCTGTGCAAGCAATGGTGCCTTGAACTGGTATTAGCAGACAGCATGCAGAATTCTTTCCTTGTCAACCAAGGAGAATATCTTAATTATGAGAGCTTTCTAAACAAGAAAATACTTTTAATGCACAGAAAGCACAATAGCAAATAATCATCAATCTGGATCTTCACTCTAACACAGCCAGTCACATTTTTGTCTCCCTATGGACCTGCCCATCCCTGACATTCCTGTTTAATGACCTTTCCACACACAGACAGATCACCCAGACTGCACTGCCTGCCTGAGGAAGGGATGCTCACACCTTTCACTGGGTACATCAGCTGGGTGCCTTTAGTGTCAGCTGCTGAGTCTCTGTGTGCAGAAAGCATCACACCAGCACACAGGATTTTTTTTCTGCAGCCAGACAATGCTGTTCAAAGATCCTTGAATGAGAAGTATGCTAAATTGCCTTGCATTCCTCAATAAAAACCAGCAGACAAACAACATAAAATGACCTTTTGATTTTGATTTAGATATAGGCAGGGAAGTTACACATACAGGAAAAGAATAAGTGTACCTCTGTAATGCCAAAGGATTATCAGAACTGGGTTTAGTCCTGCTTTTAACAGAGCTGGTGATTTGTCTCTTGCTCCTACAGAAGCATGGTCAGGATGTCTGAGGAAGGTATTTAACCCAGAGATTATATCCAGAATAGAATATTGGCCTGCTGGTACCTTGGGGGATTTATGTGGCTCTGAAACACTGGAGGAGAGGGGAGGGAAGGGGAGGGGAGGGGAGGGGAGGGGAGGGGAGGGGAGGGGAGGGGAGGGGAGGGGAGGGGAGGGGAGGGGAGGGGAGGGGAGGGGAGGGGAGGGGAGGGGAGGGGAGGGGAGGGGAGGATCTAAAATCATCACCTAATTCAATTGCCTGACCACTTCAGGGCTGATCAAAAGATCAACATGATCTTAAGGGCAATGTCCAAATGCCTCTTAAACACTGACAGGCTGAGGGTATCGACCATCTCTCTGGGAAGCCCATTCCAGTGTTTGACCATCCTCTGAGTAAACAAATGCTGCCTAATTTCCAGTAAACCTTTCCTGGAGCAGTTCTGAACCATCCCCACATTTCCTGCCACTGGACCCCAGGGAGAAGAGATCAGTAGTTCTCTCTCTTTCCTCCTCAAGCAGCAGCAGGGGGAAATGAGGTCAGCCCTCAGCCTCCTTTTCTCCACACTAGACAAGCCCAAAGTGCTCAGCTGCTCCCCACACCCCTTCCAGCCCTTTCACCAGCTTTGTTGCCCTGGATGCATTCAAGAGTTTCACACTTAGCACCAAGTTCTGCACTCAGGCACAAGAGCAGCCACAGCCAAGCAAGAGAAAACCTCTGTGCTCCCTCTGCTCCTGCAGGGAGGGGATCCAGAGGTGCCACAGCACCTCATTTCCCACGGTCAGGATGACCTGAAGAGTGCCCAGAAGAGATGACCTGAAGAAGAGATGACCTGAAGAAGAGATGAGTGTATGGGAGATGAAGAAGTGGTAGAAAGGAGAGGGAAGGGAGTGAGGCACAGGGCAAAGAGTCCAGCTCACAGCTACAGAAGTGGGACAGCAAAGCCACAGCAGCTCCTGCAGCACTCCCTCTGCTCCCACAGCTGTCCCAGGCCTTCTGGCAGGGCCTGAACTTGAAGCAGTTCTCCTTTTCAATTTGTATGCTGCTTTTCTACCCAGCAAAGTCACACACAGTCCTGCAAGGACTCACTTCCTTGCTTTGAATGCCTTAAATTCAAATCCCCACATCCCTGAAGAGGGGCAAAGACACAAGGAATTGCTCAGGGGAGCAGGAGATGGGAAGGAAGAGCTGCAGAAAAAACTCTCACCTCAGATCTGTAATTCTCACTTGGAAGATCTGTGGGGCTCTCAATGGCAGAAGTGGAGGATGGCCTTTGCTGGGCTGTCTGCAGCCACACAGCTACAAATACACAGGGAATTGCTGCATTATGTGTACTGATAAATTCCTCACATGGGCTTGGATTGCTCAGATTGCTCAGATCCCCCAGCAGTTTCTCCAGAAATTTCCAGCCCAGGACCACCAAGCAACAATTTAGACAGGGTCACTTTATTTGAAGGCTTGGAGTTGGCTCTTCTCACCAAAGTACATTTGATCTACAGGTGTAGACACCATCAGAAGTGGTATTAGATATAAATCAGTGGAATAGTCCTTTAGGAAATATTGCAATTGAGTATTAACATATATGGAGTGAGCAGTGAATGCAATAAAGCTAAACAATAAAAATCTTCAAAAATTTTCCAAGGTGAGAGTCTTTCCAAGCATAAGGGCAGCTGCAAAGTCTCCTAAGATGTGAACAAAATAAAACCAAAAATTATTTTTGAAGGTGTAACTTACTTGCTTGGTAATCACACTAAACAGTCACTTAAGATAAACTATAGCTATAGGACTTATTTTTTTGGGACATGTTCATATAAAATCAAAAAAAAATCAAACCAAACAACTAAAGACCAGAGAGGGAGAGAAAAGGCCTGAGACAAGGATGATGCTCTGACCTCTCTCCAT
This sequence comes from Lonchura striata, assembly GCF_050655825.1. Taxonomy (NCBI): domain Eukaryota; kingdom Metazoa; phylum Chordata; class Aves; order Passeriformes; family Estrildidae; genus Lonchura; species Lonchura striata. The sequence goes on along the minus strand of NC_140707.1, from coordinate 67,665,095 downwards.
ATAAGCAAGTCACTTCCCAGGACTGGTGGGGACTGTGTGAAGTGCAAACAGCTCTGAATTAAGCTCCTGCAATTGTGAGTAGTTTAATTCAGAGCTCAAAACGTGTGAAAGTCCCCAGGGTCACCAGAACACAAGAGACCTTCAGGGGCAAGGGCTGATAGCTGAACAACGCTCTCTGCCTCTGGCATTCTGCATCAGGGCTGGCACACCATTGGGATGGTCTTGAAAATGAAAATAGGGATGGTGAATGAACCTTGGGACAACCTTCACTTTTAGGACACATGAATGCAGAATCCAACTTGAAATAAAGCTTCTCTAAGAACCACGTGACACAGAACTGATGAGTGATTCAGTCAAGAAACCATATGTGATGCATTAAAACCTCAAGCAAGAAGAGGAAGGCAATTTAAAAAGAAATTATTCTAATCTGAAGGAAAAAAGGAAAATAGGACATGTGTGTTAACACAGTCTGATGGCCTCGCCTGCTAAAAAGCCCCAGAGATTCCGTGTGCTGGAGGTATTAGATAACTTCAATTGCTCCCTGGCTCTCTGGCTTTAAGAGCATCACAGGGAAAAAAAAAAAAACCTGAGCTCCCCAAATGGGATTTTGCTGCCTTAAAGGCATTCATCACATCTCCTCAGCTCAACTCTCAGCACACCTCCCAGGAGCAAAGGCACCAGGGGTCAGGCAGGAGCAATTGTCCTCCTCCCCGGCTGCTCCTGACTCACTCCTTGAACACAGCTCGTTCTGGCCACGGCAGAAAGCAGCAGGATGTGACTGTGTGCCTTAAAAGCTGTGGCTGAAATCTTCTGGCTGTCCAGAAGCACAGAAGAATTTGAGCTGTGATTCCAGGAGGGCCAAGGTTTCATCTGGATTTTTCCCCGCGCTGGCACAGGCCGTGCTGGGCTCGCGGCTCAGCAGAGGTGGCACGTTAGCAAATGGAAGCAATGATGAGAAAAGGAGAAAAAAAAAAACCCAGAATGTGGCTGGAGCAGGGGCCATATGGAGGTAGGTAGGGCAGCACTTTTCCAGGACAGACATCCTTGTTCTGGCTCCTGGAAATAAACAAAACACAGCACAGCACAAGTGCAGGAATGAGGTCGAGATGTGGGCATGGACAGTAGCAGGGGATCAAGACCACCCAAGACCCTCAAAGTCTTCCAACCCAATGCCAGGAAGGTGTGGAAGAACTGACTGTGCATAATAACTAATTTGCATAGAAAATGAGAAATTTATCTCCAGGATGGGAAAACCTATCTATAAACTTTGTGCTCCCACAAAGCCTGGGCATGTGTGCATCCCACAACCACAGCTGGAGCAACTGGACCCAGGACTGGTGATCTCTCTTCCTCACCCTTCTTTTGCTTGTTTGCTTGCTTTCATTGATCTCTCTCTTTCTCTGCTCCCTTTCACCCCACTCCGTTCTCCAAAACCCACTGCTGTGCACTTACACAAGGAGAGCAGGGATTAACTCATAAAAATTCCCATGCCAAGTGTGTAATTTACTAATGAAAATTTGCAACCATTTGCAGACCCCTGACTTCTGTTGTTCCTTTTGACCTAAGATTTCCACCTTGGGTCCCCACTTGACAACTGGATGCCACAGAGCCTCCTAAAAATCAGTCATGACTCCCTTCCTCAGGCCAAGCTCCATGGCTCAAGCTTGCAGAGAGGCCCCCCTCCAGCTGTGTGAAATCTTGAGAGGCACTTAATGAATTAGATATTATTAATATTCTCTTTCAGCATCAGAAGGCAGTAATTAACTCTTCGAAGACTTATCCCAAACCCTGCTTTATTACTCAATTCTCAGAGGTAGCTATGTAATCTCATTGTGATTTTAAAGACTATCTTTTCAGAATAATTATTTTCCTTGATTGAAAAAAAAAAATAAAAAAAGGTTCAAAGTCCTGGTACTGCCTTGGAGTGTGCATTAGTGATGTCAGACATGCTGTAAAGATATCAGAGCACGAAACATGATATGCTGCAATACTTTTGCTGAGCAGATGCCTTAAGGAGGTCATTCAACATGCCAGGCTCTAAATACTATTTGGGAGTGAGAAAACATTATTTTCCCACTTCAACAAGACTTTCGCTTGCCTGTCATGTGGAAATAACCTTTTGTGCTCAGTGCTGTTATTAATTTATTAGCCTTTTGAACGTCTAAATGTTTTGCAGTCTGTGGACTGCATCAAAGTGCTGGCTGAGGGACAGGGCAGCACAAACATATGGTGTGTGCACCCAAATCCATGGATGTGTGTTTCAAAGAGCAGATCTGGTGCAGGAACATTTCGGCCTATGTATTTTTGACAGTGATAACAGCCAATTTCTCAGGCACAAACCCCCAAGGAGTTTATTTAAGTTATAATTAAATGTCAAACCTTATGAGTGATGACTACGTAGAAAAAGTGCTAAGTATATATTTCTATAGAAATCAATTAAAGGAGACAATGATTTTCTTTCCATTTAGGTTACATGACTCCAGCATAAGTGCTGCAGCACAGTGCAGCTGTCAGCCCAGCCTCACTGCCTGAACAATTTGCTTTCTGTTCACCTGGTGGAACCATCCTGGACCTCACCGATTTTCCTCAGGGGTGAACGCACCGCCAAACGCTTCTGTGATTCCCAACAGGGAATCACGTATCCTTCCAGCAGATAGGAGGTTTGAAACAATCCCCTGAATATCTTTATGTAACAGGACTTGGATTGTGTCCCTGGTGTTGAATGTAGCATGATCTATTTTGTGCCCAGGAACAAAGCACAGAATTTCTGCAAAGGAATCTCTGGCTCAGCGCATCTGACTGCAATGCCAGGCTGCTTCCAAAGCAGTTATTGACTGAAGCTGCAGGAGAGGGGTGGAGTTCAGCTGATGTACATGAGGTATTTAAAAGTTCATGATCATGGACACTGTGAAATCAAAAGGTGTCGAAGACCACCTTGGGTTGGGGGTGGCTCCGTGTGGTGGAAAAACTGCTCCTCCAACCCGAGCTTCCAAAGAAAAGCTCAGCAGTCTCTGTTGTCTGGTCTCAAGGCAGTTTATTGCAAGTTATCTAAATTATTTTCTTCTCAGGCTGCTGTGGCTTGCTCACAGCTCAGGCAGAGGCACACACACACCCTGACATCCTCTCTGACCCCAACTGCTTCTTCTCTCCCCACCCAGGGCTGCTGCTCTCTTTTATATGGTACATTACGTGTTACATGGTTACAGTTTTTCCCAATACCTACTACCTATATTAAATGGTGCCTTTCTACTCTAAACCAATCTGTGAGTGCCAACATCACCAAGAACATGGAGGTAAGGAAGGAGAAAGAGGAAGGACAGGACCGGCCAAAACCCCTCCATCTTAAAACCTCTGACCCCCACGTACAAAACTAAAACCCCCCTGTACAGGTGTTAATACCCCCGTGTACAGCACTAAAAAATTCTTCCCTCTACTTTGTAATTACTTCTACTATAATATCTAAACTTTTGTGACTCTTGTTCTTCCTGCAAGGTTGGTAACTCATTCCATGGCTCAAACCCAAAGTCACAGCTGTTTCCAGCTGCCTGCCAGGGTCTCAAATGCTTCTGATCAGGGCCTGGAACCTCCAAAAATGTCTGAGGGACATTTTGAGTTCCCATAAAAAGGGGATGGTTTTCCCATCCCAGACTGGGCACTGAAGAGGTGCCAGGTGATTTCCTCCCAGAGGAACTATGCTTCATGGGCTATGAAGGTGATTGGTGACTATTGGTGACTATTGGTGACCATCACCCAGTTCTTAGTGAAATGAACTCCACTCTGCATGCTCCACATTAACATGACCCTTCTTTGACTCTTTCTCCACTCTCAGTACTGCCCACACATTCCCCCAAACAGTATTTCCTTTCCTTCTGCAAAATCTAACGTTTCTTTAGGAATGCTGCTCCTTCTCACTGGGAGTCACTGCCCCCATGTCAAAGTCCATGTACCTGACACTGAGCTAAACAGCAGGTATCTCTACTGGCAACTTGAGTTCCCTGAGCTTTTCCACCTGGGTGATTCACCATGCCAGGGCCTGCAGGGAAACCAATTTTCCTTAACCAAGGTGTGTGTGAGAGAAGAAATTCTGTGACAGCTCAGCCAGGGGGCTACTCCCCATACACACCCCTGGACTGCAGAGCTGAACTCCAGCACACTGCCCTGTCAGGAATAGACATGTCCATGCATTTCTCAGGAAGGCAGCTGAAGTGACAGATTCACAGTTTTAAGAAGGAAAGAATACATTTTGGGGCAATATATGTGGTATTATCTTGTCCCATGAAATCACCATCAGCAATGTCTGAGCAGAGTTGTCATTGCAGGGCTGTAGCTGGTGAGATGGCAAGGGGGGGGGATGCTGAAGTAAAGGCTTGGAGCACTTCCTATCAACAGAGAAGTGATAAGCTAGAAACCACGAGCCAGCTCCCAAGCCCCAAAGCCTTCCTTCAGGTCTGAAGTGGAGCTAACAACCTCGAGCCAGAGGTAAGCTGACAAGCTGGAACCAAACCTGATTATAACTCAGTTCTTTCAGGCTCCAGCACAGACAGAGGGGCACTGCAATCCCATTGCATCTGCTTCTTGCCATGGGTATTTTGTGCCATACTTGGGGTATTAATGAGCACAAGCAATGCACAGAAATTGAAACCTCTGAGAGCAGCTCCAGTGGCTAGAGAGAAGCTAGACTTAAGAAAATAAAACTGTGGTTTTGTTGAACTCCTTTTACTGCATCAACTGAAATTGCCTTGTGAAATACCAAGGTAGCCTTGGTACATTATCAGGTGAGATACCCAAGGTACAGCTGCAGAAAAACGTGTTTCAGCAGCTAGAGGATCACAGCTAATACTCAGCAATCTATAAATCATTGTTATGGGATTTCTCTATGCAAATGAAATTTATATAACCCTCATCAATCGTAAAAAAAAATCATAAAGATGAAATTTTGCAGCCTCAATGTGAATTAAAGGATCCCTTAACCTGTTTTCAAGATATGTCTTCATAGCTAATTAATTTTTAGATGGAGTGTTCTTTGAAAGAACTAATGGATAGTGAGCATTGCTGATTGATTATAAAATGAGCAGGAGGGTTTAAGAAGTGAGCTGTGAATGTAAAATCTATCCAGCTTTATTAACTTCACCATATTAAAATTCTAGACTATGCAACTGCAAGAAGCAGGTATTAATACAGTACCTTTGATGAGTGTATTTTATTTATTTAACATCAATAAATTTCTCTTAGTTGGTCTATAGCATGGAGATCTATCAGATTGCCTTCTGAACTGTATCTTAGAGACTTCAACTTTGAGAAATCCAGAATCTGGATTCTATAAAATAAAACTTTATACATTTAGGTGACGGGATGGAAAAAAAACAACAAAATGAAAACCAGCAGCTATGAAGAAAAGGAAAAAAAATGCAATCCATATGTCATCCTGCTAGGACTGCTCTCCAGAGCTGCAAATCTACAGGTAACTTTTATTGAGCCATCATTACCAACAGTGACAACAGCATTTATCGAAAGGCCACTCAATCTGTGATGACCTGAAAACATCAGTAGGAAATGGGAGGTTGTTAAACACTGCAAGCACCTGCAGAACTGTGCTGTCTCCTGGTGAGAGGAAGGGGAAAACAAAGAGCTTACCCTCTTCCTCAGATTGCAGGTGAGCGTGAGGTTCCTGGAGAAGGAGTTGGCAAAAGCAGTGTAAAAGTCCAGCACTTTCAGCAAGGCTTCTCGCTTAATTATATGCAAATCGCAGTAGGTCAGAGCCCGAACGTTGGCACAGGCATGGGCCAGGCTGGTTTCCTTCCAGAAGATATCACCAAACACATCACCTTTACCTGAAAAACAGCAGGGCAGATTTGTTAAAAGGTAATGCTCAGGCAGAGTTTCTCACATGATTTTTTCACAACCTGTCTTATGCTCCCAATTATCCCAACGCAAGCTCCCAACCATGAAAACTAACAAGGGTAAAAGTTTCAAAATTAGCTGAGGTACTTGAGCATCCTTAGCAGTAGCCCCAGGTTTTGAAGGTATTTATAGATTGTTCTGTGAAGTGTCACAAAGCATAAGACCTTGTAGCTGAGGATTCAAGCAATGGATTTTTCAAAGGCTACTGAATATAATGAGCACTTAACTAATGTTCAGGTGATTGGATACTTCAGGTGTCTGTTCCCAGGTGATTTAGGTGTCCTGGTCTTACAAAAACCTTCTGACATCTAGGTTCTTTCATCCTTGTGGCTCTACAGTGAGGGGCAGGAGCTAACTTCCAGGGCACAAGGACCACATTTTAAAGGACTATTTAACATCTTTAATTCAGTGTAAGTGACAGCACTCCTTCTGGAAAAACCACAAAAAGCCTCACTGAGACTTCTAATTTTTACTTTACCACCTCTAATTCTTAAATACATCCAAATGTATAGTTCTAAACACAAATTCTAAACCAAATTCATCCATTCAAGTAGAGGCTTAGACTTAAGTCTGTATTTCAATGTTTGCTGAGTAAGAGAGGGTTTGACACCTAAGACACCTACACATATAAATACCCTCAACCACAGGGAAAATTACACCCGAAGACTACTGCTGCAGTGTAGCAGAACAGCTGATTGAGGACTGGACTAGCTGTACTCCAGTGCCACAGACAGAGGAGCTCCAGGGATTGGGAGTGCTCTGACTTAGCCCAGTTTTCTTTCCTCTGCAAGGAACCCACACCCCCTAAACCTGTGCTAGACACCCAAGCAGGAGAAGATTCCAGGACACCAGATTCAAAATCCCACTTCTGACCCAAACAAAACCCCAGCAAGGGTGCAGATTGGAGAAATGTTTTCAGGTTTGGACCTTCTGGTTGTTCTGAGACGAGGCAATAGAAAACACACTGAAATGTTCCAAAGTTGCCCCTTGCTGCCTGGGTTTGGCCAGGACCTTGGTGTGTGGTTTGTGGCTGACACTTCAAATCCTGAAGCAGAAACTGTGGTACAAAGGGTATTTTTTGTTTCAGACCCCCAGAGATACCCCAGCTCTGTATTTCAGCAGTTACTAAAAGGGAACTCAAATCAGCCAGCCAGTGGCTATTGATTTCAGCAACTTGAGCAGCCCCTTGGTGAAGGTTAGGGATGTTACAGTTCTGGCATAAAAAAGGTCATGACTTTTAGTATTTCCTCTTGTAAGAGCTTTTAACATTTTGCTCCACTCTACTGTGGAAACACAGAGGGGTAATCTATCCAACCTTATTACTTTTAGGGGTCAGAGGCTCTATTTCTCTATTTCCATTTCTGCTTTTGGTATTGTATCCAGTAAAACATATCTAATATTTCTCAGGCAGGGTGAAATAAAATGTGCAAGTCCTTATCTTCCCTTCTCTGTTTTTATTTTCTAAAAAATATCTCTATAACAGAATCATCCCTTAGAAAGGTTATAACTGCCTCTCATTGAGCTGCTTTTGATTCTACATATTTTTATGTAATTAAATTTAACTACAATACATAACACAGCTGGTATAATTTATAAAACAAGGTGCTTTAAAATGTTTCCCTTAATACAGAGCATTTTCTAGTAACATTATAATTTATCCAATGTACTGTTTTGAAATTACCTTTTGCAGTTAATTGTCCTTGTCTCTACTTAGAGTTCAAACCCCAGTTTACAGACATGCTCAACATAGTTACATAATTTATAGCAAACATCTCTGAAATGCAGAAAATTGCTTAATGGATTTGTTCTCTGAGGTGGACACAGGGCAGAGCTGAATCCTACTTTCAGAGCAGAGTGCAGTTAAAAGACAGTGGTTTTACCACTGAAATATGAGCAAACCACTTGTTCTCGTTTAAAATTTAGGCTAATATGTGGTTAATTTAACCAAGAGGTTGAAAGCAGTGGATGCTCAGCCCGAAACTCAGGACAGCAGTGTGTTACAGAGCCTGTAATCTGTATATAGACCATGGATAAATGAAATAATATTCATAAGCTTGAGAAGATCTTATTGTCCTTCAGTGTGGCAGGGATGTGGGACTGCACTGGCTGGGACAAAATTAACTGAATTCATTCACTCTTCCCTGAGCCATCACTCACTGGATTTGAAGGGTGAAACTCTAAACTCCTCTTACATTGTGGTTTATTCTCTTCAGAAAGTACAAAATCTTGGAAACCTTTAAGGGATCTTGAATTTGACATTTCCCACACACACTTCTGAGCTTGTCTGCTGGTTATAAATGTGCTAAGGAATGTACAGAATGAAAACAAAACCTACCAGATTCTCCAAAACAACACCTCCTTCTTCATAAATACAGAGATTAATGTACTATACTTTATCCCTATTAACTGTAGTTCACTGTGCAGAGGGAGGTAATTATTCACTCAGGACAATATCAGAAGTTAGGAAAAAATTCTTTACTCGGCGGGTGGGAGGCACTGATCAGGGTGCTCAGACCAGCTCTGGGGGCCCCATCCCTGAAATTCTCAGGGCCAGGCTGGATGGGGCTTTGAGCAACTTGGTCTAGTGAAAGATGTCTCAACCCATTCCATGATTCTGAGGGTAATTTTACACATTGGAACCGAATAAAAACAAATTTTTCAGGGTTGCAAAACAGAAAATTTAACTGGCTAGGTCTGGCACAGCTACCCAGAGACACACACGAGTATTTTTCACTTGCAGGGGATGTTCAGAGCTCCAGGGAAAGTGCTGCTGGGGCTGAGCTGGGAATGCAAAGGTGCTGATGCAGCCTGCATAATTTCCAAAGATTCTCTGGAGATTTATTGAGGCCTTAGTACATTCCCTCCCAAATCTGCCCTTTCCTGGGTCCTGACACCTCCTGAATGGAGGCAAAGCTCTGGGAAACCCTCCTGCCCCTGCTCACAGTGCCTGAAGCATCACTGGAAGAAGGAATTCTGTAAATTAGAGTCAAGGGAACTACTTGCCTACATTTTACACATCACACAGCATCATATAATCCTTTGGGTTGGAAAAGACCTCTAAGATCAAGTCCAACCCTTAACCCAGCAATGCTAAATCCATACTAAAACATGCCACTAAATACCACATCTACAGAATTATGGAATCATTGGGTTGGAAAAGACCACTAAGATCATAAAAATTCAGATTTTTGCAACTGAAAGGAGCATAGACAACAAGAGGGCATGTGAAAGGTGTTGGTGGCAGGCATAATTTTTGCTGAAATACATACACTGCTATAATTCTAAATACTATGTATGTGTGCCTGCACATAAAATATACATATTTATTCATGCATAGTCACATAAATATATTTAGGGGCAATCATATGGTATGCAGCTGTATAACAGGTAAGGATATTTCTATGCACTGCTCTATCTTCTATATTCTGATAACCTTGCCAAACAGATTTGGGGGGACAGATGTTCTCTGCAGCCTTACACCATGGACTGACCTGCCAATTTGCCAGACAGGAGCTCATGCCAGGACCTTTCAGGTAGAAAAATTCTTAAGGGCTTTATGGAACCACCCAGGAGCTTGCAGATGTAATGAAAAAGTGTTTGAACTCAGAAACACTCTGTTTAAACAACATCTCAGAATCCACATTTGTATTTATGTAGAGAAAAAATTTATCCTCCTTCAGATGGGGACAGAAACTGAGCTAATAAATATCCTAGCCAACATAAGAGCTTGATGGATCCTTTGGAAGAAAGTTTAGGCAGGCAATAAAATAATAAATTCTTGGTGGGAAATAGCACTGGGTAAAAACACATAAAGGGGGACCAAGTCTTCTTAAGGAGGTGTTTTTCTGTACAGTCTTAGCTAATAAACCAGCAACTCTTTAACTATTTTAAAATATCTCCAAAGCCTCATCAGTCATGCTAACACGAGTCAGACATGATGAATGATGTTGGCTTTCCATCAGGATGCACTCAAATCTTACACTGCTCATGAAAAGCAAAGGCTGATGTTGTTTGAAGATCAGTAAAACTGTATCACAGAGAGAAAATATTTGTAAGTGCCAAATATAATGAAGTGATGGCAGCATGCACACAAATGGAGGTCATAATTACATATATCGGTGTTTATATTCATACAAATTCATATTTCTTTGTATCTGCAGTGAAACCTCCTGCTGCAGGACAGACATGTCCCAAACTGATGCAGAAACCCAATGAGCAGAGAGTGAATCAGCTCCTGTCACCCAGAGCAGCTCCGTGATGGTCAGTGAGCAGTTCTGCATCTCCTTACCATGACACACTGGGACTGGTTGCACAGGTTTACTAAATGATGCAATGTATTCATGGAATAAAATCCATCTGTAGCTACTAAACACAAAAGATTTCCCTCTGGGTGAACTACAGTCCAGTGGAGGGTTGGAAACATTCTGGAGAAGCATCACAGTCTCCTTACTTCACCTTCCTACTTTCTCCTGCACATCTACTATTGACCACTTTTGGAGACAGGCTGCTGGGCTGGCTGGATTTCTGGGTGTCCCAGTTTGAGACAAATTTGGAAATAAACAAATTTGGGAAAAATAGGGCATACCAGACCACAAAGTCACCCCAAGATATTTGGCTTAGCTGAAATGGTTGCCTCTGCCTAAAGATGAGAAGGTGGGGGTGATGCAGTGCTGCAAATCCTCAGGTGCAGCTCCCATCTGGGACATCACTGCCAGCACAGCCCGAGATGGGCAGAGATGATACTAAACTGTGAGAGAGGTCTTCTTTCTCCTGCGAATGTTTTAGCCTCAGCTTTTTCTGGGGCATCCAGAAGGGCCAGAACTTCCTTGAAAATCACATCAGAGCTGATCACTGAGCTGCATATAAACCCACCTCTATGGGACTGCATGTGAAAGGGCAGAATGACAGGAGAAAACAGCATTTCCAGCCTCTGAGGCATTGTCAAAACAGCCAGTAAAGCAGCAAAGACAAGAGACTGTGCCAAAACCCTGGTCCATGCTGGCAAAGGCACTTTGCATTATTTAACACAGTGCAACCTTCCCCATCTGCACCTGGAAACAAAAAGGAATTACCTTTCTTCCACCAAGCAGGGCCCAAAGCCCAGAAAGGTTTCTCTCCTTATCTCCCCTCACTTTTAGTGCAAGTATCATCACTGCCTCACATCCTTCTAGAAGCCCCAGCTCTTGAAGACAGATTATTTCCATTTTGATTTTATATAGAAATAGGTTTCTGTCCTTCCTGACTGAGGAAATAAACCTGAAAGCATGACCATTCCTACCACCTTGAAAACTTGTAGGGCGAATCAGATTGCCTCAAACTGTTAGTCTGATCTGATTTAAAAGAACTGTAACACATGATTTTTAAATAATTTTCTTATTCTTGGGCTGGCAAGACTTTCAAATTTTGGCAGTGAAGCATGCAAGTCTAATTCAAAAACATATCAATTCAGAGAAAGGAATCTTTCTGACTCTGGAGGCTGTGGATCAAATCTATAACACACTAGCTGGCACTAAATTAAGACTGATGTTTCTTATAATTAACAATCATGCAGAGACACAAAAATGTATTAAATTTACAAAACAATATGAAAAATTCAGGTTTGTCAGCAAGAACCAATGAACAAGCATCAGTAGGACTAAATCTTACAATGGCTCTGCAGGTATCAACCCAGACCTGCAAGATCTGACTGATTCCAAGGCACTTAAGAAGAATTGCACAATGCAGACCAGCAAATCACACTTGTTTTCAGACCAGTAACCCTTCAAATATTTTGCAAAATACTTTCAGATTCAGCACTTAAAACCCAGCCTAAATCACATTAATTATTTCAGTTCTGCAAGCTGAAAAAAAGTCAACCCTTTCCTCTATGAATAATTTTCCTCTTAGTTAATTTAGAGCTTTAACTCATTGGAACACAGGGGACTTTTCCTATGGATGAAATAGGACACAGCCTGTTCTGAAAATTGCTACCAGGTGCATGCTACTAACCTGGGGAAATGTTCACAATTAGTCTGCCTTGGTCGACTTCACATGGAAAACAGCACAAAAGTTCAAGTACAAATTAACAAGAGCTTATTTGACACAGGGACCAATTCTGCCACCCTCACTCCACTTGAGAAGAAACCCAAGCTGCAACTAAAGAAATTAAAATCAAGCAATTAGCCACTAATACAGTGAGATGGAACTGGACTAGCAGGTTTTCATGTCACAAAGTGCACCATGTGCTCAGTCAGTCTTGTCCTGCACAAAGCCCATGCCCGGCTGCCCAGGCATGGAAATTCAAAGTGCTGATGCGTGGATACCAAATATCATCTTGCTAATGCCCATGGATGAGAGCTATGGAGCTCCTGGGATTCCTGCTCATCCAAATGGGAGCTGTTACTTGATCTTCCTCTAAAGAACTTTTCTCTGTGTGATTTGGTGGGAGACTCAACCTTTTGACCTCCAAACACAGGTAGCATTAACAGCGGAAATAGACTCATCCCTATTTTCATACCAAGCTTAAGAAACTTGCTTTGCTCCTCTGATACTGCATCATATCCCCTTCCCAGATAAAAAATTTGGAAATAATTAATGAGTCAGACCTTTAAGAAGGTCTGGTTGTCTAATAACAATTAACAGTGTGTTACTGTGGAATGATATGCAGAACATGCTGAGAATTAACATATAATACATAAAGGTAAACAGCTGAATACTATGGGATCAGGACCCTAAGCATGGCTGAAACATGAACTATTCAATTTATATTCATTCTGACCTGAATATCATACTGAGTTCACTCAGCAGCAATCCCCACCAGGATTTCACTGCTCAATATATTTTTATCGCTATGCAGCTTGAGCAGTATTTTTGATCAATTCCTACAATCAACATCTGAACGCAGCAGACCATTATTTTTCTGCTGAAAAAACACCTTCTTTAAAGCTTGTTAATCAATATGCCCAGTTTAAGTTACTGCACAACTTAAACAGCCAGCTGTGCAAGTAGCAGGAAAGCAACTTTCAGAGCCATTTGGTTGGCATTGCCACCGATGTGCAACTCCTCATCAGGAGCAAATTCAGGTTAATTGCAGCAGGATGAATTATCAGGTGCCCTCTGGTAGCTGATGCCTCTTTTCATTAGCTTGGGGACTCCAAACCCCTGGTCCTCCCTGAGATCCTTTGCTGTAACACCTCCCCGTGCAGAGCAGTAGCAGTTAAATTGTTTACTCCTGCTTGAGACGGTGGAAAATTACTGACGTGCCTTCTCAGGGTCACCTCGCTTGCTGGGAAAGTTTGGATAATTAGAGACAAGACTGTTTGCCCTTCTCCATTCTCCTGGCAACTGCAGATGAGTTATGTTAAAATGTCTGTGTCTCCTTCTCCCCAGTGTAGCAGCACCCTGCACATGGAGTGCTCGCTGCTACAGCCAGGACCTGCAAAAGGTGGGACACTGCCCTCGAGAAGGGGAGGTAACTAATGAGGGGAACATAATGGGGCACCTGGATATCTCCTTTAATGAGTCCTACAAACTGCAGGTCTGCAATTGGAGTCATTCTCTTACTGTTAGTATTTCTGTAATGCTGATTGCTGCAGCGGCTGGGCATTTAATTATCCACAAATGAGAACAAAATCAAATCTGGGGGGACCCAATGACACAGTGCTGCAAGTTGCCCTGTCAATCACCAGGCTTCACCTGATTTCAAGCACAGAGAAAACCAAAGCTGGCACTGCTGAGGTAGGAAGAAAGCTGCTTTAAAAAATGATGGTTGCTCCATGAAGGTGGAAAAAAAGAAAAGCACCTGAACAGGATGCCAAGGCTCCTGAGGGCAGCGTTTCTGCAGGCAGGGAGGCTGGATGTGCCAACTCACCCTGGCTGGAGACCATGGAACACACTAAGGGAAGATGGACAAGCAGCAAAATCCATGGAGTGATTCATGCCAGGACCTGAGGGGGGATGAAGCCTTGCACTTTGGATGGAAGCACAAATGTCAGAGATGGGACATGATGGTTCTTAACCTGTTTTAATGTCTTTACCCAACTCACTTCTCCTGGATATTCCACATTTTAAAATACATCAAACCATCCATCCATGGATGAGCATTGTCAAAAAAAAACAAAACAAAGCACCCCTTCTCTCTCTTTCCTTAAGTAAGGCAAACAACACACCACTGTATTAAACCACATTGCACTATTATTTCCTCTGCAAGGAGCAGAGGCTGCAGACAGCATGTCCTGTTCATTCCTGCTCTCATAGTGGAAATTAATGAGGACAAATTTCCAAAGGATACTTACTGCATTTCCTCTACTCTAGGTCACTGCTGGGTGGTGGAGAAGAGGGACAGACTGGCAGCACAATCCTGCAAGTTGACTTTCCCTGGGAAAACCAGGGTGGCAGCAGATGCTTGGAGGATTCAAAGCAGGTACTGAGGTTTTCCCATTAGTCAGTTTTTTTAAACCTAGTCTCCCCCTTAGGCAGATTCATGTTCCTTATGCTTGAACTTCTCGAGGCAGAACAGATCAGTAAAAATTTTGTTTTTCACTGTCTGATCTGCAGTTGCTGTTTCAGGTGCCACAGCTGCCACTAGAAATGTCTTTGCAACTACATCTGGGAGAGATATTCTTCCACAAGTGAATTTTTAGGACTCAACATCCCATAATTACTCAGTTTACTATTCTGCTAAATAATTTGTCAGAGCATGAAAAAACTCTTCAGTGTGTTCCAGGACTAGAGGAAGCAGTTAATCTTGGTTTAAGTTACATTAACAGGTTCTGCCAATCCCTGTAGTACATGATGAACACAGCTCTGAAGCATGGAAGTACTGAAGCCACTTTTGGTAATTAAAGGTAATTCATTTAACCAGATATGGTTAAAAGTCTCTTTGGTTAAATGGGGATTAACATAGATACTAGATTTAATACATATAAAAGGTAGAAACAAAAAAAATCTTACTGTTGTGTCATTCCAAAACACAATATTCATTAATAAATGCAATCAAGTTTTGCATGTAATCCAATAGTGATAGCTCTTAGTTCAGTAAATTACATACTTATTGTTTTCATTCTAAAAACCATTTATTTGTTTAAATACTGCTGCTACTTCCTCTTAAGCCTTTTGTTTTTTAAATAATTTTAAGAAAATATAAGATACCATCACTGAGATTAATTATAAAAATGAAATGGTCCAGTGAGCTGGAATACAAGGAACAATTTCCTATGGAAATGGTTGATTTAGGAGCTTTCATCATAATGCTTCACATCTGAATATGGAAACAGATTCATTCTTACACTAAATCTCTCTTTTCTAAAACCTTAGTGGAGACACTGGAATGCAGAAAAGGTGCAGCAGGTATTTCCAAAGGGCATGGGTGTGAGTTTTCCTGAACTCATACTCCAGCTGGGAGAATCCAAAGGATGCCCTTGGGGAGCTGTTCCCATCCACACTCTGCCCAAGCCCACCCCAGTCCCAGGCTCACACACATTTTTATGGGGACATGTCTGGAGCCCTCTGGAGCCACCCTTAGAGAGAAGAAGCAGCACAGAGCTTCAGTGGGGTCTGACAGCTGCCCTAGGACCAGGAACCCTCTGGATTTGCCCTCAGGGACTGACAGCTCCACCTTGGGAGAAGGCAAATATTCAGCAGGGTATGAGTTCTGCAATAAATGGGTCTATATGAAACAGTCAAGACAGGCTCTGGGTAGTTTTTCTACAGAGCCACCAGTTTTTCTTCCACATAGTTCTGCCTCTGAGGAGGATTCCTGCCCCCACACCAGTGCTGACCACTCAGTCCCACCACATGCCACACCTTTCCCAATCTCATACAAGCTAATGAGCTTTGGGCTCTTTCCCAAAAACCAGACAGCACAGTGGAAGGAAAGGGTGATTTACCTAAATTCCCCCATTACTCAGACTTCTCATGACTGTGGTTTGATACATGGTGTAACCCCATCCCTTTACAAAGTCAGATCAAACTCTTTTTATTTTCTGAAAAGCCAGCTTACTACAGGCAAAAATTTTGCTGCCTTGCAGAGACTGTTTGCAGGTGTTATTCTGGGCTAGAACACAGACAAATGAAAATCCCAGTGTGAAGGTTAATGTGGAAATCCTCCTGAGGGAGTAACATAAAACAAAGTGCATTTCCTCAGTTTAAAAGATGTCAAGCACACAGATGCCATTCTGTTCTGCTCAGAGACACTGTAGCTGTGCCCAGTGAGCCATACCGGGCAGAAAGAGCATTCCCAGTGGCACAAAAGATGAAGGATTTGCTTCTAGAGAAGGATCTCTGGAGACGCAGCATCCCCATCTTACAACTGCTAGCTTCCCATAGTCCCAGCTGATGTTAGGCAAAACTCGTTAATATTCAAACCTCAGCAAAAGGAAAACGCACACCCAGACCACAAAGCATTCCAGCAGAGATCACAGTACCTAAAATAGCCACCACCTCGTCGTCCTGGATGACTTCCAAGGATCCTGAGACCACAAAGCAGAGAGCATCAACGCTTTCCCCAGCGTGGTAGATGAGGTCCCCCGGGGCACAATGGATGGTCTGGAACTCCACGGCCAGGGCTCGCAGGCAGCCGTCGCTGGCCAGCCGGAAGGCAGGGTGCTCGTTGAAAACCTTCCGGTTCAGGTGCACGCAGATGTCTGCTCTCATGTCCTTTGGGCAGATCGAGAGCACCTGGACAAAAGAAAAGATGGAAAAATAATCAGCTGGGCAAGAGACACCAAGGCCACTGCTGTGTGAAAAAACTGGATGGGTGGGTCTGAAGATGTGCCTGGGGGGAGTCTTGAAATCCATCCATCCATCCATCCATCCATCCATCCATCCATCCATCCATCCATCCATCCATCCATCTATGCATCCATGCATCCATCCATGCATCCATCCATGCATCCATCCATGCATCCATGCATCCATGCATCCATGCATCCATGCATCCATGCATCCATCCATCCATCCACCCATCCATCATCCATCCATCCATCCATCCATCCATCCATCCATCCATCCATCCATGCATCCATCCACCCACCCACCCATCCATCATCCATCCATCCATCCATCCATCCATCCATCCATCCATCCATCCATTCATCCATCCATCCATCCATCCATCCCTCCAGTCATTTCATAAAGCTTCTGGTGGGAGTTTTATTCTGATTTGGGGTCGTCTTTTCCTGCCCATCTACTGCTTTCACTTTGTGTGAAAGGGTGATGTGGAAGCAAGGACTGTTCTGTCACACTCTGCTCACTCTCACACTCATTTCCAGAGGTGGAAATGCTCTGTCCTGTCTGTGGGTGTCCCTCCAGACCTGGTGCCCAGGCTGTCTGCCTGCTGCTATGCTCAATCCCTGCAGGAGCACAGAACAGAGCTGAAGGAGCTCAAGGACATGCAAAGACAGACCATCCACAATAGAAAACCACCACATTTTGTTCACACTCAGAAAACCCAACTTTCAGAAGTCTTGATGTAGTGACCACTTACCAACACATGTCCAAACATACCCAGGGCTCAGTTTCAGTGAGATATACAAGGAATTACCTGCTCAGGAAGACCTACTAGACTAGAAAATCCAAAGAGATTGGAGGAAAAAGGAAGTATATTGAAACCTCATTAAATGTAAAGTAAAGGTGAGTGAAGAACTGTCTACTTTGAAGACATCTTCATTGTAGATCAATTAAATAAAACCTTCAACTAGTTTCTTACCTTAAACAGCTTTCCCTATTGAAAAAGTAACACAAATACACTTGAAGAAAGAAAGTGAAAACCTGTGAGTCTTTCGGGTTTGTAAACTGTGTTCAATATCTGCACTCCCTCCTAAACACACTAACATTCTTATAGCCCCAAAATGCACATCAGATAATTGCACTAAGAAACACGTAAAGCCTCTTAATGTTTTTCTAGGATAAATGATAGAAAAGAGCATGAGACTAAGAGCACCCTGGAAGTCTCATATCAGGAAGACTGCAGATCAATAGTACTGATTAATTTCCCATTGTACGGAATTAATCTGGCAGCCTGCTCTGCAGACAGTGCAGGAGACAGGGACACTGGGTTAATGAGTTGATTATTATGGAATAATAGCAGAGGGGGACTCTGGTAACCCTGACTAAGCTTTGAGGTAAATGGCCATGTTAATGAACTCAAGCTACGATTTTAATTTCTGTTTAATGCAGGAGAGGTATAAAACAAATTACTGAAAGTATTATTAAAGCTCCTAAAGCACAGAATGTGAAAAGAATAAATAACTTCTATTTTAATAATAATAATTAGTCCTTTTCTTATTCAGATAGATCAAAGTGCCTTTGGGATCAAAGAATAATGAATGCAGAAAGGTGAAACAGAAGTTATTCTCCCATTCTCTGGACTATGACAGTGTGTGCTGAGAAGGGGCTGCTGTAACCATCTGCACTAACCTCTTCCACTCCAAATGTTCCCATCAATCCCAGAATACCTGGTAAATTTACAGCCTGGAAGGCTGTGACTTGATGTTTGCCAATGCTCCAGGGTATTTGTTCCAATGGACAGCTACAGTCTCTTTCAAAACATGTGTTGTTTCTGAACTCAGGCTTTTGGTTTTTTTTAATTTTCAGCCAACAGCCAGAGAATCTATGATCTTGTTGAGATAAAAGACCTGCAATACTCATAAATCTCTTCCACATGTAGGTGTTCATAGAATATGACCACGTCACCTCTCAATCTTGAAACAACAAGAGAGATAGAAGATGCTTTTTTTGTCCAACACTATGAAGCACAGGCTCACTTTGGAAACTTCCCCCTGCATGAGGTTTCCTCGCTTACAACCAACTTCCCAGAGCTACCAGATCATTAGTTTTTATTTTAGTTGACAAAGAATAAGTCAATTTGAGTTAATGGTATTTTTCTGTAACAAAATGTTGTACAGAACACATTAAGATCCCTGCATAAGTACGTTTTATCACAAAAAATAGTAACAAACACATTTGACAAGGCATATTCTCTATAAGCCATCATTTGCATTAGTAATAGTATCTTGTCTGAGTCACTGTAGACCATATTCTGTATCACATTTGCATAATTTAGTAGGGGCAAATGTCAATTTTACAAACGTTGATTTACCTGAGTCATTCCATTTACCAGTAGAAATATGGGAATGCCTTAGTCTCTCAGTTTAAAAAAAAAAAAAAAAAAAAAAAAGATTACTTTTGGGAGTGATTGTTTCACCTTGGCCTTACTTGTGGATCAAACAGAAAGTTTGTCTTTATTACAATAAAACAGAAACATACCATCTTTCTTAATCTCAATAGTAACTTAATGAAAAATTCTGCTTTCTTTTCTACCATGATTGATGATTTTGAACATTTTTATCTACTCTTGGGCCTGAATCATGGTTATAAGTTTTTTATGTCCCTTTAATACTTTCAGAAATTTAAGTGCTTTTGACTTAACAAGGCCACGAGCTAGGAATTCTCAAACATTGCTCTTAAGAAAAATGTCTGTGTTCACACATGACTGATTACCAAATTTCAGCTTTTGAGCTTCCAAACTGCAGAAAAAAATCAGTTAAACTGTTGAAGAGGTTGTTCATGTAAGATTCTGAGATGTTCCAGGACCCTTTGTTTGTCTGGACTGTACAATAATTGTGTCCCTCAAGAATAAAAGCCACTTGGATGCAAAGCAGCATACCATTTCCTCACAAATACAGACTTAAATACAGAGTATTAAAAGTGAACACTCAAAGAATGATTTTTTTTTGATAGACACAAGCAGCATATCTATCATTACACACTGTAATATGAAGAGACAGAAAAAAAAATCCATTGCACAAAGAAAAGCCAGTCTTAGAAAGCATAATTCAGGAATTCTCTGATGTCATGATAAACTGATTCTCCTAATGACAAATCACTGTACAGAGATATATGGAGATATCAGTTATCAACATCAGCAGTAAATGAGTAATGATCTAGGAGTTAGCCAGGAACAAATATGCTTAATTCAATTTCTCCTGCCTGCTACATTGCCATTGAGAACAGAGAATGAAACAGATGACAAGTAAAACAAATATTTAGTATTAGAAGAATTGCCAAGGCATTGTTGACTGCTATAGATAAATGTAGATATATGTAGGGGGGAAAAGAGAGCAAAGATAGACAATTGCAACATTTAGGTACGTGCTTACTGCATGTTCTTCAAATGAGCACTCCAAATTCAGATGACTATTCATGAAAATTACCTCTTACTGACAATACAAAACTTTGGACATTCTTATTGTGAATTGCTCTCATTGAGATCTCAGCATTTTTAAGGCAGTATGCAACCAAGGAAATACAAACTAGTAGCACCGTGGCTGTCCCTGAGTCCATTCTGTGTACAAATGCACACACGTGGGTAGAAATAAAAAAATTTAGGTTAAGGGAGAGCACATCCTGTAATGCTCAGTCAAATCTCTTCACTGTGAGGGAAATGCCTCCAACACATCCTGGTAACACAAGCAAAGCTCTGCTGGGACATTGGTTCTGCCCTGTGTGTTCTTTCAGCAGCGCAGCAAAAAACCACCAAGAGGAATTTCTTAAGAGGAGATTTCCTTGGAGATGCCGTGGCCTTTTGCAGTGCCACATGCAGTGTGGAAGGCAGGCAGGGTATGCAGGTGGCTGAGGGCAATGCTTTGCTAAGTGAGGGGTTTGGAGCTCTTGGAAGGGACAGGTGCTTGTGCTGCTACAGAATTTGCTCTGTAATAAATCTGCAGCCACAGACTTTGCAGCCAGCTCTCCCCTGCGTGTCCAGGCAGCATGGAAGAACTGAACCTGCTACACATCAGTGCAAAATCAGAGGAGAAAGCTGAATTCTACCCAGAGGAGAATCTTTGCTGGCTGTACCAACACTGATTTCACCAGGAAAGAAGCAAAGCTCCCTGAAAAGCACACAGGTATCCACAAAGACCAGAGCCACTACAAAGCTGAGAGAGGAGAAAGGAAAGCACAGAATAATATTTACCACCTTCTCTCTTTGCACAGGAAACTGAATCTCCTGAAAGCCAGTGTAAGACAATTGCTGAGCTCTGCCATCACCACCTGGCACCCAGCTGATACAGACCCCAGCACGACAACTCCCAAAGCAAAGACTCAACATCTCTAGATCATCTCATATGGAAGTTTGTCTTTATTACAATAAAACTCCCAAAGCAAAGACTCAACATCTCTAGATCATCTCATATGGAAGATGCTGGCAGTGAGAGAATGGCTTGTGGTTGCTGCTAGAGGTTGGAAAAAGGCAGGAACCAGCTCTGGAAGACTCACAGGGTATTGGCACCAAATGTCTCACGGTCTTTTCAGCTCGAGATTTGCAGAGTGGGGAGTTAAACACCCCAGGAGGTTCCATCTGATTTTTTAACTCTCTCATCCATTTCCTTAGCATGTGCAGGCAGTTCAAGATAAGCTTCCTGAACAGCTCAAAGAGCTCTACAGGGAGCAAAGATTTAAAAAAAGCAAACAAAAGCAAATTAATCAAAACAAAAACGGCACAGATTAAGAGAGCATCCACACAGTATCTTTTAGGATGGGTTTACAGGTTTAAGTATTTGTTTAAAAATCTTCCCCAGCTGGAAAACACTACAGGATGGCTTAGCAGGTGTTACAGAATCTGTTAAGACTTGTCAACAAAAAGGGCAGAGGCCAGTGAATACTGAACATTAGCTATCAATCCTCTTCCAGCACACAGGATTCCCACATTTTGGGGGCTGTAGGTAGGGAATATATTGACTGATGACCAAGCCAAGAGCTTTGACATTCTATGGTGTAATAACTAGGACTGTTTCCTGAATGAATAACTGCAGCAAATATCAGAGATACTAAAAATGCCAGCTTTGAAAATAAAGAAAATAAACACCTCCAACCTCAAACCCATTACAGGCCATAGAAAGGTCTTTTTATTTTTGTGGAGAAAGGCCACTCTGGGTTTTCAGACATATTCAGCAGTCAGAATCAAGGTCAGCTCTTTACAAAAAAACCCACAATACTCACTAGGCAGCTGACCAAGTTACTCAGACTTTTAGAAAGATTTGGCTCATATGAGTATGGAATTCTATTTCAGGCCTGGCTAAAAGTGTTACATTTGTCACTGGATGGAGGCCAAAGAGACCAAGGTAAGAAAACAGCTGATTGGCAAATCATAGCATTTTTCTGTAATAATCAGTCAATTTTGTAAGGATCTCCAAGATGATGTATGGAGCTGAGCAGTAATTAACCCTGCATGCATTAGGGTAGTCTAACACATCACTGAGTGTCTTGGCACTAAGAACTGAATGTCAGCAGCAATGGTGTGCTTTGTTTTAATTGTACTAAGATCCAAGCTCACTTGGATTTAAATGCTCTGAAATCGAGATCTGAAAATCACATCTAAGTTTGGCTTGTTTTCTTATTAATAATATATAATCTGAACCAGTGATTAAAATTGATGGATTTCATGGTATCATAACAAAATTAACTGTTTTCTTTAAACTGAGTAACTGGTTATAGATGTTAAAAAAATCCCTAGAAATTGGCTGTAAAGTCCATTAAATTCAGTTTGTCAACACAGATAGAATCTGGCTAAGGGTTAGAAAATCAGAGCAAGATGAAAGGCAACAACATGTCTTTTAAGGAATCAAGTGGTTCACCAGCACAGGGGCTACTGCTCTGTCTAATGCACTGAAAAGTGGCACACTAATAACATCCACAGATGACCCCAAGTAGTAGATCCCAGGTTGCCTAAAGGTTGCATATTTAAAGGTTTTATAGTTTTCATTTTTGTTGTCATATCTACAGCAAGCAAAATTATTGCACAGCCTTCTAATGGGGCAAGGGATTGCGCACTACTGGGAAATCTATCATTAAAAAACAGCTTTTTAGATAAAACAAGGAAAAGAAACATCAGAAAGAATGTGTCATACATCAACAAATTTCTCAAGTCATGACAGTTTCTGGCACTTAAGGCCACCCTTGGAAGAATGGAATTGTTCAGTGCACTATTTCATTTTGTGCTTCTTCTGGAAGCGGCTTTATTTTCTCACATGCAGCCTTGTATAAAGACTCTCAGGGAAATGAGGGATGAAAACAGAGGTGGACAGACCTTCTACAAGATGTGGTCAGGAACTGACATCCCCTTTTCCTGCTCCATCCCTTTGGTGGCAGTGCCCAGCAAATTGCCTGGCCCACCCACTCAGGGATTACTCTCCCAGGAATTAAGTTCATGAGCTGCTCCATAGCCCTGGCATCTCCTCAAGCATGACAAGTTCACCATTTATTCTGTATTAATCCCAAGATATTACACCCAAGAGGCAGAGATAACTGTGAATACTCTTTCCTGGTCCTGCAGAGTGCATCCAGGAGTCAAACAATCCATAAAGGGGAAAAAGGAAGCCCCATAGACTTGTGTGGGGAAGGACAGTGAGATCTTGAGCATCTCTCCTGCATCCCACTCTCCAGAGATCTGTGCATTCCAACTGTACCTGTTCCTAGCTCAGCTCTGGGAGGTGAAGCATGACTCCTTGTTCACCTTGTCCCCATCTGCAAGGAACGACCAACAACACCTACAAGGAAACAAAAATTCTCATCCAAATGCTTTTTACCTGCCCTTCCCAGCAGGGAACTGTGTGCAGCTGTCACAGCTAATGTTGTGGAAGTTCTCTTTGGCCACAGAGCTTGGCAGGCTTCTACTCCTTGGTCATCCACAAGGAAATCCAGCCAGCATTTATGGGCACCTCAGTGTGATGGGATGTGGCAGGAATGGCAGCCTGACTCCTCTGTTTGTCTCAGGGTATCACTAATTATTTCTACAGCTCTTGAAGCCCTTATTAACAGCAAACATTAATAAGCTGTGCTGTCCTCATGTAGAGTCATATTTAATGAAGTTACAACCTGTGTCTATTTACCATAAACCCATCTCCTTTATGCAAGCTTAGCAGTGAATAATTCTAATACTGTGTTATGTTCCTGTGATACCCATTTCAGTCAGTGCAACGTGGAATTGGCTTTCATTATCCCAGTTACCATTGATGTTCAGGTTGAAACTAAATAAGATCACCTTTTTCTCCTTCAACCTATGGCTTTTCTGAAGGAAACTACTGTTAAAACATGATGGGCATTTATTTAATTGCGTTCTGAGCAAATTGTAAGCCATACAACAGCACAAAGGTCAAGATGAGAAAATCTTTGGGTATTACAGACATTTCAGAGTGTTATCATTAGATAAAACCTTGAGACATCTGCATGTTAGTTAATGGTTGTTCTGCTTTCCTGGATAATGACCTATTTCTTACAGAAGAGCTAGTATCTATAAATTTCTCATTTGCTGCCTGGATATTTTAATAAAAACTAAGATATTTGAATTCAGTGTGTTTCATATACCAAATTATTTCTGCAAAGACTTTTTAAATCTGCTTAAAAATGATCATATACACAGAAAGTACTGCCTCTTTTACCTCTCACAAAACAACCCCAGGTTCTGATGGATGAGTGATACTGCTTAATATATAAAAGCTTTTCAGTGTTATCATGTTTTTAACCCTGCTCGTTATTAGATGAGTAACCCCAAAATCTGCATCACTAAACATTAAAAAAAATCAAAAATAAAAAAATTCCATCTTGTTTGAGCCACTGTTACACCAGGAGATGTGTCCATATATTACATATCTCATCCCAGCTGTCAGAGGAGGGCTCTCATGTTTAAGTGATTTAAGAGTGTGGATCAGAGGCCACTTGCTTCCCCTTAGGTAATAATAATAAATATGCTAATGCTTTTAGTGTCATTGTTAATTCCTTGTTTGTGAGCACTCAGAGACAGGCTGAAGCAATGTGGTCTGAAGGCAGGATTTGAAGATGAGTTATTCCCAAGGAGATCAGGGAAGCCAAAATTCTGAGCTTAAAGCACCTCCACTTCAGTGTGGGGGACCAAGTCTTCTTCCACATACAAGGAAAACACACTGAGGTTTTAAATTCTTTTCAGGACATCCTGTTACACAGGCAGCAAGGACTAGATCTTCACTTAACCTCCTCCACTCTAACTTCCACTTTGCTTTCAGTTCTCATGTAAGGACTCATCAGTTTTGGCCAAAATCTTCTTTGGGACTACACACCAAATG
Organism: Lonchura striata; assembly: GCF_050655825.1. Classification (NCBI taxonomy): domain Eukaryota; kingdom Metazoa; phylum Chordata; class Aves; order Passeriformes; family Estrildidae; genus Lonchura; species Lonchura striata. The sequence goes on along the minus strand of NC_140707.1, from coordinate 67,640,118 downwards.
TGCTATTCAGGGATAAATATTTGAGGCAACAAATCAACAGATGTGAAGTGGTAGTAATTTCAGTTGAGTTTTTAACTTATATTTTGATTTCAAGCACATTAATTTAAAATCTTCACTTATCAAAGAAACACGTGTTAACCCTTGCTCCATCAAAGCTGGGATTGTTCAACACCATAAAAACCTACTGTAATACTCATATAAAAAAACTCATTCTTTCTTCTTGTTCTTTAAATTTGGGGTTAAAAACAAAGCCATTTCAATGTGTTGAGTGACTGAATGAAATTTACTACAAATTTATTATTATTTATGACAATTGGTGGCAAATGATGTCGCAAAACACACTCCAGTGTGATGACAGAGATATTTGGAACAATTTAGGATGCAATAGAGTATATTAGGTTTAAAAACATCCTTGGATGATAGAAACTGTCTGATCTGTCTGATGGAAAACGAAAAGCTGAAATTCCTCAGTAATTATCCTGTGTCATGAGCACATGTGTGTTTTGCAGGATAATAAGAAGCTTAATGAAAAGTTTATAAAAATTAAGCAAAATGGGAACTCGTGTGATGCAAATATATCCTCACAACAGACTGCTCAGAATGTCATTACTGAAGCTTTGAAAATTAAACTGGCAGAAACCTCTAAGGCCAGGTCCAGGCTGTCAGAAGAAGCAGTGCAGAGAAGCAATCCAAGACCTGGAAGAAGAATCTGCCCTTCCAAGCTGGAGCACTGTCTGGACTCAGCAGCTCAGCTGGGGGTGCAGTGCATCCCACCAGCCCCTCTGTACCCACAAAAATAAATCTGTGTGACCCTGGGTACCTCGGGGTCCCTCTGCTCCCATCCTCTGGCTGCTCTAGGTTCGGTGCAGATGGATGCAATTTAAGTGCAGAGGGTCTTACAGCAAGGCTTGAAGGGTTAATGAAAGACCTGAGGCAAGAGAAACCACCCAACCCAGATGACCAATCTCTAGGACTGTCCCTCTGTTTCTATGATTTTTTCAGCTGGAATTTATAATGGTTTCTCATTTGTGTGGGTGATGTCATAAGACCTTCCTGAGTGGAGCTAAATGTAAGACTGGCTGCAGCACAGCTTCCCAAGCTTTTGCCAAAGGCAAGGTTTTTGCAGCAAAAAGCAAACTGCCTGATCATACAGCCCCTGGGATGCTCTGTGCAGGCACTACAGGCCACTGGAGCTGTTGCTTTTGCAAGGCTGTAAGAGACACAAAACACCAAGTTCTCACTGTGCTCAAGTTCTTACATTTCTCTTGTCTCTGTTCTTCTGTACCATGGGCTTTTCTGGGAAGCTTGATTACCTGCAACTACTGATGTCCAGATGCAGAGGTTCCTGAAATCCTGTTTTAAACTGGGTTTGCATAGTCTTCACCAAGGGAAAATTGTTAAAAACCTAAGTCACAGATTTTACAGGTAAATTAATTATCTAGCTAAGCAGCCACTCCATCTTACAGACCAGAGAACAATGCTTGCCATGAGTCAGAGATTAGGGCTCTAACTGCATTTTTATCATCTATAAAACCGGACATGCGGAAACTATGGTAGGAAATTCCAGTAATTAAAGCATAGGTTCTCCTAATTAACTGCAAAGCATCATTAAAATCTAATGAAACTGTAGTGGAGTAACACGGGAGTCTGGCTTAATAGCAAGGAGATAAATGCAAATGGTAGTTAAATTTTCATGTAGTTGGGAGTTTATACAATAGGACTGAATGCACTTACAGGAATTTAGAATAGAAAAGCTCACTTTTAACACTTGTGAATCAGGATTAGGAAGTTAGGGTATTAGTGTATAAGAAGTTAACATATTAAAGAATGTGGCATACTGAAGCATAAGAATCAAAGAAATAAATATTTTTTGCTACTTAAAATAGTTGTATTTGTGGTGGTAAACTGAATTTCACAGCAGATGACAAATAAGAGAAGTGGTGTTGCATCAGCATGATGTAAGACTAAATTTGTTCTGTGCAGAGACTTCATCCTGGCACACTTGAACAATCTGCATCACCCTCACCCTCCCATATTACACCAGAGATTCAGCTGAAGAAAGAACTTTAAAGCTCTGCAAGCACATGTCAAGAGTCACCTGTCATCTGTCATGACTCTTCCTTAACTCCTCTGGACCCTTGGCCTTTAAGTTCTTAGGAGGGAAACCATGGATACTGGAGCTTGAATGCCTAATTTAAGCTGACATGTACCAGGTCCACAGGAGCCACAGGAGCATGGCTGATCCTCACAGAACAAAAATCTGAACCTAAAACTGTTTTATCTTGCCTTATGTTCAAGGCATTGCAGCTGGAACCCTTCCCTCATCTGACTTCAGCTCTCTGAAATACCCAAAGCTGGAGGAGCTCACTGCACATGCAATGCAGAAAAAGAGTTCTTGAGGACAAGCCTTGAGGTCAGTCCTGGCCCATGAGGAATCATTCTCCAAAGATGATCTTCTTAAACCAGCTTTTGAAGAAACCTAAATGAGGTTCCTTCTGAGGGCTAAAGTCCTGTAGGGCTTCCACCCTGGCACAGAGGCCAAGGGTATCACATTTTCTGTGCCTCCCTACCAAAGGCCTGAGGTGCCAGTCCAGAGATTTGAGCTCAGGGAGATCAATCTCTACTGCCATCAAATTTTTAACTAATTATGCCGATGGATATGCCAATGACCTGGGCATCAGCAAAAGGTCCAAGCCAATCAAACTCATTTAACTGCAATGCACAGATGCCAGTACTTCTCAGGATAATACAGATGTAGTTTAGACACTAAATTATGCTCTTGGGCTAATTTGAAGACCAATTTCCCATTGATTTCAATAATTAAGTACATTAAAATTATTTAGCATTTAGACAAAAGACTGGAAAGCAGAAAACATTTACCACAATGAAAAATAAAGGCATACATTAAAAACAGCTAAACAGTCCATTTTTAAAACAATCATGTTTTTTTCCAACACAAACATAATAAAGGCATAGCATGCAGTTAAAAATTCATTAGTAAATTATAAGCTGCTATACAGTCCACTTTCTAAAAAAGCACACAATGGACACAAACTCTTGCTGTCTAAACTGTTACCTCGGGCACTCATACCTTTTCTGTGTCAATTCCTTTAGACATGGACCAGGTTGAGACAATGTAATCCATGACTCTTTCACTAAGGCCTTTTGGGACTTGATATAATTTTAGGAAATCCCTCACGTTGTTCAGCATCTCATGGTAGCGGTTGGTGTTGGCATACATTTGCTGGAAAATGGTGGTGACGTTTCCAAAAATAGTTGCATAAAGAAGAGCTGGAAAAAAGAAAAAATTGAAAATAAATATGTATGCTCTAGCAAATGCTAATCACAATTCAAGGGTACTGTCAGAGATTTTATGTTTTACATGCTTACATGAGACATTACCGACTTTTCTGAAAAGAGAAATATTCTGGTATCTCACAATACCAATGTGCTGCACTACTTCTGTTTCTGACATTATCAAACACACAGAAATGTGCCTGTCATTTTTAATAATCTTTGCTCAGAGGTACTTTATAGCAGAATTCAGCTATGCATTTCCATATTGCTTTAAAAAAAAAACAAAACAACTGCATCCTACAAATGGTAAGAAATAAGCCACTGTGAAAGGAGAAAATGCCTTCCATCACTCAATGCATAATGGCTTCCCTCCACACAACCATTTCTACCTCATTCCAGAAACCTCACTTTGTTCCAAACCAATTTACTATTGTACATCACCCCTACGTGAGAGGTGGCATTTTTAAAGAAACATGGTGTTCTCCTAAAACCTATCTAATAGAAGAACTGTACTTCCATTTCACACTGTGATATTTATGTGTCCAGTAGAAATCAGATGTCGAAGTTCATCACAAATACAGGATTCAAACCAGAGAAAGTCACGCAATATGTAGCACAAATGAACACAAGATTTCTCTTGAAGAAAACAGAGCAGAATAACAGCCTGTGTGATGTTGCAAGGGCAGGTTTTTTCCTTGCTTTTCTGATTGCTGTGTCATATCTGCAAGATATGGAAAGATTTTCTATACCTCTGTATCCATTCAGACATACATCAATACTTAAGAGTACAAGCATATGGATTATAAAAAAGTTTAGATGGATGAATGCCACATGACTTTTTTATTTCTTTAGCCTTCTCTGCTCTTTTGGACTTTTGCAGCAGGACAAACCTGATGAAATATCACTTCTCTTAAGTGCAACATCCCTCATCTTTTTGAGCATTTGCTGATTTATCATGCACTCATCTCATCAGGTATGTGAGGGCACAATATCCCTGATGTTAGATGCTACTGCAAATCATTATAAGCGTATAGAGAAGCCCTAATTGCCCTCAAAATGTTGTTTTTCTGCAGAAGTAGAATTCCTACAACCTCTAACCACAGCTAGACTGCATCTGCAAATCCAATGCCTGCAACCCAACTGGCCATGCAGACCTACCCAGAGCACACTGATTGAAAATGTGCCCTGCAAGACTGGCACAAAGAGATGCAACTCTGTCACCTGCCAGGCTGGAAAGAGCTGAGAATGCCATGGTGAAAACAGCTTGTCTGAAGCAATTTGCACCTATTATCTCCTCTTGGCAGAGAGGATTTGTAGAAAAATATAAAGCCAGAGAAGAAATTCTAGTTGTGTCTCATGTCCTGGAAAAGTTGTACTTAAAAAAAAATGTTTCTTCAACAAATTATGGGTAGAATCAAACACAAAAAAATCCCTGCAAACACCACCCAGCAATACCTCACTAAGCCAGAATGCACCAGGCTGTGGAATCTGCACTGACAAACTCAGCATTATTTTTCTCTGTTGGAAACTAAAGTCTTCCTTTCAAACTGGAAATGGTAAAAATGGTTGAGTTCATCCAAATACTCCACTTCTCTCACAGGTGGGGAATCTGCATGGGGAATCTTTGAGTTAAAGGGAACCTGCTTAGGTCTGCACAGCTTTGGGGCTGTGCCTCAAGGGCTCTCCTCACCATGGTGCTGCCCCATGCCCACACCCAGCTGGTTTGCAGGTTTTGGGGGGAGAGAAGATTTTTCATAATTTACCTCTCTCTGTAAATCCCCTCCCCATCCCTGTTCTCTACATGATAACTAGAAAAGGAGGTCATTTATAAAAAGGTGATTTTATCATTTTGCAGGTCTTGGTATGCAACAAAATTTGGAGATGCTGACAAGCATCTAATGCTGCTGCCACCTTCAAAGGGTTAAGGCTCTCCATCAATAACCCACACTGTCCATAATTAGCAAGTGAAGACTTGTCACAGAGTCTCTACTTAATGAGCAAATATTGAAGTGACAAGTGCAAATCTTAGCCCTCACCTATTAAAAAAACAAAGGCAGAGAAGCACTACCAAGGGCATTTCACTTTTGCTGTATTTTAATTATTTTTGGCAGGTGGAATTGGCAGTAGAAAAACATGTGCAAAAGGTTCTGAAAGAAAATAAAATGCTGTGCCTCTCTTTACAGTAAAAGTATTTAAACAACCTCTAAAGAAATCTCTGAAGTTGTTCATACACTTAAAACTCAATAGTTTTAATTTAGTCTCTCCATTTACAATAGACAGGAGAGATGAGGTTGAAGGTGAAATTACCCAATTTCATGAAAAGACTGCTTAGGTCAAACTGCATTTATTCACCTTCTCTTTAATGACTTGAATTTCTCCAAACATTTCCTGTTATGTTCCTACAGTCATGCAACACTCATTAACTCAACTGTTCTACGTGTGTAAATCTGGAACAGTCTTCACTAAATTTTACAGAGATAAATTTGGTGTAATGATGCAGAAATTCTTTTTTCTCAGTCCTAAAGGTGAGGCAAGTGGTTAAACTGTAATTGTAGTTTCTATTTTTACTCTGAAGTGTGGAAAATCTCCCCAGAATTACATACAAGAACCCAAGTACTATATTTTTACATATAAAAGCTTTATAAAACATTTCTGAATGATTTAGCAATGGTATTACATAATGTTTTAGCCTACTTAAAAATAAGGAACTTTCTGAAAAAAAAAAGAAAAAAAAAAAAGACTCAGAATTACCTAAATAATCCCAAAGCACTTCAGATCTCTTATTATCCTGACTGTATGCTAAATACATCCAGATAGGAACATCTGCCTTAAGGAACTGAAGGAACTTTATTGAGAGATCTGATTTTCCTTACATCCTGGAGTATTATTAATCCAAGCATATACAATGTTCCTCTAAACTGCAATTGTAAAGAAGATTAGTGAGGGGAATACCAGCCTCTTCTTCCAAATACCAAGTGGAACAAAGACAAGTGGAAATGGCCTCAAGTTGTGCCAAGGGAGGGTTAGATTGGAAATTAGGAAAACTTTCTTCACTGAAGGATTGTCCAACACTGTCACAGACTGCCCAGGGCAGTGGTGGAGTCACCACCCCTGAAGGAATTTAAAACACAAGCAGCTGTGGCACTTGGGGACATGGTTTAGTGGTGGTCTGGGCAGTGCTGGGTTAATGGTTGGACTCAATGACCACAAAGATCTCTTTCCAACTTAAACAATTCTATGAGGCCATGATCCTGGAAAAATATTCATTTCTGCATGTTGAGGCTAGCTGTGACTTCTTCAAATAATTTTTGGAATTAGCTATTCCTGCAAGATTTTTAGGTAGGAATTATTAAACTTCTATCATTCAGGAGGGATTAGATAAAAACTCCAATATACATTTTTTGCACTGAGTTTGCACAGCCTAATTTTGGTACTGAGAGGGTGGCTTCTGTGTACACAGGGGTGGCTTCTGTGAGAAGCTGCTGGAGACCCCTCCACGTCCAGCAGAGCCAGTGCCAGGCAGCTCCAGGACAGATGTGCCACTGGCCAAGGCTGGGACAACTAGAAATTATGGCAACACCTCTGTGATGTCATATTTAAGAATAATAAATTTTAAAAAATTTAAAAAAAAAAGTATTGTGCAGATGTAACTGCAGCCAGAGAAGAGAAGGGTGAGAATGTGTGACAGGAACAGCTCTGCAGACACCAACTCTGGCATCCAGAGTCAAACCACTACAATTTACTAAACAGAAATAGAGTGAAACCCAGTACCTAAATATCTGATTTATGTTTTTAGAAGCTGTGCAGTTTCCTGTTATTTCTTTCCACCTCACTTTAATACCTCTGCTCAGACTGCAAAATGTTTGCAGGCTCTGTTTGGTGCAACACCAGGCAGTGTCCATCTCCGACGTCAAACAGCCTCTCTGGGATGCTGCAGCAGCAAAAAGCTGACACTTCCCTAACAGAAATAGCTTTCCTCAAATCCACCAACACATTTCAACCAAGTTACTACTTGGGAGAAAATAATCCTGCTAAGCCCCCTCCCTCATGAGTGTTTTATAGCACTTCTGTGATTCCAGCCCCAGCCTCCCACCTCTCCCCGTCAGGGACACTCCTGTCTGCCAGCTGTGCCAGAGAAAGCACCAACACAGCCCCGTGCTTTTACAGCTCTTCAAAAGGCCAACCTTGATTCTGAACCCTTGGCCCCACTAAATATTTTGCTGTTAAAATACTCTCCCCCATCCCAGCAGTGTCTTACATCAGTGTTCAATCACTGGTTTTCCCCATTTACAGGGAGATGCCAACACCAGAGCACACCCACTTTTATATTTTCCTTCCAAAACCATCCAAAGCATTAAAAAAAATGTTCCTCCAATTACCCCTGCAGCCAGATCACTGTATAATCCCATGACACATCATCCAGTGTATTTATCATCCTGCAAGTGTGCATTGTCACACCCCCTTTGCACAGGAGAAGCTAATGGGCAAAGGTCTGGATTCAGCCATGAAACTCAGCTCTGAACTCCTCACCAAAACCATCTGAGTGCTGAAATCAGGAGGGAGTTGAAGGGAGTTCTGTCTGGTCAAAAGCCCACCATGACTGCAGGTTCCAGTCTGGTTCCACAAGCAGCCTGGTCCAGATGTGTGTCCTGCATTGGGTGGCATTCCTTCATCCCTCTCTGCAGACACACAGGGTGCACAGCTCCTCCCTAGGTCCAGCTGACATCCACCCCTGCTTTCCTGGCCCAGCAGCTTCACAGAATTCACAGAATTCACAGAATTCATAGAATCACTAGGTTGGAAGAGACCATGAAGTTCATCGAGTCCAAGCCATGCCCTAACACCTCAACTAAATTATTGCATCAAGTGCCACATCCAGTCTTGTTTTTAAACTTTCCTGATACTACAGTAGTGCAAATCCTAAATTAAGAGGATAGTGATAATAAAGACGGGCCTCTAAAATTCCTGTTAACATTGATATTTGCTTGACAAGAACTAAATGATTATGTAAATTAGAATACTATCAGCAGTAAACTGTAGGAACTCTCACTGCTCTTCCCCTTGCAGGGGACAGTGCACAAAAGGGAGGGACAGCTGCTTTGGAGGCAGTTGGGCATTTGGCATTCCTTATGCATAAATTCTTATTAAAATGAAAGCTTTCAACTGCACTTGCACGGTCAGTCACTAATTTTTAAATGGTGAACCTGGGAGCTTTTTTTTTTTTTCCATGAGCACACTCAGCTAATGGAAAATATTTACTTTAAAGCTCCAATGCCTTGCCACCACGCAGATGTGATGACCTGACCACCTGCACTTTTGCACAGAGCTGCAAGCCAAGACTGGCTGAAATGGTATTGCAAAACAGTCTTAAATTAAAGCTACCATTGTCCACAGCTATCAGTGAGTTTGTCTTCCACTCCTGTGGCAGTGATGGGCAACAGCTGGAGCTGGCTAAGGTTATTTAGCAGCACAGACAACAAAATTCCTCATTTCAACCCTCTGAGGATGAGGGGCCAAGGGCTCCCAGGTCTGATGCTAAGCAGCTTCAAATCAGTTTGCACCACATTCCCTGCTCAACATCCCCTTCCACAGCAACCTCAGCTTGCTAGATTACTTTGCTTCTTCACCTGAGAAACAGTGCCAGCCACCAGAAAAAGAGCCCTGCACAAGCTCAGGGGGTTCCTGTTGGTATTTGGATTAAATTTCCTGCATTTCTTTCCATCTGAAAGCTTTACAGGTCTTGGGACTGCCAGGGTCTGCTTCTTCCTCATCACATTAGTCAAGGGTGTTAAGCAACATATGGGAAGGCACAGCCTGAAAAATGGTGGCAATTACACCACAACAGGCAGCAGGGCAGACAGCAGCACTCTGTGTTAACTGAATGGTAAAACATCACTTTGCTGGAAAAATCCTTATTTTGCAGTGAAAAGGCCTTAATCCTAGAATCTTCTTCTCTAAGAGCTCTGAAGTGAAAGGCTGATTAGGGCTCCTTTTACACATTTCATATGTAGTGGAAGTTGGTTTAATGGGTCACAGCTTTTGATGGTGACAGTTGGGGCAGGAATATTTAACTTACCATTTAGCAGAACAGTATGACACAAACACAGATAAGAATTAACTAGTGAAATGAGTGGAACCATTTCTTATAATAATGCTTCATCATTCCTGCTTCTTCAAAAACCCATCACCTCCTTGCCAAACAGCACGTCTAGCATTTCACACATCACAAAGTGCAAAGGTAAATGGTAATTAAAACACAATCACTTCTCTAAAGTAATTACAGTGGGTGCAGGAGGAAAGTAGAGAAGCAGAAGTCAACCAAAGCTCATGAGAATTATGTTCACCATGAATTCCAGCAACTTCTGTGCCTCTAGCACACTTTGCTCCATCCTTATTTGTCAACTTCTCCATTTTGAATATTATCTCCAACACTGCCTCATTTCCATGCAAATCTCTCCAGTATTTCAGAAAATGCTGATCTGTGTCTGTCAGACAATCATCCACATAAATCTTTCTCTTTCCTTTCTCCATCACAAAAATATTCTCAGAGTGCTGTCCTCACTCTTGTTGCTGTCCAGAACTGAGGCCCAGGGATCAAAACCATCCTGAGCCTCTCTCACTGTGCCTCAGTGTGTCAAAACTGTCACCAATAACAAGCACAGGACACAAAGGGTCTCCAGCACTTCTCAACTCTAGCACAGGAACCAAAGGGATCATCTGAAAAAAAAAAAATGTCCTAAGCAAAGCTGGCAGCTGTCAGTATCCCTCTGTGAAATGACTTTACAGCTCCTTGCTGGATTTGAGCCGTGAGGCTTTTTTCTCTTGTTGTTGGTTTTTTTTTTTCCTTTAATACTTTTAAAGGTTTTTTTTTTTTTTTTTTTTTTTTTTTTTTTTTAGTGGGACACCAAGTTCTTGTCACATTAAGATGAACTCAGGATAGCAATGCTGCTGGAGGCAGGATGCCAGAACATCACTTGCACACTGAGAACACCACCTAAATTGCCTGTCTTGTTAAAATATAATGGAAAGTTTGTAAACACACCTTCAAAGTGCTGCCCTGTGTGAAAAGATGCTTCTAGCTCTCTGCTCCTGGGTTCTTTTTTTATGTGTATGCCAGTGCAGAAGTTTGTGCTGTATAAATCTGTGTGCTGGTGTGGTTTAGATACTCATAAATATACAGATATATATATATGTACAAACACGCATTCACAGTGTAAAGGTGAATGAACATGAGACATCAGTGGGCTCAGAATTTTGGCAGCTGTAGATTTTCCTTTGAGTCTTCTAATTTGCTTGTTCTTTCTAGTTCTTTAAAATCCAATTTTGCTTATTCATTTACCTAAATGTTCAGTTTTATCTTAGCACAAATAACAGGAATGGATTTGGGACAATTAAAGGAATTATTCCAGCTATAAATACAGGCCATGTACAGCCCTGAGAGGTAAACACACCTGTTACCATAACAGAGAGTATTTATACAATATCTGTCTGAAAATATTAATGAGACAGAGAACAGTTAAAGCAATATTGCTTCTGTTCAGTAGAACTCAGCCTGAACTCTGTGTGAAGATGGATTTTTATGAGTAATTATAGAGTATTTTTAGGAACAAAATAAAGTACTTAACCCTTAATATTAAAAGCCTCAAGTTTGGAGATTATGTTTCCATCCTATTATTTTCAGAGTAATTCTGCTTCATAAAATGACCACAAAACTGATTCACTGAACTTAATAATATTTCTTACTCAACTAAGTCATCTACAGAAGCACTTTCCCTCTAATTCTCTATTCAGCAAATTCAGCACTTCCAGACAGAGCTTAGCAAAGTTTTGTATCCAAAATTTTCCATCTGATGCTGAGAGATTAGCTCTGATTAAATTTCTCCTCCCTGACATGTTTTCACTAATACCAATGGGAAAAAAAAAAAAGTTTCACAAAATGTTGAAACAATTCACCTCCAGGTTTCATAGACATAAAACCATCCACAGCAAAACATTTTTTCCTCTACAGCAAAACAATTTTTCCTCCAGTCTATTAATTTAAAATATTAGAACCTTGAACAATGGAAGAAAATCAAATTTTAATGCAAAAATAAAGTCTTAACAGCCTAAAAAAAAATGGAACATTCATTACCTTCACACATACCCTCAGTTTATATTGCAATGGAATATTTTCCACAAAACCAAGCCATGAGTTCTTAGCACACTGCTAGCAATAAGGGGCCAATCCAAACTCATTTTTTCCCAATTTATTAGCACCAGATTTCCATTTTATCAGAACATTTGTGCACATTTGTGAAGCCTGCTCCCCACTCCCACACTTGGGCAGGGTCAGGGCTGGGCCACAGCACCTCTCCTCTTTTGCTGGAATAATGCTTGTTTTGTTGAAAAAAATTTCACGCCGACGTTTCCAGACTTTCAAGGTGAATTAGCTTTACTCTACTTTGATGATTCACTCTGGGAAGCTGTCCTCCATGGCAGTATTGATTTAGCTGTGACAGATGCTGAGCTGTCACCAAGCCTGACAGCTTCTTCAGAGCCTCCTCTGTGGCTGCCTTGTAGAGCAGTCAATAGCCAAGTGAAGCCTAACTGTGAAAACAAGCACGTTTCCCACTTTTCTACTCTATGAAATCACACGTCCTGCTCTGTGCTACATCCTCCTGGGAGGAGGAAAGGAGCTGGCCTCTCAGTTTGGCATTCTGAATTATCCATTAACCCTTTGTGTACTCAAAGCACACCCACCCCCCTGCCCAACACGCTGGCGGGTCCGTGTTCATCACAGGTCTGTGGCTTGGCAGTCACTCAGAGCTGTCACAAAACCACTTCTTACCAGGGGAGAAGGCTCTCTGGGGAAGGTGAATGTGCTTAAGGAAAAGGTTTCATTCCCTGAACGATGTTGATTTGAATTCCAGTGTATCTGGGAAGTTTTTACAGCACTTCAAAGAACACCTACGGTCCTACGAAGACACTCTGTGCTCACCTTTGCAAAGTGCCACAAAGCATCCTTGTGAAGAGCAAAATGGCAGGCAACACCCCAAAAATATTTTTGCATTGTTCATAAGAGGATCACAAAGCCAGATAGTTATTTTATTTGTTTATTTATTTATTTATTTATTTATTTATTTATTTATAAATTTAGATGCAGAACTGGACATCAGCACTCCAAAGGCTATAAAAAGATCTGGTTTCAGGTGAAACAAGCTGCCCAAATACTGTGCCATTCACATTACCTCCACTCCTCTCCACCAGTCCCACAGCTCTGCACTGTCCCTTTCTCCATAACACCAAAAATGAAAAGCATTACTGGAAAAATTGCTAGCCATCAATGTTGTCCTGGCAGAAGGGGTTTGAGAATATTCAAAAGAACAACAAGAGATTGCACATACTGTCAAACTAAGACCAAAAACAATGCCTGGTTTTTCATTTTGGCCTCAGTGCACGTATTGCTGAACTCTCTGTGACTATGTGAGACTAAAAAAGTATCTTTATTTCCTGGCAGCAGCTCCTGGAGCTATCTCCTCCCTGACCAACTCCTGATCAGCACTTGTTTCTACCTGATTACCTCTCTGTTTTCTTGCTCACTATTCCAGGAAGGAGATGCTGGAATTAGATTTGCTGCATTTCCATTCCTACATTAACACTAATTTCACTGAAGTCAATGAAATTACACTGGTGTCTGGAGAGTGTCTGAAGAGAATAATTGAGTGTATTTTATCACTTTCCTTTGACTTTTTTGGTGACTGTTTCATGGCATTTTTAAAAGTCCCATTTCACTAAAATGCACTTAATCTGCTCTGGGATGCTGCAGTGAAGTTGCTGTGTGGGACCATGGGGTTCTTGCTGTAAAGCTCCAGACAGTGCCTGGAAGATGCCCAGGATGGGAGCAGAGAGATGTGTACAGTGATAAATGTGACAAGCAGAACCACACTAACTGCTCACCCAGCCAAAACCCATCCCTGACTGCAGCCCCCTCCAGATCTTTATGAGAAGAGCTCAAGAAAGAGGGTGCAGAGTGAACTCCTGCCCTGGGCCACTCCTTTCAGATTTCCCCAAACCCAGAGAGCCCAGGCACTGCACTCACACCATGTATTAGCCACCAACCATCTCCACCAGAATATCTAACACCACTCCACAAATCCATTTCTGGATTTTTTACCTCACTACAACTTTTTTTTTTTTTTGTGCTATTCTGCAAGCCTCACCACCCTCAGCCACCCTTTCTAGGAAGTGAGCAATTGCTGCTCTCCATCCCCTTCACACCACTCTTGATTTTTCAAACCATTGCCCACTCTGTGCTTCCAGTCCTCACCCCATGCCTCATTGTTGTCACCTTTTAGACACCCTTTTCAATCTTACAGCATCTTGCTGCAGAGCAGTGCAGTGTGGTGCAACAACATTAATTTCAATTAATTCCTGCCCAGGAATCCTATTTGCCTTTTGTTGACAGGCACTGAATATTGCACCGATATTTTCAAGGAACTCTCAGCAGCAAGAGTCAGGTGTCATCCCTCAGTGGGAAGTGCTAATTTAGAAAACATTACTGTGTAGGTATAGCTACCTACTCATTTGTGTGCACTGACACTGAATTTCATCACCTCTGTGGTGGGATTGCTGGATCAAACCAGAAACCCTGGTTTCAGGATTTAGCAGACCTGCAGCACAAGGGAGTTTTCTCCTCTGCTTCTCCTAAGCTAAATTTTCTCCTAAGGTGCATTTAGATACAACTATGAGTTAAAAATAACACTCTGCAAAATTTAATAGTTTAATTTTTTTTTTTTTTTTTTGGTTTATGCCAGTATCCCAGCTTAGGTCACAATAATTGGGAAGATTTTTTCATCTTTCTACTACAAGCAGGACTGACTATTTCCCAGAGCAGGACAAAGCTGCTCTTGGATGTTACCCAAGAGTGACTAAGCCAACCCTGAAAGTCCAGTGAAAATAAACAAGAGATTTTACAGAATAAAAATACCAAGATTTGACCCAACAGTTATAAGAGTTATGGGATGGGATATCTCTCAATCATTAACTCTTTAGCAGCAAGAGAAAGCATTAATTTCTAAGACATGTTCAACCCTTCAGTCTGGTAGCCTGAATGTGCCATTAATACTGAATATCTTGCTGTCTTTTTTCACACCAGTGAGATCAGCCACAAAAGCAAGAGGTAAATTTAAGTGGCCTTGATACCTCTGACATATTTTTTCACAGGTTAAGAGCTGAGGGAATGACTGCAGGGTCTCTCCCCCCACTTATTTTGCCATCCTCAGTTGTTTCTCAGCTGTTGCAAGGCAGTCATGGCTGGTCATGTGTGCCAATAATGTCCTTTTTAGGGACAATGACATCTGAAATTACACACAGAATAGGCACGTTGGAATGGGGAGTTTGACATTGCACATGGAATGGGGAGTTTGGCAGTATAATCATATTTTTTGCATGCTACTAAACACCTGCAAGAATCACTCACATTGAGTTGTGCTACCACCAACTACTTCTGTAAGAAACTGCTGCAAGCTCTGCAGGATGGAGTCTTCAAACCCCAGGAAAATTATATTCAACAACCCATCTATTAGCACATCTCTTTAGGCCTTCCAGCCTTCTTATCCCCAAGCCCTTGCAGTATAGTACATTAATTTTATACTGAACTATTAATTGCAGTTGACTTTGCAAAGTTCTTTTCTTTACATTTTTTTATTCAGTTTCGCAAACCCGATCCCAAAGGAGTTCATCTTATTCCCCACAGTTGTTTGATCAAATTGCAAATATTTCCTTTAATCTTTTCAGGCATTCAGATTTATTAACTACAGAGCAGAGCCTCTTCCTCTCCTCTGCTGATAGTCTGGGAGAAACAATCTTTCACATATTTCTCATTTTATGCAAGCGCTTGTTCCTGTGAGTACCTATTAGTAAGCATAACATTAAAACACGTTTACCTAACCTAAATAAAAACACTTTGAACCAAATTTGCAAGCTAACCTGCTTTAGTTCTTAATGATATTAATCTGAAGTCATTTTTCCCAGAGGTTGTGGCCCATAATTCACTGAGGTTAGTAAAAAGTAGCTGCTGATGTTAGTGAGTTTTAGGGTTGGCAATAAACACGTATGAGTGTATTTTCCTTTGAGGAGCTGTATGAGAAATTTCCCAAAGGCAGAAGAAAAGGCCTTTGGGACACAATTTTAATTTTCTTCATGCCTATTCATAGTTAGAATTAGGAATAATAATAATAATCATCATCATCATTTCACAGTCACTTCACATTTCTCATTAATACATACATTTTACAAAGAAAGGTAAATTATTCAATTTTGTTCCATACTTAAACATTTATGATTAAGTTTCACACTTAATCATTTATGTCAATTGTCCCTGTTCTATTTTTTATTAAGAAACTCAGAATGAAATATTTTATAAAATTGAGATGTGCACTCATGGTTTTAAAAATTACTATTTCCCAGTTCATTATTTTGCTGCTTTTAGTACATGAAATAGGATAAGCTTTAGCAACAAAAAAAAAGTAACACCTTAACCTGAGTCTTAGTCTGAATTTGTAATTGTAGAAGACCTTCTAAAGTCAAAGTGGAAGTCAAATGCCTTTTTTTTTTATATAATATGTTCTATTTTTCCACCATTCAAGTAAAGTTTTTTAAACATAAATTAATATTTCCTCCCATTTTTTCAGCAGAAAAACCAAGGGAGGGATTTTTTTCACGCTGTATTTTGAAACAAAATCTGAAAAGAAGAGTAAGAGAAGGAGCAAGAGAGGACTTTTCAGTTCTCTGGAAAACAGGTACATATTAGTTTGGATGTAAAAAAAAAAAAAACCCTTGTGTATATCAATTCTTTTCCTCAAAATATGTAATTTAGAGTAAGAATAAATTTTCAACAAAACTAAGGATTTTCCCAAACACTTTTCATTTTATGTGAGTAAAGATGCCACAAGTTGTTTTTTTTTTACTATCTCATTAACTCCCTTCATTTCTTCCTCCTCTCCACATCTGCCTTCAGCCTCTGCTGAATTCTTCCAGAAGTGATATAGCTTATTTTTTTATTTTGTTTAGTAGCTCAGCTGCCTCCCACCTGACATCACACTAAGCTGTTTTTCTTCATTTTACTCAATGTTGTTCACAACTATTTAACCTAATTGATAGGATGCCTCCTCTGGGTAGAGCCGGTTGCCATGACACTGCAAGAAATTACTCCATATTTCTCCATTCCTGGATCTTCCTGAAGAATTTATGCAGAACATCTTGCCTTCACCAGCTCCCTACCTTCGCACACATCCATAAAAAAAAAATTAATGAGCTAATCCTTGCAGGCAGATTTCACTGGAATAATAGGGCTAAAATTGAGGGTGGTTTTTTTGTAAAGCCTTCTTCTGCTGATACTGACCAAGACTACACAGCTTTATGCAATCACAGAATTGTTTAGGCTGGAGAAGACCTTTCAGATCGTTGAGTCCAACTCTTCACCCAACACTGCCAAGGCCACCATGAAACCCCAAGTGCCACGTTCACACCTATTTTAAATCCTACCAGGGATGCAGACTCCCCCACTGCCCTGGGCAGGCTGCGTCAGTGCTTGACAATCCCTTCCATGAAGAAATTGTTCCTTGTACTCAGTCTAAACCTCTCCTGGAGCAATTTGACACCATTTCCTTTTCCCCCATCACTTTTTACCCAGGAGCAGAGCCTGAGCCCCAGCTGGCTGCATCCTCCTGTCAGGGAGTTGTACTGAGTGATGAGGTCTTCCCTTGAACCTCCTTTTATCCAGGTGTGGAAAAACACCCCCAGCTCCCTCAGCTGCTCCTCATCTGACTTGTGCTCCAGGACCTTCCCCAGCTCCGTTCCCTTCTCTGCACATTCTCCAGCTCCACCACGTCCATCTTGCCATGAGGGCCCCAAAATTGGACACAGGATTTGAGGTGCAGCCTCCCCAGTGCCCAGCACAGGGGGATCATCACTGCCCTGCTCCTGCTGGCCACACAGCTGCTGGTACAAGCCAGGGTGTGAAGACACAGTCCATGCTTAATGTGCCAAGCCAAGGGCACCCAGAGGAAGGCAACAAGCAGTGAGGTGGCACAGCACCATCAGCATCAGGCAGCTCATGAGGATGTGGTTTAGGAGACAAGCTGGGTCACAGCTGAGTACTTTGGCAAAGCCCCCCCCCCCCCCCCCCCCCATTCACATAAATTAAAACATGGAAGGAAAAAATGCAGTTTACAGTATACACATGCCTAAGAGGAAGGAGCCTCACCCTAAAGTGTCAGGCAACCTTCCCGTAATTGCAGCAATGAGATTTGGGACAGCACATTTTGAAGCAGACATGAATGGCTGAGATGCTTCTCAGGGCTCTGCAGCTCTCAAGGAGCTTTACAGAAAAAGGGCACCTTGAGAGGAGCTCCTGCAAAGAGCAGGGGCACAGTCAGGAGTTCCAGATTCACTTGACATCCTACTTGTAAGAGTGGTCCTAGGTACAAGTTCCCCTCAATTCTGGCAACTCCAACCCCTCCCACCTGGCCTCTAAATCGCTCCAAACTTTAATCCCAATTTTCTCACAACTTCCTCTACACCTTCTGACCCAGACCTTTCCAACCAGGATATTAATTTGAAAAGATGAAGCCAAAGCATGTTAAGTACACACCAAGCAGCATTCACAGATCAGTCCCTTCTGGCCTGGCTTTGGACATGATCACACTGCTGGTATTGCAACCCTCTGGGCAATTATGAATAGTTTAAAGGACCACAGTTTGTATCTAAGGCAGTCAGAAATGCACAGCATGGACATAGTGTATTTGTCCTTGTGAATCTCTAGCAAAACAGAATATTAACTGTATTCATTATTTTTACTTACACACACCACTACAGCTGTGGTTCTGCTCTCCAAAACCATGCACTCAATACTGCAGAAATTATACAGATTGGGAATAGGCAAGCTTTGCAAGGTAAGAAAAAATCCATTCATTTTCATTTATACAATATTAAGAAACTTGCTGAGCAAAACCTGCTTTTATTGTTGTTGATGAGGATTCATTTACAAGGCTGGGATAAAAAGCTAATGAAAACTTAAGGAAAAAGTCAAATAACAAAACTGTATCTGAAGTCCTTGATGTTATCTCCCTCTCACACTTCAGAGGCATAAGGCTATTATGAAATTCCATTTTTTAAATTATTATTTCGGGCATATTCACACCAGATTCAGGAACTGATTTATTCAGCTAATATGTTTATTTTCATTTGTGAAACATTTCTGAGTTCTGCAACCAAAGTAACAGCAAATTAAAATTCTCAAAAGTTACAATTTACTGATTATAATTACTAAGAGCTTGCCCATCTCCCATCTCATTTACACAAAATGAATTTGCAGTCCATTTCCAGGTTCCACCCCTACAAGTAGTCAGCCAACAGCAAGTATTTCACAGAACACAGACTCAGAGGGGCTGTGTGGAGGGTGAGAAATGAGCCTTTTGACCCTGCACAGGGCTCACAGATAATTTAAGCAAACCTGTGCCTACCCTGTAAATCTGCCACAAGCAGACACAGAGTCATTAATTGCTCCATAATTTGACAAGTAAAAGAAATTCATGCCACCAAGACTTTAATGCAGCACACATGGCAAAGCATGTCCCCTTGTGGTCTCCTAATTAAGAGGTACCATATATATTTTTATATTTGCCTTTGCAATATCCCTGAAAAATATGCAGAGATTGATATGGCTCAGATTGTCTTCTTCCCAGGAAGCTTTGATTTTGAGTACAAATGGGAAAGAAAGAATAATTTTTAGATTTAAAAACTGTGGGCAGGTGGGGGTGGGTTATGGTGATAGGAATTAAAATTAAATCGGTTTTTCACTATTTTATATTCCACTAGGTAACACGAGACAAAAAACTCAAAGCTAAGGATGGTTAATGACAAAAATGATAGGTCAGTTTGTCCCATATGGAATTTATTAGCCCATAATGGAATGAAGGGGACACAGAGTGCTAACAAGTTTTTAAAAGATGTTTTGGCAAGATCAGTTAAATGCCTCCTTTTTTGACAAATTAGCTTCTTCTATTGAAATAATATTCTCCCTCAAAGGTTTTAAATGGCTTTAATAATCTCCCAATTTGTTTCCTAGGAAGGGATTTCTGCAATGCTCCAATGGTATTTGCATTCAGGGCATTCAGACTCGCAATGGCCACATTAAATATCTTTATATTGAAACTCATGAGGATGCTCTAGCCAGTTACCACTGTGGCACAGTCCAGTGCTAAATTACTGTGAGCAATTTGGAAGTAATTGTTCATCCAGTATCTTGATTTTTCTTAATTACTGGAAGAAGAAAACTCTTCTCTTTTTGATCTCATGATCCTCACATAGGCTGATATGACATCTGGGAAAAGCTACTGAGCACATTTACCATGACTGATCCCCACATGATATTTTTCACTTTCCTTCAGAGAAAAATAAAAAATAGAACTTCTCAGTGGCAACTTCTAAAAATACACAGCACAGTCTTTCAGAAGCAAGTGTATTTCTCACTTTATTTAAGTTTCACCTACTTTATTTCAAATAGAAACCGAATCATTAAAACTCTTCTTTGTTAAAATAATGACAAGGGCAGCACACCTGTCCGCAGAGAAGCAGTGGCTTTGTCCTGTGCATGAATCTAAAAGATGACTTAATGCTGTAATGTCTCTGATGAACTGGAGGCTCTTCACCAGCTCTTTGTATCCAGCAGTTGGTCAGAGAAAAGAACATCACCCAGCACTTTCTTTTCCTGACTAAAAATAATTTTTAACAGGTTCTAAATTTATGGGCTTTACATTTAAATTACAAAAAGACAAGAAGAATCTGTATTAAGTGTAATGTCTTCTATTCAGGGAAGAGTGACAATAGACATTCAGGAGGAAAAAAAAGTTACATAAAACTGGAATCAGAAGAATCAAACTCCAGTGATTGCAGCAGTCCTCTATGAGCTGACAGAACTTTTCAACAGCCCCTTACTGGGAAGGGAAGGGAAGGGAAGGGAAGGGAAGGGAAGGGAAGGGAAGGGAAGGGAAGGGAAGGGAAGGGAAGGGAAGGGAAGGGAAGGGAAGGGAAGGGAAGGGAAGGGAAGGGAAGGGAAGGGAAGGGAAAAGGATGGAAGATGAGGAAGGAAGACTGAGGCTAGACTGAAAATATGCAATATTTTTTCCTGCTGTTGGTAGTAATGGTTTTAGAATCTTTTTACCTTCACTACATGAACTTTTCATGATCCATTCAAAATCGATACAGAAAAGCTGCCACCTATTTTGAGAACCCAAAAAGTGTCTGTAACCTGACAGTTTGACATTATCGGCATTGTTGGAGGTGCGGAATTAACAGCACTGACAACAAACCTCCAGACTGACTCCTCTGCCCCAGGCAACTTCAGAGACGTTCCTGGGAGTTGTGTATTGATTTTAGCACTGGCAGAAGTAAAGAGGAAATTAAAGGGAAAAGGCAAAAGAATTTAGGTAGTGCTTTGCTGTGCCAGCCAAGCACTATTTTTGACTGAGAAAAGAAATGACAAACTGGGTGATCAAAGATTTTAGGAAGTCAGCTGCACTGGGATGGCAAACACAGGTGCAATCTTCTCCTTTTGCCCGTATCCCCAACAACCACCTGACCGTGGTTATTTTAAAGCTGCCTGTTTTCAGCTTTTCTTCTCCAGAAACGTACTATAGCTGCTGCTTTTCCCACAAACAGCAGTAAACATTCAGTGAAAAGCATTTGACAAATAAAATCCTATTGCTTATGCAAAAAGTATACCTATTTAAAAAAGGCAAAACATTATCTTCATTTTCTCCCTTCTTTGTAAGGAGTATAAAATGGCTATAGTTTTCTCAGATGTTTTTCAATTGCTTGTTAATGAACTCAACTGTTTTTGCAGAAGTTGAAAAATAAAGCCTTCAAAAGTATGAAGCATTTGCACAAAAAATACCATCTTGATAATTTGATTTTTTCCAAGAAGCAGGCTTTTTTTCAAGTCTTTTAAAATAACAATTTTGGAAGAAGCACTCCATTTAAAAAATTTACTTTTTCTCCTAATGCAATTATGTAATTGTATTAAATGCTCTTAGTCATTTTTTTTTTTTTTTTTAAAAAGAACCAGGGGCAGGGTACTGCAGGCAAAACTGGTCTGTGCACGAAGCTTTGCTGTGATGCCAGAGCATTTCAGCACAAACATTCAGGATACAGAAGTTCACTTGGATGAGTGCCTTGCACAGTGAAAACTGAATCATTGTTAGGGTCTTCAGACAGCATGGAACAGATCCAGAGAAAAAAAGAGAAGCAGAAAACAAACTTTTAAGAAAATTCTGATGCCTGCATCATTGTGTTGCAGTAAGGACTAACCCTGGAATTACTCAGAATCATCAGCTGCTTCTCTTTTTAATATAAATATTCCAGAGTCACCTTGAATGCTGCTTTTCTGCAGAGACTGAGAGGCTCAGCAAAGACAGGGGAGGGACCAGGCAGAAGGACCTGAAATCAGTGGAGGTTGCTGAAAACTCAGAGGATGTGGGAAAGGGCTCAGAAGAGTGGGCAGGCTTGGTCCTAGGTGAGTGAGTTCACCTGGGAGAGAACACCTGGGGAAGAAACAGGCAGGAACCCAGGGATAGAAAGAGGGATAAGCTAGAAAGGTGACCTGGAACCTCTAGAAGGTGAATGATGAGGGACTGAAATCCCCCAGCCCACGGATGGTTCCTCAGGGAGATTTTCCTAGGGAAGTGGATGCCCAGCTGCCCCTGAGGACACAGAGGAGGGCAGTGACTCTGCCATGGGGAATCACCCCTGGCTCCTGTCAAAGAGCAAATTCTGACTCCAGCAGCCTTTGTGGAGCTGGGTCCCGGATGGGCAGAGGATCCTGGTAGCTACCCTGCCTTGCACCTTCTGTTCATGGCATTCCCAGCATTTAAATACCCACTGTGTTCAACAAGAAATCCACTAAACCTCAGCAAACTCATCTGGCTATTTCCATAGTGTTCTGCCCCCTATTCCCAAGCAGGGAAAAGGCACCTTTCCCTGGACAGAATTTAGAAGGTTTGGAGCTTCACCCAGTGCTTTGAAGGTTTGTCATGTTGGGGCATTTTTGTAACCTCAGGTGTTCATGCTTCAAAACAAATCTGTGAAGAAGATCCTGTGGATGCAGTCCAGCTGTCCACGTTAACTCACCCTTGAAAGTGGGCATTTATTTTTGCCTTCAGATAACACTCCAAAGCTAGTTTCCTTTCACTAATACATCCCTATTAAATTTCTCTGCTAATTAAAGAAGCCAAGGCCATAGCTAAGGAATTGAAAAGTACTCTAATGGAATTACTACTCTGAGGTGGCTTGAATGTCATAATTTCCTTCTCCAAACATAGCAAAATCTTGACAGTCACCTTAAAGACAAAGAGCAAGAATAAATGCTGCTGGCTTTTTCAGGGGAATATCATTATGAATATTAACACCTTCCGTGGTAACAGTAATACAGGGTTTAAATATAGCAGCCTCAGTGACTGAAATGCCTATAAAGCATCTGCCACAAGATATAGCATAAAGAAAACTCTGGGCTGAGAACCACCCTGGAAAACTGCAATTAAAAGATCTCCAGCACAACTAAGCTATGGCTTCCATCAGACTACAAACACAGTCCATTCCAACTCTTCTTCATATTTAAGAAATTACTATCTAAGCTACTTTAACATCAGGTTATGCAGCATTTGTGGTTTTATCATAATATCAAGGCTTCTTTTCACTGTAATATTCCTATAAAATAGGGATACAGTCTTTGCACTATGACATCATCTTAGGGAAGAAGTTAAACGATCCCTCAGCTTTACCCAGTGAACAAGGACAGGTTAAGGAGCTGTCTAACATCAGGTCTCTTGTCTTTCACACCACCACTGCTTCTGTATTTAACAAATAAAACACAACTAAGACCAACACTAAAATGTAGGGTGCAGTGACATCCCTGGTTTTGGGGAGTTTTTCCAAGTTTTTTTTGCATTACAGCTCTTCCAATGTGTCATATTTGAAAGTCAGTGTACTGTCAGGTATTTAATGTTTAAATTTCTGAGTCTATTGAGTGGATACAGAGCTGGCATTTAATTTTTCAAAAAGAGGAAGGAAACAAAAAAAAAAGGACAGGTGGAAGAACAGCAGATAAAATCTTCTCTTTAATTAAAAACAGTATTATTTAAATAATAATCAGGATGATAATTTGCACTGATGGATTTTACCCCAAGTCAGGCAAGACTAAGAAACAGAGTCATCAGAATAAAAAGGAAGCAGAAAGTGTTGAGGGACAAATTTGACAATCCATTTCCTCCTCTTTTTTGTTTGATACTCTTGATGAACATCTTATCAGCAGTTTTAATATGTACCTCTAATGCTGATCAAAAGCTGGGATAAGCAAATGGAGAAGTTGTAAAGCTGCAATCTGTGGCTTTTCCAGCAAAGTGAGAGTAAAAAATAAACTAGTATTTGAAAAATGCCTCCCTGCTGTCAGTAAGAATAATTGCTTAGCAGTAGTTGAGCATCAAACCCCAAATTTACTTAGATTAACCTTTCCCCCCTACATCTTCTACAGAAGGTGGAACACAAACCAGATCTTCACAGGGCCCAGAAAACAAATTATTGTACTGCTGAGCTCAAGGCTATCCTGAAAAGCAGCTCTAGGCCACAGCTGCACACAGCACATCCCTGCAAAGCTGCTCCTGTGGATGCTGGGAGCCAGCACCATTCCCAGCCTCCTGCACTCCCTCTGCCCTTGGAAAATCAACCCTGAGCATCAGCTGCACAAGGGTGTCACAGCACCTCCGAGCCACTGGACACACACAGACAAACACAGAGCAACTTCCAAATCAAACTCCCAAATACCATGATTATTTCCACAGAGTGACAGGCAGAAGGAAACAAAATAAATAAAGGGACTGAGCACTCAAAGTGACAAAATGTAAACAGCAAATGGTTTTACATAACTGGCAAAAAGGGAAAAGTAAAGGAAAAAAAAATTTTCATTAAAGGGGCTAAAATATTGTATCTTGAAGTCTCATTTTAAAAATGGATGCATCCTGGGAAGCTGGAAAGCTCAAAAGGAGAGAAATTTTAGGATGTACAGGCTTTCATCTCTCCATCCTCAGCCTCTGCTCAGTGCTGGCCAGTAGACCCATATTCCTGGTTGGGTTCAAATACAGGCACAGCACACTCAAACCCAAATCTTCCCGGTGTTCTCCCAGCCTCAACATCCAACTCATTTGCAAATCTTCCTAACTCAAATCCTCCCAGAGGACTCTGCTGCAATAACATGGCAATCACGTTCACAAGACTCATCACAGGAGCAGTTTAATGTTCATCCAAGCCAATGATAGCCCTGGTAACGTAACTTGCCCCTGCTTGCCAACATTTCCTGCCCTAAATGTCTCACAATAACTTCTGGGATCAGACATCACTGGTTGTCCTTTGGAACACATTTGGGTATGTGCATAAAAGCATTTTCTAATTCTCTTCCCACCATGTCAGCCTTTAATCAGAAGCAAGGTAAGAAGGCACTGTACCAGATTCAAAGACGTGCTTACACAAAACTCCAATCAACCTGGAGCCCTGGAGTGGAATTAGCAAAGGGATTAAAACAATGAGGTCGAGGAACAAAATTTCTGATGGAATTAGGATCACAAGGTAAAGGAATAAACTTCTCAAGGATAATAAAGTGCCTTGAAATTCTCCCCTGCATACTCCAAGCAGAAGATGCTGTCCCTCTCTTTTCCTTCTTCCCCCACTGCATTTTTTTTTCAGGCCAATCAAAGAACTAACAGACTAAAAGCTCAGAACATTTCAGTCTGGCTATGTTGGTTGTTTTACTTATAGAAATTTTAGAAATGAAATTTTAGAATTGTCCTTTTTCCATGAAGGCATTTTCCACTGCAAACAAGCCCAATGCACAGAACAACAATCCCAGTTTCACCCAGGTTTTAACATGAACCAAGGTCACTACTGACACTCCAAGGTCTGGGCCCTTCTTCTTCCATGAGGTCTGGATGAGGAAAACCACATTTCTCTGCCTTTTTTTCCCTTAGACCATCTCTGGCTGTCGTTTTGCTCATCCTTTACCGAGGTGAAATCTCAGGGATCTGCACAAAACACACAGAAATGAGCTCTGCCAATGCAGCCACTGGAAGGAGGAGGCAATCTGGATCCTCCTCCTTGGAGAATTTAGCACGGCTATTTGGTACTCGTATTTCCTTAAAAGTGGGAGTCTTTTTGCTTCTGAAATAAGTTTGCTGTACTCTGCACCAAGTGCTTGATGAATGGACAGCTCTGTAGCTGCTGACTACAAAAAGGTGGGAGTCTGTCCTTTGTGTGGGAAAAGTGTGCATCAGATTTTCCACTGAAAAATGGGCAAGATGAAAGCCAAAGCAAACAGAATGACTGCTATGAAATGGGCCCAAAGTGCCTTGTTAATAGATGTTTAAAACATCTCAAATATTCTGTACTTAAAGACTTTGACAACATAATTCTGTGAAAAAGCTGATTTATCCTGCATAAAGCACACAGAGCACTCGCCTCCCAAAGGAAAGAAAATACTTATGGCTGTTGCTGTGATAAATGCTTCAGACAACAGCAGAATCTCTCTCCTCTACCAGCACAAAGAAACACAGGGAGGAAGCCTCACATCCCAGTTCATTTACATAGTTAGGGATGGAAAAGAGGAAGAAAAATTCCTGATCATAATTAATTTTAACCTTTTCTAATTTCATCATGATTCATGTTCAAAAATATTTTCATTAATTAATGCATACAATACTGAGCTACATACTTAGCCTAATTAAATTACAGAAATGGTTTTAAATCAGGAAAGTTTAATTAGCAGCAATTATATCCCATGCTATTTCCACTGCGTGATGGGATCACGTGGATTTTTCATAGCAAAACAAAAAAAAAGGTATTTTTCTTGCAATTCAATCACAGTAGAATTACTGTGATGCACAACACAAACTTCACTCTGCCTATACAAACAGATCAGCCACAAAACATAACTCTGAGTTAAGAGATACCCACTTTTACATCTTGACATGACAAACACACCCTGGCAAAAGCCAGCTTGGTGAGAAGACAGAAGAGGGAAGAAGGGAAGAAGAAGGGAAGAGGAGAGGAGAGGAGAGGAGAGGAGGGGAGGGGAGGGGAGGGGAGGGGAGGGGAGGGGAGGGGAGGGGAGGGGAGGGGAGGGGAGGGGAGGGGAGAGGAGAGGAGAGGAGAGGAGAGGAGAGGAGAGGAGAGGAGAGGAGAGGAGAGGAGAGGAGAGGAGAGGAGAGGAGAGGAGAGGAGAGGAGAGGAGAGGAGAGGAGAGGAGAGGAGAGGAGAGGAGAGGAGAGGAGAGGAGAGGAGAGGAGAGGAGAGGAGAGGAGAGGAGAGGAGAGGAGAGGAGAGGAGAGGAGAGGAGAGGAGAGGAGAGGAGAGGAGAGGAGAGGAGAGGAGAGGAGAGGAGAGGAGAGGAGAGGAGAGGAGAGGAGAGGAGAGGAGAGGAGAGGAGAGGAGAGGAGAGGAGAGGAGAGGAGAGGAGAGGAGAGGAGAGGAGAGGAGAGGAGAGGAGAGGAGAGGAGAGGAGAGGAGAGGAGAGGAGAGGAGAGGAGAGGAGAGGAGAGGAGAGGAGAGGAGAGGAGAGGAGAGGAGAGGAGAGGAGAGAAGAGAAGAGAAGAGAAGAGAAGAGAAGAGAAGAGAAGAGAAGAGAAGAGAAGAGAAGAGAAGAGAAGAGAAGAGAAGAGAAGAGAAGAGAAGAGAAGAGATGGGGATTGAAGATTTCCTTGTTGCACTGAAAGGGTGCCCTGTAAATCAGCCTCCAAAATAACACACTCCTTGCTCTACTGTGTCACAAAAAGTGAGCTGAAATTATTATCACGTTGCACAGCTGAGCCCATACATCTTGTAGGTCTCCCCTTATTTTCAAAACAATAGGGAATCAGGATTTTGCCCTGGAACAACACAGATGGCCTGATCCCAATGGCCAAACAGAACTCCATAGCTGCATGCATAGCTGTGCCACAGCAGCAATCTGGGGAGAAAAATTAGGAAAAAAAAAATTATCATCTTCACAGAAACCATTTCAGGAAAAACAGTGCATGAGGATAGTGTCTCTGAGGATATAATTGACAAAACGTCTCAATCTGGTCTATGAGATCTATGCTTAAATGGAATTGAGTAAAGTCCATTATTTAGGACTGGGTTCTGAAATGAACTAACAGAATCAAAACCTAAGAAATGGACTTGTCAGAATTTAAATTTGTCCTCATTTTGTGATATGATATTCTCAACCAAATCTTTTGAGTAGGATATTAGTTTTCTTGATATTTTTATTTAGGTGTCTTGAATGTGAAGCAACTGTAAAATGAATGAAAGAGGGTATTGAAAATATAAAGCTGATTGCCAAATTTCATTTGGGGCAGGAAATGGAATAAGGCAATACTATGTCTCACAAAAGTAGATTCAATATTGGGGTTTTTTTAAAATTAAAAAGTAAGACAGTTAAACTATCATCTGCAGACTGAGCACTGCATTCCCCAGCTGAGACAGTTTCACCTCCCACTCTAAACTTCCTTCCTTTCGTCAGACTAATTTGTTTTGGCCTGATATTTTCCAATGTCAAGGTGAATGTTCCCAGGAAATTTGAGGGAAAATTATTTTGGCTGGTTTTCATCTGTTATAGTTATACATGAAAAATACAGACTTTTTCATTAATTTTTGGAAGTATGTCTAAGAGTAACAGCAGCTCTTGGCACACACCTCAAGCTCAGTGCAATTATTGATCACAGTAGGATAAAATGCACATAAAAATTTTGGAAATATCCTTCTAATATGAAAAGCGTTCAAAAACAACATTTGTTCATCTACAGAAGAAGTGGATTAGTTGTGGGGTTTTTTGAAGCTTAATCCAAAATGTTTCAGACAGAAACAGGTTGAAAGAACAAAAAACCAAGAAAATGTAATGCAGAAAGTGCAAAGCAATATAAAAATTGAAACCAGTGAGACTGCAGTTTCCTGTTCTATATGAAATAAAAGAGTCTAATATTAATTCACTCTTAAGGTTTAGCACTCCAAGACCTCATGCTCACAGGTCAGGGGCCTCTGAGTGGTAGCTTGATGGCTTATCTTAACCTTGCTATTATCTCACATTTCGTTTTTGTGGCTAATATTTCTGTGTTGTTTTGCAGAGCAAAAGGAGAGTGAGGATCAGATCCTAAACCAGTTTGAAATGTTCTATGCTGATTGCAATGGGAAAAGTTTATAGAAAACAGGGACATCATGTTAAAGCCAAAATTTCTCTGACAGTGAATGGGACATAAAACTCCCCAAAGCTGTGTTGGTGTTTTCAATATTTGCATATTATCCTATACAACTCCCATTTTCAGTGTCTGTTAGGGGACTTTTGCATATTTGTAGCAGACACCTGTTGGGGCTTTGCAACGTCAGCCAGGTATTTCCTGCCATTCAACTAAATAATATTGGCTCTGCCTTAAATACATTGCCAATTTAAAACATCAGGATGTATCAGACCATTGCCTTTATGCCTACATATGTTCATCACATTTGTCTGAGAAGCATGAGACAGGGACTAATTTCAGCACAAATCTGTCCTGTTCCCATCTACCCTGGCTATAATAATCCTGGAACTATTTACCATGGAACACACTGCTCCTGGTAGAAAGAATTGCCTCCAGCCCTACTTGTTAGGCTCCATCCACTGAAGCAAAACAATGTATGTATTTTATTATTTTTTAAATTAGGATGAACTACCAGGTTCATAAGATTTATTCCCACAAATGCTACAGCCCAGGCCCATGTGAGCTCTTGGCTATCATGGAATATCCTGACTGCAGACACTTAGATCAGCCACAGCTATGCACAGTATCCTACATTTACCTCTGCCTTCACCTCAGCTTTTAAGCTGTAGATTGGCAAAGATTAAATGTCTCCTGCACTCTTTGAACTCAACCCAAGATCTGAACCAGTTATGTCGAGTCAGCTACAGAAATTCAGATTAATTCAGTGCAGTCAGACCTTTTTTTTTTTTTTTTTTTTTTTTTTTTTTTTTTTGATTCCTGGAATATTGTAATTTGTTTTTCTTCATTCCCTGTAACTCATGTTATGAGTTACAAGGAATAAAGAAAAACTAATTACAATATTTGGTAGGCACTTTACAAAAACATGTGGAGCTCCTGCCCCCAACCATTTAACATTTAAACCAACAAATCAGGTATGGGTTTGGAGAGGAATAAAGCACCACAATATTTATCAAATGCTAAAGTTCACAATTCTACAAAATGTCAGATCTGGAAATTAAACCAAAAGTTTAACTTTCCTAGATGAAAGCCTCAACCTTTAGACACCTCTACCCAAAAGCTCTTGTTTCTATATTAAACATTGCCAATTAAAAGCAGCCACAGCTGAGTCCTTCTCCTTTTCATGTGCACATGAAAACACATCAGTAAACAACCTCCATGTGTTGCCATTACACCTGACCATGCCTTGCTGCTGCAATTATACCCTGACAGGCAACAAACTTATGAGAAAGTCTGATTAATTCTGACATTCTCATTGTAGTAACACAAAAAAACCATTAAAGATATCATGCCACTGCAGAGATGTTTGTGTCACACTGACACCATGATCTGCCTTTATCCACAGCAGAAATTTGGTTAGAAACAGTAGAGCAGCACACAAAGGAATAAAGGGATAAATACCTTTTGCAGAGATAAAGAACAGAGGACTCTGTTCCCTTTGAATTTATAATATTTCAGCAAACATCCTCTTTGTTGCCTTCTCAGCTGGCTGAAAGTGGATTAGAAGGTGAGGATGCATAACTTCTCTATGGCCCATTATTTCTTATTATCATCCAGATGGAACGTGGCTATTAGAGCACCACTAAAATCTCTAATGAACTGCAGTGTTGTAGATTACTAATTCTTCAACAGCTTGTTTGTGTATCAATAATAGACTGTAAAAACAACAACAACCTGACTAATTAGGCTGGATCAAATCTGCTCAGCTCGGCTTCCCGTCCCTCCTGTTCTGGGTGTCCATGTGGGTGTTCAGTACTGCTGCAGCTTCCATTAAACTCCTTTCAAAGCCTCTAATCACTCGTGGAATATTGCAAACATTTAGAAACATTTGTTTAAATGCATATAAGAAGCATTTAAACAAGAGTACACACCATGTTTAAACCATATGAATAATTTTCTCGCTATTTTGTGTATAATGCAGGGGAGTTTAAATCTCAGTTGTTCCTAAGACAGGGAGAAGTGGGAGGGCCCCAACGTTTATCATTAAATCCTCTGTTTAGCAAAACACTCATGATTTAATTCATTAATACTCTGCTATTCCTGGGCTTGTTTGGATTTTTAACAGGGTAAACAGAAACTAGCTCTAAGCTTGTGCTTTCACCTGCTTTGCTCCCTTAGCAGTTGGTGGAACATAAAAAAAGAGCTGCAGTGCTCAGAAGCTTGGGGAAAAAATACTTTTTTCAAAAACATCCAAAGCAGCCTGTGGGATCTACCAAGTAAAATTGTAACCCTGCTCCAAAGCTCACCAACACACACACAAATAAGGTACATCTGTTGCAACCCCTGAAAAATATTAAGGAAGTTCAGCCAATAAAGATTTATTATTTTGGCACAGAGTAATGTTCCAGATAAATCTCTCCAATTCTGTTATTTTACATCCCATTTAACAGCCAGTGCCACCCCTTGACTTCCCAGAGGAGACAGAAAGTGCGAGATGTGGTAGGGCTCAGCACAGCATCACTGCCATGGAATCACACACTCATCCTGGCTCCTCACTGGACAGGGCTCTGCTAAAATCACCTCGTGCACGGGGCAAGGCAGGGCTGGCCAAAAACCTCCAAGGGCTGTGGATGTGCCACAGGTTTTGTAGGATCTCACACACCTGTCTTCCCCTTCTCTCCTCCTTCATTCATCTTCAGACAAGAAGATTTGGTTTTTCTTATCTTATTGACTTGACTTTTTTTTTTCCCCTTTCAAGATTGTGTTTGATTAACTAGAAAGTTACATTTCCTTTAGGTAAGTTGGATCATCAATTTCAGCAGGAAATGCTTGCATTAATGAAGCTCAGTGGTAACTTTTTTTTGTGCCTTGATCTCCTATTCAAAAATAAGGGAGTGGAAGCAGGCATCAGATTTTGTGCTTTGAAATGTTCCTGGATGAGGAAGAAGAAGGAGGAAAATGAAGTTTGTCCTTTCACCACATACAGTAACGATGGATTGTTCCAATGTCTTTACCAACCAGGTGTCATTCAAACATATCAGGTAAAAAAAAAAAAAATCCATACATGGGACCTCATTGAAATAGATGCTGAAGTTTTTGCAATACACCTACATAGATTTTAGGCATGAGCCTAAAAATGGGACTTACCCCCCTAGTTCCAGCTTGCTGATACTTGGAAGATTCACCAATAAAGCAGAAATGTCAGAAATGTTCCCTTCATCGTGGTGTGTGGCCAGAGAACACATAAAGGTGAGTTCTCATTAAACAATGAGGTCAGTGGGACTTAAAAACACACCACGAGTTTCAAGTTCCCAGTTCAGGAAGCACTGAAGGACTGAGTAAAATGAATTTAAAAACTAGACAGGAATTCATCCCACCTCATTCTGCCCTTCTAGCCTTTAACTTAACATCCTTAGATCACAGATGAGGCAAGAGAGATGAGACCTGAGGGGTGCAGCAGCCATTCAAAGGCTGACAGTGTTTGCCTGGGTGACACTGATGCTGAGTTCAGGTTGCTCAACCTTGCCCATACAACATAAGAATCACAACTTTTTCCATAGCTGCCACCATTACTGTTGGAATGTACATGCAAAACCACAAATTTTGTAGGGCCATGGATATGACTGCTCCTCCCAGTGTCCAACTTCAGGAAAAATTCAATTTAAGGGGCTTTTACCTCAGAGCTGACCACCTTCCACTGAGGAAGAACTGACATAATTCTCCCAACATGATGCCATTGGTACAGAGCTGGGCTTTTCCTGCAGAGGAATGCAGCCTCCACTCCATCTCCCATTGTCACAGCACCATGCAGAAATCAGCAGCAGATATTTATAAACCCTTTCCCATCAACTTCATCCTTTTTCAATTCTGATTACACTTCACAGTAGAACTTTGAGATAGGTTTTAATTTTCATGAGACACTTTGGAAGAAATTAAATATTCTGCTCTATTAGAAAATCCTTCATGTTGTTACACAACAAAAATGTAGACAAAGTAAGATAAAAGCTTACTAATCTTTCAACTTTTTAAAAATAACTTTTTCTATCTGTTGGTCTTCTTCTTTTTACCTGCTTGCCCATTTTCTCCTGGAAAAAGAGATAAATAGCTGGAAGTAAGCAAATTGCTCCCAAATGGCTCTTTTTTTTTTTTTTTCCTCAGTCTTCAAGGAAAATTTTACTTCCATCCTTCTACTATACTTCCAGCATATGCTTTTGGTATTTTCTTATACCAAAAGATGCAGCATTTAAAAAAACCCCAAACTTTAAAGAAATAAGGAGAAGGGGGGAAAGGCAGAGGGGAACAAAATGTCTTGTATGATTTTTTTCTTTCTTTAGTGCGAATCTTCATTGATGAAAAAGTCATTATGAAAACCCAGAGGCAAGGACTTTCAGCTCAGAATTATATTTCAGTTACAAAAATTTTTAAAGCCAAAAAATGTCAGAACTCCTGTACTGAAATGAGTCACTAGATGTTTAGGGATGGTCAACCACCTAGAAAAAGTGTGCTTTGATTGCTTGGCCTTGCTAAGACATAGCAGGGACTTGTAGCTGTACCTTACTCTGCTCTAGCATCAGAGATTTGTAGGCTTGGGAGGGACCTCAAGGGAGTGCAGTCCTGAGGGAAGAACAAAGATACCTGTAGCAATGCTCATCAATGAACTGGAGTCTACCAAATCTGGTGCTGGCTCTGCCCATGATCTGCAAAACTGTAAAATTTTTGGTGGACTGGTGTTTGAAATCCCTGTTTCCAACATCAGTCGTTCGTTCCCTCATGAGTGACCTGACTGCCCTCCAGGAAACACAGATCAGTATTTTTTTCCCTTTCAAGCACACTCTTTCCATGGTAGAAGTCAATATTCGTGCTCCCCTTAAGCTTCCATCAGCTTAAGCCAAAGTCAGTTCTTCCAACTGTTCCCTTGAGATCCTGCCTTGTAATATTTTTATGATCTCCTCTCCCTCCAGCTGCTCTACAGCTTTCTTAAAGTGCTGTATCTAAAAAAGAAAGGATTCTAGTTCTAGTCCCAGCAGAATAAATACCTTTTCAGCGTGTTTGTAGCACTGCTCCTGATAGTTTCTGAAGAGAAATTTACAGGTTTTACCCCACTGCTATCTTGCTACTTTAATCTGCAGTCACCTATACCTTTCCTCCTCCAATATCCTCCAAAATCCTCTCCAGCTCACAGCACCAGACCCAGTTACTCCTTAGACTGTGCTTATGCATTTGATTGCCCTCTTTGCACATGGTGCACTGCATTTCCCTCTCTTGACATTCACCTTGCTGATTTGGGGACGCCTTTCCAATTTATTGGGATCATTATGGATTCTGATGCTGTCATCTGAGCTGCTTGCAACCCTTCCCAGAACTCTCCCAATGTGCTCTCTCTGTTCTCTCTGTTCTCTCTCTCTGTTCTGTCACTCATCTCTGCTAATGAAAGTGTTGAGCACAACCACACGCAGGGCAAAAATCTCGCTGGCACTTCCTTCCAAGTTTGACAGCGAATCCCTTGATTATATTTTGAGAGAGATTGTTCAATCAGTTATCACCAACTTCGTTATGACCGTGTTGAGATCATTCACTCATTCACTGTACGGCCACAAAGTAAAAAACTGTCAGAAGACTTCCAAAAAGTTCAGATATATTATATCTACTCAATTCCTTTTATTCTCTAGGCAGTTATCTTGTCAAAGAGAGAAATCTGATTAATTTGCCATGAACTCATCTTGCCAAATCCACGCTGGCTGCGGGCCAGTGGAAGAAAACCAGTCTTAATCATTCATGACCAAAATATTCCTACTGAAACGCAACTGGATTTGACTCAGCACTCGCAGGGATGCACAGCAGGTACCCAGGGGAGAGATGCCAGTTTGGATGCTCTCCTGTCCTTCCTCCAGAACGGAAGGGAAAGGAGTAAAGCTCTTTAAGGAGGAACCCACAGTCATACTCACACACAGAGTATACTTATTTTTCCCAGTTCTACCAACGTTCTTGCAGAAAAAGCCACAGGAAAGATGAATGAGGATGAAAGACACACAAGCCGAGTCCTCAGTGCTCAGAATGTTCAAGAGGAACATGACATTGTACTAGTTCAGACCTACAGAAAGGAAGCAATGAGAAACCAAGAACTGCTACCTGTCATCTTTCATCCAATTACCTGATATCCCCAACTACCACCAAACGTGTTACAGGCAGTACTGTGATAATGAAACCTCCCAGAGACTGGTGCTTTTTGTCTATTTTACACAAAACAACACAAAACCCCCAGCTCTGTCAGCGCCTCTGGATGTGTGACAATGTCACATGGTTTTTTAGTTCTCAAAGTCAACCTAATAAAATTAAAGCACAGAAGTCTCCTGCTGGACATGAAAAGTAGTATTTTAAGGCCTGATTCAATGGTATAATTCAAATTTTCTGTGACAGGACACTTGTTAAAATAATTTATCTCCTCGCTGAACTGCCCATCCTAACTTCCCCTCCAGTTGATAAAACACAGCAGTTATCTGCAAGCAAAACTGGGCCAATATTAATGAGATTTAAGAGAAAACACCTGTTTTTCCACTGAAAGCAGGGCCCAGTGAGAAGCACTTCTCCAGTGATATCAGGCAGGACGTACCTGTTAACTGGCCTGACTTTCTTGGGTAACTCTCCCTTTTAAATGCCAAACACACAGAGGCATTATCTCCTGGGCACACAAAATAAACCAAGGATCTCTGTGCAGACACACACTCAGATCACTCACTTGGCTCTCTGAAACTTCAGAACAGGCAAACACAAAGGGGCTCCCGAGCCCCTTCCATCCAAGCAGTGTGATACTCTGGGGTTTATCTTTTATCTCAGATTTGTTTATCCCTCTAGCACAATATGCTATAAAACTGAGCTGGGTTGTGTTCTTAGCCAGTCAGATATATTTGCTGATCTATCTGGGCTAATTAACACTTTCTGTTTCCTGAGAGATACAGTTGTTTTGAGTAATCCAGGACTACTTGATAACCCCTCTGGGACCATCTCAGGTGATTGCTTGTACCCTGTGTGTGAGCATAAAGGTTCATTTTCAACATTTACGTATCATTTATTCAATAACAATTTTCAGTTGTTTTAAATAATATAGCTCAACAGGATGAAATAACATTTCCTTCTTCATTGTTACCTCTCCCACTCACTGTCCTATCTCTCTTGATACCATAATTTCCTTTAAACACATTAAGCCAATGACAATAAAAGTAAACCTTATATAAACACATGCTAGCTATAACCTTGACAAAAAAAATCCCATAAAGCTTCCCAAGGAGGCTGTTTTACAGTTTTAAAGCTCTTTATATAAAGACATATGTTTTTGCTATAAACTAGAACCTGAATATTTTAAAATCTCCAGCTCTGACAGAATTACAGCAAAACAAGGTACATATGGCCCCAATCTGGTGGATGCAACCAGGTGCTGGAGCATGTCCTGAGAAGGGAAGAGGAGCTGGGGAAGGGTCTGGAGCATAAATCTGGTGAGGAGCAGCTGAGGGAGCTGTAAGTGCTTAGCCTGGAGAAAAAAAAAGATGAGAGGGATCTCATTGCTCTCTACAACTCCCTGAAAGGAGGGTGTAGCCAGAGGGTGGTCGTATCTTCTCCCAGGTAGCAAGTGACAGGACAAGAGGAAACAGCCTCAGGTTGCACCAGGGGAGGTTTAGATTGCAAATTAGGAACAATTTCTTCATAGAAAGGGTGTCAAGCACCAGACCAGGCTGCCCAGGGCAGTGGTAGAGTCACCATCCCTGGAGATATTTAAAAGATGTGTAGATGTGGTATTTGAAGACTATGGTTTAGTGGTGGGCTTGGGGTAATGGTCTGGCTCAATGACATTACATCTCTTTTCCAACTTAAACGATGATTTTATGATCTCACTCTTAGACTCAAGTTCCATTAAAAAGTGGATGAAGCTGCATCTTTTACTCCCTGAGAGTAATTTGATTTTTTTTTTTTACTGTTGAGATGTGATTATACTCTTAAGGCTTTTTCATACAGCTGCTCAGAGAACATTGAGATTGCCAAGTTCAACTGCTGCACTGACACTAATAACCTGGCTCAAAATACTTCATCTGCCCCAGCTGTGAGACATAAGTAAGATTAGTAACAACTAAAAGATACCACGGAAAGACCCTGATATCCTTTCTTTGTAGAGCTAATAGCACTTGGGCTATGGCTCAGCAATCCTAAAGTGTCAAAATGCTTTTTCAATGGCACTCAAGAGGGGAAATTTTCCCTTGCAAGGCAACTTCTCGTAACTTTCTGTACTGCTTTCTTCTTTTTGCACTAATGGGTAAATGTGAGTGAACAGTTTTACTCTCTCCTGATTTGGATGCAGCAGAACAGGTTGCACAGTGAAATTGTGGATGTGCCATTCCTGGAAGTATTCAATGCCAGGGAACCTGAGCAACCTGGTAGGTGTCCCTGCCCATGGCAGGGTTTGCACCCAATGATCTTTAAGGTCCCTTCCAACCCAAATAATTTTATCATTTTGTGATTCTAAGAAACAATTAAGAGCTTGCTAGCAGGGCCATATTGTTGTTGGAATTGACATTCCCCTCACTGGCCCCCATTTTAAGAAACTTTAAGAGCAGCACAAAAACTGGTACTGGTTCTCTACTGCTGAAGAGGTCAAACAAACCCCTCTGCAGCTCCACATCTCTCCCACATCCAGACCTCTGCAGGAAAAGAAACTGCCCTTCCACAGAACTGACTCTTGTAGGACACCCTTAGGGGTACAGCTGGATTTCAACCACAGCTAAACACTCCAGCCTGTGAATTCTCACAGGTGCAAAACCGCCTCCTATTAGTATCTGTCGCTGGGAAAAATACAATTTAATCTACGCTGCTGGCAGTGATTTTTGCTGGAAGGTGCTATCTTACACACTTTCCTCAGGATCAAAAATTAAATCCTATGGGCTCTTGGGATTGCTTGTCTGGGAGGCTGCCAGACAAGCGCTTCCCCACAATGACACACTGTTGTGTCAGCGCGTGGGCTTAGCCACTGCTTAGCAAATTTGCTAGATAAACTTCCATGATTCATGCACGCGGCGTTCAAGTGGCTAACTCCCGTAAATTGGCAGGGAACTGACGAAGAATGCTGCTCCAACAATGAGGGAACCCACTGAAATCATGAATTAGCTTTGACAGATCAATGGAGACTTGACTGACAGCCCCAGGCACCCCACATCACAGCTCTGAAAGGGCTGAGCAGCAGCAAGGGGGGTGCCATGAGCAGTCAGCAGCGTTTGTTTGCCAAATACAGGAGAGTTTAGGGCCAGAGGTGGCTCAGATGAGAGCATCTCACCAATTCTAAAAAGGAAAGAGCAAGTTTTATTCTCTCTGTTTAATAAATTAGAAGGAGGGCAGGACATCTATGTGTTTAATATAGATAACTAAGATATCAATGATATCTATATTTATGTGTCCAGCAGACACCTTCTGGTGAAACATATCCCAGCCCATGGCAGGGAGTTTGGTACTGGGTGATCTTTAAGGTCCCTTCCAACCCAAAGCATTCTGTGATTCTATGATATCAAGAGGAACCCACCCACACTGTCCTTCATCATCTCTCCCATGAACAGCAGTAACTCGGGGTCCAAGTGACAGCAAGTACATCTGTCTCCTTTTCAAAGCTGAAAATCATGAAGCTGGGTATTTTAAGAGGAAAACCAGTTAGCATTTTGAGCCATTAAACTAGAAACTCTTGGAAAGAGGAATCTAGAAAACATTCCCATTTTCCAGAGAGGTATCCTTCAATAACACTACAACAAATTATTCTGCTCATACACAAAACCAATGTGAATTGCCAGGCATGTTTTCACCGTAATTTAAAACCAGTCATTGAAAAATATAATCTCTTCCACAACCATCTCCCCATAAAACTGGAGTAAATAGAAGCCAAAGTAATTATGTATATAAATAAAAGTATTTCCCTGAAGGAAGAACAACAAAGCACCCTTTGCTCAGCTATTCTGGGGACCAATGGATAACTAAGAGATTCTTCTGAGTTTTTTACAGCCTGAGAAACAGTGAATTATTCAATGTTCATTGACACTCCTGCCTTCAGTATCTCATTCTGATATTCCCTTGCTGCACAGATGATCAGAGCATTTCAGTGACCAGTGGAATATACTGGATTTCTCCAACTGCCTGGATGTATATGCCAGGTGCACTCAGCTGGACAAATAAATTCCTGTAATTGCTATATTTATGGGGCCAGGCTGATGCTGCAATCTGCTCTGTGCCACACAGAGCCATTTCACTGTTGCACATGGACAGGGCCAAACCCATTATTCCAGGTTCCACCAGCAGCGTGAAATGTGTCAGAGACCCTCTGAGCCCCAGGCCGGGTGTTGTGCTTTAACCTAGCAGGCAGCTAAAACTCCCCCAAGCCACCTGCTCACTCCCTCTCCCCCACTGGAATACGGGAAAGAATCAGAAAAAAAAAGGCAAAACTCAAGGGTTGAGATGGGAACAGCTTCACAGGACAGAAAATGAAGTGGAAAAAATAATAATGATGAAAAAAGAATACAAAATACGAATGATGCACAATGCTATTGCTCACTGCCTGCTGACCAGTCCCCCTCAGCCCCCCCAGTTGTACTGTTCAGCATGATGCCATATGGTGTGCAATGTCCCTTGGGCCAGTTTGGGCCAGCTGTCCCAGCTGTGTCCCCTCATGGCTCCCTGTGCCCCCAGCCTCCTCGCTGGCAGGGAACGAGGAGCAGAAAAGTCCTTGACTTCATGCAAGCACTGCCCAGCAACAGCTGAAACCTCGGTGTTCTAACAACATCTTTCTCATTCTAAATCCAACACATAGCACTGTACCACCTCCTGGGAATAAAATTAACTCTATCCCTGCCTAAACAAGGACTTTGGGAGGCTGGCTGCTGTTCCCACAGTTCAAGTACAGGAAGGAAGAAATCATGAGTGTATTATTGTTTAAACATTCACTTCTTCCTTCAAAAAACCCCATCTCTCCTGAACTTTTCAAGCTGTTTCACCCAACCACACTGCCACCTTCCCCAAAACGCTTTCTCCCTTATTTTCTGATCACTAAAGGCCTGGCTGTGCTGAGTTGCAACATAGTGATGGTGTATGCACCAAAAGTTTCTTTCTGTTCTCTTTCTTCATACGATTTGGGATTTTTTTTCGTGGTTTTTTTGACTTTTTGGGTTGGTGGTGGTGGTTTTTTTGGGTTTTTGGGTTTTTATTTTTTGTGAAAGACACTAACCCAGTCAGTTTTACATCAGCATCTATGGCTGTGCTGCAGGAGCCTTAGAGCTGCTTGTGGACAGAAGCAGAGCAACACGCAGCAGCACAGGCTGGGATTTGGAGGCTCTGAGCTGACAGAAGATAATGGGGGGTTTACAACAAAGGTCCTCTCTGAATGATAAATGATTCCTGCTGCAGTCAAAGGATCTGACAGGCCTACCTATTTGTTCTGCTCTGCACAGAGAGGGGATGAAATGACCTAGATCAACACAAAAGGCGTTACAAAAATCAGATTTTCAATGCACATTCAGCAACCCTAGGCAGCAAACGCACAATAGGTATTTAAACAACAACCCTTGTAAAAACCTTGCTCTGTTGTCATAGGATGCTTTGTTTGCTATTTTTAGCTTTTCAAGTGTCAAGAAGCAACAGAAAAAAAAAAAAATACTAAGCAGCACTGGACACCAAGATAAAGCAAGTGAGGCAAAAAGAAATCTGAAGCAAGCTCCACAAGATGAGGTTAAGTTATTCAAAGCTCTCTTTCCTGCAAGACAGGTGATGTATTTCAGCTTAAATATCCCACTCGATCTGTCCTCAGTGAAGAAGCAAGTGACAAGCTGCCAATCCCACTGAAAAACTCCCCATCCATCAGAGCTTCCCCCGCCCCTGCCCCGCACCAAGCAATGCTTCATCAGCACCTACAGAATCTGAATCTGCCTATTTTTAACAAGAACACCATCCTGCAATCCTGCCCACCAGAAGGATTTGCAAATCTCTCCAAATACTCCTCCCAGGTCCTGATAACTTTACCAGCATGAATAGGAAACTTGGGGCTTTCAGAAGAAGCTGCAGCTCGCTGACAAGGCTGGCAAGATTTCCTTTCCTATCTGCAGTTTGCATGAGTAGGCAGCTGGGATTGTGATGAATTACTATCTCTGATTCCAGTGCTAAGTTTGAAACATTTATTTGGCATAGTCTGTTAGGGAAAAAAAAAAAAAACAAAAAAAAAAAACAAAACACTGCCAATATCAGCTAATGGTATAAGCAAACTTCTTCAGGAGAACTACCAAAGGTATTTCACAGCCTCTCTCTGCTTATAACAGGAGCATGTTTGTGGACCAGACATATTTATTGACTGAACTGTAATTGAATTTTACTGAATGTTTATCTCAAAACACTGTTTCAAAAGAGAAACTAGAATATCTTGGTTTGAAAATAACTCAGTTCTTAGTTACACCTTTTCATGAGGCCAAATCCTTCTCCAGAACTCAGTGGACACCCTGAATGCCTGGGAAATTGCATTTTCCATCAACTATTTGTTGTGCCTCCCTGTTTCATTTTGGAGCTCAGAGTCCCAGGCTTTCAGCAGCCAGCTCTGCAAAACATGTCTATAAAATCCTGCAGGTCTGATCTCTCTGCACAAATATTGCAATATTAAGCCCATGACCAGTGCCTGTTCCAAAGCTAGTTTATTTTCTAACCAGTGGAAAAAGATCAATCAAGGTTTGGATTTCAGTCAGGAGCATTCATCACACTGATGTGCATGGATTAGAAATCTTCAAATATGCATTGATGTTGTTGCAGGAGATTCACTATTTCATGATAATTGAGCACTTTTACTTGTAAATTTTACTTGTAAATAAACCAAAAAGGTTTCTCCTGTCTGCAGCCTTCCTGCCTGCCACAGTGCTCTTCACCCCTCTCGCAAGAGCAGGCACATTTATTTTGGTGTTATTATTTTCATGCAATAAGCAACTCAGTACTCCCTTTGCCACACTTCTTAAATTTTAGATCCTCTAAATTTTAGATCATCTAAAAGCCTACAATACTACACACAGTTGCCCAACTGCTAAACTCGCAGCTGCTACTTATAAAGTTGATGTCTACATTTAGTAATTTTGTAGGTAATGCTTATGGAAATTATTAGCCAGTGCCACATACACAGGCTGTTGCCAGTGTCAATCTTGATCCTCCTACTTTGTATTCCCCGCCTTTAGGATGAGTTTTAGACATGAAAAAGCAAGGAAGCAACCCCCCTAGAACAGACACAAAGCAGGTTACAATATCCCTTTCCTTTCACCTGCTGAGGCCATGCATGTATTTTGTTGTTGCTGTTATCATCATAAATAGTAGGAGTGGCATTCATCATGTTTTTATGGCTCTCATCACACCTTAAGTCATTTACCACTTAGTTTTTTGGTTTAGTTTTTTTGTCAAATCGCCCTCAACAGGACAAGTCCCCACAAAAAGAAAAAAAAAACAAAAAAACAACAACAACAAAAAAAAAACCCCACACAAAAACAAACAAACAAAAAACACAAAAAACACAAAAAAACACAAAAAACACAAACAAACAACAAACAACAAAAAACAAACAAAAACAAAACAAACAAAAACAATAAAAAAAAGAGGGAAGCAAATATTGCAATGCATAAAAATGTTCTATATCCACTTTATTCTCCAAATCCCCAGGTTCTGTAAATACCACAAATCACTGTCAACAAACAGCACATCAGCTCCTATGGGCTTTTGATGACCTATCTGCATTAGCTCACTAGTGCTCTGGCTTGGGGATTTGCTTTTTTATGGACTTGGAGATGTTTTGCAACACATCAACCCATCATATAAAGATGGTGTTCAGCAGAAATTTCATTGCACCATGCTGCAAGAGTCCTAAAATTGCAACCTCTCTTTTAAAAAAGCATTTTAAAATCTACAAACAAATGTCTTTAATCTTGTAAAGATCTAGAAAGACTGTGGCAGGAAAACTTCCCTTTTATATTTCAGTATTTCTCAGAGATGAGCTCTAAAGTGTTAGCTGAGATAATTATCAGAGAGATTATGCAGATCTTATTATCAAAAGGTTTTGTTTGCTCTCTTGTTACATAATTGCTTAGTGTTTGCAAGGTGCTCAGCAAATAGAAAGCACCAGAGAAATACCACGAGTTACTGATTTAACAGAAAAATAATTCTCCAAATGGTATTAACATTTTGAGTTGTGTCTACTATATTTTGAAGATTTCTGTTTATCTGTAGAGCCCCTCAGTGATATAACCTTGGCAGCACATGAAATGAGAGTTGTGCCTTACCACTCCTGATTTTGGACAATTTCAGGAGAGCTGTGAAACAGCAGGAAGCAGAAAAAAAGGTGCAATATATTGTTTCACCATTTCCTTCACTTCTAGCTTTGCTGGTGAC
The DNA here is from genome assembly GCF_050655825.1 of Lonchura striata. Classification (NCBI taxonomy): domain Eukaryota; kingdom Metazoa; phylum Chordata; class Aves; order Passeriformes; family Estrildidae; genus Lonchura; species Lonchura striata. The sequence continues at coordinate 67,597,147 of NC_140707.1, read as the reverse complement.
AAAGGACACCACATTCAGAAGATAAAATCAGTATTTATATCTCAAAGCAGTGCCATAAAGCAAACAATCAATTTATGGAACCACTAAATGTTTCAAGAATTGGGTAAAACCACATCAAACAATTCCAGGCTTGTGTAAGTTTATAAGCAAAACTCAGACTACCTGAATTCATATACACTTTGTAACTTTTAACCAAATTCTAGCAAAGACCTTACAAACATGTTAAAAGCCATATTTAAAGTGCAAAGGTGAGGCCTCAGGTATAAACTTGCCATTGGGCACACTTATGTACCCAGACCACTTAGCCTTGACAGCAATTTAAAAGGTACAGTAACTACATCATTTCAATACCCGTTTTCAAGAATTCTAAGTTCATTTCATTATTATTTACAGGTAACACAGGTCTTTTCAAGAAAGCTTAAAGCAAGTGCACTATACAAGCAGGGTACTGGCCACAGAACTTCCCTTAAACACAAGAAAACGAGATTTTACTTACAGCCAACCATCATCATGGCCACCGAAAAAATCTTCTCCCCATCAGTGGTGGGTGCTATGTTCCCAAATCCTATGGTTGTAAGGCTTGTCATGGTAAAGTAGAGGGAGGATATGTACAAGGAGTCTTTGCTGGGCCCTCCTTCCCACTGGCCCGAGCCCGTGCTGTTGTAGCGATACGGGGTGCCGATGCTCAGGGCCAGCTGGTAGAGCCAGCTGTCTGTTTTGATGGTGTTGGTCAGTTCATCGATCACCTCGTAGTCCCCAATGCTGTACCAGATGCAGGCCAGCCAGTGGGCCACCAGCCCAAAGACACACACCAACAGCACCAGCACGGCAGCACCATATTCCAGGTAATGGTCCAGCTTCCTGGCCACCCGGCCCAGCCGTAGAAGGCGCACCACTTTTAAGGAGCTGAAGAGGCTACTGATTCCCTGGAAAGGAATAAAAAGCATTATTTGATCTGAAATATCCTGCTGGTGAGCACAGAAGGCTATACAGCAATTCCTGCATCTGCTTAAAATCTTTCTATCAGATAACAGAATACAAGATCAAACCCTCCTGTCCCTCCAGTGCTTTTGTCCTCGCCAGGCTAAATTGAGTTTGGCACTCACCAGGTGGATAAATTACTTTGTTCAAACTCAGTCTTTCAAAGCAACAGAAGGGTTCTGTAGAATCCAAAATGGAAACAGCAAGTTTATTACAAAAGGAGTGGTTCAATGCTTCACCAGTTTGAAGTAAATTAGAGACTTTTTTGACCCCAAGAAGATAAAAGGAAGTGGAAGAGAAGTCACAGATGGAACTAAACGAGCCCTGTGGAGTCCTCCTGAAGTTTCCCAGAGAACAGCCTGCTATTAAATCCAAGCAGAGGATTGTTATTCTGGCCAAAACAGGGGCACACCTACTTTAAGAACCCTCAAGATTAACAGATTCTTGAGAGAAACATCAGAAAGTAATCAAAGTGGGAAACTCAGAGTAATCTGCCTATTGCTACTCTCATCCACCAAACAGGAGCTGAGTAACTGTCTCTACACAACACTCTCCACCCCTTATTACCCTTCAAACATAACTCTGGACATTTTTTTATTTACAAGAAGCATCCTGACATTTTTTTATTTACAAGAAGCATCCTGACTGAACATGGAATTAAACAACTGTGGGCACATCACCTTCCTGAGCAAGGGAAGTACGGACCACAAGGCACGTGCCTTTGCATACAGGTTTAATTTCCTCTCCAATCAACAGATATTTTCCTAAAGCAAGTGTTGGTTCAGTGTTGTTTTTTTCCTGTCACACAAGATAGATGACATACAAATAAATGGAAATACAAATATTTAGGGAATAAGAGCACAAGGACCATCAGAAAATTAATAGAAACATCTGAGAAAGGATAAGAAATGTGTATGTCCCTCTCAATGCACAAATGGTTTGGGAGTTTTAGAGATGCAGAAAGAGAACAAAAATATGCTCCTGATCTACTGCAATCCCATGATATAACTAACTTGTGCATTAATTAGTGGCTCAAAATAGAAAATTTGTAAAGGAAGGTTTCTAATATAAAACATTCAGAAGTTGAAGACATTTAATTTAAAGTAAAAATTAAGACATAGAAAGCAATGAGGCAAACATTCCTAGTTACTGAGCCAAGATTAAATTGCCCTTTTCTATGCATCATTATCAAATCAGTCTAGTCAAAACACTGGCTAATTATATTATCAAACAGTAAAAGACTGGAGTTTCTGGAGTTTTCCATACCAGAAAAAACCGTTGTCTCTTTTGCACCTTTTTCCCTTTTCCCAGCATTTGAAGGGTAACATACATCTGATATTTCTAGATGTAATCTGTTTGGCACAGTTCTTGTATGCTTTTCAAATCCTGTTGGAATGTGTTTCAGATCCCCAAATCCTTAATAAATTGAAGCTCTATATTTGCATTCAAGCTCTCATGATGACTAATACCACAGAGGGAAGTGGAATTTTCCCATTTTGATTTCTGCATTTTGCATTTACACAAGACAGATATCAGAGTATCATCCTTATTTCCATCTAAATGTGTATCTACTTATTTGCTTTAGGATTTATGACTGGGAGACACTCTGAGCAACCAAGTTTTCCAATAAACTGGGAAGTCCCTTCCAATATTCCTGGCACAATGAACTGTGGCCAATGGACTACTGAACGAGGGTCCAACACCACAGTAACAATATCAACATTAAAAAAAAAAAAAAAAAAACAAACGAGAGAGAACTTCAGACTAGTTTCATAGTTATTCTACAGTATATTTTACTGAGTTAACCTTGACTTTGAAAGCTTTCAACTTTCATAAGAGGGAGAAAACAGCAGGGTGTTTTTCTCATAGGATCAAATCGTGTTGCATTGGTCAAACAGAGATGCATTAACTCTGTTTTTATTAGAGACACCATTCATTTCCAGGATTAAGACCATGGAAGGAGTTAAAAACCTGGAATTCAAACTTGGGGGGCCCTTTTATACACCCAGTAGTTGAAGTTTGTCCCAGTGGCACAGCTTACGCTATACTTTTTACTGCAAAAACAACCCTTGAACAGAAGAGTTTACACAGTGACCTCCATCTCCCACCCACACTTCATCTTCTCTAAGTTACATGGACAATTTAGCAGTTATACAAATAATACAAAAATACAGCATTTATTCCAAAGTCTGGGAGAAAGTTTGTGCTGTCATTTTTTTCCCCTAAGCAAAGGTAACAATCACATCTTTTATGTATAAAACAAAGAGAAATATTTCATTTTAGCTGACATTGAAATGTATTATTTCCAAAGAGTAATTTATTTATTTGAAATGTATTATTTCCAAAGAGCAATTCATTTAAGCAAGTTTCACTGCAAATCTTAAAGCCTATTCAGTTTGACCCCTTACTTAAGCCAAAAAAACAAGAGATATTCACATCTCATGTCTAATCTTCCAAAATAGACAATATTGGAAGCTTCAAAAGCCTCTTCCATAAAGCACTATATAGGAAACAGCAACTAAATAAATGCTAAAGGAATATGTGACATATCACACATAGAGTATATATATATATATATATATATATATATATATATATATATATATATATGTATGTATGTATGTATGTATGTATCAATCACATATGCACTAACTACTGGTTGGGTCAAGCTAGTACCTTCATACTTATAAAATTGCCAGCAATTAATACACAATTGTTAATAGGCAAAGCTTTGTCTCAGATTCAGCAACATCTTTGACAGAAGTTATGTGAAAGACTAACAGCCTTGAATTATATTTGGGCAATTAAGAAATTCAGTTTTCTAAACTCAATTGATTGCAGGCTGCCTTTAATTGCATTTTTCTTTTAACTGTAATTATGCTCCATAATGAATACTTTGAAAACCCTCCTACTGCAGGATGGGCATCTGCTCTGACAGAAGTAACTTTAGCACTCAGAAATCAAAACAGAAAGGTGAATGGGCCATGTAATCCAGTTTGGATTTATTTATGGTGTGAATAAAGCACTTGTTGGATACTGGAGATCCAACCTTCTGGGAGGAGCATTTGTGACTCCATTGCCATTTCAACGGGACCAACTGTCTGGAACAGCTGCTAGGCTGCGTTCTGTAATTGAGAATATCTCCTTATGTTATCAGCCATCCAATCCAGCCCCTTGGGGTTTTGGCTTATGTATTTTATCACATCCTAAACAGATGAGGACACTCAGCTTGCTCATCATCAATCATCTCAGCTGCAGAAATCTGAAAAAACACCTACTCCAAAACTGCGTTTTGGGTGTCAAGTTTGGAACCAAAATCCCATCTGACACACATCATCCATTTAATTATTCCAAATTGAGTCACGGGAGACCTTCCCGAGGACTTTTAAGGCCTTTGGATCAGGAGAGGACAAGAGCAGTGGCTCTGAACCAGCCATTTTTGTACCACCATTTCAATTCAGGAGACAGCTGAAGCTGTACAAAAGACGTAGAGTCTGTCAAATTTATCCAAAAAGATATTTTTGAGGGATGGATGTTTAACTTGGAATTAACTTAGACATTCATGACTAAACAAAGCCCAAGTTGCTTGACACAAGCACCTTTCAAAATCTGTGTTCTCAAATCCTCTTGATACACTAAGAAGGGAAATTAAATTTGATAGTGGAGTCACAAGTGATAACAGCACTCAGTCTGACATGTAGAGGGACCAATCCTTCCTTTTAAACTACTTGACTCTTGCCATTTCAGACCCTAGATGGTACCACACTTTCAAACTACCATATTCCAGAACGAAAGAAGTGTCTAAGCTGTGTGTCTGCATCCAGATGAACTTTTCCAGCCACGGGACTGAGACAAATGTTTCCCAAAATTGCCATGCACGGCGTGGGAACAGATCTCTGCACCTCCAGCAAGAACAGGGGGCAAAGTTCTCTTGCACTTAATGAATCCCTGATAAGCCAGGCAATAGGAAGGATGAAGCTGATAAAGTTGTGTTATACAGGGGTCAGGAGCCAGACATGCAAGAGGATGAAGGGAACACTGTCACCAAAGGAAAATGAAGGTTAACAGGGGCAGGAAATCATCTGAGCCCACAATGACTCTATCTAAAACCTCCTAAGCCAGGGAAAAAAGAGTAGAGTCTGTTTTACACTAAAGGAGCAGCTGAATAGCAGAGCTGCATGTTTGTAAAATCTGAAAAACAATAGCTGGTTACTTGCTAATCTAATTAATCTTTCTTGAAGTTGGAAATTACTGCATAAATGTTTTTTTTGAAAGTAAAATAAAAAAAACATAAACAGCCATTAGTTTCAACCATCTAAATATACAAAATTCTGCATAAACCTCAAAATTAAATCCCAGTATGCTGAAATGGTAAATCATGCATATCTTTTTCTTTCTACTAGGGAATAATGTGTTTTTAACTCTAGGCACTTTTTCTATTAGATTTCACTCCATGATTATTTATTTATTTGTTGTTAGCTGTGGGTACACACGCAACAAAAAGAAATGAAATACGCATTTTAAATGTGTTCTAAAACTGAAATACTTTGAAAATAAGCTTTGAAAATGAGGATCAGTACTGCATCATTTAATAGAAAACACTGTCTCAGAAAAGGTCAGAGGAAAAAAAGAACAACTTTTCACTCAATTTTAACATTCAGCACACTGTGGCTTTGAAGAATTTATGGGGTGGCCAAGAACCAGAGCTATGAAATGTTGGTAGGAAATGTTGCAACTGCAAGCAAAGGGCGATTGCACCATATACAGACGTTAAACCAAATTTAAACTAGCATCTTAATGCTGGACACAAGCAACTACGGCAAAACTTCCACCAAAGTGATCCAATCCTCAGAGGATTTTGCAGCCAGGGCTCACCTCTGTGCAAATGGGGAAAATGATTTTGTGTGGCCACAGCATGGACTGAGCTCCAAGCACCCTTTGGATCCCACAGAATGCTGCAAGCTGATGGCAAACCACCCTGTCCCTGGGAGCAGCCCATCCTTCCTCCCTGGGGAGCAGCAGTGGGCATGTCAGGGGGGTAATTCACCCCACAGAATCACAGAATCACAGAATAATGAGGCTGGAAGACACCTCTAAGATCATCAAGTCCAACCTATGCCCTAACACCACAACTAGACTACAGCACCAAGTGCCAAGTCCAGTCTTTTTTTAAACACATCCAGAGATGGTGATTCCACCACCTCCCTGGGAAGACAATTCCAGTATTTTATTATTCTTTCAGTGAAAAAAATTTCCTAATATCCAACCTAAACCTGACGTAGCTTGAGATTGTGTCCTCTTGTTCTGTCAGTGCTGCCTGGTGGAAGAGATCAACCCCACCTGCCTGCAACCTCCAGCTCTGACAGACGGGGAGGGGAGGAATCACCTCCCTCCCCTCCCACTGAGCACACAGGAGCTGAGGGCTGTCACTGCTGGGAGGAGAAGCCAAACCCACCCCAGAAACCCAGAGAGCTGGATCTGCACAGCAGCCCAACCTGTGCTGTGGATCAGAGAAACACACTGCAGAGCACTGCCACCCAAGGTGAGACTGATCCTGCTCCAGATGAGCTTGGGGAATAAATGCTATTAATAACAGGAGGCTGAGATGCTCTGCAGATGCAGCAGCATGCTCATTTCTTCATTTAACAGCAAATTACTCCACATAATGTGATGTACACTTCACTCCTGGCAGGGCTTTGCAGAAGTCCCCACTGGCTTGAAGGAGGAATTGAATCAGTTCATAAAAAAGTGAACAATCACAAACTAAACTGGACTAGGGTGCTTGCTCTCTAAAAGGCAAGAGCTGGTAAATTATAAATATTGAACTGGAGATAGTAATAAGTGAAGACAGGTGGACTATGAGAGGTAGAAGAGTCAGACACCTGGAATATCCTTACATCAAAAGGTACAAAAGGTTGTAACTCAAAGAAAGGGAAAAACTTGTAAAACTGGGTATCAGTTATAAATGAGTAAATAATCACCCAGAGGAAGAAAACAGAAGCAGAGAACTTGCAATATATAAAAAATTTTTAAAAAAACCCAGAAAACTACACCTTAGAGAGGAAGTAGTGATAAAGTAAGAATTGCTAAATGCCAGATTGAACTTCTCCTTCCAAAAAATATGAAAACAAATACCCAATGATTCTTCAAATTCAAAATTAAAAAAAAAAAAAAAAACAACGAAAGTGATCAAACTGCAATGAAGTAAAAATAATCCAGGCTTGGGCTAAAAATTAAATTAATTGTGAGCATTCCAAAAATGGTGTTGATATTTCCCAGAAAATCTAATGCATGAAGAAGGAAATAAACAGATATATTACTTGAACAAATGTTAAGGGAAAGAGCAATTAGAAACTTTAAGGCAAATCAAAATTCAATCAGTGGAGCAGTAGTTTAGCTAAGCTTAGCCTAGATGGGATCCATCCAAAGTTTCCTGATAGTTTTCTCTGATAATACAGACCATTTTCTAAATAAAATAAATTCAGTATTTCTTTAACATAAGAGGTGAAATTATTATGAAACACAGGGAAAACAGGGACCACCACTGGGATACCAGGGTGACTGAAGAACTTGTGGACATGGTGGAAAAATGGAAATCCTAAAAAGGCAGTCTAGCAGGGGTTACAAGTGGTGACCCTTAATGATTTTTCTGGTTTCTTAGTGACACAAACAGAAATAGTATATGGTCATAGAATCTACTAATGGCACCTTTGGAACACACTGCCAGGAACAGAGAATAACCATGTGGGAATAAAGGGAAATGTGATAAAGGTTGACAATATAGAGTCCCAAGGCATCCATTACAGCACAACTTAACAAAAATGTCTAAAACTACAGGGATCTTTAACTGAAGATTTCTGAGAAAAATAAATATTTGGGTATGTGGGCTAATCCCACACACCCATCCCACATGACTCAGAGCAATCACTGAGCTGCACTCACAGCAGAGGTTAACCCAGCTCCAGGACAGATCAGCTGAATGTTTCCATCATCAAAAGGAAAAGCCAAACCCCAGTTGCAAAGTGAAGATGAATTCTCCACGTGGAGTAATCTGTAAAGCTCTGCCCTAAAGAGATGTATTTGAACTTCATTTCCTGCAGAGAAAGGCAGCTGGAACAGCCACAGAAATGCTCATAAAATTTCATAAATGAGTTGTCTAGACAAGATCAGTCTGATTAAACTAAGGAAAGGAAAATAGGCGTGTTTATGCAGAGGAGGGATGACTTCTTTCTAAGCACATCAAGGAGATAAACATGAGGGAGTGAAAAGAAATATTTAACCAAGGAGGTTGGCACAGGGAGGAATGCACAGACTGCAAATTAAGAGAGATTTATGAAGACATCATGAAGAAAGGTGTATTTTGACCAGTTTATGGGTGATACAATGAACATATTTGATCAGGATGGGTGACACAATGAACCTGCTCACCAAAGCTGATGACTCAGAGACTCAAAATCACCCTGTGAGTTTTATACCTATTTTTTTTCTGCTTTTGCTTTTATCCTTTGAAAAATCAAAGTGAGACAAATACAGTCTCAAGGGGGAATATATTTCACCCCAGCCCAAACTAGACCTCAGAGGAGTTTTCATCTAAGCTAGTCACAGTAATGCCACTACATCCAAGGATGAGAAATAGAAATTTTAGGGCAGAATGACTCCTCAGATTGACTCTGGAGGTGCATCTTAGAACATAAGGAGCCATGCCCCAAATTGCCTGTATCTCCCTGTGGAAAATGCCTGGCCCCATGTTTCATCAGGTGAATCCCATGCTTAGCACATTTTGAAATACAGTCCAAATACTTTCTTTAAAGATGCGTGGGCAAAATCTTCCTTACCTTTCTCTTCACCAGAAGTAAAAAACAAAACCAAAAAAATCACCCAATTAAATCACGCAGCTGATTCTGTGAATTCTGTAATTAAAGTATTAAAGCAGTGAAAGAGGCAGGATTTTTCTAAGCCTTGGGCAATCTCCACCAAACACTAGTTACATGATGTAAGAGAAAGCAAAGTGCTTGCAGATTTTGGGAATGATTGAAATGGTGAGCACTGCCAATATGAGCAGGTGAACCTGCAGGCACACAACCAAAAACGTCCTGCTCTGTGCAGTGCAGGAGGAGTATCCTGGGGGAGGTAAAAGGCTGTTTGAAATGCAACCAGCAAATCATTCCCAAAAGAAATTTTCGTGCTTAGCTACTTAAGTAGAGCTTAGGTCCAGAATCCCTGGTTAGCTCCTTAATTCTGCTTTACTGGAGTTAATGTTAAAAGAAATCTTCCAATTTGTCTCAGAAATCTTTATTTCTTGGTAAACAATTAATATAATAAAGTTGCATAGTTACAAATCAAAATGAGCGAATGACAAAGAAACCCAAAAAACCAGTGACATTTCTGATTTGTCACCACTGTAAGTGCAGAATTTAGAGTTGTATTCAATTATGTAGATACACACAGGAGTAAAGGGCTTTCCTTCTTCTGCACCAGATCTGCACTAGATCTCAGGTCCAGATACAAGCAGATCTCAGTTAATACTTTACCCAGCACCACTGGAAGCAATGGGAGTAGTGACTTCACTGAGCAAAAATTTGAGTTTTTACAGCAAAATGTAAGCAAGCAAGTTTCTTCATGAATTTTCTGAAAGTACCCCTAAATTTATTGCTTGGAATTGATTTTCTGGTTTTTGACCAGGGGGGTGGAGAAACTTTTTTTTTTTTCCCTCTAACCCAAATGTCAATAAGCTGTAAAATTATAAACAAACTTCCAGTGAACTGTTTATGGCACAACCATACAGTGCAGCACATGTCAAACAGTAAAAAACTGAGGTTATAAAGAGAAGGGTGATTTCAAAACATTTTTTCTAGATGCAAGATAAGGGGGATGTGGCATTTTAAACTACTAATTTGTTAGTGCATCACTGTGCCCAAAAAAAAAGGGAGAAAAGACAGTATCATGGCAGTATTTTCACTCACACAGGGAAAGTGGGCGAAGGACAAAATGGGAATTTGTGCTGCTCCCATCAGCATCACTTCAGTGAGCATCTGATCAGATTATTTCATTTCCTCATCTCCTTTGCAAGCCTTCCCTTCCTTTGTGAGCAACAGGGATCACACAGGACTTCAAGCTTCCCTTGAAAGGGCTCCACAAACAATTTCCTCTACTGGACTCTGTATCAGCTTATACAGCTCTGACTGAAGATTAGATTTAAATGGCTTGTACCCAACATCTGCTTCTCAGTAATATATGCATCACATTAAAGTAAAATTAAAAAAAAAAAAAGAAGAAGAAGAAGAAAATGAATTTTAAAAAGACCACTGGGACATCAAATTGCAGTTCAGTATGCCATAACCCACATCAGAGGGCTGTATGAGGCTATCAGGTCACCCACCACCCCCTGCACTGCTCTGGCTCAGCTCCTTCCTTTCACAAGTTGCCCCTCACATCATGGAGACTTTCAGGTGGTGTCTCCATAGGGAAACCTGCAGACATATCCCAGACCTTGTACAGCATTAAAGTAGCTGGTTAATTAATTAAGGAAAAAAAAAAAAAAAAAAAAAGCTGATTATTAAACAGTGGCAGAACTTTAATAAAACCTTAGAATAAAAGCTAATTCTGCAAGTCAGTGCAATGGGGTAATAGAGGTTACTAAGGGAAAGGGGTGAAAATGGTTGAAATTCTACAAAATATATACCTACAGTGGATACATTTATAAGTTAATACCATACCCATGCCACTGTATTATTCTGTTGCGGGTTTTCACACACTACAACAGAATGACAGCATTCTCCATATTTAATTGTCTTCTGAGTGCATAACAAGGGGGGAAATGCCAGGTACTAAGGTTAGTGCTTCTGTCATTACTTGCTAGGAATTTCCATCAAAGTTTAACACTTGGTTGCAGCCAGGATTTAGTTCTGGGAATTATTTTCTCCATGTCAGCCACCTAGATTTCAAAAAGCTAGCAAGCCATAGACTGTACTTCAGAGCCAAAGTCACACTCTTGAAAGGCACCAATTCATCTTCACCTTGCATACACCACTCAGCCTGGTGCCCAAAAACCCTCCTTCAAATACCTCCCACAAAGGGAATATTTGCAGTAAAACACTGCAGGTGTGAACATGGCTACAGCAGCTTAATCAGCTTTTATTTGCTTTCAATTTTACAGACGTTGCAATTTTAGTTTCTATTAATTGCAGTGATACAAAGACGTTTCTGAGAGTGCTGAAATAGATCAATAATAGCAATTAAAAGAAAATTACAATTACAAGGAAACTGTGCTTTACCATGCCCTGCATAGATCACTAAATTTTAAAGGCCACTGGGTCATGTAGTTTTACCTTATTAAACAACAGGCACAGAACTTTGGTTTAGGTAATTTAAATTTCTCTGCTTTCAATTCCAGCCATTGGCTTGTGAAAATTAATTTCTGCAGAAAGGATGATCTTTTATACAACTCATCTGAAAACCTTCAGGATACCACCCTGACTTCATGTCCCTTTCTTCACAGTATGTGACATGTCATTTCAGGACTATGTTTCTGGCTTCTAGGTTTTATTTCATGACAAACTCAGAAATTCATTAATATCAGTTAAAATTCGCAGGAAAAAATCTGATTTTTCAAAATAGTAAGAAGCTTTCTCAGCTGAATTTAACCCTTAATTTATGGAAGAATTTTCTATTTGGCCAAAAGCTTGTCCATCCATCTAATTTTGGGAATATTTACTCAAAATACTTACTTGCAGAGGCTCAAATGCATGTGAAGACAAGAGTCAAACACCTGCCCAATATCCTGGTGTCCAGGGATGCCAATCAAAATATTTGGTGCCAAAGGGAGATTTTAGTATGGTTTGACCATACCTGATCAGCATCCTTGGGCACCTGCAAATTTGCTGACAATTCCATCACAATATGAGACTGATAATTCTGACTTGTATGGAGAAAATGGTTACAAACAACTTTTTGGTAGCCCAGACTGAGAGAGGTCGGATATTTCTCTCTCTAATAGACAGAACAATATAAAGGCTAAGTCTCGAGGTGACATCATTCTCCAGCTTCAAAAGCAGGGAGTCATGATTTCATAAATCTTATAAACCAGTGCATACAGCAGTGGAAGAGTTGTTACATGCAGCTCATTACTCAGAGAAAAAAAAATTAGAAGCACTACAAGCAACATGTAACTTCATGACAAAAATCCAATTTCCAGTTGCTGCAGACTTCACATCCTAATTCCTACAGGAACCATGTGGGACAAAAATCTTTGGGTTCAAACACCATATTCCATTTTAATCCAAAGTTTAGTGCTTTTTTTTTTTTTGCATAATGTTAAAAAAGAGACAGGCAGACACTTTTAGATTAAATCTGAAGTCTCAGAGAACTTTTATACTTAAAAAAAAAAAAAATCAGCCAAGTTTCAGAGACTCTGAGCACACACAGTCTGCTCTGGCTTGTTCCTTGAAAACTGCCTGGATTCCCCACTATGCTGTCCCCTGTCCCACTTCTGTACAGGAAAGGTTTTCTGTGTGGTTTTTGTTTAGCCAGAATGTATTTCAGTGCAGAATATGCTGCCCAATTAGAAAAGATAGGCATTTTTTTTATTTTCTGGGAATATCATCCTAACAAGTTGCCTAAATCTAATGTCCCACTAAGGATTCTCCATTAGTTAATTTTTCTCCAGCCTATTTTACCTTGTTTTTCTACCCTTTCAATAGCACTTAGCCACTTAATTCCTCATCCATCACATCACCTGAGATCACTCTGTGCTGTGCAAGGTGTCTCTCATTATGTTCCCTTTCCCCCTCCCTCTCACACATCCCAATCCCCCCGAGCAGATCCAACAGCCTGGCTCTGTAACTCTAGCCCTGGAAACCTGCACCTCTAATTCTGCCTCAAATAATCTTAACCCCCCCCCCCAGTTCTCCATTTGTGTGTCATAATCTCTCCATGAAATCCTTCTACCAAGCCTCTACATGTACTCAGCAACAAAATAACTTTGATTTTCAGTCATGTTTGCCTCAGGTGGGAACTCCAGCCTCCACCTAAAGTTGTCTGTGAGGGAAATGACATAGTTCCTACTCTGGCCAAGACTGGCTGCATTTGAAGAACTTAATTTTGGCATTATAAATAGTACTCTAGTGCTTAAGGCATCTTAATTCACTTCAAGCACTTGTATCACATCGAGCAGTCTACATATACAACAGAGAAAAATCCCAAACCTCCTTGGACACATCCTTCTTCATGAGTGAGAGATCTGCCCATGGGGAAGAAAAGAAACCCCCTGCAATAGTGTTCCCCCTTCTCACCTAGCTCCTTAACAACTAGCAAAATGTATTTGATGCTTTATGTAGGACTACAAGGGAAATTTGGGAAGTCACCTTTCACTCAGCTGGATTTTAGGGCTGCTCGCTCTGATTTGGGTCCATCCCTCTCCACCATACCAAGAACTCAAAGAGAACCAGGACCTGCACCCAAGGTTTTTACTGCTGAACTCATTTTCTGCAGCTTTATCTGAAATGCCACAATCATCAACTTTAACACTTTTATCCAACCCAGGCCCAAGGCAGAGAGCTAAAACCTAGCAGATTCAAGAGCTAAAAGAACTCTCCTCTCCCCTACTTGCCTTAAGAAGGAAACACCCACTTTCTAACAAGAAACATTGCTTTTAATCAGAATATCTCTCCCAAATATAGATTATGGATTTACTTATTCTTTAGAGTGTTTGAACACCCTGATGCTGGGGAGCCAAAAAGCAATGCAAAAAGCACCAGCTAAAATAAATGTTAAAAACCAAATGAAGATAAAGAGCATTAATAACTGCAACCACCCAGAACACAGCAAGCAGCTCAAAAGACTTAAATGTCACAAATCAAGACATATCACAAAAAAAATAAGAAGATCTCCCCTGAAGGACAGGGAAAAGAGAAAATATAGACACAGGGAGGAAAGGCTGACTGTTTACATACCTGTTTTCAAAATCACTTCAATTCTTTTCAGACACTAGGGAAGGCTGGAGTTGGAGGGGAGGGAAATGAAGTAAATATAAACTGGTACCTGCTGGAGGCTCCAGAGCCACAACACAGCGCTTCATGACAAGGCAATCTTACTGTTGTCTCCTTTATTAAAAAGGAGTTAATGTTTCATTTCTTTGAAAGCAAATGACAGCTGCTCTAGGACCACTGGAATTCATGATACCTTGCTATGGTTATTACATTTTGATTAAAGTTTGTCACTTTTAGGTGTGCCTCAATTATAATGCTCTGTGGCAAGATTCTCTTCCCTGTCACAAATATTGCAGATGGTTTATTTCCCAAGTATAGGTTAGAGAAAGAGGTTAACCTCATCCATTAAATCTGTCCTGCTTGGCAACAGAAATTTTAAGTTTGTTTTACATATTAAAGAACCAAAAATCTGGAGATAGTGCTGCATTTTTTATAAAAATCAGGTTCCTCTGAGTGTGAAACTGGTTACCTTAAAAAGATTTATTACATCTACAACCTTGCTAATATCACCTTCTTACACAGCCTGACTGTACAACCTGGTTTCAGATGGACAGCCCTCATAGGATCTTGAATTTAAGCTGCAAGTATTATCACTTCTGTCATATTTGCTATAAATAAAATGGAACCATGTCAAAAGATGCTACTCAGCATGCAGAGACAGGGATGGAATTTTAAAGGAGCTCTACAAAATTTGCAGCAAAGCCTGCATTAAAAAAAAAAAAATAATAATGTAGGTTTTATATAGTGAGGATATATAAGTGCAGAATTGAGAATTAAAAAACAAACAAACAACCCCACTAAATGGTGTTCTAAGATAAAACTGTTAAAATGTTCAAATCTGTTTATGGCCCTGAGGATAAAAAGCTCTAGAGAAAAATTAAAACAAGTCCTAAAACCATTACAGTTCCATTTTAATAATGAATTTCTGTACACTGACTCGTGCATGCATTATTTGTTGTAGTTATTGCTTGTTTTCTGTATTAGCTTAGGCTGCAAGCTCAACTGCAGAAATGTTAACGCACTTAGCAGTTAAAAAGCTTTAATTCAGCATCCATCTACGATATTTATGCTCTCTCTCCTCCAACAGGTTTTCAAATTTTAGCTGTAGTTGAAGAATTGTACCAAAAAAAAAAAAAAAAGGAAATAAATCTCCCTCTCAAACAAACATTTAAAATGCCTTTAAAAAAAGTTACAGCCCAGTTCAAAAAGTAGGATTTTTAAAAATCCTAGGGCGGGATTTAAAAAAAATATTTATTCAGAGACATTCCTGGCACATTTGTCACCAGCTTCAGCCAGAGCAAATACAGAACTGTAATCAAAGCCTGCAATGGGCTGGGACTGCCCAAAGACTGAGCTGAAAAGGAAGGTTGTGACAGGGGACATCCCAACTGGCCCAGCCCACTTTGACAGGGACTTGCACCAATGCTTTTGGATGACATTCAAGCCCTTCTGAAACCCCCATCTCTAAAATAAACATCCACACATGGTACTGGAACCCCAAGACACCTCTCCACCAACACAGGAATGTCTTGCTGGTAAATCCCAGCAGCTCAAGGCCACCCTCCTGTATTTGCACAGAGCACGAACTGGGTGATGCCTCAGGTTTTATCTTATATTTTTCAGATTCTGTGCTGCTTTAGTGTGCAGTTCTGAGCTTTATATCAGGGGATGGTGAGCTCTCTTCACAGAGTAGGGAGACAAAACAATTCCTGCTCCAGCTGGGGACCAAGGACAAATGATCCAAATCTCAGACCCAAGAACATAAACAACATGGACCAAAGAGAGAAAAACAAGAAGGATGGGACTGCATAACCTAAAGCTGTACTTGGACAATTAACTCCAAAATGCAAATAGACCAAACCATATAAAAGTGTGAGACCCCCATGACTGGTTGTCCATTTTGTGACTATTTGGGTTTATTTTGAGTGTAGCTGTGGTTGGGCTGCCCAAGGTGGATCCATTGAGGCCTTCTAATAAATCCCTCCTTTATTCTTTAACTCTGTCCAGCCTTTGCTCTAGGTCAGCCTTCACAAGGCACCAGGGAACGAACTTGTAAATGAATCCTTAGGTAAAACAATCCTTTTTAGACAGACTACAATCACTTACCTCATCCACATTCTCAAAGGCATTGATGATGTCATATGGTAAACAGGACAGAAGATCAATCACAAACCACGTCTTCAGGTAGTTCATCCGTATGAGCTTGGGATCAGATATAACCTCTCCCCCGGGGCCAACAAAGGTGGTGTGAAAGTTCAAAACTATGTCAACCAGAAAAATAACGTCCACGACGCTGTCCAGCACCAGCCAGGCAATGTTGTTCTGCTTTGTCTTGAAGGACACGTTATATGGAACCATGATTGCTGTGTAGAAGGTAAGAATTAAGATGACCCAGTCCCAGGTGGTCTTAAAAGCACAATAGTGGAGTATAATGTGTGGTGGAGTCTTTGGAGCTTCTTGCTTGTACTGAGGAAGAATATCAGATCCCAGCTGGAGAACCTGTAAGAGGCAGAGAGACAAATGTTCCTGTTTTCAGTGAACAGGATCCAGTGAGGGGTCTTACAGATTTCTTTGGGGAGCAGCAGAGATGGGACTGTGCTCGTGGGACATTGCAAGGCAACCCACAGTTTCTAAATAATCTGATTTATTTAATATATGGAGGCAGCTATCACTCAATGAATGGGAGCAGCATGGCATCTCAGGATATTCCTGCAAAAAGAGAGGTCTTTGCAGATGGACTGAGGGGAAAGCATGCCAACAGCAAGGGAAGTGAGGCTCCATACAGAGGTTTTGGGTACTGCCACACCAGCATATGCTTTGTAGCTATGAACACAGCATCATAGAATGGTTTAGGTTGGAAAGGACCTAAAAGATTATCTATCTCCAACCCTCCTGCCATGGGCAGGGAATCTTCCACTACATCAGGTTGCTCCAAGCCCTATACAACCCGGCCTTGAACACTATCAGGGATGGGGCAGCCACAGCTTCTCTGGCAACCTGTTCCCATGCCTCACCAGCCTCACAGAAAGGAGTTTCTTCCTAACACATAATCTAAACATGAACACTCATTCAGATTTGTAATAGTTTCAAGACCAATTCTTTGTGCCTGACCTCATTTTAAATCACTGCTGAGCCAGAGCAACACCCTATCAAAGGTGAAACAGACCCAGCCTTGCTGGCTGACCTCCTAAAATGAGGCATCATGTGCACAACTTCTGCCTAAAACCCTGCCAATATCACACTTCTTTCATATTTTCTTCAAAAAGTTGTTGCTCCCACAAGCTCAGTATCACTAGTGGGTTCTCCTTTATTTCCTGTAATTATTTCTCTTTTTTTCTGCATAGGACTATAATCTCCTGCTTGCTCACTGCTGTAAAATTGTGGAACTGGAAACACTGTAAAAACAAAGCCAAATTCACTTAAGGCATTCCCAGCTAATCTAATTACCTCTTATCTCAGTCCAACACAAGAAACAAAAGCCCAAAGGAACACACTCGTGGCAATTCATTGCACTGACAACTGAAAGATCCATTTGGGGATCCATCTGGGGATCTGAAGTCCGTATGGGATAAAATAAGTAATTACAGCAACATTAAAACTCATTTTAGCCCTGCACCTGCCCCATACTGGGGGTGATGCACCATATTTCCAGGGGCAGTTAAACTGAAAACAGCAGCCCCAGATGTGTAAAGTTGATGAAACACAGGGTCCTTCATGGATGGAGAGGAGTAAAGGGCTCTGAATAAACTGTATAATAACTAAGAATATTAACTCAAGCACCACAAACAGGGATTCACCATTAATTCTTTGCAGTCTTGTCTTTTAGATGTTTTTAAGAGAAAGCTGATACTGATATCAGACAGCAGCCTCCCTCAGTCTGTGATGGGTGATGTGGCTCCCCAAGATGTCAAATCTGGGCCAATGTCAGGCTGAAGGCATCCAAACCTGCTTCTGCCTACCTGGTCCCACCCTCCCTAAGCCCATTTTTAGCAATCACAATCTGTAGGGAAAGTCAGTGGAGCTGTAACTTGTTATGTTAATTGGCCTTTTTTTTTTTTTTTTTTTTTTTTTTTTTTTTTTCTACAGGGTCAGCAGAATTGCACAAATTTATCCCATGGCCAGAAAAGCACTGCCACTACACAGGCAGCAGTGAGAGAGCAGCAGAGACCTCCAGGAGCCCGTGGCTGCTCCCTTTGGCAGCAGCCTCGTGTCACAGCAGCCCCAGTGTAACACAAAACCCTCTGTGGAGTGGTGTGGTCCCCGTGGAACTTGTCAGAGACAAGCACAGATGCCAAACCCCTGGTCAGACCTATACAAACATCAAACTCAAAGTGTCTCTCCCCCAGTGCCCAGGACAGACTCACTGTCAGCACTTCTATAAGCAACCACTGCAGCACACTGAACTGATGGATCCATGGGGTTTTCCCTGGAATTCAAGCAGCAATCAACACAATCATTTCCTCACAGCTGCCTTGTGAAAATTTCTTTCAATGTGAAAATTTTCACCTGCACTTAACACACCATTTTGGCTTTGCCTCATAATTTGGTTGTTATCTCCAGGTATCTCTTTGGACACATCAGTTTCTAACACTTCACTGATAAATCAGCACTGGGACTTCTTTCCCTGGTTTCTTCAGGCCTGTTTGTTCCCTGCCTTGTTCACTGGGACAGGAGCTGGAAATGTCCTCACTAGAGCTGGAAAATAAACTACTTAGGGCTCAAGCAGAATGCGATTAACATATGCTCGATATTTCCCTGTGCCTCTGGTAGTGGAGTGCTTGGGAGCTCCCACGATACTGTAAAAGCATAATTATTATTCTTAACATAATCTCATGCTGAGTTTGACATGGTGAGTGGGTGGCAAGTGGCTGTGGAGACCATTGAACTATAATGATTATTTCTTTCATGCTGCATGGATTCTTAATCACCAAAGATTACACAATATCTTTGTTAGTCAGCTGCATTCACCACAGACTGCCTGAATTATTCCTGTGTACAGCTAATAAAAATGACTGGTAACTGTTAAGTCTGATAAGGTGAGCAGCACATTCTGCAAGGGATGAGCTATGAAGATAATGCTCCTCCTCAGATACAGAAAAATGGAAAATGGGGCCTGTACAGTGATGGTGAACCCCTCCTCAGTCTGACTTCCTCACAACACTTTGCCTACAAAGCACTTTCCAGCCATAAACTACTTTTAAGAGAGGAGTTTGCACACACTCAAGCAACTGCTCCTGAGTACAACTTCATCCCAGCTATTCCTGAGCACACCTACTCCCTTACCTGAGGTTTTGCTGCTGCCTGATCTAAATCTCCCTTGCCTTTTTTTTTCCCTCTAGCTATAATGGCCCTGGTGAACAATTCCCTCCCTCATTCTATGCAGCTGCTTTGGACTCCTTTGAATATTGTTACCATCTCTTCTTCAGTCTTCCCTTCTCCAGACTAGACCAAGAATGGCTGTAACTGGACTTACAGGACACTGAAATGTCATAAACTTAAAAAGCAGGAGGTGTCAGTAATCCAGCATTTATCCAAGCTGTTGGCGTGGGATCATTCAAGGGAAAATGCCACACTGCCAACACCTGAAAACTGTGGGTTTCCATTCTGATAATTTGAGATTTTTATTATCAAAGTTCACTAAAACCAAGAAAGGTAATGAAACCAAAAAATGAAACATTTAAAGCTGCTATCAGTTCTACAGGATAAGTTCTCTGGCACAAGGGCTGTCTTTTTCAGTAGCTCATATATTTTGACCCTGTATTTTTGACCAATTTATTTTTCATTACCAGTGAACATGAAGATGAAGGCAGCACCTCTGTTACTCATAAGTTAACCTGAAGGTATTCACTTGTTGCACCACCTGCACTGTTAAGGAGATATTTGCAACCTGCCAAAGAATTCTTTTCATCAGTTCTGAAGATAATAGTGATGAGGGAAATATTGTAGGAATGGCTTTGCAGGAAAGTCAAAATCAGGGTTTATATGCAGGCCAGGGGTACCTACACAGGGATACTTCCAAAGTGGTTTGTCAAACAATCCCATTTTTCCAGGAGAGGGACTCGAGGACATCAAACCTGGTTCCATGTCACTGTGAGACAGCACAGTAGAGAAGCACTCTGTACACCCCAAGTTAAGGAACTGTGGATCTCAGATTCAGTCAAAGAGAGAAATGGAGAGTTTCTAGCCAGGCAGAAGCCCGGGAAAGAGTTGGAAAATAATGTAAATAATTCTTTATCTCTCTTGTTATTCACATTGTTTATAGTTAAGTTCTATCACTTCTGAGTCAGAGTCTTCTCATTCCTGTCCTGCCTCGACAGCGACAAGGAACAACCAGAAAGCTGAGGACTGTGTGCACAGAAATTTTGTCATTTAAGTAAAAGTGACCTACAGAGAGTTCTTTTATGACCTGTCCTAAAAACGTGGGCTTGCCACGTGGTGCTGCTTTGCGATGAGAGGAGGCGAGGCTGAAAAAATCAATCGGGGAAATACTTTCCTCTAAGAATATCCTTTCCCAATGGGAATTAGGATGGGTTTTCTTCCCCCCCACCTCCCCAGGAAGGGAGCAGGCTGGTGTCCACCCCACTTACTTCAGCCAAGCGGGAGTGCTTGTGCACCACCTCAGCCTTGTTCATGGGCGTCAGCTGCTGCAGGACGCTGCGGCTGTTGGTCAGCGCCCGCGTCAGCCGGGCAAACTTGGTCCAGCCTGCAGGGAAAGAAGGGAACCGTGTCAGAAATCACATCAGAACTACTCAGGCTTCATCCAGTGCTCATAAAGCTCCTTTCTGCTCAGCGATATTCAGCCTCACACCTGAATGGTTTCTCTAAATTGCCGCACGGAGCCGCTTCAGGCTCCGGGCTTAAAGACCTTGAGAAAGAGGAAAAATGTTGCTCCTTCAAGGCAACACAGGTAAATGTGAAAAGAATCAAAACATTCTTTCTTCTGCCTTCTGGAGACATTGTGTTAGAGGAATGGCATAGTGTTTTCAGCCTTCTGGGGACATTCTTGGCTGCTGAAATCTAATTCTGCAAAGGCTTCCCAAGCCTGCAAATCCTGTAGAAGGAAAATCCTTCCCAGGTACAGAAAGGCTCCTGCTGATTCAGGACCACTGGAGCAGCCCCAGAAGTCTGATCCTTAAGTCTTTACTGGTTTTTGCCCCAGCTATATTTATGGACAAAAATAAACTGGGGGAAAAAAAATTAAGAAGACTGCACCAGCAGCAGTGCTTCAAACTAAAAAAAAAATATTATAAAGCATTTAAAGTCATATTAATAACTTGATTTTAAATGGCATTAAGAAATAAATTTAGCTATTATACTAATGATAAACATCTGCTTTAATTGTAGCCTGGGACCCACACAGTGAATTGCCTGTGAGGAACATTTTCCTGCAGCACCCAGCAAGGAGCTCTTTGTTACTGAAAGCAGCACAAACCCAGGGACATGTCAGCAAGTCATTCCTGCTGGAAAAACACCCCAGTGTTTGTGATGGTGTGGAAGCATCAGTGGATGGGGTACAGCAAAGAAAACAGCAGGATTTACAGCAGTGTAGCAGCTCAGTATTGAGCAGGAGAATTGAAAATCCAAGATCTTTAGGAAGGAGACATTCCCAAGGACACGGAAGGAGATGCTGAACATTCAGTTTAGCCAGGTATAATGCTGTTTTATCAGAAAGTTGTGGATAAAATATCAAACAAGTTACAGACAGGAAAGGGGTTCAGGAGAAGGTTTAACTTCCATTTAATCGGAATGCTGAGTAGGTAAAAATTAGGGAAAATATTTGTATCTAAGAAAGGGAACACAGTATTTCTATGTTAGAATCATCACAGAATCACAGAATGGTTTGGGTTGGAAGGGACCTTCAAGATCATCTCGTTCCAACCTCCTGCCATAAACAGGGACATTTTCCACCAGACCAGGCTGCCCCAAGCCCCATCCAACCTGGCCCTGAACACTCCCAGGGATGAAGCAGCCACAGCTGCTCTCGGCAACCTGTGCTTATTTTTAAATACCTTTTGTTGATAAGAGTCAGGGACTTGGAATGTTAAGGGAAGCCCTGAAGGAGATGAAATAATGAGCAGGAAACAGAAAAGACAATAAAACTTCAAGAAAAAATTATGTACAAACTTGCTTTTGCCATTTAGAACATACATACTGCATTCACACAAATGTAAACCCATTGTTCATCATTTAACAATCAGAACAGCTTAAAAAAACATGACACGCCACCAGCACTACACAAACATTTGTGTCTGGCTATTTATAAATGACCTCAAAAATGCACATAAAAAATTCACTGGGAAAAGGTAAAAAATAGAAGCATTTTATTAACTTTTCAAATGTAAACTTTAAATGTGAGCTTTGGATATGTCTCATGCTTCTGGAGCTTACAGGGATATTCAATTAGGAATATGCACTTTCTCTATTTAACAAGGTCAAGGCAGACTGCAGTGATCTGTGAACTATTAATTTCTAGAAAAAATCCTTGTGCTTTTCATAATTGTCTATAAAACTGCAAGAATGAGACAGCTTTAAGACAGAAGTCAGAACTGCTCTTTATTTTTCTAAACTAGCAATTTCAAAAACCAAGTGAGCCTGGTAATAGCACTGTGACAGCTCTGCCCCAGCATTTCTAGTAATTGCTGGAGGCCACATTGCACACAGGTGATTTATTTTGGGTCACTGCAAACACACAGCAAGAACCAGGGAAAAAGAGCAGCTCTCCTCCAAGAAGGTGTTCACTCACTTCCAGGTACTCACACACTCATGAATTCAGTCATGGTCCTCTTCCCCTGGAAAAATATTTCCCTGTGGTCCATAAGGACAAATATGGACCAGTCCCCAATCTTTATTTTGTCATCCTGCCTCACAGCTGATATGAGTGCGAGGAAAAGTGCTCAGCAAAAACGAAACCATCAGAGACAAACTGCTGGGTGCAGCCCAAATCACCCTCATTTGTCACATTGCAGTGTTGTCTTCTACTCCAGCTCCTGACAGGGACATGGGGATGTCCAGCAGGGAGAAGTGAAAAGCCCTGTACATAAGAAGGTACAACCCCATGCTGGAGAGTGGTTTGGCAGAAAATGGTGTGGGGATTCCCAGAGGACCGAGCTGAACGTGTCCATGGTAGAAATTCTTGGCTGAATGAGACACAGAACTGCCAGCAGGTCCAGGAGGGTGATCCCCCCCATCTCCTCCTCACTGGTGAGGCCAGTTCCTGCATTTCTGTGAGGAGGATTTGGAGAAAAGTCAGAGGCTGGCAATGACAGGAGATGGCTTCATGCACTCTCTAGAAATCTTCCCTGTCATGGTGCTCTGCAGGCTGAGAGATCCCTCTCACAAAAATGCAGGGTTCAAAATGCCACTCTTATAAAAGCAGAACTGGTAAGAAATCCCTTGTCACTGTTCTAGGTAAGAAAAGCATCTGTTCTGCATTAAGCACAAATGCAGAATTCCTGGGGAAGTTAGGGAAGATGGAGCAGTAAACTGCATAACAGACAACAGTAACCTTTTTCTGCAAAAATAAAAAGAAAGGAAAAACTACAATTTTTTTCAAATCCTTCTTTACCACCAGTGAGACCATCAATGTCATGTGAAAGAAAGAAGCCACACATTTTAGCATTCAAAGTTACCACTCTGCTCATCTGCTGTGACCTCTTCTTTTCACAGGACAAACCATTTCATCGTGTCCTTTCTCCACCAAGACCAAAGCTTTGCTTTGTGCCAGAGCAGACCTTCTGCAAAACCCTTCCAGCCTCATTTAGACACGTCAGATTTTCACTTTTCTTTCAGCCCTGTTAAGCCCATGATTCTGGACACTGGAACCACAGAATACAATAACATGACTTTTTTTTCTCCAACTCAGCACCAAGTCCAATATTATTTACCTGTTCCAATCTACCCATCTGCAATAGTGTGAAAAAAAGTACCAGGTTCTTTTGTTTCCTATTTACAACCCAAGAGAATTAAAAACACAGCAACAGCAAGATGCTGGGTTGTGAGTGGGAAGGTGAAAATGTATACAGGCTGCCTCGTGTCTGAAATAATCTGCACAGGGTACATTTCTCTCTTTCTTGACCTTGTTGTAGACTAGACAAATTCGGAATTATATTTAAAACCAATGTGTATGTTTAAATAGACCAGAAAATTTGCATAGCTGCCTACTGCTGTCAATGTTTCTTCAAACGATTCTCTCCTTTCTTTTCCTCTTTAGACAGACACTTGAAAAGAAAGATAATTTTATCCCAAGTATTAGTGACCGTCTGTCCTCACAGATATTTTCAGTCTGGAAAGAGTAAAGGAGATGCACAAATAGCAGGTGCAAGAGGGGCAAAACCAAAAATGTACTTATGAGAAAATGCAACACTTCTGATGCTCTCTTCAGCTCAGCTGGATTGCATCTTTCTTCCACAGCACTGCCTGAAAAAAGCACCCTGAACTTGCACCACTGCACTCAGGTTTTTGGGAAAAAAGCATCATCATCAGATCACACACCAGATCAGGCCAGCAGCTGCTTCTCCTTACAAGCAGTTAAACTTGCAAGGAGAAGCTTGTAAACTTGTAAGGTTCCACACAAAGATGTGAACCACCTCGAATGGAAATTTCTGGAGTAGCATATTAAAAAAATGTATTGTTTCCCCTGATTCTTTTTAATTACTTTCTTACCCATGGATCAAATAAGAAGCATTTGTTCCCCTGCTTCAAAAAAACCCCTCGTGATCTGCATTCATTCTCAGGATCCAAAACAATGATCTCTTAAACAGGAACCTAGCAAAATATTTGCCTGTTTCTATCCACTATTCAAGGTAAAATGACTGCATTCTCAGTAAACTGGAGGTTTAACAGTTACAAGAACAGGACATGAAGAAGGCAAACATGCTGATAGACATGGCCTAAACTACTCCCTGCCTTGGCCCAGCTGGAATGCTGCCCTTCCAAGCTGGCAACTTCCTTCTTCCTCCATGCATTTTAGACACAATTAAATAATTTACATCCACTATTCTCCATGCCTCTTGCCCTAAACCAGACTACCAACTTGACAGCCCTCTGACTGTGGGTCTAAGACAGAGATGACTTTGTGATGTCCTTCACACAGCAGCTGAGACAGAGGTTTCTCTGAAGAGAAATAAAAACAGCAATACCAAATTAATTTTTTTAAAATATTTTTTTCTAAAGCTTAGATGCTGTGACTGGTTGAAGCTGTTGATGTGGTGGCAGGATGCCTGGGGAAGTACAGGAGCACAGGGGGCAGGGGGGGAGGTAGGGAATTGTCAACACCCAAACACCTCCTCAGAGGAGGAAAAGCTTTCCAGAAGGGTCTGAGGAGCTAATTTAGCCACTCAGTAGTTTATGAATTTATAGATTCATACACCACTACAAAAACTGCATGGCTCCTGAGGGGGAAATGGTATTTCAAGGTTAGAGCTAGATCCTTTTGTCCCTCCACCACCAGAAAGTCCAAACTATCCCTCTCACTACAGCATGTGCCTTTCCATCAGCTTCTCCTCCAACAACAGCAGTATTATGCCACACATCTTTCTCCCTGAGATCCCAAATCCATCATTTTTTACAGCTAGGATGGGCAGAGCTCTGTGGCAGCTGCTCTGCACAAATCTCCCCTCCACTGCTGCATTCTGCTTTCTCTGGGTGCAAAATCCT
Organism: Lonchura striata; assembly: GCF_050655825.1. Classification (NCBI taxonomy): domain Eukaryota; kingdom Metazoa; phylum Chordata; class Aves; order Passeriformes; family Estrildidae; genus Lonchura; species Lonchura striata. The sequence goes on along the minus strand of NC_140707.1, from coordinate 67,571,525 downwards.
TTCCAGACTCATTCAGAGGCTTCACATTTTCACATTTCTGACAGCTGCACCCTTGGACTGCCACAGGAACCTCTCTGTGCCCTTCTGGTCACCAGCCTGCAGATGGATCCAGCACACAAACACCCCCAGCCAGCTCCAACATTGCTCCTCTTCTCTGCTGCCTTCCCTGGGCAGGGAGAAACGCCAGCCAGGTCCAAGATGTTGATGCAGTGTACGGCAGAGCATAAAAAAAACCAAAAAAAAATCTGAGTAAAATCTGTCCAAAGAAAGTGCAGCAAGGGAGGCTTCCCCAAGCAGAAGTGATGCTGGAATGGATGAGACACAAACATTGAATTGTTTAGTTTGGAAAAGACATCCAAGACTCTTTCCTAAAGGTAATGTGGAGACAAAACCTTGTCATCAGAAGGATTTCCAAGCTCACAAAGCTCACAAAACAGAAAATGTTTTCATATATAACTAAACATAAGTTAGTTCTAAAACCTTTAGAACTCTCACCATAATTTAATTAAGAGTTGAAAATTTGCAGTCTCTCTGACTGGGTTTTTGTACAGTTCCATATGCAGATTTAAGCACCCAGCTAGCAGCCACACTGGAAAAAAGTTAGTTCTTAAACTATATTATGTTATTTTAACACTAAATTCATACATCAGAGTTTATGAAGAGTTAAACATCTCAAGGTGAAATGTGAATGTCCTTTATGGTGCACTTGCTCTGAAAAACCTCGACATGACTAGCTCCCCTAATAAAGCATCAATGTAGATCTACTGAGTTGCAATTAACCTTTTTGTCAGGGTTTGTCTGGTTTTAAATAATGATGACTTTAAATCTGTATAACAGGGAATTATCCCCTACCTTAGATTGCAGGGAATACACTGGGGTTAAGAATTATATTCTGCGGAAAAAAACAAAACAAAAAAAAACCAAAACAAAAAAAAAAAAACCAAAACAAAACAAAAAAAAATTGCAGAGGGCAATTCCAGCAGTGCTTGTGTTGATTCCTGCCTGCAGGAGCACAGGGAACAGATCCCAGCCATGGCAAGATTGTTCTGATCTCACTGTGGAGCACAAAACAGTTAACATGCACAATGCTTAAATAATATATAATTTATTACTTACCCACAAAAGCAAAGAGCTAGCACTGCTCAGAGTTAGGAAGTGTGGAATTCAATTGGAAACACAGATCATCCTTTGGCATAAATAGCATGTATAAATCCAAATTATTTCTACACTCTCAAACAGTAAAATCATGACAATGGCTGGCTGTTTGCTCTTTACTGCAGGCAAAGCATGTCTGAAAGAGTTCACTGTCTCTTTGAAAAAGTTGATAATCCCAGTATTGGGTTTTTAGAGACAGAGGGGAATAAACAGGATTCCTGAATAAACAGATAAATAGTCAAACAATGTTCAATCATTCCCATGGTGCAGTAAAAATATTTCTGGACTTAGAGTCTATTAAAATGAAATTCAAAATAGTGGGATAAATTTCTGGAATTGAAACTCTGTGTGTTCCACTGTCTGATAATGCACTGCACTCCTGGGATAATTTTTACATCCAACCTCCCTTCTTGCTCAGTGTTGGGTTCCCAGTTACCATCCACACACTGCAATTGCTGGGGAGCTCAGTATGGATGAAGAACTAATGGGTAATCTTGGGCATATCATTTTACCTCTCTGAGCTTCAGTTTCTCCTCCTTAAAATGAAGATAATGCTAATTACCTAATTTGCAAGCCATTTTGAGATCTACTGATAAAGAGAGCTAAGATTTATATAACTCTAGACTACACTAGGCATACATTTTAAAATTACAAAATATTTTTCAGTTCTCAAATGTACAGTCTATGTAAAATGTATAATGTAAAATGTAAAATGTACAGTGCCCAACTTCTTACATTTCACTTTTCTGCAAATAAGGCTAAACTTTATACACAAACACAGGGCCACTGGGGAATTAGTTCCCATAAGTGTATAAAAACAGGTGCAAATTTTAGGAAGAAGAAGGGGGAAAAAAGAAAATACTAAATACCGTAAATGTCAGTTAACTGGCTTTTACAAGTTGGTCAGATAGCAAAGTGCTCCTCCCATCACATCACCTCATCCAGGTTCTGCATTTGAATCACCCCAGAGTGGCCAAAGCCTCTTGCACAGCAATCTGCACCAAATTGACCCTTGTGTGACAATCTCAACAAGATATTGAGACCACACAGTTCAGTAATGGGTGAAGAATTTATTACTTGGTGAGTATCAAACAAGGAGCAGTGGCAAATAGTTAAAATTTATTACTGGGGTCCTTCTGGACACCAGTGGCCAGGCATCCCATTCAGTGCTTGTCTCCAGGGTTTGAAAGTTTTTATAAAATGACTGATAGAAGTGTCAGATGACAGGAGGATTAGAGGAATGTTAAAAGCACTGAGGACATTCAAAGGGGATGATGTGCTTGATGACTGAGCACGTGCCATGAAAACACATAAACACATTTTAAATGGAAAACAGTCATCCAGAGAAAAGCAATGAAAATAGTAACTCTAGCACAGGAGGGGAAAATGTCCCAAGCAAAGAACAGTCTGAAAAGGATCCAAAGGTCTTGGTAGATGAGAAATTCAGCATGTAATTGGCTTTGGCAAAAAGTCACCTGCTCTTTGGATACATAACAGTAAAAACTGGGCTTGGAGGCTGAGCAATGAGCAATAATGAGGAATTAGCTGGAAACCCACCTGGCCACAATAATTGCTTCAGAAACTCACTGGGGACCTGGGAGGCTGAAATCCAGGCCACCACAGCTTCATCCCTACTGCTGCCAATGAGCTGGATTAAAGGGCAGCTAAAATATCCATGTATCTGCCATCAACAGACCTCCAAATTCAGTCTAGACAGAGGTTTAAGGAGCTGAACTAATTTACTTTATCAAAATAAGGCACAGTGATGAGCTGATTATATGTGCAAATGCATAGTGGGACTTTCTTAATACAGTGGGGAAAAAGACATAAGAAGATGCCCTGCAAGAAGCTAAAACCAGGATAATTTGACACTTCTTTAATGCCAAAAGCCTAATGGAGAAGCACAAAACAAAGTAAGTAAAGTAGTGGAATCTCAGCTTGTTCTAAATCAATACTGGATGCCTCCCTGGAGGGGATGATTTAGTTACACACAAGTTCACGGGTTCAGCAGAGGAGCAACTTAGTGAAGTGGAATGCCCTCTGTTACATAGATCATACCTTTAAACTCCACTACATTTGTACTTATTATTTTAGATTTGCCTAATGATGAGTGCTCCGTTTTCTACATACAAAGTGTATCCATCTACAAACAGCTTTTGCTTCAAAGATTAGCTTCTAGTTTAATTCAATCTCTCACAGGGTTAGATTTCATTTCAATGGGATTGCATTTTCATTGCACATTAAACTTCCAGAAATTTGCAGACAGTTAATGTGCATCGATGGGCTGCTGATGGAGCACACAAAGGGCTCCAAAGGCTGCATCAGACTCAGAAAAAAAGTACTTCATTTCTGTGAAAGAAACCAAACAACCCTGGACATGGAAATTCCCTTTTCTTCATCACGGTGGGTCTCCAGCAGCAATAAAGCAAAAAAGGATACAGAGGGGGAAGAGGCAGTGAAAATAAGGCCGTGGAGCATCACTCCTGAAAGTGAGGAAGCAAATCCCTCTGTGACTGCTCAGCCTGTGCAGTGTCTGCAGAAAGTGTCAGCAGCACACTGCTGAAGACATAACAGGAATGAATAACAGGGATGCTTGTCCTGCAGGAACAGGAGAAAAAGCAACCTTGGAAGGTCTTCCAAGTTACTGGCAAGCTGTGCCTATCCCAAATGGGTGGTTTAAAATACTACCTAAAATAGTCTTTTATCTAAATATTTTCTAACTATCTAAATACTAAAAGAGAATATCTCAGCAGTGCTGCACTGAGTTGTCTGCTCTTGGCACTAAAACCCACCTGGTGTCGTGGCAAATGCCCATTCTGCCATATCCCCCTCCCCCACCAAAGTCCTTAATTCTGTCATATCCCCCTCCCCACCAAAGTCCTTTCTCCCAGCCCAGGAGTCCCTGGATGCTGCACTCTAGACCCAGGGGAGAATGGAGAACTGGAGGTGATCTCCTTGCTGCCTAGAAGGGAGGGAAACTGCAGATCACAGCAAAAGGAAGCAGCATGAGAACAAGTGGGTATCTATCGTGACCCTTGTTATTACAGCCACAGAAAAGTGCAATAAAAACATGTTAAGGATATCCAAATTGTAACCTATTAAATTACTGTGATGGATTACTGTCAATGTGATGTACTCAACAGGGTACACTGTGCTTCAGCTAAAGGTAGAAACCTTATTTTCATGTTCTAATCCCTCCACCCACTTCCTCTATTATCACCAGGTTGGATACCCCCTCAAGGAAAAAAAGGTTCCCATGTGCAACTAGTTATATATGCTTAATAACTTGCACTTATTAAAGATAAAAAAGGATCAGAATTATAGGCTTAGCAAGGATTAGCAAGCCATAAGTGCATATTTCTGCAACTACTACACTTTTTATAGCCCTGTCACACTCTGAGATAGAGTTGTATCATTATATAGAGTTATATAACCATAAAGAGTTATATCACTGGAAGCATTACAGCATTGTCCCAGACAGACTTGATTATCAGAGTCTGGCTCTATCAAGTGAAAAGGGAAAAAAAAAAAAAGAAAAAAAAACAAAACAACTTCGGGATCCTGCTGTGCCATTTCCTGATCCCATCTGTTAACAGCACACCATCCTGATTTGTAGGGGGCTCGTTAGCACAACTTTGCATCCTGATTCTACATCACATCATTATTCCCTAGAACTTCCCCATCACTACAGATGTGACAAGCCTGATGTCTCACTCCACAGAAACTCCAGATAACCAGTGAGAATCCTAGCCAACAAAAAAATCTAAGTTTACATAAAGGCCATGTTTTTTCTTAACTGATGATAACAAATGGAATAAAACCACTGCACAACTAGGTGAACTCCACTATTAACCAAAATTGCTGATATTTTTTTTCTATACTTAAACTTTTTGTTCCATAGAATCTACAGCATCAAATGGTGTTAAAATTTTAAGTGGCCCCATTCACCCTTCTAATAGTTAGGGCCCAGAAAAATGGCTTAATTTTTTTCCTGACAAATAAACAGAAGATTATTACCACTGTGTGTCTTTGGAGGAATTGAAAGTCTTCAGATGTTTTTAAAAGGCCATTGGGTAAAGACAGAATAAAAGCTCAGCAAGCTGATAAAAGTATCCAACTGTGACCTGACAATGGTACAAACATTAAAAAAAAAAGATCCTTTGGGTTTTATTCACCTAAAGAAAATACATAATAGGATCTTTCATATGCTTGTAATGGCCTCCCACCTCTGCTGCGCACGGCCTCGAGGCAGACCTGGGGATTTGGCCCTCTGCCACCACAGGTGGGACCTGCTGCTTGCTGCTGAATCCAGATCAGACAAATGCTCCTATTAGCAAAGAGGAGCTGGAGGAGGAAAGGAGAGATCAGACAAATACAGCACAGCTCCTTAACCAGAAAATAAAGCACTGGCCCAGTGACCACCAAGGGCAGCCGTGGCCTCCTGCCTCACCGTGAATTCTCACACATCTTCTTCTTCCACGCTGCCCCATCCACAGCTCATCAGCCACTGGCTCAGTGCTTGTAGTGCCACTGGGGCACCATAAATCCAAAACCAAACCAGTGGAGGGGTTCTCTCTATCCTCCAGACCTCCATAGCTGCTGGTGGCACCTTCACTCCAGAGGGAACACATCAACCAGGAGGCTGATCCTTCCTTCCATCCTCATTTTTGCTGCTTCTGCTGGAGCTGCTGGGGTGGTTTAGACACTTTTGACTGGTTAGACACTTTCTGAAGTAATTTTCCATTTACAAGGAATGGCTTTACAGCAGTTTTTGGTCACAGTTTCATTGCCATACATCACAGGTCTCCCACACATCACCCAGCAATAATAGATTGGAGCACAAGTAACAAGAAAACAAGGCAGTCCAATCTTTAGTCGACAGCTGACTGCCTGTACCCTCTCAGAAAACAAGGGTTTTGATCTCTGTCACTGTATTTTATGGGAGGAAGGTGGCTTTTAAATATCCCTTCTCTCAAGTCTTGCTTACAGTCCAGTAAGTTTTCAACAGCTTTCTGGTCTGCAGCAAAATCACAGCGCCCTGGGTGAGCCTGGGAAAAAATTTTCATTACTTTTATTGTCTCTGGCAAGCAAAGCTCCCTCCTCCTCCTCCTTTCAGCATTAGCAGAGCAAGTGGTGAGCACACAGGTAAGCAGAGACACCATCTGTCAGTGTCCCAGACCTCTCTGACTCCCTCTGCCCACACGGGGCTTGTCCCCATGAAATCAGCTCCATTTCTTGCACTCAACAAACACTCTTTTATACCCACATCAGGAAAAAAAAAATATCCCACCTCACCCTGGCAGTGTGCTCTGTAGCAGGACAACTGATTCATTTGTCTGCCTTGTTTTCACAAACCCAACAAGCTGCTCGACACTTTTGGGCAGATCTGCATCCTCAGCATCACTCTGTGTCCCCCAAACCTGCTGTGCCCTGGCAAGGTCCCCACGAGATGCCAACCCCACTGCAAGCAGATCTGGCCAAGAAACCAGGTATTTCCAGGAGTGGGGACACACAGACACTCTGCAGTGTAGATACAAACAGTGCCATGATTTAAATACCTCACAGGAACATGACATACTGAAGCTTCACCACAAAGCAACACACCTTTGAACGGTGCAGAAGGTTTTGGTATGGAGAGATTATTGCATAATGGCATCAATATTTTATTCCTGCTGAATTTTTTATCTCAAATTTACTGCTCCCATAAGTAACACACAGTAACTCATCTGCACCATAGTTACTCATGTATTATGTATTGCATGGTCCTGGCAGAATTTCTTAATAAATATCCTTCTTTTAAAAAGGAAAAAAAAAAAAAGATAGCCCTTTCAATGGCAAATCCCAGCACTCAGCAGCAGCATTTTATTGAAACCCTTTTCCACAAGACTTTAAAAACTCTCCTCTAAATTTTAACGTTATGTGTTTATCAACCTCATAATTCAAAAAGAAAATGGCCTGGCAGCTTCTAAGCACATTGTAATGTTATCTGCAGGGACAATGAATGATGTATCTCTCATAGCACCATGTCTGACACAGAACCACTATGATCCCAGTGCCATGGGATCCCAGAGACCCACACAGCTGAGACACACAGGGTAATGCCACAGTGCTGTTTTCCCACCCCTGGAGTAAAGTGCTGCAAATATTTGAACATGTTTTCTTTATATCAAGGATGCAAAAGACAAGCTATAATTTATACAGAAGCAAAATCAAAATGGGGCTAGTGGTTTGTAATGATGAGGTTTGCTGGAGGGACAGATCAACGCTCTTCCATGCTCTAATCAAAGCACCCTGAGCAGATTCTTCAGGCTCCAATTCTATGCTTTAAAGGCATAGAAATGTGGCTGAACTGCCTCTGCAATGTTCTGGTTGAGTTTTGGGGGTTTTAGAGTATGACTTTGACAGAAGTAAGGGCTCTTAAGACATAGAGCCAAACCTCTTTGGCTGTTGAGGACTATGTTTTGTGATTTCCATCATTAATACCTGGCATTTTAACTAATGGTGCTCTCCAGTGAAGAGCAGCAGCACACAAGTCACGCATTTCACTGCTACTGCTCTTTCCCATAGGAACAAATATTCCTGTTCTGGATGCCACATGGGTTCTGCTCCTCCTCAGCCACAAGATGGGGAGGGGAAGAGCTCAGCCCCTGAAGCACATCCCTGCCTCCCCAGGGAAGGCAGCAGAGTTTGAACCTCCCTGAGGCTGAGAATCCACAGGAGGCAATATTCATCATTTCTGCATTTGAGAGCCACCTCCAGTATGTTCTCTCTCTCCTGCTGCCACAACACTTCTCAGTGCAACTCAGTCCTGTGGGAAGTGGGACAGAGCTGGGTGAAAACAGGGATTTGGGAGCTGGTTCCATGTGAAATACATCTTGGTTCCCCCAGAAGGCATCAAATAGGAAACCTTACAAGAAGATTCTTGTAAACACTGGTTTTTTCCTTGATGAGCTCACACTATGTATTACATATACTGCAGCAAGGAGCCAGTCCCATGCCTTCAGATACCCATAAAGTCCTTTTAATTAACTGGCATTTACCCTAAAACTCTCAGATTATTTCCAGGCAGAATTCTACATTATGGAGCTGAAAGTGAAATAAAGAACATTTGCAGGTTGCTAGCTAAATTGTCGAGGCAATAAAGTTTATGATGGCTGAGAAGGTATTCCTATATCAGGATCTTATAATTTTATAGATAATACTCTCTAGACAAAAAAAAAAATGTCATATTTAGTGTTAGCTCGGAGGGGAGCCTTTCATTTTAAGTCTGCCTTTATAAACTGACTTTTCAGTTATCCAAACACTTGCAATAAGTGCTGTCTAGATCCTAAGAAGCTGTTTGCATTCAAATGACAACCAACTTCATCCTAAAGAAGATGTTTTAGAGCACACTAGCTCCAAGTGAGATATCAAACCTCCTTCAAGCGTGAAGAAAAAGCGTAGTAAAGAATTAATCATCAGGAGGCAACTTCCAAGAGATGTGGGTAATGTCCTTCTTTATGTAAGCATGCATTGTTTCACCCAAAGCAATACACATGTAAACCTGACACAAGACACATGTTCTGTAACTAAAGCAGAGCATGATGCTGCCAGATCCTCTGTACCTTTCCCCACCAATTTCTCCTGCAGGGCTGCAGGCCTGGCCAGGAGCTGTTCAGTGACAAGAGCATTCCAACAAAATCCTGCCCTGCAGCTGATAAGTAACAAGCACAATGCCCACTGCCATGCAGCCATCACTCCTGAGCAGTAATAAATGACTCAAACAGGCTGTTTCACATTTCACCTCCCAGAGGGAGAATGGAAAGAAATATCAATATCTCATCACAAGGAGCTGGAATTATTTTTTCCTGAAAAGATGACACCTGTCCTGTAATAGAAAGAACTCCCAAAACAGTACAGCATTCAAACAACTCAAAACTGTGTCATTTTTAGAAAGTACCAGCTGTAGTGATGAAGAAGTGAATTACAGAGAAAAATGAAGGCTTGTGACTCTAGAAAAACATTGGTAGGGAATTTCCACTTATGGTGACTTATCATTTTTTTTTTTTAATAATTTAGGAGAGTGGCATTGAAACTCTGACAGGTCATGAAACATTTCCTCAGTTCAAGACACAGATCACAGACAAGACACGTTCCTGTGACAGGTCTGAGCTCAAGCATTTACTTCTATCCTTCATAAAAAATAATAATATACTTCACGTTTACCTTTTGTTGAATCATCTTCGATCGGTTGCTTGAACAAAGTGATATCCTTAAAAGTGCACAAGAACAAAACCACTTTTTCATGTTCATTTCTTATAGGTGCAATTTGCATGTAGAACCAAACTGGGGTTCCTGGAGCAGAGAAAAAAGTGACATTGGAATGTGGTGTAGCACAGACTACCCCCAGCCCATAACATTTACACACTATTAAAACACACATGTAGTTTAGCTGTGTATCTCAATATTTCTGCATCCTCCAGACTTTTTAATTTTACTTCCTCCAAGGAAAACAACATATTCCCATTTTTACAGCTTCATTAATCTAACTAGATGACAGAGACAGGAGGCTATATAAAAACTCATTCTGAAATAAAATGCACAGTTCTTCCCCTCTTGCTCTTGTTTTTTCACAGTATGCTGCACAAACTTAGGTCTGAAATGTGGAAAGGTGAGAAAAAATCAGGTGGATGGCATCTTTGATTCCCTCTTTACATAATATGGAGCTATCTAATCCAAAAATCATGGAATATACTGTGAAGTGCTCCAAAATTTATATTACTATATTATTTAAGAGGACCTGAGTTAAACTCTCAATGTCCTATCAGGACAAATCAGATTTTATTTTTATTTTTTTTGTTTGTTTTTTTTTTTGTTTGTTTTTGTTTTTGTTTTTTTTTTTGTTTCAGGTCACACCTCTACCTCCTCACTGCCCTGTCCAGTGCAGCACTCTCCCAGCACAGTTATCACTATTTAATTTCTGAAATGAAACCAAGTGTTTTCCAAATCCTACCACCCACCAAATAAACAACCAAAAACAGCCCTTGGTTTTGGAGTGGCCAGCTTAGCTTTTGGTCAATCCCTCCTGTTTGCAGAGGGCTCCTGCAGGTGCTCAGGAGCTGAAGTTTCCAGGCTGACACACACGTGGCAGTTCCCCTGCACACATGCAGGTGTGCTCCACAAGGGGTGAAATCCTAGAACACTGGAGCAATTTTCTTAGAAACCCCCTGTTCCCCTGCAGGGAATATCAGATGTTCTCCATCCAGCAAGGCTCCCTGTCCCTCCCTCCCAAACGAGCACCTACACACTCTGCACCATAAATGCCTTCACAACCAGATAATTACCTCTGGGACTTGATGTGCTTTCAGCCAGGTGAGAGAATGGCTTTTCTCCTGAGCTGCCTGAGAGCTGCCACACTGACACAAGCCTCTTGCCCACTGTTATCCCACATGGGCACTGCTGGCCCCCCCAAACCTCCTCTGATGCTCCAGGTCTGGGAGCTGTGCCAGGAGCTGCAGCACAGATCCCAGAGGGCAGAGAAAACCATTTGGGCTAGGATTACTGTGGGGAAGGTTAAAACCCACAAGGGTTTATTGAAATTCTACCCAGATTAAGCCAGTAACTCACTACCAGTAAACTGGAGAAGTGGGAGAGATGTGGGACTGCTTTTTGTGATAATTCCAAAGCCATTACGCTGACTACTTGATTATCTTAATTCCCAGTTGCTAACCCAAGACAAAAGACTTTTCATAATTCCTAAAACAGAGTGCTGCAGCTTTCTAGAGAAGTAATTTGCACTTATACCTGGGAATCCATTGGTACCCTTTGAGATGAAAGCAAGTAGGCAAAACACCCTCCAGTACAAGGGTGCTGACAAAAATCAAAGACAGAGGAAAGGTGGCTACTGCTGCAGAAGCAGCAAATTGAGAAAAAGCAGGTAAAGAGGTTTCCTGAGTATTACCATATAGATAAACATGTATAGAGAGAGCCATGCATATACATATATATATAAATATATGTATATGCAGGCATGCCTAATGTGGTTGGTGAATTGTGTGGGCAGAGCTAAGGACTATATAATAAGGGAATGCAGCAAAGCAGAAGAGAGTTGTAGCAAGCTTTTAAGTCTTGAAGCTGGAAGCTACAAGCTGGGTTAGAACACCAAGGGGAGTGTGAAGGCAGCAAACAGATGTTGCCAGAAAACATCAGCCCTTAAAGATCATCTCTAACACAGCAGAGAAGGATGGGAAAACAACCTGAAAACCTCAAAATCTCCCTCTGCCAGAAGCAAAAGTTAATGGGTAAAGGAAAAAAAAAAAATACCAAACACACATTGTGCCACATTATCAAAAATACACAGCACACCTGGACCTACAGTTTGAAAATGGGTGGGAGGGTGCTCTGAAGACACTGCAAGCCTCATGTAGGTGACAAACACAAGCCCTTCCACAGAGTAACCACCTACACTCTGCAGAAGTGCATTCATGTCAACAGATAACTAATCTTTATTTCCTTCTCTGCTCTGATTTTCAGCCTGGAGGATTAGCAGGCAGTGTCTGGAAGGACCATCTTCCACGAGGCTCAGAGAATGGCAAATGGAAGTGAACCCTGAGCACACCAGCTGATTGCAGGGGTGAGCTGTTAGCATCAGTGAGGGGTTGAGGTTCTGGGCTTCGGGTGATGGAGCAGAAAACTGCCTACAGATGTTATGGATGGGAATTGACTCAAGCCCAGAGAGGAATACTGAGTAATTTTCCATAAAGTCCTTCTGTAATCCTGCATAATTTATGGAAAGTGTAGGCTTGGAGATCTGGGCAAAGGTGAAGATTTTATTAAGGCAGCTGCAGCTCAATAAATCTCTGCAGCATCATCAAGCTCCAGCAGACAATCCACAACCCAAAGCAAAAGCATCTGCCTTGTCACAGGAAAGTCACCAAGAGAAGACTTTTCTCTTTTTATGCATAAATAAAATAGGAAGGAATATAATTCTGGCCCATTCTAGAGCAAGAGCTACTCCAGCATTTCCTAAGAGAAGCCAGGAGAGAGCACAGGATCTCTGGGAACCACTTTGGGAATCACATGGACACAGGGCATGGCAGTGCTGGGCACCACCACTGGCAAAGATTCCCAACATGAGCCTGTCCCAGGAGATTCCCCTGATGTGAGGGGGCATCCAGGTGACCTGGAATGCACAGGAAACAGGAAGAGAAGCAGAAAATCTGTGGAACAGACACATCCATATGCTTAGGAACCAAAAAGAGGTCATTTGGAGGGCTCCCCCGGGCACCTGCAGGAACAGCTGGACTTCAGGGCTGGTCTGGCTTCTCTCTTTAATTAACATGTTGGCTAAAATGCCTTGAGGCAGGCAGAATTTGAGAACTCTACAGGCATTTCCTGTTATTTTAGTGCCCACACAGGAAGATTTCGTCTAAAAAAGGAAAACAGAGGTAAAGCATAAGAGGAGGTGTCCAGGATGCTCCCTTCAATGTCACAAAAGGATTAGGTGAGTTTGCAGTGAAATGGGGCAGTCAGGGCACAGGGAGCTCTTTCCTGAGGCACAACATTCCCTTCCCTCAGCCACAGCATGCAGGGAAAACCTCTGGTAAAAAAAAACCATGTCAGCATCAAAGCCCACCCAGGGGAAGCATGGCCTCAGATTCTGAGCTCCAGGCAGGTGAAAAGGAAAGATCCCCAGCCCCACAGCCCCTGCACAGGGCACCGAGAGCCAAACTGAGGAGAACATCTCCATCAGGATTGATCTTGGCCTGCTCTTGGGTTGGTACCCAGTCACCTGGGCTAATTCTGTGCAGAGTAGAGGAACCAGCTCTTCTGGAGCACCTTTAATCTGAGTTTTGGCTTTCTGTCTTGGGAGGATGGTCTGCGCTAGTGAAGGAGACCTTCACTTCCACTGACAACTGCCGGAGCTCACCCTGGGTCGGGGGTGGCCCCATGTGGTGGAAAAGTCTCTCCTCCAACCCGTGCTTCCAAAGAAAGGCTCAGCAGTCTCTGTTGTCCGGTCTCAAGGCAGTTTATTGCAAGTTATCTAGAAGATTTTCTTCTAAGCTGCTGTGGTTTGCTCACAGCTCAGGCAGAGGCACACACACACCCTGACATCCTCTCTGACCCCGACTGCTTCTTCTCTCCCTGCCCAGAGCTGCTGCTGTCTTTTATATGGTACATTACGTGTTACATGTTTACAGTTTTTCCCCAATGCCTACTACCTACATTAAATGGTGCCTTTCTAAACCAATCTGTGAGTGCCAACATCACCAAGAACATGGAGGTAAGGAAGAAGAAAGAGGGAGAACAGGGCAGGCCCAGATCCCTCCATCTTAAAACTTCTGACCCCCATGTACAAAACTAAAACCCCCTGTACAGCATTCAAAAATTCTTCCCTTTACTTTGTGACTACTTCTACTATAATATCTAAACTTTTGTGACTTCTTGTTCTTCCCGCAAGGTTGGTAAATCATTCCATGGCTTAAACCCAAAATCACAGCTGTTTCCAGCTGCCTGCCAGGGTCTCAAATGCTTCTGACCTGGGCCCGGAACCTCCAAAAATGTCTGAGGGACATTTTGAGTTCCCACAGACCACAACAGGAATCACAGCCACCAGCTCAGCAGATCTGTCCACCTTGCACAAGTCCAGCATGAGGCCACACATCAGAATGGGCTGTGCTCAGAATGTGCTCTGAGGTTGACAAGCCAGTACTGCCCACGACAGAAAATGAGACTGGAATGGCTCGTGGTTAAGACAAAATGAAGAAAATTTCCGATTCTGGCAACTTCCTGCAAACCCAATGCCACCAAGAAGGAACACAGGCCCTGAATCTCACTGAGCATGGCAGTCTCTGGTTTTCTAACTAATCCCTGGGCTGTGTGCCAGGCTCAGTGCTCTCCCAGAGCTGGCATGTGTTGGTTTACACACCGTGGAGGCATCTCGACAGTGCCGGGAGCAGCCACTCCACAACCAGGGCCTGGCTTCTCACTTGTGGAGACATGAGGGAGTTTCTTGAGGGATGTGGGGGAACTTCATTCAGCATTTCTTTTCACTTTACCCAGTCAGTTTCCCTTCAGGGAAACAATCCTCAAAACTAAATATATTTTTGAAAGAAGGAGTCAGACTAGAGACAGCAGGGAACAACTACTATTCTTGGCAATCTGAATGCTTGGCCTGAAAAGAGAGCTCTCTTTCTGAGCTGTGGTAACCAAAATACTTGTTTCTTCTCCAAATCTTGCCCCAAATTTACCCATATGTCAAAATGAATATTTCTTTCAGTCTACTGCATGCTTTAAATATGCTTTATCACTCCCAGCACCACACACGAATATACATACTGTTTTTCTTGTAGAGGAGAATTTCAAAGCAGTTTGACTCATAGTTGTCGAAAGTCTGCCTGACTTTTTCAATGGTCTTCTTGTCTGTCAGTTCACCATACATAAAACTGAAAAAAGAAAAAAATGCTCTTTTTTTCTAGACAAACAACATTGTTACAGTCACCTTAAATAGCAAAAGCATTGAAGATGCCATGAGCTGTCATTTACCAAGGTTTAACTATGATTTACACTCCATTTAAATATTTAGAGTGTCACAAGGACACCTACAATAGCAACTAACCATGACCACCTTCTTACTGCAAATAAATCCAACATAATGCTTCATTAAGTGCTTTACTGAGTATATCTTTAAGGATATATGGTCAGAAAAAAAGCTGACAGCTTATGAAACCATTATCACCACAGCTGCAGGCCATGGGAGTATTCCTGTCAAAACAGAGAAAATTGAACAAAACCTCTAAAATCTCCCAAATTTTGTTCAATCCTCCTGAAAATCCTTCTGGAGGAGGGATGTAATCTACTACAGGTAAATTTAGGCTGTTGGCTGAACCAATGGCTGCAAATCTAATCTTGTCAAGATGCATCTGGGACAATAAGATAATTGGAATTCTTTTACTAAATACCAACACAAATTGAGGTAGGATTTAAACAGTCAGGAGCAATGACTTCAATGTGTAGCTATGTCTGCACTACTATCAAACAACCAAATTCACCCTCATTTTCCTCACTGTATACTGCATTTCTTTAATAGTTCAGTGGAAAATACTGAAATGCTTTTGGAGACTCATCCCTCTTCAGACTGAGAATATAAAAATGTAATTTTAACTCTGCTATTTCTTGCCACTTAAGCATCTCATCTTTGCATTCCTTTCCAGGTCAGACCTCCAGCTGGTGTAGGCAAACCCAACCCCCTGACCTTGCTTTTGACAGCCTTTGTAAGGAAACAGCCAGGCTTTTATTGTCATTCTCCCCTGGATTAAAAATAAGTGAAGGCTGCTCTGTGCAAATTCTCAATTACAGAACAGAAAGAAAATGGAACATCAGATAAAAGCTTTCAGACACTTGGAGGAATATATTTTTAATTGATCAGGCTTCCCCCCCACCCCCCATTCTCTTCCTTCACAAACAGTTTGTGCCTCAGCTGAAACAGAAGCCACAACAGAAAACCCTGAGAATATGAAAGGGAAAAGCTATCAGTGCCTCTGTGGTTTCAATGCAGCTTCTCTTATTGATCAACAGACCTCCAAAGGTTCAATAAACATTTATTTTATGTCTACTGGTCTGAAAGAAACAATAAAACAACACAGTGGTTAGAGGCTCAGCAAGCATTAAAGTACTCAATGAAGGCCAGACCATGAATCTTTTCCCTTCACAGCCAGCCCAGGGAAGCAGTGGAGCTTCTCCCACAACAAGGTGGTGCCTGCTCTGGGTGATGGAGGCACCAGAGTGGCTGCCACACCTGAGTGTCCCTGCAGCTGCCTCTTCACTGCTGACACAGACATTGATTAAATTGGCTATTAGGAAAAACATCACTGAAAAGTGCTCCAGCACGGGAGCAGGCTGGCAGGAATGCTGTGCAATCACCACCCTTGGAAGTGTTCAGAAAACACAAGGATGTGGCACTTGGGAACGTGGCTGTGTGGTGAAGGTGGCAGTGCTGGGGTAGTGTCACCTTTGGGACAGCAAAGGAGGTGGCACTAGAGCAGCTGACAGCAGGAAATGGTTTTACCCAGGCACGAGGCTTCAGTAATGTCCTGATTATCATTAACATGCACAGCTGTCTCGAGGACATGCAGAACACAGCCTACTGCTCCTTTTCAAACAACCTCCTTTACCCATTTCACCTGAAAACATTTTATACATTTATATATGAGATGACAACAATAAGAGTTTGATATTTTTAATTTTTTTTTTAATCTATGCCTTTTTTTAATGCTCTGAGGCATCTCTTTGCTGTTTTCTTGAGACTTAAAACAGTGTTTCTCATAGCCCTGAAGGAAAAAATAGCAAGAAATTGTTGAGTGCTTGATTTTATGATACAGAAAATCATCATTAATTAGTGTTAAAATGACAAATCCTACTTGATGATGAGAGGTGGACGATACCAGTTAATGCTGCAAAATATAATCAATCAACTTTATGTTTTAAATTACAAGCAGCTTATTGTTGCAGTAAACCTGTAATGCTCGAATCTCATATTATATTCACAAATAAAGAGACATTTTAAAGGCTTCTGGAACAATAAAAACATTTTTCAGAAGGCAATTTTTAACAGCACCAAAGGAACCTCAGAGCCTTTTATGGCACGAGTTATGTAAGATTTTTGCTTATCACAAGTTTAATTTAATTTAGTCTGTCCTATTTTGTACACATGGAGGGACTCCTACTTCTTTAGTCACTCTGTCTTTTTCTGCCTTTTTTTTTTTTTTTTTTTTTTTTTTTTTGTTATTTAATGCTTGTCAAATGCCTCGAGTGCAAACTGTACAAGACATAAATATCAAAACCACTCTGCTACTGGGAATCTTACTACATAGAAAACACACTTATCAAAGAGAAGCAAGACTTGCTGAAGTACACAGAGAAAGGCACAATCTTAGATGTTTTCTCCACCTCTAAAGCAGACCAGTTGTCATTGAGGATGCCTGGGCTCCCACCTTCCTGTTAAAGCATCTCTAGGCACAGAAAAGGCTCGTCTGAAGTTTCCCATTGTGCTGCTCTGTCCTTTGCCAGGATGCAGAGCAGCAGCATCAGAGCAGGTCTGGGTTTGCAGGGCAGCAGCAGCTCTTTGAGAGGAATTATCCAGGACAGAGGAAAAGTGAAGCACAGAAGGCATCCAACTCTACACCAAATTTACAGCACTCTTCATCCAAAAGCATCATTTACAGGAGACAAACATCCACACAGGAGGAACAGCAAATACAGATACACATCTGCACACATTTAGCTTCAAAACTCTGCAAGGTGAAGGGCAGACACCATTCCTCAGGTGCAGCTCCATGGGTCCCACAATCACCCTCAGTGGGGCTCCTTTGCACAGATTTTGCCTTGCAAGGACACAAAAACTAAGGCTACAGAGGTGCCATCCCAGCACCAAATCTACCCTTCTTCAAGTCCAGCTGTACCCACCATGCATAATCCCATTTCTTTGAGCACAGTGGGAATTTTGCCATTAGCTTCACTAGAGCCAGGATTTCCCTTGCAGGCTGGTTTTTAATCCCACTTGTCAGGGCAGTAAATCAAAACCAGGCAGAGCAGAGATGCTGACCCAGTGCTCCAGTGGGAACAATGGCTGTGAAAATCTCACGTGCAAGGAAAGGCAAGCAGAGCAAAGCCTGGAGTGAGGTCCATTAAAGGATGTCTGCTCTTCCAAAGACGTGATGAAATCACAGAGTTGAGCTGATAAGCAGCAGTACTTAGAAAACACTGATGACACTGATGTAACTTGCAACATTAAACTGCATTTCAGTGTTTTACAACTCTTTATTCTTTCAACGTGTTCATGAAGACACACATGGTCACGTCTGGGGACAACTGGGCACAAAACCAGTGATTTTCCTGGATGCTGGCTGACCTACTGATATACCTCCAGGCAGGGCTTTTCTTTTGTTAAATGGAGGTTAGAGCTGTCTCAGTCACACATGAGCCCCATTCCTCCTGGACTCAGCTCATTTTTACCTGGCACAGCAAATGATAAGTTCTTCCACCTAAAAATTTTAGCATTTTAGCACTCACTTATACCAATTATTCTATATATCAGCCCAAGCTACACATGCAATTTTGAGTGCCACGTGAGCTCAGAAAGAACACATATCAACTCCCATCACCCAATATAGCCTGACTTGTATGTACAATGTGCTTTTTATATAGTGCCTGTGAAACTAAGGAGACTGGCACTCATACTGAGGGATTTCTAAGTGATTTTCCTACCGGTGAGCATATTGTTGCTGATTAAAAAGATGAGAGAAGTACAAAACCAAAGGAATTACCAGCCTATCACAGGACTAACTCATTGCCTGAGCTGGAACAAAAATCACTTACACCTCCAGTGCCTTCAGTTGATCCACCCTCCCTGTGATCTGTATCAGGCAAGACCATCTGAGATGTAAAATCACAGAACCACAGAATTATTTAGATTGGGAAAGACTTTCCAACTGCTAACCCAACACTGCCACATGCATCACTAAACCATGTCCCTGAGTGCCACACCTACATGGCATATGAAAAGTCCCAATATATGGGATGGGGTGGCAAAGAGAATGTAGTGAATTCTCACTGGACTACCAGGAGAAAAGTATGGCTTAAAGACGATTTTGAAGCACTTATAGCCTGAGGCCACTTGACCAAACATTGCAATATTTATAAATTGTTCTTTATCACACTCATCAGTAATAAAAATAATTTGGATCAGGGGCTAGATATACATAGTTTGTATCTGTATATTTAATTTGGTTGGATTTTGTCTTCGAAAAGCAGACCTTTCCAAAACCTGCAATTAGAAGGTGGCACCGCAGCACTCTTAACCCACAGCACTTGTCTTAGAGCAGTAAAACAAACCCTGCATATAAAGCAAATGTTATATATAATGTAACATAATCTGGGCATAACACAGCAAAACTGGACTGGGAGTCTGACTGAGAAAATACCATAAATAATAGCCCCAGATATCAAAAAAAACCCTCCAGTAACATTCTGCTGAGTAGTCTAAGAAGGAACCATTGGCCTTTAAGACCAATCATCTCCATATCTGTCATCAGAGAGCAACTCCAGCATTCTGGAAGGCTGCATGTTCCATGTTACCTACACTGAAAATCTGCCCAGCTCTCACCCAATCTGAAATCTGTCCAGCTCTTACAGCTCTGGAATGCCTCCTAACAAATTAGAAACATCTCTCTGCTCATGTAACTCGTAGAATCCCTGAATGGTTTGGGTTGGAAGGGACCTTATAGATCATCTTGCTCCAACCTCCTGCCATGGGCAGGGACACTTTCCACCAGATCAGTGTGCTCCAAGCCCCATCCAACCTGTCCAAGAGCCAGACACAAGAGTGTTGGTCACGCTTTGAGTGTAGAGAGAGGGCTCCCCTCAAAATCCAGAGGTGGGTGTCTAGAATGAAGATGAAAGAAAAAAACCAATCTTTGCTACCAATTCCATTATCCACAGTAATTCCTCCTCAATTTGTACAATTCACCTCAATGACCTGTTTGAGTGTGCTCAAAACAGGATCCTTATAAATGGTAACAGGAGATTATCACATTCACAATAAGCACCCAGATGGAACAAACCTTTTGGTCTCCTCAATATTTGAAGCACATGTGCATCATTATCAGACAGGTATTGCTAAACCTTCCTTTCCTCAGCAATTTCCTACAATCCCATTCTGTAATTGTAATTCTTTTAATAGGCACGGGCTATAAAAGCACTGGCTCACAGCAAACACAGACAGTTCAATACAGAGGATGGCAGTGAGCAAAGGGGAAAGTGTGTAAGGGCAGCTGTGATCAGGCTGTTTCCTTTGGCCCACAGAGTGTATTGACCCTGTTGCTACTATGTGAATGAATATTTCATTTCAACAGCACGTGCCCATCTCCTGCCTCTTGCCCCTGGGAGGACATTTGGCTGCACAGAGCAATCCCAGATTTTGCTTCCTCCTCTTCCCTGCAGACGAGAGCAGTGACCCCACACCAGCACATGTTGCTTTCTGGAGAAAGCAGTGAGTGCCATCCAGGGACAGGCTCCCTGCCCACCCTGCTCCTGCCAGCTGAAGCACCAGTGTATGGCAGCATCATCTCCCATCATCACTGTAGATCACAGAATCACAGAATCATCACAGAGTCAATGAATGGTTTGGGTGGAAAGGGACCTTAAAGATCCAAACCCCCTGACATGGGCAGGGACACCTTCCACCAGACCAGATTGCTCCAAATTCTGTCCAGCCTGGCTTTGAACATTTCCAGATATTCCATCCTCTGTCCCCAGTGCCTGGAATTTGTCACTCCCTGAAGGCAGAAAGGGAAAACCTACACAAACTTTTACCTCAGCCCTCCCTTCTTGCCCCTGTCCCTCATTTGCTTTGCCCACACACACACTCACACACATCAGGGAGCCATTCCTTCCCCAAAAGCATCTCTTTCTAAAGGATGCAGTAGGCACAGCTCAAATGCACATCCAGCCACAAATCACAGCTGCTCACTCCTGAAAGACCACCAATAAAAGAAAAAAGCCATAAAGCTGCAATGCTTAGAGTAAATATATCAGCAGCCTAATCACTTTCTTGGGAATAAAGATGCACTTTGTGCATTATTGAGCTCTGTGTATGCTTAATAATAGGGGCCAGCGTGGGCTACAGAAGAGCCCACTGCCTCCTGGCATGTAACAGCAGAACTCAGAACAATCTAGCAAAAGTGCCTCTGAACTATATTACCTAAAACCCCACTCTCTTTATCATTAGCTAAAGCATATGCCCACCAATACTAGCCAAGACAAATTTCAAGGTGCTTTACCATGTTCTGTATAAGTTGTGAGTTGTATAAGCTCTGTATAAATTTCATTTAAAGCCTGTTTTAAGACTTCAACATCAGCAAAACAACGCCTTTCTTACCTGAATCCTTTCTCCCCTAAACCTCACCATGCTTTCCAGTAGATTAAAAGTCTCCAAGAGCACCAAGTGGCAGCAAAAAAGGCAATGGGCATACCTGCAGGTGCTACTCTTCTGCATGACGTCAGCTCGGTGGTATCCAGAGAGTTTGCAAAATCCGTCATTACTATAAACTACGGGCCAGTCCACAATCTGGGCATTTCCCAACAAAAAACTGGATTCTGAAAGGACAAAGAGCAAAAGAGAGAAAGGGCTGCTGTCAGTGGCAAAGTAAAATTAAATCCTCCTTGTGATACACAGCAGATGCAGAGTTAATTTGTGACAGGAATTTCCACCTTGACGTTTCAGAGGGAAATCCAAATGGTCATCTAAAAGAATTTGTGGTCAAACAGTAAACTCCTGGTAATGCAAGTAACTTCCTACACCACAAAACACCAATATAAGCCTCAATGCTTTAACAATTTAGAAAGCATTCCTTTATTCACAACATCTAGGCAAGATAGCATGGGTGTTTTTTTTTGATTTTATAGATATCTTGAATGCAACACTAAATTAACGTGCAAGCTGAGTTTTAAATGTGGAATTACATGGGTGCCTAAAGCTGATAATGACTCTTTTGCTTGAGAGAAGGATTTTTTTCTTCCTGGCAACTCTGAGTCTGTTTTGCAGGACACAGCCAGCATCCCTGGGATGAGGGACAGAGTGCCAGGTGACACTGGGGAAAGCAGATGTTTTAAAATTGCAGTCCATGGTAATCTTCAATGTTTTCTTTATTTTTACTGTTAGTTTTCAATTTCGACTATGGCTATGGAACTATATGGTCCCATTCACTGGTGCTAAAAAGCTATTAAAATATAACTATTGACAATCATTGCTGCATAAAAATTACAAATGCTCCTTTCAGCAGTTCTTATAGGGGGAAAAAAAGGATATTTTTACAGATTTTCCTCATAATAGTCAAAGAATGGTTATGACAACAAAAGACATTTACTCAGGTGTGCATACTGATTTTAACATGAAAGTGACACTGAGCTTGCATGAGCTACACATGCCCTACTCAGAGTGTTTACAACTGTGACTGGATTGTACATTCTGCAAATATTATTCTATTGAATATGGAACATGTATTAAAAAAAAAAAGCATTTCTCTCTTTTTTCTTTATAAGCATGAATTTTGAAAAAAAATAATCTAGAGATTACTGGATTTTCTACAGAAAAGTAGATTTTAAAATATTTAAAAGCCAACCAATGGGAGAAATAGAAGTTTAGTTTTTGTGAAATCTAACACTTTTACACTCAAGGCATTTATTTGGATCCATCACAAATATTCTTTAAGCCTAAATGTCAACCTTTAAAATTTGCTTTCCTGCCCACAGGAAGATGCCCTCGCCACAAACCGCAGGAGAAACTGAGTAAAGCCTGAGCATTACATAAAATATCCCTGGATTCCACCAGCTCAAATCCCTGGGAACAAAGGTTTTGCTGGAGCTCATCCCACTGTACTGGCATTCCCTCCACACCAGCATCTCCACTGATGCCTAAAGATTTTTCTAGCTTTTTATATATTTTCATATATCTGAAGCCTTGTAGATTTTGAATATGTGTCCACTTTCTAATACTTTTCCTGTCCTTTCTCATAATACACTAACCCTTTTCTAACACATTCTTGAAATTCTGTTTAATATAATACTTAAGGAGATAATTTTTCATAAGAACATTTTCTTTTCCACCAGCACTTAACAGATAGAGCAAGAAAACAGAGCAAAGAAGCCCCGGGAGCAACTCCAAAGGGCTGACCCAAGGGTGGCTTACTGGGGTAACTGATTTCTTATTGGATGTACTGGCCAGATATATTAATTAATAAACCTTATAGAAATTGTGAAAGTGTAGAATTTTTTCACACGTGCACAGAGCCGTACTTGTGCACCATATTTTGCAGCTTTCATTAAAGAGCTGCTTTTTATCTTAACACTTTAACACTTTTGCAAGGTTTTTTTCCTTCTGTCATGAGGCAGCACCTCCAGTTTGGAAAAGGGAGACAACCCCAACCCCCCAAACCCGAGCTCTCCCCATGGCTGCCACCCCATCACCACCACACTCCAGAAGCTGGAGATGCTGGGAGCATCAGCAATTCTGAACTTCCCATCCCACAGGGAAACAACCCAAGGTGGCAAGTTAAATTTGTTAAGATTGGTCTTTGTAGAACCATCTCTGGCCGAAATTCTGCTCACACACCCGGACACAAAGGGCACAGCCCGATGATGATGCACTCAGGGATGCTCTGCACATCCCTGAGCTCCACAGGCCAAAAGCAAACAACCTCCTGCAAAGGCTCCCCAGCCACAGCCATGGACTCAGTTGTGGATTCCCACCACGTCACTGCTCCAGGACACAGAGCACACAGCAGAAGACACGTGATGCAGCCAGATAAATAGCATTTGATGCTTGTCTTCTATGGATTTTATACTTCTTTGCACCTGAGGGTCTCAAAATATTTGATAAGGGATTCACCAAACCGATCAAATTCACAAGAAACTTGGGAGGGGAAAAAACATAAAGCCAAGCTATTGACAAATTGTTGTGGGTTTGTTTTTCTTTTAAATCCCATAAAATTTGAGGTAAAAAAGACACTAAAATCATCTTGGTAGATATTAGTATTTTTAATTTTTAGGGTTAGATCAGATCTATAATATTCCTATTAGAAACTTGACCATATATTAAGAGGTGTTTTCTTTGGTCCCCTTGAATTTTCCTTTACTTAATTGACTTTTTTTTTTACCCTTGTCTCCTAAGCAAGCAAATCTCATTCATCCATGCTCAGCACAGGAATATGAATTATAGAATCTTTTAGATTGGATTGAGCCCAACTGCAAATTCAGAGCTGCAAATTCAGCACTGCCAGGCCCACTACCAATATCTGTGTGTATAATGTGTGTGTATGTGTGTGTCCAATTCCAGCCAAAGGAAAATCTTGAATCAGTGTTTGCCTCTTGTTAGAGACCAATAAATCCAAGTGCAGAAATCCATGTTTCATTAATGGTGCTGCTCACTGAGCAACTTAATAAAATTGAAGGAAGAACAGGGCAGTGTCTGACCCTTCCTTTTTCTTAGGTACCCAAATCTCAGTATTCACAGAACCCTCTTTATTTAATCTACCTTATATTTTATCATGAGTCATTATTTTCTTCAATCAAGACACAATTATTCTTTCCCTATTTCTACAGTTACAAATCATAACTCCATGCAGATTTAATTCTACATGAGCCAGTCCATACCCAGCTGTAAAAATCCAAACTGTATACTGAATGACAGGACATTTTGAGCTAACCTGTCTGGTTTTGACCATCATTTTTTAAAGTCATGTTATCGCCACTAACTATTCATTGAAAGTTAATTTCTGCAGTTCCCTCCAAAAAGGATGGATCCACAGCCAGTTCTGGACTAAATCCTGTGTGCCTGACTCTTATTCCCACAGTCAGATTCATTATTTCCTGGCTAAGAAAGGTCATCACACTTGTGTCTTTGATTATGATTTCCACAAGTCTATGGCAAATTCCACTCTGTCCAATTTCCAGCTGGCTGCCTGCACCAGGTGTAAGAGACAAGAGCTGAAAAAAAACTCATTTTATCTCCGTCTCCAGTTGCCACGAGGCAGCCAAGAATGGAGGTGTTCAGACTCCTTTCATGGGAGAGGCAACCCCTCCTTCCCTGCTCTAGTCTTTGACAGATAAAAGGGATCTCTTCAGAAGAAAAAGAAAAGGAGCCAACAAAAGGTCTGGACATGCTAGGGTGATGAGCATGGCACCAGCACTGGGATCTCCATAGCCACATTCAGATCCAACAGACAAGAACTATATTCTGCAAGCAAGTCTTTTGAAAGAGTATGTTCCATTGGAGAATTTACTTTAATTATGTCACAATTTCATGGCAAGATCACAACAGGGATTGCCAAGGACAGCCAAAGTTATGAATGGCAGGGCATAAATACAGCTGACATCAGCTGTAAGGTGCTGTAAACCAAAACTTGTGCAACATCCCTGCTGTGGTCCAGAGAGGAAAATCTCTCTCTCTGAAGCTCCCAATCTCACAAGTATTTTTCTACACAAGCTGGGGACTTCCCCACTGGTCAGCGAGACACTTGCCACTGCTGAAAGCAGGACAGAAATTCTGACAGACTCTGGTCTGATCCAACACGTAGTGAAACTCCAGGAAACTGGGATCCAGATGACCATGGGGTGGTATCTCATACTCTGAAAACACTTACATGCAGCTGATTTCAAAATTCATACAATGATTACCCCAAAATCGCTGGTGACGTGTTCATCCTTCCTGGATTTCTCTGATGCATTGAAAGTGCGTGTTCACTTCCCATTCCCTTACAGATGAAAGGTCAGATTTTATTATTTATAAGCTTGTCTTGATGTCATTGCCTCCACCAACCATCATCTCCACCCATTCCCCTTTGTGATGCACTGTAGGGAACCCAGATCAGAACTCTGTGGGCTGTGCATGCTCCTTGACTGGACACCTGTAAACCCCAGTGTCTGTCTGTCTGTCTGTCTGTAAGGAAGGAAAGCAGGGTCTGCCAGCAGACTCATCTCTCTCAGAGTTGCCAGATTCCTCTCAGGAAGGCAGCAGGCTTTTTATTAACTAACATAACTCTCCTATTTGCAAGGTTTAATGCTGATGGCAAGGAAACAGGGTATTAGAGGCATACAGTCAGCAAAACTTCAGGTTGGAAAACTCAATTGAGGAAAACAATTTTTTAAAAGGCACTGTATTTGCTGTTGCCATGCTTTTATTTTGTAAAAAGGCTCTTTTGTATAAAGGCAGCCTATGCTGTAGAGCAGCAAGCTTTTAATCTTACTCTATCTTGCAGTAGCTAGCACTCAACACGGTGCTGAGCCTTGTGTTTGTTATTAAAAAGAAATAAAAAGACCACAGTGTGCAAGCAATTTTTTAACTAACAAAATGCCTAAAGCAGTGTAAAATTCATGTTATGTAATGACAGGAGAGCAAGAACAGCTAAATCATTCCAGGAGATATGCTTAACCAAGTGAGAAACGTTGTCTATAATCATCTTTTCTCAAGAATGCTTGGGTACCACTTGCAACCAAAATTGTTTAAATCACCATTTTTGAGAATTCCCTCTTTTCTCAAGGAAACTGGCAACTGACCTTTTTTAGAAAGGTCACCACTGAAAAGATGTTCTAAAGAAAATAAAGCAGTAGCAGAATACAAACAACAATGATTATAATAATAAAAATAAGTAGAGCTTCCATCTAGAACAAATTCCTACCTCTATCAGCTTTACACAGAGCTATCCTTCAGAACTACCACCCTTCCACTGCACAGCAAAGGCAGCTCAGACCTCTTGGGGGCTGGGAAATATCTGGAATTTGCCTTTTTTTTGCTAATGTAAAAGCCCCAAACCACTTCAACTGCTGTGAGTTGATCCTCCTCAAAACTACACAGGGTCAGCATATTGCTGCAGACTTGTTTAGAGCATCTTGGAAAACTGGTGGTGCTCCTCTGTGGGTGTACTAAAGAAATTCTCTTTTTCTATTTTCTTAGATTTCCTAAGCAAGTCCTGGCCCTGACAATACCTCGTGTTGTCTGTGGTGACTCCAACCATGTGCTCAATGTGCTGTGTCCCCATGGAAGATCCTAAATCATCCTGAAGGGCACAGCCCTCTGAAATCTGCCTCAACAGGCACCAACATCCTTCCAGCTCTGGGGCTGGCTGCAGACAAACCTCTGTTCTTGAAGCACAACCTCCACCAGCACTTTGTCCTCCTGTCTGTAAAACCACAGTGCTGTTTTCTAACAAACCTATAATTTCCCCCGTGTCTTTAAAGCATGCAAAACATCAGTGTCATCCAATTTAACCAGTACATTAAGTGTTGCTTGCCTGAAAAAAAAAAAAAAACTAAAACTCTCAAAGGACTGACTCTTTACATCACCTTTCTGTGCCAGTGCTGTCTTTATTTAATACTCATATTATGAAGATGCAGTGAGGGCTAAACCCAGAGCAAGGTGTCATCACACTGACTATGCTGAAATTATCCACTTCCTGCCTCAAAAACGTGCTCCTCAAATACAGCAGAAGATGAATAACCCAGCACTGGCTGAAATATTAAACCCACATGTAAGCCACTCAGCTGGGAACACAGAAGCTTTCAGCAATTTCGCAAGTAAGCTCAAGAAGAAAAATTAGAGCCTGCCTGAAACCAAGAAAATTAACTAAAAAAACTAAGAAAATTCTCGAAACTAAGGAATTTAACTGCAATCATTTGGAATGTGGAGCCCACAAACAGCCCCTGCCTTTACTGTGGCACATCACTGACCCCAGGAAGAGCTCTGAGGAGATAGGACATGACAGCATCTCTATGAGTTACCTGAAAAATGACATTTCCAACAGTTCTGATCATAGTTTCTCCCCCACACATCCATTTATCCTAGAATAAAACTAAACCTCACCTATCCCAGTTATCATTTAAATGCCACTGCTGAATCTGCTCTCTATTAAAATTATGCAGAACACAACACAGATGTACTGAGACTAAATTCAAACTGGAGCACGCTGTAGCTCTCACTCAAGGCACAGAGGCAGCCTCAGGGAGGAGCAGAATCCAGACTTCCAGCTTTATACAAATGAGTGCTGCCTTCACATCCCCAGAGGAGAAAACTGTGGCAACAGGAGCTCTTCAAACATGGGGCTCTTCTTGCAAACACTGAGCTCACCCAGCTCACTTCCAATAGCCAGTCTCCTGAGTGTGCTGACTAAACAAGTAATGTCCTATTTTTGTTTATCTGAGAAACAGATTATTAGAGCACAAACTCCAAAATCTTCTATTATTTAGTGTTATCAAATCAGAAAATCCTATTTCCTTCAGCTCTCCAAGAGAATAACTTAAAATCCCAGTTCACTACCAGACACCACCCCATAAAACAGGCTAATTAAATGTATTTCCACTCCCTGACATTATTCTTTGGCTGCATACTCCTTCCAACTGCACCAAGAAGACTTGAATGTTTCCTCAAAACAAAACAAAAAAATTAATCGATTTAATTTTTTTCCTTCTCTCAGGTTTCAACATTAACCTGGGAATGCAGCAGCTCTTGCAGTGACCTCTTGTGGCTCAGCAGCGCTCAAAGTTCCCCCAAAAGGGAGGATGGAAACCTCCCCCAGTAACACCCCAGCCCACCAAGCACAGAATGGAAAATAAGAAAGAAAAACAAGCAAAAAATTTACCAAAAAAAAAGCAAAAAAAAAAAAAAAGGAAGGAAGGAAGGAAAAGAAAGAAAGAAAGAAAAGAAAAAAAGAAAGAAAGAAAGGAAAGAAAGGAAAGAAAGGAAAGAAAGGAAAGAAAGGAAGAAAGGAAGAAAGGAAGAAAGGAAGAAAGGAAGAAAGAAAGAAAGAAAGAAAGAAAGAAAGAAAGAAAGAAAAAGAAAGAAAAGCCCCAATTAGAAATGAGACCACAAATCAGCTCATCATATCTCAAGGAAATCCAGTTTTTCCTTTTGCTAACAACATGCCATTCTTTAATTTTCTAAATTAATAAAATGGTACAGAGTTTCCATAACTATTTTTAAGTAAAAATAAACACTTTAGACTATGCAGAGCTCCCCAATTTCAGCAGCAGTCAGACATGCTTAATCTGTCTGCACTCAGCGAGCCCACTTGGAAAGCAAGGAAAACAGGGTGTCTGCAATTGCAAACCCCTCACATATGCCATCTAGCAATGCTTGCCAGTGTAAAAATCCACTTTGCATTGATTTATGTGCCAGCAAGTGCCCTGCAGTCACAGAACCTGCAGAAGGAACCCTGTGCCTTCGAATGCCAAAGAAAACCCCAATGACATGAGCACCTTGCTAATAATCCCTCTTTAACTTCTGAGCTGAACTGGAGGATGGAAACTTTTACCCCACGGTGCATCCTTCTTTCATGCAGGGATTTAGGGAACTGCTGAGCTCTGCATTTTTCTCAGAGGATCCCAAATGATAGACGTCCACTAAACTTGAAGTACTTTGCTTTAAAGAATTTTCTCTGTGCAGCATGTGCAATTTAATCCGTGCCAGAAGAAAATGCAGCTTGTTTTAATTCAGGGAAGAGAAGCCCACATGCATCACATCCCACATCCCTGCCTGGAAGACAGGAACCCTACACAGCTAGTAAGAACAGAAGAGACAAGAGACACTTATTTTATCTGTAATACCAGTGGAATAAAAATTTTAAAGGTGCTTTATTGCTACAGATGTGACACTTGTTTCCCCTTCCTTTCCTGGTAACCCACCTTGACAAAAATCACCTATAAACAGGGTTGATCCTTTCACCCACCAGTCACAGGGACCCAGCAGGGCATCGAGGTCTGTATGAAGGAATTACTTTTTAGGAATCTAGCATAACACTGAAAAAGGCCAGGAATAAAATGCTAGCTTCATTAAAACTCATGCTGAAATTCCCAAGTAAGCCTTACAGAGCCAAGATTTCATCCCGGTGTCAAAATGCTTTTGTGAAAGACGCACCTTCATGAGGAAGCTTCTAAGAGTTATTGCAACAGAAACAATATCCAATAATGATGACTCTTATCATATAGATAAGATTATATATAGTTTTTCACTAAATTCATCCCCTCTTCCAAACTGTTATCAGTATTTATTGTGGATTCCTGCCAAGTCCTAGAGCCACCCTTTCCACAAATTCATGCTCTGCCATAAAAGCAAATTATGCCATTAACATATACTTAATTTTTCTGCTGATAGAATTTGTGAAGGCAAGAAAAAATTTGCATGGCTCAACTCACTAGATGACTCTGCCCATGGAACAGGTCCATAAATCCCAGCCCTGATCTAGAGACTTGCCCATTCCTGTACCCTCTTTACTTCCACAGTGCTGACCTGCTGAGCACAGGTCAGCATCCGTAAGAGCTCTGAATGCACTGAAGTGAACAACAATATCAGTAATAACGGGCACAGCCTGCTGAGAACATCTTGGGAGAGAACATTGCCCTTAGGATGGTCCTTATTAAACATCCCAAATACTAATGGCAGTAAAAGGCAGTCACCTTAATGTGATTTAGCCCAGTGCTCTCACAAAACACCTTTCAGCTCAGCAAAACACCTGATGATCTTAAGATCTAGGGCACAGCCAAGGCTGTAGCGAGATCATATCGATCTTTGTGAGCCTCAGATAAGCCCCAATGTATTTTCACTGTGCTTTAAAAGAAGAAAAAAAAAAAATATTGCAGAGAGTGAGCTGAGATTACCCTGAAGACAGGTCTGCTTGTCCCTTTCAGCAGGCACAGCAGCCCTAAGGACAGACCTCGCTCTCCCCATGGGCTTTGGCTCTCCTTAAGTGGAGCTCAGCTGTGGTGAGGGCACAGACCCTGCAAAGCAGAGGCTGCCAGGCACCCCCCATGCTTTGGGAAGGACCTGCAGCCTGTGATGCTGCCCAAAACTCCACCTTCAACGCTGACCTAAAACCACAAGGTGTAAAGTTGTCTCCAAAGGTGACGTTTTTCCCCCAGGCAAGGTGATACTGTGGGACCTCTCCATCGCTCTGACAGCAGCTCCATCCTTCCCAAACACCCTGGCAGGGAGAGGGGCATCCAGCAGGGCAGCCCAGCTCTCCCACTCTCCAACACAGAGGGCAAAGTGCCATGGTCACACCATTTCATGGCCACCCTGGTCTCAGCCACCCCGTTCCTTTCTGCTCGGCTCCTTGTTTTGCTCTTGGCTGCATCCTCCGAGTGCTTCTCCTACAATTTTAAGCTAATGAGCAGCCAAAGATGAAGGTAAAAAGGAAGGGTTCATGACATTCCTAAAGAGAAAGTGCCCAAAAAATGCTAAAAATTCAATATATGATTTCTTTCAACACCAGGCTAGACACCACACCAAGCCTGCACGCTGTGTTCCTACTACACCCGCTCCTAGTCCTGACTTTCCACATTTTAAAATTATTACAAATATGTCTATAAATTTTGTTATTAGGATCCATCTCTGGTAACTCTGAGTAATTTGTCTCCATCAACACATCATTTTGAAGCCATTCTTCTATTTCACCTGAAGAAGAGCCTATCTGCTGAAATACCTGCCTGATTTTTTCCAGCAGAACCTGTAGCCTAATAGAAGTTATTACCCGTACCTACAAACCTTCTCTGGGTTGTTAAGAAAAGATTTATGATCAAGAAGTGCAATGGGATTCCATAAATGTGGCAAATCTCAAAGGAGAAGGTTCCCGAACCAGTAATGGTGACAGAAAGGCGCTTTTTGGGGGGAATGCTGAAGATGTATTTTTAAAAACAATCATCAGTCTTTCCTTCATCCCATTCCTCAAATTGTCAATGAAAAACCCCTTGGAACTTGGTGAATCCAAGTCTAAAAACAAACCCAGCATACAGCCAGCAGACCAAATCCTTGTCTTCTTCCGAGCACTGGCAGGAGATACCTGAACCAGATTTGCTCCACTGTATACTATTAAGTTTGGATTAAATAGTTCTGAATCCAATGAAAATTACTATTTCTATAAAGGATAAATAAGGCTATGTCCTTGATGACAAAAATAAGAACTAAATCATGTTTCAGCTCACAACACTGACAACTTACATGAGTTAAATACAAATTCCCAATCTACTTTCCTCTGTGTGTCCAACAGGGAAGATTTACCTCTCTAGTTAGCACCATGCTTAGACATCATCAGTGGCAGAGAAAAAGCAGAATGAATTACCAGATCAGCATGATTTATGCTCTAAATTAGATTAGGTTAAAAACTGGTGTGGATACATGCTTTTAAAGTATAATGTTCAAAAGCCTTCTGAGCTTTTCCAATTTTTGATGTCTCAAGGCTTTATTGAGCTTTCACAGGGAGGATGTGTGATTTATTTAGAGCACAATACAAAACCATAGCATTCCCAAACCATGCTCCCGGCCCTGCCACCAACATGCTGCATGACCTAGGGAAATCAGCTGTGATGCCCCAAGCCCCCATTTACGCCACAATTTGATGAACAGGTTGAGAAAGCCTCTGTACATCCTCTTCCACAAGGAGCCGTGAAGTGTAATTAAATTCCACTCAACACTTTGAAATTGTCAGAGGGAAAGTGCTATATAAATGCCTATTAATTAAACCTGCATTTAATATTCTGGGAAATAAATACACTACTGTGGGAAAGCAGCTCTTGGAGATCGGGCAGCTACAGGGCTTGACAGGGAGTCCAACAGAACTGACAGAGGAAGCCCCCCAAAAACAGCTTAATACAAAGCTGGCATTTTAACGCACAACATTTTAAAACAAATTCCAACTCCTCATCCCAGTCCTGTTCATGAGGAAAATCCATGAATCCCCCAGTTCACTACCTGCCATCAAAATGCACTCCAAGCCAGCACACCAGAGCACGCTGGTGTGGCTGGGAGGTACACCCAGCCCTGTGCAATATGGAAAGGTGGAAAGGAACGTTTTTCCGCATCATTTCACAACCCATTGGTGTCTTGATTAATACCAAATGTAGTAACTCTTCTCAATGCTCTGCTCACCTTTCCCCCTCCTGTCTCCAGGTGTACACTGGCACAGCAGTGCTTCCCCATGGAAGCATTGCCCTAAGCTTGGGCTGACCAAGGAGTTATCTTTTAGTAAAACCCAAAGCCGAGCTCTCCTACATTTATGCAAACACTTCTATGTCTCAGTAGTTCTGACCAGTGCAAAAACTACATTTAAAAATGAACGTAACTATCAAAGGTCTTGCCTAAAGCAGCATCTACACCAGCACACCCAAAGAGACATTGGGCTGCAAACACATCGTAACTTCAATGGAGCTGTGTACAGCGCTCTTGATCAGTGCTTTGCACTAGACAGTGTGAAATTAATTCCGGCAGCAAGGAATAACAGTCCTGAGCTAGCCCTGTAAATAATCACCTAACAGAGGAGCCGTAAATGAACAACTGCAGACAATTCTTTACCCATTTACTCAGCCACAGGACTACCAGCATCCACACCACAGTCACTCCCTCACCGCTCTCCCGGCGCCTTCGCCACAGACTTTAAAGTGCCAGACTTTAAAGAATTGCAAAAAACTTTGAACCCCCTGAATAGAAATAGTTGCAAATCCTAATTATTACAAAACTAAAGAGCAAGAAAAAGGGAAAAAAAAAAAAAAGACCCGATGAGCGGAGAGGATGACAATTTATTGTCTCATAAAAGAGAAGAAGGTTCGAATTGGCAGTAGCGACTGCGATGTAAGAAGTGCCGGGAGACAGGGTAAGGACCGCGAGGGGATGCTCCGGAGGGGATGAGCGGATCCCGTTCCTTGAAGGCACCGCTTTGGCACGGCAACGCCGGAGGGACGGATGGATGGATGGATGGACGGACGGACGGGCGGATGGATGCGTGACGGGGGGAATCTCTCACCGCTGGAGCGCCGGACGATGTTCTCCAGGAAGGTGTTCTGCGGTGCCACCAGCCCTCTCTTGCCCCCCGGCATCCTGCAGCGCCGGGCTCGGGGGCCGGGGGTGCGCGGCGGCAGCGGCGGCGGCGGCGGCGGCGGGGGGGGGCCGGCGGCGGCGGCGGCGGCGGCAGCGCCCGGTGCCCGTGAGTCGCGCAGGGGCGGCCGCGGCCGCTCATGGTAGTGGCGCCCCCGCGGCGGCTGCAGCGCGGTCT
Source organism: Lonchura striata (assembly GCF_050655825.1). Classification (NCBI taxonomy): domain Eukaryota; kingdom Metazoa; phylum Chordata; class Aves; order Passeriformes; family Estrildidae; genus Lonchura; species Lonchura striata. The sequence continues at coordinate 67,537,803 of NC_140707.1, read as the reverse complement.
GGGGCCGCGCCGCGCTCCGCGCTCCCAGCGCCGCGCCCGCCCCCCCTGCGCCTGCGCGCCCGCCCCGCCGGGCCGGGGGACGCCCGGGGACGGGGGGGGACGGGAGGGGATGGGGAGGATGCGAGGGGACGGGAGGGGATGGGGAGGATGCGGGCGGCACCGCCCGGAGTCCGCGAGCATCCCCCGAGCATCCCCCCCCGCGCTGGTCCCCTGCGAAGTTCTGCCCTGAGCGAAACTCACGCAAACACCCTGGTTTTGCATCTCTACGTTGTTTTGTTTGTGGTTGTTCTTTGGTTTTTTGGGTTTTTTTTTCCCCCGCAGCGGTTTGGGTTTGAGGGAAAACACTCGGGAATGCTCGTGTGGCACACTGGAAGGCGGCCGCACTTTGCCCGCAAAAGATAAACGCAAAGTGCAGCGTAACGTGTTAAATGCCGCTAGCTTTTCCTGAAGCCATCAAGATATTTCTCTGAGGATTCTCCCCTCTCAACAGGAGGGGGATTTGGGGCTGGAAACCTCTTTTCTGCACGTGTTGAGGGACCAGGCTCTGCCGCGCCGGAGCCCCGGAGGAGCAGGTGAGTCAGTGCCACACCCGAGCTCCCGGCTCCGCTGCGCCCTATTCCTGACCCAGCGCCGTCCTCCCCCAGCCCTTTCTTCACTAGGACACTATTTTTTAAAGCTGTGGACAGTAAAATCCTGGAAGGAATTTCTCGACCTACTGCTTCTGCCTCTGTTAATTTTGCATGATGTTGCAGACAGGAAAGGATCGTAGCAGGAACTAAGACGTGGAAAATCAGTGTTTGTCCAGAGCAGGAGCGAGCTCTGCAGAGCACATCCCGGTGTGCCGCACGCTCCTGCCCTGGTTGGCACAAGCAGCAGTGCTTCTCCCAGAGGACATCATTCCACTGTGGAAAAATCAATTTATTTATTTTTTCATTCTGCTTGCAACACCTGCTCCTTCCTGTGCTTGAGTCTTGGTCCAGCAAAGCACACTGAGGTCACCTGCACTCCACGGCTTAAAGTTTAAAATCTACCATACCCGGAGCTGTTGCTGGAGCAGCACTTTCCTGGGTGCCACTACTGCTGTCCCTGGAAACTGTCTGGTTTTCCTTTCATTTAAACAAATGCAAATCAGGAGTAGCTCAATTGGGAATGCTGACAGAAAACAAGTTTGAGGTGTGAACCACACCTGATTTGTCAAACATTCATGTTTTCCTCCCGGGCATCTTCAGGGTTTTCCTTAGAGTGATGTGGTTTAAAAAATGCTCCTGCTGAGTGCTGCTCCGAGGTACAGGGAAATTTTTCTCCCGGTAATTAGATGGCAGGGGCCAACACCTTTGTTTGTTTCAAGTGAGCTGTAGCTCGCCTAACCCAGCTGTGCACAGGCAAACACTGTGTTACTGATGTGTCTGGACAGTGCTGCCAAGAGCTCTGCTCCCCAATTCCCTCCCTCCCTCCCAACCAATCTGAATTTTTCTACTCATTTCCCAACCTCATTTTGAAACCTGGACTTGCTACTTGCCCTCCCATGCCCCTTTTCATGCTCACCCTTTCCACTAAATTTTTCATGCCCAAGAGTCACTCCATCCTCCCTGCTCCATCTCCTCAACTTCAGATCCCTCGTTTAAGTTCTGTTGCTGTATTTCCAGTGGCACTCATTAAACAATAGGTTATGGAGAGGGACAAGCTCCAAAAACGTATCTTTAAATGTCACAGACATCAGATAGAAATGGCAAGACGTGGTGGGATGTTTTTATGACGTGGTGGGATGTTTTTATACCAAGGTTGCAAAAAACTCCAGAGGACACTTCTTTCTTTTCCTGGAATGCTGGATGAGGCTAAAGATAACCTTGAAAAGAAGAGTCTGACAAAGAAGGCAAACTGGGAACTGCAAAGAGACTCTTTGTCTTCTTTTGGGAATCTTCGAATTGTACTTGGAAGCAGCATTGAGCCACCATGCAGGAAACTATCAGAAAGGTCTGAGGTCAGTGTAAGTAGGAAAAGACAACTAGGCAGCTTCTTTCCAGATCAAAAATACCCCAGTCTCAACCAGTGGCAGAAAACCCACTGTGATTCAAAATGCCTTCTTTTTTCCCCCAGAATAGGTAAGTCAAAACATTTTCAATTTTAAGGAATTAATTTTTAAAATATTAAAAGGGGGGGGGAAAGTAGTCTAAGCTAAATGAAACAACATAACTGATGGATGATCAGAACATACCCAGTTCTTCTTTCTTCCTGGCTTGCAAACTTTATTTCTTTAAGGGAAGAAAGTAATTTTCCTTTCCTAAAAGGAAAAAGGCAGAAAGGGAATGAGCACATTGCTGTACCAGAGCAAAAGCAAACATGATTGATTCCTTCCTCTTCTGCTTCAGCATTTCCTTTCTTCTGAAATTTGAAGCACCTGCTCAGGGTGATTTACCTCTTTTCTGGTATTTCTACAAAAGGCACAATACCCCAGATCCACCCAGCAGTGGGCAAGCACGGAGCTCCCACAGCAAGTGGAGCCAGCACACACGATGAAGTTCAGCTGCATGTGGTGAAGAGCTGACCCTTGGAATCTAAACCTACAGGAGAGGGTTATTTGACTTCAGGGACTATTAAACATTTCAGAACTGGTTCTTATTCACAGCACAGAGCTTTAAATGTGTCTTCTGTGAATTTATGAATTGAAGAATCATGGCTCCCAGGGCTCCTAGGAGAGGAGGGAGACACAGAGCAGCATAAACAGGTCAGGCACTGATCCAGCCCAGCAGCCTGAGTCATTGGCACATCCCAGCTGCTGAACAGATCCACATTTCCTTTGCTCTCCGTGCTGGGTGTAACAAGGTGAGTCAGGTTTTCTGGGACTGCCCTGGGGGCCCAGTGAGACTGACCCACATAGGTCTAGAAAAGTTGTGAGCAGAACTGAGTCACGGGATACCCCTGGCAAGGCTCAGAGCTGTTTTCTACCCCAGGTGTACACAGAAGACTTCCCATTCTAAAAACCATCATCAAGATGACCATGGGCTTTTGTTATGAACAATGTGACTTGTACATATGAATTCCAAATTAGCAATATTTGATTTCCAATGACCTGCATGTTTTACTGTAACAGCTCAAGTGGGAAACAAATGCCAGAGAGAAACATTTGAAGGATGTTAAATGGTGGAAAAGCGGGTAGAGTTTTCTCCTTAAAGACAAAAAAGTCTGCACCAAAGAAAGTGACAGAAGATACTTTTCTGCTAAGAGGCATCAGATCCTTAATAAATCTTTCTCCATGAGTAAATTACATCTGTTGTCAGATACTGGGGTGGGACAACAGGAGAGCTCATACTAAAACTTTTTCTCCTCAGCAGGGAGGACTATAAGGTCAGGGGCTTTTTGTTTACTTGATCCAAAAACATTACCCAAGATCTGGGGGGGGGTTTGTCAGAAATCTGGAGGAAGCAAAGCAGCATCTCTGAGCCTGCTCACCATAAAGGTGGAATCCGAGTCTGAAAGCTGCTGAGGGGATGGCATCAGATCTGCATTTCTGCATTGCCTTCAGAAAGTAGCCTTCAAAAAGGAGGAAATACCTCTGGTCATAGCAGCAGCTGATAATACCAGAAAAAATACTTAGGTGACAAAAAATAGAGAGGAGGAGGAAATAAATTGCTGTTTCTTTCCTAAAAATAAAAAATTGCAGTTCCTTTCCTTCCCTGTTTTGGGAGGTTTTGCTTCTTACTCCATTACAAATTTGAAAAAGCACTTTGGCAGACAGGAAATCAATAAAAACTTGACAAAAGTCACTGCTTTTGGTATACAAATTGATGGAAAGTATTGATGAAACCTCAGACCTAAAGTACTCGCTGGATTCTAATTTGGCACCAATGAGAATTCTTTATTCTCTGTTGTGCTGGGCAAGTTAAGTCTGGACAACTAGACCTGGAGGTTATGAATCTCCTGTCCCTCAGTCCCTTTGGCAGTGCAAAGCAAAGGGTTGCAGAACTTAAGGGAAGCAACAGCATTCAGCTGAGTCAAGCACACAGGAATTAAGAAGAATTAAGGCTCTCTGTGTATCTTGTACCTGGGATGCACTGAGGATGGCTCAGTACATGGATAATGGCTAAGCCTTTCCCTTTTACACTTCTCATTCAGCATGGCCTTGTGCCACGTTCCCGGGACCCCAGCCAACCTCTGCTCAAGTATGGCATGATTAATTTTTTGTGTGTTGTGCTCATCACTAATCTGCTGGTGCTCTGTAGGCACCATTGAATATCTTCTGCATTTTACCTCGTCGTACCAGGATCAGACAGGAAACTGGGGCACAGGGAGATTAAGGTCAAAGTGGCCAGGGAAATCACAGTGTCCAACCTGAGACATCCAGGATTCTTTAGGAGAGAAGTCCAAGTCCAGCAGAAGTTTCTGCATTCGGTATCTGGAGGCTTTGGTTACAACTGTGAGAGCAAAGCACTTCTCCAGAGCACAACATCTGCATTCCCCAGGAGCTCATGAAAAATAAAGAATGGGCAATGGAGAGCCTAGGTTTGAATGACTTGCAATACTTCATGGAAGATGTGGTATTCACATGCCCTCTGAACAGAGAGAGACTTAGCTTTCTCAGGATTTCTCCTGAGAGAAGCAGAGAAAAGAGAATCAAAACAATTCTTACCTCATAATTGCTGTTTGTGCCATGTGGAATGTGTTCTAGAGATTGTTTACTTAAGGTGATTGCTTGATTGAATTCTGGTGATGGTTGTTTGGATTCATTGACCAGTTGAATCCATATGTGGTGGGACTCTCAAGAGAGAGTCACTGGTTTTCTAGTTAGTGATAGTTCTTGTTAGCGTAATATAGTTATAGTATAATACAGTATAATAAAGTAATTAATTAGCCTTCTGAAATCATTGGAGTTCAGATATCATTCTTCCTGTGTCAGAGATCCCAGCACCGATAGGAAGATAAGTGTTTAACAGGAGATTTAACAGTAACAGCTTTGGATTGTTTTTAACATGACACTTTTTATAGCCCTTGCCTTATTATTTCATAGCTTTCATTTTCTCTAGTGGGCACACCAAGGATATTACAGGCCAAAATTGCACACAAGTCAGAAATCAGTGGGGGAGGTTTACACACACACATACATGAAATATTGTGGGGAATGTAACTGAAGACTGTGTTGCAATACACAGACATAAGGGCAGAAGCAACCCAGCCATTATATGGCCACTGCCTCCTTTTGGAGTGCCTAGAAACCCAATTTTGCTTTTCCACAAACTTTTCTTAAGCCCGAATCAGACACTTGGGAAAAGAGCCTTTAACACATTATCATTTTATTAATGTTGTTTTTCATAGTACTTCACCTGCAAGGTCTGTGCTTCAGTTATCATGAGTCCAGCTGTGCAGACACAGGGAGCCATTAAAGCTTCTGAAATGACCTAAAATAACACCTAGAATTGAACAGCATCAAAACTTTCCAAGTCCATTATCACTGCAACAGGCAGGTGCTGCAAGGTCCAAACCAAGGCTTGTGTGTACTTTCTCCCTGGAAAAAAGGAAGTCCCTCATTTTCAAGGGCACAGATCTCATAATTCTAACCCTGAAAGGAAATCCTGACACATGCTGCAGCACATCTGTGGCTAGGGAAGCATACAGTGATAAGAGTGAAAGTTTTCATGTCTTTAGGACTTTTCAGGAGAGAAGAGGTGAAAAATCTCAAACTCCTACTTGGAAAAGGAGAGAGGAGTCCTCTGATTTAACCTAAAACCCCAGGATGACCAGTGCCATAGGCTGGCAGCTTGCAGATGCCCAGGAAGCAATGTTTGGGACAAGGGTAAATCACAGTCAGAGTCAGATGTGAAAAGTAAGTGGTTGGTGTTCAGTAGTCAAAAGGGTATGTGGAGTAAGGGCAGGAAATGTTCTTCCGTCATAAGGATAGCAAATATCAGCACCCACCTTCATCACTGGGGGCTCTGATGAGTCCATGGAAACTTCTTCTCCCAGAGTTTCATCCTGAGAAATAAGTTGATAGCAACCAATAATTTATTGGCAGGCTTTACAGGGTTAAATCACTGTATTAATTACAGAGGACCAAGAGAAATGGACTCATGCCCTTTTCTTCTTGCTGTTGTTTTGGTGGGGGGGGGTTGTTTTGGTTTGGTTTGGGTGTTTTGGGTTTTTTTTTTGTGGGGTTGTTGTTGTTGTTTTGGTGGGTGTTCTTTATTTTTTTTTCTTTTTTTTTGGGGGGGGGGGGTTGTTGTTTTTGTTGTTTTTTTTTAAGGGGAAAATATTTTTACCCTGGACAGGTAATACATTAAATAACAATCATGTGAAGATGGGATGACAGTGCTTCAACATCATACTCTTCAGCTTATTTTTGTCAATCGCTGAATCATCACAGGAAAGATTCAGAATTGGAAACAATCCACTGGTTTACCTTAGAAGAATCATTTTGCATTTAAAGTAGTGTCCATCTAAGAACAAGTCACAGAAGCACATTCTGCTTCTCTTGGCCTTTTTGACTAATCCTGGATTTTTACCCCAAAATCATCCTTGAAGGGAAATAATCCTCTAGGGAAATCCAAGTCAGAGGCAAGGACTGCACAGGCTCACAGGTCCTTCCTGGGTACAGTTTGCAATACAGTTAAAAAAACCCTGCTCTTGACTCCAGGGTTCTATATTTTGGGGAGTCTCTGGACTACTTGAACCAGCAATAAATCCTTCGCACCACAGGGGCAGGAAGCTCAGAAATAAATGCTACCCTAGTAGCAGAAAGGGATATTATTTTCAGGTAGGGAGCAGATAACAGCCTGGATTAAGTCTGATAGAACCCCAAATAGTATCCAAAGGTCACAATCCCAGCAGAGGGGAAGTGGGGGAGTGTGAAAGGAACAGCAGCAAGTAACCCCCACTCTTGTGGAGCCATGGCCACACATGGGAGATGAGAGGAGAGCAAGCACCCTGCTGGAGAATGGAGCCATTTTCTGCATCAGAGCTGTTTGTCAGGCTTCCTGCAGACTCCAAGACATGAATTGCTTTGTAGGCTGTGCTCTGACCACGTTTCCAGGCTTTCTGGGAGATTCCAAAGTGAAGACATTTTCTTTGCTAAAGAAGGGCAAGCTGAGAGTCCTACAACTCAAGGATCTGGGGCTCTAGTTCTCACCATGGCTCTTTTTTTTTTTTTTGGATAGTAAATATTTTTGTCCTTCCACAGGTAGTAGCACACACATGGGAAACTGCACTGGCAGGAGGGGGGACAGACCAGTCAGTCATCATGGGTGCTTGTGGTAAAGTGAGACATCATTTTCCTTCCCAGGGGTTTTACAGGTTATTCCCACATCTGACACCTCTTTTGGACCCTTCTCCATGTGAGAATCGTGCCAGTTTTGGGGCCCCTTCTGTAACCGGCAGGAGCTACAGAAAATAAACCTTCCCCAGAACTAAAAGCCTACTGTGTTCACCACATTTTATGTTACAGGGATACCTCTGAGACCCTGGGGATTGTGCCTCAAGCACACTAGAAAATCTCAAGACTTTCTCACAGCTCAAGGTTGAACATAAGTGGGTGACATTAAATGTCCTGGAACTTAGGTACCTAAAAACCCAAACACCAGAAAAAGGTGTTAAACTCAACATTTGCTTCTAATGCAAGCAATCTAAGTTAAGTGCTTTATATGTTTGGGGGAATATGTTATAATAATACTGATGCAGTTAAGAACAAGTTGTTGGGGATTTTTTTCAATTTTAAACTTATTTATATACACTTGTTTATAATAATTATCTTTGATAAGGAAATTACTTGCATCAGAGCTTACCTCAACTGCAATTTTTTTTTTTTTTTTAGAAATCATCATTAGAGCTCAGCATGGGGCTAATTACAGGTTTAAACATACTTGTTAGAACCTGTGTTACTGGAAAGCCAGAAAGTGTAGCTGTCCAAGTGTAGGATGAGTGGTGGCTGGCTGGCTGCTTTTTCTTTTTTAGATTAATTCAGTGTGAGTTTTCATATTGATTTTCACGGGAGCAGAACGAAGCCCTTGAATTGGTATGTTTATAACAGTGACTCTTCAGAGAAGTTAAAAAAGACTGAGCATGGAATTGCCTCTTTTTAGTGCAGTTAATCTCAACCTATCACCTCACTGGCAATGTTTTCTCACATTAAGTTTTATTAGGATTTGTTGCTGGCTCTGCAGAAAACACAACATAGAGACAGAATCTGCTGACACACAGACCTTTCATAACAAGTCACACAGCTGCTACTCCAGCACTTCTTTGGAAAGCAGGAACATCTTATGTGACTAATTGATTAGCATGGAAAAGGTGTCCCTAATTTGCTGTTCTGTTGGATACACAGAATAACAGCACTCTTCACTAACACAAACTGGCCCAGCAGATGGGACCCTGCTTAAAATGCTGCTCAGCCTGAGTTAAGTATTGGAGGACACAAAATTCTGCTCAGTGAGAAGGAAGGATGTGCCAGGGCATTGACCAAGCAACTAAAAAAAAAAAAAAAAACAAAACAATAAATCTTCCTACATGCTCTGGTTCCTTCCCTTATGTTTACAAACAGTGTAAAATAAAACACACTTTTCTGTTTATAGTGGGTGACCAGCCTGAAGCCTACAGACCTTGCACTGCCTGCAGCACATTGGGACTATGGAAAAGTCTTTGGATGAAGTGTCCCTCAGAGTCCAGCCACTGATTAATTGGATCCAATCCCAACAACTTATTGCTGGATAAAAATTAACCAAGCTCATCTTCCTTTTTTTTTTTTTTTTTTTTTTTTTTAATGGCAGGGGTTTAAAGAGGGCTCAGGGGAAAGGAGTTACTGTGTGCCACTGATCCATTAGAATTTCTCTTCTCTGACAGTGGGGGAACAAGAATTGCTGAGAGTATCCCAGGCAAAAAGTCTGCAACTGCTGGAGGTTGAGAATTTCTTTATTTCAAAGCCCTAATTTTTATTTACTTTGGAAGAAGTTATTAGGTGGGGTAAAACCCATTTTAACATAAGGCAGGTAATTAAATCAACTTATTGGAACAGAACATCTGAACATTTGGGACAATAATTTGTTGTGACATTAGTTATAAAGCAGGTCACAGCTGTATCCCCTAACTATTTGACATCTAATTGCTTAATCTATTTTTATGTTTCCAAATGCAGCTCAACTAGAAATTGTAGAAATCACTTCACCTAAAAAAGTTTTCCAGCTGCTGGGGCGTGACAGGAGTGCAGAGCAGGCTACAGTTTTCCACTTTGAGTGTGAAGAGGAAAATCCAACAGTCAGTGTTGTGAATACAAAATATAAATACAAAAGAACCGTGAATATGAATAGAGCCATGTACAGGATTATGAGTGTTTGTAGCCATAATAATTATCTCTGTAATAAATATTACTTTAATTTCCAAAGACCATAATTTGTGCTTGCACTGTAGCTCCTCACTGAAGTCCTTTGCATTCAGTAATCAAATAATTCAGGGCAAGGATTTCTCCAAAATTAAGGGCAGCAGTTGACTGTGCACTGCTGAATCTCATTTCCATCAGAAAGACATAATTGCAGCTTTACATTAATTTTTGGTTAGAAAACTGGGAATTAGCAACACAAACAAATTTGTACCAGAAACACTTATATTTTTCAAGTGCTTTTTGAGCTGCAAATCATGCAAAAATAATCTGATTGTTAATTACATCTATCTTGCTTATCTTTGTCTCAGAATAGATACAGGCTAGACCCAAAGAAGAGCAGATTTATACAGTTACTAAATCTTCTAGAAAAAAAATAAACAACAGAATCCTGCATCTTTTATAGGGTACAAGATTCACATCCTGCTGTTTTCAATCAAACTACTCGGAGATTTTTTCTCTGCTAGGAATAGAAATACACATTTAATAAGCATAAACCTAATGCCCCCTGTTGGTTATATACAGCTTAAACCCTCGCCTGTGCACACGGGGATTCCTCATCTCCCACTGCTGGCTAAAGCATCCCACGGAACATTTAAGGCTTTATATGGGCACAGAGATTATGCTCCAGATTCACCTGAATTAATTTCTCTCCTCCCTCACAGGCACAGAGTCATGTTCTGGTGTATAAATAGTTTCTGTACCTACAAAGACAGCCCATAACATCAGAGTGCTCTGCAATATGCTGTCCTCAATCACTGCACGCGGAAATTGCAGAATAATGGATTCACAGAATCATTAGGGTCAAAAAACACCTCTAAGATCACTGAGCCCAGCTATTAACCCAGCACTGCCAAGCCCACTAGGAAACCACATCCCCATTTACACATCTCTCAAATCCCTCCAGGGATGGTGACTCCACCACTGCCCTGGGCAGCCTCTTCCACTGCTTGACACCCCTTCAGCAACAAAACTATTTCTAATTTCCAATCTAAACCTCCCCTGGCACAGCTTGAGGCCATTTCCCCTTGTGCTCTCACTTGTGACCTGGAAGAAGAGACCAAATCCCACCTGGCTACAGCCTCCTTGCAGGGAGTTGTAGAGAACAGCAAGGTCCCCTCTGAGTCTCCTCTTCTCCTGACTAAGCAACCAGCACTCATAAAGTCTGGGGCTTCTGTGTTGCTCTTTAGAAAAAGGCAAAATGCTAACTGTGGGTCAGGTGTTGAAAGCCAAAATTACTTGGGGTTTTTGGCTTTTCCACAACAGATTTCACTGGTTTTTGAGGAGACCTTCAAACTGAAAACTAACAGCATCTCCAGCTAGGTGCGTATTCTGTAGTCAATTTAACCTAAATTTGGAATTACCCTTCCTTGTAAAAAGTCTTGGGAACAATTAAACAAAAATACACAAAATTAAGCAAAGGGCTTTTTACCAAAATTCCGGTGGCCAACAGCACTTTTTCTGTTGAGTGAATGTTGAGCACAGTGGTTCACCTGGCTCTTCACAGCAGAAGATGCTGAGAGACTCCTGTTACCTCAGGAGCAGTAAGAGCCAATATCTTGAGAGGCAGGAATCACTCTGTGAGTGACAGGAGGCTGCTTGTACCCCTCCCTCTCTGTGCCTCTGCCTTTCAGCAAGAACCTCTGCCAGCCACAGCTGAACACTCCTTGTCTCTCCTACCTGGCAGGAGGGAGATGCTGGACAAATCCTCCAGAGCTGGCTGAGCACCTTTTTCCTCAGAAAGACACCAGTATGGAATCCCAGAGCCATTCCAGCTGGAAAAGACCTTTAAGGTAATGGAAGCAACAAATAGCTCAGACCTATGCAGCAGAGCAAAATGCAAAGATCATCCTCTTGTCCTCACCTGGAAATAGCATCAGAATTGGAGGCACACAGCAGGAATTACCATCCTCTTACATTTTACTGCAAATGCCACCATTAAGTTTGTTACATTTGTGAGGATTCCTGTGCCACCCCCTCTTGTCTGAGCCTGTGATGCCACAGACTCCAGGGTTCCCCAGAGAAAGGAAGGCCAGGGCTGGGGAGCTGCAGCAGCAGCTTCCTCCTGGGCACACAGCTGGTGTCCACCACACAGATGGAGAAACTGCTCAGAGCTGAAGGGACTGTCAGTGTTACAGAACCACAGAATGGTTTGGGTTGAAGGCACCTTAAAGATCATCTATTCAAAATCCCCTGTCATAAGCAGGGATACCTTCCACCAGACCAAGTTGCTCAAAGCCCCATCCAACCTGGCCTTGAGCACTCCCAGCTGCTCTGGGCAACCTGTGCCAGGGCCTCACCACCCTTACAGTCCAGAAATTCCTCCTGATATCTAATCTAAGCCAGCCCTCTCTCAGTTTGAAACCTTTTAAATCCCACTCCGTTCCCTTACCTCAGCTCCTGGAGCCTCTCCTTGTAGGACAGCCTAATTTCTGTCTTCAGATTAAAAGCATGGCAGCGATAGAAGGGTTAGGAGCAAGAGGAACAAACTGAGCTCTCTATGAAAAGACAGAACACTGAAATGCAGAAGAACACAAGGAGATATTTTATGACTGCTGGCCAAATGAACCTCATCTCCCTCAGCCACAGCAGGCACAGCCAAAACCAGCACTGCTCCTTTGTCTTGCTTAAAGCACTGCAGAGCTATTTCTGCCTGCCTCAACCCTCCACACCTGGCTGGGCACAGCTATTCTAAAGCCCCTCTCCTCACTCACTCAGGCTGTGGCACCCATGCAATGCAGGGATGCTGAAATCCCCAGGGACACAGAATGGGATCCCATGAGACCCCCAAGTGCCACCCAGCACCTTGGTGCCCTGCAGAGTAACAAGTGTCACTGCCAAAACCAGGCTGATTTGTCCCATTTTTATTCTTTGTCCCAGACAGAGATTGGGTTGATGTTAATTCAGCCACCTGGGTATCATCCAGGAGATCAGGAGGTAGCTGGTGCAGGTTTTGATATTGCACCTTGGGAGCCAAGATTTGGGGTGCCACCCCTCCAGCCATCTCAGTTGTCTCCGGATGTGGGAAAACCTAAGTTTCATACCCAAAAGTCCCCAGTTCCCCATCTCTGCCACAGCTGAGCTGTAAGTTATAAAAGATCCAGGTTCCTTAATTGCAGCAGCACATGGAGAAAGACAGTGTGGCTGAAATTACAGTACAAAACACAGGCAATGGATAACCAAGCTCTAAGAATTTCTCTGAATCAAATCCAGCAAAGCCTGCAACAATTTTCCAATATCCAGTTGCTCCTTCAAAAAGCAAATGTAATTTCCTCTCTGCCTTTAATTTGAAAACATTCTACATGAGATGATATATTGGACATTCATTAATGAAATATAAACCCTATCAGTAGTTAGGCAACAACATTTCTTTGCTGCTTTTGTCGTAAAATATCTTTACTGAGCCACTCTTGAACCAGCATTATTTGGATGGAATTAAAATGTTATTTCAGGTCCTTTGAAAAACGTTTGGGGATATCTTTGCTCTTCTTGGCACTTTTCTCTCCTGTCTTCTTTTAAATAAATTCAAGAAATCTCATCAGTGATAGGAGAGAGGGGAGACACTGCAAAGAGTATCTGGATTTGTGTGTTAAAGTGTTTTTTGCAATCCAGTCTGACTTTATTCCATGCTGGGGAACCTGATGCTTATCCTCACATGTAGTTCTTTGTGACCTCCAAGGCCATGAAGATAAGAAGAGCAAAGCTTTTAAAATAATGCAGTGTCATATCTCTGAAAGATTCCTGTAAATCTGCCTTTGAGGTTGAAGGGAGGGAAGGAGAATCCAGCTGAACAAAAGCTTTAAAAAACACATGTGATACACTACAAATCTGTGTAACCACTCAAGGAAACTAGAAGAAAAGGAGCAAAGAAACTCCTGCAAAACAGCACCAAAAATGGCATGTGATGCAAGAAAATGATAAAGGAACTCTTGCAGCCTTTAAGGACATCAAGTGAAATGCAAAATGCTCCAAGCTGGCTTGGCTTGATCTCTGTTTGATTTGAATTTCAAGCTCTGATGTACAAAAAGCTTTGTCTCCACGCAAGGTTTTGAAGTCCTGTAGGACTGCCTGCCTGGATGCTTTTGCTTTGAAGCTGTCTAAAGCTTCCCTTGTCATCACTGTTTTGCATTAAAATATGTATTCTCCATTGCAGGACTTAGCAAATAGATTTTCAGCTGTTCCATCCCCTTCCTCCCCCTTGCTCCATCAGATTGTTTTCTTCAGGCTCCAAGTATATGCAAGTTTAATGGGGAGATCTTTAAAAAATAATGCTTTCCTTAGAGAAAACAATAAGTTAAAATCTATTTGTTGTCTTATGCTGTCAGATATTTGCCAACAAAACCAGAAAACATAATGCAATCAGAATTATCTGTGGTGTGAAGCAAAACTGCCTGCCTCTTCTAAACCATTCTTTTGTCCTGGTTACATCAACTCCTGACACCAAAGTGTTTCCATGATTTCAGCCTCCTTCCAGGTGATGCCCAAGCCCAGTCCCATGAGCTGAGCAGAAGACAGCTGGATGCAATGGATGGTTCAATTCACAGGCTCTGTGATTCCCTGTGCCCTGCATTTCAGGCTCAGTGCTGGGTCCTCTGCCAAGCTCCAATGGCTCCCACATCCTCCCAGCTCAGAGTACCTGTGCCTTTTCCTCCTTTTGCAGCCTTTTCATTCTCCCTCCACCTCATGTCTCCACTCACCCCTTGCCATTTTTCTCCTTTTCATGACCCTGATCTCTTTCCTCTTAAACTCCTCTTCTTGCATTTCCCTCCTCCACCTGCCTCTTCCAAAGATGGAACAGGTTCAGAGCAAATAAACACAGTGGATTCAGAGAACAGCACTGCAATGGAGTGAACCACCAAACTCACTCAAGGATATGATGTTTTCGCAAATGGAAAAGAACACTCCCCTCTTTCATGTTCCATATAACGAGTAATAGTGATCAGGATCTGATGATGATCTTTACACATGGCCAATTTTAAGAAGGTTTCAGGCAAAGCATTATGTATTTTAGAAGTGTGAATATACTGTGGTGATCTGTGAGCTGGCATAAGCAGACAGAGGAACAAGGAGCTGCATCAGTAAGGAACACCCTCTAAAGTGATTAAAGCAATTTGATCTGCAGCATGAGCAGGTCTGTCTCCAGTTACTCTGTTGTCATTGCCTAGGAGGCTGAAATACACCTATTAATTGGAAATTAAATAATACAATTCTGCTTTTAATGAATAAGATTTACTAATCCTCTATTGTATAGTCTGAACAGAGGCTCAGTGTAGAAAATACTGCCTGAAATTCTTTTTTGTTCAGATCATCTATGTTTTGGGTTGGATTTTTTTTTCTTACTCCATCTACTAGTTTATTTCTTCAATCTTGAAGCTTCAGGTTGTCCTTATATTTTGAATCCTGTTTCAGTCCCATAAATCACAGAATGGTTTGGGTTGGAAGGGACCTTAAATATCATCTCATTCCAACCTCCTGCTACGGACACTTTCCACTAGACCAGGTTGTTCAGAAACCCATCTAAACTGGCCTTGAATACTTCCAGGGATGAGGCAGCCACTGCTTCTCTGGCCAGTCTGTGCCAGTGCCTCACCACCCTCACAGGGAAGAATTTAATATAAAATCTAAATCTATCTTCCTTCATCACAAGGCATTCCCCTATGTCCATGTGCCCAGGTGATCCAATCCCTCTCCATCCCCTCTGTGCCCTGCACACGGAAGCTCTGTGTCACATACACCCCCAGAGCATCACCCCTGGTTTCCCTTTGGTGCTGCCAACCCCACTCCCTCTCCCCAGAACTCCTGTATAACCTGAGATCCCTCTGGAAGTGAAACACCCAGCCCCTTGCAGTGTTCCCCTCTATCCAGCAGCTCTTGGTGGAAATCACTTGAGCAGCTCTGGTTTATATCCTTGTGAGGTTTCTTAAACTGCTGCCCAGCTCTGATTAATTTGTCAAGCCCCTGGACTTTCTGTATTACTCCCTATTCCCTTGTTAACACAGCTTCCATCCTGTTCTTGTCTTTTCACAGCTGCTTTGCATTGTGCAGACATTTTCCCCGGGTTCACAGGGATACCTAAAGCTGTTCTTTTAATGTAACTCAGACCCTGTGTGCAAGGGTGCCTCTGGTCTACCCTGATTTTCAATTTCCTCCATTTTCTTAGCTAAGAGTATCTCAACTGGCAGCTTTTGAGGAATTAATATGAATCTGGAGCAAAAGTAAATTTTGCTGGAAATTCACCAAGCTCCAAGGCACATGATGTCTTCCACACTCCTGCAGGACATCTCGTATTTCTTCATGTTTTCCAGGCTCTGAGGGACCAGCATGTCAAACACAGCACACGATTCTGCCTGGGCCGTCAGAGTCAGAAGCTGTCCTGTTTCCTTCTGGGCAGATTTCTATAAAAACACAGAAGACCTTAATAAATAATGTAAAAAATGGTAAATTTTCTTGGAGACTGCTGGTGAAAAATAGGCATAGCCTTATGTTACATCCTTCTGGGATTCCTCAAGCAGCTGTCCAATTCAAATTAACTGAAGACATTTGTTAAGGCAACATGTCCTCTTAATTTGCAGTTTCCTTTTTTGAAAGGTGTTTTGATTAAATGGCTTTTCACTTATCAAACTTGAAGTCTTGAGTATAAAATTTAGGGGGGAGAAGAACAAAACAAAAAGGGAATGATGTACAGTTTTATTTTTGACAACTGGGATATTTTCCAGGCAGGCTACCACAAGACAGGGTGCAAATTCACCCCTCAGGTGCATCAGTGTGACCAGAGCTCATGCAAATGGCATCAGGTGAGGGCAAGAGGCACTCAGCACAGATAAACCAGATTATTCAGACATCTGCAGAGAGGCTTTTTCTTCTCTAACACACAATCAGCAAATGTTAAAGCAAATTGAACCCATCGAAGAACTCCCACTTTGTCCTGATGATGCCTTGTGAAGGCTGACCTTCAGAACAGAGACTAGATTGAGTTAAAGAATAAAGAAGGGATTTATTAAAAGGCTTCAATGGATCCACCTTGGGCAGCACAAGAGCCCAGCCAGGGCTACACCCAAGATGAACCAAAATGGCCACAAAATTAACAACCAGTCAGAAGATCTCTCACTTTTATAAGTTCTGCTCCATTTGCATATTGGAGTTAATGTCCAATTACAGCTTTAGGTTATGCAGTCCCATCCTTCTTGTTTTTCTCTCTTAAGTCTACTGTTGTTTATGTTCTTGGGCCTGAGATTTGGATCATTTGTCCTTAGTCCCCAGCTAGAGAAGGAATTGGTTTGTCTCCCTACTCTATGCAGAGAGCTCACCATCTCCTAATATGAAGCCCAGACCCACACACTAAAGCAGCACACAATCTGAAAAGTAAAAAAGATAAAACCAGAGACATCACTGACAGTAGCTGCACCAAGGGGCTGGAGAAGTCACAGCTGGGGCTCACAACATCTTGGGGGTCCACTGATTATTTCTAGTACAAAGTTGTCCAAGACTTCTACAGCCAGATGACCCCATGTAAGTGCTGCACTGGCCTGAACCACTTATTGAAACTTCCCACTGTCACTGCTGCTACCACGAGTCTTTCATAATTCCCTGCTCCAAACATTGTGGATGCCAAAATGACTGGGACTGAAGAGAAGAATAAGAGGTCATTTCTGACTCTCTGTCAGTGGTGAAAAATGATAATTTGGGCAATCTGATTAAATCAGGTATATAAAACTAACCCATTGTTTTTCCTGCCTTTGAGAGCAGCTCTCACAAAGAATTTAATCAAGAGAAAATCAAGCCACAAATGAGCTCATATGACCAGAGTGAACCACAAATAGTTTACTGCCCTGATTGTTATTTAATGAAATTTGTATTAAGCTTTTAAGGTATTTTCATGAGGTTTTGTCTCATGTCTTTTTAATTATTTAGTGGTTACTTTCAAAATGTGACAGTTTCCAGAGTAACCTGGGGTGCACCTCACTGCAGCACCTTTCTATTTCAATACACTATTTTTTTTGTTTTGTTTCATATGCAAACTTTGCAATGTAGATTACCATATAACAAGCTGGTTTATCTTCTGCTGTGATATCTAGCCAAAGCAGCTCCAAAAATCAGGTGTGTTGCTGCTGAGAAACATTTTTGAAGCAACGAAGTTTTTGTGGTTTCATGATATGGAATAAAAACACGAGGACAAAAAACTGAGATGCTGCTACAGATAAAAGACCTGGATCGTCCTGCTTCCAGCACTGACTGAGAGCAGGTGTACGGGAAGGAACACAAGCACCTGGCAGCCATGTGAAGGTATTCTCCAAAATGGATATTTTGCACTCCAGGAGTTTCCTAAGCCAGAGATGTTTCCTTTGCATTTAACATTGAAAGGCAGCTTCTTCCTCCATGAGCACAATTCGCTGCTCTTTGAACACTGAGACAAATATCTGAACCAAAAATTTATGGTTTTTTGTTTGTTTGTAAAAGGAAATCTGACAGCAGCAGCTGCCATCACAACTGATTCTGAGGGAAAAAAAAAAATCTCATACAAAAAGCATAATAAACCTCACAAAGGTTTATTATTCAACAAGGCCAAGAGCAACATCCAACATGGCAGCTCCTCCCTGGGGGCAGGAGGCTCCGCTGCCTTTTCTGCCTCAGGAACAAGAGGCTCATGGTGCTTCTCCTCAGCAGCTCTGGATGGGGCAGCACCTGCCGAATCAGCCTCCGTGGGACTCTGTAGGGCTCCCGCAGCCCTGCTCCGCCCGCACGGGCAGCGCAAACCTGGAGCACAAAGACACACGGCGCTGCCATTGTGTCCCTGCCCTTCCAATGCACCCCAAGCGGCCCCGGGGCTGCGCTCGGCCGCGGCAGCAGCGCTCCAGGGCCGAGCTCTGCGAGATGGGACACTAAACCCACCGGCTTTAGTCTGCTTGGGAGAAAGAAATGAATGTTTCCGTCTCCTAGGGATGGAAAACATCTTTTGGTTGCGCTATTCTGTCATACACTGGTTTGAAAAGACATCACAAATACTAAACTGGTATCATTAGGGGTCAAACATCGTCAAAAGTCATAAACAGGTAGTTAGCAGCATCTCTACTAACAAAAGATTCAATAAAAGAAAAAGCTAATCTATTAAAAATTTACAGAGTCCCGTCACTTGTTGCTCTTGTCTTTTACAACTTTTACATTTGTTTCCTGTGCTCTTCTTCATTTTGGGAACATTGAAGCAAAACTGAGCAACATCAGGGAAAAAGCAACAGCTGGGTCCAAGGCTTCAGAAGGGGTGTGGAACTCCCGGGGGACTCGCGCGCTTCAGCCGTGCACAAAAGCTCCTCTCCTTTCCGAGGCTGCATGGCAGCACACGAGGAGCAAAATCAGAGTTCCTCCTGATCTCCCACGCTTGCCCTCCATCATTTATCCAGCACCTCCTCCAAGTGCAGGGAGTGAGAGGAGACAGATCAAGTGTGGTTCTTTATAATCTGCTCTCTCTCAAATTTTTCCACTCCTGGCACAGTTATGAAGTGCCGACCTGCAGGTGGGAGCATGTGGGAACTCAAAATGTCTCTCTGTTATTTTTAGAGGTTCCAGGCCTTGGTCAGAAGCATTCTAGACCCTGGCAGACAGCTGAAAAACAGCTGTGATTTTGAGTTTGAGCCATGGAATGAATTACCAACTTTGGAGGTGGAACAAGCAGTCACAAAAGGTTAGATAGTATAGTAAAAGTAGTTACAAAGTAGAGGGGAATTTTTTTTAGTATTGTACAGGGGGGTTTTAGCACATGTACAGGGGGGTTTTCACTTTGTACATGGGGGTCAGAAGTTCTAAGATGGAGGAAAGTGGGCTGATCCTGTTCTTCCTCCTTCTTTTTCCTTACCTCCATGTTCTTGGTGATGCTGGCACTCACAGATTGGTTTAGAGTAGAAAAACACTTGGCAACGTAGGTAGTAGGTATTGGGGAATAATTGTAAACATGTTATACGTAATATATCTTATAAAAGATAGCAGCAGCCCTGGGCGGGGAGAGAGACGAAGAAGACAGCAGATAGAGAGGATGTCAGGGTGTGTGTATGCCTCTACCCAGGCCGCTGATCAAATAGCCGCAGTCCAAGGACATAATCTGTTAGATAACTAGCAATAAACTGCCTTGACACCGAACAGCTAAGCCTGCAGAGTTTTTCTTTGGAAGCACGGGTTGGAGGAGGAATTTCACCACCATATGAGACCCCAGAGCAAGGCAGGGGTTCTCACAGAAGCACACCTGATGTCCCCCAGTGTTGCAGCATTTCTGAGAGAGAGAGGCCATGATTTATATCCAGAATGAGATTTGAGCTACTCCAGTCTAGGCCTCAGATCTGGGCCTTGTGAGGCCTTCCAGCCTGTGACACAGTTAGAAATTAAGAGTTTGTGGCACAGTTAGAAATTATATTAAAGTGTGATGTGAAGCACTGGGCTCTCTGTGTGTGAAGGTTTATAATGTGAAGTTTAGTCCACCTTAAGACAATGATAAAAAATGTTAGCTTCCAATGAGAGTGCCTTTGTAAACTGTAAACTATGTAGATGTGTATATAAACTGCCATCTTCTCACTAATAAACGGAGAATGTTGAATTAACCATATTGGTTTGACGTGCGTTTGTCCTGTCCAACTTTCCTGTCTTATGAGGAGCCTGGCTTTGCCCCAGGCCTCTGCTGTGGGTTGGAACCCCATGGGGCAGCTCCACCATGAACAATTCCCTTTCCCATTGCAGGAATCTCCTTTGGTGAGGAAAAGACAGAAAGAAAGAAAGGAGAACTCCTGCCTTCCCCTCTCTCATGGGCTGCAGAAGTCCTCAAACTTCCCTCCTGCCGCTCCCACAGAGAGAATGCAGGCCTAGGCACTCTCTGCTGTTGGATTTCGGGCAAGGGAGGAGGGAGACACTTGGTTGTCCCTGTGGACAAGAAATGGGCCAACATCCAGTCCCAAATATTCATGTGGGATTTGTCATCCTTCAGTGATTCCTTTTTAGTTTTTGAAAGCAGAGAACAGGAGGAGAGGGCCTAGGAAAGGAGCAGTCCTTCTGTACCCCCTGACAGGAGGGGACAGCCGGGGAGGGTCGGGCTTTGCTCCCAGGGAACAGGGACAGGACAAGGGGAAACAGCCTCAGGCTGGGCCAGCAGAGGCTCAGCTTGGACAGCAGCAGGAATTTCCCCATGGAAAGGCTGCTCAGGCCCTGGCAGGGGCTACCAGGGAGCTTTGGAGTGCCCATTCCTGCAGGTGTCCCCTGGAGGTGGCACTGAGTGCTCTGGGCTGGGGACAAGGTGGGCATGGGGCCCAGCTGGGACTCCGTGGGCTGGGAGGGCTTTTCCAGCCCCAGGGATTCTGGGCTTCTGTCAGAGTTCTCCCAGCAGAAAGAAAAGCCAATCCCGGAGAAAGGCCCTGCCCTGGAGCAGCAGAGGAGCAGCCCCGAGGCTGGAGGAGCCAGGAGCGGGCTCCAGGCACGGCTGCTCAGCCCTGAGCCCTGTGGGGCTGCCCAGCAGCAGCAGCAGCAGAGCCCCAGAGCTGCGCTGCTTTGGGCTCTGCGGCTGCACAGCCCCGTGCAGCTGCTGCCGCAGGGATGTGCCAGGAGCAGCACAGAGCTGCTGCTGCTGCCTCAGCTGGGGCTGCAGCGGGGGAACCCCTCCCGCCCGGCCCGGGGCTGCCGGAGGCAGGCAGGGCTGCAGGAACAGCCCCGGCCCGGCTCCCCGGCCACGGGCAGCGGCAGAGCGGGGCTCTGCTGCCTTCGCTGTGCTGGCGGCACAGCCCTGCTGCAAAGGGCTGCCCGGCACAGCTCTCTGCCAGCCGGGCTCAGCCTGCGCCTCCCGTTTGCCTGCAGAGAGCAGCGACAGCCCTGCCCCGCCGGCCCGGCCGGGAACTCTCCCGCTGCCGCCGGGGCTGAGCCCGCGCTGCTCGCGGGGCGCTCCGGGGCTCGGGCTGCGACAATACATCGGCACCGCGCACAGACAGGACATGGGATCCGGGCACTCTGCTCTGGTGCCTTACAAACGTCCTTAGAAAACGCACAGATTCTTCAATAACGGGAACAGTGTGGGGACATTATAATATATTGTAATTGCAACATAATGTATATTAATGTTTTTATTTCATAGACTGAAATAGAAATATACAATACGTAATAAAAGCAAAATATTTGCTAATTTTACATATTCCTTCCGTTTTCTCTTCATTTTTCTATTCTTCTTCTTCTTCTTCCTACTCTTTCTTACTATTCTTCTTCTTTGTTACTTCTATGTATTTTTATTTTCTTATTTCAATTCCTTTTATTCTTCTACATGTTTTAAAATTCGTACTCCTATTCTTCTACTTCTACATAATTTAAAATTCTTATTCCTATTCCTATTCTTCTTCTTCTTCTACATATTTTGAAATTCTTATTCCTATTCCTAGTACTCTTCTTCTTCTAAGTGTTTCTAAATTCCTATTACTATACTTCTAACTAGTCTTCAATAAACATTCTATATCTTGTCTTTTTAGTCTTCATCTTTGTCTTCTTCGTCTTTGCTGTCTTCTTCAACTTCTTCATCCTATTTGTCTTCTTCTTCACTGGCTTCGTCTTCTTCATCTACTATGTCATCTTTGTCCTCTTTTTCTGTGTCTTTGTATTCTTCTTTGTCTTTGTCTTCTTTGCCCTTGTCTTGGAGAGGTGGGTGTGTGCGGGGCAGGGATGGGGGAGCTTTGGGCTTTTTGGATGGGCATTTTCCAAGCCCCACTGCCCAGGCATTCGTGGCTCTGCAGGTTGGGTTTTGCTTGGCTTTGTAGGCCCATCCAAAAGCTTTTCCCTTCCCTGGCTTGGAGAAGCTGCAGCAGCAATCTCTCAGCCCCTCGAGCCGAACCGATCAGCTGCTGCTCCGACACAGAGGAGCGGGACTGGCAGGAGCGGCCATCTTCATATTTTTCCTCTTTGCCTTCTTTGTCTTCATGTCCTTCATTTTTTCCACGTCTGTTTTACTCCTCAGTGCGTGGCCTGAGGCAGGAACAGCAGAACAGTCCCCGCAGCGCCCGCAGCGCCCGCCTGAAGCGGGAGGGACGTTTCCTGGGGGCAGCCGGCTGCCCGCGGAGGGCCGGGGCTCCCAGCCGGGCAGGCCGGGGGCTGGGGGGGCTGTGCGGGGCAGGCGCCGGCCCTCGGCTGCACGGCTCCTGTGCCGGGCACTCAGCCCCGGCCTCCCGAGGGACGGGCACTGCGAGCCCCTCTGCCACACAAACTTTCCGTTTTTCGTCTTTGTTGTCTTCTGGGGGCAGCTCCAGGAGGCTCAGCTCATCCCACTCTTCCTCGTCTTCACAGCTGCTTTCTTCTCCTTCTACTCCTTCTCCTCCACTGATCCCCTGCTCAGTGCATTCTCCCCAGTCTGAGAGGTCCGAGCAGCTGGTGACATCCGTGAAGGACAGCTCATCATCAGATAAGTATCCTTCACGGGCACAGCATTTGCGCTGACTTGTGACCTCTCCCTGGGGCAGATCTTCCTCTGTGCTCTCTTCCCAGGCAGAAAGCTCTTCCTGGGACAGCTCCTGCTCTGGGCACTCTTGCTCCTGGGACACTTCTTGGGAGTTGCTCATTTCCCCGTGGGACACCTCCGCCTGTTCCTTGTTTTCCCACTGGTAAAGCTCTGGATCGATGTCATCTTCCCAGTCTGTGTCCTCCCCAGTCAAGGTCCCGTCCTCGCTCTCTTGCGCTGCCCGCACTGATGCTGATGCTGCCCCCTCCTCCTGCTGCTCCCTGGGGGCTTGGGAACTCAGCTGGGCAGGCAAGGGGCTGGGGGTGCTGTGTGGGGAAAGCACTGAGCTCTCTTCATTTTCGGCTGTGACTAGGGATTCGTTCCCAGACAACACCTGTTGAAGGGCAGTCAGCTGCTCCTTCAGTGCCTGGACCTCCTGCAGCACCTGGCTCAGGATGTCCCAGTCGATGTTCTGCTCCATGGGACTCAGTGGGGCAGGAGAGGCGCTGGGCAGGGCAGGCGCTGCCTCTGCTGCCGCCTCTGTGCCCTTGGGGCTGGGAGAGCTGGGTCCCAGCCAAGGACAAGGCTGGTGCTTCTCCTCACTCGGTGCTTGCAAGGGTCTGTCCCCTATCTTGAAGCTGATGTCCTTTCTCCACTGGGACAGCTCCTGAATGCTCACATGTTCCTCCCGTTGGGACAGCTTTTGGTCATTAATGTCTGGCCCCTGGGGCAGCTCTTGGGCTCTGGCATCTGGTCCTTGCAACACCTCCTTGTCAGTGCTGTCTATCACTTCGTAGAAGTCTGATTCTCTGCTATCTTTCCACTGGAACATGTGGGAGCAGACCTCTTGTTTGCATGGTGACAGTTCTGCAAACCTCTCACCTTCCCTCTGGGAAAACTTTTGGACATCATCGCGGGAAAGCTTGCGGTCCATTTCAGCAAAGAGCCTCTCCTCCTCCTCAGTCTCTGTCAGTGGTAGGACTGACCTGCCCACTGAGGGCTTCCAGCCAGCTGGGCAGGGGTCGGATAGGATAAACTGAGAGTTGGAGTTGGCTTTGTCCTCGTCGCTGTTGTCTGTGGCTGTCAGCGTCTGGCGCAGACAGAGCCAGGGAGCTGCGTCCTCCTCGGAGAGCGGCTCTCCTGGGACTGGGCACCCCAGGGCTCTGCGCCCCTTGGAGACCCTCAGCCCGGGCGGGGCTCCCTGATGTCACAAGGGTCTCTGGCCACCATCGCGTCCCACATCACAAAGGGCCGTGACACCCTGTGCCGTGTCACAGAGTGCCAGCCCCGGCACCCCAACAGCAGCGGAGCAGACAGGAGCTGGCCGGGAGCATCCCCGGAGCGGTGTCCTGGCGGGCCCTGCTGTGCCCCGAGCCCTGCGAGGCTTTGGCCCCGCTGGCCCACGGCAGCCCAGCCCCGCAGGGCCGAGCCCTGGCCGTGCGGGCTGCGCTGCCCAGGGCACGAGGAATTGGCCGCACGGCCGTGCCGGGGGCTCGTGGGCAGCGGCTCCAGGAGCCGCGGCAGCCCGGGGAGCAGCGGTGTCCCTCAGGGCTGTGCCCGGGCCCCGGGGCTCGGCCCTGCCCGCAGCAGCGGCACCCGGGGGCAGCGAGCGCGGCCTCGGCGGCCGGGCAGGGCACGGGCAGCCGAGCGGGGCAGGGGCAGCCCCGAGGCCGGGGCCGTGCCCGGGCACCGGGCCGAGCTGGAGAAGCGGCACCGCCAGAGCCTCCTGCGCTGCCGCGGGGCCGGGGCCCGGCCGCTGCCCCCGGCCCGGGGCAGGGCCCGAGGCAGCGGCTCCTGCGGCTCTCCCCTCGCCCCTGCGGCGCCAGGGCACAGCGGCCGGGCCGGGGCTCGCTCCCTGCTGCCGGCCGGGCGCTGCCGAGGGCTCCCCGCCCGCCGGGGCCGGGGCCGGGCGCTGAGGGAGCGGCGCCGCCATCGCTGCCGCCCTCAGGGGCTCTGAGGGGAGCGCGGCTCCCGCCAGCCCCGCTCCGCCCGCACGGGCAGCGCAAACCTGGAGCACAAAGACACACGGCGCTGCCATTGTGTCCCTGCCCTTCCAATGCACCCCAAGCGGCCCCGGGGCTGCGCTCGGCCGCGGCAGCAGCGCTCCAGGGCCGAGCTCTGTGGGATGTGACACTAAACCCACCGGCTTTAGTCTGCTTGGGAGAAAGAAATGAATGTTTCCGTCTCCTTGGGATGGAAAACATCTTTTGGTTGCGCTATTCTGTCGTACACTGGTTTGAAAAGACATCACAAATACTAAACTGGTATCATTAGGGGTCAAACATCGTCAAAAGTCATAAACAGGTAGTTAGCAACATCTCTACTAACAAAAGATTCAATAAAAGAAAAAGCTAGTCTATAAAAATTTTACAGAGTCACATCACTTGTTGCTCTTGTCTTTTACAACTTTTACATTTGTTTCCTGTTCTCTTCTTCATTTTGCGAACATTGAAGCAAAACTGAGCAACATCAGGGAAAAAGCAACAGCTGGGTCCAAGGCTTCAGAAGGGGTGTGGAACTCCCGGGGGACTCGCGCGCTTCAGCCGTGCACAAAAGCTCCTCTCCTTTCCGAGGCTGCATGGCAGCACACGAGGAGCAAAATCAGAGTTCCTCCTGATCTCCCACGCTTGCCCTCCATCATTTATCCAGCACCTCCTCCAAGTGCAGGGAGTGAGAGGAGACAGATCAAGTGTGGTTCTTTATAATCTGCTTTCTCTCAAATTTTTCCACTCCTGGCACAGTTATGAAGTGCCGACCTGTAGGTGGGAGCACACCTGATTGTCCCCCAGTGTTGCAGCATTTCTGAGAGAGAGAGGCCATGATTTATGCCCAGCATGAGATTTGAGCTACTCCAGTCTAGGCCTCAGATCTGGGCCTCGTCAGGCCTTCCAGCCTCTGACACAATTAGAAATTAAGAGAGTTTGTGGCACAGTTAGAAATTATATTAAAGTGTCATGTGAAGCACTGGGCTCTCTGGGTTTGAAGGTTTATAATGTGAAGTTTAGTCCACCTTAAGACAATGGTAAAAAATGTTAGCTTCCAATGAGAGTGCCTTTGTAAACTGTAAACTATGTAGATGTGTATATAAACTGCCATCTTCTCACTAATAAACGGAGAATGTTTAATTAACCATATTGGTTTGACGTGCGTTTGTCCTGTCCAACTTTCCTGTCTTATGAGGAGACTGGCTTCGCCCCAGGCCTCTGCTATGGGTTGGAACCCCATGGGGCAGCTCCACCATGAACAATTCCCTTTCCCATTGCAGGAATCTCCTTTGGTGAGGAAAAGACAGAAAGAAAGGAGAATTCCTGCCTTCCCCTCTCTCATGGGCTGCAGAAGTCCTCAAACTTCCCTCCTGCCGCTCCCACAGAGAGAATGCAGGCCTAGGCACTCTCTGCTGTTGGATTTCGGGCAAGGGAGGAGGGAGACACTTGGTTGTCCCTGTGGACAAGAAATGGGCCAACATCCAGTCCCAAATATTCATGTGGGATTTGTCACCCTTCAGTGATTCCTTTTTAGTTTTTGAAAGCAGAGAACAGGAGGAGAGGGCCTAGGAAAGGAGCAGTCCTTCTGTACCCCCTGACAGGAGGGGACAGCCGGGGAGGGTCGGGCTTTGCTCCCAGGGAACAGGGACAGGACAAGGGGAAACAGCCTCAGGCTGGGCCAGCAGAGGCTCAGCTTGGACAGCAGCAGGAATTTCCCCATGGAAAGGCTGCTCAGGCCCTGGCAGGGGCTACCAGGGAGCTTTGGAGTGCCCATCCCTGCAGGTGTCCCCTGGAGGTGGCACTGAGTGCTCTGGGCTGGGGACAAGGTGGGCATGGGGCCCAGCTGGGACTCCGTGGGCTGGGAGGGCTTTTCCAGCCCCAGGGATTCTGGGCTTCTGTCAGAGTTCTCCCAGCAGAAAGAAAAGCCAATCCCGGAGAAAGGCCCTGCCCTGGAGCAGCAGAGGAGCAGCCCCGAGGCTGGAGGAGCCAGGAGCGGGCTCCAGGCACGGCTGCTCAGCCCTGAGCCCTGTGGGGCTGCCCAGCATCAGCAGCAGCAGAGCCCCAGAGTTGCGCTGCTTTGGGCTCTGCGGCTGCACAGCCCCGTGCAGCTGCTGCCGCAGGGATGTGCCAGGAGCAGCACAGAGCTGCTGCTGCTGCCTCAGCTGGGGCTGCAGCGGGGGAACCCCTCCCGCCCGGCCCGGGGCTGCCGGAGGCAGGCAGGGCTGCAGGAACAGCCCCGGCCCGGCTCCCCGGCCACGGGCAGCGGCAGAGCGGGGCTCTGCTGCCTTCGCTGTGCTGGCGGCACAGCCCTGCTGCAAAGGGCTGCCCGGCACAGCTCTCTGCCAGCCGGGCTCAGCCTGCGCCTCCCGTTTGCCTGCAGAGAGCAGCGACAGCCCTGCCCCGCCGGCCCGGCCGGGAACTCTCCCGCTGCCGCCGGGGCTGAGCCCGCGCTGCTCGCGGGGCGCTCCGGGGCTCGGGCTGCGACAATACATCGGCACCGCGCACAGACAGGACATGGGATCCGGGCACTCTGCTCTGGTGCCTTACAAACGTCCTTAGAAAACGCACAGATTCTTCAATAACGGGAACTGTGTGGGGACATTATAATATATTGTAATTGCAACATAATGTATATTAATGTTTTTATTTCATAGACTGAAATAGAAATATACAATACGTAATAAAAGCAAAATATTTGCTAATTTTACATATTCCTTCCGTTTTCTCTTCATTTTTCTATTCTTCTTCTTCTTCCTACTCTTTCTTACTATTCTTCTTCTTTGTTACTTCTATGTATTTTTATTTTCTTATTTCAATTCCTTTTATTCTTCTACATGTTTTAAAATTCATATTCCTATTCTTCTACTTCTACATAATTTAAAATTCTTATTCCTATTCCTATTATTCTTCTTCTTCTACATATTTTGAAATTCTTATTCCTATTCCTAGTACTCTTCTTCTTCTAAGTATTTCTAAATTCCTATTACTATACTTCTAACTAGTCTTCAATAAACATTCTATATCTTGTATTTTTAGTCTTCATCTTTGTCTTCTTCGTCTTTGCTGTCTTCTTCAACTTCTTCATCCTATTTGTCTTCTTCTTCACTGTCTTCGTCTTCTTCATCTACTATGTCATCTTTGTCCTCTTTTTCTGTGTCTTTGTATTCTTCTTTGTCTTTGTCTTCTTTGCCCTTGTCTTGGAGAGGTGGGTGTGTGCGGGGCAGGGATGGGGGAGCTTTGGGCTTTTTGGATGGGCATTTTCCAAGCCCCACTGCCCAGGCATTTGTGGCTCTGCCGGGTTGGGTTTTGCTTGGCTTTGTAGGCCCATCCAAAAGCTTTTCCCTTCCCTGGCTTGGAGGAGGTGCAGCAGCAATCCCTCAGCCCCTCGAGCCGAACCGATCAGCTGCTGCTCCGACACAGAGGAGCGGGACTGGCAGGAGCGGCCATCTTCATATTTTTCCTCTTCGCCTTCTTTGTCTTCATGTCCTTCAATTTTTCCACGTCTGTTTTACTCCTCAGTGCGTGGCCTGAGGCAGGAACAGCAGAACAGCCCCCGCAGCGCCCGCAGCGCCCGCCTAAAGCGGGAGGGACGTTTCCCGGGGGCAGCCGGCTGCCCGCGGAGGGCCGGGGCTCCCAGCCGGGCAGGCCGGGGGCTGGGGGGGCTGTGCGGGGCAGGCGCCGGCCCTCGGCTGCACGGCTCCTGTGCCGGGCTCTCAGCCCCGGCCTCCCGAGGGACGGGCACTGCGAGCCCCTCTGCCACACAAACTTTCCGTTTTTCGTCTTTGCTGTCTTCTGGGGGCAGCTCCAGGAGGCTCAGCTCATCCCACTCTTCCTCGTCTTCACAGCTGCTTTCTTCTCCTTCTACTCCTTCTCCTCCACTGATCCCCTGCTCAGTGCATTCTCCCCAGTCTGAGAGGTCCGAGCAGCTGGTGACATCCGTGAAGGACAGCTCATCATCAGATAAGTTTCCTTCACGGGCACAGCATTTGCGTTCACTTGTGACCTCTCCCTGGGGCAGATCTTCCTCTGTGCTCTCTTCCCAGGAAGAAAGCTCTTCTTGGGACAGCTCCTGCTCTGGGCGCTCTTGCCCCTGGGACACTTCTTGGGAGTTGCTCATTTCCCCGTGGGACACCTCCGCCTGTTCCTTGTTTTCCCACTGGTAAAGCTCTGGATCGATGTCATCTTCCCAGTCTGTGTCCTCCCCAGTCAAGGTCCCGTCCTCGCTCTCTTGCGCTGCCCGCGCTGATGCTGATGCTGCCCCCTCCTCCTGCTGCTCCCTGGGGGCTTGGGAACTCAGCTGGGCAGGCAAGGGGCTGGGGGTGCTGTGTGGGGAAAGCACTGAGCTCTCTTCATTTTCGGCTGTGACTAGGGATTCGTTCCCAGACAACACCTCTTGAAGGGCAGTCAGCTGCTCCTTCAGTGCCTGGACCTCCTGCAGCACCTGGCTCAGGATGTCCCAGTCGATGTTCTGCTCCATGGGACTCAGTGGGGCAGGAGAGGCGCTGGGCAGGGCAGGCGCTGCCTCTGCTGCCGCCTCTGTGCCCTTGGGGCTGGGAGAGCTGGGTCCCAGCCAAGGACAAGGCTGGTGCTTCTCCTCACTCGGTGCTTGCAAGGGTCTGTCCCCTATCTTGAAGCTGATGTCCTTTCTCCACTGGGACAGCTCCTGAATGCTCACATGTTCCTCCCGTTGGGACAGCTTTTGGTCATTAACGTCTGGCCCCTGGGGCAGCTCTTGGGCTCTGGCATCTGGTCCTTGCAACACCTCCTTGTCAGTGCTATCACTTGGTAGAAGTCTGATTCTCTGCTATCTTTCCACTGGAACATGTGGGAGCAGACCTCTTGTTTGCATGGTGACAGTTCTGCAAACCTCTCACCTTCCCTCTGGGAAAACTTTTGGACATCATCGCGGGAAAGCTTGCGGTCCATTTCAGCAAAGAGCCTCTCCTCCTCCTCAGTCTCTGTCAGTGGTAGGACTGACCTGCCCACTGAGGGCTTCCAGCCAGCTGGGCAGGGGTCAGATAGGATAAACTGAGAGTTGGAGTTGGCTTTGTCCTCGTCGCTGCTGTCTGTGGCTGTCAGCGTCTGGCGCAGACAGAGCCAGGGAGCTGCGTCCTCCTCGGAGAGCAGCTCTCCTGGGACTGGGCACCCCAGGGCTCTGCGCCCCTTGGAGACCCTCAGCCCGGGCGGGGCTCCCTGATGTCACAAGGGTCTCTGGCTACCATCACGTCCCACATCACAAAGGGCCGTGACACCATGTGCCGTGACACAGAGGGCCAGCCCCGGCACCCCAACAGCAGCGGAGCAGACAGGAGCTGGCCGGGAGCATCCCCGGAGCCGTGTCCTGGCGGGCCCTGCTGTGCCCCGAGCCCTGCGAGGCTTTGGCCCCGCTGGCCCACGGCAGCCCGGCCCCGCAGTGCCGAGCCCTGGCCGTGCGGGCTGCGCTGCCCAGGGCACGAGGAATTGGCCGCACGGCCGTGCCGGGGGCTCGTGGGCAGCGGCTCCAGGAGCCGCGGCAGCCCGGGGAGCAGCGGTGTCCCTCAGGGCTGTGCCCGGGCCCCGGGGCTCGGCCCTGCCCGCAGCAGCGGCACCCGGGGGCAGCGAGCGCGGCCTCGGCGGCCGGGCAGGGCACGGGCAGCCGAGCGGGGCAGGGGCAGCCCCGAGGCCGGGGCCGTGCCCGGGCACCGGGCCGAGCTGGAGAAGCGGCACCGCCAGAGCCTCCTGCGCTGCCGCGGGGCCGGGGCCCGGCCGCTGCCCCCGGCCCGGGGCAGGGCCCGAGGCAGCGGCTCCTGCGGCTCTCCCCTCGCCCCTGCGGCGCCAGGGCACAGCGGCCGGGCCGGGGCTCGCTCCCTGCTGCCGGCCGGGCGCTGCCGAGGGCTCCCCGCCCGCCGGGGCCGGGGCCGGGCGCTGAGGGAGCGGCGCCGCCATCGCTGCCGCCCTCAGGGGCTCTGAGGGGAGCGCGGCTCCCGCCAGCCCCGCTCCGCCCGCACGGGCAGCGCAAACCTGGAGCACAAAGACACACGGCGCTGCCATTGTGTCCGTGCCCTTCCAATGCACCCCAAGCGGCCCCGGGGCTGCGCTCGGCCGCGGCAGCAGCGCTCCAGGCCCGAGCTCTGTGGGATGTGACACTAAACCCACCGGCTTTAGTCTGCTTGGGAGAAAGAAATGAATGTTTCCGTCTCCTTGGGATGGAAAACACCTTTTGGTGGCGCTATTCTGTCGTACACTGGTTTGAAAAGACATCACAAATACTAAACTGGTATCATTAGGGGTCAAACATCGTCAAAAGTCATAAACAGGTAGTTAGCAACATCTCTACTAACAAAAGATTCAATAAAAGAAAAAGCTAGTCTATTAAAATTTTACAGAGTCCCGTCACTTGTTGCTCTTGTCTTTTACAACTTTTACATTTGTTTCCTGTGCTCTTCTTCATTTTGGGAACATTGAAGCAAAACTGAGCAACATCAGGGAAAAACCAACAGCTGGGTCCAAGGCTTCAGAAGGGGTGTGGAACTCCCGGGGGACTCGCGCGCTTCAGCCGTGCACAAAAGCTCCTCTCCTTTCCGAGGCTGCATGGCAGCACACGAGGAGCAAAATCAGAGTTCCTCCTGATCTCCCACGCTTGCCCTCCATCATTTATCCAGCACCTTCTCCAAGTGCAGGGAGTGAGAGGAGACAGATCAAGTGTGGTTCTGGACAGGGTCAAGACAATCTGAGGTTTAGATTGGGAATAAATTCTTCCCTGTGAGGGTGGTGAGGCCCTGGCACAGGGTTCCCAGAGAAGTTGTGGATGCCCCATCCCTGGAAGTGTTCAAGGCCAGGTTGGATGAGGCTTGGAGAAACCTGGGATAGTGGGAGCTGTGTCTGCCCATGGCAGGGGATAGAATAAGATCATCTTTAAGGTCTCTTCCTACCCAATCCATTCTGTGATTCTTCATTCATGGACTTGGCTTCCAGAAAAACAAAACCAAAATGAACAGACCTGAACAACAAGCATTTCTCAAAGAGCTAATTTTTACACATGTAAATGACAAGTTATATATGGCAAGACAAGTTTTTATAGCTCCTACTGGTAATTCCCAATGAACATCCTTGAGCCTACTGGGAAAAAAAAATACTCAGATCCCCCCAACCACCCCCCCCCCAAAAAAAACCTGAAAACTCCAATTGTAGACATTATTTCTTTCTTTTTTATTTTTTTTAATTTCAACAACAACAACAAAAGTACCCTATTTCAATCATCACTACCAAGTTCTGTTTCAGAGTACAAAAATATCCCATAGAGATGCAGGTTGTTCAGAGATGTCACCTCATGGGTGTTGATCTTTATTCACTGCTTGCAAGACACATTTCCCCAAAATGAATTAATTTGGTGTAGTTCCCTAGAACCCAGGTAACCCTCAGCTCCTGACTCCTCCCGGGACAGCCACTTTAACACTGAAATACAGTAGAAGAGCCAAGGACATCTGCCACTGCTGGGGCCTACATTTCTTACATCACAAATGCTCCTCAGCCCAAACAAAGCTGATTGATTCCTTAAAACTCCTCTTTCTAATTGTCTTCCCCTGCCAGAAACCAAGTGACCAAGAAATCTGCATGGGGCATATTTTTTCTTGGTGTGCACTTAACCACAGTAGCATATTTCTATGGAAACGTCACTATGTTTTGTAGATGTGCTGGTGATGCCACGAGCTTTGCTCATTTTTGCTTCCAAAAGCTTCTGGTCAGAGCCAGGCACAGCTTTTTCTCTCTGAGCAGTCACAGCTAGACACAGACATGGTGTGGGGCACATCCTTTCCAGCCTGTGCAGTGTTTACTTGTGCAAATGTAAGAGAGCTGAAGGGATAAACAACTGGTTTCCCTCTTTTCCAGCTGTGTAACTCCAAGCCTTTGCACAGATGCATCCTTTACATCTTCTTTCAAACAAATTGGCAAACCTTGAAGGGAAAACATGTTTTTGGCATCTCTGAATCATAATGAAATACATCTCTGATAGACATGCAGCTTTCTAGTGACTTTAAAGATCGTTGTGGTTTGTTCTTTGATCACACACTCAGTGCAGACACAAGCTTGAGGTAAGAGTTTTCATATCAATTCCACATAAGGAAAGAGGCCACCCAGAAGGGCCAGATGAGCCTTGGACCCTGGTTTTGAAGAACAGATGCCTTTTAGATTTTAAATTGTATATTATTATATTGTATCACTATATTATGTTATACTTTGTGTTATGTTACACATAATGTTACACAGTAATACAGGAAGATTTATAGACTCAAATTTTACTCTCAGCTTCCTGAAATCTCTGTTTGTTAAAGGATGGAGCATGTACCTAACATTTCAATGAGACTGTTTTTCTTCCTACTATAATAATGCATTCTTATCCAATGCTTTCTTCAAACTCTCTATTGAGTTAGTGGAGATGACATTGTTTAAAAGACATGAGGTTATTGGTTCTGCTTGTGAAGGAAGACACACTGAGGGATTAATTGCTTTTCTTATGCAATAAGCTGTCTGTTCCCATCTAACTGCCTTTGCTCCTACAGGACCTGTGTCCCTCAGTTTTGGCAAGCAGGAATTGCCACCAGGCTTCCATTGCCTTAACATTCACTTTCTTTTTGATTTTTCATCTTTTGTTAGGGCTCATCCATACAGTCTCTTGGAAAACTTTTGATCACCTAGGGGGCTCTTGTTCACTTAAAAGTCCTTCTCTTGCCATATCCGTGGCCAGCAACCTTCCCACGTGTCCCTCTGCAGCCTTTGAGCCACACCAGGAGGTGACAGAACATCTGGCACTCTGCAGGTTCAGTGTGTAACACTTGACCTCAGTTTCCCCAGGGCTTGCAGCTGAGGAAGACCTCAGAGCCAGTGTCCC
Source organism: Lonchura striata (assembly GCF_050655825.1). Lineage (NCBI taxonomy): Eukaryota > Metazoa > Chordata > Aves > Passeriformes > Estrildidae > Lonchura > Lonchura striata. The sequence goes on along the minus strand of NC_140707.1, from coordinate 67,504,153 downwards.
CTGAGAACTTTTTCTGGAGTCAGGAAGGACAGAAATAGTGACTGCCACCAGCTATGGCATGGAAACCTGCTCCAGACTTCAGCAGAAGGGTAAACAAGGTGCCCAGGAATGGTGGGATTTGGGGGATTTGGGTAATTTTCAGGCAATTTGCTGCTGTTCTCCAAAGTTATCTTTTTGTGGGTTTATTTCCTGTGGAATGTTTCTACCACAAACCCTCATCTAAGCACCCAAATTAGGGAATAAGTTAACACCCCTTGTCTAGTTAGCATATGTAATCCAGCTGCTCACCACTGCAACTGAAGATTTTACCTATACAGACATAATTCCATTTCAGGGTATTTGAAAACTGCCAAGGGAAAAAGATAAGCAAACATATATCACAGGATGTGAGGAAAAAAAAAAATCACATATTTCATCCAAACTGCCTGTTGGGCAGGGTATTGTACCTCATCTTCCTAAGGTAATTTTATTTTAAGTTTTCCCACACAATCACAATGGAGCTGTCAGTGCAGTTTTGCACAGATCCGCAGTAGGTATAAGACAGTGTGATCTCGAAAAACTCTGTTTGTCTTCATTGAGGATTTGGCCTGAGGTGTTAAAATATTTACTGCAGAGAGATTCATAGATCTATTATAATTACATTTTATCTACTGATCCCACCTCTGACTGTTCCTAGTGCCTTAATTACTAAACTTGGATTTCTTCCAGGAAGAGATAAACACCAGTAGACAGATGGGAAGAAAAAAAAAAAAAAGAGGACAATTTAATATTTCCCTGGAGAAACAACAGAGAAGAAAACATTTAACAATAACCAAAATTAGGAATAGATTAAGAAGTTCAGTATTCATTGTTCAGTCACAAAATCAGACACACTAGAAAGGGACACAAGCCATGGTACAGCTTCCTGCTCCCAGCTGATCCCTGGTGCCCACTCACCCACCAAGGTTCCTCCTGCCCATCAAATAACCCTTTTTACTGGGCTTTTGTCACTCCTTACATGGATTATTCAAAGCTACAACACACCACTGAGAAAACTTTCTTGTTGTTCCACACGAGGTTTTACCTTCTGATCATCACAACTTTGGCTTTCAAGGCTCTGTGACCTGCTGGCTGCAGTTCTGTGACACCACAGGGGTTCACCAGTTTCCTTGCAATAATTTGTTCTGCTTTTCAGTTGGGAATAGAAATTAAACTCGAGGTAACACACAGGTAACTCACATTAATCATCACAACTTCCCAATGCTGCAGAGGGCCACCACAAGCTTTCCTGTGAAGTCAGGAGGGCAAAAAAGCATACAAAAATTGTGCAAGGCACAGTTCCCACAGAACAAAGGTGTCTGGCATGAGCAAGAGCTCCAGGAAAGCTGTTCCAAATCCTTTCCTGGATGTGTATCACACACACACATGCTGCTGGCTGTTGGAGAAGAGTTTTCCTTAAAGACCTCCCATGTGCACACTCAAAAAAACCCCACCTGAACAAAATACTGCTCTGCCCACACTTTTCCTACCCAAAGAGAAGCCAAGAGTAAATTCTAAACACACACAAGAGCTGGTTTATTTGTGTGCTGTTGCAAGGTGCTCAGAGGAGGGAAGGACATGCCAAGCTTGCAGACACTGTGTTGGCTGCTTCAAGATGGGGTATGGGATATTTTCCAGCTGGTGGCTTTCAGTTTGCTGCCAAAGGCCTGCAGAGTCACTCCTCCCTAATGTTAAATTAGGGGGCCACAAATGGTAAAATGAGAATAAGGCTAAGATCAGAGCATTTAAATGCACTTTTAGAGAAAATAATAGAGGTGCCTCTCTATGAAAAGTGCTGAAAAAAAAACTGTTCTTGAAAGACAATGTGGGAGTGTTCCTGTTCCCATATCAAATCCCAAATCCCAGATTTGGTATGAAGATGGAAGGAAGATGAGTCTGTGTTGCTCTGCAATCTCATCTCTTCAGCTGGCCTGCCCCCCATTTCCCAGGGGGATCAACTATCCAAACTCAGCTGGAAGCAAGTTCAGCCTGAGTCTTACCAAGCCCCAAACACCAGACAGGAACACCATGTGCATGTGGAAGACAGGGAGTGAGAGAGGAAAATCCCACTGTAGGTGGACAGGCAGTGTCAAGAGTTCAGTTCATGCTTTGAGCTGGTTGTTAGAAGAGTTGCCAAATTACATGCAGGGCAGAGATTTCACTTCTGACGTGGTCATTCCTTCAGTGTGAAGTAATTAACCAAATCTGGACCCCATCCCTGCACAGCACCTAAACTTTCCTCTTCCTGACTTAATTTGGATGCTCATTTTTCCATTCTTGCTGTACAGTATAAAAACATAAATCACATTTCATGGAAGAGTAGAGGAAAATGCATATCTTGCTCAACATACAGGGCAAGACAGACATAATTTAAATACAGATGTTCTGAGGATGATCTGAGGCATTTTTTCAGAAAATCAGACTTAGCTCTAAAACCATCTGGAAATTGAAAATGAGTACAGATTTCCCAGTTACATCATTAGAGTTTCAAAAATAGTCCATTACATCAGATACAAACCAATTTACCTGCATTATTAGTCTTTATTAGTTGAATTACTAATCCTCTCAGGAGACTCACCTGTGAACAGCAACTGCCACGAGCAAGGCTAAGTGCAAATAACATCAACAATTACCTTTTTACCTGTTTTTGACATTTATACAATTTGTGCCAAGCTGGTCCCAAGAGCAACACAAAAATGACACCCTGGGTCAGTTCAGTCCCCTCCCCTCAAATCTTCAGTCAATACTCATTTATTTTCTTAGACAGATCTCCTGTTTCCCCTAATTAAGCACATTCTGTCTCAGAGACCACACATTAAATGTCATTTAACATTTAAATATATCCTAAAATTCCTTGTTAATTTGTTTCTCCATGCAACACTCCCCCATGGTCTTTGCAGCACCATCAGCTCTTTCCAAGGGAGCAGAAATGAAGCAAAACCTTAATCCTAGCAAACATCTTGCTGTCTGCCTTCAGGAGGGATCTAATGAATTTCCATTCCCGGGCAAAGGAGGGAAATTGTGTTTTGTAGGTTATTGTGGAGCTGTGCATTTCTTTGTCTCCCCAAAGCCAAAGAGAACTATTCCCTGAAATATCCTCAGCAGATTGTCACTGCTTTGTCCTCTGTACCTTCAGCACCAACTTCAGAGGACCAGCAAATTGCCAGCCTGAATTATGGATGGGCTGACTGCTCAAACATCACTTAACTAGGTTTTATTTAAAAAGATAACTCCAAGAGATAGGGCAAGCCAGCCAATTAACCAGGAGAAAAATAAATGTGTACCTTTTCTTCACATCCTTTTCACTGACTTAGGATGTGGGCCAATTCTCTACCATTTTGAAAAGGTTACATATATTCCAGCTTTTTCAAAACCCTGTTTCATAAAGTGTTTCATAAAGTTTAATTTGCTCAGTCTCTGCTCTTTCTGGGTGGTCGGTGTCAATTCATCATCTTCAAGTAACAATCCATGGTTGATTTCTGCTATGTATTTATTTAATGTTTCACATTAACAGGGACAGATGCTCTCCTGAGTTGCTTTAGAAGTGTTGCACCACTAAGTCAGTGAGGTTATTACCAAAATAGAGGAGTGTTTGCACCAAAGGCTGTTCAACACCTCCAGGTTATTCCTAAATACCCAGTCATGCCAGTGCCACTGGGGCAATGTTGTCACTGCCCACTTTTGCCTTACTTTTATTTAAATATATTCTTAGGATGCAAGATGTTGTTTCCTTAGGGCCATTTTGTCAGCCACAAAAGAAAGGAGTGACTGTGTTTGTCATGTGAGATGGCTTCCCAGGTATGGTTTGTTAGAGTTAAAATAGGTTTTGCTGTGACCACAGTCCTTCCTAACCATGGGGTCCCACAGGTTTCTCCATCACCAGGGAGCAGCAGGACACGAGGACAAAAGCCAGTATCTCTGGTCTCACTGAAAGCAGAGGATTCATTTTCCTGACAGCCCTTGGGTCACTTCCCCAAGAGCCAAGGTGAGCGTACTTTGCAGCTGATCTCAACCATTTATTGAACACCACTATGCTGACAGCTTTTTGGACTTTGCTTTTTACTTATAGTGACCCTACAGTCAAATCCTCCACGTTTTAAGTACTCTTTTAGGGAGAGAAGGGGTGTTCCTACATAAATGAGCTGCAGTCTGTCCTGTGAGCTTCCCATTAAATTGTCCCCAATACTCTGTGAACTTGGCTGCAGTTCTATGTTCATCATGTCTGCAGACACTTGACTGAGAGCTCTCTGTAATGGAAATATTTGGCAAAAGGCTTTGTGACCATTTTTTCTGCTGACTTAATTTCTTCTGACCAAATACTGAAGGAATGAAGAACAGATCTGTTTTAAATAATGACAATATTTTACTTGGGAACATGATGCAGCTGCTTTAATATTAAAAATATAATCACTTTTAAATTATTTTGTGTGTCACGTGGGAAAGCACTGCAGAAAGGCATTGGGAAAAGAAAGTAATTTGCCATCAGCAAAGGTTACTGAAAACTCATGGTGTGAAGGAAAGAACACCATGGTAGAACTCAAAGAGGACCTGATTTGGCAACCTTTATCATGAGCCAGTGTGTGCCCAGGTGGCCAAGGAGGCCAGTGGCCTCTATCAGCAATGGTGTGGCCAGCAGAACCAGGGAAGGGATGCCCTGTGCTGGGTGAGGCCTCACCTCAAATCCTGGGTTCATTTCTGGGCTAAAATATTGTCTCACCTGCAGGAATTCAGTCATCCCCTTGTTTCCTTCAGAGTGTTGGCTTGTGTGGCCATGCACAGGACCCACATTTCACAGCAAGGGGCAAAGGTTAAGACACCATCCCATACTGTAAAGAGAGAACCCCAGGAACCACTGCATGGCATCAAAACTCCTCCTTAATGTTAAATAAAAAATATTTCATGTGACGGTGCACATCAAGAATGAAAAAATGATGGTATTTTTCCAAATTTTCATTTTCTAAGCTGTGAGGAATAGAAATTACAAACTCAGATCCAAGATAGCAGTGGAAAACTTGGATTTAAGCATTTACTTTCCTTAATGGAAAGATGGGCAAAGGGAAAATTATGAAGTTATTAATGATAAAAGTGTCTTCTGTATTCTCTGTACTTTTGCCTTGTGTTATGTTCTGAACAATAAAAAGGATGCAGTTGTCAGCAGCAAGAAGATCATAGTTTTCATAAGGGATGTTTGTGTCTAGCACAGCTTATTAAGAAAGTTTATATAAGCATCATGTCCCAATACCTAATCCACCAAAACAGGTCAACCAAACATTGCCAGAGAAAAAGCAACTTGTTTTTAAAATAAACTGTTTGGGAACTTAATTCAGTTTTTATTAAACTACAGGGTTCTTTCATTTTTTTTTCAATGCCAGGGATTAATGTGGATATGATAGAACTCACATGTCTGACTTTGACCTGTCAGTTCTTTCAGTCCATCAGTCCACTCTGGAAAAGTCAAGTTTGGCTTTTCCACACTGGGAGATGGACAGCAGTGCACCTCTGCCAAAATATCCAAATACCAGCAGCCAAACACCCAAATGTTTGGATTCTGGTGATGCTCCAGCATGTGAAATTCTTGTCTGGCAGATGCTTTTTCCTCCCTGCAGCCTGTCCTGACTGAGCCACCACTGCTGCCACCCACCCTCTGCAAAGGTGGGATGCTGCTGCTGGCACAGCCTTTCCCTGCTGCCTTGTTATCTCTCTGAACATTCAGGTCCTATCGCTGCTGTTGTTCCTGTTTAATCCTCGGGATGACTCAGAATAGTTGCTACAATGTAATATTAGTTTCCTGTTTCTTGCATGAAATGTTTTGTGTTGCACACCAGGAGAGTAAACAGAATACTTCTCACTTTTAAAGGTGGAAAATGAGGGTCTGGGGAACCAAAAAAACCATCAGTCTGGAAAGATAATAGCTCAAATTATTAAAAAATCTGTTTATAAACACCAGGAGAACTATAAAGTGATTTTTAAAAAGCTAGAGTGAATGTCAAGAACACGCAGTACCCAGCCCATACTCATTTCCCTCTTTGACAGGATGAGTGGGAAAGCAGGAGGTGGTAGATGTTGGATGTCTTGATTTTAGTGATGAGAAACAAGGGAAGTGTGGTTTCCAGGAGCTTGCAAAGAGGTGTCCCAAAAATCTCGCCTCAGACTGAGAGCACACATTGCCACTGGGCTCCTGACGTGCTCTGTCCTGCTCAGTTGCGCTCAATACTTCATTCCTTATGTTAATGACCTCAAGAAGAGCTCCAGAAACACCCAGGAGGCCTCAGTTGGGAGGGTCCTACCCACCAAGGAGGGCAAGACGTGCCCACAGACAAACCAGAGCTGGGTGTGACCAGAAAGGGCCAAGAGACAGGATGGATGGAAGGGGATGCACTCCCCTCACAGAGCTGTGCCACACCAGCAATGCATCAGCAGCCCCATGCCCCTCCAAACACACCCTATAGGTGTTCAAGGTGTAAATTAGGGTTAGCTGTCAACCTAACCTAATTTGAAATCAGTCAGTTAATCTGCATTGACAGCTTCTCTGGCTGCCTCTGTAAGGGAAACATCTGCTGCAAATAAAAATATAAAAACCCCGAGCTATCTAACATTGGCTGTCAGTAATATCTTATTTAAGCAAGACAATGTGTCCACAGCTCTGTCCCACGCTGTTGTATATTTCAGAACAGTTAGCAATAAATATCAGACTGTATGTTTGGAGAAAGCCACGGCAGCTGGGAACATTGACAAGCGAGCTCCATTTCCCTGTTATTTACTGTTCAGCACAGGTATTGATAAGAGAGCTAGAGAGAGGATGCACATTTCTCTCCATCTGCTTTATTATACCACTGTAAGGCACAGCATGAAGGTCCCTGTAGAGTCAAATTGAGAAAATAACTAGGTTTTAGCTAAGAAGGAATTTAACTTGCAATTCTTCCATCCCAAATTGATCCCACTTTACCTTTCAGAAACATGGTGTCACATGTGGAAACCTTCTGCCAGACCTTTTGTCTCCTCCTCACCTGAGCCACAGGATAATTTGATCCCTTCCCATGGGCTTTCAGATTCTCTTCCTGGTTTAGGTATTTATTAAAGACAAAGTCAGTCTGACACCTGAGACAAGTGGTGGGAAGTCTGAGGGGAGACATCTGTCTTCTCTCCAGGGAAGCTTGTCCCAATTTGCTAGAGCTGAGAGCAGCTCAGATCTCAGCTAAAGACTTTATTAGTGTGCAGGAGGGGAAAGCTCATCAGCAAGCAGTGAATGGGGGACCCCAGGGTGAGATGGTGCAGTAGCACCGGGAGCAAGCAGCCTCTGAGTCCCCACAGATCACCTGGGTCTGTGTTCAGGGGGAGCGGACAAAGAGCTCAGGGCAGTTCCAGGGATTTTCTACAGAATTCATCCAACAAGTCTGTCTGTTGGGGTGTGAGCTGATGACCCAGACCCCTGCCTTGGCCCTGCCTCCACACGTGGGACAGGACAGGGGCTCCCTGGGACTTTTCCAGCTGGAAGGAAGGACACTCAAGCTGCCTTCTAAATGATAAACCTCTGTCAGCACTTTTGGCATAGCTGCAGTCTTTAATTACGGTTTTCCACTTTCCTTTTCGAAGTTTTATTCACAGCAAGAAAAATATCATTACCCTCATTTCACAGCTACAGATTAGCAAAATTGCAGTGAAGTTCTGAAAAACACAGCAGGAGATCATCTAGTTCTGAGGCAGGGAGACATCCCTGGGTAACCCAGAGGCAGCACAAAATACCAGAGGAGCTCCTCTCTGGGATGTCTTGTGACCTGCTCTAAAGGAGGGGTAGAAAACAAAAAAAAGGCCCACTCCCCACAGGATATTTGTGATAAGCAGTCTCAGGGAAGGCAGTGGAATGTCTTGTGTACTATGACCACGTTTTTGCCTCACATATATTTTCCTCATGTTGCTGATAACTCCTTAGGGCATTGGAATGGGAAGAATTCAAACTTTGCTTTCACTGCTTACTCTCCTGACTTATTTATTCATATTTAGGAGAGTCAGCATCAGCTTTGCTTAACATCCATATTCATTTTAATTTCATATTCCTCTCCCCTCACCCGATGCCACACTATTTCCAGAATTAACCACAGCCGAGCCAAACAGACTGTTGAGAAATGAAGATGTTTCAGTGCCTGTCACATTTCAAACTTGCTCTCACTCACCACAAAACCCACAGAAGGAGGATGACAGCAGAAGGAAAAATCAGCAGCCACAGCCCAACCATTGGTTCACAGTCATTTCCTACCATCGGTTCAGTCTCTTACCCTCATCATATTTCAAAAGTGTATTGGAGTAAAAAGGGAATCCTCCAGGGATTCTCCTCTCTGCTTTCATCTGAGCTAGATAACCTACAGCAAAGGGAGCAACCATCTCCTCCCTGATTTTCCCATTTTGTGGAAAAACCAGAACATAGATCTGCTGCTGAGCACCCTGGCTTGGCTGCTGCTCTGTTAAAAGGCTCTTAGTGACCACTAGGTGGGGAGAGAAACTTAATGTCCTTCAATCCAATGGAAAATATGCAGGCAGCACGGTGTGCTCTCACTCCAAACCCTCAGTGCTTAACCTGACCTTTTCCCTCCCTTCCCAGATAAGTAGTGGGGCCATGAACTCGATGTGATTAGAATTAAAAAAAAAAAAAAATCTCAGTGTGATATGCTGGTTTCATTTATTATCTGCAGCTTTTCTGGACTCTGTTGCAATCCCTGAGATATAGGATCTTAAATTTGTTGATGGTGCAGGAGTAAGTTTAATATTATGTACAGGAAATGTTGGGCCCAAGCAATTTTTAGGGGTGAGTTCCTTACTGACAGATTTATTTGGCAGAGGGATTTGGACTATTGTGCATTTCTTTGGTTATGAAATAGAAGGTACTTTTAAAAAGAACTGGGTTTGCAACTTGTGAGTCCTAGGAGAGAATGATCAGATTCAGGCAGTTTAAGAAAGATGACTGAAGAGATGCAAGATGTGAATTATCTCTCCAGTTATCTCAGAGATGCCAACATTCCATCTTTCCAAAGATTCAGTCATCCAAGTTCTCATTAGATGAGTACTTCCAGGGGTGCCTGGGGTCTGTGGAGAGGGGGATCTCCCTAAAGAATATCAATCCTTCTCTGTTGGCAGCCAGAAGTCCCAAGTCAGCCACTTTTATGAGCTGGTATGAATCTGAGCCTGTGTGCCTGAGTGCTGCCTTGCAGGATGGACCTTCTGTGTTAGCTCCAGAATGCAATGCTGCCTTCAGCACGTTCCTGTGCAGACAGACACAGCTGGTGAAGGTGTGGCACTGCCATGGCCAGTCCCCACTCACACCCAGCTCCTTCTTTAAGCCTAGGCTGGCTCTGCACTGAGAACGTGGCTGCAGCACCAACATGTCCTCAGAAACCCGAGCTCCTGGTATTTGCTTTAGAGACAGAACCAGAACTCTCCTTCTCACTTGCAGCCTGAGCTGAGAACTACAACAGCACCCACAAACAACTGTGGTTGCTATAAAAGTTGTCTTTTAGTCACCTTTCAGTAGCAAATACCTTGAAAGCAGTTGGCTTCAGTAGCTGTAAGTTTCTCACTTCATGCCTGGTAGTAAACAACATTACCCTTGAAACAAGATGTGAAGGTTGCCATGGAGCTCCCAAATCTTTCTGGTCCAAGAGAAGTTAATGTTTCAGCTACAGCATTTTGATGAGGATATTCTGTGTGGTCCTTTTTCCTCCACATTCCCTGATAGAGGAATCATTACCTATGACCAAATAAGAGAAGCACTTGGCAGCTACTGCACTCATCTACCAAGTTCAGTGTAATGTACTTCCAAGAGGAACATCTGGCTCTGTAATTTTGTTCCTTGGCAATGCAGCTGTTGTCTGCATGGCTGGCTACCCCTCTCTGCTGGCAGCTGTAAAGCTGAACTGGGGTATGCTTTGGACACAGACTGTTGCTTTATGATGTCTGGTTGTTCTTCGTCCTTTCCTTCTTCCCAAAACTGCCTACTCCTAGGAATGATTTTGCTTTGTAAATGAATGCAAGGTGCTGTCCCTCAAATTTCACCCCACTGCAGATGAAAGCAGCTAGGGAAGAACAACAGCATGAGCCTATTTACTACTCAGCAGAATTAGCAGCAGGTGTTAGTGAATTGAATACCCCACCTGCAGTTAACAGGCACACATCAGCACATATGCTGCCCCCACACAAGGTAAGAGAGGAAAGAACTGTCTCAATCACAGGCCATTTTATGGAAGCTTTGCTGAGCTCTTAAGTGAATCTGACACAGAAAATAATGCATTTTCAAGGGAATTTAAATGTCAGATTTATCTGTTTAAGAACAGTAAAAATTTAGGATGTACAGATATCAGGCCACTCCCATTAAATCTGCAGAGGGATAATGCAGCATTAATAACTACAGTGCTGCTTAAACACAGAGGAAATGACATAAACCTGAGTAGGGGGAGGTTTAGGGAAAAGTTTTTCTCACAGAGGGTGCTTGGGCACTGGAACAGCTGCCCAGGGCAGTGGTCATAGCACCCTGACAGAGCTCAAGAAGTGTTTGCACAATGCTCTCAGACACAGGGTTTGATTATTGGGGTGTCCTGTGCAGGGCCAGGAGTTGGACTCCATGATCTTGGAGGGTCTCTTCCAACTCAGCTTATTCTGTGATTCTCTCATTCTGTACTGACAGCTGACTGGTCTGTCACTCAACTATCCAGTGCATTCAAATATTTTCAGAAACAATTTGGATTTTCCAAAAGACATATAGAATAAACATGCCAGAGAATGCCTAACACTAAAAGAAGATATTTTCATTATATAATAGAGATATAGAGAGAAAAGAAATAGAGAATATAGAAATAGAGATTTTAATTTACACTGGAGGAGAAACTCTTAGACAGAAGCAAGGTATGAGGCTAAAAAAGGGTGAAAATTGCAGTAATGCAGTGGATACCTTTAAAGTCACTTTTGTGTTGGGAGAAATGAGTCTTGCAAGGGATATGTGAAAAAAATAGGTTAATATTCTATAATCATAGAATCTTTAAGGTTGGAAAAGACTTCTGAGATCACTGAGTCCAACTGGTAAGCCAGCAGCACCCTGTTAGCACTGAACCATGTCCTGAGCCACCAGAGAGCCCTGAGTGATGTCTTTGTGTTGAACACCACCCCCTTGCTCACTGAAGGGGGTGACTGCAAGGTGGGCAACAACAGGAGAAAAGACAGAATAGGCTGTAAATCACTGAAGAATCATGTATAAATAAGGGCAGGACAGAGTCCTTGATTGTAGCAACCAGATCATAACTGGAATTTGGGGTAAAGTCAAATTCACTCCATAGGAATTAAGAAGTATTTTCCAACAGAGCAATTCAAGTTCATCAAGGAAAGGATGACAGGAAATACCCCTGTCCAGGTAGAGCAGGCACTGGGTGAACACTGCCATCAAATTTCATTAGGATAATGACAAAATACCTGAGACAAAACACCACATGAAGCCAAAATTTTGAGTCCACTAGACAAAAACAAACAAACAAAAACAAACAAACAAACAAAAAAAAAAACCAAAAGAAAACAAAAAAATAAACCCCACAAACAAAAGAAAAAAACCACAAACTTGCACATGATGTGGCCATTGTCACAGTGTCTGGCCCAAAGAAACAGGCAATTTGAGGTGCCCAAGAATTACTGTGCAACAATGTGCTCCTACCAGAAATGGGCTGAGCAGGAGCAAAGTGATCACAAGAGCACTGAGAACAGGATTTTGTAGAAACAACAGAAAACCCCAATTCAGAGAATGAAAAAAAATCCATATCAACTAACAAATGAAACAACAAAACCTTTATTTTAAATTAGTTTGGAGGTGACAAGGCATTGTCCCCTGAGGAACAGTGACATTAATGGTGTTAGAAGTCCCCTACCTGCCTGCTCCACAGAGAGTGGGAGTTTGGATCGACCACAATAACAGAGCTCAGCAGCTCAAGGTGACACAAACCCTGTTTTTAAACTCTAATGTTCCCACTTTGGTGCTCCATGTTTTTTCCATCAAACAGCTGGAGCAGTTCCTCAGGATCCAAACCACAGTTGGCCTCTGACGCTTGGAATAACCTTTTGAGCAGATAAACCCCCCATTTTCTGTCAGGTACAGCTGAGTGTTTGTTACAGCTCCCTGGTGAGTTGCTATGAAAACCAGTGTCAAATTAATAAAAGCCTTAAGAAAAAAAATGTCACAGGGTCAGAGACTGCTCCATATTTGGGGCTGCTAATTGCAGAGAGGCAGGAGAGGCTGGGATTTCACCTGCTGGCACCCCGCTCGCCACTACTCGTAAAACAGAAAATGCCTTCACAGCTGGACACGGGGGGCAGCTGTGGGAAAAAAGAGAGAGAAGGAGAAGCAAGTAGCTTGTTAGGGTTTGAAAGCTCAAGTTCTCCCCCTGCATCTTAACAGCAAAGCTGTGTGTGTCCACAGTAGGAAACAGCAGCTGTGAGCAGCTGCCTGTTGTGAGAAATAACCTCGTGGTTATGGGAAATTGTTTGCCCCACCAGATCTGTCCTACTGAGATGCAAATGTGGTTTCTACACTCTGGAAGGAAGAAAGGGTGGGATATGTCTTATCTTTTTTGTATTCCAAGCCCATTTTGAACCCACTCTTCTGAAACCCCAAAATTTGCCAGCTTGTTGGTTCCCAAACTGATTTGTGCTGGCTGGGAATCAAGGGGCTTGCCAGCCAAAGAAATTTAGTCACAGCAAGTGTCCAGACTTGGATTTTGCCTCTTGGGCAGCAGCTGGTAGGAGCTGTGTGATGAAACAAGTTCAAGCATAAATTCAAGCCCAGCCACTGGGATGGTCTCAACAGGGAGGGGCAACAACAGGAGGATGAAAGAGCTGAACTCAGGAAAGGCCCCTGTGTCATCAGGTGTTCATTGCTGAGGTCTTCACAGTCTTTGATATGGCTGGGTAGGGAGAAGGAATGTGCCTTCCTAAAGGACATGTTTGCCTAAAGGCAAACATCTCTGCTGCAACAGAGAGAAGCAGAGGAGCCCTGACCTGAACCCTGAGAATTGTCTGCTCTGCTTGAGTGGCACCTGGAGGACAGTTTGCACAGAAATCACAGAGTCACAGAATGGTTTGGGTTGGAAGGACCTCAGAAACCATCTAGTTCCAACCTCCCTGCCATGGGCAGGGACACCTTCCACTAGGCCAGGTTGGTCAAAGCCACATCCAACCTGGCCTTGAACACTTCCAGGGACAGGGCAGCCACAGCTTCTGTGAGCAACCTGGGCCAGGTCCTCAGCTCCCTCATAGTCAGCAACTCCTTCCTAGCATCTAATCCAAATCGACCCTCCTTCAGTTTGAAGCCATTCCTCCCTCTCTTGTCACGCTCTGCCCATATAAATAGTTCCTCTCCAGCTCTCCTGGAGTCCTTTTTGGTAGTGAAAGGTCACAATATGGTCACTCCAGAGCCTTCTTTTCTCCAGTCTGAACAGCCCCAACTCTCAGCCTTTCCTTGTAGCAGAAGAGCTCTATCCCTCTGATCATCTTCATGGCCTCCTCTGGACTCACTCCAGCAGCTCTGTATCTTTCCCATTTAGCAACTTACACCCAGTCCTTCCCAAGTACTGCAGAGTAGCAGGTCCCACAGCAGGAAAATCCTATAAACAGCTACACTGGCCCCCAGCTTGCACTCAGAGCAACCTGCTTCAGGCACAGCACATGCCTCAAAGGCATTTATCTTAGCCAGAGATAAGCAGTGGTCATGGGTCAAGGGCATGGGCTACTATTTCTGGCAAGCCCAGAACCTCACACGTCAGCTGGCCAACACTTCCCCTTCTGGTTCCCCTGCTGTCACTGGCACCTCTGCCCTGCTGGAGGCTGGAGCTGCTGAGTGTCCCTGTCCCTGTGCACAAGGGGTGTGACAGGAGCCATCTCCAAAGCACTGCTGGCTGCAAACCCTGCGTGCCAGCACAGAGCCATGGCAGCAGGGGCCACGGTGACACGAGGGCATTTAAACCAGGAGATGATGCAAACATCAAATGAGAACACAAACCAAGCCTTTTACAGAAATAAAAAGCTCTGATTAAGTTTTCCCTCGTTTCCACTCACCCCAGTTCCATCAAAAGCAAGGCAGGCAGTGACATGGGTGAGTGCTGAAAGGCTGTTGCTCTGCTATTCACGGCATGACAAGTCACAGAAAGAGCTGTCACATGAACCCACTCTCAGATGAATTCCCAATGGACTGTTTTCCAGTCCTCCTTACCTCAGCACAAATTTGGAAAAGGACTGTTAACAGAACCTGGTCAAAAAATTTGGGAAATCTCATAAGGACAGATTTCTGAAGAGCTTGACAGCTCCTTTTCTGGGAAAACCTATAAAGTACGTTTATTTGTGTTATTCCATGTATTATTCTTTTTTCTTTTTATTATTTTTTTCTTTTTCACTAAAAATTAAAATGTGGCCCAAAATTATCTTGGTGAAATTGAAAGAGGCATTGAAATGGTAGCAATCCAAGCTGTACTTCCAAACTGATAAAAAAAATTAACAGTACTCAAGACATCTGAGGGAGAAATGTATGTAAGCACCATGCCATTACTCAGATGTCATGCTACAATTCAGATATTTAGTGAATGGCTTTCAACGGGGATTTTAATTTGTAATGGTTAGCCAGGAACTAAAATAGGAAAATTGGTCTCAATGAGCATTTTGAAAGTGGATGAAGCTCTGAGGATGAGCCACAGGAAGGACTAAAAGCCACTGAAGGATTTCAAACAGTGTGACAGCGACAGGCTGAAATGAAGCCTCTTATTCCTGCTGTTCATTTGCTAACAAAAGATAGGGCTGTCACCCATACAGAGGAAAAGTCCCACCATATTCCAGGATTCCAGCCTTTTTCCTCCTCAGGTAAGGCTGAGAGAGGACAGGAAGGGCTGAAATGCTTTTGGAAGCCATCTGCTTTCTTTGCACCTGATCTGCATCTGCCACGTGGGTTCCCTGGCTCAGCTGATGATGGTGATGAAGGCTGGTGAGCTCAGGACTGAGTGTGGGAACCTGGCTGTGCTTCACCATCCTCACAATCCCTGTGGGCCAGGGGATAAGGAGGAATTGCTCTGGAGGGTGTGACCACGATGGGATTTCTGCAGCCCTGTGCTCTCAGGCTGCTTGGGTGCCCAGGTGGAAAAAGACAAGAGTGTGTGACAAAAGGACACTGAGACCTGGGCAAATCCAGAGCAAACATAGTCCCAGGGCTCACATGAGCATCGTGAGCTTTGGGAAAAGCTTTTCCAAGGAAATTTCTACTGGGTGATGCCTACTGAGATCAGGCTGTGTCTCCAGGTTGCCTGCAGGAAAATTGGGGGCTGTTCTGCTCCTACCAGTGATGAGCACAATCCATCACAGAAGTCTGAAGTGTAAATTACTGATGCTCATCGGCTGCTTGTTGTCTTCAAGTCAGTTTCTCTAATATTTTGCTTCATTTGTGTAATAAACCCACTTGGTTTGAGATGTTTGTTCATCTCCACACCATACTGATCCCCTCCTGAGAGAAGGCACAGAGACCTCTGCCCAAAATCCCCCACCACAGGCAAGGAGGAGAAATTATGTGTGCTCTCTGAATATCAGAAAATGTAGAGTTCATCCCAATTCAACCCAAATAATCAGGTCTGATGCCTGCAGGGTGCAAATCAGAGAGACAAGAAAGAAAAGTGTTCATCCTGACCACTTTCTAAACATTTGCTGTAACGACAGCAACCTATATCTGACTATTAGGAAATATCCCCTAAAAACAGTAGAAAAATTATGTTGGAGTTAAACTCAGTCAATAATATTTCACTGGGAATGGGTCCACATATTATTCACTGTAGTTGTCATCTACATCATATTTGTTTTATCAAGCAAAACTGGAAAATCTTAGGAGTCAATTTTGCCCCCTAAATCTCCAGAGGTATCACCAGTAACATGAAGACAGGATGGTCCCAACTGCTCCTAAGGAAAATAAACTAAGGAAAATAACCCACTAAAATAACTAAGAAAAATAACCCACTCACTGGCAGGCACTGGGAGCAAACCAGAGAGCTCTGAGATGGTGGCTAATGTTCAGCCAGGCTCATTTTACATTAATGTGCCACTGTGGGAGAACAGGGAGCAGGGAAAGGGAGCCCTGATCCCTAAGAAATTCCTAGGGGTGCCTCAGCTGATTGCAGCCAGTGCAGAGCACAGCACCACTCACAGGATTCAGCAGCCACAGATCCCCCAGCAGACATTTTACCTGAATTCCACTGCTAAATCAGCAGAGCTTCCTCCTGAGAGATGCCAGCAGAGATGCTTCTCAGAGAAGGAATGAGCCAGAAAGAGGAGGCACAGATGGGTGAAGAGTTTCTCAGTCAGCCTGAGTGTGCCCTGAATGCCCAGCATGGTGTGTCTGCAGCTCCTGCCACACACAACCCCCTCCCATCAGCACAGGTACACTGACAGCTGCATTACCTGCAGCAAAAGCACTGCTTCTGACTATTTTCCACTTCTCCCTCCCCCTTCCATTGTATGCTCAGCTATCTGTAGGTCCTGAAGCTTTGACCTAAGGCCTTAACCTTAAGCCTCATGTGGTTTTTAGACATTTCAGCAGCCTAGGGAGTGCCCACGCTCCTCACTCGTTTTACCACCACACCCAGACACCTTTAAAGCAAGAGGATGATTTGGCAGTGCAAATAAAGCCTCCAATCCCTACAAAAAGAGCAAAGTAACCTGCTGCTGCCAGCACTTCTCCCATCATTCTCATCACTTGTGGAAAATCAAGCTGTCCCTATAGCGAGCTGGGGGATGTCAGCCTGCAGAAAACAAATGCAAAGGGGGAAAAGAGAGCAGAAGAGTTTTCTATGCATTTTCTCCTTTATAAAACTCATTGTCAGGTTAGACTAAGTACCTTCTGGAGTTGGTTTAGTTGTGTCACGGGCCCGCACCCTTCAGACAAGGCAGGAGCTGGTCCCTGCCCTGAAGATCAGCAGTACAAATAGACAGAAAAAAGGAAGCATTGCTCATTCCTATCATGAGATAAGGGCTTCACTTGGATGATCCACTCCACTTGAGCCAGTCTGAGCAGCAGGTTTGGAAATGATGCTCCTGGGCCTCATTGCAGTGCTTTGGCACAGGGCTCTGCTGAGAATAGGCTCAGCAAGGAGACACAGCACAAAAACTGTGACATCCCTTTGCTTGCCACCTTGGTCCTCCTCCTGTCTGCCTGCTCCTGGATTGTGGAGGCAGCAGCAACCTTCTGCTTATTTTTGAGCGGAGGCAGAAAGATCAGATGAAGCAAAAAAGCACATTCCCTTCCTGGAAGCAGTCTGCACCCTTCTTTCCAAGAGAGTAAAAACTCTGCATGAATGTTTTATGAATCAGACGTGTGTTCATTTCAACGATAAAGCCAGCTTGGCAATTTGGGCTGGAAAGGGGGAAGCTGAAAACCTACAGATTCCAGCTGGCATGTTTTTAGACACGAACCTCTTCCCCCATTGGAAACATTACATTTGGACCCATCTAACTTGGGGAAGTTTCTCTGCTTTTAAAGAAATTGCAGATTATGTCCCAAGCATTACTCAGAGGTGAACACACAGATTTGTCCCTGTAATAACTTCACTGAGTACCTGCACACATGGTGCTAATTGATCACAATGTTGGTGCCCTCAATGCTGCTTGATTTCCTGATTGCAGCCCTTTTACATTCCCAGCAGTTCACCATCAGCAGAGGCAAATGCCATTTCAAGATGCAGAAGAGGCATAGATGAGGTTTCTCTTTGTTTAACCTCCTGCTGTACTGCTCAGCCTAAAATAAATGTAATTTAGGGGAAAAAAAATCTCTATGGAAAACATCATAGGTAGGGAGAAAGAAATTGCCTGAAGTGATGTTTTTTTCTGCTATGCTAATCTCAGGCTGAATTCTTACCTAAGTCCACTTCTCCCCACTGTGACAGGGAGAGGTAAACAACTTTTGTTGAAGAGAAAAGAGAGAGGAGAGGGAGAGGGAGAGGAGAGAAATGAGACAACCATGGAAGAACAAAACCAGAAAGCAGACAAGGCAGAAGCAAAGACAGTGATTTTCTGGAAGGAAATGAGAGAATTCTGATACAAACAGGGAGAATATGCACCAGGTGTAGATATTCCAGTATCCAGAGGGAACTTTCACACGTCCAAGAAAAACTCATCCTCAAAGCCCAAATTCAAATACCTATGAACAGAAAACAGCTGGAAATGCAGACTCTGGATAAGTACCACCAGCTAACAGTTAACAGTTAAGCTTAATATAGTTTTTCTATGTTAAGTCCAATACCAACACAATTCCTGCCCTAAAAAACTCAAAATCTAAACAGATTAGATAAAGGATAAGAAAAATGTGAGAAGATTTGCCTGAAATCAATTTGCAGTTCAGTAGTAGTGCCAGAAACTTAATTTCCTCATCAACACTGGTAGGTGGAAGGAGAGTGGCTGAATGTGTCTATTTCTAGCAGCAAGGCATGGGGAGAAAAGCTTCACAGCAGTGCTATCACCTTCTAAATCCCCAGCCCTGGGGAGCTTCTTAAGCGTGAGAATGTAGAGGCAGATCTGCTTGGTTTAGGCCAGGAGAGGATTTAGGAGAACAAGACATAAGGAAGAATAAGACTCCTTAAAATCAGCCAGGTCTGGTGAGGAAAACACTTAATGCAGAGCATTGCTCTGACTGTCAGGTTTTAAACTCTTAAGATTGCACAAAGTGAGACCACTGCATTTCAGGAGGCACTGGAGAAATGTGGGGCTGGCAGGCTGGCCAGGGGAGAGCACAACACAGCATCATCTCTTTTTTCCTCCTGTAAGCCTGCACAGAAGTACAGAGTAGAGTTAATTGGCCAATATATTGCTAATTGCAGAGCTAATTTAAAAATTTTCAAGTCCTTCATGTTCTGCAGATCTTTTCACCAATTTTTTTTTTTTGCACCAGCCCTGAACTTGCTAATCCCCAAGGGAGCAGTGCCAGGCATCCCTGTCTGACTTGTGCTGATGAAGATGAAGATGATGCATTCCCACAACACATGGGAGTTGGAGATACTCTGCAGCCTTAGGAATAGATCTGCTGCCAGTAAATGCATTAATTAACAAAAGGTCAGAGGCACTTCATCTAGAGCAGAGATTGCCTGAGAAATTTGGCTAGAAAGTGCCTCAGGTGACATCTTCACTCCACAGTGCTCATCTTCACTCCACCTGCCCAGGTCTGTTTTTGCTGTGGTGCCCTTGGCTAGAAACTTGTAAAATCAGTGGGAAACAAACTGGGCTGGATACCCGAGAACCACACACATTTAAGCAAGATTTCCAAGCATAAACTAGTTGGCTTTACTTTTTTTTTTTCTTCAGAAACATCTTCCCAAGCTGTGGCTCGTAACCAGCCTGCTCTTATTGGGTTTGTGAAATGGTAATGATTGAAATCTTGTGAAAAATCTGACCAATTCTAATCTGATTACTGAAATAGCAAAAAAAAAAAAAAAACCTGGATCTAGAAAATCATTAGACCTCTCTGACATTTGTTACCAATAACCCTGTGGCTTCCAGGCTGGGGCTTGAAGGCAGTTCCATTGTTCAGAAGTGCTCTTAGGGGAGCTGAAACTTGCACAGCAGTGCAGAAGGGTCAGCTTAACCTACAGAATTGCCACTTGCCATTTGCAGGTTAACAAATCTTCTGTAACATGGAACAGGATTGCCTCAAACTTTGCCATACTGCTAGATGACAGGTCTGACCTGTTAATTCACACAGCAAAGTCAGAGCCAACTTGATAAGTAAAACAACAACCCCAGAGTAGCAGAGGGGTAAACACTCTCTCAGTCCCCTGAGTAAAGTGGTGTAAAACAATGTGATCAAACTTTGCCAAAGCTAAACCAGCTCTTAAAATGTTTTGATCCAGCTGATCTAAATGTTGCCAAACTGAGTTAAGTCATGAGATTAAAAAGAACATGTGTTTTCAGTCTGGATACAATTCTTGTTCTATAACTTTATCATATCTTCTCTAAAGCTGCACATATCACCTATATAGGCAAAGCAAAGTTGTAGCACTGAGTTTGAGTTTTGCAGGTCAGATGTCAGCCTTCTTTCACATTCAAGATAAACTCCTCCTGTTATTCATTCCAGACTATCCATTTTTTAGGCTCTGGCTTCACAGCTGCACTCCCATTATTCACACTGAGGGATATAAGGCCTTTTATTGATAAAATTTTAACTAAAACTGGTCCCCCACAAAGTGTCCCGTGCATCAGAGCTTAGAATTGGAAGGTTCTGCAAAGACCTAAGGATTTCAGGAAGAATTTCTCCCTTGAAAGGATGGTCCAACATTGGAATGGGCTACTCAGGGAGGTGGTGGAGTCACCACCCATGGAAGTGTTCCAAAATGATTGGATGTGGCACTTACGTTATTGGATGTGGCAATATCACACTTGATGTGTGATAATGGAGCAAAGGTTGGACTCAGTGACCTTGAACATTTTTTCCAACCTTACTGAATTTGGGATTCTCTGATTCTGTGATCCTCCAGTGCAGCCCCTTATTAGCATGAGAAAACCTTTAAATTTTGGAAGATCCGTTTTTTAAAGGGGAAGAGAGAATAAAATCACTTTAATCCTCTAGGAAAAATAGCAGTGAAATTTCATCATTTAACCTCTTGCAAAAGAAGAGGATGTGGGCACAGTCCTGCTGGGACTTGCCCAGATTTAAGATCAGGGAGGAATGAGCCATGGGGATTTTGTTGCAGGCCTAAATCTGGCCCAATTAGCATTAAATCTTGCCTTAACTGGAGTATGTCTGATGTTGAAAAAAGCTTGCAGATAGATTATGCCAGTGTAAAATGGGAAGCAAGGCAGCTTTTGCTTTTGTCTGATAGATGCCGTAGGAAACTGAACCATGAATTGTTGGAATGTTTTTCTTTCTTTGGCTCTGCAGTTACCTTACAACAGCATGCACTTACATATTTGGCAAACTTTCCCCACCAGGTCACCAGGCTAGTAAGCAAGGGCACAGAGGGAATCAGGGTGCTGGTACCTACTCAGCTGCACAGCCACTAAACACAGCACAGGCTTGGAGTTTGACCTTGATGACAGCTAGAAATAAGCTCAAAGACCAAATCCCTGCAATGTGTGCTGCCCCTCAGGATGGCCCAGCCAGGTTGCTGATGGTGGAAGTGATCAGGAGAACAAATGCTTGGAGAACGGAGGTCCTGATGCCCAGAGCTCACAGGTTTTCTTGGATGAAGCTGAGCCTTGGGCTGCAGTTTGAAGCTAGGAGGATGCACCTGATCTCCTAACTCTGGGAAACACTTTAGTGATGCCTCTGATGGCAGGTGTGATGCTGGGCCTAACACTGCCTGCTCAGCTCCCTTTATCAGCAGGGAGGGGGAATGGACGAGGGGAAGGTCACAAATTACTGCATGACCAAGATCCTGGTTAGAGACAGCAAACAGAGCTCCCTGGGGCTCTCCAGGTGAACAGACAAACCTTGCTCACATGTTTTATCCATCCTCCATCCCCTGAAGTGTTCAAGGCCAGGTTGGAGGGGGCTGGCAGAAACCTGGTCTAGTGGAAGGTGGCCCATGGCAGGGGGATTAGGACTAGATGATCTTTGAGGTCCCATCTAACCCAAACTATTACAGGATTCTATAATTCTAGCACCTCTTGGGAAGGTGTCCAGAGCTGATCCAGCACAGGTAGAACATTGAAGAGCTCTGACAGACTTAGCCTGTCCAGGGGAGGTTGCAGATGGATCTGCCATGCCCCTTCACCACAAAAAAAAAAAAAAAAAAAAGAAGAGCACACATTTTGGGACTATAGGCTTTTATTGTTATGGCTGTGCTTGTCTTTACTCTTACAGTTTGGGGCTATAAGATTTCCTTTCTAAGGCTGAGTTGCTCTTTGCACTTCCAGGTGTGCACATGTGTGTACTTTTGGGCATTTATCTCTCAGCAGGTGTGAGCAGGGCAGGGGGAGTGTTTATCACCGGTGCAGGGCCAGCAGGGGGGTGTTTCCCCCTCTCAAAGCTTTCCAGCCTCGTGGAGGGGAAATGCAGCCAGCAGGATGTGCTGGGCTGCTGCACTGGGGTTTGTGTCAATGTCTGGCTCATTTCTGCTGGAAATTGCAAAATCTTTCCTGTGCAAGGAGCGGGAAGTTTTGCCCTTCGTGTACATGTAGATTGTTGAGTATTTAAATGGGGGGGAAGATTTAGGAGGCACGTGAAGCACCAGAACAAACCAGAGGAGGGGGCAGCAATCGTGCAGTTAAAAGCTGGTTTTTCACAGACTGCTATACAAGGGGTTGTTTGTTTGTTTGTTTAATTTTTTAATTTCTCTATCTCTTAATTTTACTTATTGTCTCGGTCTGTGTTTCCATCTTTTACGTTAGGAAGGGAAAATCTGTCTTTTTTGAAAGAGGGGGGATGAGGGAAAAGCAAGAGAAACTTTCTGAGTGTGTGAACTGAAAAATCAGTTATTTATTCTTTATAACAAACACTTTAAAGAGCTATAGAGACAGAAAGCTGACATTATCTAGCCTCTATACTTCCTCTCTGCTTCTCCACCTCCCCCTTTCCCTTTCCCAAATGGGAGAAAATACCTATTTGAGATGAGAGGAGGTCGTGTCTGGGATCAGCAGGAATCCCTGGGACAGGGGCAGAGCTCGCAGCCTGGCCGTGCATCTCCAGCACTCTCGTATTCCAAATTCTCCCAAATCCTCCTTGCTGGGGCCGGCAGCCCGGAGAGCAGCTGGATGGAGCAGAGAGCCTAAAAAACTTCATTCTGCAGGGGGACCTCTAGTGTTTTCCTTTCTCCATGTCCTGGCAGAGTTCCTCCAAAGTACAAATACACACAGAGCTCCCATTGTTTGCAGCCCTTCACAAGCCCACTGATCCTAATATGGAATTCAGCAGGAAACCCATGATTTCCTGACACACAGCAAGCTGGAGAAAGAAAGGAAAAACTCCATTAAAAACCTCCAGACTCTCCTCCATGTAGAAATGAAATGGAAAATGGAGTGGATTTAACAGGAATCCCTGGTTCCTGCGGCCAGGCTGGAGGAAGGGAGACGCGGATCGAAGCTGCAGGCTGCTGATATTTTTTGAAGTTGTGATAAAGACTGGGAACGGCCAGGCAGAATGAGGATTTCCTGACTGGGACAAACGAAAAAGGACAGATCACTCTTTTTTTTTTTTTCTCTATGATATTCCTCTCTGTGTGTTTAATTTATTCACCTCGATGATCCTCTTGACTGATCTGGTAACTGTTAGAAGCGGCTGTGACAGCCTGGAAACATTAGTATGATTTCCTGAGTTTGAGATTTGCTGCTCTCCCCCCACCCCCCTCCTTCTCCAAACTCAGGAAAAGTCAATACAATCGCACTTCATTTTTCCTTCATGTGCACTTGGAAGTCCTGGGAGCAGCAAGAGCAGCGGCAGCAGCAAGAATGAACTGCAAGGAGGAAAATGACAACTGCACTGACGGGAGCAGGAACAACACCAAGAAGATGCTGAAATGCGTGGTGGTTGGGGATGGTGCAGTTGGGAAAACCTGCTTGCTGATGAGCTATGCCAATGATGCCTTCCCAGAGGAGTACGTCCCCACTGTGTTTGACCACTATGCAGGTAAGAAAGGGCTTTAAAAGAAATTTAATCAATAGCTGCAGGACAGCCAGGTGGGAGGTGAAGGCAGCTCAAGGAGAGGACAGTTCAAAAGGGATGCGTGGGTTACTTCTTGTCCAGGAATGTCATTCAGGCCTGGATGGTTGCCAGGCAGCTTAGAGGGCAGCTCATGAAATTGGGACAATGCAGGATTTATTCAGAGAACTTATTTGTTTGCTTCTGATTTTTGTCTTGTTTTTGGCAAATAAGAAGCCTTAGGGATGCACTGAAATCCACTGTGTTTTGGGGCAACAAATGTGATTCAGCCTCTGTCACTTTGTATTCTTGGTTAGTTTTTGAAGTTCTGAGCTTTGCAGTTTACAGTTAAGACTATATATATGTGTATATATATATATATATATATATACATATAGATATATGCTATCACAATCTTGTCCCTCTTGGCAAATGATGCATAAATTACAATATATATATCCTATTTAAGGAATAATATTTGAGAACGTATCCTATTTTAGGAGATCTTTGAGAAAACCAGCATAGTCTCTTTCCAAGCTGTCAGTATATAACTCTCCTTTCAGAGACGTTTGTTACTCCATCTATAAATAGATTTTAATACTACAACTTGATGGTAGTGAAAAGCAGAAGAGGTGATTGATTTGAGTCTTTCATAGTCGGCGAATTTGTAGTTTAAGCAAAAAGCACAAACATAATCAAATTATATTCACTGCATTGCTGTGCAGAACAGACCCACAGGTTAAGTTCAATATTCACAGGCCTCTTTCTGTAGCAATTACTGACTTTACCCAGCTGTGTCCAAAGTTATCACGCAGATGTTTCATAGGCTAAAACTGGTTCAAACATCTGCTTAAATTTTACTATCCCAAATCCTGTTGTTTTTCTTCCCATAGTGCTCCTTTGGCTTAGGGAGTTTTTTAATGAGATCCCTGACAGATTCTAGGAGCCCTGCAAAACTCATTGCTTATCTTGCAGCAGCAGTTGGAGTTTCCCTCATTCTCTCCCCACCTCCTTAAAAACTGAATTTTCATGGCGTGGCTTATCATAGATTTGGTATTTTGTAATGGGAAAAATCCCTGTTTGCATTCTGGCTCTGTGTCAGGTTTAGCAGATGAACTGGCCAAACAAGAAAGCTGTGTAATTGCAGAATCTGATCCGTGGAAATGTGAAGACCTTTTCCTCCACCAGAGTGGGCAGCGTCACTTCTAATGCAAGCAGCTCTCTCTTTTCTCTGCCCTTCCCACCATAGATTGAGTGATCCCTTTAGGAAAAAACAAACAAAAAAACAAACAAACAACAACAACAACAACAAAACATTTCCACAGAAAAGATAGACAACAGAATATTGCCTGTTGGAAATACGTGCTTCCATGAGCCAAAATCCCTAAGGGCTGCCTTATACCCACTTTCCTGTGATAACTTCAGATCTGCTCATCCCTTAAAAAATGCTGATCCCAGCACCCATTGCCCTTCTCCCACTCTCTTCCATGCCCTGCAAATACCTCTCTGCCTGTGGGAAAAGCCATCAATAGCTGGTGCCAGACCACGTGGGCATCGGTCTTGGTGGTTTTGGTGTGAGCCTAGGGCACACATGTGGCATTTGGTGGGGGACCACTCTGAGTTTCTCCTCCCTAACCAGCCACAGGTGACTTGCAGGGACTTGCTTTGATTCTCTTTCCTCTGTCAGAACTGTTGGAAATTGCCACTGGGCTCAAAAGCTACTGAGGGATACAAGGGCTGAGGGAAGGATGGGAAGATGAAGTACCATAATCCTGATTTCCTTGGGGTAAAAGGAGTATGAAGGTACTTTTAAATCAAGCCTCATTTCCAGGGTTTGAAGATTTAGCCCCTAAAATATCTCCAGCTCTTTTTATCTACCTTCTTAACTACTATAGCACATAAATATAAAAGTATTTTCAGTGAGAAAAACTAATAAAAATAAGGGGAAAAAATAGCTCTGCTTATTAACATGCTGTTCTGAGACAATCCCTGCCCAGTGGCAGTGGTCAAAACTTGCATTGATCACAAATGGAATTTCAGTGTTTTGAGGAATCCCATAATTTATTAAACCAATTTAAGTACAAAATTGCATACAGAGTTGAGCAGTAGGAATTACTTCTAGAGCAGAGTGCTGGAAAAAATCCCACCCATAAAAATATGACATGGCATAAAGTATAACACAGCCTATTTAAAATACTGTGGGTATTGATTGAGCGAAGAACTCACTTGGGGGAACCTTACGCCTGAGCTTACAGTTTTTAGGATCTTCCACTGGATTTCCCACATCCATCTGTGTGGCAGCCCATGGTGAACAGGAGAGGTGGCACAGCAGTACAATGGTCACAGAGGTACCATGGGCATGGTGGCAGCACAGCATATGGGAAAGCTGCATACATGGACAGATGCTGAAGGGTGTAGGAGGCTCTGGAAAATCACATTTGAATTTACCCCAGGAAAATGGTTTGTCTACCTCTGTCCCTGTCACTGCTGAAACCAAGTGTTCCAGTTTTCCCAAGCAAGCTGAAAACATCAGATTCAATGGTTCATTTCTGTGCTGGAAATGCTCAAAAGCAATTAATTCCTGCAGATTTTTGCAAAGCTGCACTTTCCATGGAAGGTTTTCCACCCAGGTGTAATTACCAGCAGTGGTGTGTTAGCAAGGGCTTCCTCTTGCCTCACCAGGTCACAGCCTGCTTGTGACTCCTGGGGCATTTACCAATTTACTTCTTTCTAATGGAAAATGTAGGGAGTGGGGAGGGGAAGCATTAAAACCCAAGGATTCCAGTGGTGATCTCAGAGCAGTTTCTCACTGCCACGACTCCAGCGACTCGGGGGAGACAGTGATGCTCTCCAGCCCAGCTTTGGGAAAAGCTCCAGCAGCACCAGTGCCGTGGCCAAGGCTTTAACTGTTCATGGCCCTGCAGCACCAGCTCCGTGCACTTGCCCTGCTGCATCTCCTCTCCTCAGCTCCTGCAGCTGAAGCAGGTGGATGCAACAACAGGAGTGGTTGGAGGAAGAAACAGCTGAGTCCCTGCACTATTAGATCTGCACGGTGCTTACCCAGTGCCTTGCACATGTAAAGAGCTTGAAACCACTTTATAAAAGTTGGGCCCAACCTGCCTCTAAGCAAATCAAAGGCAGGAGCTGAGTGTCCCCCAGGGAAGGAGCAGATATTCCTGCAGATAACTCACACAGCATTTACAGCTCGGACGCAGCGGTGCCTGGCACCAGAAGCTCTTGGTGGCTCACCACGTGTGCAGCTGCACTGCACAAAAGTCCAGACCAGTGATTAGCTCCATACTGGTAATATCCTGCCTCAGATTTCACCCACAGTCCACAAAACCGAATTTCTTCAGGGCCTGTAGCCAATGTTGGGATGTGATGGGTGTAGAGTAGGATCAGAGCAATGCCAGACAGATGGGGAGGGCAAATTTGTTACTTGGATATGAAAATGGTTTCTTTCATTGGATGCATGGAATTTTATGGGTCTGGTTATTTCTCAAGGCATTTTGAAGAGGTTTTGCTGGAGGCCAGAGCCCTGAGTAGGTTTCCTTGCTTTGGTGAATTTCCAAGTCCCGTACTGGAAGTGTTTAGCCGCAAGACAAATGGCTGTTTCTAGGGCAGGCTCACCAAAGTGCTATCCTAGTGACAAACAGGATATTGCTGGCAATAGCTGCAACAATAGGGGCTGTTTGGATAGTGAGTGGATGCTTTAACATGCTGGTTCCACTCCTTTGAACACCAAATGCTGGTTTTCTGTGAGCAAAGGTCTCTCAGCCAGGGTGACTTGTATTGTGCCTAGGTATGTGAGGTTACAACTGTTTATTTAGGGCTGAGGTTGGACCAACAAAAAAAACTCAATTCAACAACTAACAGAGCTGGTTTAATAATACCAAAGTTAGCTGGTTTGCTCTGTGAAATACATAAGTAAAATGTGTGTTGCTACTTAGGAAGCCACTGAGCATCCCATTTTATATCCATGAAGCCTAAAAACATAGCAATTTTTAGCATTAAATTTATTTGCTCTAAAATTTATTTTCAGGCTTCCTGGAGAGGTGATCAATGTCCCAAGGCTGTCAGTGTTTAATAGGCATTTGTATAATGCCCTTAATTATGTGCTGGGAGTTTTGATCAGCCCTGAAATGGTCAAGCAGGACTAAATGATCACTGTAGGCCCCATCCAACTGAAGCTATTCCATTCTATTCCAGAAGTGCATTTCTTGTAAATTAAAAAAAAAAAAAAACAACTCTCTATGCTTAAGGAGCAGTAACAATGGCATGCAGCTAACTTGGCCCACTGTGCAGACAAGGGTGATTGGACTCATCAGATGGCTGAAGTCTGAGGAAAAGAGGGTTGTGAGTCTTAAACTCAAGTCTAGTTCAGCCGTAGTACTGAGATTAATACCATACAAACAGCTTTAGGAGCCAGAGTTGCATCTTTGATAAATGAGAGAGGTCAATCCCTCCAAAGGAGAACTGCAAAGCATCTGCAAAAAGTAGATGGTGCAAATATGTCCCTCCCTCCCATCATGTGTCGGCACAAACTGGTGAACATTTATAAATAGAGAACCCATTTGAAAAAAATTAGCACTGGCATGTGATCAGCTAATTAATAGCATACAGAATAGCTTAGCCCTGACTGGGGCTTTGTAAATTAAAAGCAATATAGAAGAAGAGAGACATTACTTACTGTTAGGAGACATATTTTTTGTTCTTCAGTGATGATTCAATGTAATCTGTCTGCCTTTGCACTGAAGTGGGCTGGAGCACCACTAGTCTCACAGAACAGTGATCCCAACCTTGCTGGCCAGACAAGCCATGCAAGAAGGGAGAGTCTCCTGCTCTGGCATTTTTAGTGGCACAGGAGCTGTATGACTGCTCTTGCCCAGAGCAGGCAAATCCACAGATCTATTATGCCCTGCCTGTATGTCACAGCACTGACCCAAATCCCTGTTCCTCATGTCCCCCCATGGAGGAAAGGAGCTGGAAGTGGGTTATCTGTGATCCTGGGGCTGCCATGGCTGCTTGCTCTCCATCCTGGGGCAGGCAGCAGCACCCAGGGGAGATAGGCCAAGCACCAGGCAGCTCTTGCCTCTGCTCTGTTCTTGCTCCCCAAAGAGCAAGAAACACCAGCCAAGACATGGCAGAAACCCAAGGGGAGCCCTAACATCCCTAATTTCCCCAGCTACAAGCATGAGAGCACATCTGACCACACTTTTGGTGTGCTAGCCATTTTGAATTGATTGCTAATGCACACTGCTTTCAACCCATCCCTGCTTGCCATGGTGTGTAAGTGATAACCCCAAGACCATCACTTTTTTATTCCCTGTTGAAACTCTGACAGGAAAAGACTGCCTAAGTAGATCTACAATTTCTGCACGGGTGCTGCCGTGGGAGTCTTCACACTGCCACATTCTTGAGACAGTTGTCTCCTATAAACAGTCTTGGTAGCACATTAGAGAAACTCTTCATACAATGTTTGGGGTCATTAAACTCAAATAGATATAAATAGCACTGAAAGAGAGCTGTGATGTTTATTTGCATGGATATTTGCAGTGGGATTTCTTTTCCTTCTAATGTTCATCCAATTTTGATCACACAGATTTGAACTTTAGCCTTGAGACAAGAAAGCATTGACTCTTTTGAGAGCTGGCTCTTTAAACTGGCAGCCACTGAACAGATATGTTCATTTTGCCTCTCAGGAGCTGAAAAGACTTCTCTGCCAATCTTCCTGGTATCATCCAGAATAGACCAGGGATGAATAAAACATTCAAGGTATGACAACACCACAAACACACCAGTGCAATTCAAATGTTTCCATGGCTGGATTTTTTGAAGATGAATTTTACAGAACCACTAATTCTCAGTCTCCCCACAGAAGGTTTAATTCTGTCCTGAGTCATACAAGTCAGAGGTGATGTAGTGGTCCTCAGGCTTTTCACATCCAGGAAGCCTGAACAGTATTTTTACCAAAAAGATGCCTTTTGCTTGAATCACCATGGATATTCCACACTCATTTGGGAGGCTCCACATACACCCCCAAGCATCTTAAGGCCTTTTCCTTCTGAAGGTGCTGTCAGTGTGCAAAGAGCCAAGATAACTATCGCTGCTATCTCTTCCTCACACACATCCCTGTATTGTCCTGAGGCTGCACAATCCACTTGAAGCCCATGGAGACAGAGGTGTGTGCTTTGGGTTTCTGTTTCTCAGAGCAGATGGTTTCTGCAGCAGTGCTCTGAGCACTGACCAAGTCCCCATTGTCCCCTGCCCCTACAGCTGTGAATGGAGATGAGCCTGCAGCACCCTAGCTGCTCCTTACCTTTGCCTCTGGCTGTGCTATGCAGCTTCTCTTAAGTCCTGCTGCCACTCCTGGTCTGGTTTCACTTTGGCTTTGTGCTCCAGAGAGCCCCAGAAGAGCTCTGCACCAACCCCACACCCACCAGGACCCAGCTGACAGCCCAGGACATAGAACTGATTTCTCCAGCCATGTCAGCAGCCAGTGGATGTCCTGGTACTTCCAGCACAGCAGAGGACAACACTGCACCATGGATGACATTGGCAGTCTGAAAACTGCGTGTAGAGAGTAAGGAAACTACAGCACACATCACAAAGGATGGGGCCAGGAATTAGAGGAGTAGATGGAGCAGCCATGTTGCTTTATCCAGATTTATCCAGCCTAAATTCCACCTAAGCCCTGCTGTCTATTCTTTGTATTTGATATGTGATGCTTGAAGGGCAAGAGGAATCACAAAGAATACTAAACAAGGAGTTAGACCATTTGGATGTGTGTTGGTGGTTTGGATGTAGAATGATGGGATTTTTCTTAAGGTCAGCCACAGGCCTGAGGGAATGGATTGGAAAGAAGGAAAAGTCAAATGGCTTAAAAAGAAATATTTCTTTGCATGGTATGTGATTAACCCGGGGAACTTATCACTTTATAAAAGTTCTTGAGGACAGAATTTTAACAAGGTGTGCAAAAAAACGGGTTGAACCGGGTATTGGGGAGATTGAGTGCTATCATAAGCTAATGAAAAAGACTTCTGCAAGAAATGAGCTGGTACAACCTTGGTTTAGAGTTCAGGACAAGACCTAAATTTAGCCTGGTGAATGTCAAATTATATTAAAGTTACTCACTGTTTTGTTAGAGATAAGACACCAGGCTGTGAGTTTGGCCCAACCTAGCACCCTGCGCCCAGAGCTTTAGAAAATAACTTTCTGGCATGATTCTTCTGATATATGGATGGACAAAAAGATTTTGAAATTTTGCTTACCCAGCAATGGACTGCTTCAAAGAGACATGAGGGAATTTAAAAAATGATCTTTTTCTTCTCCTCTACTCCAAGACAGTCAGGCCTAGCCTTTCCCTCCCTTTGTCATCTGCCTAGCATTGCAGGAGGTGACATCAGCTGAGAAGACCAAAACTGAAACTGTGGCCTCTGGCCCTTGAAGGACAATGTCTACAGCTTGAAATTAATCACATCCACTATCTCAAAATCAATAATTGACTCAGTACCTGTGGCCAAGCAACCCAGATGAGGGGACAAAGCCACTTTATGGGTGGTGGCGGATCAGGCAGCCAAGCAGATGCTTCACAGCAGAAGATGCTCCACATGTAGGAAAGAAAAACAAAAACTTAGCAAAGAAGTCTAAGAAACCGAACTCCTAGACATTAAAGCTTCATTTCTGCCAGATGTGGCAGTGTTTTCACTAAGTCATCATTGCAATGGCTTAGTTACTGATCAAGTCAATGCTAAATAGCTCTGACTTGCTTCTCATTTTCTGCTCTCTTCATAAACTTGATACTTTGATATCTGCAGTAGTGATGTCCATCATGGCTACTCTGCACCACTGAGCAGATTTTGCCGTGCAGGCAGTGCCTTTCCTATGTTCTGAATTTCCAGTTGTTATGGCCAGACCTAATGACATCATGGAAATGGCAAGGGATGAGGAAGAGCAAACATATTTCCTTCAATTGTTCTGTTCAGACAAAGTCATTAAACAGTAATGACATCTCCTGTCAAATTATTATCTTTCCAATAAAAAAAAAATACAAGTTATTATATTTCTCATCTGCTTTTAAAAGTGACCATTTGCCATTCTCCACTTATATTGTCCTTGTACCTTGAGCTATGGGTTTTCCACCCAAGTCAGGGAATATGTTACTAAAGAATGAAAGTTTTACGAATTGTCACCCAATGTTTTATGCCAAGAGGGGGTGAATGAATTAATTCTAAACAGGATTATTGGAGCAGTATTCATCTCCCTTTTCTCCACAAATAATATCTGGGGAAATTAATGTCTAATAATTAAAAGATTGCCAAAAAAAAGTTGATTTACCTTATTTAATATCTAGCATAATTTGCATTCAAAGTGAGAGGTCTCCCCCCTTCATAGATTTAAGGCCAAGCTCAAAACCCTCTTCTTAAATGGAAAGTCATATGTGAGGCAAGATGGCTTGGAAGGGTCCTGGGGGACACGGTCACCTGCTGGGCATTGCTGTCCCCTAGCTAGTCCTCATATCCAAAGTGGTGTTTGGGGTCTAGGGAAGGGGAAGGCATGAAGGACCATGACAGGCTGTTATTTTAGCTAACACAGTTCTCCACATTCAGTGTGTGTCCAGTGGAGCAGCAAAGCCAGCACTGGGGCTGCCCCAGGGTTGCCTTTTTACCTCGGGAACTGGCACAGCAATGAATCCATAAATACACCCACCACCCTCAAGGGAAGAAAAGGCTGGAAAAAAACTTTCACTGACAGGAGAAATACTGGGAAAAAAAAAAAAAAAGCAAACCTCCCAAAGGAAGGAGATGGACAGCTGTAAAAATATTCCCAAGCACAGTGGCACAGGAGGCACAGTCAGGAGTGTGATGGCATTGGAGCAAGAGGGAAAAAAACAACACAATGCTGTACCAACATCCTCACTCCTGGTTCAGGGCAGTGTGCAAGTGTCTCATGGAAACAACAGCCCCAGGGATGAGCACAGGAGCCAGCACATAAACACCTGAAAGAGTTAAAAAGGGCTGTGCAGAGGGGCTGGACAGAAAGGTCCTGCCACAGGGCAGGAGGATGCCTGAGATGACTCTGAAACTGCTTTCCAACCCCTGCAAACAGAGGCCATGTCTCCTCCTAAAGACTCTCTGGCACTGACTCCAGCTATAACTTTGAAGTAATGGCATTAACAGGATCTGCTCATGCTTGGCTTTCTGCAGACTTTAAGGAGAAGCACAGCTCCAGCAGTGAGTGGGAAAACATACATGTTCAAACATAGCATTAATTTCTGTCCCCTGGGAGATGGGACCAAAAGAGCATCTATTTGCAATAATATGCTGCTTTGCTGAGAACAGACTTAAAGGAAAATCCCATAAGGTTGAAAAATGTGTTTTAAACTCACAAACTGTCTCATGATCTGTCTTCAGAGCTGGCAGCCATCCAGGTGCTGTGTCCTCACAGGCCAGACCCTCTCCATCTAGGACACACATGGTTTCTGAGCAATGCCCCCAGCTCCATTTCAGAACTGGTTTTCTCCAACAACTAAGTGTAAAGTCAACATCTATGTCTAATTTTGGGAGCCCAGTTGCTGAAGTCTCTGTCCACAAGCAGCAGAAATGCAGAGACTTGATTTTTTATTTAGAAGTTGAGGCATTTCCACAAGGGAATCTCAGCTCTGGCACAAACACACTGAAAATGCCTCCTGAGACCATCTATTTTATGCTGTCTGTATCAAGCCATGGCTTGTGGCAGTAATGCCCAGGACCTCATGTTGTCCATTCCAGCTGGGTTTGGGCTGTATGATCCTGCTTCCCAAATGGTTCCACATGGGCACACAAACTCCACTAAGGGCTCGTGGTGTATCCGCATAGAAATCACAAAATAGCTCTAGAGAGCTGTTCTGAAACTGCATCTTTATTTTTGTTTAGTTGCAGCTACTCACAAATTATTTTCAGCTGTATCAAAAACAAAAAGGAGATTGTAGAATTGCTTGTAGTTTCTGTCTAGTTTGAGCCCATTTTTGCTGATTGAAAACTTACCATCAAAATTTTCAGCAAAAGCATGAACAACTTCTAGGAGGCCATTAGGATGCTATTATTTAAGCTCCTAGAAAGACCCTTTACCTCCACAGTACAGCTCTGCTTTGTTCTGGGTAGCCAGTAATGTAACCAATGAATTGCAAAAATCCAGCAGTTTCCTTCATCTCATTATTTTCTAGTTGCTGCTCAGGATATTTTAAGCCTATTCCAGGAATACAAGGGAGCAACACCTCTCATTAAAAATATGTATGTGAAGTACAGCTTTAAGAAAATATTTTCCAGGAATATCAGCCATGAAAACAGGATCAATCTCAACATTAAAAGAGGAGTTCATACTCAAAACAAATTCAGCTAATCTGCCAGAAACCAGGCCTTATGGATGAAGTCCAAATTAGCTGAGCCAGTTCATGATGTCATTAATATGGAGAATTTTCCTTACCACGCACAGAAATAGTCTCTCACGGGTTGTGCCACTTGAAGATCTGCTAGGCATTTACCTAAACCATTTGCTTTGGTTCAAGTCCAGTTGGGTGAGGTTGCTGTGGTTCCTTGATTTTAATACTTTACAGTGTTAAGTGCATTTTCTCCCTCGAGTGTCCCTCACGGGAAACTGCTAAAATGGTGAAATAATTCATTCTTCCATTATTTGAATCACATTGCTCAATTTACTTCCTTTCCTGTAAAGAGCTCCTTGTAGCAATACCATAAGTCCCTCCTAATGCTTCCAGGGAAGGAAGAAGCAACAGGGAGTGTGAATACAAAATGAGGCCCCAAATCTGAAGTAATGTTTGACAAAGGCAATCTGTGCCAAGATAATGGGGGAACAGCAAAAACTTGTGTTCTCTCCATATGGTGCTCCCAACTGGGTTTCTCTCCCCTTTGCCTTCTATTTAAATGCATGAAAGTGAGAGATTAGGAAAAGAAAAATAATAATATGAGTCTTGCAATGATTTTGCAAGAACAGTATTTTGAGACTATGCCTGACAGGGTGGAAAATCCTGAGGACATGGGGGAGTCTTGTTCCTGGCCAAATATGTTCACAGTATGTCCTGGTGAGGTGCACGAGACAATTCTTACAAAAACCTCCTGACTAGAAAGCACCTTGTACTTTCCATCACATGTAGCCTTTCCAGGTCCTTATTTCCTTCCTGCTGCTTCCTCCAGCTTTCAGAATGAATATCCACATTTCCTTTTCTTGGCATTTATTTTCCACGCTGCTTTTTTTCTCATGAGTGGGGTCTTTCCACCTGAAATATTAAAGAAAAAGAACGACAGATTGTCTTCCCAAAGCTTTCCTGAATACAGCATAGGCCATGGAGCTGGCCAGAACCAGATATGGATCCTGCAGAGCCTCCTCTGAGGCAGCTGGGTCCAAAACCAAACCACAGACATTGCACACATAGCGGCTGCCCCACACGCCCTGGCTGATAATTATTACCGGGTGTCTCTTCTGATTCCCTCTGATGCTGCCAAGATGGCCAGGGCCAAGGACATGAAAGCAGATGTTCTTCCTCCTGACAGATGTCAGCTCTGCCCCATGGAAAATGTCATCTGAGATGGGTGAGAGCCAGCAAGCAGCCAGACAGGGCTTTGCAGGATGATGGTGGGACCACCCCATGGTGTCCGCTGTCCGTTCCAGCAGCCACCTCTTTCCTGGCAAAACCCCGCCACAGAATTCCATAAAAATATTATCTCAGCATTGTGTAAGTTAGGGAAGGTCAGATGAGCCAAGGAGCTGCATGAGAACCAAAAATAATGCCCAAGTAAATAGGAGAGAAGAAGTGGAGAAGTGTGGGAAAGAAATGTGCATCCTTAGAGGATGGAGGGGAAAGGTATGTTTAAGAGCAGACAGTCCAGAAGATGTCCATAAATCACAAAACAAGTGATTTGTAACAACTATGTTTTGGGGGATATGACTCAGAGTTTTGAACTTCTGGGTTAGCAAAAGTTCTGGCCAGAGCATTTTTCATGAACTGTCCCACCAAGAGAAAATGCTGATTCACGAAAGCTGAAGCATTTTTTAAATACTTGAAAGGACAAATTCTTGAGGTCCAGGGCCCTCTGGTTATTTCTGACAGTGCAGCAAAAAAGGCCCAAATTGAAAACATAATATCTGAAGGTTTTGTTTTCATTCCATTGTAAAATGAAAACAAATTGTAAAACCTCAGAAGTTGTCACAAAGCTGAATTATCATCCCCCTGGCCAGTTCTACTTAGCTGTTGTTATTATCCTTTTTCCAGTTGCTGTAGTGCAACCATTATTAACCAAGGGCAGGCTTCCTCTAAATGAAATATTTGTGCAGCAAAGACAAAAAATTTCCAAGTGCTTCAAATAATATGAGTTTAGGTGTGGTTTTGGGCTCTCTCAACATGAAGAGCTGCAGTGGTTGCAGGGAGAGGTTGGCAATCCTCACAAGCCTTGGCAAACCTGATGGCAGAACCACACAAGTGCTCAGGAGAAGGGAAAACAGTCTTTGAGCTGAGTGTTGCTCATTCTGTCTTCACTCACTCTGGTTTAGGCTAATGCAGAAGTTTTATTCCTTCTTCTCTTTTGATGACTTCTGTCATCATGTAAATGTCCAATAAATCCACATTTCTGATTTATACGACTATATATATGTTTGATTCCCAGAAGAAGGAAGTTACCCCAAAAACTCTCAAAGGTTTCCAAGGGACATCCTCCCTCTGCCAGACACAATTTTGCTCCAGTGAGTGGTTCCCAAAGTTAGTGACACTGGAACAGGGACTTAGCTGGAGAGAGGTGTCTGTGGCCACATTCTGGAAATGCTGCTTATAAATTATGAAGGAAATATAAAGGACCTGACTGGGAGCTCATTCTGCATTCACTTAGGAAGAGCACCATTATAGTTAGGGGAATTGGGTTCTGTGCAATTAGTTCAGTTGAAATTCAACCTATATTCCCATTTCTGCCGCAGGATCCCTCCCATATATCTGCATTTCTGTTGTCTGTCATGTTAACAAACCAAGGCACTGCTGTTTGATAGGAGGGGTTCATTCCACAAGCCTGGAGCTAAAACAGTCAGTCCTTCCCAGGAGCTTCTCCAGGGAGGACTCAAAATCTTGTCATA
The DNA here is from genome assembly GCF_050655825.1 of Lonchura striata. Taxonomy (NCBI): domain Eukaryota; kingdom Metazoa; phylum Chordata; class Aves; order Passeriformes; family Estrildidae; genus Lonchura; species Lonchura striata. The sequence continues at coordinate 67,467,408 of NC_140707.1, read as the reverse complement.
AGTATGAATTACATCTGACCTAAAGAAGTTCATTTGGGGTGTCTGAGGACCACTGAATTTCAGATTTCCTATGTGGGCAACCCTTTTGAATGTGTTCCTGCTGTGGGCTGTCAGGCAAGAAATAAAACAGAGACAACAGAAGTAGTGGGAAGTCACTGCTGAGGGTGCCTGATGGATTTTCTTCCTTAGAAGAGCTGAAAGCATAACCTGAAAGAGGCTGGTTTCCTTTCCCAGTCAGTGTGGTGGGTGTGGGTGCCTAAAATTAGATGTAGCCTCTATTAGTTGTAAATATTTATGCCTGTTCCCATAATAAATGGCTTTTAGTCTTCAGCATGAAGAAATTGTGGTAAATACATTTTCAGATTGAAAAAGGAAGGAGTGATAGATCTTTAGGCAATCTTTTTCAAGGCTGGCTGTGTTCACACAAGATTTGGGTTTGTCTGGTTTTGGAAGGCTCACAGAGTTGGGGCCAAGCAAATCTAAGTCAGGAAATCCTTGAAGTGAAAGAATGTATGATATATAATAGAAAGACAATAGATTAGTAAAATAAGAAAAATAAGCAGGTATTTTAACTAATGCAATTCTGTGCAAAATTCTAAGCTCCCAAGGAATCAGAATAAAGACACAGATACACAGTAGATAACTTCTCAAGAATAAACTATTAATTTTCTCCCTATATATTTACAGAACATGTAGGGAAATGTTAATGTATTAATAATTCTATGCTTTATTTTTTTCAAAGAATTAGATTAGAAACAAACCATATGTTTGGATTTTTTTTTTTCCAAATTTTGTTCTTTGTTATATTAATTTATATAAACAATTGGAGAAGTACCTATAAGTTTCCATTTCATTGGAAATGGAATTCCATTGGAATTTTCCCCAAAATCATTTCACAGATGCCTCTTGCTAAGCAAAGACAACAGTTCTAATGTCCCTCACTATTTCCATCCCTGTTATTTACAGGGGCTCATTAATGAAATTTATTTCTCTCCATGTTTTGGAATAATCAGAGGAATAAGAGGTTGATCAGCAGGGGAATACAGATATCATTTCTCCAATTCTGGGAAATCTCCCATGTACCTGCTCAGAGAAAAGCAACCCCACCAAAATCCTGGTAAGGGCCAGAGTTCACCAGCAACAATAGGAGGGAACAGTAACAGGAACCAGAAAGTCAGGGCAGATCAGGCAAAACAAACACCAACTTCAAAAAATGTGCAGAGCCCAGAAGGAAACTGGACTTTGGCATTCACACTGTACAATGGAGTCTTTCCCAGGGTAGAAAAATATGTAGTTGGCTGGAAAAGTTTTCTCGCTTGCCTGCACACCTCAGGCCATAGCCAGATGTGAGAGGATGAAAAGTATATTTACCTCTTATGGAAAATTAGGGCAGGGTTTTTGAAGCCACCTTGTAGATCTGGAGATCCCATTCAAATTCATTTTGGAAACAGACATTTTGGGTTCCTTGGGAAAATCCCCCCCCTCATTTTGACTTCTAAGATGTTCAAATCCTCTCATTAATCTTCCTGAGCTGCTGAAGGTTCCCATCTCCTCCATGGCCAAGGGTCCTGTCACAGCCATCAGGGTCTTCCCTGCAGGGCAGCAGGAAGCTCCCCTCAGCACCCACTGCATTAATTTATAGAATGACTTCTTTGGGTGGCCATTCAACCCTTGGCTATGGAAATACAAGTGCTCAGTAGGAGTCTCAGCATCAGAGGCTTTGGTAGCTGTAGCAGAGGATGTTTGACATCACAATTTCTGCAGTCACCCAGTTCCCTTAGCTCAGCAAAAGTACAGAGTAGCTGGGAGATGATCACTGACACAGGGAGTGCAGTGGATACACTCCAGATGTCTCTTTAACATCTGCTGGGATTTGTATTCACCCATTGGCAGATGGGAAACCTCAGTTCTGAAAAAAAAAAAAAAAAAAAAAAAAAAAAAAAAAATCTATGGGCTGAGTTTATGGTAAGGTAGCCAAGACTAGAACTTCTAGTGGTTTGTTTGTCATCCAGCTATTTCTAGAAATATCTCCCTCTGCCCTCTTGGACACCAGGGTGTGTATTTCCCAGACTTGTAGATGTCTTAAAAGAAAACAGATCTTATACCAGGAAGAAGTGAGACTGTGGAGATCAATATGTCTGAAGGAACAGGGGTGGGAAAAACTCCAGGGAAAAATGTTCAAGAAGAAAAGCATATTTACTAGAAAAAGCCTCTGTAGTTTGCTATCATCCACATAGCCTTGAGTGAAAAAAGAGCTTTTTTGGAGTGAGCAAACGTAGGCAAGCATGGCAGCAGAGGCTAAGGGATGTGGTGCTGAGTTCAAAAGGATACAGCCCTTGTTTCACCTCAAAATTACAAAGTGAACAGAAGGTTATGAGGATGAAATGATTTGTAGGATTGAGTTAATTTGCCCCTGGTGAGTTCCTGTGATTACAAGAAGGTTTAATTTTTCCATAACTCAGCCACAGCTTACTTTAGCCCTGGTTTTCTGGACACCAATCCATCACTGACCAGGTAGATATAACCTGAGGAGTGTCTGACTTCCACCATCTGTTTAAGTGTCAGGGAGCCCCTCAGACACCCCAGGCTGCCTTATGAACATACCAGCAACAATTTAGCATTTTAACTGAAGGGGATGGGTTTGAAGAGATAATAGTGGTACATTTCCTGACATTTTTCTCATCCTAATTTCTCCAGAGGCTCTCAGCAGTGATCAATCTATTATTTATTTGAGAATCTGCTCCTAACCCCAAGTCCAAAGATCCTGAGTGTACAGAGGAATGTTGCTGTTCTGAGAGGGCAGAGATTTTTGAGAAACCCCTTTGTTTTGAAATCCTCTTAAAACTAAACCAAACCAGTTTCTTAGTGGTCCTCAGTGGTGCAGTATAAACAAGATTTAATTCTCATATCTTTGTCATTTACTCACTGCTTTCCCCACTGAAATGGCACCAGCTGGCCATTATTATTTCACACTCTGGAGGGTTCAAATGTTCATGAGCTCTCCGATTCTGGGAGCTCTCATTACCAAGAGCAAGAAAGGTTTCTGGGCTGTTTGGTCAAAAAACACACTTCATATACAAGCACAGCATAATAATGCATATGCTGCCTAATGTTAAGCAACCCACGGCACACTATTGCATGCTTAAAAACAAAATGAACCACTGTTATTTTAGATGATTTGATCATTAAAGCCCTGTGGGCATCACAGCAGTTAATAGTAACAGTATTTAACATCAAGGAGTAGGATATATTAAGCAAACATTAAGTTCAACCCATAACCAGTCTCTAATAAAAGCACAGCAATACATAAAAGCAGGTTTGTGTCAATACTCACATTTTATTTGGAGGGAGGCACTGGCTTGGGAGGGTCACACAGCTGCAGGGCAGGAATCATGGCCAAATCATCTGTGTCTTGGACCAAAGCCTTGCCCAGAGCCCGCCTCGCCTGCCCCCGCCGTGTGCACTAAAGCTGCTCCTGCCTTTATTTGTCCCCTGAAAGAGCTCGAGGTTTAAGCCCTGTTTGCTTTGCCAAAACAGTTCCCAGTCAGGCACCACATCGTGATTTGTTTTCTGTTTCAGTGTCTGTTCATGCACAGGGAGTGGAATCACTCTGCTGAAGGCAATATTCCTGTTGGCATGGCCAGGACAGGGATTTCACCCTGTGCCCAAAAAGCCTTCCCAGCTGGGCAGCCAGGCTTTCCCTTTACTGCCCTTCATGCCATTTCTGCCAGCATTGCTGGGTCCATGCCCACATGGGTGATGTTGGAGATCACTGAACTCTGCCCTGAGGGGAGCAGCAGAAATACAGAGTGAGGGACTATGGACCACAGCAAGTTTTTGTCCTTTCTGCCACTAAAAGCTTCCCTCCATCTTTATTCAGCCCCTGTGCAGCTGTAATTACACATTTGCCTCCATGCATGGCAAGGAAAGTCCTTCCCATAATCATGTTTACACTCATCTGGGTTTAAAAACTCATTGAAGATAAGCACACACTTGCGTGTTCTGCTAAAAAAAAACCCAGAATGAGGAGAGTCGGAATTACGCAATATGGAAAGAATACTCTCCATTTATTCAGCGTGTCTTGACAGTACATAAAAAAAACATTCTGGAGCTTTCTTCTGGGCCAAATATTTCTCCCACTTCATACCATAGGTATGCTCCAATTGTGCTGGGAGCAGAATGGCAATACTATGACTCACTCCATATTGTAGGCTGGAAGAACCATATTTTGTTCCAGAATGAAATCGATCGTAGGCACAAGATTTAAAAGGCAGCTTTTTGTAAACTCTACTCCAGTGTGTTCTGGAGTAGAGTGTTTTGATCAGTTGCACCATCCAGTCCCTCTCCAGCTACAGCCTTGGCTTTGCTTATTTTTAAATTTACAACTGTGATGGGAATATAGCAGGTCCAAATTACCTTGCAGTGACGAGTGCAGGAGTTAAATGAATTTTTTGTGTTTCTTTCCAGAGCAACCCTCAGGGCAGTAATTGCTGCCACACATTTCTGCCATCAATTCAGTGTTGTGATGTGCTGAAGCACTCAGGCACAAATGAAATGATGCTGTTCTTGTGTCTCATAAGGGTGATACAAATCTTTCCCTCTGCCATCCTATAGGGAGTGCGAATGATCATCCTCCTGCTTTGCTTTTGCATAAATGACAAAGGGTTGGCCCCCACAAGACCATCACGGGCTGAAGGTTTAGATTTAAGTTTTCTTTGGTAGGATGGAAGCAAAAAATAATTTAATTCCCATGTTTTAGCAGATGATGCAAAGCCTCTATGCTGTTTAGCACCATTTGGAACAATCCAGCATTGTCCCCTCTGCGTAGGCTCAGACACCAGCCAGCATCACTGGCCCCAGCACGGCCAAACTGGAAACTTCAGAGGAGCACATGAAGTCCTTAAAAAATATCCCCAGGGTTAAAAACAAGCCCTGGGAAACAGTGCCCTGACTCACAGCCTTTCTCACTAGGACTGAAGCATTTTTAAATACAACTGCCTGTCTCAAAGCTGAAGGGACTCTTGCTGGTGTTTACTCTGGAAGTGCCTTAAGCACCAGCCATGCTTTTCACTTCTGACAAGCAAAGCCCATGTGGCAGAGCTTTGGCAGCCACATCAGCCAGCCACGCTTTCTAGGGCTTGCCTCTGAAAAAAATAGCATCAGGATCCCTGTGTGGAACACACAGAAATCATGTACAATGTTGGAGGTTCCTGTATATCCCAGCCCAGCAGGATACAGCTTCCTGTATATCCAGCAGCTGAAGAGCAAGGATTCCTTGCTGCAATTCCCATTTCATACGTGGCTTTGTGTTTAACCTGCCAAGGCTCCTCTGCACACCTCAGTGGCTGTTCCACATCCAAGAAATCAGGGCAGATAGAGCAGCTCTGTAAATCTTCAGCTGCCTGGCCTTGGGCTCTGGCCAGAAATCCTTCCTTCCCCCCTCCATGCCCACTCAACCCCTCGTAAGCCCTGAGCTTTCCTGGGATCAGCTGCACCTGACGCCTTCAGTTCAGGGCTGCATTCCTCCAGGGAACTTTGAATCCCTCGAAGGGTCTGCTCCAAGCAGGGTTTTTTTTATTTCCCATAGGAAACAAACAGTGCAGGATACCAGAGACTCCCTTCAGGGGATATACATGGAGATAAAGCCTTAAAACTGTTGGTTTTGTGGAAATAGTTGGATGGCAGATAGAGGCATTTTGCTTTTGGTGGCAGCATCCTTTGGAGACAGCGTTCCCCATCAACACAGCAACCCACACAGCTCTGGGAGAGCTCCACACTCCCATGGGTGCAAACCAGAGCTGTGCACAGCACCCGTGGGAGCACAGGGAAGGACACTGCAGGGTTAAAAACACACACTCTCAGGCTGTAAAAACATGTCCCGTAAAACCAAGTTGGGATTATTCCTCTCTATATCAAGTCTGTCTTGCAAAGAATGCTCTTGAAATGGAAAGTATCCCAAAAGGTCACAAAAATAATAGAAGGTTTCAAAAATGAGGTGTGTAAAGGGAAAAAAAATCCAGCATTGCAGACATCAAAGACAGGGACTGTGTGGAAAAACAATACAGAGCAGCAGGTAAAAGTCCAGAGGGAGCAGGGAGGAAGAGAGAATAGGAAGCTCAGGGCAGAAGGATCCTCTTTTTTTTAGTGGAGTTCATACCTACAGAACAGCCGAAATGACCTTCAACTGCGCAAAATTTAGAATAAAAGCTTTCTACTAAAATTCAACTGCCCAGTGAAATTCCTGTGGCACCATCAAAGCAGATCTGCAGTTCAGAGGAAGAGTGGGCAGGGAGTGGATGCTCATTCACAAGGCCCAGCATCACATCTTCACCTTCTAAAGTCACACTGTCTGTTCTTGTCCTGTTTATCTGGTCAAATAAGAATCTACAGTAATATCCAAAAAAAGCCATTGTACCATCAACATACTGTGATGGTTGAAGAGTGCACAGGCAAAGTAAAACAACCCTCACAGCATCCCTGCATCCTGAATCCAGTGGAAGTCCCAAGGAGAAGGGCATGTCTGTGGTGTTCCATTTACTGTTGATCTAGCCTCTGGTTTCAAGTTTTAAACCTTCTGTGTAATAATGAGATTTCCATTTCTTTTCTGATGTGTTTGAGGCCTGCAGGTTATTGAGCTTAAAAGCCAAAACATACAGACATAGAATTTTGCTTCAGGGTTGAAAAAACATAGAACCTATTGGAAGGGTGGGATCAAGTTAGCCTTTGTTCTCCCAAATTTCACATAAACAAGCATGTTCACGTATCATGTACAAGACAAGCAAAATCAAGAGTACCTTTTTGAGCTGGAATATTACTGGCCTATGGTGGGTGGCAGGAACATATGTGCAAGTTATAAGGCTTGAAATTTAGGGCTTTGCTCTATAAAATGCCCACATGGATCAGATCAGAGATTGCCACTCATTGAATGAAATGCTGTGGACTGGGTCAGATCCTGACAGCCTGAGCCACCTGGGACAGCATTTGCAGGGAGCATGTACATCAGAATTTGATCAGAGATATTTTGGTTCTCAGCAGTATTATTTGCCACTGAATTGTTCTTGAGAAATATGCACTGACAACATGTAGAGATTGATGCAAAATAACACTACAACAATATAAAACAAGTAATTTCCAATTCCTGTAGTGAGTAATACTTTATGATGCATGAAATAGCTGTAATGCAGAAATAAAATAGACAGAGCACAGATTAATGATTTGGGTTTTTTTAAATTGTGATAATTATCCATATGACTACAATATAACCATAAAATTATACATTGAAACATATATTCTGCCTTTGTTAGACTTCTGGTGTCATTTCTCAGGCATTCAAAGTAATCATTAAATGATGCTGGGAAAGAGTCCACATTGTCTGATGTACTGCCTGCCTCCTCCCCCTCTGCTTTTGTGTGTTCTTCCTCTCTCCTCCTCCTCCTCCCAATCAATTTCAGAGCTACAAAATCACTGCCTGCCTCTAACTGTGGAAACCAGGGGTAATTCCAGCAAAGTCAAACCTGGGGGAGGTGGATCTCTTCAAACAGTGAGGAAGTCTCCTGGCCAGAGAAGGGGTTGAAGCCAGCTCATGGCAAGTGATGCCAGGAGAGTGCTTTAAATCTGCAAAGTCCATCTGAAATTCTTTCTAAATGCAAGTGTCGGTGCATGTGTATATGTAAACATGTTTCTACAAAAACCCATTGATTTTAGAATACCAATGTCCCCTGAGGACTTTAACTGAGTACAAGGATAACCAGATCCATGGTAGAGCCTATGGCAGATTCTGTTTTGCCATATTTAGCATATATTCATGAGATGTTAAATGTGTGCAAATATTAGACACTGAATCACCTGTCAGCACCTCTGGGAGATATCTGCCATCTGCTATTTTCCTGCTACATGCCATTTCCTATTTCCAATGTCTTGCCTTGGACTGGCAGGTAGGAATGCAGTCAGGAGGTTTTCTGGGACCCTGTTTCTCCCCCATCCCTCCTTGTGGGCCTGCATGTAATATCTTCAAGCCTCACATAATTGTCTTTGGAGAACTGTTGTGTGAACAGAGAACTTTTTGTTGAAGGTTAGTTGTCCAAGGAACAAGGACAAAAAGCAATAATTAAATCTAAGGAGACTGGAAAGAGAGAGAGAGAGAGAGAGAGGAGGAGGAGGAGGAGAAGTTAACTAGACAACTTTCACCCCTTTTTGTAAAATTATGTGCAAATATTCTCTGCTGTGGAAAACAATTTATATCTAAATATATATGGCCAGATGGGTATGGTAACTCAGTGCTGCTTAAGATACAGGATCACTGGGAAAAAAATTATTATTAAAGCAGGCCCTTCCCAAGCTATGAAAGGACTGGCTTCTGATTTTGGTAGTTGTTTTGAATTATGTTTTGTTTTGCTCAATAATAGAGAATCAAAAGTACAACTTAGTTTCCAGACCAATTCTGACCTCTTAGCCAAAATAATGGAAAATTTTCAAAAAACACCAGGAGGGGATAGAAAAGCTCATCACAATGCTTTTGCTGTCATTGCTCTGTTTTCCCAGGGACAGCTGATGGAAGGCTGTTCCAGTGGAGGTGGAATTTCAATTAAGGATTTAACATTTCAGCAAGCAAAGACTGTAAGAACAAACTTGTAGAAGCAGAGCAGCTATATTAGCCGTATTTATGGATTTGCATTCAGGCTGTGCCTGGAAAGGACAATGCAAGCTCTTTCATTTCCTATGGAAAGCTGGGTACAACAGAGCCATTCTCCTGAGTATGTTGCACACAGCAGAAGCATTGGCTGCTTTTCATGTTGTGCAGAGTTCAGCCTCACTACTCTCAGCAGATGGAGTCCCCATGGTGTTCCAGATGCAGCACACACACATCTGAGTGAAGCAAATGATCCAGTCACCTCTCTTCTGAAGTGAAAATAAATGAATCTTCAGCTTCTGCAGAACTTCTGAAAAGCTTCTGAAAGCTCCTTCCTGAAGTATTTTGTTCTCCTTTTCTCCTACTTTCTTAGTCCAAATACATAACATGTCTTGTGCCTGGGCTGAAGAGAGTAGGGTGTGCCAGCCAACAAGTCCAGCTGCAATCATCCTTATTCATCATTACATGTGGCCTGTGAGCTTGCCTTCAGAGCAAGGACAAGCTCTCCTGGGTGATCTGAGAGTCCAGAGCAGTGCCCTAAACTTCAGCTGTCATTTGGTGCTGGATCACATCAGCCATGTGCTGCTTCTGAGAGCTGATTTCCACACAGCCACAGAAAGGGCATCATATCAGGTGTGAAGCTCCTGTGATTTATTAATGGGAAAGAACTCCAAATTACCATTTTCTTCTGGTTTGGCTGGTCTTGAGCACCAGCTGAAATAATCTAACATGGCTCATGATCTTTCTTTTCTTTCTTTTCATATTCAAAGTGACAGGTCTTAAACCTTTTGTGCCAATGATCATTACTGTCCTAGAGAAGGATCTCTAAGACCAGCGCATAACCAAGTACAGAGGGGTGAACACAAGAATCCACTTTGCATAGTGATTTCACTTCTAAGGGTGACAGTTAACCTTCATTCCTAGGCTATTATTATCCTTCTAGTTGCATATGTTGTGAATTACAGCCAGTGTCACGGTCAGATTAGGAAGAGGGTCTTAAAAGCCAGTTCCAGCTTTCAGTATTATCAACACAATTTTTCCATTGACTCTCTGGGATTCTACCCAAGGGAGACATTAGAAATGCTGAAACACCAAAGAATAGAAAACATAACCAAAGCAATAGGCTGGGGGCTCTGGGCATCTACACAAAAGTCACTACAGCAGCAGAGGAGCAGGCTGAAAACCACCAAGTTTGGTAGCACAGTCGATGGAGTTGCTCTACATTTTTAAGCTTACACAGCAATACAAAAAAAGACAGCTTACTCAGCCTCTGAGTGTACTTACCAGATTGTCCCACTATTGGCTGTCATGTAAGATTTTTCAAGTCTCATGGTGAAGCATGACCTTGGGAAGCCTGGAAGGGAAGACATCTTTTGGGAACAGACGTCTCTTGAGAGCGCAGCTCCTACGTGCTCTCCAGACAAATTCGAGGCTGTGTCACTGACAGACAGACAAACAGCCACCTTGGCAGGACAAACTTCTGGGGCAGCTTCTAGCAGCAGAGAGACAGAAAGACAGAAGTGGCGTGGTCTCACTTAAAATTCACAAACCTTACAGGAGCTCTGTTCTCTCAGTTCTTATTTCTGCCACAAAGATAACTTGGGTGCACACACAAAACCCAGGTCCTAATATCTGAAACTAAATGTTCAACTATGACCTTAATGTCTGCTGGTTTGTCATCAAAAAGATTTGAGTAAAAAAAAATCAAGATTCACCTAAAATATAATTTTGGTTTCAGACAATTTAATGATTTTTCATACTCCAGGAATCACTGCATCATGCAAGATGCTCATGGAAACCTCATGGATCTCTGTGTGTTTCCATGCAAGGCTAATCTAATCCTTTACCTAGCTGGTGTCTAATTGGTTTAAGATGAGGGTTTGCATGAACAGCTGAGGGCAAAATTCAGGCCCTCATGGCTGGTAACAAGGTAGGACTTGACAGAAAAATGTAAATGTTTGGAGGAGGGAAAAGAAAAATTAGAAAGATTTAGACAATTTCTTAAATAATAAAGCAACTTTAGAGCTTCAAATGAGCCTGACTTCATTTCTGAGATACAGTTCCTGGTGACAATTGGTAGCTTTGTGCTCTTCTGTCATTCATCTACCTCTCAAAACTCCTTGCTAAAACCCTGTTCAGCAAAAAGCTGAAGGCAAATAGCTGATTTAAAAATGTGTGTCCTCTCCCATCAGACAGAGGGTCTGCAGGAACACACCAACTGCAAGATCACGGCCAAAGTGTTTATCAGTGGAACCCCACCAGAATTTTTTTTTAGATCTGTTCGCATAAATGTCATCATTGGTTTCTAAGCTTTTCCTCAATTTGACAGCAAGTGACATTTAAAGGGACAAAAGATCTTTCACACACAGAGCAACAGAGGCTGTCATGCAACTGCAAAGTCTGTAGCAAGTTCAGAGACACAAGCACCATATCCACTCAGATGAATGCTATCATCTCCTCAGTCTTCTGCAAGGAAAGCAGGTGCCTGTTAAATGCATTTCCCCATCTTTTAACTCTGCTGTCAGCACAATTGTCACTTGTTTGCAAGTCCACACGTGAAATAACCTTCCTAAGAATAGTTTTAACGTTTACATGCACAGAATTGTGACGGGGGGGTCAATGAGGACAACACTCACAACGTGTGATACAAGAGGAGGAAAAAGTGATACATTTGCCATCCAGGTCCAAAAGGTTTTCTTCCTTCCTTCTAAGATGTGGATAAAAGATATCACAGAACAGTGGAATGGTTTGGGTGGAAAGGAACCTTTAAAATAATCTCGTTCCAACCTTCTTGCCCCTGGCAGTGGCACCTCCCTCCAGGTCAGGTTCCTTGGAGCCCACTCCAGCCTGGCCTTGAACACTTCCAGGGATGGGGCATCCCTATCTCCTCTGAGCTATACTGCACTAGCCACAATTCTCAACAGAACTGACTAAAACCAGGCTTCCTTTTTTTCCCCCTGTAATTTCATTCCATTCAATTCAATATTTTCCAAATAAACACCTACAGCTCCCACTTAATCTGTCTTTAGAATCAGTTTTACCTTTCATAGACAATATTTCCTTTTATAGACTTTAACTGAAAAGGAAATTTCTTAGGAAATGGCCATGCTTTTAAATGAACATATTATAAAAAGACACCACAAGACACAGGGAAATATTTTGGCATTCATTGCTGGGTCAGTTTTGATGCTCCAGGCACCTTGTTTGGCCAGGGAGATGATCTTTAAGGTCCCTTCAACCCAAGCCATTTTATGATTCTATGATTCCATGATTCTGTGACTTCAGAAGATAAATTGTTTGAAGTGGACCACATTAGAGCAAGCCACAGGCACCTTAAGCACCTCCCTGGCTGCCTCTGTGTCGTACACAACACAGCTGAGGGAGCCCTGCTGTTACTCAGAGCACTTCAGCCACGAGCTGCAGTGACAAACAGCAACTCTGACTCATTGTTGATGTACCTCCAATGCTGAGTGTGTCTAATTTCCACTGAGTGTGTCTAATGAGCTGATATTTTATGGGTATTTCCTAAGCACTGTAATATGAGTCCTACAGATCCCCGTGCTGGAAGTCAGCCTGCTGTTCCCTAAACACGAGTCTTGGTGCTGCAAGCCAGCAGGGCTTGTAAAATCCTGGTTTCTGTGGGGTGAGAGAGGGCAGAGCTTCACCCCACGTTGGTGTGGGTGGGGAGGATGCAATGCTCCACGTCAGGGTGCAGAGGGAGGATGCAGTGCCTGAGCAGAGCCCATCCCTTTTTCCATCTGCTCGCTCTGGTCCAGCTGCCAGGCTGACTCAGAGGCAGGAAGTCTCTCCCCCAGTGGGGAAGGACAGGGCAGTGTGAACCACCAGAGCAAGATTAACCCCAGAGATGACCTTGTGGGGAAAGGGGAAGATGAGACACCGGCATTTGAGAGGAACATTCTCAGAATGGATTTATCAGGCCTTTCCTGGCAATGTACTGAACTGTGAAGAAACCCAGTGGAAGTGTGTCCCACTCCTCCTCTGTACCCACACTGTAAGATCAGTCCTTTTGAGCAAGGACCCCAGAGCAGCAGCAGGATCAGGGTCAGCCTCTTTCCCTGGCCGAGAAAAAGATGATCTGCAAGTCACGATGCAGCAAAATTACAGGAAGGAAAAAAATGCCACCAACTCAGGGAAACAATTGGCCTCTGGTCCTGGGCTGCCTTTGCACAGACTCATCCTGGGTCCTCTCTGTGGAACTGCTTTGGATTCACAGCAAGCACCAGCCACGGCCAGGGGCCAGCAGCAAAGTTCAAGAATTAAATTGTGCTTTTGACACTTCACTGACCTGTGGAGCTGGATGATCTTCTAATAACCAGATTAGAGGTGGGTTGCCTTTTTACATTAGTCAGGGGAAAAGGCACCAAGGTGTGAGCTTCTTAAAAATAGAGTGTGTAAAACCAGGACCAGAATATCTAACCAGCCTGTCCAGACACACAGGGGAGCAGCAGGCTCCTGCTCTCCAGGCAGAATTGCTGCATAAATCTTTAGGATGGCAAGGCTGTACTGACATTTCAGTATCTAGGGCAAGGTGCTGTTCCTTCCACAGACAGCACTGCCTTGCAGACATCTCCATGCATGTGGACTAGAGACATATTTCAAACAGCCAGAAAAGACAGAAGTATGGCAAGATGAAAGGGAAATTATTCAGGAATATGCACCAAGCAGCAGTGCTTGCCATCTGAGCCTCAGCAGTGAAGCCTTCCAGCTTACATCAGACCAGACTCATCACTGACCGTGCAGTTAAATTGCCAAAAATAGTGTCGTGCACCTCAGACAGAGAGACTCCATCCACCCTGCTCCCTTGCCAGGCTTCTGCATCACATCCCTCTGTCACAGAGCTGTGGCTCCATGGAGTTTGGGCAGAAGGATTTCCACCACAGACTGTGATTCACAATTCTTGTGCTGGTTTTAAACCAATGGCATGTGGTGCAGTTACACCAAAGGGCAGGGAGAAATCCTGCAGTGACAGAAGGCTGCAGTCATGCCTGTGCTCTCTCTTTCCCATCCTCCTCCAAATCCTGGCTCTGATTTACAAAGGATCCCTAATCCTTACATATTTCAACAGTCACTAAATCAACTGCTTTACATGGCTACCACTATCTCCAATCTAAGTTGTCTCCAAGGCTGAAACAAGCCAGGAAGTCACTCCCAACTTTCTGTCTCCAAATGGTTTCTCTCGAAGAAGACCAGGAAGCCTTTCAATGTTGCCATATTTATAGCCACTGAAAGAGCTGCCCATTTCCTCTAGCATCTCTCTAGGAACCACAGCAAACTGAAATGGTGGTCAGGCACTGGAACAGGCTGCCTGGGCAAGTGGTGGGATCACCATCCCTAGAAGTGTTTAAAAGACATGTAGATGTGGCACTTGAGGCATGGCTTAGTGGCTTGGCACTTGAGGCATGGCTTAGTGGCAACATGGCAGAGATGGACTTAATCTTATGTTCCAACAATTCCTTAATTAATCTGTGATTCTATGAAATACAGCCTGTCAATCTAATATGCAAGTATGGTGTGTTAAACCAGAGAAATCCCCCTCCATGAATATTTTCAGTCTTATTTAATAATGCAGGTATAGCCCACAGATATTGCTGCTTGCTTTCCAGTTATGATGCTAAATGCTTTGAAAATAAACAACAAAGTGGCTGTTTGGCAGAGGAGAAAGAGAGAAACATCAAGTTCACTTTGTGTGGTAGGAAAGGGTAGTAATTGCAGTGTGACTATTTTGCAGAACAGGTTTGCTGCATGCAGCAGATTAAATTGTTAAAAATGGGAGCTGTGAGCATGGTTGTGAGGGGGGAGAAGTAAAAAGAGCTGAAACCACAGTTGTTCAGACAAATGGGCTAATCACAGCCTGGGTTACACACACATGTGCAGGTGCAGACTGATCCCAGCCAGCATCTGTGGAAAATGTCACTTGGCAGAGGGGCACTCACACAAAGCAAACACTGTGCACTCACACAGAGCCTACTGCTGGGAAAGGGTCCTCCGGGGTCTCCATTGCACCATGGCCATGAAAAATGGTAAAATGCCCATATTCCATCAGGGCTGGCTCAGGCCAGCTGCAGCAGAGCTGTTTCCCTGACCTGCAGAGGGGCTCTGGCTGATAGGGAGCCCTGAGAGGAGCTGCCATGAGAGCTGGCAGAGGGGCAGCAGTGCAGGGAGTGGGGGGGCTGCCAGGTTAGCACTGGAATAAACCACCCCAAGAAGCAATTCTCACCTTCCTGCTCCCAGGAAGGAGCAAGACCTCGAGAATCGCACAGCCTTCCCTTGCCTCTCCTCCCTGCCTGGTTCTGTAACACCTACAGCCAACCCTTCCATATGCAGACTTTATCCTGTTTCTTCTTTGATGTAAGAGCCCTGCATAACCCTGGGATCAAATAAAAAGACAGATGGATAAAGTACATTAAGTGAAAGGAACTGAGTTCATTCTGCCTTCTGCATTTCACTTATGCCCTGCCTCCCTGTGAGAAATGTTGGGTGGAACGAGAACAGAAAAACACAGGCAGAAGGAAAATAGAAATGATGTTTTGATCAGAGCACTAGAAATATCAGAAATTTAAACAAAATTTATTCCTTTTGTTGTACTTTAGCTGTGCCTTTGGGCTTTTGGACACAGCTCTGTGATCCACGCTTGCTTCGTCTTCCCTTCCACTTTGTTTGGCTCCAAGCTGTGGCCAAGCACACAATGTGGTCACTGACTGCAGAGCAGAGTTCCCAATGCATCAGAGCATTAGCTGGCAGCTGGGCAGATGGATTTACACATCCCAGATGTCCAGGGTGCTGCCTGGACTCATGCAGGCAGTGTCAGAGAGGGTTTAAAACCAGCAGCGTCCTCCCCCTTGAATTTCTCTCCCAGTGGCAGCTCTCCTTATATGGATGGGTTAGAAAGCAGTCAAAGGGATATCCTTAATAATTGCAGTCTGTGACAGTAACAGAGATCTTCAAAATGCAACCTGGAGTTGCTACATGAGAGCCCTGGCCCCACTATAACCCCTGCAAATCCAAATTGCCAACCCTGCAGCCTTCCTAAACCAGTTCTCCATTCCAGAGCTCACTCACATCACTGGCATGAGTGAGAGTATGGCACAAAGTGGCTAAACCCATCCAAGAATCATAGAATTATTTGGGTTGGGAATTACCTTAAAGATCATCTTAAAGATGATCACCCCCCTGCCACAGAGACAATTTCCATTAGACTAAGTTTCTTAAAGCCCCATCCAGCCTGACCTTGAACACTTCCAGCAATGGTTCACCTGAAACTCCTCTGGGCTTGGTTTAAAATGCTTCAGATTATTTTGTTCACTCCAATTTTGGGACACCAAAGCAGAGAGTTGAAAGTTTCCCAGTCTTTTCTAAAGCTGTTGCTATGAGAATGCTCAAAAATTATCAAAACCCTTTTAAATAAAGAAAACAAAGCAAGCAACTTGGCTTTTGTCTATGCAGAGAAGTATGCTTCAGCTGGGCCCAGAGGTGTCTGAGTTAGTATCTGTTTTACTTAATCTGGCAGCCTGATTTCTTCGAGGATGTACTTTCTGAATAAATTTCTGTGCACCTGTCAGACACTTTGCTCTGGCATGGCAGGAACTGGGAAAAAAAATGTTATCTGATGAGTTCAGCTCTGGACAAAATCAGCACAAGACCCTGAGGTGCATTTTTATACAAGCATCAGCATGTTTCATTACAAATCAATAGAAAATTGCAGAATGCCTAAAATTCAGCAACATCCCAGTGACTACAGAGAAACAAGCCCTGCCAGGCAGCTTGGCTGAGAGGAACCTGTGCCTTGCTGATGCTCAACATCAATTTCCAGCAGCAGCAATACTTCAGCACTCTAATCATGTTGTCAGGGAAAACAGCTCAAATAAAATATTGCAGGGACTTTAACTTTGCAAAAGCACACATGGACAGTGCACTCTGTTCTCTGCTGCTCCACTCACCTGCCAGAGAACAGTGTTCAAGAAACAAGTAGACATGGTGTTGTAAGTGCAGGTGAACCCAATGGGAAGAAATGCTGATGTCTGACTCAATTCAGAAGGCTGAATTATTTCTTTATTATAACTATGCTAAAAAACATCAATATACTATATAAAATATACTATATAAATACATCAATATACTATATATACACTACTTTCTCTGACTCTATATGTAACCCTCCACAACTCATGACCCTCTGTCAAGAGTCCAGACACAAGTGGACTGGATTGGCCATCAGGCTCAAACAATCCTCACCAGAATCCAATTAAGCACTCACTCCAGGTAAACAATTCTCCAAACACATTCCACATAGGAAAAACAAGGAGCAGAAAGAGAAATTGTTTTCTCTTTCATTTCTCTCTGTGCACCTCTATGAAAAATCCTGAGAGGGAGAGAAATGTTCTTGCCACAACATGGAACCTGACACAGTTTAGTGTGAGATGGGATGGACAAAAGGGTGGACTGGATGATCTTGGAGATCTTTTCCAGCCCTGATGATTCTATGATTCTGTCATTCTGTGATTCTGTGGCCTGGGAGCATCCTGCAGGGATGGATGAGCAGGTCAGGCTCTGAGGCCTCACCTCCTGTCCTGTGTCCAGTTTTGGGCCCCTCAGTTCAGGAAGGACATTGAGGTGCTGGAGCAGGTTCAAAGAAGGGCAATGAAGCTGGTGAAGGGTCTGGAGCACAAATTCTGTGAGAAGCAGCTGAGGGATCTCTCTTAGCCAGGAGAAGAGGAGGCTCAGGGGGGAATTTATTGCTTTGCACCTCCCCGACAGGAGGCTGTACCTAAATGAGGGTCGGGTTCTTCTCCCAGGCAGCCAGCGACAGGACAAGAGGACAAGGTCTCAAACAAGGGAGGTTTATCTTGGACATCAGAAGGAATTTCTTCACAGGAAGGGTGATCAGACACTGGAATGGGCTGGCCAGGGAGGAGCTGGGATCACCATCCCTGGAGGTGTGTGAGGATGGGCTGGGTGGGGCACTCAGTGCCATGGCCGGGTTAACACGGTGCAGTTTGCTCATAGGTTGGACTCACTGATCCCAGAGTCCTTTCCAAGCCCATTGTTCTGTGATTCTCTGATCACTCAGCAGCATCTGCTGCCTTTATGGATGGCCAAACCCCATCTCTGTGTGAGATGAAGCCACAGACTGAGGCTCAGGGCTTTGCTCCCCAGCTGCCCGGTGCAGCCACATCCCCTCTGTGCACCTTGTTTCCCTCGCTGTGGAACAGGAAATGTCCTTTCTCCACCTTCATTGTTGGTGTTTGCTCTGCAGGGCCCCTCTCAGCCTGTTTGCAGCAGCCTAATACAATGGAGTCATAATCCGAGGTGTTGCCACTGCAGAAATAGAAATGGAGAACAATGTCGCTCTTCAAAACAAGACTTTTCATCTATCTCATTGTGTAAAACACACTGGTTAAAATCCATTCACTGTGCTAAGCAGCAACTTAAATCAAAGGCAGAATTCACATCATACTTGGTAATCAATTTGGGGAAGTAGCTGTGGATTTTCTACCTTGATTCTACATTTCTCCTTTACTTGCAATTTTCTGTGATTTTTCTTCAAAGTCACTTTCCTCTGAAGTCAGATGGGATCCCCATTAGTGGCACTTTCATGTAGCTGAAGAAGTGTGTCAACGTTTTCTAATATAGATTAAAGCTCCAGAAAACAAGAGGGAATGAACTGTTGGGCTCTCAGGAGAGCAGTGGGAAATAGAAAAATTACCAAGCATGATGTTTAAGACTCTCCCAGAATGCTTAAGAGCTGTGAATTTCAGTCGGCCCTTAAGCAAATACAGCTTTAAATAAAGCTAGGTATAAAATAAATAATATTTATGCCCAGTAAAAGATCTTTGGAGAGATGCCAAATTTCATATCGGCTAATATTTTTATTTTTAATTGAGCTATTTGCTGCTCTCCTGTATTTTTTCTTACTGTGCTCCTTTTTCACCTAAGGCAAAAACTTAAATGTTATAAAAATAATTTCCTTATAAGTTTCTGCTTTCTGCACCTAGTGACCATTGCATGCATAACATTTTAACAGCAATTTACATGAAAATGCACAGTGCTTGTTTCAGAATTGGTTCACTTGTTTTGCAGCTACATGATTGATGTTTCTCCCAACCAAAAGTAACTCCTCTGAGCTCAGCAGAGCTACCTCTGATGTTCACAAGGCAGCAGAGAAGCTGAATTAAAGCTAATAAATCTTTTCAAGAGTAAATACACTCTAAATGGAGTTATAGCTAACAGGCAGTACAGGAAATTCGTGGAAATACCAGTGAAATAGAACATTTGATTCAGAAATTGTATTCAAGCATGGAATTATTAACTGAACAGTTAAATTATTTAATCCTAACATGAGAAGTTTAAAGAGCTTTGGTTAGAGCAGAAACCCATCACTAATTCCTGTCACTTGGAAAAGCTACACATTTCAGAATTCATTTTCATCATACATGTGGATGACAGGTTTAAAATTATAACATTTTCCTAAGAACAAACTTCCTGCAAATAAAAAATAAATAAATAAATAAATAAATAAATAAATAAATGGATCTGCTGAAAAACACTCAACCGTTTCACTTCAAAACTTTTAAATTAAGGTGAGGGTTGTGCTTATCCATGCCAGCAGTTTCATGCATTTCCAACAGCCTGAACAATCTGGGCTCTGTGCTAAAGCTCGTTTTCACCTCTGTGCAGAGCACTCCATGGCAGCTGGAGGACCAGATCTGGTTCTTTGTGTTTGCTCTCAGTCCAGGCTGCAGCTCTGGTGTCCCAGAAAGCCACCAGCTGTCCCAGTGCCTGTGGTGACCCCCTGGCACCCCAGGGCTGTGTCCCCATCCAGGGTCACTGCCTCAGGTGCAGGAGTCCCTGTAACTGTCAGGGAAAGAGCTTTGCTCAGACTGGCTCGGGTCTTAAGAGGGAACAGAGGGAGCATTTCAGGTGAGGCTCAGTTCACACCACTTCACCTCATTTCTCCCAGTGCAAACATCTGAACTCCTCTGCTGAAAGTGATAGCTTCCCATGGAAACTTCGGATTCTGTAGAAATCACATTTTATAGCTGAAAATTCCTCTCCAACTCTATAGAGGAATTTGGATTTATTTTTTTCTGTTCAAATGAAAAATCCTCTGGCTTCAGCTCAACCAGACACTTCAGCAGCTCCTCTGTACAGCCTGGGCTGCTGCCAACCTGCAGCCCCTTGCTCTCCTGAGAGGAGCCTGTAAGACCCAGCTCTGTGCTGAAAGGGCCACCAAATCACCCCTAGAAATTGCCCTCCTGAGATCATGGAATATCACACTCTGCTTCATGTGAGTGCAACCATGCTGATATAAAGGATAAGGGTATCCAGAGCTCAGGTTTGCTCTCACCTCTCCCTTTCACAGGCACACAAAAACACACTGAGGTTTAAGACCATTTCATCCATCTCCACCTGTTGCTTTTCCAACATTACAATCCCTTCATTGTCTGCAGTACTGCCACACTGGACAGGAAAGTGGAAAGATCCTCTAAGCAGGGCATAGAGAAAGCATTAGCAGCATTTAAAACCTTTGTGGTAGCCAAGAGAAAAATAATAATTGCTAACTTCAGATTTTCTTATCAGAAAGTTTAAATATTTCCAAGACTTTTGTTCACAGTGTTTAACATTTCTGCTTCTCAAGCCGTACAGGCTTAGAGCTGCTGCCCAAATGTTTGGCTAATCTCTGCAAGCTGCAGGGCAAATAGCAGCTGAGGCTTGGTCCTGGTGCAAAGGACAATGGGCCTGATTCTTTTTCTGGGAAATGCAAAGCAGAGTTTCTGTCCTGGTCCTCTATAGGCTCAGGAACAGGTATTTTGTTTTTAAGCCTCTCAAGCAATGCCTCATGGGGAAAAATACATGGGAAAAACCAGCATTAAGGTCAGACTTGAACAAGATGCAGACAAAGTGTCAGAGAGGCTGGTGTTGGGAAGGGGTTGCAAAATTCCATTTAATCTTTCCCCTGCCCAAAAGAGGACTGATGGCATGTAAAATGTCAGCTACAGAAGCACTGGAGTCTGGGCAAGCCTGATGCTCCTGAGCTCTCACACTGACCTCAGTGTTACACTGGAGCCTGCTGGATTCAGCTCAGTGTGCCAAACGTGCCCCTGCCCCATCAGCTCACAGCTCAGAGGAGCAGATCCTATTTTAAGTCACACCACCCAGGGTCATCAGATGCTATTTTCAGCTATGCTGCCCTAACTCTGGAATGATGCCTGAGGCATCACTGTGCTGGCTGAGCCAGGGAGAGCCTCTGACTGCAGAGGTCTTGGAGTGCTCATGGCAGTGCCTGGGACACACACACACACACACCCCTGTCCTGCAGGTCTGTGCCCAAATACAGCACCCAAAACACCTCAGCCTGGCATTAGACACATCTTGGCTTTAGGTACCACAGCCAGCTCAGGACAGGTTGTGGGAACCCAGGGCAGGGGGAATATTCATCCCCCTGTCTGCCCTGGGGTGCCCTGACCCCAGGAAAACACTGAAACACTGACTTTGACCCTCATTCATGGAGAAGGCTTCCTAGGCCTCAAAGTAAACCAGAGACCACAAAAGTGTGAAATAGATTGTAGAGATTGTAGAGTAGTTTAGTCTGTCACATGGGTGAGAAATTTAGATTTCAGGATTTTCAGTATTGTAGATAGGTACAAGATGGAGGATACAGGGTGTTGTCTTGTGTTCCTTTCTTCTTTCTTCTTCCTTCTTCTTGGGTTTGGGTGGTATCTTGTAATTGGGTAGAAAAATCTGCATTGAGGGTCTTTAGGGGTCTGTTATTGGGTTAGAAAGGGAAATAATCTAGGTGTCACCTCTTAATTGGGTAGTTTAGTTTTTGATTAGACTTAAAAAGACCTTGCAGCACGCGTTCGTTGGCCATTTTTGTGCTGTTTTCAGGCATGCAAGGTCTGGGTGCAGACAGTGTGCTGAAATCATGGTAACAATAAAACAAGAACCTGGAGACCAAAAAAGTCCTGTGTGTCTGCTTTTCCTGACAAAGAACTGCTTCAGGGGGGTTCTCCCTGCCAGGGGAACCCTCGGGGAGCTGCCCAATGTGGGGCTCACAAACTCACCCAGGCCTGCCCAGTTAACCTGGCACCAAAGGTGAGGAAGAGGAGTCCCAGGCTCTTTGCACAGACAGCAGCCAAGCTGTGGCTGCTTCCTGGCTTATATTCCTATGTTATATTATAAATCATATTTCCCCTAATATCAGGTTCTTATAGAAAGATACACACTCTCGTCCCCATCTTGTATATCAGGCAAATTTTGTCTTTCTTTCTGCCTTTGGTATCTGTACTTTTTGTTGAAGATACTGGTAAGCAGAAAGGCCATTTTTCCCTCCAGAATCACACCTGGTGGAGGTAGGATGTGCCATAGTGCCCTGCCAGCATGGATAGGGCCTTCTGCCAGTGTAAGTCACTGGGACAGAGTCACTCCATCACTGGAAGGTCCAGCCCACAACCCACCCACTGCAGGGCTGACTTTCTGTGCCCTTCCATCAGCATTATCTGCTCCCACTGCCATCTAACCCAGACCAAAGCAGATCACCACAGGCTTTAGAAGGACACCCAGAACAAGGAGCCAGCACTGTTAGGCAGCAGTGCCTCCCCAGGCTGCATTCCTCTCCTTTCCAGGGAAAAATATCCCCGTCCTGCCCTTTGAACAGTGCAAGTGTAGAGATGAGCTGCCTTGATTCCCCCCAGCCACACAGAGAGATTTGTCCTCCCATGCTCTGGGAAACACCCAGGATACATTTCAGTGCAATTTGTTTCATTTTGCCACTAATCTCCCATTTATTCTGATGCTATTTACCAAGTCTCGTGTTCCCTTGATAACCAGATGCCTGACATATCTTTGGGGATATTCTTTTTCCCAGCACTCAGCTGAGTTAAGGGAATGACTTTTGCCTCACATGAATAGTAGAAAGGGGACAGGAAAATGGTCAAAAAAATTCTTTATTCCTATATTTTTCCTCCCTTCATTCCCACTTTTTGACTTTGGTGGAAAATTCCGACTTCTTTCTCTGCTTCCATGATTTCAGCATCACTGTTAAGAGTCTCCAAATACATCTTTCACTGTTAGGTTTCAAGATTTTATTTAAGAGCCCTGACTGACATTATCTGTATTAAAAGAAACATAAAAAGCTGTAATATCTGGTCTTTTACAGGTCAGGTCAGCATAACTAGTTAAAATACTAATAAAGATACTCCAATTATCAGTTACACTTTAAAAATCTCAGAGCTTTACTATGTTTGCTGTGTTGCTATTGACTTGAGTTATAAACCCAGCTCAAAAAAATAGATTTTCCTTAATATTGTGCTAGAGTGATGGAAATGTTAAAAATATTTAGTAGAACTAAAAATATTTAAAAATCTACGTGTTGCCTTTTTTTTCTTTTCTAATAGGTTTACATTACAGTCATAGCCAAATTGTTTTTCTTTTATTCACCTCACAGACAATCATATGGTCTCAGAAAAGGCATTTCCCCTCCATCAGGATTAAGATAATATCCAGTATTCCTCATTGTTTAGGAACAATCACATTTTTTAAGAACTTGATCAGGTTCTATCTAGTTATATTGCTCAATGCTACAGTTGTTGTTACTCTGTATTTCATTTGGTTGGATTTAGTGGTGTAACTTTCAGTAAAGAGCAAAAAGACCTTCAATTAGATTACCATTGAAATTCATACATCAGAGCCTATTTGCCCAGGAATTTACTACATTTATCTGGCAGTTATTATTGGTTTCTAACTCAGGAGCAGAACTTCCTTCCATGAGGACAGCTGATGGTGAATAGGGAGCTGAAACACTCAGGAAGCACCTCCCAGCCTGTGGCAGTGCTCAGCCCTCCATTTAAGACAGAAAGGAATCTAACAAAACACTCTTGGACACAATGTCAGCTGCTCTTCAATTCCCAAGCACTGTAATCATGTTTGCCTTTTCCACTCAGCATGGCCCTGTACGACCTGGGGGTCCCAGGAGCTCCCCCCACACTGTTACTGGAGAAACTGGGTATGGTTTTCTTGCTATCAGTGGAGCTGAATTTGTTCAAGGATTGATTAGCACAGCAATAATTCATGGGGATACAGGGGAAATCCTCCAGTGCCGATTTTACAAACAATGAGGTCGATGATTCCAATAAATCAACTTCATTCATGCTGTCTATAAATAAGTAATGTCCCAGACTGAGAAGAAGCTGGCTCAATATGTAGTGTTGTGAGATGCCTTCAGTGGGTGTTTGAGTTACAGGCTCCAGATTTTCCACTCAGCCACAGAGTTAAAAAAGAATGTAATAAAAAGGCTTGCAAATACAAAAGCCAAGAGTGACTGGACTTTAGCCTTAAGAAAGGAATAAAGCACTACAAGACTCATTAAATAATCAGAATAAATAAATAACCTCAACCAATGAGAGCTTTAGATGAGCCATTGGGGGATGACAAGTAGGAATAGGAAAGTCATGTTACCTCTGGCTAGATCATTAATGAAACCTTTGCTAGACCACACTGTCTGGTCACAGCAACTGCTCAACAAAATATTTGGAAAACAGCTGCAAGAGTGATTCAAGAACAAGAAAATATGCCTTGTAGGAAGACACTAGATAAGCTATTTAGAGCAGAATAAATGATGCTATGAATCCTATCTGGCTTTAGAATCACTAAATGTCTGTGGCCTAAAGACAAAGCAGTGAATTCCTCACCACCTCATTAGACCAAGAGCTACAGGAGTGAAATCAGCTGAATCCCAGCCCTGGAGGCCTCTCTGTGCTCCCACCACAGGGAACAGACTGGAAATGTTTTTCAGATATTGTAAATATCAGATGGGCAGAAGTATTTGCTCAGCAGAACATAGACCTCATCCATTGATGAGGTGACAGGGAATGGGGAGGTTTACTCAGAGCCCTTCTTTTGGAAAACACTGGCTCTCAGAGGTCTGTGTATGAGTGGTAGTAGATGATTACAGGAGCAATTAAAAGCATTTAGTAAAAATTACATATAAAGTTGGGCATTTAGGCCAATTACAGGGTAAAATAGCATGCTTTTGATTTTCTTTTCAGAAGAATGTAGCTAAGCTGCAGGGTAAGTTTGGGGTAGAACATCGATTTGGCTGTAATCAAATCTTGTTTTTCATGGAGGAGGGAGTGGGGGAACATTCCTTGAGCATCAAATCACTCAGATTCCTGGAGATGACCCTTATGCATGGATGTGAAGAAAGGCTGGAGTCACAGACCCTTGTTGAGCCAAGGGTCCTGTAAGACCAGCTCTTACCTGGTGTGTTGGCCACCAAATATTGCAGAACTGCCTTTCAGCCAAAGCAAAAGGGGATATTTCCAAGGGCAACACTGCAAGTGAGGCTTCTGGCTAAAGAGGCAACTAGGCACAGAGCTCAGCTGAGCTGATTGTCATTAACTGGCCTGGATGTCTGTCCTTAAGGTCTTTATTATTCTTTTTTTTTTTTTACTGTCTTCCTTTGGTGGGTGCTGGATTCTATCATCCCCAGGGCCCTGATTTGCAGTTTCCAGAGCATTCCCAGTTTCAGCTGCAGAAGTGCAACATCTTCTGAAGGGTGGTCCACAGTGATAAAAATTAAGTTTCCCAGACAGTGATCCAAACAAAATCAAAGCAGTGACACCTAATCCCTGAGTTTTGTTTTCTCCACCTGGATTAGTCAAAGAAAGATATTCTGAAGGAAAAATATTACCCAAAATAGGATTCAGAAATGCACATGAGGCACTTAGAAGGCACTTAGAAGGTGCTATGAAAATGCACTGCCCACATTCACTTTGTTTTCTGATGGAATTTTCAAACTCCTATTTCTTAAACCTGGGATATGTAATTCCAGTTCAGTTACTTAGATGCCTGACTATTATGGGAACCAAAGGGAATTAGAGATCTGAATATCTTTGATCTAAATGCCTTTGAGGTGTTTTTGAGTTTCAGTGCCTAGTTGGGACAGGGATCCTCAAATTCCAGCCACAGAGACCCTTATTTAGGAGCTATGCTGTACAAAAAGAAGACAATTTATAAAACAGATTTTTGAAATCATTCATCTTTAAACAAACTCCTACCAGAACACTCCTGTCTTGTCTGGGGTAAGCTCCAGAGAGCAGAAGACATCTGTAGAGTGGAGGGGAATTCCCAGTTCATTACAGGAGATTTCACAAAACTGCATTTAGGAAGGAAGGAAAAATGTTATCCAGTGAGCAAGCACACAGTCAGTATCCCCAGGGACATCAGCTGCTGGAGAACAGACCACATTCACTGCATCACTGACTTCACATCACAGAAATTACCCTGAAAGGTGCCTTAGAAGGAACTTGCTGACCAAGATCTGTCCTTTGTCCATGTTCTGGTTTTATCCTTCTTCCCAGATGAAAAAGAAGCAGACTTGGGCAGTTCTAGTGCCAAGCAGCTCAACCAGAGCTGGTAGCCATCCCTGGGAGTGTTCAAGGTCAGGCTGGATGGGGCATTGAGCAACCTGGTCTAATGCCAGATATCCCTTCCCATGGCAGGGGGCTTGGAGCTAGACACAGATTATCCTCCCTTCCACCCCAATCATTTTATCATTTTTGATTATTCTGTGATAAGTAACATGCACCAGGTACATACAATCCTAGTGAACAGTCAAATGCACAGATTAATACTCAGGGCTTGCAGCCTAAGACAGAAGATGGCCCTTGTGAAGGTCTGAGGCTTGAAGCAGTCTAATTTGCCCAAAACCATGAGAAAGTCTTTCTACCCAGGCAGGTGCCACCATCCCTGCTTGCTCACAGGCTCCTGGCTTCTTTCTCTGAAGCAGCTGGACCTTAATTTGTTGGCAGGAAGGCACTAGAATAAATAGATTGCTTTTCCTGTCTGATGTCACATTAGACACTGCTTGGCTCCTGTGTGTATTCTGGCTGATGGTTTCACAGGCTTTGGGTTCTGCAAGCTCTTCTTCACTGGCATGGAAAAATTCCCCCGATGTGCAAATCCACTCTCCCATGGCACAGCTAAGTGTGGCTGAGATATTGCATCCTAGCTTGGTGTCATAGCAGAGATTTATGTGTTGTTTTGCCCCATTAATCAAACTGAAGATGTTCTGAGAGTTCAGCAGACAATTTATGTCCCATTTCTGTCAGTGCAGTGAACATTGCTGCTGTCTGGCTGAAGGGCTCTTCCACGAGTGCAGTTCAGTCCCAAAAAGTTACCAAGCAAAGCACAATGGGAGAAGAGTTTGGCAAAGATTGGCCACTGACAGGTGGATCTGGGGCAATCTGGGCATCGAGAACATCAATGAAAATTGTCACACTCTCCCCAGAAACACAAACTAAGCGTGGATTTAAAAACAGAGCTCCCAGCTCAGACCAGTTCATGGTCCACACACCAGGTCCATCCCACACAATGTCCATCTACAACTTGTCCTTCTGCTGTGGTGGTCAAGCTCTGTGTTGAGGTCCATTAGCAAAATCCCACACAAAGCCTTGGAAGTGACCCAAAATATTTATTCAAACTCTAGTAAGCAATACCCAGCTAATTTATGACCTAGCAACCATTTTTAAAGCAGTGTTTTACACATTCTGCACTTGGTTAAAACCACTTAGTGAAGGAAGGGGAACGTCTGCCCTGCTGCATCATCTGGTGCAACTGGAGAGAAATGAGAGCCAGGACTGTGCAAATATTCAGCCTCATTTTACTGCAGTGCCTGCTTCACTCAGTGTTAAAGGCCAGGTTGTTTCAGTGCTTAATCAATACATCAATACAGTCAGTAAATGACAAGGAGAGTTCATATTTGTCTTGTTACTCCAAGAGTGCTCATAAAGTCGAGTTCACAATCCCATAAAGGAGCCTGCATTACCCCAGTGGCTGGGAAGGAATTCCGCATTGGCTTCCCATAGGCCTGTCCACGGAGAGAACAGGAAAAGATAATAACAGAGTAAGTAAGAGTAAACTGGAATAAAGCCAAAAGTAAGGCTTACAAATCTAGCAGAGCAGTCTCAGCTCATAAATATGACCCACCAAGTGGCTACTCTGAATAGACTTTTGCCTGACAGAGGCAGACTGATAAACTCGTGGTATAAAAACACCATGAAGTTTTCACAGTCAAAAGCCATTTATTTTCACATCTGTTTTGCCTGCTTGAAAGTGTGGTGGAAATTTTAGCACCAATACATTAACCTGGACATCACTGTTTCAAGAGCCAGGGATCATTTGATTTGCCAGTGTGAGCCATTTGGTCCCCACTTCATTCAGAGCCAGGAATCCAAAGACAACACTTGAGCTTTAGCCAACAAGGCAGTTTTTCTGGGGTGGTAGCTGTAAATTCAGAGGTGATATGGGCAGGAAGAATATCATCATCTGATGATGAGACAGGTTAGAAAAATTGACAAGAAAAAAGAAAATATAAAGTTTGATGGGCAAAAAAAAAAAAAAAAGCAGGGAAGGGGAAAAAAGTAAAAAATGAGAGAAAGAGAAAAAAAGAGAGAAAAAGTAAAAATATAGGACTGCTGCCATACAGAAATTCACAGCAGGACCCATAAGGGACAAGATGTAGAAGCAGAATTAAAATATGACATGCAAGGTGGGTAGACTCAGGATGTATTTTTCCAAGAGCCTTTGAAATTCTTATCCCTTGTGTGGGGGGAAGAGTAATGGTAGGACACCACCAATCTTTTTTCCCCCTCAGCATTTCCCAGAGGTGAGCAGGAGCCAAACTGAACTGCACAAGCCATCAATCACTGCTCAGTGTGTGGCTTCACAGACCTGCTGCAAAACATCCACCGTGACTTCATGGACCACAAAGCACAGATAAGAGCCTAGGAGTTAAATCCTTCTGGCAGGGTGTAGCACACTCGAGGTGGACAGATCCTCTATCCAGACAGTTTCTCTCCAAACCATATTAATTACTGGAACATGGCAGCAATTTGTATCTGCACCAGGGCTTTTTGCCAGTGCAGCTCTGTCAGTCAGATGCCACCAAGAAAGAGATGGGCCAGCAAAGCTTCATAGCAGAGTAAATTTCAGTGCAGCTTTTAAGTTTTTTAAGCACTGAAGATGTCTTTGCAACGCAGTCTGCCTGTGCTCAGGGTGAGCCAGCAGGAGAGGCAGAGCTGGATCACCCTGTCAGCACTGATGTGTGGCACATGTCTCTTCATATTCATCAGAAACATCAGCTGACCTGCACCTCCATGTGCCTCACAGCTGTCCTGAGAGCATCCTGCTTTGGAGGCTCCATGCACATTCCACCAAGGGCTGACAGTGCAAATGCTGTTCTGCAACTTCAGCCCTAGAGACCGCATGTCCTCCTAAACACCACCTCGGCCAGCTGTGCACTGCAGCTGGAAAACTGCCTTCAGCTGAAGGGTACATCTTCCCACAGCTGGTCTAGAGCAGAGCAAACTCTTCAGAGCAGGTCTGGCTCCTGCATTTCTTGGCACAAAGACAGATTGGAGGCTTGCCAAGGTTGCAACTGGGGGGAAAAAGAAACCACATTTCCCGCTGCCTCCGGTGAGCTGTGCTGACCACCTGTAACCCCCGCTGCTTCTGAGAAGGCAGCTAAGAAAAGCAGGAGGGTTGCCAGTAACTTACACAGCTCATACCCCTGCTGGGGCATTCTGGGATTCCCTACACCACAAGAAGTTGAAAACCACGGTGCCAGGGAGGATTATTTTAAATTAATTCGTTCAAGTCAGGTTGAAGGAAGAGGATGGGGCATCTGGACTGTCTCCTGTCTGTGTTGGTGCCCATGTCCCCACTCTTGTACTTGTTCCTTAAGCTCTTCCACTCTTGGGCATCCATGCCCAGTGTCCTTGAGTTCCCCTGGGAGCTGTGCAGTGCAGAGCTACCTCTGAGATGAGGAGAGGCAGCTCTCTTCCCTTCCCCACCTCCTCCTCTAGTGCACATCACAAGGCAGCCCCAGCAGTGGGTGAGTGCAGCCCATCCTGCTCTCATCAGCAAGTCTGGTCCTCACTGAGCCTTTGTACCTCCAGGATGTCAGGTTTGCTCTGTTTATGTGCTGACAGCACTCCTGTGTCTCTGCAAGCAAATAAAGCTGCTGAATAGTCAGCCTGTCCAGTCACACTGGCAGAGACTTTCAATCCAAGAGATTTCAAACAGGACATTGTTCCCCAGTGCAGGAGCTATTAAATTCCATAAATTTCCAGCTGCTTTTCTACTACAAATTTTATCACCAAACAAACAAACAAACAAAAAAAACCAGCAAGATACTGCATGATATTTTTTAAGTCTCTTCTTTTTTATTGTCCACAATAACTATTACTCATTCCCAGCCCTCATTAATTGCAAGTTGTGATCACCTGATGGGCACCAATCTGAGCCTCTTCCCCCATTCCTGACAAAGCTTTATGTTCATTCCTATGTTCTGCCACTTGTCCTCATATTTAAAAAAATTAGTAGTCCATATGCTGTAACAATATCATTATTTTAAGCAACCTTCCTGACAAATGTTTGAAGGCTTCCTGTTGACTAATGGGTGGAACTGGACTGCTCCCCTTTCTTTCCAGTTGAGTAGTAATGATTTAAGCAGATTAACTGGTTAACTAAATGTCATTTACCCAGATCATGTCCTTTACACGAAATAACACCAGTTACAGGAATCAGCTAATAATGGGGCTCATCCAAAGGCAATGAGAAAACACTTTTGTCAATGTCAAAATTTATCAGTGGACTCAAAATGAAGTTCACTGTGATTTCTGCTAAAGGAGTAAATATGCTGGAGGTGATCAACAAACTAAGCTTTCCTTCGTTTGCAACAGATGTGGTCAACAACCCTGAAAATATTCAAGCTCCTCTTCCTGTCTGTCCTTCAAATCATCCACCTCACAGCCCCAGGTATTAAACACTGCCACTTCACCTGTGGTGGCACAGGGCAGGACAGATGCACCTCCAGTGAGACCCACCAAACACCAGCCACTGCTGAATGATTCATCATTTCACAGCCTGGGAGAAAGAAAATAATTTTAAAACCCTCCCAATGATCCATGACCCACCCCAATGCCCATGATGGGGAGGCAGGAATCCTGTGCTTTCAAGTCCAGGATGTTCATTTGGTGGCTGCAGAGACAGGCAAATGTCCCCCTGTCTCTGGACCCTGATGGCAGCAGTGTGTGCAGCTCATCACCCTTGGCTATCTGTACAGAAATAAGATCTTGGCATAAAGGATTTGATTTTGTTGTGACTTAGGTTGTCTTCAGTTTGGGTTGGACAGATGTCCTGGGTTCAGGAGGACATGTGCTAATGTGTCTGTTGGCATTTTGGGATTGAAACACATCAAAATGAGGCCACTGACCTGTGCATAAATAACATTTCTTGTTTCTCTCTTTCAGTAACTGTGACTGTGGGAGGACAACAACACTTGCTGGGGCTTTATGACACTGCAGGGCAGGTAAAGGATTGCAAAACATTTATTATTTTCCTTCCCCATGGTTTGTTTGTTACTATCATACACTGGGGTTCGTTGCTGGTAGTGTCTGTAGAGTTTGTTGGGGTTTTTTTCATAAATAATAACAATCAGGTTTGAGTCGTAATGGTTGAACTGTTCACTTTCTCCCTTTTGTTTTCATTCTGTTTCAGCAGTAAAATGCACACAAATACACTTACCCCTAAGACTGTGTTTTGCCTCATCAAAAACACAAAGCCTGATGAGGCTGTGCAACTCCCATATATCCACCTCCTACTGCAAATACGAGCCTTTGCGTAGTCAATGTTTTCTTACCTTTACCACATGGTGGCATTGAAGATACAGAGAATAATTCCCATTTTCAAAATCAGAAAACTGGTATCATTCAGCACCAGTCTATCAGTCACCAGCTGTTGATGTTTTAAGTGGTAACCCAGCCAGATTTGCATCCATCCCAACATACCAACACTCTTCTCCCAGGACAAGGGTGTCCATCCCAAGCTCACTACATTTAGAATGCTTTTGTTGTTTCCACTGTCCACACTCTGATATGGTGTGACTGCACTCAAAGCTTGCAGAATAATTTCACCCCCTCTGGAGAGAAGAAATTATTTCTCAATGCTTTGCTCTGCCAGCAGAAAGGCAGAAGAAAGTACAGGGAGCAACACATTTTTTGTGGTGAAATTTCCCTCTCCTGACTCCAAATGCCAGCGAGTGGCAAAATAAAGAAAGGGACATAGTCTGCACAGAAACCTTGCAAAAAATCATCTGCTGAGAGCAGAGGG
Organism: Lonchura striata; assembly: GCF_050655825.1. NCBI lineage: Eukaryota > Metazoa > Chordata > Aves > Passeriformes > Estrildidae > Lonchura > Lonchura striata. The sequence continues at coordinate 67,435,589 of NC_140707.1, read as the reverse complement.
AGCAGGTTCCAGGTTCCTCACAGACTGGAAATGCTGTAACCCACATCCAGCAGCTCCTCCCATCACAGCTGACACTGAAGCCAGCAGGAGAGAAAGCAGATTTGGGAACTTGCCTCACTCCCTCTGGGTTCCAGCAGGTCTGGATTCAGGGCTTTGCTTTCACCAGGAGCTCTTCTAGGCTGTGCCACTTTTGGCCATGACTGACTGCTAAGAAAGGCACAAACAGTGCAGGAGACTCTCCTGTCTGCAAAAGACCATTTCTTGCAGAATATACTTTGCAGCACTATGCAAAGAGATCAAAAAGCCCACACTAGAACAGACTGTCACTTCCAGAAAAACCTGCACTCAGCAGAACTGGGGCTTTGATGCTTTGGGTTTCACTTTCTTTAATTTTATTCTTATCATGTTTCTGTAGGCAGCATCAGTCTTAGCTGCTTTGGTGGCCCTTACAGACCACACATCTTTCCTATCCACATGGTGAAAACAGATGATCCAAAAGCCAATCCCAAAATATGACCCAAGCCCTTGCCCCATATCAAAAGCCTTTTCAGTCTTTTATTCTGTGTTCACAAACTCTGAGCTCAGAGCCTGTGTCACGATCCATCAGCCCTGCAAGCCTCTGCAAGCCAGACTGGAGTTATATTCAGTTCCCAGTCAGTTTTCACCCCGTGCCTTAATATTCCTGCTTGTTTTGTAGGGCTGACAGTTCCACCTGCCACCCATTTCCACAGCAACACCTCCTCTCATTTGTCCTCCTGAGCCAGAAGGAACACTCAGCTGTCTCTTTGACAAGCATCACCCCTCCATCCATTCCTCATCATTTTGCCATCCTCTGCTTCAAACTAGGCAGGTCACCACCTGCCTCCAAAGCCTTTCTCTAGCTCACCAAGCTCAGGGCCCTTCCTGAGCTCCAGAGGACGTGGCCATCTAGCCAGGGCTCAGAGTGTGAATCAGCCCTGGATTGTCCCCGTGGAGGCTGCAGGGATGATGCTTCCCACATGCTCCAGTTATAACAACACATCATCTGGGTTGTTTCCTCCCTCCTTCTCCTCGTGCTGTGTGGCTTTCCAAAGGCATCGGTGTGAAGTCATAGCCAGAAATAGCCCTTGACACTGCGATGCTATAAAACATATGCTAATGAAATAACAATTGAAAAATGTACTCCTGCAGCAGGACCCTCTGTCAGCCTGAAGGGAGAGCTGGCAGAGACCCCAGATTTGAGGTATCTGGCTTTCTGTATCCCTGGCACAAATGGTCCTAGGAGGAAAAAACCATGGTCTTTTTGCTGGGCTGGACTCAGGTGCAAAATGCTTTAGCAGAGTGTACAAAAGATCAGCACAGCAACAACATTAAAAAAAAAAAAAAAAAAAAAAGAGCCAGTTTTTCTGCATTTTTATTTTTATAGGGCCCAAATGCTGCTTGAACTGATGGCCAAGATGGAGGGGAGGGTGCAACACCAACTGATTTTGGTCCTGGCAAGTCACAGGCAAATAATTCAGCAGGGCCAGGTCTGGCACTGGCATTTCCAGACCAAACCAGTGCCCAGGCAATGTTCACTGGGAAGACTCGAGTTCCCTGAATAGCAGGCAGCACAAAAAAAGCACAATCTAGGAAAATAAATAAATAAAAATAAAATATTGATCAGCCACAGCCCAAGCCCACAAGAACTCAAGTCCTTTCCAAAACACGACTGTCACTCCCTGCAGCACCCCTCCCTGGATACCCACACAAATGTTCAGTCCCTTTTTTACATTATTTGTGTGGCTGACCATCTCTGAAGGAGAAATGACCCAGTAGGGCTGTCTTTTCTTTTTCCATTGCAAGGTTTTATATTTTATTTTATTTTATTTTATTTTATTTTATTTTATTATTTTTTGCAAGGCAATCAGGCCTTCTCCTAGAGAGCAGGTACAGAGAAGGGGTCCTTGTTTGATGTGGTCTGCAGGATCCTGTTCATGTACAGGAGCCCAGATCAACTCTTATGCATGATATTTGTGTTTTAACCTGTCTGTGACAAATCCCACGTGCCCTGGTGGGAGGTGAAACCTCTGCTACGAGATGTATGGCTGTCCCTGCTTACAACTTATATAATGCTTTATGTTAATAGCTCAAATCAAGAATACTCTTTCTGAAAAAGGATTTTCTAGGGATTCAGAAGGAACAGGGAAAATAAAATAGAATGCATTCTCCTGGAGCTGTCACAGCCAAGCAGAGCGCTCATGGTTTTAATCTGTAGTTTTAATGGTACAGTAAGTCCCAGCCCCTCTAAATATGCACGTCTGGAATGCTGAAAGTGGCTGTATTTAGCCAATTTGTTCCCAAAACGCCTCGAGGAGGATTCCTTGAGCCTTGCTGCCACCACGTGGCTGCTTCGGAGCTAAACCAAAAGCCCAGAAAGGATCTTTGCCAAGCAGCCCGTGCTGGCTGTGCCACAGTCAACCTCTGGTTCGGTGTTCTGGGTTAAAATAATGCCCCATAATCAGGCCAGGCTCCCCTAACCCACAGCATCCACATAAAATTGTCTCTAAAATGCAATTTCTCCTCTGAGCCCATCACCTTGGCATCCACTTTGTCTCTATTAAATCCTGCTGGGAGCTGACTGCCACCTCCAGAGCCTTGGGTAAATCTCCTGTCACTGACTTTGCTTCTTCACAAACATCTCTGAGGGGTTTCTTCCTGCTATTCCTTGAATGTAGAGAATCCCCTTTCCTGGGAGGTGATACACCCAAACACCTCCTCTTGTAAATCCTTCTTCAGATCCACATTTTCTATGCCGCTGGAAAGACACAGTTATTCCACTTGAAAAATACTCTGGTTTTACCCCAAATACTGTGGCTGTGAGGGCTGGAGGTAGTAACTGAGAATTTATTCTTCCTGTCAAACTGGGTTTGGAACAATAAACATCCAGTTAGACAAAACAAAACATTTTGTTTGTGTTTTAGGGTGCTTTTTTAAACTTTTCTTTCATGACACAGAGCTAAATTTGGTCTCATGCTTCCTTTCAGAATAAATAATTAGATTTTGGGGGATTTTTTTAGAAACGGTGCAAACTGGTTTTGAGCAATTCATTGGTATATTTTGGAAAGTAGTGTTGACTCAGAAGGAGTCTGTGTCAACTTATAAGTATTTAGTCAGTGAAAAAGAGACTTCAGAAAGGTGATTTGCCAGTCTCACTTCACAATTAAGTCCTCTCATTTCTTGACCCGATCAAAGCAAGGCAGAAGTAAGGCTGCACTAAAACATCATCTACCCTGACACACACTGATACAGTCCTGCATCACTTTCTCCTGCAGGACAGGCAGCAGCTTGCATTGTTCCTGCCCCTAATGTGGGTTTTGGTTGCCTAAAATAAATGTTCTTGAGTCTGAGAAACAGCATTCAAATGTCTTTTCTCCCATTATTAGCCTTATTTACTTTTATTAACTAGTCTGTATCTGTAAAGCAAATCATACCAGTTGAGTTTTCACACAATTATAACCAAAAGTGACCAGGATGCAGAGATTTGAGGCTTGTCCACAATGCATAAACTATAAACTGTAGATCTACATCATAGTCAGACTCGACAGCAGCATGTATTGTTGTTTCCCACACTCCAACTTTGTGTTCTTTTCCCCTTATTTAATTCTGGAACCCCTCAAAAACCTTTGGAACACATGCATCCTCTCTAAAAAGCATCTGTTTCATTGCAGTGAGGTTTTCAAACAGGTTTCATTGAACAGTACCCACCAGACACAGCTACAAATGCTCCCACTGTCAGAAAAAAAAAAAAAAGGCTATCCCTTTCACATGGCTTGCAAAACCTCTGCTTGCTCTCAGCTTCTCAAGCCTGAAAACAGACCCAAATTCTTCCTTGAAACCCAGCTAACAAAGCCAGCTGTGATTTGAGTGTTTGAAAATTCACCTTCTTACCACTAGCCCATGGAGAAAACATCTCTCCTGCCACCATCCGTGGCCTGTGGAAACACTAAATCACCCACAGTGAGGACCCAGGTACTGCAGGCTGGATTTGATCTGCTTTCTGCTTTCAGGATGAGTGACTTCTGCTGGCTGGCACATCACTGTGCACTGTGCAGGACTGCTCAGCATCACCTTCTGCACACAGATAACACAAACAAGACTTGTTCACACAATCACAGGATGATTGAGGTGGAAGGGACCTTCAAAATTATTTAATTACACACACACATACACATACCCCATCAGGGATAGGGACACCTTTAACTAAACCCAGTTGCTCACAGCCCTGTCCAACATGGCTTTGAACAATGCCAGACATGGGGCATCTTTCAGCTCTTTTTGGTAAAATGCTGATAAATCATCACCCTTCTCCTGTGAGAGGTGGTTTCCCCCCACCTCCAGCAGCTCCTCCTGGAGCTTAGAGATGTGAATGAGCATGGACAGTGCTGGCCACTTCATCAAACCCAGCGTGCCACCCCCACTTGCAGTCATCCCCTCCTTGTGACACTCTTGCTGTTGTCCCCTGGCAGGAGGACTACAACCAGCTGAGACCCCTGTCCTACCCCAACACAGACGTGTTCCTGATCTGCTTCTCCGTGGTGAATCCTGCCTCCTACCACAACGTGCAGGAGGAGTGGGTGCCCGAGCTGAAAGTCTGCATGCCCAACGTGCCTTACGTCCTCATAGGAACACAGGTAAAGCTTCTCCTGAGCAACTGGAAAGGTTTCCTATTTAACTCATGGGAAATTCAGCCAGATTTTCCCATTAGAAAAAAATTCATGGAGTGGGAATGGAATACAACATGCAGGTGTCCACACTGGCAAAGCTCATCCCATCTTTTTATTCCAATGTATTTTAATGCAGCTACAAGTCAAATACCTATAGGGAGAAAAGTTTTCATACAGGTCTCTAATGAGAAGGAAAAAAACATCAAAGTTTGTGGCTAGAAGCTGAAGCTAAACTTCAAACTAAATTTTAAGAATGGGAGTAATCAGCCAAATGACATGGGAAGGAAGTAGGCTCCCTTCATGCTTTTGAATCAACATTACAACTGGTGACTCACCATCCTGCTTGTGTTACAGTGACTGTCAGACTGAATGATCAAACCTCTTTATTTTGGCCTTAAAATCTATTAATCGTTCAAACAAACAGAAATGCCTTAAATATGGGTTTGTTACCAAAGTGGATAGAGATTGTGAGGGTAGGGGTTCAGCCACATGGAAAATGTCAGAGCACTGGACAGTAACCTAAGTCAAATTAGAGAAACAGATCACATTCTGGTCAAAACAAAAAATCTTCATGCCACAGGAAAGGCAAATAATTCAAACACTGGCTTTGTTTTCTACACTGGAATAATCTAAAACACATCCATTTAAAAATAAAAGCATTATCCTTTGGCTCATGCAATCTGAAAATGGGCAGGTTTTAAATGCCAGAATACTTAACTTTGATGTTTTCTGTGGAAACAAAAGACCTGTTTCAAGTCAAACTGAGCAGTGTCTGGCCTGTCAGGGTGGGGTTTGGGTGCTGCAGTGCAGGGTTGCAGCAGCTTCCTCTACCAGAGGGGTTCTTTCCTGTACCACACCCATCTGAGCTGTGGCCCAACAACCTGCAAAGGAGAGCTAATTTATAGTAAACTAAAAAAAAAAAAACTAAAAAAAAATTTAACAATAAAAAGGTAAGTAAATGTATCGCCTGAGTTGATGAGTGATACAGATGCCCTGATGTAAAGCCTCAAGAATTACAGCACAGATTTTGTGTATTTTGCACTAGATTGACCTCCGGGATGATCCCAAAACTTTGGCGCGGCTGCTTTACATGAAGGAGAAACCACTCACCTATGAGCACGGAGTGAAGCTGGCAAAGGAGGTAACAGCTTCTTCTGATGCCACATGAAGCTGACTGATCACAGCTGTCCACTGGGTTTCTTTCCTTCAATGTTCCCCTAAGGCCCCTTGGCCCCAGACAGAGATTGAAGCCTCTGTTCCAACAGGCTGGACCCAGGCACACCCTGAGCCTGCACTTCTGCTGCAATGTCAGCTGGAACATGGAACATCCTGAGTGGGAAGGGACCCAAAGGGGGCAATGAGTCCAACGCCTGGGCATGCACATGACAACCCCAAAAATCACACCCTATGTCAGAGAGAATGGTCCAAACACTTCTGATCTCTGGCAGATGCCATGACCTGAGCTCTAAAAACAGCATTGAGGAACACAGGGCAGCAGGTTGAAAATGGGCATCAAACCAGATTTTACTGCCTGTTTTATCTAAGTCAAGTGTTTCTTGCTCAGGGTTCTGCCAGGAGATGCATGTGGCAAACCCCTCCCTGCAGTCAAGCCACCTCCTGTCCAACTCCTCCCTATCCCTTACAAAAACACAGACAACAGGATTCCCACTTATCCATTACACTTCAGGCAGCAGAGAAGGTGCCCCCAAAGTTTCTGTGTACATTTCTCCTGGAAAGGTAGGGGCTTAGGAGCACTCCCCAAGCCCTAGGGTGCAGGATTCTGGATCCTGGCTTTGTCCTCTTATATACTGCAAGTACTATTACTGTCCCTGTCCCTCAAAACCAGAGCATCCATGAGCAGAACAAGCTGAATAAGCCACAAGGTTGCTGAATAAGCTGAGACTGCTTTCCCTGGCTTTCCAAGAGTTTTTGTGTCATCCCATCATACCCAGGAGACTCCTATCTCAAAATGATGCCTCCTCACTCCCAGAAGCCAGCTGGAAGTCCTCCCCAGGTAGCAGCTCCCTGGGACTGAGGGAGGAAGGACACAAGAGTGACAGTCCAGGGGAGAAGAGCCAAGCATGCAAAGGGATTCAGCTACCACCTAGCATTTCCTCAGAAGCCTCCCCAGTTGCACAGGCAGGAGGCCAAGCTCCTGGTCCAGCCCTCAAACATGGGTGCAGCCTCCTTCTCTCTGGAGAGTCGTGCAGGGAATTCCTGCAGCCATTGATCCCCATGTGGTGAGATACTCATGCTGATGCTGATTCCTTGCTAAGGATGACCACATGAGCTTGTCCCTTCACCCCAAAGGCAGCCAGATACAAAACAGAGAAACGGTCTGACCCCTTTCTAAATGTAGAAAGATGCTGGATCAGCATCACTCTGTGTCTCCCAGCAGTGGATGCTCACTCTCATTCTCCTTCTTCTCTTTCAGATCGGAGCCCAGTGCTATCTGGAGTGCTCAGCACTCACACAGAAAGGCCTTAAGACTGTCTTTGACGAGGCAATCATGACCATCTTCCACCCCAAGAAGAAGAAGAAGCGCTGTGCAAAGTGCCACAGGTGCTGCACCCTTGTGTGACGTCCCCTGGGAAGCAGAGCCAGCTGAGTTCAGTGCAACCAAGCAGGTTAGAAAGGCAATGAAGGCCACACACAACTGAAATGGGGAGCATGACCAGAAAAGGGTCCTTCTTACCCAAATATAGGAGCTCTCCATCCTGTGAAACCTCCAAGCTGTATCACCCTTGGCCAACTCCTGTCTCTGTGCTTTCCTAACCCTCCAGAGCTGTTTTGCAGCCTGTTCCCACTGCTGCAGACTGCATCAACAGAAACCAGGATGCCTGCTTGGCTCTCCACCTTAAGAATAAGGTGAAGGTGGCTTGTGACAAAACAAAAAGCTAAAGACAGCAAAAGAAATGGGAGAAACTCCTTTTGTGGCCTTAAGTAAGAATTTATTAAAATTAGGAATTTGCAGTCCTTAGGAATTGAATCTGAATTGACTGAAAGCACATGGAGATCTGTAGAAATCTAGTATGTAAGATATACACTATAGGTAGGATGTACTTTAAAAATTGCTTTTCTTTTATAAGACTTGGTAGTTCAGGAGATACTTTAGTTTGTTCAAACCACTTGGAAGCAAAGGTGGAGTGATTCCAGTTTGTTTTCACTTAATGGGCAAACTTCACAGCATCAGGATGTTGCTGCACCCAAGCTATCAAAATGGATCAACATTTACCTCCAGACTCAAGGAATGTTCTTACAACTAAAAAAAAATGCAAATAGCTGTATTTTTATAGAGGAATGTTCAGGCTGAGCCATGTTTCCGTAAGCTGGGAAAGGAAGTACAGAGTTGTAGCATTAATGTACTGAAACAAAGAAATTCTGCCACCAAAGAATATTGCCCTAGACATGAAATAGCTGCATGGAACAATCTCTCTTCCAACTGAGAACAAGAGCAAGACACATTGCCATGGCAACTGAGAATTTACCTTATAGATCAGCTGGATTTCTACATCTCACCCAACAGCCAAGAATAGAAAAAAAAAAAAAAAAGCCAAAGGTCATACTGACTTTAAGTGCTTTGAGGTGATCCAATTGCCTTAAAATTATCCTTTTTTTATGAAGCATTTCTGTAAAAACCCTCATCAAAGTGGAGTTGTGAACTTGTTGACTTTTTGTAGCCTCCCTCCTCCCATTCATTTCTTCTCTCTCTGCTCCCATTTTTCCATCCTCACAGAGAGTGCTGTATCACAGTGACAGTGTGGCTGCAGTCCTCAGGAGTGGACTTTTCCACGAGTGACAGCCAAGAGCATGGAGATGGGAAGCCCAGCCCATAGGGGAAGGGAAGCTCCTGTGATCTCCCCTTGCTGCTGGGGAAATTGTGCCTTGTCACTAAAGCCTGTCCAGGACCCTGCAGCTTTGCACATCACAGCACACAGACACTCAGAGGTGAACTCAAGGGTGTCTTGTTTCTTACAGCTGCCTCTGGCCAGCCTGGCAGTGCCACGAGACTGTCTTGTCATGGATTTCATTCCCCAAGCAGGAAATCCCAGCACCAGCACACACAGATTTAAAGATGTAACTCCTTGCAGAAGCTGTGTCTGTAGCCAGCACGTCCAGAAGTGACAGGAGGGAGCAAGTGACAGCAGTGGGACAACAGTCCCAGCCTGGAGACACGGGCTGTGCTCCCCTCTGCAGCCCATCCCACGAGGCTGGCAGCCCTTGGGAAGGGAAGCACAGTGTCCTGGCTGAGAGCTCACCTGGCAGCAGGCAAACCAGGCAGCTCCAGAGCTGCTGCTGCCCAGGGTGACTGCAGCCAGGGCACGTGGAAGGGACAAGCTTGGTGCAGTGCCCAGTCCTGCATCAGGACCAGGCTCATGGATCTGAGCTCCTCCTTCAGCACTAATTCAATTTCATACAATTGTAGGATGGTTTGGATTGGAAAGGACCTCAAAGATCATCTAATTCCAACCCCAGTTTACCATGGACAGCTACAAAAACCAGCTGGTACAGAAACCAACTCATCACAAAAACATTTCCAGGTGGAAATCAACAGTTCTCTCTGACAAAAGCCATCAGACTCAAGGAAAATGCTTTGTTCTTTTTTTACCCAGTGGCTTCCACTCACCATCCCTTTCCCCTTGCACACAAACATGGATGAAAACACAGTTCTGCCATACCTGAGACAGACAAGTTGCCTTCATTGCTGGTGACTTTTTGTGCATATTTTCTGTTTGGTTTTAATATGTCCCAGGCATTTACTTTCAGAGGCCCTGGCTGCTAAAACCCATCACAAAGTGAGGTGCAGAGGTCCATGCCATGGCATAGAGTTTGTGTCCATCCCCAGGCAGAGCAGTGAGTGTTCACCTCAACAGGACACTGCCTATCAGCTGAACTGTAACGTGTAAAAACATATTAGAGGAGTATGAGGAGAACCAGGCATGGATTGACTAAATAAATTGATATTTAGGCTTACAGCATGACTAGCAGTCCACTGAAACATCAAAAAAGCCTTTAACAGATTTCAGGGAAATTATATCTTCACTCTGCTGCCTTTTACTTCAGTGGAAATTAATTAGGATGATTGGTTTAGCTCATGTAGGTTGCTGGAGAGTGATGTATGAGTCTCTGGTGGAAGAAGGTGAAGTCTGGTTTAGCTGAAGCACAATGCAAATGATCAGGTTGGAGCTGCCTGGTTTTCTTAGAGCTTTAAAAAATGTGGAAATAGAGGAAATAGAAAATCCAGAGTGACAGCTGAGCTCACCCTAACACAACGAGCACACTGGAAAAGTGAAATGAAGCAGCCTGGCATGCATCAGGGAATGCCACAAATAATAAAATTGGTTTTTTACCTGCCACTGAGTACCAGGGGTGATTGTTAATCTTAATGAAATGGCATAGGATCAGCAGTAAAATCAAAAATCAAGTGGGAAGTTGTAGCATTCATGTAACTGGAGTGGTTTGAGGGAAATAACCTACAAAACATATGGGGATGGAGAAGCTAAAATGCTGCTGTCTTTGTGTGTTAAACTGCAGCATCCTGAACAAATCCTTGCATAGAGGAAGAAGCTAGAAAAGTGTTAATACATGTACAAAAAATGTTAAGGCTAAGCAGGGGTTTCTTTGCACTTACAAAATGGAGCATGTCAAGCTTATGAGGCAATAAATCTTCAAGTTTTTCAAACTGATTTTGACCAAAATTTGAATTCTGGGAGCTAAGAGAGGGACAGTTGTCACAATCCACTGAGAAATGGCCTCTGCACTTCATTTATTTTAATTTTCTTCCAGCAAAATGAATGTCTTCTGAAAAGCCATGTTTAATGCAGTTCCTGAGTTAGGTTATGTACACACACCTGTCCATGAAATGTGATAATTTCTCAAGGATCTGCCCTGTTACACTATTTTTTGGGGGAGGAGGGGACAGCACAGGCCAAGAGGCTTTAGAAAGGGATTGTAGGCAGATATAAGGAGTCATTGACTATCTGGCAAGTCATACCTAATGCCTTTTTTAAAAGCAGCAGATGGTGTGTGAACAGGCAGTAAAGCTTATTTTCAGAAAAACCACAACACCAGACATAGTGCAAGTGCAGGCATAATGCCACAGATATAAACTGCAAGTTATTTTTCAGGCACCATTAGTAATAAGGAAAGAAAATCAATAAAGGACTGCCAGGTGAAAGGAGATGGGTTTACTCACTGTGAGAAGAGCTAGAAATCAGATCCCAATTTCACCTTAAAAGGAACACTGTTAAGGAGAGTCATAAAGGTTAGAAACCATCCCTGGAACTTATTTGACAACGTCCCCTTAATGCAGCTGATGTCAGAGCCTTTCCTGACAAACCTGCCTTTGCTAATAGTCTGCTGTCATTTCAAAAGCACTCACAACTTACAGGAAACTTGCTGGATCCTGTAAAATTCATCTCCTTTGGCCTCTTCTGAAATCTTCCTGTTCTACCAAGAGTTCTTAACCTGAAGGTGCAGTTTCAAACAGAGCTCCCAAAGTATTTTCATGCAAGCCCCTGCAAGGAGATATTAGAGGTATTTGAGAGAGATCTTAATTCATCAGAGAGTTGCTACCTTATTAAAACCACCACAGGTGCCTCTGCCCTTCAGAGCCCTGTAAAAACACCAGAACAGTGGAACTGGGGCAGTCCTGACACTTCCAGCATGACTTGAAGGAGGTCCCACAAAAACTCAGTTTGTCCTGTGCTTCCCAGAGCTCTGAAAAGTTGTGGAGAAGGCAGAAACAAGGCTCTAACCCCACTCAGGTCCATTCTCATTTGTTCAACTGGATATATGCCCTGTGTAGGTTCAGAATTCACCCCAAGTCCAGTATGACAATCAAAACAATCATTTCAGCAGCTGACGTTGGTATTTGACACCTTTTTTCTCTTTTGAAGCACTCAAAGCATTAAAAATAGACACAGAATTAAATATAGCACTGCATCTTAATATTAAATAAAGTTATTCCAAATATTATTATTAAAGGGACAAATTTTGGCAGTCCTCCTCATACTGAAGAGAATGTCTCTTCACAAGGAATTGTTTCCAAGTTGTTCATGTCTCATTCAATCCCACTGGCACTGCTCAGGTCATGAAGGAGGTCATGACTAATGATTGGTGATCCATCCTTGCAGTTTAACTACCAGAAAACCTCAGCCAGCTGCTCTAGTGGTGTTGGCCTGTGATCTTTTGAATCCCTTCAGGAATTCAGGAATAGTGACTCAATCACTTCCCTGGGCAGCCTGTCTCCCTTCAATTCATAGATGAGAGATGCTCATCTGCTTTTATACCTTGCTTAGAGCCCATGACCTTTTCCTGTGCCTTTTTTCCCAAGTGACAAAGCAAATACCTCTTGACTCACCACACAGAAACCTCATCTGGATTAAAAATAATTTGCAGTGGCATCAATCTGTCTCAGGCCAGGATTGTCTAAAAGCACATTTGTCTTCTCCAACAAAGCAATCCATATGCTCACATTGGCCCATTTGTTAAACAAAGAGGTAGAATGTAGGAATGTGGCTGCACATGCCTTTCTCCATGTATTTTCTTTTTCCCTGAGGAGGACCTGTAATGTTGCTTTATCCTACATTAAAAAAGGAAAATCTGGAAATAACAGAACATTTTGTTGGTTCACAACTCTATAGGGCTGGAGGAGCATCTGCTGTGACAGGAGGTGAGCATGGAGTGACCTACGTCAGATAACTCCTAGTCACATTTGAGCTCTTTGCAAAAATGAAGACAAATTTCCACTATGAATGTTTATTTTCCTCCTCGTGAATAAAGACCATCTGAAAGCAGGAAAAAGCCTCCCACTGATTTTGGTAGTGGCTTGTGATCTCAGCTGTCTTCACCTAACAAAACAAAACAGGAATAGAAATATTTTTGCATCAAAAAGTCAGGACAAAATCACCAATTAGAAGTCATGAATGCAACAGAATGCTTCAGGGGAGAGCTGCAAAATCAGAGCCTAGAGCTACAATTAGTCAGTTTGATCCTAAGCCTTAAATTTAATTTTAAGATGTTAAGGGGATGCCCATAACTAGAACAGAAACAACAAAAAAAAAATCTTCAAATTCTCTTTTCTTTGCTTCAGTTAAAGCTTTCAGAAACATGGGAACAAAAATCTGTTCTCTTGGGCCGTTTCAGGAGCCACATCATAACAACAAAAAGAGTCAGAAGCTCATGGTAAGAGGAAAATTAGTTCAGAAACCCAGAGCAACAAGCAAAAAATCATGTGAATTGCTGTCAGTGGTGAAAAATCTCTTCAACTTTGAAAATATGGATCCCCATCCCTTTTCATATTATACAGACCATAATGCAGTGTTTGGCTGTTCCTAACTATAATGGTAGGGTGGGGTTTTTAAAGATGCTCTGTGTTGGCTTCATTTCAATTCTCATGAAGGCAGTGGAAAATTTCAATGGGGTCCACACACGACTAATGTGGAAAACGTTTGAGACACTTTATATTTCCTCCCTTTCTGACCTTTTATTTTGGCTGACCAAGCTTTGAGCACACAGATACACTGAGCCAGGTCCAAGAATCCTTTATACCTTCTGGCAGCTGGTTAAGGACGCCTGAAAGGAGTTGGGGCATCCAAAGACTTTCCTGATCTCACCTTTGGAGGCTGGATCCAAAACACCTCAGTTCAAACACTACTGAGCTGAAGATGAAAGTTACATTTTATTAACAGTGTAATATTCAAGACATATGGTTATCTTTGCTTATAAACCCTAAACTCATTGCTGTCACTGAATTTCATCTCATGCCCTTCAGGACACCAGGTTTGATGTGGTTTTAGTGAAGATCAGTTTGAGCTCTCACTGATACCAACTCTGGTGAATTTTGACTTTGACTGGAGGTTAATGAATTCAGAGTAAACAGTTGTCATCAGTCTACAGTTTCCAGATCTCCCAACATAACATTTGTTTGTATTGATAACATGCAGAAAAACTTGTCTGATGTCTGTCAAAGTAGTTTGTGGGTAAATCATATCCAGAGTGTGGCTATCATGTCATCTCTCTCAGTATTTTTCCCTAAATAGACAGCTGCTCTAACTTCATCACAGACCTGGCAGGCATTGAACTGCCCTGTCAGCATGGAGCAAATGAGCCCAAACTCTCCCCAAGCTTGTAAATATTAATTCACGAATAAGCAATAACAAAAAGTTATGTGAGAGGGGAAAGACACTGGCAAAATCTTCTTCACTCATGAGCAGAAGTGACCCAGGGTGCCAGGGGAAAAATGCCATATGGTGTTGTGGCCCTGATGCCCCAAAAAATATGGATTGAGGCTGGTGAATGGGTTGGGAGGTGCTCTGTGGAGTCACACTTGGGAACCTGGGGCTCAGCAACACCTCGAGACTGGGAGGACTTCAAAGGAGGCTACAGAGAGGAGCAGAGAGAAGGAGTGTGAGGACAACTGAATCCAGTTTAATGTGTCATGATGTTGATGCACTTCTACAAATGCAAAAATTCCACTGCACAGAGATTCTCTGCTCCCCTGAGAACACAAAGACCAGGACATTTCGTTCCTTTCTTTTTGTGCTTACTTAATAGTAATACTTAAAATTACTCCTTAAGAAATGCTTAGAACTAACAGTTCAACAAGTTGTTCAGATTGAGTTTGTGAAGCAGATGTAATAACCTCAACACAAATCAGGAGCTAACTCATCACCAATCAGGTTTTAGCCAGTTAGGAGAAAGAGTCACTTACTTGATGTGAGCAACTGAATTTTTCTCTCTTAAAACTTGCTGTGTGCAATATTGCTGGAATGTGGGGTTAGTGAAACCAAAGGATGGTCACTAAAACAGTATGTCTGACTTTTGAGTGGTATGCCTTTTTTCCAAAGATTAACCAAATCTTCAGAATTCAAAACAAAACTATTTCAAACCAAGGAAATTCAGTTTTCATGCAAATGCATTCTACATAGTTTAAAAATCATGTAAACACTATTAATTTCCTATTTACAGCACATAATTCTGTACTCTTTTGTTTATCATCTTTTAAACATGTAATTACTGTATATTGTAATGCACATTAATATCGTTTATTGTACATAGTTTATTTTAACAAAATAAATGTATTTCAAAGTATTTTGACAGCATCCTTTTGGGGAAGTGTGCTGCTGTGTTTATTTTCCCATATGCTAATCACATGCACCTTTCAGGTAGGAAAAACACCAACCAACATATTGGCAAGGAAGATGATGACCTGTGCACCCTGTGGTCCAGCAGCCAGGGCAGGTAGAGTCAGGAGGGAAAGTGAAAGGCTTATTGTGATGAAGAATTTACATAAGGAAAGACAGCCCTGCTGGTCTGGAAATAAGAATATGACTGGCTCCAGTCTTCCAGGGGTTCAGTGCCGACATGTGGCTTTTGTTTTTTAAAAAGTAACAACATTAATTACCCAAAAAAAAAGTGCCTCTTTTTACCCAGATGTTCATTAAAATTCATTTCACAACCAGAAGCAATCTCATTGACCAGCTGGTCTGGTCTTCAAGTTAAGCCTAGAAATCCCACCATTCCTGAACAACATCCCTCATCTTGGTTGGACCAAAGCAAGTTTCACCAGAGGAAGGCTTTTTGCATGTTCCTGCAGCTTGTGAACCTCTGCAGGTTTAACTAGCCCTGCATGCAGCACTTGCAGAGAAAAGGCAAAGAATATCAAGGTTTATTCCTAATAAAAAGGCACTGCAGCCCAAATCCCTGGCTGCTATAAATGGGTATGTCCTCAGAGGAGCCAGGACAATCCAAGAGAGCACAGCACATAACATGGAATATATTTTATTCGTCTTCCCTGAGGAAGGTGGCATTATTCACCAGAATTTCCATGGTCTGATTTTATCTAGGAAGAAGTGGCACAGAGAACCCACATGTCTGGGGTTAACAGCATTGTGCCAAAGGCATCCCCCAGAGCAGAAAATTCCTAAATTGCTGGCAGATAAGGCTGGGTGGAAGTAGCCAAGGGAAGGATGGAGACATGCAGTATCTGATGCTTTTACATTTCCCTCAATACCCATGGCTGGCTACATTCCCTGGCAGGATGTTGTGTGAGACAGGTTTTGCTCTGAGCCTGGGTGCTGGTTCCAGTGCTTTCATGTTGGTACAAATGAGAGCAGGAGGCAGCTGCCCCATCTCCCAAAGAGAAATCCAGTCAGTGCAGGGAACACCCATCCAGGGAGGCATCCTGCCCTCCCTCTCATGGCAACTCAGCTCTTTAAATGGGGTAAATACACTGATTTCTGGCATGGTCAATGAGGCTGAGCACACCAGCTGCAGGGGAGCTGAGCTTCCAGGGCCAGTGGATTACTGGGGCTGTCATGGAACAGGAGGGCATTTTGACAAATCAAAGCACTGCATGGCAGTGACCATCACTGTTCAGGTTTAATGAGCCACAATAAACCTGAGGCACTGAATGCCCTGCAGAATACAGATGTGACTGGGCACTTACAGTCTGCACACTGCAGAACACATTGTAGAGAGGAAAAAATCATCTGCAGCATCATTCCCAGTGTCCAAAAGGGGAACTGAGGCACAAACAAATCCATTGATTTTTGTGGCAGAGAGAATACCTGAGGTGTCATGGCCTTTGTGACAAATACTCCTTGCAAACACATTCCAAAGACAAGCTGTTCAACTGCTTTGGACAGGTTGGGTGGTGACATCTAAAACCATTGCTTCAAAGAGCATTAAAATGCTCCCAAGGAGGTGGCATTTGCCTGGGAAGAAGCTTCTCATGCTCTGAAATATGTGGGCTATGTTGACTGCCTACAAATTCTGGGCAGGATGTACCACCCCAGCTGCAGCATTAAGGATGTGAAAACTAAAGATGTGGTCATAAGTTGTGACAGGACAAAGAGTAATGGTTTTAAACAAAAAGAGGGTTGATTTATACAAGTGTTTTACAGTGAGGATGGTGAAACACTGGCTAGAGAGGTGGTGGATGTCCCATCCCTGGAAACATTGTAGATGAGGTTGGACAGGGCTCTGAGGAATCAGGTCTAGTGGAACATGCTCCTGCTCTTTGCAGGCAGGCTGGACTAAAAACAACTCAAACTATTCTGTGATTTTAAATATGAAAATTGATGTGACTTTAACAGAGTTAAGACCTACTAGTGTAATAACTTCTGCGGGGAAATTTCCACATTTTCATTGGTCTACTGTCACTCAGGGCAGATCCACAGCATCTCTTTTGCCCTCCTCCTTGAAGGAACATCTCAAAGTGACATTTTGCTGACTTGGTTTCAGTCAGTACATCCTTCCCACCTCCCCAGTCTGTTCCACAGGCTGGCTGCATCAGTCCAAACCCTTTTCCCACCCTGCAGAGTTTTGTTCTGAACACTTGTGGAGGTTTCTGCTGTCTCACCGTGTCCAGGTACAGCCCTGATTTCCTGCTGGCTGCAAAGGAAGGAAGTTTGCCACTTTCTAACCCTGCCTCTAATCCTGAGACTGCAGCACAGCCAGATTCCATCAGAGAAATTCAGTGAAGGAAATGACTTCACACCAAGGAGATGTTTTGCAGGTGTTCACAGCTCTGGCAAAGAGTTTGTAGGAGCTTGTAGATATTCTACGTGAGAAATCTCTACACTCAGAAAAGGAGGGACACATTGCTTGAAATTGCTTTCATACTACAGTTTTGAGGTTTATTAAGGACACGAAACAATTTGCAGTTTTCTCATAATAACTGTAATGTCAATTAACAATATCAGAGGGACCGTGAGGTGTAATTTGAAACAAAAGATGAGGACTTTTTAAAGGGTAGTTCAACTCTCCATCAGCCAGAAAAATTGCTTCTGCTGCTGTTGGATATAGCAGTCTCTATTCAGAATTACAGAATGGGTGATCTTCCTATCAGTCATAGTACAGCTTTTACAGATAAAAAAAAAAAAGTTATGTCAACCAATAAATTACAGGTCCAAATAAATCTATCTTAGTGTGGACAGGACACCTGGGGTAGTTTCAAGCATTCATCCCTGTAAATGAAGGTGACTGCCTCCAGGAGACAAGGCACTGAGTGGGGGGAGACAGGTGCAGGTATTACTCTGAGCAGCAGCTCTCTCCTAATGGCTATCTGAGAAGGTGTCTTTGTTTTGTGAGCTCCTTTGGGCCTCTCCCACTTGGCAAATCTTCCTTCATTCACTTAATTTTCTATTTTGCTCAGGGGAGAAATGAGGGATGAATGTGAATGTGTCCTCCTGCAGGTGGGAACCAGGGAACAAAAGCACTTGTGTGGCTGTGGTCACAGGGGGCTCATGTGGCAGCTCCCAGGTGTTCCCCTAGTTTGTAAAGAGTGGGTCTGAGGAGGTGTGAAGTGTCATGTGGAATGTCTGCTCTCTTTCCTGTGCTGGACTTGTCCCACTCACCATTACTGGACACTCCACAGCTTTCCTGCAAGCACATCTGGCTGTCCCCCAGCTCTGTGTGCACCCTCAGAGGAGCAGGTGTCCACAGAGCTGAGCAGCTCAGGGAGCTGTGGGAACACCCTTCCTTAGCCCTCTTTTTCCCACCACCTCAGCCAGAGGCTCGCTGAAATTAAACCATGATCATTGCATTTTGGCTTGGTCCTTCTGACTCTGGAAATTGTCAGGAGAGATGCCTTGGGTCTGCAGAGTCTCACTGATTCCACGTGAAGCCATTTCCCCTTCAATCCCTGGACAAAAGCAGATGGTTCTACAAATAATGTGTATCTCTCTTTTTTTTTTTTTAAGGAACTGTACCTTGTGAAGTTGGGTTTTATTTGGGTTTTTTTTTTCAATAAAACATCTCCATTAAAGCAAAGCTAAAAAACTAAAATACATGGTTAACTGTAAAAGTGCACTGATATTAAGCAAAACACTTAATCATGAGCTTAAGTCCTTGGCTGAGTCAGGGCTGAGTATGCATTCTCCCTAATTTCAAGGTAGTGATCTGAATACTTATTTCCATTTCATTGGCCTTGAGACCTTTTTCTTTGACTGTTATTCCTGAATGACTGCAGGGTAAGATTAACTAATGGGGCTGGGAGGGGGAGGTGGTGGAAGTGTTGGTTAACTGCATTTGTGTTACTGGGAAGAAGCTAAACCCCAGGTGAATCAGGCTGTTAGGGAGGAGGCAATGACTTTGTGGGGTGCAGGGAGAAGGGTCACACAGAGTGAAAAGCTCTGTGGAGGAGGAGGAGGAGGAGGAAGGGAAACTGCAACATTTCTTTTTACCACAGGATTTGCTATTGTAAGGCTGTGGGTTTCTACAGCAATAATGCTTTGAGCAGCATGAGGAGAGGGGATTAAGCCTCATCTGCCCAGAAAAGTCAGTGAGCAGGAGCATTACTGAGTGAGATCAAATTCTGAGCTGATTTACACCCTCAGAATGCTGGAGGTACCAAGGGTATGAAGCTGGGGGAGAATTTGTCCCCTCCTTGCCCAAGCTGGGACAGGAGGTCAGTAGGTCTCACACTCAGTGGTAGCAGTGGAGCAGATGTCACAGTCACAGCAGATGGCCACCGGGTAGGTGTAGAAGGGGTCCACGTCAGGGGCACACCTGGGCAGCTTCACTGTCACCATCCTGGTCTCGTTGTAGGTGCAGATCCGGTGGTGGGACTCGATGTAAGGAGGCTCCAGGATGGGTTTCTACAGGGGAGAAATGCTGGCCTCAGGCAAGCTGCAAGACAAACATCTGGAGCCCCAGTTTCCTCAAGGGGATTTTGTGTGAATAGAGGAGCTACTGGATCAGGTGGAAGGGGCCGTGGAAATAAATTTTAGGCTACATCCTTCAATGCTTGCCTCTTGGAGCCCTGCCATGGAGGGGAGTGGGCGCATGTATATGTTTTAGTTTGCTTAAAGCATAAAGCTCCAATTAAAACCTGCTTGAAAGAAGACAGAAATTATCCCAAAAGCTTTTATTTTAGCAGAGTATGAGTGTTTCAACCAAATGCTGCCAAAAGCAGCTGCTTTCTTCCAAGAGCATTGATTTTCCATTAAACATACTCTTTCCAGCAAAACCCTTCATGTGCAAAGCTGCCTAAGAGCAGGGGTGCATCCAGGTGCCAAAGGCTGGGGTTTTTTCTCAGCCAGACCAGGCTTCCCTGTCAGGCTGCACTTCCCACAAATCCCAATGGCTGTACACTGTGGGGAAAGATCTTGGCACAGCAGCCAGCATAGAAGTCTGCAATTCCTCTGGAAAAAATCAGCTTGGCTAGAGACCTCAGCTATCAGAAGGTGGGAGAAAGCCCTGAAACCCACCCTGCCATGTGGTATCATGTTTTTTAAAATTTAAGTATATTAAGTTTTTTAAAATTAAGTATTGGTTTTGCTGAAAAATCAGTTTCTCATTAACAGAGGCACCCATTTTCCAAAGACTCCAGGAATGGGCAGCACACACACTGGAATGGGAGCCCACTGCCTAACATCTCCCAGCCAGGAGACATTTTAATTTCTTTCTTTGCCTCTGTGCTGCGCAAAGAGCCCTCCCTGGGAACCAAGAAGTGGAAAAGAACAAATACAACATTTCAGCAAGGTGATGTGCAGAAACCCTCCCTCTCACAAAGCCCATCCAAACACATCGTGGTGCCTTCTGGAAGCTGTTGAACCCACAGCCAGGTGCATTCGGCTGAACTACACCCCAGAGGTTCTGCAGTACAGAAAGAGAGGCTGCAAGGTTTTGGAAGCAAGAGGCTGCAAGGTCTTGGAAGGTGTTGCCTGGGAGCAGGGGGAAGCAGGGATCCAGAGATTCCTCCCAGGCACCTCATCCCAGCACTGGTGGCCCTTCCCCTCATCCCACCAAGTCATGAAGAGACTCAGGGCTGGCACACAGACCCTGGCTCCTCCTCTGGTCACTTAGAGAGTCTTTGTCTTCATGTGGACAAAACCCCTCTGAGTTACTCGAGGTTTTCTGAATAAATTAAACGGGGATCGGCCCCTTGAGCATTCCAGTTGCAGAACAGCAAAGACAATCAGAACCTTGCTCTCTGACACGTGTGTGGATGGACTTAAGCTTTAGGGGTGTACAGAGGGAGAAAGAAAGCGCCTAAGTACCTCATATTTATACAGGGCTGTGACTTAAAACGGGACTAAATTAGATACAGACATTATCTTTGGGATCTGCATTTTGGAACAAAATATATAATTCATTAATCGGGACTTAATCTCCAAAGAATACTTTATTTTTCCAAGCGAAGTAATGAAGTCCCCTTCTCCTCAAGCGTCCGAGCTGTACGAGGCTTTCAGGCTGCGCAGTGACCATTACACAATTAATCCCCTCACGCGGCTGCCGTTCCCGCGCGGGGCAGCGGCGGCCGGCGGGCAGGCGCGGCCGTGGAGCGGACATTGGGCTTGTGTGAGGGGACAGACACCAGCCAGGGCTGTCCCTGCGCCACGGCCTCGCCTGCCAGCCCCCGCGGCGTCCCCAGCAGGCGCCCGCGCTCAGCCGGAGCGCTCGACAGCCACGTTTCCTGGCCGGGAAGGTGAATTCCCTCACGGCGTGCTAGCCATGGCAGCTCCATGCTGAGGGCACAAGGGAGAGCAGGGGAGGGCTGGGGCAGGGACACCCCTGGCTGGTGTCTGTCCCCTCAGAAACACAAGGTCCCCCTGTCTGTCCCCCTTCAAACACAAGGTTACCCATCCTCACTCAGCCTGGGAGGAGAGGGGCAGGTGGAGGAATGAGGGGTCACTACTCCCAGAAGTGGAAAATCTCCCTAAAAAGATCTGTCACGGAGTGCAGCAGTGCGAAGGCTTTCCCTGCAGAGCAGTGGGAGTTTGCCTAGAAGACACAAAGTCACCAGCCCGTGCTTCAGCCCTAAGATAAGTGGAAAATAATTTGTTCACTGTGATATACTCGCTTACCTTGGTTTGCATAAGAATGTACTAGTGTGTCTTTGAAATGCTTATTTGCTTACAAGGTGATAAGGAGGTTGAGATTAGAGTCCTGGGTGTGTGTATCTGGTCTGCTCGCTGTATCTCAAAAGAAGAGACTTGGAAGCTATCACAACGACCAGACTCAGACTACATCTGGAGAGTCACGCCTGCAAGGAGAAGGGGGGGGATAAAAGGAAGGTTGGGACAGAACATTTTTGCGCGCCGTTGGTGGAGCAGGAGACTCCCCGGCCGCCCAGCGCTGTGCTTTGCCTGCCTTACTCGCTTGCTGTTTTAAATAAAATTGCTTTATTGAATTAAGACACTTCAAATTGCCGTGTCACAATTTATAACAAGCCCCACTGAAATCTGCATGTCACAGATTTGTTTTGCAGCATATGCCTTTCTACCACCCTGCTTGGGCTGTATTGAGCTCGCACAAAGCCAAGAACTGCACAGCTGGGAGCCGAGCATCCCTGAATTTGTGCTACAATCTCAGCATCTCCCAGAATTGTTACTGGAGTCGCCAGTACCAGCACCCAGTGCACGGGACTGGTGCCATTCCTCTCCCAGGGCTGGATGTCCCTTCAGCAGAGGGGATGGATGTCCCTTCAGCACAGCTCAGACCAGCCCAGGCTGCCAGGCAGTGATCAGAGCTGGGCAGACAGGGGGGACATGGCCAAGGTGACCAGAGCAACCCTGAATTCCTCACACCTGAGCAGCCCAGCACCCACCAAGACCCTCCGATACCTGCTGACCTTCTGTCTCAGCAAAGAAAGCAAGCAACTTCTCTGGAACAGCTCCTCTGTCAAGAGAGCTGGGAAGTAGCTCTAAGCCACGAGGTCCATTTTACAATTCACATATTATCACTGCATTTAAATACATCTATCTTAGAAACTCCAGATTTGACACTGAAGTTTGAGAAAGCTACTGCATGGGGCACAGACTGGTGTGTGCTGTCCTCAGCTGGACAGACCAAAACTAAGTGAGCTGGGACTGCCATTGGCTGATGCTTGAGTCTCCAGGCTCCTCTTAAACAAAATTATTTAAATTTGCTAAATCAGAGCTCTAGATCAGCCCGTGATGTTTGCAGCATATATGTTACCATGTATACACTAGAATCTTACATGTGATTAAAGACGGCATGATTATATATAACCTTCAAGAGGTAAAAAAATGCTAAAATGCCTTATTTTTTAAAAAAAGTGTATGTGGAGCAAAACAGACAAACTTCAGAACAAATAAAACATTTATCCTTTGCCACTTTAGCAAATTCTGCTGCTTTATTCATGAACCAGAACCATGACAGGGAGCAAACACAGACATGCACTCACCTAACTCGTTGGAGTCAGAATTCCTTTTGCAGTTTTAAATTGCAGATGGTGTTTCAGGATGTCAGTGTGAGCAGCAGGAGACCTGCACTGCAATCTCTGTCAGCTTTGTGACCAGAAGATCTCCACAGCAGCTGCTACTGAGACGTCTAATTGCTCAAATTTATAGAAAGGTTCTTGTCAATCAAGGCAGATCCTTACTTGAACCACCCAAGGCATCAAAGCCATTGACTGTAAAGCAAGGCTCCCCTTTCCAGCAGTGAATAGCTTCAAGGAATTACTGTTATTGCAGGTTATTGTTTCATAATCTGATCAAAAAAGGAGTATCTCAGTGAGTGAAATTATGAGCATGCACTGGGGCAAAATGGATCATCTTTTCCATAATGGATTATCAACATCTTTGTGAAGGAATTGGAAGTTGGCTCTGAAATTATCGTTACCCCTATAATTAACAAGCCCTAAGTAAATATCCTCAAGAGAGACTTCTCAGATATTTGTACAAAAAATTACCTGGATTTTTGTCAATTGCAGAAATCTTTTTTGATTTCTCTGTACAAGCAAGGGCAAGAGATTTGGGGAGAAGGTGAGAGCTTGCAAGGAAAGAAAGTGTTCTTCTCTTGGTAAGCTAGGCAGCTGAAACAGGTGAGCTCCACTGTGAAAGGAAATTTAGAAACCATTGTCCTCTGCCTTCACTGTGCAAACCCAATTTTCAGCTGTGCACAGGACAGGGAGCAGCTGAGGAATTTGGTTCTGTGAAAAACTTGCTGGTCAGTGAGTTCACAAAAAATGAGTGGGAGAAAGAAGTGGAGCCATAAGCTCACACAGTGGCCTGGGGAAAGTCACCTCCCTTCCTTTCCACCATGGATGGACAGTGACTTCCCAGCTCCAGTGCCCAGAACAATCCAGAAAAGACAGGGCAAGTGTCAGAGATTATGGACCCCTCAGGATGAATTTGTCAGAGGCAGCCACGGCAATACAACCCAGCCATGAGAATAAAAAACACAGGGGAAATCTTGATTTGAATAAAATCCATGCTACAATGTCTTAGAGGGAAAAACAAAATAAGTAGAAATCAAAAAAAGAGTAGAGAAAAAAACCACAACAACCAAACAAAACAGCATCTGTTGATGTCCAGAACACGCATCTTATCAAATAAGAAGCAGTGATTTACTATGATCTTGTGATTTACCTTAAAAATATCCAACACTTATTTCTGATGGATTCCATTCAGGCTTTCTGTAGTATGAGTTGTGGAAAACAGCAAATTGCCATTGAGGAAAAGAGATATTGAACCATTCAGGAACCAACAAGGCACGCCACAATGGTGCTCTCCCTTTTTTAGGGTAAATAACCCATGGCTCGAGGTCCCTGTTTCACTGCCAAGGTCAGCAGCCCACATTTGGTGCAGCAGCAGAGCTCACACTTGTTCTCAAGCCCTGGGAGCCCCAGAGCACTTGCTGGGTTTCATTACTCAGCTTGGAGCAGCCACACAAGCTGGAGTGTAAAAGGCTGGTTATTTACTCTCAAGGTCTACCTTTCTGTCTGAATTAGGAAACAGTGATTGGAAAAAGTGAAAGAGGCAAGGGATTGTCTGAAAAACAGAAAAGCAGCAGGCATTTAGTGCTGTTGCCATGTTGCCATCATGACATGAGCAACAGCTGCTTCAAGTAATTAATTCACCTAACAGACACCAAAAGAATAATAATAATAAAAAAAGGACAGAACAGAATTTTTAATAAAAAATTTGAAAAGTTAGGAGGGAGGGTTTGTTTAAAATCTGTCCCAGTATTCTCCCTCAATATTGTTCCCAGTCTCACTGGCAGTAAATGACTCCAGGTTCAAATAAAAGGTGATCAGGTGAGATGTTGGAGGAGGAATGTTGAATGGAGGTGTTGTGAATGTCTCATCACTTTGTCATCAATTTTGTCACTGATCTAAAACAATGACTTTCCACTAAAATAACCCTAAAATTAATTTTCACTGACCAAAAATAAATCTAGAAAATAAACTTCTAGAGCTTATTCAAAAATATACAGTTTGAAAGTTCCTGACTTATGGGGAAAGCATGAAAAAGTAAAAATACTGAGCTTAAGTCCCCTTTATTTGATTCTGGAAATGTACCAGCAAAAATCAGCCTAAGATGAGAGGCAGGTACAGGAAATACGTGCCAGATGGCAGATGAACCAGCTTTGACAGATTCCTCTTCTTTTATGGATTAAAAAACCAGGTGCTGGAGTTATAGTGTAATGCAGCTTGGTTTCAGTGACTCCAGCTAAGTAAGATCCTGTTCTCTCATCTCCATTTGTACTGAACGGCCTCTTAGAGTGAAATAAAAGAGAAATTGCAGACTCTCTTTTTCTGTCTCTAGAAAATCCAATCTGTTTGTGGGACAGACACCAATTCCTGAAGGATTTGCACTGTGTTGTGTGAAAAGCCTGAGTGCTGGCTTTTTCCCATGCAGAGTTTTTGCTGTCTTACTGTTCTGTGAGTTTATCTCATTTAAGTTAATCAATAAATATGCCAGTAGGATTTCAAATCGGGTTGATCATGAGAAAGGGGCTGAGATGAGCTATTTAATGAGACAGAGCAAGGGACATAGCAATGCTGAGTGGCTGCACACAGTAAGCACTGCACAGAGCCATGTAGGCTCTGGCAGGCCAAAATAATCTGGTGACCATTCAGGCAAGAAAAGTCAGTGACTGGACAGGAGATATTTAATGCACTGCACACAGGAGGGGTTTGGAAAGGTGGGTGTTAGTTCAAAAGTAAGACAGAAGGAGAAACGGGTGAGAAATCCAGGTGGTGTGGGATGGCTGGCCAAGTTCACAGGAGGTGGCACCCAAGACAGGTTAGGGTTCAGTTTAGAATAGAGTGAGTCATAAAACAATCAGGTAGGATACATAGCTATAAATGTTAGAGGTAATTTGATGAACTCATGGGGGAAAAAAATAGCACTGGAATCACTTTTCCCTATACCAGTTAACATCAGACTTTAGGTCAATAGGTTGTTTACTCTTTGCTGGTAGTTTTGGAAAAAAGATAACCTTTATGTCCTGAAAACAGCATTTCAAACAAGTGCATTAAAATTGTTTAATCCATCCCCACAGCTGCTGCGTGTTTGTCTTGGAGTGTGACTTTCTGTCATTTTCTACATTTTGAAAGAATGCAAGGAGTTGGTTTGTAAAGGGACAGACAAAGCAGGTTTAGCCTTGAGAGGGCATGGCTGATCTGTAAATGAAAATCAAAGGCAGCAAGTAAAGCTCCTTG
Organism: Lonchura striata; assembly: GCF_050655825.1. NCBI lineage: Eukaryota > Metazoa > Chordata > Aves > Passeriformes > Estrildidae > Lonchura > Lonchura striata. The sequence continues at coordinate 67,409,480 of NC_140707.1, read as the reverse complement.
AAGGGCTCTGATAGAAACACTGCCAAGTGTAAGCACAGGGAGCAAAATGCAGCCATCAGGAAATGTGTTCCCGGGCAGGAATGAGATAAATGTGGGCTCTCCCTGCTAACAATGGGACACCAGTCCCTGCTGAATGTCTCGGGCACACAAAGCCACTTCTGCTTTAAAAGACTTTCTGCTCATTTTGCTTCCTGGGCTTAACACAACACGAGCTGGCACCGGCTGAATGAGCATTAGGGGGAGAAGAATGTAGTCAGGAAAGAGGATTTCTTGAGGCTGCTGTGGCAGTAAATCACACCACACTCAGTACTCGGGGGAATGAGCCCTCCTATAGAGGAGATAAACACTTTGTGCAGCTTGTGGGGATACCTGTGTGAGGAATGGCAGAGCAGCCCAGTGAGCACACCTGTAAAATCCAGCCCTGCAGATGTGAAATGCTGTGGAAAAGCTCTGTGCTGACTGCAGCAGAACCCCAGCTGTTTCAGCACAGCCACTGCCTCAGCAGCACGGCTGTTATGAGGAATCTGTCAGACACGATTCTTCTCTTCCTTTTCCATCAGGCTTGGAAAATGAAGTCCAAGGGTGAGGCTTAACAGTAACAAAAAACACTAATCCACAGTTTGCTTGAGGCACATCTATCCTGGAGAGATAACACTCCTCTGCTAAAAAAGACCTGTAGTTTTGATGGATTCAACCCAGAAGAGAACTAATGAAGGTCCTACAGACACTAGAAGAGCTGAAGTTTCTAAAATTTGGTAGTGCAAATCTCTGACATACAGATATTGCACCCAAAACCTAAAGGTAATTCCAATAAAGATAAATCCATAGCAGAACTGCAGGTTTAGTTCAGAACCTGATCGTAACCTGATTTGATACTATATGGACAAAAACCTGATTTGGTACTATATGGACAAAAAGTATAATGTGAACACATTTACTAAAATTCCTTTTTTATATGTTCATATACAGGGTACCTCAAAAAAGCTAGTTTCTCAAGTCTTACACTTTGAGCAAAATGCTTTGCAAGTAGAAATCAGAAGGAAAAATATAAAGGCAAGAACGGAAGTAAAGACTCTCCATTGTCAAGAAAATAACAGGTTCAAATAAAATTAATCATAACCCAATGGCAAAGAACAGCAAAATTTAAAATAAAAGATGTGATAGACCTGACCAGTCTGTCTGATACCTGTCCCAGTCTAACTAGTGCAAATATTGATTTGAGTCTTGCTTTACTGTGGCTGTAAGTTATATGTTGCAAAGATTAACAGAAGGCAGCATTTCTCAAAGCCTGACTGGCAGCAAGAATTTACCTGCAACAGGGGCATTCCTGGGGAGTTCCCTGAAGGTTCAGGGGTTGTGGTATATGCAGTGGTGAGGGGGCAAACACAAAAACACATATCCTGAATGGATGAGGAGGGAAGTAAAGGTACAACACTGAGCCCAGGCTGTGGAACTCCTTTGTCAGGGTCTTTAGGAAAGTAAAGAGACTCTGGAAAGGTGCATCTGTCAAGCATAGCTCCTGATAGTAATTGGTCAAACATCACTTCACCACACTGTTGGTAATATTCTTCTCAGTTTTCTCAGGCACTTTGGATGCATGTGTACCCTCACATTGTCATCACACACAGCCACATTTTCTTCCCTATCAAACTCTCCCTTCGTGGTGATGATGCTGATCACATTCAACCCAGAATCTGGATTCAAGAATTCAAATCCAATGGAATTGGCTGAATATTGATGGGAGAGAGAACTGGGCTCTCTAATTGTACACCAGGGAATTGCCTGGAGATTTGATCTGAGTTCATTACAGCGTGGAAAAGATTTTTCCAATAAATAGAGTTGCTATGCAAACTTTATGTGGCTGACAGTAACCACTTTAGCTCAAGTCTCTTCTGCACTGCATAGCTTTCCTCTAACACTCTTTTTAGAAAATGGATTTTAGTCTTTTAGGACAGACTAATGAGCAATGACACAGCTGCTCTGGGCTCAGAATTTGAAGATGAAGCTTCTTAGTCAGAACTACAGAAGTTCAAAGACACATTACCTTAATTCAATAATTTCCCTACTGCTCATGGCCAGTTCACTAGAAAACAGACAGACACCTTGTTTGACTCACATCACCCCCAGTGCTAATGCTCCGTTTTTAACATTGCCTTCCTGATGAGTGAAGTTTGCAAATTAGACAAAGCTGGAAATGAAATCTCCTGAAACAAAGCTACTGTCTCTTCCTGTGAATCCTGTCAGAATAAACTCATAGAACTATTGAACTAATCAAAATCCAGCCAGGGAAACAAACACGATGGGAGTCCCAAACCCCAGAGAGGCACTTGGCCAAGTCAAACCTCAGCACAGCATAGACCCAGACAGTAACAGGCAAGTGTCAGAAGCAGATAGAACCAAATCTTCCAGCCTGAACTATTTTTAACCCCTGGGGAAATGTGGATCTCAGAAAACACTTTGAGTCCTCAGACTGTTTCCAGTTCTTCACCCTGTTCCCACTGATTTTAACAAGTTCTTTGTAGGTGCAGATTCATCCCATGTCATGGGACCAGCAGGGCTCACAGAGGCCAGGAAGAAAAATATGATCCAGCAGGCCAGAAACAAACCCCACCACCATACAGACAGCTGAGGTACCAGAGGCTGTCCAGGCTTCTGTTGTCTATCTTGAGTCACCAACTTGTCAGCAACTGAGGAATTACCAGGGGAGAAAGATAAGAAGAGTGAGAGATAGGAAAGATCCCTCTTTCACCTCTGAGCATCACTGCCACAAGCACATCACACTGTGACTGTCTCACCAACCTCTCAGGGCGGAATTTCTTCCTAATTAACATCACTCATTATAGTTTACAGCTTATTTACAAATTCTGGTATCACAGTAATAATGATTTCACCTGAGCTGAAAGTTCAGGTCAGAGCCCTCACTCTCCTGCATATGGATTAATCAATAGAGAGTAACTGAAAAGAGTACCACAAATTCAATTTTATGGTGCTAATGCTACACACCTCTGCCCTTCTTCAAGCATGCTTTATATTCTGCTGTCTTTGTAAGCTATATCTACTTTAATTAGATCAGACAGATAAATCCTAATAAGAACAAAACACTTTTGTCATTTAAAAGCACTTTCAAACCAGACATTAATTTATAAAGATCAGACAGACTAACAAGACAAGTTTCATTTTTCACAAAGCTTGATATAGTACTTGATTCTGACAATGTCAGCTATATCCTCTGAAGTTCAAAGGTCAAATATGTAAATCATGGCTGAATATAACAATTTCTTGCTTTGCTTGCAGCTGGCATGTGGCAAATAGATGTTGAAATCCAGCTGCTTAATTCCTCAATCATCCATTTAGGTTTTAACCCAGCAGTAAATGACTAAAAAGTACGTTTGCAGAGGTGTGTGCCAAACTGTTCCCCAGGGATTCCCACTCGACTCATAAAAGACTCTGAACTTCTTGGACATGTAAAGAATACAACATACAGATGTTGCTTTATAAGGAAAATGCATTATAAATTATTCACAGACTAAGCTAAAATGATAATAAGATGCTGGGTTTGACTCGAAACATAAGGCTAGAAAATGAAATTTCAGTTTTGCCTCTTCAATTAGCATCAGGGTTCAGGTGTCCTGCAGGCTTCAGTTTCTGAACACTTTATAAAGCATCACCCAAGAGCAACGAACACTGTAGGTTAAATTTACCAGGGTTAGCAGTGGCCAAATCTCCACTGGCACTGAAAGGGGAAAACTGCTGGTCTGTGCTTCCCTTAGAAAACCCTCCTCACAGAGGCTGGCCACAGAATGCCAAGACACAGAACAAACTCCAAAGGCACAGCCCAGCATTTACTGATCATCCTGCTTTGGGTGGCATTCCTGCACAGAGTGGAGAGCACGGGTGGAACTATAATGTGTCTCTAAAGAGACTGGTACCAATGACAGCTTCTGGACCTCACAGTTGCACAGACTTTTTCAACTGAGAAATCACTTTATTTTTTTAATCCAAGGAGCCAGAGTGTTGACAGATAGATTAAAATTATCTAATCTGCTCTCTTCCACCTTTTAAGTTCTTTGAGGCATGAATAGGACCATGTCCAGGCAAAGGTCTTCCAAACTTTCTAATTAATATATATAAGAAACAGTGACTGCAGGCTGAGTAACACAGATTTTGCCTGACCCAAGGGGAACTCTGGAATAAAAAGGAATTTTCATGTCACAGGAAAGTGGGAACTTCAAACCATGGTCCAAGGAACCCTGCTTTAAGTGTGGTCTTCTTGTCATCATTGTCAAGGCGTTTTTAACACCAAAGCCACTGGACACTGAATTTTCATAGATTTTTTAAAAAGGCTCAGGGCATTTCATCTGGGCATAGTGTTATTCAGAATCTCTCCTCTGCCAAGCCTGTTTGGCACATGCAAATAGGAAATTACTGGAGGACTGAATACAGCTCCCTACAGCTGCTGTTGCCCTCTCCTCAGCACCTGAAGAGAAGGACAACAACCTCTCTAAACTCCACACAGAGGTCAGCCTAAAACAGTCACATACAAGGACAGGTAAAACCACAGAATCATTAAGGATGGAAAATACTTTTAAAATCACTGAGTCCAACTGTTAATCCAGCACTGCCAAGTCCACCACTAAACCATGTCCCCAATTGCCACATCTGCAAATCTTTTAAACACCTCCAGGAATGGTGATTTCATTTCCCCAGGCAGCCTCTGCCAGTGCTTGACCACCCTTTGGGTGAAGAAATTTTTCCTAATGCCCAATCTAAATGTCCTCTGTCACAACTAGAGGTGGTTTCTCTTGTCCTGCTCCTGTTACTTGGGAAAACAGACCCACGACATCCGGCTGCAGCTTCCCTCCAGGGAGCTGTGGAGAGTGAGAAGGTCTCCCCTGAGCCTCCTTTTCTCCAGGCTGAGCCCCCCCAGCTCCCTCAGCTGCTCCTCACAGGCCTTGTGCTCCAGACCCTGCTCCAGCTCTGCTCTCCTTCTCTGTTCCAACCCCTCAAGGTCCTTCTTGTAGTGAGGGGCCCAAAACTGAGCCCAGGATTGGAGGTGCAGCCTCACCAGTGCCCAGCACAGGGGACAATCCCTGCCCTGCTCCTGCTGCCACACTGTCACTGACACAGGCCAAGTTCCCTTGGCCTTTTTGGCCACCTGGGCACACCTGGCTCATGTTCAGCCACTGCTGACCAGCACCCCCAGGCAGTCAAGAGATCCAGACTGAGCTTTTCACTGATATGGCTGAGACAACCCTATCCTGTGACATCTTAAAAAATGCCTTGTCTCCTTAATTCCTTAAACATCTGATCATCTTTCAAGGCAGATAAATGTTCAAACAGATTTTGGCTGGTCTTTTCACCTCACTGTAGCACCTCCAGCTTTAAGAGTTCATTCCAAACCCACATTTTTCCTTCTCCTCTCAGGTCTGGGGCAGAGCAGCATATTCCATGCAAAGTCCCTTTTTCCACAGTGACAGTGCTGGTCCACTTCCATTACAGGGTGCCAAAACAGATGGTACACACCTTGCTTCTCAGCATCACAGTGACATTTACTGCAGTCCATACAAAATACCTCTCCTGGATGCATTTGATATTCTTTGAACAAAGCAAGTGAAATTATACTGCTTACTTCCCATTTTTTCCTCATGTCAGAGAATAGGTTAGCAGGTTCTTTTTTTGCAAGACAGCATGTTTTACATAATTAATAATAATGGAGACTCTCAGAGGAGAAAAGTTTTAGTAACACCAGTCATGAAATGACAACTGCACCAGGAAAGGGCAACTCCCTGCTCCTGAAAGGAAAAAAAAAAATCCTTTCCATTTCCCCAGTAGCAGAATAACATCTTTTGAACAATGCTGCCCTGTTCATAACCAAATTCTTTTGTAGGCAGACATTGTGTCTAGACAGCCTCAGAAAAACTGCCTCACTTAACATCCCAGGGCTGGGGTTCACTGCATGTGCTGAATTGTTTACCTGAATGCTCAGGTACAGATGACAAATTATGCAGCAGAGATTTATTCAGTTTTCTCTGGAGCTGATGGGTGCCATTGTAAAACAGGCAGGAAGCAAACTGGGATCACACATTCCCTCTGAAGCTCATATCCATAAAAGCTCTCTAGAGGTCACACAGACAATGTACACACAATAGTGGATGATGAGAATAGGATCCTTTTACTGCAGGAAGAGGAAATGAGTCCATGTCACCCCTGTTAGTACTGACCACTTTCCCACATAGGCACAGCAGATTTGTCCAATCTCCTCACAGATCTTTATTTTACTTTTGGTGACAGCAACAGGCCTTCCATCATTGACTCTGGCAGGAAGAGAATTAAGTCCTGCAGTTTACAGAAGAGCTGTACTTAATCTGTCTCATCACGTTTCTGTACTTGGAAGAGGCAAGATCTCCATCATTCAAGCTCATATTAGTGCAGTCATGGTAAAACCAATACAATAATCTTTAAAAAAACCCCAGACCTTAGCCTTGGATAGAAAACATCTGATTTATCTTTGAGATGTAAACAAAATCCCCTTCTGCAGAGGGACAAACTCTATTCTGGACTAACACAAACCTCTTTTCTTCATCTCCTCCCCTCCAGGCATCTGATTCTTTGGGAAGTGAAGAACTCAGGGAAGTGTGTGGTGGGATGGAAAACCCAAGGACTGGGGATCCAATGGAGAGTGGGTGAGGGTTACCCCACAGCCCTCTCTCCTCAGGGAAGGGAGGAATCACACAGGGAATAGGGATGTCTTCCCTGCATCGCTCACACTCCCACCCCATCCCACAGGGATGCCAGAAACCCTTCTCCTCCTCCTCCCCTCACCTTCTCAGTCCTCATTCTGAGGGCAAAGAGATAACAGCCCCAGGTCTGGGGAGACACTCCCAGAAGCTGAGGCACTACTTGGAAAATGTATTAGCATGAACGGCCTGATGGGGATAATGGATGGGAATGAGAGAATGTGAACACATGGAAAACAATTCAAGGTTACAGTAAAGGCAAATACATTTTAAAGATGTGTTTTAGGGATTTCATCTGCTGCCAAGTCAGGCAGCACAGCAGAGGACAAGCCAGTGTGGAAGTAAGGTCACAGACGTTTAACTGACTACCAGCATTTCCATAGCAATGGAATCACTGCTGCTAAGCCTGACCTGTATTTTGCCCACCCTGGCTACTGAAAAAGAATATTGTGGTATAAATGCTTTCCTTTCATCTGATTTTTCTGTTTCTGGTCCATAAAGCACTGGAATATAAAACTTGACCCGTTTCTGCCTTGAACTAACTACCCTGCTACAATGAATGAAGTTTGGCCCAACAGCAATCCCATGAAATCAGGCTTAAGTTGAAGCAACAACTTAAGCATAGTAATCAAGTTTTATTTATTGCTGCAAGATCTGGATTCTATGCCCACACTCCCTGCTGCACTGATGATGCAATCAAAACAGGATATTCTACATCAGTGACTAATTGACACCCAAAAAAGAAAAGCCACTATGACATTAAATGGCTTATTTATAGATTTGGTTTTCCTAGACAATTAATTCAAGCATATAAATTTAATTATTAGATTTCAAATCCTACTAATAGATTGTATACTGTCCCATGAAATTATATACAGCACACATATCATTGTCAATGACTTTAGAGGGGATTGGTAAATTAGAATAGGAAGTGAGAAGCAGTTTGATTGTGGATTTAACAGATATATAAAATATAGCAATTACTATTGAAAGGGGATAGGAAAAATTATATGTGTGTGTTTTTGCAGTGTAATTCAGTTAATCTATTTTCCAAGCAACTGAAATCATAGGGTAAAGGTTACATTCTGGGCACACCTGGTTCCTGCTGGAAAAATGTTCTCTGGCACCTGAATGCCAGGTTTGGTCAAGTCTGAAGCACTTGATGTAAACTGGGGGATCTTTGTTATCAAAGTGTATTTGAACTGCAGAGAAAGTCACTAACTCACACCCAGTGCAAGAAAACAGATGAAATTTCAGGGGAAAAAAAAAAAAAAGCTGAAAAAGTTGGAAGTTGAGGGACTAAAATTCCATGGGACAAGTGGCCACCTCTGCTCTCCAAAATTCGGACAAAAAATAGGCAAGCAAGAACTCTTGCACATGCTTGGCCTGTCTAACCTTGGCCTGTATTAGCAGAAGAATCCAAAAGGTTTGTGCAGGTTGTGAGCTCGGGATCTTTGCAGATATTGATCAGAGGACTAATTACAATTGTGTGTGGTGAGAGGACAAGGGGGAATGGCTTCAAACTGATGGAGGGCAGGGTTAGACAGGATAGTAGGAAAAATTCTTTATTGTGAGGGTGCTGAGGCCCCTGGCACAGGCTGCCCAGAGAAGTTGTGGCTGCCCCACCCAGGGAGTCTTCAGGCCAGATTGAATGGGGCTTGGAACCACCTGATCTGGTGGAAGGACCTCTAAAAAAATCCTATTTCTTTAGCTGACCACTTGGAAAGGCATTTGCTTGGAAAAGGCTGAAATGCCCCCTGGTCTGTAGTTATGTTCCCCTTATGACAAGCTCAACTAGAACAGCACATTTTGCTTAAATTCAGCCCAATACAAGTCCTTACACTTGGGTTTGCAGAACCCAGTGCACCACAGGAGAAAGAGGGGCTGGGGGCACGACAGTGCAGTGGAAAATATTCTTTTCTTTGTATTCCCGAGTCATTTTTGTCTGGCCAGAACTGGTGTTTGAAATGTACATTACCACTACCCGTGACAATTATTGTCTGATGAGTGTCATGGAGAGCAAATAGCAATAATATCCCCTTGTGCTTGTGAAATAGTCTGTGGGCTAACAAACTAATTACCACTGTCTGAATTCCACATTTCCTTCCTCCAGAAATGAAGAGTGCCCTTTGCCAAGTTGCAGTTTACTCCAAGATTTGGCACCTGCAGACTTGAGCCTGGTGCCTCCAAGATGCCTGAAATGGAAGATTATGTAATGCAGATGCCCATATTGGTTGGAGACAGTTAAAAAAATATAGAGCAATTTTTCATTCATGCACATCGTACACATTGTCAAATATCTAAAAAAGCAGGGGATTTGCTGCATAGCCTTTGGGATGAGCATAAACTGTAATCCCACTCGGCACACTTTGCAGAATTAATGTAAAAACCTAAAACTGAGCTGGATCAGTTGTCCAGTTTGCTCACACAGCTCAACCACATTCAAAAGGCAAAGATTCAAACCCGAGCCTGCTCAGTTCACAGAAGGTTTGCAGGTAACCTCTGCCTTTACTGCTGGAGGCTGCACAAATCCTTGTGCAAACCCAAGGGCTCCGTGCTGGCTGTCAGAGCCACTCTGCCCCAGCATGCTCCTGCTGAGGCTGGGGCTCCAGGAATATTCACTGCTGGGCCACTGCTTCCTCTGTCAGGGAAGTGCACAGGCTTCTTACACAAGGAAAAGCTTGCAAAGTAAGAATTTTGACGAGATTCAGCTGGTGTATAGAATATTCTTTTCTCATTCTCTTTTTGGAAGCCCGTCCCAGATGCAGGGATAATGCCAAGTTCCCAGATGCTTTCAGTGTGTATCAAAGTATGAAATGAAAAACCAGACATTTCTTTAAATGAAACTCAAGCTTTCCATCCTTCCCAAGTGACCCCCAACTTCTCACACGTTCAGTGACTTCAAGGGGGGGATAATACTGAATAGACAAGATGGACAGGGGGGAAATAAAACCAAACAAACATAAAAATAGTGCAAGATACAAGTTTTTGTATGACCTATTTTCATGGAAACTCCCAGAAGAGCCTGTTGTCACTGCTCTCAGTGGATTGGTACACTTGCTTGTTACTAACAAATTCAGGATATTTGATTTAGTTTCAGCTCCATCTTTAAAACCACAGATCATAATCTGAGACCTTGTATCACTGTCCAGTTTAACTCCCAAGCTATTCCTTCAGAGTACACAGAGGCACTAATTAATGCAGCCTTGGGAGCAAGTTGGTTTTTTGTACCTGCACACAAAACTTCTGTAGGCTACACACTTGTGATCTGAGGTCCAAACTTAATGTAAGATAAACCAGACATTCTGCTGCTGCATGAGAAACCAAAACAGCCCTGAGAAGGAAAGAACAAGAAGAAAAATTAGCAAAGCAATTATCGTTACTCAAAGTAGGAAACTAATTTAAGTTTTTAATTCCAATCCTGTAAAGGTTGATTTCTAACTTGCAAGTAAGAAGACAAATCCTACCCTGGAGGCCAACTTACTGCATGTTCGGTTTTTTTTTACTTTAGAAAATACTTGTCTTGCAATAAGAAAGTAGAGAGACACGGAGTTGTTAAGCTGAATTGCCCTGAATATTGTCTTACAAGTATTTAAAGAGATTTGTGATAATGAGCTCTTCTAACAAAGACAGGCAAGACCCAACTAAATAAAGTTGGAAAAAGAAATTGGAAAGAATTAAGGATTAGACTATTGGAACAAATAATGTTAAAACTGTGGTATTTAAAAATCAGATGTTTAATAAATACTTTCTCATTTTATTGAAGCAACCAGCTCTCCTCCACTGCTGCTAAAGCCATTCACCTGCAGTGCCCCTTTGCAGGCTCTATCCATGGCTCCCCCAGAGGCTTTCCCCTGACGACCTCCAGCCTTTCCCTTCACCTCCAAGCTGCAAGGCAGAGCAGCACGAGCACTGAAACACTTGATTGCTGCCATAAAAGAACAAATTCCGTCAGCAGGTGCACAGTGGAAGGCTCAGAGGATTCCCAAAGATCAATGTGTGGCTTTAACACCTCTTTCCTGCATCCACGGCTCCTCAGCTCCCTCACAGCGGGGTTGTATGAGGTACAAGGATACTCACCATCATCAGAGGACCTCTGCAAATTATTAACTTGATGAAACCCTAGTGTTTGCTATGGTAATTCTGGCTGAAACTTAAAATTACCACCTCATTGCTTCATTTTTTGGGTTTTTTTCCTCCAGACAAGATTCCTTACACTTGATACATGCAGATGGGCAGCTCACTGCTCCAAGTTCACTGTTGAAAAGGCTCATGAAGTTTAGATGGGAGGAGGTGGAAAAAAAAGCCAAGCACCTGGAAAACACTTCATTGCTTCTTTATTTAGATGCACCCACAGTACAGAGCCTCTTGAGCATGTGCAAAAGAGGAAGGTAACACATTTATAGCTGGGAGCACCATTGAGTTTGAGTTTCTTTGATACCATTTTTAAGAAAGTAAACTGTTTCCAAAGAATGACATTTGAATCCAAGAGTTTAAGACCTGCTTGTACTTTATCCAGAGGTGGAAGATATTTTATTACTTGGATGTAGAGTAGAAGACATTTTCACAGTCTGGTTGGACCAGTCTATTTATTTTCATATGCACCTTTTAATATATATAAAAAAGTTTCATTTTTCCCCCCTACCCACAGATAGTTAGATGCAGCTAAGTTTAAAAACAGTAATGAGACCAGAGCATTCCTATGGGGAAAAATGAACTTTTGCTGCCCTCTCCTGCTTAAACAATGAAATGCTAAAATATTAAGATCCATGAATCTAATGCTAACCTTGAAACAAAAAGCATGACAGGTCATTCGCTATAGTAGAATCAAAAATAGGACAAGAAGAAATGTATTGATACTATTTATATTTGAAAACGCCTCATGGCTCCATGAGGTTATGAATACAACATATTTACAGCAGGTGATCCAAGTAACAAAAATTCTTACTCAGAGAGGTCGTGATAAAAAGCACACGCTTCTGTGGATTGGAAGCAACACTTGGATAAAAGTTTTCAACCAAAAGTAGTTCCATTCTCTTTCAAGATGCTGTTTCATACAGTTCAAAATGGAAAATTGGGCTACATAAAATCTGCTGAACATAACAATAAAGAACTAATTCATGGCTCATTCTAGGGCTGCTAAGGGAATCACACGAGCCAAATTTAAAAAGCTGCAACTAAATAAAAACATTCTTCAACCTTGAGCATCACCACCTTTGTCTTCTTTAAGGGCTACTGTTTTGGGATAGTGGTGTCACAATTAAGAGAAAAGGGCATCTTTGTTTTCAAAGACAATACTAAAAGGAAGTTACGTCAGTTTTACTTGGAGGGGGAAGAATCTCATCTTTCCCACTCCTCACAAGACAATAAAGAGCTTTTTAGAGCTCCTAATATATTTTCTTTTCCATCGAGTGAGAGAGCCTCAGGCTGTACTTACGCACGTGTAATGCAAGTATACAGCTGCTGCATTTCTTACTCAAGCAATTCTTGGCTCCAACACCCTCGATTTTTCCATATATGAGAACAGATAAAAAAATAAATTAAACTCTTTTAATTATGCTAACAAAACCAAGATTAAATTTACCATAACCCTGCTAGCAAACGCTCCACTGCCATGAGAATACTTTTATTTAAAGCATTCCAACCTCTGGAAGAGAGACAAAAAACACTTGAAAGCAACAAAAGGAAAACAGTCAGGGAGACGTGCAAGATGAAGAAAGCAACATGTGGTCAATTCAGAGTGTATGAGAGGAACTTTACTTGTACAGTTGTTACATCCCCACGACCCAATGCCCTCGCAGCTCCTTCCTGTGAGCAGTGCTCAACCCTTCCCCCTGAGACCAATGTGGCCCAGGACACCAGGACCACCCAACGCCAGTCAAGAACAACACTGACACCAGCAGAGGTGGTTTGTGGAACTCAAGAAGCAAACAGAAGCGTGATTTATGACGCACTGATCACACTTGGGCCCAAGGGCTGCCTTCCTCTTCCTCCTCCTGCAGCAGGAGCAGCGGGAGCCCTGCGGGGCCGGACACGGCGCTGGGGCTGGGCACACGCGGGGTCCTGGCAGCAGGTGCTTCTTCAGCCTTTAGAGTCAAGTGACTTCATACCAACAGCACGTCATCTCCTTCTCCTTCAAGGAACATTCCTTCTCAGAAGTGATAAATCATCTATAAACGTCAGACTCTCCCCGCTGTCCGCGCGGCAGAGGCCACGAAATATTGCAACCCACCAGGTTCTGGTCAGTTTTGTATGATCAATAGTAGAATGACATGGCAAACCAAAAATAGTTATGAACAAACAACACTCACCTAAACTCTAAGTACAGGACAAGGTGCTTTTTCTAATTTCACATTGTTGTGTTTTACTCCACCAGGTGAAGAACATCAAGTTTTATTCCTCCATTCTTTCTCAGTTTTTCACAATGGAACACAGTCTTTGAGCGTGAGTTTGAGTCCACCCTCTTGTACTGTGAAATGATCATTTCACACAGAAATCACACTAGCAAGTTTGGGGTTCTTTTGGTAACAGAAATAAAAGACTGTCAAAATCAATGGGCTAAGGGACATGATTTGTTATAAATTTATTTAATCTTCAGTATTTCAGCTTGCACCTTTGCTTCAGCACTTTAAAATAAAATGTTTCAACTATGACAGTAACTGCCTAATTTACATTGAGTCCCAGTCAATGTTCTTAAAAGAAGCTCATAATAATCCCATTAAATCATGTTGTGTTTGGTGTTGCATATGACTAGTTCCACTTTTTTTTTTTTCCCAGAATTAACAGTGTCAAGTTCTTACAAAGCCTTGAGTTTACAACATTTGTGTGTGCAGACCCAGGAGTACAAACTGTGACCTGATAATCCTGAAACAGTCAGTAGTCTAGGAGGGAATTCTTTTTTACCTTTTTTCTGTGCCTGAAAACAAGAAAACTTCAAATTCTACTGTATATTTAAATGGTAGGAAGAAAAATATACAAGCTCGTATTTATACTGTATTTCTACCAATGGTGACAGGTCATAAATTCAATGTTTGCAACTATCACAAAGACTCATGAACACCAATTCATTTTTATACTGTAAATACTGCTGGATTGATGGTTTAGGATTATCAATTCACTGTTGTCATATGTCTATAACAGTTCAAAAGCATCCTGGAGAAAAATCCTGAAACACATACCTTCCGGTATAGAATAATGCAACTGCATTAGCTAAATATATACTGTACAGAAGTCTTATCAGCATTTTACCTACCAAAGATGTAAGATTCCACTTTCAAATACAAAGCAGATAGCCAATAATGTATACTTATAATACAGCCCTCCTCTTTGTTTTTTTTTAATTTTTTTTCCTCTTTTGTTTTAAACAATTTGGTCACAATGCACCTTTGATATAAAAGCATTTTAAACTTTATTATTAATACTCAGAACATTAGGATTTCCAGAATTTTTTTTTTCAGTAGCATTTGTAGAACCACTTTTGGTAACAAATACAGTAGTTAGGAATGAGCATCCAGATGAGAATGCAGAAGTGTATTATCCAGAATCCTTTCCAGCTAAGACCATAGGGCTGGTACTGTGATGAGTAATAGTACTAGAACCACAAAAACACTAGAGTATGTTTCTTAGAGGCTACATCCTCTTTTGCTGGAACACTTTATAAATACATATTAAAAAGTAAGGCAACAACTCCAAACTGTCCAAACTGCTATCTCAACTCAATTTCCAATTAGATCCATGACCACTGGAGATCAATTTCATGCTTCTGTTGTTTAGCATGTGTCTTTATTCTTTCAGAATGGTCCAATAAGAACATACTGTAATAATTTAGCAATTGGTGTTTCTAAACCAACTCTGGTACATGGGTCCAATGCTGCATCACTAATACTGGTTAGGTATTGAAGTCTAGGGTGTTACCACTGCCCATTTTTTTCTATGGATTGTGGACACTAATTTGGATTTGCAATAAATAGGTGCACGAATCCAAAGCTCCCTTTCCTACTATGTTTACCACCTACTTGTTTTTTAATTCCTAATGTTCAAATTAAGGAAGCACCAGAGACAGCCTGGTACTAAAAAAATGCTCACAGCAGTAAACAAAACTTTTATTCAGGACCCATGTTTTTCATGGCCCTGATTTGAATGGACATTCAACTTATGAAGATATGCAAAAGGAAAAGAAAGTCAAATTACAGTAAAGTTATCCAGAGAAGGAGGATGTTACACAAACTCATATGGAAATGACAGTCTTTTTTCTCTTTTACTATAAATACACGTAACAATTTAGCAGAAAGACAAGCTAAATTTTAAGATTGTTCACATTTGAAAGTTGTATTATACTCTCTGCTAACGATAAATAAGGAACAGGTCCTGACAATGGAATCTGACATTGCAATTTTCATCAACAGATCTTTGAAGACTGGTTTTAAAGAAGGGTTAAAACAATGATTATGTTTGTAAAGTTCTGAGAAGTCCATCTGTTGTCCAAACTTTGGATTAAAGTCCTTATTTTTTTCCTTTACTTAGAGACAGGTATATACAGTGCTGTTGTAATAATGAAACAAATGTGAAATCTACTGTAAAGTTGCACAATACAGAAAACTGTTGCTCCATCTTCTACTACATAAATGTGTGACTCCACAGGTTAATAATGCTGTTTTATTTTTTTGTTAAGTTGGAATTATTCCATCACGCCTAAGACCTCTCTTTAATTCCAAATCCTCCAGTTTTTTCCACAGTTCTTCACGCTCTTTCTCTTTCTTCTTCTCACTGACAGATGAAATAAAACAAACAGTTAGCAGGAGAGAAGATTGTATAATATTTATATTAAAAAATATATAGCTGACATTAAAGAGCTGCACTAATTTTCTTGAACACAACTGCAATTTTCCTAACATATATTTAACTTTCATTTTTAGATTTTCTTTTTTTTGTTACCTACATAAATTTAACTCAAGCAGTATAGAAAGAGCATAAAATGTAAGCTGAGGAAAGTGACAGTGTTCATAGACACTAATTTGCAATGAGGATTTAAAAAATGCAGTGGACTTTTACTACAGAACTGTCAAAATTATAAGCATTAACATTTTGGACTAAGTTATGCAATTATTTTTATGTTTATTTAAGATCTACATAATCTTGTAAATCACAGCAACTTTCTAGAAAGTATTCCCTTATTCTTTTAAAATCACTACTATTAGTTACATTGACTACTGGCTCAGGCACCAACCAAAGCAAAGTTCAAGCTGCAAGATGTGCCTTTTGTTCAGTGAGTTACTCTTTTCCCACACCAAAT
The DNA here is from genome assembly GCF_050655825.1 of Lonchura striata. NCBI lineage: Eukaryota > Metazoa > Chordata > Aves > Passeriformes > Estrildidae > Lonchura > Lonchura striata. The sequence goes on along the minus strand of NC_140707.1, from coordinate 67,393,451 downwards.
TCCTGAAAGATCTATGTAGCATTTGCTTTAACAACAGACTTCAGTGGCTGATTTGATAAAATTAAACAGCAAACCTAACATTTACTTTACCTGCATTGTTTGCTTTCTAAATTTCCTGTCTGCCACAGCTTACTGTGAATAAACCTCCTTGAGACTGCAAGGCTTTCAAGTTCTATGACATCACCTTGTAGGCTTAGATGAAATGGAAATCTAACAATGACAGATACACAGATTCTCTGCCAGTCACATGACAGAAGTCTTGAGAAGTATTTCAAGGGATTAGAAACATTCCTACACTTTGATTCAGTCAACATACCAACATCTGGCTCATTTGTTTGGAATTTTGATTTCCCAGGAAGATGTTAGACATATAAAAAATACAAACAACTTTCAGATAAATCCCTGAAGAACAGTAAACGGAAATTAAGAGCCTAGTGTTACTAGAAAGTTTTTAAAATGAAATACAAGAGTAAGTGAAATAGCCTTACATTTTCAGGCTACTTACCAATATTTATCTTCTAATCATTAAGAAATATGTGCCTGCTTACCTAAAGGTCTGTTAGAGAATGATCACCTCATCCAACTTACCTATTTGACCTATCTTAGCCATTAATATTGAATGTATTTCTCCTCAAGTTTTAAGTGATATCAAAGCTACCCTTCTGAAATGTGGTTTTATTGAGATGTTAAAGATTTTTTGAAAATTTAAGGTAAATACCTTGGCTTATACATTCAGAATTTAAAATTATAAGAAGTAAATAAAAATGGTGAAATGGTTAGCACCAGCCTTGGTAAGAAATACAGTGTCAGCAGGTGCAAAAGGAATTCTTTGTGCTGTTCAGCCACTGAACTTCCCCCATTATCCAGACATGGGACACACCACTGCAGCATCTGGTCCTGTTCAGAGCAAAACTTCTCATCTTAAGGGGCAAAGTGCAACCACAAATTGATTCAGGTCACCAAGCTGCCTCAGTGAATATCTGGACTAGATGATCAGTCCTAAAATTCTCTGTCTTTTTGCTAGGAAACCACACAGTTTGTCTCAACTGCACTACGTGATTGGGCCTTATTTATCAATACATATCAAGAGGATCTGGCTTCTTAGTTTAAATATATCTCTAAACAAGTCTCTACAAGTAAAATAACATTAATGAACTAGCCTGTTATGTGCAGATTTTTTTTATGTGCTATGAATGAATGGAAGGCCAGTGACTCCAGTCACACAAGTCAAAAAATTACAACAGCCAAGAGACTTTCAAGGTTGGACTACCCTAAAAACTTCTGCTGACATGCAGAACGCTTTGCATTACTTAGGTATGGCTTGAAAGAAGTTGCAGCCTTTTCAAAGTTCCTGAAATTTGCTCCTTTTTTCCACCTAATCTTTGCATAAGGTGAAACTTTTGAGAAAAGATGCTGCACTGTAATGGAGAAATAAAGATTAGGAAAAAAGGGAGAAAAGACAAGAAGCCACTGGAGTTGAACTAATACCTCTATGAGTGGTGTATTTATTGGATCCTACATGCTGAAAGATTGAGATATAGCAGGACATCTGAGTAAGAAATAAAAAGGTTGGGAGATGTCTCTTTGCTTTAAGATCACATCCAGCCAACAAACAGCAGCTTGTAAAATCATAGCTTAGGTGTTTCCCTCATGTCTCTTTCCAAACCTCAGTCTAACTTTTTTTTTAAAGTCTTTAAGCAGAGTGTTATCTTTAAACCCTTCTTTTCCTTTTATCATTAAAGATCTTGATACACTGAAGTGTTTTGGAATGTGGAGTCAAAAAGGAATTGCATGAGGAATGTGGATTCCTCATGCAATGGATCCTGTATTTAATAAAGCCTAAAGAACAACCTGCACACAATCTCACATGCTGCAATGAGAAGCCTAACGAGCAGGCAAGGGCAAAAATGGGGCAGTGTCTCTTATGTCTGAGATTCTGCAACTGCTCCTGAGTGTAAGGGGAGAACTAAACTGCAGGCCTTGGGCACAGCTGACAAGAAAAAGCTTTAAAAAGTTACCGCTGACGATCTGACTTGTAAGTGGCTGTCAGCTCGTCAAACATGGTGCTGTTCATTTCCATAAATGCCTTCAACACATTGTAGACTAAAGCCACAATAGCCCTGTGAAACATGGAAAAAGAAGAAAGAAAGGAATCCATTAGTTTCAGGTGAAATCAAACGTGAAATAAAAAGTGTCTTCTCTTCCCAGCCTTTCTGTGACCAATTCTGTTCCTGCAAGTATGGTTATGTAAATTCTTCAATTTCAGTGAAACTACTTTTGATTAACATGCTTAAAGGTGAGAATCAGCTTTCATGTCCCTACTGACTACTGAAATGAAGCAGGCCAAAACTCTAAGGTAAAAGGCAAACAACAGAAAGCTATTACATATAACTACAGTCTCTTCCCTCATGCTGTGGAGCAATTCTGAATGCAACTTCAGAGATTCAAATCTCAATGCTGGCAGAAGGAATAGAATTCAAACACAAAATGAAAGTGATTCACATTTCCTTATGACTCTTCTATGAAGCTGAATATTCAGTGCATCTATGCAAAATACAAAGCTGTATTTCAAGAGTGATTTCCTTGTGCTCATACAGTTCATATTCATTTTCCCTTTCACAGTTCCTGATCCACTACTCTGGCTGTTATATTCTGACCCATGGCTGCTGAAGAAGCAGCTCTTCAGCCAGGAGGCAATGAATCAACACCACAAGTGCCAGGAACCTTTGGAGCTAATCCTTACAGGACACACAAACTATGTGCCATTTCCCATGCACCCCTGTCTCTCTCATCTCTTTAAATAAACCTTCATTTTTGTTGCCTACGTGAAAAACTTTCTTAAAAATATAAAAATTCTTTAAACAGCTCCTTTATTTTAGATGTGTCTTTACCTGGCTCGTAAAATTAGAAGGAAAAATTAGCAAAATTACTAAGGGTATGAAAAGTCTGAACTGGGATACTGGAATATTCTCATTACCAGAAGCATCCCAGTGCCTACTATTAAAAGGTTAGAGACTGGTACTGGAGTACTGTGCCATGGAAAGTGTCCTTTTGTGAGCAATGTTAAGTTACAGAGGCTCTTCAGCAGCATTAGATTTGTCATGTAAGCACACAAACTTCAGAATTTGACTAGGTACAGAACAAAAAGACCAATGTTTGAAGAAATGAAATATTTTACAGTAAGGTATCAAAGCAACTGAGACCAGAACATAGCACAGTTCGTTAAAAATACTGGGTTTACTAAATACTAATCATCTTGACTTAGGAAAAGCTTTCCAACTAAAATAAAGGATATATGCCATCTCGCTGTAATAGGATTTTTCATAAAAACAATTTTTACTAGTTCATTCAGTTTAAAATAAAATTGCCTAATTATCACAACATCAATATTAAGTAACTGCTCAATTATTATCAAGAGAACAGATGAATTTAAATAAATTTAGAAAAAACAACCCAACCTAAGAATATACTGTCTGTATGTTTCATGGATGTTTAAAAAAAATTCAACACCAAAAGTCTCCCAGAGGTATCAGCTGATGATACAGCCACAAAGCTTTATTAATGCCAAGTGATATTCTTCTAGACAATTTACAATCAGCCTTAAAAGCCAACCCGTTTATAAAAAAACTGCGTAGGAGAAACACTTGATGAGCAACATTTTTCCTTCAATAATAATGTAACATTTAATTTCTTCTTTTTTCCAACTTGTTAGAAGACCTATTTTTATCCTACAAAGTAGTGATTTTTGTACACATACCAGTTAATTAAAAACACTGAGACAAGCTCATGTGCAGGCTAATATATACTGTCATTAACAGAGCTGCACTTGCTCAGAGCAGCTTTGAGTCTGCATCTCTCCCATTCAGATGTTCTGCAGCAGACATTCCCTGAGTTTATCAGTGAGATGTCAAATGGTAAGAGATAAAGTGTAAATGCACAAACTTACGGATTCCAGTGTTCTTTAGAAATCCTGTAAAGGCTGGAAAACATGATGGGAAGTATAACATTTGAGTTCTCCTCTATCAAACTCATGATGTATTCATTATTCCAATAATACAGCGCTCTTTCAGCCACCTTTGAGTCAAAGAAATAAAATATTAACAGGAATTCAGACACCTGTAATTTTGTGATTTTCTGATAGAAAAACAAATCACAGATAAATTCTACAAAGATGAGCTACCAGGAGTCATTAGTTTTGGAATTAAACTACTCTAATCAGTAGCATAACATGCATTAATGGAATTAATTTCTATCCTGCAGCTCTGATCCCTCAGCACCCACTCTCTATTTCCTGAGAAATGTGTTATTGCTCACTGCAGACTGGGTGCAGACACAGCATCAGTGCTGCAGTTGAGGAGGGGAAGGAAGAGCAGACAGACTTCCCATCACCCTTTCCCTCAAAATCAGGAAGAGTGCAATTGGAAAAAACCTAGCAGTGCTGGAATACCAAAGGAAGAAGACAGGGAAAGGCCCAACAGCTGGGCTGAATAAGAGAGGAGAAATCTTAAGTGTGGGGAAGGTACTAAGGACAGTAATTACCCTGGAGAAGAGCTGAGGGTTAGGAAGGAGGATGCTGCTCTGAATCATAATTTTAAAAAGATGTAGTCCAAGGAAGAGCTGGAAAATCGCATCTGTCTTTGTGCCAGGACAGATCACCAAGCTTAATATGGAGACACTACAGGCCATGAACCCTATATCCTCTTCACATATCCATTTACATCCCATTCATTCCCCTTTCTCCCATTATACAATGTAATTAAAATAGGCTACAGTTTGTGTCACCTCTAACCAGACACATGGTCACAAGGTTAGGAGGAATAAAGTTAGAAAACAGAAACTGCACAAGAATTGCACCAAAAGCAGGGAACAAATCCACCCTGCAGGGTCTACAGGGCCAGCACCTGCCACCCTCAGTGAGAAGGGCTCAGAGTCTGCTTGGACACAGGTTAAGGATTTGTGAGGGGCTCAGAAGGGCAAGCTCTGTGCTGTAACCCCAAACACCTCTAACAAGTTATTCATGGAGCTCAGACCTAACCTTCCACCCCAACATATCCTCTTCATCAGAAGACAAGCATTTAAAAACATAACATAGAATAATATTTACATTTGGCAGGAGTTATGTTTGAAACTGAGACTATACATTCCTATATAAACAATAACCTTTACCACTGACCTGAAAATGAGGGCTAGAGACACACTTGGCAATTTGTTTAAACAAGGGTTCCTGGATTTTGACAAATTGTGATGGTTCAATTACATCCAAGATTTCCTCCAGCTCTCCTAGGAACATGACCTAAAGACAAAAAAGAAAACATTGAATGGAAAACCTCCCAATCATCTTGTTCTGCAGAATGCTGGTAACCTCCAAATTCTACTGCTTCAGGAAGAAATGGAAACCTCACCAGCTCAGTGAGACCCTTTCTCAAAAAATGTCATCAGTTCTACCACTGGCAGCTTTTTGACTCAGTCCCTTAAAACAAGGACAAGTTTCTTCTTCAAGTGCTGCATGTAAAGTATTTTGAATGAAATTCAGAACTGCACCAGCATATATATCCATGCTGAAAACCTTGTCTCATAAAAAGATCTGAACAATCAAAGCTTAAACTTTAATAACTGAGGAGATTCTCCTAATTTTACCTCATTTTTGAGAGTAATATTGAAAATAACAGTTTTGCTTTTTCACAAAACCTCACACTAAGGAAATTCTGATGTGCATCTGAAAACAAAAATGTACATGTTTAACTGCATCTTTAACATGTTTAGCATGTAAAGTATCTTTCATCCTCACTGGAAAAATACTGCCTTCATATAGAAACAATTCCAAATCTAACAGAGTTTTTGAACCTATCCTCAACTACGTTTATTTTCTCCTTTCTAAAACATTCTCTGCAGCAGTACAAGGAATTATTTTGTGAATGAAACCAGACTAATCAAACTTCTCACAGTCAAAACTGTTCAAAAAATTAGAATTAAAGTACTGAAAAAACATCTACAAGAAATAATACCAAGATTCACCACAGCATGTGCTATCAATCACAGATTATTTAAAGATTCTCTGCTGACTATGTTTTAGAGCAAAATAACCCTTTTTTTTTTTTGTACTACTAGCATATCACTTACCTCTTTCTGACTGCACGTTTTTGGCCAGAATTTCATTAAACCTCTAATGACCTAAATTAGAAGGAAAAAGAAGTTAGATTTTTTTACTTTTCCCTCTACAGGGTAAACTATTTGTAGTAAAAAAAAAAAAAAGTATGAAAGAAATATTTACTGGTTCTGTGAGTGAGGGGTCTTTCTCCAGAAACTGTACTATGCAATACGCCAGCTGTGAGGAGGTAAGAATTTACAAAAACAAAATTAGAACATTTCTATTAAAAAAAACCACAAAACCCAACTTCTTTTAAAAATAGACACTTAAGGCAAGATGCTATTCCGCTCTCTCAAACTACATCCAATTTTAGAATACATTCAAAGTTCAGTTTATAAGAAAGAAGAGGACACTTTACAAGAACAATTACAGTGACAAAGTAGAATGTAAAATAAAAATCAGAACAACTTGGAATTCTAAATACAGTCACACAAGCAGTGTTTTGAAGCTTCTGCTACTCTCAAAGTGCAACATTTTACTAATTTTATACAGCAAAGTCATGAGAATTCTTGCAAGATGAGTCGACACAGCTAAAACCTGGAATAACATACTTAGAAAGCAGAGCTTTATCACCATAAGAAATACTGAAAATTTTCACTATTTGAAAATCAGAGACAGGCAAGAGGTAGCAGTTATCAGAGGAAAAATTACATCATGAAAACTTAAAAGTACAAAAAGATGTATGAGAACATAAATGCAGAATTAAGGACTCTGTGAGGGAGAATATTAAACAAAAAAATGTGGGTATTAATATTCAGAAGATTGTCAGGGTGAAGAAGAGCCTTGACAGGACAAGACTAAGGAAACCCAAACATCCCCTTGGGAGAGAGAACGGGAAAGGCAAACTTGTGAGAATGAGAGAAGAGCAGAGAGGAAAACCTAGAGAGACAGCTTAACTACTAAATAAAATTTCCTAACTATTACAGATGTATGTTATGCTTTTAATTATCTAATCAGAACAAAAGCTAGATATTTATCATACAGACGATATTGAATTAATTTTGAAAAAATCTATTGCATTTTTTCCACATTTAGAATTTTCCCCCACTTTTTATGTGAATGTAATTAAATTTACAAAGCAACCTTAAAAAATATACATACAGTTCTTACTGAACAGAAAATATTCTCATAATTTCTACCTGTGCATGGAAGAGTGATAAACTCCTGACTGTGTGTAAAGGGATCAGCACCTTCACCAGAAACTGTTTATGCTCTGCCTTAAGAGGTAAAGCAAAACCATTGATAATACTGGAAATAAGAGAAGAAATATCCGTTAGTGTCATCATCACAAATGACAATACTGAGGTCTGAACAAGCACTTTCTAGATTAAAATATATTAGCAGTCAGCAGCTGTTTACAAACAGCACTTAGAAACAGCTGCTGACTTTGGTCCTGTTTTACATTAGCAGGGCATTACATATGTAGGTAAAAACCCAGTTCCCATTAGGAATAACCACATAAACAGCTGCACAAACCTGTTGCCAAACAGAGAAGACCTTGTCTATGTGGTCGGTAAATCCATGTGAGCAAGGTGGGCTCGAATAATTAACCCACCAAAATTAGACCCACTCAAAACATTCACTCTGCTAAGTGTTCTCAGAAGAAAATAATTCTCCAGCATGTAAGAATGAAGTGTGCGGTATTTAATGGACTCACACACACAAAATTAATCCAACACTTTGGCTGTAACTTGCATGTAGCTATATATTCTTGGCAAAGATGGGACAGATTTGCACAGGGGCTTAAAGATGAGTATGTGCACACATCTGTTTTCAGAATCAGGGATTATCATAATACTTTTTCCGATTGTGACACTACCCTGATGTGTCCACAAGTCTGAGTTAGATAATAAATAAAGACTCCTTTACCTTCCTAAAATTTCCAACAGTTCAGCTACGCCATTGAAGTGTTCGGTTTCATAAACAAATCTAAAAAAAGAAAAGTTAAATATAAGCAATATATCAGTTTCCTAAAGGGTTCATGAGGGAAAAGTGCCTTCTTCCACAACTTACCGTAGAAAAATATTATTAATCTGTTTTCGGATAAATGCTCTAAGACCCAGGAACTTGCCATAAATTCTGTGCAAGACTGTTTTTAGGTAGTCTCGTTCCCGAGGGTCTTCGCTGTCAAACAGTTCCAACAGCTGTGTTTAAAGGAAAAAGAGAACTGAAACAGGACACATTTGACAAGTAGGATACACAGACTTCTGTATGAAACTGAATTCATGAAAACACATGAATGAAAGAATGTGACATCCATGGTACCCAAGCAGTAGATATTTAATATTAAAAACATCTGCTGGAACCTCAGTATAACATCATAAAACTCAGAATAATAGATTTGTTATTAACTAGCTCCAAAATGCTGCCCTTCTCCCCAAAAATAAACATACAACAGTTTGCCTTTTACCATCCACCAGGAGATCCTCATTTGCTCTAAGACTTTGTTCTCCCAACGTTGTGTCAAGGTCACATTTTTCTAATTGTTTTTAATTCAAATGATGAGTTCTGAAGCCTGCCCAGTGATTGCGTGGCCCTCACACTGTGGAAAGACTCAACAGGGAAGTCCATGCCAGCAATGGATCTGCTGTTACAGGATCTCCACCAATTGCCACAAATCAAAAGCACCAGAGGGAATTAATCCTTCACTTTGAACAAAATGGTGATTTCATTATCAATGCCAATTAAAAAACCAAACCAAAACGATGAATAAAGAAAAAAAAAACCAATAGAAAACCCATATTTACTAAGTATTTAAGTAGCTCTTAAATACACAGCAAAATGGTTATGTGAGACTCAGTCAAGAGAGAAAGTATTTTAGTGTCTGGTATTGTCCAAAATATATCCCAAACACTGACACCTGAAGCTGCATGAAATGAGCAGCAGGAATATCACCTGCAGATTTTTGTTTTGTTCCCCTTGAATCCTCCACCACAACAGTATGAGCTTTCCCTTAGCCACCCTCTTAATTTCCTTGTGACACCACTACATTGGCTATTCTGGTGGATGTTTGGAATCAATTCAGAGGCAAACTTTAAAGTAAAAAGCACAAGCAACTGCCACAAATGTGCAGAAACCAGGGAATTTTAGGTAATTTTTAGTAATCATAGGCAACCAGTATCTGTCTTGCATGAAATAAAGCAACTGTGAACCAGTACCTGTCTTGCAAGAGAAATAAAGACAGTTTGTCAAACAGGCCTTACAAATGGGTAAGATGCTGTCAGAAAATCATCACAGGAGTGGCAGAAAACAAAATTAACTTATATTCACTAACAGATAAATTATAAACACCTATTACAAGTAGATATGTCAGTGTATGCATTCTACACCTGATCTCTGTTAAACTACTATATAACTTTGAGGAGGTGAAAAAAGATAGGAAAAAAATATGATTAAAAGTTGTTAGGCTGTCTGGGATTTTGTTTTCTAACATCCAGGCCTAGCTGGATGTACACATTGATCCTCATTGTTTGGAACATTTCTGCAACTTGCAATGAGACCTCTCTGTATCTTCCTTGCAGTAAGAATCTGTGGTGGGGATTTCATGAGGTTTGTCAGCTGCCCTCCAGAGGTTATCAACACATTGCTCTGCTCAATTAGTTCTAGATTTAAATAAATAAATAGTCATCTCATCCTTCCCCAAATAGCACATTTCAGCCTAAGACAGCAAACAGCTGGAAACACTTATGTTTTTTGTTTTCTTACTGGATTGAAAAGTATTTATATTTCCAGTTCTCTTATGCAGATCCTCTCTGGAAACACTACTAAACTAAGACTCTCATTAAAAAAAAAAAAAAAAAAAAAAGAAAAAAAAACCCAACAATTATTTTGCTATGCCCAATTTGTTATCAGGTTTCAATAATAAAGTCTTATTTTTATGAATAAGCTTCAAGACTTCCATAATTTATTCTGACTATTCTAAACACACATAGAAAAGGGAAATTAATTTTCCAAAATAGCAACCTACATAACACAGAGACTTGTGGATATATTTGAATAGTATGTCTCTTAGCAACCACTGCCAACCATTTCAAACTGTACATAAGCAGGCTTTAGAAATGAACAGCTACACTGGTAAATACAGTATTTTATTAAAAAATACAGCCGAAAGCCAGAAACACAGCTATACTTCAGAAAAAAAGAAAAAAGCAAGTAAACAAACAAAAAGTTTGGAAAAAGTCCATTAAAAAACACTAACTTTTAAATATTTTTTTCATACAGGCATCCTTACTGCCAAGAAGCACCTCATTAATTTTTTTAAATTAAATATTAACTTTGAGAAAAAGCTGATTCCAAATACTCCAAATGTCCCATTTGTGTGGTCAGTGTCACAAGACACCATAATGTTTCGTGTTCTTAAGTCTCAAATTGCTTTGCTATGTAAGGGATCTCAGTTGCAGATACTCAGGATTTACTCCTGACACACAACAAACACAACAGGAAGTGGAAGGATGCCCCAGTTCCTACAGTTCACCACAAAGTATTTAAACACATGGAAATAAAACTATTTGCTTGTGTGTGTATATGCATATATAAATTCTGAACAGAACTTTTTACAGAAAAATGTGAATTTTAAATTGACACACTGTGCACAGCAGTACAAAAATGTGCACCACCAAACCCCATGGCAAGAACATAGGAATCCCTAGAACTCCTTTGACCTCTTAATTGTCATATCATGTTTTCTGATATGTACATTTTCAGATCTCATATTCCCCTCTTTCAGTAGATGCTATTCTTCCATTTAATAGATTTAATGAAAACTAGTAAGATTTAAAAAATCCCCTTGGTTTAGACCCATTCTCCTGTGCCAAACTGACAGTTTTGGAAGTCTTAAAAGGGTGTGAGTGGGATGTTGCCAGTCATGACCAAGTTCAGCAGCACAGAACAGGAGCATCTAAGAATTATTTTTACTAGATTCTTGAAGGAGAGCACATGCATTCATCCTAACACAATCCGTTCTATCTAATGAAACTAAAACCAGCCTGGAAAAACCTGTCAGGAGAGATTTGTCATGCATATTCTTTTATCTTCACCAGGTACTGGATGAACACATTGGTGCACCTCCTTGTCAAATCAGTACTGAGATGAACAAAAAGGAAACCACCAGAGGTTTGATCCAGATGAAAAATGCTCTTGTGTTTAGGAGATGGATAAAATAAGAATTTAAGAATGTCCTGTTGTTTTTGTAGGATGAAAAAGTCTTACGATATCGAGAAGGAAACTGAGTTCCCTTCTTTGAAACTTGGAATCTAAGGACAGAAATTGCTCTGCTTGCTACATTTTTCAGGTATTCTTTATCCAAACAACATACATGAACAGTAAAAGCACAACTTTTATTGTCTGAGCAGAGAAAAATAAAAGCTCCATGAGTGATAAGGGGCAAGAGAAAGGTCTTCAGAAATGCTGAGTATCTCCTACCAACTCTGGTTGCTTTTTCATTCAAGTGTCAGCCTGCAAGGAAACTCCATTTTCTAATTAAATAGGTATCATTCTAAATTCCCCTGATTTCAAAAGAAAGCTACAGACAGCATCAAGCACAAAGTTCTTTTTGACTCTGCAGTTACCCAAAAAACTCATGAAGGGAAAACAAAACCCAAGGCAGGCCTGTTCTCAAATCTAAAGACAAAAAAATCTGTCTGTGGAGTGTCCTGGCTTACCCCAGAAACAACTTCCTTCAGCCACCTCTGTATGTATAAGCAACACCAAGACACATAAAACTGGTGTTTAAGTTATCTCTCTGGATAGAGAGAACAGCACTTTGAGACTACTTGGTAGCAAACTTTTCATTTTTCAACAGTTACTGTTTCAGCTCCATCTCAAAACCAGCAAGTCAAATATTTTGACTGAGGAATTGAAACTGGATCCAAACCATCTATTTTATGTACCTATATTAACAGAGACTGACATACAAACACACACACCTTTTTCCACTATCTCCACAGAGTGAAAACTTTCATTGTAGATGCTAGTTTAGTCTTTTTCTGTTGCAAATGAAGTTACACTCTCAAATTCTGAACAAAATCTTTTTAAAGGAGTTTTTATTTGTTTCCCAAAAGCGACACTAAGCTTTAAAAAAAGCACAGCAGCTTACCTGCAATACAAATTTCTGATCTATGTACTTTTTGGCAATGCTGGGCTGAAATTCTTGGCTTTCCAAAAATCGTATGAAAAACTCATATACAAGCTGCAAAAGAAAAAACAAACAAAACATGGGTTTAGTTTATTACTTGATTATTGTTTATATTTTTGAGTATTTCTGTATATTATTTTGTTAGACAATTAAAAAATGCTTCTTTTTCCCCAGTACAAAGGGTTAAAAAATTTTAAAAATATTTTTCTTCTTTATCAAATTGCCATCTTTTAGTTAAAATTAATTACATGAGCTTTTTAAGCTGTCTTTGCTTATTTAACTCCAGTCAAAGACATTTCATCACCAAGAACAGGCACTGCCATCTTGTAATGCTTGTTATCATCTTGTAAAGCTTCCCAGAGTAATTGGGAAGCACATTTAAACTGCCCTCTGAACTGCTGAAGTCACATCAAATACAGACATTAGAATTCTGAAGGGGTTGGTGAAACAGTTGGAAATATTTAAATTAAATTAGAAACTGCTTATAAGAGTGTTCTAGTACAACTTGAAACACAGAGGAAGAATACAAACCAGAATTTATTCAGAAGTTCCTAACTTACTGTAAAGATTAGCCTCAGGGCTGCCGAAAATCTGCTTATTTTCATGCAATTCCATCTCTACCTAAACTCTTCAGTGGGACAGCAAGATTTTTCATTTAGTGGAGAAAAAGAAGAGTATAAAAAAACAGGGAACAAGGAAGTGAAGTGAAACAGAGACTGCTGTGGCCCCCTAAGACAGCAGCTCTAATCTGTCACTGATAATGAGCTACCAGCCAGCCATTCTCTTTGCAGAACCTTTTCATTAAGAGCAGCCATTGAAAATTTTTTCCTTTTTGTCTTTAGTGAGTAGGAATATTGATACTGAAAGGCGAAAGGAAGCTTAAAAATTACATTTTAAAATAATTTTAAACTTTTCCATGACAGCAATATGCTGCAAAACTGCTGCTGGTACTTTATAACAGTGTTCTGACTTCTTAAAGGAAGCAATAGGAAATCAAAAATAAGGAGAGAGGTTTAGAAAGAAGTTGTGGGAAAAGTGACACCTTACATAACACCAACATTAAATCATCAGGAAATCAATTCCATTGACTTTTCACAAATACTTTGGTGAATTTCTTCTTGACAATGGTAAGTCATCCACTGGATAAGAAATTCCATCATTTCCATGCAATAACTTTCTGAACTACAGCACCAGTGTCACTTAATGTGCTGTTTCCAGGCAGGCACAGCTCCTCAGAGCTGCCTTGAAGTTTTGAACATTCTTATTTTTTGTGAAATTTAAATATAAATGAGGGATGAACCTACATTTCAACAGATTCTGAATTAGAGAGCACAAAAGAGTGAAAAAAAAAACACTCACAGGATTGTGCATGCAACTGTAAAATAAAATCCTCATTTCAGGCTGAGATCAACTCTGCTCCTTTGCTCACAAAAACTCCCAAACTCCACAAACTGTTACTCAAGCAAAATTCCTGTAAATTTACCAGTGATGTGAGTCATTATCCTGACTAACACACACAGGATCTTCATCTAGATTTTCTATGAAGGAATTTACTGCATTAGCATCAAGGATGTTTTCTCCAGTTTAGTTTATGTTCTTCATTCAAAATCACAGAATGATGGAACGGGTTGGGTTGGGTTGGAAAGGACATTAAAGATCATCTCATTTCACCCACCCCTGCCATGGGCAGGGACACCTTTCCCAAGAGCAGGTTGCTCATCCAACCTGGCCTCCAACACTCCCAGGGATGGGGCAGCCACAGCTTTTCTGGGCAAGCTGTGCCAGGGCCTCACACCCTCACAAGTCAAGAACTTCTTAGTGAGTGTAATCTGAATCTCTCCTTGTCCTGTCACTATCTGACTGTGTAAAAAGTCACCCTCCCTTGATTTTCATAATCTCCCTTTCACGTACTGGAAGGCTGCAGTGAGGTTTCCCTGGAGCCTTCTCTTCTCCAGGATGAACAACCCCTGCTCTCTCTCAGCCTGTGCTCACAGGACAGGAACTCCAGCCCTCTGATCATCTTTGCACTCTCTCTGGACCCACTCCAACAAGTCTACAACTTTCTTGTGCTAATAACTCCAAACCTGGATGCAATGTTATCCCACATGGGGGTGGAATCCCAAAATCCCTTCTTTTGACAAGCGAAATTCAGAGGAAGGGATGCTACTTAGTGAGCTTGAAACCTGCTCCAAACACCTGGGAGCAAACCTTGACTCAAGGAGAGGAAGGAGGACTTAGATAGGGATGCAGCTTCTCATTCATTTTTCTGATCAGCTGCCAACACCTGTGCACTTTCATATGAATATTACCCACCCTCAATAAAGCAAAACTGCCAGCAGTGTCATCCTCACAATGCTCTTGCTGAAGTTGTTGAAAAATACTTGTGCATCAAAGCAGTTGGTAAAGTAAAATAATATTTAAATCAGCGAAGGACAACAGGAATATGAGGGACACCATCAATATAATTTTGAAAGAAAGCTTTAACATTTTACAACTATCACAAATTTCTCTCCCATCTCTGTAGGTACCGTATTAGAATCATAAACAGTATTAATACATGTTATTATTAAGTGTCTCACTGACTAGTTCTGATTCACAGATTTAAAAAAAAAAGCTGAGAAAATTATTATATACACCAAGCAACAACAAGAATTTCTTCTGAGGTAAAGAATAAAAAACCTGTAAGTGCGGCCACGATGCCTCCAAGGTGGGCTCATCTTCTTCTGGATCGAATTCATTGCTGTCACTAGGTGGGAGAGTTCTGAAGATATTGCAAGATACCTGAAAAGGCAAAGAAAGGAGGATGAGATTCATTCTGCACACAGGTAATGGATTTCAGGACTCTGTATGTCTGTGTCTGCTCTATCCTCCATCACTTACACACTGTTTCTTTTTCCTGCTGTCTGACAAGGATCTTTAGCAACAGCACAGGGCTAAGGAACCTGTCACTTTACAAACCTGCCACCAGCCTAGGCTTTTCTCCTTTCCTCTGATATCCCAGCATTACCCAGTCTGCCACCATGTTCCAGAGGAGCCCACCAACATATAATTCCCAATCCTGATGGACATCAGTGGGGGCCAGGACTGTTTAAGAGTTCTGGGAAATACCTTCAACTTGTACTCCTAAAGTGTTGTCATACAGCATTTGGTTATTTTTGTCTGTACAGAGAAACATTAATGATTAAGGTCTCATCTGTCAGCACTCGTTAGGAGTTGCCAGTGCTACTCACACATTAAATGCTTGGACACCTCATGCCAAGTACAGAACTTGGTACAAAATGAAAGCAAATAATAGTATTTGCTCAACACTTAGCCTACATTTTATTTCATGCCTGGCTCGCTTTGCTTAATCTTATTTAGAGGTACTTTGGTGAGACTGCCTGGCTTTGTGAGGTTCATGCTATCAGCAAAGACTGAGCCAGAGAGCTTTCCTGGGTTAATTAGAGTGCTGAATGGAGCGTACAGCTTATTATGCAGCAAATCTGATAAACTGCAAACATGCTGTAGGGCCCCTCTGCACTTGGAAGGTGATGATGTGCCTTCCTTGCTCTGCTCCTGCGCATTTGACCCATCTCTAAGCTGGTTAATCAAACAGCTGGGAAAAGCAGCATGTTATCCCTAATCCATACATGACCTCTTCATAGTAGTTCAGACAAACTAAGCTATTTAAGATACAAAATTAGTATGTTCTTCAGCATCTTTGTTTATTTTTTCCAGCTTTTTTACTCCTGTAAATGTTTTCATCTGTAAGGAGTATTTTCAGTATGTTGGCAATTTAGTGAGAAAGGGCACTTTAAAGCCCACAGTTTAAATACAATCCAAATACTGATAAAATCAAGATTTAAATAGGGTGAAGTTTTAGAATTTGCAAGACAAACAGAACAGATTCAGGCACTGCAGAAACAGAAAGATGAAAGAAGCAAGTGCAGGAAAGCACACGTGGGTGCACCCGAGTGAGGGATGTTCACTGAACACAAAAGAGCGAGCAAGGCAAACCAGGGAGCACAGAAAACAAGAGGCCACGCTGGTTTGCGCTGGGACTTGTCCCTTCCTGCCACAAGAGGGTGTGTGCCACTGCACTGCCAGTCCTGCGGGCTCTACAGGAGCTCAGCACAGCTTTCAGCCCGGAGGGACTCGGCGCTTCCCGCAGCCGGAGCTGATGGGCGCTGAGCTCCTCCTGCCCGGCACCCACAGCACCGAGGGACTGCCCGCATTCAGCAGGACATCTTTTCCTCCTTTCTCCAGCCTCTTCCCCAGCTCATTCCCTTCTCTCAAGAGCCCCTTCATGAAGAGACATTTCTAATCTCATGAGAGGCCAAATAACTATTCCAGGAATACACACACATTACAGTTTGTCTTTCCTCAAGGATTCCCGAACTCCTCCTTCTACTATCCCCGATATGAAAATGCGGGAGAGGAGGAGAGTGATCACAATTAGCAAGACCGAGTTTCTGTGGTAGAACACAAAAGAGGATAGACAGCCCAAAGGATCCCCAAGTAGAAAGTGGGAAATGTACCTTGAATCCAACCATTCGGGATTCTAAAATACTTACTCAAGCATTTTTTGTTAATGCTTCACAGTCAAAAATCCCAGCTCTCTCAGGATTTGGATCAAAATAAGAAACTAGGAAAACCAAAGGCAGCTTTTTTTCCCCTTTTCTGCTTTAAATTTCATTTGAAACAGTAAAGAAAATTTTCTGCAAATTTAACTATACATGTATTATTAAAACTTGTACCTACAGATCACTCATCAGTTGTTTTGTTTAGAAACTGGAACAAATACTGAATTATGGCACAAGCAAAACCTGCAAGGGAAAGTACATACTTTCAGAATGAAAAGCTAAACAAAGACAAATTCCTGTAAGACTCAAATTAAGTCAAACCAAGCCTAAGCAGTTAGTGCCAGGGCCTTACCAACATGACAGACGTATGAGAGGTTCAGCAACAATTAGCAAAGTTCCAGCACAGACACCTGGATCTTGAGCTTGGGACAAAATTAGTATGATCTCTGGAGAGTGCCTATTAAAAAATGCCAGTCTCAAGGCAACTCAAAAGCAGGGTTTTTTGCATAAGAAAATTAACATGCAGGAGTAAATGGAAGCTAGAATATTGTCCTAGTATGCAGTTTGGTCTCTTTTAATTTTCTGGTTTGCATTAGGAGTGAAGATAAGCTATGTGGAGCCAAAATGCAGACATTCTCCTCAGGAGAACAGACAGAACAGGTTATCTTTAAGTGATTTCCCCAGGTTATCATAACTTTAGAAGATAATGTGTGCCATTACAGTTACATTAATCACCACAACACAGCACAATAGCTCATTTACATGCAGTGTCAATTTATAGCACACTTATCTAAATCAGTAGCCTCTGGGTGGTTAATGTTTATAAGCCTCTAAGGGAGAACTGAAGGCAACGAGTCCTTCCATGCATGAACTGCCCAGCTGTATGTTGGAGACCCTGACAGCCATCACATCACACAGGAACACACCACACTGGATCTGGAAAGACTTTGTCTCAGGCATAAGGCAGCGATTTAGAATTTATCCCTGGGCTCAAGCATCATGCCAGAATTCCTTCAGCTGGATAGCTGAACCATTTCTCTCCTGACCCTTCTTGGATCATCAAGCCAGAGGACATCCCTGCCAGCCTGCATACACAATCCCCAGGGATTCCTCTCCCAAAGCCAACAGAAATGACTATGGATCAACACTGACTTCCGTCTGCCACTGATCAGGAACGCCTCCAAGCACAGATGATCCTCTGGAAGGCAAACCAGAACTCTAATATTCTAGAAGTTGTATCAAGACAGATTTCCCTTCTCTGTCCTCAAAAACACCTGCACCCTCTTCCCCATGGCTGCACCTTTCAGAAGCACACACCAAACTGGGTGTACAGCTTCTCCACCATGCAGAATCTGAACATCCAAGTGCCAGAAACCAACTTAACAAGCAGTTAAATTTACCCCTTGGCAGTGACTCAAAAACATCCCAGACCAAAGTGGAAATGCTGAAATGACAGATTTCTAGACTGGAGATGCACAGAAAGCTCTGAGCTCTGTGTCAGTCAGGCACCAGTCACAGAATCACAGAGTGGTTTGGACTGGAAGGGACCTTTGAGGTCATCTTGTTCCAACACCCTGCCATGGGCAGGGATGCCACCCACTAGACCAGGCTGCTGCAAGCCCCATCCAGCCTGGCTTTGAACACTTCCAGGGACAGGGCAATCACAACTTCTCTGGGCAACCTCTGCCAGTGCTTCACTTGCTCTCCTAAGAATTTCTTCTTAAGATCTGATCTAACTCCAGCCAGATGCAAGACAAAAACTCTCCCAGGCAATTACAAATCAATGTCAATTTGTTAAAAACAAACAATACAGGGAATGCTGCTCTGTACCCTCCCAAAGAGCGAGTTGCAATTTTTGAACAGATCTCATGTCTGGTACCTGGCATTGCACACCACAAAATTAGGAATATACAAGTAAAAGCATTAAGCTTCAAGAAATCTTTATCACCACATTTATAATTGAAATAACTTCTAGAAAAGAATGTAGTAAGAGGCTCAAGTCTGAAATCAAAATTCATGTTTTGAGAAGTCCTCTCTTTGCCCCTCACTGGAGTGCTAAAAAAGTGACAATGCTGTAATAGAAACACTTCACAAATTGAATTGCAGCTGAGCACTTCCACTCTGTGCTGTTTGAAACAAAGATTTTTATCAGTAATAGTCTTCCTGAATGAAAGCTGAAATGAAAACAAACACACACACTGCAAACTTTAATGCATTCTCTATATAAAACCAGGGTAACTAGATACCCATTTAGCTTACAGGGAACACCTGTTCTTCAATTAAAAATATGTGGAATCATCCAAATAAACCCCATGTACATATAAAGTTGAAACCCAGTATCTCTGCTCAGAGTGTTTAAACTGCTGTGCATAATAATAACACAGAGAAGCAATAAAATGTAATTAAGTCATAACATGAAGCTATTCTAACCTGGAGACAACACTGGCCCCTGGAAAAGACACTGGGCTTGTCCTTCTGAAACCTATCTGCATATGTGGAGCTTTTTAATATCGTTTACAGATTTACATATTCTAGAGCCTGAAGCAACGACTGCAGTCACTCAGCTATAATCTCTCTATAATACCCACTGAATTGTTCCCAGGAGTTTGACTAAAGAACATCTTACAAAATGTAGTATCTAATTTTATCTTAAAGGATTATAAACTGTCCCATCAGCTCTCTTTTCCTAAAGTTTCACTACTAATTTAGCTACAGCACTGTTGCTGATCTCACGGTTGAATCTGCCTGATACCCTGTTGGCTCTTGTTAAACCACCAGATCTCTTTTACACCTGTATATATATTTGCATATGCAGTATGTGTCTATCTATAGATAGGTATTTTTATATAGGCATGACAACTCTCAACCTCTGTGTCGTTAAATGGAAAAACAAAGCTCCTAAACCCAGGCAGTTGTTGGTTTCTCTGTTTGTTTTTAATCCTGTGATTATTTTTGCTTCCTTCCTTTGACCTCCCACCTGTGCACAAGTGCACTGGGGTATATATAAAAAGCCAGACCATCTCCCTCTTTTTTCCTGCATGTTGTCATATTAATTTATCGACATTCACTTCTTTGAACAGTGCAGCGTACCAGAAATTCATATTAAGATACTCGTGATAAGCAATCCACAATGCTCAGGTTCTTTTCTGCACCACTGCTTGCCTGAATGAATACAGTCTTTCAGGGCTTAATATTATGTGCCTTCTTTTGCCCAGCAGCATTACTTTTGACTTGGCTGCATCAAAATGAACTACATTGGATTGTGAACACAGTCAACAATCCAGATCACAGGCTGGGGGGAAAACAGTTCTTCTCATATTCCCTTGACCTTTAAGTCTTCTAAAAATTCAATCAATAACCTGCAAGAATTTAGCTCTGAATCAGGGCTCCTAAACTTGTTAGCTTACCATCACCCACTTCAGTGGTGGTAGCAGCTTCCATCCATACAGATGAGG
This sequence comes from Lonchura striata, assembly GCF_050655825.1. Lineage (NCBI taxonomy): Eukaryota > Metazoa > Chordata > Aves > Passeriformes > Estrildidae > Lonchura > Lonchura striata. The sequence continues at coordinate 67,373,153 of NC_140707.1, read as the reverse complement.
AAGCAGCAAACCTGAGATCCTTGGGCAATGCTTCTCTTGGCAGAACTGCAACAGGAGCGAGTTTGTAGGACAAAACAGCTGGTGCTCAAGTGCAGTGTCTACATTATGTGTGTATAAAGGGAGAAGATGCTTTCTAGTGATATCTTGTATTAAAAATAAGCCAGTAACTATACTCCTGCAGTGGATGCTTTGCCCAAAATAAACCAAATTTACAAACCCTGGAACTTCTCAGAGAAGCACAGAATTATTTGGGTTGGAAGGGACCTTATAGGTCATCTAATTCCAATCTGCCCTGCCACAGGTAGAGACACTTTCCACTAGACCAAGTTGCTCCAAGCCCCATCCAACCTGGCCTTAAACAATTCCAGGGATGAGGAGGCCACAGCTTCTCTGGGCAACCTGTGCTAGTGGCTCATCAACCTAGCAGTGAAGAATTCCATCCTAACACATAATCTGGCCCTGTCCCCTTCTAAATTCAATCTTGTTCACTCTAACAAAAACCAAGGTGGATTATTACACTTTGGATCTAAATCAGAAGTGTTAGCTCAGCCCCCAGCCCAGGCAGCAGCCCTGGTACAGTTCTCCTCACTGTTGGGAACTGGAGCTCTGCAATTCCACTCTAGGTCACCTAGACCCAAATTATATCTGGGTACTCTACCAGTAACCCCATTCATCACTATCTCCCTGTAACTAAGTTCTCAGATGATTCAATGGAAGAATTAATTTATTTAATGTGTGTCTAGGTAATTCTATAATACAGTCTGCAAAAGCATAGTAGTAGCTAAGTATCTTGGACAAATTTAAAGCACAGTACCAGCAGAAAGAGCTCCTCACCTCTAGAACAGGCAAGAGATCAAGTGAAAGCTCGCCAATGAATGAACTTGAACTCCAGACAGCATCACAAAACTCATGCTGTCCTGGACTCCAAACTAAAGAACAGAACACACAATTCAAAACTCAGGAAAACAACCCTTCAGAAAAAAATTAAGACTGTGCTTGTCTGTAGACAAAATGCTTTAAAGGTACTTAAGAGATGACACAGCCAAAAGAGGGTGTGGGGATGTAAAGATCCTTTAAATAAATAAATACAGCTCAATTGAGTGTTCCTTGAACAAGAAAGTGTTTTTCCAGTTTATTTCTTTGCTTTAGATCTAGTCACTGCACTGGCATGCAGATAAAGCCTGACAGATGCAAGGACTAATAACCAACCACGGGAATAACAGATATGGGTAAATTTAATTGCAGACTGTCCAGAAAAATTATTAGGGACAACTGCTGCAAGAGGAGCTGCCTCCAACTGATTTTTTGAGAAGGGCACAAAACATCAGAGTCTCTTCTTTTAATAAGCATTGTACATTTAATACAAGCTAGGTGTATAAAGAATGTGAGTAACAAAAACATCTAACAGAAGTATTTGTTAGATGAATCAAAAACATCCCAAACATCAAAAACAAATAACGCATAAAAGAAATGAAAGTTAGATTCTTTTCTTGCTTCTACAGAATTGATAATCCTTACATTAAAGAAAGAAGAACAGAATTTAAAATATTATGTGATTTTTATGTGGTTTTTTTTTTTTGTTTTTTTTGGGTTTTTTTAACAATAGCATGCTTGCTCCATTATGGCTGCACCTACATGACAATTTTTAATGAAAAAACATTTGGGAGGGCTGGGGGGGGGGAGGATCAAAGGACATTGCATTTTCCTTCCAGCATTTCAGATGGCTTCAAAATCTGTTCTACTTCCACTGAGTCAAGTTAGAAATTGATTCCTAATATTTTACAGAATTCCTGAATTTATATAGAAAGGGATATGATTTGTCAATTCTTGTGAGAGTATAAGATTTCATTAATTTCCCTTAAACTCAAAATGACACTCAGTATTATATTTTGAAATCTAATGCAAGAAGCAACAGGAACATACACACAGGTTTTTTGTTAAATCAAAAAGGTAAGACTGAACATAGGTGGACCTGCAGAAAAATCTCTATCCATGAACATTTTAATACAGAAACTCTGAAGATGTCATACTTAGTCACAAGACACAGCTAAAGCTATAGAAAATATAAAAATCATAATGCCTATGAAGTCTAACAGCTAGAACACTTCCTAAAAATAGGTTCCTCAACATACTAAAAAAAATCATGGCTTAGCAAGATATTCTTTATGTTTAACGGGTCTGTCACAAACAAACTCCTGAACAGACTCTGCCCTCACATCTGTTGAGACAAACCTCCAGTAAAAACTAATGCAATCTCTCCAGATTTATGTCAGTAGAAAAAAGAGGAGAAAAAAAAAACAAAGCCAAACCAGAATCTGACCTTTAAAATGAATTTTTTGTGTTTATTTGGGTATTGATTTGACCAAGTTTCTTTCCCTGTGTTGCTTCACATGGCTTCTACACTACATGACATCTCCTATGATGTCTCACTTGGGCTGTATAGAAATTACATTCCTATTTTACTCAATTTTCCATTACAGAAAATATAAAGATGACAATGGGAAGCCAGAGGCATTTCAGCACTTAGAAAAGAGAACAAAGTATCACCACTCCATTCTAAAAGATGTATCTGAAGAGAGTTTCATTACCCATCTCCTATGGGCTGGCAAACACACACTGATGTCGCATAAACGTCAGGGCTCAGGTCTGCAATTTCTAAAGAAGCAAGCAGGAGAGCTGAAAGGTTGCTCCCCAACAAAGAGATTCACCCAGACTTCTCAGTTTAACAGCTTGTCAATTTTTTTCATCCATTTTTTAAATAAAATGGATCAGTTTCCTCAATCTATGTCTTAACATCCATAAAACACAAACAGTTCTACCACATACACCCTTCAGGATACCACAGATAAAAACAAACATTTATTTCGTTCAACTACCACTGCTTAATCTACCAGCAAAATTCAGTATCATTAGTTTAAGCCTCCACATTTTGCTCAGACAGGAATAAATTTTGGATTAAGTGTCTAATTATTAGCTCATAAAGTCATATTACTGGCATTTCCTTCTTAGCAGAGTGTGGCTTAATTGGCAAGGCCATTTTTCCTAAGACTTGCCTAATTCTAAAGAATGTCATTTGCCCCTCTGAACAACACATCAAACTGCAGGGAAGCACACTGAGCAATACCCTCCTGAATAAATCTGTTCAGCTCATGGCCATTACCACAAATCCCAACTGTCCTCCCCATCAACTGATATTGATGACACGGATGAGGCCTCTGCAACTTGCTTTGGTGGTCATTAGGAGATTCTGGCTTATTTTATTTTTTTGAATAGCAAATAACATTCCAGACACTGTATCAAGCTATAGAGAGTGATTTAAGGAAGCAGATTTGCACACAGGTTGACAAACAGCCAAGTGGTTTCACATTTAGCTATATACAACATCGTATCACATGCTCAAGAGAAGATGAAAACATGTGATGTTACAAGCATGGATAAAGCTTTTAATGGCATAAATTTTAGATGGTCAGCATGAAAAACATCTCTAAGTTATCTAGCTGCCACAAATTACTTTTTCAACTCCTTATATTTTAGAAGCAATTAAAAATCTCAGCTCTTCTGAAGAATTCCACTGGCAATTTTTTCTTAGCCAAGTATATCTAGAGCCAAACATATTTTGTGTCACTAACAGAGATCATTAACACATACATACATTATAAAACCTTAAAACACAAAAAGTTACTTCCACAGATATTACTTTATTGAACATAGGTGATATAGATGAGAAAACATTTTAGCTATTTATCCTTCTCTATGACTATTAGACTGACTTTAGTATTAACTTTAAAAATATCAGTTTTAGACTGGTATGCCCTTTTTTTCCCTCCTGCTCCTGGATGATGTTAAAACTCACAATAGAACTTTTTTTTTCCTTCACCTCCAAATCACAGTAGCCCAAAGGGACAAGCAGGAAATATTAATTCTTAGATTCATAAACACTAAACATAACAGGGTAGAGATCTTTCAAAGGGACACAGAACAACTGTGCTCTGTTTTGATTAGTTTTAAGATCCTGGTCTTTCAATCAAAACACTCCCATGACAATTGTGGTAGGCAGGCAGTGGGGATGCTAATTTGGTCAGGACATAGATACTGATGTTTTCTTCACTATCATGACAGGTCTGAGACTGTCAATGTGACAGCTCCCTTGTGAACACAGCTGGAGACTTTGGTGAAAATCCCCAAAAGCACATGAAGGTGGTAGCTGCAGTGATGAAGTCCATTGTGCATATTTAAGTCTGTCTCAGTGTATGATTATGGGCAAAAAAAATGCCTGAAACAAGAACATGTTCTTACTGCAAAGAAGTTATACTTAAAAAAAGTGCTACAGTACAAAGTTATTAATGCCATCTCTTCACCAGGCAGTATGTGCTGAAAACTTAATCTATATAATATTAGAAGAACTACCTTTCCCTCTAGGGCCTGTGTAACTGTTCTCAAAGTGATGAAGAAGTCTTGCTTTTATAGACAAAGACTATCAGGAAAAACCAGCACTTTTACCAGACAGTCTATCTGCAAAAAAACAAAACACCTGCAAGCCTCAAAAGCCCTGGTGATGTGGTTTAGCAGAAACACTGCAGCAGCATTTCTTGGGACCACTGACAGGAATCATTCATGCACCTGCTATGGGCTCACTCACACAAATTCTGAATCACAGCACTGCATCCTGCACCCATGGAATACAACCACCAAAGTGGTTTTCCAGCTGGACATGCACCAAGAATACCACTGCTTGTGACAGGAATAATCAGGAGAGTCCAGCTTTCAACTGCTTATACCCTCACCAAAGCTCAGGTGGCTGTTGCAGGCTAGAGTTTCATCCAAAATCTAAATTACAATTTACAATTACATTTACTTAAAATTTTCTCAGGAAATTCTTTAGGGAAAAGTCATGTTTGCTTCCATAAATACTTAGGTATCTTTTTCCTTGTAAAAAAAAAAAAATAAATAAAATCAGGTTTGGGCAGTCAGGGGCCACTGGATAGGCAGACACAGGGCGTGAGAATATTCACAGTCCTCCCCTGCTTCAGTATCCCAGCACTGAAGAGGAAACAGACTGAGTTCAGCACCACAAATGCAAAGTAGAAGAAAGCAGAATGAAGAAGGGCATGATGCAATGAAAGGAAAAGATGACAGAACAGATTTCTATCAAAAAGGATCTAAGGTGAAACTGGAATTTCCTAAGCACCATTAGTAAATATCTATGAAATCCACTGGAAATATTCAGGCTCTATCTTTATTTCCAATAACTCCTCCATATACAGACTATATTTAAGGAAATTATTCAAAACCATGCTTTTCAAACTCCTTAGGCAATACATCATTTCCTTAAGTTAAAAACTGTTGTGTGAATCAATACATGATTCAAATACAAAGTGACTGCAGGGACAGCAGGACATGATACCAAAGGGGTTTTACTTTACTGTTCAAGATCACACTGTTTCATAGATTATTATTTATTATTCAAATTTAACCTCATAAACAATTACAAATCAAATTCTTCTTGCTTCCTGGGGCCCAAGCTAATGCAACACTAACTTGCAGAGCTTTTATTCAAGAGATGTTGCTGCAGTAAACTACCATAAGGAAAGTCAATGCAAGAATACAACCTCAGTAACAGAAATGCTAAAAAAAAAATTAGCAAATCCTCTGGGGAGGATGAGTTTGGAGGCATCTGCTACACACAGAAAAATCCCTCATTTTATTGAAGTTACCTGTGCATCAACATCCTGTCTAGGCAAAGGCTGTGCTATACTTCGTGCATCACAAGGGGTACACATTAGATTAAACTAACATTAGCAAACCATTTAAATACTACAGTGCAGCACCAGCAGAAGAATTGAGAAAAAAAAAAAAAGTCATTCTGTATTCTGCCTGGTATTTGAATGGTGCATAAGTTCAAATTCTGAAATAACACAGCAAGCAGCTCATTCACAAGACTGGTCCAGTGCAGAAGGGGGAAAGAGAGGGTGCGAGAGAAGGGAAAGAATCTGATCTCATAATGATAGGCTTTCTGACAATACATACACACAAAGAAGCCATATTAAGATTTTTTTCATATACCCTCAATTCTGGCTTTTTCCTTCATAATTAACTTCTTGATGGTTCTGTCACAATTTACAGCTATTTTTAAGAGTATTACAGACAAGCAACACAGCATGTATCTGTGTGTCAGAAAAGAAGCAAGGAGCATACACAATGCAATGCAAAAACTATTCATGTTTTTCTTCTTGCAGCACATAGCAAGTGGATTCCACAATCACACAGTACTGTTAGGAAACTGTCAAGACCAAATCTATATTTAATTAATTGCTCTCTCATTTAGAGAACAGGTTATAAGGGTTCTGTTCAGTAGCACAGAACAAACCTATTAAAGCAGTGATTGATTTTGTCAGTTGCAATGAATATTCTTCACCATACAGCATCTGGTGCTGTTTCCATTTTTACAATGAAAACACTATTATTTAGCAATTTATACATACAAAATATGGCTTTATAGTTGAGCAATCTTGCTCACTCCAACAGCACCTGCAATGAATCCACATAACCCAACCAGGAAATTATCACAACAACCATATACAACATTTTTAGCATTTATTATTTTAATATTATTATCCATGCATACTTCAAGGTATCTCTACCTAAAGCAGACAGCCAAGAGCTTGGAAAAAGTTCAAAGAAAGATAAGAAATTTGCAAAAATTATTCCATTATTTATACTGGGAGGAGAGGGAAAATAGATTGGAGGAAACATAAGGAACTCTAATTTAATGACTGCTGGCTTTCTCTATTAGGAAACAATCCAGGTTTCCTTTCATACATTTGTGACACTATAATAACCATAATCTACTTGACTTTCATTAAAAATATATAAAAAATTAATAATTTCTTCTTTGGAGAATTATCCCCAAGCAATGCCTATTAGCAAATCCAAGCCAAAGGCATCATTTAATCCACCTACTCCAGGGTTCAATTTCGCCCACAGTGTGTAACTGGAAGTGCAAGTGGATTTAAAAAGAGACCATGAGAAAGAAAGAACTCACCATTCTAACTACTTCAGGGTAAGTCTGCTCTGTCAAACAGCCTCTGCTTATTGTAATGTAGTCCACCAGTTCATTAAGAGTGGAGCGCTTGTATTCTTTCATTTTAAGGTCTGAAAGCGTGTCCATGAAGTCAAAAATGACACAGCACTGTTGAAGTTTCTTTAGGAACAGTTCAGGCTGCTCTGAAGATGGAACGTCTATGAAACAAGAAAGGAAATCTTTGTGAGTCTGGCATCTTATTATACAAAACAGGATTTCTTTTTGAAGATCAATTTCAAAGGAAAGCAGCATTCATACAATTCTTGTAAAACAGAGCTCAGATTAACAAATGAACCACTTACAGGAACTGTATTGCTATTGTGTGCTTGAGATCTTGAACGTATTGTAGAAGGAATTTAATCATCAACTGCTATGAGGAAAATAAAGTTCACCAAGAACTGAAGTCCAGGCTGAAGTAGAGAATGGAAACACATCAGCACTCGAGACTTAATTGTACAATAAACAACTACTTTGACTGGAAGCTGGTATTTACCACTGTTAACTTCAACTCCAAAGAATGATGAAAGAACTGTCAAACACATCAAGCTTGATTAATTTGTATTTCTAAAAACACCACATCATTTATAATTCTGTATGAATATATATTAATACACATATATGAATATACAGCTAGACCATAATTCCACAAACAAGTTTTGGGTTTCAATCATTATCCCTACATTGACATTTCCCATAGCAAAATCAATTTCATTGAAATACAGTGAGGATTTTTTTACTGTACTGTGAACACGTAACATGTATCCATGGAAACATTTTCACAAAAAATAGTATGTGCTTGACCAACACAGTTAGCAGAACTCACTACTTTTGCTCTGTTTTCTTAATTCCCAGCAAATGAAAAGACTTAATACAATAATAAAAGGAATGTCAACTTCTTAGTTGTCGGTTACTTTACGAAATGCATCAAAAGAATACAGAGGCAACTTCATTTACACAAGAGGACAGCAATAGCAGAAAGCTGCAGAGATGATATCCACATTTTTACTCTGAAGGTCTGTCCTCAAACTAGGGAGCACTTTGAAATACCTAGTTTTATTTAAGGCACCAATGACTGGCTCAGCAGCAAAATCCATTGGTTGACCTTCCTGAGCTCATTTTATCAAAAGCTTTAATAGTAAAGAATTTATGTTTATTTCTTAAAACCTGGACTTCTAAAAGGTCAGTCTGGATGGATGGAAGATGGAACTTCTCATTGCTGACACAAGAGTAAGTCATAGTAAGGAATACTTAATTGTATGATACTTCTAAGTAGTTTTAAGGCTTAAGTACCACAAATCTGTTTTGCTTGAACACAGTGCTTCAATTTAATTAAAACCAGTGCTTAAACACTAAAAAGAATTGCAGTACACGGATTGCAGTACAAATAAAGATGCAACAGTTTGCTCAACCTGTTTTTGTTTACAGCACTGAAGTAGTGACAGAATTCAGTAGGGAATCTACACAGGAGAAGAATCCTCCACAAACACCTCTGAATACTGAAGGTCCCAAAACCAGGCACCCTGAAGCCAATCCACTGGCCAGGTCTCTCTCACACATTCAAACACCTCAGAGGAGGCAGAGCTGAAACCTAAGATGAGCCAAGGAGAGAGTGAAACTCATTAGCCTTCACCCACAACAAAAAAGATTATTTCTATACACAACCTTTCTAAGGTTACAGACCTACAGGACACAAAGGGCCTGGGGAAACAGAGTTCTGTGACTGCTCTCTTGACTACCTGCCTTCAAATAACAGAGAGATTAATGGACTTCAGAATTCACTGCTATTAACAAGTAAGCAACAATTAAATGATGAAAATTTTTTTCCAAAGACAGATTTATACACAGGCTGAAAAAAAGATAAAGAAAGTGCAATTGGTTAATTTTCAAAAGCTTTATTTTTAAGACTTACATTCTTTCTTCTTTATTACACCTCTAATCCACCACAGACCTTGAAAATATTTAAAAGGTATCAGTACTATCTATGTTGCTACAGGACCATAATGGAGTTTTGGTTGCACTGTTCTACATGACTTGAACATGTTTGTTTTCACCAACAAGGACATTATAGTTAAAGAAAAACAGGCTGAAATCAAGTGGAATCCATTAGGATACAATTCAGCACAAATTAAAACCAGACTCATATATATGACTCAAGACTACACTCATTTTAAGCAGGGTTCATATTAAATAAAAATTTTTAAATTATTAATGCATTAAAATAAGTCATAAAAGTTTGTTTTCTTTTTCTTTCTCCAGTTAAGTATCTGGAGGTGTGGGAACAAAACAAAAAATATAATTACATTCTTCTCAAGAAAAACCACTCTAAAACCCTTCACGAAATTCATGCCAGTCTGACTACATCAACAGGCCATATGAACCATAGGGGAAGCTAAGAAAAACCAAACCACAGCCAACCAAAAAACCTCCAAACAAACAACAAAAAAACCTCAAAGCCCCACAGAATAAAACCCCACAAACCAATTGTTCTGGTCATATCTGCTTTTCTTTTTATTAAGCAAGTTGCCACTCACACTAGGGAATGCAACCCTAAGAAGCTTCACTCAGTAATTTTTCTCAATGTTCCTGGGAATTTAGGGTGCCTTGGGAACAGGCTAACACCTAATGCCAGAGGTTTTTTGTACATGGAAACAGGGGAAGTATATGAGAGTAAACATGCTTGGAAAATTAGGGGGTCCTAAGACAAGAAAAGGGTGGTACAAATAAATAAAATAGTATTCCATGTTCCCAGCCTTCCCACACAGACCATGGCATTAGCTGGTTTGAGATTCTGGGGTGGGGGGGTTCTTTTTCTGGAATTTGGGGCACATACCTACAGGCCCCACAGCAGAACTCCTGAACTCCTTAATGCAGCAGCTTGGAATAAAACACACAGTTCCTTACAGATGTTCACATTTGGCTGAGGAAAGACAGCAAATCCTTTTCTTCTCAGCAGATAGTCAGAGCTTTCAATGCATTTTTACTCCCATGCTAATACACAGCCACACATTTAGGTCCCAAAATTTAATAACCTGCAGTATTACCATTGCATCTACTTTCACATAAAAGAACAGAAAATTGAGCAACCGCTCTAATAAATCTGTGTAAATACACATAATACTTTAATAACCTATAAAATAAAATCAAAGTGACACTAGTAAGTGGCATGTGTGATTTATGTCAAATACACAGAGGAGTATACATTTATTAAAACCAAAATTTAAAGCAAGATAAATTTCTGTTTGGATGGCTGTAAAAACTCCCCTCATTTTCAGGTCTTTGCTACAATTTAATTTTCAGGCTTGTCAGTTTTCTCTTCAGCCATTTAAAACTGTTCAGAGCTTTTGAAATACAGTGAGTATTCACAGACTCAAAGGAAATCGGCTTAGTGAAAGCATGTACCAGTACATCTGAATGCTGATTATCAAGACAGAATCAAAGCTTTAAACTCCAGTTTTTATAAAGTTATCAGAAAACCTGACAGGAAGTGCTATAATATTTTTTTAGACATGGATCGACACTTTTTACTGCAAGGGCTGAAATACTAAAATGGCTAAAGCAATTCTGTTTCTCTCTTAATAGCCTTTTCCCAAAATAATCCTAATCCAACCAGCCCATCCCTTCTCATTAGTCTCTGCTTTCTGCATCCTTTTGTCAACTGAAGACAAAAGCCTGATGGCACACTTTTATTGCAAGTCTCTAACATCCATAAAAACATATTAACGTTTATATTACATTCACGTTTTAATTAAAGTCATTTACAAGTAACTCATTTTGGATTATAGGAAACAAACTATGCACCAGAGAAACTGCATGCAGGGAAGTGAGCTCTGGCTCTCCTCTCCTGCTACGTGAACAACCAGCAAGGGGGAGGACCTGGATCAGCTCCCTGATCCACTCCTGCCTGTAATTTTGCAAGGAAGGATGCAGTGCTGGGAAGTGAAGAAGTGAAGGTGTAGGGAGGGATTGAGCTGCTCAAAGCAGCATGGCAACTGTGAGGAAAAGCTATGGGACTGCAGACATAGGGCAGTAAAAATCAGAATGAAACAAGACAAAATATGCAGATTATCTATGAAGTATTAAAGCAGAACTAGAGGATGCTCACACATGTTACCCTTCACCCACATATCAGGACATTTATGAATCATTAAAATCCAAATGCTTTCAGAATAAGTATTGCTTCCAGTATATACATTACTGGTATTTATTAGCATGAAGATGACATTTGCATAGAGAATTAGCATCATTTTCTTGTATGATAGAAAAAGCAAACACCACAATAAACACAAAAAATAAAAATACATACTAAAACCAAAGTCCAAAATGGGGAAGAGAGACTAATAGTAGCATTTTTATTCACATTAATTTTAAGAACTTCCTTATAATATCTGAGAACTCTGCATTCAATCCACTTCTGAGATTGTTTCCTCTTTCAATTAAGTTACAAAATTTCAACTTTCCCTTTCGACTTAATAGCAAAAAAGTTCCTCAACTCTTCTTCAACTTTATCTTCCAGTTACTAAGTAAACTTAGCACAATTCTTTTTCTAGTTAAACAAAATCTCCTTGTGACAAAAAATCTCCCAAACCGCTCCTGCCTTCCTACCAATCACCAAATCACATTAAATACAAGCAAGCACTGCATCAAGACCTACCTGCACAAAGAGGGCAGTGGTGCATAAAACTCTGCTACAGCTAACCCTCACAAATCACTATGAAGATTTTATTATGGAAGAAGGTACTTTCCTAGTCTTCATTCCAATAAAACTGGCACATCTGAATTTGAAAGCCTTTTGGTTTTCTTTGAGAAGCTGACTTCAAGAGAAGGTCTAGTGACACCCAGCTCAGAGCTTTCCCTAAGTTACACTCCTGAAATACAGAACAACCACGAGTCTATAGGTCACTTTTCACAGCAGAATATTGGTCTTAACATTCCAAGAAGTACAAATGTTTGCCCTCTTTTTCTAACACAAACACCTCTTGAGAAAAATAATCACTATCCTGATTGAATTGATTTAATTTTCCTAACTGGCTGTCAATATTATGAATGCTTTGCCAAGTCACTAATCATTCATTTATAAGAGGTGCTTTTCTCAAAGCTGTTTTCCCAACCCATTCTCTAGACTTAATAATTATACAGGCAGGGCAGCAGTTAGGCACTGTGTTCCAAATACGTAAAATCTAACCAATACAATTATTCACACAGCAATAAATACAGTGGGGCAAACTCAAGCTGACTTTCCTGAGTGAAAACACTCAGAAAGAAAAAGCACAACATTACCATACCATTTCTAGCACATTCAAACTGCAGGATTAGAAATGCAACACAGGACATAATCCACCCATTTCCTGATAATCACTGCCTCTTCAGCTAATCTGTCACAAAATTGAGAATTACTTCCCTGGCCATAAATTTGACCCCACTCAAACTGAGTAAATTCTCACTAAGTGAGAGTCTCCTGGGTAGTTCCACAGGATCCAGGATCCACAAATGCCTCCACTGCTTACAATACTCCCCAATATTTTCAGAGATATTCAACCAACATCATTTACTGGAGTGGGTATTATAAACTCAGTGTAGACCTAACATATCATTTGAGTGCCTTGAGTGCAGATGGGGCAGCATTACAAACAATACAGGCTACTCCTTAACAGATGTATTCTTAGTCATATAAACTACCCAAATTTTGTAATGTAGATATATTAATCAAAATTCTGCCTTTACTCATATATGTGGTACCTCAATAGAATAATACATGGGTGAAGGGCTACAAATTGACAATAAAAAGAATTTAATAAACAATATTTTTCAAAATTATACTTCTACACATTATGAAGTTTCAGCTGAACCTTTTGCCTACTTCCACAGCAGGCACAGTGCAGACAATAATTTAATTTAATTTCTCTTCATTTTCATACAGCTCAATCCAGAGCCACAGCAAAGTTCCAAGGAAAAGACTCCTTTGGGCTATGGTTCATTAACCTGTGACCAACCCTTGTTCATTCTCACCAATGATGCCTGTGCTGTGAACATATTTCAACCTGGAAGTGAACCAAGACAACAAGCCTGGTTGTCAAAGCTATTTATGAGCCATAAAACGTTAGTCCATGAACAGTGGCTGCAAAAGGTCTGTATTAGTGCAAATTGGCACTGATGATGTGCACCCTCGAGTGAGGAGAGATTCCAAGGGACCTGAGGTTTTACAAGTTTGGGTGCTCTCACTCATCACTGACCTACACAAGGAATCTGTTATGAAACAGTTTCATCAAACATCTTGGATAATGATATGTAATCAAGGAAATACATGGTGGATAGTGAGAATTCCTGAGCAATTAATGGAAGACAAGACTGTCAGGGTATTTTGGTACACCAACTGGTGTCCCACAAAAATAGACTTATTAAATATTTGGTCTATACAGCATCCCTTACGCTTGGACTGATAATTACCACTCAGCAGAACCATGTCTCTTCATAATCAAGCAGCAATACCTTCATTTTTAGGTAAACCGACAACATTTTCAACATCACCCCATTAATTCTTCAAGAACTGGGATGAGTTTAATGAAATAAACCAAAGACAGTCAACATTTACCTGGTTTACATGCACGTCCATTCAAGCCAAATATGAACCAGGTCAAAGAAGGTAAAAGAGAAGGTAAGGAAAAGGATTCAAATAACAAGATTTCAGAGCAAAATTGATGGAAAAACAGCAAATAGATGAGCATGCCAAAAAATTTCAGCAGAGATGGAAGAATGACAAAGAGGCTGTGAATATTATTAGACAGAGGGAAGTAAAAAGGTAGACAGAGGGAAGTTAAAGAAGGTAGGGAAACAACATAAATTATTAAAAGATCAGGGGAGAGAGAATGAGGTAGAGCCGGAGACTTGGAAGATGGAGGGGAAAAACGTTTGGAGAATATGTACACAATTAAAGCTGAATATTTTAAAAGGAAAAAAAACCTCAAAGTGGTTAAGCAAAACAAGAATGAAGGAGTTAGAGGTTATGGGCTAGATTTGATTAAGCAGACACATATCTGGAGGTTCTTGATACTCTGACATCTTTAATATATCCAATTACATTACTTGGGGTGAGTTTGCCTAGACATCAAATTAACACTTACATTTTTGCCACAGGCTGATTGAAGGTTTTGTAGGTTGCTCTCACTCTCTCCCCCCCAGTTTTTACTAACATTTCAAAAACAATTATTAGTAGTTTATTTTATTTTTTAAGGAAAACAAGAAGGTGGCAACAATACACATAAATATTATTTCAAGTCTCTAAATTGAACACACAGCATAAAGTTCCAAAAGAAGACAAAAATACTTTGCTGAAACACTGAGAGTTACTGTGGCTAGTTTCTTGGACTGACTCAAGTTTCTTTTACACTGGCTCAGAAAACTCATGCCAGTTGTTTTAAATAGGTTTTTACTCAATTGCACTTTCAAGTACAAGCTACCCTTCACTCAGCCAAAGTCACCGAGTTTGCTGAACAGTCACCAGAAACAGCTTGTGCCAATGTCTGTCCTTTCACTTGAAAACACTGACCCGAGGTAGTGAAAAAGTTATCAGGATACTTTTGCCACACACTTCTGCCTAATACCATCCAGCATTACACATTAAACACTTAGGTGTTACTTTTCAATGTCTTCTCCAAGAAGGGGAAAAAAAGCTCAATAGATTGTAAATGTTCTTTATTAAAAGAAAGAAAAAAGATATAAAAAAATCCCCACTATTTCTTTTCTAAATTCTACATTATATACACATAAGCATCTTTCAGTTTAGTTTTTTGTTTGTTTTTTTAGATGATTTATTGCTTCTGGTTTATTTCTGACATTAACCTTTTAATTTAGCCAGATGTATTAAAAAAACCAAAGCTGGGAAACAACACTAAAACACAATACACTCAGCTCATGCTTTGCAACTCCCAGAGCTGTTAGAACATTCTTAGTGTAAGAATCAAAATATTCACAAACTCAGAAGAGCTCCCAAATTTTAGCACCATGCTTGGTTACAAACACAAGCCTGACTCGCCATGGGAAATCCTTGCAGCTGGGTTTTGTGAGGCTCCAGGATTAGTCACTAAGTGTTATTCCTTCCACCTTTGCTCAGCTCTAGCTGGTGGTACCTCCAGTGCAGAGCCCTCCACAGGCTCCTTTCAGCCCTTAACAGAAGGAGCTGCACACCAGAATTAAAGTCAGGTTTTTCTGTAGACATTTGAATAGCAAAAGCTACAGGTAAAGCAAATGCAAAATAAGCTGAACTCACCTACGTGCTCAGCTTCTCTACCCTAAATCACATCCCAAAGAGCAGAGGCAGGAAAACCATGTAAACAAACATCCCATTTTCCAAGGGATTTCTCAAACATCCAATATAGAGGAAAGCTGCACAATGGTAGCTTAATGCTCCATGGAAATTTTCTTTAAAACCTCTAACAGTTCTTCAAGGTGCTTTTTAATGTATTTTTAATTGCCTAGGTGGTCTCTAGGACCCTGTCATCATTCATCCATCCCCAAGTTCTTAGTAGAGCACTAGAACCCAAAACATCAATAAAAACACCAAGTCTTCGCTCATTATTTCAACTTTGTCATGCTATGCTCAAATATCTTATCTCATACTTGTTTTCTGTTAATTTTAGAGAGAATGATTGATTACATTGCAGCTGCAGCTTTATCTTGCTACAATGTGTACAATTTTTTTTCATTGGAAATTAATGGTAATATTATGGCAGGACCAACTATTTATAATGAACAGGACACTGTTTCCAGGTTTCTTAGATGGCAAAAAATTTAAAATGTTTACAACTTCCAGGACTAAGAAAAAAACGTTTGCAAAAGCCCCATGATGGCCTCCTGACCTAAGACAGAAGAATCCTTAAGAGGATTAATGTCTTTCTTTTGATAAGATTCTTACCAGATCACAATTTTTTTTCTGCATGACATGAGAGGCCTGTGCTCTGTAATGATCATTAAATATAAGAATGATGATATTATAAATATAAGAACAAACACATCACAGCAATCTTACAGTTAACTTCCACCCTAAATGCAGTCACAAGGCAGTCCAGGATTTGCATTGCAATTCATTTCTTCAGTGCATTAAGTACATAATGAAATAATGATAAAATTATACATCTGTACATGCTTCCTGTAAGAATGCAAAACTTGTATCTTGCTTAGTAAGTGCTCTGAAACTGCCATCTGTCCAAATAAAATATGCAATATTCATTTTGCTTCAACTACAGAGCTGCTCTATGAAATTTATACTGAAATGCCCAGACACTTGCAAAAAAGCTTGAACCAAGAGCACAGGAAACCCAACTCATAATTCTTATCCAAGCAGGCTCACAGCAAGTGCCAGAATTGCTGCTTTGCTTGATACTGACCCACTAATTTATCCCAGAAGTTACAGGAATTCATTCCCGAGTGAAACAAATAATTATGTGAGAGCTGTTCTACATACATAACCCACTGTCTAAGAGCTCAGGCTCATATTTTAAAATATTCAGATTTATTAGCTTAAATAATATACATACATATAAAATATACATTCCTATAGTCCTGTTTATACATTGAGAAGAGTTTAATTGAACCCTGAAAACATTATTTCCATTCTCTTCTCATTTGGCAGTATAAATTGAGTCAGCAACATATTCTACTTTATGCTAATTTGCCACAAGTCTCCCAACATTTTCCAGTAACATGCTACACATCCCAACTGTTTGCTCTCTCACTCCTTCCACAGAGGGGACAAATGTGTGCAATGGAGTAAGGAATTTATGGAACTGCACATCATTAAGGCACTGTGTTTGTGTAAGAAAAGAATCCAGTATTTAGTAAACATACCCCAAAGCTATGACAAAAGAAGCAGAAACAAGCTGGGAATTTACTCCAAAGTCCCCAAATGGACACAGTGAAAGCTCAACTTCTTACACATTCTTATTCTCATCTCCTCTTTACTGTACAAGCTCCAGCATGACACAACAACAAAATGATGGGATTTGGCCTTCATTATTAATTTTGTTTTTTAAATTCTAGTTTCAGTCCACTGAGATGTCCACAATGAGAATCAACACCAATCAACAACAAAATGATGGGAGTTTGGTCTTCATTATTCATTTAGTTTTTTAAATTCTAGTTTCAGTCCACTGAGATGTCCAAGATGAGAATCAACACCTCAAGCTGGACTCAACATTATGCCAAAAGCAAGCTGGAGTTGCAGGGATGCTCCAGCTGCAGCAGCAAATCCCTCGGGGACAGCAGCCACCGTGTTTCCTGAGCACAGGAACAAAATCCCTGCTACATCCCAGCCACAGCAAACACAGGAAAACCTGAAGGTACAGCCTGATCTGCACGCTGGGATAACAGCTCCTGGCCAGCTGGGAAACTCCAAAGCATTACTCAGAAGATGCTACGTGAGGACTCGGCACCACGACCAACCCATGCGGTTTCCTTGGCAGGAAGGCGGCTCCCAAAGCCACGCACTCCCTGCTGAGCCAGCCTCGGACACGGCCACCTGTGAGCCTCACACTCTGTCATTCAACACCTTGTGACAGTAACTCAAAGGGAACACCCTTTTCCATACTGCCAAGCCCAGTGCGTATGTCTAAATGACAGAAAATAAATATATAAATCTACTTTATTTTGCTTTTGCAATTGCTGTAGAGCTCTCTCACGTTCCCTGGTGCACAGAAACACATTGCCATTCTATACCACTTCTACAGCAAGTTTTTGATCTTCAGATTATTCAGGATCTGGAACAACTCAGCAATAGAAGGGAAAAACATGACATTTATATAATACTCATCTATAACCTGTCAAGTTAATATGTGCTATGCTGGGTATTTTGTGTTATTATGCATTATCATTACATATGTCTATGTAAAAATAACAGCTATTCCTTTAGAAATAGGATCTTCTCCATCACAGAATGGCTCAGCTCAGTTTCAAAGCTATGTAAATGAGAAAGTCATTTACTAGTAATTATCCACCTTTAGAGTCTACTGCTCTAACTAAACCAGGTATTTTTGCTAAAACTTGCAAAATTGACTGACAAAGACTACTAGGCCACTTTTCTCTCCTTTGAACAGAAACTTTTTATTCTGCTTCTTGAACCCTAAAAGGGATAGGCATTTTATCTCCCTAATGTGGTTCCAGAGAGCAAAGACTCAATTTCAGAATATTTATAATTGTCTAAAGAACAACCTTTAGTCATCATGCAACCTTGCACTACCATGATGTACATGGACCTCTTTTCACGAGATCTTTACCCCTCACCTCTTCAAAAACACTGAAGAAAATAATGCAAGGGTTTTTAGGCAGAACATCCTCTACCTGCTTGTGTGCAAACCCACAACAGGGGGTTTTGTTCCTCAGAAATGCTGTCTGCCCCTGGACAGACAAATATATCTGATGACCACTGGGCCTTGGCACCTGAATTTCTATAGAAGTTACTTAGACTCTGCAATATCACTATTAGTCTACAACAGCATATTGCTATTAAAAATAAATATTTGACCCATAACAAATGAAAAGTTCTATATTAAATTCTCAAGAACAAGTCTGAGAAAATCAGAAACTTTACAGACAAGGTTATATCATGCAAGTAACACAACCAAAGGTATAGCTCTGCTGGGCTTTGAGTCACTTTTCCAAGCCTTCTTAGTTTAGACTGTTACAAATATTAGCCACACATAACAGTTTAGGCATTAAATATAATTAAAACATTTCCTCTGCGGTTACCAAACAATACCCTTCATCATCAACTGCTACCCTCTCTACCTCTTCCAAGCTACTCATTAGTTCAGCTGCTTCTCTGCTAAAGATGATAAACTGAAATTAGATTTCGAGCAATATTTATCCCCAGCTGTGCTGTGGTCACAAACTTCATCTTGAAGGTGGTACCCTGGCCAAACTGAAGTCAAGGAGTGCTACTCTCGTTCATTACAACTGTGATTACCCCTTTGCTCTAATTGGCAGAAAGCTCCTGGCTTACTAATGAATTTTAAAATAAATTTAAAAAAAGGAAGAGCAATCACATCAGTTATTCCACAAAAAAATTAATGGAGAAAAACTCAGCAAGAAAAGTGTGTGCTTTGCAGGTTTATACAAATAAAGGTAACTCTAAAAGTGAGGTGATCTAAACACACTCCTGGTGAATTAGCATAACATTCTGCAAGCATTTTTATAGAGCCTTTGCAGGTACATATCAGCACACATGCTTTGTATCTGTCCAAAGGAATACCCAGATCACACTTTCCCTGGCTTGCCCATACTTTTCAGAAAGCAGCCAGCTCACAACTAGACCACTAGTAAGAAATCTTTAACTTACAAACAACCTTTGCATTTAAAATAGGACTTCAAGTGCTTCCCTTATGCCTTCTCTTTCTTCCATGAAGTATTAAATTCACTAATACATTATTAAATGCCAAGTGAAGCAAGCCATTCACAATAAAATTGAGTATTTATGTAATTGACTCCACTGGACTGAGGTTTATCAAGAGAAGGCAGACAGCATCCTAGGTTCTCTTTACACTCAGGCTGTACCAATGGGCACATATACTGATGGCCCTTTCCCAATCCAATAGCTACATGCAGCCAAAGTAGGTCAGTGGGCAACAGAAGAGTTTTTAACTATATGAATCCAGCAGCTTCAGTATCCCATGAAAACAACAGGGCAGTTGAGGTCCCAGGACTAAGTTGTAGCTGTAAAGACTTGAAAGCAAAATCCCAGCCCATCCAGTTCTCCTCCCTGTACCCCACACGGCAGTTAATTATTTAGTCTCAGAGATGCCATCAGTAGTCAACTAATTGCCTTCAAGCAAATCAACTGAAGCATGATGTGTGTGTGACTTGCTCCTGCCTCTGACAGCGGCATTAATGTATCAATCCTGAACAGAAGAGCTAACAATCCAGAGAGCTGTACACCCACACCTCTGGTTCCTGTCATTTTCAAAGGATGCTACAGCCTGTTTCATTTTCATATCAATGCCAGCCTTATGCTCTTGGCAAATGGAAGCATGAGCCCAGCTCAGGAACTCCTTTGGCAGCAGAGGCCTGCTGGTTTGAGGGTCTAATTTGGTATTGCTTTTTGCCATTCCTCTGGGCTGCTCCTACCTTTGCCTGGCACGGAATTTCTCACAGTCCTGTGCTACTCCTGTAACACTCCTTTCTGAAGGGTGCCTCTTTCTCTTGTTTCTCTCAGTCTACAGCTGAAGCCAGCCCCCAAGCCAGCCCCCAGCTCCTCCAAATGCCATCTATTTTTACCCAGGCGCTGCCGTCTCATCCGGATGCTGCTAATTGGCCCCTTAGTCACAACTGGAAAAGTAACCTGGCTGAGTAACTCCTTCTGAGCTGCTGCACTGGGGACTCTGCGCCTCACGTTCACTCAGACAAGGAAGCTTCCAGTAAATTTGTTCCAGGGTTTAACACAAATTAGCCAGAATTTCGTTTCTAAGATTTTACAGCGGAGTCACTTACATACTTTTTTTTTATTAATAATAGCCTTCCTGCACAAGATGTTTGAAGTTCTAAATCCTTAAGCAAGCACCATATAAATCAAGACAGAACTGCAGCACTAGAGATCAACTTTACCCTGCCTATTCACCAGGTTTTTTCCCCCACATATTACCTACACCGATGTGCAAACTTGCAAGGATTACTCAAAAGAAATTAGAAAAAAAACATGTAAATTCAGATTTTTGAAGACTGAAACAAGCAAAGACAATACACACATAAAAGCAACCCATTTTGAGGAGGGTGCTTTTCCACATGGACTTCTTTCTTATGTATGTGACACAGCCCAGCTTGCTACATTATGTTTCAGACACCTCAGTGAACCCTCATTTCCCAATCACTTTGCTAAAGAAAAGTTGAAACATCTTGGAATTTCTTCCCTACTATTCTGTATACTTATCAAAAAAATTGGTACAAACAGGAAAAACAGACCATGAGAAAGAGACTAATTAGGCAGCTCTTATTAGGAAAAACATTGGGAAAAACAAATAACTAAATGATTTAAATTCATCCTAAATTATTTTACAGTGTTTGTAATACTTCATTATTCCACTAAAAAGCCAAATTTAAATGCTTGTTACTTGAAAGCCATTACTTTAGAAATAAAGCACATAATTAGAAAATTGCCATTTTATTAAGAGAACCTGATTCATTTTTACTAATAGAGACTGGAATTATTTAATATTAATAGAACAAATCCCTTCTAGAAATTCTGACGTTATCACAGACAAATGCATCATGTGTTTTTGACAACATGAATGCAACTCTCAGATATCATGAGTATCATCTGTAGTAACTAAAAGCAGAGTTTTGACAGGTTAGTAATTCTGGATTCAGTTCAATACTGGCAGGATTGATAGTATTTCCCAGGACCAAAGAGAGATCCTGTTCCACCTTAGGAAGACAGCTCAGGCTGCCAAAAGTAAAGGGAAGGACCTTCAGCTGTGGATCATTAAGAAACAGCCATTAAAAAAACGGATGTTTTGGAGAACACAGCATCCAGTAAAACGATGGAGCACTTTTTCCACGCTGGACTCAAGAGAACTTAAAATCATTTATTCTGTAAATGAGAAACTGAATGCTTCTGTGATGGTTTGTTTTGCTGAGAAAGGAACTTCTTTTCACTTGAAATAAAGGCTAACACAATCTGCTTTAAATGTGATTTTGCTGAAAAGAAAGAACACATACAACAGACTGCAAAATCCTTGCCCAGCAAACCAAATCACCACCACCACCATTAGCTGGCACATCCCTTCTTCCCACTCTCACAAGAGTGAGGTTTGGCTGGGGTTATTTCTCCTTCTGAAGGAACAATTCCATGTGGCTGTGTACAGCTTTGCTCCTGCCTGAGAACTCAAGTTAATTACAGAATAGGTGTGCACATCTCTGTACCTCAAAACCAATGAGGCATCCCCAGCTCGAGAGCATCCCTCTCACTTCTTCAACTCCCAAACCTTACGGTTGTTCAACCAAAATGCTGGAAAAAATGTTTGGGGGTTTCTAGCTGTGGACACAACTGTGATGGGACAGACATGGTCACTCCTGGTTACATATTCCAACTCTCCAAGAAATGGTTCAGGCATACCCAGGAAGTTTTTGCCCAGGTAAAGGTCTGATGATTGTCTCAGCATTTTACAGGAGACTCCTCTCATCCAATCTCTTGAGCCAGACCTCTCTCACAGCACACAGCCTTACCTGGGCACCCAGGCTGCCTTGGCCTAATGCAAAGTTTCAATCAGGATTCAGCAAGGAAGAGGAAATTAAAAAAGCTGCTTGTGTAATGAAAAGGAAGATGACAGGTTCTTCTGCTTTGGGCACTACTCTTCCCCATCTAAGATAATCCTTCCTTGAAGCAACTGCACCACTTTAGGGCACTGAGGAGGCAAGTATTTACTCCTGGCCCTCTCTTCAATAGTTCAGATACCCGAAAAAAAAAAAATCAAATTATTCCAAAATTCAACCAGTTTGTAGACAAATGTAAGCTTACACATAGGCATTTTGATTAAAGTCATAGTAAGGCAAACAAAATTGTATTATTATACAGTAGTGTATTATTGTACAGAACTTCACCTGTTCAGGAATAAAATATTATAATTTCTTCACATTCTCACTATCTCCAAGGAACAGCACTTTTCTTCTGTTTCCAATGTTCCAAAGTGCTCAGACTTTAAAAGGCTGAGGGGAAAGAGGCTGAGCTCTCCAGCAGCACCTTCAGCTGCAGAATGAAAGGGCTGGAGCAGAGCTCCCTGTGCTGCTCTGAGCTCTTCCCTGCCCTGCACCTGACACAGCTCCTCCCATACAACAGGTCTGTCCAGTTCCTCTCTCTTCCCCATTCTGTGACTGAACAACAAACTCCCCTGCCTTTTCCCCCTTCCCTCATCATCCCACCTTTTTCTTGGCATCCCCTCACAAGCTGCCTTTAACCCTTGAATTTCTGTAAGTCTAAGATAACAATCATTAGTCATTTTCTTGTTTTGGGCTTCCTGAGCCCTTTAAAGCAAACAAAAAACAACAACAAAAAAACAGGAAGTTTATTTTCTCATTGTAAGTAATGAACTCATTGAAATCTTGGGAGGAAGAAGTTTAGAACTATTTCAAAATTTTTACGGGGGACAAAATAAAACAAAACCACCTTGTGACCATAGTAAATGTCTGGCTTACAGTGCTTGAGACTCCTAATGTTTTCTTAATGTACACGGGGGAGAATACACAGGAGGTGTATGAAATTCCACTGGACTGGTATTTTGAAACTAAGCTACTTTTTTATTACGCCTAATAAGCAATGCTGATGTCCTTTCTTAAACCAAACTGAAACACAGTATTTAATTCCTATGAAAAATATTTAAGAACACATTACTGGTACAAAAACTTCTGGATTTATAACTTCCACATAAAAAGTTTGAAAGCTCTAGTTCTGATTTATTTTTTTAAGTAAATGTTACCTTTATTCTGAGCACAATTCTCTACCTCCAACAGGAGAAGAATCAACTCAGGCCCTGGCATGTTCAATGACAACTTCAAAATCTGTCTTAACTTCAGCAAAAAGACAGGCAAAAAATAAACTGAAAATCTCTCTTTTGGATTAGAATACAAATACAGTCCCTCTTAACATCCTTCAACACAATGATCAGCTCTTGCTTTATTAAAATGTTACCACAAAACACCAGCCAGAGTAACACAAACATTAACACTCATCTTCCTTCACCTTTCAAATACTGAACCTGATTCAGCAATCCTTAATCAGACAAAGTGCTAATATAATCAAATGAGAATTATTTCTGACCATCACAAAAACTGGTCTAAATTCTGAAATGCAGGAAACACTGTTACAAGGTGGGGACTGATCCCACACTTCTTCAGTTCTCAAGCCAAGGAGAACTCTGTAGCTAGGATCAGGTTATATGCTGATTTGATTTCCACCCACTGTCTCAAAGCTCTAAAAAACAGAAAAAAACGTATTATGTCAAAAAAGTACGGATCAGCTTTCCTCTGACTCCACTGCTTTGCTACAGCAGGCAAAGATAAAATATTCTTAAACAGTATCAGCTGCTAAAGTATAACTTAAGTATAACTTTATAGCTTAAGTTACAAACCAAACCAAAAAGTATCCTACTTGAAACTTAAAGCCTAAAACACAAACCACTAGAAAAAGCAAAAAAAAAAAAAAAAAAATTCCACCAAAAAGAAAACCCTAACATCATATTCTTTGTTTAAGCATGAAAATTTCACACTTAGTCGCTCAAAACTGTACTTCAGAAAATACACCTTAAGTATATAAGAAAGTACAATAAAAATTTCTTATTTTTACAGACCTCTCCAAATTGAAGAGCATTACCTTCATTACATCCACAAGATGAGTATTTCCACAAGGTGAATACTAAATTTCCTTCAACAAAGCACTCCAAGTAACATCCCTCCTTTTAGCCTGAGTGTTTACTGAAGGTATGTTTAGAAGTCCAGCACTAGCCTACAGTCTAATTCACTTGTCTAACGAGTGAATTATATTCATAACTGGATGGTGATTAACACTAAACAACCCAACACTCACACAAACAGCACAGCAAATCATTCTTTTCAAACTGCCAATCGCTGAGGTCAAAACATTCATGCTTTTAAGTCAAATTACAATCAACTTCCTCCCCACCCATTCTATTATTTCTTATTCATGCATTGACAAGAGCATGGAAGCCACTTCACAAAAAATAATGGGTCTCTTGGAAGAACCTACACTATTTAAAGATCAAACTAGTTAAAAAACAAAAGAGGGAAAGGGCTTCTTGATTTTTAAAAATAAAATAAACAATAACCAAACAAAACCCAACCGAACAAAACCCAATAAAATTTAATTTCCCCTTTGATTTGCTTCAGATACTTCCTTTTATCCTCTCATAATTTTATCCTTTATAGTGCTCAACTAAACCACCTTTAGGACCAAGCCAAACATTTGTTTTCTAGTACACATTTTTTTCAGAAGTTACCCTGACTAATATAGCAACACTTTGAATTACAAGAAACTCACAGGACTCAGTTCTGGTCTCTGAAGAAATGTTAGGTTCAGAAAAAATTAAGAAGAAATAAAAAAAAATACTACTTTTCACTTCTATTGGAATTCATGCTAAAGCCCCTCTTTATCTTTCCAAACTACATTAACGTAGTTGAGTATTTTCCAACAAAATATTATCAACCTCCTTGAAATACCACTTCTGACAGCAGCAACAGCAGAGGGAAGATAACATAGGGAAGGACTTGTAAGAGCTGGAGTTTGTGCCTGCAGCAAAGCTGCTGACACAGGTTTCTGCTTACCCAGCCTGGATCCTCAGGGCAGCTGTGCCAGGGGAGCCACGGCCATGGGCTGGCACAGGAGGCGGCTCCACAGCTCCTGGCTGCTACAACTTCACTCCAGTTTTCCTGGATAAAGCCACGCCGGCCAGTCCTTTCATCATCTGCATAATCCCAGCCTCTCTGATTGCTGCACTGTAATACCAGTGCCCCAGTGAGTTTTCTTTCCTGAATTATGGCCACGTAGAACATGACCAGGGCTGTGCCAAACAAGATGATTAAGCAGCAAAATACGACGAGGCATGAGTTATATTATTAATATTCCTATCTAGCACTTGCCACGGAGACGAGGGGCTTGTGCAGCCAATAGCAGCTGTGCACAAGGCAAGCTCTTCCACTCTGACTCGCTTTCAAAACAAGAGTAACTATTTCTTTTGAGCAATTTTATTCTTTGGTTGCTTTGACACTGAGCTGTATTGCATAAGTTTACAAATTGCTTCCTTTTTCAAACTCTACCTTGAGACAGCATTGGAGGAAACTCTTAAAAAGGCAGTCTTGAATTATTTTCAGAGAACAAGTGCATAACCATTTCTCAACAAGATCTACTGAATAGAAATTCACTGATATAAACATTTCATATATTTAAAAATAGCTCTATATCAAATTGCCAAAAATTTCAGATTCATCAGCACGCTGTTTCATGCTTCCAAACTTCTTAAAAAATAAACCAAAAAGCAAGTTTTAAGGAGTTCATATAAAACAATAAAATATCCAGGAAACCTCATTTAACCTTATTTTGCTTTCCTGGTTTTTTTGGATATATGAATACGTAAAGCATGACAATAAATTACTGCATGCTCCACTATCAAATTAGTTGAATAAACACTGAAAGCCCAAACAGATGAATTTTCTGAAGCCATAAAAGATCACTTCACAGTGTAGGGATGTGCTGTTCAATATTTCCTAAGAAAGCATTTACTACTGAACTCCTTCCAGCTGACAATGAGGATCGCCAATGCATGGGGTATCAGCCCTGTCCTCAGCAGTAAACAAGAGGGGAGAAAGGGCAGGCAAAGATAGCTGTGCTCAGTCAGGAAGTGAGAAAATAGAAGAGCTTAAGCAGGATCCCAGTTTAAAATTATTTTAACACTATGGCCTTTCTTTAACCTGGTGAGGCTTGCTAAAATGTGCTAAGGAGAGGAAAAACATCCGGTGAAGCAACAAAATTACCTATGGATTTAAGTTAAAAATTTTTTAAAACTCTTAGAGTACAACACTCTTAGGGAAAAAAATTAATTAATTTTGCATAATAAAATCAGGAATTACTGTATTACATTAGAACAAATAATAATTAATTTTAAAACTTTATTCCTAAAGAAAAAACAAACTTCATGCTCAAAATGAAGCAACACTGCTCCAGCCCGAATACCTGAATTTCACTAGGCACTTCATCATCTCTAATCAAGACTTTTTAAAATGTTTGTGATAGTCTCATTTTTGAAAAAACAGAAATTCAATCAGATTTGTTTCTATTAAAATAAAATTAGAGCAATCTTTTAGTTACTTAGCTGTAATAAAAGCAATGAATCTTAAAGACTTAGCATAATGTCATGTGTAATTTTTATCTTGTTTTTCCTCAAAGCTGACAATAATAATTGTTTTTAAAGACTGTCATTTTTATGCCGTATTACTCACAAGATACCAATGTAAAAGAACACTGAGAAATAAAGAGTCAGATTAAAAGCATCCATTAATTCTCAGTGCTCAACTGGAGACATCCTGATTTTTCTGGATGTTTACTCAGCACTGTGTGATACTCAAGACTAGCTCCCACCAAGTTCACTTGCACTTTGAGTCATCCTCCATTCTGTAAATCACCACCTCGTGTCTCAGGCTGAGCAGCAGAAACAGCTAGAGAGCAGTTCTCAACAGCAGAGATTCACCCAGGATTCAAAGAGCAGGGGAAAGAACAGAGACTAATTCCTCCAAGGAAACATCTTACTAGTCTAACTCATGAAAACCTCACTTTTCTTCCCCAATTCCTTCCTGCTTTTCCAACAACTCTTGACAGCTTCACAAGGGGAGAAGTTGGGGTCTTAGAGCTGCAGATTTAGGAAACTGCAAGCTGGAAGAGGCTACCAAAGCAGGTAGTTTAACCTAAATGAAAACAATCCCTAAGATATCCTACAGAAGCAACCCTCCATAAATTAATCTGGTAACATGTGCTCAACTACAACTTCCCAAATCAAGAGTCATGACTTTTAGGAAACTCACAGAGTTTATCATCCATTTAAAGGGCTCCTGCCAGCACAGATTTTTCCTCACTATTAAAACCACATGGTTCCTGCTTTAGCTGACAGCATCAGTTCTTCTATTTAACCAGTATTTCCCCCCCCATAAGACATGACCACATCTGCCCATGAGACTTTATTAATAAACTATTCAAAATATTTTTTTCATTGTATTGGATAAGGCATTTTCTCTGGGTTTTCCATCATTTAATGGGTCTACATCTCTCTTATCCTCCAACAGCTCCTGCAAGTTTGACCATGATGCATCCTTGTACTGATCTTACCAGAGCCCCAGCCAGATCTAACAACGATGCCTCCATCACACCTCAGAGGAAACAAATCACCCTCATCTGCTCCGTGAGGATGACACACCTACACTCTGGTTAATAACAGATGCTAAAATGCCTGGTCATTCTCAATGATGAGAACACTATCTAGCTGTTACACACAGAGTAATCTGCTGTCTCAGAACTCAGCCAGTTTTGGGCTGGTGTTCACAGACACGTCAAAAAACTGACCTAGGGCACAAACAGCACCCCCGACAAAGAGCAAGGGACCACTAGGGGAGTTCTAAAGCATCATTTCATGTGGGCAAACAGGCACTCTTTTAGAAATACATTTTTATCAACTCTGAAAAACACCCCTGAAATGTAAAAAACTGTATACAGCAATTTTAGCCACATTACTGCACAGTGTAGTAGCAAAAAAAAAAAAAATCAAACAACCAAGAACGTATTTATGAAAACTGAAAACTACTTTCTCTCAAAAGCAGAACTAGCAGGCGAGATAGATCAGCACAGGCCCTCTGAAAAGTCTCTTGTAATTTTCTTTGCCTCACTTTAAAAGTGAATAATATCTTTTTTTCTTTCGTGTAATTCTGACAAAGTCTCCTAGGTTTTAGTTAAATCTGCCTACAATGAAATTATCATTTCTAGAGTAAGTAGGCCATGGAAAACTCCACTTTCTATTTAGATTCAAACAAGAGATTGTCATTCATTTGGACATTATTTTGTGGCTCAACGTGAACTTTGAGTGCAACATGCTGAAAAGATAATGTTATTCTCCAGTTTCTATAGCACCTGTTAGAAGCTTCAGGCACACAAAATCAAATCTATTCCAAAGGTACAAAACATTAATCACCTCTTGTGACATTTTGCAAGTTAAGTATCTAATGTGCTCTACTGGAAATGCTTTGTTACCCACACGTGTGCAAACCTCTGCATCAGAAGCAAAACTATCTCCCTTGAAGTTAACTATTTAATAGCCTGGCACAGAGATCCTCTCATCAACTCTCCCCATGGAACAGGTCATAAAAGGAACCCCATTTAGAAATTAATCAGAAGTTCATCCTCCCTCTTAACTACCCTGGTCCTGAGCAGTGGTTTCCTTAGGCCTTTTCTCTATGTTTACTCAGGCTGCACAACACCTTCACACTCTTGTTATCCCTCTTCTCCATCCCTAAAAGAGAAAATAATAAAAAATGCTGGGATACTTCATTTCATGTGTCCATCTCAGTCAGAAATGAAATGGCTAAAGACCCTTTAAATTCTGGCTCAGCAACAAGGTGAGAAACCATGGCAGCTCCCAGGAGTATCCAATCTGCAGGGATGCAGGGAGGGATGATGTTCATGCAGGGATGAAGAAAAGTTCCCCTCTTGGATCATCCCTGAAGCTCTACACACACCTAGCAAAAGCCAAGCCCAGTCCCACCACCTGAGTAATGATGCTTCTGGTCTTCCCAGGTGCTCCCAAAGGCTGCAGCACAAATTAAACCCTTCATTGTGTTATGGTTTAGAAGAATGTTAACAGTAGCACCGAGCTTTCTGGAAACTTCAGAAAACAACACTCAACAGCTTTCAATTTCACAGCTTTTAACTTACATAATCATGATCAGAAACAGTACTGTTCCCTTTGAAAATGAAGTTCAAAATGTTGCATAAACTGACATAATTTAAATAAAAAAAATATAAGACAGGAGGAGAAAGGGCTCAGGGTTGGATTTCTTTTGCCCTCCCATAAAGAGGGAGGAAAATATTTGTAGCTTAACTCTTTTTTTTTTTTAATTCAATACGAACAGCAGATCATATCCAGACAGTAAGTACCTTTTTAAACTGCAAGTCCATTGTCATATTTATCTCACTAATTCTTCCAGTCATTAAATGTCTCTTTTTTTAGGCAAAGCTACTAAACAGCTTCCTAATATTTTCAAGTAGTTTTGGTCCAGGTAGCATCTGCCAACCTCTGAGCTACATTTAGCATCCTCCCACAGTTGAAGCCTAACAGACTTCTCTATTGAGAATTATATCAGCAGCCTCTTTGTCTCCATGCAACTGCTCTTTTACTGAAAATGGTATGGCAGCACACAGAGCACAACACGAATTTAAGCACTGAGGCTGGGAGAAAACTTCTTGTTGTCTGAAGGGGAAAAAAAAAGAGTGAAATCCCACTTACCCTCCTCACTGGAAAAAAGTAAAATGCAGGCCCACCCTCACTGCAGCCATATGGATGCCATCACTGTGGCAAAAGAGACATTTCAGCCTTCAGCCTCTCACTGCCCTGTCAGCCAGTTCCCATCCCTTCCAGGGAATGGATCAGATGGGATAATTTTTAAGGGTCTGTACCAGACAAGGCCATGTTTTACATGGTAGCTTATTTTTTTCTATAAAGGAAATCTCTACTCATGTAAATAGGCTTCCCTGCAATTTACATCTCCTCACAAGATTGTCCTGAATTTTATAAGTACAGTATACTGAAATTCCACACTAACTTTTTTCTTATGTTTAGTATTAGAAGCATGTGGTTTTTTTCAGTATTGTGCATATTGTTGTAAGAACAAATATTGGGACTGATGAGCCAGATTTACTCAACATTGCTGATCATCTTGCTTCTTCTAAAATATGAAACCAGAAGAATTTGTGTTTAACACCAACTACTTAAAACAAAACAAAATAAATACTCGTGGACTTTGAACCCTGGCCTACTATGCAGCGTGCCTTCATTAACAAAAACTTTGCTGTGCAAACCTGCCATTTGACATTATCATTATCCTCATTCCCCAAACACCTTATAAAATCAGATTATTTATCACACTATTATTTATCATCCCCTAACAAACAGTACCTAATATCTTTATTAGACAAACACAGACACCTGACCTTTGACAACTGGTTTTATTTAAGGATAAAAAAAACGCTTTTTCAGGAGATTTTCTCTTTCCCTTACTCTAAGGAAGCAATCCACCAGAAGCACTTTGTGCAATCCTTAGCAAAGCCAGCACCCAAAAGTGTTAAAGCCACTCTAAACAACCCCAGGACACATTCATTTATCCCACCACAGACTTCAAGACTCTTGTGTGGGTGCACACATCTCCTCCTTGAAGCCAAGGTTAAATTTGCTCCTGTTAATGCATCCACTCACTCCCAAGTGGTCAGTGCTAAAAAATCCACTCTGGTTTCTGCCTTAGTCATGCACACAAAGGTAAAGATATTGAAGTTCAATTCAACTTCACACAAGAAATATAAAACAGAAAATAAATCAATTCCTTTTACTTAACACTGTAGGAGATGCTTAAGATCAGCCAAGTGGGAAATTTCATCTTTATTTTTACCTTATTTCTAGAGATGAAATACTACAAAACCTCTTTTTTTACTTATTTGTTTATTCCATCGGCATGAAAATATGAGTAGTGTTTATTTTTTTACTAGCAATTTATTTTATCTATTTGCCAAAATCTATCAATCTGACCTCAGAAGTAAATTTAATCTTCCCAAACTTTATAACCTTAGATACCATCTATCACACTATATTCTCCCCAATTCCAAAGATTTAGTTCTGTAGGAGATAAAGTGGATTAAAGACATATTGAGGATTATAGATTATGCAGTTAGAACAAACACAGGCAAGTATTTCAAATAGCTGACCATACAGAAAGGAATCACATTCTGTTCTCAAGATGATATACAAAAATAGAAAGCACATTCCACTAGGAAAATATTTACTTAATAATTCATCATTTAAGAACTACTATTGTACAGATGAAAGTACAAAAGACAGCACACTGAAATCCATGTGAGGATACATATGTAGTGATTACAACACATCTTCACTTTCAATTCTGATTGGATGTACAAAGTTTACTCTATTCCAGCATGAATCACACTTCAGTTTTCCCTGAAAGTCCTACGTTTAAAACAGATTCCAATTTTTTTGGATAGACAAGGCTGACACACACAATGCTGCCAAAAAGTCTAGAAATAAAAGGATAAAAATCTTCAAGTATGCAACTGGAAAGAAATGCCAGTGAGATAGAAGAATCAATTTAGTCCAGACATTAATAACTTCCTTAATGATCTAATGATTAAAATAGCATATTGATAAAATCTTCTGAGGATATTAAATAGAGAACTTTGAGAAGCAGTAAAATCAGAAATAATACAAAGGAACCTAAGCATATTCCTTACACAGCCAGAAATTAACATGAAATTCCGTTTGGAAAAACATCAGCTAATACATATGGGAAAAATAATCCCAAATATAGATATTCAATATGGACAAGAAACCTGGGAAACAACAATGCAGAAAAACTGCATTAACCACAAATGTAGCATGAGGGAAAGAAAAAAAAAAAAAAAAAAAAAAGAGGGAGGGAGTGTCTAGCTACTGAATTTAGGAATGGCAGGAAGGCTGAATTACTCCCCTTTCATCCACTTGACAGCCCTCCCAAAATGAAGCACACATGAGCGGTACTCTATTCCACTCCTTCTTGCAACTCTGGACATGAGATAGGTCCTGTTCCTTCACACATTTAAAATTACTATCAAGTACTGAGTGCTTTAACTTAAAAGACCAACTGTAATGAAAAACAGTCTGTGAATGTTTTATTGTATATGATGTGGTGTGTTAGCACTTTTTTGTTATATTTGATATATCAGAACTCTTCAATCTAGAAGTATAATACTTCTCCAAAAGCAAATAAACATGAAAATATGCTCATTTCCAAACCATTTGTTTTTTATTGACCATGACGTTTTGGCACATCTCACCACAACTGAAATCACTTTGAAGATTTTGGCTCTCAAATGAATTTTTGCCATAGTGCAATGCCTGTTCATGTTGGGAACAACTGTGCAAAACAAGGGAAGACAAACCAATGCTGCACTCATGTCAAATGAGGTCACCTTAGAATCTATATGAAGGGCAAGGCAATCCTCCTCTCTATTAAAGTCCTTGATTAATAAATTTTCTGAAGAGGAATAAGTGAAACTTGCTTAGAGATACTCAAGGGCTGCTCCTAGCTATTTACTTTTTTTTTTCTCTAGATATTATGGCATTCTTTCATTGGGAGAATATCCCAAAAACTTAAGAAAAATACTTTTACATTGCTAATGGAAATTAGAATGCTCCCAGTTCCCAATCTGCTCAGAAGCATATTGAGAAATTCTAAGTATTTTGGGGGTTTTTTAGATTGTTTTTTTCCGCTGTGATGGTGGGGATGTTTACCTCAAGAGTGTTAACTGGAAGATTTTGTCCCATTTGAGATTATGGGTTACCTGAACCAAAACTTAAACTTGGCCCATGAATCAAGAGCTCCAAATGCTGTTTATTGAACTTGACAATGCACATTATGGATGTGGTAGTTTAGGGACAAACAGGACAATAAAAGAACAGGAAGAAGAACAGACTTGTCCTGAGAAATTCAACACATTTCTCTTGCCACTGGAATTTCCTACAGTTAAAGGGAGACAAAATACTAAAAAAAAGAGATTCTGACAAGATCATTGACTCTGTGGCTGTCTTTTAAGAAAAAGATAGAATCTTCTTATTTGTTATTTGGGACACTTGTTTGTTCTTCCTGAAATTAAAGAAGAGTGAGAAATTTCACTCTGTGACCTGGAATTTCACAGTTAATAGGAGGATGGAGTAAACATAACCTCAAGTACTTTGCTCCTCTCTCCTTCCTTGCCACGATTCCCCGCTGACTCATGGCAATGAAGTGTTTAGAATTTTTCCAGAAGCCTTTTCACTGCCTGGCTTATGCCTAACCCACAGTCTAGAGCTCATTTGCTCATTTCTCTAATATTGGGAGACTCACAGCAGCTCTTTTTACTTGTGACTACAGAGATTAAATCTGGCAGCTCAGATCATATTCCAAAGCAATTTACAGCAACGGACACTTCTTCTGAGATTATGGCATTCAAAATACAGGCTAACAACCACCCTGAAATGCTGACTTCTTGAAGGTCATCTGAAAAGCCCTGCATCCCAACCCTCTCCCACATATACAATGGATCTGCTCCCACATCTTTGTCATCCAGGCACACCACACCACTTTTCCAAGAGCCAAGCCCAGGTGCCAGAACTCTGGTCATGGTCTCCATCACTCAGTTTTGCAGCTGCCCTTGTCAGAGGGACTAAGAATCACTTATTTCCATCAGCCCTCCTAGCCCTAAAAAGAAAAACTGAAGCAGCATCTAGTCCTGAGTGAAATACTTGTTCAAGTCTGGCTACAGTCAAAAACAGATAGAAATTTTTGCTAAGATTCCCTATTAAAGACAAATCACAAGAGTGGCTATTTTCCAGTGAAGAAGGAGGTTTTGTATCCTAGTAAACAGGAGAGGGAGGGGAAAAAGCAATAAATACTCACAAGATTGGCATGGGGGAGAAAGGAAAAGGAAAAATATTGCATGAATAAGAGATATGAAAGATACTGTCTTGCAGCAAGGTCTGATTACTGCAACAGAGGCAGGATGGAGCTGGCATGTTCTTCCCAGGGTGGATCTCCATCCTGACAGGCCTAGTCTTGCCTCCAGAAGTGCACACAAACAACCACTGTAACGCATGCATGGAGCCGAAGATGAGCAGACTTTTTTTCTGTGTAAGTACAGCTAATTTTATTCTATTGAGTTTGTCAGTAGCATCTGCAATCCCCTCCACCTGGAGCGCTCATTTTAACACATGTGAGTTTTATCACCCTCTTGTGGAAAAATATGTTATCGTATCCATCAGAGGTTGCAGGAAGAAAAAGAAGTGGGAGTAAGGGAGGCAGTGATAAGGAACAAGTGAAGGAGAAAACAGAAGTATAGGCTGGGTGGAATAAAGGGAAAGTGAAGGAGAACCAAGATGACATAGTACCACCTCAACTTCTTCAAAAAGCTATCCCAAAAATGTTATTTGAAAACATCAGGAGAGCAAGCTGCCAAATTTACTCTCCCTTGGTAACACTGACAATATTCAAGCAGTAAGTTTTGCTCTCAACAGCAATTCAAGTACTGCCTCAGCTGTAATCACCATCTTTTGCATTTCTGTTTACATATAGGTGGGAAAACATATTCTCTATAAACAGTTTTGAACAGTTAACCTTATATGAAATCAGAAAACACTAACTAGACTTTCGAATTTATGCAGACACTGCATATAACATCTATGTCCTGCTGTTGGAATGTGAAAGTGGAGAGCACATGAGCGTAACTTGCCAAGAAAACAAATGAAAGTTTATGCCTTCACAGTACATCCTACTGGGTAACATAAAGGAAAAATAGAAATATTTAATTCCTCAAAAATCTGAAATCATCCTTCCCTCAGTTTCTGACTATCCACAGTATCAATTTGTAATACAATAAATTTAATTTGCAGTAATTTCCTTTGCAGCATAATCCATATGACAAAAGCATTGAAAGCAACAGACAAGTTTGCCACCACCTACGCTGTAGAACTTGAAAATCCAAGTTCAGTACAAGTACATGCAAAAAGAAAAAAGCCAAAGAAGTCATAATAACATTCAAGTCATGACACCGCAAAGAAGCACAGAAATTGCAGACAACAAAAGCACAACTCAGACTAGGTAGCTATATCATGAGCATTATGAAAAAATACCTCACACACAACGCATCCCTAAAACTTCCTGAAAACCTTCCAGGAAGCCCACAGAAAACTACAGACCACATCCAACTACAGTTACTACAAACTCCAGTTACTTCTTAATGACACTTAACTTTTTTTCTGATTCTCCTCAGAGTTAGAAACTCACTAACAATTCTAATGACAGATCTCCTTAACCTCATAATAAAAGAGTACCAAAGAAATGCTTTCCCCAATATACAAACTACATCTTTGCCCAGCCAGCCTTCACAATGAAAAATATAAAACAACCATGCAACTTATATTTATTTCATTGTTTTAATCAAAATCTGACAGCAAAGAACTTCTCCAGACAACACACAATTTCAAATTAACCTTATTCTTCATGATAGTATCTGGTTTTTCAGAATAAAAATTGTTGAGCTGAGTAGTTCATCGTATCTCCTCCTGGGGGTCAAGTTCTAAAACTGATACTTTTAACCAGCCAGGGCACAAAGGTGTCAGCATTTACTCATCACCCTGGAGACACCACTGATGGTTTACTTCAACTTCTGCAAAATACCAAGTAAGGACAGCTCAATCTGTGACTTGTGCTTTGCAGGAGATGCACCTTTTCCAATTTATAAATATCTTCAAAAATACCCTAATTATGGGCAAACTTCTATAAGCAGAACAGCAGACTGTTTGTCTCCACATCTCTTGTAACTCAGTGAGCTCTGAAGTCCAACACTGAGGTATCAGAACAAGTTCTTCAGCTCAGGGAACACGAGAAACTGATGTTCCAGAAGAGCTGGCACCACGTCCAACCCTGTAAAACAGACTTTACAGCAATCTGATATTCTAATTTTTCTTTTGGGAAGCTACCCAGAAATGATCCATTTCACTTTTTTGCTTTCTGCCCATTTAAGCAGGTACAGCAATTCTGCTATATTATTTTCCATCTCTGCCCCAGACTCTTGCAGATACTACATGAAGGACCTTGCACTTTACAAACAAGGAGAATATTACTGTCTAAGAATCTGTCATACATATTGGAAAGGAAGAAGAGTGGTAAAAAAAGAGAATAAATACAAAATTATGATCCTTTTTTATAAAATGTACTAAAAATATAAGGTTAATATCAGACATATTGTGACTTGAAAAATAAACTTCCTAAAGGAAATTCAAAAGTAAAATAATATTGACATGTATAATTTTGAAAATGTATACATTCTTAGATTTGTTTAATATAACAATTAGGAAAAACTAGTGGTGAAAAGCCTTCCATTGCTGTGGATCATTATCACTCCTAACCAAACTGATTCCTCTTTGGTCTGACTACATGGTTTCATTGAAAACAGACAAAATTTTCAACCACATGCAACAACTAACGGCAGAAAAGTATTTTACACTGATTCTTTGGACAGCTGCCTTATCTTTTGAAATGCTTCATAAAGATCTGTAGCTGCTCTATTTTTTACCTTAAGTAGAAAATCACAGACATAGAAACTAGCAACCCTACATAAATATCCACCAGTATTTCAGATCAGCTGAATTAACTGGTTGAGAGGATACGGGATCAAGCACATCACTAAAATCAGAAGGAGGTGGTTTGTTTCTAACAATCTGTTTTACACTGTGGCTCCCAGACACTTCTCTCAGCAGATGAGAGGCCACACTTAGATCAAGAACTTCTCCAAGAAGTTCTGCCACCAGGAAAAAACCCTCCTGTCACTGCACCTGTAACCAGAATGGCATTATCAAGGAGGTTTCGAATGAAGATTCTAGTATTTTTCTAATAGATTTGCCTTAAACTCTTATGAAGCAAAGTGAGCCCATTTGCTGACACTTGTGAGTTACACAGTTATCACGAGTACAGGAATCCATAAATACCCACCCTACCAAAACTCCCTAAGTCCCCTCCTCTGTTACTAAGGATTTTTGTCTGATTGAGTCAAAGAAACAGCAATAACTTGAATGAAAAAACTGTAGGTGAAAGGAAGTTACCCTGAACCTAAAAATAGTTGTGTGTCCTCCTCCCACTCCCCAGTAAGCATTAATGAAAGTGCTCTTTTCTCAGGGAGGCAGTAGCTTACAATGGATGAATGTGAAAGGACTGCTGCCTTACTATAAAGCTCCAACAATGAACACAAGCACTATCCCATCTGAGAAACAGAAGAGAAAATTAAATAAACTCAAAACCTAAACTTTGTATAAGACATTAAATATGTCTATAGCTTATTTATATACACATATATATTATACACAAACATAGATTTTATAAATACACACACAATTCCAGAGATATGGAAAATGTGTTCTTTCACAACAGCAAAGCTCCATAACATAATCAGCTATAAAGGCAGCACTATACTTCAACAATCATGTGCACTATATAGAAATAATAGCTTGGCTGAACCAGAACTTGTATTTGTTGAAGGTACTTCAGGAAAGGAATATAAAGGAAGTACATATTACAGAAACAGGAGGTTTTATTACAGACCCACAGAGTTACACTGGGGCACAGAAAAGAAAATGGCAATATTATTAGAGAGATAAGTATTACTGGGAAACATTATAAAGACATACTGTACAAGTACAGACTGAAACCAAACATTTTTCATGATGATGGCCAGGTTGAATGGAGCTTTGAGCAACCTGGTCTGTGGAAGGTGTCTCTTGTCCATGGCAGGGGGTTGGAACGAGATAATCTTAAAGTCCCTTCCAGCCCAAACCGTTCTGAGACTCTGTGATTCTATGATAAATTCTAAACATCCTGCAGAAAATTATCAAAATTTTAGACTCAATCTTGTGAAGAGTACAGAAATGCATTTTACGTAATTACAACTTGCTTCACTTTAAAAATTATTAAAAAGAAAAAAGAAAATGGAAAAGTGGGAATCATCATCACTAAACATTTCCAGAGGCCAGACTGGGAAATTCCAGAAGTAAAACAATTACAGTGGAGGCTTCAAAAGCAAAGTAAAACAAAACCAAACCATCTTCCCCCAAGAAACAAAAAATCAGCCACCACCACTGTGGCCATAGGAAAATTGCCAGTCCTAGAGAGACTCAGAGATGGATACAGAGAAGTGACTGGAAACAGTGGAAGACTGGGTGTAAGATGACAGCATTCCTCACTATCTGCATTTTCTCTCATAAGATAAGAGGGTATTTCTTGTACTTAACCTGCCCATTCTCTACGAATGTTGTTCTACAAAAACAAATTCCAAATGCGGGAGACAGTAACAAGCAACCAAAAAAAAAAAAAAAGACAGAATGCAATTAGTGTATTGAAACAACCAGAAACTTTAAGATTATTGGAAAAAATTTACTACAATCAACAGATGCAAACAGATTATAAAGAAGGTTAAGGGCATACTCAAAAACCAACTGACAAGAGCACAAAGAAAGTGAAGAAGTTTATTACTTACGACTAGAACATCATACATATTCATAGAGAAAATACTAAATGGGCTATTTCCTTCTTCCTTTTGAGACTGTGGCCCTGTTCCCAAATCTTACCCAGAGATGGCCTATTATGTCCAGATTTATATCAACCAGAATGGGCATAAAATTCCTAGAAGCAGTTCCAGGATTCATCCCTGATTATGTACATGCAGCTCAAATCGAGTTCCAGTGTTCCTTCCATGCAATAAATTAGGAGTACAAAGATATATTTCTAACTCTGTAAATAAAGCAGAATTTTATTTTGGGAAATCATAGCCACTATGACCCTAAATTCCTGTTTATATAGAGAAGAGAGCATTTAGCTCAGTGATTTTATTAACAGTTTACTGATATTTGCATATCTGATATCTGTAAAACATTCCAAATTTCTCAAATGAAGAGCAGCAAAGACAAGATAAGCAGGCAGCTCCCATGGAAGCCAACAGAAAACAAACTCTGTCTTTCTTCTTCTACAACTCAAATCATAACATATGATGAGTTTTAGATGGCATCCATAGGTCTACAAAGGCCTGGATACTTTTTTTATTATAAAGGAGTATTTTAAAAATTCAAAAGTAACTGCATTTGAACAAGAAGGTGCACATCTTTCAGTTCTCAGTCAAGAGTTTGTGAATTGTTAGGACTTTTTATTCTTCAGGATCCTCAGCATTTGACCAATAGATAAGATTAGTAAGAAAAGCTTATAATAAAATCTCAGCCATAGGGAAATAATTTAATGATCAAAAGCCAATAGCAAGTGGAAAGAGATTTTTCCCTTTTTGACTATGCAATGCTCTTTTGTTACCACTACACCAATTCTTTAATGCCATGGAAACTATCTGATAAATGTATTAGAAGCTCAATAAATTTCATAATATTGAGGTAGCAAAGCAATTGGTATTGTTGACAGAGAACTTCTGCTCTGAGTGCTCATTTTAAAGAGGAAAAACCATCTAAAAATAAAAATCACACTTTGAAATGTTTTCAACAAAAATATACAATAGTTGCAGAGAACATAAAAGTAACCTCCACTAATTATATTAAAGCATTGGAAAATGTGGAAGGATGACAGGAAAAAAACACACCCAGAATTACAAAAATGCGATAGAGATGATTTTACAATTAACAATCTCGCTTTTGGATGGTTTACTTTGCCTAATTTCTGTATTTGTAACGAGGGCAAGGGGGAGTGGGAATGATGATGTGAGTTACATGCAAGTTTTCTGTGCAATTTCTCAGGATGCTAAATGTGCATTTGTAAGACACATGATGTTTTTAATCATCTC
Organism: Lonchura striata; assembly: GCF_050655825.1. Lineage (NCBI taxonomy): Eukaryota > Metazoa > Chordata > Aves > Passeriformes > Estrildidae > Lonchura > Lonchura striata. The sequence goes on along the minus strand of NC_140707.1, from coordinate 67,332,921 downwards.
TGTGTATGTTTGCATCCTCTGAACACTGCCCTACCTCTACAGACACCAGGCAGAAACACAAATGAACTCCCCCTCCCCCTTTTACAGGTAATACTGAAATTGCTTTGTTTTCACATGTCCAGCACTTACAATATATACTCTTTTTCTAGCCAAATGCTTTCTAGCATTGCACTCCTGCTGTTCCACCTCTAGAGACTTCTAAGTAAAAAGAGCAGCTATACAAAATGAAAGCAAAATAGTCCTCCAATAAATAATACACCTATCCAATGCATCTACAATCCTGTTTTTATCTACAGAACAAGCTCGATTTGAGGCACACCACAAACCTTGTTAGCAAACTTGGGAAGGAATCTCAGGCACACAGATGGAATTATTCCATCCCAAAAAAGGGCCCTTCACCAGGACTGCTCTGTCACAAGCCAGTTACACCTAAGGCACCTGTCAGCCTGGGTAATACCAGCAGCCTCTTCAAAGTACAGTCAAAATCCATCATGCACTGCAAGATACACCAGGGAAAAGCATGCAACCTTCAAAAAATGCATGTGAGAAACATATAGAAGAGCAAAAACAGGCAAAATGCAACTGTGCCACAACTCCTATGTGCACTTCCCATCCCATTCCTCTACACTTGAATCAAAGGAGAAAACACAGGGTTTAAATCTGACAGTAGACAGATTTTAAAAGATAGCTTCAAATCAAATTTAGTCACAATGCAATAAATAAAAATATAATGAAATAATCTAAAAATTTAAGTCCTTACTCGAGGCAAACAGTAGTTTTTTGACTTGGGGCTTTTGAAAGTCTGAACTAGGCCCAGCAGGGCCTCAGAAGGAACATCTTGTTTTACAAATACATTAAATGTTTGTTTACAAACTGATGCCATATACATAGGTGTTTTTAAAAATATGAAAGTAATAAATTGATTTCTTTATACTTTTTTTTTTTCCTGAAATGAGCAACACTGAAAATTCCAGTTGTTCTTATTCCATTTCCTAAATAGCAGCTTATCCTTCAGACTTGTACACAGCATCAAAACATAGCATCTCTCTTATTTTTCTTTCCCAAGTATTTTTATTACCAAATGAACAACAACAAGGCTGGCTTATCTATCTGTTTTTGCAATACAGGCGTGTATGCTCACAGAAGGCAACAGACTGCATTAAAACACTACCAAAACAAGCCATTTCACTGTATGTGACTCTGCCCCTAGGGAAAGGAAGGAGAGCAGATAAGATGTGACAGATGTGTAGTCACGTCACTTAATACACTACTGGAAGGTGCTCAGATCATTATGGTGACAGGCAGAGTATAAAAACTTGCAAGGAATGGACCAAGCAGTTACCCAGTTTTCTGCACACATGATTCTTGTAATCACGGATGATACTGAAAGCCATAAAGTGCTCTTTGAGACAAAGCAGCCTGCCAATGTCAATATGCAATATATCCACCAAAAAAAGAAAATTAAAAAAAAAAATAGAAGGGACCACAGCATGTATGTTTGTGTAAGCAAAACTCCTCCATCATGCATATGAAATACATCTGATGAATATGAATTTGAGGTCTGTCCTCTAAAAATTTCCCATACAGAAATATTTCTGAAGATATTTAATTAAACTTCAAATTTACTCAAACCAGGAAGCTTATCAATTGCACATCTCCAAACTAAGTTCAGTTTTCTGAGACTTTAAAAAGCTACTCAGCTGGTATCTCTTCTCTATTTGGGTTTAAAAGACAAATTTTTCCAGGATAAAACTTGAAATCATACGGTTACTGGACAGAAGTAATAGGACTGGTCACTTGTTGGAAAGTGAGTGCAACCATAAGAGTTAAAAAATAATCAAGACTTCCATTAAATTGGTCAAGAAAAGGATGAAAAACACAGGAGAAAATAATTTCCTTACTTCTTGCAGACTTCACCATCCTGAACGCTACAAACATTAATGTAGGTCAAGAATATTTCCAAACAGCAGCATGATTTTTAGCTGCCAGTGTCCCTTCTGCAGGGACCAATAGCTCTGCTCTTTATGGAGATTGGTAGGCCCAAATCCCACAAATTCATCTGCACAGGATCCCTGCACCTCTGGGAATCCGCATTAAGGCAAAGAGGGAAAACTAACTCCCAGGATCACACTCTTCATTTGAAGCTGGACCACTGTAACTCATTATGACACTAATCATAAATGTCTCACCAACACTCTCTGCTCCCCATCTGTTTGTTTTATCTTATTATAGTTTTATATCTCAATCCTCAGGACTGGCTGCAGTAGTCAAATTAAACACCTGGACACGCCTGTGTTTCTGCAAGGTGAGGTTCTCACTGTTTTACTTCTGCTTGTGCCCATGCCTGGTTTCCTCCCTGAATGGGACTACAGAATAGAGTGAAATAATTATTGCATCCATTCCTTCATTTGTACAAATCCAAATCCAAATATTTTTCACTAGTCCCATTGTTTTAAGCCAAAGGATAAACTCCAGTCACCTTCTGAAATGCAGGAACTGGCATGAAATAACCTGTATATCAAAAATTACCTGAAAAAGTGTAAAAATGAGCTTTAAAATTATTTGAAATAAGTATTTTCTTCTTTATCATATTGTCACAAAACAACAAAAGAGTTCAAAAACAAAGAGGAAAAAAAAATTTTAGAATCACAGAATAACCTGAGTTGAAAGGAAACCCACAGGATCATTGAAGTCCAACTCCTGACCCTGCATAGGATCACCCAAAGAATCACACATAACATTCACTGCAGACTACAAAGTCAAACCAGCGGCACCACCCAACCCTGAACTGAGGAATCCTGAATAAAATCATCACCAGGCACAGTGCAGGGGGGCTGGGTGAACATTTTGTTTGACTCAGGATATTCCATTTGGGCATTCTTACAGGGAGCCACAGAAAGAAGCCCACAATATTGCAATGACAGGTCCACTGGAACTAATCCTAGAATCCTACTTTTAATTAAATTTAAAGGCACACATTAAGGTGAGAGATTTTTGGGGGATTTGGGGTATTTTGCATTTTTTTTCCAACTACTGTATCCTTATGAAGTGGAGCTGAGAACTAACCAAAGTGCAGTTCCACATTTGTTACATATTTCAATACTCTGATTAATACATTTGTCAAACAAGGTGGATGAGAGAATGTGGGGAATATACTTTCCCAAAAAGAAAGAAAAGTGGCAGACACAGTATTAAACCTATTAAACTTCCTATTTTCCAGAATTATCAGCACCAGCCATGCCTTTTCTCACTACTTAGAGCAGAAATGAAGAATAGCAATGAAAAAAATACACAGAAGTAAATAAACCATTTGAGAAGTCAGTGTTGAAGATTTCTGAAAGGTGATTTCCTTTCCCTCACCAGACAGACATTCATAGAGGTGCTTTTGACCCCTGGATGTGTAGTGAAATTCAGTGACAACTGAAATTCAGGAGAAGCTGTCAAGGTATCACAGATATTGGCATCCTTTTAAGTGTAGTATGCTGGATCGTATTTTTCCTTCTCAAATTAGAGGTTAAATCTGGCAGCAGAAACTCAACCAGCACTGGGATATGCAAGATCTCAAAACACCAGGGCATTGCCTAAGACCAGATTGGCAGCATCTTTCCCCTTGGGAGGCTGCAGCTCATGGGACCTTTCCATTTCAAAATCCAGCAGAAGGCAGGACCTGGGAGTTATCCATGCATAAATGGTATGAGAGGGGATCCCACCTCCTCTCTTGCTGTAGGCGTTGCAGTTGGCACTTCTATCACAGGATGCAGATCCACACACCAAGGAAAGATACTAAAAACCAGTCTCCTTCAGCTCACAAGCCCATTTACCCTTACCAAAATTACTGCTGATTTATGTCAGCTGCTGAGGATTCACAAACCAGAACACTCTTGCACCAAGCCTGAGAGCCTTGCAAATTCAAGTCATGGTAGGGGTTAACATCAGCATTTAAAACTTTCAAAAGTATTGCAAACAATTACCACACCCTCAAGTCACAGATAAAATATTTTGTAGAGCTTAAATACATATATATCTGGCATGACACATTTCTCAATGCCTGCAAAATTTCCCTGCAATTCCTGACAATAGAATACTTCGATTTTAGAAGTTGGTTGTAGAGCAAAAATTGTTTTATTTATTAAGAACTGTGTTTGAACTTACCTTTTAGCAGAGGCAGGGGAGTTAACTCGATAGGCTTGCCCTGAGACCTGAACTGGGAGGAGCTTTGTGACCTCTTCTGTCTGGCTTTTCTGACGGACTTCCGAGAAAATCCGTCTACTTTATCCACTGATGGAGGAGTAGTTGGTGCTGAGGACATATCCCTACTGAAGGAAAGCACATGTTAAAAATGTGTTCCAAATGAGTGAAACAGGTAAAGATTAACCTAAACTTTGCAATTATCTTCTTCCTGCACTGCTCTCCTGTTGACAACTCACACAGATAAACTGGTGAGAGATCTAACCCATCTTATGGATGGAATAAACTTAATGGAACTTAATAATTAGTGTACTAATTCCTCTTGCTTACTTTTATCTGTCTCTTCCAATTGCCAAAAAATTTCAGACCTAATGCTGACATCACTGCATTGAGAATTTCATCATAACACAACTTCATACACCTGCAGACCTGATTGTAGCTTTAAATTATGCATTCTTTGGGATGAAGTCACTTCAACTTACTCTGCTGAAGAATGGGTACACAAAAAGGCACAGATGTTTTTTTGGCATTAAGGTCACCCATATGCACAGGACAAAAAACACAGGACAGAACAAAACCTCCATTTATTTGCCACACCTACATACAAGATTTTATAGAAATTTAGGAAACTATAGTAAAAAGTACTGCCATGTTTCACAGTTTCACTAACACTGACAAACTGTGCATATTACTTCTTTATTCTCCCCTTCAGAAAAACCCAGTTATTTTCCTGGTGTAATAATAACTACATGTGAGTGCCTTTACATGTAGTTATTCCATGGCATTTCTGGACGACTGGCAGTGTGGTAGCTGTAACTGCTCTAAGGGCATGAGACAGACAACGTTTGCAGGGAGAGGCAGAGAGCCAAAAAAGGCTTCTGCAAGCAAAAGTTTGTTTGTTTCCCAACTTCAGCTGGCCTAAGCAATAGGCATTTGCTTCTTCCTACAAAACCTGCCTAGGTGGTACTCCTGCAGCTGATTCTGTACCACTAGCAAACACTGAATTACTGCGTCCAGCTGTTTTATTTACCAGTCTGGTCCCGTCTGTTAAAAAGGCCCATCAGAGCTTGATGAAACACATGAGTAATACTCAGGGGAGAGGAGACAGGAGGAATTCAGGCCTACACAGTTACAAGCAGCTCGGTGCACAGTTAACTCCAGCAGCCTCCTCTGCATTACTGACAGACCATTAACGAGGGCAGCTCTGGCGATTTCGGCCAGGACAGGCACCCGTGCGAAGTTAAGCATCGGCGTAAGCACTCGCAGGATCAGGGTCTTAGAGCATGTCCTTGGAAAGCATTACTCGTCCTCAATGTCTCTTGACTTCAATTACCAAAGTGACTCGTGTGCTACAAGAAGTTGATTCCACAACATACAGAACACTTTCGAGCAGTTATTATTTTTATTGAAATATGTGGTTACTCGTCTGCTTCATAGATTATTAAATCCACTGAAACGAGCATTATTTGGGTTTGTCTTTTGTAAGAAAAGCTTTCGAAAGCATGATTTGTTGCAACAGTGTAAACAAGCCCCAAAAGATAAGAACTATTTAAGGCAAAATTACATATAGGTACACTGAATCTATCAAAAATGGAGTATAAACTCCTTAGGTTTTTCAAGGAAGAATGTGCAGCACCCAGAAGCTGAACTGTGCAGCTGGCATTGCAATAATGAAAAAAACCTCATTCCATCTTTTTGATTTCTCCTGAGGTATTCTTTCACTATCAGCTTAGGCTTTCTAAATATAATATACTATCAGCAACATGAACCCGTACCTTAAACTGGTCTTGTTTATCACCCAGGCAAGAAAAAAAAAAAAGAAAAAAAAAAAAAAAAAGCCACCATCACCAGGGCATTCAGGCCCCAGCCAAGATTAATAAATAAAAAAAGTCAGATAAACTGGAATAGAATGGCCTGTACTTTAGTAACCCACTTCTAAGATTTCAACAGTCCGCCAAAAAACACACAAAGTTACCTGTTACATAAACCAAATTCTGAATATATCAGCAAAAATATATTCCCTAAACCTGAATCGGTTTGGCCCCATCTCATCAGAAAGCTTCCCCTCCTCATCACGTGCATCATTAAAGTGTAACCATCCCTGCAGAAATGTTTGCACGCTCTCTCCAAATTAAATTAAAAAAAAAAAAATAACAGAAATAACAATAATGGACAGCGACTAAAGTAGATCACTTAAACTGCAGGATCATTGTGTCAGCAAGGAGCTTTACTGACACTTCTCTGCTGTAAATTTAGTAACAGTTTCCCTAACCTGCTTTATAAATTATTAAAATCTAATTCTAATTCAACAAGACTACATCCAGCCTAACAACCTTACAGTAAACACTGATCTTTTTTTTTCGTCTCCCCAAACGAACATTCGCTGCCCTGCATACACTATCACAGGGAAATACTCTGTTTCCACCAACAGCCGGGGGGGGAGGGGGGGAATAAAGCCCGAGATTATTTATTGTGTGCGAGGGGTGGAAAGCTGCAAACCCGGCCACCGCTCCATTCCCCGAGTATTTTGGAAAATACGAAGCCACGCTCATCAGATCCGCCGGTCCCGGGGGTGGGGGCGGGGAAGTGAAAATACCGACGGCTATCGGCGGGGAAGGGAGCAGAGGCGCAATGCTCCGCTCCGGGCTGTCATTTCCAGACGGGATCTCCGCAGCTGGAACATGTCCTCCCGCAGCCCCCCGCGCCGCCGGCCCGGCGATGGAGTTACCTTGGCGCTCCCGGTAGAGAAGCCGGAGACGGAGGGAGGCGGCGGCCTTGGCGGAGCGCGGCCGATGGCTGGCGGCGGCCCGAGTGCGGATCTCGCCGGGCTCGGTCGCTGCCGCGGCGGCGCAGGAGCCCTGTAGGCCTCGGCCTCGGCAGCGCGGCCTCCGCGGCGCAGGGCGGCGTCGGCGGCGGGTTCAGGCGCGGGCGGCTCCGCTCAGTCCCGTGCACTCCCCGCTGCCTGCGGTGCTGCTGCCTCTTCACATTCCCGGAGAAGGGCCCTGCGAGGCGGGAGCGAGCCGAGCCGAGCCGAGCCGAGGGGGAGCGGCGGGCGCGGGGGGGGCAGTGCCGGGCAGGGCGGGGAGCGCTGCTGTTCCGCCGGCGGCTGGCGCGGGGGAGAGCGAGCGGGGGGTCCCGGTGGGCGTCGGGGGGTCTCGCTCCTATTGTGGCTCTCAGCGGGCTCCGGCCATGGCACTCGCTCGCACGCACTCGCTCCTCGCTCACAACCGAGCGCGCTGCTGCCACCGCCCCCCGCCCGCGGACCGCCCCCGACCGCCCACCGGAGCCGCCGCCGGGACGCGCCGCCTCAGTGGCGCCCGGAGCCGCCTTGGCCGCCGGGACCGCCGGGAAAGGGCCGCCCCTGCCCGGCCCCGCCGCTCCCCGGCCCTCGGCGGGGCCCGTCGGCCGAGCAGCAGAGCCCGGCGCTGCTGAGGGGAAACCGCGCTCAGGCTGAGGTAAAGCCCGGTCGGAGCCTCTCGGGGGGCTCGGAGCTGCTTCCCGGGGCGCGCTGGGGGCAGCCGGAGGGACCGAGCGGCGGTTCCCTGCTCTGGGAAGCAGCGGCTGCACCCCTCGGAGTTCCCTGCTCAGCTCTGCACCCGTGGGTTTCCTGGCCCAGTGTGTGATCGCTGTCTGCATCGCTTTTTTTTTTTTTTTTTTTTCTTATTTTTGCCCCCAAGAATACTTATATATACTTAGAACCAGGAACCAGCATAATGACTGCTTGTAGATACTATGGTTAAAAATCATAAATTTTGTTTCAATTTATCTGCCCGGTGGCTTGGCGTTTGATGGTTTTGGTTTGTTTGTTTTTGCTGGGGGTTTTCCCAAAATACACCCAATGGCTACAGGGTAAGGAAGCTGGGCAAGGATCTGCAGCACACAAATCCTGTGAAGAGCAGCTGGGGGAGCTGGGGATGTTTAGTCTGGAGAAAAGGAGGCTCAGGAGTGATGTTAGTGCTCTGCAAGTCCCTGAAAGAAGGGTGTAGCCAGGGGTTCAGTCTCTTCTCTCTCAGACAAGTGACAGAAATGAAGAGACACAGTAGGGGATGTCAGGGGAAGTTTAGGTGGGCATTAGGAAGAATTTCTGTACGGGAAGGACGATTAGACATTGGAATGGGCTGCTTAGGGAGATCGGTGGAGTTACTGTCCCTGAAGGTGTTTAAAGAAAAACTGGATGTGCCATGGTCTGGTTGACAAGGTGGTGTTCAGTCACAGATCTCAGAGGTCTCTTCCTACCTAAGTAAATATGTGATTCTGTAATGGTGTTAATATGAATGTTATGTTTTAAAATAGGCTCCACCATTTCACCTGTATTTCTGGCAGAGAAAAAAAGTTGACATCTATGAGTAGCAGCCCTCCTATGTTGATGTGACCAAATCCTGATGTACAGTCTTTTTTTTAGGAAATTGACTCAAAGGCAGTTTGAGAGCTGGTTCTTTGGTGGGTCAGTCACACCCCTGCTGTTTGTACAGGTACTGAATCCTCTCAACAGTACTAAACCTGCAAAGGATATCTAGTTGTTGTCCTACTCAGCTTCCTGACTCAGCTTTTGGCATAACGGAGTAAGTGAGACTGTGTCAGACTTGATTTAAAGTCATTTAAGCTGTTGTCAAACTGCTTTCAAAACTGCTAATTTTAAGCCAGTTGCCTGGTCCAGCTCCCACTGAGGAACCTGCAACACTAGTTAAAAGCTCATGGCCACTGAAGTATAACTGTAAGGGATGTGAGCAGTTTTGCCTCTTTATATCATAAGATATATGTCTCCCCTATTTTTTTTTTTACCTATAGACAAAGCAATCCTGCTTCCTTTCAATCCTTCCTGATGTGGCACAGTTTTAAACATCTTAAGATGCTTATGTCTTCTCCTTGTGTTGTCTCAAAATCATTCACATATTTTTTTTTTTCTTAACTGTAGCACCCAAAACTGGACATTACTAAAATTAAGGCCTCAACAATGCCAGCATCAGCTGTCCTGCCTGTCACAGACCCCATTCCTGTTTACACATGCCAATACAAGTGCTTTTGAGTCAGTCTGATCTATTCACAATCTTGCTGACCTGTTTTACCCCCGCATCCATTTCTGCTGACCTCCCAAGCCAGGTATTTCTCCCTCAAGTAGACAGTAATGCTGCTTGAGAAATTATTTCCTGCAACAGCCCTAATGCTGTGCCTTCATTTTTATTTTATAATCAAGCAGTCAGGACATCTTTTAAACTGAAATTCCACGTGATGTTAAGTCAGAGAAGTGTAGAATTTGTCATCCTCTGTAAATTGATTGCATTTCTCAGAAGGATTGTATTTTAAAAAGCGAAACAAAGATTGAACTGTGCCACAATTACAGAAGGGTTGTGTAACTCTAAATTTAGAAGAGTGATTTGTATGTATTTGTAGACATTTAAAACTTTACATTTTCTTCAACTAAACCAGCTAAAATAACTTAAATGAAAACAAGGGTGGATAACAAAGAATGTGCATTGGAATTATAGCAATATAAGGTAAAATATGGCAAAAACAGTGCAACATCCCATTAGTGAGGGACAGAACCTGTATTTGTATGTGTTTTGCTGTTCCATGTGCTTAATTCTGATAGCTCAGAGTTCCTCAGTTCTGCTCACTGTCCTGTGTGCTGCTTTTGATGTGAGCAGTGCACTGAGCAGCTCATAAAGCTACTGGCAGCATGACCTGCAGAAGGGAGGCTCTAACACAGCCTGATGGCTACACTGGCACTTGAGGTGCAGTTGAGCAAGTCATTTTACATGATTGTACTTCAGTTTTCCTAGTATGAGATTAATCCATCTTTGTAAAACATCAAATATCTAAAACTGAAGCCTGTGATGTGGGTATCTATTAAAATAACTGCCATAGAAGGGATAAAAATCAACAGTGCTGTCCAAGTCCACTGTCCAGTGCACACAGATGGTTTTACTCTTATTTCTGACTTTATATGTATAATAACTACAGAATTAGTTCTTCAGTGCAGCTGAACAAGCTGGTAAATAATGCATTCAGCTAATTCATTTCTTAGATGGTCATCCTGTAGTCTGATTGGTCCATTTTGGCTGTGTAAAGCATTTTTATGATCTATTTTATATCAGGTGATGTTTGGACAGTAGCAATTCAAGAAAAAAAAAAAATACAGGCTTTATCAGGGAATAAACAGAAATCTTACCTTTTCTTTGTCACGTGGCCATCAGATTTTACGCTGTGGGCTTCCCATTTAGTTCCTGGCCGCTTTCTTTTTTCTACTTTAATCTGTGATGCCCTCATCTGTGATGAGATTTCAGAGCACAACATAAGATATGCTGATATTTCAAAGGGGGTGCTGTTACTTGGCCTTCTCCTATTTTCTATTTAGCCTGTATTTTGTAAAAAAAAAATTGCTGCTTTGAAAATGGTTTTGTGACTCCCAAGCAGAGATGGAGAAGAACTGAGTACTGCAGGTGTTTTACATAGATGTGTATCTGTATATGTTTATGTATATGTTTGTATAAATACATGCAATACCGATTTGCAAGAATAAAAATTAACTTTCCTCAGATAAAAGTTCACATGACCAACATCTCCCATACAAGTGTGTGGGTATATATATGAAAATATGTGCACATTCAGTACCTGCAGCCCTTCCTGGAGCAATAATAAATCCTTTTGATCCATGTTTTTCCACTGCTATCAAAGGTACAAGACAAACCTATTCTTTTTAAAACTTACACTGCCTCACTCTCTTACAAAAGGGTTTTTTGAAAAATACCTGGAAAAGAATTTTCAGGGCCAGCTCCTCACCAGTTCGGCTCTGCTTTTTAGCGCTCAGACAGTTGGAATAGCAGACAAGAGCCCTCCAGAACAGAGATTTTTGTACCAGTGACTCAGATTTGTGCCACTTCACGTTTTTTTGTGTGTCTGGAGTTCCACTATGGACCATCTGTTATGGCCACCGAGGCAGGAATACAGAAGCTCTCATCCACATTGGCTTTCTGCTCTTTGCAGAGCAGCTTATCAAACAGGATTGCTGCGGAGATACCAGTGTGGAAGTCCTGCTGTATTGAGTGATAAACATAAATGGATCTAGCTGGAGCTTGTTTCACCAGGCACATGTGACATGTTTGTCTACAGGAATGGTCACATAATGCTCCATAAAGAATCTCCTATATGTCAAAAGGAGCATTATCAGGGTACCATGGGATTATTCTAGATATTCCCTGTTCCAATACTAGGAAGCAAGGAAAGATTTGATCTCCCCAGAGAACTAATTATTCAGACCATCAGGAAAAAGACCAGCCAGAGAAAGTGCTATGGAGGAAGCAGCAGAGCTGTTTGAAAAGGCAAATCAGCATCTGAACAAGACTTTTCTGATACATCTTTTAACAAAAAATGAACAATGTGGAACACAGCATCAAAGTAACTGTCCTGCTCCATCACTGGGATTGAAAGGGCACAATCTTAGACTTTTTTGTTTATTTTTTTTATCCAATTCACGTGTAACAAGAAAGCATTCTGCTTAAGTCTGCTCACCCTGCTGTTGACTCCTGATTCATGTTTTTGGTTTTGGGGAGGAGTGGTGTGGCTTTTAGACAGCGTTTGCAATTGCCACACCAAGTTTCTCTAATAATAAGCAAGTGCTTGTTACAGTTTCCTCCTGCTCCTCCTCATATCAGCTGTGCCATGGCACTGTCAGCGCCCTCAGGAACTGAATTCCTGGTGCGTGTGGGGTAAGCATTTTAGGGTCATAGACACAACTACCAGAGTGGGAACTAATTCTTCCTCTCTGTTTATAGACACTGCGTCATTTGAGGTCTGTTGCTGTAGTCAACATGGCAAGATAAGTAGGAGCTTGCTCGCCTTGGCAGCTGGCTAGCTGCCTCCTCCAGCACAACTCTGCTCTCACTTATTCCCCAATTCATGGGTTTGTTCCTGCTTTGTTCTCCTCCCCCAGCATCTTAACTTGCCTCCAGGCCCCGGGCACTCCTTGAAGCCAAGTTTTCTGAAATTTTTTGTTCACTTTGCTTCACTGCCTGTTTACGTCTTACCTTCCTCAGGCTTTGCACTCCACTGCTGGGCCAACTCCCCTCCCCAACTGTCCCTGCTCACCCCAACTGTCACCTACAACTGCCCCAGAAGGTTCTGGTGCTGCCCCTTGTCCCAGGGCAGTACCCACTGGCACCTGACACTGCCTGGAAACAGCCACGTGTGCTACATGGTCCCCTGTGCCACTGGGGGATGTTGGAGTCTCAGGTGAAACCAGCTTGGCTTGTGCTCTTTGCTGTGTGATCAAGTGTCCTTCAAGTATCCGAAGGGAGCCTCCAAGAACGATGGAGAGAGACTTTTTGAGGAGCATATAGTGACAGGACAAGGGGGAATGGCTTCAAACTGAAAGAGAATAGTTTAGATTATGTATTACAAAAAAAATTCTTTCCTATGAGGGTTCTGGCACAGGTTGCCCAGAGCAGCTTGGCTGCCCCATCCCTGGCAGTGTTCAAGACCAGGTTGGATGGGGCTTGGAGCAACCTGGTGTGGTGGAAATTGTCTCTGCCCATGGCATTGGGTTGGAATGAGATGGTCTTTCAGGTCTCAAACCAAACCATTCCTTGGTTCTGTCCCCTCCTGCACTTAATGTTTTACACACCAGTATATCCACTGCCATAAATAACCATCCTCTTCAGGTGAGCAGCTTCTATTGTGGCCCAGCTTCCTACTTACAGCATCACTCTGGAAAGAACAAATGAGTAAAATACCTCTGGTGTGTGTGGTGCAGGTGCCCAGAAAGTGTGTGAACTGTAGCATTTCCTAATTCCCACTGAAGCATCACCAGCTCCCTCCCAAGCTCAGTGCATCTCTCATGATCATAGCAGCAGTTGATAAAACTCTTGGATTTTTCCACAAATGCAGAGACCCTGAGGATAGAGTAGGCTGAGACAGAGATATCCTGTTCTCTTTGTTGTAAAAGAGAACAGGCAAGTATTCATGTTGTAGTTTTTCAACCTGCTTTATCTCGTGGTACAGCTTTAACCTATTGGATACTTTCTAAATTTTCAAATTACAGCAAATGGAAGTGTTCTCTAGTCAGTGGCTCAGCTCAGCAATGTAAAGAATGCTGAACATCTGAGGGGGTCTAGCAGCACTTAAGTTTAAACTACAAGTGTTTAATGGGTTCCAAATTTTGCAGTAGGGATGAATGGATATCTAGGAATACTGCAAAAATGGGAAGGATAGAAAAAGAAATAGGAGCATTTTCTAGAGTCTTCCAAGATCTACTGTCAGGTAAACAAATAGAATAATTTTGCCACTGAGAAAATTACATTAATTAGGAGATTGTAGTTCTGTCATGCCCCTGTACAGGAATTTCAGATACCCTATAAATGACCAGTAAGAAAGGACTTTGTGTGAGACAGGAACTGGAGTTGGGATCCAAAAGCTATAAATCCTAGAAAAAGGCAGAAATTCATTAGATTGAGATGGAAAATAGCAAATAAATACCTAAATAATCTCATGACTAAGCAGACCACGCAAAAATAGATAACTGGAACAAGAACAAAACTGGTGTTCTTCTGTGCAAGCACTGGAAGTTTAAAACCTCAAAAGAGATGAGGACACCTCACTTTAAAGGAGCACTCTGATAGGAATGATTTTTAGGAAACACTGAGAAGAAATGGCATTAAAGCCTCCCCCATACTTGACAGCCTAAAGAGTTGAGGATGCCAAAGTTAGGAAAAGAACAGCAAATAAACAGAAGATATACCACTGTACAAATCCATTGTGCATCCTTCCTTATCTCCAACTCTGTGTAATTTAGAAAAAGCCAAGAAATAAAATGGCTTGGTACAATTCCCACAGAAGGGGAGGATTCACACACTGGTGATCTTGATCGCAGAATTAAAAAAGCTCCATGCCAAATTTGAGAGAGGTTTGTCAGGATCTTCAGTGGAAGGGAGACAGGTGAATGAGTTATTTATCAAAACTGCTTTTTATTTTTTGTTCCTATGTTATCTGGCAAGGTGGAATATTGCAAGCTTCCACATCCTGTTAGGGAGGCGAAAGGTTTGAATAGGTTCAATAAAGCAAAATTTTAAAAACAGACGCTCAAGGGCACTGAGGAGATTAAACTGTCCTCATATTTAATGGGCTGCCTTAATTGCAACGTACATGACACATGCAACATAGTAATGAGTGGAGAAACCTATCTAAGTACTAAAGAAAAATGCACTACTATCAGCTTTAAAAGTCTGCTCTGCAGAGAAGTCTAGACACCAGATTTAGGTAAGGTAGCTCAGTAAATGCAGAAGAATTGTAACCAATAAAAAATCTGTCATGTGGTAATATTTGGCATGTTATCATTATTGAGTGGCTTCTTTGACATGCTGTGCAGTCCCCGCACTTGGGGAATTTTCAACATTATCCAGTGTCAGGTGGGACCTCGAAGAATTTATAGCAAGAATCAATAGCAAGACTTGAGTGAGAGCTGATCAAAAACAGAGTTAAGATTTCCCTTTCTAAGAAGCAAGAAGTTAAAACCACAATTTGCTAGGGCACCAAGTGGCACCAGAGGACACCTCTGGAAAATTTGTCTTAAGCTGTATTTAGTACATCCAAAGAAATTGTAGCTCCCACTTGAGCCATTTCAGCTCAAATACAAATAAATAAAGAAATATTTTAGAGAGCTGTGTGCTTCTGAGTCATGTTTAGTTCTAATATGTGCCTTTCTAGGTGAACTCCTGCCTTGGAGCAGATTCATTTCTAACTGAAATTCTATAGGTGTGCATCTCTACTTCCTGTGTTAAAGTCCATCAAAAATAGGCACTGAAATTCTAATATTGAAAGCTTTTAGTAAAATGGTTAATGAGAGCCCTTCAGACAAGCACTTCTCAGCAAGTTTGTTTTAGAATAATTATAGTTTCTTGCAATTACTGGCAATTTTAATGATAGGCTGTTGAGACATTTTTTTACTTCCATAATCTTTGTAAAGTCTTTTGTTCCTGAAATTTTTTCGCCATCTTGATGGATGAGTGTGAGATACTCCAGGGAAATGCTGTTCAATGCCTGCTTGAATACAATTTTAAAATGTAGGGTTTTTTTGTTTTCTCTGATTTATACCTAGGTCAAATTCATATTATGATCTTGGGTTCCTTCTTGAAAACTCACTGCATCTTCATTTAAGATCTTAAAGTATTATGTAAGTCACATCCTGGGAGATGTGAAAATAGATCTTTTTCATCTTCATAAAGCATCCTTACTGTGTTACTAAACTTTCCTCCAAAGTACACTGGTTTTCATCCAGAATTTTATTCCATGACATTCAAACTGTTCTGATAGCATCAAATGTAATTCTACCTCACTGAAATCCACCTCAGGCCTTCTCCCAGTGTGATCCAGCAATTTTTCTTTGGTATGTTACAGAAGTTGCACACTACCATTCTGATACACAACACTGAATACACTCAGGAGACTTTTTTCAGAATTCCTGGTAGCATTGCAACTCAGCAAACTGGTTTGATACAATTGTGTAAGCAATTTAACTTGTCCCCTGTTCCCTCAATGCTTTGCTTTTGACAAATTGACAGAATTCTGACAAATACACTCACCAAAGCTTTCATACAGTGCCTATCATCTCATTCGAATGGTTTCTTCACAAAAAATACCAGTAATGTCAGTCCTGCTGGTGATCATCTACAGGACATTTCAACCTCAATGCCACGTATGCAGAACGTTTTATTTTATTTTTGTTGCAAAAATATTTGCCACCTGTAATATTCTCCACTTAGTCAAGCCATTAGACAGAAAAATAAGCAAGGTTGTCTGCTTTCAACAGAGATTTACAAAAATCCTGATTACCTCCTGGGGAAAAAGACATTTGCAGAGAAAAGTGGGGCATCCATTGTTGCTGCATGTTTAATTTTATTTGATTTACTATACTTAACTTTTTCCCTTGTTGGCAAGAACAGCCTTAGCTGCTGCTCATGCTGTTTGCCAGCACCTCCATCTGCATCTTTGGTTACTCCTAGGGCTGGTTCTCCTGCATTTGCAGAATGCTGCTTGCATCCTCTGCTCCCCTGGGAATGTTTCCCCTTTGTGGCTAACATTCGCAGCAGCATGGAGTTACTCTGTTGTGAATGACATTTTCCTGCAGCTGCAGACACCTGAGCCCAGCTCCCTCTGAGCCTCCTACGTGGCCTTGGTGATCACTGCCAGTGATAAGGGAATGCCTCTGTCTCCTCTTCAGAAGTCTTGGATTGGTGCTGCGAATCCACACCCACATTTCAGTTCTGTCAGTAATCCCAAATCCCCCGTGGGAGAGTTTATCTGAATTAATCTCATCTCGTAATTTTGCCATGTAGGTTTATTTTGCAACTGGACCGTTCCTTATCTTACCCTTTGTAGAATTTTTTTCTCTTGGGAGTGGTTTCCATAAAACACCTCGGAAAGCATTTAATTCAGTCTCAAAGTTAGTGCTGCATTTGCTTGGAATTTCTGTCTGGCCTGTTTTCTGCTGACCTTTACTTAAATGATTATGTATATGCATGTGTGCATGTGTATTTGTAGTGCTTTCTATCTTGCTCAAGTTTAATTTTACCCCATAAGGCAAGCTTTCCTCTGGAGTGTGATGTCCCAGTTGTTTTATTAGGATTGTGACAAGTCTGCTCACATGAGGCACATCCACAGCACATCTGAATGAAAGCAAACATCCTGTGTTCCTCAGCCTTCTCTAAACCCCAGCAGATGGCTGCTGCTTTGGCAAACTGTGAGCAATAGGATGGATCACATTTCCCATGCAGCAGACTTATTTCTGGAATCCAAACCCAGTAAACTTCCAGAAGGTGGGAACGTGGATCCAGCCACAAAGCAGTTTAGCCCAAATCAATCCTGCATGGTGATTCTCCATAGCTCAGGCCCTCTTGTTGTTTGGGATGGATGTACAGCAGGCTGAGCCAGCCAGAGTTGCAGATGGACTGGTAACAGCTTCCACGTGCAAATCTTTAAACACCAAGCCTGAAAGTCCTTTGTGCATTTGTTAGAATCTGTGTATGTTTATTTTTTCTCTCTTGTGATTAAGTATCTTGTGGAGATAAATGGTGCTTTTTGGAATGACTGTGTTTCCTTGATGCTCAGAGCCAGTTCCTGCTCAGGATGCTGGCAGGATCTGCAGGAGGTGATGTGTATTTTCTCTAGCTCAGGTAACACTCAGGGGACACAGACAAATGTCCTTACCCTGGTTCCCTGCAGCAGCAGTGCCCTGACATTCCCAGCTCTGGAATCAGGGGCACTTCAGTGTCCAGGTGAATTAGCAGCAATCACAGAATCATGGAATGGTTTGGGCTGGAAGAGACCTCAATCATCTCATTCCATCCCCTGCTGTGGACAGGGGCACCTTTCATGTTGCTCCAAGGATTATCAAACCTGGCCCTGACCAGGGATGGGGTATCCACAACTTCTCTGGGCAGCTTTTCTCAGCTTGAAACTTCACCCTGCATGTGTGTGGTGTTTTCAGGGACCCATTCCCACTCATTTTTTCTCCCAGAAGGAGGCAACCAGAGGAGTTATTTGGACTGCAAGTCCAGGCAAATAGCCTCTGCTAGGTCTGTTGAGAACATTGTGTCCTGAGGAAAGGGCAGTTTGGGAAGTGGCTTCATCTTGCTTAAAACTTTTCTCCACTGAGCAGGCTCGGTCTCAACCATTTGTGCCCACTTTCCTTCTCATGTTGGAGTATTTAGCATCAAAGAAGGCTTTTCAAAGAACACCTGCATTCTTCTACAACTTGTGCACTGATTTCTTTGCATGGTTGATCTTCAATGGGCTACACATCTGTTCTGTTGCATTCAGAGGCCCTAAAAATGATGCCATTTGTTTAGAATCATAGAATCATCAGGGCTGGAAAATACCTCCAAAATCATCAAACCCAGGAAGTAATTCTAAAGAATTACAAAATTTCTGATGTTTCTCCTCCAAATGTACTGATTATAAAAATGTCTGTGTGCAAGCTAGGCTAGCATTAACAATCCTTCATCATATAGAAGCTCTCTGGTCATGCAAAGCCCAATTCACAATTGATGTATATCACAGGACATTTTCCTCCATCACACCAATGTAGAAAGCTCCCAGTGGCTCTGGAGTGCATATTTCCATTAAGGATTCAGTAGGGTAGCCACAGTCTTCATTATTTCCTAAATCAAAGTTATTCACACTTCCAATTTTCCTTTACAATTCTTTTTTTTTTAAGAAACTGTTGTTAAGGCCAGCACACTGTTGGTCAAAACCTCTGACTAGTTGGAGTAAGAGGTAAGATTGTTGATCTTGTCTTCCAACAACTGCTTCTGTACTTGGAGACACTCCCTAGCTGGTTATGACTTTTTCCCCCACTAATGACTAAGTGTCAGTGACTGGGGTAGGCAGCCAAAGACTTTCTTGAGATTTTTTTTGGTTTTTTTTTTACTAAAGGCTTTTTACTCAGGAAAATCAATATTACAGAAAAAAGCAACCTATCAACATTTCACTTTACATAGAGAGGAGTTTCCATTTGCTTTATTTTATTATGTATACCAGCCACAGAAGGATGGACAGTGAAATCAGGTGGATTACCTGCAGCCATGGAACTCTGTCGATAATTTAGTATATTTTTCAGATTGCATTATTTCTGCTCTCATTTCGGTTCTTTAATCAAGAAGAAAGATTTACAACTGGTTGTAATGACCCACTCAAAGGTGTTTGTAAATAAAGTATGAACCACAAAGCTGTATCTAGTCCTTTTTCTTACAGTTTTTCACCACAGCAGTGACTCTTGGGCTTTTCCACTGAGTTTTTCACACTCGGCAAAAGCATCTGTGAAGCATTTTGCCTGCTGCAGTGAGCCATGGGGTTTTGCATCTGGGAAGAGGGACAACAATATAAACAATGCAAAATGAGAGAAAGTCATAGAGTCATTTTGGTTGGAAAAGCCCTCAAAGATCATTGATTCCAACCACTGATCCAGCACCACCAAGCCCACCACTAAACCATGTCCCCAGGTGCTACATCTACATGTTTTTTTAACACTTCCAGGGATGGTGACTCCACCACTTCCCTGGGCAGCCTGCTCCAATGGCTGTCAACCCCTTCAGTGAAGAAATTTTTCTTAATGCTTCTCCATCTCTACAAAAATTCATGTTTCTGGTCCAAGTGGGCTTGAATAAAATTGTCATGAATGACAATACCCGTGGTCAAATGAGGCATCAAAATCACTTATTCCTCAACAAGAGAGCTGGAAGCAAGTGTAAGTACCTGAAGGGAGCCTATAAAAGATGGAGAGGGACTTTTTGCAAAAGTCTGGAGTGACAGGACAAGGGGGAGTGGCTTCAAAATGAAAGAGGGTAGGTTTAGATTGGATATTAGTAGAAAAAAATCTTCCCTTTGAGGGTGGTGAGGCCCTGGCACAGGTTTCCCAGAGCAGCTGTGGCTGCCCCATCCCTGGGGCATGCTTAAGGCCAGGTTGGATGGGGCTTGGAGCAACCTGGTCTGGTGGAAGATGTCCCTGCCCATGGCAGGGCGTTGCAAGGAGGTGATTTCGGTCCTTTCTAACCCAAACCATTCTATTGATTCCATTTCTCTTGATGTTTGCTATAATCAGAAGCAAGGGGCCGTGTGCACAGCCTTGCAAATTTTAAGTGGGAGAGAAACTTCCTATGAAAACCCTGACCAGAGTCACAGCCTGAAAGACACTCAGCCAGAAGCCTCTGGTGAACACTGAGCCTCTCCCTTCCTGCTCCATACCCACACACAGATCCCACACCTTGTGAATTTCCCACATCCAGCTCAGGGCTCCCCCCTGTAACTGCTGTGGGTGCCTTACAGTGCCCAAAATCTCTTCCACCCAGTCAGATGCTCCAGCACTGCCACAGAGGAGGACAGCAAGCTCCAGCTCATCAGGCCCTTGAAGAGGGCAGTCACCCTGTGTGGCTATTAAAGAAGGTAAAAGTAGGCTCAAGCTGTTCAGGAGAGAAATACAAATAACTCCCTACCAGTACAAATAAGGCACATTCAAATGTGTTTAATTGTGTGTGCCTGTCTGGAGGTCTGGCTCATCATTCCTCTTTCCATTTCTCACTCAGAGGGTCACCAGTTCCTGAAAACACTGATGTGCCAAGGAAGCCAATTCCTTGTGGGGGCATGACTCTGCTCCACACAGACATTTTCCCTTCTGTCACTTGGCATAATTCAGTATGGGACTTGAAAATTCAAAATATAAACAAAAGAGATGAACCAGGGCCAATCATGTTACAAGCAAAAGTCTCAAACCTTCCCAGTAAGTTAAGAATACCTCTCCTCTAGAAATACCACCATTTTCTCAATTTTCAGCTTAACCAGAACAATTGCTTTGCAGTTTTTAACCTATGAGGATCTTGGGGCAAAAATATCATGGTCAAATATATGTGTATGAGACTATAAAACCACTCAATGCCTCACAATACACTATTTATCAGGCAAGTTTCTCCCATCTCCTACTTCTCCTATTCCTGAGAATTGTTTATTGCTTTTCTTTCTTCCTCAGGATCATTTTCTCCTGTAACTTTATTATTTTTAACAGTTCTTTCACAGTTAAAAAACTTCAGGGTATTTAAGTATCATTCTGACAATGACAGAATTGTTCCCTGTATTGTCCTTTAGTGGCTTCTGGTTATTCCCATGTTCCAGGATGCACCAAGTTACTGCAGCGTTTTCCTGAAAATGGATAAATCATACACCTGAGCTAAACAAATAGAAAAAAAACCAAGAATTTATAAGAGTGAGGAGGGCATGATCCTTTCAGAGAATGACTAAACTGAATTAACAAGAGTGACAATTTCTTAACTGGGAGGGAAATAGGGAGAAGAATTCAATGAAAGTTAATATTCCTGGCTAAAGAGTTGAAAGATCTATTCTGCATTTTGTCAGGGAAATTATTTTGAGGAAGAAAAAAAATAAAATTGTGTAAGATTATGAAAATACACTCAAATATATGAAATATATGAAAGTATATATAAGCCTGAAAATAGTTGTGATGCTTTAGTAAATGAGGACATGTCATCTCTAGTGAAGGAAACCCAATCTTAATTTTAGTGTTTCCTGTGCTGTGGCCTTGTATGATGTTGGCAAGTTGCTGATTGATTAATTTTGACCTCTGCCATTATAATGTATCTTATTTCTAATTGGAATTATGTCCAATTTTGGCTCCCAGACATTCATCCTGTCAGATGTTGATTACTGTAATAAATACTGTCATTACTGAATTTATTCCTATATGCAAACTGAAGATCAGAGTCTGCAGTGCTCACAGGCTGTTTCAAGCAGGATAAGCAGCCTCTTAAATCCTTCTGTCTTCTGTGGTTTCCCAGCCCAGGAGAGGGAAGGACTGCAGGGTCATTGGAGAAGTCCTGGAGCCAGGCTTGTACTTTTGGGGGTTGATTTTTGCCCCTGTACATTATGACCTCTGCAAGGAAAATACTGATGAGTTTAGGCATCCCACTCTGGTAGTCATCCCACCAAACCTGAATTCAGAAGTTCTTACAGATGTGTGGCAGGATTAGATACTCATATTCTTGGCTGTTAATTAATTTTACTACTAATTGTGATGCCTTCACAGAAGCCTATGTTGCAAAAGAAATTTTAAGCAGGCTTAAGTCTGGATGTTTCTCACATGTAAATAGATCTCAGTGGCACACGGGCTGTATTAAATACTGTATTTGAGCTAAAGCACCTAGAGAAAGACAATTCCTTGTAGTGGGCTGAAGCCAGGTGCCCACCAAGCCATTCTGTGAGTCTCCTCCTTCAGCAGGATAGGGACATGGGGAAATAAGATGTTAAAAACCTCATGGGTCTCGATAAAGGTAGATAAATAAAGCAAAAGCAAAGGCCATGCATGGAAGCAAAGGAAAACAAAGTATTTATTCCCTACTTCCCACCAGCAGGCAGGGTCCAGCCACTTCCTGGGAAGTGCTTCAGCATGGAGCAGCTGTAAGGATGGAATGCCCTCCCTCTTCCTCCACTCTCAGTTTTTACTGATGACCAGGTACCAAACAGTTTGAAACATCCCTTTGGTCACTTGGGGTCAGCTGTCCTGGCTGTGTCCTCTCCCAAATCTTTGTCCACCCGCAGCCTCCTGGTGAGGGGAGGATGCTGGAGATGCAGCTTGATGCTGTGAAGCAGCAGCAGCCAGAGCAGCAGTGTGTTTGTTATTTATCAACACCTTCCCAGCCACCAGTACACAGCACAGCCCTGTGAAAACTGCTGTGGGCATAATTAACTCCATGCCAGCCAGACCCAGCACAGCACAAAAAACAGCTTCAGCCTTCCCGTGCTGGAGGCTGTGAACACTCACAGCCATTTCAGACCTGTCCTGCTTTCCAAGAATGATGATTTTAAAGGGATTGTCAGTGCCCTTAGGGCAGTAAATACAACACTGCTAAAGTGTTGGTAAGCAAACTGAGCCGCAGGAGAGATCCATGGTTTTTCCAACTAAAGTGAAATAAAACAGACTTGGTTTATCATCTCTTCCTACATAATGCACAATGGCAGCAAGCACAGACGGGCTCCTGCACACACTTCATGCTGTATCCCAAGTGTGTGTGCTGTTAAGAGCTCCCAAAATTCCTAAAACCCATACAGGAACACAGCAGAGAAGTCAAGTCACTGCAGCAGAGGACGGAAGACAACAGCCCCTGTGTGCCCCATGGTCTCTGATCTCACACCATCTCCTCCAAATCACTCTCAGCCTCCCGTTCTTGTCCTCCCATCCAACTCTTTAAGGACAAAACATACCAAAGAAAACACCAAAAGCTTTCTTTAGTGCCACCCATGGTAAAAAGCCTCCATTCATCTTCATCTTGAGGCTGCAGAGGATCACAGCCTGGACTTTTCAGAGGGCAGAGCCTGCTAAAAGTCCTTGCTCAGGGGAGAGGAGTTGGGCTAAGCACGAACTTCAGCCCCACTGCCCCCATCCCCAGGCCCAGCTCCTGCTGGACTGGCACAAGAGGTTCCCTGCCCGTGTTTCCCTTCCCCTCACTCTCATCAGGAAGGAAAACAGGGCTGGCAGCAATCCCAGCAGTGCCTTTGCTAAATGGATCCATTAAAATGTAAACAGAGATCACGTTGCAGGGCATCATCATAAAACACTGGGGGTGACAGCTCAGCTGGTTCCCAAACACTGGCTGGGCTCCTCCTGCACATCCCAGTCCCAGCTCTCCTGACTCTTCCTCCTCTCTCCAAACATTTGCCCACTGGGTTTTTTGAAGGCTCATCATTATCCAGCATATTTTGGAGCTGTACAATCTCTCTGAGGTTTTCTGCTTTAGGAAAATAGAAATTATTGAAATAAGGGCTGCCTCACAGGCCCCTTACCATCCCTTCAGAAGCCCTTGAGTTTGCAGTTTAGCACTGATGGAGCACAGGACAGGCAACACGAGTTACACCTGTCCTACTCCTGCCTGATACACATCTAGGAGGAGTTTTATCACCCTTTGTCTGACTTCCAAATGAAGGTTTTCCTACTCTCTCCCCTGCTGCCCCTCCTCGCTCCCTCTTGCCAGGGGCTCTTGGGAAACCACCAAGCCTTTGCTTTATTCTCTTTCAAGAATTCTTTACAACCCTGTGTTCATTCCCCTCCCTGCCAGCTAGGCTGCAAAAGCTTGACAGAAATTGGAAGGGGCTGGGGAAAGGTTGGGGGTTTCTGGTTTGATGAGCTTGTCTTGCATTGCTGCTGTTCTCATCTCTTTCCCCTTCCTTGACTGGTTTATTCCCTCAGTTGTGTGCCCTTTGTCTCTCTGTCCTCTGGAGTTCCAGACCCCAGACTTCAAATCTTTAAATTAACAAAATAAATTACCCCTGGTGATGACTTTATTAAAAACTCCACAAGAGGCCAAAGCAGCAGCAGCCTTGTGGATGGAAGAGAGGCAGGAATTCTTGACTCTGATCAGCTCTGGCACAGATTTCTTATGTGCAGCTGGGCATGGTTTTGCCTCACTTTCTTTCTCTAAAATGAAAAATACAACATCCACTCCCTGTTTGAGACACTCAAAGGACAAGCTCTCTGGCAGGACAATCCACTGTTTATCCACAAAACACCACAGGCAGCATGTACAGAGCTGATCATCCATGCAGGAAAACCTTGGGCCCTGCTGGTCACAACAAACACCACAAGCAGGTGGGAATGCATCAGGAAAAAGTTAGTGGCTCTCAGAGAAGACTTTCCTAAGGAAGCTAAAGAGAGATGCTGTTTTGTTCCATGGGTTTCAAGACCATTCTGCTCATGAAATATATAGTAATTAAACCCTCCTGATGGAACAAAATGCATATTTTTTATATTTAAAAAATCTGTGCTTTTAGAAACCTAGATTCCATTTGGGTTCTAAAGTTTAGAGGTTTTAATTTCATTGCTTGGAATAACTATGTAACATAACTTTAAAAATCATCCAGTTTATTTCAGTTATACTGGAGATAGTGGGGGGCGGAGGTGAACCCAGCTTAAATCCTGTCTAAAATCTGGGGAAAATAATCTTTGAGTGACAGAGGACCATTTTCTTCCAGGAAATTAGCAATAGTTTATTATTCCAAGTATATATTTAGCCTATTCCACTTAACACAGTTGCTTTCATGTCAACCATATTAAAACCTTTATGATAGCTGTTGGCATTTGTGATTCCAAGCTCCAAAAAGTGGAGCAAAGTGCCTCTCAGACCATCATCTGAGCAGGGCTGTCACACCTGATCCCTCTGCACATCCCAACAGGGAACAGGGCAGGTGGGCACAATGCCCTGCACTTCCCACTCTTCTTTCAATATCCTGCATTAAGCCCCACAGCCCAAAATGTCAGGGAGCAAGAGTGCCCTTGGAGCACTCAGTAACATTATTGCACTTTGGGATTAAAAATTTTTTTTTTAACCAGCATGTTTCCTGTTTCTCTGGGGCTGTCCCAGTGCTTGTGTGGTGAGCCAGGGAGGTGGAATTTTCCTGGTAACTGTCAGGTTCACCTTTGCCTGAAGAACAGAAATTGTCTGAGACCGAGAAGAGCAAGGCAGGGAACAGGAGGCTCTTAGAGATCACAGAACAACAGAGTCATTGTGGCTGGAAGAGAGCTCTAAGATCATTGTGTCCAACCATCAACTCAGCACTGCCAAGGCCACCACTAAACCGTTCCCCAAGTGCTACATCTCTACCTTTTAAATTTCTCCAGGGATGGTGACTCCCCCACTGCCTTGGACAGCCGGTTCCAATGCTTGACAACCTTTTCTGTGAATAATTTTTTTCTCACATCTAATCTAAATCTCCCCTGGTCCAGTTTGAGGCCATTTCCTCTTATCCTGTCCCTTGTTCCCTGGGAGCAGAGTCCTATCCCCACCTGGCTCCACCCTCCTGTCAGGGACTGGTAGACAGTGACATGTTCTCCAGGCTGAACACCCCCAGCTCCCCCAGCTGCTCCTCATCAGATCTGTGCTCCAGCCCCTTCCCCAGCTCCGTTCCCTTCTCCAGACTCACTCCAGCCCCTCAGTGTTTCTTGCAGCAAGGGGCCAGAACTGGACACAGGCTGTGCCCAGCTCAGGGGGACAATCACTGCCCTGACAAAGCCCAGGTGCCACTGGCCTTCTTGGCTACCTGGGTCCTGCTTCTCAAGTGTCAGTTCAGTATCACTCTCTTTTTGTAGTAAAATGACACCAGACTGCACAGAAGTTAAAGCATCTCTTAAAAAAAATAGGGAAAAGAATGGGAAGACATGAACACAGCAGCAATGGCTCTCAGCTCTTGCTCCTCCTGCCAGCCACACATGCAGGATTTATTCTCCTGGACCTTGGATTCTGACCCAGCAGAAAGCTCTGGTTTACACCCACATGAGCTGTGCAGAGCTCCCTGTGGCCTTTCTCCCCTGAGCTCCTGAGCGTGGCCCAGGTGGAAGCCCAGGATCCACACAGAAAATCTGCACCGTGGCTGAACTCGCCTGGCAGGGTGGAAAACACGTTAAGAACTGGAGGGGTTTTGTATTTTGCAAACAAAAGGAAGTTCATTTCCTCTATTAGCTCACCATAGCACCACTCTGTGCAAAAACATGCCTGGAGCTCTCTTCACTTATTTCTGCATCTACCAAATTTATTTATAGAGCCATCTGGAAAACACTGGCTCTTCATTTACGAGATACTGTGGAGCTTTTTGGAATTGCTGCACCAACAAAACTCTTTAAAAACACCCCCACCTACAGAAATTGTCAACTATAATCAAATCTCAGGACTTCTTTTGTGCATCTCTGTCTTTAAAGAGTATTGACAAGGCAGTTAAAACTGCTGTATTAATGCATAAATAGGTAATTCTCCATGTGCTAATTTTGCCATGCTAGTAAATTTATTAAATGTGTCTAATAATAAATCAGCAAATGGGTCTAATACACACCCCTGTAAGAAACCACAAATACTTCAGCTATGTCTCGTTTAAATGCAGTCCTGGGGCATTCTAACAGTTTAGAAAATAAATGGGAGCAAATTTTTCTATGAAATAGAATAAACCTGCTAACTTAGAACATCTGGAACAAAAGCGAGGTGAAGCCTGGGAGACTGGAGTGTCCTGGCTGGCAGGTGGGGACAAGAGAGGGAAGAGCAGCTCTCACCCCCTGCTCGGAACAGCTGAGTTACAGCTCACTCACTGTCTAGGCATTCTGGCAATAAACCACAACAGAAATGTTAAAATAATAACACTATTAAGAATAAATAAGGATTTGGGCTTATTTTAGCCAAATGTTTTAACAAAGCTCCACTATTCATTCCTTGGCATGTGGTGGGATGCCTGTGTGCTCCTATTACTGCATTCCTAAATTGCCTTCATACTTTCTCCTGTTTGCAACAGTCAGAACTCCATAAATTCAACCCAACTATAAGAATTAATTCCAACAATGATTTAATCTACCTGTGGCTTTAATACCACACACATCTAGAAAGCTACACAAGATCTTTATTACTGCCACGTGGATGGGTTGCTGTCTCAAGGTACCCTCCTGACCCATGCAGCATTATGTGTCTTCATTTATCAAAACAAGATTGTTTTCTAAAATGCTCATTCCTTTCTAATAGACACTAGATTGTCCAGTGCTGGCCTCAGCCAGTCTTTGGTTTTTGGGGTGTGAAGCACAACCACCATCCTAATTGATCCAAGGAACATCCCCCTGTTTATGCTGACCCCTCATGTATCAGTCCTAAATTGAGATAATTCACCCTGATCATTGCTAGAGTGAAGCCCTGAGCTTTCCTTCTTCAAATGATGCCCAAATTACTGTTCAAAAACACTGCATACTGCATTCTCTAAATGTCTGAATGAAAAACCTTTAAAGGAACCTTTGAGATCTCCGTGTACCAGTCAGAGTTCCCAACAGAAAAGTGTGTCAGCCTCAGTTTCTTCCAGACATATCTGTCTACCTTTCTGCCTTCATTTTTCATGTATCTGCATTACAGAAATCAAAGACAAAAATCAGAATCACTGTGCTTGGTCTATGGGCATTGCTCTCCAGAGTTCCAGTAAAAGGGAGCCACTTCCAGCTGTTTGGCCTGCTATGTGTGTATTCAATTTATTTGATCTGAGCCTGAAGTAGTGAGGGCTGGCATGTATTTTATTTGCAGGTATTCAATTCCTTTAAAAATCAGGAATTCCTGTATTTAAGACATCCAGAAAATTAGACTCTCAGTCTCTAAAACTCCTTCAGCTTTTATCTAATATACCCTCCAAATCAGTAATATCAAAAATATTACCTGGGATTCAACAGTCCTTCAGTGCCCTACTGTGTATTTTGAGTTATTGGACCTTCTTTTTTCCCCACTTTCAGGACACTTCTCCAAATTATCATTTTAAATCACACTGAGAGCTCTCCTGAACTCCTCCCAGCATCTCTCACTGCCAGTTCTGAGGTCCTGCAGCCAAAGGCTGCTCAAGTACCACCTTTATGGGATTGCAGCTCCATCAAATCTTTAGTCAGAGCACGAGAGAGCAAGACTGAAATTGCTATTCAAAATGTAATCTATTCCCTTAAAAATACTGGTGCCAAGATTGCAGGAAGAGTATACAGAATAGTATTTTCTGACATTCTATTTCCAGAAAAGTAGATAACTTTCAAAATATAGATTTCAAAGTATCCAAAGGCACGAGGAGGAAGGCTGGAAGAAGCACACATGTAGAAATCCCAGCAGGACAGAACAGCCTGTCAGGAAGCTGAGGCCATGCCTGCAGTGGCAGCAAGTGCAGGTAATCCTCTCCCCTTAGCCAATATAGTTGTGCCAGATCAGAACTGGTTCAGGAGAAGGAAACAGAAACCAAGAAGTTATCAAAGATCCTCAGAATTGGTTGATAGGTTATCAGCAAGTAATTCTGCTCAGGAAGCAGGGAGCTGTATAATCACCCAGCTGCAGCAAGTTCACAGACTGAACTGCTGCCTTTAGCTGTCATCTCCACATCAACTCCTGCCCTCCAGTTTTTTCATGGTACTTGGAATCCCCAAATCCATTGGTTCCTGCAGAGCAGGGAGAGCAAGAGTGGCTCAACCAGTGGCTCTGCTCACTGCTTCTGGAAGTAAAGAACACTCAGCCCTGGCAAGTGAACACCTTCTGCCTCTCACGCGCTTCACTGCCAAATCACACAGACCATCTCACAGACAAACCCCATCTCACAGACAAACAGGAACTGGTTTTTATGTTTAAAGGGTGTTTATGTCTTGCATAATTTATTTGAGGTCCTATCCTGCTCAAGAATAAGCTCTTACATGTGTTTCAGAAGGTAGAGGGTCCAGCTCCTTATCAAGGAGCTTCCCTGGAGAGATGCCCTGTCAGAGGATCAGGCAATCTCCCCTTTTTCTTCCCTCTCTCTGTTTCCCCCTCTCCATTTGGTGTGGTGTGGAAGTGCAGAGTCCAGGAGATCCTGCACAGGGCAGGAGAGCTCCCAGAGGAAAGGAACAGGACTCATCTCTTCAGAAAAGCAGGTGCCAACAGAACTTGCCACTACCCTGTCCAAAAAGAAACCAAGAAGCCAAGCAACAGAAGAGGATTTTGAAAGGGTAAAGAGAAAAAATTCCAAATTAACCACGGCAGATGACCTTTAGGAGATGGGCAAGTGTGTCAGTTCTTTCAGGAGTACAAAAGCTTTGCTGATGGACTGACAGTGCAATTAAGTGCATCCATACCCAACCCCTCCTGACAGAAGGGAGCCTCTCCCCAAAACATAAATATTTAAGGATGAGTGCCAAGAGGATGGGACCAGGCTCTTTTCAGTCACAGGACAAGGGGCAATGGGCAGAAACTGATGCACAGGAAGTTCCATCTGAATATGAGGAAAAACTTGTTTGTTGTGAGGGTGGCAGAGCACTGAACAGCTGCCCAGAGAGGCTGTGGATTCTTGGAGATATTCAAACCTTGCCTGAACACAATCCTGTGCAACCTGCTCTAGGTGAACCTGCAGGAGCAGGGGGTTAGACCAGATGATCTCCAGAGGTCCCTTCCAACCCCAAGCAGTCCAGGATCCTGTAAAACACAAGATGCAGCTCCAGGAGTGTGCAGAGGCTGAGTCAGCACTTCCCATGACAAAATGCACTGCTTCACCCAACATTCTGACCTACAGAGCCACAGCACGGCAGAAGCCAAGAGAAAGCCATCACTTGGAACAGTGTAAAGCTTGAATTTTGTGTCTTTAAAATGTTTTACTGTATCAGCTTCTCTACTAAGGGATATTTCAATGTAGATGTGCAGGTTGAACATGCAGAACATGTGCCATATACAATCTGACCACAGAATAGCTTATGGCTGGCAACTGGCTAAATATATTCCACCCAGAAATGAATTCACAAGTTTAGATTTGTCAAATAATCTCCAGCTCAACTCCAAAGTGTGGGTAAAATCCTACACTCAAGTAAATGATGAAGCTATCCACAGACTGTGGGATGTCATCCTGAACATAAAAACAGTGGTGAGCATGGAAGTACTGCACTTAAATTGCAGAAACAAGAGAAAGAAATAAAGAGTACATTTCAGGACATGCCAAATGCAAGTGAGTTAATTTTCATGTGTTTACAGCAGGATAATCTGCTGCTCAGATATATCATACAGCAGGTTTACTATAAACTCTGAATAAAAATGGACACTGTTTTTTGCATTTAAGGTCTATCTGGATTTCTGCTTTTCATTTACTGGAACAAACCTGACACTGCTTCCGGAATGAAAGTTTCCCCTGGGGTTCAACAATTCACACAGTGATGATTTCCAAAAGCTACTTGCACACAGCTTTAATTACGTAAGTTTTCTAAATGTCAGAGCTGGACTCCTGCAGGGCCTTTGACACAGTCCCCTACTGCATCCTTCTGAACTGGAGAGATGGATTTGATGATGGGCTGTTAGGTGGATGAGGAATTGGCTGGATGGTCACATCCAGAGGATAATGGTCAACAGCTCAGTGTCCAGACAGAGGTCAGGGGTCTGTACTGGGACTGCACTGTTTAATTAATGGCACAGACAGTGGGATGCAGTGCAGCCTCAGCATATCAGCAGATGACACCAAGCCCAGAGGTGCTGCTGACACTCCTGAAGGATGAGATGCCATCCAGAGGGACCTGCACAAGCTCAAGGAGCAGGACCACAGGAATCTCATGAGGCTGAACAAGACCAAGTGCTGGGGATGCGCCTGGGCCAGGGCAGCCCTCAGGATCAATCCAGGCTGGGGATGAAGGTATCTAGAGCAGCCCTGCCAAGGACTCAGTGCTGCTGCTGGATGTCCCTTCTCCTTGCAGGGGGGGGTTGGATTAAATGGCCTTTAAAAGGTCCCTTCCAACCCAAACCATTCAGTGATTCCATGATTCAGAGTTTCTTTCCAAGTTGGCTGAAGCCAACTTGCAAATGTCAAAATTACCCTAAAAGATTAAATACTGTCGGACACATTAACTTGATTTTGAGTCTATTATTATTTATGTGATTACACATGCATTCTGCCTGTGCTGTGGTCTATGAAATAGTGTCTGCAGCCTACAGAAGCAAGCAGTGCTAATTACTTGTTCACGTGTGGCTTCTGTTTATTTTGTGGGTATTAACCTGAAATTAAGTCAACACAAAAGAGAGACAAACAACAAAATTGAGTATTTTCAGAGGCAACACAAGCCTCAGTCTCATGGCAGCTGCTGTGCCTTTGCAGAATTTTAAGATACAGACACACATTTTTTCCCTTCTGCTTCTATTTCTGTTATGCTCGTAAAAGGGAGAAATCAGCTTCCCAGAGAAAATAATAATGGCTTCAGCTGTGACTGATACAGAACAAATCAATATCCACCTTATCCAGAAACAAGACAATAGGCACAGGTTGCAGACTGCAAACTCTTCAGTCCCAGAACTCCCACCTCTGCTGCTTTAATTCAGAGGCAGCTGGCACAGCACACTGGAATTTCACTCAGCAGACACTTGAAAACAAGTGGAGGCAACCACAAGCTCCCTCTCTGTGCATTTCTCTGCGTGCACACAAACCTGTCTTCAAGATATCAAGCATGAGACAGACCCAACCAGGAAGAGAGTGGATAACATCTAAAAAGAAGTTATACACTGAGTACCTGCAATGAAATAAGTCTCAGAACCATCCTTCAGTCCCCCAGCCCCAATTTGGCACTGAACCAAGTCAGGCCCTGGAGGGCTTTACAGGGAATTCGGAGTCTGAAGCTCTAGGTCCACTCAGTTACACAACAGACAAAAAACTGCGACCTGGGATAATAAATCTTCAAGGGCACATGATCCAGGTGCATCATAGCCATGACACTCACTGCCCACCTTATCTCAAAATAGCACAATGTAATCTGAAAAGCAATAGATAAGGATGTTGGGGACAACATGGATTTAACAAAGTGACAAAAAAAGGGTGTACAGAGCTGTGATTTTCAAATTGAAGCTACTTTTAAATAAGCAGCAGTAACAAAACCAAGTGAATCATCTTACTTATCACCAACAGGCAAACCCAAACCAACAATGGATTCACAGTTGTGGCTAAAGGGTATTAACAGTTTGTGAAACATCCTGTGGAAACTCGATACTTGTGGTTGAAAAGGATTCAATTCCAGAGATGATTCAAGCATCTTCAGCACAGCTGTAACCACACACTAGAGTATGTCCTGTACCTCAGAAACTGTTTCTAAACTCCAGGATAATCCTCTAAACCTGATGTTCAGGAGTTGTTCTGAAAGAATTGCTTATACACCTTCAAGAGAAAAAAATAAATAGCCCAACCCCTCTTCAATCCTTTGCCAGCTAATCTTTAACAGAGCAATTCTTAAATACTCTGGTGGTGGTTTCAGTTGTACACGTGTAACTACAGCCTAAATACCAACACCATTTGCCTGCAGTGGTTGTGGGGAGGCTGGAGGTGAGAGTGTGTGCAGAGCCAGGAGCACAGGTTGGAGTCTGCCAGCAAAGCAGAATAAGCATGAAATCTCACCTATTTTACAAGTACAGGGCTGGTTTTGCACCATTCAGTGGAGGAATAATAAAACAAAGCTCTCCTGGGGAGATGTCCAAGCATAAACCTCTGCAGAGAGGCACATTTCTTAAAGGACCCAGCCAACCTCTAAAAGGTTTTGTTAAAGTCTCCTCATATCAGTCTGTTCTTCCATAACCACAGTCTCTGAAGGCAGTGTTCATTTTTGGGTTTCAGCATCCCCACTGAGCATGTGATACCAGTTTCTTTCAAGTCAGGATTTGGGATTTGAAGCACTACTGGTGTAATTACACCCATCAGTTTTTCCAACCCACCAAAGATCTCCCCAGTCTTCCAGGTGCACTTAGTAGGAGAGAATGAAGCTGCTTGCAAAATTCTTGGGTATTTTCATGCAGGAAATAATGCCAGTTGAACAGTTCTCATACAAATTAGCTGCTGTTTGGTTGAATACATTCATATCTGCTATGAAAAAGATGGCTCCATCAGCTGCTTCTTTATGAGCTTGTTCTAAACCAGTGATGTGACAGTGCAAAACTACTTATTTTCTGTTTCATCAAGAAGTAATTCCTTCAGGCATTAAGATGTGACATAAAATCTTTTACTAAATTGAGCAATTTCATTAAGTTTTCTGTGAAGAAAGAAGAATACAGCATGGAATACAGAAGCTGTTAAAATGTGCCAGGGGACTATCACTGGGAAGGTAACAAACTATGCAAGCCATAGGCCTGTATTTACATATTTAAAACATTGTCTGAGACATTAAATAACCACAGAAACAGTTTTATATAATATGATTTAGCATCTGTTGTTCAAGAACTCAGGAGCAAACATTTACTCTCGTCTGATTAATATTAGCAACATAAAAAAAAAAAAAGGCATTCTTCTGATGACTGAAATACATTCCCAGAGGGAATTCAAGCACCATGGTTCTTTCCACAGAAAACCTCCAAATAAAACATGGCCAAGTATTGCCTGGAGAGATTGAACACCAGGAAAGCTCTACACAGCAGAGATTCTCACTTCAGGCAATTCACTTTTTCCTGCTTTTGAGGGAGGTGCTGTGAACTCTCACTCTCTTCTGCACGGAAGAAGAGATCTTCAGAGATGCTTTCTTTGTGAGGGACCTTTCCACAGCCCCAGGTTTCCATAGCAACAGCTGAGCATCCTCTCCACCCGTCAGCAGAGACTCATCCGTGGGGCTCCAGCAGAAGGAGCGGACGGTGGCCGAGTGTCCCCCACACAGGGTCCCCACCAGGCTCAGGCCATCAGTGTTACAGCTGATCAGGTGGATGTCTCCTGTGAAGGTTCCCCCAATCAGGAAGAGTTTCCCTGCCTTTTCGTGGTACAAGCCACCCACCAGGTAATGCAGGTCGTGGTTTTCGGCACAGACTGACTCTCTGACATCCACAACGTGCAGCAGGGTTATTGGCTCCTCGGTGTCCAGCTGAGCCATGTCCCACCAGCAGAACCCCTCATCGTGTGTCATGCAATAGACCTGTTTGTAATCTTCCCCAGACCAGCCAAGAGAACTCACTGATGAATCTGAATTGCAAGTCGATATCAAAGCATCATCTTCATTATCCTTGTTGATGTCAAACACATTCACCAAGCCGTCGGTCGACCCAGACACCAGCAAATTGGGTTCAACAGGATGAAAACAGATTTTGGTGATGTCATCATTGTGACTTTCAGAATAGACTCCCAAGGGCTCTTTAGCAGCACTGGCACAGTCGGTAATGCCTCTCGCATCCCAAAACACCAGAAACGCGTCCTTTTCACCTTTTTCCGTTCCGGCACAAACAATGAGGTCGCCGCAGCTGACGTCGAAGCTGATGAAGACGTTGGAAGGGTAGCCACTGAACACCTGCACGGGCTTCTGCGTGTCTGAGCGAACATCCCAGCACTTGACCTTGCCCTGGCTGCAGGCTGAGAACACCAGGCTGTCACGCGTGTGGGCAAACCTGACGCCGCCGAGGCCGCCGGCGGGGCCGCGGTACCGGCGCAGGGAGCGCAGCGTCTCCCCGTCGTACACCCGCAGGGACTGGTCGGAGCAGGAAACGGCCACGAGGCGGCTGCTCCCGGGCTGGGCAGCCCTGGAGCCGTGGATGTCCAGCAGGTAGGCGGGCTCCTCGCTGGGCACGCAGCGCCTGGCTATGCGCAACCCCGCCAGCTGCTCCTCCACCTTCTCCACTGCCGTCATCTCGCCAGAAACCTGCAACAAAGAAAAGCCAAGGAGAGCTTTAAAGACAACATTTCTCAACAGCGTTAGCTTGAAAAACACGTACAAGGAAGCATCTTGTGCAGAGGTGATGCACGGAGCTAAAATTCAATTATCTCTATGTCCTCCGTACCACGACTTCATTCACTGGAGCACACAACAGGAAAGGGCTCCCTGATTCAAGGAGTTCAGTCTCTCGTGTCTGTAACCACTACACCAGATAATCCCCTTAACAGACTGAACACTCTACCTGGGAATCCTGGGAAAGTCACTTAGCTAAATTTGCTTGATTATTTTTATCAAGTAACATGATGTTCTCCACAAGTGGAAACAAAATGAAGTCACCCCCTCTACCTGAGGAGGAGTAAGTTTTGTTCGAGGAAGCACAGCCCACAAACAGCTGCATCAGTACAACTGCAGGAGACTTCCTCAGTGAACTGTGCTGAGGGACGTGCACAGGGCAGGCAGAGAACAAGACCAACATTACACAGCACTACAGCCTGAAATGGCCTGGTGAGGTAATTTTACAAGTATTTAGGTGCCCAATGACGCACAGAAACACCTGCCAGCATATCAGGGACCACCTAAACAGGCAGTATGACCTGTGGAACTCACTGCAATTAAGTACCTCAGCATTTTCTGAGCCTCCTGTAAAACCACAGAACACTGGCTTTTAGTGCAGATGATAAAAATCTTCCCTTCAGAGGCAATTCGACTCTGGCACTACTGAACCCTTCTAGAAACCCAAACTATTTCAGCAATGCATACAAATGAAAACTTTACCCAGCAAAACCAAAATTAAACACAATTCTCTTGGATTCTCTCACAGATTCACTTCTAAAATATGACCTGAAAAAAAGGAAAAATATACTTTTCCTTTCTGTAACACAACAGAAAATTATATTCTGTAACTGCAGTAAAGACTCTGTCAGTTCAGAGCCAGGAAAAGCACAGCAGCATTTACCTTTTTTAAAGAGGTATTTGCAATGGTTTTAGTGATTCAAAAACTACAACCATTTTTAAAATAAAGATGTAGGTATGTTATTACAGTCATCCACTTCTGTCAAAAACACAGGTTCAATGAGGCCACTATTTTGTGTTTAAAAAGAATCAAAACCCAAACACTGAGGTTATCACAGCAGGTTTTAAGGGGTCAACACTCCAGTGATTTCTCACTGGTACTGATATTTCCTTAAGGCCTGCACCAGCAGCCAATCCCAGGTACAATATGCATGAATTGACCCTTTAAAAAATAAACACCCAAAGAGAAATGGAATAAAAATCAGGCAGACACAATGTGAGAAAATATTCTCATGCCTTCCCAGCTGTTCTATCATCAATTTTTCTGCAAATTCTCCAGGCTGGATTTTTAGGGGTGGAATGTGCAAGTTTCCATGTATTACTTGCTTTAGTTGCAATTATTTTAACTGCCCATGAGAGACCAAAAACAAAGGAGAAGTTGCTATGACAAAGCTGCATTCTGCTTTTTCCTTTCCTTCTTGGCGTTGTTTGTGGTTTCAGGGGTTTGCTTTCCCTCTTCTAGTTTGGTGTACACAAATATTCATGACACCATCTGACAAACCAGCAATTTCTTATAAAACAGCTTAAGCAGGCACACATAAAAACTTAATTCCCAAGTCACAAATAATCTCACTAAGCGATTTGCCTCAGTAATATCCTGACAATGAGGTCCACAGGTTAATCTTCTACATCAAAGCAACCTTTCAGAGCACATCTACCAGTCATTTCTGCCATAAAATGCAGACATCCTGTGGAAACTCCTTCCCCCTCTGAAGCAAAGAAGTTCAACGTGTTTTCTGGCATTACCCTGTGTACAACCTACCCACAGAACTTGTTCCTTCCTTACTTTTCTGGGTATGTCCTCAAATGAAACAAGCTTTTACTAGAACTATTACATAAAGCCAACTGCTCTCAAACGCTGTTTGCTGTGCTGCTTAAACACAAAACTGTTAAACATCCATGCAAATTAATAATATAAACTGAAGAAATAAAATATTTTTAACATTATTAATTAGGAAAACTGCTTAATTCAATTTACTGAAGAATTACAATGGAAGTTTCTATTTAAATAGTTTCAAACACACATGCTTGAGGGTGGAAAAAGGAGTTTTCGTAAACCAGCTCTCCTGCAGTGCTATGGTTACTAAAAAAATCTAGTTCCCTCTGCAAATTTCTTGTAAGAAAAATATAGTTTTCCAAGCTGACCTGATTTTAAGCTCTAAATATTCAGACTTTGTCTACTCAAAAGGCCAAGTAAACTCAAACAGACAAGTTCCTGACAAATGTCATCCATTTGGAAGGCGAGCTGCAGTTGTTTAAATATTACTGACTATGATAGAGAGTATCTTTCAATAAGCAGTTCCTACAACACTCATGGCAGAGCTTTTACTGCTGGGGAAGGTGAAGGAACTTTACAAATACCCAGAAGTTATAAAAAGCCAGAGTCTGCAAAAGGAGGTTCATTCAGTTTTAATAATATTTTCTGGGAAATAAAATTAGCTCAACACAACTCAAAAGCTTTTGCCCAGAATGACTTAACTACAGCTATTCTGAAATATCAGAAAATTATGTTCATATTTTCAGACAGAAATGCAATTTCTACCATCAGGAAGGTGAAGGTTCAATTCTATTTCCACTGCAACAACTCAGACTTGTGTTCGATGGCAGCCAGGTTTTTGCTAAAAACTCAGTAAAATGTCTGCTTTAGCAAGAAAGTCTTCAGACTATTATGAAATTGTGATTGAAGGTTATATAAACAATTCATGCTCAAACTTCAGGGTGTAGCTGCCAGCCCTTCCTTTTCAGAAGGGGAAGCCACTGTTGTATTTTGATGGGAAAGTTTAAATGGCAGGAATAGGATCTGTGTTAAATTTATGAGACAAATAGGAAACAATGGTCTTCCAAACACAATAGAAGATAACTAAGCACTGGACTGCAGCCACCTCAAAGCACATGGTCCTCTGCACCAAAGCACTTTTAGTTCCTTAAGTTCAACAACAGAGGTATCTGTGTTCCAAAGAATCCCTTGGCAAAATCAGAGTCTTTGAAATGTTTTGGACATAGCACAACAGGCAGTTGTGATGATCAGAGAGGAGAACTGCTCATGTTTGTATGACAAACTCTCTGACACAAAGAGTTGTACCAACAGCTTGCTCTTGGACTACTCCAGATTCAGAAGAAGTCACAAAGGGCATTGGCCAAAAGCTCTTCTTTCCCCATAGGTCCTCCTCTCCTCAGAATGTGAATTCTGAGAATGCTGCCAAATGTGAAGTAATCCATTAAAATCAGGTTTTTCACTTTCTCCAGCAAAGTCACCACAGTCTGGATCTACAGTCTCAACACTGGCAAAATGCAGGGGATGTCAGGGTGCCAGGAAACCACCACCACTGGGATGACACACCAGCACCTGGCTGAAGGTGCCTGGC
Organism: Lonchura striata; assembly: GCF_050655825.1. Classification (NCBI taxonomy): domain Eukaryota; kingdom Metazoa; phylum Chordata; class Aves; order Passeriformes; family Estrildidae; genus Lonchura; species Lonchura striata. The sequence continues at coordinate 67,294,653 of NC_140707.1, read as the reverse complement.
TCTGGCCAGTCACTCGTGCTTGGAAAAAAAAAGGTGTAATCCCATCCTTAGGAATCCCCATTCCTTAAGGGGAACAGCTGAATCTTTCAGCTGCATCCACACCTGCACCCTCCGAGCCAGGGAAAGCCACCTTTTCTAAATCAAACCTGAAACTTCTATGTTATTATATCTAGACTTGGAACTACACTCAGGTGATCTGCTCCATGAATTAAGTACACAGTTACATGCAACCCCTGCACATCTCCTGGATACCACAACTACCAGAAACAATAAACTTCTGGAAGAACACTCAAAATTCATCGCATCTTGGGAAGTCAGAATAAATACCATTCTCTGAAATAACCTAAAATATTTTGACCTCCAGGGCATCCTACAAGGCTCCTTTAAAAAAGAAATAAACTCAATGTTTAGAATAGAAGGCACGAAGTAGAAGTGATGCCAAAGAGGCAGGACAGGATTTTTTGATGCCTTTGTTATGTGTTTTTCACTGGTGGAGTGTGGAAACAACTACACAGCAAGACTAGAAGCAAACAGCTGTGCTAAAGGCAGCCCTTTCCAATGGTGGAGAAATGAAAAGCAAGCACCTATCTGCACAAACTAAACTTAACATTGTCCCAGCACTTGCTGCTGTGCTGTTTGTGCAGCATTCTAAACGTTGCAGCTTCAGCTCAAGCCAACAGGCTCATCAGTCAGTACTCTTCAATCCAGAACGTTTTTCAAAAGATAAACCAGCAAATCATAAGTTATTTCCCTTTTCCTTTGAGTGGTGTACAGAAGATGCTGCCAAGTTGCATAGTTCTCCTTTCCAAAAGGGAGTGTTAGCTCAAAAATATATAGAAATACAAATTTTCCTTTGAAAAATACAGGGAAAAATGTGGAAAAATGGCACATTCTCAAAGACTTAATCACTAACGTAAGAGTAACTTATGAGTAGGAGGGTAGAAACACGTAATAAAAATGAAAAAGACCTGTAGTTCTGGCAATCTTCTCTGCAGAGGTCAAATACCAAAAATAGCAAGGGATCTGAACAGCAGCAGATGAAATCTTGCACTGTTCTTTCCTACTATAAACAATGCAAGCAGACCCTCCCTTTATTTTCACAATTATTAAAAGTTCCAGAGCAAGCTGAGAACAAACCCAGAGCTCTGGCAGTGGGAAGCAGCTCGTGCATGCACAGGACATGTGGTTTACATTTGGGAGCAGTGCTGCCAAGGCAGGGAGAGCACAGCAGTGCTGCAGTGCCCCAGTGCAGGGAGAGCACAGCAGTGCTGCAGTGCCCCAGTGCAGGGAGAGCACAGCAGTGCTGCCCTGCCCCAGTGCAGGGAGAGCACAGCATTGCTGCCCTGCCCCAGTGCAGGGAGAGCACAGCAGTGCTGCACTGCCCCAGTGCAGGGAGAGCACAGCAGTGCTGCCCTGCCCCAGTGCAGGGAGAGCACAGCAGTGCTGCCCTGCCCCAGTGCAGGGAGAGCACAGCAGTGCTGCACTGCCCCAGTGCAGGGAGAGCACAGCAGTGCTGCAGTGCCCCAGTGCAGGGAGAGCACAGCAGTGCTGCCCTGCCCCAGTGCAGGGAGAACACAGCAGTGCTGCAGTGCCTCAGTGCAGGGAGAGCACAGCAGTGCTGCAGTGCCCCAGTGCAGGGAGAGCACAGCAGTGCTGCAGTGCCCCAGTGCAGGGAGAGCACAGCAGTGCTGCAGTGCCCCAGTGCAGGGAGAGCACAGCAGTGCTGCAGTGCCCCAGTGCAGGGAGAGCACAGCAGTGCTGCTCTGCCCCAGTGCAGGGAGAACACAGCAGTGCTGCCCTGCTCCAATGCAGGGAGAGCACAGCAGTGCTGCTCTGCCCCAGTGCAGGGAGAGCACAGCAGTGCTGCAGTGCCCCAGTGCAGGGAGAGCACAGCAGTGCTGCTCTGCCCCAGTGCAGGGAGAACACAGCAGTGCTGCCCTGCTCCAATGCAGGGAGAGCACAGCAGTGCTGCAGTGCCCCAGTGCAGGGAGAGCACAGCAGTGCTGCTCTGCCCCAGTGCAGGGAGAGCACAGCAGTGCTGCCCTGCTCCAATGCAGGGAGAGCACAGCAGTGCTGCTCTGCCCCAGTGCAGGGAGAGCACAGCAGTGCTGCCCTGCTCCAATGCAGGGAGAGCACAGCAGTGCTGCTCTGCCCCAGTGCAGGGAGAGCACAGCAGTGCTGCCCTGCTCCAATGCAGGGAGAGCACAGCAGTGCTGCTCTGCCCCAGTGCAGGGAGAGCACAGCAGTGCTGCCCTGCCCCAGTGCAGGGAGAGCACAGCAGTGCTGCCCTGCCCCAGTGCAGGGAGAGCACAGCAGTGCTGCCCTGCCCCAGTGCAGGGAGAGCACAGCAGTGCTGCCCTGCCCCAGTGCAGGGAGAGCACAGCAGTGCTGCCCTGCCCCAGTGCAGGGAGAGCACAGCAGTGCTGCCCTGCCCCAGTGCAGCAGCCTGCAGACACCTCTCCTCACTGGCAGCAGTCCCCAGCAGAAGACAGACCAGGAAAATGATCTGAGCACAGAGGGGAAGCACAAAACGCCCGTCAGGAATGCTCAGTTTCTCCAGCACACACTCTCCCACAGCTGGGTTTGCTGTTTCACCCAAGCAGAGGGAGAAGGGGTTTTTCCAGCATTCCCATAAAGCCTGCTGAAGGCAAAGTGCATTTAGTCATCAGGCAGGAAGGGATAAAATGCACGAGAGGCTATGCTGAAGTGCAGAGACAAGATGTAACTGCCAAGAGAATTATTTTATCCTCTGCAATCAGCTACATCTCGTTTCCAAATGTAAGGCACAGTCAGAAAGAAGCTCCATGTAATTCTTCATTTGTAGTACAGAAAAAATTGTATCAATAGAATAGAAAGGAGGAAAAAGATAAAACACAAAGTCTATGGGAAGATCAAAAAAATTAGGTCTACCAAGCTACTTGCCTTTCATGAAATCAATTCCTGCCCTCCCACCAGGACTGAGCTTTGGGGTACAATTCTGTTTAGCAATGGAGAGAGGAGCTGTAGGTGGGAGAGAGAACCAAGGAAATGGCCTTAAACAGTATTGGCTGGAGGGAAAAAGTAAGAGACAGACGTAGGAAAGAATAAAAAGGCCCAGGTGCTCAGTGCTTTGGGATTCAATAATTTAAAAAAATTTTTCAAAATGGAAACTACAACTATTCTGAACTCATCTTTTGCGGGCATAAGCAAGTGTTCACATAAAAAAACAAAACATCTTTTGAATATTATACTGGAAACAAAACCTCTTTCGAATATTATACTGGACATCAATAGAGAGATTGCAAAAACAACTTCTGAATTGGATCAAGCATAGCTTTAAATGCATCAATCACAAAAACCATACAGTGACTATTTTCATCAGAAGAAAACTTTCAGACTGGGTTTTTTTTTGTGTGTGTGCAAGATTCTGTATTCAAATGAGAAAGACCTGTCCTGATTTTGCCTCCAACACTGGAAAATATGATGGAGATCTACAGAGATCTAGAACATTTAGGCATGCCTTCAGGTCCAAAGTGCAACAAATTAACATTCAAGCTTGAGTAATTGAAAGCCTATTGACAAAAATGTATGAACCAAAGAGATCATAAAGAGCTGCATAAGATCAGATGACCAATTGAAAAAGTGGAGAATAATCCAATGTACAATTAAAAAACTCAAATAAGATAGACCACACTATACAAAATTATAAAAATGCCAAATTACAAATTTTGACTTCAAAATTAAGACAAATTTATTAAGATATGATTGTCAGATTGCTAACCTACCTTCTCTAGAACAATTTAGAGCACCCTGACATAAATATGGGAAACACAGTTTCTAAATACTCTAAGAAACAGTGTAAAACAATAATTCAAACACATTGGAGAATATCCCTTTTTCAATCTTTTCATCCAATTCCATGCTGGTGACACAAAGGAAGCTGTCCCTGAAATCCCACTCTGCCATGAGCAACTGGACCCAGCCAAGAACTTCCCTGTGAGGGGGAGCTTTCCTTGTAGTGACCTCAGCAGGTAAAGAATACAACTGCATCCAGGTGTGGGTGAGGTGGTCATCCAATAAAGGAGAAATAAGAGGATAAGAGATGCTCTATTTTGCACTCATGGCTATTCTCAGATCAAGCTGGCAGAAGCTTCAGCAGAAGCAATCCTGTTTCATAAAAGCAGGTCTGAAAGAGTCCCAGGCAAAGGGTAAATTACAGAAAAAGATACTGCAACTGGGCTATTTGTATTCTAAAATCAATATATTATGTTTTCTTCTTTTTTTCTGGCAAAGAATATTGTATTTAAAAACACTCTGAAAGCTCATCTATGCCTAAATTGCACTCTCAGAAGCCTCTGAACAGGTGAACAATAAATGCTGCATCCTCAGGTGGATTCTGCAGTACAGGAAAACTGCCCTAGTGCTGGGCCCTGGCTTCTGCACTGAGCAAGGCTCTGACATGGGGGTCAAAGATGAGGTTTGTGTCTGTAAAGAACCACAGCTATCCTGCCAGTCTGCTGCAAACCTTGAAGAGAATCCAAGTCTCAGCCTTCTGCACTTGTGCTTATCCCATCATACCACAGCCACCACAGAAAAGTCATTTCCTTTCTCCTGTGAGCACCTCCCACCGAACACATCACACCGAGATGGCTTCTTGTAACCACAAACATAGGAAAGAAGATACAGAGCTAAGCAGCCTCTCAAATAACAGAGCCACAGCTGCTGGAAGTCCAACACAGAGGGTACAATGGTCACCTGCATGTAGCATTAAGTTTTGATCCATTCACACTTCAGCCACGAGCAGCTCAGAGGAGGTTCATGCTCACTTTCAGCATTTTCCTTTGTGAAGATGTCCAACAGCTTTGCTGTCTGACTTGGCACCAGAGCTATGCACTGGGATGGTCAATTCAGGCAGAAATAAAGTATTTCTCTAAATGGATTTACCAAGAACCTGACCTACAAACAATTCCCAGTCCAGACTGTGGCAGAACAGCTTGCTAAGCAATTCCCAGCAAGGGCCAACATTCACTCCTCACCTTCCCAATCAGTGATACAAGGACAGTTTTTGCCCAATTCACCATCCTAGTGCACACAAACATCAGTGAGCACGTTCAGCAGCACACTTTCACACAAAAAGCTTCATTCTGAAAATCTGCACTACAAGATACAATGCAAAAGTCACTGTGACACTGTGGTGCACCTGCAAATTCCACAATCAGAAAGTGCTCTGATGCTCTTTCAGGTCTGGGATTACAAGAAAGGACTCCAAGAGTGACAATTTTCAGAGCCATTTTAAGCTGAACAAAACACCACATGAATGGGTAAAACCAATGATCCACCCTACAGAGAAAGGTGAAAGGAAAAAATTACTTACACAGCTGCATGAATAATTTAGTGACTCTGCAACAACACCATTTATTTCCTTCAATTTAGACACTGCCATTTACTACCAGCATCCTCATATAGAAGAAATGGAAAACAGGAAAAATCAGGAAAATCTGGAAATAAGTAAGAAGTCTTCCCAAAGATTAGTAAAACTTGCTGAAATTCTTCCAAAAAATGTATTTCTACACCACAGGAAGCCTGGGAAATTTCAGCCTGAATTTAGCAGCAACCATAATAAAAGGATATCAAGAAACTACTGTAATTTGAAAAAAAGCTTCCACTACCACACACACTGGTGCCAAAATACCTACAATGACATAAAGTCAATGTTTTATTTACTGGAATATTTCAGAAATTCTTTCACAACAGTAATTTACCTGAAGTACACTTCATTATCAGAGCTCATTCTTCAAAACACAAAACTATTATGTTTTCAAGACTCTTTTCTTAACAACCCAAGCTTAAATCAGTCACTGCTGAATAGGTAAGAAGATTCCCCTAAACATGCAGATATAGGGGAATACAAAACAACATTTGTGTTCTTGGTAATTCTTAGCCCCACTCTAACATCACTGCCCAAGCAATCCTCTGCAGTTCCAGATGTATTGCACAAACATCTGCCAAGCCTACTCAGGGAGAACAACTTCTCATTTTCCTCATCTGCTTCCCCAGAACCTGCAGATCACCAACGTGTCTTTGCGAGTCACATCCCACAATATCCTTTTTTTTTATATTTAGCTACTCCAGAACATCCCCACGTCAAGGTAATTTGTCAGACCCTCTCCAGTTTCAAAGCAACACGAGAAACTTGAGATCCCTGTGTGCCTGTGGCAGTTCACAGACTATCAGTTTCCAAAACATGCTCTTTGTGCACAGTCTGACAGCTGGGGGCTCTGCTGAATCTTTATCATGCCCCAAGTTCAATTTTCAATGCTTTGTAGCAGACAAAAGGAAAAGATGTCATCTAAGTGACAACAGGAAGATGGAAGAGGCTGAAAAAAAGGGTTTCAGAGCTATGTTGCCTTTATCCTGATGAGGAGAATTTACTTTTGAGTCTCCACAAAAGATGCTAAGGCATCGAGGATGTGGACATTGAAGCCATGCAAAGGACTCTCTTCAGCTCTTTGTTTTCAGGAGCCTTTAGACAGTGCTTACTCTTGAACCATACATGGAACTCCAGCAGCAGCTTCATCAATGCCATAAATGATTAAAAAACCCAAAAAAATAGCTTTTACTTTTCATGACACTCAAATGCACAGTGACTTTCCATACTCCACCAGAAGTTCACATTCAATTTTTTTTCACTCTTTAAGTGATTTAGGACTCAGTCTCAAGAAATAAAATCATGAAAGAGAAGGACAAAGTGTGCAGGTATTGACACTCCAGATTTTCTGATCAAGAGATCTGCTGTATGCACCAGCACAGACAATCCCTGCTGGCCAAACCAGAACTCCATGTTTTTGTTAGGACCCAAGAACCCTGAAGACCTCGGTGGGGAACTTACTTTTCTGAGATCCACAAATGCCTTTCCAACATATTCAGCAGCCTGTTGCCCCAAAAAAAAGACAGGGATAAAAAGCAAAGTCAAGAGCTTTTTGCATTTTAATAACCCTGCTCTCAAGCCATGTTTGTTCTCAGTGCTTAAGTAAACTCATATTTCACAGGGTCAGAGCAGGCTCCCAGCAGTGCCCTGTGCTGAGGCCAATGTCTTGATAACTAAGCCATAATCAAGTGCAGAGAAGGAAGGGTTAGATCATGCAGGTAATGAACTGTTTATTTCACAAAAAGTAGCTGGATGCTTTGCCTTGTGTAGCTTGGCAAAGACAGAGACTGAAGGGGATACAATTACTATCTACAAATACATCAAAGGAATAAATGCTGGGGAGGGAGGGGAGCTACTCAAGAACAATACTGGCACAAGAGTTTAAAAGTATAAACTGACCATAAATAAAATACAGAGCAGAAATCATAAAGTTTAGCTAGCAAAATACTTCCCAGTTATAACAGCAGGGGTAAAAACTTTTAACTGTCTTCATCTGCTTTTATAACCCCGCCAGCCTGGCACCCACCACTGTCCTTGCACAGCAAAGAACCCAAATAGGAAGGCAGAGTGAGAAACAAGCAACTCTGAGATAAGCTGGCTCATTAGTCCTTTCTGGAAGATACCACGCTGCCAGGCAGACAATAACAAGACACATTATTTGCTCAGTTTCAAGAGCAGCATTAAGACCTTAGTAAGAGAGCATGTGTGTGCACAGAGAGCACGCAGCTTCCAGCTTAAGGTGGCGTCCTGTCAGTGTCGGGACAGCAGGAGCCCCTCCACACAGCCACGTTCTAATTCCAAGGATTTGGGCAGGAAAAACTCCAGAGGATGGGGCAGACTGCCAGGGGCTGTCATTCCGCTCTCGGCCACCGGGTGTCGCCAGTGACCGGCCCAGAGAGCGGTCGCGGATTACCAGAGACAATAATAATTAACGCGAGTGTTAATAAAGCACCAGTATTTTTTTCTTCTTTTTAAAAGCCTCCCTTCCTCTAAGCAGCCCGTTAATCAAAAATCACGCTTAGAACTGCCTAGCACAAAAAACGGGAGAAAAAAAAAGCCAACCAAATTCAACTACGCCACAACTTTTCTTTCTGAACGATCAGAGGTTAAAAATATACTCGTTCTTTATTAAAGTCTCATTTGGTGACTTTAATCCACAGATTTGGATCATTCTGACTTCATACCAACGCCCAGATGTCCATGCAAAGCACACATAAACATACAGGGAATGACTGACTTGTGTGCATTTGTATTTGCTCTTCAGCATGCAAATGCTGAGTCCAGAAACTCCCATCACTCACATTTCCTAGGGAAGAGAGGTGAACAAACCAAACCCAGCAAGCACAAAACCCTTCCTTTCTCAACCTCTTACACTCGTATCTATCTCCCACAAACATTCCTGAAACAGGAGTGTTCAATGCACATGCAAAATAATAGTTGCTCAAGACATTAAATCACTAAAATTAACTTTTCTTTAAATCTTTCTCCCTTTCAAATCTGAGTAATGTATTTCCTTATATATCCTGGCAGACATTGAACAAACTAAAATCAAATCCTCTTACCTCAAAAAACTCCTTCATGAGCCACATAAAAATTGAAGTCAGAATTGCTAGTAAGAGCTGTATGTTTCTAAACAAGAAATTTTGCTTTCACAGCTGCTTGTCCCTTCTGATTGCACAAAGGAGTAGTAACACATAATTTCAGCTCTCCCACTCTTTCCCATAGCAACAAATATACACAAATTATTATTATTAAAAAATCCTCAAATTATTGAAAAGTAAACAATACAGGTTCCTATTACAGGTACTCCCAGCATACAACTCCAGTTTGCCAATTTTAACTAAATGTTGGGCTGTCTTTTCACCAATATAACAGCACTTTTGCATCTTGTTTTTAATGAGAAGCTGAGCAACAGTTTTGCCTTGAAATAACAGACAGGGGAAAAAAGAAAGATCTCAGTATGGTAAGAGATGAGCTCAGATGGTGAGCTGCAGAGAGGTGCAAGTTAAAAGTTGCTAATCAGTTAAAAATACAAAAAAAAAGTTTTTGCTGAAGAAATAAAGCAATTGCAAGAAAGGTTATAAACAATACAGCAAAACAATCACTTTAAAACTAACTTTGGATGTGCATAATTTAATTCAAGTCAGCATAAGAACTAGGAGTGTTTTAATGCATCTGCATTTCTACAGATAAGATTCAATTGCCATATTAAACAAAGAACCTTTTCATTTTGATTTTTTTATTAGGCTATCATTTATCTGGAAAACTACAGAATTAAAAAGGAATATCAAGTGCCCTTTCAAGGCCACAGTGCATTCTTATATAAAACAAGTCTCAAAGACGAAAACAATAGGAACTAATAAATTTTTAAATACTTGCATTCATCTATCTGCTGCACATTTAGTCTCGAACTAAACATTAAGGTCACCTTAAAACATTTTCAGCAATATAAACAGTGCAATAAAAAATAATACAAAATCCTGATTAATATTAACAATCTTGAAGAAGGGCTTTGAGATTAATGTGAAAAAGAGGTGATAAATTAATGTAAAGTCTGTAAAGGCTATAAACAACAGTACAGATGGTTTATGTTGCAAAGGAGATCAGACTAGATAATGTAATAGTCCTGTTGGACTTGAACACCTGACATAAACAGAATCAAAATTCATCAGACTGAAAAGTTTATAGCATGATATGGACTTGTAAAATGGACAGCTGCAAATATTAGCTTCCTGCCAATACTTCTAAATTATTTTGGCTGTTGAAAAGACTCATTATATAAGACTTAGAAACAGGACGGAAAACACATTCTATACTGGGACCTTCAGAACAGCCTCATGGAATTACCCAGTGTTTGTGCTGCTGCAATTTGAGTGTGATTTTTACAGTCCTGAACACTGGCTGAGCTTCTTCTCTCCCACCCCCACTTCCTGCTTTGTTCTTACTCAAATATTTTGTTAAACTTGCATTGAAGTATCAGCTAAGGCAAAAATACATCACAGAAACAATTCAACCAAGGCAATATGTTGGCATCAGACATCCTTCCCTCCCAGCTTAATGCTTTATTTACCAAAGCATCCATCTCTATCCCATTTCCCAGTCCCTCCACCTTCCACTCACTTAAGAAGCTAAAAAAGCACTGTCTCAGTCATGTGCAGAAGTTACCTCCACACGTATTTAACTAACCAGCCCCAAATTAAATGCAGGATGAAATAAGAGAGGAAAACACACCAGCAATAATTTATGTAATTCTTTTGTGTTTAACTCCTCTGTTGAAGGAAAGGGGACAGTTGCAGGGACAGGAGAAGGGGAAGAGCTAAGGGAGAAGTGGGTGAAGGTCCCTGAGGAGGGCAAAGGCATGTTTGAGGCTGAATTTCCTAACCCTAAAAGGGATTGGGCAATATGCTCTTTTTCTGCTTTTCTTATATCCTCCATTACCCACCCATCTTGCACCTGAACTGCTTTGGAGCACAAAAGCACAGTCCCAAACCTTGCCAAGACCCCGATTCACAATTCTCAACACTTCTTTTTAAAGTCTGGTGTGAAAGCCACTAATGGGTTTGCCCTCACACAGGAGAAGCTGAGCCCCATAAAAAACATCTTTTCACTCACCAAATAAACCCAAGTTTTAGACTGTCTGCAGAGGCAGTTTGGTATCAACACAGCTGAGCAGCATGGTAGTGCTGATTTTCTTCTGTTTTGCCTGTTTTTCTTTTTTTTTTTTTCCTCCCCAGAAATGCTTGGAAATACCATTATTTTTATACTTCAAAAAAAAAAGCACAACAAAGCTGGAAAATGCTGCCAGCAGGCAACAATCATCTGGTCTCTCAAGACACCTCCCATGCAGTCAGGTACAGACCAGACCCCAGGGCTGCCCTGCAAAAATGATGCAGTGAAAGAAAAAAGCATTTTTTAAAAACATTCATCTTGAAAGGTTGAGAGAATTGGGATTGTTCAGCCTGGAAAAGAGAAGACTTTGGGGTGACCTAATTGCAGCCTTCCAGTACCTGAAGGGAGCCTGCAAGAAAGAGGGAGAGAGACTATTCACCAGACCCTGGGGTGACAGGACAAGGTAAAATGGATTTAAACTGAGAGAGGGCAGGAAGAAATTCTTTACTGTGAGGGTGGTGGGGCCCTGGCACAGGTTTCCCAGAGCAGCTGTGGCTGCCTCATCCCTGGGAGTGCTCCAGGCCAGTCTGGATGGGGCTTGGAGTAACCTGGTGGAAGATGTCCCTGCTCATGGCAGGGGGTTGGAATGAGGTGATTTAAGGTCCCTTTAAATCCAAACCATTCTATGATTTTATGTTATTTTGTAAAAAACATTTTAAGCCACCTGAAGATCATCAATTCATGCACAGAACTCTTATGTGGAAAAGAAAATTAATATATTTATTTCCAAAAGGTCGGAGACTACAGAAGAAAGAGGCAGGCTCCAGGTCAGGCCAATGCATGCAGAGCCTGTCCAGGAATTCCAGGCCCACCTTTCCCTACAGGGCTATTCCTTGACCCCATCAAAAGAGACTTGGAGGAAAACACAAACAGCTACACCAGTCTTTAAACAAACAGAAACCAACACAAACAAGCACAGTGTTAAAATCAGCACCTGGAAACCATGGGATTCACATGAACACAAACCTGTTCAATCACTCTGCTGGCAGGGACAATTATCTTCAAGGAGCTGCTCTGCACAGACACTTCACTGAATCTGATTATTCTCTCAAATAGGAAACCCACTGAAAATATGAGGAAATAAAAGGCATTAGCATAACTTAGTTCTGAGAACAAATTTTTTACAGACCTAAATACCAGCATACTAAGAAAAGAGCTTGCGTTTCTGCATTCTTTCAAATATGTAACACATGTCTAGAAAAAATTAATTTTGAATTATAGGATTATAACCAATATGTGCCAGTAACAAAACACAGAACTGACAGTCCTACTCCCTATATCTTTTAGGAAAAGTTAATTCTGGAGCACAGCCTACTGAAGGATATCTGTTGATTATATAAAATAAAAGTCTAGGTTATGTATATCACAGTTTTGGCAGTAATTTCTGTAACTACTTTTTAATTCAAAACCATAGAAAAGTTTCATTTTTTTCCCCAAAGGAATACAACTACCAAACAAAAACCCCCAAACTGCAACTTTCATCTCTTTTTCTGACCTTTTCCAGATTTGTTTGGGTGTGGGGCTTTTTTTGTTATTTTAGCTTGTTACTATCATTAATAAAGATTCCCACCTGATGCTGACCTCATATTATGAAATATATTTCATTAAATCACAAGTCACTGAGGCTGAAAAAGACATTTATGATCGAGTCCGGACATTAACCCAGCACTGCCAAGGCCACCGCTAACCCAAGCACCACATCCACACGGTTCTGAACACTTCCAAGGGACGGCGATTCCACCTGGGCAGGCTGTTCCCTACCGGATCCTTATCCCTGTATCCCTGTCCTGCCAGTGTTCCTTATCCCCATCCTTATCCCTGTCCCTGCCGGTGTTCCTTATCCCGATCCTTATCCCTGTATCCCTGTCCTGCCAGTGTTCCTTATCCCCATCCTTATCCCTGTCCCTACCGCTGTTCCCTACCGGGATCCTTATCCCTGTCCCTGTCGGTATTCCTTATCCCCATCTTTATCCCTGTCCCTGCCGCTGTTCCCTACCGGGATCCTTATCCCTGTCCCTGTCGGTATTCCTTATCCCCATCTTTATCCCTGTCCCTGCCGCTGTTCCTTACCGGGATCCTTATCCCTGTCCCTGTCGGTATTCCTTATCCCCATCTTTATCCCTGTCACTGCCGCTGTTCCTTACCGGGATCTTTATCCCTGCTGCTGCCGGTGTTCCTTATCCCGGCCGTGTCCCGGGTCCTGGTCCCTGCCGGTGCTCCTCACCGGGATCCTTATCCCTGTCCCTGCCGGTGTTCCTTACCCCCTTTTTATCCCTGTCCCTGTCGGTGTTCCTTATCCCGGCCGTGTCCCGGTCCCTGTCCCCGCCGGTGTTCCCTATGCCGATATTAATCCCTGTCGCTGCCGGTGTTCCTTATCCCGGCCGTATCTCGGGTCCTGGTCCCTGCCGGTGTTCCTTACGGGATCGTTATCCCTGTCCCTGCCAGTGTTCCTTATTCCGCCCCTTACCCCGTTTCCATTCCCGGTCCCGCTCCCTCAGAGCCGCCCCGGCCGCCGCCGCGTGCGCGCCGCGCGGCCCCTGAGGCCCCGCCCCCGCCTCCCCATTGGCTGCGGCCGCCGCCATCTTCCGTCCATGGAGGCGGGGAAGGAAGCGACGCACGGGAAGGGGATTGGTGGAAACGCTGGGCGGGGCGGGGCCGGCGGGCAATCGGCGCGGTGTGATTGGCTGGATGAACTGGGCCATGGCGGGGCCGGCGGGCAATCGGCGCGGTATGATTGGCTGGATGAACTGGGCCATGGCGGGGCCGGCGGGCAATCGGCGCGATGTGATTGGCTGGCTGCGCTGGGCCATAGTGGGGCCGGCGGGCAATCGGCGCGATGTGATTGGCTGGCTGCGCTGGGATATGGCGGGGCCGGCGGGCAATCGGCGCGGTGTGATTGGCTGGCTGCGCTGGGCCATGGCGGGGCCGGCGGGCAATCGGCGCGATGTGATTGGCTGGCTGCGCTGGGCCATGGCGGGGCCGGCGGGCAATCGGCGCGGTGTGATTGGCTGGGCCATGGCGGGGCCGGAGCCCCGGGGGGACACCGGAGCTGCATCCTCCGGGAGAGCAGGAACGCGGGGGTTGTTCCCTAGGAGCCACCCAGACACGAAAAGGACAAGAAGGTTAATTAGATTTCCCCAGATCCTTTTTATATTCTTTCCAGTTGAACTTCCAAACACTGTTTTTTCTCCTTTTCTTATTTGCCAATTACTAGGCTAACACATCCAGGCTATGAAAAAGAAAATGGCATAACTAACATTGGCTTCTTTTAATTTTTTATTTATATTGCCACATTCAATATACTTGAATGTGGCAATATAAATAAAACATATATTATATTAATATATAAATATTTTATATAATATATTTATCTTATATATAATATATTTATATTTATAAATATATTGTATGTAATGTAATTATACATATAAATATATTGGTATATAAATAAATCTATTTTATATATATATATATATATATTTCTAAATTGAATTTTGCCAAATTCAAAATTCCCTGTTCTACTCTGAATTTGCTGTTCAGCACTGATGAGTAGTAGCATTCATCCATAACCTTGGATGGATGTTATTCAGCCAGGAAAATAATTTGTACCTTTATTTTCATTGCGGTTAAAATCATATATATTGCCTTTTCTGATAAATTATGTGAATCATATTACTGATATCATGGACAAATAAATAATGTCAAGACTTTTTTTTAAACATAGAAATATTTTCATTAGCTTAGTTTGCACTTCCATTTTTTAAAAATGGAAATCTAAGAATTTGAGCTATGTATTGTTCTAGCAAGATAAAAAAAGCTTTGGCTAAACCAAATGACATGGTCAAGTTATAAGGCAGTATAAAAAACACACCTTGTAGTTCAGTCTAATGCCACCCCTTAAAGCACAAAGTCAATCAAAAGACTTCAAAATACAATTTTATTTGTCTGCCACTAGCCATGTGCAATATTTTAATCCTACATGCTCCAGTATAACTTATTTTTTACTGTTTCTACTTACATAGGCACATAAATAATGAATGTATTTATGTTCTACCAGTGCAATTATCTGTCTGTGAGCAGAGATTAACCTTTTATGCTGATAACTGCAACATTTTGAGTCGTTTATTAGAACCAAGTACTTGCATTCCTGAGGAGTCACAGATGCACAGCTCACCAAGCTCCAAACTGGCATGAAAAAGTGTCCCTTTTCTGTTTACTTTTACTCCTTAACATTTTTACAGTGCACTGAACATAGAAAAACATCCAAATACATCAAAGCACAAAGACCCAAATTACACACTCATGTTTTCACAGTAAATACCTTTCCCTCATTGTGAAGCCTCGTCCTGCCAGAGCTGTCACCCAGAACTAAAGTCTGCTCACGCTGGTGGGATTTGTTCTGAAGATTTCCAAACAGGAGGCAGACGATTTCACTGAAAACACAATATGCATTATAAGACTGTAGTATAAGACATGTCAGTATGACAATAATAGTTTTCAGCTGGTAGTTTTTCATCTGAGTTTCCCGGGGCAGTTGCCACAAATTCATCAAATACCTTCTGTTCATTGTTCACGTGGTAAAAACAGCTGCAAGATCAACTGGAATGCCAGTTTACAGCCACGGATTTGGTGCCCAGTACTCCCAGACAAGTACAGCTGTATTAACAGAAAATCCCATTTTTTTGGATAGCCCACCAATGCTGCTGAGTCACAGGTACCATGGCTAGGGATGCAGCTGTGAAGTTTACCACAGGAATTGCAGGGCAGATGCTCCAGAGCTCACTTGGAACTCTTTGACAGTTACTTTGCAAATATAAAAGGTATTTTGAGAAAGGAATCTTTAAGATTCCCACCCTAAAAGAAACAAAAAGTCTAAACAAATCTGAGTTTCAGTGTCATGTACTCTAGGCTAGAGGTCAATAACTCAAACAGCAAATTGTCTAGAATAAGAATTTTTTGGGGTTTTTTTTGCTGTGTGTTTGCATCTACCTAATATGCCAAGGTTATTTTTGTGGCAGTGTAGTTTGGCTTGCAACTTTTTCAGTAGAACAATTTGTAATTAGCTCATACATGCATAGAGACAAAGTGTTACATATCAGGGATCACTGAACATAACTCCCTCAGTAGATCCCTGCAGCTGAAATACCAGAAGTTAATGTGGTTTGCTGCAGAAAGGGGTTTATTTTTATTATCTTTAAAAGGTACAGCTCACTGGTTTCACTTGCCATTTGTCCTCTGTTGGGGATAAGGGGGAGGGGGGAGCTCCCAAACCTCTCTCCAGCATTTTTCAGCATTTCTATCTGTGACACTTGCCAAAATGTACAAGTGAGGCAAATTTATTGTGACTGATGGTAATCAGGTTTTTGGATTCACTGAAGGCACTTCAATGCTTAATTGCCACTTAGTGCTGAATAAGCATTTAATAAACCAAAATCAAAGGCTGATTAAATTATATACTCTAATTACATAGTACAATAAAAAGAAGTTTTGATTGCAAAGTCAAGTTGTTGGGTAAGGACACCATCTTTAGAGGTCAGCTCAGAGTTAGCAGTGCCTGACTTCACATAACCTAACGTCCTTCATCCTGCAGTAACAGAGCTGTGTCTTTCATCTCTTTGCTACAGCAATTCTTCATTTTAATAATGCTGCTGTTGGGAACAGTGCTCACAGTTTCTCATACCTGCACAGGGTGCCAGGTTAAGGTTTTCTGTTGGATCCTGTTGAGAGCAAAATCCTGGGCCATGCACTGAGGGCTCTTCCTCAGCCTCCCTGTTGCCTGTAACTGTCCCCAAGAGGCTGAGTGGATGTTTTAGGCACATTCAGGTAAGAAAACAGACTGCAGATATGTATTTCTGTTTTCCTGGCCATCCTCACTACCTGAAAAGGCATGCTAAGAACATATGGAATTTTTTTTTTTTTTTTTTTTTTTTTTTTTTTTTGTTGGCCATTTTGTTAATGGCAAGAATTCCAGATTCCTTCCTGAAGGGGAAAGATCAAGCTGGGCACTAAAGCTGAGCATTCCTTCCTCCTGAGGGAACAGCAAAAAGTGCACAGTTCACCCAATGCATGCTCAGTTTCTTCTGTACTTGTACAGAGGTAAACCAGTGGAGCCAAGCTTGAGCCATTACCCTTCGTGCTGGCTTTTCCCAAGAACCTCAGACAACCCTCCCACGTGTGAGGTTCCTGAATGCAAAAGGCATGCATTATAAAGCAGCTCAGATCTGCTGCTTACTGCCTTTTGGGAGGGGCAATTTCTTGAGAAGGAAGATTTCTCAGCTTCCACAAGCTGTACAGGTTTTTGTTGGGAGGGTACCATCTTATTTTTGCTTCAGCAGCTGAGACAGGTTGGGGTGACATCAAGATCCCTTACAGAAGACTGGTCCCCAAAAGCCCAAGCTCAGCACTTGGCCACTCTATCAGATGTGTGTATTCCAGACCTCTTGATCCTAGAACATGGTGTTTGCATAACTGCTGAAGTGTCTTGTATATAAATTCTAAAATAGTATTTTTTTTTGCATTGACAAGAAAGAAAACACAGCAACCAGAGGTTTAAAGAAGGTGCCCAAACAGGCCACTAAGTGTGAAGAGCCAATCTGGCCTGAAGCATTTATTATTTTTCTCTCAGCTGTACATTAGTGAGGTTAGTCAGCCTGAAGTCCAGACACAATACCAACACTGACACACAGCCAGTGAGTGCATCAGGGAAGAACTGAACTGGTGCTGCAAGGCAAGCACAGTGCAGTGCTAATTACCATCGCTGGGAAATCACTCCGAGTGCCAGAGATGTTCACTCTGTGCTTTACCACCGTATTAAAGAGATTAGCAACTTTTTCACCTTCAAATCTTATTAAAAATGATCAGAGAAAGCATTATGTCCCATAAACATCATATCAGATAAAATATTCTCATTCTTAAAGATGTGTCAATTTGAGTAAAAGCTTTATTTAATTTAGAGTTTCAGCATCTGCAGCTGATGTACTGCAGTCCACAGCAATAACCACTAAGCAATCACCAAAACCAAAGTATTAAAGTACCTGCTGCATGAAGTGAAGCATGGGAAACAGCATCCCAGAATTTCCAGTTCAAAAATCTTTGCAAGTTAGTAGAAATCTGGGTCACCATGTTCTGAAATTTAATAATTCTATACGTGGCAAACATGATTACATCCCCTTGCCTAACAGCATGAGGTAAGCAATTGCAAAGGAATTCTTCATTACAGGCATTATTTTGGCAATATTCCCAAGGCAGTTGCAGATATGATTAGCCACCAGGACTGAACTCTCTACAGCAGGAATTCCCACCCACATATGGCTACTGGCATACCAGGAGAGATGAAAAAACATGCTGGGTTAAATATTTCAAGGTAATTTTTCAACTGACATGGAAGTAGAATGTGCTTTCTGCTTATGTTTGCTAAGCTACTACATCAAATCAGCCGTACACATATAAGGGGGAAAGAACTTTCAGAAAACAAACTTTGGGGTTTGAATCCATCCACAAACTCCAATCTTCTCCCTGAGCACTGGAAGGAATAAAGACGATAACACAGCTGAATCCAACAGGAGTTTATTACCCACGCATTGCAGGTGAAGTTAGACATTTCAGTTACCAGTCAATATAAGCTTAAGTATTAATTGACAACTCAGAAAGTGTACAATGAGTACAAAATCATTAAAAATAATAAAACAAAGTGCCGATGTATTAATTTTTAAAACATCAGTTGTACACTATTATACAGCAAACATTATATGATCCTCAACTAACTCCGCGCTCGCATCTCAGTTGTTTTGGGTTTTTAAAATCAAGTTCTCCAAGTGGTTGAGAGACTGGGTTACAACTGCATTATTTCCCAAAAGGCTACTAATATACAGCCTTACCTTATACAGACAATGCTGGTTTGTATTTTATCATCTTCCTTTTACCAGGGAATGCAGTAAACAGGAAAAAAAAATCTATACATAAAAAATTAAACTCCAATGCACAATATTTATATATATAAATGTATCTATATTGTACTACAGATTTCATATAAATCAAGTGTAGGCCAAATTTTGGCATAACTTTTATGTGCATTAAGTTTAATACAAAATCCCCCTCAGACTCTACTCTTACTGTTCCCATTACTTGCTCCTTAACTGATCTTCTTCAGTTTTGATACTTCAGTCATCTAGAATTGTCTTAAGAGGTAATTTCCAATTCAGTAATATCACCATTATCTTTCATTACACTAACAAAAATAAACTTGTGGGAAAACAGTGACTAATAAAATCCTCCAACTTGATGGGAATTATTTACATTTACTAGTCAGTATCTTTAAGGTACTGTTATCCCACTTACCCTCTCTTCTCCTTTGATCCTAACAGGAACAGTTACTGGACATATACTGCAAGCACACCCTGCTTTCCTTCCTTTTCTTACAAGGCCTCTTAACCAACATGCAAATCATTTCTGGTGCAGAATGGAGTGCAGAGAAATTTTTCAAATGCATGGCTAAATTTGCTTCAAAACCACCATGTGATACTTGCTTTTTAGAGAACACCTGAAGTGCTTTATCCTCTCTGCCACACAGAATTACATTTTGTTTCCAAATTCGGCTTTCATTGCCTCTCTTCAGTATTGCAAGAACAACATTAGTGACCCAATTAATCTATCAATTTGACAAATATATAATTTGCTTGAAATGTTAAAACAGGCTTATATATTCTTTTCTGAAAGAAAAGGCCACTTAAGCTTTCCTGTAGAATAAAGTCTGGCAAGAAGTCATTCAACTTCCTCCCACAAAAAAGTTAAGTTTCCTCAAAGTTATTTGTAGAATACAGAAATAAATGATATAACCACCAAACATTCTACTTTAGACCAAAGAACCATTCAAGAATCAATTGCAATAAGTTGGGTCACAATACCCCAATAAACCATTTCTCCTCTCATTTTAATATCTACTGACTTTATTCTGGGGTCTCTTCATTCACAGAATTATGGTACAGAGGGGGAGTGTTAGAAATGTGCAGCCAGTTCCACCTACACAGAATGGGCTTCCAAGTTGAGCCCTTTAGCAATCTTGTAAAAACAGGGCTAAGTGTGATTTTAACAAGGAAAATCACCCAAAAGCAAGGCTATCACATTTAGAAGCTGAGTCACTTCACACACACCGAGCCTGCTCACAGTCAGCACGGACTTGCCCTTCAGGCTTCATTCTCAGTGATGTGTGGAAGGAACCAAGTGCAGAACTCCCAGTAAAGTTAGCAGGAGTTTGACAGCAATGCCCCTTCATACCATTGAATTATTAAATATCTTCTGTAATGTGTGTGAAAACTGGTTTTATTGTGAAAGCAAATACTGAAACAGAAACAACTTTTAGCACAACAGATGTATTTACTTACAGCATGCAAGGATTTGTTTTTATATATTTTTGTAGCTAAAAATCCTTAATTATTTACAAATTCAAAATTACAATCTTCACATAAGTAGCAATTGCTTACAGAAGTTCTGGACACTCTCTCAGAAATAAGCAAAAAATGGAGTAAAAAATACTGCGAGCAGTAATTTAAAACAAAAACAAAGGAAAACCTATTAGCTTCTAATATCCAGACAATTTAACACTGTTCTGGTAAGAAAAAAATAACACAAAAGCCACATATCACATTTGGAGATGCCATTTTAAAAATAAAAAAATGCATCTTTCTGTTTGGTTTTTCTTTCCAGGAGAAATGCTGTACATAACCTTTAAAAATTCCAAATAAACAAAAAACAACTCCCTTTGGTTTGCCTATTTACTTTCAAGTCGCTCCTCCACCTCCTGATAGAGACCCAACAGCTTCACAGGTGATACTGTGATACTTTATATACAGGTGATACTTGTATATAAAGTAGGAGAAGCAAGGAGAAAGCAAAAAATCAATGCTTTTTTATAAACA
Organism: Lonchura striata; assembly: GCF_050655825.1. Classification (NCBI taxonomy): domain Eukaryota; kingdom Metazoa; phylum Chordata; class Aves; order Passeriformes; family Estrildidae; genus Lonchura; species Lonchura striata. Next base: position 67,274,163 of record NC_140707.1, on the reverse strand, counting down.
TGAAACATTTTTCCAAAATAACAGATTCTAAAACTCACCCAAGATGCACGTGTCCATTCTGAGTGAGGGCCAGACCAGAAAAAATCCTGCTCCTGTGTTTAAGGCAATCTCAGACTAATTTGCATCTCTTCAGCCTCTTGGAAAACAGAATTTTGTGTCAAATTGCTCTCTACCTGCCTGTTGGTTTTTAGGATTATTTCACACAATAATTAAAAAAGGCAAATGTAGCCAGCAGCTTTTTGTAATAAATGTGCATTTATACCTGGTTCTATGAAGTAATAATTCTCTCTGGGACTGAGGGAGTTCAGTAGCAGGATTTTTTTGCACCACATCATAAAGGGTTTCAAGCATATTTCCTTCTGGAAAGCCATTTGACTACCTCTTAAAGCTATATTAACTTTATTTATGAAGAATTTGGTACCAGCTGGTGCTCACACTAGAAACATTTTTCATGTTCAACTCTAAGAATAGATAAGGGCAAAGAAAGTGCTCCAGTTTTACCTGCTGCTTGTTATGCCCAATTCCAAGGAATCTTAGCTTATTAGTAAACAAAATTATACAACAATACAAATACTTGGATTTTGAAGCATTTGTATGTCTGTACTTCTTTATCCTCTAAAGGTATTCATATTGCATGACATTTTGTGCTAACTGCCCTCTTGAGCCTAACCCCTTATAAAACATGAAAATAGAACAGTAGAACTTTTTCTCATGTAAACTTCACTGAAGTAGTTGCTGAAGGTGCTTTATAGACATTCTGATGGACATTTCCTGGGCAGTGGTACACAGAACATGACATTTTGAATTTACTCAATGTAATGTATAAAAATATAAAAAATACGTTTATGACAGTAGAATAAGCTACAGTGCAATTTTCCTTAGCCTGTTGAAAGCTCTGTGTGATCTTTTTCACTCCTTCCAGATCCTCTACAGTACATCTCATGTTCCATTAATACTACAAGAGAGCAAGCACAGCTAGAAAATACAGCTTTACTTATGCTCTTTATGATGTAAACTTGAAGTTTCTAGAAGTCCAATATGTACCTTAAAAAATGAGTTTTGCTCACTTACCTTTTCTGTGCTAGAATTTAAACATTTTTTGCTAGAAACTGTAAAGCTAGGATATTTAAGGAGAATATGCCCTAAATATTTACTAAATATCAGAGAAAGTTATCCTATTATTGTTAACAGTCCTCAGACTACTTAAATATAATTGAAACTACACCACTTGCTTAGGGCTTTAAGCATAAGGCATTTTGTGTACATTCCCCCAGCTATGTATTTAATGGCTATCTTGGTGTGTGAAGCTAATCAGTGAAAATCCCATTCTCAAAACCCTAGAAACCAATTTACCTTTTCCTGCACATTCAGCACTGAACTGCAAAAGAGGAACAGACACAAAAATCAAATCCAGAAACACACACTGAAACTATTTTCTCACCATTTTCTGCTGGGTAAGGTGTTTCCAGGTATGTAAGTTGTTTAACACACTCTCAGTTCTTAATACCTCAGTTAAATACATTCATAGCAGTGCATTCAGGATGCATGGCAAAAATGCACCAGAAAAGTTGAGTTTTTTCACATCATCCAGTGCCAGAGTACCATAGACCTCATGTGCTTCAAAGAAAGTGAAGTTAACTTTGTCAATCTACACACTAACAGCTTGGAGATATCATCTCCAACACAGAAAACCTTCTAAAACCAAATACTGCTCACAAAAAATGTAGGCTTTGTATTCTATCCGATCACTGTATTTCCCAACCAAATGATGCTTTTCCTGAAAAACAAGTACAATACAAAATTAAGGAATTTGTGTCTGCTCAGACACTAAGACAGCGCTTCCTGCAGTAACTGTTCCTGACATGAAAATAACAGATCAGGCAACACATGAACAAGACAAAATGAACAGAAAAAAAGCACATGAAATTACACTTGAAGGGAAAAGGATCATGAAAAGCTCGAAAGCACATAATAAAATCCTGCCAAATTTAGACATCACAAACTGTTCATGCATTGACCATACTGTCTTGACTGCCTCACAATCTGTGAATCAGAATGATTACTAGTTTACTTTAATTGTTACATTGTCTTGTAACTATCTAAATTGGGTAAAGGTGATTATTTCCTTTAAATATAGTATGTTAATGCATAAAAATACACATTTTTCTAGAGTAAGTATTATATTTTCTAACCAAATACCTAAAAGCAGTGGTCCTTCTAGATTAGTTTGGAATAATAAATGAAGCCCATTTCTTTGCAGAATGGGGTGCTTTTATTGTTTATATGTTTAAATAATTAATACTGAATATCCATCCACTGTATAAACAATCTCCAGAAAAATATATCCTCTTGCAGTATCTTACAATACACATTAAAAATACTTACAAAAGGGACTATTGTTCATTTACAATATCTTGAGCTCCAGGACACAATTCCTGTGTTGTTTCATTTATGCAATTTTGATCAGGAAAAGCTGAACATTCTGGTTAACTTGGCCCATGTCAGCAACATGGACAATTAACATTTTTTTAATATCTGCCTAATTATGTAGGATTTTCCATAAAATCAGGCATTTTTACATCACAGTATATATGGCATTTCTTAGTTTAGCAACAGAAAGGCACAGTTATTAAACCATAAAATACAGTACCTGAATTATATATACTCTAGTGATATCTACCAATGCTAATCCAGACATTTTTCTCTGCAAAGGGGGCTAAAGAAAAAGGCTTTTGTTTAATTATTTAGAAAAATTCAACCTCATTACAAGTTTGGTCCATTAAAAATACCTATTAGTTGAAATACCTTGAAGCAGGACTTCAGGAAAGAATAGAAAAAAGTAAATGTAACAGTTTATGGTCCAACAACTTGAATTAATTACTGTGAAATGGCAAACAGATCATGAATGGAGCCTTCTGAATAGCTGTCAGACACACCTGCCAAAGTGTCACTGTACACAGGTACAGCCTGGCAGCCATCCCAGATACATTCACTGCATCACACACACAGACTTGGTTACAGCAGTAAGTCCAAAAAACAGCATTTACAGAGGTCAGCACTTCTCCTGGACTGATGCTTGACTGCTGGCCCTAAACCATCCCCAGAGATGTGCAAAGCCCTTTAAATGCTTTGCCTGCTTTGTATTGCTGTTAATAGGAAGACCCTGCGAAAGCCAAGCTGGCTGGCCTCCCTTAGCAAACTACTGCACCTCTTCAAAAAGCAACTAGCTCAGTTCTCCCTACTCAAAGTGATCAAACTGCATCAGGAAAGACCAATGAAATGGAAGAGGCAAGGAACAATAAACATGAGGGAGAAGCCAACCATCCCATAGGTAATGTAGCGATAGGGCAGCTCGACCTCCATGCGCTGCCTGGCTCTCCGCACGTCAGCGTGTGGGATGCGGAACATTTTACACGCCAGTGGAATCGTGGCTTTTTTCATGGCCACTCTTGTTAACAACAGCACGATGACGCCGATCAGCAAGCGCAGTATGGCTTTTCCAAACACGGTCACGGTGAGGGAGGACAGGGACAAAGGCAAGGTGTGGGGAGGAGGATCCAGCTGCAGGCCCAGGATGTAGTTGACGTGAGAGCCGCAGGCCACGCCGGCACCGCAGCCCAGGATCTGAGCTGTGTCTCCTCGCGACGTGCTCCACGTGTCCAGGGTGAAAGAGAAGATGCCCAGGGCCAAATGGAGACTGATGATAATTAAGGGTGCATATTTGTAAGTTAAGTTGAAGTTGTCAATCAGGTCCACAAGTGGATGGAAGACAACCAGGATAAGAATAGCATAAAGAAATCCAGCAATAACATCCTGTTGAAGAGAAAAATATGGTTTCAGTGTGGTAATCATTTAAGACAAAAGCCCTCAAGTTACATTAGCCATAATACAAGCCTAGCTACTGTAGTGTAAAAAGCAACTTGTGGATTCCTGTCTTTTACTGGATTAAATCTTTATTATGTTAAACATAAGGTAAGGAATTGCACTGGATCACTTATTATCAAATTACCTGCATCCTGACCAGACCATGAATGAAGTTATGATCAAAGGATCCTTTACTGAAGTTGTAGGTTTGGACTTTTAGTAAGGCCTGTTGTGACAGGGCAAGGGGTGATGGTTTTAAACTAAAAAAGAGGGGATTCAGACTGGATATAAGGAAGACTTTTTTTTTTTTTTTTCCAGTGAGCATGATAAGGCACTGTTACAAGTTGTTCAGAGGGGTGGTGGATGCCCTGTCTCTGGAAGCATTCAAGGTCAGGTTGGATGAGGCTCTGAGCAACCTGTTCTGGTTGAAGATGTCCCTGTTTATCGCAAGGGGGTAGGAGTAGATGATCTTTAAAAGTCTGTTCCAACCCAAAACTATTCTGTGATTCTTCTATGGTTTTTCTGCTGGCAACACTGGTCCCTGCCCAGGGCCAGGGCATTCCAACCTACAGTCAGCACAAATCCAGCCCAGCTAAATATGTTCTGCCAACTTAGGTTTGCTGAAACAGCTCAACAGTGGCTCTGAGGACCTGGGTGCCAACACGTCCAACACTGGCAGCAGCAGCAGCTGGTGCAGCAGTCAAGGACCTTTGCAGCCAGGCACTAAAACAGCTTCAACTTTCCACTCCAGCTTCAGAATTAACAATGCTGGAAGAATGGGAACTGTTTCCAAATATTAAAGGAGAGGAAGAGATAACCTCTGTGGCTTCCTAACTGATTTTCAGTTTCACTACTGTTTTTAAAGATATTTTCTTAATGAAAACATTACCCAGTGATTCTTTACTTCAGCATTAAATTTCAGTTAACTGTGACTGATCACTGAGTTGCATGGAATTCTCTGCCACTTTTGTCACCTTCAATTGTTAAAGAACTTGTGCAATCCAAGCATTACAAAGTGGCCTGCCTTAATTTTCATGCTTATCAGCTCTTCCACATGAGCCAGGAGGTAGGACTTCAGTCACCAGAGTTTGTATTGCTCCAGCTTCAATTAATCATTTTTATTTGCTTCCACTAATTGAAAGCTTGATAAAAGCTCTAAAAAATTTGACTGATATAAACATCAGACTTGTTCATTTCAGAAGCAACAAAAAAAATCTTTCTGCTCTATTTGCCACCTACTCCCCCCAAACTCAGGCACTGTGGTTGATGTGCATTGCACACTGTATTCCCTCAAACTCTGCAGAGGATTCAGATGTGAAACTGCAAAATAGCCCTGTCTGCTTGCTCACTATTTGTGGCACAACTTTGTTCTATGACATTTTGTGTAAGCTGAACTATCAGCCCATCACATCATCCTTGATGGGGTGGTTTTAGATTGGAAAGCCTCCTAACTACTGATGCAAAAATATAATTTAGTTTTTCTGAGCTGCCTTATTCCCCCATGCTCCTTTTATACTGTTAATTTACCAGCTTTTCTACTCCCTACCAGGCTTACCCTTTTCTGTTAGCTTTTCTTCAAAAAACATCTTTAGCCACCCCCATAAGTGGTCTTGCATTGCAATTACCACTTTCTAGTGTTCTTGTTTTCTCATTTCTTCATTGCATACATTTGTGTTTCAGTTTGAGGTGTTTCAATCTGTATAATAAAAGAGTTTGTTTTTCATAGATGACAACTTTGTTACCTAGTTTTAGAAACTCTGGTAAATGAATCTCTAGCATGTAGAGTGGCACTCCAAAATGCACACGCTTTGAGCAGCTGATGTGGAATGAACTTTAAAGCCACTTTCTCATTCTGCAAAATGATTTCTACTCTGTAGAGGAAAATTTACTCTACACTTTAGAGCAGTCATCAATTTCTGCACTAAAAAATGACATTAAACACCTATTAAGTTTCAACCATGGACCGAGTTTATAAAAGACAACTGTAAGTTTAGCATGAGAGCGACTTTTAGCTATTTTATCAATTTCTATGCTGAAGAAATGCAAGTCTTCTGTTTCTGTATGGTAGGACATTACAAAAATACATATGTATATCATTATTGCACTGTAAAACATTCAACGTGATGTGAGTTTATTAAATCAGAACAGGATTAAAGCAGAAATTCAGTAGTAGATTAGATTTTCTTACCAAAATTGAATGCATTCCCATATAAATTCGACTACAGCAAACCAAAGAACACCAGCAGAATGCCAGGATCAGTCCAAACATAAGGGGATACTGGTAGGGAAGAAAAATGCAGAAACCGTATTAGAATTTGAAAAAATAAATAAAAAAAAAAAAATCACTCTGTGAACATTCTATAATTAATTCTAGTTAATGCCCCTGATATTTACCCTTTTCCTTACCCTAGCCTCCACAGGCCTAGGTAGCACCTTTTCATAGAGAAATTGTTAAGTCAAACTTTCAATCTTCCCCATCTTCTTTGCAATCACGATATATGAATTTCAGTGCTTTGACCAGATGTTTTCAAAGCAGGAAGAAATGTCTCAATCTCTGTAGCAGTTGTCTTGCCATGCTCTCATATCCCAAATTGACCACATGGGCAGAGACAAGTATGTTAAACTGTGCAAAGTTTTACACTGGATGAAGCAGCTCCATCACCTACTTGTATTGTTAGGAAATACCCATGCAGAATTGAGTGGCTTCACTTTTTTCCCCAAAAAGGAGGAACTTGTAACAAAATTACAAAGAAATTCAATTCCTTCCTCAATTCTTTGTTTTAGGGTTTCTGCAGTCGTTGACTTAATCTCTGGGCATCAGCATGAAACTCCTAAAACAGTAATCTTTTTTGTTTTTTCCAAACTCACATAAATTTCCTCCTGCAAGCCACATTTGTTAAAACAAAAATCATCAAATAATTACTTCCAATTCTTTTTGCCTTCTCACATGTTCTTTTTATTAATAAGGACTGTTTACCAGGAAGAAATAACTTTGCTTTAATAAGCACATATCCCGTAGAGAAACTTAGTTTCTTAACTTCCTTAGGTGTTGGATAAAACTATGCTAATTTACATATTGCAGCACAGTAAGAAATACTTTCCCCACTATTGCAAAATGTACAAGACAGGGTACACCTTCCTTTTTTGTCACTATTCTAGAAAAGACGCAGTCACAAGACTGGCAAGTTTCCAAAATTGCTCCTCTTCCCACAATAAACATGTTCAATGTAAACAGACAGCCGAGATGTATTCAAACCTAAGAACAAAATCTACAGGCAGTTTTCTTGCCCTTTCCCTTGTTCCTTTTATAGGTAACCTGAGGGGTAGAATATCCAACAAATTCGAGAAAATCTTTAAAATTACTGGAGGAAGCTCTCTGTCCTTTGTGAAGTCCACTTAACAGACTGTAAAGTTCCAAAATCAGTCTTTCTGTAAAAGACTTTAGACAGGATTATCACTCTTCTGCATTTTTACAACCTTCCCTGAATTCTCAACTCCAGATGACAAACCTAAAATAACGTTCTCAAGCTAAGAGAAAATCAGAAACTTACATTTCACATAAGAAGCAGATTTCAGATTAAAACAAATTCTAAACACGCCACTCATGGTTGTGCTCTATCTAGATTAAACTCTATTTCCTGTAGCAACATTTGTCTTTGCTTCTATCATATTCATCTACAAACTGGATCTAAATGGAACTGTGTACTGACTGGAATGATGAAGGAACAAACTCAGTTTCCTGCCTTTCAGAACTCTGCTAATTCTGGGCAATGCACCAGTAACTCTGTCACACTCACACATGACTGCAGTTATCAGATACCAACATTGCTACAGCAGCCACAAAAGCAGCCCTTTTGGTACAAGTGCAGCCACATCCCTCTGCCCCACTGTGCTTCTCCCTTTGCCACTGGTCTCAGGGCAGAAGGAATGCTGCCTGCAGCAGCCACACACCCTCCCTGCACGGTGCTGCTGCACTCGCCCTCCCTCACGCAGGACTCCCCCAGAAGTGCTCCGTGTGCAGGGACAGCTGTACCCTGTGGCCTCTGAAGCAAAGAGCAGCTTCAAGTTTCAAATTCTTTGGCCATCACTTGATAGCCTATGTCCATCCCTGTCTCCTGACACACATCTTTTGTGCTTTCAGAGCCCAGTCGGGGTAAGGCTTTTCTTTAATAAAGACTTGTCTTATTTCTGAGGTACCTGATGGAAAGAGGCTGGAGCTTTAGCTGGAAGATGAATGAAGTGCCAGGCTCAGCAGGGCTCAGCAGCTGCTCATGACACTGCGGGTAAGAGGCTGGGGTTGGGGGAGGGAAGAGGTTAGAGCAGCTAAACAGCAAAATCCTGGGAACAAGGAGTATGAAGGAAATAGTTAGGTGAGAAGTCTGGCTTTAATAAGAGTCCTGAGCAGGTAATTGTAAACAGCAGGCAGACTACAATAATTCTGAAAATTAAAGAAGAAATGCTTGCTGTCAGGGAACTCACAGGGGAGGGGTGTTTGAGTAAGAAACTCCAGCTCTGAAGAATGTTTTGGAAAGATTACTTGGCTCTGTCGTATGTCACTCTAATTCTGAATAAATAGCCCTTAAACCATCTGAGAACACAGGCTAGTTTAGTTTCTCTGTAGCAAAACACAGCAGAATAGCTTGAACATCTTAAACTAGAACAGGCTGCTCAGAGCCCCATCCAACCAGGCCCTGAATGTTTCCAGGGATGGAGCATCCAACCTCCTCTCTGGGCAACCTGTGCCAGTGTTTCACCAGCCACAAAACTTTTTCCCTGCATCTGATCTAAACTAGCCCTCGTTCAGTTTAGAACCATCACCCCTTATCCTATCACAAGAGATCCACAGGAGTTGGCTCCCATCTTTCTCACAAGGACCTTTTAAGTACTGATCATAAAGCACAACACCCTGTGTCCTCCTCAGCCTGTTTTAAGTCCTACCTTTTAAAGCAGCCACTGGGTTCAAGCATTCCCAGAACACCAAACTGGTAGCACCTGCTTAAAATCTGCCCTGAGGTGGTGAGACAAGCATGTATTTGGTCCTCACACGCAGGGATAAGTGCACAAGGTGACTAAAAGAGAATATCAGCACTCCCACACACCTCTGAGCTCAGCAGCACGCCAAGTCACACCACCAATAGGGACATCACCTGGATCTTTGTAAAAGAAAGCTGATGCCATGGACTTACTTCCAAACTTGCCTGCAAGGCTGAGATACCAGCAAGCCTTATAATAATACTGTTTTATAATAATGGATTTCAAAAATCTCCTCTCCAAATCATAAATGAATATTCAAAGAAAGGGAAAAAACAGCTTTTATGTTTTCTGCTTAAAACAGGCACATTTTATGAAAGAGCAATGTGAAAATTTGAATATAAATTTATATTAAGTGTTCAGGGAAGAAAGTCATAACCACTTTCTCTTTTTATTATGTTGACTCAGCTCAGGTCTCTACTTAAATAAGAGATATTAAGCAAAACAGCTGAATTCCAGCAGTTTTAGTCCCATGGTTCCTGGCATGCCAGATCAGACCTACAGAGGCACAAAGCACAAAAGATCACAAGTTTGCTTCTACCCTCTTCCCCAAATCACAGTTGGTTTTACTCATTTGGGCATCAGAAGGCAGACTGGCATCACATGTCATTCCAGATGAGGCTGTCAGAGATCACAGGTGGGAGAGGCAGACATAGAAACCAGGTTTCATTCTCTCACCTTGTTCTTTTTGATAAAAGAATCGATGTATCAACATTATTGACCACATCTGGTGTCACTTTCAGTCAGATATTCAGGAGCAGCCCATTCTGGACACAAACATCTCAAACCCTGTCTCCATGCCCTCATTTAAGACCATCTCATGTATATCCTCAAAAATTCCTTATGCCTCCATAGCCAACATGGCACCTCAACAATTTTGAGTGTGTTGTTTTTTTTTTAACTGCATACTGCTTTTTTTTTTATGAATTAAAACCTCCAAACCAACAAGCATGTTATTTAAAAAAATAATTTTTTTAAAAGTGTATCGATTTCTTAACTTCACCTATTAAGGTAAAGCTAAGTAAACTGAATGAACTACTGGATAAACTCTACTCATTGTGTTTCAGACCCCAATTTTGTTCCCATATTCAGAATCTTGCTTTAATTGAAAAAATTGAATTAAATTCATATTTGTAAAACAGCAGTGAAAACACTCTCAGTAAGTCTTTGAGAACTTTATGTCCTATGCTTTTAAAAGGAAACTCCCATCCTATAGAAAATTCCAATACATCCTCCAAAATAGGTTTGCAAACTTCTGACTGGACTACACACAAAACCCTCCCGTATCCTCCTCCCGCTCCTTGATCTTTTTGCCAAGTCTTAATAACATAACCATTGTTTAAAAATGCTTATAAGGAAACAATCTGTCCCAAAAGCTTTGACCTAGGTCAGAAAATTCCTTCTTTCATAAGGGAACATTATTCAAAGACACTCTAAATACTCATTTCTTTACCTTTTTAAAGCACATTCTGCACCAGAGAAATTTCCAGCACCCACAAATTATTCCAAAGTAGCTTTCTAATATTTTCAGTGTTCTACAGCATTCAATGATCTTTTTTAAATCATAACGCAGAAGTTCAACTCGAGTTTGAGCCAATTATTTTGGGCTAAAGTTCACTGAAAGAATCCAAGCAGAACTTGCAGCACCAGGCTTTTAATAAGGTATTTCGGCCATGTACTGGCAATAGCCATATGAAAAGCTGCAATCAATGTTTATGGGCATGGCTCCAGCACCCTGGCTGGGCAGATGAGTTCAAAAAGCACAGCATAAAAATGATTTTGTGAACAGAGCAGAAGAAAAGGGAAAAGAGGATTGTTCAAAAAGAGAAAGCACCAGTCAGTCATTTTAGGAAAAAAAAACAACTTTCTATTTCAAAATGGGCCGGGTGGTAAATACCACTGGTTAAGCTACATTTATCAATTATTTTCTCCTTTCTTGCACTGACCATCATTAATACCAAGAGATATGAAAACCTCAGTGTTGCATGTTTCTACAAGAACCTCTTTTTAAAATTCCAAGATAAACTTTTCAATGCCAGTCCTAAAGGAAGTTAAAACGTTTAATTTTCTGCTACACCTAATCTGAAAAGAAATTAAGGAGGAACAATAGGAATTAGCTTGTTATTTCTTTTCATTGCAGTCATTAAAAAAACAATCCCTCTGTGAACACAGCTAGCAAAAATCACTTATGGCTTGCTCTGTTTATGCCCCAGTACCTAAAACTTCATTTTTTCTGCAAAATAATGTTTTCTCGGTTTAATCAGCACACCCTATTTGAAAGAACAAGGAGTGCTTTACATGTGTACAATGCACCAAGAAAAAAGAAACTGCTTTAGAAATATTTCCTTTGAATACCTTTTCAGCAAAAACTCTTATCCAACTTCAGAGCATTTGTTTTTACATGTTTTCCCCCAAGACTACTTACATTAAAGAGTCACTTAGGCAAAACTGAAAAATACATTTAATGACAATCAACACAGTCTAACGAGACAGGCTGTTGTATTCCTCTGGCAGAGATTCCCTACAGACATTTGTCAGAACTAGCTGTGCTCTTTTCAAACTTTTAAGAACACCTGCAACAAACAACTTTTTTCAGTTTCCTTTACAAACAACTACAGGCAGTAATATGGCCGATGGAAGATCTTGCATCTCAGACACACAAGACAAGGCCAGTGCTGACACTCCAAATTCCCACTGCTCTCTCTCAAATCATTGTGTGGGTAATTCTGTGTTTTCAGATCATCCCTTCAGCTGGGCTTCCAATGTCAGAAGAGGTTTTGTTTGACTCTTAAACATGTACAAGAAGACCAATTAGACAAGCATGCACGCATCTCTTTGCCAACATTTCTTCTCAACATTTTAGTATTTTAGCCAAAGGCCCCTTTGGGCTTCTCTGAGACATGATGTGTCTCTTTCTGAAGGGACTGCACTCGCTCCTGCACACAGACTTTGTATGTAAGAGATGGTTTTCTGTGTGTAGCTTCCAGTTTACCACTACATCAATCTTACTGAAAATGCAAGCCTTTCACCAAGGACAGACATTTAAAACAAGGGTGTGTCCCTTTCTGCAAAATTCTCACTACAGCACTGTTGTGATTAGGCTGTTTCTTCATCTCCAATAACCAATTATTCCCTATTTCCAATGGGGATCAGAGTGTTTAGCCTTTTGAAATGAAAGAGCAGGCAGACAATTCTAGAGGTAATCTTCAATAGGGGTCAGTCAGAACCACAGAGTGATGCAGATTTCTCTGAAATCCCAACACAGATCCTGTCAAACCCATCTCTAATTACATTCACCAGCCTTGGCTGATAAAAGTCACAGTGCAGATCAAAGAACTCTGGAAGAGAGTCTCAGGTGGTACCACAAAAGAGTCTTACACAACCAGTACCACAGAGAGTCAAATAAGCACTGAGTAAATGAAACCTGTAAGTGAAAACTGCATCAGAGAGGCCACTGGAGAATACATGCACCTGCTGCAGGTTCAGCAGTGGTGTTTATCCAGGTCACCATTAGCAGCAGCAGGGTGGAAAGGCAGTCACTGATGACAGGCTTTGCATATCAAACATTGCCAGGCACGTACCCAGGGAGGACAAGGCTGTCATGTTCAGCACCACAAGCTGCCTCAGAAGCTAAATCAGTGCTGGTTAATATAGTTAAAGGCCTGCTACACAACAACCCAGGCTCTGGGCTCCTGCTGAACATCAACTGAAGTTTGCTCAGTGGTTACAGTGAGAGTCAGCAGTTCCTCACTGAGCTCATTAATGCAGAGCTCAGGAAGGAGTGCAAACCCATCATTTCCTAATGCAGACAGCCACTGCTACAGCCAGGCTGCATCCTGAGCAACCCTGGGAAAGAAGAAAATTTTCTCTATCCCCTGGGTGGTATTTTTCTCCTCAAAATACACCAGCAGAGTTCTGACACATTCAGGTACCATCCCAACTTAAGGACCATTTCTAATAAAATATATCTTGATAGCTATTTGAAATCAACAGTTCAATGTAATCAAATAATATAAAAAATACTTTTTCTAGTAGTCTCAGCCTGAGCCTGTGGAGATGTTGTGGATAATTAGCAATTCACACAATCTCTTCCTCATCTATGATATAAGCCAGTCTGGCTCAAACTGTCACAACTTCAAAGAAAGTAAGTTTTCCCCAGTTTGATAAAGGTTGCTTTTTCCTACATTGTATCAAGATCTATAACCTGTCTTTAAAATGTTTGCCCTCCTCTTTCAGGGTATCAGCACTTCAAAGGACAAAAAAAAATCAACATTTATAACACTCCTAAATTCTCATAAGTCTTTGACATGAGCTTTATATTTCATGGCTACTGAAGTGTCATTGAAATAAATGGTTGTCCCTACAGAAATGTTAGCATGTAACACATGTAACTTTTTAAATAAATAAATGAACATTGATTATGCAAGTAGAATCAGAAGTTTCAGGCAAGCTCTCATAACACAAGAAGAAACTGAAAAATTTGGATACAATGGACAGAACAGTTAGCAACTATGAAAGTTATCCCAATATGTAACTCACTTCTGTCTGAAAGGTTTCATTGAATATCCCCTATGTTCAAAGTATCTAATTGTGATAATTTGCCAAAACCATCTTTAAAATACATTATCTTTGAAAATATTCTACTTGAACAATAGAACTACTGCATTTATAGAAAGTATTTTAGTTTAATATTCAGAAATCCTTTTGAATACTATGTAAAAATAATTGTAACAGGACTGCTTAAAGGCATTGAAAAATTGAAAATCACAAAGTCAGCAGGTTAAGAAAAAACCCTACTGCAATCCAAACATGTTTTTAAATGGACAATCTGGGCCATACCTAGAGAAATAGGAGCACATTTTCTCTGTTCTGTATTTTCTTCAAGAAAAAGACTCAAACAGATTGTCTTTGATAGAATAGAACTATCACACAATAGCAGGAAGTCATAGATCACTGAAAGCAAATAGGCTACACGAGAGATTCCCTCCTCACTGGTGTAATATCTTTTAAAGCAAGAGGAGCTTTCTTAGGTTTAGTATAAACTTCCAAGTGACAAACTCAGAGCTGCCTGTATTCCAGAGTAAAAGTCCCTGCAGAGTTACACCTGTCTCTGCCTCAATTCATCCTCAGTCTCGCTCCACTGTGATCTGCTGAACCAACACTCCCAAGATACTGTCTCACCACAATCAGGCTCTGTGTAAGGCTTCTTGACACTAAATATATACAGAAAGAGATTGCCAAAGGTTTAAATCCAGCAACCTGCACCTACTGGTGCATTTGTAGAATTTAGTAAAAATAGTATTAAAATCTCTTTTATCTTTAGTAAAGATAAAGAACTTCAAGAACTTCTGAGGTCAGTCTTTTATAACACCATTTCAAGAAAAACACCATTTTCCATGACAAATGATGTCACATACGTTCTACTCCCTTTCAACAGAAGTAAAACAAGGAGAACAGAACTGTCAGATGAAAGGTTAATGAAAAGACTCTTGACATGCCATTGGTTAATTATTGATTAACTTATGGAAATAATTTAAAAATCAGAAGGGATTTTTTTTTTACATGAGTATTTTGAAATGACAGAAGTTGGTTTCAGAGAGGTCTTTTATTCATACTCGTTTTCTAAGAAAAAGGATTTGAAATCAAGACTCAAGCAGTTGGCTTCTGCATTTCTTAAGCACAGTCCTACACGAATAACAAGGCTGAATGTTTTATGATTTCTTACCACGCATTCATGGTAAATATGTTTAGTCAATGAGCAGAGTGTTTCACAGACTGCAGCGGCAGGGTTGCAAACCACAGATCGAACTCGGTTCACTGGCAAAAACACCATTTCACACCCCGTTTGCTGCTCCTCTAAAGGCCATCGAGACGGGCTCTCCTCTGCACACATAACATCAGCTGAGCAAAGCTGATCGACTGGTACTGCTAAATGAGCTTTCCCACATGCAAACAAGTACAAATCCAGTTTGTTCTTCCAATTGACACCAGCCCTACCAATAATCAAACATACAGATTTTGGTCATTTAATAAAAACAACTTTGAGATTAAGCATCTAAGTGGCAACATTTCAAATATTTATTTCAAACACTTATAAAACAGTACATTATTTATATGTGTATAGATATATATATGTAATTATTATGCCTGCATAACTCCAGCAGATAAAACTTCACCTTTTCCTAGCAAAAGTGAATCCCCAAGAGCTTTCTTTTGGGTACATGCATTCACCTTGCAGAAACAGATACATAATCTTTGGTTAGAGAGACCAAATAAAATGTCTAACCCTTAATTATCTCATACCTTTGCAGTCACCCATTCTGATGCTGAGATAGAGCCACAAAGTGTCAGGCAGCGGCAGCAGACAAATGGTGATTGTCACCAGTAACTGGGAAGGCAAGAGTTAAGCCCTGCACAAAGCTTAGAATCAGAGTTAAGTGCTCTCTACCGATATGACTTATATCCAACTTAAACCAGGCAGGTATTACAGTAAGGATTAGTAAACAGTAACAACTTAAGAGCCTAGTTACTGCCTAACTTCTTAAAACGCTGTACTGGACATTTACCTGGGAAAGCCTTCTCTCAGCTACTGCTGGAAGTGGTGCAGTGATTTAGAGAGCTGGATGTGCTTTCTTTGGAGCTGCTGCTGTTGCCGTACTTCCAGCAGCCAGCGCCAAAGCACATGCCACTGCTTGCGTAAACCAGACTATCAACAGTGTTATTTTAACTTATCTATTGACCCCAAGTGCAATAGACGGATTTTAGAGATTCTGCTGAATGAAGGTGATGAAAATATCATAGATTACCAGTTCCGCTAATTAGGAACACACTGATAGATTGCAGAACCTCCTGAAAGTACAAATACCAGAATCATTTCCAGCTTGTGGTTAATGAAAATAAAATCGTTAAGGAAAAGGCTAAAGCTACAACACAGTGACGCTACAAAGTGACTCGAAGCAAAGAAGGATCAACAAGCTCTTTAGTTACTGGCTCTCCACTAAATTCTCACTCTGTAAAACCAAATGCTTGTAAAAACACTGGATGCTTATCCAAACTTTACGCAAATTGACAATCTGGAAAAAACCTCTCATCGGAACAAAATGCAGATTGTTATCGCGAACTTTTCACGCGTGCTGAGCTAATCCTCAAAACCAGCACAACTTCCATTCACAAGACAGAATTACTAGAACATTTCTCGTTACCTGAGCACTCGCTTAAATCACAGAAAAAAGAAAATAAGACTGAGGCAAGGAAAAAATGTACGAATCTCACGTTTTGCCAACCAAACTCAGCCACCTCCCCTCCTGAGGAGAAATCAGGTCTGCCACATCCTTACACCTCGGGGCTGGAAAGCGCACGGATGAGGACACGGAGGTGCGAGCATTACCTGCCAGCGGCCGTAGCTGAGCAGCAGGAGAGCCAGGGGGATGGCGGTGCCCGACATGGCGTGGGTGGAGGGCATGCTGTACTCGGAGTTGTAGAACACCTCCAGCTTCACCACGGGCGGCGAGGCAGGACGCGGCCAGCGGATCACATCCTTGGTGCACTGCCCCAGGTACATCACCCACACCCAGATGATGATGAGCCTCCGGCCCAGCCAGGCGTCCACATTCCAGATGCAGAAAGGGAAAAAGAGGATGTAGAAGAGCTCGTTGCCCAGCTCCGTGCCCAGGCTGAACAGATAGTAGAGGAAGCGGCTGCGAGTGGCGAACTCCTGGCTGCCGTCCTCCTCCTCCGTCAGCGAGTTTCGGCGCGGCCTCCTCCTCCAGCGCCGCGGGCTTCCCGCCGCGCCGGGCACGGCCCCGTTCCCAGCGGGATGCTCCTGCCCGCCCGCGGGGCCGCCGTTCGCCACCGGCCCCCGCTGCTCCGCGCCGGCCCAGCCCGAGGGCCCCTCCACCCCGCAGAGCCGCTGGAACGCGGCCACCTTCCGCGGGTCCTGCAGGTGGGCGGCCAGCCGGGCCAGGCGCTGGCCGAGAGACATAGCGGCGGGGGACTTCGTCTGAGGGGCGGAGAGGGGGATGAGGGCTCCGCGTTATGGGAAAGCCGCTCTCTGAAGAGAAACCCGCTGGAAGGCGAGGCGCCGCGGGACCAGCCTCGCCTCGCCCGCTCCCTCCCGCCGCTCGCTCCCTCACGCCCGCCCCGCTCGTTCGCTCCCTCCCTCACGCCCGCGCCGGCCCCGCCCCGCCGCGCCTGCGCGCGGCCCCCGCCCCGCGGGAAACGTCCTCCGCGGCGCGGATTGGCCGCGGCTCTCTCTGGGGCCCGCCCCGCGGGCGGCGCAGCCAATCGGAGCGCGGCGCCGCGCGAGGCGGTGCGCGGCGTGAGGCGGCCTCGAGCGTGAGGGGCAGAGGCTGCGGAGGGCGGCCCGAGGCGGCTCGTGGGGCGGCTCGGGTACCGCGGCGGAGCCTTCTCCTCCTTTCCTCCTTTCCTCCTTTCCTCCTTTCCTCCTTTCCTCCTTTCCTCCTTTCCTCCTTTCCTCCTTCCCTCCTTCTCCTCCTTCTCCTCATCTTCGCTACAGAAACACCGAATCAACTGTGGTGGAAGAGACCTCTGAGATCATCGAGCCCAGCCTGCCACCCATCACCACCGTGCCCACTAGACCATGGCACTGATTGCCCCATCCAGTCTTTCCTTAAATACCTCCAGAGACAGTGACTCCGCCAGTTCCCTGGACAGCCCATTCCTAATCACGCTTTCCGGGAAGAAATTCTTCCTAATGCCCAACGTAAACTTCCCGTGGTGCTGCTTAAGAGTGCTCGGAGGCGGAATGTGGTGGTGTAAATAGGAGGGAAAGTGGCGGCTGCGAGTGGCGCTGGCCCCGGCGGTCAGGCCGGTTCAGCCGCGGCGGCTCCGGGAGGTTCTGCAGGGCCTGAGGCAAAGCAGTCGTGTCTTATCCCGTCTCCACGGTCGGGAGAGACTCCACATCTCCCTGTGTGTGTGTGTGCAGGGCTGGGAGTTCAGCAGGACCAGGATATTTGTCAGCAGGGACTTCGCAAGTCCGCAGTTCCTACGGTTTCCATCCTGGAAATGCTGTGAGAAGTGCGATCTCTGGTCTCCTCTGCATTCTGTTGTTTCTGCCTGTGCTACAGATGCTGTTCCCGTGTATTTGTGTCTTGCCTTAAAATCAGGAGGTTAAAGAAGTGTTAAACTGTTGTTTTGTGCCGGTTTTGTGACCCAAGCAACTGGCTAGCTTAAATCCTAACCAAAATAGAAAATCTGATGTGGAATTCAAATAATAAAAAGTTGAAACAAAGGAATATGATGCACATCTACAGTGTTTTAGTTAAAATAGCTATCAATACTGTTTTGAGGAGGTACTTGGTTTGGTGCTGTGATATTCTCATACAGTGCCAACAAACCATACATACAGAATTGGTTGCCATATCTCAAGAAGAAATCCATATGACAATTTTGTTGAAAGAGATGGTGTCTAAAGGGGTCCTAGTAGCAGGTTCCATGACCTGCTACATTTTTAGCAATGATCTGGAAGCTGACCCAAACCTGCTGCTGCAAAAATTCAGCTTCAGAATTAATGGAATTGTAAATAATGATCAAGATGGGGCACTGATCAATACAATGCAAGTTTGTACAAGCAGCTTGCCTAAACCTAGTGAATTTTCATTCATCAAACCAAATAGCTGTCTGTCTTAAAACCCAAGTGTGGACATCATTCCTGGAAAATAGAGGACTGTGAAGGTAATGACTTTGAGAAGGATTTAAGGGCCAGATAAGTAAGCAATCAGATAAGGGTTCTCCTGTATGCTGCTATGGCAGAAAAGGATTAATCAATATATAAACAAAGGAATTAAAAAGTGTTTATTTTACCTCTTATGTTTGACGTCAATAATATCATCACAGGGTAGTGCATACAGTGCTGGTTTTCAGATTTTAAGAAGCACATTGGAAAATAAGAGAGAGCAAAAGAATGAAGCAAAATGTTCTGGTGGTTGGAGAAAATGCCTCACGCTGGGATGTTTTAAGAGCTCAGGCTGTTAAAGTTATCTGGAAGAGAATTGGGAGGTGACTTGATTGTAGTGTATAGGAACATTCCTGAGGGGAAATACAGGATATTAAAGGGCTCTTTAATCTATTGAAGAAAGGCATAATAAGAAATAATGGCCAGAGGCAAAAGCCAGACAAATTCAAATAGGAAATCAGACACACATTTTTCCATGGTTAACCACCAGAACACATTCCCAAAAGAAGCTGAGGATTTGCCATCATTTCATATTTTCTGTTGAAGATCAGATGTATTTCTGAAAATTAGTTTTCAGCAGAGGAGAAGTTATGCTTTATTTTATTGGATGAATGCAGGTTGAAATCTGATGGCCCATGATAAACACAGCATCAAGTTGATCTACTGGGACCATTGTGTTTCTAAGTGCCAGAAGCAGACATTTCATTTATTACCATGCACATTAGAATCAATTATTTTTTTGCCTTGAAATACCTACGCACCATAAAAAAAGCTGATCTGAGTTAAGCCTTTGGCTGCAGAATATATTTACTAAAAAAATATCTAAAGGTTTTGGCCTTCTCCCTCCTAAATTTACACTCTCAGGATTACTTGGGAAAATTTCTTTGCATTTTAATTTAAATCTCTGAAGGAGTAGATCCTTACACGAAAATTCATTTAGTGCATTCTGGTTCTCTTGGCCTTGAGGCAGTTTTATGTATTTGATGTTCACATTGTGAAATATTTCCTGTGGGATTATTATGCAGAGTGCTCAGGTAACTGCACCAAATGAATCCTGATAGATTTCCTATATTGGACATTATGTATATTTGTATGTGGCATATGTTTTCATCATACAGCCTTAACCTCACTTGAGGCATCATAATATGAACAATTATATTGCCAACAGAGGAGCTGCTGTTACTGAAAGAAGGATGAATGAAACAAAAATAAGATTTCAGATCAGTAGCTTGGCAGAGAAACATGAAAAAATCCACCCCCGAAATGGTGCATGATGAATTTTTCTGTCTTGAGACTGGAAGGTGTGCTGTCATTTCTCTGCCTTCTGAGAAATGCTAATCCTGCAAGATACGTGTGCTTCCTAATTTACATGCTTCCCTGGCTCTTAGGCAGAAAATGCAAAAACAGGAGCTGAAAAACAAGCTGCTACCTCGTTTGTGCATTTTCCCAGAGTCAAGCCACAAACAATCTCCCCTTAAACACAGAACAAAATCTGTTAATTAACCAGATGACGAATTCTGGAATGAGATCTGAATAACTGTACAGGGAGGGAAAATCAGCGATTACAAAGCAAGACTTGTCTTTATGGTATGTGCTTGGTAACTCAAAAAAGCAGAAAGTGTTTGTGTGTGTGGCTGAAACTTGTTTACTTTGAACTGTTAGTGTGAAAATGGCATGACATTAACACTGAGGGAGCTTTTAAATTACCTCTGTGCATTTTAAGGCAAGTAATGATTGCAGTGGCCACTCCAGGAATGGGGTGGGGTGTGCCCTAACACTGAACTTGGACAGAAATTGTGTTTCTTTGTAGTATCTGCAGAAGACGGCCCCGAGGCTGTTCTGGATGCATTTCAGCTCAGCACACAAGGGCTGCCTGAGCTTAACACTGAGCTGCATTTCCAAGGATGCACTGGCAGAGCAGTGTTCTGGAGGCTGGCAGGATTTGACAAGACAGCTGTGGGGATCGATGGCAAATGAGGTGCAGAACACATCCCACTTGCAGCTGCTGCTGTCACAGCCCTGCCCGAGTGGTAGGAGCAGCACCAGGAGATCCTCTTTGAAGCAGAACATCCTGCTTGGCACCCACTTAGATGAGCACTGGGATTTAACCCACCAGTTCTGCCTTGTAAAGCTTTTAACAATTGCAGACCAGTTTATCCCAGCCAGCAGAAGCCAGTTTTTTATGTCCTAATAAAACTTCAGGAACAGGTGTCAGGATGTTCTCCAGGATTGGGGGATTGTTTTCTGTCATCACCAGAAATAGCTTTAATCCAGTCATCCTCTTGTGCCAAAGGCATGTAGGACAGAATTTTGTCAGGAGAATTAAGATTATTTCCCAGCAAGCGGAAGAACGGAAAGGAGTATCCATAGAGGTCTGAAGGACTGCCTTCCCATTGAAATAATTACTGCTAGGGTTGTGTTATATTATTTATGTTAAAGTGCCTAGAGTCAGAGGAAATCTTAATTTTAGATGATTTTTGAATGTCAATGTATAAAATGTGCTAACCATATCAGGTTTATTATTAATTTTTAAAGAAATTTATGCGTTGAGTGCCCAGATTTGAGAAGGCAAGAATATATTTATTATAAGGTTTATTATAAGTCCTGAAAAATACATGAGAGAATAAGGGAAAATAGATTTTATTTCTAATTAATGCCTATTGCTCTAAGCAAAAAAAAAAAAAAAAAAAAAAAAAAAAAAGCCTGGGAGGGTTTTGATTTGTTCTGGAGTATGAGCTATTGCAATAGCTCAGTGAAGGAGCTGGACAAGTGCTAATGTGCCACTACAGCAGTGGGAGAAAGAACAGACTGAAGGGTTTTCAGCTCACTTAGGCTGTGCTTGGTTATTGCTGAGTCCTGCACAGTACTTTTCTTTGTAAGTAATTTAAGGTATTAAAATATTGCTTATCTCTGTAAAAGTTACTGCTCATGAATCTTAGGGATGGCTTATTCAATGGAACTTGAAGGAATTTAGCTGTCTTTAGTAAAGATGTATGGAATGAGCCAATGTAGCACTTCTTTTAGATAAAGTGTAACAACTGTGTCATTCTGCATGGGCAAAAAAAACCCAAAAATCCTCAGTAGTTTGGAAAGAATAAGGTTTGGTTCTTGTGGTTTTGGGGGATTTTTGTTCTTGCTGCAATCTCCTGATTTCAATTTAGCCTGGTTATGCATTTATTTCTGCAGGATAATGCTCTAAGTTCTGTATGCAAGAGAACCTTTTCTGTTGGTGGTGGTGTTTTATAACACTTGGCCTGTATTATTTACTTTGTTAAACTGTGCACACGCTGCGCTTGGGTACGATAGGGAGAAGTCACTGGGTACCTCAGGAATCTGATCCCTTGGCAGTCTGGAAAAATTGAAAGATGAAGGTCCAAATAACATCGCCTTAGCAATAAGACCAAGAGCACCAAAAGCAGAAAGCACAGGCTTTGTTTGGATGGTGTTTTGCTTCAGAGGTACAAGCCTGGATTTTGCAGGGAATGGAATCAGCTGGCTTTGGTGTGTTGCTATTTTGGCCCAGGGTGGCACAGCAGCACATGTCCTCATGTCACAAGATGCATTTCTCATAATACTGCTGTTTCATTTAGATGAGAGCCAAGTGTGCCCATCATTCCAGAGTCTGCCCAGCTGCTTGGGTTGGTTTTTTTTTAGCTCTGCATGTCTGTATGGGCACATAATCTGGGAAAGGCAAGAGTTTTAGTGACAGCGTGGTTATATGCAGATGCCAGGTGGGCAATGCTGTGATTTGTTAGAAGAAACAAGAATAGAAAAGTTGAAAATAAGTAATTAAAGGGACTGCAGTGATGGAGTTTCCTCTCTAAAGGTGTTCTAGGAATGCAGTTGTTATAGTCCTTTCATTCTTCTGTGAACTTAAATCCATGGATGTAACCCAGTCACATGCCATCTCAAACACAATTCAGATAAGATGTTATTATTTAAGGAGTGGTTCTGTTGTGTTAAAAATGAGATTATTCCATTTTCAACATTATCTTAAAATACATTTATCCCAGTGTCTTACAGTTCTTAATTGGCAACACATCAGAACAACTCTGTGAGGGAGTGTAACATGTGATTACCACCCCCTTAATTTTACTACTGGGAAAAAGATACTGATTTGGTAGCAGTTTCATTATACTTCCATTTCTTCCATTTTCCCATGTTCCTGTAATTTTAAATTTTTAATTCAGCGATGTGCTGACTGTGTGGTGAGAAAATGGAGATTGTTTTTTTTTTTTCTCCTGTGGTTTCTCAAAGAGACTAACAAATCCTAAAGCGACAATAAACTCTTAGTCTTTTTGCCTCCTCATCCCAGGATTTGGAATTGAAAATAATTGAATTTGGGGAGGCAGAGGAGACATTGGTTGCTTTGTAGGTGGGCACAGTACATTTGCTCTTTTTCAGAAACACACACAAAAAGAAATTTAGGAAAAGAGGCGGAGGTTTAGGTTCCTGCTTTTTCTAAAGTTTGAACTAATAATACTTAGTTGTGGGTGTGAAACTCTTATTTCTGGAGGTTGTTTCTTCACTCTGGCTACCAGGGATTAAGTTGTAGAATTGCTTGTTTTCACTCAGAATAACTGACTCTGCTTTCATTCCCAAGCTTTCCTTTATTATCCATAACTTTTTTCTATGGAAGGGGCAAGTTGCTAACTTGTGCCTGCACATGTTTGGGTGCCATCATTGTGTTATTTTATAGCTGTTTTATTACTAGCAAGACAGCAGAGGAGAAGGGGTAGAATTAAAAAACCTCAAACAACCAAAGCCTGTGCACAGCCCTTCATCAACCTGGAGCCCAGAATTAGAGGGTTCCCTCTTCCACACATCATCTGGACTCTGGTGGTTATGCCATACTTTCAGCCTTTTTATCCCTGGAATTTCTGCAGATCCCTCAGATACTTGTCCTTTAAGAAAGGAGTAAGTTCTTTCATGCTGACTCTCATCTATTGCAATTCCTGCACACTGGGCCAAATTTTGTGTGCAGGAGTGGCAGTTACATCCGTGTCTGAAAGCCAACTGTGCTGCAGGGGCAAAGAGCTGCTGGGAGCTCCTGGGAGCAGGAAGATTCTTGTTGGAGCACGCTGAGAGCAGCAGGGATCACTCTCCTGGTTTCCCAGGAGCAGAACCTGCTCACTGATGGGACATTTCAAAGGCCTCATCCCCAGGCCAAGGATGTAAAGAACCCTCTTCTTAAGGCATCACAGAGTTGGGAGGGCACCTAGGAAGGTGATCACCTCCTAGGAATTACAGCTTTGTTCAAAAAAGCAAAAAAACCTTCCTTTTCAAGAAACTAGAGCCATTCTGATTCCTTGAACTCATCAAAGGCATGCACACCACACCACAAGAATGGGAAGGAATTCATGGGAATCAGCCTGAAGAGCAGGAGCAGAAAGTTCACCACGTGGTATCCCATGACATGAAAGGGAGGAGCATGTTCAAATCTTCCCATCAGGCTCAAAAGTTCATGGGTAGGTAACTAGGCAAGGCTTAGATGTGCCAAATAAATCCCTAGGGAAGAGGGATTTGATATGCTGAGAGAATCAGGATGCAAAGTATAAGATGTACAGCTGAGGGGAATTTGCCTTTGCGTTCACAGATGTGTGTTTTAGTCAGTTCTGGACTCTTTTTCTTGGAAGATCACAAATTGCCAAGATTATGCAATGGAGCAGATTCATGTTCAAGGGTGTGTCGAGTTACTCATCCCTTGAGTAGGAGGAGTGAAAGTTTCCCTAGGGTCCTTTCTGACAACATTGATTCATTTTCTATTCAGAGGGGGAAAATAAGCCACGGTTTGGGAAATGTGTTTGTCATTCATGGAATCATTCACTAGAAAAGACAGATACCTTGACAGACAGACCAGGAGATCTACAGGCAGATGAGAGAGTTGTTAGGAGCTGGGTGATAACAAATCAAGTGTGGGGATGGCTCTGAAACTCCATCCCACACCTCAGGCAGGACTAAAAGGGAGATATCTTGAATTCAATGCAATACAAGATCCACTGCTGGTAGTCAGTTGTGATTACTTTTATAAATAATTGGGTAGATGCCACTTTTTTACAGGATAGGGCAACCAATTTTGATATAAATGCCAAGTGGTCAGACCTCTTGCCAGGGAAGAACATTTCTAAGCCCTCTGAACAATGTAATAGCCAATATTAATTTGCTCTCATTGTTTGTTGCAGGTGAATTGAGAATATCCAATGACATCACCAAGAGCCATTTTCTCTCAATCTGCTGGAAATGCCAGCAATCCATCTCCATCAATCTTCCATCTTCGGAGTGTTACGTACTCCCAGTCCTGGGGAGGTTCTCAGGAAAAGGCCAGGTGTGCTCAGCACACATGGTGATACTCAGAACAGCTTGCCTGCCTTACTGCTGCACCCTTTTTCAGGTAATGCAACCCCCGTGCATCCCAGGGCAATTCAGAACCTGTATGACAAGTATTTGGGATGGAGCCGGTGGTTCTGCCAGCTCTCGTTCTCAGGGTAACATTTGCTGCTCATTTAATTACACAGAAAGTGCTCAGAATAATGTGTGTGTCTATGATATTTTACAGAATCACACAATATCCTGAGTTGGAAGGAACCCACAAGGATCATCAAAGTCCAGTTCCTGGCCCTGCTCAGGACACCCCACACAAGGTACCCTAGAGCATTGTCCAAACACTTCTTGAACTCCAGCAGGTTTAGTACTGTGGCCATTTCCCTGGGGACCCTGAGACATTTCCTAAAATGTAAATTAATCCTTAAAATATCATCATGAAGTAAGTAATTAGATGTTTGGGGTGGTGAGTTAAAATACATAGGATTATGTGACTTGCCCTCAAACCTATCCAATGATGGATAGGTTCTGCATTATCTGCATTGGGCACCAGAGATGGGACTCAGGTGGAGTCATCTGACCAAGTTCAAGAGAACGCTACATGTCTTTTAGATACCTATCAGGGAAACTATTTTTCTGCTGTGGCAGCTGTTTGAGCCTAGAGGTATGTAAAAGTCCTACCACCAACTGTCCTGGCAGTCCCCTAGGTGACTAAACTGGGCTGCCATGCCTGCACAGTGCACAGTAACCAGCAGAACCAGGACCTCAGCCTGATTCAGGGACACAGCAAAGGCATGACTGATCCACCTGGATCCCTGGAGAAGCCCACTCTGCTTCAGAGCCTTGTATCCTGAGCAAGTGCCATTCACAGAAAAACCACAGGCTCTGTGAAAAGGGTAGGAGAAGGGAAGCAGCAGAATCTCCTTCCATTAATCTTAATAAATCAGTCAACTGGAGAGTGGGAAATCTCAGTTCAGTTTCCTCTTGGCCTTACGGGGTGCAGCCCACTCATTACTCAGAAGGCAGCTGTAGCCACTAGGTTATGGCACAATCCAGGGCATTGTGTCTTCCATCCCTCCTCCTGATTTTAAGACCTCTGTCAGAGGAATGGAAAGAGATCAAGCATTGCAAGTAGTGCTGTGATTGGGATGTTGGAGATCCACATTTGGTGGAGCTTCACTGCTTTGGCTGAGGAGAGAGCAGAGGCTCTTGATTAGGTGTTAACTCCCACAGGTCCTGGGAGCTGCAATTGGAGGCCCCCAAAGTTCTGCCCTTGGAGTTCGGTGAAATTCATCATGCAAACAAGTCATGCAGCTGTAGGTTTGGAGTCAGGATATGTAAATGTTAGAATTTGGCCAAGAGCACAAGACTGCTGATTCACAGAGCTGTGGAGCAACCATGCTTGAAGCATAACTTGAAGATGTAGCAGCTCTGTGTTTGTTTGCCTGTATGTCTTCTGATACCTCCCTCGTGATCTGCTGTAGCCCCTGAAAAGAAACCAATAAAAGATGATGTATAGTAGGCAAAGCATTTTTAAAGAAGTTGCTAAGTAGAAAACTGTGTAACTTTTTGATCATTGTATTTTAGGGGAAAAGAAAAAGTTTATAACATGACTGGAGGAACTTGCCATGGAGGTTCATCAGTTCAGGACCTAAGCATTCTCAGGACTGTGTATTTTTGCACCTCTGTTGTGCTAGAAATGACACACTGCTGATGAAGGAGCTCTTCAAACCAGCCTAGCTAGACAACAAAGGAAGATAAAACACTACTCATGAAGGGGCTGGAGCTGTCACACTGACTTTGTCTTAAAATTTGCAGATGCTCTGGATAATCAAATGGTTTTATCCTATAACTTCTAGGCTGGAAGTGCTAATTTTTTGGAATCTGATTTTGCCTTATGACTGCGATGCTGTCCCCCTCTGTATGATATATATGTGTGCCCATACATCTTTTTTATTATGCCTTATTCTCATTAGCTCTGTCTGCCCTCTCCCCTGCATTGGTTTGGTTGATACTTCACCCACATGTACAGTCAGGAGAACTCTTCAAAGTCCCTTTGGCTTTTTGTACATAGGGTGTCTGGCAGAGTTTCTGCAGCCACAAGCTCTACAACCACTCCTATCCTACTCTTTAATCCTACCAGCACCAGTGAAGTGCTCACACTTCTGGTCATATGGTAGCACCAGGGTCATGTTACTATATTTCTTTTTTTTTTCACCCTTTAAGTGCCAGATGCAGAAAAGCACAGACAGTCCTCCT
Organism: Lonchura striata; assembly: GCF_050655825.1. Classification (NCBI taxonomy): domain Eukaryota; kingdom Metazoa; phylum Chordata; class Aves; order Passeriformes; family Estrildidae; genus Lonchura; species Lonchura striata. Next base: position 67,246,994 of record NC_140707.1, on the reverse strand, counting down.
GACAATGCCAATAACAAGAGCATAAGTGGATTTGTTATGGAAAAAAATAAACACCAGACAGAATCACTCTCTTAGTAGAGTAATTTCTTTCTTAGATATGGCTTGTAAATCCTACATAGGACAGGACTTCCTCATTTTTCCTTAAGAACTTGGACTTCATTAAGAAACTGGAGACACAGGGTGACACAGCTAGTGGAGAACATGTCCTTGGATGAGTAGACAATAATTATCCAATATAATTTGCAAAACCAAATCATAAACAAAGCATAAGTAAAGTTAAAGCTTCCTGGATACAATCACAGGCTTCTGCATATTATCCAGTGTGTAAATAGAGCTTACCCTTCTGTCCTAGAGAAATTTCCAGCCTCTGAGTCTGCAAGATTTGGCATTCACGCCAATAGCAACATATCCAAAGAATAATCTGGAGAATAGGACAAACATGGTGTAGCAATGACTAACAGATATATTTCAGGTGTAATAAGAATACCTTCTTTGCCTAACAAAATCACCATCCTCCAACAAAGCCCTCACTAAAATGGGACCAGGACTTCCGTGTCCAGAAGGAAATCACACCTAAACGATGCAAGAGATTGGTCATCATCATCATGCTGCTGTTGCATACAATGTCCAGTGAAATCCTGGCAAACAGGACTTCACTCAGGTGTCAGACCCAATTGTTTAAGGCAGCTGCCTGCAAGAGTTTTAATGATGACACGGTAGGATCTTTTTCTGTAATTTAACAAGCTGGTTTAATTTTTGAAACAAGTGCTTGGAAAAGCCACAAGTGAGACTCTCAGTGTCTGTTGGGGCACAGTCTTGCAGCACCCCAGCAAGGTGAGCAGAGCAGTCCTGGTGACACCAGCTGGAGCACAACAATGGCTGTGCAAAGCCAAAACAGGGATGAAGGGCAATGCTCAAGCCAGGAAGGCAAGTCAAGGAGGTCAGGGCAGGATCAGGCACAAGGCCAGGCAAATCCCAGCCTGGAGGAGACTTCTCACAGCTCCTTTCCCTTCAGTCTTGTCCCAAGTTACAGCGCTGGCCCCAAACACAGGCACCAAACCCCTTGCAGCAGGGTTGAAGGGTGTCTTGGTGCTCAAACACCCCTGACACTGTAAAAACTAAAATGCAGTTTTATTTGTTAGGGCATGCAAAATACTTGCAAGAAAGCCTCAAACCAGCATAAATTACAAATCTGAAACTCAGATCAGGTTCTGTATAAGCCTGTCTAAGTTTTATGATCTCTCACTGAACATGAGCAGTGCCTTCAGCAAGTCTGGCTTGAGTTATATATTTTGGCTTAAATGGTTTAAAACCTGAAGTTTAAAAGGTTTGTGTAAATAGTCATTTACAGCCTTCTGGTTTCAGCAGCTTTTTGACCACATACAGTTACTAATAGAACTCCTCTTTTCACACAGAGGTGAAGGAGGTCAGTATGCAAGAACCCAGGTGGCACTTAAACAAAGACCTGAGAAAATATCACCTTTTACTGTAAGAGGTCTTTCTTACAAGGTAGTCTGTGTAGGTTTGCAGCATGAAGTGATCTCCAAATTAAAGGCAGTCACAAGTCTGTCATTACAAAATAATACCTCTTTGTAATACCCCACCATGAAATGTTTAATTTCCAGTAAAGATACTGACCAGTGCTGTGATTCTGCAAGGGATTATCTTTATGCATCTTGCTCACATATTCTTTTGAAGTCACAGGGAAGACACTCAGTGCTGGAAGTTGAACATGTTTGAATCTTGACAAGGTCGTGAAATGTTTGGAATTAATTTTGAGAAGCCTGTGGTCCTACTGCTAATAGAATTAAGATGCAGCTTCCTTTCTTAGTGTTGAAATATTCCCTGTAAAGATAATAAGTAGATTGAAATATAAAGAAATTATTTAGGTGAACATTGATAGTTTTTTCAATAGGCCCCCAAGGCTCTCTTAACTCCAAATAAAGTTCAGAGGACCCAAAAGTCTTTAACCCCTCTCCAAGCAACCATGTATTGTTAGGAACAATAAACCTTATCAAGTCCTTTTTCTCTCTATGCTTCTGTACTAGTAACAGTGAAATAAGGACACTGATTTCCTTTGTAAATCAACTGGTGAAAAGTACCAAAAAAGTTGTTATCAGTGCAATGAAAACCTGCTTTTGTGAATAATTTCCATTAACCTTTTCAGATGCAGGATCTTTGGCACTTATGTAGAAAAATATTATTACATTGAATCCACTGATGTTCCCTTACCACAAGCTATTAAAATATAAACTGCCCATACAGTCCTTGAAAAAAATAAAAGTGATATTTTGAAAAAGCTGTTTTCACATTCTTTCCTGTGTGGTCTGACTACAGTCAAAATAACTGAGAATATTGGATTATAACAATATTTCTTTGTTGTGCTAAGAAATGGATGCCAAACTATAGCAAAACAGTAAAAGCATCACAGCACACGTGTCCCATGATTAGCACAGAACTAACAAAGGTTTAAAAACAAAGATGATGATCCTGACAATGACAAGAGAAAAGCTTTGAAGAGGAAGACCTGACAGAAATACCAGCCCTGTGAAAAGCATATCACATCCTCCCATAACCTATGGGTTTGCAGTGGGTATTTCCAAGGAGTGGAAGAAGAGCAGGGCCCTTGTGTGCAGGAGGTGGCCCTGGGTACTGGGCACAACTGGGAGAGGTGTCCAGCTGCCTCCCAGTGCAGCCCTGGGCTGTCACTTTGATATCCCCACCTGGGTGCTGCCTCCTCTGCCAGTGCTTGTGCTCACTGAGAGCCACCCTGCTGAAATCCCTTTGTGCATCCAGACCTGCAGCACGTCAGGAAACAGCTCTGGCTGTTTCAGAGACCTCACCTCTCACTGCTGATGCACCGCAGCTGTCTGCTCAGCTTGTGGGCACAGGGAGATAAAAAGAGGTGACAGACGTTTGTGGAGGGGAGTGTTTGAAACCAATGCAGAGCTGGGATCAGAGCTTGCTTCCACAAGGACTCTTCAGCCACATGAATAATCTCCATGAGGTGAAGAGGAGGAAAGAGAGCGTTTCACTTGAAAAAAGTTCTGTATAAAGAGCACAGCTGACAGAGGAAAGAAGAGTTTAGGTTAGAAAAAATAAAATCATGGGGCAAAATTTATGGACTGTTAGCACAAGGAGGGAAGGCTGCAAAATGCTTAGCTGGACAAAGCTAAGGAAAAGACATGGAACTGGTTTTTAATTACTCTGTCTGGGAGAAGATTATATAGAGATTAAGGGAAGTGCATGTTTGCAGAGATAATACATCTTGAGGGACAGCCAAGAAAGACATCAGAGGTTTTTCAGAGGTTTACCACTCGTCCAGTGCCTTTCAGCAAGTGAAGCCACAAATTGAGGCACTCCTTGGCCAGGAAGCACTGCCAGCAGTCACAGGTTCAAACTGTGCCAGTCCAGAGCAAAAGCACAGATTACAATGGATCTGTCTGAGCGTGAAAAATCAAAACTTCATTTTGATTAGGATAATTATAACCTAAAGATCAACTTAGACATGCACCTACACTGAGATAACAGACAGGTGGCTCTTGCCTGTGCTCTATGCCCATCAAAAGCTGTGTTCCTGCATCCATGCCATGCCAAGATCCAATAAAAAAGCCCCTGGGAGCAGAGTATATTGACTTTGAATCAGCACCAAGCTACTGTGATAATACAGCTTTTGGTTGGAATATACCATGGACACTTATGATGTATAAACGTGGCTTGAAAGGTGCTTGTATAATGAAAAAAAGCATCACATATTCCTAATTGCATTATTTATTCACTTATATTACTGCAGAATCACAGATTCATTTTCAACTTTTGGCCAACCACCACCTTGTCAACTAAACCATGGCTCCAAGTGGCACGTCCATAGGTATTCCAAACAAGACTGCTGTTTTCTAAATTAGGAGCCTTCTCCAAACTTTTCATCAATAGCTGACTTTCCTCTTTCAGATCTCCCCTCCTGTGTGTTAAATTAGTTGCAGGATTAGCCCCCCCCCTAAAATTTACATGTAAATTCCAAGTGTTCTACCTGAAAGAGCTCCTTCATGCACTCTTCACACCAGTGAAGGGCATTTGTCAGGAGACAGCTCCATGGTCTCTCTCCAGTGAATATATGACCATTTTTTAAACAGAAAACAGGACTTATATATGTGAAAGGAAGGAAAGTCTGAAATTAATGAAAGAATGCAAATTTTGAGTTCATCTGCCAAATTTCTAACATCTTTTAGGTCTGTCTCTGCCCAACTCAGCTCCTTCGTGCTTCAAATAAAACACATTCTATTCAACATGGCCAAACTTAAAACTCAGGGGAGAGGGGTATTTATATTTTTAACACTGCTGTGGATTTGCAACCCTCATTCTCTTGCCTGTTCTGTTCTGTACACAGTCAATGAGCCCCTCAGGGCTTTTCTTTTTGGAGAAAACTTCAGACACTGAGTGCTACTTGAAAAAGATACTATCCATAGCCAGATATTTGCGGTGTTTAGGTGTGAGCAAAGATCTGTAATTAAAATGGTTAAGGTAAAAAAGGAGTAAAATGTCTGAGAAGACAAAGCTGGATTTACTCTTCCTGAGAACATGGTGAGGCTACGCTTTACATTAACAAATACACATCCTGATTCTGTGTTACTAATTGGTTTATGCTAATGAATTACAAAAATTACTATTATAGAATTTAACACATTCACTATTTTGAAAAGTTCCATAGCTACACTGAAATGTATCTGAGCAGATATCTTATGATACCCAAAATGGGAATAAGACAGCTGTAATGAAGTCAAAGCAAAGGATTAGAAGGACAGGTAAGGGATTGGTAAAGATTTCACTGTAAAACTACGGGAATTAAAGAGTTCATCTGCGGAAGGATGCCTCAGCTTTGTTCTCTCTTTTCCACCGGTTTGATGGTTGCACTTGGGAGCAGATTTCCCGTACTTGTAATGACTTTGGAGAACGAAGTACAAACTGTGGGGTGGAAAAGCCACCTAGTGGTACAGGGACATGGTGCCAGGCAGGAGCAGATACCTCTGAATTCCAAGGAAAGGTTTGTTATCATGCTGGGACATCATGCCCTGGCATGCTATAAAGGGTATTTGTTATTATTCATGGAAGTCTGGAATGTGTATTGTGGGTGCATGAAATCCACATGCAAATTAGAGAAATTTTCCAAAGAACAGCACCATGAAACTTTTTGTTGGATCATTGCCTGTTTTATATGTGCTGTATAGACAAAAATACCTCATTAAGAGCTATTTCAGAGAATTAAGAGGATTAATGAGTTTGCCTCATTTTTCTTTTCACCTGTCCAAATAAATGTAGCAGTTGCTATAAGCCCAGATGCCCAGAGCACAAAAAAAAGAGGAAAAAGGTTATAAAGACAACACCCATCTGTACTTTTTATTTTCATTTTCATTGTGTCATAGCTTTGAGGCATGACAAGTCAGTGCATTTGCAGAGCTAAGGACTGGTTATCCAGATCTCTGCTCTGGATCCACTGGTGATTTTTCTGAGAATAATTTCTACATGTGCTGAAAAGAGATGGGAAAGTCATCCAATCTGGGGAAACAAAAATTCACCCTCTAGCAAAAGGCTGCTGGGTAGGGGCTGATCAGGGCATTGCATGATCAATATGTGAAAGTCTGTCTCCTCTGAAAGGCTGAGAGTGCTGGGGAATGATTACAACAGCTCCATCCCTTCAGGACCCTTCAGCTCAGCACAAGCAGCAGAGAGTTATTGCAAGAATGAAGGCATATCTCCCTTTGGCACACCAGTGATTAAACCTGAGCCCGTGTAAAGAGTAATAGAACAGGCAGCAAGTTCTTATCTAAGTAGTCAAAATGCAAAGTCACAGCCTGTGTGCTGAGGTTTGGTGTTTATAATGCCAAGGTCTTTTCAGCTTTGTGCTCAAAGCAGAGCATTCTCTCATTTGCAGATTCATCCTTGGGCACAAAGACCAGGAGCTCTGCAGGCACGAGGGATTACATACATTGCACAGCCAGGCCTCTTCAGCCTGGGCTGCTTGTTGAGTGGAAGGAGAGAGAGGGGGATGACCATGCCAGGCTGCATCTAGGTTAAATAACTGCTGGAAACTGTGGGACTGTACAAGCACACATACCAGAACACTCCTGACTGCAGCCCCTCTGTAACACGTGCATCCAGCTGTGAGGATCAAGCAGCCCTTGGTCACTGCCCACCTGTCACCAAAGGGAAAGGGGATATGGCAAAGCCCTCATTAGGGACAGATAGGAATGAGGGGGACTGTGAAAATGAAGCTTCTTTAGTTAAATGAATTTTATCTTCAGAATGGGAGGCTTAACAAGTCAAGCTTGGCAATTAGAGTAATTATCCCTAAATGTTTAATCACACAAATGCATCTGCAAATACACGCCAGGCCTGAGGTTTCCTGCCTGTAGTAAATGCATGGATGTGCCGATCTGTGCATCAAATAAATCACAGCATTTAGGAATGTGAACTGGCAGAACTGCATCTGCTGGGCTAGAGGAGGAGGGAAGACATGTAGGAAAATACCTGCAAGCACCAGCACTGCCCCAGTGGACATGGAACTTGGCAGCCAGGGAGGTCAGGATGTGGGAGTAGGGAGCAAGGACAACCAACCCAACAACTGCCATGTGAGATCTGCTGCAAGCTCTGGCGTGTTATTCTGAAGACTCCAATTTCTTCTTTTTGCAGTACTTGGCCACTGTAAGCCTTTTAGGCATCTTTGAGGCAGGCACAGTTTGCGCAAAGAGAAACCTAAAGCAGGGGATTAGAAATCTGGGGCAAAAGGTAAAAGGGATCTGGGAAGGAAATTTTGGAAATGTTCCCCATGTGTAGGGTTGTGAGGAGCAGCATTCCCAGCCTGTGCACAAACATTACACATAACTGGGAGCAAATTTGTCAGCTTTCCAGATTAAGGTAAAGAGAAACCTGTGTGTGAGAAGGCACACACAGGCCTCCCAGGACACTCATATTGGGCTCTCTATGCTCATTAAAGCTAACAGGAGGCTAATTAGGGTGATTGGGTGTGGGGATTGTGCCAGAATGCCTGAAAGCACTGGAATTTATAGGTGGACTCAAGGCTGCCATATAGGCCCTGCTTTTCTCTGGTTAAATCCTTTGTGTTTGTAAAGATTTCCAGAGGTGCAGCAGCTGAAATCCCAATGGACTCTCTCCATGAGCACTTCCCACAAGTCAGGACATCCTGCACAACTGTAGAACCTGCATGCTGTGATGTACACAGGTGCAGCAGGTCCTCTGCTCCCCAGAAAGCCTCAGCCACTGGAGCATGTTCAGTCCAGCTGCTTGATACCCTTCCCAAAATTGTGGGATTCACAAGTCTAGCCCACATGGATAACCACAGTCACACAGGAAGTCTCACCCAGTGCTGATAGCCTTATGTAGGACAGTTTCCAGGCAGGGCAGTCTCACCTGTCTCCCATTTCCAAAGTTTAGTCAAGGCTTTTGAAAGACTTTGGGAAGTCTCTCTGGTTTGCACTGCATTCACTTTGGTGACAGTAAAGAGAAATGTGGAAATATCATGTGGAAATATTCTCTGATGAAATTTCTGCAGTAGCTTTTCCTGGTATGGCCAGATTCCTGAATCTCCCCTAGCGCAGATCATTCCTTTAAATGCATTTTCTTCATTTATCACCCAAAAATGCAATCAGTAGAAATCTAACAGCCTTCTACATAATTCAAGACACAGGAGAAATTACCCAAAACTTCTTACACCAAGGTGGTTTTTCAGGGAAGTTTCTTTACTACCCTTCCACAGTCGAAGTGTTCTGACTGTTATTTAACGAATCAGGTAATTTCAATTTTTTTTTAAAGTGTAAGTTCTGCCTATCTGCAAATTTCACCTGGTGCTTCTGCATTGCATCCCTCAACTTTTAAAAAGTCACGTAGGAGCCTGTCCAAATCAATGGTATCACCAGTTGTAGAGTCACCATCCCTGGAAGTGTTCAAAAAGTGTGTGGATGTGGTAATTGAGGACATGGTGGTGTGCTGGGCTTACAGCTGGACTTGATAATCTTAAAGGTCTTTTCCAGTCTTAGATTATATGATTCTAAATTAGATTCTATGATTCTAATTTTGTTGTAAAGTGCTGCTTAATAAGGATAGCAAGAGCATAGGCCTGTGAACCTAGGAGCTACAGATCCATAACAAACTACAGCAAGCCTTGAGAAAGGATAGATTAAAGGGGGCTGGACCTTGAGAGCTGCATATCAGCCCTGGCTACACAGCTGGGAAATGAGCCCTTCTGCTTCCATTGCCTTCTGCTTCTTGTGCACTGACTTGTGCTTTGTGGGTGCATGGTGGGCACAAAAATAAGCCACCATCGGTAAATAAATAAAAAAGGAGCACTGCTGCTTCATCACCTTGATTGGAGACTGCAGGAGGTTTCCTGAGCCTCAGCAGTGAGTTCAGACATCTCTGTGGGTGTTAACAGGAAAGAGTTGGGGCACAAGGAGGCATTGGATCAGTAGCATTCAAGCTGTGACATGAGCTGGCACACATAAGGTGACAGCAGCTTTGCCACCTCCATACTCACATGAGCCAGAGCACAGTGCTGCTGTCCAAGCCCTCGGGTTGGTGCCGGTGTGTCTTGTCTGGGTGTTTCAAAAGACAAAGTAAATACAGAAGCATGTATGGCGGGCCTGTAATACTGATACTGTCTGGCCAAAGAGGCACTGCTGGGAATTGATTTTCAGTCTCCAGATCTGGCACTGGAGGCTGGAAGAGAATCCTCCCAGGCAGCCAAGTGCAGACGTGATTGCCTGTTCAATCCACATTGCTGTTTCCATGCACTCCACTCCACTGAGCAAACACAGCTCCGTGCTGGCAGGTATTACTGTTTGTTCTCTCCAGCTGCAGCTTTGCTTTGTCTGTGAGTAGCTTTGCCGAGATTCAATTTAGGGTCCCAAAAAAGGTTTAACAAAGCTCCAAACTGCAAAGGCAAACAAAAGAGAGAGGGGAAAAAAAAGGTAATGAAATGTAATGAATAAAATACTGTTGTATGACCACAATAACTTTGGATATTGGGAACTGCTCAAGAAGATACTTTGCTTTAACAGAAGCTGCCACAGTGGAAATCACTTCAGAAAAGCACTCCTGCTCTCCAGTGTCTCATTTTTGGTGTGTGGATGAGAGATTCAGCATCCCTCTGCATCCAAGTCCTGCTATTCCAGCCAAGACAGGCAGGAAGCCTTGCAGGGTCTTCAAAATTCCTGCAGCAGCTGAAAGGGAGGCTGTGTAACACAAGACCCTTTATTTGGGCAGCAGGTCTATTGTCTGTTTAATAGTTTAATACACCCCCAGAGCAGAAAATATGAGTCAAGTATTTACCCTGAAATTTAGGCTGAGCACTACAGTGATCCTGAATAATAGAGAGCTCCCTATTAGTATTAGGTTTTAATGAACAAGCCTAAACTGCTTTAGCTCTCTGTGTAACCAACCTCATGGTTTAAGGTCCTGTTTAAGGTAACGTTTTTTCTTTATCAAAAACAGGTCATGTTTTGTACATTTTGTTTGTAGCCTTAAGAATCCCTTCATTTAAAGAATTTCTTTGAGTCAATGAAGGTAGACATTCTCTTCTACCTATTGCCTGAGAACATGCCCTGTTTGATTACAGATCTTATAATTCAAAACTGGAAAAGCAAAGTTTTCCCATGTTTCTTGTTTATGCTCAAAACAGTGGTTTGTGGGCCTGTGCAACCCTGCCAATGCTGCCTTGCTGCCCCTCTCCTGGAAGCTGTTTCTGTCTCCATGTTTCCTGTAGGAAAGTTAGCTCTTGGAGGAATTTAACCTTTACAGTCTAGAGGATTTGTCCTAACATGCAATAGCATAGCCCAAACAGAGTCTGTATGGGTACACCTCATCCACTTTGAGTTTAAAAAGCAAAATAAACCTTAAAAGCACAGCTCCCCTGGTTGTACAGCCTCTCCTTGCTGGCTCTTGCAGTAGCAGGTTTTTCAAGTAGTCCACCATGGGCTCTCCCACCTTCATCTCACAGTTGTTTCTAAAATGTGGGAGGCTTATCATTCCTTTCAATATCTTTGTTCTTATCAATCAGGGCCATGAAACTGCCTATTACCTTTTCAGGTTTCCAGGCAAACACCTCCTCCTTTAACTTCTCTTCTAATTCAACTTGTGGGCAACATTGTCCTTTAGAAGCAGAGGGAGAGGCACGGGCTACAGACATAAAAATTCTGATATCTCTTGTTTCCATAGGTATTGTCAGATTTTATTCTGGAGCAGCAATATCCAGCACATGCCCCTGCTCAGTGCTTATGTAAGCAGGCAGCATTGATCTCTGTACTGCAAAATAGGTGGTAATACAAAACAGAGTTAAGCTCGACAGCAAGACCCCTTCCCCTCAATTTTAAGGCTGGTTTGAGAAGGTTTGACTCTGTAGTGCTTAAAACAGACTGAAAAACCACGGGGCTGGTCTCAGTGCCGGGTATCAGCTCTGCCCCAGAAACTGGGGGCCAAGTAAGTAATTTAATTTGATGCTGACTTTCACCCGGTTCTTTACAGGTGCCTGTCCACAAATCCCTCCCAAAGACTCCGCCGGCTGCCCGAGTAACGCGGACTCCCCGCTAGATGTCAGCGTCCCTCCTGCAAATCACCGGGGGTTAATTAAAAGCCCCTAATGAGGCTCCCTCATTTAGCCAGGCTTCCAGCGGGCTGCTGGGGACCCACCTGCACCAGACACTTTCCGGAGGAGATTTGCCCCAAAACGCTTTTGGCATCATTGGGAGGATCTGCCCATGGATGGGAGCCCACCCCAGCGCCTGGCACTGCCCTCCAAGCAGCCCCTCTGGGCACTGGAGGTGTTTAATTGTATTTATTCTGCTGGAAATAGGCTTTTTGTAATGAAATGTGACCCGCAGCTGCTCTGCAAGGGCCAAGGGTCCAGCAGCCAGCACCGAGTTCTGCATCTGACAAGAGCCTGTCTGCTGGGACTGAAAGAGTATTTCTATTTCCAGTTTATTTGCTTAGCTGGCTAAGGACAGCTCAAGAAGCTCACTGACGACTGAAAAAGAAGAAAACTTCTTTTTCATTATCCTCTGACCTGTACAATGGCCACCAACATGTGCAATATTGAATTAAATCTTTTTTATTTTCCTCCTGCCTAGGAAAGGAAGATGGCTGAGGATGAGAACTAGCACTTCTTGAAATCCAGAAAAAAACCCTCCAAATCAAATTACAGGAAAAGCTTCTTTGTTTAATGTTTTGTTGTTTGTTTTTTTTTTTTAAGTGTAAGTTATGTGTAATTTCCTGTATGTATTCAGTTACTTTGTAGAGTAAAATCAAATTTTAAAGCACTCGTATACTCATTTTCAATTGCAACCCGACCTGACCTAAGAGAAAAATAACCATGTTAAAAAAAAAGCATTATACACCATTTCTAATAGTTTCATTAAAATTTCTAATAGTTTCATTAAAATATAAGTAGGAATCTGAATAAATGCATATAAGATACAGACTTTTACTGGAATAAGTAAAGGCCACAGGTGCCTTCCTGGTTAGTCCCATCTGATTAATTCTGATGGCCTCTAAACCTAATCTTCCTTTAAAAATTGAAATTACTGCAGAGAACCATTGCGAAAAGAAACTTAAAATAGCAGAGAGATATTTTAAATTAAGATTTCCTGATTGTTGAACTTTGTCAAATTCATCACTTCAATCCATCCCTGAAATGTACAGTTAATCACCTCCTCTAAATACAAAGCACAGGAGGTGATTTCCCTTCTGCAGCTACTTCTCTGGATTCAGCCTTTTCATTACATTGTAATTACAATGGCTCTTCAAACTTGTCATGAAAATAAAGGATTAGTAGAACCAAAAATGAAAGTTTAATGGCATAGACTAAACATCAGCTATGAGCAACTTCAGCTCTGGCTTCTTACCCCGATGCCATTTCATTTTTGGACTTGTCTGAGGTGAATAAAGAGCACGGAGCAAAATTATGCAGTGAACTTTGTTATTGAAACAGCATGGAGTAATACTTTGAACTTAAGAGAGATTGACATTTTGGTTTAGTTCACGGTGGTAGTGAAATTACAGCATTTTTGTGTCACATAGGGCTTTTCTGGGGGCTCATCAGGCACTTGGAGATGAACTGTTCCATTGCTCCAGCAAGCACATGCTCTCCCACACCCAGCTTACTTCCCCTTGCACTAGCAAGAGGTGAGTTTTGTCCTGAAAAGTCGTGTTCTTTTATAGAAATGCAGTCTGCTCGTGCACATGCAGCTTGGTTTGTGTGGCCTGGAGGGACCTTGACCTGGTTTTTTGTTGGGGTTGGTGGCACATCTGGAGGCCTGTGCTGGACCTTGCTGCATACTGGGACAGTTCACTGCACATCTGCTGGGGAGCAGCAGCTCCTGCTGCAAGGTCACACTGGATGGTGGCTTTGGGGAGCAGCTCTGTGCATCAAACACCAGCACATCCAGTTCCCCCACCCCTCACTCTTAGCTCCCAGCACGGCCTGAAGCTATTTTAATGTCTTGAAATGAGCTGTTGGTTGGTTCAGGTCCCTGAAGGACAAGGTGGCTGCATGGTCAGTGGGTACCAGTGCCAGCACCACAGTCCTGCCCAGCCAGAATGTGGTGGGGAGGGGACCAGGGACAGAGCACACACCTCAGGGGCTGAGGACAGGTGAATGGGCTCAGCCACATCACAAAATCACACGCTTAAGATTACTCCCTTTGCATTGTATCTAGTGCTGACATGTCCACAGGATGAATTTGTTCAGAAGCATTGCAAAAAGTGCCTCCATGGGAGAGCAGAACGGAATAGAATGTCTCAGTGGGGAGGGACCTGCAAGGAACATCACATCCAACTGCCTGACCAAAAGTTACAATTTCTTATTAAGGGCATTGTCCAAATGCCTCTTAGACACTGACAGGCTGGGGGCATTGAGAGCCTCTCTAGGAAGCCTATTGCAGTGTTTGACCACACTCACTGAAAATAAAAGCTTCCTAGCAGCTTTCTGCTGGATCTGCTGGCTGAGCTGACTCACTCTGGTGACCTCTCATCACTGAACCTGGAAGGAGAGAGCACAGCTGAGGCAGCTCAGGATGGGATCACCCTACTGTGACTGACCCACTTAGACCAGCTCAGACAAAACCCTGGCTCACACTCACCCAGAGCAGAACTGCCAGAAGCTGCAGCCTGAGCCCTGCCTGCTTTCCCCTTCCCTGTTCCATCAGCTGTGACTCTCCGTGCTGGCTCCAGCCAGCCATTGATAACCAATTACACACCTTTTTCCAGACTGCTCTGCAGCTCCATCAGCTCATTTAAGCTGGGATTTATGCTGATGCATAAATCAGTCTGATGCAGAGGAGATGTGAAGGCCACCTGGCTAGAGGTGGTGAGGAAAAGACAGAAATGCACCTTGGAGCAGCAGCGAGGCCCTGCATCATCCCCTCCACCTGAGCCCTGGCCCTGCCAGGACTTCATTGCTCCACACACCCACATTTCCCCCCTCTTTGCCCTTGTCCTCATCTGCATGAGCATCAGCTCTGCCAGGGACTCCTCAGCTCCAGTCTCCCTCCAGATGCTCACCCAGATAATTTTGTTCACCCAGACCATTTTGTTCACCCAGACCATTTTGCTCACCCAGACCATTTTGTTCACCCAGACCATTTTGCTCCCTGCCCACCAAACCCCCAGGAGGTTCAAGCACCAGTTTGACCAGCTTAGGTTTGAACAGGTCCAACCTCTGTCTGCCTCTGCCAGGAATGAGGTCCTGCACAACAATTGCATTACCTCTGACACATCCAGAGCCGTGCACAGGCTCTTCTTACCCTTTTTCTCCTTTGCCACAGGAGACTCCTGGATTTTAGGCACTGCAAACCTTAAAAATAACAACTCCTGGAAGAACTGCCATCTTCACAAAATTTCCACCAGGTCTTGGTGTTCTCCTTTGACCTTGGTTTTTCAAATGCAAGCAGTACATGATACATGATAATATATTACATTAGGCTATGTATCAGTAGATATTCTCTAGAAGTTTAAATTTGGAAAAAGCTTTTAGTTTATTTCTGCAGAATAAAAGGCAGGGATTCACTGTATGGCAGTAGGGAGATGTCCAGCCCCTTCCTCTGGTGCCCAAAATTGGCAGGGGCAGCTCAGCTTCCTGCTGTCTCTAGTGTATATCTGAGCAGCATCTGGGACTTGCGCATATCAGGAATAATTTAGGAGTGATAATGAAGGGAGAAGTTCTAATTGGCAGAGGGAAAAAGGGGCTATTTCTGCCCTCTGAGGCTGAGCCCAAATCCAGCTGTAGGAGGTGTGAGCAGCTGTCTCTGAGCCAGGCTTGTCTCCAGCCCTAATGCTGGGTGAGTTCACCCTAACGTGGGGTGCAACATCCCCAGGGTGGGGATGGAGGATTGCAAGGCTGTGGGGAGGTGTGGGGAGACCAGGGGGTCATGGTAGGACCCTGCAGAATCTGGGGGGTGAAATCACAGCAATGCTGCAGCAATCCTGGTGATTTAACCCCAGCTTTGGGCTGGCATGGACTCTTCCTGCAGTCATTTCCTTCCCTTTCCTTGACATGGGAGAGTGACTGCTGATATTTGGGCTGCACACAAAATAACATGAGGGGTTTATTTGATCCTGCAAATTCAATCAAGGTGCTGCTCTGTGGTCAGAGGATGAACAAGCAAACCTGTGACTGGGACTAACACTTGCCTGGTGGCTGCCTGCACGGAATGGGATTGCAGAAGAGCAGAAGATCCCCCTGACAGCGCCTGACACCAGGGCCTTGGTGGCCAAAAATAGCTGGGTCTGTCACAGGGAGGATGACACCCCTGGGAGGCTGAGGCCACACCTCAAGGGACAGCGTGTCACACAGTCAGAAACTCAAGTGGCTCATTTAGCATGCATTTCCCTGGCTTTCAGGAAAACTGCTTGTAAATAAATATCAGATTGTTTGCTTAGGAGACCAGGGCTTGGCTAAAAACCTGCTGCGTTGTGCATGAGCATTTGGGACTTCAGGGTCCTCATGGTGGGATAAGAGAGAGGATGTGTCCACTGACACTCTTAAAATAGACCAGTGTTTAAATGACAGAACAATTTATGGACTCCAGGCAATGCAGGACAGCGAACGTCTCTCAAAATATGGGCTCTGTCCCCACACGAGTTATGACAGATGACAGTTTACTAAATATATCTGCAATGCCAAAACAAACAGCTCTGCATTCCAAAGCAAGAGGTCACTGCAGTCTGCCTTCACACGCTGCTTTTCCCTCTGATCTGCAAGAGACTTTGACCAGGAGGACTGAAAGATGAAGCAGAGTTTGAGTGTGTGTATGTGAGGGTTTGCCAGGGAGATGGATTCTCATTTTGGCAAACACCATCAGTTGTGCTTTCAAGGGTCAGTGTAGTATCTCATTATAATCCCTACCTATCCCCTGTGACCAAAATAGTCCCAGTCACCCACAAGATCTTACACAACAGCAACTTGACACAGATAAACACTGAATGAATGAGACTTTCCAGCTAGAGATAAATGCGATAAATGTTGAAGGTAATGAAAAATTAATTGTATCTCCTGCCCTGAAGAAGATTTTAAATATCATCTGCTTTTCAGGCTTGTGCATAAATACACATAATTCTGCATCTTTAATTGAAGTAAGTATTCATCTCAGCTGTTTTTCTGCTGACAGCTCAATGGAATTACTCTGTTAGTGATCATTACAATTATTTAGTGGTACTGAGGTCTTGCTAAGAGCTCTGAGACTACAGAAACCTGAAACTAAAATATATGCCCATTATTTATTAAATAATAAATTTTATAATAAGGAAAACCTTTTGTATGAAAGTATCAGCTCAGCGGAGTGAGGAACCCACAACAAACTGAAATTTTTTTAGAAACCATAAATATGATTCCCTCAGTCCTCCTTGCAAATCTCAGCCAACTGAGTCATCAGTGAAGAAATAATCATTTTAGTGGGATTCCTACATGGCCCCCTACACGTCTCATCCCCAGTGGGAGCAGTACATGGAGCAGGGCAGTGTTCAGGCAGGCTGATGTTTGCCTGAGCTTTAATCCCCTTGCAGACAAAATCCTGAACTTGCATGCTTGGAAAATTGCTGTTGATAATCTTATTTTGAGGAAAAAAAAATGTACTTCAACCAGCATCTGGCAAGGTACAAGCCTTTAGCTTCTGCCTTAGAAAAACCCTTTTCTGCATTTGCATTTGGCTGGCTGGTAAAGTTTCTGGAATTACATTTTTTTTTTTCCTGTAAAATTCTGAGGACAGAGTAGCAGCCTGAATTCCCCTTTTCTGTGTTATGTATCACTGCACAGTGGCAGCAGGGCAGGAGACATTTCATAGGCCATAAAACCAGAATGGGCTTAATCCTCTTCTCACAGTAGATTTACATTTGTGTGACTGTTAGTAAAGTTGGCAGTAAAGATGTTGACAGAGCTGAGGGCTGGCTGAGGCCCAAAGGGCACTGATTTTTAAAGGTGGCAACTGGGATTACTAAATCCTGCTTCCAAAGAAGCCTTAGCCCCACTTCCTATCCTTGAGAGCTTTTTTGTTCTCCACTGAATCATGGTTGAAAATGGGCTGTAGCCACCCAAGGTATGTCAGTGTGCAGGGGAAGCAGAGGCAAGGCAAACTGCTGCTGCCTGAGAGATGCTCAAGGGAGCTTTGCCCTGACTGTGGAGGGCTGAGAAGGGTGCCTCATCCAGTGTTTCCATGTCCTGATATGGTCTCTGCAGTCCTCAGCCCAGGTGTGTCCTAGAACTATCAATACCTGCAACTACAGGGAAAGGTTTTTTCCCCTCTTAGATTCCTTTCCATTCTTGAAGGTGGCAAGGAAAGGCTTAAAAGGGGATTAAATCACTGCTCAAAGTGAAACTCCTGCAGGTCTTGTCTGAGCCTCAGTGAAAGTGCTTCAGGGGTGAGAGGAGGCCAGCAAGAGGAAAATGCCCAAGCCCTTGCTTGCCTTCTGCAGCTCAGTTTTGTTTTACAAGCACCTGAGCTTGCAGCTGCTGTTGGAGCTCTTTTACAAAGCTGCTTGTCCAGCTGCTGTTATTCCCTCATCCGTGCTCAGGGTTCCTGAATCCAGACCTGGCGTTTGACCACTGTGTTTCTCAAGCTTCTGCTATGGTCAGCTGAGTAGTGTTTCTTGGCAGGTTTCCCTCACACAGCTTCTGAGAAATAGAGCCAAAAGTGAGATGCCAAGCTGCTGGTGAGATACAGAGTGCATGGGAGGCACCAGCCAGCCTTGGAGCACGAGGGCAAAGCTGACAAGACTGGTGTGGTCTTGACTGCAGGCTCATTACAGTGCTCTTACAAACACAAGGGCTGCAGCTGTGACAGTCCAAGGATAGAAGGGGTATTATATTTTGACTAATGTAAGTGAAAAAAGTGGATGAGTTTAAGATAAGGGGATTCTGAATCCAAAACCTTGCCTGAATTTACTGATAAGGTTGGGTCAAGGTCTTATGGGCTCCTAAAAGTCTGTAAAACCTTGACCTGATCTTATCAGGAGTCCAACAGACTCCTAAAACACAGTCTGCTAAGCCCAATAAGCCAATCAGGAATGCAAGGTTTCAAGTGGGATCCACAAAGGCACTTCAGTACCTGAAGCAGGACTTAGATCAGAGGTAAATACCCTCAGTAAATACCTGTGCCTTGGCTTGAAAAGACAGGTCTCTCCTAAGGAAAGCAGGAGCCTCCCTTGAAATGGAAAACGTAAACCCCCTTCCTCCAAATTATTATCATTTTAATTTAAGGGTCTCTCAGGCAAAGATATGGGAATAGGAATAACAGTTCTTTACTAGGAAAATTAAAATAAAAATGTGGTAATACAAAAAATCACTGACAGAGTCAGAATCCAACCTGACACCCTGTTGGTCAGGGTGTTTGCTGCAGTCTGATTAAATGGTGGCTGCAGTGCTCCTGCAGTGAGAGGTGTGGTTTTGTTGGAGCAGGGATCCTGTAGAAGGATGTAGTTTTCTTCTGAAGGTCCAGTGGTGGTAGGTAGATAGGCCTCATCTTCCTCTGGGAATCCAGTGGAAACAAGCTCCCCTGGTGTTCCAAATCTCAAATTCTTATCCAGGTAGGAATGTTTGGCTCCTCCCCCTGGGCGGAGCATCTCCCAGTGGGATGATGTAATTTTATTAGTCGTGCAGGGACACTCAATAGCCCATTAACAGAAGAGATCTCCTTGAGAGAGGATGGCTTGTGGAAGAGACAAACCCCACCTGGTTTTAACAGCTGGCCTACTAATAGAGGATATCCCCCCTGGAGTTATGAGGGATGGGTCATGGAAAAGATAAAGAACATTGCTCCACCTGGTTTCAACAGATGGTGATAGAATACATACTCCTTGTTACATCTTGCATTGCAACCTCAGACAACCTGCAATCCAAAAAACCCCACTAAGATGGAATTGAGGGATAGGGATGATCACCTTTGAATTTTAATTTTCAGGGTGAAACCTGAATTTCTGTTTCTTTGTGTAACAAACCCTCCTCACCTGTAACTGAGAAGCTGGTACACTTTTGGAGGTGGGAAAACAGAGTGGAAACCTTTATTCACACATGATGCCTGCAGTGCAAATAGAGCAAAATGAGCCCTGCACAGTTCAGATGGCAGGTGCCTGTCCTCAGGAGACTAACCTGGGATGTGCCTCTGTAAGGGCAGAATCCAGTGCCTCAGCTCT
Source organism: Lonchura striata (assembly GCF_050655825.1). Classification (NCBI taxonomy): domain Eukaryota; kingdom Metazoa; phylum Chordata; class Aves; order Passeriformes; family Estrildidae; genus Lonchura; species Lonchura striata. Next base: position 67,228,307 of record NC_140707.1, on the reverse strand, counting down.
GAAAAATCTGGGAGTTCACACCAGCACTATTTTCTTTAAGACAGTAAACACCTCTCTAATGGAATCCTGTATAGAAAGATATAAGTGCATGGTTCTGGCTCCTGGATGCTGCCATAAGGTTCAGGTGCTAATCTCTAAGTGTAGAAGGCTTCAGTTCATCCTGTTTTAGCCACACAAACCACAATTCACAGGTAAAATCGAGGGAAGAAGGGAACTGAAGAAAATATGAGGATTTCTTCTTTAAGAAGTGTAGATTTGCTAATTATGGACCTATTCCAGGAGATTTCCTACAGATTTGCTGCGATTTAAGTGTCATTAACCTATTTTACTCTTTTGGCACTGAGCTCCTCTGTCCTAAAATTAGCTGGTGACCTAACAGAGCATTTAGGCATGGGCACCTGTAACCATCAGTGTTTCCACTGACTTCAGCAGAAAGCACCAGGATCGGCCGGAGCCGTCTTACATGCCAGGGACAGTGTGATACACAGAGCTTAGATCAAATGGGAGGGGAACAGGGAGCATTTCTAACATGATTACTGTCACATTTCCTTTTATCTTTTCCAGAGGAAAATAGTATGCAAATGTTGCATGTGCCTGCATGGATGCAACCTTCCTTTCCTCTTTTTTGATCTAATTCTGACAAACAAGCTGGCTGTGATTGATGAAGGGAAACTCCCCCCAAGGTGTTGGGCCACAGGCATTTTTTGAGGGGCACAGTGGGTTTAGGCAGACCCCTGTTTTATTGCTTCTGGCTACACTTTCCCACTCCAGCACTCTTCCTCTAGTTGCACCTCAGTGGGGACAAGGTGAATTGTGTCTGGGAACTGAGCCAGGGTAAAAATAACTGAGGAGGGGAGGGTGCTGCTTTTTAAAAGCAGTTTCCTGGTCTGTTTGACAACACAACAGCACAAAGAGCTGCACCAGCACAACAGAGGGAGCATAACCTGACTGGTCCATCAAATCACTGCCACCAAAAATGGTGCCTGCAAAACTGCATCCTTACTTCCTTGGTGTTGCTGCACCAGCAGAATGGAAGGTCCTTTGGAAAGTCCAAAGGTGAGTTTCTACTCTCAGCCCTTCTTCCCCTTTCCCAATTCTCTCTCCTGCAAGGGATGGGGTGAGCAGAGAGCAGCTGAGCACAGAGGCTGGTGTTTCTGGCACAGTGCTGATCTCTTGTTTTCTTGCTTAGTGTCCTGTTCCCAACTCCAGCTTCTGCTGTGCATTCCTGTCCCTGTGCTAGATCCTGCTGCCCCCTCTGTCGTGCTGACATACCTCTTTGTGTGTCCGCACCACAATCAAACCCTGGGAGCAATCCAGATCAAAACAAAGTATTCTTCTTCAGGACTAACTTTCATCTGGTTCCCAGCTCCAGCTCCAGCACACACACCGTGCCAGCACAGCACAGGGGGCTGCACACAGGGGAAAGAGGAGGGTCACTAAGCCAAAGATTTCTCCTGGCAGACTGCAGAGCAAACATAACTTGGAGTATCCAAACAAAATTAGTTTACACAGCCATCACAATCATTTAGAGTAGATTGGGGTTGGGATTTGGGGACATTTTATTTTCCTCCAATGCTTGAAGCTAGACATACAAATTCTGCATTATGGAAGGAATGTCCTACCATGAAACTCATGCTGTTGAGCCCTGTGGGACCTATGGACCAATCTTCCAATTATGACTGGGAAAGACTTCTGAGATCATTGAGTCCAACTGTTAACACAGCACCATGACATCCATCACTAAACCCAGTCCCCGGGTGCCACATCCACACATCTTTGTTAACACTTCAGGGATGGAGATACCACCACTTCCCTGGGCATCCTGTTCCAATGCCTCACAACCCTTTCGGTACAGAATTTTTTCCTAATATTCAGTGTAAACTTCCCCTGGTGCAACTCAAGGCAGTTTCCTCTTGTCCTGTCCCTTGCTCCCTGGGAGCAGAGCCTGACCCTCACCTGCCTACAGCCTCCTGTCAGGGAGCTGTAGAGTGTGGTAAAGTCTCCTGATTCTCACTTTCTCCAGGCTAAACACCCCAGATCCCTCAGCTGCTCCTCACCAGACCTGTGCTCCAGACCATTCCCCAGCTCTGTTGCCCTCCTCTGGACACGCTCCAGCCCCTCAATGACTTTTATGTAGTGAGGGGCCCAAAACTGAACCCAGGATCTGAGGTGTGGCCTCACCAGTGCCCAGCAAGAAAACAAGAGATCAGCACTGTGCCAGTCAATCACTGCCTGGATATATAAGAAATATTCAGCTCAGTGGCTTTGCCATTCTGGGTAGTGTGGGAAGGCGGTGAGGCAAGAATCACCGCTGCACTGATCAGACCCTATTTTAGGAGGGCATTTCATGGGAATTGTGAGGGCTCCTCATCCCCACTGCAGTTATATCCATCACTGCCTGGCAGTGCTGCTCTGTAGGGCTTTTCCCCAGTGGTCTGTGCATCCATCCAGGCAGCTCATTTTGGACAGCCATAGAAAGCAGGCAAGAGCCCTGCTCTCACAGCTTCCAGATCTTCACCTTCCACAAAGCCTGATCCCTGTCAGCCACTTGCTATCCTTGCTGGCAGCACCCATGTACCTGGCAATGATGAGATGAAAGCTTATTTTCAGAGAATCAACAGCCTGAAGATTTGGAGACAAAGTAGGCATATATGACTTAATTCTAACTTTGTGTCTCACACCTTTTTTATGGAATTACTGTTTAATTGCTCATGTTAAACCTGTCCAACAATACCATTTTGTGTTAGCAACACTCAGTGTCATATCTTCAAAGTGCTTTACAAGCGAGTTATGAAATGTGTAATCTGAGTGAAAACAAGCACCTTGGGCTGGGACCTGTGCTGTGTATGCTGGGATGAGGAGCCCTGTGATTCATGGCACAGTGAAGTCAGTGAGAAGAACATGGAGAGATAATGTGGGATGGTGTTCTCCAAGGCATAAAAGATCAAGGCTCCATGAGACGACTTCTGGTGAATTTCATAGCATGTGCAAGACCCTCAAGTGATCAACAGGGGACTTGAAATAACTCTTCAAGTATTGCAGCTTGGTTCTGATACTGTATCTTCTTTTCTCCTTCCTCCTACCAGAAAACTGGCAAAAGCCATAGATCAGTCAGAAATATTTGTTTCACTTTGAGGATATGCATTACAGTAGCCATAACACAGGAATTAGGAAACCACAGCATAGCCCAAAGGCCTTTGCCTTCAGCTGTGTCCATGGAGCACCAGAGAGCTGTGTCACTATACAAACACTATACAAACACTAGTTAATCCTCAATAAAACAAGTTTAAAAAGTACACAAAGAACCATCACGGGCTGGTTTGTTGCCAGGATGGCAACAAAGCACGATTTTGATGATTTTGACCAGGTGGTTGCCAAGGCAGAGCGATCAAGTTGTAGCCAGCTTTGATTGTTGCTTCTGCAAGTCAGTGCATTCTCAGGCTCCAGCTGAAATGACACTGAAAGGGAGCAGGATTCACTTTTGCCTGGAAAATTTCCTTGCAGAAAATCAGGGCTACAAATCTTGCAGATTTTCTTTAGGCAGATCTATGGGTATAAAGAGAAGCTTGAGAAAGCAGGCACATTTGGTTTTGTAGTCTTCAAATAAAGGATCTTACTCGCTTCCCTCCTTTAAAGTGGTTGATGTTTTACCAGCACAGATTGAGGAGAAGCACAATGAATTCACACTGGCAGGAAGTGACTTTTGGAAAGTTATATTTCCTTTGAATAGCTGGTTGACCTCTGGGTGTGTAAAACAGTTTAATCCCAATATTTGTATTTTCTCACTTTGTGAAGTCTCCAGCCAAAAGATATCCAGTAAAAAATGGGACAAATATAAGGAATTCCTTTTTTCCCTCCTCCACAAACCCTCGTCTGAGTTCTATAAAAAGACCCCCAACTTATGTTCACATAACTGACCCCCATCTGCCTTCCAGAGTTCTGACTTAGCACAGCCAGATGATGCTATCCCTAAACTTGATGAAAGTCTGAATGTGGAAGAGAGAGGTAAATGGGTCATACCTGGGGTCTGTGCCTGAGCTGAGGAGAGCTCAGCTTGGGGAGGGCTGTGGAGGCTGTGCAGAAACTGGAGAAGTCTCCGGTGATGTGGTAAATTTGATTCGGGGGTGCTGCACATCTGTGACGAAGTATTTTATTTCTGTCTATCACCTGTAACCCCAAACATTCCCAGACCGGAAAACGGTTCCTACAACACACAGGTTTTCTTACTTCCAGCACAAGTCCTTCCTCCGAAGCACATGGACACCGAGCGCCCGTGGCCGTGCCCGGCTGTCCACGAGGGGCGGGATGAGCAGCGCCGTCCCGGTAAGCGCCGGGAGGGAAAACACCGGGAAGCGCCGCACGCCGGAGCCGAGGCCGGTGGGCGCAGGCGGCCGCGGGGAGCCGGTCCCGTCCCCTCCTCCGGCCGGGACCCCGCGGCCGTGCCGGGTGTCCCGCGGGCGGGGGGCGCTCCCGGAGGCGGGGCCGGGCTGCGGGGGCCGGGCCGGGCTGCGGGGGCCGCGCCGCCCTCCGGCCCGCGGGCGGGGAGCGCGCTCGTTCGCTGGCAGCGGCCGGGGCGGGGAGCGGCCGCTCCGTCCTTCCTCCTCCTCCTCCTCCTCCCGCCCTCGCCACCCGCGCCCGCCGCCGATGCCGGGACTGCGCCCGCGGTGAGTCTGCCCCGCCGGGACCCGCCCGCGGGAAGTTGCGGCGCGGCCCCGGCTGCGCCTTTGTGCGGGAGCGGCGGCGCTGCCCGCCCGCTCCGGCCCCTACGGCCCGGCTGGCCGGTGCCGCCGCCCCGCTCCGCTGCCCGCGCCCTCCGCCGCGCCGGTACCTGCCGCTCTTTGTTCCCCGCCGCCGCCGCCTTTGTTCCCTCGGTGCCGGCTGCACCTTCGGCACCGCCCGCGCCCCCCGCGGGACATCGCTGCGCGGGGGGCGCGGATGGAGAGACCGCGCTCCCGGAGCGCGTCCCCCCTTCTCCCAGCGCTGCCGAACCGGGGAAAAGGGGGAAGCACCGCGGCGGGGCAGCGGCGGGAGTTCGCCGGGCTGCGCGGGGGAGCGCGGCGGGCTCGGCCGGCGGCGGGAGCGGGCTTGGAGCGGGCTTGGAGCGGGCTTGGAGCAGGCTTGGAAGGAGCTTGGAACGAGCTCCCGCCCCCGCGCTCCTGCCCTGCCCTCCCGAGCGGGGCCCCGCTGCCGGAGCAGCTCCGGCCGGGGCCGGCTCGTCCCGCGGCCGGGGAGCGCGCAGGGGGTGCGGGCAGGTGACCGGCGCTTCCCCGGGGAGCGCTGGGTACCGCTGGGAACATCGGTGTCTCTTGGGTTGTGTGTTTGGGAACTGATCGTGCAAACTTACTCAGGCAAAGTTCCCGGGAAAAGGGAGCGATTGCTCATCCGGGAGGGCCGCAGGAGGCACGGGAATCTCCCTGCGCTGTGTGTTATTATTGCCGGTGCTGCTGCCCGCTGAGCGCGCTCTGTGCTGCCCGCTGCACATGGGCTCCTTTCTCTTTCCCGCCTCGCTGCCAGCCTCCCTCCTGCCTTCCCTCCCTTCCTCCCGTCTTTCCAGGCTCCTGGCAGCCGCCGGCTTCCTCTCGGAGCAGTTTTTACGGATCTGTGTTATTCCAGCTCATGGGATGCCGCACATGGGGCTCCTTGTCTGTAACTTGGTGCTGACTTAGTGCCAGGTGCTCTGTGTGTGTGTTTGTAGATTTAAGGGAAGGCTCCTTTGTCCTCCTTTCACCTCCAAAACTAAACCTGGGCTCAGTCTGAATCGTTCTGAATCAAACTGAATGGTTCTTCTCTGTTTTTCCCGAGAGCTGCTGGAGGCATCAGGAAGTAGAGCAGGTGCACCCTCCTCAAGTTACTGGGAATCTACAGAGAGAAAACTTTGAGCAAGTGTTAGAGTTTCCCACAGCCTTTATCATGTCTGGGACTGTGTGTTCCTCATGCCTCCGCTTTCCTCATTCCCCATGTCCCTCCTGTCCTCTCCCCCTCTTTCTGTTGTTCCTAAGTTTTCCTCCCTCTCAGCTCACAGGGTGATCTTTGCAGGACAGACAGACGGACAAAGACGTGAGTGCCACGTGCAGCGTCCCGGCTCGTTATTGTGACTGTTGGCCAAGTGAGCAGAGCCGTAGCTTGGCGGGCAAGTCTGTTGACATCTCTGTGTGAAATGCAATTCCTGCAGAAGCAACGCGCGGCTGCTGGCGCCTGGTTAGCTGTGTCATGGGCTTCAGCCTCTTCTGGGGTGGCTTTGTTAGCTCTGGGAAGGAGCAGCGTGGCAGCTGTTAACTCTGCTCACAATAATAGTATCTGCACACACAGCCACCTCTGGCTGAAATCAGGGCAGCCTAAATAATTGATTTCTGAGGCAGAAGGCGGCGTGTCATAGCAGGAGAGGATGGGGTGGTGTGGAGGGAGCAGGAGGTGGCAGGGGAGAGGAAGCCCTGGCATCTGCAGGTGGTGGCAGTGGGAATGAGTTGAAGAGAGAGGCATGGGTGGTGGCACTGGAATTTGGAGGTGAAACACCAGCAGTGACCACAATAACGTGTCACCATGTACTGATGTGTGCAGTGGCAGTGTTTGGGCCTCCCTCATGTGAAATACTGTACAAACACCTATTCAGAAGTGTATAAATTAATATTCGTTCTTCCCTTCTTCCTAATGAATGGTAATGAATGATAATTACCTTTTTACCTGAGTTTTCTATAAAAACATGTATTGAAGTTCGTTTATTTAGACAATTCCTTACAAATACCCTGAAGAAACTCTATGTTAAGTGCTGCTGATATCATACAGTGCTAAGATTTGAGTATGGTGGTGTTAAGAGGGGCAAAGAAACTGTATTTTAATGCTCCTTGGGGGTTCCTTCTAACGCAGGATGTTACATGATTCTGGATATTCTAAGAAAGGAGCTAATCTTTCTCCTATTAAATCTGACTAAAAGTTCAGTAAAGTAACTGAGACTTTTGTTGGTGTCAGTAGCACTTGACCGGTCCTATAGTGTGCCAACTAATTTTTATTTATTTGTCAGGCAAAGATTTTAAGCAGAGACACAATGAAGTAATTCAAGGAGCAGTGTGCATTGCTGGCTAATGATCTAATAGCTTGAAAATGCTTTATCTCCCTAGCTGCTAATTTTAAGTTTTATGTTGAAAGAGAAAGTAAGGAAAAAAACCCAACCAGTTACTGTTTGTTTCTTTGCAGCTTTTATCTGTGTTTTTTGTGTTACTCCTCCTCATATGTTTTGGGAAAGATTGCTTGCATGCTTTGGGAGAAAATTACATTGTTTTAGGGGAAAAATGGGCCACAGTTTAGCCCATTTATAGAGTTAATCATGCATGTTGTAAAACCCCTTTACTAGTAATTATTCCGTAAACAGTGAGTTCAGCTCTGGACAGTTTCCTCAACATCTGAATATAGAAAGGAACTAAAGAAAAAGTCCCAAAGCGGGGATGAAGAAGGCCAGCTTGGGAGATCAGGTATAAAGAGCCTCATTCATTTTGGTTTATCTGTAGTACAGAGATATGCCCTTACTCCATGAATCATCTCCTGACATCTGTTTGCAGCGCTGTTTTCTTAGCAACTGTGGCTCTGTTTTAGATCTGGCCTCTCAATGGCCGGGTTTGTACTGAAGGATGCAAAGAGACAATCCAAGCTCTTCCTAGTGAAGCTGTGCCTTTCAGCCCATTTAGCCAATTTATTTTCTTCCCTGAGGCACAATAAATACCGGTTTTAAAAGTCTACCAGCTGAGATGCTTTTTCTGTGTCGGTGCAGAGATGCTTATCTGTTGCTTACCACAACTGAAGTGTTTCCCCAGCGTGATCTGGCAGCGTGGGAGAGGATGGCCATGGGCTGTGTCGTGTTGAAGGGATGAGCTGTGTGTGCACCACGCTTGCTCTACCTTTCCTGCAGGTTTTTTGTGGCTGTTGTGGTCCTTCTAGGTGTGGGAGAGGACGTGGTCTTGAAGGAATGCTCCCAGTGGTGGCAAGGACCCACTCCTAGCAACGTGCCTGTTTGAACAAGTAGTTGGATTAGGCAGTGGGATTATACACAATGTGGAGTGTGGAGCACTGCATGAGTAATGCTTTGGGATGGATCCATAAGCTGTGATTAAAGAGAAGGTGACATTTCATACACCTCTCACCTAATCTTTCCTTGCTTGAATTTCATCCCTGGATGGTTTGGGTGGGGGACGCCTGTAACTGAGGCAGAGGTGGCCATGTAGACACTGGCAGAGCAGGTTGATCTGATTTTGCTATTTTTGCTCTTTAGAGGAGGAATCAAGATCTGACTTGGGTCAGAGGGAGTTTTTTACTTCAGCTGGTGTGGCTGAATTGGTCAGGAATGTAAATGTATGGGAGTACAAGTGGTACTTGTACCACTGGTCCCATGTTAAGGGACAGACAATATTCACCCCACTCTTTGTGCCAACATGCAGTTCCTGCAGGAGGAGCAGGAGTTTATACCTGTGATAAAACATATAGCTGCTGGACTATGAATCATAAAATACAGCTTATGTTAATCCCATAGGACATGAATTTGACTGCCTTGCCCTTCCTGGACTGACTTGCATCCTGCAGAGCATGAAGGGTGCCAGTAGCAAGCAGTCACTGCGAAGGATGAATGTATTTGGGCTTGGATAATGTTGGGAGGGGAAAGACCCCTCTTGTTTGGAGCATTTTCTTTGCAAAAGGATTGCAGACTGAATTCTGTTGCTGAATACTGACCAACTTCCTGCCACCTTCATGGATCACACACAGCTCCTGGTGTTGGTACGAAGAAGACAACGTCTGTAGATCACCTAAATGAGAAGTACTCACGGCAGGAGATGGAAAAATCTGCTCCTGTGGGAACACGGGGACCAGGACAGGGACAGAAGAGGGAGTGGGACTAAAACTTCTGCTTAGCCCAGCTTGTGTGCACAGCAGAAAGCTGTGTGAGGGAAAAGCTGGTGTAGAACAGGCTGTTATCTCCCCACAGGAGGGGAAACAGGACGGGGCTTTGACTCCAGGCATAACTTTGGTCTCATAGGGAGGCAGGTTTGCTTTCTAACCTTCCTGCAGCCTGCTGATAACTCCCTGCACAATGCAGCTGCACAGATTGGCTCAAGAGGTTTTTAAGGAACTGCTGACCCTGGTACAAGCAATACAGTTTGTGACCAGGGATGATGAAGAAGAGAAAATAATGGCATTGGTTATCTGAGCATTTAGACTTAGGCTGCAAGTTCTATCAAAGGAAATGACAATTAAGATGGAAAACAAAGTGCTTGTAATTGCTTTTATGAAAGTGTAGGGAGGAGTCAGAAATGTGGGGTTTGCAGGAAAAAGTTCTGTTTTCTGAATTTTCTGGGCTGTTGGTTGCCAGGTGAAAGACCAGGAGTTGGTGTATGGTGGAGCAAAAGTTTTAAGCAGAGAGGGGAAGGAATACACTGGGTACCCCTTGCTCTGTGACAGCCTGTACACCCATTCATGATGTGTAGACACACCTGAGAAACTGTTTAATTTCCATTAGAGACCTCTGTGTTGCCTGGGCTTGTGTTGTTAATAACCTCCTAAATGATGCAGGGAAAGGAATGAAAGCTGACTCACAAGAAGCACATCCAGCTTCTTGGTGACTCTTGAATCGTGAGCAATGTGCAGCTCTGCTTGTAGGAATATTTGGTGAAATATGCAAGTCCAGTAACTGAATGAAATTCTTCTAGCAAAGCCAGGCCCAAGGGTGAAGGTGGTTGTGTATCATCTAGATACAAGGTGTTTCTGGGGAGGGAGGCACAGAGCACCTGGAGGGTGCTTCAGCATAACCCGAGGGGGTGCTGCTTTGTTTCCTTCCTTTTCCCCATCTCAAAAGGCCACAGTTCATCTTGCCAAACCATATAACATAACTATCTGCACGAAAGACAGTTCTCCAGACTCCTTTCATAGTCACTGGAGAGGAGCACACGCTTTTGAGCCATGATTCATCCACACTGAGTTGGACATCTAAAAATACATTGGACAAACTGCCCTAAAAGTGCCTGTTCCTCTCCATTGTTTCTGCTGAGCTCAAACAAAGAGCACTTACAGAGGTGCTGCTCCTGTGGCTGTTCAGTGTCAGGAGAGCTGAATCTCAGCCAAAGTGTCTCATGTCCCAGCAGAGCATCTTGGAGGGCTCTGAGTGTCCTCATTTCCACCAGACTCAGTGTTGGTTGTGCAGTGTAAGGCATTTGGCTGTACCTGAGACTGGGGAGCAGACAGCACATCCAGTTTAAATCCACTCTTCACCCCTGGTCAGTCCCTGGACTCAGACAAGCTTTGGGCTGGACCTGACAATCTGCTGTAAGTAAGAGGCCGAAGGGGATTTGCAGAGTGAGGTTTTCAAGGTCTCACATCAGGTTAATGGCAGAGGTGGAAGCAGTGAGGGCACTGTGGGCTCCCAGGGGTGTGCTCCGAGCTCCTCACAGCTGCCTTGCACTCTGCTGTGCTCCTGGGGGTGATGCTGGCTCTGGCTCTCGGTGGTGGATGGCACCTGGCAGGTACTCACTTCATTTGGCTGGAAACCTTCTGCAAAATTATGTAGGCTCATCCTCCTTTCCGTGTCCTTTCTCTTGCAAAAAATCAATAGTTCAGGCACGATGCTGAAGTATTGTGCACCCAGGAGGCTGCTGAGAGTGATTGTGTGTGCTCTCAGTCACAAGCACACTTGTGACTGAGCGTAAATGTTTTTTACCCTCTTTACCTTTTTTACACTACACTTTACCTCGGGGTAAAGTTCAGTCTTGTCCTGATGTGTGGAAGCTTTTTAAGCAGACACGTCTAGAGCATGCAATAATAGATCTAAATGCAAACCACAGGGAGCCACATCCTGGTCACCTCAGAGGTGTTGCTGCCACCATTGTGTTGTTTAGCAGTCTGGAAAAGAAATCACCAGCCTCTTGTAGCAAAAGCCTATCTGAGCTGGTAAACCAGGTAGGCTAAGGATAAAATTCCTCTAGTGTGGAGAACTAGTTCACAATAGAAAGACTTCATTTGCTAAATGAGCTAAATGTCAAGGGAGAGAATATGCTGAAGAAATTTGCTTGTGTAGCAGAGATGTGAAGCACAGGCAGGTACTGAGTGTTAAATGGATCCTGTGCACGTCTGATTCTAGACAAATACCAGACTATTCTATCTTTCCTGATACCTGAGAAAGAATATGATAGCCATGAAATAGAAAGAATGTGTTGTATGAGCCAGAATTTGATTCCTAAAGTTCTTCTTAGGGGGTCTGTGGGTGAACTCTGGGAGGTGAAACAGATTGCATTTTGACCCTGGAGAGAACTAAAGAGAGGAGGGAAAGAGCAAATTATTAAATAAGAGCTGGGAGAAAAGCCAGTCTCCAAAAATAAACTTTGAAGATCAATTCCAGGTATTTCCTGGCATTGTCATCCTGATTCTTCAACTGCTCAGCCTGTAACAAGTGGTTTCACAGTTAAGGCTGACAGGTTTAGAGTTGTTTGGTAGGCTTTTTTGTTTTTGTTTTTTTTGTTTTTTTTTTAAAGAAAAAGAATGTATGATAAACAGTTTGCAGTGTTGTGTCTTATGCAAAACTGGGTGGAATGTTGATGATGAAATACCCCTGGGATGGAGAAAGCAGAGCTTGTTATTGTAAGAGGGAATCAAGAGCAGGACTGGTTTTGTTTCGGATAAGTGAAAAGTCTGGATTTTCTTCCCAATTACATGTCCAGGTCACCTCAGGAGTTCCTCAGGGGGTGGAAGTGGGTATCTGTGCAATTTAGTGTGAGCAAACAGTGCTCCTGCAGAGGGATTGTGCCGTCCTGGTGCTGTAGGTAGCCTTGGAATGGCTTTACAGATAATGTTGGTGAGTGAAGGCATCCCCTTTGCAAAGCTCAGAGGTGACTCTGGACGTGTTTCTTGCAAAAATTCTGCGAGAAGCAGTCCTGGAGCTCACTGTACTGAAAGCCAGTGTGTGAATTGTGAGGAAATTGAAGCATATCCTGTTCCAAGGGCTTGTGCTGGTGATCACACACCATCTCCCTGCTGGGGTTTCATTCTGGATGGTGACTCCTAGAGGTGTGTCCTTAGAATCTGTCCAGAGGCACGCCTCGGTGGGCTGGAGCTGGCTGGGGCTGGGGCTGGCTCATGTCTTACCTCACCTGCTTGGCCCGGGACAGGATGGAGCAGCAGCTCTGCTTACCCAACACAGCTCTGGTGCTTGACTGGACTTGTCTGTAAGTAACTTTTGCTGGTGCCTTTCAGCCAGGGAGATGCATGGGGCTTACGGGCATCTGTCCTGGTTTGTCTGCGTTGTAAAAAAATCCTGATTCTCAGAGCAAGCAGCCTGGACAACCCGTGATTCAGACCTGGATGGGAGGACTCTTGTCACCCTGAGTGTGCAGAAGTGGAATCCGTGATATAAGTAAGGCATTCTTTAATCTCAGCTGCTTCTAATTTGGAGTACTTGGCTTTGCAATTCCACCGGTATTTTAATTTTTTATTTTGTATAGCAAGAAGAGTTTATTCTAGCAGTTTAGTGTGCAACACCAAGGTCTTTCTTTTGAGCTGTCTATGAGCCCTTTTGCTGTTTGGTCTTCTCTGGCATCAGCACTGGCAGGAGTAACAGTGTTTGGCCAGGTTTTCACTACACACACACAAAGTTAATCTAGAAGCTTGAAACAGTGCTATAAATCAGAGAAGTACCTCTGTGGGTTTTTTTTCTTTCCCCTAAAGCAGCTAATTCTTTCAAAGCAAAGACAAAGATATTTTATTTAAGTGGTAAAGGAAAGTGCTTTTCTTAGTGGAGAAGGTCCTGAACAGTCAGTGTGGGAGATGCCACTGTCGAGGGGCCCCTTTCGTACGTGCAGAACCAGCACAGGCAGGCTGTGCTTGTAGAAAGGCTGCTCTGCCCACAGACCTTGAAGTACGTGGGACAGAAGGCATAAAACAAACAAACAAGACCCTGAACTAGCACTTAGAAGGGAATTTTCAGCTGGAAGAATTATAGGGAGATGACAAACTGATTCTTTGGAGAGGCAACCCCTCCAAGTCAGAGGAGAGGTGTGCTGGGGAAGCATAGTAGCTTGCATTGCTGGAGCCTTGATTGGACATGCTTGAGAGTGAAGCTGATGAATTCACAGCTGCCAGGCTAGGACCTATCATTTAAATTGTAATTTGCCCTTCAAATTTGGCAAGCTTCGTTTGCCATTTGCTTGACAAATCTCTTTTGTGTTTTTTTTTTCTGCCCGTGTAAAACAGTGAGCGCTGATGGAGAGAGCTGCTTGCAGTAGATTCCTTTTCTCTGCTATATTTAGTGGTCACAACAAGTTTGTGATCCTTGCAGGAATACTGCCAAAGCAGATGGGTTTAACTTGAGACATGCCCTTACTCCTTAGGATCTCAAATCTATGGTGCAGTTCACTTTCCTCCCCTTTCCTGGCTCTGTCTGCGAGGTCTGTTGTGCAAACATTGCTCTGCTGCTTCCAGGGATTCTGCTCAGTCAGAGCAAGTCCCTGCTTCAGTGGAAACTCCTGTGTTCAGATTGCCACTATCCCTAGTGGATTTCTCTTTTCCTTACTTCCTAAAAGAGATTACTGCTCTTCAGGAAGGTCTTTCTGAACAGTGTTATCATTTAATTTAGAAACTGCAAGCCTTTTTATTGCTTAGGAGAGCTTTACTCAACAGAAAAATGTGTGTGTTACCATCTGTTTCCTTTATTTGGGGAGAAAGGGAATTGGGAAGGAAACATTTGTATTCTTCAAAGGCAGTATATTACTAGGAGCCTATTTCTCATGAATATCATGCCATTAATGCCAAGCAGGTGTAGTTGTCACATATTGCTATTTTAAATACCTTTACCACGTCAAGTGTTTCCTGTGTGTCTGTATTAAAACACTGACTTTCAGTCGCAATCCAAGGGAGGGAGACACTTGTAAATCAGAAGAACAACTTACTGCAATGCTTCTTGCTTGGTCAGCGTAGGCGGTGCAGCCCAGTTTGTTCCGCTCGGGCGTGAGAGCTGAAACTCTGTGTGACTGCAGGCCATCCTTCCCGCCCCCTTCCCGTCCCTTCCCTGCTGTACAAGCGGCCAGGAAGGCTGAGGAGGGGCTGTGGGAGCCGGGCAGAGCGCGGCTCTGGCGCTGGGAGCTGCACAGCTGAAGGCTGTGGGTCTGTCTGCGCCCCGCCGCCCACCCTGCGCCCTTTCCTGTAGGGAACGCTGGGCTCCAGGACTGTGTGGGTGAATGGAGGTCTCTGAAGGCTGCTCTTGGGGTATCAGGTTTGTTAGGGATGGAGAAAGGTCGAGGCTTGAGGGGATGGGAGAGGGGAGAGACAAGAGGATGCTCTAGGAAAGGGTGGAGGTCCTATGAGGGGGAAGATCCAAGAGGGTGTCTCGCCCCTTGGAGCCCCTTATCAAGGGGCTTCAAGGTGGGCTGGAACAAGGCTTGGGCCAATGGGGTTACAGGCACTTGATGTTTTAGGGGAGGGTTACAGGTGCAGGGTGAACCGTACATTTTGGGGGTTGAGATGGAACAGTCCATTTGACTTTTGGACTTATCTGTAGGTAAGGGTATCATCCAGCCAGTACGGAAGATTGTTTTCATCCTTGCTGTATTATTTATGAATAATCATGTTTATCCATCCTTCCCAACACTTTCCCCTTCCCGGAGGTGGCCAGGCACAGCGTGGCTACAGCCTGAGCCCAGCTAGCCCGGGCAATCCTCCTGGTAGGGCTGTCTGTCGTGGGAAAAGGGAGAGAGGCTTGTAGGAGTGACATGACAGCAATTGCCATCTTGCTGCCTGCTTTCCCAGTTCTCGTGGCACGTGGGAGGAGGTCGTGTCTGTGCACTGGATGTGGTTCCCAGGTACAGCACGGCTCCAGAGCCAGCCCATGTTTCTCACGTTGTTTTTGTAATAACCCTTCCCACAGCCCCGTTATCTGCAGCAAAGTGGCCTTGGAGCTGCTCTGGCTGCTGGGGGAGTGCAAGACCAGTCCCTGCTCTGGAAAAACTCTTCCATGCTGGCCTCGCAGCAACAGATGAGTGGCTTTTTGGCATAATTGGAGGCTTACGGGCATTGCACAGGTGGTTTTGGGCTGGGGTGTGCTCATGAGCTTTGTGTTTTGGAGATGAATTGTTGCCCGAGCAGTTGATGTTGATGGAGGCATGAAGTCACCGTGGTGTTTTTGGCTTCCTGCACAGCAGTGGACTCTGGGGTGATCGAGGTTTATGGCATCAGCCTCCTGAGCCTCCAGGCATTCAACACTCCTCTCTTTTACCTTAACAGCTGTGATTTTAAGTCCTAAGCAGTTCTTGTGTTCCTTAACAACGTGGAAATTCTTGGAAACCAGTTGAAGACTGTATTGTTTCCGTAATTTTACTCAGTGTGCTTTGGCACTGCCTTCCCACTTGGGAACAGATAAATGTGAGATAGGTTCTTCTTCTGGGGGCAAGTGATTGCATTGTGCTCCTCTGTGGGTCAACCTTTGTGACTGTGTGAACAAGGCTTAACTCAGTTAATAAAAGCATTTCTCTCTGTGTGTGTTAACATCAGCATGGAGTGAGTGCAGTTTTCAAACTGTGTAATTGTACCAGGATGACTGATATATTACCACCCCCCCAAAAAGAGAAAAGGTCAAGAAAGACACTTAGTTAACAGTGTTTTAAAATTGATTAACACAATAAGAAGATCCATTGTGCTTCTGTAACAGGAAGTGTTACCGATGTGTAAATCAAAGACAAACCAGCAGCATTTGCTGGCCTTCAAAATGGTGTGGCTTTTGTATACTCATATGCTTCTGCTGGCTGGTTTTCAAAACCTATAAATAGATCACTGGGAAGTCCCTTATAACAAAAATGTACTGCTGCTGCTTGTAATAAATAAACTTATAAGAGCTGCCTTGGTCTTCCTCTTTGGAGCAGTCCTTACTTGTCCACTTGGTTTCAGAGCATCAGATCCCATGAAGCAAGATCATTTCTGTGGCAGAGGGTTGCAGCTTCATGTTCAGCTCTACACCTCCTGAAGATCTTGGTTTCTGTGGGCTTGGTGTCTTGCAGATCTATCTAATGCTCTCTTGGCTTGGTTCTACCCCAGCAGAGTTGTTCAGTCTTTTCCAAGCTTTTCTTTTTTGGATTCCTTCATCTCCAGCCACTGATAGCATAAGAGTACCCAAGGCCAGGCTTATTTCAGCTTCATCCCAGGCAGTGTGGAGTCTCTGATGCCACATGAACTAATACCACTTATTAAAAGACTGGCTGATACCCATCCGAGTGCTGTTGGTGTTATGCAGGATCAGGAGGCTGTAGCCTCTTTTCTGTATCACCTTCAAAGGGATGGAAACCTAATGGAAGCACTTTTTTTCCTCCAGGGAAACACAGAGAATATGTCATTGTTGCATACTGGAAGATGACAATTATTTTTCTGCCAGACATAGCAAAGTTGTCAATTCCTCAAGGGAGGAAGTGAAGGTAGATATGTCAATGATGCTGTCCTGATTTTTGCCATCCTGAGGAATCTGGCTTTGAAGGGAGGGGGATCAGCATGTTTTCTGTGTGATCACATTCCAGTTTGGAGTGTGATACAATCTGAGATGGTCCAGAAGAAAGATGATGGCAAGCGCTTTAAAGGTGGAAGGGATGAACTTCAGTTTGGAGTAGGATCTTAAAAGATAAAAGTGTTTAAATGCAAAGGTGATAGAAAATGCATCCTTTAAACAGACCTTTCTCCCCACCACTGAGTGAAAATGTGGTGAAAGTATTGTAAGTGAAGTCTTTAGGAGAAAGCAGGAACATCAAAGTGCTGTGTGAACTTCTCAGAGTTAACAGAGGTGTGAGTACATGAGAAGTGATGGGAAAAGAAAATATTATAATTGAGTGAAAAACAAACAAACTTGATGTGGGGTTTCCTGTGATAATTATTTAGGTCATGGGCTCATGACTTGGATGCCAACAATTTGCCTTTAGGGAGGCTCTGTCAAACTTACAGAAAAATAGCTTATCAAAAAAAAAGGTGGCTCAGTAGCACCAAACTTACAGAAAAATAGCTTATCAAAAAAAAAGGTGGCTCAGTAGCACTTTGCAAGGCTCAAGACTTGCACTTCTGAATGTTCCTTCTTTCTGAATGTAAAATAAACAGACATCTTTGTTAATAGCCAAAAAGGAAAGTGTCTTCAGTTGGTCAGCCCCATGGAGCTCTACTTCCCTTGGATTGGTTGACCAAAGATAAAAATCTGCCGTTTCTGTTCATGATGTTGGCTTGGCTCAGTGCGTGAGTAATAATAATCTGTTGCTAGGAACAGACTTCAGTTTACATGGAGAGGCCTCTGTGGAGGGCAGGTCTTTGAGTCCCTGACTGGCTCATAAATAATCAGTGGCACTTCAAAAGAGGAAAAGTAAAAACAAGCGGTTGGAGATGCCATGAAAAGATGTCTGCAATTCTTATTGCAACACCAGTGGAAAGCATGTAGCCAACATAATTGGGAAAGTATGGGGCATGGATCTCCAAAGGCAAAACCAATGAAGCAGGGATTTACTAACAGTGGGTTGTAATATTCAGCTACCTCTAGCTGGGCTTGTTTGAAAGGTATCTGCTGCTTTCAGCTTTTAGGGGTGCAAAACTGAGCTAATTTGACAGCATATGATTTTTCAAGACTGGCTCCTGGGGAAGGCTGTGAGGGTACATCTGTGCAGGGACATGCACAAGTTAGCTGTAAACTTGGGGGGTAAAAAGGTTTTTACCTGGGACAGCATGGAAAATACTAATTTACTTTGCTTCCTAAATACTGTGCACAGCTGCTTTGTAGAGGTAGCTTTAAATTAATTGATGAAATAGCCATTTCCTGTTTTGGCTGTAGTTACAGGCATTGTTTTTTGAAGATGGTTTAACTGTAAGGAGCGTGCTGTGTAACTGCTGGGTTTTCCATGCCATGGAATCTTGCCATCTGTGGTACTGGGAGCAGCTGAAAGCCAAGGTTTGCAAACCACCCTGATCTGAACTAATGTTAAGGCTGTGAAATCCTTTCTAATGAATCCTCTAAATCCATCTGAAACTTTTTTCACCCTTTCTTCTGAGATAAGAATGTCCTTACAAAGACCCTGCTTAAGGAGAGCATTTCTTAGGTCTCATTAGGACTGGAGACCAGGTATTTAAATCAGTGTTGTCTATTCTTATGATAATGGAATGCAAAGCCTGGGAATGATTATTTTCAGGTTATTTCCTTGAGATTTGCAATCTGCTACTTGCTCTTGGGTTTCTCTCTTATTAGTGTTTCTATGTGTATATGTTAATGCCCAGGATTTTCTGCAATCTGCTGGCTAATATCAGCTGAATTTGGTAAAGGAAGAGAAATGACACTAGAATTGACATGGTGCAATTGTGCTGATATAATTTCCACCAATATTTTTAGGTACTTGTTGTGCAAATAGCTGGAGAGGTAGAGGAAGAAGGGTTTGAGTCTTAGGTGTGCCCTCATCACAGGGATGCTTTTGTTGATGGTTTAACCATTTGATCTGAGGATTGAGCCCAGGTGGCCAAGAATTTGCCCCTTTGGAGAACATCATGGAAAGCTTTCTTCTCCAGGAGGACTTTGCTAATGGCACCTTTCTTGTATGACTTTCCCTGCGTTGAAGAAAAGATGCATTTGCACAATGGTGCAATTCACATAAATTAATCCACGGGAAATGAATCCACTGGAAATAAGATCCAAGTGTGCCTGGAACTTCTCTTTGACTCTGTGATACTCACAGGCTATCCCAAGGCGAAAGCAGTTAATGCTTTCCCACATTAATGCTAGATTCTCCAGGGAGAGGGAAAGACAAGGTCATTCCCTTCACCTTTGCTTTATCCCCAGTGACAAAGTGTAGTTTGAAAGCATTTGATTTATTTTTCGACACTGTGGGTATGTGTTTCCTAGTAGTCCAGCATTTCTTGGAGGGGAAGGGATTGGTTTAGCTCTGCAGCGCATTGAGTTGTTATGAAACAAAATAACTGAGTTAAATATGAGGTAGGAAAGATGATCCTTCCTACTGCCAGTGAAAACCATTGCTGGTTGGTGGTTTTAGACTCTTGAAAGCTTGATTGTTTTAGATTCTAAGGGGGCTGTGATGATATAGTTACAGTGGACAATGCTGTATTTGAATGAAATTTGGGGCAGAGAGGTGGACAAAGTAGACATATTATCCCTGTATAATCTCTTCTCAGACAATCTGTACCTTGTACCTTTTAAAGAAGACTAATCCTTGCAGGTGTGTCCTCCAAGACTGTGTTTGTGTCTCCCCTTCAAAGCAGCTGTGGAGTCTTCTCTTGGGGCAGGGCAAAATGCATGTGCTGTGTTGGATGGTGAATTGAGGGTTTGAGGGACATGAAAGCTTTAACATAAATTTACCTGTTATTAGCTGTGTGTCTTCATAACCTGCACTGTGAATTCATTGAGTGGATGTCTGTGTTTAAAGAAAACTGTTTAAAATTTCTCATCCTTTTGGAAAGGAGGCCATAATTGACTTTAAAAGAATATAAGAGCATATGCTTTTCCTTACTTATGATCGTGTGCTGTAATTTAAGTTAATTCATTAATAAATTAAGTAACAATTAAAGTTTATTCCTGCTTTAGACCTTAATATATTTTCTGCTTTGAAATCCTAGAAGTTTTATTAGCTTTAACTACTTCACTGGTTAGAGATCTGAACTGATTGGGGTCCCATTACATGAAGTGCAGTGAAGCACATAAAAAGAGACACTGTGTTGTTGCTGTAGCTGGCAAGGGTTGGGCGCAGAGGAGGAACAGTCACAGAAACGTTAAAAATACACTTTGTGTTGTTTATGAAATGTCCATCAGAGTTGTTCAGGCTCTTGCATACTTTCCTGTTAATATAATGGAATTTTAATGCCAAATCCTGCTCCTTTTCTCTGGACTGTGCTGCTAGTGACTCTAGCATCATGCAGGTTAGTTGGATGTAAATTGGCTCTGCCCATGTCACCATCTCAAATGTGGATGCATTGAAGTTGAACAGATATGGAAGTTTCCACTGTTTGGGAGTTTGTTTACATACTTCCCACTTGGGCCATTTGTCATCGTCTTCAAGGTGGTGATCAAAAAACCAAATTCAAGACTTAGTCATACCCAAAAAATATTAGGGCCACCTGACACTTTGTGTTTTCAGATTTTGGGTTTTTATTGCTTAATCTTAAGAGAAAAAAGAAGGGATCTTTTTTCAGGAACAATTGCCTTGCCTTGGGCATAGCTGTGAGCACTGGATTCTTGCTTAGCCATTGCCCATCCTCAGTTCCTGTAAAATCCCAGTATTTATTATAGAATTCCAGATCGGAAGAGACCTCAAAGACCATCTTGTCCAATATTTTGTGCTAAAAGCATGGTCCAGACGGGATGGCACAGCATCCTGCTCTGTCAAATCATAACAGTGCCAATGTTGTGGAATCCACCACTTGCCTGGGGAGATTAATCCAATTAATGATTGTTCTGTGAAAAATTTTCCTCTTGTGTTTAATCAAAATCTCCCTAGCTATAACTTGTACCCACTACCACTTGTGTTTTCCATGTGACTCCTTGTAAATAGGGGGTTTCCATCCTCTCTGTGGGCACCCTTCAAACACTGGAACATGGTGATAAGGTCTCCTCCTTAGCCTTCTTAAGGCTCAGCAAATGCAGTTTTCTCAGCCATTTCCCCACACAGGCCTCCCACTCATCTTTGTGCCCTTCTCTCTCCAGCCTGTCCACATAATATTTTGTACAGCGTGGTCCCAAACTGCCCCCAGTATTCCAGGTGTCCTAGCAAGTGCTGAGCAAAGTGGGACAGTGATTTCTCTCTCTCTGCTGGTGATGCCCTTGTTTGTGCTGCCCAGCATTTTGTTGGCTTTCTTGGCTAATTTAGATAGATACCTTATGATTTCCATCACAACCTCAAGGCTTGGCTAGTTTATATCACCATGTTCTTGTGCCAGCCAAAGATCAAATCAGTCCTTTTCCTCCTATTTTTGCTTGCTAGGAAAGCCAAATTCTTGTAGAGTATGGGTTTTTTGATTATCCAGAGAGGTCTGACCTTTACCTGCCCCAGCTAGAACTCCCCTTGCTCACCTCTGGTGCCTTGAGTTGCAGTTGTAAGTGTTGGTGACTTGCAGAAGTGCTGCATGGTCACTGCAGCAGCTGGAATCAGTGTTTCAGTCATATCAGCTAATATCTATTTCTCTGGAAATCCAGAGAGTTTTTTTGTTGCCTTTTTTCTCTCTGTCTGGCCTTTGCTTGTCATCAGTAAAGTGATGTCCCATGGCAGGGGGGTTGGACTGATGGTCCCTTGCAGCCCAAAGTGTGCTGTGATTCTAAAAGTGGGTACCTGGTCTCACTTACATAGGTGCTGTAAATGTGAATTGACTGATGTCTGTGAAGTGTTCAGGTGCTGGGGTGGTGAATGCCATAGAAAATCTTGTGAGGGATTCAATAATCCTGTCATCAGAGCAGCTCTTGAATAAAGCACAAGGACACACATTGTTCTGAGTGAGGAAAGTAAAATATTGAAGAGCTCCTCATGTTTTCCTTTCTGCTCAGTGAAGGAGAAAGAGAGTGAGGAAAAATAGTATAGAGTGGAGTAAACAAAGGCTGCCTTATGATTCATGTGCACGAGGGAATGGATGTAAGAATTTCTCTGGCATTCCTTAATGTTGTATTTCCTGACTCATCTATTCGCGCCCTTTATTTTGACATATTCTTGGTGGATGAGTTATTAATATATGGTGTGGAAATCCTAGTGCTTCTGGTGAAAAGGTTACAGCTGTGTAGGTAACAAAGCTTGTTTAAGAATAAGCCCTTAATTAAATTTCAGCTCAATTCCTTTTTCAATTTGTTTAACTTCTGGGTTCTTGGTAGAAATAATATCTTAAGCGTCAACTTCTTCCTACAGCGGCAAATTGAATAATACTGCAGAACAAGGATCACCTGTAGTTTTTTAACGAAGATACAGCATATTGTTTTCTAAAGTTGCATTAGGGATAGGGGAAGTATCCAGGCAGAGGAAAATGGAGGAGTTGGAAGAAGAAACTCTTTCATGGAGTTTGACAGCAGTTGTGTTAATTGTCATATGGTAACTGCTGCATTTTCATTTCATCTTAATCTTTGCAGATTCTGCCTGAATTGTTTCCATTCTGTAACAATTATCCAGGCAAGAAGGGAGAACTGAAAAATTCAAGTACAAAGATTAAAAAAATGAGTTTTGGCAGCTACTAGTCTGCAGAATGCACTGTGAGCTTTTGTCACCTTGGCTTTCTCAAAGAAAGCAATGGTGTTTGAATTTTGCTGATCCTGGTGCTTTTGTTTTCATGGCAAGACCCACTGGGATCCTGGTTTGTATTGTGGAGTGCTGCTGGCCACTGCTAGAAAAGTTTATTTTGTATAAACTGAAGGAACAGCTGACCAAAGGAGGAAAACCACAAACAAAAGTGTATCTTGGTGCCACATCATCATTGAGGATCATCAATTCTTATGTAAAACTGTACTGATTTTCTTCTTTTTTTTATTTTGTAGTATAAAAAATTTCAGTTTGGAAATTTAAGAATCACCATAGAATTCAATATGGCATCAGAGCAGTCATCTGCATCAACAGAGGAGCAGGCTTCCTCTGAAATAGATGATCTCCATCTAACGCTGCAAGGTAAGTCACTGAAGTTTTCTGTGCCTTTTTAATTTAGATTTTTGTCAGAAATCTGTGGCTGTTTGTACAAGTTGAAGGGGAATTCTGAGAAACCTGTTTAAACTGGGGTAATGGTGAATGTCTGTGCTTCTTTGCAGATGTTTCTGTGTTTCAGGAGAGAGGCTTCAGCAGGGAAATGACAGATAAGCCCTTGTAGTACTTTCTCGTGATATTTTCAGATCTATTGCCTTTTTTGGTACTGATGTGCTCACTGGTTCTTATGCTTTGTTATTCAGAATACATGTTGCTGTAAACTGTTTGGAAAGGAACCACCAGCATGAAAACAAGCCAGTTCATTATTTTCCTTGTTTTCTGCTTGCTGACACTTAGGTGGTTGCATTAAGCTGTCTTAATGAAGCTATTTCCTACACTACTATTTTATTAATTTGTTTTTTTGTTTTAAACTACTATATCCCAGTGGGGATAAGTGGGGATAATTTTTGTGGCTTCTAAGAAAATTTCTTACGGTTAAGTCTTTGGTTCTTACTTGTCATGTGTTATAACTTATTAAGGAAGCAGTCAGTGCTGATTTTTAATTATTTCAGTTTAATGTCATCTACGTGGACAGTTAAATGATGATGAGTGCATCTGCACTGGCCTCTCAGAGCTTTTGGGCTTTCCTTACTTACATGCTGAATTTTCTTCTGTAAGAATTTTCTGTGAAGCTTGGCTTTGCTGTGAATATATTCATGGAGGCTATCAAGGGGGCTAGTCCAGGCAGCAGGATTAGCCCTGCTGAAAAGCTTGGTTTTGATGTGTTTAGAGCCTGGTCCATCCTAGAATGGATGGACTAACTCCTGTTTCCACAGAGCTGTTTCCTTTTAAGTCCTTTGCAATGAAATTTCCGTGGTGCTTGGTGGAGAGCAAATATGTTGAAAACAGATGGTGCAAAAGAATATTCTGCCAAGTCACTTGTGTGATCCATATTTGCACTAATGCTGTTGTTGAAGCCATGTGTTTTGATGAGTGAGTGTTAATAGCAGTCCAAAGCTAAGTGTCTTTAATGGTGAATTTTCCTCTGTTTTGCTTCGTTATTGCATTTTCAGGAGAATAAGCAAAAACTAGTAGCAGACAGGAGCTAGTCTGACTTTTGCACCGAGCACAGCCTGTCAGACACGCATTTGTTGTGCCAGTCAAACTCAGCCTTGGGTAGAAAGGCTGAGAGTGCTGTTGTTGTGAAACAGATTTGGAAAACACTCTTCAGCTTGAAGGCAGATTTGAAGTTACATGCCATTTCTAGGGCAGGGATTTACTTTCAATTTTTTTTTCCCTGAAAAGCCAGGTTGACGTTTATGTTGGAAAACAATTGAGTTTTTTTGGTCAATATTTCATTGAAGGAGCCCTGCTTAGTAAAATTGAAATTACTGTATTATTGTTATTATTACTTTGCTGTAATAAATGGAGGTCTTAGATTGTGCTGAAAGAACACACGACAAATCTTGTGCTCAAGCTCTCTGTCCTCGACTGTTGTAAAACATCCAGAGATATCCCTTAGACGTGACATGAGCAATTTTTTGCAGTGATTGAAGACACAACAAATGGTACTGACACATTTCTGTGTGTGGAGCTGTGGCACTGCAGCGTCTGCTCAGGGGTCAAACCAGCAAATGGCAATCCAGCTGTGAGGAAGCACCAAAGACACGCTCCCTGACATGACATATAGGGACCATTAGCAGCTCTGCTCACAGATCTGTGGTTGCAAAGGTCAAATAAGAAGAATAGGGTCACTCAAGGAAACAGGTTTTTCCATTAATAGGAATTTGGGATGAGATCTGCGAAGCAGCTGGCGATACTGACTGCTTGAAATCAATGAGAGAAATTTCAGATTCAAGAATAGTTGCTTATAGCTATCAGAAAAGCAGCTTACATTTTGTGTGACTGCAGGTGGGTGCAAAACTTGCTATGATCTCCTTTTTCAAATTGCTGGGATATAGCTTCAAAGAATATGTCCAGTATTGTAAAACACAGCCTAACAGGAGACATGCATAAGGGAAAAAGCAGGAGTGAGATCTAGTCTGGATATAGGCTAGATATATTTTAATCTACTTTTTAATTCTTTGTGATCCATCCTTCCATTATTCCTGAAAGGCATCCCATGGGGATAGAGCACTTGTCTAGTCTGGTTAATTCGGACAAGATCAACTTAATATGTCAGTTAGTTTGGTCATATCATTAGCTTTATTTTAAATCATTAGCTTTATTTTTTTTTCCTCTCCTACCATGTGTAGGTATGTTATCTTAGTTATGTTTGACTGTTATTTAAGTCAGTCTTCTGCAAGGACAGCACTTTTGGGAAGAAAAAGAAGGAAAAGCTAATCTTTAAGTAATTAGTGGAGAGTTTACTACTTATTAGTCCTAATTATTATAGAATCCCTAATAATTTATGAGTAGCTGGTTAATTGTGTAAAAGCTTGTTAGTGGGTTTTTAGGTAGAAGACTATTCAAAGGTGAATATTCACTTTCCTTAATAGTGTTTGGCCTAGAAGATGCCATGAAGAAATTCACTGTAAAATAGGTAATAATGTAAATTAGTTCTCAGTGCATCTTTCTTGTCAGTTAATTACTTTAAGGAGACTTAATGAAGCCTGAAAAGCATGAAGAAAATAAGTGAAGAAATGAAAGCAGTATGTTTTGTAATGCCCCCATCTCCAGACAGTAAAGATAGTCACAAAATAATGAGGCTGAAGTAAAAAGCTGCAAGAATATTAACCCTTATATATGGGTCTTTTCAGATTTATGTATTGCTCTTTAACCTTTACCAGTTTTCAAGCTGATATCCAGATGAAAGTAAGTTACCCCTTCTCTCCCTGCCAAGAAAATGGAGATTGCTATGAAAATGCATGATGTCATGAACTGGCAGGCTTCTTTTATTTTTTTTTCCCTTCCCTCTGTCCCAGATGTTATAATAACATTTAATCAGATTAAGGTCAGCATTATCTGGGCCATTTCCTTCAGCACCTCTCTGCTTCTTCACAGTTTTCTGATGCAGCACAACTTGGAGCAGCTGCAGAATTGCTTTGTTGCAATCCTTGCACAGCCATGTAAAAGTGGAGGTGCAAAGCTTGGAGCTGGACCTATTATGGCTATATCCAGTGGGGGAATACTTAAGGGAAGGGTTCCTCCTGCCAGGCAACCTGCAAACATTTTGGTGAAGAGAAGATGCTCAACAGGGAGATGCTTCATTGCACCATGGGCCATGTTTGAAACCTGAAGTCACTTTTGGTGTAGGATGGAGCAGGCAGGAGCTCAGGGCTTGGCTGGCAATGAGCATGGGAGGAATAAAGCAGGATCCCTGTCCTGTGTCTCCTCCTCCTGTGTTTCCCTCCCATCACTGCATCACGGGCTGGCCCCAGAGAGGGTTCAGCCTGCTGCTCATCCTTCTGTGAGTTGAAGAGGCACAGTCAACATCCAGAATTACCTTTGGCTGCTTGAGATGAGGAGGCATGTCAGCTGCTTGGTAGGAGAAGGGTTTCCTGCAGAGCTTTGGGAGCTGCTGGAGATGGAGCCAGGCTCTGCTGCTGGGCAGGAGTGCGGGATTGCAGCGGGGGGAACGCGCGGCTGCCCGCGGCTGGGGGGCTGCAGCAGGAGCTCTGCAGGGTTTGTGCACCTTGGAGCCCCATTATTTCTTGCTTCTGGAATGTAAATCTCTACCTGTGGCAGGATTCAACCTCGATTTTTTTTTTTTTTTTTTTTTTTTTTTTGTCCCGTGCACAAATCCTTTCCTGTCTTTCCAGGGATAGCAAACAGATCCCTGTGTGTGGCACTTCCCACCAAGCCTGTACAGAACTCTGTTTTCCCTTTTATTTTCATGCTTGCTGAGCTAATTCAAACACAAGAGTGTGTTTTAGCTCTTGGAGTCTGGGACATGTACTTTTTCACTGTTTAATTTACTGCAGGGTCTTAATTTTTGGCTCCACTTACTAATCTGTGTGTGTGTGTTACTGTTTATTACTGTAACCCAAAGCATGATAATATAGCAATGTGGTTGTTACAGCTGAAGAGTTTTTACAAAGGACTGTTTTTGAAGAGAGTTTAGTGATAAAACATGAATGACAGTATTTTCATGCAGTTATGTCTAATCCTTCATGAATGATTTCAAATGTAATTGAAACTATGGAGATATGTACAGATAGGTTTTGTTGTGTGGCTTGTAGTAGATTGTACTCATCTCTGAGTAAAGGGGTGTATTTCTTTTTGAGACCCTCTTAATTCATCCAGAGTCAAGGTGAATTAATAATTCTTACCCAGCTTTTTTTTTGTTTTAACTCTGTATCTCATCTCATGGGGCTAATTGCCTACTGCAGCTACACTTTTTTCTTTTCTTTACCAGAACGATTTAAGAAAGTCCATTAAATGTTTATTACAATTTTATAAGAGTGACTTCTACAAAAAGCTCCCATAGGAGCTGCACAGAAATTGATTCCCAGTTTATGCTGCCTGGGTGAGGAGCTGCTCTGCAGTTCCTGTAACTGCACAGCTTCGTGGCATGTGACAGGGCTGATGGCACTGGAGAGGCCACTGACACATGACACTGCCTTGAAAAAATTCAGTCATGGGTATTTTTGTCTGCTTCACACGCCTAACATAAAAAAATAGATTGTATAGTTGCATAAAAGTGTTCTCTGCTAGGTAAATTGCAATTTGTTAAATGCATTATCTGGTGCACAACTGGTTAAATATTGGAATTAAAATGCCAAAGGATTGGATGGCTTCTGAGGCACCTGTGAGGTCACTACAGTCAGATCCCTGTTTCACTGTTCACTTTAAAATGTTAGAAAAGGCACTTGAATGTTTATCTTAAAAAGTATATTGATATGTAGATGATGTGACTTGGTACCTTTTAAGAATTTAATCTCCACCTGCCTATGCCCCTGAGTACTAAAAATCACTTTGTGGTGGCAGGGAAGACAGTGGTGATTCAGAGCAGGGCTGCTCCTGCATCCCGATGATGAGAACAGCAAAAAGGTTTAAGACAGCCAGGAGGGCAAAGCTTGGTGTGAAAACACTTTCTGAGTTAGCAGCACTTGTGGTAAACTCGACAACTGGCTTTCAAAAGGA
The DNA here is from genome assembly GCF_050655825.1 of Lonchura striata. Taxonomy (NCBI): domain Eukaryota; kingdom Metazoa; phylum Chordata; class Aves; order Passeriformes; family Estrildidae; genus Lonchura; species Lonchura striata. Next base: position 67,200,597 of record NC_140707.1, on the reverse strand, counting down.
AAAGGAGGATGAAAGGAGTAGTGCAGAATTTTCACTTGCTTCACTGATGTGGTAGTAGTGATTTATTTAATATTTATGTAATATTTGGATTTGAAAAGAACCATTCCTCCTGTAGAGGTATTTTCCTCATCTTCATTGGGTTTTGGGTAAACTTCTCAATTTTGACAAAGAATTCTGTGTTTGTTTTTAATTGCTTAACACCATGTTGCTGAACATAAATGCTGGAAATAACTCTTTTCCTTGCTTTCCTGTCTGCAGAACATGAAACTGTTGCTGGGTGGAAGGGAAGGAACTTTACAAAGGGCTTGGGGGTTAATTGCTCACTCTCTCCCTGGATTTGCAAGTACTTAATTGTTCTTCTGATGGTTCCAGTCATTTAAAGAATGTACTTGCTTGGTGTATTAGTTCATACCAGCAGTACTCTCTTGAAAGAGCTCTCCTGGTTATCCCTGCTGCCCATCCTTTGGCTCATTCTCCTGTGCTGTCAGGGAGTGTGGAAATGGTTATTTTGAATGAAACTGAAATAAGGAAGGTGCTGTGGCTGTCTGTGGCCATTGGGGCTGGAGTTAGTCCAACACAACCTTTGTCCCTGCACACATGGTTGTGAACACACCGTGTTGTGAGCAGCAGCTCTCTTGATCTGTTGCTGATGAGCTCCCTGCACACTGCTGCAGACACAGCCTCAGCTGACCTCAGTGCTGAAAGGAAGATGTAAAAATATCATACACAAGAGGTAATTCCTAATTCATCCTGGTGAAACAGAGAGGAGATGACAGGCTTGTGCTCATTAAAGTGATTTCTTACATTTAGTTTTTTCTAAAAAGAGTCCATACAGTTGTAAATTGTTCACTGGCAGTGGTACACAAGTTGTTGTGATAGAAGAAATCATCTTTGCTGTTTGATGGCAGTGTTTGATGTCTGTGGATGGACAGGCTGCATCTGTTCTGCCGTGATTTGCTTCCCCCAGCTCCCTGCTGAAGGAGGAGATGGTGCTTTCCTTGGAGCTGCCATTCCCCCACCTCAGGAAGGGAGGCATGAAAGGCAGAAGGGGAGAGTAGACTAATTTTAAGTCTTGTTTTTCTTCTGCAGCACACTGTAAGGAAGGCTGAGAGTAAAACAGTGGCTGGCAGTGCTGCTGCTCTCCTTTCCCTCCTGGGAGAGTTCAGCACTCACATGGTCCCTGTGCTCCTAATGATCAGCCTGGCTTGTAGCACTTGTTGGTAGCTCATTAGTGAATAAAACAGTCATTGTCCAGCAGAGTGTATTGATTTTTGGCTATCCTACGTGACACATTGCTTGTATGTGTTAACACAACTCTTGTGAAATGTGATAGATTTGGGTATTTTCAGATTACCAGGTTCTTATTCTGTTCTCTCAGATACACTTTTTAGCTTAGTGAGTTTTGACCCAAAGTAAAGAGGATGATCAGGGTTTGGGGGGTTTTGTAGCTTTTTTATTCTAGGTCAGTGACATTTTGAAAACTAGGGCAAGAGAAAAACCAAGGTCAGTTAGAGTCCTACAAAAAGGCCTAACAAAGAATCCATTCACCCTCATAAAAATAAAAATCTGTATTAATTAACCACGTGGTAGAGATAAGAATTGGAGAGCTTGATTAAATCATTAGCACCTCTGAGCAGCAGTATTGGAGGGGGAGTTGGGAAGGAAAACACATTCAGCCTGAAAACTGCAATACAACTGCCTGCCAGGGTGCCAAGAGCACATCTGTACTGAGTGTGTGTGGTGTGGAAACCCTGACTAGCAAGCATGGAGTTCTGCTATTAATTTGGGAAGAGATTCTATTATTATTATTTGTTTGGGTAGGAAAAAAGGCACATTGCAGCAGAGGCAGCAGCTGCTTGGAGGACAGCCCAGTGGGTTGTGTTAGGTAGCTTGTGTTAAGTGTGGAATAACCACCTTGTGCTTTCACCACATGAGGCATTTGCCTGAGAGCCTGTGAATCAACACTTGCAGTATCTGCAGTCCCTATTGCATAATGAAGCATTTTAATAGTGTCTACCAAAACAAGGCCAAGTGTCTCATCCCATCCATCTGCAACCAACCTCAAATGCAAGTTCTTCGAATCAGCAGCAGCAGTGTGTGTTTGGCAAGAGCTTCAGCAGCCACTGGCGTCAGGCAGAGCAGTCAATATTTGCTCTCTGTCCCTTTTCAGATGCTAGCAATGCCAGCCTGATAAAATTGAGCGCAGCCACTCAATAATTGCTGCTTGGGTAATTGGGCTGGCTCCCACGTGGTGTTCAGCTGAAGGGTGTGCTTGGCTCCTGTGCTAACATGAAGCCAGTATCTCCACACTATTTTTGTCCTCCCTGTGAGCATTGCGGCGTTGTTTGGTCTGCGTGCCTTGTGCACACTTAATTTTCTGTTTTCCAAACAAAACCCAATTTTGTCATGTCGTTTTTGTGAAAAACACCAATCTTAAAAACTTGGTTTTTAAATTTTTTAGAAGTTTAATTATAATAAAATTATTACAAAAATAGTAATACAATTAGAGTAATACAATTTAGAGTTGGGACAATTACAAGACAATAAAAAGCAAAGAATTACAGATGTCCAGATGCTCTTGGACACTAACTCATGAAAAGCATTTCTTGTGAACAAAGGAATAACCTTAAAAGCAATAGCCTGTTGCATATTAATATATTTATATCTCTCATACATGATGCATAAATTCATTGCAAATTAAGAACTTTTCTGGTTTTTGTCAACTTCTCCTTATTCTTGGTGGTTCCAAAAAGATGGAGAGCAGGTGGAAGAATGTTTGTCTTTTCTGATAAGGAGGCAATAACTTTTTATGGGCCCCCTTCACTGACATCTCTGTGTGAAGAGTTTCTCGATTATCTCATCTTCCTGCTTGAGCTTGTAACAAATTCTGTATCACAGAGTTTCTATTTTAACATTTTTGTAACCTAAAACTACATTTATCACACTACTTAAGAGAATTAATACAGCACAACTTTCTAACATTACACATAAAATATCCATTGTAATATTTGTGAAAAGCCAATCATAAAATATGAATTTTTCACAATTTTTTTTCACTAAGATTGCCCTTATCTTGCTGTTGAAGGACAATCTTTGTGATGCTTAGAAAGAATCCTAAAACAACCCAGCCAGCAGGGGAAACTGGTTGCTTCACGCCCTGAGAGGATGGTGGTGTTGCAGATTAGTGGAGGGCTGTTGTAAGATGCCTTCACTACAGGATGCAAAGCAGTGCTGCACACAGGTAATGGGAATTTTTTTGGTGCTGCTCACCCTCCCAGTGAGGCAGAAGGCAGCCTGTGGGGTGAGGAGCAGGAGCCTGGCTTATCCTCGAATGAATTTCTGTTTTTCATGAGCTGATGAAGCACCACAGAAGCTCCTTTGGTCTGTCTTGGATCATGAAAAGACCCCACAAGTGGGGTTTGTGGTTGCAAATTTCCAGACTAGTAAAGTGTGGGGCATTTTCCTGTGAGTGGCATTTTCACTTTCATGGGCGGAACAGTCAACTTTTTTTTTTTTTTTTTCCCCAAGGGCATGATATTTTTGGTATCCTTCATCCTGCCCAGCCTACCAAAACATGCATATCTATTGCTGAGAAGTCTTGCACATTCCTTACAATGTCAAGCTTGCCCTCCCTCAATTAATCTATTGAGCAAGAATGTGCTTTCTTTAGAGGCAGAAGAGATGGTCTGTTCCCACACTGTCTCCCAGATTTGTTTCTCCATGCAAGCCTTTTCTGGGAAGCCAGCCCCAGTGCTTGCAGTCAAGGCTTCTGTGGAAAAGGAGATAAAAGGGAGTTTGTGTTCAGGCTGGCTCTCATCAGCCTGTGGGATGGCTGCTGGTGGCAGATGTGAGTCCATCATCTCAGAGGCCAGCACCTCTGTTTGTCACCTGTGTTCAGACTTCCAGCCCCTAGGGACGTGTGGGTTTTGTGGTGTGTCTTAGAAATTGAGTGATATTTTGGGAGGGAGCATGGGCTGGCAAGTCAGGTAATGCACTGCCCCTGATGGGGCTGGGGAGCTGCTCTGGTCCAACTCTGCTACTCGCCCTCTGCTTCACCTTCTGGGGGAACTGGACTTTGCTCCATCTCTGCTACCCACAGGCAAGTGTGACAAGCTATTAAAATACTCTGGTTTTTAAAACATGGGCTTAACCAGCTCCCTGTCTCCCTGCAGAGCTGCTGGTTGGTTTTTGCTCACTGTGTGGCACCACGAGGGCCCTGGGTGCAGAGCTGCTCCTCTGTGTCACTGGGTCATGCTTTGAGTCCCATTTCACTGTTTTCTGCTGCAGCACAAGTTCAAGCACTTTCTTCTTCCTCTTGCCTGTATTTAACACCCTGTGTGCTCCTTTTTGGCTATGATGCCTTGAGAAGGCTGACCTAGAGCAAAGGCTGGACAGAGTTAAAGAATAAAGCAGGGATTTATTAAAAGGCCTCAATGGGTCCACCTTGGGCAGCACAAGAGCCCAGCCAGAGCTACACTCAAGATGAACCAAAATGGTCACACAATGGATAATCAATCAGGAGCTCTCTCACTTTTATAAGTTCTGGTCTATTTGCATATTGGAATTGTCTAATTACAGCTTTATCTTATGAAGTCCCATCCTTCTTGTTGTTCTCTCTTCAGCCCACCTTGTTTGTGCTCTTGGGCCTGAGATTTGGATCATTTGTCCTTGGTCCCCAGCTAGAGAAGGAATTGGTTTGTCTCCCTGCTCTGTGAAGAGAGCTCACCGCCCCCTGATATGAAGCTCAGAACTGCACACTAAAGCAGCACAGAATGTGAAAAATATAAAATCTAAAACCTAAGGCATCAGCTGAATTAATAATGTGTACACCCCAGAGAGGGCCCAGCAGTGGAAAGGATGCTGGTAGAGGCTGTATTTCTCCATGACAGCCTCCTAACTCTCTCCAGCCCTTCAGTTAGCAATGACTTCTCATGGTGTAGCTTCACCTGCAGGTGTGCATTTATCACCTAACTCCAGCCTGCATCCAACTTAATGCGTGGCTTTTTCCAACTTCCAGGATGTATCTTGTACTGATGATGGTCCTGAGTTCTTGAAGGAACACTTAGGAATGGACAGAGCTATTGTAGACATACTTGTCTGTAGAATTATGCTTTCACACTGCTCTTTGTATTTGCTGTCTTCTGAGAAAACCTTCATTAGTTATTCTCTGCATCCTGTAGGTTATGCTTGATGGTTGTAGAGTTCTTTGCAACTCAGCAAGCAAGAAAATACCAGCTATAAAACAGGAGTTGAGAAAAACTGATACTAAATAGCAACTTAATATCTGGAAGAACAGACTTTGTGTTTGAGGTGTCTTTTTAGGAAAGAGGAATGAAACCTGATCATTATTTCCATTAACTTTGGTTTCTTTCTTGGTTTTATTTTCCAGTCCAGCGAGAGTTTACACAGAAGAAAACCTTCACTAGTTGGATAAATTCAATATTGGCAAAGGTAAACAGGGGCTCTTTAGCAAAGACATGCCTTTTTCATTCAGATATGCTGGTTAGAGATTACATTTTTTAGGAACAAACAAAATTACTACAAGTGTTTTTAGTCACTGGATGGGAAAATAGCCCTGAGAAACATTTGTTTAGTAAGTGCAACAGCATTTTATTGGGACATGTCCAATGACATTTGTATGAGGTGGTTTGTGTGTGGATGTCACTCTCCTTACTCATGTGGTAAAACTTGTGGTGGATTGAGGCACATGTCTCAGGCTTTTACGAGTTTCTGAGTTTACAGTTGGTTTTATTGGGATTAGGTAAGTGTTATTCTATTATGCAATCCAAGAACGTGAGTTTAATGAGATGGCCTGAGTGACTGGTAAGTATTAAGACAAACCACATAGTAGTGGAAGTGCTCCTTAAGCTCTCAGAAAACAGCTCCTGCAGCGTGTACTGGGGCTCTGACTTGTTCAGGTGAAAACAAAATATAATTTGGTTTTGGTCACTCCTTGAGCAGAAGCTGCTGATAAGTTTGTGTTGTGTGGGTGAAAAGAGGTTTAGTTTATAGCAGCTCTGTACTCAAATTTGTACTTAATATTGAGTAAGATCTCAAAATATTAATTAACTGCCTTATTTAGCTTTCCTTTTCTCAATTATTTTTCTTTTGCCCCAGACCTCCTTGAAAAATTTAAGTGCTTGAAAGTGAGGCCTAAAATTACCTTTATAAAACAAAGAGGCAGGACAAGAGAGAGGGATTAAGACACAAACATAGTAATAGGTTAGAAGACACAGGATGTGGCTGTTTAGATGCAGGATTTTTATTGTTGCTTAATGAAAAAAATAAAGGTTGCTAAACATTATTTAAGAGCAGAGTAATCTGTGATGTTTTGTAGTGCGTTGAATTCAAAATGTCAAAAGGCTGAAATTTATCTTGCAGCATACCCCTCCTTATGTTGTCTCAGACCTGTACACAGACATCCAGCAAGGACATTTGCTTCTGGATCTGTTGGAAGTGCTTTCAGGTCAACATCTGGTAAGACAGAGTAATAAAAATATTACCTCAATCCTTTGTCAAGTCCAGCAAAGATTTCTGGATATGCTTAAGTGCAGCCATATGAATCATCCCTCTGGAGCCATAAGAGTTAGTTTCAAGTAACTTATTTTTATACCATTGAAGCACACTGAAGTAAGTTGATCCAAAGTAATTTATGGATTTTTGCTGGATTTCCCTTTTCAAAATATAGAATAAAATTAATTTTTGCAGTTAAAGATATAACCTATTTGTTTTTTTTTTTTTGCTTTGCAGCCACGGGAAAAAGGATTTAATACCTTCCAATGTAGAAGTAATATAGAAAATGCTTTGACATTTTTAAAGAGCAGATCAGTGAGTATTAACTTCAAAATTCACAACTAAAGCCAGTTTAGCTGGTGGAACATTTTCTTTGTTAACAATGATCCCTTTTTTCCCTTCCTTAGCTGAAGCTCATAAATATTCATGTAGCTGACATTATTGAAGGAAAACCTTCCATTGTGCTTGGCCTAATCTGGACCATTATATTTCATTTTCATGTAAGTATCTCAGCAATGTAAGAGAGCTTTAGTAGAGGGGAAAATCACAAAAATGTGTTGACTTACATGATTGCTAAATAAGATGAATTAGTACAGAACAAAAGATTATTTTTCTGACATGTGGAAGTGACATCTCAAGGAGGAGATGCACCAATGCAGGGGCTGGCAGTGATAAACAATATCCAGCTGCAAATGGTAGGAAGAAAAGATACTGAGATTTTTTTTTTAAGTAACCAGTTAAAAAATGGGCTAAATTTTGTTTATCTGAGGTCTGTAATGATTGAACTCCAAAAAGTGCAGATAGTGTGAAGTGGTGCATCCATCTCTCAGAGGCAACCCCACTCCTCAGTGCTGACTGTGCTTACAACATCCAATTTTTGTTGATTTTTTTTGTTTTGTTTTTGTTTTTGTTTCAGTCCTAGCACCTGAAATAACACAAAGGATGTCAAAGTCATGTTTCTTATTGCATAAGAGCGTGCACCTTGCATGGCATGAGGTTATGGGGAGGTGTGAAAGCACAGGGTCTTGATTTAATCATCCTGTAGGGCTGCAGAGGGTGATGGAGCCAAGCTGGCTTCTAGGAAGAACCCAGCAAATGTAGGTGAACTAACTGGTGACTGGGACTCAGGAGAGCACTAAGAAACAAAATTTTGTATCATTTAGAAAATATTTAGCCCTTATTTTTTGTGGTAGAGGTACTGTGATGCCAAAGAGTCTTGTGCTGCTTATGGCCTGTGCAATTACCTTTTTGCCTAAGCCAGGCTTCTCCAACCAAATAGGGATCTCTGAGGGCTGTCAGGTAGGTTTTCCTGCACTCTGAGTGAGCAGGCAAACTCTGACTATGCCTAGAACATGTCACTCCTGACAGCAGAAAATACAGTCCTGTCACTGGTTAGAGTAGAAATTGAGTGAGAAGATCCCTTGATGTCATTGCTGGCAGCAATGACAGCATAACACAGAAATCTTTGGGTGAATATATCCTGCCAAAAAAATTGCCTAAAGATGGGAATTCAGCACGAAATAGTTCAGATTGTGCAAATTAAAAAGCCTGGTTTGAGTTTGGGGGCCAGGGAAGCTACACCTGTGTTACACCTGTGGTTGAGTCCTGTCTGGTTCTTGGTGGTGTTCTGCCCTTGGTGCCTTGGGAATCTCTCACTGAAGCCTCATTTAGTCTCCCATCTTCCCTGACAGATTGAAGAACTGGCCAGGACACTTGCCTGTACCTACAATCAGCCTTCACCTGATTGTCCAAGTGCTGTTGACTCCTCTCCAAAGGCAAACAGATCAGCTAAAAAAAGTGCTAAAATTAAGGAGCGGTGGAAGATGTCTGCTACAAAGGCTCTTTTGTTGTGGGCAAAAGAACAGTGTTCCCTGTAAGTTCCATCCAAGATTTACAATTATCATGTTACACTTTGTATCACTGCTTTCCTCTAAATGTAGTGGTATTTCCTCCTGTTTTTAAGATTACTTAGTGACAGCATAGCAGAATATCCTTTAACTTTCACTTGTGGTTACCAGTACTTTCAGCATCAGTCAGGGCCAAATGTTTTGACATGAGCCCTTTAAATATAATAAAGTGAAGCTCATCTTACTAATTAAACACAACAGTGTAATCTGAGTTCTTTGGCTTTTCTTTTTTAGGGGCTTCTGTGTGATAAGTCTAGTTGAATGTTTACATGCTTTACTTCTTTTAATCCTCATGGTTGGCACTGATTCACAAAGTCTCAAGGATTTTTTAATATTTTTAATGGAAAGTGTAGGATTTCTATGATCCTCATGCTTTTCTGTCAAAACACTGCATGATCCCAAAGAAGGATGCTAATCCTGGTGGTCCTAGTCCCTAATTCTAACAAGATGTTTCCCTGTGTTTGATATACAGATAGCACTGCTGCTTTCAGGGGGGCTGCTCACAGCACACAATCTAGAGCAGATACAGATATTTACATTTTCTTCAAGGGCTGCTGCTTCACTCCAGGATCTTCCAAATATGCTTTACAGTAATGTCAACTCTTTCTCCTCAGCTCTTTGGGTTGTTTTATTTTCTAATAAAATCCTACTAATATTCCATGTTATTAGTGGGAGATGAAGGCCTTCATCAGCACATCAGACACTTTCTGCCAGTAGAATGGCACTGAGGTTTGCCTTCTAGCTCTGTTTTATCAGAAGATCAATTGACACATCAAAACCAGCTCATTATCCATGTAATCTTCCTCTTTCTTTTGCTTGTTTTTCAGCAGTATTGCTGTCTGATTTGCAGTCTCATTTCTGAACTGGCATTATGTTGAAATATTTTGTTGCCAGTGAATCCTGTAGTTTTTGGTAAAGAAACAAATCTTGGAAGACTTGGCCCATTGTTTTGTGACTGAATTTGATTGCCTGAAATCCCACATCTTTTCCATGTTGTAACATACTCATAACATACAGACTGTTTTTGGAAAGTTGTCCCAGAATTTGCTGTGGCCTGCATGGCTGGGCACCTCACAGCACTATACAGGCTGTAAACATTAATAAACAATGATTTAAGGACACTAAGCTAAATAAGAGAAAAATAAATACTTTTTCCTGCACTAATACATTGCTTTTAAGATTTGGATTTTCTAAAATGCCAGTTCTTGGTGTCATTACAAGCAAATACATGTTCTGCAGTGCTTTTCTTGTTGCTTTTCCACCCCATAGAATGCATAGATGTTGAGCACAAAAGTGATGTTTAGAGAGGATTTGGATTAGCAAGGCTTTATCTTCAGAATGCAATAGAAGACAAAAAGAAATACTCATCTTTTAAAAATAAGTAATTGTTGTGATTGGTAGTACTGGCTGTGTTGTTGCCTGACTTATGCAGAAGTTCAGTGGCAAGGTGTGTTGGATTTGGTTCAAACTCCATTTTATTGAATTTATACTCTATTTCTAAATTGGTCCTAACATTTTGTTTCCACTCATTTCTGGGATAGGCATGGCTCTATCAGTGTCACTGATTTCAAGTCCAGCTGGCGAAGTGGACTGGCTTTTTTAGCCATCATCCAAACCTTGAGGCCAGGTCTGGTTGATCTGGAGAAGGCAAAAGCCAGAAGCAATAAAGAAAACCTGAGAGAGGCTTTCAGAATTGCAGAACTGGAGCTGAACATCCCACGGCTTCTGGAGCCTGAAGGTACATGATCAGCTTTTTAAAAATCTTTGTTATTAGGAGTGAGATTAATGTGCTCTATTAAGACTCAGCTTAAGTTTGAAATGGAACATTGATGTTTGCTGTAATGCTCAAACCTGAGGTTCTTTATTTTCTAATAAACATCAGCTGTACTTAGGGACTGTAGGATTTTTGAATTGGCAACAATTGCAGGAGCAATATGCAGAAGAAGGGATATGAAACTTTCCTCTTTGTGGGAGAAACTTTTTAATTACTCAATCATGTTCTATTAAAATATTCCCAAGGAAAAAAAATGTTCATGGCATATTAATTTCTGTCAATAGCATGTTAAGTGAGCTGTTGCAAAATAAACATGTTTATGGTAATGTGTTTTAATAACTGCAGCATAGTGTGTAATTATGTGATCAGGCCTAGAAGGCTGCATAATTATGTAAATGGTGTATTGGCTCTTGTAGATGTTGACACTGTGAATCCAGATGAAAAATCAATCATGACTTACGTGGCTCAGTTTTTGCAATACTCCAAGAATTTGCCTGAGTCTGAAGAAGACATGCAGGTATCTTGTGTGGGTTATCACTGGGGCATTTTCAAAGGAATGTGCTTTCTTTGCCCAGTTTATATCTGAGTCAGTAGCACATGGTAGATCCTCTGATTCTGTTACTGACAGGACTGAATTGGTTTGAGCCTTCTGATGCTCCTGTGTTAAAAACTCCATGTTAAAAACTCCATGACCAAACAGATTTTTGGTTGGTCATACAGGTGGAATTGCTCTGCAGGTTTTTGATTTAACTATTGCAGAGGACATTTTCCAGCTTGGTTGTCTTCACGTGTATTCTGAAGTCTGTGTAAACATTGGAGGAGAGGCAGACAGATGTGCAGATGCACAGAACAACCAGCTTTTATTTTAGATTTGGTAACTGACGTATAAAGTAGACAGAAGTTGCCTCTGACAGATAACACTGACCCAGAAACCCATATTTTCTATTCTCTATATTTTCTTATGAGGGTTTAATTAGTTATTCACATACTGCTAATCTCCTTTCAGTAGAACTGCAGTCAGGTCTTTTTTTGATATATCATATATATCAAAATATATATATGTATATTTTTTGTCTTCATATATCCAGGTGCCAGGTTTAAAACTTTGCCCCTGCAATGTAATAGTGCCTGACTCAAAACTCATCAAGGTCCCCAGGAATTTTTATTTGTTTTTCAATAGCTTTGAATGGACTTTATCATATGATCAATGAGTGTTGTTTTATAGCACAGTGTAAATTAAAAACAATGCTTGCAAAATGGAAAAATGAAATTTTCTGCTCTAATTACCAGGAGAAAGTAAGAGAGGCCATGGGCTGGTTGGCTGAACAGGAGAAGAAGTTAGCAAAGCTGCTGGTGGAAACAGAGGATGAAACATACTGCCAGAAGTACAAAGTAAGTTGCATTTCATGTTCTGTGAAAGAATCTGTTTCTGTGAATGTTTTTAATAATTTTCATCTTTATTTCCTAAACTGAAGTGTTAAATAAGCTTTTAAAGAAAACTTGGAAATCTGATGATGAAATTGTTAAATTCCTCATATGGTTGAAGGAAAGGTAGATTAAAATTCTCTCTGTTATGAAAAATGTTATTTCGTTTTTGCGCAAAGGTTTTGGAAAGAGTAAAGTAGTGTCTTAATTAATTGATGTAGTTGAAGATTTGGACAAGTTTCAAGCACGTAGGCCCTTCACAGAGTTACTTTTGTAATTTCTGTGCTAATTGCAGTAGGTTTTACCCAGCTAATGTTACAGAGGAGCAGTTGAATTGCTGGCTCTAGGTTGTGCTGAAGCAAAATTTCCTTTGGCTTATATTGTAGCCAGAGTTTGTATTAAAGTGGCCCATGGGGAGCTGTGAGAGGAGGAATTTTCCCTTTCTCTTGCTGGGAGGGGAGAACTGTGTTCTCACTGCACTGACATTATGTTAAATACAGACTTAGGGAATGGCACCTATAATTTCAGACCCAAATATTGCCTGCAGACAGGAATGCCTCTTACTGTCTTGCCTTTGCATGCTTCACACCCTTTGAAGTTAATGGAACTCATACCAGTGTGCTCAAAGGCAGGACTTGGCTCTGTGAGCTTCCGTCTGACGTCTTCTGTGAATTACTCTTCTATTTTATCTCTAGGAAATGATGTCATTTATGGAAACATTTAACCAAGAGAAGATCCCCTTTCTGCCTGTGTTGTCATCAAAAAGGGGTGAAGCTGAGCTGAGTGAAGGCCAGCAGCAGATGAGGGAAGAGTGGGATACAGTGATCTCTCAGGTCAGAGGCATTTCTCTCTCACTCACCCCATTGCCACCATGAGCATGTGATGGATGAAGAAGCCTGAGTCTACCCCAGGAACTCACACTGGGAAAAGTGGGGGGATGATACTTTATTTGGGATGATAAAGGAGCTTTGACCCTGAACCTGAAGTCCAGACAGTCTGAGTGGCGTTCAGTGCCCAAGAGGAGGCAGAAAGTGAATTTTTGTGTGTTACCCTTCTGCCTGCTGAGCCTCAAGACTGAAACATCCCTGGAAAATGAATCTGGTTATCTCAGAGCACTCTTCTGATCTAAGTTTTTAGCCTATTTATGCTTAAAATGTTATTTTGGGACACAGTTGTGGCTCAGAGCACAGATACTGACCTAGTGGGGCCTGGTTGGTCTGTGCTTTGCAGTGAGGTTGGCTGTGCTGGCTCAATTTGGGATGTGTAGGGCCGTGCTGGGAATTGCTGTTTTTGGAAGAGATGTTCCCCTGTCAGCCCCATGACAGAAATCTGTTCATCTCTGTTCCCCCCCCTGTTTTTGCAACTAGTTCACTATAAATTTTCCTGTTGCTGGGCCTTGGGATGGTCACCAGCAAAAGATAGGAATGCCTAATTCTCCATGGTGTTGCAGAGGTTACGGAGTGGGAGCCAACCTGGGTTTGAGGTAAACAGGGCTGATTTTAGCTGAAAGCTCTTTTTTTTAACATGATGGGCATGAGGGATGGGGTTCCTGGGATGTCTTGAGCCCCAGCTTATGCAGTTTATATCAGCATCTTGGAGGTGGGGAAGGAAATAATAGTGAGAGATTTAATCCACTTGTTTTCCTTTTCAAGATGAATGAGTGGAAAGCGAAGCTGGACCAGATGTTGCCCTCCCCTCTGGGAAGCATTGAGGCTTGGCTCCAGGAGGTGGAACGTCTGCAGGCAGAAGATTTGCCTGATTTGCAAGACCCATTCAAAGCAATGTCTGTCTTCAGAGAAATAATTGTAATATTTAAGGTATGCTGATCACAAAGGAAATTCTGCTTCAGTTTGACCCAGCAAAGCACTTGTTATAGAATTGCTGTTTGACATTTTGGGAAGTGGTGTGCATATGTTTGTCTTCTGAAGATGAAAAGCTCTTCTGAACATACCTTTGAAGAATTAGAAGTTTAATTAAATAACTGCATGGGTCTATAAGGCAGGTTTCAGACTTCACTGGGGTGACATTAAACTTGAGTACTGCCTGAATGAATAAATTATGCTATTCTTTTTTATGTGGTTCCTGCAGCTTGTTTGTTTATTAATTAATAACACAAGATAATTGCATCTTTTTCTTAAAATCTTTAATGCATACCTATTCAGAAAAGCACTTGAGCTTAAGGTTACATTCCAGGGAGTTCAAGAAGGTTGTGTGTTTAAAGTTAAATATTTTCTGAATCACTCTGTAGTTCCATTCAAGGCAAGGATATTTTGATACCTTTGTACCATGGAAGTTATTTATTCTGATCTTCAAATATTTGCACATATAATAGTTCAAACATCTTTTTGAGTTTGAAAGTTCTGAAAGAGTATATGTGTTGATGCCTGGCTGGTGATCATAATGTCATACTTGGGTTTTTTATAAACAAGTTTGCTGGTTTTGTGGGATTGTCCTTAAAGAGAATTTGAGAGAATGGGCAGTGTCTTAGTGGCACTGCAAGTGACTTAATAACACCACTTTTTTGTGCTGTTTCTAGTCAGTTCCTGATACGAGAGATGGCTTTGTCAGTCTTTAGCCATTTGACCTAAGATTTTTGTTGTGCAACCTAAGTACTTAAAGCATTTTAAAGAATAAGGTAGAGACTGATGTCATTCCTTAAGGCATTTATTTTTCCCATTAAGCAATAGATAAAATAATGGCATTCCTGCAGAAGAGGAAACATATTAATGCTTAATTTCTGCCAAATCCACTTTTCTTGATGAGAAGACATCCTGCTGAGAACTTTTTCCCCTTTTATTGTATGTTGTGTATAATGATGATATTGGCAAGGTGGTACCTTATAATGCAAATTTTACTTAAAATCTTGGAAATTGTCCGCCAATGCTCATAACTATCCAACTGATACAGTGTTAATATTACAAAATCCAGTGTTAAAAATCTGTGCACTGTTTTGTGGTTGAGGGCTGTTCCAGGGTTTAGCCATTCTCATTAACATGCTTTGTGGCAGATTTAATGACATTGAAATGGACTTGTAGGTTTTTTAAATATGCCAGTGAGAAACAGGCTTTTCTTCTGTGCAATGCGCATTATGTTTTACTTTTAGGTAGGGAATTTGGTGCTGAGACACATGGCTGTAAAATATTACCAATCATGGGACACTGGCCATTGAATGGTTAATTTGATACACTGTCAGCCTGGTGTTAGACACTGATTTATTGAGCGGTGAAATGAACTATGGAGCAGGTGACATTATAGATTTATTCAACAGGTTTTGCTGCCAGTCTTTGCTAAGGGATAGCAAAGAACAACTTGATACCCTGAAGCTATTACAATGATGCTTTTTTTCTCCTAAAGATGATAGTGAAAGTGCAGAAAAGAAACTGATAGCAGGAGTAGTGTAAGGTCTGTGGTCCTTATATTTAAGTAGATGCACAGTGATAAGAGAAATCAGGTAGTATTGCACTAAATATGCACTTCAGAAGGTGTTTAGGTAAATACCTATTTTGCACTTTAATGAGTAAAGACACTGGGAGGTTGTCCTGTGCTATTTCTTAATAGTTCTTTCCCTAACAGTAGGTGAGTTGGAGATTCCCAGATGAAATACTCTAGATCAGAATGAATGGCTTACTGTGTCTTGTTCTTCCCAGGGCTTGATGGATTGTTTTGATTCTCACTTGGACACCCTTCAGTCATTTAAGAATGAAGATGAGAAGAATATGCCACTAGTCTTGCCTGAAAAATTAGAGGAAATGAAAAGAAGGTTGTGATGCTCAAATTCCCTCTACTTCATGTTGTATTCTAGCTCTGCTATTGACTGGCTCTGCTGTTCTGAACAAAAACGCATAATTTATCCATGCCTTGCAAAAAAAAGAGCATTTTTGACCTAAACACAGGCTGGCTGTCAAGTGGAGCAGGCAGGGATCTCTCACTGGTTCAATGAATGTTTAAGTGTGTGTACAGAGTAGAGCTCATTAACAAGACCTTTTCAGATGCCCTTTGCTAGTGGGGATAGGAAACAGCCACCAGGGATAGGAAACTTGAATATTTTCAATATAAAAATTTCCCTGGTGGCAGGGATTCTCTAAACTTTTATTTCCACCATTAAAAATCACTGTGATCTTTGGCTTGTACTATCCCAAATACCTGTTGGAGGATATTTCAAAAAATGACCAGTGAATCTGTATCCATAACCTGAGATGCTTTGACATACAGGTGGCAGATGCCCCTTTTTTGGGCATTTAAGGTTTTTCATACATTGAGCAGACAACATTGCTTGTTCAATTGTTGCTGCTTAAAAAAAAAGAACTTTGCTATCTTATCTATTAATTCCTGTCATAACAAAAAAACCCAAAAAGTTTACATAAATATAATTTTTAATTTTTAGGATAAAATCCTGATAAATTAATGCCTTTTGTATCCAATGGTTCTGTATAAACTTTTGGAACTATTTTCTGTTTGCAGATTTACCAATATTCGTTCTACAAACCCCAGCACTTTCCTTGAATATCACTATGGACTGTGCTCAGCCATTGCCAATGAGGTGAAGTTAAAGCTAAATATCTGGGATGTGAAATATGGGGCAAAAGAGTCTGTGGAATCATTACTGGAAAATTGGAATGTAAGTTTCAGATATATGTATCACACCCTGATGGTAATTCTTTCCCAGCTCTCTTTGATTCATTCTTATGTCGTCTGAAGATATTATAGTTGTCAGAAGCATGGTGGATTGGTGAAATCTCAGATTTATTCAAAGAAGGGCAGGTAGACTTCCCTAGAAGCTTTCCTTGTCCCAGCATCTTCCATTTTGCTATGAATGAGATTTCTTTCTTCAGTTTGGAGAAGTAATGCAAGCCATGACTGTGATTTTCTCTCTGCCTGTTTTTATTCTTTATTGTGAACATTTCTTTCTTTCTAGATTATTTATAGAGCCAGCTGTGGCATCCCTTCCCTAGCTCCAATCCACAGCACCCTCTCTGGGGTAGTTCAATAGTTGCTGTCTTCAAAACCAGCCATTACTCACACTGCTGCCTCTCCTTTTTCCCAGCTTCTTTGCCTCCTTATGCTTTCTGGTGAATATGAATTGTCTTGTTCTATTACACTTTATGCTTAGCTCAGTTTCTGGACTCAAGTTATGAAACTGATGTAGGTTTTTAGGAGAAGATACATTGCCCAACCCCAAATACTGACAAAGGATACTGAATCAGGAGTAGAGGCAGAGGTGAAAATGCTGATGACTCCAGTTTTTTCCCCATTTGGAGTTAATAGGATTCCTTGTGAATTCCATCTTAATGGACTTTCTCAGAGGATTCTCAGACTGGCAAATCCACAGTTAAATTAGTGGGAATTTTACCAGCCTCAGTATTGTGGAAGGAGGCAACAATAGGTTGTATAAAACAGCAATTTCCTGAGCAGTGTCAAGCTCACCCTGTGATCAGATGGTCGTGCAGAGTTAATCTGTGCTGAGTTTGTTGGTTCAGTTGGTTTCATAAATACTTATTATCATGTTATTTCTACAGTTGTGGCTCATGGTCTTGCTCAAGCTGATAGAATGCAGAGCTTTGCCAGGGAGTTCAGGGCTTGTTTAGGGTTTAGGGCCCAGTTTTGTCATAGTCACAAGGGAGGTTGTTTTGTACCCTGCTGGGTAGGACATTTGTAGGAGGGGGGAGCTCAGAGAGGGGCTGAGGATCAACCCTCATTCCCTGTGCACACACAAGTCTCCTCCTCTGCTCCCAGTTCTTCCTCTTTCACCCTCTCCATCCCCAGTTTGTTTTGATCTGTCAGAAAAGAGACACCTCAATATTTCTGTCCATGCAGGGAAACCCACCTTTTGCTTTCATCACTTTCTTGGCTTATGTGACTAAATTGTGCCTGACTTGTTCTAGATGCCATTTCTCAGTATTGCCCTGGGGCTGTAACTTTTTGAAGCAAGCAGTTCTGACTCATGCAGGGTTGTGGCTCAGGCAGTGGCATTCAGGTATTCATAGCTCTGTTTACTTTACTCTCTGCACAAGCAGAGTAAAAGAACAAGTTTGTTTCACACTAAAGGGTGCAGCTGAGTTGCTGGGTGGGCTTTGCTCAGTTTATGTTTAAGCTGTAGGTTGTAGGCTCATATTGAAAAAAAGTGTTCCAAGCTGTATTTCTACCCAGTTTTGTGTCATTCAGTGTTACCTGTATCAATTACTTTTCTCTTTGGGTAGAATTTCATTGAAGAAAAGAAACTTGAAACACAACTAGACATGGCTACTCACATCTGTGAAGACTTGAAAAACATAAGTGGTCCTGGCTTGGGTAAGCTCATGCACATAAATTGATATGAAGATCTGTATTTTGAAGTAAAGTGCTGCCACCAGTTTTAATTCCATCTACTGTTCCATGTAAACAGTGTTTCTGTATAATTAATCTCTCTGTTTCCAAATATATAACAATAATCCCAATTTCACGTCCTAGCTGGAGATCCTGAAGAAATCAGCAAACTTTTGAAGACAGTGGAGTCAAAGATTTCTACATGTAAAGAGTATATTTCCAATGTAAACACCACCCTACAGAAAGTCCTGTCCTCCTGGAGTAATTACACAGAAAACATCCACTTACTAAAAACGTGGCTGGAAGAAAACAGAAATGAGGATCCAAAAGAGGTACATGGTTGGGTTTCTCTTTGTTTGACAGAGATACTTCAAAGCCTCCTGTAAAAAGACCATTAAATCTCACAGTGCCTGCTGTTGTTGCTTTTCTGCTTTTCATTTTGGAAATAAATGTTTGACTGGGTTCTGCTTAAAATTATTTCAATGCCTCTGTCTAGATCCCTGCTGAGATCCTGGCAAAGAGGAATTTGATTCATGGTTCCTTAAATGAAGCTGGAAACCATCTCATTGAAGTCAGCAAAGAGCAAGTTGGATCAAATATTGCCAAAGAGCTGAAGAAACTGAACAGGAGATGGGCAAAGTTCATTAAGAGGACACACTTTGTGAGTTACAAGTTACTATTACTCTTTGCCATGCAGCCTTCAAAGTCATCTTTTCTAGACTTACCAGCTTGCTAATCAGAGCTTGATCAATCTTTCAGTCAACTCAAGGTTGCCAGTTTTAAAGCTTGAGGAACAGAGAGTACACAGCAGCATCCCGTTCTTAATCTTTGTGACTCAGTTAAATTCTCATTATAACAGGATGGAAAATGTTCAAATTTTAAATTGAAATCTCAAAACTACTTATAAAAGGAAATCTTATTGCAGAATAAAGCTCTTAATTCAGTGCTAGGGGTGCAAGTAATCAATTTAGCCTCTGCTAAATTTTACAGTGTCTGTTTTAAGTGGTAGAAAGTAATTATTGCTACATAGCTATTTCTAAGGTTGTGCAATTTTTCACCAGCTCATTTGGCAGGATTTTATGCTGCTGTAAATCCCTATACAACCTGCCTAATGTTACACATATTGCATTTCCTAGAATGCTTTCTCTAGAATGACATTTTCACTCTGCCTGGGAATATTAGAGCTCTTAATTTTCTGAGTTGAGCTTTTCATTGACATTTATTAAAGGTGCTGCTGTGACAGTAAACAGTGGCAAAATATTACTGCTAGATTTTTGAGGAGATGAGCTTAGTGAGAATGCAATAAAATCAAAGGAAGCAATCAAAGGGTAAGGGAAATCTGGAGTTTGTTAGAAAAACCCTTAATAAGAGCTGCTCCAAGGAAATATATTGAGGAATCAGAGCAGTAAGGTGCAAGAAGCCTGTCTGAGGTCTTAAGGACTCCCTGAGTTATTTTTGTGGCATTGCTTTGGACATTATAGCTATCATATATATTATATTTATTTTTTATATAAAATGCAGCCCAAATGCTTGAGCTCTGGCCTGTAACTGCCTGTACCATTGAATTGTCAGCACACTTCTGATCTTGATTTGACCAACACCAGCTGCTGTTATCTTGGACAATTCCCTGGTGTGGGCTGGGGGATGCTGCAGCCCATTCTCCATAGTATTGTGGTTGCTCATAAGGGAGGGGGACAAGGGGACAGGGTGTATGGCACAGGTTTTGCTGTCCTACTTGCCCTCAGGGCTGAGGAACTGAGCCTCATTTGGTTTATTTATCACTATGTTTGGCATTTATTTCTCCTTTGATCCCTGTTGAGTGCTAGAGCTGGGAAGTGCCCCAAGTGGTGACTGTGTTGGAGGAGGGCAGTGGGGAGATGATGGGAATGAACATCTTACCCTGCTCTTTGCTGATAGCTTGGAGAGGAGAGCACAAATGCTGCTGAGAAGACCACAGAGTTTCCAGGAAGCCTGGAGAAAGTTGAAGAGCTCCTTGGAGGGGTGGACAGCTGGGCAGCAGAGATGGGACATGTGCTTAGCAAGATCAGTCACAAGGAGCCTGTGGAACCTGAGATGGAGGAACATTTGCAGGTGAAAATGCAGCTTAAAATACTTGTTCCTCAGATTCTCATCTTGCAGCATGGATTTGTGGCTGGGATAAAATGAGACATCATCTGGGAAGTGGATCTTAGTGTGGATTTTGTGCTGTAATACTTGTAAAAAGTTAAGACACTGCTTGTGCCTTGTTACTTCTGAGGATCACTGCCAGATGAGCTGTGA
Source organism: Lonchura striata (assembly GCF_050655825.1). Classification (NCBI taxonomy): domain Eukaryota; kingdom Metazoa; phylum Chordata; class Aves; order Passeriformes; family Estrildidae; genus Lonchura; species Lonchura striata. The sequence continues at coordinate 67,180,395 of NC_140707.1, read as the reverse complement.
GTGAGTCCTCCACCATCAGTGTGTCCAGATGACCAGCAGGTGCCAATGAAATGCTGTTAGTACCACTGATTAGCAGCTTGTTCTTGAGTGATATTAATTACTCCTGTCAGCCCTTAGAGCAGACCAGACCTCTGCAAGTTGCCAATTTGATTAGTCCCCCTGGTCATACAGGAGGTCTTTGATCATCTACCCTCCAATGTAGGCAGGAGGTTTGAGGCACCTTGGCTATATTCAAGGCTGAAATTCCATCAAAAGCTGGGATACTTGAAGTATTTTCAGCAGCACGTGGGGTAATTTGGGAATCTCATCTTACAGGCAGTTGTTAGAAATATTCTCAAAGAGCACAAATTAATTTCTAACAAGAAACTCCACTAGTCACTATGATTTCCCATGTCTCTCTGCCTGGGATTACCCCCAGCTCCCAGCAGATGGCAGGTGAAAATCTGTGTATATAACTCTGCAGCTTCAATACAAAGTTTGATTTATTTTCTTCACCTGCCAGTGAAGGTAAGAGAGAATAAAGATGCCAGGTTTTGCACTGAAAAAGTTGAAGCACTGTCTTAATGTTGCCTTTACTACATCTGCAACAGGGCTTGTACAACCTAATGGCATGAAAGTGACCACCAGGAGGTTTCATTGACACTCCTGTGTGTAACTGCTGTAAATAAACAGAAATGTTCTTTATTTAATTTAATCTATATGCAGTAACTGTGTACCAGAATCAGTGTTAGTTTTCTCTTGCTTTGTGCCTTCTTGCAGAGTGTTTAGCTGTTGCATATAGGTAATAACTTAAAAAAGAAAAGCTCTGTAAAAATATAGTTTAAGCACTTGGTCCTGGTTTAGAGCAAATTTGGGAGAAACAACTACTACTCTAGCTGAGCTAGCGGCTAGCTTCTGAGTTCCCATGTGAAAAAAACATAAAAATTAGAATCAGTTAAGACAATAATCTATTCTGGTAAGAGAACTGTTCACACCTACAAAAACAAAGAGTCTATCCCATGAGAATCCATGAAGAAAATATGTAAATTAACCAAAATTAGAGAAGTTTCATAAACATACACCCTAGCCATTTACCAACCAATAAACTGAATAGCAGTATATTGTTAAGCAATTATATTGAACACACTGCCTTCTGATATTCCTATGAAAATATGAACTATACAATAAAAATTCAGCTTTTCTCTAGGGACGATCAAACGTTCTGTCCCTTTTTACTGCAACATTTACCTGACAGGTTTGGGAATGTGAGAGATGAAAAGATACAGTTGATCTTTTTGTAATGATGAGCAAATGTTTGTAAAACAAACCTCCTATTTCAGTGTGACTCTAGTTTGTTAAAAAAACATGAAATATCAAAGGACGCCCTAAAATGCAGCCTCCAAACATGTGGCTGGCATTGTATCTCCATGTCTGGGGACAGGAGAGATCAAGTTGCTCGTTAGCAGCAGTACAGTAGGTCAAGATCCAGAATAAAGCTCTGATTATGATTAGGAGAATGCTAATTGACAACTTCAGGCAGGAGAAATGTGTTGAATATTCATAGATAGAAACAGCTCTAATAACGACTTTTCATGATAAATATTCAAACGTGGCACACTGCTCCTGCATGCAGAGCACCCAGCTGCTTTCCTGCCTTGCAGTACTGGATGCTGCAAGGAAATCTGAGCCTTGGTGTGTGCTCTCGTTTGGATGACTTCATGATCAGATGCTGCATATCCAAATGTGTGGTTTCGTTTGGGAAGCTGTTTGGATGAGAGCACATTTTAAAAACACATTTAATTGGCTCTGTGGCAAGGACATGGGAGGTGTTGCACTGACAGAAAGAAATTGCTTCAGCAAACACAATCCCCTGTGGATGGCAGCAGATTTCTTTCTCTCCACACAGAGATTTTACAGTGCAGTACACTGACCATAACTGGAATGTAAGGTTCTCCTTTACCAAGTATCAGCCATCCATGATCAAGGCTGGCTTTTTTACTCAGTTTGTTTAAACAAAAATACAAATGAACACTTGTAAAGGCTTCTAATGCTTTTTGTTCAAACCAGAGTTGGGCTGCAAGAGGATCCTCGTGCCTAGACCAAGTTGTGGCAGCAGAAGAGATATTGCAATCCCTGAGGCAGAATGTTTCAAGTCAGGTGTTTCAGCAGCATTCTCACACCACTGAGCTGGAGGCACGAATTAAAGAAGCCAGAGACAAAGTAGAGGTAATTTTTAATAAACACACAGATATCTTTAATTTTAGCATAATGGAATGTGGAGGACTCTTTGTCTGTCATATAAAATAGAAAAAGTTCTATACTATTGGAATCAGTCTCCCAGACTGTTGTCAGGGCAAAATCTAGAACATTTCCAAGATCAGTATCTCAACTTGAAAAACTTGAGTGATGTTATGAAGCAATAACTTTGTCTAATTACTGACACTCAGGTGTGTTCTGAAAAGTCTCTTTCTTCCAAGGCTGTCATGGGTGACTTGAACAACATCTTGTCCAAATTTGAGAAAAGACCCTCAGAGAAGGAGGCTTTGCTCAATTTTGAAGAATCGCAGAAAGAGCTGGAGGCCTCCATTTCGAAGGCTGTGCAACTTGTCAGTCAAAAATTAAGTCCTGAAGGATGTATTTCAAGATATGAGGTGGGTTTGTGTTCTGAACCAGCTGCATCTGAGTATTTCTGAGGGCTATGTGGTCTCTGAAAGTCTGAAGTAAGAAAAACACTGAGGTTTTTTTTTTTGGTAGCTATTAATGCTTTGCTAACTTTTCTGATTCAGCACTTTATTAACTTGGCAGACAACTTGAATGAAGAAAAATAAATCTGTATGGCAGTTTATTCAGTGCCCTGTCCTAAATTACTCCATCACTCCATCAGAACTCAAAATTTTCAGAACTACAGCCTTTTTTCTTTTTTTTCTTTTTTTTCTTTTTTTTCTTTTTTCTTTTTTCTTTTTTCTTTTTTCTTTTTTCTTTTTTCTTTTTTCTTTTTTGTTTTTTTCTTTTTTGTTTTTTCTTTTTTGTTTTTTGTTTTTCTTTTTTCTTTTTTCTTTTTTCTTTTTTCTTTTTTCTTTTTTCTTTTTTCTTTTTTCTTTTTTCTTTTTTCTTTTTTCTTTTTTCTTTTTTCTTTTTTCTTTTTTCTTTTTTCTTTTTTCTTTTTTCTTTTTTCTTTTTTCTTTTTTTTCCCTGATTAATAATTAAGCTTCCCATCAAGAATGACATGCCTGAATTCTTGGGGAATTTATTATAAATACTGAATCTCCTCTTTTTCCCAGAGGGTAGTTGGTAAATCAAATGTCCTATCTCAAAATGTGCATCTCCTAAAGGGGTGTCAGAAATGGAAGTGTCCAAAATCTGTGTTGCCTGGTGTGGCAGAGAGAGGCTGGGTGCCCATGTGCCAGGAGGGTCACAGAGCTCATTCCAGGCCATCCCATGGTGCTGATGGAGACCTTTCACTGCTCACAGTCATGGGATACAGCCTCAGGTATTCCCTAGGGAAGAGGCAGAGTTCAGTGACCTTCATTCTTTGTCTTTGGTACCAAATTTTCCCCTAAAAGTTGTTACAAGAGCAGCACCTGCTTTTCTCCATAAAGCACCCACTGATACTGCAACCTTTTGCAGATGAACAGGGATGGAGAATGCCCTTGTAGCCACCCCCAGCAGAACCACACACCCCATGTGTGTGCTGTGTACATTGATTTATTCACAGGTTTTACATGCTACCGATGTAATTTTGTTAGTTAAATAAGTTACATTCCATTCTGTTTGGTTTTCATTATGATGTCTTTTTTTGGTTGTTTTTTTTTTTTTCAGGAAGCTTTTAATGCTCTGGACAATAAAGTTCTTGACAAGTTTTTGCGAGCAGCTGAACTGCTGAAAAATATTTCATCTGATCATGAGAAGCTGGTGGTGGAAGATGATGTTCGTAGGAGATGGGAGGTGAGATAAGGCAGGAATGAGACTCCACTGTCTGGTCTCATTAGACATCTTTGAAAGCCAGTATTTTCTTGGCACACTGTGTTCTGATTTTTTACTTGCTGTGTAACACTGTCTCACCATCTCATGGGAAACAACTTACTTTGTATTTTGCAGGCAGCTCGTCAGGAAATCATATCCTACGTCCAGCTCATAGTAGAAAGGGAAAAAAAGAAATTTAATGCAACTTTAAAAAAAATCAATAAGCAGTTAGGCAAAGAGAAGAAGCTCCTAAGTATGGATAAAACCAAAGGGCTCATCAAAGAGCATGAGGTACCTGATACACTCTTTTTCTGCCTCTCTTTGTGAATGCTTTGCTGTCCTTCTTCTCTTTTAGGTTCATTATCTGTGGAGCAGAGCCCTTGTGCTCTGTGTTGTGTAAACACAGAGCAAGAAGCCAACAAAATTATTTCTTCACTTTCTTTGACTGTTTATTAATCTTCTTGCAGACTTTTAGAACTAACACCTTGTTAAATAGGTGGTATCCTTTTTCCATTTTTTCTCACAGATTTTTAGTGTATCTTGAATTCACCCTAGGAAGTATGATGATTGACAAGGAATATTTAAAAAATATTCTACTTTTTCTGTAGTCAGTAGGACACTTCTATCTGATATCATGGTAAAGAAGACTTGAGACCAAAATCAAAAATTACAGAACATAATGAATTCCTAAATCAAGCGAGAGTTGGTGTAGTCCTGTGAATATCATTAGGAACATGATATTGCCAGAATCCTAATTTAACTTCTGGCTCTATTTTAGGAAGAACCAAGAGAAAATAAGTGTGTGATCCTTGGTTTGACAGCTTAGACTTTTAGGAGCACTCAACCAAGAAGATAATGGAAATATAAAAAAATACATGAGAATAATTGTTTATACTCATGTCTTAACAAGGGCTGTTATATTGTTTTTTCTTTGTTTAGGCCTTTTTTTCACACGAGGGCAGCATGAAGGAACTTAACAAGTCTTTGGAAGACCTTAAAACATTGGCAAGACTCTCGGAAGAAGCTGTCCCAGGGATACAGACACTCACTGCAGACTGTGAAAAAAGGCTGGAGAAGGTTCAGCAAATGGTGGCAGACACTTACACAGCACTGCTGGCTCGTCTTGGGAAAGGACAGTCCCCTCTGAAAGGGTGGGTGGCTGAGTCATGGCGTGCTGCAGCTTTATAGAAATCATTTTTACACATAAATTTTGGGATACTCTAATGTGTTTTGGTAATGCATAGCTATGTACATTACTGTGGCCAGCTGTGCATTTAAACACTTAGTATTAAGTTTCATAAACTGTCAAGTACAACGTTTGATTATCCTTCATCACAGCTGTGCTGTTTTAAACCTTGGGCTAGGATTTCTTTTTCCCCTTTATATTTAATATTTTGTTCTTGTAGGAGCTCCATTATGGCTTCTGAGAATGGAGAAGAGTCTGGTTCTTCTCAAGAAGTTGACAGCCTTATGGTACAGGAGGTAAGAAGCCCAGACTTACTGTTGGAAAACAGTGCTCTGTCAAAGGGAGGTCATTGCCAAGAGGAAAAAGTGTTTATTTCTCTTACTGTTTTTATTGTGATAAGACCTTGGGCCTCTGGTCAGAAATCAAAACCCCATTGTGCTTATGAATGTAGACTAAGTAAATATTAAAAATTAACATGCAAGCAGCAGCACTGGACATCCTGAGAAGACATGAGCCTCCAGCCTGGAATTATATTTTGCAAAAGAGTAATTTTCAGGTGAAAGGGTCATGTGGGAAGCTGTGCTCAAGTAGTGTCCCAGTAATGTGAAGAATTTTCAGAGGACAGAGAGAGACCTAGTGAAGAGTTGGAGGCATTTGTCTGTATCTGTGAAAAGAATGAATGAGCTGGCTGCAAGCATTCCAGAATTTATTCTTTGGGCTTGTGATTGAATTAAACACCTCTTGAATTCATGAATGGCATCTCTTACCTCCTCTGGGACACATCAAGCAATCCCTTCTTTCAGGGGCTCACAGATGATTGTTGGGCTTTGCTGTGTATTACACAGGATGATGTGGAGGTCACTGTCACCCTTTTTATTTTTACTCAGACCTCAAGACCTGCTGCAGATACAGTTTTGGAACCAGATGTGAATCATCACAATGGGGAAAGCTGTGCAGACAAGTTGGAGGAAGATGGTGATCCAGCAATACCAGCTTTGTTAGAGAGGTAATTTTTAAAGAAAAAAAAAATGCATGGTTGTTAAGGTGTGCTAGACAAATTACCTCACAAATCAATTGAGTGTACCAAACACATTTGCTATGCAGAACTCTGTTCTTTTTTCTGCTACAGTTTACTGAATATTGGTCTGTAATTTATAAGGAAGCACTCCAGTAACTAATTGTTTCAAGCATTAGGATTTTGTAGCAAGAACATTTTTATCTATGAATATTTTACTTCTTTTCATGGGCTAGGAAAGTCTGCATCTGCCTTGCTAATAACCTCAAATACTGCAAAATAAAGAAATGTGTCAAGTTTATTAGAGAACTGACATTTTTACATTTGTTAAACTGAATTTCAAGAATGCAGGCTGGCATTTAGATTTGAAGATTAGCCATATGAGCAATCTCTTCTATATGTTGCTCATTTATGCATTATTCATTCATTTTGGACTTAAATAAAATATGTATTTGCAATAATCTGTGCTTATTTTTATGGTACTCTGGTTAATGAGTCCCATACCCTGAGATGTTCCATTTAATTAAAAGTAATATTCTCTCTGAAAGTGTTTGCATCTTTCCTTAGCTTTAACAAACAAAGAAGTAACCTGGAGGAACTTCTACAACTCTGCAGAGATAAAGTAGCATCTGACTTTACTGATGAAATAAAAGGCACTTCATGCCTTAACTTTAAAGTGACTGAACTAGAGGCAAGTATTCATCTTTTACAAATATACCTGGTGCCTAAATTGTTATTTTTTCACATAGAGCACTCATTTCTCTGTTACATACAGCATCCTTGCAACCATATGTGTTAGAAGATGGGAAATCAAGGATTTAGGATTCAACAAAACTGCATTGCTGCCTAGCAGTGGAGCTTTGCAGGTGTTACTGAAAGAAGAAATTGGTGGCTCTGGGTTTGTTGTCTGCATGCTGAAATAGGTGTAATGGGGAAAAAAAAACTGCAGAAAGGAGCTTTTTGTTTGTCATCAGAGTTGAAACACCAAGTGGTGTTTGTGCAGAATGAAACTGTTCCAGGATATGTAACTTGGTTAAGTTTGTGAGATTTTTAATGCGACAACAAAAGGCAGAGTTGATGTTGAAAAGTTTATTACTGCAATTTTTCACAGCCTTTCTTGAAAGGACTACAAAGCCATATCAAAAATCTCAGAACTTGTTCAGTTCTACATTTGTTTTTCTTCTGAACATAGCTAGGTGGAGATATTTTCATTCTTTTAATGAATGCCTGGCCCATTCTTTATTGACCCTTTTACAAAATATAGCCAAGGCATGTATCTGACATGGAAATTGTCACCATAAAAAGTTGCTGGAAATTTGCATGCAGCTAAAAATTGGATCTTGAAGGGGGGAAAAGGCAATAGTATTCTTAGTTTCAGATGATGTTCTTGTAGGGACTCATGTGACTGTAGTTTTGTGAAGCGTGCACTGAGAAATACAGGATCATATTAATGCATTAGAACTGCTTGTCTTCTAGGCAATGATAGACCTTGAAATCAGTTCTGGTTGGAAACAACTGGAAAACATCTCATCTACCTTAGAAAATCTTGTATCTGAAGTGCAGCAGGCTGCTCTCTCTGAGGCAAGAAACAAACTACAAAGCAAGTGGAAAGAACTTCAGGATATTATAAGTATCAGGTATAAAGCAACACTTTATGGTATTAGCTGAGGAATTGTAAACTAGTTATGTGTGTTGTGAAGGGAATAATGTGTCTTGCAGAAAATAGCTCCACATTTTTAACATTTTCTTCATTGCAAAAAATTAGACTGTTCTTAATTTTTCTTTTTTCATATACACATGGAAGATAGTGTGAGTCTCCCCAAGAAGATCAGAGACAGATCTTTCTGACATAACTGTACAATAGTCCCATTTATTGCTGTTATTTCCTTTCATCTTTTGGTTAAATTCACAATGATTCACATTGCTTTTCTCATTCATCAGAGAAAAACTCATCTGATCTCAGGAGGGGGAGGATTAGATCTGTTAGACAGTTACATTATTTTTGTGGCTTTTTGTGCTCAAAAATATTGAGTGTCTTTTCTTCCTTGCTTTCCTAGTTCATGTTTTGTTACCTTTCTTGCAGAGTGAACTCTTTAAGGGCTGCTGTAGAAATTGTTTGTGAAACAGAAAGCAAATCCATCTTTGTCTGTCGATTAGTAGATGAATGGCTGAAGAAAAAGTACATCCACCAGTTTAGTCTGATGGACAGTGACCTTCCTGACAGTGAGCTGAAGGTAAGGAAAGATGAAGAGACCACACCCTAGCAAGGATAGATTTTAATATCTATAAAATAGAGAACTTCATGGGATTTTCACTCAGGAAGTTGGGGCTGCTGACAAGACTTCCCAAACCTTCTAAAATCTGTAATGGCATTTTAGTCCCTGTGTTATAAAAATTATTGGTCCTGTGGAGTAAGCTAGGGACCCTCAGTAGGTTCTGCTGTAAAAGCCATTGTCGTGAACATTTCACTGTAGGTTAGGATCCTTTTTTGATGTAGATTTGTGGTGTTCCCACCTGGCCTTATATCATTTTGTGGAGTCATGCACGTAATGTACTGTTAATTTATGAGCTCAGCCAAACTACCTTGTGTCACATCTGCTGCAGTATCTGAGCACAGCTCAGGATGGGTTTGGAAGCTCAGTGTGGGTGCAATAATTGTTCACCTGCTATCAATATCTGATTCTCAGGTCTTGGTCCATTGGGCAGGGTGAATTCTGTTTTATTCTTGGCTTACCCTCCAGGCTGGGCACACTGACAGCTACCCAGAGCTGAAAGTTTGCATTTGTCTGCCCTTGGCTCTCCAGTGAAGTAGGGTTTAGGTCTCTCAAGCTGTAGGGCAGACAGCATGTGTACTCTGTCTGACCAGTTTTGGCTGAAAGGGCCCAGAATTTTTGCCCAGCTCCCTGCACATCTGGGCTTTCACTGCCCTGACGTGCTGCTCTTTGAGGGCTGGAACCAGAGAGCCTGCAGGCTGCACCAGGAAATATTTAAATGCATGGAAGTCTGCTCCAAAAGTACAGCATGAAGAACTGAAAAGATGGCAGAGTAATAAACATCTCTGTGGCTGCCTGTGCTCTGGCTGATGTCCTGCTGTGAGATCCTGCTGCTTTCAGTCCCAGGACTATCATCATCTCTCTCTCCTTCTTGTCTGATTGCAGGAAGGAGTCTTGAGCTTTCTGTAGTGCTGATCAAATTCCCTGTGTGTGGAATACCATTTAATTTGATTATTTTGTTCTTTTTCCTTCCCTCCACTGACATCCAGAACAGGTTTTCTGTCTTAACCACCCTGTCTAGAATACTTTCTTACTGCTATTATAATTTGTTTTTCAGCCATAGGTTTAGCTTGAATGCAGGATGTATGTTTTCTTTCACTTGCTAATACTTTTTGTCATTCTCTAAATTTCAGATGCTGCAGAGATCCATATTAAGACAGGTTGAAGAGTGCAAACAATTGGAACACAACAGTTCAGCAGGGGATGAAGTTAATCCACTAGACCTGCAAGCTGCAAGAAAAGTTCTGATTAACTGTCAAAAACAGCTTGAAGAAATGGGCCATAAAATGCAGATTCGTGAGGCAGTCCTTAAAGATCTGGAAACTTTTATGGCCTCCCTGAGGAAGATCCAGTCTTCCATCAGTTGTCTCCCAAATCCCCCAGATCAACCTGAAATGCAGGGAAAAGCTCTGAGGGAGGCTGCACAAGAAGTTTCTCATATGGCAGAAGAGGCTAAATGTTTGGATGAACGCCTGAAGGGTGTTAATGTCTGTTTGGAAGATGCTGACTCTGGGAGAAAGACTTGGTGTGAACAACTTGTTCAGACTTTATCTAAAAAGCTAAATGCCATTTATGATACCCCAAGTGAGCAAGTGCCTACAGAAGAAAAAGACTTATACAGAACTTTTTCCAAAAAAAGCAGTGAACTCCTTAAAAACATTCAGGATCTACGTGACAGAATTAACAAACTAGGCTTGAAGGATCCAACAATTCCAGCTATTCAAAAAAGGTGAATTATTTTTTAAAGCTCTTTTAATTTCATAGTTTCAGTGGAGTCAGCTTGGGTCCCCTCTGCAGGAGAGCACTGAAATTTGAAGTATTTGAATATTGAAAAAAGCTGTGAGTTTATTTGTTCCATCACAGCTTAAAAAATGAAGACTTCTCTATTTTCTTTTTCTTTCAAACTCATATATGTGTGTGTCTTTGAAGCAGCATTGAGGAGGAAAAAATAGGAGATGGGTTATTGTGATCTTAGTTTTCAGTAAGAAAACTGTCAGACAGGGAGATGGGCAATGATATACCTGATCTGAAACTCTGCAGTGTAAGATGGACAGACTGCACTTACCTTTCAATGCAAATTAATTTCACTGTGTTCATACAGACCCAACTACCTTCAGAATTTGGATTATTTTCTCACAGTGTTGAGGTCAGCATAACTCATCTGAGGACCTGTGTCAGATTACATGAATTGAAGACTAAATTAGACTTTTTATGATGTCATTTAATACAATATGTGGAGCTCAGGATGAATTTCTAGGGAACTTAATAATTACATTGTGAACCAAATCAAAGGCTTGCTTTAATATAAGGCTGTATTTAATTTTTTTCCTAATAAAGGATAAAATCATTAACAGAATTGGAAAAGGAATTGGATTGTGCTGCTGCTGAAATGAAATCTATGCAAGAAATTGCTAATAAGCTCCCACAGATCAATGAGGACAAAGCAGAGGAAGCAAATGAACAGTGCAGAGTTACAGAGAGGTTATGGGAGGATACAAAGCTCTTGCTTGCTGAATGGTAAGGAGGAAAATTCCATTTTCAAGTAGTATTGTTCAAGTAAGAAGTTTGCTTGTGAAATCAAAAAAAAAACCAAAAAACAAACCCTAGACTATACCTTAAAGGTACAGTGCAGACATAAACTATGATTAAACCAAGAATTGCACGTGGAAGTTTGCAGCCAAAGCTCATGAATTTTGCATATTTTTAAAACATCACAGTCTCATCATTTAGCAGGTATGCAATTGGATTTAATTAGCATCCAGAAGAAAAACCTGGCTGCTGCTGGGAATGCTGTGTCTTCTATATTTGCTGTGAATTTCCTGCCAGCACACTGAAAAAAAAAAGACAAACTGAAACAAATGGAAAAGGACAGCTGGGAAAACAGTCTCTTATGCAGAAATAAAGGGGGCTTGGTTTGATAACTCTGTGAGATTGGGGCTGGGGGAAGCTGTGGTTGATTGCCCAGGGCATCTGTGCTTCAAATATGGTTTTTGAAGATGCCCAGAGGCTTTGCATGGACTGACACAGTTCTGGTTAATTCTCATGGCTTGCACAGGTGGGAGTAACCTGTTCTCATACCCCGCTGAAGGATGGGCTGGTATCCACCCTCTCAGCTGCTGTCAGATTTGCTGCATGTGATATTTCAGTTTACTGGTGACTGAGCTCACCTCTCAGGTGGAGAGGATCATATGAACACAGCTGCTCATCACAGTTCAATGTAGAACAGAGGCATATGATGGTGAAGAGCATTTCTGATTCCAAAAACTAGATACCACACAGGTATCACACATTATTGCAGGATTTAACACTGGTTCAGTTCATCTTTCCTTTTCTCTCATTCAAACCTAGTTGTCAACCTTCCCACATCTGTGAATATAGGAGAAGAAAGCAGACAGGAGTTGAGGCTGCAGGTTTATGTTGAGGCTGCAGGTTTATCTTAGGCCATAAATAATGCATCTCTTTTTAATAGCCAGGAGCAGTGTGCAAGGGCTCTGGAGCTCCTGAAGCAGTATCAAAGCTGCAAAACGAGTCTGACCAGCATCATCCAGAAACAGGAGGTTGTGCTTTCCCAGCAAACTTCTTACATGGGGAAGGAGAATTTGAACAGACTAATAGCAAAGGTGAGTAACAAGAACTTAGTGGAAAGGAAAGAAAAGCCTTTCCTGGGAGTATTCAGATGCAGCCTTCAGGGCAGATGTTATGGCCTTTCTTTCACTTTGGCTTCCAAAATACAAGTAGGGATTCCATATTTTTGTTTTAAGTAGAATTAAGTTTTTTTTTTTTGTCATGAGTAATGAATTAGTCTTGTTAATGGAGAGGGATTAAAAAACTAAAACAAACCCCGTGGAAGAGCTAGAATATAATATGAAGATGAGATTAAGTCCTATCCTTTTGCTCCAAGTTGTCTGTATCAGCAATTAAATATTTACAGTAGCTTTTACATTACTTGGTGAGCTACTCATACTGAATGAGCAGGTACTGCTGGACTCCATTTAGTTTAAAGTTTTCCACCTTTTCTGTCAGAAATGTGACAGCCAGCTTCTTGGCTAAAGGAGTGCAGCTACTGGAATAGTTGTCCATGGTGAGCAGCAGCATGGCCATCATGACCATTCTACTGCACAAGTTTGACATATCCTGGATTTTGTAACTGGTTGTTCAGATCCTATTTTTAGGTTTTCTGGTGAGGCATTGCCCATAGCATCCAGGAGTGTTTGCTCTCCTGGGCTGGTTAAATTTAAGAAGGAATGTAAGTGGTGTTTTTGTCAGTCAATGGGATGGTGTCTGCTTGTGCCAGCCCCCTTTAGCTGGGGCAGGGTCTCTTCTTGGTCCCACCAGTGAGGCTTGGGGCACTTTGTGTCACCTGGGCTCCTGCTGCAGGGGGACACTGCCTGCATATCCCAGCCCTGCTCGTATGGAGCCCCTCTCTGGGAGCAGCCCTCCCTCCTCACCCTGAGCCCTGCAATTCCCACTCCCAGAGCTGTGGTCTGAAGCTGCTGTGGCACAGTACAGCCATGTCCTTGAGTGCTGATGGTTTGTTATGTAGAATGCTACAAAATTATAGCAGGGCAAATCCTCTGCTTTGCTCTGGTTTGTGAGAGCAGCTCTGCCATCCCTCCCATGAGCTCAGTGCCCGGTGGGGTCGGTATGGGAAGATGTAATTTCCCAGGATGTCTGTGGGAAATAAGGAGAGAGCTGTTAGCATCGAGGTGCCAAGCACTAGAGGTCAGTGTTTCTTTTCCAGGAAGCTTCCATGTTGTTTGTAAACACTGACATTCCAATTTAAACACAAAGAAGCAGCTTAGTGTTTAAATAGAAAGAAGGAGAAAGACATTTCAGTTTCTGGCAGTGACATATTTGACAGTGTCTGTGTTTAAGTTGGATTTAAGGGCTTTTTTTGTAAATAGTTCAAAACCTGGGGATCAGAATGCAGGTTATATTTTAGAGTTGTAATAGTATCTCAGATGATTATCACACACTGCATTGTTTATCTCCAAAATCAAGGTTCTGTGTGTGGATGTACAGTCCCCTTGGATCTTGCACTTAGGACTTTAAAAGCAAATAGTGGTTTCAGCTCTCTTAGAAATAAATTATCCATATTCCCTCTCAGCTGTTCTGCAGCCAATAACAGAATTATATGGATTTCTAAGAGGGAAATATTCCTGTCAGCATGGCAGGGATATCACAACACAGGATGCATTCCTACTCTCATCGTATTGTATAAAATAGATTATTTTATGTAATGCTGTTGTTTTTCTAAGCAAAAAAAAAAAACAACCAGCAAATCAGTCAAAAATATTTTGCTGAACAAGCAATCATAAGCAAATATGGTCACAAATATCAATGTGGTCTTTTTTACAGATTGAAGAGGCAAAAGAGGAATTTAATGATCACTCTGAAGATGTAGACAGAATAAATCAGATCTGCAAAAACCTGCAGTTCCAGCTGAATAAAATGAGAAGCTTTGAGGAGCCTCCATTCGAGAATGAGGCTAACATTATTGTGGACAGATGGCTGGATGTATGTAAAAAGTAAATTATCAGGGTGGTCTTATCTGTTATGCATTGAAGTAATTGATTCTGACGCGGGTGTAATATTTCGAATAAATTAAGTGCAATATGGCAGAGATTCTTAAGAGATAAATCCAAGTGTTTACCAGATCAGAGCTTGCAGAATATCTATGGATGGAGCGTTTCTGATCTCTCAGGTAATATTGTCAATACTCTTTGGCAGTAAATAATTCTAGAAAATGCAGAAAAGGCAATATTTGTGCTTTCTGCATGAATCTGTAAGCTTCCATAACAACATCTACGGATTTAGACTTGGGAAATCTGGAAAATTACAGTGCTGGTGCTTTTGGTGGGAAATGTTCGCCACTGTCGATATAAGCACTGCATCAGTACTGAGATTAAATGGTATTTACTGGGAGTAGATAAACATTAATGAGCAAGGCTCCTTCCTAAACCTGCCTTAAAACTGGCAAGCTGCTGTTGTGATTGGTATGTTTGGTGACATGTGTGGCAGGGATTTAAGTATCTTCTCCATGACCAGTTCACTGTGAAGACACGAGATTTTTTTTTTTCCCCTTTGCTGCTCTTGTTTTTCTGTGTGGTTTCAACTCTCTGTGATTTTCTTGTGCTGCTTTTGCTTTTGGAATATAACTCAACATTTTTTGAAATCTGTGTGTGTTTTCTGTCTTATCTAATGGTAGATCAATGAAAAGACCGAAAACTACTGTGATAATTTGGGAAGAGCTCAGGCTTTGTGGGACAAACTCCTGAGCTTATCTGGTACAATTGAAGCTTGGGCAAACGCAGAGCTCAAGAATGCAGAAGATCATTGCTTGACTGAGGAGGACCTCACTCAGTTGAAGGTAATTTAAATGGAATTTTTTTACCTTTCCTTTGTACTACAGTGATATGAGCTTTGATGCATGTTGCATAGAAATAGCAGCAGAGGAAGTTGGAATGTGCAGTTGTAGCTGCATGGATGGTTGCACTGAGGATGTTGCCTTTATTTGGGAATACAGCTCTTGGAAACCAATGCACAGATAGTGTATATGTGTAGTGAATTGTTTTCAATCAATGCAACACTGCAAATGCTGCACAAATGTGGAGCAAAGAGAAGGCCTGTAAGGCTGTAGGCTGGATTGCAGCAGTGCACAGAGGAAAAAGAGAAATGTGTATAGGCTAATGATTAGTTTTCCAGGTAGAAGTGGCCTGTCAGTGAAGATGCTGGAGCCTCTGGAACAGCTGGGCAAAGCACAGCTCAAGGAGAGGTTTCAGAGGTGGTTTATTTTTCTCCCTTTTCCATTGTGTTCCTGACTGCAACTTTTTGCAGTCTCAGCATAGAGTGGCTGCTGAGCATCTCCAGGAGCTGCACATGGGCAGGCAGCAGCAGAGCTTGGGCTGCCCATTCCCCTTTGGCACAGATTATAAGATTAATTCTTGGTATCATGGTGCAGCTGAGTGTAAAAACACATGCACTAGGTCTGTGCCATTGAAAGCTTCATGTACAGGGGTGAATATTTTAATTTCTAACTTCAGGGCCACAGTGGACCAGCTGTGCTGCTTCGTTGTGATCATAACCAATGTCTACTAAGCAAAAATAATTTCCTGCTTGAAATTGAGTGATTGAGACATAAATGCATTGCATATCATCTTGTTTGAAAAATTTGCAAGCAGTTTTTCCTCAGTGTTTACAAGCTACAAATGGCCTAGTTTTTATTATGGCTGTTTGCAGCTTTCCTCCTACTGTTAGCACTGCTCATTTGTTTTAGTTTGCAGAGAAGTGAAAAGTCAAGGTGCTCTTTGTGAATGGATCTTCGCTAAGAATCAGTTGGCATATCCACTGTGCAGCAGTGGATATTTTGTCACATCGTTGTCTCTACCATTGTATTGTCAGAATTTCCCAGGAGTAGTTTGGGTCCCTGGAGGCCCCAGTAAAAATGCATCAGCTGGAAAATGCATTTTTAGGGCCATTTTGTTAACTGGAAACTGCTCATGTCCAGTGTGATGTGACCATGCCTCCAGTGGGACTCTTCTCCTCCTTAGAAAGGGCTGTGCTGGAGGTGGCTACAGTGAGGTATTCTGCTGCTTTCTTGCAAGAGATAAGTCTCAAAAGGGGAGGTAAGAAGAGGGTTCAGAGACACAGAAACCATGTTCCTCTGAGCAATTATAAAGTGGAATAGAAGGAGAGAAAACTGAACCTAATGCATTCAAATTTTTGTAAAACGATTCCAAGTGCAGAGGGCATCAGATTCATTTATCACTTTGTTATTACTCTTTTTTTGTTGATGCTGAAACATCTCTGCACTGATGTTAATTCCAGAAAGACCCCCAACTGTTGCAATGTATATCACATTACCCAGAGTTAAAACCAAGAGTCCTTCATGAGACTGGTGCATGTGTTTTCAGGGAGCCTGTCACGAAAGAGCAGAACAGTGAATTATTGGACTGTGTATTTAAGGATGATTTCTGTATGAAAAATGTGAGAGAAGTTCTGCTTTCCCCTGTATCCTATATGCAAATACAAACCCTTTTAAGGGCTGCAGCACAAGAATGGGTTTTGATGATTGCTTGTGCAGAGACTACAAAAGGAAGGCTTTGTCCTCAGGGAGCTTGGAATATCGATTTGGGAATATGAGACAATGTCATTATCCTGTTCATAAGTTGAAACAGGCATTTTACCTTCACATTACTGACTTGTTCCAAAGTGCATTCAAATGAGTGGAGGTCTTTTCATATGCAAGGGATTTACACTGAAAAAGTGCTTACAGCCTGTGTTGTATTTTATCACTTCCATACCAAAGCACGTGCCATCAGGACACTGATTCTTGACTTGAAGTCTTATGGCATCTGAGACTATCCCTTTTAGTAGAAGCAGCAAAACATAAATGCAAAATTAAAATTATTTTCCTGCAAATTCACTTGAAGCAAAATAATTAAGTTTCTTAAATATATGCTAGATTTGCATTAGCAGCTGCTTTGCCTGAGAAACAGGGTGTTTCTGACTCGAATACAAAAAATGCTTAATTGCAAAAATGAAAATAAGGAAGTGAGCAAATGGTGGCATGTCTATATACCAAAATGCATAATCAGAATATTTTAATAGAATTTTCTAACATAAACACAGAAATTTAATTTGGAGGGAAAGCACAGTTACCAATGTGTTTTTTCCACCTTTAGGCATGCTTACGGGTCCAAGAGCAGAAACTCCAAAAATTCGACAGCACAGTGGCTGAGATAGAAGAACTTCTGAATAGTAATGAACCTCCATTGGAGCTACAGGTACAGAGAAGCTTTTACAGCTGATAAGCCAGTACTTCTTGCTGTGGCCCTGCTTCTAGCATTGCCTTTGTCACAATCAGTTCCTGGTTTTACTTGTAGCTGCCCAAGGAGAGTTGGAGGCATTTTGTTGCCAGTGGGCAGTGGTATTTCATTTGTTGTATCTCTCAGTTAAAGGTTGATAGAGCCAAACCTGTCATTTTAAACACAAAGGTCTTTCTTACTTCTGTGCCTTTTTAGGCCCTAGGGCCTGCCCAAAGAGGCTGATATCAGTGATATCTGGTGTTTAGCTGCTGGTCAACAACAGGGCACAATGGACCTCGTCACCCCTTTGGGAATCCCAGGAACTCAGCTTTACTGACTGTCCATTTCAAACTCTACCTTTGCTGAACAATGTAGCTTG
This sequence comes from Lonchura striata, assembly GCF_050655825.1. NCBI lineage: Eukaryota > Metazoa > Chordata > Aves > Passeriformes > Estrildidae > Lonchura > Lonchura striata. The sequence goes on along the minus strand of NC_140707.1, from coordinate 67,162,793 downwards.
GTAATGTGGAGTTTCTTGCACAGAGTGATGCTTTCCTTTGGGGTATCACAAGGAAAACTTCATCTTTCTGTGTTAGCTTCACACAGCAAAGAATAAATGCTCGTTTAAGACCGTGTTAGCTTCCCTTGCTCCTGAAGCAGTTTTGTAATCACCCTCTCACAGTGTCTGTCAGATGCACCTTGAGCTTGACCCTGTTCAGCTATTTCTGTGTTTATCCTCAGCAGGCAGTGAACTCTGAGGAGTTTGACTGGGTAAAGTGATCTAAGGAGCTTAGGGAAGGACTCAGCAGCCTTGTGATGTGCGTGCTGTGCTCTGAGTCCCTGGGGTGCTGTTCCCATGTGATCCCACCCAGCTGCTGCCTCATGCAGGTCAAGGCTGAGGTTCAGGACCTGTTGCTCCTTAGTGAATAGTCTTCAGCCAGAGCTCCCAGCCTCTCTGCTGGCCTTTTTTTGGGTCATTGTGGGGAATTTCCCCCAGTGGAATCACTTCAGGGGTGTGTGTTACAGAGAGAGCTGCAACCCTCTTTTTCGTGACAGCTGAAACTCCTTAACTAGCTTAGAGTAGGCACTGGAGAGATTGAGGAATAAAATAAAACAGCACTAGTAAAACTGCTAATAAAAAGCTGAGATCACTCCTCCTCAGAAAAGCAATACTTCAATGTTTTTCAATTTCTGGAGTGGGAGGGAAACAAATCAAAACAAACTGTAATTGAAACATCTGTACTTCAGACCACTTAATTTCTTTTTATGTCTATCATAGATTTTTGTAATATTCTGGGAAATCAATCCGGTTTAATTGATGTGCGTTTATTTCCAATTTTAAGGTCATCAGATCATCTGTTGTGCAGAAAATGGAGCTAATAAAAGAGCTCTTGTCAGCCAAGCGAGGGACCAGTGAACTCACTGTGAATACAGCAGAGCTGAAAGGAGACCTTGATCTGGCCAAGACACAGATTGGAATGACTGAATCACTTCTCAAAGCTTTATCTCCTTCAGACACCTTAGAGATCTTTACTAAACTAGAGGTAGCATGCCACAGATTGTGTGTATTTTACACATTTGTTCATAATTTCTCTCTTGGTCAAGTGTTCTTAAGTGTTCATCCTGTGTAAATTGTAGACTACTGGAATAATTCAAGTGAGGAGCCTGGCTTGAGTATTTCCTTAAGTTGCCAGAAACATGGAAGAAAAGCCTCTTTTTCCTGGAATTATCAGATATATTTAACCCTTACAGCTGTTGGAAATGGTTAATCCCAGGCACTACAGCACTATTGCCACCCAGGGTATGTTCAGGCAGTAGTGCTTGATTGGATTGTCTGTTTTCCAAGACTGGGTAAGACACAGAAGATGCCTTTGTGCCACCTGAGCCTGGCTGCAAGGAGAGCTCCCAATAGACCCAATTTTAGCCCAATATTTGCTGAAACTCGAGCTTGGAGGCTTAGGCTGGCAAGATTTAAACCTCCTGTGGAGCAGTGAGTGGATTATGTGCATTGTGGGTGTCAGATCTCTAGTGTTTGGGGCAGTGAAATCACAGTCATTGGGGGAAAGACAGAGTTTTTAATTAATTCTCTAGCTCCCTCTAAGTTGCCTTTCAGCCCATGGGGTCTTGACACACAGAATAAGGAATTTAGGGGGTGGAATAATGCCTATGGGAGCTGAGACATAGTTTGTAATAAGTATTATATGCTCTGGAACATACAATGGTACTATTCACATATTTATTCTGTGGGATTATTTGTGCATACATGTGTACACACACTGCTCAAGGAGAGTTTAGTGCTTATGCCTACCTACTGATGGCTTTGTTAAATGCCAACATAATTTAAGAAATTATTTTTACACACAGTAAGGGCTAAACCCCTTTGTAAAACTCTAGTTTGTACTAAAGCAGCTCTGTACAGTGAACTTCTGCTTGGCCTTCAAAACTTACTCTTTAAAACTTCTGCTTTGTTGTTTGGGTTTTTTTTTAACCTTAGGAGATACACCAGAAAATTCTGCAACAAGAGCACCTTGTGGCATTACTCCAGGAAGAGACAGATTGTCCTGATGTGGATGAATTAAATAAGCAGCTTAAATGTGTCACTGATTTATTCAATAGCAAGAAACATGTTCTTCAAGATCACTTTATGGGTGTATTGGATCGTAAGTGAACATATTCAAATTATTTACCTTTACAGGTTTGACCACCACACTGACTTAAAGGTTGTGCAATTATTTGGTTAGGTGTCTGAAACTGCTTTGATATCCCAAATTGCCTCAGGGTTCTGAACAAGATAAGGATTTGCAGAAAAATGGATTTTGATCCCAGAAAACCATTCAGTCTGAATCAAAGTATTTGTTTTCTTATTTTTGCATTTAAAAAATTAGATAAAAGAAATTTGAAACGTAATTCAGGAACAAGTGTCAGAGTATTTAATTTAAAAAATACAGAAATTAAATGTTTTAATTGTTTCCAGTTGTTTTTTATTTAAAATTAGTTACAAGAATAAATGGTGTAATTACTCTTTGCTTTAAGTAGACACAGGATTATACAGGTGGGAAATTTGCCCCAAAGATAGTCTAATGTCTTCAAATGTTTTTTAAATAGTATTAATCTGTGTGGAAATTATAAGAGTTTCCACTAGGCTATTCCAGGTCTTGTTTACCCAAACTGTTGTGTGTGTTAGCTAATGTTAGCTAAAAAAATAAGAGCTGCAGCATTTTCAGTCACATGTTCTGTAGTAAAAAGCAACCTTTGACAGTAGCACTGATCAATATAATTGTAAATTGTCTGAAATCTTCATGTTAAACAGGATTTTTCTTTTACAGAATGCAATTAATGAAAAAAAAATTGGAATGTACCTTTTGTTTTCAGGTCAGTGCAAGAATTTTAATGACTGGTTCAGTAGCACTCAGCTATCTCTGAAGGACTGCTTTGAGCCCTCAGAAACAAAATCCATACTGGAAGAAAGACTACAGAGGCTAAAGGTAAACTATTAAAATACTGTAATTTCTAAAGCTGATTGTTCTTGAAGTGTTGCTGTTTTCACCTAAGAGGCTGTTCTTGGGACTGAATTCAGCTGCAGTGGTTTTGTAACTGGAGGTTGAAAAACATCTCCTGTATCTTAGAGCATTAGGAAAATAAGGGCAATGAAAATAAAACTTAATTGAAATGAAGTGTCAGTGTTCAAGTTCAGACAACTTGGGCAAGTGAGAGGCAGGACAGTAGCTGATGAAGGTCAGTGGACCTTGACAAGTACTTCAGTGTGCAGGGCTGCAGAAAGTCAAATATGTAGAGAGTAGCATGAAATTCTGACCCCCAATGGACACAAATGTGAAAAAAATTTGCATTTAATTTGTTGTAGAAAGATTTTCTCTCCAAATCAGACAGAATGAACAGAAAACATATGGAAAAGCCACAACATCTGCAAGAAGCAATCACAATTAAGCAGCAGAAGGAGATAGTGATGTCAGTGCTAGATTTGGATGCTGCTTGCCTATTTCTGTGTGTACCAGTACTGTAGAGAAGAGAAAACGAGTCATCAATTCCACTTTCTCCTTATTTTACAAACAGCAACTTTTCCATTTGCATGTGCAATAGTCAGCAAACTGTGAATTAACATAAATTCTTTCTCAGGGGTTGAAATTGCTGGGAAGAAAACCACTGGTGGAGATAATAGGAGCTGAAAAGCTCTTGTAACATAAATATCTATTACACTGCAGCAAATCTGACAAATGTGTTTGTGTTCTTTTCCAGCACTTCCTGACATCTGAAGGCAGAGATAGAGACACCCAAGAGGTCAAAGCCTTACTGAATAAAGTGAAGCCCTACTTGCCCAAAGCAAGCATTAAGCACCTCAGCAGTCGTGTGAGAGATCAGGAGGCAGAGCTGCAGAGGTTGATCTCCAAATGCCAGAAAAGGGAAAAGGAGCTTGGTGCCTCTCTCCAGCAGCTCAGTAGGTAGGGAGCTAATCTTGTGTCTGACATTTGAATCACAAGTGGTATCAGATGATTCATTATTAAACAGCCATAGGGAATGGCAAGCAACCCTTCTTTCTTACAAGAGATGGTATTTTAATCAGATGTTTTGTTGTATGTTCCATGTGGGTTGTTTTTTCAGTTTCATAGCAGACCTGTATGGAAACTATGGACAATTTCAGTGACATGAACAGAGATAGTTAAAATTAGGCTTATGTTTAAAATTTTGCCTGATCAGACACTATATAAAAATATAAAGATATAAAATATATATATAATAAAATATAAACATATAAACATAGTGATCAGACACTATATTTATGGTATTTTTTTCAGCAAAACACTGCTACCAGCAAGTTTTAGCCATGTGATGCCTCTTATTTTCACCTGAGTCTCTATTTGTACCTCCTTTAGCCTTGAAGAAAGCAGCATGTCCTTGGAAGAATGGCTCTCTGCTCAGGAGGAAAAAGTAAAAGAGATCAATAAAGATGATACAGAACTTGAAGATGTCTATAAAACATTATTAATGCAAAGGTATTGGGTTTTTTGGTCTCTTTCTAAGAACTGTCTTCTAAACGAGATTGTTCTATGTTGTTACAAAAAACAGATGTTGATTTTTTTTTTTTTTTTTTTTTTTTTTTTTTTTGGCATTTTTTGTTTCTTATTTTTCAGGAAACCATTTGACTCCCTGGCTCAGCTATCAAATTCCTTGGGGGAGGCTGGGCTGACAGAATATGAAACCCTTTCAGAAGCCAGTAACCTTATTAGCAGGTACCATGCACTGATAACACGTGTCAGTGAAATGGCAGGGAATACTGAGAGACTTCCAGTGGAAGGACAACATTTTGAAGACCTTGCCCAGGATGTTTCTTGCTGGATCAAAAAGCTTGAGGAAGCTCTTAATCAAATGAGGTCACAAGGAAGTGAGTTGCCATCAGATGAAAGGATTAATCAGATAAAGGTATTGTGTTAAATATATTCCTTTTTCACCTTCCACCTCAAGCTAATGCTTGATGAGTCAGTACGTTCTGAAAGATGCTGTCACTACTCACGGACTGTAGTTTTGTCATTTGAGCATTTTTTCAATTTGTCAGCACAATATGGGTCTTCTTTGTAGAGAATAATTAATAAATCAGTTTAATTGTCCCAGACTTTGAAAATTAGATGATCTATCTGTTTATGTGTCAGCTATGTAATGTATTAGAAGACTTGAAGAGCAGTGTAAAAAGTATGAAAAAATAATGGTAGTACCTTTTCTTTTGTAACCAAAATAATCGTATATGCACTGCTTCTGCTTCTTGTTTAATACAGGCAATCACAAGTCTCAGAGATGAAGGTGAGGCCAAAATACAGAGCATGGTGGCTCTAGGAGACACTGTATTGAGAAATGAGAAAAATAAGAAGCCAGAGGTTCAGCAGGCTATTTCTGAGCTCCAGAAAAAGTGGGAAAGTGTCTGTCAGCTGGCCACTGAATATAGCGGGTAATGTGGAATTTGCCAAGAGGCAATAGAGATCATTTACTGCTATATTATTGACTTTTTTCTCTTCTTCCTTCATCTGTTCCATCAACTTTCTCTTCTTTGGGAGCAGAACGAGATTCACCTGTTTCTGTAGGTATTTCTGCAGAGTTGTGGAGGGGCAGGTCACAGTTTGGCCTGAATGGCCAGGTGAGGAATAGCCAGAAATACTTTCTGGTGTGCCATGAACAGCCAGGGAATCTTCTGTTTCCTCCTGTTCTTACTGAGCTCTCAGTAAAACCAGCACAGGGAGATGGAGCGTTGGCTGTGTTGGATCCAGCACAGCAGGATGCAGAGCTATTCACACTGTTAAAGACAGGAGAGGAGGTGCTCTGCATGCTTCAAGAGATGCTCAGGACCTTGCAGGATTAGGCTTGTGGACAGCAGATGCACCACAGGAACAACAGCAGTGAGGAGCTGGAACAGGGAACTTGATGCAGGAGCTCTTCATGTATGCGAGGCTGTGCTTTGTTTATTTGCCAAAAAATATGAATCTTGAGGGGCAGAACCCAAAACAATGAAACTTTGCTTTTGTCCTCAATTATCCTGCTGCACTTTACAGAATTGTATCCAGACTGTTTATTTGGATTTGTTTGTGTGGGATCATATTTTTCAATATTGGCATTTAAGTTCCATCTGGAAGATATCTGAGCTCCATCACTAAGTGTGAACATACAAATGTTACTTCTGTCTCATTGCATATTTCCTGTGGACAAATGCAACCTGTTCACCTGCAGCAGATCAGCATGCATGCTTATAAAGCACATAAAGAGAAATTCAATGTAAAGGTCAGGCAAGTAATCACTGGATTGTACTAACATACCCCAAATTATATGTGCTGGTTTTGTCATTTGTATCTCTAAAACACTCCCCCGCCCAACTAAATGTGATGTGTTTCTTCTACAGAGCATTCCTTTTCAGTAGGCTGTCATGGGAAGTCAAGGAAAGCATATGCATAATCATATTGTAGTTTTTTAAGCAGTATTTCTGCTGCAGTTAAGAGCAGGAGAATACAGAGCACGAGCATCACATCTCAGATGCTAGAAACTGTGGGTTTATAGGTTAAGGTTTAAGTGAGTTAGTCATTTGTCCTGCATTTAAGTTCAGTTTATCTGCAATAACTTAAGTGTTTTTCATCACCTTGAAAATTCCAGTCTGATCAGTAACTTAAAATCTGGGGAAGAAAGTATTCAGTACACTCAGGTTCATTCTAATGGTTGACTTGTTCACACTTTGACATTTTCTACGTAATCAATACATTTGGTTTTTTAACACTATTAAACACAGCATTTTTTTCTTAGCCCTGAAGAGCAGCTTCAGTGCAACAGGGAGCAATATGAGCAAAGCAAAGAAGATCTGAAACAGGCTCTAATGGAACTGGAGAAACAACAACAGGAGATTTTTGCCCTTCAGCCTGGTTTGGAGGAGAAGCAAGCTCAGCTGGCAAACTATGCTGACCTCCTGCAGAAAACAGAAGCCTTGACTTCCCAGTTTAGCAAACTGAAGAGCCAGAAAGAGCATCTCCAGGGCCACACTGTGGGTCCCTGCTTCACAGAGGCAGAGTGGTCGGAATTAAAGCACCAACATGAAAATCTACTCAGCCAGCTCCAGGTTGGGACCTCACTCTTTCCTTTCTGTTGGTTGCAGGTCTCACTGTTCAGGTGTTGTGGGTAGGTTTTGGGTAAAGCTGGGAGTGGAGGAAGTTCCTCTGAAAAAGGGCAGGGAGTATCTCCCTCTCTCTCTCTGAGGGATAAATACTGAAACAAATGAAACCAAAGTAAATGTGAAGAACATTTTGTACCTGTATAAACAGATTTGGATAGCTATAATATGAAGCATTTGCTCTTACATTCTTCAAGCCACAGTAGCCTTTCTTCCTTTTGGAAGGATGAATTTGGAAAACATCTGAAAGATTCTTTTCCAGCATCTTGCTTGTTCTTGGTTTCACCTAATGTAGTGCAAATTGCACTTGTACCCTGTGTGGCATTCTATCTCTAACGTTTCATTCATTTTAAGAGAAAACATCCTTTTTACAAGTACATTTCCAACCCTTCTGCTTCCTGCTATTCATAAATGTTTGTTCATGATGGAGTCCATGATGTGCTGGGAAGAGAGCAAGATGGTTTTGTGTTTATTCTGTGGTTAGCCAGATATTTTATGGGATACAAGCAAGTTTGTTGTGCTGGTGAGGTCCTGGAAAAGCTGTAACAGTCTGTGGATGATTGTTTGAGATAATGGTGGACTAATCCTAGAAACTCCTTATTTCTAGACCATGATGCAGACATTTGAAAGCCCTGTTCAAGAGCACCAGCAGGTTCAGAGTATGGCAACAGGCCTGAGCCCTGAGCTGAAAACTGTCTCTGAGAAGCTTGCTGAGTGTGATCATCCAGCAATGGAAGAGCCATCAGCTGAGCAAAATCAGTTGAAATCACAGGTATGTTGCTGTTTCTGTGTCATGGAGACCATCACATTTGTAAAAGAGAACTGCTCATGGTGTCAAACTGAACAGCTATGAAACCTTTCTGAAATAAAAAGTATGTAATGTTAATTTATCGAGGTAATTGTATGACTCAAACCACTCAATGCTCTGGTGGGACCTTGACTGAACTGAAGGTTCAAGCATGCAGTTTGGTTGGTTAGGATTTTTGGTCTTTTCCTCTCAGGGAATAATCAGGAAAGAGATTATTAAATTTGGTGTTAGTAAGTGTCTTTCATTTAGCCAGTGTGAAAATTTGTTTTAAAAAAGTCAGTGAGCCAAGTTCATTTTTATGAAGTGTCCTTCATGCATAAGTAGACATTCTTTTGCTCTTTGGCAGAGTGGAAATCAGTCTTGTAGCTGTGAGCCTAGAGAGCTGCTGTAGGCTGAAATCACAGCTCAGATATGGATCACTGCAATTCCCTGTCCTTCAGAACTTGCTGTACCTCTAAGAAGGAAAAAGCAATAGGAGAGGAGGCAAGGGGGGAATTACCTGTTCAGAACTTGGAAGGATCATCATGTACCACCATGTGTGCTGTGGGATTATTTTATCACTGTAATGCTTTTAGCTCCAGGTGTTCTCTGTGCATAAAAATGGCCGATGAAATTATTGGCTTAGCAATTGACTTTCTGCAGCAAACAGGTCTGCATGTACCTTTCAACATGGTTTGTTGTTCAAAACAAGTATTTATGATTTTAGAGGTTGACTTTAGATCTTAACAGAAGGTATAGAGTGAAGATACTTTTCAAATGAAATGTTTTCTTCGTGTTCAAAGGAACAACAGGGACCTCTTAGCCGATGTGAAGACGCAGTAAAGAAAAGTTTGGTTTTAGCAGAAACTGTTAAACAAAACACCTCTTCAGCAGAACAGCAGTTTATTAAAGATGAGATGGAAACACTTCAGAGTGAGCACAAAGAAAGACTGGAAGAAAGACTTGAAAATGTCAAGCAAAAGAAGGAGAACATTTTCAGTGAAGCCCTTGAGTTAAAAGATGAGTTTGGTAATGAAATCCAAAAGGAAGATAAGGCAGATGCAATGCTGAAGAGAGAGACACAGATCACTTCTGATACTCCAATCTCTGCAGAGGAGACCCCCACAGCAGTGGAGCTGAAGGAGCCTTGGGAAATGAGTGATGTGAGTTTATTTGTTGACAGTAACAGCAATGGAAAGCTGGCTAAAGACATATCTCAAATGTCTTCTGTGTATTGCATCCTTAATTTCACTGAAATTAAACCTCCTGTAAATACAAGTGTATAAATTATAGAAGTGGAAGGAACTCTCATAACTTTTTATGGCAAGTCTGTAGCAAGCCAATAACATATTTAAAGCAGCGGTTTTCCTTTGAAATACAATTCCATTTAAATCCATGTCATTTTCTCTTGCCACTTACTAGAGCAGGTATCCTCAGTCAGGACACAGAGAGAAGTTTCAGAGATGGGAAAATGGCAGATGAACCTCTGCCTAAGAGCTTTGAGAGCTTCTCTTAAACCAGAGAGGCTTGTTTAGAATTGCAGCACAGTGTTTGTCCTGTTTTTTTTCAGAGAGAATAATTTTTTTATTCAGAGGTTTGATGTTAAAATACAATGTTTATGGTAACACAAACAGATTTTCTTTTCTATTATTTCTCTTAGGGTCAAGATGTAAATGGAAATATGTCTGAGGAGGAGAGGCAGAATGCTCTAGTTTTGGAGGAAAGCAGTGTACTGTCAGACAGCCCATTACAGGCTATCCATCACAGCAGGGACAGATTGGGGCAGGCTGTTCAGGTAACTGACAAATGTGTTTTAATATAAGTCTGTGTATATATATATATGTGTGTGTCTGTGCTCATTAGAAATCCATATGTAATTCCTTAAAATTTCTTGGCTTATGAAGGCGTATTTTCCTTATCTGATGAAAGGAATGATAAATTATGTTCTCTCCAAATCATCCCCTCAACCTTGCTCAGGTGAATGATGCAAAATCCACCACCTACCTGTGATTTCATAAAATCCATCACAAAATGGTTTGGGTTGGAAAGGATGTTAAAGTTCATCTAGTTCCAACACCCTGGCATGGGCAGGCACATCCACTAGACCGGGTTGCTCAAATTCCCATCCAGCCTGGCTTTGAACACTCCCAGGAATGGGGAATTTAAGAGGTTTCATCACTGCAGGTGATGAGAGGTCACTAACCTGGAACTGCTGATTTTTATGGGACCTCAGGACATTACCACTGTAAATGACTTGTAAAAGTGTAAATGTAAATGTGTGCAAAGCTAAGGGAATAATTTGGAATACTCCCTCATTGACCTGACCATGGAGAGATATCCATCCGAATATCGCAGTGAAAACTGTCCACACTGTGATTTCTGGAGAAGATGTCATATCTGTAGTTACCAAATGTGTCTAATCAGAAACTTCTAGAACCATATTAAAAATCATCTGAGCACTAATTCCTGTTTTACCTGTCCTGAAACTGTTTCAGATGGTTAAGATCCCAATATGGCAAATTGAGCAGGGGCTTCCAGCTCTCTGGGTTTGGGTTACCTCAGCCTTTTCCTTCATTCATTAAGCTAAACTGAAGAAAGAGTAGACAGATTATGGAGTGGGAAGTTTCTTAGCAAATTTTGTACTCTGACTTTCACTGGTTGCAAACATTTTGCATTTTTCAAATCAGGGAGAGACTGATAAGGAGAACCCAAATATGAACAGACCTGACAGGTTTCAAGAGGATGTTCTGGACAGTGCAGTTCTGGGTGGTGAAACACATCTGGAAAGACATCAGGATGGTGTTGTTATTGAAGGTGGTGAATCTAGGGAAAAAACCCATCCAGCACAGGTAACTGGACATGAGATTACACCAGGGGGGTTGAATTTGAGGGTGTTGTATCCAGTTGCGATGAGGATGATACTGCTAAAAAATTAGTAAGAAAAGCCTCAATTTTATACTGAGCTACTTTAGTCTGATGTGATACTTAGTGTGTGATAACTCACTTAATTCTTTCCTGTGCATTCAAAGTTAGTATAGAGGGAGGGTTTTTTCTTTAGTGGTTAGCTGAGACTCATTCCAAAGGATATTGCATTCCAAGTCACCTGGATGTATTGTGAAAAATCCTGACCATTTTGCTTGAATACTGTTGTTGTGTTTGACTTGCTTTCTAGATTTCTTGTTTACTTTGCATGTGTAAGGCTGCATTTGAGATGCTGTACCCTGTGTGGTGCATCCTGGTACAAGGGGAATTTTGACACCCAGAGCAGTGTTTAGGAGCTGGAGCCATAATGAGTGGGAAGAGGCCAAGCTCCTGTTGGAGATGAAAAGGCTGACAGGAGTGTTGTTGCTGTCATCCCCTCCCTGAAGAGGGGAGGTGTTATAGAGCCAGACTCTTCTCAGAATTTCAGTTTTAGCAAACTCTGTGAGATACTGGAACCTCCATCCAGCAAATCTCCAGATTAACCACAGGACTACCCTGCCTGGGTTTCTAACCACTCTCTGTCTACAGTGCAAGTCCTCAGGAAAAAGCTAAACCTTTAAAACATGCATTCAAGACTGTGCCCAGAAGCACATAATTCAAGGTCCCTGCTTAGAATAATGAAATATGAACAGTGTCAGTCAGAACACTTGCAATTTATGCTAAAAATTTATAACAAAATTACAGCACTGCTTCTTGTAAGTGGTTTCCTTTGCAATAACTTTGCTCACAGTAAATTATGAAGTGTAATTATGGTTTTCCTCATCTAACTATAATTATGGGCTTCATAACTTTCTCATCTCAAGCGCTGTAATTACTACTCGGCAGGTTTGATTAGAGCTTTTTGATTACTGGTTTCTTTTGTTTTTCTTACACCAAAAGGAGGAACCTAGTGATGTTGAGAATCAGTCATATAGAGAAGATGGGGGGCAGGTTCAGCAGAAGCTGTGCCAGAAAGGTCAAGTCCTGGAATCTGCAGCAGCTGAGAAAGATGGTCTGGGATGGAATCCCCCAGTTCCTGCACAGGTAACCCACAGTCTGTTATTTCAAGGGAAATGTGCCAGTTGTTCACTTTGTTTCCATATGGGCTTCAGCTGGAGTTCTTTTAAAAGAAGAGACAATTACATCAAAACCAAGACCATTGCATATAGATCTTATTTATATCCATGATAGTTTTGAACTTCATCCAAAGTGCTTGCCATGTCCTAATTTTCTGTGGATCTGTTCAGAAGAGAGTTCACCCTAGTTTTTAGAGCCATCATAATCAATCCTTATGATATTTAGATTTTCCCTTCAAACTGTTAATCAACACAAACTTCATTCTATGTTATTACAGTCAGTTATGATAGCTCTGCCATTGTAAGGAAGGCAGATCAGGGAACTGAAATCCAAGGGTGTTTCAGCGTTAGAAAATAAATGAAATAAAATAGAGAAAGGAGAAGGAATTCAAGTTGAATTAATGACAAGTTACATTACTGAATGACTTTATTAAGTCTACTCCTCTTTAAGATTAAAGGAGTTACATCATGAGCGCCCTGTGACTGCTGATCTTGGACACCACATTCTTAATTTGAAGGTAGGGCTCTGTCTAATCTTCCAGGTCAACAGCTGCCCTGTCCATGGGCAGGTCTTACCTGGGACTTGCACATCTGCAGAATCTCCCAAGGGTCTTGGGACTTTGAAGAAGTCCCTGCTGACTGGAAGCTAGCAGTGTTATTTTGATTTCCAAAAAGGGTGTGAGGGAAGATCCAGGAAATACAGACTTGTTAGAGTAACCTCAGTTCCTGGGAAAATTATGGAGATCATGCTGGGTACTACTGAAAAGCATTTAAGGAGCAATGCAGTCACCATAGAATCATTTAGGTAGAAAAAAACTTCTAAGACTACCAAGTCCAACCATTAACCCAGCATTAAGCTCACCACTAAACCATGTCCCCAAGTGCCACAGGGACACATCATTTAACTTCCTCCAGGGATGGAGACCCACCACTGCCCTGGGCAGCCTGTTCCAGTGCCTGACCACCCTTTCAGTGAAGGAGTATTTCCTAAAATCCAGTCTAAACCTCCACTGGCACAGCATGAGGCCATTTCTTCCTCTCCTGTCACTTGTTACCTGGCTAGAGATCAACCCCACTTGGCTACAGCCTCCTGTCAGGGAGTTGTAGAGAGTGATAAGGTCTCCTCTGATCCTCCTTTTCTCCAGGCTACACCCCAGACCTGTGCTCCAGACCCTTCCCCAGCTCCATTGCCCTTCTCTGGACACACTCCAGCACCTCAAAGTCTTTCATGTAGTGAGGGGCCAGAACTGGACACAGAATTTGAGGTGCAGCCTCCCCTGTCTGTATCCATGGAGGCAGTGCCACAGTGTGCAATGAGAGCATCACACAACAAGGAGAACAAGTACACAGCAAGGTTTTTCTGAAAGTCAGGACACTTCTCTGTGTCTTTTGATGTCTTGATATTTCAGTCTAGTGAAGTGGATTTCCTCCTTTCTGTGTGATAGTTTAGCTGAGTTTTAATGCTTACTTCAGTTCTATGGCACTCCAAAGTCTCTTGAGATTAAATCTTATGTCTGAATTGATACAACTGTTATGGTTATGTACACAGAGAAATTGAAAAGTTCTCCAACTGACTACTTCATGAGTGGCCTCTTCAGTTTTGACTGAAAACCAAGAGTTCAAATAAAGAGAACTGTTCTTCTCTGATAATGTGTACTATGTGCTGTATGTTTCCCACACTTGAAAGAAGGTGTATTTTGCATAGTTCATGACACATAAAGGGACAGATGAGAGTGACAGCCTACAGTGATAGCTGGCTGCTTCTAGTAAAACAGTGTCTAAAGTACCAATACATTAAGTTTATCAGACAAGAATTTTTTTTACTGTTGCTGATTTTAGATGTTAGTACCGTGGAGAAGCTCACATTGCAGTAATATCTGTGTGTTTGTATGCATTCCCTCATATAAATTTTATACATGGAACAGATCATCAGATATAGACAGGTACTGGGAGAAGGGAAATGCAGAAAGATTTTTTAGGGATCATCATGTGATTCAGCTAGCCTGTGACCTTTCATTTATGATGCTGTCTGCAGTAGCTGAAGGTGATGTTAAACCTGCCCTCTGCCCAAGAACTTGTCCTTCTGTCGTGGGAATCAGAGGCAGTGCCAGGGACTGGCTCTGGAGCCTCCTAATCCCTCCCCACCCTGGTTGAGATGTGACTCCCTACTGCTCTCATCTTACCCCAGATTTTGGATAGCACTTGTGACAGTGGCAGCCATGGCTTTGTGTCACAGCCAGGCTGCTTCATGCATGAGCTGCCCTGTGAAGAGCTGTTGAGGTGTCCTGGTGAAGAACACAGCGCTGTTGTCAGGGCAGGTGCTGAGCAGAAGGAATGCAGGTGTGAGGAGAGGATAAAGTTCCATGAATATGTAAGGAAGAGAGGGAGAAGACACAAAAAACCTGTGGATTTATCAGTAGCAGAGGTGGGTGGAGGAGGGAGGATGTTATTTGAAGGTGAGGATGTCAGAGTTTCACTAGAAATGATGGGCAGAGATTTCAGAGCTATCTGAGCAGTGTTGGCAGTGGGGGGTGACAGCAGGGGTGGGGGACAGTGATGGAGCTTCCAGTTTGTGGGTCCTGATTGATCCACAGAGGCTGTGGGGGAAACCACAGCAGAATTTAACAGCCCCAGCATGGCTTAAACATGTGAAGCAAAGTGCTGCAGTCAGAAAACTTTCTGGTTTAGGCTCTTCAGAAATAAGAATCTTGTTTTGTGTTGTAGGACACAGGTGCAGAAGTGGTTGTCCAGAAGGAGCTATTTCCCAGAGTGCAAGTAAACAGTGAATATTTTGAAGAGGAACAAAAGGTCAATGAGCTGAAAAATGAAGTGGCTGAACTGGATATGGTGCTTATAAATGAGCAACTAAAAGAGCTGGAGGTATGGAAACTGCAAACCATTCCTCATTTTTAATGTAGTGATACACTTGCAGAATTGTGACTCACTTGGGCAAACCAAAGCTGTTGCCCGTAGCCTTATCTGAGTTTTAACTGCACGATTTATCAGTTTGTCTGCAAACACCATGCCTTGATGCATGTTTATGTAAATCCCATAGTTTGTCCTGCTCTTCCAGAGTGCAGTGATACACCTATGGATGCTTCCATGATGGGCTCCTTTGCTTGTGGATGGGCAGGAATATGTTTGTAGGTGAATGAAAATTTATCTGTATTTCGTGTTGAAATCTGAGAGTCTTTAAGCACATCCTTTAATCCCTTCTCTCTCTGTGGTGGGCTTGATTGCAGAATTTAAAAACTGAGCTGGAAACCTGGAAAGCAAAGTCTGTGTGCCATGGTGAAGAAGCAGTTCCCAATGGAACAGGATCAAACGGAGCCGAGCTGCAAACCACGGAGCCCTGCTGGGACAGGCTGCTCCAGGAACTGGAAGCTGTTAAGGCAGTGAAGCAGCAACAGTGCTGTTTAATTAGTGAATACCAGAAAAATCTTTCTGCTGCACAGTCCTCCATGAAAAATTTGTCAACAGAAAAAGATAACATAAAAATGTAAGTATAGTGGAGGGGTTTGGTTAAGAGGTTCTACGCTGAATTTCGTGACATGCTTCAGTAATGCTCAGACAAGAGCATGGAGTTACATCCATTTCAAGAGGACTCTTAGAGGTTTGTAAGTTTGCAAACAGAGTTAAGCAGAAGAATTTCTGGTGGCTCTCTGCTCTCCTTAAACAACATCTCCTCCCTTTATTCTTTAGACAAAACAAAGAAGCAGTTGCTGGGCTAAAAACCTATAAAAATCCATCTTGAAATATTTTTTAAGAAATGTGGCAGATGTGAAATACTAATTTTTCTTTAGGGACTCATTAATTCTAATTTTTTATTCAGAATGAAACATTTCTTTATTCTGAAAGCTAACTTTACTTGATAGAAAAAATTCCATGTAAGTAAGCAAGCAGTAAGTCAACACTACCAATTCAGAGGTAACCAATGCATAAAACATATTTACTCTGTTTTGTGATTAGTCTTCAAAACACAGAACTAGTTTGTCATGGCAATGTACCAAAGTAATTTGAAAACATTTAAAACTTGTGAAATTGTTAATTTACAGCAAAGAGATTTAAACAATGTAATAAAAATCCATCTGCTAAATGTATTTTAGGTCAGCAATTTAAAATACTCCTGGAAATAAAATATGAGTAGATTCATTTGGAAGAGTTTACCTTGGATGAATGAAAATTTCTCGATTTTTTTATAGCCAAGTTTTATCTTCATTGTCAAACAGAAATTACTATAAAATGTTGTTACTTCACTTAGAGAACACTTGTTGCTGATTTTTAAAATGAGGGCTACATTCTCTATTAGTAGACATTGCAATTTTAGAGAATATATCTTCTTTGCACAGGTATCTGTGAATAGTGAGTGCTCTACAGGTAAGCAAGAAATAATGATACTGCAAGGGTGGTTAGGGAATTCCTAAGAGAACACTGAGAGATATGTGTGATTAAGTGAATAAAGTTAGTGAACTGTGCTCTAAACAGTGAAATTTATTTTTAAAAAGTCACTATATAAGTAAAATTAATTATTTTTAAACACTACTCATGTTTTTGCCAGGGGTCCTATGAACAACACAGTTCTTCTGGAGAAAATTAAGGCATGCATAGAGTCCTTAAGGAAAGAAAGAGATGTCTTAAACCAGTTGCAAAGTCAGCAAGAAGTTTTGTCTCGGCATTTGACATGCATGGATAAAGTGTTGACAGAGAGCCAAATGAGGCAGCTGGAGCACTGGTGGCAGCACATGGAACAAGCAGTGCAAAAAAAACATGATCAGGTTGTGGCAGAAATTGATGAATATAACCTGCTTATGAATAAAGCACGGGATATTCAGAGGCTGATACAAGAACAGTATTTGCAAGCAGAGTTACATTCCTCAGCTGCAGGAAAAGCCAAAGACCCTCTCATTTGGACCACAGAGCTACAGGACATTAAACATGGTCTTTCTCTATTAAAAAGAAAGATTGAGCTGCAGATGAAAAGAATTTGGAGTGATCAAGAGAAGGTTGCTTTGGAGAACTCCATACAGGATTTGCAGGGCAAATTGGAAGCGTTATCAGCACAGCAAACTCCTCAAGAGGATATTCAGACCACTGGTCCTGCTCTCATGAAACATGAAATGATGAAGAGGCTGAAAGAAAATATTTCCTGGGTCAAAGACTCACTGTCCCACCTTGATCAGAAAGCAGCACTTTTCCCCAGTGATGTCAAATCACAGATCAGAAATTGCCAGCTTATGAACACGGACATCCTGAACAGAGAGCCTGTGATTGTATCTCTGGATTATGGGCTCCAGCACATCCTTCCCAGCTTGGAGCCAGAGGAGGTCTCTGATATGACCTTCCTTTTACAAACATTGAAGAATTCATACAAGGCTCTTGTTTTAAAATCTGCTCAAAGACTGCAGCACTTGGAGCTGCAGCTGGAGGAGAGGCAAAGACTCACTGCAGAAATAGACAAAGTTCACTCTCAGCTCCGCAAAGCTGAGCTGATGGCCAGGCCTGACCCAAAGCAAAGCAGCACCTGCTCAGAGCTGGTGAGCCAACAAGCCATCCTAAAGGAGATGCTAAAGGACATACAGGAAATAGAAGGGCTTATCTCATCCCACTGTAAAGAGAGTCAGGTCACAGCTGGGCAGCTGAGCCTGTCTGAACAGCTCTTCTTGATTGATCAGTTAAGAAGTCTGAAGAACAGAGCAAGGAAGACACAGAGGCAAATTCAAAGTAAACTTCATGAAGTAGAACAAAAGACAGCTGTCTCCAGAGAGTTTGCTGAAGGAATAGCTTCGTTGCAGCAGGATCTTGATGACATGCAGGATGGTGAAATGAACCTGAAAGATGATGAATTAGTAGGTGCTAAGCAGGGACTGAAGGACAAATGCAAAGCACTGAAAGAAAAAGTGTTAGCTTTTCAGTCAGGTTTGTCACAAGTGATGAAGTACAAGGAAATATTTGAATGTGTAGGTCTGAAATGGGACTCACTGCAGCTGGATGAACTGCAAACTGAATTTTCTAAAATTAAAAATAAAATTAAAGAGAAAATAATACACTTGGAAAATATTGTTAGGGAATGGGATAAGATTCAAGGATTGCTAGATGAAATCCAGACTGTGACATCCACTGTAAGAAAAGAAGCTAATATCCTAAATGATAGCTCCAGCTCTTCTCCTGCTGAGAATGTCATATCTGCACAGATTCTATTGCAGGCAGTTCAACAAATCTTGTGCTTAACCCAGGAGGCAGCAAATCAAATAAACAAAAATGAGGTCTTTGATACATCATTCAAAGAATCTAAGAGGAAAGAAATAAAGAGCCTGGAGAAAAACGTTGAAGAATTAAAGCAGTTTCTTCAAAACTTGGTCTCTGGGCTACAGAGTGTAAACAAGGAAGGTAGCCAGGATGAAGCAGAAAATATATTCCACATCATAAGGCATATTCAATTAGAACTCCAGCAGCCACTTGTGATAGACATAAATACAATGCAGGATGAAAAGCTGCGATGGGAAGCAATTCAGAATATGATGGAAGGAAAGTTTTCTGCTCTTAAATGTCTAATGGAAAAAGAGAGGGAAAAACAAGAAGAGAAATCTCCTGTTGCTGCTATAGAAATAGAGACACTGCAAGGCTGTGAATCCCAACTGAAGGCAGACATTGCTGCCCGTGTTGTAAGTATATTTAATGAAAGTGAAATATTGACATATGCCTTTCCCCAATAATTAGATTAGGTATCTGTGACTGGCATTTTTATGACTCACATCCTCATTTATTGAACAGCTGAACTGGTCTGTGATCATCATCCACCTAGCCACTGATTTGTGGATAGGATAGGAATCATGACAGAAACTAAGGAAACAAAAAAGTTGTGTTCAGTGTGATTATAATCAATCAGTGGGGATTAACACAAGAAAAGAATGGTAAAGAGGAGGAAAAAAAAGGCTGTGTTGAAATATTCAGCTGAAGAGAGACTGGGTGCAGTCATCATGTGAGGCAACATTTTCAATAGTGAAAATGATAAAAACCCAAGCACCTTGTTTCTGCTGTAAAGAGAAGCTTCACTGGTTGGGAATGATCAAGAAGATTAAAGCACAGGTCAAACCAATGTGATCAGGAATGGTGAACATAATTCCTGTTTGGAGGGCAATAAATACATGGCTCTATGCCTACATGAGTAGCTAATGTGTTTGCCACATGTCCTCCCTCACCTCCTCAGGCCAGTTTGGGGAGTGCTGGTCTCAAAGACAGCCAGGTGTAACATTCTAAGTCCATGTGGTGATCCAGAGGAGCACAGCAGCCTTATTTTATTGTTCCTTTCTCTTTTTAATGCTTTCAGAGTGCTCTGGAGGAGGCTTGTAGGGCTGGTGAGCTTTATACTGAGGCCCTTCAGAGGGCTGCCAGGTTCCTGGAGGAGTGTGAAGCTCCAGCCCAGGCTGCTGCAGCAGAGCTCTGTGCATCAGTGGAGATCTGTCAGACTCCACACTGGAAAGAGGAAGAGTTCAACTCTGCAAAGGCTGACTTAGAGAACCTGAACTCCAAGCTGAAAAACCTAGTAAAGCCAGAGGACAAAGTATGTCTGGAAAATGCTGTAAGAGAACTGGTGGAAAAGAGTTTGGCATTGAGGAAGAAGGCTCAAAGAAAGGAAGCTGATGAGCAGAGGTGGGTTTAAGAGATCTCTACAGATCTTGTTCCTTACTGTGAGAAACTTGAGCGAAAATAAATCTAGGGTTGTTTCTGCTCTGATAAAAACTCAAGTATTCAGAAATTCCAGCAGCAAGAAGGATAAGCATTCCTGTTGGTCTCAGGTGTGAGTGTTAAGGAAGGAAAATTGCCAGACAATGGCCATATTACTGCTAATTTACAGTGCAGTTATTTCCTTTATATTCCAAAATGTGGGGCTTGAGTGGGGGTCATAGAGTGCCAGAATGAGAAGAAAGCACATTTCTAGTCTGTAGTGCAGGGCTGGTGGAGGTCAGAATAGTTTCCTGGGGGTCCCTAATTCATGTCTTCCACAGGCTGTTCTGATGGCTTGGGAAGGTGAGACCCAAACAAGGCACAGGCTGTAGTTTCCTTCCTTCAGGTACAGAAGAAATCTGGAGTGCCTTCAGATACATGAATAGAAAAAGTCTGGGAGAGAGACAGTAAATGATTTTTAAACTGCTTGATCATGATCCAGTGATCAGTACCTCAGATATCAAACCTGAAGTGCTTAACAAATTCTAATTGACAATAACTTGCACAACAGGACTAGAAGTTCATAAGGTTTTTTAAAACTTTTATTTTTTTGGGCATTATGGTTGGAGAGAGAAACAGCAACAACACATTTTAATTGATCCATTCATTGTTTCATGCAGATATTTTGAAAAACACAAAAGCTACACAGAAACCAAAGATAAAGTGTGTGATAATCTTAAAAAACTGGAAAAGATGCTTAGACAGTCTTTGTCTAAGATTCCAATGTCTTATAAAGAAGCTTTGGAGCATTTGGAAGAAAGCAAGGTAAGAAAGGCTCTGAAGAACTTGAAAAGCTCATGCAAAATGAATCAGCTATGCATGCCATGTGATATCATAGTAGGGAGAAGTGGAATTCTTTATCCTATATTTATGTATATATAAAACCACAGAATATATATTTATATATTTATATATTTATATATTTATATATTTATATATTTATATATTTATATATTTATATATTTATATATTTATATATTTATACATATATATTTATATATTTATATACTTGTTAAAAGACTAGGTATAATAGATCATGTGAAATGAGTCTATCATACTGCTGTAGAAATGAGACATTTTATTTACTCCCTCTTTCTGCACAGTCTTAGCCAACAGAACTCCCTCATTATGACCATATTTAACCAGCTCAGTGGAGTGATTGCCATTTTCCTAGAGGATCCTAATCATGATACTGAATACTTAATTAGTACTCCTGACTGTAGCATTTTATTTATTTATATGTTTGTTTTTCCTGTAAGGTTTTAGTCTCCAGCATTGACTCTGCTGAAGAGGAACTGGTGAAGCTGAGGCAGATCTCTGGAGAGGTGATGAGGTTGTGCAGAGGAAGCAACAGGGCTCTGGGCAGGATGGTCACAGTGCTGTGGGAAAACTGGCTGGGTTTGCTTGAGGCAGCCAAAGGGCTGGAAATTACCTGTGAAGAACTAAAGCAGGAATGGAAATTCATCAATGAAGAGGTGAGTTGCTCAACATCTGTAATTCTGGGGTGTGGAGATGGGACTGTGAGTGCAGTGGCCTGTAGAGGGCTGAGGTCAGGGCAGAGCATCATTTCCCACCCGCTGCTGTCATCCCCGCCCTTTTTAACCCAGAGCCAGAAAAGATGAGGATATTTATTCAGTCCTCTGAAGCCAGAGCAGCTCTGCACAGGGCTATGTGCTTTGTTAAAGCAAACTCCGAGGTTTTGTCACGCTTCAAAGGTTCAAGTTCTGACTGTGTAATTCCCAGTAGTTAGTCACCCGTGTGAGTAAATGAATAATGTAACTTCAGATGGTGGAACAAAAAAAGCACTTTATCTCATGCTCTGCCATGGTATTTACTTAGCTGGAACGAGAAACAATCATTCTCGATAAGCTCCAGGAAGAACAGCCAGAAAGCCTTAAAGAGAAAGAAAAGGCCACCAGAGAGGAGCTGGTGGAGTTGCTCGATTTTGTGAACTCATTTGAAGAAAACATCAACCAGCAGCAGCTCCTCTTACTCTTGCTTCTTCACCGGATAAGAAACATCCTGAATACACCTGAAAATGCTGAGGGGGAAGCTGCCCTCCCTGCCTTGTGTGAGATAAAGGCAATGCAGGAGCGCTGTAAAAAGTAAGTGGTGTGAAACTTCTGTTGAAGGTATGAGATAGGACTGTTAACAAGCACAGGATTTTACTGGGTATCAAAGAATATATGAAAGCTGTAATACAGTTAAAAGGACAATAAATGCTCTCCTGGGTCAGACCAATGCTCCATCTCACCCTTCTGCTGTCTCCAGTATGAGCATTGGGGAATATTGTTTAGGGGGCAGACCTGAGCCTGGCCATATCCTTTGTGGGCTACAATTACTGTAGGAGCAATAGTCAGTTTTAGAGGTTCCAAGTGCTTGTGAATTTTTAGATTTTCCACTTTAAGGAAAATCAGACCTTGTGCATTTTGCAATAATGCAACTTTCATCTGAGTGCCACTGTTTAAAATTCTCCCCAAATGTTTTTTTTACAAATCTGATTATTGTATTCACCCTTCTCTGGGTTTGCTTTTGGACACGGTAATCTTTGTGAACAACATCTGCTCTGCCAGCATCTTCACACTGAGAACCTGACCTCTGCTATTTAAATATGCTTGCTCTCTGGCTTGGTCTACCAAATAGCACTATCTGAGGACTCACTTTAGAGAAACTGAGATAAAGTGACATAAAACTCTTAGATTTAATAGTAGAAAAACCCCCTAAATTACAAATGTGGTTCTGGATATATACCTACATTATATCTGTATTAAGCATGCTCTTTGCACCTGCTTAGTGTAGTGTCTAAAACAATGTTATTCTTTCTGGTGATCTTGCATAGGTTGTACAAAAAGGCTCAAGACCATAAAGATTCTGTGAAAGCTGAGATTCAAGAGAGGAACAAGGTCACTGAAGAAATAAGTGCTGTGACAAATGCATTACAGAATGCTGCATCTGTGTTACTGCAGGATGCTGATGGAAAGGCAGAGCAGCTGGAGGTTGGTAACAGCTCTTTTATTGTGATATCCAGGATATCTTCTGGTTTGTGCTGCTGCTTGAACTTGCTTCAGATAAAATCAATGGCAAGGTCTTTGCACACTGACTTAGACAATTACTGTCTCAGCAGAATATGCCTGGCCCTGCATGGCCTTGGTTTGTGTTTCTTTCCCTGTGGGGATCTGTAAGCAGGCACAGAAACATTTCCAGATTGTAAAGAAATTCACAGCTAGCTGCATTCCTTTTAGCAAGGGCTGCTTAGGGTACAACCTGCACACTTTCCCCTCTGCCTGCCTATCCAGGGCAGCTCCTGATACTGTGGATGTGATGTCCCACATCAGGGGTTAACCTGGTCAATGATTTTGAAAAATCAAATTGTGATCAAAACCTCAGTGTCCACCAGCAGCCATAAGCAGTCTATACATTTCTGAATTGCCTGACTTTATGATATGTTTTTCCTAACACTTACTGAATGTGTTTATTTATGATTAGAATTATTTGTTTCAAATTGCTCTTATTACGTTTTTATTGCTTATTGCAAAATTACTGCATTATTTTAAAATCTTGATCAAATATTGTTTCTAATAATATTTAATCCAATTGTCTTTTAACTATGGAACTTTATAATTTATTTATTTTAGGCTATGAAAGTGTAGTACAAATTTGGGCTGTCTTTGCTGAATCTTGTATAAAAACTGGTTGGGTGTCCACAGCCTAACAAAGGGATAGGAAAAATACAGAAGCCAAAAACCATGGTGGCAGATAGGGATTAGCATGAGAAAGAAATGTTTATTACATTTAGGAAGCTCTGAAAACCCATGAACCAGCATTGCTGTGGTGGGACCTTGGATTTGTCAAAATGGACTGTTTTTCAATTTAAAATTATTTAGAATTAGAGTTGTGTTTGCTTTTTTACTGAGTTCTTTGTGTCCAGAAGGAAATTTTACTACTGCAAGTGCTTTGTGCCTGCTCTTTTCCCTCACATCCAAACTTTGCTACTCTGTGCACCTAAAATTCACCCAAAAGTGAGTTAAAACCTGTTCCTGTTTCTGATAGCAATGACACAAGCAAATGCTACCAGCAGTCCCATCAAATGATCTCTTTTTAGCAGTATGTCATAGCAGGCCTGTTCCTTTTGAGAAGGTTGAGCTGAAAGGATTGAAGAATTGATTAATTTTACATAGTCCAAACACCAGTGAGGCAAAATCTGCAGGGCAATTTCATTCCTTACTTCCAAAGATAATCTAGTTCCTATGAAATTTATAGCACTAGTCAGGACTCCATTGCACCTGTTGAGTGGAAATATCTATTTCATTTTGAGATGACAAACCTGATTTAGCTTGGCAAAAGTTTTAAATTCACCCACACAGATGAAAAGGGGGAATTGTAATTGTCTCTTCCCTCAGGAAAAAAATTGGTACAGTTTTGATAGATACCTGCTTTCCAGCTAAATAATCTGTGAAACATGAACATACAGTAATAAACAGAAACCAATTTGCTGGGACATGCTTTGTTTTGGAGATAAGAGTTGTAACTGATTCTTTCCAGTTCAGGTCAGGGAATCTGTGAACTCACATAAATATTGGCACAATCTTAATTGGGGCATTTGACAACAGCAGCCTTCTGTCTGAGAGAATGAGGCACACAGCTCTTTCATGGTTTTGAGGTTTTGGGTTTTTAATGTCAGACCCAGTTGTGGGATAACAGGAAATAAATCAATCTCGGTGACTTACATATTTTTTCTGTCCGTTGCATTTCTGTGAAGGAAAAGATTCCCAGGTGATGACTATGAATTAGTGGATTACCATTACTCCTGATTGAAAAAGCAAAGGCAGTTAATTGTAGTGTCTTTCATTCCCTGGTAGGAGGTTTAGATAATTTTAGTGTCTTTCATTGCCTGCTAGGAAGTTTGGATATTTTTTCCCAATAACTTGAGTTAACATTTGAGTTTCCCAAACAGCTGAGCACGAAGGAAAGGATCCATAAAGCAAACAAATGTTCTCCAGCAAACAGAACATTCCAACTTGAAACTCTAGAAAACCTTCCAAGCAAATGAATTTCTTCATTCTTTCTGCAGGAGGACTTAGCTTGGATTTTATTTCTAGGCCACAGGCTGTAGACAGTTGTTCAAGCTCCTTTTAGCTCATAAAACCTGCATTCTTTGTGCAGAACTGGAAACTACTGTTTTGAGAGGAGCCTGCTGTGCCGCTCTGCGTAATTGCCTGAAAGCAGACACTTCAGCCTGAAACCTGTTGCTTTTTGTGGCCTTTGTGTTGTTTATAATAATGAAGGGATGGACGCTAGCTATTAAGCTCTTTCAAAGGGAAAAATGCACCTTTGGCAAAAGGGAGGGCACAAAGGTTAACATTTAATCATGGGAGCTCTTCAGATGGTCCCTTTGCTGAGGCTGTCAATGAGCGTCAGTGCGTCACTTCCCCAGCATGGAGCAGTATCAGGTTTAATTAATTCTTGCAGATTGAAAAGCATCATTTGATTAAATGAGTCACTATTGCTTCGAGTTTATCTGCTTGCAGAGGTAATCAAATCAGGTTTGATACCTCAAACCCAATTTTTCCAAACCATAATTATGGTAGGAAGTATACGCCACATTACGTATGTGTGTATATACACATAAATGTGTACATATACACACATGCACTCAGTAAAAACTGGGTAAAATTGCTGAAGTTACTCTTAATTTTGTAGGAGCTTCAGAGTGTGATTGGCAGAGAGAGTCAAGCTCTGGAGGATATAATGGAGAAACTTCGGATCAAGTATTCTGAAATGTACACAATAGTCCCTGCAGAGATTGAAACACAGCTGGAGGACTGCAAGAAAGTATTGCACGACCTAGAAGAGAAGGTAATTGTTGATGTGGTTTTCATATTTGTCTATTTGCAATTTATAAATCATTCCTCATGCGTGGGTCTCTTTTTAGAGTAATCTGATGGTAAGCAGTGTCAATATAACATTTTTATTTTTAACTAAAAATGGACATGGCAGAATCTTTAGCAATTATTTTTAATATTATGTGGATGCCATCATCTATCCAATCTGACTCTTAAACTGGGAACTAATAGCCAAAGTTGATTGCAAAGCTCACATAGCTTGAGGAAATATTTTCAGAACTAGGTTATTATAGGACTTTGAAACAGGATTTTTTAAAAACGTAGTTTGCACATGTGGTAGGGTATCATGGCATGGGTCTTTTTACCACCTCTGAGAACATGGTTGCCTTCCTTTAGAATCAGGGAATTTAAATAACTGAATCCCATTGCATCAGTTTTTTGCAATATATTCTATCTACAATGGATATAAGTAGTTAGCTGAAAGCAAAATTAAGTGAAAATGGAGCAATATTCTCAGTTTGGGGTCAAATTTTTAGCCTGATACAATTACCATCATTGTTACTTACTCATTTGTTATATTTTAAAAATGAAAAAACCCTTTTCTCATATTTCAGAAATAATAATGTTCAATCCTAATTTTAAATGTTAAGTCTCAGTTAATTTGATAAAATTTGATAAAATAGTTTTGAAATCCAGTTACTTTTTAGTGTCTCTCAAATTACTCATTTTATCTTACGTAAAATATTAAGCAAACATATTAACTAAAGCTTATGAGTTTCAATTTGGTTAACTGTATGGGTTCTGTTTCAAAATGGGACTAGTCTTTTCAGAACCATCAACTGGGAAGAAAGAAGAGAAGGAAAGCAAAACAGTATTTACGCTTTGGGGATTTTTTGTTGTTTACTGTTTATATCTTTACCAAGATATAAAAGGTTATCCGAAAGCACACATTACCTGTTGGTGTGAAAGATCTGGTCGTGGAATCTAGATAATGTTTGCTTTTCACATTTAGGTGTTGGGAAACAATATAAACTACCTTGGAATTTTCAAAATGCATTTAGGAAACAAATAAAATCATGGTGGAACTGGAGGTCAGTTCAGTTACATATTCAGAGATTTCAGCATGTCTTAAACTTGAGTTGTCATATTTTAATGTCCTTCTGCTTTCTTCTAAACCTGCAAATCAAAAAATGAAAATAAATTGTACATTTGATGCCATAAATAATACATTTTATCCTAGTATTGAAATTAAAATCCTGCTTTGCTGGTGACCAGAGCATTGGCAGATGCAGTGTTTTTATCCTGAAGAAATAGATGTAGTCAGAGGTTGATCTGTTTTCTCATTTCCAGCTGTGTCACATCGCTCATACATGATTCTCTTTTGTTTTGGAGCTGGCACTACAATTAAAGATAATTTTCCATGTTGATATATTCCAGGATAGTGGTGATGGCCAAGTGTTCAGTGGTTACAGCCTGAATTCCTTTTTCCAAAAAGTCTTAGGCACTAAGCACAGACTGACTTCACAAGTTTTGTGGTATAAGCAGGAGTATTTCAGAGAAGGCCTCTATTTCTTTCTGTATATATTTATTTTGATTAATGAAATTTTATCAACACAGCTTGTAAGTACTTTTTAGAGAGGTTGTGTTGGAATCTATAAATTATGTTAATAAAATTAAGAAATCAGTAGATAATTATTAACTAAAGATGGTCTTCATTTCTCATGCCACAACAAGGATAAAGTATTTCAGTACTAGGAGCGTCAAACTGAAATAACTATTGAATTAAAAATCTTTGGCATCAAAGCAGAATGAAACTGTTCAGTGTGCATTTGCCCCCTCAATCCTAGGGCTGCAGCACACAAAGAATTTACCACAATTTAATGATTTCCTGGTGCTTGGCTGACCCTGGTGGGCAGCAGGGTTTAGTAAGAAAAGACGTCAATTTTGGGCAAGATCAAGGACTTTTCTCACTCCCTGCACTTCATCTAGTCCCTAGTAACCTGGTAGCTTATGCTGTGTTGCTCAGTCCTGTGCTCAGGCAATTACTCAACTTCAGCTTTGAGAGTTTTTTCTCTTTTCACAGAAAATCAGGCCCTCCAGTGCACCAGTTTTTCATTTCTGTGGAGTCCTGCAGAGTGAGATTAAGTTCCTCAGACCTTTCTATTTTGATGATAAATCCTCAAGTTTATATTGAGAAGTTGGCTGTGCATTGATGCACTTGGATATTCCCTTATTTGTTACGTGGAAGTCACAGCTGTCAGCTGAGACATAAAGGTGTCATTCTGGCTTTTTTACAGCATAAATCCAAATGTGACCCTTCCCACCATATAACATGAGCAGCCTCTGTCAGAGATGAGAGCAGGGTGAAGCAAAGCACCCAGAGAGCTGCAGTGCCTCAGTGCTTCTTTCCTCAGGGATTGCTTTTCTGAGCCAGGCACTTTCTAATGAGAAGAAATTAGTGAACAACGTGTAGATGTTGAACCTACTCAAATTAATGCTTCTCCCTGCAAGTGTAGCTCTATTCCAGTGTTTTTAACTGACTTGTCAAGAGAAACAAGAAGAATTGGAATATTTTTGGTAAGGTGGTGCACAGAAACATGCAGATCTTTGTAATCTCCCCCGTTGTTTTCTCTTTGCTCTGGCAGGTTAGCTCTGAAATCTTGCAGAACTCTCCTCAGTATGTGCTGAAAAGAAAAGCAGAAACTATTAACAATGGCCTTCAAGCTATTGAAAAGATGTTACAACAGAAGAGTGAAAACATTGTGAAAGCCAAAGAAGTTCAGAAGGTAATCTTTCCAAAAAAATAATCTGTAGGTGTTAAAAGATTTTTCGTTGTTTTTCCAGAGCCTAGTTTAGCATAAAGTGGTCTTCCATTCATTTTATATCTGTGAAAGGAAAAGTACAAGCAAGCATTTAACTGGTGAATATTTATCAATTCTTTCTCACAGGGAAATCCATGCTTTTTTCAACTGTGAATCACACCAGATTATGCAAAGTGTTCTGTTGTCATCATGTCAGTTCTGAAACCTTTGCAATTCATGTCCCACATGCAGAACAAATGATGCTGATGTTATCTTTGAGCCTCACCTTCTATTTCATTTCCCTTCTCCCCACATGCAGCAAATTTGGGATATGCTGGACCTTTGGCATTACAAGCTCAATGAGCTGGATGCAGAAGTGCAGGATATCGTGGAGCAGAACTCCTGCCATGCACAGGAGCTGATGGATATCCTGGTGGCCCCCCTGCAGCAGTACCAGCAGGTCTCACAGCGTGCTGAGCGCAGAACTGCCATTCTCAACAAGGTAGCTGCAAATGGAACAGCTTTTCAAAAATCCAAACCTATGGAAAACCAGAGGGAAGGCTCTGCATGACACATCATCAGAGGGTGTCAAATGAATGGAGTCACTAGCCTGCTGTGGCAAGGCTGATTGTAGCTGGACTTTCTGGAGTGGCTGCCCCACAGGACTGGCTCAAGCCTTGGTTGAGGGGTTTGTATGGGGAATTCTTGCCCCTGGGTGTGTGGTGAGGTGGTTCTCCCAGACTTTGCTAATGGGCTGTCCATGAAAGTGCAATTGCCACATAAATTGTGACAATGCCTCCATGAACTGTAAACATGCAAGCACCAGAATTACTTTGGTGAGATGGGATAGCCTGAAGTCATGAAACTGTTTCAGAAAAATGTTTTTTATTTCATCATGCTATTTTAACTGACCATTATGCAAATGCATCCTATTTTCTTTTAATCTTGTTCATAGATGCATTTATCTTATACAATGAAGTAATTAACATTTGACTTTCTGTAAAATTCTGTCATTTCCTAGGCCACCAACAAGATGGAAGAGTATGAGGAGCACTTGAAGGATGTGAAAGATTGGATAGAAAGCACCAACAGTTTGCTAAGAGCTGATGCTCAGCACGACTCTGCAAAAAGCTTACACAAGCATACTGATGAGCTCCAGGTAAGAATTGGTGCAGATAAATGCTCCTGTTAGAACTTGTTGCTCTGCACAGATACAGTTTTCCATTCTTAGTTCTTACTGATACAAGTAATTTACCATTTTCAGTAAATCCTTTAAGTGAAAAATATTTATAGTTGAGACTCATGAAATACACATATTTTTGTGCTGGACACACCTATCTTGTGCAAATGCTGAACTGTTTTACAATTTCCAGAAATGTGTGATTGTCTTCTGTTGAGTGGCTATGGTCAGTTTTTACTGCCTGCATATATAAGATTCTTTCTATACTGTATATGAGCCAAACAGGCAAAGTGCTGGTTTACTGATGTCTGTGTGTTAGATGGAAACTTTGAAGTGAGTTGTGGTTTTGAAGATTGTGTTCACTGTTTCTTGAAAGTAATTGTGATTGGTAATTTTAAAAATCAAATGTTTGTAACATTACAAGGAAAATCAGGGCCAGTGCCAAAAAAAAAAAAAAATCGGGCAATTTTGTACTTAAAATTAGAGTTTTCTGTGCATCCACTCCTTGGCTTAGACCAAGTGAGAAAGTTGGTGTTCTAAACAGATTTTTGTAGTAAGACTAGTAAGAGTTCTTGACAGGAAGTAGCTGCCCATTCTGGGCTGATGTGTTACAAAACATGTAGCCACAATGGGGAGAATGTGATTTCCAAAACCCATGAACATTTCTTGTGGCAAAAGCTTATTGTCTCCTGTGTTTGTGAAATGGAATGTTTTTGTTTGGGCTGGGCTGTGAAACTAGTGGATTTGGAAATGCATTAGAGTGGAAATGTGCGTTCAGTCCTTTCCTTCACACCCAGACAAATGGATCATGTGCATTTCTTGCAGCCCTCACTGTTCTTCACGTCAGTGTTCACTGCAGTTCATCCAGTTCATTGCAGGGGAAAAGACCTCACATCACACACAACTGGCCTGATATTTTTTGGAGCATTTTGTTCCTTCTAATCCTTACCTCTATAACTTTAATGTTCAGCCCTTATGTATCAAACTAAGCTTCTACTTTGTCCCCAGATGGCTTTGGAAGACTCAGAGCAAAAGCAAAATCTTCTGCACGGTATCTTCATGGAGCTGGAGGAGCTGTCACCCATATTTGAAACTACCAGTGTAACACAACAGATGAAGGAAATGGATGTTCATGTAGCAGCTTTACAGCATGAGATTGCAGAGATTCTTCCACAAATCCTGCATGTGGCTGATGTAAGTCTGGGTGACCCATAACTGCCTATTATCAGAGCTTCGTCATATGTTAGGAAATGCAGATTATATCACCTGCATGGAAAACAGGGTGCAGTGCTGGTTGTTGTAGGTGTGCCAAGCAAGGAGATTATTTTTTTTTTTAAACAAACCATTAGAAGGCATTCAGTAACTAATTCAGCTGTAAAGTTCAGGATTAGCACAGGATGTAGGAGGAAAGGCTGGGAGCATGGCTCTATTCAGCCCACAGAAGCTTGGGGTGAGAGGTTGTTATTGCTGCTGTTTGCTGCTACATGCTTGGAGATCACAGACAGGATTGGGCCAGACTCTTGTGTTCAGCAAAAAGATGAGCAGTAACAGACCCCAAGTGTAACAAATGAAATTACATCTACATACTAGGAGGGATTTTAATTTTGGGTTTTTTGCAGTGAAATTGGTCAAACACTAGATCAGGGGCTCCAGGCAGGGGTAATATTCCCACAACAAGAGATACCCAAATCTCAATAGGATCAGACCCCAAGTGCCCTGGTTTGATGGGTAGCAGAGAGCGTTCAAGGTCCCTTCCAGCCTAATCTACTTTGTGACTGTCTCTCTGAGAGTTCACAAACAGGTGCCTGTGGGTTCCTTTTCCATCTGATTTAAGTATCTTCCTACTGGAAGCTGCACCAGTGTAATTGTAGCACTTTCCTATTCTGATAACTATCACCACTAGAAGACTGTCTTCTCACTACTGGTAATTTCTAATGTGAATTTTTAAGGATATTTCACTTATATATTCAGGGTTTAAAACAGATGATCTTGAATACTTAATCTATTTAGAAGTTATGACTTAAAGTAATTTATAACAACTAGCCTTTTGATCAGTAGCATCCATTAACGTAGCCTGCATATGCTGCACTTATTTTTCAGTATTTATTTTTAAATTTAAGTGAAAGGTAGAAATGCAAATTGGCTTCGGTGGTTGGGCTATCTACAAATACTCTCTTTGTTCCCAAAATCTAGGAGTTGGATGCCATTGAATCTCATGTGAAAGTGTTTGAGAAAGATATTGCAGAAATGAAGACAATCCTGTCATCAGAAGATCTGTTAGAATTTTCTCCTAAAGACCAACTTAAACATGGACAGGTCTGTGAAAACTCCTATCTAGGCTTTTTTTTTTTTTCCCTGATCAATGTAAACCCTGAGGTGAGACTGTTGAGAGACCTTTTCAAGAAGCACAGTCATGCTTTGAACACAAAACTCTTAAAATTAAAGCACTATTAAGAATATGGCCACAGAGAACTCGAGTGTGTAACTGAAGCACATGTCAGGCATAGCTGCCACATTTGAGGATCTCCATTTTTTGGGAAGTTTATGGCCTGATTTTCAGGAGACACTTGGTGCACACTGCTCCACTTGGCACCAAATGGAAATCTGAACTTAGGAAACTGTTTTTCCAAAAATTGAGGCAAAATTTAGCAGATGATTGTTTTATTTCACGCCACATACAGTCCACAGTTTTATCTGCCTAAAATACAAAAAACATGAGTTCAGTTTTGGGTGAGGAATAAAAATATCATCATACTTCTTATAGCAGTGTAACTCTTACAGCAAAGCTGTGCAGCTTGGTTACCCAGAGAGCAATTTTCTAATAACTACATTACATGGAAAAACTGAAGTAATATATTTTCTGGAAAATAATGTTCACCTGCTTCCTTACTGTAAATCAAAGCCTGGATAGTGCAAAAAAATTCCTAATACAGTCGGCTTATGAATGAAAGAATAAGCATCTCTATTTCCACTGGGGCATTTTAAAACAAAATCTTCTTGAGAGGGAGTTTAACAAAAATGTCAGTAATTAAAAGGCCTTTAGGTGGTTTGTATTTATATTATTTTTTTCTTCTGGAGTTTGCTGCTGAATGAGGTCCCAGTAGGATTTCATGTTTCTTAAGGAGAACCAAGAAGTTTTGAGCTGCTATTGCCATTCTTTCATAAATTGATCACTGAGTTTTCCATAAAGCATGTATTGTGCTATGAAACTGCACGTTTCTGTTCATCCCAGACTGATCAAGGTGGTTGTAAACTGTTCAGTCACTCCAAGTATTGTGATATGAAATGCTGTCCCTGACAGGAGAGCCACCTTCAGGGGTTTCTGCTGACTTCCATCTCGATTCATTATCTCACCTCTGTTGATAAGACTGGTTTTAGGACCAGCATAAAATAACTGCTTGGCTAGACAAAAGACAAAAACCAGAATTTGCCTAAAGTGACATCAGAGAATTTGCACCACTTCAATTATCTTCACTGCCAATAAATGTTCTGCTTTGAAATGAGCTGCTGAGTGAATAGCAACTAATCTGAATGTAGGCCCTTTTTTGTCACTGTGCAAACTTTGTATATACAGAAAAAACAGAATTGTAAATGTAACTTGTATCTTTGCCTTGCTTTAGACAAGCTCAATGTGTATTTTCATGTACTTGTTCCAAGAACAAGAATCACAGAATATTCCGAGTTGTAAGGGACCCACAAGGATCATAGACTCCAACTCTTAAATGAATGGTCCATATGAGCATTAAAATTTCTTCCTTCTTAAATGGGAAATTCAACAAAGAGGGCTTTTCCTCATCATTAGTGTAGTATAAATTTATGGTGTGGATTTTTCTCAATATCACATCCATAATCTCTGTTCTGTCCTGACAGGTTATACTTGAGCATGTTGGTCCCATGCAGAAAACTATTGTTCATATACAATCCTATGAAGATGGTCTTCGGCTGCCAGGGCTAAAAATGCAACCTTTCTCAGTCTTCCAAAGAGCAAGACAACTCTTGAGAGAATTGAAGAAATTAGAAAAAATTACTAGGGAACAAAATGAGCTACTGGAGGTAATTGATTTTTTTTTTATGGTCACCTGTACTACCTTTTATTTAAGTAATTTTGATCCTTAAACGCTATTGCTTTTGCAGCCATATAGTTACACCTACTGTATCTTCTGTGTAATGGTTTGGGGATTTTTTTTGTTCTTTTTTCCTATTTAATTTGATCCTGCAACAAAGCACACTGAATAGTCTTGACATACATTTCAGTTTTCCAATTCAGTCACAGCTAACAATATACTGTAGAAGGAGAGAAGGCTAAGGTGTTGCACTGGTGATTTGAGTCCAGTGTTAGATGCAGGTGCTCACATCTGCAGCGTTCAACTCCTGAAACTCACCTTGACCATGGAAATTCTTCTTGACAGCCATTAGACAGCAATTGCTGACAGCAGAAGGTCTTGTACTAATCCAAATCAGTGAGCCAGGAAAGTGACCCTACAGCTGTCTTGTAGTTAATTCACTGTTTTGAGGCAGGCCAGCATGTGATGGGGTCTCAGAGATGCTGCTGGCCAGGTCAGGTTTGGAAACAGAAGGGAAACAACAACAGAGAAGGCAATGCTGGCGGGTCAGGGAGTGTTAACTCGGGGCAGGGAGAGTTATGGAACAGCTCCAAACCTCAGGGAGTCTCTGTGCTGCACTTCACTGAGCACTGTGGTTCTACCAGCTTAGGGAAATTTTTAATTCAGGCCCTGGTTGTGCTCCATTGCTCAGGCTGGAGGAAGTCTGGAGTTTGGTAACGCAGGTTCCCACGGCAGCAGAGGAATTAAAAGTTCTCGTGTGACCCATCTATTTCTTGGCAGGATGCTGACAGCACCTGGGACAATGTTACATTATCTTTGCTTATTTGGTTTTCCTAAGCTGTTAGAGTAAGGCAGAATGCTTTAAAACATCTAAATGGGCGCTTCAGAGGCCAGGCAAACAAGTGACAGCTAAAACTGGAATGTTCATTTTTGATTTTCACTTTGAGAAATTAAGAGAAAATCTCAAACATGCCACATGACTACTGCATGATTGGAGTCAGAAAAAAGCAGTGACTATATTAGATCTGTTTAATCCCTACAGTCTCTTTTTTTTTTTTTTTTTTTTTGGTCCATACAATCAATTTCTTATGTCCAAAAATGGACGTGGTAAAATGTACCTTTTTTAGAGTTACCAGATCAAATAATGGAGAATTTTCAAAACACTTTAAAAGCATCAGAAACAGGGTGCTTTCCATTTATCAATTGTTCTAATGACACTAGTAACTGGGTTTTGTGCAGTATTAGGTCAAATTTTAGATTTTTCTCCTTTTTGTAAAGCTGTGACCTCTTTTTGCTCAGCATTTGCCTTTATCTTGTAGACACCCAACAATCTGTAGCTGAGTGAAATTTCTTTGTGAGAAAACAGATTGGAAAAATTGCAATTCTTGGCAGCTAGTGTATCAAACTGTGCAAAAGTGATTTTCCAGTGCAGTTGAGTGGGTTGAAAGCAGCAGTACTACAATACAAGTGTAGCACCAGCTAAGGAGTAACAAAGGATAAAGCCATTAAACCATGGCATTTTGAGTGCTGCATTAAAAAGGTGGTAAGAATACTGCTAGAGAGGAAAGCAAATGGGAGCCATGCTTCCTATACAAATATATACATTTTTTTTCCCCCCCTGGGGATAGTCTTTGGATGACTTTGCCCATATTTTGGTATGGATGAGGCAATGGAATATTGCACCAGTAACTTTTGTATAATTAAGTTGCATTGTAACACCTGAAACAGTAAGTCAGAAACAAAGCCTGTAATAGGTATTGAAAATGCTCTGGGGCAGGAGTTTAAATGACTTAGTTCTCTGTGGAATGGTTGCCCTCTGAATTTTTATTATGGTCTGTTAAGTTCCACACCTAAATAACGTCATCAGGAAGAAGATTTGGAAGCCACATCTGCTTTTACTGGTTTTGAGTGCAAGAGTGTGGTGTTATTTGCATATCTGATTATTTACTGGTCTCATTTTCACTAAGCTCTTCCAAAACAAATACACCGTGGGTAGGTGGGCCTTTTCCATGGGTAGGTCTTCTGGAGTTACCACGATATGAAAAGTAAAGAGCAATTGCTAACCAGGAAATAACTCAAAAGAAAGGCAGCACTTGTAGGAAGAAATCCAGTCCCACATATGTGGCATAATTTTTTATATTGGATAAAGGATAGACTCAGATTTTCTTTTCCCTGAGTAGAAGGCAGAAACTAATTAATTATCTTCAGGTAAGTGACTATATTCACATACTGGTCCATGACAGAAGACATTGGAGTCTGTATATGAAATATTCAGACTGTTTGGATAGTCTAGGAAATTTGAGGTAGGACTCAGTTTATTACTAAACAGTCCTATTCATATTGAATTGAAGGTGTGAATAAGACAATCTTCCTTTTAGGAGGTCTTCTTTTACTTTCTCATTGAAACAGAGCAGAAGACCTCTTCCTTTTTCTTTCCTCTCTGATTCTTTGCCTGTGGCACTAAGATTATAGGCCACAACTATCCTCCCTTTCAAATTGGCTTTCCTTTTTTTAAGTGTGGAAAATAGTTTCTTCTCACTTTTAATTCCTGTAAAATTATAATGGTTATTTAGAACCTTATTAGCCTGCATTTTCTTGAGAGGGAGTGCTGCTGTGAAGAAGTGACTGAAGAAATGGCACTGCTGCTGCTGACAGCAGGAAGAGTCTGTGCTCTGAGAGGCAGAGTCTGTGAACACTTTGCAGTGAGGTCTTTGACCTGGTGGGTCATTCAGGTGCTGCTGGCAGCACAGTAGGATCAAGCCTGGTGGCTTCATGGTTTCCTTATTACCTTTTGCAGGCCTCTGAGGAACAGCCCTTTGTTGTTCTTTGGTTGTCAGCCTCTGGGTCCAGAAACACAGAGCCACCAAATTCTGTGCATATTCAGTGTTTTCACAAAATATTCTGACTTGTAGATGTGACAATTTCTTAATGGCTGTGACTGACAAATATGAGTGTGTGGGGAGATTGCCCATTTCTGCATAAACACAAAGCCTGGGGGGGGGTCAAGAGATTTTGCTGTCACTTTCAAAGTAAAAGTGAATTTGCTGTTTATAACATGTTTTCCTATAAGCCATGTAAACAGAGGTAGTTCACGTTATGGAAATGCTTATAATTTTTATTGCAAGTATTGAAATAGTCAGTGTGGTTGGGTTATCATCTGAGCTGCAGTGTTTGCCTGGTGTACAGCACAGTTCATTTTTGGTCAGTTTTATTTTTGGTTTTGCAGAACTAGCTG
Organism: Lonchura striata; assembly: GCF_050655825.1. NCBI lineage: Eukaryota > Metazoa > Chordata > Aves > Passeriformes > Estrildidae > Lonchura > Lonchura striata. The sequence continues at coordinate 67,125,987 of NC_140707.1, read as the reverse complement.
GCAGTTCTGAGCACCAGTAAAAACCAGTTAGGCTTTCTACTTGATATGAAACCCTTTAATTTCTCTCTTTTTCACAATCTTTCCTAAATTGTAATGAATGTGGTGAAATCTGCTCCATCTCCATTCGATAGCCAAATTCCAAGTTCTGCTCTGGAGTTCCTAGATAGAATATTCCACCATACTTAAATGTGGGTAGAGCAGCTTGTTTGTTTTTAGCAAGTGAATAATGAACTTAGTGAGGGATGGGGCTGTGCAAAGTTAGCAGAACAAACACAGATTCTGGTACACATAACTGCAGGTACAAAAGAGGCTTCAGTACTCTTCAGTTCAACTTTGCTTCCTTACTGACTTGTTTATGTACTCCTTATTTCAAAATTATTTATGGAGACTTCTATTTCACAGGAAACTGTAAAGAAAACAGAAGAATGTGAGCAAGAAATTGAAAAGTTGAAACAACTCCTAAAGAACAATTTGGGTGAAATATCCCATGAAGATCAACCAGAGGCTCAGAAGACTCCTTGTCCAGAGGTGGGTTTCATTCTTTCCATTCCTTACCTTGACTAACACTAATCATGATGATGCAGAGCACTGAGAAATAGTGATGATTCCCTCCTCCACAGTCAAGCAGGCAATTGAATGCCATAGTGTGACCATGCAATTAATTACAATTAATATTACTTTGCAAGTATATCTTTCACAGCATACTCCTTACTGATTTTGATGTGTCATTTATGCCTATATCAACTTGGAAGAAAAATTGGGTGCTGTTTTCACAACAACTGTTTTGGTGAAACAATATGCAGCACTGAGAGTTTACCTGTGCTCAGCATCCTGCTAATTTTCCTGAGGTGGCAGCTTGGGATAGTGCCTAAGGAGAGAACCAAGTCCCTTTCTGATCACTGGTTATGCAATGCTACTTTTGGGGATTCTGGTTAGGGTTAGATTCATTAATCTTCTTTCTTTGTCCTCACTGCCACACTGTGTTTTCATCACTGGTAAACATGTGTTGCTTTTCTCTCTACAGTCAGCTGCTTTCTGTAATGGATGAATTGATGCTTTTAATGCAAAAATAAGATGTGTTTTAAGGATAGCACTGCAGAAGTCAGGAAATTACTAATTAAATGTAATAACTATTTATAAAGTGCCTCTGAAATGCTCAGTTTTTTCCAGTCACTCACAGTAGAGTTAATACACTTGGATTGTACTTGCCTAATAACTATAATCACTCAGTAGGCTCCTAAGTACATAGCTGCTCTGCTGTCAGCTGGTTGGATGTTGGAGGCTTGATGTAGTGCTCAGCATGACTCATTTCCTGATTCTTCCTTGTTTTTGTCTCTGAGTGTAGGATTTTATGTTTAATAGTTCTTGTTTTAGCAGAAAACTTGTCAGATACAGCATTGAATGAATAGAAGTGGGCAGTGGAATTGCCCAGCTTACTGAAGGATTTCAAAAAAAGAAGTGATTTTAAGAAAGATTTGGTTTCTGAGGAGGTTATGGCTAATTAAGTTTGCAAAAGAGTAGCTGGCAAATCTCTGCTGGCAGGTCTCCTGCAGTGAAATAAATAGATATATTGTTCCTAGTGGGCATTTATAAAAACATGCCAAATTGTCATGGATGTCTGTTTCTTTGTTTCAATGTCATTTTCGTTGCTTTACCTTTGAATGATTTTATCTTGTGGCTTTGAGTGTACAAAAGGAAGAAAGCATTGTCAGAGCAGAGTTCCTATGTCCTTTGAAAATTTGCTGGAGTTCTTCCCTCCACCTTTGCTGTCATGCTGCCACTCCAGAGCTATTAACAGAAGCTGTAGTGGAGACAGGAGCAGCAGCCTCAGTGCTTTCATCTGCCACAGATTATTACTTGCATAACATCACTAATGACAGAGCCTGGTGTGGAGCCAGTGCTGTTCTCACTTCAAGCCTGTGATCACTGAGCCCAGTGTGCAAAGGGATATTTAGCCAGGTTTCAGTCTTCTGAGCAAGTAACAGTGCTTCAATGAGCTTTAGCACTTTCAGTGATGGAGTGAGTAGAACAATTCATTCCATGTCCTGTCTTACTCTGTTATTTGCTGGGATTTCTTGGTTCACCTGGAGGCTGGATGGTAAGGAATGCCCTGGAGAAAACTCTAAGGGCAGAACACTGGCTGGAGTAATAGTCATGTCCAGGAAAGAGACCAAGACAGATTTATTTCTCCCTCTGTTAGTGCAGTTACTTGGGTTATTGTTTAGTTTCTGGAGAACATTAAATATTTTCCTTAAGCTTTATTGGGATCCATTTATTTCTCCCAGTATTACATTCAAAGACATGGGATAATTTTGACCACATCCCCAAGACCCACCAAATGGTTTGTCTCCTTTGGGCCAGCTTCAGCAAAGACTGAGCCCTAAGCTACCCTCATTTGCTGTCTTTGCCCTCCTCAGGGCTTTCCCAGGTGTTCACTGTCGGGCTGCCAGGGAAGGTGCTTGGAAGTACCATCACCTGCTGTGACACACAGAGTAATGTAGCCCATCTGCATTCCCTTTGGAGGAAGCTGGTGTTCTCATGGATATGCAGGACCTAGTTAGAATTCCTTCCAGCCTGCCACATTTCCTTCCACACTGCCAGCTTCTGCATCCCAAGTGTCAAGGGCTGTTCTGAGCTGAATCTCTTGCTGTTGGTTTGCATGTACCTGGACATCTCCTGCAGTAACAATGGGGAACTGTCCCAAAGCCCAGAAAAAGGAAAAGGAGAAGGGGGAAGTAGCTCCAGTACCAGTAAGATACATCAGTGGTGTCATCTGTTACATTGCTGTTTGGTTAAATGAGGAAAATGGATGCTTACAGATGTTGTTGCTTCTTAGGGAGAAATGGAAGCTGTAAAAGAAGAAATCATAAAGCTGTGCCAAAGAAAGGAAGATTTCCTTACCAGGATGAAAAATTCCATGTCTGAGCTTCACCAGTGCCTACAGCAAGAAGTGCCTGAAGCAGCAGCTGAACCTCCAGCCTCTGTGTTAGCACAGAGTGACGTGATTGGGACTGATGTTCCTGCTCAGCAGGTAAGTGGTCACTCACCTGAGGGCCAAAGAGGGGAGGTAAATAACCCTTCCTGCTCCTGGAGGAGTGGCATGTGAGAGAGGAGCACCCCTGCCCCTGTGAATCAATACTGTCTCTCCTCCCCTTTGTGTTCAGAAGGACAGAGAGTGAGGCATGTCTAGGAGAAGGTAGGAGAGGTGTGCCTCTGGTTATTTCTTAGCATCCTTCACTTTCAACATGAAGTTTTCATCAATCAACACCAAAATGCTTCATTTGTAGTTTTGTTGATAACCAGTTTTTCTGGGATTTTCAACAAATTATTTTCATGGGGCAAAATGAAATTTGTCCCTTTTGTAGCTGTGCTATTGCAACCTAACAGCATCAAATTCCAATTTTCAGAGGTGCTTAGAACCTGTAGCTTTCAGTCACTTTAATGTTGGTTGCCAGATGTTCAATGCTTCTCCAAAAGTGGATCTCAAGTGGTAAATTTTTTTGGTTTACAAGCAGAAGTGAAGAGGCTTTTGCTGTTGTCATGATTAATTGGGTTGCTTCTCTCTGTGTGTTTTTGTAGTTGAAAAAAAGAGGAGTGATATCTCTTCTGCCTTCCGTAGATGAAGAATCAGAAGACTGTTCTTTACACAGCAAGGTGAGTTTAGTGTATTCTATATGTATACAGCTGTGTATGTAAGATAGCAGATTTTGGTAAAGCAGGAATTATGGAAAATGTGAAAATCTGGAATATTTCAGAACAACTTAAAATATATGTTATCACTGCAGGATACAGAGGAATTGCACTTCAGCCAATATTCCAGTGCAGTATTACACAGCACCTTGTTCAACAGCCTGGAGAGCTTTTGCCTCACTATTGATACAAGCACTTCAGTTTCAGGGTTTCTCACTCTGCACCCTCACTGGTGCAATTTTCTTTACATGTAGGATTTCTTTGGGAACAGGAGAAAGAAAGATAGTGTCTTGTTGTTTTGTTTGGGTTTTTTTTTAATATTGTAAAAAATGAGAATATTCTGTGGTCTCTAGAGAGCATTATCAGTGTCATCCAGCTGCCATTCACCTTGCAGCAGAGCTGTAGAGCAAGAAGAGAGGTGGGATTTGGGCAACACAAATGTGGATAGATAAACAAGGCAGAAAAGCAAAGTGTTAGGAGAAGTTTGCAGTGCTTTACATTGCCTGGAGGAATATCTGAGCTCCCTGGTTACAAACTAAAGCTGAGCTGTTACTGCTTTCAAAGGGAAGTACAGCCACAGAGAAAGATGCAAGCTTTTGGCCTTCAGAAAGAGATGATGAAAGGCTCAAGGAAGACAGTGCAACCTCCTGGTCTTCTGGTACCTTGTCAGATGGCATTGTTCAGGTAATGCACTTGGGTTTATCTCGGTGGAGGTGGGAACTCACCTTTGTGGGAAAGATCTTCACAAGTCCTAAGTATTGCTGAAGCCTGCACTGCAAGAGAAGTGTAGGAATGGAAAACAAGGTGGCCATATTCATATTTTCCATCTCACACTAAATTTTGCCATTTAGACTCTCTTTTTATGTTGTACATATTTGTTGGACTCAGTGACCTTGAGGGTATTTTCCAATCTAAATGACTCAATGATTCTAATTCCTTTTAGCTTCACAAAATCCCCAAAGGATTTAGTAGGAGCAACTTGTTTGACTGATTACTGAAAAGGTTCTAAAAATGTGGGGGGTGATTTGTGGAAGAGGTTCTCTTTGTGCATCAGTGCATCAGAAAATCAGTGTCTGAGACACCCAATCAGGTACGGTTTTGGTGTATTCTGTTCTGCTCTTCATGGTGCCTCAGTAAAGTTGTGACAGCTGTAATTGTTTGTTTCTGTACATCAGTGCCACAGGCATAACAGGACTGCTCTTTGTGAATATTCTTGGGCCAGGACCACAGTCTGTTGCATGGTTGCTGCTCTTTCAGACTTCTCTAGCACCACATGGCAGTGGAACATAGAATCAGAAAGTCATTTAGGTTGGAAAAGACCTTTAAGATTGAGTCCAGCCATAAACCAAACTCTGCCAGGTCCACCATTAAACCATGTCCCAGAGTGCCACATCTGTATGGAAGATAAGAAATATTTCCACTGTTGCCTCTCTCTCTCCAGGATGAGGATGTTATAACTGAATCACACAGTAAACATGATGAAGAATCATCTCTGCAAACTTTGGAGGCTGCTGAAGGTCCTGGCACAGGCGATGGCAGCCTGGCTATGGTGAGTTTGCAGGCCTGAACAAGGTCACCTCCTGAGTAAGATTTGTGACCTACCTAGTGGGCAGAGGCCCTGGTCCATTGTGGTTTTGCTACTGCAGTTTGCTGCAGTATTATGTGGTGGGACACCTGCAATCCTTTCTGGGTCTCTTCCTATTGGTACTCTGGGTGATAAATTTTCAATTGCTCCTTGAAAGTGCAATTTTCTAGGGAAAAAAAATGGAGCATTTTCAGCAAGGAAGCTGTTGTCATTCATACAGGCATGAATGGAGGGGTTTGAGGGACTGGAACTAGATAACCATTAAAGGCTTCTTCCTAGCCAAACTATTTTATCATTCTGTGATGACACTGATAGTTAGGACAATGCATTTTGGCTCTTTTTTTTTTTTTTCTGCCAAATCTCATTTTAATATAAAGCTTGTGCACTAGCACTGGCCATTTCATTTGCCTGAATGTGTGCTCTGGAGCCATGGGAGCATTCAGGTCGTTCTGTTCTTGTGGTGTTGTGCTTCATTTGCTTACTAAGTACCAATATTTGCATGTGTGGAGGCTTATACAGACCTTTGCAGCCTTCCAAGTCACTGCTCTTTATCTCCAAGTACTTTGGACTTTCGTTATGGACACGTGCAATGCAATATTGCTTCTTCAAGGAGTGCGTTTAAGAAGAATTGCACAAGATGTCCTTAAAAAGACACAATTTTTTTTACTGTATGACCTAGAACACGAGTAAAGCATACTTAAGTGTTGGAACTAAACACACAAGTAGCTTGTAAGCGTTGTCCAAGAGCTTGTTTTGCAGCTTCCAACTGCACTGCTTTTGTGTGTAACTCCCACAGAAAAACATCTCTCCTCAGGGGAGAGCAGGTTAATGGTGAGTCAGCAGTCCCTGTGTGCTCAGGTGTAGCTGCTGTGCTCAGGTAGATCCCTGCAGATGCAAATTGCTGCCTGGAAACCTGTTACACCAGATCTTGGCTCACCTGCCTGCTGAGTTTCCTTTTCTCTCCTTTTCCCCTTCTTGGTTTGTGGTTCAACCCCCGCCACCGCAGGGCTGGGAACGCAGCGACAGGGTTGTTTTGGGGTTTGTTGTTTCCACACTGCGAGTGTGGAAGTTAATAATCTCTCACTGCTGAGGGGAGGGGAGGGAATTGACAAAACCAGGTCGCTCACCAGGCTGCTTTGATGTGCTTTGCTCCAGAGCCACCGGCCGCCTCCAGCGCCCAGCGCCGCCCTGGGCTCGCAGACAGCACTGGATGGAGGGAGGCCTGAGCCAGAATCCATCCTCCTGCTGTGCCAGGCCCAGGTGGCAGAGCTGGAACAATGGCTGGCCAAAACTAAAATGGCCCTGGGCTCAGCCCCTCAGAACCCCCAAAGGCAGCAGATGGTGGAGCCACAGCTTGCTGATTGCCAGGTAAGGAGTGACACGGCTGCTGCCATCCCCTTGCCTGCAGCACACTGTGCCTGTCCTCTCTCCTGCTCCAGCAGCTCCCTCACCCTCTGCACAGAGCAGTGACTGCTGGGCTTCAGCTCTGACAGGGTTTGGTTAAAATACCTGGGTTTTGTGTTGGGATCTGTATGCCTCCAGGGGATTTAGGTAGAATTCTGGAGTTTATGTAAAGGTTTGATTTGGATTATTTTAAAAATCATGGCTGAGTGAAGTTCGAGTCATATTAAAAGGGAGTTTTTCATTGGTCCTGATAATGATAAATCAGCTAGAAATAAAAGAGTATTATTTTTCTTTTGACATTTTCACTTTCTGCTTGTCAAAATGATTTAAAGGACTGGTCTAAGAAACCTTCCATGCTGCTAAGTTCTACTTTTTCAGTTTTCAGTTTTTTTCCATAAACTATCAGCACAGAAAAATACTGACTTACCCCCTGCCCTCAGTGAGCAGTGGTGATATTTGGACCTACTGCTTTGCATCTAGGGCAGCCTCTTGCCCCTATGGCAGCAGAACAAAAGGAGTGGGTGGTACCTGTTGGTGAAAATGGGAGGAGGAAAGCAGGACTGGCACGAGGGGCTGGGTGGGAGGGAGCCCTGGCATCCAGCATGTGCAGATTAAAACAGGGCTGAGGCTCCCTGTGCTGCCAGTCTGGTGTGTGCCAGTTTGGTTCAGGCATGGAGCCTACCTAGAGCAACAAATTTCACTCATAGTACCAAAATGTCCCCATTTTAAATTACTGGGAGACATCACCAGCTGTTTTGTTGTTGTTTTGGGTGGTTGTTGTTAATTGGAGTGCCTCTGGGTTTAGGCTGTGATTCAGCCAAGTGCTCAGGTGCTGAACTCTGTGGGAATTGGGATCCTGAGTGCTCCTAAGCAGCTGCTGTGTTTGGATCCCATTCAGGGTTCCTGTCAGTATAGGCAGCTCCAGCTGGTGAAAACAAGCAGGCTGAATTCCTGTCAGCTTCAAACAATCTGGCTCAGTGTTAGGATAAGAGCTTGGGTAGGAGAAGAGGGTTCTCTAGTCAAGATCTACATAGAAAAATACACACAGAATGGAAGAGAAACAGTCTCTAGATAAGGATGTATGATGTAAAGCAAGTAATTTTTTGCAGTTGATTACTTTGCAGCTGAATCATGGTACCTTTCTCCATGCTTAGCATAAGAATGTGAGTTTAAAGTATGCAGGGATGCACTTCGATTCACAGCAGCTTGGATCAAAAATCAGATCCCAACAGTTTACAATGGCCTGGCTGACACATGGAAATATTTCTGTGTGTAGTAGTTCAACATCATTCCTCCCAAAGAGTGATATGAGCTGTGTGTGCATTGCCTCTTTATCCCCTACTGAAGTGTATTGTCTTCTTGGTTGCATTGAAGTGGAGTCTGTCATTTCTGCTCTCCTTTTTTATTACTTGATATCTGAGTTAAGATAGCCTCCTGCAGATGCTCTTGTTTGAAACAGTTTTAAGACTAACTCTGTATAAAATTCATTTAATTGTCCAGGATAAAAAGACTGTATTGAATAAAATCTAGGGGGATTGCAGCTATTTTTCTTCTTCCCTGCATGTTTCTCTTCTCTTCAGACAGGGGAGGTGTGAGCATTGACTTCAGAATGTTCTCAGAAGAGGAATGTTGCACTTCTGAGAATGAGTAATTTATCTGCTGTCCCTTCTAGGTGAGGTTATCAGAGATTGAACAAAAGGTCCTTTCTTTACTGGAAGATTGTGGAGATAGTGCAGACTACCAAGGAAAGACAGAGGCTCTTTCCTTGAAGTTGAAGGAGGTGAAGAGCAATTTGGAAAATGTCCAGATGATGCTTCAAGACAAGCACAGTGAAGAACAGGTAAAGCATATGAATGTTGTGCAGGGCAAGAGTTGAGAGTCCTGGTGCTTTATTGGTCTGTAGTTGCAGAAGAACAGAGCTCACCATGTGAAGCAAGGAAGGGAGAAATGTCAGAGTTGCCATTATTCTACTCTACAGTGCTGTATAATTATTTGTAGTTTGCAACGAGTAGTGGATTTTTAATGAGTCTCTGAAGAGCATCTTTACTGCTTTAAGTGCTTGGTGACAGAGGTCAGCATTTTGCTAAAAGCACAGGAAAAGGACTTCGGGTTTGGTTTGGTTTTAAATGCCTCAAAAAGGCCAAGTTGTTTATCTGTGACAGTATCAAAGCAGAGAGACCTTCTAGTAATTTTCTCTTTGAAGAATTCTTGAATGCAGTGATTCTATCAGCTCTCCTGCACCACAGCTGCACAGTCTTTGCTGAATTTCCCAGTGGGTGAGATGGTAACTCCTGGCTTCAGAGCTCATTCCCTCTCTGTTGTGTGAGGGATCAGAGAAGCACACCTGATGTGTTTGCTTAAGAGCAGCCACAGTCCCTTTGGTGTGAATTAGCACTGGTAAAGGTTTGTGTTGAAATACTTCTGTGAGCACAGATTGAAAATCCAGGTGCATGACCAAATTCATAAGCAGAAATTGCACATGCCTGTATTTTGGTCAAACAAAAAGGAGGGAGGGTTGGTGGTATCACGTAGCTAACAGGAAAGTATCACCATGCTAGCAGGAAAAGCAAGGAAAGAAAAGTAACTATTGGGGGAGACATGTTAGGACCTTGGCAGAAGGTTAGAATGGTTAGGATGTTGAAACTTTCAGTAGATTCAACTGGAAAAAAATCTTTGCAAAAGCAGCAGTTGTTTAAAATGTGCTGCTTATTCTGTGTGTGGTAAGTCCAAGGCTTTTGCCTTTCCCCAGGCTGCACCTGTGGGGTTCTGCTCTCTTGTCAAGTCCAGAAGCCTTTTCACAATGGTTCTCTCTTTACAGGTTCCCAGCAGGGAGAGGATTGACCCAGAGCCCCTGGAGATCCTGCACTCTGATGGTTTCAGCACATCCCAGCTGCCCCTTGCCCAACAGCCTTGGCACAAGGGGCTCCAGCAGCCACAGGTAAGGAATTCTCCTCCCATCCAGGGGCTGGGGTGCTCCACATCTCCTGTGGGCTGGGGGACAGCTGCTCCTACAACTGCTGCAGTTTTCCCTGTGGGATCAGCTCTGTCAAGGGTAGGTTTCAGCTGCCCATCTCCAGGATTTGGAGTTTGTCAGGATGGAGAAAGGCCTCACCCCTAAAATCCCTTGTCCAAAAGTTTTAATATCATAAAGCTAGGAGATTGGAGGGGTGGGTGATGCCATCTGAATCATTGTGAAACAAGGCAAGAGTTCTAGCTTTAAAACACTGATGTATTATGAAATTGAATCTATACACTGATACTGGTTTTGAAGGTAAGTTTGAAACTAAAGTTTTATGAACATATTCCCATGGGCTAACTCACTATGAGTTTTAAGGTTGTTGTTAACACAATACAAAAATCTTGTAATGTTCTGTGCTCTGCAAATTACTTCTATTTTGCTAACTGTAAATTAACTTTTGCCTTTTCCATGCAGTTGGAAAAGAGCTGGGGAAAATGGTCCAGCTTGAGCTTCTAGAATTGCTCACTTTTCACTCGACACTCTCCTTTTAACTAATGGAACACAAACTCATATTTTATCAAATCCCCATTTTCTCTTGCCTGTTTCTTTATGTAAGGATTGAAGTCAGTGGTGTTTAAATTTCTGTATGTAATTTGTTTATGGTTGGACTTTGCTTCTAAAACTTTAGCTCAGGTAGAAATATATTCCATAAAAATGCATGTTTGCAGAAAATAGTTTGTTCTGTAGATTCATGTTCGTACATAAACTGCATTTTATTCTGACAGATGTAGTCTTACTTTCTTTGCTAAATGATTTCACATAAAATGTGATTGAAAAAGCACAATCATCACTTCAGATTATTACAGTTCACATAACTGTTCATGCTATTCTCTGTGCACAGGACCTGAAATTAAAAGCAGCTGAGCAGAAAAGCCTCATTGACTTTATTGAGTCATGTGTGGAAAAAATGCAGCCACAGCTTGAGGACAACGTGACTCCAAAATCAGAATCCAGGTACAGAACAACACAATCAGTTACTAGATTCAATGATGTAAAACTGCCTAAACCTGCTGGAGCCTTGCAGTGGCAACCCTGATTCTGTTCTTTGGTTCTGTGTGCCTTGAGAGGAAAAATGGCAGAAGCTTGGGGCTTCAACAGTCCAGAGGAATGGAGGCTCATTGATGTGACAGCTTCTGAGATACTGAGCTGACTCCAGAGTTCAGGATCTCACTAACAGGCAGGACTGACACCTGCCATGAGCTAAATCAGGCTAAATCAGCCCTCTGTTCACAGCCATGGCTCTACAAATGCTCAGGCAAACCCAGGCAGTGTAAAGGCAGCAGCTTTGGAAGAGGGGACATTGGGATCAGGCACCTTCCAGCACTGAACCAGGACTTCCTACAGGACTGTGCTCCCCAGGTTGTCATTTCAGAGGTGGAGGCTGCCAGCAGGCTCCTGGCATATTTCATGCAGAGGGGAAAGTCCAAGTTTATCAAAGCTTGGATTAATAATCGTACATGCACTTGGTTTCACTTTGCTTTTGAGGCAGGAGCAGGAGAAACTAATCTTGTACAAGAAACCTAGTTTTACTTACTCTGCTTCAGTAATTTTCATTCTAACAATGTTTTCTCAATACAGCAATGGAGAGTCTGACTCAAAGAGCAAGCAGGCTGATGCCACCTTAGCTCCAAAGGATCAAATGGGTAATAAATGGCAGTATTTACAGCAGGAACTCTCATCAAAGATGAAATCTCCTCTCTGCCAGCTTGTGGAACCTCAGGTTTGTTTAAGTTCCATAAAACACTCTGATAGTGTAGATAGCAATTAGTGTATCTTTCTGTGTCATAGTAGCATGGCTCTCCATCAGATAAATGAAAACTGTGCAATGATTCTCCAGAGGAGATGGTTAGTGCATAGTGTTTTCATAATTGTCTTTTAATTTTACTTTGAGGTAAATCATGTCTCTGAAGTAGTGACTGCTAAGCACAGTGTGGGAGCACTTAGGTGAACCCCTATGGTTAATTTTCAGAGTAGATGTTATCTGCTTACTTCTTCCAAGAGCACTAAGGGAATTATCCAGCAAGCTCACAGCTGATTCCCGTGGATGTGGCTGAAATCTCAGTTCCCACAAGTGAGAACATTCTGGTCAAAGCAAATCTCTGGCTTAAATTTTGTTCTGCCATTCACCATTATGTTCTCTCATTATCATACATAAAAAGCAGAGTTTGAGCTGTATGTATGTTCTGAACAGACTGCAGACTTTTACTGCTTGGATAAAACTATAATTCCTTTTATTAACAGTTTTGTTCATGCTAAATTAGAATTATTAGATTTTCTGTTCTCTGAAATTGCTGCAACACGTGGAAGAAAATCAGACATGTAAAGGGATGGAAGTTAGCTCTCCTTCAGGCAAGACTTACCCTGCAGTGGGCAGTAGGTTTGACTTAACCCAAACTACAGCTGTAGCCCATAAAGCTGGGAATCAGAGGCACCTTTTTCAGTCAAGCTCCCATCAAGGCACAGCCTGCCCAAATTCTGCCAGTGAAAAGGGAGTCCTGCTATCCAGCTGCTTTGTATCAGTACCTTGAATCTTTTAAAACGTTTTGACAGGAGTGTTATTTTGTTGTCCATAGCCTGTCTTCATTTGAGCTGTTCTTCTAACTGCAATGTTCTTTTTCCAAATGTTAGATCACAACAAAGATGAACGTGCTGCCTCGAGGCACATTCTCAGGTGCAGGAACCCCAACTGTGGAAGAGCTGAAAACTTACACTGTCCAGCTGGGAGACCTAAGCCAGGAAGCAAATGTAGTGCATGCACAGGTAAAAATTGCATGTCCTAAGCATTGCAAAAAAACCAGGGATTCTAGACACAGGACACTGGGATACAGCCAGTAATCCTATTATTGCAAATGGCATTCACTGTAGGGAGCTTTTGTATTGGGCATGAACTGTAATGTAGAAATAGGTTGAGGATTTTGAAAGGAAACATTCCAAGTTCTCCACTATGATACTTCTACCTGAGTCCAAAAGTTTGCTAGTGTGGGTAAAAATCCCCAAACTGCATAAAGCAAGGAGTCTGTGAATTATTTCAGTTAGTCTGCAGGATTGGAGCTGACAAGACAAACTTCTTGTGCTCATGCCTGAGATTAGAGACATGTAAGAGCACAACCACTGTCCACTACATAAAGGGTCATTGTCTCGGCTTTGACCTTGACAGCTCTGAATGTTACATGCATATATCCAAGTCTGTCTCTCAGTATTTCATTAATTCCATTTTAATATCAGCTGAGCAAATCTCTAACCTTATATGAGTGAATAAATCTTAGCCATGCCTTGAGTGAAAGTACTGAAAACTGGCTTGCATTCACCCAGGATAATGTGGCAGAGGAAGTCTCTTCCAATTTGGACAGAAAGTTGTTTGAGCTGCTTCTGGCAATCAGCCGGTGTTTGAATAACATGGAGGAGATGCTGAACACCTCTGTGCTCTCCACTGAAGAGGCAGCTGTGCAGCAGGCTCTCTATGAGGTAACTGCCCCAAATCCTTCAGGGAGGGTGAAACCCCAGTGGATTTTTGTTACAGCAAAATATATACGGACTGGTATTTCCTCTCTGTTCTGCTGGCATTATTCAGGAATAACGCTGCCAAACAATTTTGTATTGCACAGATTTGGGCCTGTTGCTTTTAACAATTACCAACTCGAGTCCTGCTGCCTCTTATAGGCAAGAGGCCTTGCACAGACCATTTTCACTCATGTTGTTTTTCTTTCATCCCTTTAGACTCTGTCTGTGGAGCTGCAAAAACTTCATGCTGATCTGAGTGATAAAAAGGATGATCTTCTGAAGTCCATCAGCTGTGCTGGTGGGAGCACAGATGTGTTCTGCGAGTGCTTTAACAACTTGCAGGCACGGCTGGAACAAACTCAAGCTGCCACTGCTTCAAGGAGCAGCTCCATGAAAGCTGGGCTGGATCATAATAGCAATTACCTGGTACTCCACTGCCAAATGCACATCTTGTTTCACAGCACCTGTTAGGCTTGTCAGTGTTAATGCATTTGGGTTATAGATGAACAACCTCTAATGGGCTTTCTTTTTGGCTTTTTTTTTTTTTTTTTTTTTTTTTTTTTTTTTTGGCTACTTAAAACACTTGTCTTGGCCTCTCAAGAAGCAGATTAATTTTGCTGGTTACAGTGCTGTTTGCAATGCTGACTGCCACACAGGCCTGGATCACAGTAGAAAATTTTCATGCAGAAAATGTGGAGGTAACCTGGGATCCCATGCTGGATGAGTTGCAGCCTAAAGCAAGTTTCTGTGTGTAGGGACTGGGCCAAGGAGGGTTTCATATATTCTTTCAGCTGCTGTGTCCTCAGGAGAGGCAGGCTTCCTCCCTTGTGGTGCCATGCCTGACACTGGGCTGTTTTTAGTAATGTGTTGTAGGTTGATTTGACCCCACTGCATTTACTATTCCTTTAGATTTTGTGCCACAGAAGCCATAGTTGCACAAATTTTCTTTCTTTTGTTCTTTGTTGGAAAAGCAGATTGTGAGAAGCTTTTCTTTAGATTCTTGTGATGGGCTAAATCTAAAACTCTTGCTGGAAAATATTCATATCAGGTCTTTAGTCTGAACTAAGGAAGGAAGAGTCTGGTCTTTGAAATACAGTAAAACTCCAATGTGCTCATCATCTGCAAGTCATTCTGGCCCTTTACTGCTGAATAATATAGCAGCCCTTTTGAGGAACACTGGGATGTTGTCTCCAAACAGCCACAGAACTGGTCTTGCAATGTTTATGTATGCAGAATCCAGAGAGCTCCATCAGTCCCCAGTAATGGGCTCATTTTCCCATTTTCAAAAGAGAATAATGTGATTCTCTTACCAGTTTCCCAGATTTTTACAGTCACAGAGGATCATTGTGACAGAGTAATCTGCTTCTTAAATACTACACAAACTCAGAATTTCCCTTGTCCAATTTCTGCTTTAAGCCCATAATGTATATGCTTTATTTTGGTGTTTTCTGTTTGTTTGTTTGTTTCTTTAAGAGAAAAAAAATGCATTTACTTAAAGAAATAATAATTTTGTTTGCTGTATAATTTTGTCTGGTCATTACTACACTCCTGTTAATGTGATACATTTCTGATGTTTATTTTACAGAATCAAACCAGGCTACTCTATGATCAGTTAACTGAGAAAAAAGCTGCTCTGCAACAATGCTTGAATGAGCTACATGGACATAATGTTTCTGAACAGCTTCAGGTAATTTTATCTGAAGGAAATGAGAGTTTTTACAGCATTAGCTATTATTTCCAGCCTTCTGCAATTTGTGAAGTTTCATAATTTCTAAAGTTTGAGTCTAACTTAAGTTTTTGAAATGGGAAAAGGAGAGAGTTCAGTATTTGCTATATTCACTACCACCCCTTTTCCCTTTTTTTTTCTTTTAACTACACCCCAATCCATACTCAGATGTAATTCCAGACATTTTAGTGGTTGGAGTGGAGGAACCAGTCTCTCCTCAACCTCCCAGAGCAAATACCCACCATGCTATGGCAGGGAAGAAAAAGAACTACACATGTTACACCTTTTCTTATTCCAAACTACCTTTTCTTTGTGGGACTCTGGTATTTTTATCTTCTCTTGCAGCATTTATGAGCACTTTATCATATGGAATTTGACCAGCTAAGCTATTTTCTTTGACCTTAATTGGAATTAGCAGAAGATTAAAAATTAACAGACTGCATATCCTCCCCAGAATGCTCATTGGCCATTTACCTACTTATTACCAAAGCAGGGAGGGTATTCTGAAGGTTTCTTGTTACAGGCTCATAACCTTGCTTAGAGGCATAATAAAATAAAAAAGGACTGGCTATATTCTGTTAGGTAACCACTCCTGGAAAAGGAATGCCAGAAGTACATAGCTTTCCTTCCTTCAGAGGGATCCTGTCTCAATCTCTGACTATTTCTGATTCATAAGAAAAAGCTGTTTTCTGAGTCCATGATTCCTTTAATGGCTGCTCTTGAATTAGTAAGTGGAAAGGCATGTTGAATGTTGTCCTGAGACACAAGACCTGAATTCCCTTCCTGGCTGTGCTGTGTGAACACAGTAAGTTATGCCTTGTTTTGTCCAATTAGTTTATAAGCTCATTGGATTTTCTGAAGTGCTAGCACAGGAGAGATCCAGCCACTGGATTCATTGCACTACCAGTGATAATGGAAAGTTTATTGGAATGGAACTCTTCCTAACAGTTAATTTTGTCCTTCATCTAGAAAATTGGTGACTGTGCTGTGGAGCTGCAAAACTTTGAAAACCAAGTAGCAAAATTGAGAGGCCATGGAGAAAGATTGCAGTTACCTATCACCTTAATCCAGGAAGCTTATAAATTAGAGGTAAGCCCACAGTACAGTTTCCACTTACTCAGCAAGGTTTGATTCTTCTATGCAAGGCATTTGCAGCATCAAAAGGCTGATGGCTATTTTGCGTTCTGTGGGTTTGTGGGATTCATTTCTGTCCTTCATGGATCACTGCATAGTGTTTGCATTGTAGGATGTTCTGGATGACATGTGGGGGATTCTGAAAGCAAAATATGTGGAGCTGAACTCCCCTGCCATCAGTGAAAACCAGTATGAGGATTTGCTTCGTGGGTTTGCAGAGCTGGTAGCTATTGGAAAAGAGAAGGTGGCACAAGATCCAAAGCACCTAACAAAAAGCAGAGCAGCTCTGCAGTCTCACCTAAAAAATCACAAGGTATGAGGTGTTCATTACAGCACTGCTCAGGTCAGCATGGCAAGGAGCACTGTTTTCTGGGACTGGTTTCTTTCCAGTGCAGTGGAGGAGAGTGACTGGTTCATAGCTAAGGGGAGGGACTGCTATATGTGCTGAGAACCAAGACAAGTTTTTCAGTACACCAAAAGAGTACCAGTTTTGGTGATAAATTGCTATTTCTGCTTACCTCAGAACACACAGCTGTGTAAGGAAAAACACATTTTTCTTATAGTTATCCCAAAGGATTATTGTGTCCTGCCTACTAGTTAAGCCTTAGAACTCCTGCTGTGGGAGTGTGATCTCTCTTAAAGAGCAAGCTGTAACTTGAGGTTTTTTTTCCCAGGATTTTTTCCACAACCTCATGACACGTATGGCTTACATGGAAGCGTTTTCCAAGAGAGTGAGTCCTTCTGTCCTGCAAAAGAGAGAGGAATTCTGGAGAGAGATGGTGAATGAAGTCAAATTGCTGGAGCAGAAGGCCTGCCAGTATGGTATACACTTAGAGAGCCTGCTAAAGGTAATAAATCAAAAGATACCCAAGAGTAAAACCTGGGGGGAAGGAGAAAAGTTGCATCTTGGCCAGCTCTTGTCCTACCAGTGATTCTTTGGCTAGTAGTTGTCCTTTCCTGATTCCACTGGACAGCAACAGCCCATTTATTACTTATTCTGTGTGTGTCAGCTTTCTTCTTGAAAATCTCTGGAAGTGGACATTTCAACACATCACACTTTGACTCTTTGCTGTAATTTCTGATTGTCTGGACTGACAGAAGAGCCCTTTAAGGCAGAAAAATGCCAGCACCACTTTAAAATAAAACTTTAAAAAATTTAACCAATAATCTCAGAACATCCCTGGAGAATAAAAAATTCCCTACACCACTTTAAAATAAGAATCCTTAAATATTTTGCAGAATTATTTCATCTGTGGTGAAATGTCTCACTTTGATAATTACCTATCATTCACTTATTTTTTTGTTATGTTTCATTAAAGCAAGAGCTGCTGATGCTAGAGAGGGCATTAAATCCTGAATCTGGTGTGTTAAAATGCAAATGGATTTGTGCTGTGTTAACAATTCAATGTATTTTTTAGGATTGGATGGTATTTGATGAGGAATGCCTAGTTTTCAATAAGGAGTTAGAAGCATTAGCCTCTGCATTGCCTTCTGTCAGTTTGGTTGAAGAAACTGAAGAAAGATTAATGGAAAGGATTGCACTTCTAGAGGTATTTATGTGTTTGTCACTGCTTTTCTTTATGGATCAGTAGAACTGGCAAAAAATACTAGTTAGTATATGAGGAGATGATTTGCAGGGCACTGCCTCATCTCCTCAGCTGTGTGTGAATGCAAGCTCAAAACTGACTTCTCAAAGTAGGAGAAGATTGGGCTGCTAATTTCAGCCAGGGGCTACAAGTCCATTTTAGTGGGAATAATGACTGTAACTACTTTATTATAACTCAATCTTCAAAGGAAAGTATTTAGTCTAAGATGTTGTGCAGGCTCCATGGATCCCAAGGGCGGCCAGAGCCCTGGAGTGAACATAGTGCCTCTTCTCTCTAATTCAGAAATTATTTTCATGTCACAGTGTAAAACCTATGGAAAAGGAGAATCAACCTAGTGCTTTCAAATATCTGAAAATACCAAATATTTGAACTCTTATTGAAACACTGGTTGCAGCTGCATCTCTGAAAACAGAGCTGCATCTTTATTTACAACCTCAGCTCTAGCTGGAAATATTCTATCCACATTTTAAACACATTTAAATATAAGGATATGAAGGCAGCATTTATGGTTGTTTTATAAAATTAAGAAGAAAGTTTTTCAGTAACCTTAGTGATGTACTTTCAGAGTGCTCTGCATTCCTCACAGGTCTGACCTTTCTCATTCTTCAGAGGACATTCTCTGTTACAGTGTTTTTGAATTAATAATAGCAAATTAATGGGTGTTCAATAAATGATTAATGAATGTTTAATAAAGGAAAAAAAGTACTATAATGATTTAATCTAGTTGGCTGCAGGAAAGATATCACTGGACATTTCCAGGAAAAAAATCTGAGCTCCAGTAAAGCCTTTGTAATAAATCAGCTATAGATGTTTACAGTCATAGTGGCCCTCTGGTGCTTTTGATTCCTGTTGCACTGAGACAAGAGACATGCAAAATTTGCACAGCCATTGATGTGAAGTTGCCTGGTTTTCCTTGGCTTTTGGAGTTCTTCACTAGTCCTTAAAGACTTGAAAAACAAAGCCATAAAGCTTTAGAAGATGTTTGGTGCAGGGTGAAACTGGATCTTGACAGTTTCAAAAGCAGAGCAGAATAAAATTCTCTAGGCCTTAATTCCTGGAAGATAAACACCCTGAGAAATACCTTTGTTTTTTACTTAATGACTTCACTGTCCACACTTTATTTCTCCCTGCCACTATTTTTCAATAATTATCCCAGCTGTTTCCTTCAAAAATAGGGTAGAGTTGAAGGAGGAACAATAACTTCAGGAGCATGGGAAGACAATAATTTTATGGTGGGAGCAGTCATATGTGTGGACAGTGCAGTCAGGTCTGATAGAGAGTGTTTGTCCATTGCCTGAAAGCCCATCAAATCATAACACAGTCATTCTGACAATGTATAAAAGTATGCTGAGATTTGTCTCGACCTACCCAGAAGAAACAAACAAACAAAAACCAAACAAACCCACAGAAACCTATGTCCCTTTTGCATGTAATGAATTGCAGATTCCTATAATTTGGAAAATAAAATACATTACGGAGGAAATTATTAAGGAGTTAGAACAAGCGATATGTGTTTTTTCTAGTTGTGTTTCCTGTCTTTAAAATGTTACTGGTTTGCAAACTTCCCATATTCTGACAGACAATCAAAAGCAGTGTTGATGAAAAGCATGCCAGGCTGTACCAGATGGTAAAAGAAGGGAAGAAGCTGCTGACTGCTGTGAACTGTCCAGAAATAAGAAGCCAGATTGGGAAGCTGGAAGAGCAGTGGTTGTCTTTAACCAAAAAAGTTGGCCATGAGCTACACCGACTTCAAACATTACTGAAACTCCTGGTCAGGTGGGTCTAACACAAAAAGTCAGTTTAAAGTATCAGCTAGACATTAGTTTGTGATATTTTTTTTATAGATGACAACTGAAGCCATGCTTCTGCAGGACTATGCAGCAGCAGAGGTGCCAGAATAGCAAGTGCCTTCTCATAGGGAAGATAACTTGGAGGGTGAGAAATGTTATCCCAGCCTCAGCTGGATATGAGTTTCTGTGTTTTGTTTCTCCTGTAGCTACAACAGAGACTCAGAGGAGTTGATGAAATGGTTGGATTCTGCTCAGCAGAGAATGAATTTCTGGAAGGAGCAGTCTCTCAATGTGTCACAAGATCTTGCCACCATCAGGGATAACATCAGCAGTTTGTTTGTAAGTAATTTCTCCTGCCAGGTTTAGATAAGACATTGTGAATTCTGGTGAAAATGACCCTTCTGAGAGGTTTCTTTTGTTTGCCATGCCTTTGAGCCACCCACATAATACAGCACTGAATGTCTGTGTGCCCCAAAGCCACTCAACAACTGAACCTGGAGTGTGGGCTCGGGGCACAGGAGTGAAGGTGGTGAGCCTAAGTCAGGAAAGAGAAACATGCTGAATTACATTTTGTGTCTTTTCCTGCTCCCCTTGTATGGCTTGCCAGGAGGTTCAGCCCCAGTGTGAGGCCAGACAGAAGGAACAGTGCATAGGGGGAAAGCATCATGAAGGCTGACTGGTAGATGTGAGCTGGCCAGAGCTCTGAGGACTGGGGTTGCTCCCTGGACCTTTGTGTGAATTTGGGATCAGGATATTCCGAGTCTCTGTGGGAGCAAAGGGTGGCATTCAGCACTGTATATCAAGTTGGGGAAAAAAATGCTTTATCTGCCAGAACATGTTGAGCTTAGGTTTTCTGAAGTTTACATTCTTGATAAACTCTGTTTCTTGAGGCATTTCATCCTGTGAAAATATGGCTTGTCTTCATTTCAAGAGATATATAAATATTAACCCTCTCTTAAATTTGTCCTGTGCACCCCAGACATTTTCTAAGGAAGTTGATGAAAAATCTTCCCTGAAGTCATCAGTGGTGAGCACTGCCAGCCAGCTCCTCCACGTGAAGCAAGCTGATACTGCAGCACTTAGGTCATCCTTGGCAATGTTTGAGCAAAAATGGGGAGAACTGATTACACAGCTCCCAGCCATCCAAGAAAAGCTTCACCAGGTGAGTGAGAAACTCTGCTGCCATCTCTCAGTTCAAGCTAAATAATTAGTTAAAATGCTGCTGCTGGGATTCAGTTGAGATTTTCTGAATTAGCTGTGATATGCTTTCAGAATAACCCCAATATTTTACTGCAGTTTAAATATTGCTGTGTTCTTCCTGGGCTGTTCTACGTGTATTTACTATCTTTATGATTTTGCATGGAAGTCTGTTATTTAAAATTAGAAAGAATTCCTCAGAATTAGATAGAATGTTATTTCAGATTCATAAATTCTAGAACTCAAGTAATTTGCCTCTCTGGAGCACAGGGCTCACTTTCAAGTTCATGCCCCAGTAATGCGATTATAGTGCCTGAGCCTTTCTAAAAGCAGAAATGCCATCTTCCTTGGTATTTCTAACAAGTAGAGTGTAGAGGATTCATTATATGCTTCACCTCAGCTTCAGATGGAAAAGCTTTCATCGCGGGAAGCTATTGCTGAGCTAATGGCCTGGCTGGATCATGTGGAACAGCAGCAGGAGCGTGAGGAGCCAATAAATTCACAACATGGTGCTGCCCAGGTCAAGACCCTCCTTCAGAAGTACAAGGTAAATGGGAGAACGAGTCCAAGCCTGCTGTAAAAAGGATGGAAGCAGCTTACAGGCACTGTCATACCCTTCCCCTTGCTCTCAAGAGGGTTCCTCCATCTGAAACGTGTCGTAACATCCTCTTTTATAAAACCTTTATGCTTCCATGACACACAAACCACTGCCTGTTCTGCAATACAGCTACTGCCTGCTGGGCTGTAATCTCCTTTTCTCATGCTGTCCCATCTGTCTCATTTGTTCTCGCTCTTGCATTTAGATGATAAAATGTGATGAGCAGGAAAGCTTTCCTTCCTTAGGAAGACACTCTGTGTTTGTACTGTGTTCTAGTCTGTCTTTTTAACAAGGAATACCTCCTCATGGAGCGCCATAACCTGAATCCATTTAACTAGAGAACAGGGGATTTGAATATTATGTGTCATCAAAAGAAATAACCTGCTAGGAAAGAGGGACAAGATGAACATCCCTGCAGAGAGAGAGAGGGTGCAGGAGATTCTTGGTGCTGTTCAGATGTTGAAGCATAAGTGGCAGAGGCTGATTGCTCCAGCCACGGGGAGGATTCAAGCTGTGTACTCCAGAGATGCCAGGGAGCCCAGCCTCAGGGCATGAATCCCCACAGAGCCTATTTTGCTCTGCCCCTGCTCAGGGCTCAGACAGGCTGACAGTTCTCAGTCTGCAGCTGCAGCTCACAGCCACTTTGGTGCTGCACGTAAGACAAATGCCAATGCAAACATTTCTTTCCAAGTGCCTTAGTATAGCACATATATAACATTTTGGTCTGTATCAGTTGGGTTGGCAGCTGGGACATGTAGGTGAGGTGCTGTTCTTAACACTTTGGATATTTAGAGGTGGATTTGTAGGTGTATCTTTTGCACTTGTCAGCAAGGTGGGGCTGTGTGTGCTGAGAAGAAAGCTGGGATGATGGTCACAAATTCCTAGAGGGAAGCAGCTGTGATTACTGTGGTATTTCTTGGTGACTTTTCTGGGCACTACTGGATAAATATGGAGCCCTTTCCTATTCTCTTCTAATACCTTCTGAAATAAAAAGACGTTCCCTTATGTTTTCACTTTGCATGTAGTATCTTACTTCTCTCTGCGCAAGAGATGCCAATGTTGGAGGACACTTTTTCCTCCCAGATATTCTGATATTCTATTCTGATAACAGATGTTTTATTAAAAGGAGTAGAAGCTTGTGCTGCTTTTGCCTGTGAGCTGCAGAAGTGTGGGAAAGCTTTGGTCTTGGCCTAATCTGGGCCTGTGGCAGTGTGATGGTTTTGTCCAATGGATTAAGTACAGCGTCTGGTACCCCTGGGTTTTATTCTCTGCTCCATCTCTAGCCTGTTTTTGCCCTGAACTATCCATGTAATGATAGAGATTTTCTGCAGAAATTTTAGTGGATGGAAACAGCTACACATACAGAATGGTAAAATTTGAGAATTATGCCTGCAGACAAGTCTCTTTCAGAATATTTTAGGTCATGATTCAAACAAAGCCATCAACGTCCCGTTGCCACACCTTGA
The DNA here is from genome assembly GCF_050655825.1 of Lonchura striata. Classification (NCBI taxonomy): domain Eukaryota; kingdom Metazoa; phylum Chordata; class Aves; order Passeriformes; family Estrildidae; genus Lonchura; species Lonchura striata. Next base: position 67,103,270 of record NC_140707.1, on the reverse strand, counting down.
AGCATCATTGGAGCCATTCAGATTAAAACTACAGCACTGACTGGTTTATGTTTTTGTTCTTTCTCTTCTTTCCCCTGCAGGAATACATGATGGAAATGAACTTTAAGCAGTGGATGGTAGATTTTGTTAACCAGTCCCTGCTGCAGATGAGCACCTGTGACGTGGAGAGCAAGCGCTACGAAAGGACAGAGTTTGCCGAGTGCCTGGGTGAGATGAACCTGCGGTGGCACCGCCTGCAGGCAGCCCTCAACAGAAAGGTTGGATTGAGTTCCCATGGCTTTCACTCTTACAGCTCTGATTATGCCTGTGCCACTGCTCTGTATTAGGGATATATTAAGCTGCCAGCAGTTTTCCTGTTGTAGCAGTTGGATTTGTGAAAGCAATGATTATTAAGTGATTATTAAAGACATATGAGCCTCTGGACAAGGCACAGCAGGGAGCAGTTCTCAGTCCTGCTCCAGCCCTCCTGGGTCACTTGAAATGGGTTCCTCTGCTGGTGTCCTCCTCCTGCAGTAGTTAAATATGCTTTCCCCATGGAGTTCTTTGAAGGTCAGCAGCTGATAGAGTTAAATCTACATGCAGAATTTTCCTATCAACATATAATCTTGTTTCTCTGGAGAAAATCTGTTACGGGCAATGCCTCAGAATTATTCTTTTCTAGTGAGGCTAGAAATAATCCATGCATCCAGAATTAGATGCTGCTGCTTATGTGCCCAATGCCCAGAAAAGCTGCTTTGACTCATGATATGGGGAAGCTTAGAATCCCAAAATGCAGCCATGAGGCTGCTGGAGTTAATCCCTCTACCAACACATTTCTCTTTCATCTCTGTGTCTCAATTTATACAGCTTTGGGAGGAGGTGGCCATTCTGAATCCAGATACAAAGACTTCTGATCAGATGAAAAATTGCCAATGTTTTTTAGTTCAGAAAGTTTTCCAGAAACATTTTTAAGTGGAAATTTCATTTCCCGTACAATTGAAAATTTCCATGATGAAATTTCAGTTTTGTTGGGGAAAAGGTTATCTTCTCTAACTATTTTCAGGAAATTCAGTCCTAGGATTTAATGGATCCTCAGGGCCAAGATTGAAGATAGGAAACTTGAGGTCCCTGTGTTATTAGTAGCCTTGTTGGTGAGTTTTACTGAGAATGAGATTTTCAGACTCCATATGAATGTGTCCACATAACTCAGGGTCCCTTAACTTGTCAGGTCTCCCAGCTCCAGAACACACACTGCCTTGTTTCTTCCAAAGGAAAAAAGTCAGATCCTAAAGAGCCTGCAAAACTTCTTAGCTTTTCCTTTCAAAATATTTTCTCTAAAGAGTATTTTCAGTATAGATTTTGTAATCTCAGATTTTGTCGTGGAAGGTAGAGCCCTGTTTCTGCCCACTTGTAGGTTTAAATAAGTTAAAAGCATTTCTGCAACTTTCAGATACAAGACCTGGAGCACATTTTGGAGGATATTACTGAGAATGAGAGCAAAGCCCAGACTCTGCACAACTGGCTGGAAGCTCAGAGCGATCGACTGAGATCCTTACAGACCCCAGCAAGTCTGATCTCTGCACAGAACACCTTAGATGATTGCAAGGTAAAGCATGACTTGAGTGGTATTACTGTAAAAACCCTATTTAACACTTTACTGAATCCAGACTAAGGAACTGCACAGATTTCAACAGAGAGCAATATAAAGGACGTTGCCATTTCCCAGAAGAATTGTCCAGTGTCATTTTAATTAAAACATGTTGCATTCAGGTGATAAAAAGCCAGGACCACTTTTAATGTGAGTGGCTATTCTGGTTTTTTCCACCAATTGAAGATGCATCTGCTGTTTCTTCATGGTATTTGAAGTGTTGTGCAGCAATATTGTATTCTGAGATGCTTCCAGTAGAAGTAGTTCTCAGTTCAGCACAGCCATGGCAGAAATTATCAATTCCATTAGTTTGAAGAGCTCTGTGATGGAAGTGTCATGGAAACTACTCACTCCCATTTGGAGAAATAGCAACCCTCTCTACTTCTGCCCTAGACTGTAGTGTAGTCTCTCTGCAGCAGCCTCAAGTGTCTGGGTGTCCTTTGTTACGTTTTTCTAGGCCTCAGATCCCCCAAAATAATACAGGTGGCAGCCAGAAAATAATTGATTCTGTTACTGACAGTCTGCTGTTTTCATTCAGTACAGTGTTCCCTCTCTATTTTTTAAAATAGAATATTTGTTCTTTCATTGCCATGGTTACATCTCTCTTGTAGTAGGCTGCTTTTATTGTCTGGAGTGCTCTGTTACACACTGAGTTACTTGCATCTCTGAAATATGTGGAGGGGCCAGAATGGAAGGAAGGCACAAGGGTAGCTTGGACTAAACACTCACCTGCTCAGAGCAACACAAAGTGCTAGGATACAGGTGGCTAAAATGTTTCATTAAAATTCATTTGGTCAATAAAAATGAGGTCCAAATTTAAAAATGTTTGGGGGATGATCAGTGAGAGGTGAAAGTAGGTCATGGCTTTAAGCGTAGCATTATAGGGAAATGCTGTAGCCCATTGTGGATATGAATAGTTTCTCCTATTGTAAAGAGCTCCCTACTGAGACTTCCCCAGCATGTCAAGACTCTTATAATCTTGCTGGTTGTGCTGGGGAAGGAGTCCCAGGTATCTCCATTCATTGGACATTGTTCCCACTTGATTTCACTGAAATTTCTGCCATGGCAGTCCCTCTGAGTAAAGGGACTCTTTTCCCTCTGAAAATAACTTTCTAAAAGTTTTTAGGATTTCAGGGACTCACCCATTCCTGTCTTACCTTTGCATGACTGAAAAATTACACAAAATTGGTTTTAAAGAAGAAAGGTTTATCTAAGCTACTCACACAAAAGTTTTTCTCTATGGTCTCATTTAATGATGTTACTTTTTTGTTTTTTTCCCCATTACTTAGGAGCTAGAAAATCAACTCATGGAAAAATCCAAAACTCTTGATAAGCTCAAAGAGAGTTTGGCTTCAAATGGTAGTGCAGAACAAACCCCAGAAGCTCAGTCTCTGAGGATAGCTGAGCTGTGTGAAATGAAGGACAGCATTGTAAACCAGGTAAAAGCATTGCTTGTGTTCAGGTTTCCTCCACTGCATGTTCTGACCACCAATGTCATTAATCATCTTCATAAGATGGCAGGAGCTGGTACCAAAAATATGGAAAGTGTTTCTTACTCTTTACCTTCCTAGAATTCCATTTTAAGTCTTTACTGTAAAGTAAATTAATATATATTTCCAAAGTTGAGAGAGAAAAATTAGTCTGATCTTGAAGCAGTTTGAATACAAAGGGTGGAGGAGCAGATCCCCATCTGCAGCTAAAGAAAATAAAGAACAAACACTGTTATGTTTCTGTCAAGCTGCAAATGGAAACCTTAAACTCTTTTACTTGATCTCCTTCTCTTTCATACCCTGCTCTTTCTCCCCTGTACTGCAACTGGGGGTAGATGCTGGTGGGTGGCTTTTGCCATCCTCAAATCCTGTGTGGTTTCCAGTTGCTTCAAGGAGAGTCTGGCAGATTGGTTTCCCATGCAAACTGACTTCCCAGCAGTTTGTATTTATAGTCATAATATCTTTCTAACTGGAGCTGAATTCTTTTTTTTAATGTGAATGTACTTTATAGGTGCAGGAGAGATAATAATGAGTATATTTATAGATTTAAATTTGTCATAATAAATAACCATGTACTGTAGAGAATTACACATGATGGAGTGGTTGTGTTTCTAGTTAAGATTGCTTTACACTTTTTATTACAGATTCCTTGCTTTTTTTCCTCAGAACTTTGTGAAACCTAAACACTTTTTCTTGAGCTCTTCCACAGGAGATGTTGATCTAATATTGATCTGCTGCTTCTTGGTTTAGGTTTCAGCAGAAAGGATGTGACTGTTTCTTACCAAGAAAACTGGAAAATTTATGTTTATGTACATGATGAAAGTTCTTCTATCTGATGTATAGCTGGAGATAGATAGAAATTGGCAGGATTGACAGCCTGGTGCTTTTTTTCTTCTTTCAGTCACCGTGGGTCATATTAATTTTGGGGATTTTGTGACTAAACTATCAAACTTGTAAAACTGCAGGATGTTTGGGGCTGAGCAGTGAAACAGCGAGTTTCTTTCCCATGGGTGACTGCTCACATGTGAGCCAGGCAGAGATTTCTAATACAGGGCAAAGGAGATGTAATACCTTGATTAAATTGTCTGTGGGTGGAGCTCAAGCCTGTGAGTCTGTGGCCCTGAGACATTTCCAGGGAACGATGACTTTCCATCTTCCTTGTGTGGGCAGTAATTAGCTACAGGCTACAAAAAGCAATTAGAGATTCCTCCCACCTGTACCATGATTCAAAAGAGAATAGGGATGATTAATCCACCAGCCTGTATGTGCCTGAAACTCGGGTACTAGGATAAAATTATCTATGCAGTGTATTTAGGGTGAACTACGGTGTGGACATTTTTTCATCTTCCATTTTGTGCCTGCATAGTCAGAACCAAAATCTGCCCCTTGTAGATTAGACAGCTGTAATAAAGAAAGGGACAGAAAATAAAGGGGATATTCATCATTAATGAAAGGATAGAATATAAAGGGAATATCAATCATTTTGTTTTGTATGAAAATCCTGAACTTGCTAGCCTGGGGTCCAGGTGGGCCTGCATTATTAGAGCACAATGGCATAGGAGGGATGACAGCTCTCAGAGCATTGCAGTAGTGGCTTCTTCCATGCAAACCAATTTCTGTTCAAATTGTCCTTGAACAGAAACTTGATCTCTGGATCAAACTATCTGCTTCCTAAGAAGATTAAGGCTTTCAAATTCCTCCCACTTCAGGTTGATTTTGGCAGGAAGGAATAAGCAGTTCATTATTTCAGTACTTCCTGGGGTGTTCTTGCAGAATAGTGCCACCGTGAACTCCAGTGAAATTTTGATTTCCAGCAAATTCTTATACTTCACTCCAGATATGGTTTACTGCTTCTTTTGAAGCCTGCACAATTCCTTACCAAGTAATAAAATATTCCAACTTGGCTAATTCTTGTGGATTGTCATGGACTGAGCATTGAGTTTAGATTTCTAAGTCAATTTAAAGGTGATTTATATGTCAGGACTACCGAAGAAATATTAACAAAAATGGTTTGTCTGCAGGTTGCACAGCTAAAGGCCTCAATGGAGTCAATACTGGAGCAGTGGAGAGCGTATGATGAAATTTATTCAGAAGTTAGCTTGATGACAACAAGATATTTGTACTGCATAGACCAGTGCAAACCTTCTGAGGAAGAAGCTTCATTGGAAGCTTTGAAAAAACAGGTCAAAACTCTCCAGGTAAAGTTGACTTATTTCTGTCCTTCCTTCTTTGCCTTTAGGCAAACAAACTCCACTGAAAAAAAGACCTAAAAATTATCTGAGCAACTTCTTCTTTAGAATAATGACACTGAAGTTAGTGCAATATTACTGATTTTTTTTTTTTTTTACTCTCCAGAGGCACTTAGACTTCTTATTTTATGTAGTGCATAAGTTCAACTTAAGTGCAGTTTAGGTACAAGGTTCAAGAAAAAAGCCCACCAAATCCTTGTGCTCCCTTGCACCTTGTATTGATGGCATTTCTGCTTGCTCCAGCACCAAACCAACTATTCTGTCATCCTCCAGAGAGCTGGAGTCTCCTGCACAGCCTCTGAATGAGTCAGAATGCCAGACATAAATGCTCTGGATCCTGCTGCTGCTCTGCTTGGCTGTTACAGAGTCCAAATGGAGCATCTGGATTAGGTAGTTTGGCTGGCCCTGGGTCTGGGCATTTCACAGCTTTGGCTAAAATCTCTTTTCCTGGCTTTAAGTGAGTGTTGAAAGGCTGTGCAAGCACTCCCTGTTTTCCTGTAAATAAGGCCTGATTTGGATGTTTTTTGAGTTGTATCAGAAGTGGTGCAGGACAGACTGAGGCTGTGAATGCTGGGTGTGGGTCTCTTGGCAGTAAAGTCTGCACAAGGTGTTCTCTACCCTCACCTGGGCTCATGTTATAAATAAAAGGAGCTGGTCACCTTCTCATCTCCTTCCTTGAATCACCCTGTTTACTTTTAACCTGGAGCAGTTCACAGATATGCTGTAATTGCCTTTATCAGGAGGGTAAACTTGCAGCTGAGGGCAGGAGGTGTTAAGCCAACTTTAGTGCCAGTAGAAACAGTGGCTTAAAATAAAAGCATTTTTGGTTTCTAGCAAACTCATTTATTCAGTTCAGATGTGTGAGTTTGCTAAATGAGCTTTTTCTTTAGCAGTCAATAAATTATCTCGATTTAAAATAAATCTCCTGAATGATTTTTTTTCCTAACTTGGACCGTTTCACCTCTCTTAGCTTCCTAATTTTTAAGAACAGGTGTTACATTTTCTGCAAAAGTTTTAATCTGTGCTGCAGAAGTATGGCATTATTGCTGCCCTATCCCTGCCAATCTATAGGGGAAGTTACACTTAAATCATTTGTCCCACACAATTAATTGCAATAATCCATTCTGCAGGCTCTTCAAGATGAATCAGAGAACAGTGAAGAAAGTTGGGCCAAGCTCCAGGCTGCTGCCAGTAACCTGAAGAAGAACTGCTCCCCCTCCTTTGCAGAGATTATTGACCAGAAGTGCACGGAGGCCCACACTAGGTAAGCCTGCAAAATCAGACCCCAGTTATAAGTATTTAAAAAACCCAAGTTGTTGAGGCAGGACTCGAACATCTGTCAGATTTTCAAATCTGCACTAATGCATCTCGCCTATTTAAGGGCATCTGTGTGAGGAGTAGAACCACAGAATCATGGAATGGTTTGGGTTGGAAGGGACCTTAAAGATCATCCAGTTTCAACCCTCCTGCCATGAAAAGGGACTCCTTCCACCAGACCAGGTTTCTCCAAGCCCCATCCATCCTTGAACACTTCCAGGCATGGGGAACTTGCACCTTTTACCTCTATGCTTGTCATGCGATGATTCCCACATCACAAACTGTGTCTTTTCAGGAACATGGGTGTGGATGCAGAGCAACTCCCACAGGAATCCTGTGCCAAACCATATTCTGCAGGAGAACCTAATGGGGAAACACTTAATATTTTGATATTTTGGCAGGTGGAACTCAGTAAATGAAGAGATCATAGATCAGCTGCGGGCAGCACAGGCAGCTCTGCAGCTCTGGGAGCCCTTTGATGCTTTGTGCACTGAGACAGCAGCCAAGTTCCAGCAGTACAGCCAGCAATGTGCTCAGCTCTTGGATGCTCATGTGCCTGAGGAGAACACCATAGAAACCCTGGAGCAGAGGATACAGGAGATAAAGGTACATTAATAAGTTTCTGCTGCTGGGTACAAACCAAGATTTATTTTTGAGAAACAAGGCAAAAGAATACCAACAATCCAGTCAGTAGAAAAGACAAAATCTGTGGGTTTCTTCCATGAAATAAACCTTTGTATTTCCTTTAAGCACTTTGACCAGAGACCAAACCAGAATTAGTGTATGGTGAGAAAAGAGCAGTCCTGAGTCCTATTCCATCTCTGCCCCTTTCTGCTGTACACAAAAGATCAGGTCTGTGTTGGAAGGAATCACTGAAAGAAAAATTATTTACCTTATGGGGCATTGCTTGGGAGGAGGAATAATGTCTGCAAGAACAACAGCTGAGGGGAAAAAGAGCGGTTTTCCTAAGCACAGGATGATCCTGAACTCTTCCACAGCCTTCAAATTAATTTTAATTGGATTTGATACTGAGTTTTGTTCTGGTGTGATGAGTTCACAGATTCCTGAGCTCATTAGATTATTCTAAATGTTTTTGACTTTAGGCAAATAAAATCTCATGCTGAAACCACATGGCACATGGACTCTCAGGCAGCAAAGCTGTCATTAGATTCTGACATTTTTGGTTTCTTCAGACTATGATAAAGAAAGAAATACAATAATCTACTAAGAAATATAATAATCTTTTTGTCAGGACAGAGCAGTGATTCATTGTGCTTTATGAATCTCTAGCCACAATTTGGAAGAAGTCCAGAGTATTCCAGTTTGCATGTGGCCTTAAGAAACTTTACATTACAGGGAAGGAAACTCGTGTATCTTTCTTTATCAGAAAAAACTGATAGCAGCAAAACCTAGATGAAAATATTTTTACTTTTTTCTGATCTACTAATGACTTTGACAGAAAATCACCAATATGTCAGCAAAAAGGGATTGTCTTTTCTGGAAATTTTTGGGAAGAGTGTTACACCTACTAAGCAAGGCATGGCCACCTGAATGCCATTACCACTGTAGATCCTGTCCTGGTGTGTATGGGTAGAACACATGGAATTTACTGTGAGTTTCTTTAAGTGGTGAATTAAAAGAATGGGGATCAGTGAATTGGTATATGAGTTATGTATATTTGAATATACATGTGCATAACAAAATTGTATTTTAATCCTTCTAGTATTTTTCTCTATATATATTAGGAAAGATTATAATTTTATGGATTTTTGTCACCACAAAAAATAAAAAATAAATTCTTACATAGAGAATAAGAAATCAAAATGGGTTATTTATTAAATGGCTGGAGTGGTATTTTATAACGTGATCCTTTCAAACAAAGGGGTCAGGAAGCAAGGACCATTTTGCTTTTTAGGGAAATGTGTGTGTTCTTTGATATTGATCCAAAGACTTTGCTCATTATTCTCAGAAAAGACAATTCATAGTGACAAATTTCAGGGGTTTTCACAGCTAAAAATAAATATCACTTGTCAAAAAAAAAAGGAATAAAATCAAATACATTGAATGAGTCTAAAATTACTCCCTGTGTTCTTGTACTGCCTTTAGAGTATAATTTTATAGCATCTTTCTTAGTAAAGGGGAATGAATAAAACCAAACCTGTAGTCCTCAGCCCCTGAGGGATCCAAACTACTGGCAGGGTTGCAACTAAAGAGCATTCCTCACCTGCAGCATGGGCCAGTTCCTCCATCTTCTAGTGTACACAAGCCTTGTGGAGAGGGATATCCTGATTTCCCTCCCTGATTTCCTCTGGAGCAGCAGTATCCCTGGTGTTCCACTGAACTTTGAACTGTGCCTTTTCCAGCACTGCACTGAATGGATGCAGTTCCCATTATCCTCCAAGTAAAAGCCTGAAGCTTTCATCATAGCTGAGCTTGGCTCCCAGATGGGCTCAACAAAAAGAGTTTAGTTACAGCAACAAAAGACACCAAATGAAAGTGGCACATGAATTATGATCTGATTCATTTACTGACTTTTTTTTCCCTTTCCCCTTCTCTCATCAGAATTTACAGCACGGCCTTCAAAACCTGGCAGGATGCCGAACCCAGATTTATTTGCAGGCTGACAGGATAAAACAGCAGGCTGGGACAGCTGCTGAAGCCATTCTGATGGAGAAGCTGCAGCCATTCCAGAGAGCAACCTATTTGGAAAAGATGTTGCAGAGGAAGTTGGATGAACTTCAGGTTTGTTTTTCTATTTTTTTTTTTTTTTAAATATTAAACTAGCTGTCAGTGTGGGGTAACTTTTTCACTAGAGTCCTGTGTGAGCTACATTCCTCATTAGTCCTTGAATTGAAATTTCAATTAATTAAAACTCAGAAGGATGATAAACTATATAAAGAAATAATACATGAAGCCAGAAGGACAGGTGAAGGATTTCACCCTGATCTGCCTGTGTTGCTCTAACAGCCTTTGTCAGTGGGCCTGTTATCCCCAGGACCCTCAGATGACTAAAGGTTAGGAAACGTATTTTTGTTTTTTTGAACATTGAAGTAAGTTGTAAACACTGTCAGCTCTACCTTGAAAAAAAAATCATGGGCTTCAGTTTTCCTTGGGAAGAATTCATGTAGTGAACCTAAAATCAAACAGAAAACTGTGACCATTTGGTGTAATTCTGAGGACCAGATCCACATTCCTGTTCAGGCCAAGTGGGGAGAGACCTGGATCCAGGAGCTCTGTTCAGAGTAGTGCAGGATTGACTTCTCCTCTTCACAGGTATTCCTGAGAAAGCTTCCAAGCAAATGTGCTGCTGGACATTTACTGATGTAGAATTGGTCTGTTCCTATAGAAAAAGTCTGCTTTCAATGAATTGTTCTGTTTTAAAGTAAACCCAAATTCATCAAGCCATTTGAAGCCAACTCTATTTATGACTCCATCTACCAGCACAGTTAATGGCTGGAAACCAGAAATCTTTGTGAAGAAAACAGGTTTCTCATATTCCCTGTGAACTTCTCACTGCATAAAAAAAAAATGTATTTCTGAGTAGTTGTTTTCTCTGGTTTAACCCTGTGGTATTGCCACAGCAATATCCACACACCAGGTTTTGCCATTCATGCCTTATAAAACTGTTGTGTAAGTGCTCTCAGAGATGTGGAGTTTCATTCTGGAAAGAAAGTAAAAGCTTTCCAGTGCTGTTCTGCTAAAGGAAAGCTGAATTCCAGCCCTACTGATTTTCCCACAGAGCTCATGTAAGCTGCACAGCTTTGGTTATGCAGGGACATGGGAGCAGGTTTTATGTGTACCTCAAAGGAAGCTCATTTTCACAAGTTTCTCCCCTCTGATAAACTGAGTTTTGACTTTTCAATTTCAAAATAAGTTAAATAGCACAAAGCTATGAAAGGATCACAGAAACCCTTATTCCTTTCACATAGGTACACCTATCTCAGAATTTGGAGATTCTGTTTCTTGCTCTCTGCTTTGGGTTAAATTTTCCCCTTGTCCAGTTGAAAAATGGAAAAAAGTTCAAAGAGTTATAAATACATTAGAATTTAGGTTTAATAACTGTTTGTTTTCCTAAAATATTGCTTATTGCTCTTTTTTGTCCACTGAATAAGTGTAATGAATAGTAACTTATGTAAATTTTCAATATTCACCCCAGTTCAATCTTTTACAACTGGAGGATTTCAACAACTGCCTGGAAACGCTGGAGGGTCGTGTCAAGAATTGCACAGACACCTTTGATAGCCTCTGTCTAGAGGAAGGAGACAACTCAGAATTGCTCATGGTATGTTTGCATTCCCAAATACCAAAAGATACTACTCAGCTCTTGCCCACTTCAAGATGCTCTTTGTGTCCTAAATGTCACAGTTGCAGCACTTCATCAGAGTAACTATAATTCAGCCAAACACAAAAAGCAATGATTAAAGTTTAGAAACTCTAGATCTGCATTTTAGGCCAAATGCCTGCCTGGAAGGGAGGAAAATCACACAGATTTGGGGTTGATGTGAGCTCTTTTTCCCCAGCTTTGCTCTGGAGCTACCCTGTTTCCCCCAATGTAGAGTATGAAGTAAATGTGGAGGTACCAGGTCTTGAGTATCTGTTCAATACTGTTGGAAAAGTGAGCCCTATGTAAAAGAGCTATTACTTTTTACTCCCCTGTATTTTTTGAAGTTAACACAGAAATGTTGAGTGTTTTCAAGTTGTGGAAAATAAGCTTCTATACTACTTGGACATTAAAGAAAGGCAGTACATTTTTGCAATAATTTTTTTTCTTTGCTTCCAGAATCAGACACTGGAGCTTGCTGCACTTTCTCCAAGCATAGAGAGTTTGAATGAAGCAAGCATAAAGCTGCCACTCAGTGACTTCACCCTGAAGAAAATGCAGAGCCTGACTCGGCAGTGGAGTCAGAAAACAGCAGCTGCTCTGGAATGTTGCAGGTCTGAAATGCAAGCAAAAAAAACACTAGTAACAATTCCCTTTTCTGGATTGAAATGAAATCCAAGTTAAAGAATAAAACATCTTGCAATCTGTCCTCAGCTTTCTCAGGGGCTTGCCAGGTGGAATTCTGCCCTTGCGGTTTACTTGATTTTTCAGTGGCTATTTGTATTCCAAGTCACTTGAAGCAAAAACCTGGATGTTCGTAGGGGAAGAAGGGAAGCAAAGTGCCAAGTGAAACCCTCATATGTTAATTTTACTAACCACCACATTAGAGCACCTGTAAACATACCCAGAAAAACATCCACCAACAGAAGTTTCTGGTTATTCATTTTGTTTTACAGTATGCTTGAGGGAACCCAAAATGATGAGAAGAAATTCTTTCAGAAATGTGAAAAGTGGATGAAATTCCTAGAAAAAATGAAAGAAGCTTTAAAAACAGATATTCCAGGACAGTTTGAAGAACTGCAAGAACAACAGAGAGTATATGAGGTAAATCTAACTCTAAAAATGGAAGCATCATCTTGAGGGATGAAGGCAGGGGAAATCCTAAAAAATGTGCCTTTTTGAAATTGGATCTGGGCAGGATTTTACAGAGCATTTCACTCATGAAATACCTATTAAGGTAAAAATTCTGAAACATGAAAATCTATTTTTAAAGGGACAGGTCCCTTTTTGCAAGGATCGGACCTTTAGGAGTGCATCTTTAAGTGCTGTGTCATGGAAGTCCTACATTTCTCCAGCCCTGAAGTGTACTTGTCTGCCTGTCCCAGAACACTGGAGCCTGAGCCTGTGGCAACTAACTGGGTAGTTTGCTGGAGACCTAGCAGCAATCTTAACAGTTTCTGGAAGAAATGCATTCAAAACAGTGTTTTCACAGCATGTTTCTGGTTTGACCAGTTAGATTTTAGTGAAAACCTGTTTTCTCTGGCAGTTTTCCAGACAGTTGCTATTTGTTACAGAGAAACAATCAAAAAACTTTAGGTTTCAGATCTGTATCATCCAGATCACGGTGGGGTCCACTATCATATATGTGCAAATTCCTCCTGGTATCCAAAAACCCTGTGGACTCTTGGGGCGCATTTGACACTAGCAATTGAAAATAATAAGAGTTTTCAGCTTTTACAATTAAATAAATGCTGTCATTCTAGAGGAGCCAGAAGCAGCTTTCATAGCAAAGGTTGTTCACTGAGTAGTTAAAACTTGTCCTCTTGGTATTTTCAGATGTTGCAGACTGAGATTTCCATAAATCAGCAGACATTTAATTCTATCATAGAAAAAGTTCTACTCTCCTTGGAATCTGGAGAAGCAGAAAAAAGGTACTTTATTTGATTTCCTCCTTAAGATCTTGCTCGTTTAGTGAATATGCTGTCTTCCTTGGAATTGGTATGGAATCTTTGCTCTTATGAGGACATAAATCTAAATTCCTAGCTGGGTTCACTCTTTGAATTATCACCTGTCACATTTTGCAAAAGCATGAGAAGGTGCAGTGAGAAAGAAACACAGGTGCCCTGGCCAGACTGCATTTGGGATAGTAACAGGCTGGGCTGAAAACAAAAATAATTGCTCCTGAAGAGGAGTCTTTTGTTCTGTACCTGTGGTTGAGAAACTGCCTGCCCACAGAGCATAATGAGAATGCTACATATGAAGGATGCTCTCTCTTTTCCTGAACCTCTCTGCTTCTCAGAGTGCAGAGGTGTGGACTATCCACATTGCTCCTGGCACACAGGGCAGGGCGTGAGTCACTGGCCATGAAACCCCAAACATATGGTCCCTAAACCTGTTTTTTATCAGTATGATCTTACACCTTTTTCTTAATCAATGTAGCGTGAGAAACAGCAGGTAATGTTTGTGAGCAGGGGCTCAGCTGCCTCAGGTGTTTGGGGTGAACACATTTCCTCCCTTCCCTGCCAGATCTTACTGCTTCCAGAGACTTGGCAGGACAGTGTGTGTGCTCCCCCAAGTATGAAATATATAGCTTGGCTTAAAACTGCCAGGGAAGGTAGGGCTACACTAAGCTGAGCTGCTGGATTTTTGTGTTTGGAGCTACCCATACAAAGGCAGGGGTTTGTGTGAGAGTGAATCAGGGACGATGGCCTCCTGCAGAGAAGTAGAATTGATAGATGGGATTGCCTTAACCAACCAGCCAGATCTGCTGGATCATCTGACCATGTTGAGAAGAAGAGGACAAAATAACTGCTTAAATGGGTTCAGTAACAACACAGTTTTCCATTGTGCAGATCAGTTTTGCAGCAGAATCAGTGACCTTGTCTCACTTGGATTGACCTTTTTGTTCTTTAGAGAAGTCTTTATTGCATATTGTTTCATTGCTGTACTATGTATGTTGCTATACCACAAATGCAAGATTGACTTGCCTTACCCTCTTTTGTATCATGTAAAAGGTTGTTTTGGTTGCTTAAAAGATGAAATACAGCTGAGCTTAGGGCTGTGAAGAGCTTGCTTGGATTGTTGGGTATTATAATTGGAAAACAGTGTTGCAAATGGAGATCCATCACAATTACTATAATATGCAGCCTTGAGATCAAAATAAATTAACTCTCAGCCCTCGTAATTTTCAGGACAGAGTTTATTTCCAAGCTCACTCTGCTGAAAGATCAGTGGCAGAATGTTATCCGGATGGTTCAGCAGAGGAAGAAAGATATCGATGGACTCGTGAGCCAGTGGCAGCTCTTCAGGAGTTCCCTGCAGAGCCTCAGCAGATTCCTTGATGACACAAACAGCTTCCTTGCAGCTGTGAAGAGCCAGGACTGTTACAGCCTTTACCAGCTTAGAAATGTCATTCATGATTTCAAGGTACTGTGTTTATTTCTCATAAATCTAAAATATGTGAGCTTTTTCCCTCAGACTGAAACAACTTCTGTCCAGTCAGGTAAAAAGCTTTAAAATCACACACTTTCTTGGGGGAGAAATGATTGTTGATATTTTTTCCTTAAAGCTGAGCACAGATAAGAAAGCAGTGACATTGTATCATTATACTCAGGAACTTCTTGATCAGCATGGTCATTTAGTAGCCTTGCATGCTTTAAAAATTTTACGGATATGAAAATGGAAATTCAGGTGCCAGATGAGACAGACACACTAATCAGCAGGGTAACCTTTAGGTCTGTGTGCATCTTACTGACAGGACTGCTGAATTCAGGCCTTCTATTTTGCCTGAAGAAATGTACTTAAATGGCAAGACAGGCCATATAGGTCCTGTGTGTGCAGGGATGGGCAGGAGAGGCCAGAAACAAAGGAAAAAATACTTGCAAGGGAATCTCTTCATTCCAAGATACACAAACCTGGTGAGAAATTCTTCAGAACAGTGAGTTCTGCATTTTACATGCAGTGGAAAAAATATTTTTCTTTGTTAATTTTGGATATTTTGGTTTTGGATTCGCTGTGGACCTCTTTGTTTTATAGGAAGGTAGAAACAAGCAGTGAACTTGATGGTTGCATAAGGCAATCTAAAACCTTTTAAAATCATACTATTGAATGCTATTTGCACAGTCCAAGATTTATATTATGTCCCCACACGCCTAGTGTTGATGGATTAAGACATTGCCAGTATTCCATTTGGTGCTTGCCCTTTTTATTTAATTTGTATTTCTACCTGCTGTGTAAAGGTGATTTTCAGTAGATTTTACAACTTAGTGGTCATGCTTTTTTTCTTAGTGAGAAAAGCCAGAAAGTCTTCTCCCTCCTACTCCAAATTGCCCTTTTCCTCCTGCTGCTGCTCTACAGAAAGAAACTCTGATTACACGTCCTTGTGTTAGGGATCAATTTGTTGTAGGCAAATTATTATTGATGGCTTACTTCACTTGGAATACATCATGATTAACAGGGCTGTTATCGCTGAAAAAATGAACCTAAGATGTTGATGTTAGAGGTGGTCACAGAACTTAGATTGTATTTTTAGTTCTGAGTAACTCATACAACTGAATATCCATCTTTTTTTATTTACTTTCACCCTATAGTTTTGGTCTGGGAAAAGCTTTTGTAGAGTTTTATAAATCAAAATATCAGAGAAAACATGATTTTTCTGAAATTAAAGAAGCATGACTATGAACAAAGTTGTACCCTGTGAGTCATCTTCCCAAAGTGAAATACGGGGAAAGCACTTCTGTAACTTTCTAAAGCAGCTTAGAAAGTTAACTGTTTTTTCCTTTTCAAGAGTAAGGCAGTGATCCTTCAGAGGTGGCAGGCCATGTACACCTTGGTCATCGATGTGGGGGAGAAGTTGCGCGCTGTCTCCGATCCCAACACCAGCGCTGCTCTCCAGGAGGAGCTCAGCCAGTTACAGCAGTGCTGGGGGAAAACCCAGGCCCTGCTGGAGAAGAAGAAGATGCAGTTCAGTGGCACCCTGCAGGTGGGTGATGCCCTCCCCACCTCCTGCTCTGGCACTGGGTCTCAGGAATATCCTGGCTCACCATCTCCAGGGCTGAGCTGCTGCTCACTGCAGGGGCACTCTGAGGGAAGTGCCTGTCGTGTGTCATCAGGGCTTGGGGAATGCTGAAACTGTGGTCCCCTGATTCTCCAAAGGAAATTGAGTTGGATTCCATTTGTTGCTACAATGGATGTTCCTGCTCTAATTGTTCTCAAGTTCTCCATGGCCTGAAGCTCACTCCTGCTTTAGGCTGTGAAGCTAAAATTTGGCTTAGACTTAACATGACTTGTTCCTCCTCGTGTTGTTGAACAATGACTTCTAAATAGAAGGGTTAGTCATATTTATTTCCTTACAGCAGTGAATTTGCTTTCATGGCTAGGTAGAACATTAGATGTGTCTTAAAATTGAATACTGTCACTGATAAGAGTCCAAAAACTATGCTTAGAGCCTCTTGGGTTGAACAAAACAAAGTGAGCAGGAATATTCTCTAAGGCAGGCCTTAAATCTGAGAGGCTTGAAGTTTTGTAAATCCAAGCACTAAATTCTTGTGGGTGGCACTATGTATCAAAAAAGAAAATTCAAAAAACCAGAGCACATGATAGATTATTTCAGTGGGTTGAAGATGCTATTTTGTAACATATCCATGTGGTTCATATTTCATGATAATGTATCCTCAGCTTTTATATTTCCTTGGGTCTCCCTGAGCAGACTTGCGACCGCTTTGAAAAGCAAACCAAGGAACTGGAAAGCAGACTGCAAGAGTTAAAGGAGAAAGTAAAAGATCCACTCCCTGTTGAACATGAAGAGCTCCACAAAGCCAAGGAACATATTAAGGTATGAATAGCCATATTGTATTTAGATTGATGTAGTCTTTGCACAACACCTCATCCCTGTAAAATCAGTTTTCCCTCTTACCTTCTCTTCAGTGACACGGAATTTCTCTCCTTTACACCATCCTGATTGCTGCTGATCTCCAAAGTCCAGCTGACCAAGAAGATTGAGTAGTAGTAGTGTTTGGAATTTTTTTCCTGCTTCTGCTCCATTTACAGTCTGAATTTTAAAAATAAGTAGTTAATCAAACAAAAGGGAAATAGCTCCCTTCTCTCAGCTCAGTTGGCTGCTATTCCCGTGACTGAATCTCCCATTTTGTTTCCCAATCCATTTTGCACAAGGAGTTCCTCAGGGAAGAGACCTTGTAATTCTGCAAAGCACCATACATACCTGCAGGAGCTTGGAATAATTAAAGAGAAGGAAAATTAAGGGTAAGGGAGTGGCAAAATTCCTTGCAGCGCATAGTGCACCATGAAAATGAAATGGCAAGAAAAACATTTCCAATGGATAGGAGACATTTTGTCTGGAGTGGTCAGTCTTTCATCATCCTTTTATGAAGTAAATTGTTGACCTGTGTAGTGGGAACAAATAAGCTTATTAACGAGCCAAGGCTTTGAACTCATTATCAGCTGTCTAAAATCTTCCTTATGAGTACTGGCTGCCTTTCCCACGGCAGCAGCCTGGCTGTAGCCCTGAATTATCTGTGAGATGGAAGCACACAGCTTCTGCCTCTATCCCAGCAAGAGAAATTCAGCTGCAGAGGCAGCAGGGTCAGACAGTGCCAGTGGAAGTGCTGCTAGTAGGTGTCATAGTACAATTAAGGACTAAAATTACATGGCATGCTCTTCCTGATTTGCACTTTTATCTGGAATAAAGCTATTTTTTCTTTCAGCCCTGGACCTTACAAAGTCTAGCAAAGTCCCATGAAATTCCATAGTTAGCTCTGTAATTGCTCTGGATTTGCCCCTTGTTAGGAGACATAAATGCATGTGTGCACATCTATAGGAGTACTGTGATCTCAGGTAAATTTTAGAGTCAGGTTTGTTTGGTGTTTACTATTGAAGCTGGGTCCAAGACCTATGAAAATCCTCACAGGGTTTAGATCCAGCACACTTCTGGCACAAACACTCATGTTTTTTTTCCCCCCCTTTAAAATGAGACAAACTGGATTCTCTCTAAGAATATTTGGATGAGCCAGTGACTCTTCCCAGGAGCTCTTTTGCAAAATGGGATCTAGGACCTTGTGTGTAGAGTATCATATTCCCCAGCTGCACCCTCTGCCTTTTAGGTGACAATTTTAACAGTATTAAGGAAAATATGTAAGTTATAACAAAGAGAAAGGGGAGTTGAGGGAGCAAAGCAGAAAAGAGAGCCTGTTTTCTGTGAACAAGCAGCTTAAAAGCTCCGCATTCCTCACAAATCTGAGGACATGCCTATGACATCATCCATTAGAGAAGGCAACTGATTTGGGTTTTTTTGTGTGTTTAGAAAAATAACCTGAAAATTAAGCAAATGCGGGTGGAAAGCCACTTACCCAAAGCGATTATAAGAGGAATAAAGGAAACCCTGAAGAAGCAAGCGGGCCATGTGCCGGCCTGGGTGTGAGAGCCCAAATGGAGCGTGGGGAGCTGCTGGGGCCAGGCTGCATCCCGCATCCCAGCGCTTTGGGATGCAGCGATGGCACGGGTGGGGCAGCTGGGGCACTGCCGTGGGCTCCAGTGGCTTCCAGTGGATTCCAGTGAGGCTCCAGTGGGGCTCCAGTGGGGTTCCAGTGGGGCTCCAATGATCTCCGGGGATCCTGGCCAGCCCAGCCCCAGCGGAGGTCACAGCCCAGGCGGCTGCACATTCCCTGCTCTCCTCCCCCACGGGCCAGGAGGGGATTAGCGAGCAGGTTTGGAAAGCCGAGGAGCTTAGTGCCAAGGCTTGTGCGGTTTCCATGCAGGAGCTGGAGCAGTCGCTGGCAGACTGGGCCCACGACATGAAGGAGCTGCAGGCCATGAAGGCGGAGCTGGCACACCTCATCCTCACCGAGGACATGATGGTGCTCAAGGAGCAAGTGGAGCATTTGCACAGGCAGTGGGAAGAGCTGTGCTTGCGGGTCAGTGTTCGCCGCCTCGGGGTGTTCGTGGTGGGCAGGGCTGGGGCTTCTCCTGGCAGTTCTGGGTGGGAATGGGGTCCACCCTTCGTGTCCTGGCCAGGGTTTTGTTGCAAACCCTTTGTCAGCAGTGAGTGCGGGGCTGCACTGAGCCCAGATGCTGCTGCTGTTTTCTGGAATAGGTGCCTTTGTTCCGGGCTGCCAAAGGAAAGGAGCGATAAACACGGGAATTGCCCGAGGGCACGGAGCAGGGAGGGGAAGAGGGAAGTTGAAACAAAACGCCAGCAGAAAGGAAATTTAAATGTGTTTAAATACTGACTCCTTAGGTTTGAACACTTTGAGAACTGTCTTCTTTGTGGCGGGAAAATGCTGTGAAACATTTGTGTTCTTTGTGGCTTGTTGCTGTATTACACTTAATTTAGTGCTGCATGTGAAATTGCTGGGGAACATTTACAGCAAAGTCACAAGGACTCGATTCATTAGGTGATTGTGCAGTTTGAATGTGTGTTTACTTTGCCCTGTTAACAGGATTGGAAGAGTTAAAATCCTTTGCGGTCTTAAGTTGCTTTGGGGGACTCTACACACCAGCAAGCCAAAGTCTTGCATCCCTTTACTGACAAGTAAATGGCTGTTATTTTAAAGTTTATAAAGAAGTATTGAAGCCTGTTCGTATTTTGTTTCTAACCCTTACACAGGCAAAGGTCAAACAATCTTGGTGGGGATGTTGCCAGAGTAATGAACAGCTGTGCTTATTTCACAAACTGTGTTGTGATGAAATAGTTATTTGATTTGATTGAAATAATTACTTTTTTTTTTTGCATTGCAATGAGAAAGAAGAATTTAATTTCTTAAACTGGACAGCTGTTCTACAACCAGTGTTTTCTCTGCTGATTATTCTGAACTCTGAAAATAATTCCAGACACATCCTTTTGCCTTCTGAGTAATATAAGCCATTATTTTTTAAATAAAAATGCCTGAACCATTTTCCTAATGGAAATCTGTAGCTAAGCCTACAAATGAGAGAACTTAATTGTTTTAAAAATTTTTGGTGAGCTACTGAAGCCTGATGTTCCCTCTGTGTTGAATAGCTCTGAAAATTAACATTTTTTTATATGTGCTCTACTACAGTCTATCCAAATAGTAATTTCCTGTAGTAATTTAAGTTCAGATTTTATTCAAAATTTCCATTTTAATTTCCTGAGGGAACAACACTGAGTTCAGTCTGTCTTGGAGGAAGGAAAGAGGTGACAGTAATGTAACTGTATGAGGCACACAAAATCTGTAGTGGGAGGAATCTCTTGAGTGCTGTAGTGGAGGGAGATTCTGAATGTTTGCACAGCCCTAATGAGCCTCAGGAGAGCCCACAGTGATGCTCAGTGCTGGACACAGGGTAGGAGAGCAGACTTTATCAGCTCTGTTGTTGGCATGACTGCTTCATTTTGGATAACAAAGTAGAGTCAAGATGTATTGTGTGGAGGAAAGTGTGCAGAATAAATGCAGGGAGGTGAAAGAGCTGCAGCTGTCACAGCCCTGGGACAGCCAGATGCCTGTGCTCAACTGGGCAGGGGCAGACAGGCAGAGGGAGCAGATGCACTCAAAGGATTAGCATTTATAGAGCTGCCCTTGGAAGGTGCATGTAGGTCACAGATTTAACCATTCATCCCAGCCAGCATCCCGTGGGGATGTTATTTTAGCCTCCCTTTGGAATGCTCACGATGCTCACACCGTGGGTGCAAAATGGAGCTCGTACCAGGGCAGCTGGGCAGAGGAGAAAGTGCTCAAAGCAATGGCTTGAAGGATTAATGTTCCTAGAAGCTTGTCTGGGATTTTTTGGGTTGTTCCTGTTTTTTACTCTCAGCCTGTATTGCTTTAGCCAGCTAAAAGGTGCTTCTTGCTCTAAAAATCCTGTCTTGCTCCGTTCTGAGTAGGCAAAGATGGAGTCAGAATCCCAGCAGCATGTAGAGCTTGTTTTGCTGACAAGCACAGTCTGTTCTTCCACTGACCAAGTAAACTCATCTCCATACATGGGAGATGCTGCACGTGGTAAGGAAGGATGGAGGGTTTCACCCTCCAAACCTCTCAGGTTGAGGGTACAGGGAGCACCCCAGAGCAGAGACACTCTTAGAAACTTCTGAGGTTCTTAGCATCTCCAAGCTTTTTCCTATGGAGAACCTTGGAGACTGTTTCCCTGTGTCTCAAGACAGCGCTTTCATCCTCATCTCTTCGCTTAGATTGTCATGAAGGATTCAGAAATCCCTTTCAGCTCTCCATCCCTGCCTTGGAAATGAGTCAGAACTTAAGGGACAAAAGCAATGTGGTAGGAGATGGCTTGGTGCCTTCTGTTTTGATCCTGGTGTTACATGGAGCTGGCCTTGCTTCCACACTACACATTTAAGCTTCACTCTTAATACAAAATAGTGTTAGATATTAGTCTAGAAGAATCAGTAATGGAATTTTGAGGATTTATACATATGCTGTATAAAGTGCATGTGAGATGTGAAGAGGGAGTGTTTCCTGCAATGGGGAGATATTTAGAGTGGCCATTTAAGGCCAAGACAAACAAAATGTTATGTACAGTCTTTAGACAAAATTTATTGGTGAAAATTAGGGGTTACTCATTTCTCTTGCTTCAGTAGAGCTTGAACCATTTTTCACTTCCTTTGTCCCATATATCTTAGTACAGGAATCCATCAAGGTAAATAAATAAATGTGTATTTAAGAGCCCTAGGCTAGAGACAGGTGCTATTAGCTAGTTAGAAGCGTGACCATACTTATTTCTGAAATACTGGAGCAATTATAATAACTTTGCTTTTTCAGGCAGTATCAGACCTTAATTGCTCAGTCTAGACAATTTGTTTATCCATCCTGGAAAATGTCTTTTTGATGGGGGGAAAAAAATCCATAGTTTTCAATGAAAAGGATAGAGTCTTGATGCTTATTTTTTGGAAGTTCTCCAATTACTGGTGGGCAAATGGGAAAAAAAAAGAGGGAGGCTTTTATAGAGATAAAATAATTGCAGTCAGTAGTTACAAAGTTTCTCTTAGAGTGGGAGAAAATAAGAACTTACCTAGGTGTTATTTCTCTTGGGGCCATACTAAATAGTATATAGTAATTATGTATTTTATATTCCTTCTGTGTTTGACATTTTCAGGTTTTCACTGACTAACATTTAAATTATTGTATAAGCACATTATTTATAAAGCTGTCACTCAGTTTCTTTCTTCTGAGGGAGAGAATCTGGTATTTGCTAGTCAACTTTTTGCCCTGCTATCAAAAATAAGATGTAATAACAATCTGCTTGATGGCTTTGGAAAGGAAAGTAGGATACTTATAACTGCTCCTGCAAAATGGAATAAGATCAAATGCAGACTAGATATCAGAAGGCTCATAATTGCTGGTTTCCTTCCCCAAAAAACTGTTGCTAGAATTTATTGTGTGTGTGCTTTTCCATAGGTGTCCCTGCGGAAGCAGGAAATCGAGGATAGGCTCAATGCCTGGATCGTGTTCAATGAGAAGAATAAGGAGCTGTGCTCCTGGCTGGTCCAAATGGAAAGCAAAGTGTTGCAGACTGCAGATGTTAGCATTGAAGACATGATAGACAAATTGCAGAAAGTAAGTAGTAATGCCACTTTTCTTCACTTGCAGTCAGATAACATTACAGAGGCACTATTCCTCATTCATTCCTTGCTTCTTGGAAGTGATACATGATGTAAAACCAACACACACAGGCTTTTGTGAGATTATTTTTTTTATCATTAGCTCTTCTTGATGTTCAGAGTTGGAGCTTAAAGCAGAGCAGAAATGCCACTGGACTTCATTTAGTCAGTGTGAGCTGTGGGTGTGAGATCTGGGCTCTTGGGGGTTTGGGGCACACCCAGCACTGCTCAGAGTGGTGTCCTGGGAGCAGCTCACTGCTCTTGCCACCTCCATCATCCTCACAACTGGTAAGCAGAGGGCAGAGAAAAGATTGAAGGATGGGATAGGTCTTATGCCAGGTGAACAAGAAGTTACCACAACCAAAAATAAAACCTAATTCTGTCCTTTCCCCCATGGTAGTTGGTGCTTTCTAATACTTCTGTATTAGCTTGATTTTAAAGAAGGACATTATTGTTCTGCTGTTCTTCGCCATGTCTAAAATGTCTCAGCATCTAATCCCAGATCTCCTCTGGATAAGAATACCAGCAAAATAAACCATCCTAGACTCAAATTTGGGTTCTTTTGAGGTAGCTTCATTGAAAAATTATGTTAAATCAGGAAAACAACAGATAAAATTAGAACATTCAATTGCTATGTTTAGGAATACTTGCAAGTATTGGCTGGCACTTGCAAGTCTTTAAGCTGCTTATTTTTTCATAGATTGTGAGATGGCTTCTTCACTGAGGTTTTCTTTTTGTTTACAGTGAGAGCTCTACATGCTAATTTACAAACCTCAGCCAAACCTGACTTTACATCACACACGTGGGGAAAAAACACATACTTTTGTTTTGGTATCATTGTTTTGTTTTGCCCTGTAATTAAAGCAATGTTTGTGTATGTTTATTAGGACTGCATGGAAGAAATAAACCTGTTCAGTGAAAATAAGCTTCATTTGAAACAAATGGGTGATCAGCTAATCAAGGCTAGCAACAAGAGCCGAGTTGCAGAAATAGATGATAAACTCAACAAAATCAATGATCGCTGGCAGCACCTCTTTGATGTCATTGGAGCACGGTAAGAAAATTATTTTCAATGTTTTATGTGAGATAAAAGTCAGAGGCTTGTGTCCTTTACCTTCAGAAACAAAGTGACATGACTTTCCAGTTAAGTTGGAATTTATTACTGAGAGTCAAGCTTAAGGGAGTGCTTTTCTTTTTGTAATTTATTGCTGTATCATGACACCAAATGTCTTAATTTATCCAATGGTAGAGGGCAGGGTGTAAGAATTCATATAAAATAAAATTTTAATGATGAGAGCTTTGTAAAAAGAATCAAAATGATCTCTCCATTCCATGTATTGAATTGCAACACAATTTTAAGGCAGTTTGGTAGGAGTTCATTTGGGCTTTTTAGGAGAGCCTCCTATTTTAACACAAGCCTCTCTTTCACTGTATGTCTTAATGCACAGAATTTAGGAATGGATTCCATTCTGTCTCTGTAGACAGTCAGATTTATATGATAATGTTCCTCTTTTACATTCACAAGTGTTTGAAATTCCATTTAAATACCAGTGCTATTTCTTTACTCATTCTCCCTCCTAAAAACAACTGGAAGACCATATGAGTTTCTTTTAAATTCAGGATTTTCTGTATGATGGTGAAGTGGAAAATAGTATCAGTTGAAATTAAAACCAAAACTTGTACAGTCTAGGCAACAACCTCCTCTTAATGGATTAAGCATCTTTATTATGCTTGACAGAGTTAAGAACATCATGATCATTTCAGTATTAGCCTTACTGAGACGATCCCATTTCATTATTATCTCTGAGTTTCTGCCACAGCTTGGGAGGAGGATGCTGGGCTGGTCTTGCCTCCTGCTGAGTTTATTGGTAATCCAGAAATAATAAAGCTAACACCAAGTTAGTATTGGTCTCAACTTCTCTCCCAAGGTTTTGTTCTGCCTGTGATCACCCCTTCTGGGCTCTCAGCAACTCTGTTGTTCAGTTAAATTTGGGACAGATAATGCTGGTGGTTATGCTGTGACAATGTAGTGCTAAGTGTGCTGGGCCTTAATCAGGAATGAGATCTGAATTAATGGTGACACACGAGCTGTGAATGATTAAGCAGAAGCTGCCTTCTTAAGATCTGACACTGCGGATAGTTTTGCAATGGTTGTCTCAAGGTGTCTGTTTTTGATCTGGTGTAGGAAAGCAAGCTTCACTTTAGTAATAGCACTTTCAAAGCTTTTTTATGATAATTTTTTGTTCTGCTGGTTGTTAGTTTTGCATTGTAGCAATTTTTAAGTGCAGATTAAAATGCACTGTTTTAAAAGTGAGGTAAGATGGCACATTTCTGGTAATCTTTAGGAAAGCATGCTAAAGAACTGATGGGCCAATTAGAGAGACATCTGGCAACTGTATTCCAGTATTCTGTAACAAGAACTTGTCTACCTGGTATGTCTTAAATGTTTACCTTCAGGCAAGTGTGCAGTGGTGCTTTGAGGTACATTATTTTGGATTGCAATACTGGGATAACAAGGCTCCCAGTATTTGGTGTCTAAGTGGATATTGCAGCTACTGGGGAATTGATTTGATGCTTTAGGATTGTTCCTGTGGTCTTAATTGCAAAATGTCTGTAATATGCCAGCTTCTACTTGTGATTTCCACCAACTTGGTGCTTAGGACCAGGGTAATGAACTGGAAGCACTTGGCAAAATGTGATTTTAAGCAGCTCCCTTGGTGGCCCAAGATGATCAGGCAGCCCTGTGGGCTCTGCTGGTGCCCTCTGAGTTAATACTAAGAGATGTTCAGCATATGGCAGTGTTTTGCAGCACCTCTCCTCACCTAATCCACCTTGCTGGGGCAGGCTCTCAGCTGCTCAGTCATGAGTAACCATCAGGCCAGACACTCACAACAGACTCTGAATACACTCCTAAGAGTTTATTTTGCCCTGCTATAACCTTCCAACTTTCTGCTTTTAGTTTGCTGCTATGGTGCTGGCTTGCCACTGAGATTTTATCCCTGAAGGAATTAAATTAGACATTGGTTGACTGAAATGTCCACCTCACTCAGAGATGTGCTTTGAGGCACTCAAGATGAGGTTCCTCCTGTGCTTTTGAGTAGCCTCTCTCAAGCTCAGGGTGATGGTGGGGAGGCAGCAGCTCAACCCATCACCAGTGTGACACAAATTGAGCATCTTTGAGGGAGAGCAGAGAGGAGCAAAGAGCCTTGGGCTGGAGGCAAGGTGACCTGCAAGTGTGGGTTGTGATACCCATGCTGACAGACTCTCTCCTTCCTTCTCAGTTGGCTTTTGCAGAAACGTTAAAAAAATTTGTATTGAGGCTGTGTTGAAAGAACACATGTAAAGGATAGTGGCAGAATTTTGTTGTCCCTGGTAGGTGAAGCCATTATAGTCCAGAGATCCTCTCACAGTGCGTGGAGAATGGAGGGAATTGGTACAGGGGCTGTGCCTCCAGTGCAGCCCTGCAGAAGAGACTGGAGCACTGCACAAGTGCTGCCACACCTGCAGAGCTGTGCAAAGCCCTTTTTATTGGGCACTGCTTCATTGCTTGGGGAAAATAAGAGGAATGGAGGAGATGCTTCTGGGAAGGAGTGTCAGGGGCTTGGAGGGTTTGAGGGTAAGGGAATGCTCCTGGAGAGAAGTGACAAATTTTGGCTGTGATGCAGAGAAAACCATGTCTTTCTCCTGAAAAAAATGTTGCATGTAGGAATTTATTTTCACAGGACATCCATGAAATGAGAAGGTGGTTTTGCTCATGGCTTTTCAGGTTAGTAGCTGTGGCAAGTAAAATAGAAGTGAAAATTTTCTGACGTTTCAGGTGCCAAATCTGTGACCACTTGAAGCTCTTTTTTTGACAACTGTTACAACTCTAACAGTTTCTGTTAAACACACAATGAGCTGCTACCTTGCATCTGGTTCCCAATGGCCCACTCACCATCACAGGGGCAAGGACCAAATTTCAGTATGTTTTCATGGCAGGTCAAGACTTGGGAAGGGGTGAACTACAGAGCCAGGCACTGAGTAGGAGGAGAAAATGTATATTGAATAGCTGTGTGTTCAAAGCCAATTCTTCGTTTTTGGGCATTGAATCTGTCTTGTAAATGGGCACTTTTTGATCCTTTGGTTCAAGAGTGAAAAATAACCTGTATCCACAAAGGACTCTAATTGAGATATATTGCCAGCTTCAGTTCTGTGGTTGCTGTCCCTGGGACATTTGTAAGATTTTATCTTCTTTGCAGTGCAGTGTATGGCTGTGCGATACCAACATATAACCAAAGCAGCCTGGAAGCCAATGCATCAATGCAGAGAATTCCTCCTGATAGCTTATTTCACCTTTTTAAACCAATAAACGTCCTGGGACAGATGGGCAAATTAGGTGAGCTCCCCATTTAGTCCTTGAAGTGATTCTCTTAGTTCATGGTGACAAGCTCAGATCTGCCATATGGCTGCACTTGCAGGACTTAACACTTTCATTATCTGCCTGTGCTCAGCCTGTGTGGTGACAAAAGCTTTGCCTGTGCGCTGCACCAAGCCACCGTCTGGCTGCAAACTTGTAAGAGTCTCAAAATGTTAATTTTCATGGGATAGAGTAACCATCAAGGCATTAGCATGCCAGGAAAGGAGAACAAATGAATTCTGTTCAGCTGAGAAGATACTCTTACCACGGGAGGTTTGTACTGACCTCTATGTTGAAGGATGGAGAATACAAACTTACTAATACTCAGACAGGTAGGGTTGTGCTGACTGTAAAGCTGGATACAAGAAATCTCTTGCTTTTGTTACTGAAGCAGTAGGAGGAGGAATGCACAGGCTGCATGAGGGTGGTAGATAACCAAAAACCCATGGAGTGGGATTTACATCCTCAGTATGCTCTGGAGCAACCCTCCTGGGCCATGCATTAACAGGCAAGGACCAGCAAGGAACTGTGTTGTGCATGGCCATGTTCCCTTTCCTGAGCCATCCAGCACTGATTCGAACTCCTCACTTTGCTTCCCAGCCCGCAGGGAAGGGGATGTTTTCCTTCTGTGTTGCTGTTAGTGCCTGCAGTCAGGCTGGAGGAGCACCCCACCGTGTCACTGGAGGGTGTCTGCACTGCCTGGGGCTGTGCAAAGCTTTGGGTGCTGCTTGAGCCTTCATTAAAGCCACCAGCTTCATCAGGGGCTCTCTCCAGGAGTTTTGGGTCTGCAGACCAGTCTCTGCAATAGCTGATGTTGCATTTCTGTACCTCTGGGCATCCTGCAGCTCTTGCCACTTGCTGCCAAGCTGTGCAAAGGGGATGCTATTTCTCAGCTGCTCTGGCTACAGGCACACTGATGTGTTTTCTTACTTTGTGGGTTTAGTCTTTGTGGAGAAAAACAAAGTTTTTGTGTATGAAGCAGGAATGGGTTCAAATGACTGTGACCTTTAAAGCAAGCATGAAAGTTCAGGGAAGCAAGCAAGGTCAAATGTGCCTTCTCATTCTTTTAATTGCAACTATCCTTGGCAACTGGGTCTTTTCCCTGTGTTTGGAAGCTGCCGGCATCATTGCGTTGTCCAAGAATCTTTAACTGCCACTCTCAAGTCAGCCTTTTCCTTCCTTCTTAGAACTTGGAAGATTCAAGGTGTTTTCAGTTCATTTCCTGCATACCCTGGGGGGGCTAAAATTCCCAAACAAACTGAAATTTCTCAGGTTGCAAAAAAAAAAAAGGGAAGGACTTGGAGCTCTCCAGTGACATCACCTTGTGCTGTGCTGGGGGTCCAGGGAGGCTTTATGGGGAGTGCAGTGAGCTACCAATTCCCTCTCCTCCCTTGCACCCTCACTGTGGCTGGGTTGCCCCAAAAGTCACTTCAGCAGCAGCAGGCCTCAGGTTATGGGTTTGGGGAGCAAGTGAGTTCACAGCACACCCTTCAGCTAGTCTCTATTTAATTTTCCAGCACATTGGTTACCCTTTGGCAGGGCAGACAATCAGGCACCATGTGTTGGTGTGCTGTCCTACCCTGTGGCAGCTCACAATCAGTGTGGGTGCACTCTGGGTTCAAAGGTCTTTTAAAATTGCTGCAGATCAATATTGCATGGCAAGGGAAGCAAAATATGCTACAGGGAGGCCTCTCCAGGTAAACAAGATAGCAATGTCCAGCAGAATTGTGCTGGTTTGTGGAAGTTCCACTGTAAAATCTCATTCTTGGGTTTGTTATTTTTTGGTATACAAAATATGTGGATGGTTGAAATCTCACTCACAAAGTGCCTGCTTTCTTTCCATGTTCTCTTTGTCCTTTGAGGATTACACTTCTCTTCAGTGTAAAAGCTGTGACAGAATTCATTATTGTCTCAGGCATGATGGTTGGGCTTATTTTGGTTATGCAATGTGTGCAGGGAGCAGGGGAAGCTGGCAGTGCAAGGGGAGTCCTTGTCTCTGCACACCATCTTCACTCCCAGTATCTGCCTACCCGCAAAGCTGGGGGTTATTTCCCCATTTACTCAGGTCAACCATTTCAAATGTGGTTTTGAACCAGTCTGGACAATAAACCGTGGAGGTTACTGGGCATGATTTGCCTGTGCAAATGTCCAAAGCCCTCTCACAGTGTGCTGTGTCCTCGCAGGGACTGTGTGTTCTGCCATGTGAGCCATCAGCAAGTCAGTACAGGTCTGTGGAAAATTACCTGAATACTGAAAAAACCTTTGATTTCAAAATCATTCTTTGCATTTTTGGTGGGATTATCACAACCTCTGTAATTTTTTCCTGATTTTGGCTGGGTGGGGACTGGCTTGTAAGCCAAGGTTCTCTGACTTCCCACTCTGTGATCTCTGGCAGTCATAACACACAGAAATCATGACAGTGTGTTTTTCCACAAACGAATGATATCATAAATGAAGATTAGGGGTTATTTTGCCCTCTGGCATAACAGGCTATTTGCAGTGGAGGCCTTCTGCCTGGTCTGGAAGGTTAAAGAGAGGACAGGTTAGTGTGTGGGAGATTTAATTCCTACTTAAATACCTGGGATGTAATGATAAAGGCGAAAAAGCAGAATGCAGGGGAAGTAAGGATACATCTTTGTGCGTGCTGCCTGTGCGTGGATGTACGTGTGCTCGTTTTTTTGGGTTCGCTTCAGACTGACTCTGCTGCAAATCATCCGGGTCTGAAGCTCCAATCCCTCTTTCTCCCGAGAAATGAGCACCGCATCCACCTTTCTCGGTGCCGGAGGCTCCAACCCGCAGCCTTTTTGTCACCAGCCGCCCGGCGTGCGCTTCCTCCTCCCGTGCTAATAATTCTCTCGTGTCAGAATAAAGCTCTCGTGGTTTTGTTCTGAGGAGGCATGCGGCCGTTCGCCAGGTAAAATCCCGACGCAAAACCTAAGGGTTAAAATAAGGGGGGAGAGAGAAAGAGCTCCGGCGTCCCCCCAGCTCGGGGTCGGGGAGGAGGAGGACGGGCGAGCCTCCCCCCCACAGCCGGGATGCTAAAGCGGCGAATAAATAGGGCATCTGCGGAGGAGGGGTTTCCTCTGCCATGCCTGCCTGGTCGCACAGACGGTTCCCCCCTTGCAGCTTGGGATTTGCAGGCTGAGGAATGGTTTTGCCGTGCGAACCGTAAGTCCGTGTGGGTGCGCGGTGCCGGTGGGCTCTGGCGGAGCGGCGGGGCGGGCGCGATGGACGCGCTGCGCCAGCGCCCCGCCGCAGCTCGGACGGGCGCGGCGGTGGGAAGCAGGCACGGCAGCGGCAGGAACAGCGCTCACGGGCCCCCGGCTGCCATCGGCTGTGTCTGGGGCTGGCACCCGAGGCGGTGACAAGAACCTTCGGGCTCGCCGGCGGGGTGACGCGAGGAAAGCCTCCCCCAAAGCCTCCCCCGCTTCTCGCTGCGCGCACGCAGCCCGGGGCACGGACCGGGAATGGCCTCGCTTTCCCTGAGAAAGGCCTGAGGTTTGCCTGGGGCATCACCTCTCCCAGCGCGGCTTTTGTCCCTCGCACGGTTAAGCTCCCCTTGGACTCACTGAACAAAGGTTTCCTGGGCTCTGCGTCTCATTTGCTTCGCCGCTGGTAAACAATCCTGTCAGCTGGCAGGGCCATTTCAGCCCCTCCTCCTCCTCCAAAAGACATGCACGGAGTCGCCTTTTCTGATGACATTTGCCTTTGTGAAGGAGAGTTTGCAATAGACGTTTCCCGTTCTTTCAGACACTAAAATTTGAATGCTGCTACTTACCTTATTTGAGTTCCCCCCCCCCCCCCCCCCCCCGTACCTTTTCCTGCAGCATTTTGACAGCTAAAGCAATGCAATAGGACATGCATTTTGTAATTCTTTTTGTTTGTGTGAATACATTTCAATCAACCTGGAAGCTCCTCCTACTGCTAGGTAATTCCTGAGTAGTTACTACCAATATACTGTGTATTTCTGAGGCTGTGCAGTGATTCAGCCTGAGACAGTTTAATGCTTTTCTCTTGTAACCCAATGCTGGCAACTTCATTGTGGGTATTAAGACCCAAATCCAATCTCGAGTCAAGTCAGTTAGTCCTTCTGTTCACTTTTGCAGCCAGCTTGTAGTTATAATCTCCTACTTTTGTTCTTTTTCTGCCTTTTCTATTGTGGTGTAAAGATTAAAATATTTAAAATCTGGCTTTGCTTGGCTTATTCCAGGCAACTTAAGCATGTGTCCGAGTGCTAATCAGGGTGGATTTTTTAGCTTGGCCCATTGCAAAGGACAAGACAAATCTGAATTTGTTGGGGTTTTTTAAGATCAGTGGTGATATTTTTATTGGATTTTTTTTTTGTATTATTACCTTTTTTTAATTTTTTCTGGAGGCATGTTGAATTGTGGCAGGTGAGTTCTCAGTGGGAAGTGAACAATAGATAAGTAGGCATTTTTCCTGTAAACAGTAAGTTTTTCCTGTTTGACCAATCTCAATTAACTTGAGGATCACACTTCATAAAGAAAGAATTCAGTCAACACTGGTGGCACCTTCCACCCTCTGGAAGAACCTGTAAAAAGTACCACTTTTCTTTGCTGCAGTTGCACTTTTAGTGCTGTTAATTCACTGTATGTTGCATGATTGATCTGGATACCTGGATCTGGCAGGAAGTTTTTGCCCCAGGCTTGGAGGCTTGCACTGTGCACTCCCACCCAGCTTCCAGAAGGGCTGTGTTTCCCCAGAAGTGGTCAGGATACAACTCAAAAGAGTTCATGGAGTTTCTTTCATGCAAAGATCAGGTGATTTGTAGGAGTATTTTCAGGGTGCAGTAGGCATCTGAGAATGGTGGTTGCAAATGAAGATTTTTGTTGATGTGATTAATTAGTCTGTTTCACTTTTTTTCTTTGAGGTGTAGCTAGAGAAATGGCAGTTGCCTGTGACTTCTGTGCAAGCTGAGGATGCTCATGTTTTTTATCAGTTTACCTCTTATTTCAGTGTAGAGCCCTGCCCTTTTCCTTGGGCTCTGTGTCTGCTGACAGGAGCAGATCAGCCAATGTGAGTGTCTGGACAAAGCTGCCTTCCCATTTATGCACTGCACTGGTGTGAATTTCTCTTAGGTTTTTGTTCTTTGGCTGCTTAGCTCAAGTTTGAGATGAATGGCTTAGAGCATTAAGGGTGTTTAAATGACTGGCAAATGCCAAATTCTATCAAGAATAAATAACAGATTCAATTACTTAATTACAGTGGTGTTTCTAATGGCAATTGCTAGGAAGTAAATACAAGCTTTCAGTTCCACAATGATCCTGTCTTTGAGACTGTTGCTTCTGGTAACACTAGAAGATCAAGATCCTCATGGTGACATTCATAACTTGAAAATCAGAGTGGTTTCTAAGCCAACACAATATTGGAGTGATGGTGCAAAAAACCACACTTGGATTCTAAAACTGCTGCTTTTAATTTTTTTGAATGTATTTTCAGTCATAAATACATTTATTTATAGTCTAATATCCTTTGGTTTTGCTTTGGACTTCTTGGCTGTGTTCATCTGTGCACGATGCAGACTGAAGAAAGAAGTTTAGCACCCTGTGAGTTTTTCTGTAATGCAGCTTAGGGATGGAAGCAGGTGGATAGAGGCAGAGAAGGGAGCCCAGGGAGGCAGAGATGATCCTGAGCAGCACAGTAAGCTCTGGTCTCAGCAGGTCAGCTGTGCCATCAGATGGTCCCAACATGTGCATGTCTCCAGAGCAGCTGTGGGAAGCATCACAGGATATGCAGGAAGTGAATTGCCACAGAATAGAGTCAGGGACAGGGCAGAGATCAAGCCTTGCTTTCCTCCTGACTGGCCTGAAGCCATGTAGAGTTGATAATGCAACAGTGTAGATGTTTAGTTCAGACTCTTCCATTCTGTGCTCAGCACAGAGCCTGTATTGTCCATCTCTCCAGGGAAAAGTGTTCCTGAGTCACCTGCCTTTGGAGGGCTGCATACCTTGGGAATTACTGGCCCTGCTGAGCATCATAACCAGCCAAAATAACTGATGGGGACAGGGCAGAGGAAGAATTAGTTCTTCTGGGTAAAATAACTGCCAGCCCATGACAGCACAAGAAAATGATGCAAAGACATGTTCATGGAGTACCACTTAATATAAGCAAAACAAGAGCACAAGATTCATACAGCATCTATTTGCTTGAAACCCAGATGCTGTCTGCATACAGGGTTGAACTTGGGACCAGAAAAAACAGTTGTTAAGAAAAGCAAGAGCAGCTAAATGCTTTTGTCATCCCCTGGTTTCCTCTCAGCTGCAGCAGTGGAAGACAGTCTGTGTAAAGGCAGGTGCTTTGCACCAGTGTCAGCAGCTTTGTGGGTGCAAGGCAGGAACAAGGTGGACCATAGACTTGTGCCAAATCCTTCAGGCTGGCTTGCAGGCTTGCATCAGTCAGACAATATTAATTTTACTTTTGGAGAGTGCAGAGTTGCTAAATACCTGCCAGGAGCTTCAGTGTAGGACTGTGTTCTTCTCGCCCTCCTTGTAAAACAACTGAAAGTACTGCCTGGTGCTTCTGGGACAAGGGGTGGGGGAAGTTTTCCATACTGCTAATCTATATGAGACCCTAAATTTTCTGGCATTACTCTGTAAACAGTAGGACTGAGCAAATCCAGCAGGATCATTCCCATATCTCCTCCATAAGTGCTTTACCTCAAATCAAGTGTCTAGCTGACATGTGTATCCTCTTTGGTTACCTTACAGTTGTTAATAAGATCAGTTGTTGCTTACAGGGTGGTATATTCATTATGGATTAGGTGTCCTGCATATCTTCTGTCATTGTATCATCAGGCAGTTGCAAAAGCCATTCATTACAGTTTGGACCACTCTCCTCTAAAACTTGCCAGGATAGCAGGCAGCAGCACAGTGGGCCAGGAAACTGTCCAGGTGCCCTGTGTGGGCACTTCTGTCCCTGCCTGCATCACATGAGATCACATCCCTCACCCTTCCCCAGTCCCAGCTTGCACAAGACCTGTGTTGCCAAGTACATCAGGGCTCAGCTCAGACCCCTCAACAGTCCCTGCCTTTGGGGACGTGCAGTGAGCCCCTTGTACAAGCTGTCCTTGCAGTCTGCTGCTGGTTTTGTTTATGTGGTGACAGTTCCCAGCCACTGTGGCCAATGAATGGGAAATGCTTCAGCCTTTTCACAATACAGACTTAACGTTTTGTACTGCACTTGACTTAAACAATTGAGGCTCATCTTGATAGTTGTTGGGATAGGCAGTAGCTAAAGGTTTCATTTGTAAGTTTGCATTTTAGAAATCACGTGCAAGGTTTAAAAATTTATTCTAAGGCACAAGAACATAACTAGAGCTCAGGAGAACAGCACAGGGAAACAATGCTGGCTAAGTGGGCTCTCCCTAAGACATGGATGGAATGATTTCATCTGACTTTAGGGTCCGCAGTGTTGATATTTATAGTACTGCAGGGTAGACCGTTGCAGTTCATGGGAGAAATATGTGCTTTTTGGTACAGTTCATCTCATGATCTGGATGTTTAAGACAGGTCTGATATAAGTAATGATTTTTTTTTTTCTCCATTATCTACCAAGGTCTAGATGACAAACTCTGAAATAAGTCTGAAGAGATAAGTGTCACCCTGGTGTTGTCTTTTTAGTAATTTTTGTTGGGAATTGCAGTAAATGAGAATTTCAAGAAAAATTTGATACCAGTGAGGTAGTTCACCAGATATTCCTCCAACACATGGAGACAAATTTGCCAAAATATAAAAGCATGCTACTTGTGTAATTTGAGGGGCTGATATGGGGGTTTGACATGGGAATGAATATGCTGCTAAGGCTGGAAGTAAAAAAAAGTTTGTCTGAGAGCTGTGCTACAAACAGCTGTAAGAAAGTAAATGGTCTCACTGGTTTATTTGCTTGTCCACTGCACAAGTCTCCCTGGCCACTTCGATATTCTCCCCAATCAGGATTTTTTTGTTGTTTGTTTGTTTTGTTTTGGTTTGGTTTTTTTTAATTTTTCACCTGCAGGAGAGTCTGGCATATCTCTGCATGTTTGTGTGGTGTTTAGATGAGCTTTAATGTTGTGGTGCTACCAGTTCTATAGTAGCTGTTGTTCAGGCCTTCTCCTCTCCTGTCAGCATCCAGAGGGTGCTGAGGCCCTGGCACAGGTTGCCCAGAGAAGCTGTGGATGCCCCATCCCTGATATGTTCAAGGCCAGCTTGGATGGGGCCTGGAGCAACCTGCAATAGTGGAAGGTGTACCTGCCCATGGCAGATTGGAGCAAGGTGATCTTTCAGGCCCTTCCAACCCAAACCATCCTGTGATTCTGTGATTTTTCCAGGGTGTTGGACTGGTTTGTAGTGTGGTTTGTGCAGATTTTCCTTCTCTTGGCAGAGTGGTACTTTTTTGATTAGTGTGAGTCTGTTGGTTGCTGAAGATGATACTGAGCAAAATCCACAGCAGG
Organism: Lonchura striata; assembly: GCF_050655825.1. Taxonomy (NCBI): domain Eukaryota; kingdom Metazoa; phylum Chordata; class Aves; order Passeriformes; family Estrildidae; genus Lonchura; species Lonchura striata. The sequence continues at coordinate 67,067,840 of NC_140707.1, read as the reverse complement.
AAAAACCAAACCATAGATACCCACTTTAGTTTAACTGTGTCAAATGATGGTACAGATTTCCACTTAGATTAATGTCCAGTGCTCCCTAGCAGATGAAAATTCACCTTGCTTATACAGTTTCATTAAAACCTACACCCAAGACCTGTTTGCAGCTGTAGAGCAGGGGCCTGCTGAGCTAGTTTAGGTAGATTTTGACTAAAACACGGCTCTGATTTACAGGCAGCAGCTTGATGCGACATGGCTTCATAAAGCCATGCCTGTCATCACCTCCTGCCAGCATCCTTTCCACTGATTGACCATCTTTGTAACAAAATGTTCTTCCTGGTTTACTTAGGGTGAAGAAACTGAAGGAAACATTTTCTTTTATACAACTATTGGACAAAAACATGAGTAACCTTCGCACCTGGTTGGCCCGGATTGAGTCTGAGCTTTCCAAGCCTGTTGTTTATGACATCTGTGATGACCAAGAAATCCAGAAGAGACTGGCAGAACAGCAGGTGGGAAATAGCAGCAGCCAGAGTAAATAAGCTAAATTTCTGCTGATTGGTCCTGGTATAAAATTACCTGTTTCTTTTCCTTAGTGAGCCCTTCTGACTGTTTACTTTGCATGGTGTGTTCCTGCCAAGATGCATTACATGGAAAATTTTTATTTGCTTGCAGTAATTGCAGTATGGTGTTGAATTGCCCCCATGTCTCCCTGCTCCCCTTGACCCAAGGAAAACATGCAAAATACAGCAGTTCCTGAAGACTAGGCAGGGCACAGACAGTGGGCAGAGTACATGAGGATGACTTGGACTGACAAGGTGTGAATGGTGCTCTCTGCAAATAGATGGGATTCGATGCCTTGTCCTTACTGGCTCTAGTTCTTGTCCCTTCCTTGCAGATAGCAGAGCAAGCTTAGCAGAGCAGGATGCTTGGGCTTTGGAAGGTGGATTTGTGCAGACACACCTTTGGCTGAGGTTTGATCAGAGGCAGGCTCTGAAGATCCCTCTGGGCTGGGGGAGCTGGCACATGAATCCTGCTGAGACAAACAAGTGTGAACCAACTTCACACTGCCGGGTGTTGGTGGGCATTCATCCAAGGCAGTGGCTTACCAGGGCATCTTAGGAGAGGAGCTGGATAGTCCTGGAGTAAATTTCTCTAGCCAGCAGCCAGGCAAGGAAAAGTACAGACTTGCAGGTGGAGTCATCCTTTGCTCAGGGCTGTGCTGTAAGTCTGACCAGGTTCTAAGTGTTTGGCTGTCATCTGGCCTTTGTGTTAAACAGCAATACTTGCCCAAAAACTATAGATCAAAAATACGTCTGTCAAGTTTGGAAGCTTGGAAGCTTTATGGCATCTGCCTTTAGGAAAACTTACTGGTATCCTTCCCATCCTTTCCATCTGTTCTCTCTGGCTTCTGCTTTTGTGTCTAAGGATCCCTGAGTGACCCAGACCTGGAGGCTCTGGTCTCTGCTGGTTGGTGTGGCTGTGCTTGTACTCATGTCCCAAATGTGACAGGAAGGGCCAGCTCCTCTGTGACAGGATTGGAGGTGGCTCCCACTGACTGCTCTGCAGGAGCTGGTGAGACACCAGAAGCCTTGGCCCAGCACCTCTCATGGTTTCACCTGCATGAAATCATGCAATGGTCATGTAAACAACAAAGAAATATTTTCTTCTCATTCAAACCTTTTGCATTCTCAAAGGTTGTGATAAATTGCCAGGCAGAGCAGAGCATGGAGCACAAAGGAATTGTGTCCAGACTAATTTATTTTTATTATGAACATTCAAGCTTCAGCTGACTATAAGACCATCATTTGCTGCTCAGAGCTACTAACTCCTTAATTTTTTTGGATGCTGTTTTAAATACAGACCTCTGGGCACCTCTAGTAGCTTTTTAGCAGTCTGAGTATGAGAAGACTGTGCTGACTAAAAAGACAAAAGTAAAAAGAAAAGCTGCTTTTGTTCTGCATTAGTGAAACATTTGTCTCAATGAGACAAGTAAAAAGATCTTTCCTGGTTTTACATGAACGATTATTTCATTAAGAGCAGAGTAATGGTGAGAAATATGCCCTACAGGCTTCTTTTATTTGACATCCATGACTGCATGAGCTTTACCTGTGGAGTCTTGAATAAAGAAATCTAAAAGCCTTGTGTATCCACAGGGATGTTTTATGGCATGTTTGTTCAGTTAAAGGGTGAAGATTACAACATGAATAATATTAATTTTAAGATTGCAAAGATGTTTCACTAATGCAAAAATGTAGCAGTGTGTAGTCTGTTAAAGCTCTTTGGGCAATGCTGTGCAGAGTTGAAGGAATGGTACCTCTTGAGGCTCCATGTATGTTCCTCACCCTCTCCCTTAGTTTGTTATGTTTGTCTCACTTCATGCAGTCAAGTCATTTGGAAAACATCAAGGATTCTGTCTAGGCTCTTCCATGAGCCTAGGCATGGCCTGAAGCAATGAGGTCGTGTCAGCAACATTACCAAAGTGCAAGTTAGAATCAATTTGTAGGCTGTGATCAGAATTCTCATTTTCACTAATACCTCTGTAAATCCAGTGGAATTTAATGAATTCAAAAGACACTCCCCAGGTACCAGTAGTGTGGCAGAGCCTGCTCCCATCTGTAGAGCCTGTGTTGAAAAGACACTGATGCATCTTGCTCAGTAAATATGTGAATCCTTAGTAACCTGTAAATAATTCTCTTGGGTCTCCTTCTGGCAGTCTCATCTATGTAAGGAATTTTGCTTCTACATTCCTTAAAGCTGTTCATTACTACAAATCCCAAAAGCCATATTTTGGCCATTTATGGATTTATGGCTCAGCCCTTGATTCATGAGTGATTCTCAACTCCTTGCAGCTTGTTGACTTCTGGGAAAAATCTTCCTTCAACTCATTTTGTATTTACTACAAGCTGTGTTTATTTTGGAGGGATTTATTTATTTGTTTGTTTTTGGTGGGTTTTTTGGTTGTTTTTTTTTGTTGTTGTTGTTGTTTGGTTTTTTTTTTTTTTTAGTCTAGAGCAAAACCAATTCTGCTTCATCTGTTGACTGAAATCAGTAACTACCATTTAATGGGAACTCCAGTTCACTTTTGTTAGGAAAATACTCATTTGTGTTTGTTGGTCTAGTGTTATTCAAGCAAAAGTCTCTGTATCCTTCAATAGAAAAGCCAGAAATGGGTTGAAAAATTGCATTGTAGTGGCTATAGTCATTTTATTAATATTTAAAGTTGGTCACATAGTGCAGATCTACCTTTTCAATAAGAAATACTTAGATAAGGCTTTTTTTGTCTTTCAATTACACTGACCTTAGGAGTACTGATAGGTACAGGAGGAAAGGCCAGACTTTAATGGAGGTGGAGGCACTGGAAAAGAAACCTGTAGTGTGGATTAGACAAAAGGTCTTTGCCAGACCCTTTAAAGCAGTCTGCCAGAACAGGAGCCCTACAAGAGGGATTAAGAAAAGTAGTGTAACACCAGGTACTTGTGTACTGTGCTTGTGTTTCATGCCGCAGCTGGTGCTCAGTCACTAAAATGCACATACTGCACTAAGAGTTCTCTGACAAGACTTTCAATGTAGTAACCTGATATGAGACAGTCATCTTGTGCTGTCAAAATTAATAAGAATTTATTTATGGTATTGATAAGGTTTGGATTTTGAATGCACATTTAAATTGTCCAGACTATTAATGAGAAGATTGAGTTTAGACTGAGACACCAAAGGTGGGCAACCCCTTTGTTAGTTCTCTCCTGACCTGTGTCATCTGCACTGCTCATCCTGCAAGTCTTTTTTAAAGCTACATCAGCTTTTCCTGACACGGGATTTGCTCTTTCCCCATCCTCTGCAGCATTTTGAAAGGGCATGGGTGAGAGGTAGCCAGGCATGTTTCCTTCCACTGACACTGTATGTTTCCTTCCACTGACGCTGTTCTTTTGCCGATGGCAGGACCTGCAGAGAGACATAGAGCAGCACACAGCAGGCGTGGAGTCCGTGTTTAACATCTGTGACGTCCTGCTACACGACTCAGATGCGTGTGCTAATGAGACAGAGTGTGACTCCATCCAGCAAACCACCAGGAGCTTGGACAGACGGTGGAGAAATATCTGTGCCATGTCCATGGAAAGGCGAATGAAGTACGTTTCTATCCTTGCCCTGCAGAAACCTGTGGCAGCATTTTGAGGAAACACTGTAGCTTTTGCCACAAGCTGAGTTTTGAGGAGGAATAAAGAATCCAGAGTTGATAGTTAGCTTGTGATAAAACCTTTCTGTTTTTGCTCTCTCAGAATCGAGGAAACCTGGCGTCTGTGGCAGAGGTTTTTGGACGACTATTCTCGCTTTGAAGATTGGCTAAAATCATGTGAAAGTATAGCAGCTAGGCCTAATTCTTCAGAGGTCTTGTACATACATGCAAAAGAGGAGCTGAAGAAATTTGAGGTGAATTATTTAACTGCCTTTTTTATGCTCAGCACCAGGCTGCTGAGTACTTATTGTCTGTGCAAAATGCCTTAGTTGATGGAAACCATGGGTTTGGCATTGGTAGTATAGGGAACATAAATAATTTGATGAGTGTGCAGCTGCTAGATGTCTGTCTCCAGAATTTTTTTTAACATGTATAATACAATGCTCTGAACAAACACCTGAAAGTTTAAAGCCTTGCTTTTTATAGGCACTACTTTCGCAGCGTGATATTTATTCTTTTCTTTCTTTGCCTAGTGAGCTACGTTTGAGCAGATGGTTTAAAACACAGGTCTTAAAATCTGGATTTAGTTTTGCAGTTGGAAGGACTGTTTCTCTTGATGGGTAATATCCACCTCCTGACTGTTACCAGGGAATGAGCTCCTCGCTTTGCCTTGCAGGCGTTCCAGCGGCAGATCCACGAGCGCCTGACGCAGCTGGAGCTGATCAATAAGCAGTACCGGCGCCTGGCCCGCGAGAACCGCACTGACTCGGCCAGCAAGCTCAAGCAGATGGTGCACGAGGGCAACCAGCGCTGGGATAACCTCCAGAAACGAGTTGCTTCCATTCTCAGGAGGCTCAAGGTAGTGGCACAGCAGGGGGAGGGAGCGTAGAGCACTCACAGGGTGCCAGTTTTCAGCGTCTTTTTTTTGCTTCTGTCAAGGTCAGGATGAAGTGCAGGAGACGGTATTATTTCGTGTTCAGACGTAGATGCTTATTATTTCTTATTTATATTGTGTCTCCTAACAAGCTATGAAATGGCTGTCTTTCCTAATAAGGTCTTCTAAGTCTAAACTATTTAATTAAGAAATGACACTTAAATTATTTTTACTTTTAACTCAATAACTAATCACTGGAAGCCTGCAATGCAGACTGTTCTGTCCAATTACAAAACACTTCCCAAACTCATGAAGAACAAGGACTAGACTCCACTCTAAAACTTCTATCTTGCTCTCTGTATATATTACTATATTCTAAAACGTTAATCTATTAAGTTTTCTACTTAGTGATATTACACGCTTTTAATCAAACTACACACCTGCAATCCCAGTGCTATTAATCAATTTTGGAAGCCTTCTCCACGGTCTCAGGTCAAATGTAGTATTCTCTTATGGGTCTGTGCCTTTCAGCACAGAAAGTATAAAATTCTCAGCATCCAGGGTTCCAACAGCAGGATTCTGCAGGAATTACCCATGAGCAAAGCCTACGTCAGAGCAACTCTCTCTGTCCTGAGCTACTGGCATAGCAGGGGAACTCTGGAAGGGTCACTGAGTACATAGCATAAACCTTAACTTGCTAGATTGGTTTTTGGTAGCTGAAGAAAAGCTTAAAGGAAGAAGGAGTGCAGATTTTGAGAGATCAGTTGCAATACTCACTGCTCCTCTTTCCCACCTGTAATGGATGGATGTGTTAATACACTTGCACCTTTCCATAGGTAAGAGACACAGAGACAAAAGGGCCCCAAGTGCAGACATGGTTTGGAGTTTCCAACTTGGCTCTACTTCATGCCAAGTTGTGATTCAGCAGCAAGGCATTAAAGATGGAGATGTGATAGAAAGCAGCTCCTGCTGTGCTGCCTGCCTGATGAGGAATGTTGTTGAAGTGTGTATTTCAAAGAAGTATCCTGCTCATCAATTAAACTGATCTCTGGGCAGATACTCAGTGCTGTGCCCTGGGGAAAACTTGTCACTGCCAGATTATTAAATGTAGCAGTGCTGCAAGCAACTGACAGGAAAAACTGTTAGCTCCCCAAAATCAGTGGATGAGGCAGTGAGAGCAGTGATGTGGTTTGATCTGTGCAGCTGCAAGTTGGTATATTTGTGGGATGTTAGATGATCCCCCTTCTGAACAGTAAATCCACCCATGAGGACAGGCAAGCTGCATGTCTGTTAGCAGCCACACAGTGCATTAATTACACTGGCATGGTCATATATGATCCAGCCTTTCCATTGTAAAATCAGTAAAAACTGATTTTAATCTCACAGTTTTAATTACTTTAATTAGAGATGAGGGTTTCTTCTTTTGTTTATCTCTGTTTTAAGTTTAGAACAAAGTAGGTGTTAAGCCTCCGTCCAAGTAACTGTTGCTGGTATAATGATGTGAGAGATGGAATGTGTGGACTCAAAGATGTAATTTTATAAAAGCATCTTGAACTGCTAAAATTTTACTCTTGTACAAATGGTGTGCTAGTACAGGGCACTGTTCTAGCATCTCTACAGGAAGAGGACAGGCTTTATACATAGCATGCTGCTGTTTGTGTCCTGATGGCCTTTAAGGTGAACAAGGGTTTTGAAATAAAACACTGATTTCAGAAAGCTCCTGTGACCTGTGTCTTTTAGTAGCTGAAGTCATGTAACACTGGCTCCTTTTTTCCATCCAGCACTTCACCAATCGGAGAGATGAGTTTGAGGGGACAAGGGAAAGCATCCTTGTGTGGCTCACAGAAATGGACCTACAGCTGACAAACGTGGAACACTTCTCAAAAAGTAACTTTGACGATAAAATGCGCCAGTTAAACGTACGTATCATTCTGAAGCAGTTGTTTACTATAGCCCAGTGGTCCTGTTGGGCTGCCCTTGCCTGACAGAATCATCCATTTTCTGTAACTTCACAATAGCCACCACATCTCTGTAGGACTATATTTGTTTGAAGACAGCATTAATTGTTAAGACATATTGTCTTAAGATTAAGCTGTGCATTATTTAATTCAGATTCAGTGTTCAGGCTCAGTTCTGTCCTGCCATTTTCTCCTGACAACATGTGTCAGTGACAGTAGTATCTGGCCTGGAAAGCAACAGATACAGCTTAACAGTAAGAGCTACATTCCTAAATTCAGGCATTATTTTCTGGTGCAAATATTTTTTTGAATTGGCATTACAGTACAATCTTTCCTCAGAGCTCATGTCTGTAGCTGGGAATGTCAACAGAAATTAGACATCAGGAATGTGCAGTGATTCTAAGGAATATACTAGTTCTTTCCTACATTACATGCTCTTTTCTCCTTTCTCCCTGCACTGTGACTGATTTGGGATGTGGATTTACTGTTGTGTAGGCTGGAGGCCCAAGCAACCAAACCACTTTCTTGGCTACTGAGGAAAAGATTGTGTGTACCAACAGAAGAATAATCTCTGATTACCTGAATTCTTGTATCATGATCCCCTTCAGGCTCAGGACACTGCAGGCATACTGATGTACACATGGGTGGAAAATACCACTTCATTTAGAACTGTAATTCTGCTCATAAAACGAACCTTTGGACCTCTTGAGTAAAAAGATATTTGCCAAATTAAATTAGGCAACAATGTCAATTGTTGCTTATCTTTCACTGCAATGTGCTAGAAAACAGGGACAAACCTTAGGCTAGAAAGGGCCAATGGAGAAGTAATTATTTTTCTTGTATGTTCCAAATAGGGTTTCCAACAGGAAATAACGTTAAACACCAATAAGATTGATCAACTAATTGTTTTTGGGGAGCAGTTGATTCAGAAGAGTGAGCCTTTGGATGCCATCCTGATTGAAGATGAATTGGAAGAGCTCCATCGATACTGTCAGGAGGTGTTTGGGCGAGTTGCCCGGTTCCATCAAAGACTGACTTCAAGGGATCCTGTAAGAAGCAACAGTAGTTTCAATGCTTTGACAAGATTTTGGTTTTTGAATTGCAATGCTTATTTTGGTTTAGAATTGAAATTGCTTATTCCTAGCAGCTTGACTGAGTTATTTGAGCTCCAAGGGCTCAGGAGCTCTGCAGTAGAGCCTTGCTAAATCTTTCTTGTCAATCCTTTCATGCCTCTCCATCTGCAGAATCTGGATAATAGTGTGGAGGTTGTTCATAAGGTTCAGAACTATATAGTTATGGCTTGAAGGCTTCAGAACCTTTTTTGGTGTTTTTAATATCACTTGGTTTTCCTTACCATCAATAATGTGCTTAGAATACCTCTTAATATATTTGTTTGTCCACTCTATCTGTCCACTTTGTTGTGAGAACCCTGAATGGGGAACAGCATGCACTTTGCTTTTCCCTGGGAACTTTCAGGTGAGTCTCAGTTTGCTTGGCCTCAAAAAGAACATCTGTTAGAAAATCAGGTAAAGGAAGAAACATGAACAAGTAGCTGTTCACTCCTGCCTGAGCATCATTTCCTGACTGAACTTTTTAAGTCCATTTGGAACTGGATACTCCTCCTGCAAATTGGAGAGATGCTATGGTGGTGGTTGAGTGCCATGAAAGAGGAGAGGTAGCTGCTGATGTGCAGTTTGGTTTTGCCAAAAGAGAAAGAAGGCAGAAATTATATCTCCCTTTAATTTTAGGAACATGGTTGCTGCAGCTGACCACAAATCTGTCTTCAGTAGTACTGTGTGGTTCAATCATCTCATTAAGATCTCTTGTACATCTTATTAATATGCACTACTAATAACTTATTTGTAGGGATTGGACGATGAGAAAGATAACTCTGAAAATGAGACGGATCAAGAAGACTCCAGAGAAATCCAGAATGATCCCTGGCATAAGAAAGCCATCACTGAGGGGCCCTCATCAGCACAGTCCCTGTGCCACCTTATGCCCCCAACTCAGGGCCATGAGAGATCAGGCTGTGAGACCCCTGTCAGCGTTGACTCCATCCCACTTGAGTGGGATCACACAGGTGATGTGGGAGGTTCTTCCTCTCATGAAGATGATGAAGAAGCAACATATTACAGTGCTCTGTCAGGTGAGAGCCAATGTCCAGCAGTTTGGTTTGACATGGAGCAGCTGGAGGATGTCCCTGTGTGGGAAGGGAGGGGGACTGAAGTCTTGTTCCCACATTGTTTTTTGGTTTTCAAGTACCATTTACAGATGTGAGCAGACTCATCTCTTTGATGAAGGAAATGGTACTGTCTAAACCAAGCTTTTGTTTTTAGAAACATAAGAAGGTTTTAGAAGCCTTATAAGAGTGTTTGAAAATTACACCAACCACTTACTTTGTTCTTTGTCTTTGCTGTCCTTCATTGTTTCCATTGTTTTTAATAGTTGGAAGATACTGAATAGTGAGGAAAATGACATTATTCTTTTTTCAGATGTAGAAATCACTGAAAACCCTGAGGCATATCTTAAAATGACCACAAAAACTTTGAAAGCATCTTCTGGTAGGCACCTGCTAATGCATGTGTCTGAACATGGCAATCTCCCTGTGCTGCACGCTATATTCCTCAACCTCTCTCATACGTAATGTCTGACTTCCTGCCTTGTGTGGACACCATGTCTCATCCTGTCATGGTGTTCTTACGCTGCAGTATCCACGTGGACATTAAAAGCAGTCAAGAACACACCATTTAGATATTTGCCTGGTAAATGCCAAGGTGGTTAACATGCATTTCATTGTACTGATCCAAAGTCTTGTGGTTCTTTCTTGGTGGTTTGCTCTGGGTAGTATCAATTTTTGGTTTTTTCCTGATTTTGGTTGCATAGCTATTGAAGGCAATAGCTCCAACTCTGCGAGTATTTTTTTGTGGTTTGTGCATGACAGAACTATATGTGTCCTGTCTGTTAAATCCAGAACAAACATTCTCCAAACCAGGACATGTCTAACTTGTTCCCTCTGACATGTTGCAGATGTGTGATAGTTATTGTTGGGATGCAAACTTTACAAAACCATGGTGCAGCCTTGTCTTTTGGTTTTTTTGAATACTCTAACCTGTATTCAAGCATTTTCCAGAAGAAAACAGAATGTCCCATAACTGCATGGCTCTCATCTCATTACCTTTGAAACACTGTTGATGTTTTGCAAATGTGCATGCTTTGCAAGGAAAGCTGCAAAACTGTCATTTTTATGCCATAACTTGATGCCATTTTATTCAAAGCGCTTCCTAACTTAATACAAAGCCACAGCTTCCTTGTGGAGGTGGGATCTTGCACTTATGGTGTGTGGTTTTGGTTTTATTTGTTTCAGGAAAGTCTGTTTCAGAAGCTCATCCTTGGCATTCTCCAGGTAGCCCAGTCTGCAGGAAACACAGATATAACCAGGCAGAGATGGTTGGAAATGTGTTGTCTGGACCAGAGACAAGTACTCCCTATAAACCAAAATATGTGAGTTGGAGGCTCTGTGGGCACTGAACCTGTACTACAGAGTCTGTCTGTTGTTCTCTTTAAGTCCACCCTCTTCCCTTCTCCAGCATCAAGGAAAAGTATAGCTGAGGTGGGGAATTTTCACTTCACACAAACTTAGATATTATTTCTGGCGGCTCAGGTTGGACTGGTCAGTCAGGGTCTGGAGAAACTTCCTTCCTCTATTGTCATAAGACAAGTCTAAGAGAATTTAACCCCCACAAAGGATAGGGTGTGACTCTCTTGATATTTACAGACATATTTCCCTTTACTAAGCAAATTTGAAGAGACTTAATGTGCAACACACCATTTAATCTGCTTCTAGGCACTGAAAAATGTGCCCAAATGGCTTATTGTCCATTAGTGCCTCAGCCTTGGTGGCTGTTTGCCAGCCATGGCTTCAGCAGCAGCTGCCAGGCTCAGTGGATCTGGACCCATTGTCAGCACTCTTCCAGGCAGGGTGGTACTGGTATCTGGCTGCTTTTATCATCACTAATCCAGTCTCAGAGTCTTAGGGTCAATATTGCCAAGACCCACAATCCAACAAGGAACACCAGCAACTGTACATTGTCTGGTACACGTAGTGCAAAAACAATTAATTTGCCATGTCCACTCCTGTAGTCATTGGCATCACCATGGTGTGTGTTTGTTTACTGGAAAGGCACAGAGAGCCAGTGTAAACTGGTAGCAAAGCTGCAGAAGCCCAGTGCTAAATGTGATATGCAAGAGCTCAGCAGCAGCCCAGCCACCCCAGAGTAGCACAGATTATGTTGGACCTTTGACATCCTGTTAACCTGCAGGCTCACCCTCCAAAATGTCATTCCAGGTGAAGCAGCTCAGCTCTGCAAGCAGCAGCAGCAGCAAGGAGAAAATTCCAGCTGCCAGCATGAGCGATGAGGAGCCCCAGGATGACCAAGAACTTGTGAATATAGCAGGAGCAGAGAAGCAGTCAGGTATGGAGCATTGGGAGTGGCTTTGGGGTTGTGGTGTTTGTGCTGTGATTCTGGGAAGACAAAGCAGAGATGGCACAAAGGCAGCATACTTGGGAGCAAAAAAACATTAATGTATTTTGCCAAATTTCCACATTTCACTGAGCTCCCTTCTCATTTGGTTCTGTCCAACACATGGGTGCTGTTCAAAGCTTTCACATTTTCTGCCAGAATTGAGATTTTTCTTTCATAACATACTTCTGTCTCTTTGCTGCTTGTAGTAAATGGGAACAATTTCACTTTTCTCTGATACGGAACACTTCAGGGACTTGTAATAAGATTTCAAACCAAAGGTTCTGTCTCAAATAAGATTGCTATGTGGAGCTACTGGTACTCCATATAACAAGATGCTACAGCTCCCATTTGCAGAAATGTTTGTTCAAAGCTGGTAATGCATTCTGTTCTTCAGTATCTTTACAGTGTTCCTTTCATGCAAACAGACCAGCAAGCTGGTTTCTCTTGACCTTTCAGGACCTCATTCCTGGATTCAGATGCTTGAGATTGTAGCAACACCTTGTATTGCAGTCACAAAAGCAAATCATGTGATAAAAAGAAGGCTGCAGCTACATGCACCAGATCACTTACTTTGTTTCTCTTGGTCTCACAAATAGTCCAGGGTTGTGTCCCATACGTGGGATGAATAGGAATAACCTGAGAATGGGTTAGATGTGCTTTCAGAAAGTGTCACTGATCACACAGGTGGCATCTCCATATCCTTTATCACTGAATTGATGAAACAATCATTAAGAGTCATTATAATGGTTTGGGTTGGAAGAGACCTTAAAGTTATCTAGATCCAATCCCCCTCCCATGAGGAGGGACACCTTCCAGCAGAACATCTTGCTCAGAGCCCCATCCAGCCTGGCCTTGAACACTCCAAGGGATGAGGCAGCAGCCGCTGCTCTGGGCAACCTGTGCCAGGGCCTCAACATGGCCACAGTAAGAAATTTTTTCCTAATACCTAATCTAAACCTGCCCTCCCGCAGTTTAAAACCATTATCCCTTGTCTTATCACTCCATGCCCTGGTCAAAAGTCCCTCTCCAGCTCCCCTGGAGCCTCTATAGGCACGGGAAGGGGCTCTAAGGTCTTCCTGGAGCCTTTTATTATCCAGACTGAACAGCCCCGACTCTCTCAGCCTGTGTTTACAGGAGAGGTGCTCCAGCCCTTTGATCACTTTTTTGGCTTCCTCTGGGCTCTACACAGCAGCTCCACATAGACATAAAACACAAACCCAGATCCTAACTGCTGGATCATATTTGTCCCCTGTTGAATTTTAGTGTTCACCAAATCACAGCTGGGCTCATTGAATTCTGTCTCCTTAGTTCTGGTCTGTTCTTACAAGTGAATTAAAACATCTCCAATTAATGTCATTAAAATTCTGTGTAGCACTGCTATGTGGATAACTTGATCAGAAATATGAAATTTAGACACTGCAGAATCTCAAGAAAAGATGATGTTGAATGACAGTAATGCATTACATCTGTTAATTGGTCTCAAGTAACATGGAGAATAGTTTTCTTGCAAAACTTCTTGCATCTGTTTTATGCACTCCTTCCTTTACTGAAGATATAAATGTTTGGGGTTTTTTTTCTGTGATTTGTAGGCATTATTGATAGGTGGGAACTCATCCAAGCTCAAGACCTCAGAAATAAACTTAGAATGAAACAGAAATTACAGCAGTGGCAGCAGCTGGACTCAGACCTCAGTGACATCTCTGCTTGGCTTGATAAAACTGAGCAAGAGCTGGAAGAGCTGCAAAAGGTGAAGCTTCCAACCAGCATGCAAGCATTGGAACAAAAGGTCAAGAAATTGAAAGTAAGTTATGGCTTATTGAGAAGAGGGATTTCAAGATGCTGATGTTTTTTAACCACTGTATTCTCCTAGGATCAGTTGGCAGCATGAGTGCCAATAGCAATTCCTGTGCCACAGGGGAACTGAACTGCTCTCAGCTAAGAGGGCTAAAAAGAGGGTCTTGGGCAAGGTGCTTCTGGCTTCATATACAGAGATTGGCAGGCAGAAGTGAAAACCTCTCTACTTGTCCCTTTCTGTTTTCTTGCACAGTGATATCAACATCTTTTCCGTGTGCCATTCTCCTCTATGCACACCAGATTGAAAATTAGCCAGGTCTACAGGCTGCAAAGTCTAGGCTGCTTTTTTTTTTTTTTTAATTGAATTAAGGGCAGGGTGTAATTCCAGCAGGAGACTGACAAAGATCTGCTCTAAAGCTGTGTTTTCTGCAAGATGAGCCGATAGGTTAGCAGGGCACATGCAAGTGCTGGGGCCCTGGGACTTAGGCAATGAAATGCCTCAGGTTGAAGTCTGAGAGAGCAAGTGTTCCTAAAATCTGTGGAAGTAAAATCCCTCTGTGCTCATCAGCACCCCTCATCAGCTGCCCCATGTGGAGTCACCCTGAGGCCACTGGTCAATCTGGTGTCAGCCTTGGGGTGATGCTCACAAACAGGACACTGCAGAAGGGAGGAGGGATTTCTTAGGCATGCTGAGAAAGGCTGCATGTCCTGGAGTAGTTATTAGGCCAGGGACAATGACTCTGCACTCCAGCAAGATCAACTGTGATTCCTTCAGCCAGTCTGGATTAGGCACCAAGCCCTAGGAGAGGTTTGATGGTGCCTCCCAAGTGGAGGGAGGTGTTTCCCTTCAGCCTGGATTTGGGTGTCTGACCTCCTCAAGGAGCAGAGCTTCACTTCTCTCTTCTGCATCTGCTTAAGAGGAGTCCAGCTGGCTGTAAATCCCTTTTTCAGACAGTTTGGCTTTAGAGAGGTGTTGAAAGAGCCAGTGTGCTCTAAGTGAATTTCATGATGTGTCAGGACATCCCAGTTGCCTGGGATAAGGATAAAGTCAGTCTGCCTGCAGAGTGGCTAACTGGTGTTCAGAAGTCTGTTTGCTTTGTCTGATACTAAAAGAAACTTTTTTTACCTGGAGAAGAGGGGGACAGGATCCTTTGATGGGTGAAAAAAAAGTAATTTAGACCAGCAGTTTTCTACAAGTCGAACTCAGATCTTGAGATTGACACTCTTGGATAGAAAGGCTGCTGGGAAAAGCAATCTGAGCTTTGTGGTTTGTGGGATTCATCCTGCAGCTCTAGCTTCCCTACTGCAAGAGCAGCTTGGAAAAGATGAGTACCCTTGATTCAAACTGTAAACTGGAGGGTACATGGAAGGTATTGTTTGGCATTCTCTTTTTAAAAAAACCTTCAGAAATACAGCATCAGCCTTAACATAAAGGTGGTTAGATGGTATGACCATGACAGCAAATTCCATATTATTCCCCCTGCAATTCTAAAGGAGAGGAGGAAAGCAGGCAGGACTGCCTTCTGGGGGGCCTTGAGAAGTCAGAGAAGTAGGCTGCCAGGTTTTCTCACAGTGGGGTATGGTGTGGGAAATAGTAAAGGTAAAAGATTTTCAGAAAGCTGGGAAAAGCATGCCTTAGAAACAGAAAGAGCAGAGAAAACTCAAAGCTAGCTGCAAAGTCTGAAAGTAGAAAAAGTTATAATGGCTGTAAGACAAGCAAGCATTGTGTGAAGCAGGTGTATGTGTACTTTTAGTAACTGGCTAGAACAACTGTCTGTAAGCTTTAACAATATTCTAATAACTAAAAAGTTTGTAAAATGTTCTGTAGCAAAGAGGTTTTTGGCTGTACTTGAGCTTTGCCATCTTTCTATTGTCTCAACCATGTAATGAGGTTGATGTGCAAATAAAAGCTTGAGGAATGTACCCCAATAGTCCTGTCCTGTTTGTGAAAAAAAAAACAAACCTCCAAACACAGTCTGGTGTGAGACCAGGGGCCCAGAGGGGGTGGGGAATCCTCCATCCGGCGAGATACTGAAAATCTAAATGGATGAGGCCCTGAGCATCCTCCTTGGAGTTTGAAGTTGGTCCTATATGAAGCAGGAGAATGGACCACCAGATGCCCCTGTCAGCATTATTCTAGGATTCTGGAGTGACAAAATCTTTATAAATTAGGAGAAAATACTATATGGTAATCAATGGGGGCATTTGTCCAAATGTCAGGGAGAGAGCCAGCTCAGAGGCGTTGAAAGGCACATGTGGATTAAGCCATAATGCTTAGGGAGAAGCACAAGCCCGGTCACACTTATTTTCTTCAAAGTGAAGGTTTTGGCTTTAAAAAAACCCCAAACATAAACCTGCCTCAATATGTTTCTTAGCAGAATTGAAAAGCCACCAGATTCGAACATCCTTCTCCAACACCTGTAATACTTTTCAGTGTGTGGTTTTATTGTAAATAAACATGTTTTTCATAATTCATAAAAGCTCCTAATCCTCTTTTTCTACCAGGACTTGCTTAAAGCATTTGACAGCTACAAAGCAGTGTTGCTTTCTGCTAACCTGAGCAGCAAAGAATTCCAAAAAGCAGACAGCACAGAGTTCAAGGAGCTGCAGAACAGGCTTCGGAAGGTCAACTTGCACTGGGAGAAAGCAACTCGTGCACTGGACAACTGGAGGAAGGGTTTACAACAAGCCTTACTGCAGTGCCAGGTACGTACCACATGCCAGCTTGGAAGGGAAAACTCTTTGGAATTCTGTTGAGGAGAGGGCAGGAGGATACTTCCTGCACATCAGTGGAATGGTCACTCACAATCCAAGACACTTTGTTTCCTGATAAACTTGCCTCTGTTGGATTAAAATGGTTTGGTAAAAATACCTTTCAAGTGAATAATGCTCTTTTACTACATAGGTTTCTGTACTCTCATTAATTGTTTATTTGTGGTGGCTCTGTCTAATCTGAGGATGGGCATTTTGTTTGTAGGTGAAGGCACTGCAAAGGTGTTTTTCCTCTTATGGGCCAAGCTTTTTGTTTCTTTAGGATTTCCATGACCAGAGCCAAAAGCTAATCCTGTGGTTAGCAAGTGCTGAAAGCCGGAGGAATGAAGCACAAATCACAGATCCTAATGCTGATCTCAATACAATACTGGAATGCCAGAAGGAGCTAATGGTGAGTGTAGCCTTAACTGCAGCACTTCAGAACTCAGCACACACTGAAGAGCAGGATGTTTTATGTCTCACAGTGTCTGCAGCCTGTCCTCAGACCTGCTGTTCTCAGGCATGTGGGTGGTTTTTGAAGTGGACCAAGATATTGCATCTACAAGGCACTTCTCCATAATTACACATCATAATAATAAAGTTGCTTATGAGCAGTCTTTATTTAATGTCTTTTCTGTATGAATTACATGCTGCTAGAACTATTTTTAAATGTTAATTCAAACAGGCACAACCAGTCTCTTAAAGAGAACTTCATTTCCTATGCTGCTGTAATAACCATTCCTGTGCTTTGTGGATTCTCGGGCAGGTTGTGTTGTTCTTTAAAGCCTTCCAAAGTTCCTCCTTTTGGAAGAATATCCATAAAGTTGAGGGTAACAGTCTGTTGTGCTGTTTTTTGTTTATTCTCAGCAACTGGAGAAAGAGCTGCTGGAGCAACAGCTTAATGTAAACTCCCTCCAAGATCTCACTGCTTACCTGCTGCTGAAATCAGATGGTGATTACATTGAAGAGGAGGAGAAGGTCCATGTAATTGGAACGAAACTGAAACAGCTGATTGAACAAGTCTCTCACGACTTAAAAACAATACAAGGGAATCTGGTGAGTTGGAATTTAAATACTATTCATGGATCTTCCTTACTGAAAAAAAATAGCATATTAAGAGTGAAGGTATTTATAAAAAAAACTGACTTAAAGCTTAAGTGCTTCCACCTTGATAAGCTGAAAAAAGAACAGTTTTGGCTGTAAGAACAACTTCAGCACCCCAAGGCTAATACAGTATTAACAGAGGGATTGTGCTGCCTCTGTCCTCCTAAAGCTCTGAGTAAGTCTTTTGGTCAGGCTTTTGGGCAAGAGGTTGGACTAAATGAACTTTCTGAAGTCCCTTCCAACCTGAATTTGGTGTGATCCAAACCAGGTATCAGGCTAGGAGTGTGTAGTGAGCACGTAGGAGTTGAAGGTCATAGCAGTCAACCCACTGCTTATCCTGAGGCCTGTCAGAGATATTTCCAAGTTAATTCTTCTATGTACCCATTATAATTCCTTCAGGCTGGGCACTGTAAAGCATTTCTTTATTCTGGGGAACTGGTTATTCTCATGTGAAGGGGCAGTGGGCTTTGCACCTACAGAGAAAGTGAAAGGTGGTTCTTTGCACTTTATTTATTGTCAGTTTTGAATGTGCATTTTAAAGAGGAAGGTGATGTTATCTTTCAGGATACCAAAACATTCCTGCTAGTTCCAGATGACTTGGACTCAGGAGTCTATAATCCAGAAGAAGAGAAATCCAGCCCTGCTGTGAAGAAGGCAAGTATTTTTTTCTATCATTTTGCTATCAGCATATAGTGTATTTTGACATATTTAGAGTGGACGTTCCTCAAGTACAATCATTTTACCTTTTAGGTCCACGTACCTTATTACAGCATTCACAACCAGACTTTAAAGTCTACAGGTGTCTTCTCAGAGAAATTCCTTGTATTTTATGAAACCTGGATACTAAAAGCTATTTCTCTCAACAGATGGCCCTCAGGAGAACTGCTGATGGCAGGAATGGCAGCAGCATAAGGTAATATTTTATATATTCCTGATCTCTTGATAAACAATGAATATGGCAGAGATGAGCTGTGTGCCAGCAGAAACCTGGGCAGCTGTTCCTTGTAGGTGGACACATGGGTGGAGGTGATTTCTGCCTTACCTGTAGAGTCCCCTCTACCTACCAGTTCTGAGCTGCTCCTTAGGGAATGGTTTCCTTTAGCATTCCTGCTCCAGGACCTCTGCAGTGATGCTGCAGCCCTGGCTTGAGAAAATATTTTTTCTGCCAAATAGGGGATATTTTAAGTTTAAATCCTCCTTTAATTCCACCAGCATGCTGGAAAAAGAAACTTGCCCCTGAGAGCCACTTGGTACAAACAGGCCATGAAGGACAAAGGGAGAACTTAACCCCCAGTCCACTGGGGCCTGTTCAAAGGGTAGATCTCAGTAAGCCAGGGCAGAGAAGAACTTCATCAATGTAAATTATGTCTTTCCTGTGTGCTTCAACACCTATTTGGAATGGTCTGTTAGCCTCCTGGGAAAAGTTAAGTTTGCATCTGAAAATAGGGTAAAAACAACTTGTTTAACTCAAACCCTCAAGTGCCTGTTATTCTTTGTTTCTCCTTTTCAGGAGTGAAAGCCATTCACAAGCTGTGCAGGCAAACCCTCGGTCTCCCTCTTTCTTCTACCGAGTGTTAAGAGCAGCTTTACCTCTCCAGTTGTTCTTCCTGCTGCTTCTGCTCCTGGCTTGCATGATCCCCTCCTCTGAGGAAGACTACAGCTGCACCCAGGCCAACAACTTCGCCCGCTCCTTCTACCCCATGCTGCGCTACACCAACGGGCCCCCCCCGACCTAGGACACCCTGCACTCACACCAAAAACACTCTCGGGTGGTGCTTCTTCTCCCATGCTGCTCCAGCATCTATCAAGCAGAGAGTTTCACATCTCAAAATGTATATCTTGACAGAATTTCAGCGTTTTTGTACGGGAAACAAAACTTTTTCTATAGATTTTTTTTTTTTTTAACTGTAAGCAACACACTTTATACTTTGATGCAATAGATACACTATTTTTTAGGGGCAGTGCTCTTAAGCTTGCAAGGTGTTTGGATACAGAGTTGTTAGATGCAGAAACGACATCAAGGCAATCATAAACATGGCAGTCTGTCTTGGGTGAGCGTGACAAACAAGCAGGTGAAGAGGGACTTCACTGAATGTGATTTCTGCACACACTTAACGTTACTTGTATCTTTTGGTACTGTAGTCACTTGGTGGAAACAAAAAAAATGCATATTTTTGAAACTTTGTTGTTGTATTTTATTCATCTAACACATTCAGTATCATGATGCACATTTGTTTTGTTTGACATAAAGTGTTCTAGTAGTTAGGACTGCTGTGTTGTCTTTTTATACCACCTTTGAAATAAGGAATTGCTGCATTGCATGGAAATGATTTATAATGCACATATTTTCTAGATGAACATGATTATGTAGACTATCCCTGATGTATACAAATAGTGCAATGACTTTTTTAATGAAAGTTTTTTTTCAGTTTTTAACCTGCTGAATAGTGTACAGTATCTTGGGAGAGAATTGTGCATTTTTATAAGCTTTGTTTTTAAAATGAAACTGACGTGTGGGCAGTGGCTGGAGAAACACTGTGTACAGTCAGCATGGCCATTGCCCCACTGTTGTACAGTTTGAGTACTGTCATTAAAATTTTGCCAATGTCTGCAGGACTGTGGGTGTGTCTAGTGGTGGGGGACCAGCTTCATGTTCCAGCAGTGCTGCCCCTTCCACTCCTGGAAGAGTCAATTTCCTTGCCTGCTAAAGGAGTGGTGCTGGAAGAAGCACAACCACTCCCTTGCTTGTGAGAGCAAGAGATCACAAATCCAGCCAGCAGTGGGCCCTGTGTTCTATGGCACAGATCCTTTCCTTTGCAACTGCTTTCCTGGATGAAGAACACGAAGTTGAACCAATTCATGCTTATTACTAGTTGGAAATGCTGAACTATTTCCCACTCTGGAACTTACTTTCTATAGTGGGAGTGCTGGAGTGGGGAAATGCATGTGAGGAAAAGCTCAGTGCAGTAGTAAGGGCTTTTGTCAAAAGCTTTTTGTGTGTGGCAGTGGAAGTGACCCAGGAATTAGCCACTTTCTGCAGTGCTTACCAATAGAAAATAAGGTTTCTGATTAGCCTGTGAGAGGTCTCCCACCCCTTCTACACTTGTCACCACTGGTGGTTGCTGATTCCCCATCTTCTGGGAGGGGGCTTTACAAAGCAGACTGCTTTGTCCTGATATTTAGAGAATGGCCAAACCAACAGCTTTTTCCCAGCCATGGTGGCAAACCCGCTGTGGTTTATTTCCAGGACATTAAATCAAACTCATAAGCTGTGTTGAGGTGCCAGACTTGTGCTCCAGCACCAACAGCTCTCACACTGGGATCCATCCAGAGATGGATCCCCCTCGTGCACACAGCCACACACACTGTCCTCTCTCCTTCTGCAATCATTATTTGATCTTTTCAAAGCAATTACTTTAAGATGGAGCTCATTTAAGTTTCTTCCTCTGTAGAAGTGAGCCAACTCTAACCATTATTTCATTGCCAGGTTGTCACAAATGCCCATGCAGACCTTTCTGCCAAGAAGTAATAGGCAGCTGCTGACGTGATATTCAGTTCTTCTTCCATTAAACAACCTATGCAGGGGAAAAAATTGAACAATGTTAAAAGGTCTAAGGAAAATTTCATAGCCTACAATTTCCTTTCATTATGAACAGTTATATCAAATTGTTGAGCTGATGTAATATATAAAAAGAAGCGCTTTCAAGAAATTATCTCAAAATGTCACTAAAAAACAATATCTGGGAAATAGCTTAAATCTTTTTTCTTCCACACCTGTTTTAAATAGTTTTATTGCCAATTGATTATAATCACTTCAGTGGAGGCTGGCAGTGAAGTCTGCTTTAAACAAGTCATTTTATATCCCCAACAATTTCTTTGGGTCATCATCTCTCTCAGGACTGGGTTGTTAGTGTCCAGGGAAGGATTAAAAAAATATTTTAAAGAGAGTGAAGATGCAGTAGTGACAGCAACCCATTATGTTTGTGCACATGCATTGGGAAATCAAACTAAGCCAAAAACTAGTTTTGAATTGAAGTTTTGAATCTTACTTTTTGGCAGTGAGATGAGGCCTCGGTCTGTTTTCAGCTATACCCACCCCCCTCCAGCACAGCCAGCAGCAATGAGAGGCTCCAGGGAGACTTGGGGTACCTAAAGGGGCCCTACCAGAGAGCTGCAGGTGGGCTTCTTACAAGGGCATGGAGTGGTAGGACAAAGGGTGATGGCTCTAAATAGACAAAAGGCAAAGTTTTAGATTAAGTGTTAGGAAGAAATTGGGTTCTGTGAGGCTGGTGAGGTGCTGGGATAAGTTGTGCAAAGAAGCTGTGGCTGCCTCGTCCCTGGAAGTGTTCAAGCCCAGGTTGGATGATGAACAGCCTGGAATGGTGGAAGGTGTCCCTCAGTCGCTGAGCACACACATTTCATGTTCATGAGACCAGGCTGAGCTCAGCTGCAGGAGAGAAAGGAAACAAAAAGCCATCTATTTACATTTCACGATGCCTGTTTAGTCAGCTGCACCAATCCATAACTAAATGAAGCACAGCAGCAGACAAATACCATCAGTTCACAGAACTAAAGACAGCTGGGGGAAGGGAGGGGCTGGCCTGCTGTGGGGCTGTTTTCACATTACCATAACATCCATCAAGAGCTTTAAAAGGCACCACTTCCAGTCGGGATCCTGTTTCCATTACAAACTCGCAGGGAGTGGAATGCTGAAACCAAAATGACAGGACTCAGAACAAAACCTTTTGTGGAATATGGGCTCAGATGTGCAGTAAGCACTGGTAATGGCTATGCCTGCTCCTGTGTGACACTGCTGAGTGAAGAAGGTTTTGTCTGTTGAGGCAGTAGCAGCAGATGTTGGCATTTTTATAGCAAAGCAGTCTCATTTTTTTTTGTGCACTTAAATTGAAATTGCTAACACTCAGCAATGCATGAAGAGTGTAGGTGACTCTTAAACGTAAAGATGGAGTTAAATATTACACAGATCATAAATAAAATGAAGCCTTAGCTATGAAAGTGCCATTTAATGCACCACACTTCACTTTAGTAGTAAAATACCGTGAAAAACTAATGTAAATAATACTTATGTTCCACACTGTAGTAATCCACTTGCTTTTCATGCTCGCATTTGCAACAGCCTCTTTAGAATTGGTTTGGGCACTGGGTCAAGCTCAACATCTTACCTGCTTTGCTGACCCATTACCTCACAGCACCTAAGTAATGTCAAACCATTTTTTCTGAGATGGATTGTGATAATAGCAAAGGTTTTTCCATGGCTTCTAGGTCTGTCTGTAGGGAAGTGTGAAAAGATGGCCTGGGGTAAGCTTAGAGGAAACTGAGAAGTTGTGTTTGCATCCCAACAGTGCAGGAATGAGAGGGTAAAATGGAGTTGGCATGTTCAAAACTATTCCACAGTGAGTCCCCACACCCACAGTCTGCAGGCAGAGCTTCCTAAGGGGGTTGGAATGGCGGGGGGAGGTGGATTGGAGACACCTGGCCAGGGTCTGTAGAAATCCTTGCAGGGATGGGAGCTCTCCAGGGAGACTTGAAGCAGATTCCAGTACCTGAAGGGGCTACAACAGAGCTGGAGAGGGAGTTCTGACAGGGACATGCGGTGACAGGACACTGTGAGGGTGTTGAGACAGCAAAACAGTCACCCAAAGAAGTTATGGGTGCTCCTTTCCTGGAAATCTTCAAGGCCAGGTTGGATGGAGCTCTGAGCAACCAGGATTGGTGGAAAGTGTCCCTGCCCATGGCAGGGAAGATGGTCCCTTCCAACCCAAACTATTACATGATTCTTTGATAAAAGTCCAAACAAAACAAAAATTCTTACCTCAGAAGAGGAAGATCACTGGTGACAGCTCGAATAGAATCAACAGGCAACTTTCTGGGCCTCCCTGCATTTTTAGGCTCTGCTAAACCACTGTAATGATGCAAATACAACAAATGTCTTTCATATCCCCAGCTCATTGAGAGTAAAAATAAAAATTCCAGCACTTAAAACACTTAAAAGGATGCTCTCCTTTCACCGTGATGATCCCTGTATAGATCTGTCATTTAGTCAGCAAGGAATTAACATAATATGACTATTGAAATATGCATATTTAGATTTAAAAATCTTCAAGTGTTTAGTTTGCTAACCTGTCTTAGTTTGC
This sequence comes from Lonchura striata, assembly GCF_050655825.1. Taxonomy (NCBI): domain Eukaryota; kingdom Metazoa; phylum Chordata; class Aves; order Passeriformes; family Estrildidae; genus Lonchura; species Lonchura striata. The sequence continues at coordinate 67,044,519 of NC_140707.1, read as the reverse complement.
TATTTTACAAGAGCACTTACCCTCCTGGGCACTATCTCAAGGGAGAATGTTTCAACACATCTACATATCTTTCCCCCACACTCTCCTCTCTGACTGGAAACATTACAGCAGTAAAAATGGGTAATTTGAAGGAAGACAGAAATGTGGAAAAGGTCTCCTATTCCTGGAGACAAAGCATTTCACCTGTCTGAAAACACATTTCTTTTAAAAAAAGAAGAAAAACAACTGAGATTGTCTTACCATCTGCTTCCAGTTCCAGACTTGAGAGAGGAAGCTCCGCATGTTGTCCTTTTGTGTGCTGCTAAAAAGTTTGGCCTTCCTTCCTTTTTTCTTTCCTATTTTTTTTTAAACTCTTGCCAGGTTTGCTCACCTCTGTGAGCATCCCAGAAGTGCAGCACGATTTCTCCAAGCAGCAGCAGCTGAGGCAGAGCCAAGCAGTGAAGGCAAGCAACCCAGCAGCCCCTCCCCAGAGCCCCTGCAGCTCCCGAGGACTCCCCTCGTCCACACTGAGACTGGAACAGCCCCAGCATCCCAATGGAAGCACAGTGGGACAGCTCTGCTCGAGGCTGGCAGGGACAGGGATGTCCACACCAGGAATGCAGCATCTGAGGCAGTCTGGAGGATCCAGACCCAAGACAAACCCAACATCTCCCTCAAGAGAGCCAGGTACCCTTGTTCAGACACCCACACCCCTCCCTGTGCTGTTGGAGATGAGCATCTTCTCCTCATCCCAATATGAGCACAGCCACATTAATCCAGACTCCACAGCTGTTGACTTTCACTCGTTTTAAAACACCGTTAGTAACTTTTAATAAAATTATGTTCAACAAGACGAAAAGTAGGTTAAAATCACATCATTTTCCTATTTGCACTGTACTAATTGCAACATATATGAACACGACCACGTAGCACACTGCAGCACATCCCTTTTACAGAGTCAATCCACAGCAAATTTCCATCTAGAAGGTAATTTCATAATTTATATCCAGTCTTTCCCATTTTCTCTTCAAAAGGTTTGTTCCAAGATTGTACACAAATTTAGCATTTTTAATGCAAAACAAACAAATCACTTAAACACTTATTTGAAAAAGTGTATTAAACCAAATGATTACACAGAATAAGGAAAATCAGGGAAAGAGCAACACAACAGGCAATGAGGCCAGAACACAATCAAGCCCAAGAAATACTGAGACAGGTTTGTTTCACAGCAAAACATCTCTCAGAAGGAAAGTACCAATAAGTTCCAGACTGTACTCACATTTTCTCAATTTTTCACTGTAAATATTACACATCTTTAGAAGGACACTGATATATTACAGTTTCTTAAAAACAATAAAAAGGCAGAGAGTAAAAATTTAGATCAGCAGCAGCATCTGGTATAGTTAGTACAAGATTAAAACAGACAATATATGTGTAACTCACTGAAAACCTCCTATAAAAAATACTGTTCTTGGCTTTAGAAAACCACCAAGATTAATAGTTTGACTAATACTCAAAATATGCAAATGGCATACTAATCAAAGTCCCTAATGCAAAAGACTTAGGGGCTCAAGATAGACTTTTGGTGTGATCCCAATTTATTTCACTGTAATGCCCAGAACATGCATGTGCTATATTTAAATATTCCCATGTAGAGAGACAGTTGCCAGAATGAATGATGCCACCCTGCTGATCTCTGAGGTCATCAGCCAGGCCATTTAATCAGGGTTTTTGTTTGTGTTTTTTTTTTTTTACTCAGTGCAGTTTAGACACATACAGAAATCAGCACAAAAAAGAAGTTTAAACCACTACATCTTCAGTGTAATTCAAACAAGTCATCACACTTGCAAAGCAAAGTAGTGCTTTACATTATCCCCATCTTTATATTATCTTTATGTTTACCATTATCCCCATCCTCGCTCTTTGAGGGCTCCTATAAAGATATGAAAACCACAGCACAAGGTGCCATGCATGCTGAGAACAAGCAAGCAGCAAACCTCAGGGCAGCAGACAAAAACAGATCCCCATCCATGTTCCCATCCAGTGCCTCACCCCCTGCAAGAGGTTTTGGGTGGGCAGGACATAATTCCACACACCAGTCAAAGGGGTGGAAAGATTTTGTTTTTCCAGCTGGTTTCACAAGGCCTGATCAGCAGATCATATACAAATACAAACAGTTAATATTCACAGAGCAACTTCTTGTACCTAATTATTAGAATAGATTTAACATCATTAATAAATATATAAAACAACATGATAATCTCACAGACAAAACACATTTCAAAGGTCAGCATTGACTGAGATATTCAGACGATTTGGTCGTTGCTTAAAGCACTGAAGAATTATAAAGCAGATAATAATGTGAGTGTTAAGAACAGGCTCACACAATACAAACTTAAGATCAATTTAAACTTTCTGCAAAGGCTCTGAACTGACCCTAGAAGCTATTTCAAATGACCTTCAAATGAAGGCTCTTGCAGCCATTGCATATTTGAGAATAAGCTCCTTTAAGCTGTCTGTATCTCGGCACTTTATCTAGATCAGCTGCAGAGCAGGCATTCCCCAGGGACCAGCACACAGAGGTAAACATCTGTCCCAAATGATGCTGTTCTACATCTCACAGCATCCCGTGCTGAAACAGAACATTGTTCAGTCAGTTCTTAAAAGTCTTATTCTGGGAGACAGAGCCCAATGTGCTCTCTCCAAGTGTCTCAAACCTGTCCCTTTACCTCTCCCTCTCAGTTCTGCCTGAGAAGGAGAGGCAGCAATCCCCTGTCCCACAGTGCTGTTCTGAGGCTTGGTTTATAAGGTGCTTTTGCAGAGTCCCAGAAAAGGCACGCCAGCAGCGCAGCTGCTGCAATGTCAGAGCAGAGGCGAGCGGCCCCTCCCGAGACACCCATGTGCAAATCCAGAAGGGATGAGAACTCACACCAGCTCACGCTGCTGCAGCCCCAGCACAGCAGCTCTGGTTTCCCCCAGAGCTCTGAAAAAGCCTCACATTTCCAGGTCTTGACACAATTACTGGGGTGCCCCATTCCTCAGGCTGTCTCCAGGCTCCATTTGCTCCAGTGGGCCAAACTCGGGGTGCGTGGCCAGGGGCTTCCTCTGCCCTCGGAGGGTGTGAGCATTCAACATCTCCAGCAGCAGGTCATACACTGGCACCACGTTTTTACACTTCATGCTCAGGAGATGCTCCATTCCCTTGTTACTGTGCAGGAGAACAAAAAATAACTCAGCAGTCTGGCTCCAACAGTGCAGAGAAGAAAAACACACCCATGGTTTCAAGAGAGTCTTTTTTTTTCCTATTTGGATTTAAGAGGATTTAGCTGCTGTGGTCCCTGAGATCATTTACTCACTCCCAACAGTAACAACATCCCAATACTTTAAGGCTGAATGTTCTACTATTTAGAGAAGCAGGTTTTGTTTTACACCACACAGACCCTTTCAGGAAATAATTCAGATGTACTGACCCTATTGAAATGAAAGGAAAATCTCTTGGATGCTGTAAAGGTGGGAGGCCCATACTGAGGCTTTATGCAATAGGGGGATTTACTACATGCAGTTTACTAAAGACTACCTACCTCTCCTACCTGGCTGAGTAGGAAGATCTAATTACCCAGCTAATTTCAAGCACTTTATTTACTCTCTGCATGTCCAGTGAGAGGATCTTGCAGGTGGCTGCAGACTTTAAAATAATCCTTCTGTTATGCAGTAACATACAATGACACCTTGCTGGCTTGAACACTCACTGCTGTATCATGGTTTGGACTGAAAATGGATATTGCCATTGCAGTCACACATATTTATACTCCAGATGCACTCAGGGGTTTGGGGTTGAGATCTAAGGGTGCTTGCTCAACTCCCAGTCTATCCCAGTGGAACTAACAGCAGACAGCCAGCACAGAGCTGAGCTGGTGAGTTGGGCTGGAAGGGGGCAATGCTCCCCAATAAATGAGGTTCAGCTACAATTCAAGAGTTACATGTTAATGGGCGAGAAGAAATTGCAGCCCTTCTCCCACACCCAGCTCTCAATTATTTCCAGAACAAAGTCTGATCGACTGAACAGCACCAAGAAACCTAAAGGAGACAGGACACAACAAGCAGCCTCCAGACTTTGGCTGAAGGAGACACAGCATAAAGGATCTTCGCTTAATGAGAAAATACAAAAAATTCACAGAGATTTGTGATGTTTTTTCACAGAATGCCAGAACAGCTTCTGCAAAGCTCTGATGTGGAGTCACATCACAGAGCAGAAAGTGACGGCAGAGATCAGACCCATGAGACAGGTTCAGCTCTGGCTGGTGCTGGAGCTTTTGCAAGGCCAGCTCTCCAACTCACCCCCAGGTCACAAACTGTCTGTTAAAAGCTGTCCTTCAGCACCACCAGGTCCCTGCTGCTCCTTTTGCCCTCCCAGGAAGCTTATTGCAAAGGTGGCCATCCCCTTTTCAGTGTCCCTATAGATGTGCCCAGCTCTGCTCTGTGTGCTCCAGCCTGGTCCCAGGACTTCTTCCCTGGACACACAGTCCAAAGTCAAGCCATGAGACAGCTCAGTCAACAGCTGGCCTCTGGGTAATAATTTAAAATGACAAACAGATTGAAAATCAAAACCTCTCTTTTAGGATCCTCATTTCAGTCAAGCACAGATGGACCTCTCAAGGAGGTCCAGGGACTGGAGACACTTCCCATAGAAAAAACCAGGAGCCTGACATTGCTGTAGCATGAGTCATTTGGTTAAAAACTTGTGGCTCCATGTAAAAGACAACAAATTTGGTGTGGGAAAACATGGCCCCCAAAATTCCCTTTGCTCCACCAAAACTCACACTGCAGATCAGTTTTGGGACAGATTTTCCTTTTGAATGGAAAGGGTTTGATGGCTGGGTGGGGTGTTTTTCTGAAAGGTTCAATTTTTGTTATTGTTAAACATTTCAGGCAAACACAAAATGAATAATCTGACGTAATAAGGTTAAGTCAGCATTTTAATATCATCACATCCTTGAGTGCCAGCAAGCACTCGAGTTTACTGCCTGTTTTGTTGTTCTAGGAGGGAAAGCCTCACAGTGACAGAGGTGCAGAGCAGCACCAGGATTCCCTCAGGAGTGCTCTGGAGTTTCACCCACCTCTTTTCTTGCTGTAATAAACAAACAGTAACATAACACAAGTGTTACACACACTGCAAACCGTACCTGGCGTGTCTGACGTGGGAGAGGAGCATCAGCAAATTGGCCAGGCGAGTTGTCTGCTGCTGGGAGGGGATCCCACTCTTGGCAATAACCCACACCAAAGCCTCTGTGACCACGTTGAGCAGGTGGTGCAGCTTCCTGTTGCTTTCAGGTTCCTCTGCTGACAAGGGGAACATGCCTAACCAGAGAAAAAAGGAAAAAATATTTGCTGCTAGTGAGGAAGAAAAAAAAGCTACAACTGTAGATTTTTTAAAAATGTAATATTTCAGCACAATTAGAGAACATACATGCCCTGACACAGTCCTCAAGACTGTACAAATGATGCTCCATATGCCACATCAAGCTTGAATTTGATGGCCCCATCATTTGCAAAGTGAGCATTTCTCTCAAATCCTCAGTCAGGTCGTGATGGGCTCTCCCTTCTCCAGGGCTTTTTTCCCCCTCTACCTTGTTTTTTTAATTATTATGAACTATAATATTATGCTTGTTCTAATCCCTTCTTGTTGAAAAACACTCTTTCTCCTGTGTATATAGTAGGGAAAGAGAAGAACATGTCAATGACACTGCTCAGAGTCACCCAGCTGGTCATGGTCTCCCCACAGATCACTAAGGGTGTCATAATAACAGCAAATGTCTGCAGTGAGAAACCTTGAAAGTCAGAAAAAAAAAACCCAAAAAAACCCCAAAAACAAAAACAAAAAAAAACCCCACCAAAACAACAACAACAACAAAACCTCCACAAAAATTAAATTTAAAAAAATAAAAAGAAAGAAAAAAAAGATGTTTGGGGGTATGGACAAGGAAAAAAATTAATAATCACTAAGAAGGTCTAGAAACACACAGTAACGTCATTGACAAAGTAAAAGAGACCTGGGACAAGGGAAAGAAAAAAATCTCAACGGTCCCTTCAGAGATACCTATGGAAAGACAGAGCTCCAGAGCACCTTGAAAATTAGGGACAAATGATTCATTTTGTCAAGAAAGGAAAATAGAAGAGAATGGACCAATCTTTTGAGACATGAACTTTGAAAAAAATGTGGGTGATGAATGTGGAGTTTGGTTGGAGGTTTTTGGCTGTTGTTTTTTGGGTTTTCTTTTGGTGCATATTTTAAGAAAAAAAAACAAAACAGATTTTGTTGTCTGTTGAAACAGTGCTATCCACAGAACCACAGAATAATTTAGGCTGGAAAAAGCTTTAAGGTCAAGTCCAGCCTTTGACCCAGCACTACCAAGGCCATCAATAAACACATCCCCAAGTGCCACATTGACACATCTTTTAAATCCCTCCAGGGATGGTGACTCCACCACTTGCCTGAGCAACCTGTTCCAATGTCTGACCACCCCTTTGATGAAGATATTGTTCCTAATATCCAATCTAAACCACTCCTGGTGTAGCTTGAAGCCATTTCCTCTCATCATCATGGCTTTCCAACCACTGCTCCCCCAGCCTGTGTCACTGCAGGAGGTTTTTTGGGGCCAAAGTGCAGGACCCAGCACTTGGTCCTGTTGAACCTCATGCTGTTGGTCCTGATCCATCAATCCAGCCTGTCCAGATCCCTCTGCAGAGCCTTCCTACCCTCCAGCAGATCAACACCAACTCAAACAAGTGGGCAGACAAGTGGGATTGCAGCTGGACTGCTCCCCTTCACTAATGGACTAAGAATTATGCAGCAGCTTCTTGCTGAAAGCAGTAGATGGAAATAGCTTAGCTGCTATTTTGTTGTGGGATTTTTTTTTTTTTTTTTTTTGTCAATATTGACTATGAAATGTTCTGGGGAAAAAATAATTTTTACTTAAGGCTACCCTAAACTAGCAAAAACACACCTAGTGTGAGAGGCTGCAAAGCAAAGCTCCTGCCCTGAAACACCCTGCAGAATTGCTGAGTACTTCCAATCATTTCTAACCAACTCATTACCATTAAATAGGAACATTTAAGCCCCATTAATCATCACTCAGTTGAGTAACTAGCATTACTAGAATTAAGAATTAAGGACAGGTTTGTAGGACTGCACAGCAGCTTTACACATGACTGGGATCCACAGAGATAGGAGCAAAGTTTCCCATCCACAAGGACAGACCCACAGCCTGAGCCATGAGCATCACCTTGTGAGAAGCTATCAGAATTTGGGGTCTTTCATGCAGTTCTTAGAACAGGACATAGCTCCTAAATACAGCAAATTAGACAGCTAAGAAGTTTCCTGAGCAAAAATCTTTACAATCTATCAGAGACAGAAAATCCTTACATTCCTTTTATTCTATTACAACAGTTTTTTATCATTTGACATTTGGGTTTTTTGAGGCTGATCTCCCAGCCATCCTCAAAATGAAAAGTGCAGTTTGGTGAGCATTAGAGGCAAGCACATACTCACTGGAATTGAGGAGGATCATTGCCTTGACACACAGGTACTCCTTGTGCTGCAGCTTCAGCTCTCGGAACCTCGAGGTCATGGCCAGGAGCATATCAAAGATCTCCAAAATTCCCTCTACACATTTCCCCTCATCCCTATGGAAACATATTCAACATGTTACCAAAAAAGTAGAATTAAGGAACTGACTCAGACAGATAAAAGTCAAAGCATGAAGGAGGCTGCAGAAGGCCTATCTTATCTCATCTTTGGGAGAATTTAAAAGGTTCTATCATGAAATCTAAATTGAAAATTACACTGGTATGAAAGCTCAGCATTTATAAGAAACTGATTTTCTCATTAAAGTGCAAGTAGAATTGGCCATAAGTGTGATCCTATTTCTGTATCCTCTCAGCCTGTATAATTCTGGATAATCAGTCTGAAATCCTGTGGTGCAGGGCACAGTACCACCTTGAATTATTTTCCAGATTTGTTTCATAAGGAGTTACCCACAACCAATAATAATGTTTCTACCTAATGGAGGCCTCAGGACTTGGTAAAAAATAAAGACTTCCTAAAATAAGTTACTTGGAATAACAAGATATTTTTAAAGAATAAATCAACTCTTGACCCTATCTCCTGGCACTTTTTCTGGGCAGGTATTGGAAGGTATGTAGGGTTTTGGTGGGAAGTGGTCCTATTTTCAGATCTGAAAAACACCCCAAACAAGTCATTCCTATTTGTTTAAAATTCAGCAATGGCCAATCTCAAACTACTGAAGTTGCTGTTCCAGTTTTTTTGTTAGTTTTGTTTTATATGTACTGGACTAAAAAAGTGGTTAATCTCTACAACAATAGTATTCAAAGGGAGGCTCCTTATCCTCTTTTTAATGGGAGATTTTTTTTCTCTCTAACTTTTTAAGATAAGACAGATTTAAGCATAGCAGTGCAGAAAAATAAAATAAATTTACAGGATCCCAAAAGAAAGGTGCTGAAGCTTTAGGCTGGAGGCAGGAACATGCAGGTAACACCACCTAGGGCAGCAGGTTCTGCGTGCAAAAAGTATTTTTTAGTGCCTAGTTTCCCGTGTTTCTCATAGCAAAGAAGAATATTAATCTTTAGAGAAGGACAGAGAGCTGCCAGATTCAAAACAAGGACAGAGGTTCCAGAGAAATATTGTCTGCAAAGATTATGTATGAAAGGTATCTGAAGGCTCCAGGGAGACCTCAGAGCCCCATGCAGTGTCTAAAAGCCTCCAAGAGAGCTGGAGAGGGACTTTGGAAAAGGGCCTGGAGGGACAGGACAAGAGGGAATGGCTTCAAATGGAAAGAGAATAGGTTTAGATTAGAGATTTTGAAGAAATTCTTGACTGTGAGGATGCTGAGGCCCTGGCACAGGTTGCCCAGAGAAGCTGTGGATGCCCCATCCCTGGAAATGTTCAGGTTGGATGGGCTCTGAGCAGGCTGATCTGGTGGAAGGTGTCCCTGCCCATGGCAGGGTGGGGGAATGAGATGATCTTTAAGGTCCCTTCCAACCCAAACCATTCTGGGATTCTAAGTTCAACTAAGATAAAAACAATCAAGTTATAGGCTAGGTTCATATAAGGATGTCCTGAATAAAATTACAGCACACCCAGACTCTTGTAAGCTCCCACTCTGCTATGTCTTGAGGAAATGAAGAAATGCATCAAATATTCTTACTCTATTCAGCACATATTAACTCTTGAGCAATTAAATGTATTGTACATTTTCATCAATTTCTGGTCATTGCATTGAATTTTATATGAGCAAATAATATTTATTTCCTCTGTTTTGTAAATTTTTTTCTTATTAACGTATTTTGCCTGTCTATATCTACAATGATAATTATTGATTTCAAGTCACAGAACTGGTGCAAATTTGAATTCTCCCAGGCTGAAAACCTAAAGGGTATTTTAAAACTACCCAAGAGAGTAGATTTCTTCCCTGACTTTTTACCAATGTGAAGCTCAGGTCAAATCCTTCTAAGGTTCTGTAAAAAAACATCCTTACTAATCCATATTCTTCCTTTCTGGAACATGATGCTATGGAGAAATAATCTTTAAACGTGAAAACACCCTGCTGTAGCTGGAAAAAAATATTCTTAGTATCCAACAGCAAGGTAGAGGTCTTTAAACCCCCCTCAGCTAGTGCTCCAATGTTCACTATTATAGCTGAATATAAAGTCTGCTGTAGTGGCAGGAACAAAACAGGCAGGAACCTATTTAAAAGAATTAAAATATTGCCTGACATCATATCTCCTTTTTAATGAGGGTTGTAGGGACAAATGGACAATGCAGTGCCTTGTGTTGCTGTATGGCCAGTTTCAGCATCTAGAGATCTGGAACATAGGGAACAAAACCACCAAAAGATGTGAAAAAAATGCAGAGAAACTTCACACTCAGTGCTACAGGAGATCAGGAATTTGCTTTTACATTTTAGCATTCCTTAAGTCCTGTGAGGATGTGGAACCTTAGGACATAATTGTTACAACTACAAGTAAATTATACTTTTAAATGAAATATTATTAACATCTGTCATGTTTAATCCTCTTCCTCTTACAATTCACCCCACCTTCAAACATGCTAATATGAAGTGTTCTCAAGAAATTCATTCCTCTTACCTGTCTAATACAAGGTCTGGTGCAAAAATCAGTTTCCCAGGATGGTCAATTGATCTCCACATCAAACCAATCATTAGAACTTCCATCCAGCAGCTCTCCAAGAGCCTTACTTGGTCATAGAGGCTGAGATCAATGAAGCCTAAAGTGATGCAAATAGCATAAAATAAATCAGCTTGTTAAATGCACTGTTTTGATAAAGAAAAATGTGCATATGAGAAACAAAAGCCAGAAAGAACTATGTGGTGATAAGGAAGCACTGACATCCAAAGTGGCAGGCTGCCATTTCAAATAGGAACCAAAATATTGGCAGTTATCATCATCTACAAAATATTTGGAATAAAGTAGAGTGGTGTTTTAGTGCAATTAGTCCCATACAGCTGGTGAAAGCCAAATGATTGAAGAGTCACCTGCTTTATGTTCTCATCCTAAAAGAGGAGAGATGCTAGAAGAAATATTGCGAGGCACTGGCACAGTAAAGCTGTGGCTGCCCCATTCCTGGGAGTGTTTAGGGCCAGGCTGGATGGGGCTCTGAGCAACCTGTTCTAGAGGAAGGTGCCCCTGCACATGTCAGGAGGTTGAAACAAGGTGATCTTTAAAGTCCCTTCCAACCCTACTCATTCCATGATTCTATGATTCATTTCTCTCCAGAACTTCTAGCAAGGCCCCAGCTAACATTGCAGCACAGCCAGAAGGCAGACACAGTCACAGCCCATCTTTTCTCTTCCCCTGAAAAAAAAAAAAAAAAAAAAAAAAAAAAAAAAAAAAAAAAAAAGACTGGGAAAAAATAATGCCCAGAAGTCAAAAGAAAAAATAGGAGAAATAAAATTCATACACTCCAAACCAAAAGATCAGAAGTGCAAATTTTCAAAACATTGATGGGAAAACAGACTGTTCAATCAAGGAGGAAAACACTGATATGATGAAGAGCTGCTCAGTGATCAAAAACAAGATCAGGCCACAGTTTTCAAAGCTGAGCTTCTTTAGCTTGGGCCCTTGGTGCTCCATTTTCAGATGGGCTGGCATCTCTGACACTGCATGGTGACAAATCCATACAGCCTGGCCATGGCAGACTGGTTTCCTGAAGTTCTTCCTGGTTGTTGAGGTCTCAAAACACACACAGGAGGTTAGGGCTGCCAAAGAATCTCCCTATCAGTAATTTATACAAATGCTTAATGCATTTTAATCTTATTACACTACTCAGCTGGAAGACAGGCAGCGACAGCCAGGGGCTGACATGAACTGGGCAAAGCTCACTTTTATCATCACTGCACATTGTAGCTGCTTTCCAAAGCTGCTACAGCCCTGCCTCTGCTTTTATAGGAAGGGTAACAGGAGCCCAGGAGTGCTGCCTTCCCTCCTGGGTTCCACTGTCACAGAATTTACACAGAACACGCAGCCAACAACAGATTAGCTGCCACACACCCTCATCATTTAAAACTGCTTTTAGGAAAATATTCACGGAAGTGTGAAATGGTACCAAAACTGACAGTGCCAGTTTCCTGGGAAACAGCAGCCCAAAGACATTTTGGAGTATATTTAAATAAACATTTACACTGCCAGGTACTGATTTCTCTAGCATAAACAAGGAATGATCAGGTTTAAAAACTCTCAGTTGAGTGAGATGTCAGACCAAGTCCCTGGGTTCAATCTACAGGTTCTTGAAAATCCAGATTTATCATGGATGTCATCTGCTAAACTCGCATTATCAGCGGCAGCAGTAGGAGCTATGGCCATTTAGCACAGCTGTTAGAAGGACTCTAATTCTCCTTTTCCTGACAATCTCATGCTCCAAAGGTGCAGGACAGAAAACAACCACCACAGCTTTCACTGCAGCCTCAGGAGCCCCACTTAATTCCCTCCAGACTACATTAAACTAATAATTTTTGTCTGTATGGCACATCCCTTAGATTGTTGGGTCTATTCCTTATCATTTAATTATAAATTGCTAAGAGAGAAGAAAAAAACAACTTGTGCTGAATGTGTAAAAGCTAGGAAAAGACACACTGCTCTGGTCAGCAACACACTGGGCTGCCTAATGAATCCAAATTTTGATATTGTGACAGCATCTTATCGATTTGCAATACAGGTTCAGCAATGAACCATGTAAACTCTTTTAGACTAGGTCAGCAAAGCAAAAAGCAACTATAGAAGCTGTGTTCTGCTACCTGACAACCAAGAATTAAAATACTCGGAATTCAGAAGGAAAAAAATCCAGATGTCAGCTTCTATTTTACCAAGCAACAAAAAAAATATACTCTATTAGGTTGAACATCCAGAACAAAAATACAGCCAGAATAAAATTCATAACAAAAGACTGTCATTAAATATGAAACATGAAAATTTCACAAAAATATAAACATTATTTTTTCCTATTTAGGCAGAAAGTTACTGTTAATACAATAAGGAAATTTTATTTTTTTTTCACCTCCAGTGAGCGTCAAAATAATATCCAATAATAACTTAGAGATGAAAATGGACTTCAAACCTAGGTACACAAAAGCAAACATTCAGCTTTTCGAAAGTAAAATTACTGCTCACTGGGCCATTAGTCAAGAACTCTCTATTTTTTCCTAAGACATTACGTCCAGGAACCAGGCAGGGATGGGCATGATTACCTTCAGGTAAGAGTTTTTGAAAAATAAAATTCCATGACCTGAGCTTTAGTCATCACAGCTTTTTAAAGAAAAACAAAATTAAAAAAATCAATCCACACTGAAGTTAGTGGTCCAACTGCCAAGTGATATGGCAGTGTTACTTATAATTGGATGCACATTAAACATCACATCTATTTTTTGGCATTGCTCTAAAATGCTGTTTATTTCTGTTCTCTGTAACAGGAGTGATCAGAAAAAACAAACAGAGACAACAAAGTATCAGCATTCCCAAGAACTGTTTTGAACGGGTTTCATTGCTTCAACTTTTTTTTTTTTTCATACAGTTTTCTTACTGCCAAGAAAAAAGTTTTTAATTCTGACATATGATGAAAATAAACTAAAAGCAACCAAAGCCAAAATTCAGGTTAGTTTGGAAACTGATCTTTTAAAAAATAAAAATAATTAATCTTAATTGGTGGAAGGTTTGGGTTTCTGGGTTTGTTTTTCAAAAAAAAAGTGTCTTGGAGTTAAAAAATAATCAGAAAATAGAAAAGTTGGGTTGGAGGTTTTTCCCCACTGAAACATTGGTGAAAATGAGGTCATTTTCTTAGATTGATTTCCCTTCACAATTCACTTCCTATCAGACAAACATAACTAAGTTGAGTCCTCCGAAATGGCACCTTTTAATCACATTTTTATGATTAGACAAGAAATTATAACAATAGATACCATTTAACCCCTTATGGTTACTTCACAGTTATTTTCAGAGTTCCTTAAGCTACAAAAAAAAATAAGTCTAAAGGATTTGGGCTCTCAGTTTTTAAGCATCCCGCATTAACAGCAAAACTATTATCACTTTGCAGACATCTGGCAGGGTTTGAGATGCTCGAGGGTGCAAACATCTTCTCCCCAGCAGCTGGCCTGGAATCTGCACACCCCAAAACCATCACAGCTGGACCCTCCAACACCGTGTGAGAGTGTTCTGCCCCTGGGAGATGGGTTCAGCAGCTGGAGCTGGAAGCACATCAGCCACTCCACCCACACCTGAAGGAGGATGTGCTTCCCTGATGGCAAAATTCATAATTTAAGGATTAAATGAAATATTCTCCTCCAAGTTTGCTTCCTGCATTGTGCACACACTGTGTTTCTGGAGGGAAGGGTTCTAGTCATGTTTTCTCAAGAGTGTTCTCCAGCAGCAGCAGCTCTTTCCAGTGCACACCAGGACAAGGGCAGGGCACACACCAGCACACCCTGAATCCTTCAGCACAAAATCCAGGAGAGGACCCATGGAGTGCTGGCCCCCAGCAGTGCATTCTATCTGAAGCTCAGGATCAAGCTCCATACTGCTATGGGTCCACCAATTATTCCATGCTTTCAGCTCACTTTTCATTTTTATTCTGCCTTTTTTTAGTCATGGGTACTTCAAGTAGAAGGAATTGCAAATGTTCACCATTTCTGGTTTGGGAGAAGTTAAATGGTTCATTGCCATGATGCCATGGAGACATTTGAGACATTCCAGGCACTGACACAGGTAGTTGTACTGCACTGGATCTGGGGGTTGCCAATAACCAAAAGAACCCTTACTGATTTTTGTTTTGAAGGAGTGGACATGATAAATCTGAAATCAATACTGAGCTCCCCTGATGTTTTTCTGTAGCAACTCTGTCAAATGAATCTATTGCAGACACCCAGGACTCAGACACTGTTCAGTTTTCACCAGCTACTAGAAACCTTCTATGAGGACTCAAGGAAAGAATTTGGTGTTAAATGAACCTTCTAAATCAGCTTAATCAGGTATTTGTAGCTGAGATAGAAATTACCTACACCACCACCTCTGCTTTGTAGCAAAATGAACAAGTGTTTGAGTAAGAACAAACAGCAAGTCCTGGGTTATATTGAGGCTAAATCAAAAAACATCCAGGTTAATTACTGAGAGCAATAAACTCTCCATTACTCAGCAGGATAGAAAGCTTGACTTCTACACCATGGACTTACTGTGCTGCTCTGTCACATCAGAGCAGAGAAGGACACATTGCCGGGTAAAACCACGGACCAAAACAAATGAGAACAAGCCTGAATGTCTCACCAGGAATCTTCTTGGCCCAGCCGATCATGTGCACCAGCTCTTTGTCCGCCAGCTTGGTCAAGGACATCATCATGGAGGCCTCGGTGAAGGGTTTGCTGGGCCGGCTGACCAGCACGTGGGGCGGCTCTGCCTCCAGCAGGGTCAGCACGAACTGCTCGGGGCTGAGGGCGCTCAGCAGGATCTCCTTCACCCGCGTGGCCGCCTCGTTGTACCGCCTGGCTCTGCCCAGGCATCGCGCCCGCTCCTCGGCGCTGCGGTGGCTCCGCAGGATCCGGTACCCGCAGCGCTCCCTTCGCGAGCCTGCCACGAGAGGCACGCGGTTGCATTATTGGAAAGTTTTTCCCCCACTGAATTTTCCTCCCTTATGTAAACCCAAATGTTTGGGGAGAAGGAGGAAAACCCTTTTGTCCTAGGTTATAATATTGGGGTGTATTCCATTACCACCTCAAGCTGCAAACCCTTTCTTTCCTTATCTCGTGACTCAGAGATAAGTCCCTCCAGGAGGAGCTGTTCTTTCAGCCACAGGACTGATAAGATCACAGCATGGAGGAGCCAAACGATACCATCAAGGATATAAGCAGGGCTGTGCACACAGCAAGGAGATCCCCTCTTCCAAGAGGAACAGCTGAGACCTTCTCTACACTGGACATCCAGAAGGAAACCACACCAGTCTACAGGATCACTGCTTGGACAGAACCACATCTGCTACCACCGCCCTAGCCAGCAAGTGTCAGGTTGTATCTCTAACTCTGTCAGTGGTTCTTCTTTTGTGCTATTGTACGTATTTGGTTCTTTGTTCCCATTTTCCTAATAAATTGTATTTCTGACTTAGAGCCTCTCACTGGTTTTGCTTTTCAAACCAGGACACCTTTAATATTGCATGTTGTAATATTGAGCGTTAAGTTTCTAGGACATTCAGCACTTTGTCCCCTCTGACTTCAGTTTTGTTTATTCTGCTAAACAAAAATAAAGTTTAAAAATGTTTTGTTTTGAACCTCAGTTAACTCAGTTTAAAAGTCCAGGGAAAAACTCCCATTGACATAAAAAAGATATAAATCAGGTCTTTAAAGGCAAATAAAGATAGCTGATTGCAAATTTTGCTTTATATGTAAACGGGGGAAATAAAAGACTTGAAAGTCTGGGCCATGTTACAGATTAGATGTCTCAGGAACAAGCACAGCTGGGCCTCAAAGTTAGCTGGATGCTCAGCCAGGGATTCACAAGATTCAACCTATTTTCTCCCCATGGCGCAAAAACCCAGCAGGAGTTTCTCTAAAGGGAATTCAGATATCTACAACTAAGAGCAAACACCCTGTGTGGAGGTCTGTCTGCAGAAGGCTGTTTCTATTGCAAAGAGCAGTCCCTTACATTCCCAGATTTAATTAATTATTCCTTCTGAGAAATCTAAACATTGTTCAGTTTTGGTCAGTGTTATTGGTAGCATCACTGTTACTTGTTTTTGCATAGCTTCCAAGGAGAGTCTATAAAAAAAAAAAAAAAAAAAAGCTTCTCCAAAACCATAACATTCATCAAATACTCAGCTATAGTTCTACTTCAGCTAGCAAAGAGGTCCAAACATAAGCCAAATTAAAATTAGGGCAGTGGGGGCACAAAAAATTAATATCAGATACTGTTGACAAGCTAAATAAGTTGCTAAGTGAGTGCAGATTCTCAGGTTCATGTGGCAGAGGAGCCTCAGGTGGAGGTGGCTTTTCAGATCATAGCCCTGTCACATTTTCAGCAGCTGTCAAACAGCATTTGGGTCAGTCTGTGGGAGGGCTGAATGCAAAGGCCAGTCAGGAACAACTTGACTGAATAAGGACCAACAGAATATTCCAGGATTTTTAGGATGTAGATCTTCCAGTTACCCATGGCCCTCACTCACTTCAGTAAACCACATTGGATGCAGGAGAAAGTTAAAGAAGTTCTCATTAAAGTTCTGAATACTGGAGAACCCCCTTTCCCTGGAAATCCAAGAGATGGGAGAAGACCAAGAGGCAAAGCTGGTTTGATGAACAGACCTCAGGGACAGAGTCACCCAAGTGGGACAGGCCCTTTGCAACTGGAAGTATTTTTCAGCTGCAAGTCCAGCTTAAGGCCTGCACCATTTGGAAAAAGGATGGTTTTTGCAACTTTGAAAGGGATGTGGGTATGATAAAATGGGCTGAGTGCAGACAGGATATTTGCACAAATAATGGATTGAATGAAATAAATAATTTGTAGAACCAAATGCTTAGCCAAATGATAACTAGCTAGAAGTTACCAGAGCAGATGAATATCAACTAAGGGAAGGCAACACAGCAGCAGAGACAGGGCATGAGACATTATCTTATGTAGATTCATGGAATGAGACTTGATGAAAATACCCAAAAAAATATTCCATGCAGAACTACAGAAGTAACAAAGGAATTTCTTCCACCATCAGTCTGGGCAAATTCTTCCTGAAATGAGTCAAAGGCCACCAAGGCATAGACAATTTTCTACAAAGACACCTGGATAATGTAATGAACTCTCTGCTAAGCCTCATTTCTTGAGTAATGCACAAAGGTCAAGAGGAAAATCTTGAAGTGGTTTGTTAGCTTCCATAAAATAGTAAAATGGCACAGTGGGCCACAGACTGTTCTGAACTCTTGTAATGCACAGAAAGTATGTATTTTCCATCAGGGAAGATGAAAAGTAAAGGCTGAGAGTGAAATAGGCAACTGGAATGAGAGGACAGCTGAGGAGATGAGGAGATGCCCAGGTGCCAGGGTGCTCTGCCTACAGAGCTGCATGGCTGGGATCTCCCCAGCATGGGAGAGACCATAACCACAAAGAATTGTTTTCACTATTTAGAAAACTGAAGCACATTTCCCAGAGGCACCTTGAAATACAGAACAAGAAAAATAGCAAAGGGAATAAAAGCTATGGGCAGAATAGAGTAAAAATTTTCTTGGGCTACCAAAAATACCAAATGCTCTGTGACATGCATTATCTGAGTTATCCTTTCCAATTAACTGTTGTAAAGATCTTAAAGTAGCATCTTGCAGCTTATAAATATAAATTTAAGCTTATATGAATATACAGAATATATAAACACAGATAATTGAGCAGATATTTTAACGAATATCAAAGAAATCAAATTTAAAAGCAATTTAAAAAGAACTTCAGCATTCTGTTCTAAGTGAGAAAATCTTGACCAATTTCCATCTGCACAGCTGTACTCAGTGCTCCATCTAAAGCTAATTCAATCAGGTTATGATTTTGAGTGTATTAAAGGTCTCAAGACTTGTGGAGGGTTCTTACTGAGAACTAGCAAACCCCTTTATATTATTTTAGGTTATTTAAATGAATCAAGTTTCTTATATAACCAATTATTATAATATAAAATATGCTCTATTTAAAACATATACCAAATTTTTATAATAACATTACCAGTGCAGAGAGCCAGACTAGGAGTATTACATTTCCACATAAAAAACTTGCTACTAAAGAAAATATAACTGATGACAAAAACAAGGTGGGAATAAAACCAACCAAAGAAGATTCTGAGTTATTTGTGGTATTTTTTTATTCACCATATATTGCCAAAGCAGAAGTAGGCTGAATCACCAAGCAGTGTGCATAAAAGATACTTAAAAGATATTACCATTTATTAATACTTTCTATTCTTTTCTGCTTGTATTTAAAGTAAAAGAAAGCTACATTTAAACTTTCTAGTCAGCTGACACTGCAGAAAACACCAGTCTTTCCAATTAAAACAACAGCTTTCAACAACGTAAAGGAGCTTCTTTTCTTTCTATTCAAATCCAAAGTTTAGGCAGGACCAAGAAATTTTACCTTTATATATATATATATATTAGCATACAACAGACACGTATAACTGTTAATAAAATTATATGTTATAAATAATTTTCAACCAGCCTAATGTTTGCTTAAGTAGATACAGAGATGTGGATCACTGTGTGTAAAGGCAGAGAAATAAATCACAGTTTCCTAGATTAGGGGCTATCTTTGACTTTACTACAAACTCCCAAACTATTCTTAATATCTTATATTCATTTCTATAAATGTAACTCAGGCAATTGCTGAAGTGCAAAATGATCAAATCCCTCATTCTTCCTACCACATTCTCCTTATTTAGAGCTATTTTGTGCAAGAAAATTGCTGTATTCAGCTGAGAATGCTGGACCAAGGGCAAGACCTTGAGCTACAGCACCATAGACCATGAGCAAATGACCCCAAGATATAAGAAGTAAGGCACATTGGAAAAAGGTCATTAAAATGAGCCTGTTGTTTGCTCAGCCACAGCAGGTATTACTGGCAATGAAACACCATTTTTCAAGCTCTGCAAATTCTCTGAAAATCACAAATGCTGTCTGATATGGTGGGCAGTCACATGGCATGTTGCCCTTCATACTGATTTTGGTCCCTGGCCATGGCTCACATAACTAACCAGTTCTGTAGCAACTGCAGATTCTACCACTGGATATTTTATAATCAGTTTTTGAAAGTGTGTGAGTTCAAACCTGCTCCAGTAGATATTGGTAAATCTTTATCACTCCAATCACCTTTCAAAGCAAATGGAAATACATACTCCAGAGCAGACTCTCAAATTGAGTTCTCAAGAGTAGAGCCACTGACAAAGGAGCTGCCATCTGCCTGTGTGCACATGAGAACGTGACCAGAAATTATAGTGGTTGCTATAAAAGCTGAAATTCAATTAATACATCTGATGTCCAGAGAATGTCTTGAAACATTTTGTCCCCACTTACTTACTGTGTGAAAAGTGCTTTACAGGATTTCAACTGCACACAACAGCCACACACAGGAGAAAGGGCCAAATCCTGAACCAGCCCACAGAGAAATCTGTTTTCCTTCCTGCAAAGTTGTCAAATTTTCAAGATTCAAGAGTTGCATCTCTCCATCACTGGAGTGTGGCCTCTCAGCCTCCTCACTCAGGGCTGAAAGGAGCTTTACCTTCAGAATAATTTCAACATATTGAGAACTGACACATGGGGGAAAAGATACAGGAGCAGTACAGAGGAGGGAAATAAGTCAGGGAAACTGAAAACTCCTTGTGAAAGAAAGTCTATTTGAGCCCCAGGAAGCAAACCAAAAGCAAAGCAGGGCATAACTGCTCCAAGAGTGAAAAGTGATAAAGCAACTCCCCTCTTCTTCACTGCCTTTGACAAATAGCCCAAGTCCATTTCAGCTCCCCAGGTAAACACCAGAAAGTTCCAAGGGAAGATCAGTTTTATCCTTTTATTTAAGATATCTGGGCAGAGTTTGCTGCAGTTTTTCTCTTTCCTCTGTTCCTGATGACCATGCAATTTTTTTTTGTTAATTATTTTTTCTACCACTTAGGAGTCCTGCTGCCAAACTTTAGCAGTAGCTGCCTTGTTGGAACAGCAAGGAACATAGATTTCCTGCAGAGGAATTGGCAGATGCAATGTCTACGACCCTGGTGCTTTTGGCAATGATGGAATATTTCATAAGAAAATCCAATTTTACCTTAACACAAGTCACCCCAAGCTGGCCTCCACCAAAACACCTGTGGCTTGTTGGGCTGACTTCTTAACATTTCTGAAGGTGATGACATCCAGGAGAATTTCAGACCAAGAAGCTGTAGAACAACACTTTTCTGCCATCTCCTACTGTATGGAAGGTGCCTGTACTGCTTAATCAGATTTAGGCACATAAACTTGTTTTAAACAAGTTTCTAAGTGTGTGTTTTCTCTCGAGTTGTCTATTGATAATATGCAAAGCGAGGATTTAAAGGTATGATGGGAATGGTGATAAGATTTTATGAAGAACTCTCAAACAACAAAGTGGCAATTGAACTTCTTTTATCTCTTCTGCTGGACACAAGTCTCCACTGAGCAAAAATGCACTCATAAACCATTCCATCCCATCCAGGGCTTCAGCAGATGTGAACCAATCCTTTCACTAAGTGACCTCAGAAGGAGCAGAGATGCAGAAAAGCCGTCATTAAAAACAAAGTGTTCTCTTTTATGGCTTTCTACAATAAAAAGTTTTTATTAAAGCACAGTTCTTGTGAGAAAATGTCTGAGAGACAATTTCTCTGGTCTTCAGGAAATGGCATTTACATTTCATGCAGGAAATACTGTCTTAAAATCTATCTGGTTTAAATGTCTGTCGCCATGTGTCCATACACCAGCATTACTCACAGGTGCCACTTAACTCATCAGGTGACTCAGATGGTTCTGAGTAATTTTAATGTTCTTTTTTTCTTCAAATGAATTGTTCAGACTCTCAAATTAAATTCTCAAGAGTTTCAAGCTTTAGTGCTACTATTTAAAAAACTAATAGTTTAAAAATACATTTCTTTTTTTTTTCAGTTATAGTTTCAATGTCTTTTTTCTTTTGCCTGGCATAGTCACCAATGTCCTGCAGACAATCATTATTATAAAATTATTATAAAAACCATGTTCATTAATATGTGACAAGATTCAAGGGAACACAGGCTAGGACATAAGTGCATCCTATAATTTATTACTTGTAATACCACAGTGCCTCTGAGGTCTAATCACACATCAGGACTTTCTGGAGATCTAGGATAAAAGGATTAATTTTAGGCAAGCACTGTGGAGGTCTACCTTATAATATCATTATGGAATCAATCTTTACCAAACCTTTCCAACTCCAGAACTGGGGCTTTATAGAAAGCTCCCTTGGAAAAACTTTGAGCAAAATTCTGAGTCATAAAAATGACCAAAAGACAGTGGCACAATTAAGAAAGTAAGATTTTGAAAGCACTCTTATTTGCAGGTGTAAAGCTTTCCTTCCTGGAGGTAAGACCAAACACCAATAAAGTTGAGTTGCACCATTGCTGCAGGAAAAGACAGGAGCTTCACATAGAAAAAGCATCTGACTTGAGCAGAAGAAACTAGATGTACTTGAGGAGTACAAAAATAATACAAGGAACTGCTGAAATTTCAGTTCTACTCTGGGAGTTGTCAGCTAGAAATGAACGGGGAGACTGCAGTCATAACAGATCAAGGTGTGATTATGAACTGCCAGCATGATGTTACCTTGGAAAAGGCAAATAGGATCCTGGGATATGTGCAGAGGAAAGCTCCTGCAGCAGCAGAGATGTATCAGTGCTGCTGCAGTGAGGAGTCACAGGAATGCTGTCCATGATTCTGGGCATCCAAGTGCAAATTGGGTTATCTCTGCCTGGAGCAGGTGGAGGGACAAGCTACCCTGATGATTTCCATATTCATCTACTTTTCTATTTTGCAAGAAGAGAAGTCTTCTTGCTTTATTTATCTAACTAAAACAAAGGTTGTGAGAGGATATGATGCAGTCCTTAAACAAAACCAGGTTATTAACAAGAGAAGAGGAGCCTCTATGCTAAAAGACAATGTTGTTGCCAGAAAAAAATGGACATTAATTGTTCAGCAATAAATGCAGGCTGAAATTCTAAACAATGTTCCTAATTAAAGAAGTCATATTTTGAAAACAGTCTGCAGATCAAAGCTGTAGGAGGATGAAAACAGAGTCTAGTTTTGAAACAGAAATAGGTATCTGCATTAAATGGGATGAAACAAGATACACAGCTGCAAATCATGGAGAGCCAAGCACAGAGACCTTCTCCTGTCCATTCCAGTGTTCTTATGGGTTATTTTCCCAGCCTGTTTCTCTTACATACATTGGGGAATCTATAAGAAACAGCAAACCTTGACTGTAAACATACATTAGATAGAAGCATTTCTCAAATAATTTTTTTCTTAAAAGTAACCTTTAAAGCATCACCTATAAATGATCAACTGCATTGAAGTCACATTGCTGTAAGTACAAGACAGGGATAAAAGAAAAGGCTGGATAATTTTGAGTCGTGCAGTGACAAAAAGTGGTTGTTCACTATTTCTTTTGGTGGAAGAGCTGTGGGGCATCATCTGAAGATAGCTTGTTCAAAAAAGGAACTTCTCTCCCAATGCCTTCCCCTCACTGCCCCACCAAAGCCCCCCACAAAAGCCTGGTAACCAGAGATCTGGTTCCTCCCAGGATGGGTGGCCAAGCTGCTGAGGAATGCCATAGATGCTACACCTCAATAGGGTTAAAAAGAGGGACAACAGAAAATCTATCATTCTAGTAACATCCCCAACCAGCAATTTTTGGAAGCTGAGAGCTGACAGCAGTAGTTCCACGCAGGTGCTGCTCTCATTCCAACACTCCTCTTGCCACCATCAGAGGTGGAATGCTGGGTTAATTAATGACTGCTTCGACGTGACACTGCTGCTCCTGCAGAGCATCCAAGCAGCAGAGCACAGCACAGGCTCCTTTGCCTCACATGAGCAAGGACTGGCTCTGGAAGGTTCTGGAAGCAGCAGCTCTTGATTTCCCATTCTGCATGTCATGGAAGTAACTCGTGTCCCCAAAGCTCTGCAGAGGTTATATGGTTTTCACTCTTAACCTACGCCTTACCCCTTCCCACAGGTCTGAAAACAACAAGTCTTCTTCAGCTTTAAGAATCGGTTCATTCCTTCTTAGATAACCTTGCTTTAGTTGTTGTGCCTTCTTAGGATTCCAAGGGAGACAAGATACAGAATTGGCTGAAGAGAAGAAAAAAAAGCAAAAGCAGCAAAACCCCAGCTCAGAACTCAGCCATGCCAAACTCACCACATTTCATCATCCCCACTTCGTAGCATTTCCGCAGCCGGCACGCCTGGCAGCTCTTGCGCCGGTTTTTGTCTATCGTGCACTGGTTGGTGGCTGGGCAGATGTAATCGTTGTGTCCTGCAGCAGGGCAAGAAGGGAACATTTAATATTTCCATCCATCTTGGTCATTTCCCAAATCAGGAATGTCCTCAGCTTTGAACAACTCGGCTTTTTCACGTGCATGTATCTAAGCTCCATTAATTCAACTGATGCAAAAATGCTTATTTGTCCTATATTTTAAACATCAGCCTGTGGCCTCAAAATTAACCAGACGGCATTACTCAGCTTTATAGTGGTGATTGTCAGATAACCAAGCACCTTCTAAAGCCAGCTAGTTTTTTGAAAATGGAACATATACTCTTGTGGAAATTTGTTCCCAACCTCCAATTTCTTACTGTATATCAGGAGTTTATAGCTGGCAGATACCAGATTTTCTTTTTTTATTTTTTTTCCCTCAGCAGAATTGAAAAGAGCAGCTTCAGTCTTGCAAAAATTTAAGTAAACTACAGCTCTATTTACTGAACTCTGATGTGGTGAGTTCCAGGAATGAAGAAGTCCTTGGAGGATTGACCCTGGACCAAAGTTAACAAAAAAAAAAAAAAAAAAAAAAAAAAAGGCCAAGATAAAAGCAGACTGGTGTGAAATAATGCATCCTGTAACTACAAAGAAAAGCACAAGTAGAGGGTGCAAGTTTTAGATCTTCTGGACAAGTGTTTATCTTACTTTCATCAGTTTTCACTGCAGCCTCTTTTGTTATCTCCTTATTCTTTCCCATATCACCTCATTCCCACACAACCCCTTTACATTTCTGTATTTCATTAATCAATAATATGGTCCAAAGGTTTATTACTGTAAACTGGACTTGGGTACACTCCTGGTGTAAATAAAGTTAAATAATCTCCTGCCAAATAGTGGGACTATCACTTACAGCAATTACCAAAGGATGCAAAAAATACTCGCTCATTTACTTTTCTTAATATCTTTTCTCCCAGGTGGCTTTTTTAAATTGGTTTGGTTTTTTTTTTTTTCCCTAACCAAGAATAAGATCAGGCAAAAATACAGCTAGTAGAGTGATTTTTTTCTTTTCACTTGGCAAAAATCCAAGAGTTCATGTCCTCAAGAGTAATTATTTAACTGAACCATTGTGAGTATTGCCGTGCAAAATTAGAATTATTTTAACCTTGAATTTTTGAACTGACAATTTTAAAAAGAAGAGATCATATTTCAGTTTGTCCCATTTCTTACTGGCAGATATGACTGAAGAACAAATTACTATTTATCACCCTTCACACAACATGGAGGGAGAGGAGGAGGAAGCTCTCTGCTGCACACAGGAATATGAAGTGATTTAAAACTCTTGTGGCCTTGGGATAATTTAACTTGCAGGCAGATGTTCAGCGATGTGGGACAAACAGACTGCACTAGAATCTCAGACAAGCCAAGGAGACCACACACAGTTGCTTAGTCATACTTCTAATTTTAATTTTATTAATAAGGCCAACATTTTGGTCTATGGCAGGCCTAGAAGTCTTTTATTTTAATGCACAATATCCCGCATAACAACCATTGCAAATGAGTGCTTGATAAGTGTTTTATGCCAAGAACTGGTTTTATGTTATTTCCCTTTTTTTAGTCTTTCATTTGAATTACAAACACCATTACCTGACAGGGTACACTGAGGTGTACAAAAGACCACAGTGGGTAACTTGCTGGTGGCTCAAATACATGTGAGCAACACAGAGCAGGCAAAGCATTGACTTGATAGAAAACACCTCAAGATTAAATTCAGTTTCCATTTGTGACAAACTGGACACAAATGTCTCTTCAATTATTTTAGAAATCCAAAGTACTTGCACCAGCTTGTAAAAATTGCTATTCACCTCTGCAGAATTTGCACAATGAATGGAAAAGGCAAAACAAGTTCTGAATTAAATTTGTTTGTGCTAGTGGCACCATCTCTGCCATACTGAGTGAAAAGAAAAATATCTGAAGATTCCTAAAGGCTCTGCAGGAAGAAGGAGAAGAGGAACATTAAAGATCAAACAGCAGTAGGATTTTCTGCATTGGTATCCATGTGTAGCAGCCAATGTCAATAGAAATGATTTTCCATCAAAAGACCCAAGATGAGGCCAAAGATCAGGATAACCAGGCCAAGGTTAAAGAAACTGAGTGCCCCAAAGCTGCAGTGCAGTGCCTGAGCGACTTCCACGGGCTGTGACAGCAAACGTGGAGCCCACAGCTACTTCACTCTGCAGCCACACAGCAAACTTGAACTAAACAGCAAACATTTAACAATTTAAACATGGAAGTGGAAGTCTTAGATAGAGAGACTGGGAGGGTAAGAGCTGCTACAGTGGAGGGCTGAGCATTAATGATAATCAGGTTAGCACCTGATATATGCTACACATATTTTTCCATCCTCCATAGTGTGTAGATATTATACACTATGACTCAACAGCTCCAGGCAATAGACTCTTGTCAGGAAGGGCTCCCAGCAAGAAAAGTCTCCAGATAATTGCCTGCTCTTGCTGTGCCTATGACAACTAATTCTCAATTACCACAGCTAAGCTGGGCCACAAACTCCCATCAGATTCACAGGTCTGCAGTGCCATCCCAGCCAGGTCTGTGCTGCACTGTGCTGTG
This sequence comes from Lonchura striata, assembly GCF_050655825.1. Classification (NCBI taxonomy): domain Eukaryota; kingdom Metazoa; phylum Chordata; class Aves; order Passeriformes; family Estrildidae; genus Lonchura; species Lonchura striata. The sequence continues at coordinate 67,018,389 of NC_140707.1, read as the reverse complement.
CATCCCACCTCTTCCCTAAAGAAATCAATTGCTCACTCTGTAATATTGCCAGATCTTGATAACATCAGAGCCAAAAGATAAAACAGCCAAATCATGTGTTGTTCTATTTTCAGCATGGAGCACCAGACACCAGGATTTCAGACCAGCTCATTACTAGGTCAACTGCTGCAGCCCCTAGTCACATGAAACAATTTATTTAAGCAGGTTATCAAAATTTGTTTGTCCTACCTTGAATGCTTCTCTTAAAAAATGCTTTGCAGCCTTCACAGGACCAGACCCCATAGTGGTATCCTGAAGCATAGTCACTGCAGACTGCACAGAAGTGAGCATCCTTTTTTGAGCCAGGATTATTTGCAATTGGGCTTGTACAGTCATTGTCATTAGTTTTTCTTTTTAATGTTTCTCTGATAGAAGAGAAAAACATCTGTTATAAAAGAGGAAAAATTTAAACTGCACTACAGAGTTTCAAAATTTTCCATTGTCTTCTATTCTCTCTCTCTAGAGTCTTCATGTTCCTGAACACAGGATAGTGTGAAACACTGCTAAGCCTTTTCTGATAAGATAATTTAAAGCATATATTCTGATCCCAGTGATAACACACTAGAAAGATTTAGGCATAAAACTGGACTGCTGCTGAATCAATCACATGAACCCTGGGAAAAATCATATGGAATGCTGGTAGGTCTTGAAGAATTATTGGAAATGTGCAAGTCCAGGAATTTGTGAACCAAGTGGATTCTGCCTCTTGGGAACTTCACATGGAAAAGGAGAACTCAGACAGCTCAGAGTGACATTATAAATGCTACAATGAACAGAGCTGCAGCTGCTTTGTCCTGTTAGTAAGACAAAATTACAACACACATCCATTCTCAAGAGCTTCATCCTTTACATGAGGTTTAACTCGTTCAATGACATTCTGGAGACAAATAACTGAGGCTGAGGTACTCAGCCTACAAGATCAGCTCATGATGTCAGGCAAATTTTTCTGTTCAAGGTGACAGACCACACTGATCACCCTAATGCTAAACAAAAAGACATCTGAATGCAAGAAGAATGGAGAAACACCATTAATAAAATACTTCCATATGTTAAAGAAATTATTTCTCTATATAAATTAGTAAGATATAGACATCCCTGAAGTGCTGCAAATAACTCCAACATACAGGAACTATTCTTCATGAAGGGATTAAAATTAAAACAGGAAAAACCATGGAAAAAACAGCCCATTCCTGACACCAAGATCCAAACACAAGAGGAAAGGAGCTTAGATTATCAGTAACATTTGATTTAGGTATAGGAAGTACATCCATTGTTCCCTTTTTATATGGACCTCATTTTTTGGTGGGTTTTGCACATTGTGCTTTCAGGGTCAATGCAATTTCTAGACAGAGAGAAAATAGTGTAATGTGCAAACTCTGAGCAGCTCAGAGTTTGAGCAAAGGAATGGTGCGTAGTCAACTTACAGGTATAAACTTAAGCATAGAGGCAGAATTTAGGAACTCTAGAATTTTGTTCATCCAACCTTCCAGAAGGATTAGGGAGGAGAAGAAAAATCACTTGGGATAAGACAGCAGGTAGCATGGTTTGTAACTTTTACAGAACAAGGGCAAGTTTAAACAGAATAGTGGAAACATGCTGAAAGTGCTGTCAAAGAGGCTTTAACTAATATATTCAAATCAGATTTTGTGCTGGTTTCCTGACAGGAGGTAAGGACAGACATACCCACATGCCAGGTGAAAATCATCAAGTTGATACGTTTTTGAGGAGAACGTGCTCCAATTTCCTGGGAAAAAATTTGGACAGGAGGAAAAGGTGATTCTCAGAGCAAGTTTCAAAGCAGAAAAATTAAGATATTTGTTGTACAGTTAAGTTACAGAGAGATTTTTCTTTTAAATGTTAATTCATTCAGATACAGGAAGGCAGAGGAGTGTAAGTATTTAACAAGCTCGGTCTTTGATTGCACACACACCTCATTAATGGGTTGGTGAATCACTGAGTTATTTCCCTCTTTGCCATGCTGGGAACACCAGTGAGGGGGAAGTCTCCCCAAGAGTAAAGGGGCTGTATGACACATGCCTAAAATGCTGCTAATGAAAGGAGGGAAGAGCATTCCTTTTCCTTCCCTGTATTTGGAAGCAAAAGTGATTTGGTGTTTCACATTAGTAAAAGAGGTATATTTTAAAGCTTTACTTGGGAAATGTTATCCAACTGCGAGGGTCAGAAGAGGCTCAAAATCAGCTGGAGAACCTCTCTGTGGCTGATATGCTGTGGAAAACAATGTCCTTGATAAAGCACTGAGATTATGGATGAAAATAAAGAAAAAACTCACACAACATCTCAGTGAGGATTGTCAGGTTTTTCCCCCTAGTCATGCCAAGTGTATTTAAAAAGCACTTTTCCTCTCCTTGCTTAAGAGTTTAACAACAGCCACCCTGCACACAAGCAAGCTGCAATGCTTCCTCAGACTTGTGGCAAGCAGCCTGCACGCAGCAGAACCATCTGGAACAAATTCCTGCTGTGGGCCAAGCAGCATCAGAGCCTCACACCAGGAGGCTCAAACCCCATCAATTTGTTACCACTGCCTGTGAGGGATACAGACCCTGCAAACAGTCAGGGCAATGGTAAACATCCCATATCCCAACACTCAGCATTTCCACACACAGGGCAATCCAGAGAGGGCAGCCCCACATATGGGTAGAGACCACGTCCCAGCTGTAGGACAGGGGAACCCAGGATGCTCAGCACAGGAATGAGCTGCCAGGTCCTGCAGGTGAGCTGGAAATGGTTGGATGGATGCCCACCATGCTCCTGCACCAAAGGATGCAGGAAAACAGGGGATGTATCCTGGTGGCTACCGAGGAACCACATAGTGAAAGATTTATCACTTTACACCTCCTAGTATTCCTCTCTATTTTATGATGGTGGTTTCTATATACAAATACTAACTTTCTAAAAAGGAATTAAGGTTTCACTTAAAGTAATAAATCACTGATTTTCTCCTCATCATCCTTCTACTCTGAGCAACGTGGTCCAGGGGAAAATGTCCCTGTCCATGGCATAGGGGTTGGAACTAGATGGTTTTTAAGACACCTTTCAATTCAAACCATTCTGTGAAAAAGAGATTATACTCCAGAATTTCTTTATTCTCTTTAAGTTAGGTCATCATCAGCTGCATGAGAAATAGTCCTTATATATCCATACAAATAGCTGATGATTATTTATTTAAACTCCAGTGGGACAGGTTTGGCTTCCCTTCTGTCTGTTGTAGAGTGGGCACTGCAGAGCATCAGACAGGGTGCTCTTGCTCCTGGGTTATTCCAGCTGCTATCCCAACATCTGGACAGCTTCAAACCCTAACCTTCCCAGGGCTGTCTAAGTTTTGGAACCTTAACCAAAGTGGAAAGAGTTTGGATTACCCCTGTTCACATCAAAGCTGCTCGGGGAATTCTTCTGTATGTAAGTGCTACCCAAAGAGTCTTTCCCAATCCACACACCTACACTGAAAGCACATTTGCACTCCATAAAGCCCACCCATTGCAGAAGGAGTGTGGGTAGTCTCAAAAATAGCACAAATCCTTTATTAACTATTGAACTAAAACTGTTACCAGGACACACTATTTTTCATACTCCAAATGACTGCTGAAGTTAAATAAGGAGGCCTATGAATAAACATACAGCTGCTGAAGCAGGAACAGCACCTGCAGACTCCGAGCTTTTATCCACCCAGCTAGTGTTGTGCCCAAGAATGGAGCAATTTCATCAGCTGATGATCCAGATGCTGATTTGGGTTTGCAATATGAGTAAACATGCAGAACAAGAATGTGCTTTTGCAAACAGACTTTCTTGTCAGCTGCAAATTTAGCCTGTGACTCTGCTCTTCACAATAATTTTATGAAGTTAGTTGGGAGCAGCAGCAAGAAACAAAGTCAGGCTTTTTCAGCAGCAGCCCCCTTTTAATGTCCTGCATGCTGCTGTGTGACTGCTTATACTAAAGCCAAAAATCAAAGAAAACATTTCCCTTGGATTTCAAGTTAACAAAAAGCCTTCACATCTCTTAGAAGCAGTAAAAAAAAAAATAATCTGGGTAAAAATTAACTCAATATTATATGAAAAGGCAAAAAGAATTAGTATTTCCCTCTTTCACTCAAATTACTTAATCTGACAGAGCATAATTAATTTTGTTACACAAAATAGTACTTAGCTGTCTTGGACTTTTATTTGCACAATGTAAACTGCTCCCACACTGAAGATATTTGTAATGCTCTGTGTTGGTGTATAGTACTCTAAGGAGGTATTGGAAAAAAAACCCTAATTTTAGAAGTTACATTAAAAACAAACACACACACTCCCTGAGTGATTTAGTGTCTAGCGGAGTTACTTTTTGCGTCGTTTTGTTTTTCAGAGGGACCAACACTTTAATTTGAATGCAAAAAGAAAAGAGTTGAGCTAAGGAAGCTGTAAATAATACCCGGGCAAGTCTGAAAGCAAGAAGCAGCACTGACCTGCTCCCGGGCAGCACTGGCTCCATGGGGCGAGCCTCGCACCAGAGGCTCTTGGGCTGCTCTGGGTACAGCAGGGAGGACTGGCAGTGCAGGCTCAGGGGGGACAGGTGGCCAGGAGCAGCCCACAGGGCGCTGGGGCTGGAGGTTTGCCTCGCCGTCACGCCCTCCGCGTCCCCAAAATTGCTGCCTATGTTGTAGTTGACCATAGCGGGGCTGCAGAACGCCACGGTGGAATATTCGTGCCTGTTTTCCATGAAGGATGAGGGAATGTAGAGTGGGCTGTGCTCTGCTGTCAGCGTGGACTGGTTGCAGTTGTAAGGGACTGGAGAGATGACACCAGCAGGTGAGTTTTTAATTTCTGTCTTATTGCATCCAATATCCTGAAGTGGAAGCAACTGAGAAAAGTCCTTGTGAGAAGATGTGCACAGGGACATTTTGAAGCAAGATTGAAGAACGCTGTTTAAATATTCATCCTAAGACAATAAAGAATAAAAAAAAATAATTAAAAAATAAAAAAAGCTCTGCATTAAGTCTTTTCTATAAAAGAAAAAAGGAACCAGTAAACCAGATAACATCTTGTGAAAACAGATTACATATAAAATGCACTTAAATAGTCAATGCACAAATTTACAACCTTTAAGAAAAAGAAAGCTTTATAGAATATCCTTAAAAATAAAAGCTAAAGCACACGCTGAGTTCAGACTCCCTTAAAAAATAATAATAATTTTAAGAACAAAACTATTTGAGGTCTGCTTGAAACAAAGATGAAGGTGACAACTTGGATCTTACCAGGAGTTACAACCGGGGTAAATCTGCACTCTATCGGAGATAAAATTACCCCAAGGTCCACAGCTATAGAGGAGAAATCAATTCTCTTTACAACAACTCACCATCTCCTGCTGTTAACTACACTAGTTTTCAGCCTTGTACTTCAGGGTGCTTCCCTTTTCCATCACAAACACGCAGCAGCAGATATTTTGAAAACAGACAAACACACACACATGCATATCCCCCCCCTACACATTCCAATTCCAGAACTCCACTGCACATCCCTCTATGCAGTGGATGTCAGCAAGGTGCAGATTCATCTCTGAGAGGTCCCTGGGCATGGCAGCTCTGAACAGAGCCATTAGAAAAGTAGAAGTCATAAAATGCAGATATTTCCAAAGCTGACAACAAAACTCGAGTGATTTCATAAGGTCCAGAAGTTTCGTAAGTCCTAGCAACTCTTCATCCTCATCCCAACTACCCCTGCCCTTTCTCAATTGCCCACAGTAATTACTCTTTGCCAGATTTAGGCATATACAAATTATTTAAGAGAGAAAAGAAAAAAAAAAACCCTTCCAAAATTATCCTCCTGAGACAGACCCCTGTCCTAGAAGCATTATTGTATTGTAGCATTAAAAACATTTTTTCTTTATTCTTCACTAGGAGTTTCATCTGCAGTTCATTCCAGCTCTGAAGACAGACCTAGTTTGCAATTCAGAACAATTCTGTATCCAAAACAGCAGTTTTCAGCCCCCTGAACTGATATTACAATGTACTTTTACATGTGGTAATAAGATCCTAACATGAGAAACCACAGGATAACTAAACATTCACCCACTGCTTTGCTATTACACAACTGGTAAAGGTATAGATGCTAAATGTTCTTACCTTTTTTTGCCTCATATGACCATAAAGCAAGATGAGGAAGAGTCAAGCATGGGTTTGTTGAAGTACCAGCAACCTCCCTGTCCCCAAAGCTCTCAGCCCCATGGCATTTCTATTGTGCCACCTTAGGGTATTGATACATTTTTCTCCTTTAGGGTGAGGACAGAGTAGAAGCATTAACAGAAATGTAAGAAATAGTATTTTTGACTAAAATGGACAGTTGGGAGTCCTTCCTACCTCCTCACTCTGCACTCTGGTGATGAAACTGAAGATATGTGTAGAAATAACCAGAAACTCATTTAAATCAGCTCAGGCATTTTAGACCCAGCTGCTGTTTTTTCCTTTGTGGGAAACAGGAAAATGAGACATCTCAGCAGCTGTTTGTGTCCAGCAGTTCTTGGACTGGAACTCCAGAGCAGTCAAAGCAGGGGATTCTGACCTCGCCCCACACACTTCATCTGCCCCCACCAGATGCTTCACAGCCTCCTCCAGGAAAAACCAGGCATCGTACAAACTTCACTGCAAAAAAAACACTGATAAACTCAAAAGGTGCTTTCACTCCCAGATTAGGGGGTGGGTCATTTCTTAGAAGGAAATGATGGAACAAAAAAAAAAAAATAGGAGTATTTTCAGGAGTTACTATGAGTGAGCCCAATGAGCTCACTGGATTCAGCACACATTTAAAGAGTCACTATAAGCAAAGCTGTATTCCCCTTGCAGTCTCAGAGACTGCAGGTATCCAGGATGAGCATGGGCAATTCCAAATTCTGCCAGAGAATCTGGAATGCCCAACAAAAGCTGTCTGTGCTTACTTTGTCCCTCTGCCTCCTTTGGAAGGGCACACAGCACAGGGGAACCCCAAATCCTTTGGAGGGAAGGACCTGAGCAGCATCACAGCAACATCTGTGTTACAGTCAGCTAGAGACATTCTGTTGTGCCAAAACTGAAAAACTGATTTAGCAAATAAACGCCTGCATGCTGTAGAAGCAGGGAGAACACAGAGCTGCTACTATGGAATTTTATGAACAGGAATCAGCTGAGATTTGAGTCATGTTTTTCTACAAAGAAAATCCACTAATGTGTGTGTGCTTAGCAGAGGAGATATTGTCTCCACAGCATTTAGAAATGTTCACAGAAGTTACCAGCAGCAAGAGTGAAGCTTGTTTTAGGGGAAGAGTTCACACAAGCATAAGAAGTAAGTACAGCCTTCCTGAAAAACTGCTTATAAATTATTTACAAAAAAAAGGAGACTCTGGGGTCCAGCAGGTTAAAGAAAACTGCACTCATGGTCTTCAGCAGGCTGTAATGTAGTGAAAAAATAACAGTATTGACTTGAGATTATTAGCTTGGGTAACAGAAATAGTCCAGCCACAGTAGACTATGGATCTGCATGAGATCTCATTGATCACATTTCTTCACACCCACACAATTTAAAATGAAACTGCTCAGAAAGTCCTCAAGATTGGCTGCTGGTCTGTGAAGTTGTGTCTCTTAAAGAACTGAAGACTGAGGGAAACAGATCTCAAGGTCTGAGACTTGAGGAAAACTCCACAAACACCTCAGAAGGAAGCACAACCACATTTAATACAAGGATTACAATAAGTAGTGAAATAGGCTAGTAAATTTGTTCCATCCTGGTATAATGTCCTCATATCTTAAACACTACTCACTAAACAGAAATTAACTACTTCCTAAAGTGAACTTCTGTCCCAACACTCCCTCTTCCTCTGAAAAAAGATTTTAAAAGCAAGATTCAATGATAAAATACATTATTTAGATGCAGTCTGTCAGCTCTTCACTAGATCTGTACCAAACACAGAAACAAAACAGGTGTCTATTATTTTTATATTCCAGTCTCCTTGGAGCCTGCAAATATTTTAATCCACTGAAGTCAGTTTAGCTTAGTGAGATATTCAACAACTGAAATGCCATTATTAAGTAAACAACAGCCATTCTGGCCAGTTCCTCGAGTAACACTTACCATTCACAAATCTAAGACACTACAGGCAGGATTCACTTCTGACACAAAGCAGCTTCATCAGCTCCAGTACCCTGAGGATGGCACCACTATCCATGAGGAGGTCAGGAAAAAACAAATGTTATTAATGTTCTCCACCAAAAAAACAAAAACAAAAAACAAAAACCAAACAAAAACAAACAAACAGAAAAAACCAACACAACAAAAAAAAACCCAAAATCAACAACAACAAAAAAAAAAGGACCAAAACAAAAAAAATTAGGTTTTTTGTCTTTGAATAACTCTACAACTGAATGTATCTCAAGTCACCATGCAAGGCATGCCAGGTGAGGCACAAGGACTGGTTTAGATGTCACAGTCAGACACATGGGTAAATAATTAAGCCATCTGACGTATTTCAACAAACTTGAAAGCCTCTTATTGCACATTACCTATACCAAATACCTCTTTAAAAGCCTTGTGGGGAAAAAGAAAACTAATTAGGTTTTTTTTTTTCTTAGTTTTATGTTTGTTTGGTTGTTTGGTGGTTTTTTTTTTAGTTTTGGAAAGGGGAAAAATAGGTAGAGAGGGTAGGGTGGCTGCTTGGGAACACAATACAATAGCTTTTCCTAGAAAAGTACAACACTTCAAAAAGCAAGGAGTGATGTATGTTCTCAGGCACTCTTCCATCAACATACACTACAACGTGCTTAGCATTTTATATATATTTAGAGTAAACATTTTTTGCAATAGAGAATCAAGATGACCTTTTTCTCTGCTAAGCTTAGACTAAAGTGCAATCATTGAGCCTTTGGGTTTAATGGAGGTGATTCAGCAAGTGTTGCATTCCACCACCCCACAGCCAAAGATCCTCAGTTATCTCACAGAGCATTCTATTAATATTCTGTTAAGTTACATTTTAGACAACTCCCTGCAACAATAAACTGAATCATCTCCTGGAAAAGTGATTATTAAAAGAAAGTCATTCCTGATGCGTATGATACTTGTGCTTCAGGTTTTGTGACAAACTTATTACTCATTAAACACAGCAGGGCCAGATATTGCCAACAGAAGGCAGGCAAGTAAACAAGTTTATTATTACCTGAGAAGCACTGGATGCAACAAGTAGGGGAGAGATAGGGAAGCAAAATGCAAACACAGCTATCTGTCCAAACTTCAGATATTGTACTCATTCCTCCAAAACTAATAACCTGCCCCCAGTGAAATCAAGATCTACTCTAAATAAAATCGTGCAGCTCAAAATCACACAGGAAAAAGTACTTTGAAACAAGCAAAATGAGCACTCTTTAGTCTATGTTAGCCTTTAAGTTACTCAGAATACTGGCAACTTTTAGATTATTCTAAACATTCATAAATACATTTCAGAGCTCAATGGATCTGACATGGGGGCACCAAAGGAACTGGATTTGTTCCACTAGAGGAGTAAACAACTTTGGTCTTCTACCCTTTAAAGTGGAGTTACAAACACAAGGAATCCAGACTCTTTTTACGGAAAGTGCACAAGTCAGGAGATCACAGCCACATGCCAGAGCAAGGGAAATCCCAGTAGAACATGGGAAAAATTCTCCACAGTGAGAATTCAGTCCAGGAACAGGATACCCAGAAAGGCTGTGAAATCCCTATCTTTGAAAGATTTTTAAAAATACTCACTTTGAGCAGGATGCTTGATTAGTTGCTCTCTAGATCTCCCTTCCCATTACTAAAAAATATTTTCAGATCTCAGTTCAAACTAAATTTAAGTTTGACTTTACTAGTTTTTAGCCTTTAAATTTGTGGACCATTAAAATGTTACCAGATCTGAGAGTGGATTTAAGCTTTCTATTATTTGCATCTCTTAGGTATGTTTCATAGACTTTAGGGTTTCAGACACCAGAAATGAAAAGCCACTGTCCTGCTCCAAAATACAAATGCAAAACGAGACACTTCAGCTCCTTTACTCTCCATGTAACTATTTCAAAGTACTGTGTGGAGTTTTTGGTCCAAAAGAATATTTGTATTTCATGATGAAAATTTTAGTGTGTTCCATTAGAAAAGAGACATCTGTTTAAACTATTACACAAGTTATAAATACAAGGATCTGAGTATTTTGTGATCATGCTTCAATCTGCAACAGTATCATGGCAGAAGCCAGTACAAAGGATAGCACCCTTTTCCAGTAAGAATTTAATTATTAAAAAAGAAAAAAGTATCTCCTCTGATGCAAGAAAGGGCAGGAAAGAGCAGCATGGGGATTTCGATTTTCACAGATCTGGGATGACCATCTGCATCCAGCATCTCTGAAGCACACTTGGATCTCTCAGCACATACCAATTAGGGAAGCTAATTCTAAAAAAATTATTCTTGTTTTGATTTCCACACCACAGCTCTGTCCCAACAGCATGGAATACACCTGCTCCTTGGATCCAGGAGGAATTAATTTTTTAAATTAATTAATTCAAGCCTTCCTTCAAGATTTCTCTCTTAATGACAGTGTCCTAGAACAAATGTACATGTTACTTCCTCCACTCCATTTCCTTCTGGTCATTTGCAAAAAGTGTATTCACAGAAAAATAATTGAGTCTGTGAATGGTTTGGGTTGGAAGGGACCTTGAAGATCACCTAATTTCAACCCCCCCAGCCATGGGCAGGGACACATTCCATGAGACCAGGCTGCTCAGAACTCAGTCCAACCTGGCTTTGAACACTCCCAGGGATGAGGCATCCACAGTTTCTCTGGAAAACCTCTGCCAGTGGCTCACTATCCTCACAGTAAAGAATTTCTTCCTAATATCCAGTCTAAACTTCCTCTCTTTCAGTTTGAAGCCATTCTGTCTTGTTCTGTCACTACAGATCCTGGTAAAAAGTCCCTCTTCAGCTCTCTTGGAGGCCCTTTAGGCACTGGAAGTACCAAAGCGTTCTCCTCTCCAGTCTGGACAACCCCAGCTCTCTCAGCCTGCATTCATATGAGATGTGCTCCAGCCCTCTGATGAATTTCATGGCCTCCTCTGGACTCACTGAATCTCATGTTCTTCATCTTTCTCGTGCTGAGGGTCGCAGAGATGGATGCAGCATTCCAGAAGGGCTTTCCCAAGGGCAGAGCAGAGGCTGCACCAGAGCTTGGTGCCATCAGCAAACGTGCTCAGGGGGGCCTGGACCCAGTGCCCATGTCACCATCAGAGATGCTGCATCTCTCCAGTCTGCTGAGAAGCAGAGTGCCATGCTCAACCCTCTGCCCTCACCAAGGGAAAAAGCACATGGATAAAATGCCTCATTTTGCCCAGTAGAACTTTAACACAGCTTGGAGGGTTTCTCAAAAACTGTCTCTGTTATTGGCAGGGTATAGACATGAACTGGCACAGGGGCTGAGATTTTTTTTGACTCAAGTCAGGTTCCTTCTCTTTACTCTTACAACAAATCAACAGCTCTTGTATTATAAATAAATTTGGGACTGAAATTCCACCTCATTTATTCCCTTTTCCCCCAGCAGTTCCCCACCGAGGTCTGTGAGGATATACAGCAGCATGAAGAGATCAGAGCCTGCAGCAACACACTCATGCCAGGCAGGAATTTGAGAGGAAAGAGATGGTGGCTAAAAAAAGTCAATATGTGAAGAAAAACAAGTAAACCAGGCAATAGGGACAGAGCAGGAATTGAAAAATCCTACACTCTCAGGGGAGATACTACTCATTTTTGATGAAAGCAAAGATGAGAGTTTCCCTGGTAGCAGCTGCTCTTCACTAGGCATAAAGAAAAGATTAAAAGTCCTTTTGCCAATGCACAGAAGAGTCATTACTGCCCCTTAAAACCCCTGGCAATCTATAGGCAACAAGTCTGGTGTTGGGCAGACAAGTGGGACACATCCCCAAACGATGGGAACTCATCTGTTTCTGCAGTTCATGCTCCACCACCCTGGCAGCTCTGACCTGCCAGAGCTCTAGGAGACAAGGTGGGAGGTTCTGTGTGTGCCAGGAGATGCAGGATTCATCACTCCTGGCTAAGCAGCCATTGGCTTTCCCTTCAGCATGCTATGCCTCAGGCTCCTCAAATAACCTCCTGTTTTGTGAGGCTGAGAAGCAATGGAGATAACCAGAGGAGTTTCTGGCAAAAGAAAACCTTCCTTGGAGAAATGTTGTCAGGGAATAATTTTTTTCAGAGCTCAGTGACCTAAAGAGTGAAGAAAAAGCAGTGGATTTTTTTTCCTGTCTGACCAATTTGCAATATGTCTTATTCTATTTTCTCCTCCCCCAGATAAAATGGTGTTATTTATGGTGCCTTTTTTCCAGATAGATTCTTCACAATGCAAATGATTCATGCTGTAGGATTAATTTAGGCAGCCAAAGAGTAAATAAAAAGTGTAAAACTTTTGTCTTTTTAGTCATAAGACTTGAATAAGCAATCTTTTCTACGATGGCATGGAAATGAGATTATGTCTGAATATGTACGAAATGCAGAACTCCTCTGGCTGCTTATCTGGTTTTAGCTATAGTAAATTGATTTTCTTACTGGAATTTCTGTAAAAGACTATTCCAATTGTATTAATTTGATTGTGCATCTTCACATTAACAGCAAATTCAAGACTAAATATCTTTGTCTCTGCAATTTTATTTTAACTTCTTTAAAATGAAGCTTTTTCAATGCAATTTTTTGATACCTGATTTTTGATGACTTAAAAGAACCTAATAAAAGAGTCATCATGCTCTTACTTTTTCTCCACCATCACTAATTCACTGAAAGAGCACAAAAACCAAGGCATTGCTTATTCCTGCCTTTCAAGCTGTGAAACACTCTTATAATGCTGCATGAAATCCCAGGTCTGATATGTTTAGCACCATCCACAGGTAACAAAAGTTTGTGCATATGTTTTAGTCCCTTAAACAAAGGAAGCTGTTCTAGATGTGTCTCATCATTAATCTAGACATGAAAACCTGCCTTTTATTGTGAGTAAAACCCTGTCTCAGATGAGTCAGCTGGAATTTTGTTAATGATTCTCACAGATGGACATTGTCTAACATACTAATTAAGACAGAATTGTAATGCCCTCCTAGTCTTATTAGAATGAAATCTGAGGAAATATTCTGGAATTTCTGCCTGTTGAGCTTATGTTCTGTCTCTCAAATAATAGACCAGCAAACTCTTTAATGTGAATATTTCTTGCTGCTAGCAAAAGCATGCTGCAGAAAGCTGAAGAGGAGCACAGTAAAATAGTGGATATAAAATCTGGTCAGCCCCCTGGATCACCATTCCTTGTCACTGTAAGCTCTTTGCTACTTTTACCTTTAAGCCAATATTCAAGAACGAGAACTAAGAGTATTTAAAGAGATCATATACTAACTGGATTTATAGTTGTTTTAATTAATTTATTTTAATCCATTCTTGATCAGAACATCATCATAGACACTCACATTAGCTGACTTCTTGAAGACAATTCTGCAACATTTTAAGAACACTTCTAAAACTATGAGCATTTTCTTTCTGTGATATTTAGTTTTTCAGGTTATCAGCCAAAAAAATTCTCAATTACATAATAAAATAGTTTTTGTGTTTCCACTTTCTCCAGCAATACTTGAAGCTCCATTTATTGGTTCTCATTTACAGCACTGAGGAGATAAAGTGAAAAGTATCAGATTTTCTCCATCCCTTCAGGTCCAAAATTTTTATTGTTATTTCTCCTTTGAAAGCCTGAGGAAGCTGAGCTGTTCACTTACACACAGAGTTTCCAGCCTGACAAGGAAGACAATACAGCTGTCTTCCACTAATGCTGTGTTACAGTCATTGTGTTTGCAAAATGCAAGACACAGGAAAGTTCAGAAAGGAAAGCAAAAAGGAAGACAGCCACAGAAAAGTGCCTGAACTTTGTTCACAAACAGAAAGAAGAATTTTAATAAAGTTCTCAAGTACCAGATAAAAGTTTTCAAGCTTTAAATCAGAAATACAACATGTATTTGTTGCTTCACTAAATGCACCAGTCTTAGAACTCCCCCTCTTGTGGGGACAACAGATGAGCAAAGAATTTCAAGGATATGGATGAGGAAACACATTGCTGGTAACACCGAGCACATCAGAAGCAAATGGTAAATGATTTTTTGCTCAAAGGCAGTTTGTCATGCCACCCATAATCATATCAGAACTTCCTCTACACACAAATGGTAATTGTGCATCATTCTCCATATGACAAGGCTGAACCCTTTCCCAGAAAGAAATGGAACATTTACCATTCATTCCAAGGTATAAAATGCACAATTTGCTGTTTATCCCATCCTCTCTCCAGGCTGAAATTTATTTTCTCTAATAAAACCTTAGTTATAAAGCATCCAAGATTAAAGACCAGATCATTCTTGCCATTGCTAGCCAAAAGTCTTTTATGAGCACTCAGGCAAAGGTTTTGATGGGTTTGATGAAGATTTACACATGTGCTGTCCAATCTTTAGTTATTGTTAAATAAACCTTTTAGCAGTGCCAAAAGCAAACTTTAAAAACAGGCTTGGATCTCATTGTCTAATTAGGAAGATCCTTCTTAAAGCTGAAGATCTCATTAAAGAGTGTAAATCTATATCACCAACTTCAATGGGAAAACTACTTCAGAACTGTCAAAACAAAACCTGAGATATTTATCAGTGAGAGAGTTGGAATTTCAAAAGTCAGGAGACCTCCAGTAACCCCAATTGGGTTTAGATCAGGTTATACCAATTGCTATGATGATTGGAAGAGGCATTTACCCTTTATTAGTACATTTATTTGTGAAATTTCCCAAAAACCTTAAAACACCGTGCATGTTCCAAAATACTCCTTCTGCTCTCAGTGCAGCAATCCTATTCTAATAAGAGTCTTAAGCCAAAGACCTAAAATACAGCAAACTTCCATCATTTTCTCTGTATCCAGAAATATTTAAAAACCCCAAGCCTATTGGAGGATCACTTAATCTGCATAAACTGATAGACTTTAAGAACAAATTCACACTGGAACCAGAATTAATACTCTCAATATTTTAACCTATCTTATTTCTCTCACAGAGGCTATTGTTCATAAATCCAGAGACTATCAATCGCAGACCTTTGGCAGCATTTGCAATAATAAATATTTCATTTAATATAGCACGTACCTGAATGACACTGAATAGGATTTCTGTTCTTTATAAATGCTCTGACAGCATTACATGTCAGCAAGATTTTCTCATAGCAGTTCTGGATTTGTTTTCCTTCTTTCCTTTATCTCTGATTCTAAAGCAGCTGTGCCCACCACCACTTAGTCATCAGATCTCAAATATTAATCTTTCCAAAGCAATGTGGTGCCTGCTCATCAGTGCAAGGTTACAGGGATACTATCAGTGTTTCCTTTCCCTCTGAAGGCAAGACCTAAACAGAAGTTCCTCCTCCTCCTTTCTGACATAACAAGCCTCTGAATTTGTCGTTCACTGCAGTTAAGGCTCTTACATGATGGAATCATTTTATAAGCCAAGCATTCTCATATGTAGCACAGAAATCTGAAGGTTAATTAACCATCATTTTCTGGCATCAAACACTGAGGTTTTTAAAAGGCTAAATCAAACTTTTTATATCTTTGTCACAGGAAAACCTGAAACATAATTAACACTTGCTCTGAAGCAGAAATGTACTCATCTTCGATATTTTGGGCATCACAACAAATGAACTCCTTTGGCATTGTTTTTTAAATACCAGATGCACAAACACAGACAAGGGGGGGTTATTTTTCTGGAATACACTGTAGCTACACTCATTTTCAAGAAAAGCAAATTAACTGGAACCCATTTGGGATAATAGCTTTGTTTTACTGCATGTTAAAAAAAGGTTTTTATGCTTAAAAAAAAAAAGCTTATGTATACTTTAACCCCAGCCTGCAGCTAAGCACCACATACCCACTCACACACTTCCCCTCAGTGAGATGGGGGAGAGATTTGGAAAAGTAAAGTGAGAAAACTTGTGGTTTGAAATAAAAACAGTTGAATAGGTAAGGCAAAATTCTCCCACATGAGCAAAGCAAAACAAGGAATTCATTCATCACTTGCCATGGGCAGGTAGGAAAGGAGGTCTACATCACATTAACAGTGACTGGAGAAGACAAATGGCATCATTCCAAATGTCCCCCTTGCTTCCTTCTCCTTCCCCCAGTTTTATATGCTGAGCATGACACCCTGTGGTTTGGAATACACTTTTGGTCAGCTGTCCTGGCTGTCCTTCCTAGCTTCCTGTGCAGCCCCACTTTCCTCACTGCTGGGGTGTTGAGAAGCTTGGACCCTGTGATAATAAAGTCATCCCTCTGTTATCAACACTATTCCCAGCACAAATCCAAAGCACAGCCCCATTCTGGCTATTATAAAGAAAATTAACTCCACCACAGCCCAAACCAGCACAATCTCCATTTCTTATCCCATACCATTCACATCATGCTCAGGTCCCACACATCACCACTACCCACCATCCTCATTCTCAGTGTTTGATACATTCCATAGATAACATTCCCTTAGTCTATGGCCCACCTATGTGAAATGTCTGTAAAATGTCCATAAAAGACCACAAGCATCCATAAAATGCCCAGTAGGTTCATTCAGCCCATGATTTTGTGCTCCATCTGGCATGGTGCTCACTCAGGACGTGAGAGGTGCTGTGTTGTGGGAGTTATCAGACCCCAAAGGCAGCTCAGGCTGGGTGTCTGCTGCAGCTGTAAGGATTGTCCTCCCCTGCTTCTGGTGGGTCCTGCTGCAGCAACTCCCATAACATACAACTCAAGTCATGGTTACAACAATGGAAAGGTGTTTCCACTACCAGCTCCACTCCTGATCCCTTTGAGTGAGGTTTTATGGTTTCAAATCTCTCCCTTTGTTCCTGCTCCAGCTTGCACTTATCCACAAACTGCAACCACTTAGGGTTGGACCTCATGCACAGCCACTGATGCTTCAAGATGTACCTTCCTCAGCACAAATTCAGAGCATGGCTCTTGCTAGCTGCTATGAATTAAAATAGGTCTACCCTGGCCAAAACCAGCACACTGAGTCCGCATTTACCAAAAAAATCACACAAAACCAAACCAAACAAACATAAAACCAAAACAACAGAAAAACTCAAAAAACTCAAAGAAATTTGAACACAGCAAGGTCTATGTCTCAGTTATACATTCCAATGTCTTCCTAAGTCCTCAATTAGTTGCTAAGCATTAATTTAATTAACTCAAGAGAAATTAATATGCTTATAACTTTGCCTGGATAAAGCCTGATGTTATTCATCCTTGCATTTTGGACACCAAAACACCTTCAAGTCTACACAACTTTCCAAAACTACTTGTCAGAATTAGGAGTTGAAACAGCTCTGCCCCCTTTAACAACATCTCTGCAAGCACAGCCAGAACCAGACCAAGGTAATAGCATTGTCACTCAGTCAGCCCTTCTATAATTACTTTTTGCTAATGCAATTTTTCTCAGTATCAGATTTGTCTCTACCTTGTTTCTCTGTGCTTTCCTTGAGCCTCCTTGTCTCCTCACATTACTGTTTTGCTGGTCCAAACAATGCTGCTTTTAATTTCAATTTCCTTTTGTTTTAACAGATAAAGCCTTTTGCGAGCTAGAAAGGATTTACATGCCAGTCCTTTTTGATGATTAGTTTTTATATGGAGTGTGACTCGTGTCTATGGAATCCTATTTATGTCTGTTTGGGGACAAGGCCATGTTCCCAGCCACCCTCAGGGCTCACGGGACAGATACTAAAGGTTTTCTGCTAAACACTATGGAAGTGCACCTTAGTTTTTTGCACATCACATCCTGATGTAGCCCCTCAACAACCTGTACCAGACCCTGGTCCTGTAAACCTTTTACTCAAAATACCTGGAAACAAAATAAGCATTGGGAGCAGCATGAAGGAAACCTGTGGATTGGATCTTTCCTCCTCATTCAGATCACCACTCAGGAGCCACAGCTGTTTTGGGTAATGTGAACAAAACCCTTCAATCAAGGAAAATTCAGATAGTTTTAAAGATTTGATGTGTTAGATAACCAAATGGAATGAAGAGTATTTAGGTAAATGACGGTAAATCAGGAAGAGGTTGGCAGCAGACCAAGAAAAATATGTCACATTCCCTTCTATTTTATATATATAAGTATACTATATTATAGATATAAATATTTACATATATAATGTAAATTAATATTTCCTACAACAATATAAAATTAAGGTCTTTAATTAATGTATTTTCCACCTAGGGTTTCTGGGGGGGGAGTTATCAAGATGGGAGTGTCAAGATAGGAGTTTCCACACATAAAAAGGAATTATTAGACTCCAAGCTGCAGCAATTTGTAAGCAATGCAGCACCTGCCTAGCAGACATGGGGAGCAGATACAAGGAGCCTCGAGGCAATACACAAGGAAAAAATAATCCAAATCAGATGTAGTTCAGGATGTTACGCTCTCCTGTGTGTCCAAGTACATGAAGTAAAACACATTAGTGCCAATAGATTCAAAAAGCAGTTTCTGTAGAGAATAAAATGGGTAAATTTATCTACTTGACAATGCAGGCCCATCCTGGATGACTGTCTTGTCCCAGACAGAAAAATTTACTTACATGATTATCACCTAAAATTACTGAGAGCTGAGCAGCTCCTGGGACCAGAGGACACACTGTGCCCATTCCATGTGTGCACTGGCCAGATGATGCCCAGAAAAGCATGAAGGTTCCTCCCCAGCACTCCCTCTGCATTTAGCACCAGGTCTCACAGTCACGACAGCAAATTCACATTATATAAGCAATTTGAAGAGCGGCTTAACTTGAGGAGTCACTTAACAAAGGATATTTTTATCACCTCTTACAAGTTTTGGAGGTGTTATAATAAAAAGATCATTCTGAAGGAGGAGTGAAGAAGCAGGGTCAGAGCAGAACTGCAGAAAGAATCTTCCTGGACACTGTTCATCAGTGGTTACAGGTTCCTATATACCTCATTACATTGCTGTAGCATTGTCCTTAAGGACATTTGCTGATAGCTCTAAAATAGCTCCACATTTTCTCACATATCCATAAAATGATGTCGATTTTAAGGAAAACAAGAATGCAATATTACATTAGCAAAAATAAATAGCCCAATTACACCTACAAGAGTTTAGAGAAAACTATCCAGCCCTGTGTTGTTTTGTGCAAAGGTATATTCTCCTCATTTGCTGTGAGTACAGTGGGTGAATACCTTGCTTTGCTATCACAGCTTCTACCCCAGGACAACACAGAAGGAAACAACTAAAGTTTTAAATTCTTTCAGATTAAATTACTGCAACATTCATTAAGATTGAAGATTGCTGCAGTGCTTTATTCTCTTCTCAATTAGTTGTAATCTTAGCAAGAGACAACTAAAGTTCAGAGCTGAAAGTCACTGGCAGAGAATGTGGAACTTGTGTTTCTTGATTCTGTGTGACTTTCTCTTCCTCCAATTTACCTCATTACATACACATTCAATATAGGTAATTTTGAATTCAAGCTGGTTTTTAAATGTAGGAAACCTGGGTTTCCAGAGGAAACTCAACATGGACCTAAAACATCTATAAAAATCATACATGGAAAACCCAGCAGTCTCCATATCATACACTCAGTATAGGATATTATATAGAATATTACTAAATAGGAGGCTTGGTCTCTCAGGTCCAAAGGATTTCCCCCTCACCACAGCTCAAACTCCCTTCTGCCCTCTTTTAAGCCTTTCCAGCTAGAGGTCCCAGCCATGGCTTATGGCTTTACAGCAGATTCCTCTATCTTCCCTTGGTCCCCTTGGCCTTGAATATCTCCTGTATGTAGACACATTAGTTCTGAAGTAGCAAATAAACGAATATATTATAATAAACAAATACTGCTTTTCTTCTGAGATTTTAGCTTACTGGGAGGTGTTACAAAGGAGGCAACTCTGCTTCCCCAAAATCAAACCTTGTTTCTCTAGGCTCTCTGCTTCCAGAGAAATTGAGGCATAAAGATTACAAAAACTAAGCCCTTTCATACAAAAATTTCAAACATAAGCTGTTTCTTGCCAATACACAACCATGGCTAGGTCATGGGAAAGGATTTTTTTTCTGGCTGGCCAGGAAATTAATATTAATTTCCTTCTCCTTTTCACCTAACTCATATGCCCTCCAGGGCCCCAACCTGCTACTTTATCACTAAAGGAATTCTTCCCCATACACTAGGGACTAAAGACAATGGATTCACAGTTCCTGCAGTTACACTAGTCAAAAGTATTTTTTGAGGAGGATTTTAGTTTTTCCTCTTCATTTAATCCAGTTACATTTAGCATACTAGACAAGTTTAGGAAACAAACCCAAAAAACATACATTATAGTGTAGGAGTACTTGGAGAAGGCTGCTCTTTCCATAAAGCCACAAAAAATCAGCAGAGACAATTAACAACCTTAAAATCAGCTGACACAAAATGTGAACCATGCAATTCCAGAAGATAACAGCTAATAAACAGAAAATAATATAAATGTAAACCATGCAATTCCAGAAGGTAACAGCTAATGCCATATTCCTGTTTATGAGATCTGCTCCACCTAAACTTGCAAATGATTGCTGCCTCCTCTATTTGCAATGAACTTACCAGAAAGCAACAATGGGAAGGGACAGATAGTGGGGCAAAACAGGTAAGGGCTGCTGGCTTAAAGCAATCACTAATGAAGTGGCTTTGGCATGGGGCTGAAATGTAATTGCTCTTCAATAATTCTTTAACAGACATCCAGAACAGCTGTTCTGAATTCAGTCTCTCTCACAGGACAACAAATATACTCAGGTAAGGTGAAATACATTTTCTGTCTGCAGCAGATAACCCAAATCTAACTAGCAAAGTTCAAACACAGAAGGTGATGCCAGCAGAACAAAAGTAGAGAGTTACAAAGGCACTTGAAGTGGCTGAGTGGTTTCTAAAGTTTTTACAGCAATTGAAGCAACTGAACTTCATTTTTTGATCTTTGCAGGTACTTAAGATCAGCTTGCCACCTCAAAGATCACAGTCGTGAAACTGCTGTGTCTCTTCAGTGTCACCACAAAGAGGTAGTTAAAAAACCTGGTAGCTCTAACCACATATCTTTTTAATGCACAGTTTTCTAAATCAGATCTCATTTTGCTGCTAATTTAGTTCATTTTTCCCTCAAAATCAATGTCCCCAATGGCAGCAGTTACTGGTAGATGTTGACTTGGGCACCTCCTCCTGACTGACAGTTTGGGCCATCACCAGCAGCAGTGTCTCTCTCTTGCCTTCTCAGGACCTCATGGTCCTCCCCTGTCCCTCAGGCTGGCTCTGGAGCTCCCCTGATCCAGGCAAAGCCACTTCAGCTTGGGAACTTCACATGGAAGCTATCCCAGCAAAAGGAGAGGGAGGGGGGAGAGAGGGGTGGGTCTTCTCCAGAATCACTAGGAATTTAGGCAAAGTCTTCAATGGAAATAGGCTTTAAATGTAATGGAACATTAGAGAAAATGTGCTGCCAATGTATTAGCAGAGAACATGTCACCTGTTGCTTTGCTAAAGGAAACAGAAGATACACAACAACTTAAATGAAGATGGTCCTGAATCAGTTCAGTTCCAAACTACTACAGTTTTAACCCAAGTGCTCATTAAACCATTTTCTGGTGAGTGTTCATGGTCTGGCTCTTTCTAAACCCACATTTCTATACTGTGTGTGGGGTCTCTCTCTGCCTGTTAATTTGCAGAACACACATAAACTATTTGTTCTCTGATCAGGGAAATAATCACGTGGAAGTTCATTTTATTCTTCCAGAAATAGTTTTTACAAAAAGCTCCAAGCAATTTTTGTTCTTCTCTAAAGTTCATATTAGAATCACTCCTCCTTTTCATTGACTCTTTCTTGGTTATTTTGATCACACACCTACCCACAAGGAGATCAACAGTTCCAGGTTTTACTGGCATTCAGAGTGACCTCTGAAGGAGCTTCCCATGTTCCAATTAATTGTTAAACAGAGGGGCTCACCATTGTTCCCATATTCTGCTAGAATGGAAAGCAAGTGGAACACCCATGAGCTTAAAGAGATTTTTAAGAAGAATGAAGAAAGCAAGAAGCAACAATGGTTAGTTTTCAAAGGGCAACTTCCATCTGAGATTCCAATAATGGAGACTGCACTTGAAAGGATTGGGGACTGGACACATAAAATCAACACCTAAAAATGAGAGAAACTTGACATTTTAACCTTAATCTCTTTCTGACTCTTTCCTCATGAACAAGATGAAGAGCAAAGCTCTGAGAGATCCTCACATGAAACAAGGAGGCAGGAAGGAAGTTGGGAAAGGATATTCACAGAATCCACAGGATTGTGAATTCTGAACATAGCAGAAGCTGCAGTCACTTACTTCTGTTGCACCAGTCACAAATTTAATAAAAAAGGTGTCAAAAACTAGAAATGGTGGGTGCAGTTGAATGCAAACAGCAATTCTATTTCTCTCTCAAAGCTATTTTATCTTGAATAGCCAAAAATAAAATGAACATTAGAGACTTCTCACTAATTAATTTCCTATTTTTGTGAAGAGATGCAGTAATAGTGATGGTAGGCATTAGGAAAGAATAGAATAGGCCTCTCAAGAGAGGCCCACGGCTGAACAAATTTTACACATAAAATGACTCTATTCAATTATTCTATACAGACAAAATTTTTTGTAACATGCAAACTAAAATCATCTGCCTAATACACCTCTTTTGAGAGATTTTGAGGGGAAAACCCCCCAGAAGTGTGAAAGACAGTCAAAAGAAACAAGATAAAATACAGTCTAGGGCTAGTGGGGAAATTGCCAAGCAGACAACACCAGAGCCTGATGCCTGAAGACATAAAAATTAGATTGGGGGGAAATATGAGGATAAAAAGCACACATTTTCTTTTTGGTGATTCTGTGCATGAACTAGAAAACAAAACACTGTTTTCCCAACTCACTGTTAGGTGTGATGGGGCCCTGCTCTGCTGGGGATGGCTGAACACCTGCCAGGTATGGGAAGCAGTGAATTGATTCCTTGTTTAGCTTTGCTTGTGTGGGTGTCTCTTGCTTTCCCTATCAAACTGAACCCATAAGTTTTCTCACTATTACTTTTCTGATTTTCTCCCCATCCCACCAACAGTGGGGGAAGCAAGAGTGAGCAAGTGGGGATGTTCTGGCTGAAGTTTCTGTTCTGAAACTTCAGCAGCTGCAGGAACTGGGAGATCTCTCTTTGTCACTTGCTGTTGTTGCTGTGCACTAGTGACAAATCCAAACAGGACCCACACCAGGGCTCAGGTGCCTCAGGGACACTCTTGCAAGCCAAGGTGGCAGATCTTCCCTACAAACACTTTGAAAGGTACCAGCCTGTCTTTGGCAGACACCCCTCAAGACTGATGACTATTGTATGAGTACCAGAGACAAATGATGAATACTCCTGGTTAATCCACTCTCCTTCAAATCCTAAACTCTATTTTTTTGAGTGTGCTCAGCACTGAAAGAAGAGCCTGTAATTCTGAAGCAGACCGATTTCTATACAATTTATTTTCTCAAATTATTCCTGCCAATGTCTTCTGCACTCTTGTAAGAAGGGGAAAGAGCCTGCACAATGCAGGATCCTTTTGTGTAATTTGCATAGTTAGTTTCTAGTTGATATTTAAACTATTTCTTGCACATGCACTGTATATTCTGAATCACTGAACAGCAAATTGCATTCAGCACCTAATTTGTTAAATGGTTTCCACTGTCAGGAGAATGTTCCTAATGTAATAGTGATATTTTAACCTGTCAAAGAAATGATTAGACTAAAACATCTTAGTAAATAACATGAACTACCCAATAACATCAAAAATTGAAGATGTACAAAGGCCATCCAATTACATGGGAAACTTCTAAATTTTCAGGTAACAGAGCTCATTTTCTGCTTGAATGAGTAATCAAGGAAATATAATTTTCTTTTATATTGATCATGGTATAAGGCATAGCCTAAGGACAGGAGCATAAAATGGTCTATTTCATTTTCTTTATTAGTGTTTGAAAAATCATTTTCAAAACTATTTCAGTGATTCTTTTCTGGGAATGTAACCTCTTTTCTATATATTTTTATGACCTGCCTCTAAATTCTTGGCTGCATGAAGCTGTTACTGGTGGAAGAGCATGGTCTGTCTGAGAAGTCGTGTCCTTGCTGAAGTCAGTGGAATTTTTGCCATTAAATTCACCAGGGCCAGGACCACTACTTCCATATGAGATTAAAATGAAGTAAAACCAGCATTCAAAATCCAGAATCATCCCAAGACTCCATTGACTAAGTTTTCCTGCATTCTGTGCCAAAATTAACCAAAGAAGAGCAAAGACAGCTGGCACACTCAGCTCCCCAGAACCTAAACATCCTGAAGCCAGTTACTTGAGCTCACCAAAACACCTGAGGTTTTGATTTGAAGGCTGCTTGTAGGCAGATTCTGTGCTTCAGGGAAACTAAACCCACCCCAGGGGCTAGAGGACTGCCAAGAGCAGCCCCAGTAGTGCCAACCATCTCTTCCCTTGACTGCACCCACTTGCCAAGATCCCCTGTGTCACCTCCAGAGCACTCTTGTGCCAAGCTCCACTCTCATTAGTCAAACAGCCTTGGTTAAACACATTTTCCAGATCTGGGATGCACTACTAACATATATAACCTGAAGTATATCAACTTAAAGGTGGTCCAAAGGTAGCAAAAATAATTTTCCCTACAAGTCACAATGCATGGCTCTGGAAATACTCTTTTGCCATGATGCAGCATGCAGTAAGGCTGGACTTGCCCACCACTTCTTCAGTTACATTTTTGGGAAGAAAAAATACATGTGTTAGACCCACATGTAATAGACCTCATTTTCTCCTGACTATACCTTGCACTCATTTTGATTTTTATTTCCTTCCCATTTCCCATGCTGTGAAAAGTAGATTAGACAACTTGTACAACCATTAATGGGAAAACTACACTGTAAATATTTTCCATGCAATAGAAATGAGATGTTAATCTATGTACAAGTTTGTTTAAGTGATTTTCTAAACTGTGAGCCTTTACTTGCTGCTTTGTAGGTGATCCTAAAATATTCCACGTAGTTTGTATTTGCCAGGTTTCTCTCTTGGGAAGCAACTTTGCATCTCTTACAGTCATCATTATTCACCTCAACCTGAAGATGCCACCTTCTTAACAACACCACCTTCTTTATGTTTTATGCTTGAAACATAAAATTAAACATACATATGTACACACAAATCTATATGTGTTTTTTACTTGTTTCTTGATATATTTAAACATGTAGTTCTGCAGAATAAAACAAAGGAAATCTACCTGGGAGCTTTTACATATGACAGCTACTCTGTGTATTGCAAATACATAGAATATGGGCTCCTATTTTGATCTATTTTAATCTCTTGAAACTAGTGCCTAAATCATCACAACTCTGATTTTATTGAATGTATTTCCTAGCTGTTCTGATGCTAAAGAACCCAACGGTGACAAGTTGTAATTAATTCTTCAAGCAACTACAACTCTATGTTACTCTATGCATCTAATGTTTGCATCTGATACCAGGAATGCATTGCTATTAATGCACATTTTCTTCATGACATGTTCTGTGATGCCAGCATGCTGTAATGAACCACTGAACATGATTACTTTCCCAGCAATAATAATAGCAGTGGTATGAAAGCAGTGAGACTGTTACTAAAATCATGTTTAATAAAAAGATCTAAATTGTTTTTAATTAAGCCTCTAAAATTGTTCTTCATTCATTTTTTTTTAAACTCTCAGTAAACCAACTCTTGGTTTCTTTTTAAAGGAATAATACAGTTCTTGTGACTCCTCTCTTACAAACAGTTCTTTTGTTCAGTTCCTGCAATGTATTTTATCTCTTTTTGTGACAAAACTCATTCTTTCAGGTTGCTGAATCAGCCTCTTAAAAACTCCTTAGGCTACCATCATTCCAACAGAGAGCAAACTTGCATTAACTAGAGTACCAAAAACCTGTTTAATAAGGTTTTAAAGAGTGTCTTAAGAGACCTTAATGATTCACTGTAATAGCAATACAGAGGAGAAAAAAGTACCTGGCTCTTTTTTTCCCCTCATCTTGCTATTTCTTCAAGTGCTCTTTTGGCCAAGTGCAGCTCATCAGTGACTGCTTCCAACATATGCTGTCTTCATCTTTTTCTATTTCATAGCCTGTGGAGCTTTGATCTGTTTTCAAACTGACCACCTTTCCAGAAACTTCTTTTTCTCTAGCCCTCTAAAATCCTTCCAAAACACTTGGGGTTCTTCTATGATTCTTTTTTTTCCTGCAAAATCCATTTATTAAATAAAGGAAATAAATCAGAAATTGCATTCAAATATTCAAATTGTGAACAAGGAGCTAAGTTTCCCTAGTTAGTGGTTTTGTCAGACAGATCTGTGGTGTAATTAATCAAATAAGATGTTTATTGTGGAAAGAATGGGATAGGGCAAATCTGCAAATGATTATCTAAATTTTGAGAAATATGTAGGTGCTGGAAGAAATAGTTCTACCTACTGATTTACTTGAAGCACCTGTGGTCAAATGGAAACATCTTGTTCCAGCTAATACAGATTTGAGTTAAAGTGTTAAAATTGCATCAGCTGCTAACTTTTGTGCACTGGTCTAGCTTGGGTAACATTGTGCTCAGTCATCTGACTTGAAAAGAACTGTAAAAAATTGCCTTGCTGCCACTGTGCTAGCAATCTGCAGAAATATCCTCTACCTGGTCAGTGAAATAGGATTGCTGTACTTACTGTTCAGATTGTAAATTGAGGCTGTTGACACCATCCTTTCACTGAGCTGTTCCTGAAGTTTCTCAGCACCATGGAGAGTTTTGAAGTTCTGAGAAACTTCCAGCATTGAAACAAACTTGTTTGCCTCTCTCAGGCTGGTTAAGTTTTCTCTGGCATTTGTTTATATGCTGTTCTGCACACTTATTTCCTTTCTCCCAAAGGAAACCTTACCCATATTACAGGAATTAATTTTACAGAGCATGTCCCCTGAAAAGCTTGAATTCCTCCCATTTGCATGCCCTAAAACAAAGACTTATTAACAGATTTGAATGCAAGGGAAGGATGGCACAGTTACTTCTCAATACACCTATATTATTATTATTCAAAGTGCTTTCCTGAATGCATTAATTGACTGTTTCAGCAACAGTTAATGACTTACATGATGGTTGGGAAGTAAACGTCAGTAGAATTTTTTCTGAGTACAGAAAATGTCCCAGTGTCCCATCAATCTCTGGGTGAGAAAAGCAATCTCTTGTAAAACAATAGGAAGTCCCAAGTCCCCCATGATGAGGCTCAGCAGGAGAATATTGCCAGAGACCTGTGTGAGATTCATGTGTGCTGTGCTCCCTCCCTACTGTCAGATGAGACTATCAAAGATGGGTGTTTTTTTCAACTCTACTCACTAGATTTTTCATCCAAAGTTTGCTTCAAGAAAACTTGCATTAATACATGGAACATATTGTTGCCTTTACTGGTACTTTGTGGCCCAATATTGTATCTGAAGTACTTGCAGATTAAATGTACAGATTTCTGTACCCTGTAGGAAGTGCTTGCTATCAGAATAAGTCACACAAGACTTTTCTTTGTGGTGGAAAAAGCCCATTCTTTATTCACACAATTAATTTTTATGCAGTTTTACAGGCCTCATGTATGACTCCAATTGGTTAGTAGTTTTCTTGCCAATTACTTTATTGGTTAGTAAAAGGTTTTTTTACTTGTCCATCAAATCTCTCTACTCTTAAATTCTTTACATATTTTCTTCACTGGTTCTCATGGATAGATTAGTGTTTATGCAGGTGTTAGCTGTTTTTCACCCAGGAATAGATTGTTGTATTAAGGAACTGCTCACACCAGGATTGCTTTCACATGGGAATTTGCAAAGTCCTAGCTTGACAAGGCCAGCCACTGACATAACAGAGCAGGCTTGATTTTATGAAGCCATTCTTTTATAATTTTTCTACCTGGATGCAACAATTTGTAGTGGAAAGGAGAATACATATTTATATTTTTAATGTAAACTAATGACTGTTCATCTCACTGGATTATGTTTCTGCTCATTCAGTTATTGCATGGCATCCCATGGAATCACAGCAGCTGAGACAAGACTGCAACCTCCTGATATCAGTAATTCATCATCCTGAGACAGGAGGAATCAATCACACTGAATTTTGCATGTGAAGTTGAAAATTTACACTGACTTTCCCTGTAGGTTAGATGTGCAAGTAGTAGTGGCAGGCACAGTCTGGTCTTGTTCATTAAGATGTTCAACTTTTTCCAAAAACCCAGAGCACTGATAAACTCAACTTCCTTTTCTTCAGCAACCACCATTCTTCTATTTTGTGTTGTGCAGAAGTCGTAACAGTAAGCAGCATAATTTTTCCATTGTTGTAGCCAAGGTTGCTAAGAAATCAGCTATCATTTGAAATCTGTTTAGAATCTACCTTTTTTTTAGAATGTATCTTTTAGAAATCTGTTTAGACTCCCCTTGCCTTTAAGGCACATCATCTCAGATTCCATGTACAAACACACAGATGGTGTTTCTATACCTATAAGAAATGTCATCACAGCCCTAATTCCAAAGCACCACACAAAAAACAGAAATGTCTCAATTCTATTTGATTATTCACTTAAATTGAGGTAAGAATTTACCTAGGCATAAAGAATATAATTGGATGTTTCTTTATACTCTGTACAGCAGCAAAGCAACCAGAGAAGATGGATCCTGCCAGCAGAATTCTGAAATCAGCGTAAGTACCACATGTATTTACTTCATGTCTTCTCACAGACCACGTGTAACATCCTAGAAGAAATGGATATATGTGATTGGAGGAAGCATTAGAAAAATTAATAGGCAAGAGAAATTAGGAGAGTCATGAATAATAATTAAAAGAAGCAAATAACATAATGAAAGGAAAGAGTAACTTCCCAAGTCATTTGCTCACTGGGCTCTTCTTCTGCCTTGTTAAAATCTGTCACTTCTCCCTGGAAGTGTTGAGTGTTTTTAAACTCCTAGGAAATCTGAGAGCTGCCAGAGCCTTAAGAGCTGGTTCCTTCCTGCTTTATCCCCAGTGTCACTGCCTCATCAAGGCTAAATAAAGTTTAAATTAGTCACTGGGGTGTCAGGGCTGCTACTGCCAGAATTAGACAGTGCCTTTAATATTGCCCACTGTTCTTTCTTTTCAATCGTGTTCTCCCATTCTAGTCTTGTTCTTGTGTGCAAATTTTATTCTTCAAGCTTT
Organism: Lonchura striata; assembly: GCF_050655825.1. Classification (NCBI taxonomy): domain Eukaryota; kingdom Metazoa; phylum Chordata; class Aves; order Passeriformes; family Estrildidae; genus Lonchura; species Lonchura striata. The sequence continues at coordinate 66,989,047 of NC_140707.1, read as the reverse complement.
CTTTTTCCAATGTTTCAAATTTTTGCAGTACATCTGTGCCTTTACAAGTCAGAGCCTGTGGTAGGGGTGTCACTGCTATCATAGGTATCAGGTTAGTGATGGATTTTTTTTTTTTTTTTTTTTAGAAAAACTGAATAATGTAGGTCATCTGGTGCAACTCCACTGCTTAAAGCAGTTGTATTATATTCCTCAGCACAGTCAAATTCTGAGTATCTCCAAAGATGTTCCAGAACCCCTCTGGGATACGTGTAACAGTGCTGGTTGGGTCTCATGACAGATTTTTCTCTTTATATCTGATTGGAGTTTGTCTTGCTGCAATTTTTTATGTTGCTTCTTATCCCTTCCTTGTTCACGTGAGTGGAGAGTGTGGCTGTATTTCCTAGTGGCTGTTCATAGATACATTTGAAATGAAAATATCATTCCTTTCTCCAGGCTGAACAAATTCCTGCCCACTTGGCTTTTCCTCATGCACCAAGACCAGGTTGGATGGGGCTCTGCCTGAGCAGCCTGGTCTAGTGGAAGGTGTCCCATAATTGGAATTAGATATTTTTAAGTTCCCTTCCAACCCAGCTCATTCCAGGATTCTGTGCTCATTTGCTCCATCGTCTTTTTTTCATCTCTTTTAATCACCTTGCTGGGATCAGTGCGGGGTGACCACAGGGCTGCAGCAATTCTTCAGTTCTCTCTCTGGATGCTGGTTCCTTCATGTCTTCCTTCTTTCAGGCTGTTCACCTCTAGGAGCATTTACAGACTATGTTCCTTGGAAACAAATCCATGCAGGAAATGCTAGCATGGAAGCCCACCAGTGATAATATTTCAACAGGGTAGTGCAGAGGATGCTCTGCAGAAGGGTCACTCCATGTGTGCCTCCATCCAAATTTTGCTCACAAAACTGGGCAGTTTGGTGACTGAGGGATTGTGGCACTTGCCAGCTAAGTAATAATTCCTCACCTGAGACTATATTTTATGAGGCACTTTGGTAGCCATTTACCTCCTAATGCTCATTAGCAGCAAAGTAAGAATGCTGCCCTGCAAAAACACTGGATAAAAGAACTGTGCTTTGCCTTTACTAATCTGCATTTAAAAGGTGGGCTAAAGATTATCCAAAGTGTTCCTGCATTGCTCCAGAAGTCAAGGAGCTCAGGAATAGTGGACTGCTGTAGCAAGGAAAATCAATTACCCATTATTTCATTTATTCTACCTCAAAACAGTAATCACTTTAACAAATTGTTTGCCTGTACTATACATCCAAAATAGCTTTATTAAGTGCAAGTTCCAGGGGCATGTAACTGTGACAGCCTGGTACTTCACACAGCCCTCACCACCAAGAAGCTCCAATCTCTCTGATGCCACAGGCAGTTGGTTTCCAGTAGCTCTGTGTGAGCCTCTCATGTGCAGTACAGACAAACCCTGAGGAAAATAAAACCATTCACAATGTTTCCAACTGGTTGTCCAATATTTAACACTATAGGCAGTATCTTCCTGGTTACCAGCAACTTACTCTGTGCACTCTGAAAAGAATATTTTTTAATTAAAGAGAGAAAACATTATGTTAATTCGTGTAGGAGTGCCTTTTATTCATAAATTTCACAGAAAAGTGGCCATGAGTTGTTTTTAATATAAAACTTTTGAGAACAACAACAAATGCAATAGATTAAATGGCAAAAATATTTAAAATGTCTTTTCTCTAGCATGATTTAATCAAAATTATATTACACAATTAGTCATCTGTTTGTTTTATAATACACTGTGGAAGAGGAGACAAAGAACTCCAAATAATCATTGAGAAAAATGTTATTTAAGTACTTTCAGGAAAAATATAATTAGTTAACAGGATCTTTCTACACTCTGATAGAACTAAAATAAAATCAGTGACATTGCACCAACTGTGAGCATTATTATTCTAGACGCACAAAATATTTTTTAAAGAAACATTCTTAATTTAAGGCAAAGTGATTCCATTATATGCTTATGTCTATCCCTTTCCTAATGTAACGAATATGTAATTGGAGAGCAAACAGTATCTGAACTGACTTAATGACTGTATTCTATAAAATATTTTTAATCCAAAATCTACAAGGAAAGGGAATATAGTATTTTTTGAGGCCACTATAGGAAAGCAACAGAATGGGGAAAAATTGATGGTGGGGAGGGAAAGAAAGGATATTTCCTGACTTCTAGGAAAAAACAAGAAGACTGAATGGTTTTCTATGAAAGGAACTAATTTATTGTAATATTTTTATGAATGGTTTTCAGGAAAAATGAATCCATCATACCTGTTCTTCATAATCTGTGAAATTTCACTATAGGTGAATTTAGCCTGCTGTTACTCAAGCTGTGACATCCCTGGAGACATCTCACAATGGGAGTTGTCAGCAGGGCCATCATTCCAAAAACTGGTAGGGAACACATTTGGAGACGAAGCATTTTTCAACAGAATCATGTATCATGCAGGATATATTGCTTTCAGATTTATCAGAAAGGCTGAAGAGCAGCAGGGATGTCTGCCACATCTGTGTAAAGTCATTACATTCAATTCGAATCTCATATGTGGAGAAAAAGCAAATAACAGAATTGCGGTCTAAAGGAAAACTGAAAAGCAAGAAAGCTTCACTGAAGTAAATGTCTCACATTCTACTCAAATCCTGCCTTTAGTTTTTCTCAGAAGCACAGCGCTATGAAACAGTTGAAATCTGCCTGCTGCATATTTAAACAGCTGCAAGTTTGTTCTTCCAAAGTTCAGGGTCCCGCCTCTGCTCCTCACCAGGTCCGTGCCCCCCAGGATCACAAACTCCCCCAGGGCACAGTCACTCCAGCCCAGGCTGCTCCACTCTTAACTTCTGATGAGCTTGTTTGTGCATGTGAGCTCCAGGTCCAGTAGCCCTCCTCCCCTGGACCAAGAAGTGGTTCCCAGGAATCTCCTGGATTGCTCACAGCCAGCAGTGCTCCCTCCCAGCAGACATCCCAGAGGATGGAAACCCCCACCAGGATGAGAGCTTGGGAGGTGCTGCTGGAGCTGAAACAGGAGAACCAACAGGGCCTGCAGATCAGACTCCTGGAGCAGATCCCAAGCATAAGGTGCCCTCTGTTGGTGTGGTCTTTGATTTGTGCCCAGGAGCTCTCAGCCTGTTCCTGGCTGCTCCTCAGACACAGCTCTTCACAATCAATCCATTCCTTAACACAGAGGACAACACACACACACCTCCTGCCCAGCCTAGCTCTGTAAATATGCCTATTTACAGGTATTTCCCTGTTGCTTCCCAAAATGTTGGTGTTTCCTGGCTCCTCTCTGACACTTGGGACTACATCCCCTTTCCCTGTAAAATCTAATTTAAAGGTCTGCTTCTAGGTCCAGCCAGAAGGCTGCAGCCAGATGGGGTTTGTTCTCTTCTCCTAGGTAACAAGTGATAGGACAAGGAAACAGCCTCAAGTTGCACCAGGAGAGGTTTAAGCTGGATACCAGGAAGAATTTCTTCCCCAGAATGACTACCAAGCATTGAAGAACAGGCTGTCCAGGGAAGTGATGGAGTCATCATCCCTAGATGAATTTAAAAGACACATGGCTCTCAGGGACAGGGTATAGTGGTGGTTCTTTTATGCTACACCAAGGAGACAACTAGCACTTTTTTTAATTTGCAGCTTTGGGGGGTTTGCCCACTTTGTGCACAGAGCCCTGGGACCTCACTCCTCAGGAGGGTTTGCCCTTGGTGTGATGATGCCCTGGACCTGCTGAACGGGGTGGAACAAAGGTTGAGACTTCCAGCTGGGTGATGTCACTCTGATGGCTGTGACATCCCTGGAGACAGCTCACAATGGGAGCTGTCAGCAGGGCCATCATCATCTTGCCAGCCAGGATATGAGGCTCTGGTGGTTGTGACATCATTCAGGACAGGGGAGGCACAATGGGACCTCTCACCAGGGGTATCCACAGGCAGCCTCAGCCCCACTGCAGCTGGACTTTGGCAACTGGCAAGTTGTAATGCAGGGGAAAGGTTGGGCTGGACAGGGGACTAGGGTGATCCCCAGGGTGTTTCTAACCCAAAGAGAGAGCTGAGTGCCCAGAGAGACTCTGAGAATGAGCTGGGTGCCCTCAGCTCCCCTATTCCCTCCCACCTGATAAGCCCCCTTTTCTCTCACCTCTTTCAGGCTATGTCCTTGGTAACAACGTTGTTTCTGCTTCTGCTGGCTGTCCAGCCTGTCCTGAAGGTGGATAGCTCAAAAGACATGGCCATAGCCAGAAAGATGCTGGAGCGTGAGGTGCATCTGCGTGAGGAGATGATTCGCCTCATCCAGGAGCTTGAGGAGAGCAGAGCAGAAGACACGCTCCTTTCTGCATTGCACTGGCAGTGTCTCTTCTGGACAACTCTAGCAGCCCTGGTCCTGGTCACTGTGGTCCTCTGGCCAGCCAGGCCAGGGATGCTTCATGAGCCTCCTCAATTATTCAAAGCCCACTGTTCTGGTGTCCCACAAGATGTCTCTATGTTTGAAATCAAGCTGATATTTGGTGAGCAAAATGCTTCCACTGGAAGCAAGTGTCATCAAAGGCCTCTAGTCTGTGATTCTTTGAATCATTTGTGCACCTTCACAAGGTTAAATAGATTTGTACAGAGCCAGAAGGCACAAGTATCTATGTGGTAGCAGTGGTAATGTGCCAACAGACTGCTCTCTTTGGAATAATATAACCCTAAAGATTCCTCTTTTTTCACAAGTGTCATCAGAGCATCAGCCAGTCCAGTCTACCCATTTCTGCTGTCATAATGCACGTGTGAATCTAGAGATTTGCACTTTTCCAGGAATATCATTGTATGAGAAACAACACTTCTTTGTTGTGAAACCCAGGGGTGGGCACTTGGGCACACAGGAGTATCAGCACTGCAGACTGTGAGCAATGCAGATCTGGGACTCCAGTGTAGCCTTTTTGCTGGCTTTTGGAACACATTGCTCTGCAGGCACAGCATTGCCACTTCCAGCAGAGCCAGAATGATTCTACAGGGATCAGTGTGGAGACCTGTGCAGCTCCCAGTTACAGTGATGCTTTTGGGCAGCAGGAGATGAACTGGAGAAGGTGGCAGCAAGGATGGAGCCATGCCAGACACCAGGCTGCTGTCATGCTGGCTCAGGTCAGGATGTGCCCAGTGAGGTTTCTACGGATCCCCTCAGGATGGTGCCTCGAGAGAGCTGCCCCCAGCTCCTCTTGCAACCCTAGAAAGGTGCTGTGAATCACCTTCAGCACCTTCACCCTAGGAAGGTTCTGAAGAATCAGGAGTGTGGGGGTTTGCTCTTCTCTTACCTCCTCTTTTTCCTCAGGCCCTCAGGAGGAGCTTCAAGGCCCTCAGGATGACGCTTCAAGACAATGAAGGGAAAGGGTTTAGACTGCTAAGTAAATAAAGAGCTACCCATTGGGAACATGAAGTAAGGGTTTTCATTGAGAAATCATGAAGAAATCTTCATGAAGAAATTTTCACTAACGGGGAGTGCTGCTGTAATGAGAAGGTATCTTAAAAAACAACTCAATTAGTGCAGGGTATAAAAAATGTCTGCAATAGCAAACACCAAGAAACCTAGGAAAAAATCCCAGGCTGTGTTACTTTAACACCTTTAACCTTGCTGCTGGAAAAGGATCAGATTCCTTTTTCACACCAGAATACACACCTCAATTGAGATTTTGAGACAGAATGTGCAGTGTGGGCACAGGGCTGTTTGTGACAGCAGCAAACTCAAATGTTGGTAATGGCCTTTCCAAAGAGAACAGACCCATTTCCCTGCTCAGATTTAATGTGCAGTCTTGTCCAGCATCTCCAGCTCCATAAGCCTGGCACAGATGTGGGAGCAGCCCATGAAAGGAAGCTGTGACCCAGGAGGGGATGCAGCAGCCCATGAAGGGATGCTGTGGACCACAAAAGGATGCTGCAGCCCATGAAGGGATGCTGTGGACAACAAAGGGATGCTGCAGCCCATGAAGGTTTGTTGTGGACCACAAAGGGATGCTGTAGCTCGTGAAGGGATGCTGTCTGTTCCTGGCAGCAAGTTGCCATAGCTACAAGGTGAGGTGCTTTGGGGGAAAAAAGGAAAATATGAACTCTGGCAGGCCTGCCAGTTTGCAGCCTGCCCTGGGAGCCACAGTGATGCCTTGTATGGACAGGACAAGGGTAGGAGAAGCTCTAACCTCTCAAAAAGCCACTGCTCATGTCAGGGCTTCTAGCTTTGTTTTCAGATGCAAATTTAGAAGGGGAAAAAATTATTAATTCAAACCTGATTAGTTCATTTTCTCATTCCTCACATACATTCCTTAGCTTAAATAAAAAGGGACAGTAAGATTATGCTGGCAAGGGGAGCTCACAGCATTCTCCTCACAGCAAACACCAGATTTTGTGCTACAAACATGGGAAAACAGCCTGTGTGTCATGAGAGAGCAAAGTGTCTGCTCCTTCCTTCTGCTGACTGTCCAAACCTTGTGCTGCTGATCTTCAGTGAGACATATTCAAGACTTTCAGGCTTCAAGTGCTTTATTGGTTTTTTGGTGGTTTTGTTTCTTTGTTTGGGTTTTTGTTGTTTTGTGTGTGTCTTTGTTTTTGTTTTTTGAGGGGTTTTTTGTTTTGTTTTGTTGCTGGTGTTTGTTGTGGGTTTTTTTTTAAATATTGCATTCTAGAATAATTTGAATACTGTGAAAACTGCTTCAGGGGAGTGGAATACTATAAAAAATTTTCTTCACTTGAAAATGTGGTTAAGCCCTGAAACAGTCTCTCCAGGGAAATGGTTGAGTCACCATCCTTGGAAGTATTCAAAGAATGAGTAGACATAGCACTTCACAAAATGGATTAATGGGCATAATGGTGTTGGGCTTAAGGCTGGCCTTGAGGATCTTGGAGGTCTTTTCCAACCTTAAGGATTCTCTGATTTTATGACTGGCTTGAGCCTACATTAGTTGACAGCTCAGCTGGCAATCTCCTGGCTTGTTTGCTTCTGAAAATCCTTTGGCCATGCCTTCACTGCAGGACCAGCTACTCCTGCTCCCCAGAAGTCCTTCTGAGGGGCAGGTTCTGGGAATGGCCAGCCTTCCCCAAAACTGTGATAAAGAAAGATGGAGAAAATCTGATTTTTTGGAAAAAGGTATATGGTTCTGTATGGCCTATTTTTCAAACTCATGTAACTGCAGCACTTCAAATCCTATTGGAAATTATTTATACTCTAAAATTGAAGAAAAATTATGCACCCAGAGTTCGAATGGAATATTAAAAGTCTGTGTTTGAGGACTTACTACGAATCCTAAGGGAAGTGGCAATTTAAATTGGACAGATCCATCTTGCAAATTTCTGGAATATTCATTGCCACAGAACTATTGTATCTTTTTCTTTATTTTTTTTTTCTTTTTTGTCTTAATTTGTCTATAACCTGTTGCTCACAAATGTAGCCAACCAAAGTAAGATCACAATTTTAGGTTAAGTTTTTTTTTTTTTTTTTCTTTTCCTCTTTATGTGGAATTTTGTGGAATTAAAGCTTGGGAAATATTTTACCTCTCTCTGTAAAAATATTACTGCTCCATTCAGTATTTTGCATGGTCCATAGAGCCTCACGTTTGTCAATAGGACCAAACTACATTAAAGCATTTCTTCTCAGGCTGTGAAAGTGGTCATGATCAACTAACACCAACTACCAGCTTCACTCAAAAAAACAGCAATTATTTTCTCCTGCCTATTAAATACTGCATGTTACTTGTGTTTTCTAAGAGAAAGATTGTGACTTTGTGCATTTTTGTTAAATCTTTCTATGACTCCTGAATACACCAGTATTGCCACAATGCAATTTTCATAAAGGTATTCTGTTTTCTTGCAAGTTGTAAGTCTCCAAAGAGGATGAAAACCCTTTTATATATCATAATATTTTGATTTTTTTTTTCTGTTTGTTTGTTTCATTTTGTTTTGTTTGTTTTATTTGCAAAAACTAGAACAGTTTGCCCTTGTCTGTGGCAAGCTGAGTTCTTTGTGCTCCTTCCTGAAGGATTGGTTTCAGGGCCTGCATCATCCAGTACCCCAATACGTTTTTAACCAGGAACTATTTGGGCACTAAAACCCAACAGCAGTAGACAGTGACCTACTTTAAACTTGAGAAGAACAAGTACTTTGCCCATGATAAGTACCTCCTTGAGCATCAATTGATAGGAATCCAAGCTATCATAAATTAATTATTTTTCTCACAAGGAAAAAAGGGCATCATGCTTTCCTTTTTTTTTTTTTTTTTTTTTTTTAAATAACAGTTCTTCACAATGAGGTACCCAACTGATGCAGTCAGGAGAGATCAGTAAGAAGAATTTGCTACCTTTTCATTGTATCACTTGTACAATGAAGCCAGTTGCTGCTGCTTGGTCATTTTATTTCTCAAGATAAAGTCACATCAGCTCCTCTACTACCTTTATATTTAATTTCCTGAATAGTCAATGCCTTTTAAAGAGTGCAGTGCTGGTCTTCCCCAGCCAATGTTCCTTCAAGGTATTGTGAATCACAGAGCTAGAAAAGGCAGATGTGCAGGGAAAAGTGACAGATTTTGCTGTCCTATTTATGGCTCAAGTCAGGGAATAAAAGTAATGAACAGGTTACAATGCAATATGGGAACCCCATTGTCACTTAACAGCAAACTCCTTTCATTATTTACAAAAAGCTTTAATGTACTTGTGGATATAAAAAGTGAGTGGCAAGCCAACAAAGGAGTTATTTTGTACCTCTGAGATGCCATTGATTACTCTGACCTAGAGCAGCTGGTGAGGATGTATTTTCTAGGAACATTTCACCAGCTGGAAATTACTGTACAAGAACATGTCAGCTGCAGTGAGGAATCCATGCACATAATGCTTCAAAAGGTTTTCCTAGAACCTTTTATTTCAGCACAAAAAAAAAAGTGCACCATGGATGCCCTACCAGCACTGCCATTTTTTCAGCTAGAGTTCACCTCAGGCAGGAAGGGAGACACTTTGCTTCAAATTTAGAGAGGAGATGCTGCTGGTTTCTTGGAGGAGCTGTTGACTCCCATCACACCTGCTGAGGTCTTGGTCGCAGACACAGCATGACTGCAGACGCACTGCATGTACAGGAAGATTTGGAATGCCAACCCACAGCTAAATCTACTTGTGCACACCTGCTCTGGTGCCAGCTGGGAGTTGGCAGTAATAGCTGGGAGATGCTGAGGAGCATGTTTGCACGTTTCCATTCAGCTGGTACTGCCCACAGGTGTGTTTACTGAGCAGCACTGCAAAGATGGAGCACGAGGCTTTAAATTCATCTGTGACTTTACCCAAATGTCACTCACAGTTGGATATCACAACTTACCTCCTCAATAGCCAAGCCTCTAGACTTTAAAACCCCACAGGAGGGAGCATGTGCTCAGTCCTTGTCACCCTGGAGGATCATTATTTCAGCTGAAAGTCAATTGCATCCAAAGACAGAAATAAGCTCCACATCTGCTGGAGTTTCTGAGCTGGGCACAAAAGTTCCCTCATTATCTACTAAATGTGAGGTGGATCTGACCAGAGACAACAGCAAAAGCATGTCCCCTCTGGAAAGAGTTGTTTAATGGACAAAAGTTTCTTTCCTTTGGCAGTACAGAAGAGCACAGCAATGAAAATTACTACAGCAAGTCACTGCAATACTTCCCCTCATAATCTCTGCAAATAAAGAGGGATTTGAATACCCTCACCTTTCTTAGCAGAAATCCCAGCAGATCCTCTTGTCATTAACGTCATATAAGAGGATAACCTGCTTCTGGCTTCTCAGATTCTTCTTAGGTTGTTGATGCTCGTCTTTTCATCCCTTTGCAGGAATATCAAGAATAAAATATGAATGAGCACTCTTCAGAACAAAATTGGCTGCAAATGGTATCTAGGGATAAGGAAATAGCAAGAAAGAAAAATTTGCATATCTCTTGGATATGTATTGGCTTCTCAGACTTAAGAAAGCTGATTTAAGTTGGGAAAACTTTTCAAGGAATAATTGCTTTTGTTTATAATGAGCTGCAGCATAGCCTGTGTGTGACGGCTAGAATATCTTTGCAGCCTAGATCTTCCCAAAAATAATAAATACTCTTTATTATTGGACATAAAACTATACATGACAGTCCATAGTAGTTTTTAATTAAAATATTTGAAAATGCATGTTAGATATTGCTTTGGTTAGTGTTGAGAGTTTAACATTGTTCAGATTTCATTCCTTAGAGGAAACAGTAAATTAAACTTTTCACATACTGTTCTCACAGTCACTTCTACCAGTCAGAGGCAGTCCCTTGATATTTTGGTTAGCATAACAATTCTTAAATGCACATGATACCACTCAATATCAAATTATGAGGTATTCATACTCTGAAAATATTTGAAAGAATATTCTTGTATATCTCCTGTGCTGCTTTTATGATATAGCCTGGATCTACCCAGTACCATGCTGCCATATTGTCTCTTCAAATGTCCTGCTCTTGGAGGTTGCCAGCATTATTTGTGTCAATTTACCACTCCAGGGGTAGAGGAGGGGACAAGAGAGGCTGTGATCAGATAGAGAATCAAGAAGGGCAGGGTTCCAGTCCCTCCAGTGCAGCCTCATGGTGCAGCATGAAGTCCCCAGGAAAAGCCCCAGATTTCTACTGAAGGAGAATCTCTAACCACCATCACCTGCCCTGAAACACCACTGAAACCTGCCTAGTGGCACTGTGACACTGTCTGAAAGAAGAAAAATGTCACTGATTATGATTATTACCCATGGCATTTAAGACACCAATCACAGGAAAAGTTTGGATGATCCACATCTTGTCACTCCAGGGGTAACCATACTCCAAATCCCATCATTGTGCACATCCCTCAGCCACTCCCTGCAGCCCCATAACATCTGCATGGGGGCAGAGTGAGACCTCAGCTCTCTCCTATCTCCTGGCAGAGACACACCATGGGTGGGCTGGATCCAGACAGGTTCTGATGGTTCCCTTCATTTGGAGTACCCCGTGTCACTACTTGGTACAACTGGATTGTTAATAACTGTAATAGCAATAAAAATGATCAATAAAAGTTCAGGAATGCTTTGTTACTGCAAGGAATTGCATCAATTACAAGCTGTGAAATCTCTCCCTGCAAAAGCAGCACGAACCAGAGTTACTTGCAACCTCAAGGCTTTGTTCCTTTTTTTTTTCTTGAGGGTTTTTCCCTTTGGGAAAAAAAAGTTGCCAATTAACTCAATCCTGTTAAATGTGGCATGAAGCAACTTACTGAAGGATGAGCTTAGGAGAAAAGATTGCATAATTAATTACCTGTAACCAGATACAGGAAAAAAGGGTGTTATACTTTCACACCAAAACTAAACTCAGTTTACTGATTGCCAGAAGTAGTCATAGCAAGGAAGGATCACTCCATACAGGAACCCTTCCTCACACTTTTTCCTGGACATCTGTTATTGATCAATGTTAAAAACAAGATGTTTTTCTAAGTAGAACTTTATTCTAAAGTCATAAGTGCTATGACTCATAAATTATATTTTAAAATACACTTTCTGGATGAAGGAATGGTCTATATTTCTTAGGAGAGAGAGAGAGAATTTGTGGAATAAGCAGGAAGCTGTCATGCTCAGTTCAGGACTGCTCAGATCTGATACTTTGCAAACATTCAGAAAATTTTGCACAAGTGACCCACAGCTCCATTTTACATGGAAGACATCTGAACAACAACTTCCACAGAAGTACCACACTCCATCGTGCTGGAGCTGATCCTTTCCAAATTTTACAGTATTGTCCAACTAAGTAGGAATTCATGCCTAAGTTTTCCACTGCAAAACACTTCTGGTCCAAGAATATATTTATTCAAATCACATAGAAAAATAAGACTGCTTACTGAAACAAACTCCAAGTAAATATATGATTCAGCAACACACAAGAAGATGTTTTGCCAGCACATATTGAAATTGATTCTAATGCAATACCATTAAGGAAAGGATGTGATAAAAGGCAAGTTTATCAGGCAGTTTTAGAGGCACAGAACAATACAATAATGTTGTTACATTAAGTGTTTCTTTTCCAAGCCTCATGCTAATTAGCTGCTTGAGAGGTGCAGTTTTTCCAGGCAAAATGTACTTCTCACTGATGATTTTAGCTTTAAATTGAAAATCACCTTTAATTTTTTGTTTTAAGAATAACAGTATTAGCTGTAGGGAGCTCCTATAAGTGTGTTATGGGATTTTAACACACCATGAAATGTTCCTCTTCTCCTGACAACACTCTGCTGAATGGTCCCAATGCCTGTATACAATATTCTCCAGTTTCCTGTGCCAGTGCAACCAACAAGAACTCCAAGGATGCCATTTCTAGCTGCTGCTCCTGTTGTCATGGAAACAGGTGTCAGAAGTAGGTACTTTTAAACTAATCACAGTTTCATGTAAAAAATATGAGAAACTGTGATTGTGTATGACTGTCCCCCCTCTTCTGTTTTTGGTTTGTTTTTTTTTTAAATACAAACTTTGATAGATGTTTTCCCTCCACTGATTATTTGCTATACTTTTGGTGCACTCATTGGAGTGAGAGTTAATGAGTTCCCATCCATGCATGTGTGAGGTGCTTGGTACAGTCTCCAGGTAACAAATTACAAGTCTTTACCATATCTTTATATAATTGATGTAGTATGAATCTCCTAGAGCTACTGTAATTGTTTTGAAATTCTAATCTATTTTAGCACATTACTGAACACAAAATCCAATCAGTCACTCCTAGTTATTTTCTAGCTGTTTTTTCTGATGAAGTGACACCAGTGTCATACCATAATAGATTGGCTTTCCTCACTTGCTGAGTATCCAGAAGTCATTTCTATTTGGACCAGGTCTGGCTGGGTCCCACCAGCCTTGGCCAGTCTGGCAATATCCACTGGCCAGTGGAAAGAAGAGCAGTTGCAGATGATCCATTATTGTTTTGGGCCAAAAGGAAATGCTGGTCCCAGTTTCAAAAACAAATATTTTTTTCTGTGGGATCTTTTTCATTAAGCTGATCTAGCAGAGGAGACAACCAGCTAGCCAGAAAGAAGAACAGTGAAATTCTGATTTCTGTGATGATATACAAGTTTAATCTGGGAGATTGTGGGTGTGAAACTGTCCATCTAATTTTAATGTAGCTAGATACCTGTGAAGAACGTGATTAGATTGCAGAAAACCCAAAATCATAAGCTGAAATGAAGCATCTGATTTACTAAATGGGCAGGTGCAATCCATATAACAGGAGCAAGTAATCGTGGCTTAGTATCAGAAATAAGAGGCGTGTTACTGTTTCCAGTAGATGCAGGATATCTAAAACAGGGAGGACACAAGCAACCTAATTCATAGGTAAAATTTCTATTTGCCAGAAGAACTAACCAGGTTTTCATGTGGACACCATTTTCTCCCTACCTTCTACCTGCCCAATCACACAGTTCCACCTGACAAAATGTGAGAACTGTGAGACCCACAGGAAAATGTCAGAGATCTCCTAGATGTGATGAAGACAGTACTAGCTAAACAAGAAACCATCACATCTTTTTGGATTACAGGCTCTAGAAATGTCTTCCACAGATAAAAACTTTTGGTGAGATCTTTACACTGAGCAGTACCTTCTTTAAACAACCTGGACAGGCAGAGGAGAGAAGTGCTACTGGGCTAACTGAGGTACAATAATATAAAAGATGACATGAACTGTGTGAGTTCACAACAAATTATCTGCCACACCTAGAGGTAAACTGCTTAATATCCTGCTCAAACCTCTCCAGATACTGCAGAAAGTGTGCAGTTACAATAAACTGCTTTCTGTAAAAGAACAAAGTCTTACTCCTTCAAAAAGCAAAGGAGTTTGTTTCTCCTTAATTGTGCTCTTTGGGTGAAAAGCAAATGAGAAGTATTAAGCAAGTTATCATTCGTGTGTAAATGAGGAAACAATTTCTGGCATTCAGACTGCTGCTAGGGAAAGCCTGCAATGCAGATTGCAAGGCTTTAAAAGCCCAATGACAAAAATCCATAAGAGCTATGATTAATAATAATTTTTCGCTATCATGACAAACTAATCTTACAGAAGACCCAAATGATAATTTTTTTTTCCCCATTTCACCAAGTCTCTGAAGGATCTGTAATCCAGGATGCAGCATATCAGTATTTATTTTATAGATGTCCCTCTGAAGGCAGGGTGCTTTCAGCTGCCAGATAGGCTGTTCATTACACGCTGTGCTGGTGTCTGTCCCACAGCAAATGCAGTGTCCCCATGGCAGCTCCGAGGGAAGGGGAGGCTGCTGGCCCTGCACCACTCCTGAAAATCCTGACCAGACCCACCAGGGGCTGCAGCCCCTGCCCAAACTGAGTTAAACTCAAACATGTCCCCAGTCTGGTCTCACACCTGGTGTCCTGGAGAGGCCATGCAGCTGTGCCACAGGTGGATGGACCCCAAAAATGCACATTTTAGCTTGTCCCCATCCTGTCATTGTCCCGGTATCCTTAATGGACTTTGGACCCATGTACCAGCCTTGTCTATAAACCTGTCTCCATTTGCTCTGGATCTGAGTTTGGACCCTGGGTTTGGTTCATTACTTGCCTGATCTGGGACTGTTGATGACCTCTGTTATCATCATCCATCTCTGTCCACCACATTCAGACAGGACGTGAAGACATAAAGGGATTGTTCTTAAAAAGACAGGCTGAGAGAGCTGGGATTGTCCAGCCTGGAGAAGAGAAGACTCCAGTGTGAACTTAGAGCACATTCCAGTACCCAAAGGGGGTAATAAAAATAAGGAAGCGTGACCTTTTACTCAGGCAGATAGTGATAAGATAAGGGGCAGTGGTTTTAAACAAAAAGATGAAAGATTTAGATTAGATTTAGGAAGGAGTTCTTTACTCAGAGGGTGGTGAAACACTGGAACAGGTTGCTCTGAGAAACTGTGGATGCTTCCCCATCAAAGGTTGGATGGGGCTTTGAACAACTTGGTCTAAAGAAAGGTGTCCCTGCCCATGGCAGGGGGTTTGGAGCAATGTTGTCTTTAACGTCTCTTCCAACCCAAACCATTCCATGAGTCTAAGTTCAGCCATCAGTGAGGACACTCACCAGGCTGGAATCACCTCTGCTCCTGGCTCTTCTTCCCTTATGGAGCAACCAGCCCTTGCTGCTCCCTGACAATTATTTTGCAGTGCCCAAAAATTTATGCAACTTTTAACTTTCCTTCTGCCTTTATTCTACCCATAGGAAAACAGAAATTAATTAATTAAATTAAACTGTTTTGTTTCCTTTGTGAAAAACAACATGTAAGATCATTTTATAACAGGACCTTGATAAAGTATGTACCCTGTTTTTCAGACTTAGCACAAACCAAGGAGTCATAGGGACTGAACTAATCTGTAGTGAGTAGAACTGGGGCTGAAACCTAAAAGATGGGAAAGACAAAAAGAAATCTTTTGTCTTCTGCCAGACAGGCAGGAGCTCCGTAGCACACAGACACAGGCGATTATCTCACCAGCTGTAGAGGCTTTAGCTGCCTGCACAAAAAGAGCTCTTTATTAGCAAATGAGATAAATACACTTAGGTTTTGCAAATAAAGCCGTAGGAGCAGACTAATGCTGGGAGCAGCCTTACACCATCCTTTCCGGGTCAGTGTCCACGGATGATGCAGGGCAAGTTTCTCTTCTCTGTTACCAGAGCTCCCCTTTGTGTCGAACATCTGAGTAACAACTTCAGCTGCACATTTACTGAGCACCTACTTCTGCACAATTTACTGAGCATCTACCTCTGCACAATTTACTGAGCACCCACCTCTGCACAACTTACTGAGCATCTACCTCAGGTCCAGTCTCTCTGTTCTGCCGTGCAAGGGCCATGTGGTCATTAAAGTCAGTGTACAGTGGAGCACATTTATTACATGTTGAAGTGTAAACACAGTACTGAAATACTCTGATAGAAAACTGTGTAACATATTTTCTTCTTACAGCTATAGGAGGGGTTCTGAGGAGAAAACCAAAGCACCTGGCAAAAAAAAAAAAAAAAGAAAAAAAAACCCAACAAAACAAAGGTCACCTGGCAAGGAAAACCACTCTATTGTTGATTCTCAGCCTAAAGATCTCACACCAGGCATTGGGAAACTGCTTTGTCTTTTGACATTTTTGATTTTACCAGATTAATTCTACAAATGCTTGAGCGGCATGTTGTGCTTAATTCACAGGCAGTTGAATTTAGTCTAATGTTTCCGTTTTTGTTTTTTTTTTCTTTTTTTTTTTTTTAAATGGTGTAGAGAACTCTCCAAATAAGCTGTAGGCTATCTGGACTCTTCCAAGAGAGACTCCTGACAATATTACCACTTGCAGGACATGGCACTGCCAAAATATTTATTGAAGAGCAATGGTTTGCAAGGAAGAGATCGATACAGGAGAACTCATGCTGCTTTCTATAAATAACTGGCTCCCTCCAAGCAGAATTGGGAGCATGGAAAGGCCTTGGGCAAAATATTCAAGCCAGTTCCACTCCTGAAACTAAGGGGAGAATGTACTTCCCTGGGAATACTGCCACTGTCTGCATGTGTTCAGCAAGTGCTGTCACTGCCACTTGTCACGAGAGGGTGGGGAAAGGTTCAGTTCATATCCATCATTCCCACAGAACTGGAAAACACAGCACTGCCTTTTACCACGAGTCCTTCAGGATTGTTTAAACACAGCTGTTGGTGTTTTGTGTAAAAGCACAGAGAGAGTGAACTTGTGACATTTGTTACACAGCTTACAATGTGCTTTCTGATCTGTGCAGATTTTCAGCTTGTGCTGACCTTCACCATTACCAAATGCAGTATCTGCCATACCTGTGCAGTCAGGGACATATTCAGGAAATCTAAAACCACATTTGAAGTGATTGCTTTCAGCTGGCCTCTCGACTTCCAGAGGGCTCAGACCACAGGGAATGTGGACATAGCTGCCAGGTAGCCCCATCTAGACCTCACAGAGTAAAATTAAAGAAGTTCTCTGTAAAATTAATATTTTTCCAGGAAAGAAGCACTGATTCATGCTTTTGCTGTGTGAGGAGCATTTACTTTGAGCTTGTGATATAACCAAAATGTTTCTCACTATTTAAGAAAAGATGACTAATTCTTCTTCAGAGCTATATAACAAGAATAGAAATCTATAAAAGTTTTTAAAAAAATCCTAAGCAGCTTTCCTTCTTCCAAGTTTTATTTGCCTTGGCTGGCAGCTGCTGTTACGGTTTGTTAGCTTTTTTTCTCCACGGGGTTAAACACCTACATTGTGACATTTGTATCATTGTACCACAGATGTTGCATCACCTGTGATAACAGAAATCACTGACAGTGATAGAACAAATGGCAAGGTTCTCACCCACTTCAGTGGGCTGGGATGTCACAGCGTGTTCCATCACAACACCACAGCAGGAACAGCACTGACCTAGGATCCTGCCATAGCAGAGTGACACCCAAAACCAAACAAGGGGCTTTTTAGCCTGTTATCTTGGTCAAAGCTTGGATGGTTGGCCCAAGGATGGGGTTTGGTGTGGGTACTCTTCGTATTACTCAACTCTATTTGTCATTTCTTAATCTGCCACAATTAAGTATTTGAGATCTGTGAATTCGGGGGAATTTGACATAATTTTTTCACTTCGGAATTGTCATGAGCAGTGTTTGCTGCCTGTATCTTCAGGAAAACCCCTCTTCCTCCCATCAGAAACATTAGCTCTCACTGGGCACTTAATGTGGGCGTACAAAGTCTCCAGTAAACTCTAGATTAAAAAGTAATCAGGCTGACTTGAATTTTAGCCTATTTCCTTCATGATAGCAACCTTGATGTAACAAATCCCTCAAAAGAAAACAAAATAACATTCTGCACTTCTTAAAATACAGCACTGAAAAAAAATTGAAGTTTTACAAGGAGAAACTGATTGGAGGTTATGTTGTCCTTTTCATGTACTAATTAAGTGTCCATTCTGCTCTGTAAAGCTGATTCAGAAAGGTTTTGTTGATACGCAATGCTAAGGGTTTATAAAATAAATTCAGCTTCCTGGCTGGTCAAAGCATACATTCAAGTTGTACCAAGAAGAAAAGCTTCCTAGGAATATTGTCCTGTGGTGGGATTAGCCCCTGCTCTGGTTTGGCTCAGAGATCCCTAGAATGAGCTGGGCCTGAGGAGGCAGAGGTGAAAATGTTAGAGATGGCCAGAGCAGAGAGCACAGTGTAAATGGTTCAAGGAGGCAATAGCTGAGACAAAAGGGGAAAAGCAACAACAATAAAGGGGATGTGAGGGTGGCTGGACACTGGAATAGGTTTCCCACAGAGGTTATGGGCTCTGCATCTTTGGTCATCTTCAAAGTTCTGGACAGATCTTGCTGACCCTGCTCAAAGTAGAGCAAGTTTGACCAGCAGTTCTCAAGAGGTCCCTTCCATCCTCAGCTGCCCCTACAGCACAGAGGACAGATGGATCCAGAGGTCAGGACTGAAAAGAAGAACAACATTGCCAAAGCTTGCTAAAATAAGTCCAGGAACCATTTTTATAAAGCTATTATGAATGTCTCATATGTTCCAAAATGGATAATTTCTGAAGGGACCACTCATACAATCAAATCCCTAATGCGTAGCAGCCAACTCCACCTAAGGAGTGCTAAAATCTCTAGAGTTCACTCTGTCTTCCTTAGAAAGTAACAGAGAGGCATGGACACTTAAACTATGCCCACATCTTCTGATTTCTTCATACATGAAGACTTTTTCTTCTTCCCTTCAGACATTTCCAGTAGTATAGCTATAGGGAGCACTGTAGAAACAGGACACTGGCTCATGTTCATATATTTGCCCTTCCAGCCCAGAGTATTAAGAACATGCAGTAGGCACCTGCAAGAACTGTAAAAAAAAAAACAACAAACAAACAAAACAACAAAAAAAAACAGGAAAGTACTCCAGCTAACAAGGCTTCAAACACCTTAAATTTTAGATTATACAAAGCACAATGCCAAAGATGGCAGTTGTTAGAGCAAATTGTCCTCACATCTGCCATTAACCCTGAGGACTGAAGTGATCAGCACCAGACCATGGACTGGGAAGTTTGGTATGGACCTGCTGCATTAGGTTTGAATGGTCTAGTTTTAGTAGCAGGGGTGCTACAGGGGTGGCTGTCCAGCAATCCCTGGCAGCTCCAAGCTGGATGTGCTGCTGGCCAAGGCTGGGCCAATTAGGAATCTGTGTGGTATCTCTGTGATAGCAATCTCTGTCATAACATATTTAAGAAGAAGAAATAAGTTATTGTTCAGATGTAACTGCAGCCAGAGAAGAGCAGGATGAGATTATATGATGGGAACAGCTCTGCAGACACCAAGGTCAGTGGAGAAGGAGGGGCAGGAGCTGCTCCAGGGACCAGAGCTGGGATTCCCCTTCAGCCTGTGGTGCAGACCATGGTGAGGCAGCTGTGCCCCTGCAGCCCATGGAGGAGCACAGGGATGCAGAGATCCACCTGAAACCCCTGGAGGAAACCCAAACCAGAGCAAGGGGGTGTCTGAGAAGAGGCTGTGACCCTGTGGGAGGCCTGTGCTGGAGCAGGGTCCTGGCAGGAGCCGGTGGAGAGAGGAGCCCAACTGGAGCAGGTGTCCTGGCAGGACTCTATGGCATGGAGCCCACGCTGGAGCAGCCCATCCTTGAAGGACTGACCACATGGAAGAGTTGCCCACTCTGGAGCAGACTGAAGAGAAGTGTTGCCCACAGGATGATCTCACACTGGAGAAGTTCATGGAGAACTGTAGCAGGGGAAGGACTCCTCTTCCTGAGCAGTGCAGCAGCAATGTGTGATGAAGTGACCATAACCCCCATTCCCATCTGTCTGCACCACTGATCGGGAGGAGTTAGAGCTGGGAAGGAAAAAAAGGTTGGTGGAAGGGGTCTTTAAGGTCTTACACTGCATCTCATTATCCTATTCTGATTTTGTCAGTAATAAATTCAACTGATAGCTCTAATTGGAGTCCAGTTTGCCCATGACAGTATTTGATGAGTGATCTCTCTCTGTCCATATCTCAACTCATGAACTTCATTGTTATATTTTCTCTCCCCTGTCCAGATGTGGAGGGGAGTGAGACAGGATTTGGTGGTGTCTGGCTCCCAGACAGGACCACCCACTACTCCTGTGTAATGCTGTTCACTCACTCTAAGCCCGTCTGTTCAGCTTTAAGCCCAAATTCATCTTGCAGTCAAGCTGCCTGGTTTCCAGTCCAAGCTCAGAAGCACATTTTTATGTCATGGTGATATTTGGGACAGTTAGAAAGAAAGTCTGAGCTCATCCAGATGCTCAGCACAGGCTCTGCTACATGCACCCTGTGGTGCAGTTTGGCAGGACACCAACAGCCCACCAGATTCCTCCATTCCCCACCTCACAGGGCTCTCAAGAGATGTTGTTTGCCCGATGGCAAGTGGACAAATTGGCCAATTCTCCTTCACAGAATGTGTCTGCCAGTCCTATGCTGCTCTGGCGGGCACAAGGGATGCCAGCAACATCCCAGCTTGGCACAGCTCCTCATGGAAGGATTATTAATTTTCTTCTCCTGGTTTCTAGGCCATAAAGAGGAATCACAGGCCAAGCAGACTTCTCCCTGCTGAGCTCACTATATTTCCATGCCACTGCAAGTCTACAGGCTCTGAATCTTCCCGTGGCCCAGGCAGCACCAGCCAGTGTCTCTGTCTCAGGAACAGTTTGGAGCACAGGCTGATCACATTTTTATCTGGAAAACACTGGGGCTCCAGAACAGAATTACAACATATACAAGCACCTGCACCTGGGTGCTCAGGCTACAGATGTCAACATAAAAAGCTTCAAACAACAGAGAGGACCAGAAAGTTCCTTACTGTGCTTCTTGCCAGCTATGGCTGACATATCCACTGCCTTGCTGGATTATGTAAAGGCCTTGGAGACAGGAACAAAAGACGGAGCATTTCATTCCACAGACTTTCTAATGAGATCTCCAGCTGGTTTATGAATCAGGAAGCTCAGAGAGAGCTCACAGCAGCAGACATGACCCACCCTTGCTGTTCTTTTGACAAATCTTTCTCCCAAAGATGTGCAGGACAGGCACTAGAGCTCTGCCGACTTGTGAGATTAAAACACTGCAATCACTGCTTTTCTTCCCTGATGCATCTGAGCATAAGGGAATGGACACACTCCACAGCTTCAGGGCAAACATAAGCAATGTGTTTCTGGACAGTGTGCCTCATCAGGCTCTGCCCCATTTATTAATGGAGCAGTTCTTGGTGTAACTACCAGACAAATCACTCAGCTCTTAGGCAAAAGAAGGGAGAAGTCCTCTGTACCCACATACTGTTAATTAAAAATTTTTACCCAAGGAGAATTAGGAGGAGGTAGAAATGTCAAGGTAGTTAATCACAGCTCCATTGCTTCAGTTTGTATTCTGCTTTAGGCAATCAATATTCCCTTCTTTCTCATCTACCTTATCTGAAAAAATGTGGTAATACATGACTCACAAGCAGGTTGGGACAGTGAATTTGGCTTTTACTTGCTGCACAGAGTGCCCTAACATGCTGTAGAGTATTAGGAATGGTTACTATGTGGGAGAGGGAACTACTTAGAAAATAGTCTCTTTGATCTGAATACTCTCTTGCTATCAAAGCGTTGGGATAACCTAGGGCCCACATTTATCAAGCACTCTGGCACTCTTCTCAGTGGAATCAAGCATGACACAAAATTCTTTAAATTGTTACCAAGGCCTTATGCAGGATCCCTAGGAGGTCAATGGGAACTGCTGGATTTCTGTGTGAAGGTTAGATGATGTAGCTAAAGGAAGCTAGCTGGAAGAACAAGAAAAACAGCCAATGGAAAATTCACTCAACTACACACAAATTTGTGTCACTGGCATAGTAACACAAGTGGAAATTCAGAGATAATCTGAACTGTTACTGCTGTCTTTAGAGTGACAGATAAACAATGGTCAATACAAAACCCCTGCATGATAGGCAAGTTATCAGCAAACTGGAGACAGGGGTAAGAAAAGCATTTGAGAGCTCTGTCTGTTACTGCAACTTTGTGGGGCACAACCAGCTTTGCCTTTCTGCCAGAAATACCTACGATGAAAATACCCATGATGAAAATACCCTGCACAGGTTTTAACTCCATGTGTTTAAATGTGTCACTGTTGACCCATGACAAAGTTGTGTCCCTCCTCATGGTAGATAAAGGTACATTCTTGGGTAATGTCGTTCATTGTTCAGCGGGGCATCTTTAAGCACAAAAAGTTCCTCATAAACATTTGAATATCAAAGTCTAATACTGGTTTTCTGGTGTGCTCCTGAAAACAGGTTTTCTCAAAATCCGTTTTCTTACCATGGTTTATAAAACAAACCTAACTTGTCTGTTCCTCCCCTTTACTAGAGACAATGTCCTGTTCTAGCCACCATCTCACCTAATGGCTAAAGCAAAGCTTCACATTCTTCCTCACTTTGATGGTTTGGGATCAGTTTCTTATGACAAATCACAGGTTCTGGAGCCCTGTGTCATCAGAGGCACAGCTGTTAGCTCACCAATAACATTGAAAGTCTTTCTGGCGTGTATTTTGCAGTCCTCAGTGCTTTTCAAAAGAACAAGCTTCATAACTTTTGACATGTTGGGTAAGAGGGGGTGGATGCAAAGATAAACAGTCACACTGTGGGAGTTGCCAAATCAAACCCAGGGATCCTGGCAGGGAGGTGAGGGAGGGAGAACAACTGTGCTGGACCAACACTCAGAGCAGAGAGAACTCTCTGACACTGAGGCTTCAGCCTATCCCAAAGTAACTGTTCTTATCCCTATCCTAACAACCTTGAGTAGTAAGCCTGCTTTGATACTGAATGCATAAAACATTGCTTTTTGCTGTCAACTTCGTAAATATTTTCACAATGTTTGTCTCCTCTGCACTGTGTTTCTCTCAGAGTTCCTATACATGAATAGGAACTTTAACTTTTTTACCGCATTTCAGGGCTGGATATGGCTCTAAGCTGGGCAGAAAAGTCTGCTCAGCCATTTCTCATCACACAATCCCTTTTCTGTTTCTTTGCCCCTCCTTTTCCAGTGTTTTGATGTCAGGATGAAAATTATGAATAAATGTTAAAGAACATGTTCTTACTAGAGACATGATGTGCACAACTTCTGATGAAAAATCCCATCTTGACTGCCACATTAGACAAGTTAGAAATACAAAAGGACTTCCTGCTCTGACATAAGAAGGTTAGTCTGATTTTCTGGCATAAGTATATTTAAAATTCATGAGTCTGTCCCTTACTGAAAATTAGAATCTGGATCAAAACTGAAGAAGTGATAGCAGAAGTTGTTAGTTGTTTGGAAGTATTCTTAGTTCCTTTCCTGCAATAAATTCGGGCAATATTCAAAGTTTTATCTGTCATCATGGCATATGTATTATTCAAAAGCTGGGGCATTAAGAAAAGCAAGAAGGAAGGTTTATTGCTCTCACACATGTAAATCATACAAATTAGCAGCTCTGGGTAGAAATCCCAGCTCCTGATGGCAACAGTGTTTTCTGCTCACTCTGCAAGTAAGGTCACTTGAATATTTTGAACAAAAGGGCTTTTTTTTATTTCCATCTGATATTTTTACACTGTAATCCTGAGTGTTAGGTCTATTTTTGACAAAAGTTGTTTTTGTGAGCTTATCCAGTCCTTAGGAGAAGAGTTCATGTTTTGTGGGGTTTTTTTCCTTAGCACTGGGTCATTGTGTTCTCCAAGAGTTTGTTCAGGCCTCAGATGAGGCAACAGAAGAAACAACTAAGGCACAGAATTTTAAGCAGCCTAGAAAAATCACTCCTCTTGACCAATTGCATTATCTTATTTTCTGACTGTATAATACTGCAAGTGCCTGTTGCTGCATTCCAGGAAATACAGGGGGGGAATGAAGGCGGAAAAGAAGTTTCTTATAGCTCTTTGCACTCATTTCTATGTTTTTGAGGGTTTTTTTATTTAATATATAAAAGCCTCAAACGACAATGTTTTCTCTCTTTTGCAAGTCACTCCTAAGGGGAAATATCTGACCTTTTACCCTACAATTAGAACATGTTGTTAAGGTAAATTAATCACCCAAAGTAGCAATCTCTGCCTCAAAAAAAAAAAAAAAAAAAAAAGGAAGCACAGGATAAAGAAAGCAGAAAAGATGTCACTTTTTAGTGCATTAAAGGAAACACAAAATGGGATTATTTAGTGCAAATACATCCCTTGGAGGCCACTGTTAGGAACCTGTTTCTCACTCTTGAAAACTCTTATGAATTTAGACCATAATCCCAACCTCCTTTTCATTGCCCTCTTTCTGGTCAGCCACTGGTTTGGCAACTCTATATTGGACAAATGTGCTGAAATCCTGAAAACTAAAATTACTTGTTTTTATGCAAATGAGTGATGCTTTATGTGAAAAACAACAATCACTTCTTTTTTAAAATCTTAAAAGTTTATTAGTAATAAAATAGTTATAAAAATAGTAATAAAATTACTAGAGTAATAAATAAATTACTAGAGCAATAAAAATTTGGACAATGAGGATTAGGACACTACAAGACAATAAAAAGCAAAGAATTATGGATGTCTGGATGTTTTTGGGCACTAAGCTGCCAAAATCATGCCTTGCAAACAAAGTAATAACCCTTAAAAGCAATAGCCTGTTGCATATTCATATATCTCATATATGATGCATAAATTCTTTTCAAATTAAGAATTTTTATGGTTTTTGTCAACTTCTTCCCCATAATCCTTGTGGTTCCATAAAGATGGAGAGAAGGTGGAAGGATGTTTGTCTTTTCTGATAAGGGGGCTGTAACTCTTTATGTGCCCTGTTGCCGTTATCTCTGTGCGAAGTTTCTCGATTATCTCATCTCTTTCTTGAGCTAGTTAAAAAGTATCTTACATAGCTTAGTTTCTATTTTAACATTGTGTTGTAACATAAAAATATATTTAACACACTACTTAAGAGAACTAATACAGCCTAACTTTCTAACATTACACATATAACATTCATTGCAGTATTTGTGAAAAGCCAATCATAAAATATGCATTTTTCACACTTTACAAGGGCATGTAGCAATAGGACAAAAGGGGAATGGCTTCAAACTGAAAAGTGAGTAGATTTAGGTATTGGGGAGAAATTCTTCCCTGTGAGGGTGGAGATGCCCAGAGCAGCTGAGGCTGGGAGTGTTCAAGGCCAGGTTGGGCAGGGCTTGGAGCACCCTGGTCCGGTGGAAGGTGCCCATGGCTGGGGGGATGAAACTTAATCATCTTTTAATTCCCTTGCAACCCAAACCATTCCGTGCATCTGTGATTCTGCTCTTCACTTCTACTCTCGGCACGACCTGTAACGAGAACCACGGGATAAGAAACACACTATCTTACATCAATGTGCAATTTTCCTATTGATATGTGTAGTAAATATAATTCGTGCCATTCCTTGTATGAAATATGTAATATTAGATACTTGTTAGATGATGCCCGTTTGTATTAGTTCCCCTCCCTTTGCAGGCGAGACTGGGTGTATATTGGAAACTGATTTACAAGTAACAGGATGTGGCTCAGCTAGGAGATGGGTCATGGCTGGACTCCAGGTGTTGATCATCGGTGCTGATCGTCGCATGAATGGCCCGAGATGGATCTCATGGAAATCCTCAAACAGATCCATGTGAATGCAGCTTTCCCGTAAAATCTCATCAGGAATTCACCTACCCGGATATTAAATTACTTCTTCTCATCACCAAAAAAGAGAATCTTATTAACCTATGGACTCTGAATAGAAGAAAAGACTGATTGCTGAAATCTTGGCCTCAGGCGGAATTTTCCCTATAAAAACCACTTGGGCCAGGCTGGAGGTGTGTGGGCATAGGGGTGCTGAGGCTGCCTCCTTATTGCACACCCAGGGCCGACCCCGGGCTCGGCTCTGTCCTTTCCTTGTGCCTGGCTAGATAGAATTTGACCGCTAATAAAATTATTTTTAATTTGGCTGAATAAATTCTCATTTACAACACCATTTATTAGCTGCTCACAGCCCAGCTCAGCGGAGCGGGGACCGGGCAGGTCTCGGACGCGCCGCCTCAGAGCGCGTTTCGGCGGCCATTTCGCCGCCTCCCTCAGCGCGCTCCGCCGCGGGCGGGCGGGGCGGGCGGGGCGGGGGCGGCGCTTGCGCGGCGGGGCCGCGGCCGCGGGAAGTTCGGCGCCACGTGAGGCGGCCGCGGGAGCGGCGCGTCCCGCAGACGGCGCCGGAGTCCCGCCGCGCTCGGCTCTGCAGGCCCGCTGCTCGCCCGCCCTCGCCATGGCCCCCGCCGAGATCCTCAGCGGCAAGATTGTCTCTGGGTACGTAGCGGGGCCCGCGGCACGGCCGGGTTCCCAGTCCGGGAGCCGCGGGGTTCTGCTCTGCGCTGTGGCCTCGGCGGCCCCCGGGTGTGCCGGCAGCGGGATGGCGGTTTTCACTCTGCCTCTGTGCACCAAGCAGGTTTGGAGACACTAAACTTTTTCACTGCGTTGCAGCCAAAGCTGGCTGTAAACGGGAGCTACTGGCCGAAGTGCGGTGTTAAAGGTCTGGAGGAGAGTGCAAAGTGCTGCCGGTGCTCCCCCGTACCAGCGCTGCGCCTGCTGGGGTCTCTTCGGCAGCCCCAGGACGCGCTGGTGCCCGCTCAGCATCGGTGAGATGAGAGATGTGACCTACACCCCCTGACCTACAGCTTCGCTGTGTGCAGGCTGGGCTGTTGGGATGCTTTATGAGCAGGAGCTGGGAACATGTGCTTTAAGTATGGGCTCTGTTTTCATACTCCATAAGCACTGACTGCTCCTCTTTAAAGCAAAATGAGTTAATCCACATATTGGATCGCACACAGCTGAATGTTCACAAGTCCCCTGCCAAAGCTATTTAAAAGATTTGGGAGACCTTGAAAGAAAAAGTATTCTCATACTTTTCAGCAGTTACTTAGCTGGCAAGCCCTGGGTATAGGTGAGCCTGCATAGCATCTTTTAAAAAAAACCAGTTTTTCCTCCTGCCACTCAACATACACATTTGTAAGACAGCCAAATAAATTTCCCTAATCCTGAGAGAAATTCATTGTAGTGGTTCTGTTATATTCTGTGGAAACAGGGTTTAGTTAGGTAGATCATTGGGTATCCCCTGCCAATATAATCAGGGAATTCTGACAGAAAACACTTGCAAGGTATAAAGTAATCTCAGCAAAGCAGATAGCCCTCCTCTTAGGTATTGCTCTTAGCTTTTGCTTTACATAGAATGCATAGGTTTGGAAAAGTAGGCCCAATGTGCCTTGACTTTGAATATCCATGAGGAAAAGCTGCTTCCATGTTTTTTACCTGGTAGTTTTGGAGCCAGTACCACCTGTGTGTGGCAGTCTCTCAGTTTTACATGCTTCATTCCATCTGGTGCTTTTGGCACTGTAATGCCTGTGCTTGCTGCTGGTGGGACTTCGTGATTTGCCTGTTGTAGGTTTCTTTCCTGTCATAGAAAGTCACCCTGAAGTGCAATAGGTCCTGGAAAGATGCTAGTTTGGGTATAGTGATAATTCACATTAAAACTTCTAGCTTCCTTGGCATGGCATGTTGCATTACTTAATTTTAAAGATAAAGGGGTGAAATTTTTTATTTCTGTTTGTTTTCTGTACTACAGTAGCAGCTATAAACTACCAGTTCTCAGAGGACATTCATGATGTGCAAATACTTGCGAAGAGGCATGAGCTTTTAACAGGCACATGCAGGAGAAAGATTTTATTAACTTCCAGCACATCTCTTAAGGTGCTTGGCTGAAGTCTGACTTCCAGAGTCATCAAATCTTGACCTGAAGAAACCACAAAATGGAAAAATAATTGCAGTTGCTCAGCTGTCTTTCAGTTCCTTTATTTGTGCTGTGTTTATGTTCAGTATAGCAAAAGCATCACCTCTTCCCTATGGGCCTTAGGTAGTTCTGCCTTTTTCTGGTGGAGTACTTGAAGGAGTCATGAGAAATTGAGGTGTCCACCCTGGAGACAGCTGTCCCTTTCTTCCAGGCCCAGAGTCTGGCAGCAGCAGGAGTGATAGGCATGTGGTTTTTCTAGGAATTTACAACTGATCTGCCTGTTGTAGAAAGGGAACGTCCCTGACTTTGCATCAACGGCAAAATGTTTTCAGCTATTGTCTTGTAGGGGGTGGATTTTGTTACTTTACCCTTTAATCAAGAAAAAGGTTTATTTTGTAAGTTGGTCAAATATTGACAAATGAGTTGAATCGAACAAGTAGTGTTCAGCTATGTAATGCTGGATTTCTGTGTGTGTTTTAAATCAAAGCTCATAAG
The DNA here is from genome assembly GCF_050655825.1 of Lonchura striata. Classification (NCBI taxonomy): domain Eukaryota; kingdom Metazoa; phylum Chordata; class Aves; order Passeriformes; family Estrildidae; genus Lonchura; species Lonchura striata. The sequence goes on along the minus strand of NC_140707.1, from coordinate 66,960,770 downwards.
CATTGCGAACTTTCTCCTCCAGCCACCAAGCACTCCTTCCTGAAAATAGATGAAAAAATACCTAATTCACAATCATGCCAGCTATTTAAACAAATATCAGGTAGATACTGGCATTCTTATTCTTGTGAGACATATAAAAAGAGAATAAATACTTTGAAATAGTTTCCTTGCCTCTATAAATAAGGAAAACTTGATGAAGTGATAAAGCTAGTTCACACCTTTGGAAGGCTCAAAAGAGGTACGAAGGAAAATGGACATTTTCAGTGGCTTTGAGTATTACCTGTGAGGATGGAAAATGTGTTTAGGCTGAGCATGGGAAGGAGAGCACAGCAGGCATTGTTTTCTCTGTGGGATTTTGGTGTTGATGTTAATGTATCAACATCAAAGTGCATGTAGTCTGCTTCTGTCAGTACAAACAAGACGCTTACATAGTCTGTGAAATATATTAAGTATTGGATGGGTTCTGCATCCATCTGAGTTGGCTGGTTACCTCAGGATGGCTTTTCTCTTCTCTGAGTGGCTGTTCAGTAATTCTGCCTTAGATTTTGCTACAAGTTAAATTTGCCTCATTGGCAAATGAGTTACAAAAGATGAGTTATTGTATAACAGTACAGTAAACAAATGACTAATGGGAGGAAGAAAAGCAGTGCTTTAAATATGCAGGATATGGTGGTTTGAAGGTAATAAAAATACAATATTCTCCACCTTTTATTGCTGGTATTCCCGGAAGAAAAAGCAATCTCTGTTTCTGTGTCTAAAGAGATAATCAGGGCAAAACACGATAGTGACTCTGTACAGTTTATGTGCCCTGCAGTGAGCTGTGTGTTCAGGCTTTACCATCTGAAAGAGTCCAGGTGTGGAAACCTCTGGCTAGGCCTGAATTGGTTGGTAGGACCAGGAGTGGACCAACATTTCTGCTCTGGAAGAGTGGCTGATGAGTTGTGATGGCAGGGAGGAGTTAGCCCCTAGGGATGGGCCAGGTAGTGCTTTGGGTTTAGAGTGCTCAGTAAAATGGTGATCAGGTAACTGAGGTAACTGATCCAGGTTAACTAGAGGTAACAGTGCAGTAAACAACTCCTTGGCCTTATTTGGTTTTTTTGGGTTCCTATTGTACTTCCAGGTGAATCTAGTCTGAAGTGAAAAAAATCCCCTGATCTCTGAGCTTTCTTTTTTACCAGATCATACCCACAGTGTATCAGGCTTGCACTGAAGGGTCCCACACTGTGGATGGGCTGAGTTAAAGTGAACTGCCAGTGCTATTGGTGGCCCCAAACACAAGCAAGAACCCTTGAGTTCAGTGCTGTGCAGACACAGTTTAAAAAAAAATGGGACTCTGTTTTCTTCTCTCTTATCAACTCTTTAGAGCATTCTCCCTGTTTGGTGGAGAACAGGGCCACAGATCTGTGATCTGTGCACATCAGCACCAGCTTGCAGGGAAGGTAAAGAACATGTGGGGACTGCTGTGTCCCCCTTTGTGGAATTAGTAAAATCTCAATCTGATTTCTTCAGAAGGCAAACCTTTGTAGATAGGGCCTAGAGTATTGTCTGGAGTGCTTGCAGCCACTCAGTCCAAAGGTGGATTGAGTCCTTACCTATTGTTCTATGTTTTCCTCTGATTAAATCACCTGATAGTAGGGTATTATATGCAGTATTTTGGGAAACAGGCCTGCATGCATACTGCAGCATGGGAACATGGTATCATAACTCATGTTTGGGGCAAGGTCTCCTAAGTTTTAAAGACTCAGCTTTGAATTAAACTCTGTTGTTCTGTTATCAGTCATCCACATTTGCCGAGTTTCTCAATTGCTGCCTGTCTCTCAGACCCACCTTGGACTGAAATTCTGGACATGATGAAAAAGCATCCAAAAAAGCAGAAATGTCTTCATGTGTTTACCTGGTCTGAAGAGAGCTCATGCATGTATTTGTGCTGACACAACCAAAAAGGTGGTTAAAAAACCTTGTGAGTGTGGAAGTTGTAGAAGGTAGCAGGCATTTTTCCTAGGAGATAAGGACAGTGTGCCAGGAGCATGCAATGGTTGGAGCATGAGAAAAGAAGGTGGGAGACATGTGAACTCATTCCAGCTCTAAATGATGTCTTCCTGGAACTGGAGCCATCTGTTGAATTGCCAGCAGTGTTCAGATGGTCTTTCCCAAGGTATTTCCTATCCTGGTGCCACTCATTGAGCCAACCTGTGACTTCCTTCAGGAGAGCTGCCTCTGTGCCTCCTTTGGGTGCAAGTGGGATGATCTGTGACATTCTTTTTTGCAGTCTCCTCACTGCATTTTAAGATGAGGCAGTTGTCCTGAGCTAGGCTGTGCTACTGTGGTGGTTTGGAGATGGGAAAGCTTGTTTTATCACATTATGGTGTTGGTCATGGGAGCAGTAGGAGGTGAGCAGTGGCAGTGCTGTAAGGAGGAATGGCTGCAGGGACAGCAGCTCCGACCAGGAATGGTGCAGCACCTGGGGAGCACCATCAGCCTCATGCAGCTGTTTCTGCAGGGCTGCAGCAGGAGCATTTCTGGTGCATGTTTGTGAAACCCTTGGGGTATCTGTGATCCAGGCAGTAAAGCCAAAGCCTCCCCTTTGGGGACAGGCCTCTTCTGGAGCACCACTCTCTTCGAGGAGGTATTTGCCAGGTCCTGAGTTTGGCACTGTTTGCATAGACCCTTGACCCCCTTACAGAAGGGACAGAAACACAGCCTGGTGTCATCTTCAGTATGGTGCTGTGTGTCCTCACCAGCAGAGCAGAGTCCATAATCCCACAGGAGGGTGTGGGGTTCTGCTGACACGGGAGCCATGTTCTCTCCATTTCCAGCAGAGCTAAAGGAGTGTGGTTTGTCCTTTGTTTGAATTTCTGGGAAATTAACTTAATAAATTTAAATTCTGTTACAGTCCACAGAAAGAAATGCTAACAAGTTCTTTAATCTTTGGAGCTGACTGTTGCATTGTATGCTTAGAACCATGTGCTGTCCTTAACCTGTGTGGACCCTGGACTTTTGTTTGCTGCATGAATTTGTTTGTGGAAGGGCATGTTGGGCACAGGAGGGGACTTAGAGTCAGAGAGAAGGCTTTTGGGGAAGCAGACACATAGACGTGCAAATTTTCTGTTTGAAGACTTAAAAGAATTTTCATACAGCTAGTAAGAAATGGTGTTGATTTATCAATATGAACATTTTATCTTTGGGAAGGACTGAGGTCCACAATAGAATTTTGCAGACTGTGTAACTAAATAGCTGCTGGTTTGCAAAGATTATTTTTATGGCTTTTCTAAGTCTATGGAGAAAAAATTCTTTTTTCTTGAATTTTCTCTTAAACCTTTGCCCCTGTGGTTTTTGTGAGCACTGGAGAACAGTGGTGCCCAACGCTAGGTGGCTGTCTAACAAGTGATTTCTTGATTCAAGGCTTCTAAAGAAAATTGCACTGACAGCACCACGTCTGCATGTTTGTGTGTGTTGCCTTTCTTCGGAAGCTGAAGGGGAGGTGACCTAGTGCCTAATTACAGAAAATGACGGCAATGTAATGTGTGAATAGTTGCGGCTGCTGGGGGTGAAAGCACACCACAGCCCTGCTTTACAGAGGAAGTTGGGTGGGCTTGTTTCTCTTCAGTGAGAAGACTGAAATAAAAGTAATACCTAAACCTGGGGCCCTTTCTAAAATTTCATGTTTGTTTGCTGGCCACAAACCAGTACTACACTTTCCTTACTGGAACATGAGAGACCTCAGAAATAGTTCCCTTGGAGAGTTGCCCACAGCCCCCACTCACTGGCCATGTGCAGGGGGTTTCTGATGCTCCTTGAGGTTCTTGTGTTGTTACAGGCTGCTCATGAGCCAGCTCAGCTGCCTCCCTAGGGGCTTACAGCTGGAGTGTAAGGAGAGGCAGTTGGGGATTTTGCTACCCAGCAGATGAATTTTTGTCACTTAAGCATAAAGAATTGCTGGGATAAGGTTTGCTATGAGACTGTTTTCTGAACTCATCAGCTGGTCTTGGTGTCAAGTGTTCTACAGAGGTGACAGCTCAAGGAAGGCTCAGAACTACGGTTTCTTAAATAAGACTGACAACAGTTGCTTCCACTGAAGCTTGTTAAGAGACTTTGAACCACTTGGCCAGATGCAAACACCTATAAATATTGTAAACCCACTCCTCAGGTGCTGCTGAGCTCTGACCACGTGATTGAAGATGCAGCAGGAGAGATGCATGATTTGGGATGTAGCTGGAGGCTGTGACTCCCTCTGAGATGAAACTTCAAACAGCCTTAGGGCTGCTTCTAGCTGGGCCAGCTGCAGCTGTCCCCTGGGATCAGTGCTGCTGGCTTGAGGAGCTGTGTGCTGCTCCCATTTCCCTGTCTTCCTGCCTCTGGCAGCCCTAATCTGGAGCTCATAGTTGCAGGGTAGAGTTGCCTCACTGGGTATTTGTTTTCCTGGAGTTTCCCTCTATGCAGTAGTCACAGCCTCCCAGCTAGCATCAGCTACATACCCTGTCCCTGTACCCTTGCCATTCACATTTTTAGTGAACTGGCACCAACAGCACCTGCTGCAGTCTGGGAAGTCTGGTCCCACTTGGGGGGTAGCAGACCTGGTGATACTGATCTGAGAGTAAATGAGCACAAGAACAAAAGGCTGTTTGGTACAGGGTAGATTTGCTGACTGTGGTGATAGCACTTTCTCATCTCAGAGAATGGGGATGGGACACAAGGTGGAGTTCACATGGAGGACAGACCTGTCAAGACTCTCATGTCCTGTAAGGTTTTGCTTACCTGGCTTTTGCTTCTGAATGTTTCTTACATGTGGCACAGTGTTGTGCCACAGGCTCTGTGCAGTGCCCATGAGATGGACAGGACTGGTCAGTTCTTTCAGAATCCTGACTGCCTCTGGTGAGGAGATGGAGCAGTTGGGCCTCCACCTTCCCTGGTGAAAGATTATGCCTGTGGGGCCAGAGAGTGGTTGAGAAATTGGAGGGGAGTGCAAGGCTGGGGAGAGGTGATAACAGTGACTTTTGAGCTGTCTGTGGCTAATTTCAATGCTGGGTACTTGTTATTAAAACGTTCCATGGTAAAGCAGATGTGAGTTCACATCGGAGCTAGAACAACCAGTCAGTGCTCTGTTTCAAAGTTGTAGTTTTTTACAATTGTATCTTTAAACCTGCCTTTACTGAAGAGTTTGCCTGAGCTGTGTTACTAGGGTTTGGTGATTTTTCCTCACCTCTGTCCACCTCCAATTCTCTTCCCTGCTTTATCTTTGGGTACCTCATGCCTGTTTAGTTATTTCCCAGAATTTTACCATTGTAGATTCATAATCCTTTGCCAGACAGCTTCTGTGACAGTGACAACTGCTGCCTCTGGGATTCAGGTAATTTTAGTACAGCATAGGTGGAAAGAGGATTTCCTTTTGAGAAAGGAGTTTGAAATCCCAAGAGTTTCCATGCTGAATTTTGAACCCTTTTGTTTTACCCTTATATCCTATGAGAGTGTGAAGAAGCACAATGTGGACTTCAAACTATAAAGTTATTTAAATAAATGTGAGGGAACCTGGTTCCAGAATGTCTCAGTGATTTGTGGACATCAATCTTATTTGGAGATTGCTGGGAGCTGTGTACTCAAGGCATAAGTACATGTTTGCCAGTCTGCCCCTCTGTCACTTCTACACCTCCTGACTGTATCAGAATTCAGCCCCATCATTAACTTCTACCTTGTATTTGTTTTAATTTTTTCCCCTTTTCAGACAAGTGAGAGAGAGACTAAAGCAGCAAGTTATTGAGATGACTGAGAAATTTCCAGGCTTCAGACCAGGACTTGCCATTTTACAGGTATTGTTTTCTTGAATGACAACTACAGAAAATATGACTTGCTTTGCAGTGGTAAGGGCACAGCTGATAAGCTTCATTAAAAGCTGCCTTGTAGTTGGTAGCATTTTATTAGGAACAGTGTTCTCTGTGAGATGGTGACACAGTCCTATTATGTCTTTTTGCCAGGTATCAGAGTCCAACATTTTTGGGGGGGTTTTAAGTTGTTTTATTTCTTTCCTCAGACCCTGTTCTCTGTTGGAGTTTTGTATTTGTGAAATGGTGAAATCAAGATGTTTGCCTATTAAGAGCAAGCTTGTAGACTCCATTCCAAATCTCTGCACTTGAGTGAGCCCTGACGTTTGGCAGCTTTCAGAGATGTGTTTGTACCAGAAATCCTCCAAATGGGATGTTTATTAAGTGATCTGGTCTGCTGTTATGTAAAAACATGGAGAAAAACGAGGGGTGGAGAATGGGAGGGAACCCAAACAAAACTAAAACTGCCTTTGATCAAGATGTCTTTGAGTACAAGGGATGGAACAACATCCTTTTGCTGAATTGGGTATCCCTCAGAAGTGAGCAAGTGTTGGAGTCTACACAGAAAGGCTTGCAGAGGTAAAAAGCACATGACAAGTACAGGGGTTTGACCTGTGTTTGCCATCGTTTTTTTCCTTTGCAGCTATAAAAAAATGGAAACTCTGCTTAGGTCAGAAGGTGAATAGCAGTAGCAAGTGTCATGCTACAGGAAGGACCTGTGTGTCCACAAAGGATTGAGGGAATGTCAGTGGCTGCTTAGAGAAGTGACTTTTGTCCTTATTCAGTATTTTGAGCTCCTGCAGAGTGCATGTCTGTAGATTTCAGTGCTAATACCACCATAGCACAAAAAGGCCATGCTCCGCTTTGATGCCAGGAACAAATTTTTGCTTGTGGTTTTTTTTTGGGTTTTCTTTCTGGTTTTCCTTTCCATTAGCTTTTAGTAGATTGTCTCTACAGAAGCTTTGTCTGCAGATGCTTGGAAGGAAGGAAGGAGGGTCTAAAAATTTAATAGTGCTTTGATGAAAGTTGCTGAACTGTTGACCTCATAAAAACTGTGTTCAAAAATTGCTGTCTTGTGACATTATTGGATTGTTTTCCTGGTGGGCTTTGTATTCAGTCCTGAATTGTCTCAGAGTCCTTTACAACCTGTTTGCTCTTTGGCTGTCTGACACTTTTGTAAGGTGTCAAGCAATCTGGGCTTGGAGTTCATCTGCTAATACTGATATTTGCAGCTGTCTGTTTTCAGTGAAGTCAAGACAAAGAGCTGTTTCTTATTTGTAGTACATCATATATTATGTGCTCTGTTTTTGGGAGGCATCTGGTGTTCTCTGAACTCAAGGAATAAGTCAGTTAATATTTTTTTTTTTTGTCCTGTTAGTAATTTCTTATTCACAAAACATATGTTTGCTGACATCTCCTGCTTCTCTGCCCTGTATGAAACAAACCTTTTCCTAAATCCAGCAGACTTTACAGGGAGACAGCCCCTTTATCTGTACCTAGGGAGGAAGAACCAATGTGTACTGGGTGATCAGGTTACCCCTGCAGCTTGCAGTCTATGTGACAACCAGGGATGGCTCCCACGTACCAGGGAACAGAATTTCAAGAGCTTGCTTATCAGCTTTTCCTTATTTGACCCCTATTTTCTTAAGGTTAGAAGGAGTATTACCTTTAACCAAACATACTGGATGATGCAAGTGGTCTCCTAAAATGCAGTTGTACTGTAAGCATGCAGTACTGCCAAAAACTGTAGGCATTTGTTCCACTTGGTGCTTTCTCTTTGTGCACCACTTTGTCCTTGTTTTGGTTTTTGTTTGGAAGGAAAATTCTCAAGGTCCAAAATAGCAGTGGAAGGAATGTCTCCATCAAAGCACACATGTACATAAAATTCAGATTCCTGGATATCAAAGGGGCCCAAGGTTTCTGAAAGCCTTAATCATATAATTGAATGTTATCAGCGCCTGCTGATGATGTTAATTAGCTAAGGATTTAACTTCCTCAGATCAGATGGCAGGCAATATTTCCTGCTTTGGAGACCACTGTGTTTTTAAGGTTTTTCAACAGGTGCAAATAGTTTGTGCAGGAGATCAGACAGCTTGTCTTTATCTGCCTTGTACTTGAAAGAACTTTCCTGTTAGCTCCAGCTGTTTGCATCCTCTATCAGTGTGTTTTACAGTAATTCAGGAATACCTCTGTCTCCTTGATGTAGATCCAAGGAAGCTGAGGGTTAAGCCCATCTCAGCCTGTGTGTGTGTCTCTATTCTGTGCTGTAATTCAACTGTCTTTTCATCCTTAGGTTGGAAATCGGGATGATTCAAACCTCTACATTAACATGAAGCTGAAGGCTGCTGCTGAGGTAATCCTGGACTTTTAGGACTACTTTTTACCCTCCTACAGTTGGTGAGATCTGAATATGAAAAACCAGATGCAAGTCAATAGTTTTGTCTAAGTTTTTGCAGTATTGGAGAAAGCACTGTTGGCCTGAGTTGTCAATTACAAGAATGTAGTGTAGGTGTGTAACCTGAGAGCCAAGTGGGGTCCTGTGGTCACAGCAGTGTGGCTTGGTGCCACTTTTTGTGTGATCATCACATATTACATTTGTCTGAAGTGCTGTCTTTCCTGACCCGTAGCCTTGTCCTTGCCTTCCCTGAATGCCTTGTGCCTGCAGTTGCTTTGTGCTTGTCACAGGTAGAATATTACATGCTGCAATAGGGCAGGAGCACAGATTAGGGCATTTTTCCCTAGGTGATAGCTGGCATTTCTGCTGGTATTTTAAGGCAGTGTGCTGTCAAGCAAAGCTGATGTTGTTCATGTCAAAAGGTGAATAGGGCAGTTAAAAGACAGACTCAGAAGGCAAAGCACTAATCTTTCTTTGATGGTATTTCTAAATCGTAGGACTTGGAGCCTCAGGAATGGAGATAGTCTTGGGAAATGTGACAGAATGCAGCTGTGATTTAGCTGGATAGAGAGATTAGCCAGGTCAGTTCAGAAATCAGATAATTCATTGTTATTCTCATTTGCAGATTGGGATCAGTGCCAATCACATAAAATTGCCAAACACAGCAACAGAAGCTGACGTAAGTAATACACCCAGTGATGAAAAAATATATAACTTCAGTGTTGTGCTGAAGATATCTTTACCCTGTCATTGTATAAAAAGGACTATTTGCCTATTGATACTAACTAATGAAAAAATAATTGGAACCTGCTGACATATTTTTGTGGGTTTTTTTTAAAGAAAACTAAACCACTGCAATGTAAAGTTTAGAGACTTTAGGAGATTTTTTTTTTTAATAAAAAATGTAGGTGATTTATACTTTTGGGTGGAAAAACTAAACATAAAGTTTGTATCTTTTAATCCAGATAGGATTATGTTTTTTGCTCTTGCATAAGTCATATTTCATTTCATCAGCCATTAGTTTTTTTGGTGTTTACTGTTGTAGGTTCTCAAGTGCATTGCCTCTTTGAATGCAGACCCAGCTGTTCATGGCTTTATAGTGCAGCTGCCACTCGACTCCGATAAACCCATCAACACAGAAAAAATAACCAATGCTGTTGCACCTGAGAAGGATGTGGATGGGTAAACTGGCTTCACCCCTGGAGAGTGTGACAGCTACTCCAGAAAGAAACCTTTTTTCCTTTATTTTCTCTTGAACAGTGAGGCTGGGTATCTTACTTGGCCTATTATTCTTTTAAAATACAGCTTAAGTAGCATCAATGCTGGGAAACTGTCTAGAGGGGACCTTGGAGACTGTTTTATTCCGTGTACGCCAAAGGGATGCATGGAACTGATCAGGCAGACAGGTAAGGAGGTTGCCATGCATTATTCATGAGTGCAGTAGTCTTCAATAAGTGTAGAAATCACACACATTTCAAGGCTCTGCTTCACAACTTTTGCTGAGATATCACATTTCATCTCTGCTGCCTTAGACAGTAAAAGAACTAGGTTAAAATGGTCTTTCCTTTCTCCCTGCCAACTGCAATTCCCTACCACACACAACAAAGAAGAACTGAATTCTGAAGTACCAGGGCCAGACTTAAACTGACCAGGACACCAGAGCAGTTTGAACCAGGCTGCACAGTGACCTCTCTTGTGCTCTCTCCTGACTCTCTGTGGTGCAGGTGTCCAGGTGGCAGGGAAAAGAGCCGTGGTGATCGGTCGCAGTAAGATTGTGGGTGCTCCCATGCACGACCTGCTGCTCTGGAATAATGCAACAGTCACCACGTGCCATTCCAAGACCTCCACCCTGGCTGAGGAGGTAAGGGCAGGCTGTAGTTACTTGTTCCAGGCCACTGCTGCTCCATGCACAGTGTGCTGCTGCTGTGAGTCATTAGGTCTGGGATGTCTTTCATCTGAATTGGTTTCCCAGTCCTGCTCATTGCATAGTTGTGTAAATACTTCTGCTGGAATAGGATCTTGATTATTTTTGGCACTTAATTAGATGGGTTTAATTATAACAATAAAATTATTATTTTTGTTGTCTTTGAGCAAGTGCTGAGAATTTAATCATCCCTTCCTAATCTCCATGTAGGGGTTGGCAAAACTGCATATGTTTTTGTTGTTTTAATTTTTTTTTTTTTACCAAAAAGACCAGGTGGTCTTCTGCTCTAATGGCTGAGAAATGTTAGGCCAAATGATTTCTCAGTTGCTTTATTTTTTTCAGTCGATTTTCTATGACAGGGAGTTGGTACCATTTTCTTCTTCAGCAGTGAGAGTGACAGAAATAGTGTTTTGCTATGCTGCCACCTACTTGGATTTCGTAGAGCCATCAGCACTGCCAGGCTCTGTACGCAAGTATTAAAGCTGAAAAGGGAGTAGGAGTGTTTGAATATAACTCACAAAGTAGATCAGAAACACTGCAATGCTTCACATCATTAAGTTGCTGTTCAGCAAGACCATCATTAGGTTGATTAAAAATTGAAGTGCTAATACTTAATGGTATCTTAAAAATAGTTTATATCCCTTGAAGATTAAAGGAAAAAAAAATCCAAGGGATAGCAGCTTCCTAAGCAAATGTGAATGAGGCAGTGCAGGAGCTGACAACGAGCTTTAATCGGCGTCTTTAACACCAGCTTCATGACTGGATCTGTCAAATGTACTGAATAGTCCCTGAATGAATATTAGTGCTGAAATACAGTCAGCTTCCCCTGGAGTTGTGTGTTATGCAGTCCTGGACATGAAAAGCACAAGACAGTGCTGTCACAAGTGAAGTACTGCTTTGTTCTGTGCAGGGGTTGTTCTTGGCGGAACAAGATGAGTTCTTGCTGTCTGATGAGTGCTGGGTATATTTCTAGCACTGAATGTGCAGGGATATTTGAAGGAAGAGAAGAATATTCAAAAGGCTTTAATTTTATCTAAATGTAGCCTGTATGATCCACTTGGGAATCATGGAGGAGTTCAGAGGAGGTTGTGAAGTGTTGACTAGCAATAGTTCGGGGTAGGAGTGTGAAAATAGGCCATTATTTCTAGCTGCAGGAATTTGTCCTTGCCAAGGAACTGGCAGCTACCTTTAGCTGCTGAGAGTGCCCTTCCATGCCTCCACTGGCAGTGGGTGAGCACAGTTTTACTGCAGCTCAAGCTGATCTCGCTTGCTGCAGATGCAGCTCTGCATTTTTCCCTTGCCAGCATGATACTCAGTTGTTTGTTGTTTTACAATTTTTTTTGTAGGTTGGCAAAGCTGACATCCTGGTGGTTGCAGCTGGTAGAGCTGAAATGGTAAAAGGTGAATGGATCAAGCCTGGTGCAATCGTAATAGACTGTGGAATTAACCATGTGCCAGGTGCGTGGGCAGTGTGTAACAAGTGGGGATGTGTTTGTGTATAAATGCACATGCTAAGTTCATGAATATTATCTCCTTGGCTCTATGGTCCAAATGGACTTCTTTCTCCTGTAAGTCTGTCTTAAGTAGTGATGATAACCTCTGACAATGCCAAAGTAAAGAGAACAATGATCTGAAGGACTCTACTAAAGCAGATCAGTGGCAGTTTTGATTCAGCCTTCAATGAGGCTGATGATTAATGGAGGAAAGAGGAAGCCTATGAAATATTGCAACAGAATATCTATTTAATTTTGCCCCAGCTACATGGTGAAGTCTTGTCACTGTTGTCACTTTGGAGCACAGGGCATTGCTGTCATCACTTCGTGCTTGGATCTGTTCAAGCAGTTCCCTTTGAAGTACAGAAATGACAAGCACTCTCTTAAAGTAGCTGTGGATTTGTTGAATCACAGCATTAACTTCTTAGGCTTGAATGGCTGTTGTCTTGAAACAAAGCAGGTTGTGCAAGAGTATTGGTGACAATGGCTCAGGCATAGAATAAAGTGCTTTAACATAATGGATTTTAGGGTAGGGTTTCACTTAGCTGCTCCTTCCTTATAAAGATGCTACAGACAGTCTGGCAATTTCTGTTTTCATCTCATTTAAAATCCAAATTACAGATATTGAATGATATGGAAAATTAGTCACTCTTTCTGTGCTACACCCACAAGCCTTTTAAAAGGTAGTTTTCATAATTAATCAGTGATTTTGTTGCCATTATTTAACAGAATGTAAAGAAATTTCTGTTCAGTGGTCTTGTTACTCAAAGTTGACATTAGGCTGCTTTTAAAAACATGAGTCCTCTATCTAATTAAAACTAAAAAGTCATCTGCTGTTGCTGTTTGTTGCTTGATGGTTTTGTTCCAAACAGCCCAAACTTAGGCCATTTGCCAAAACCCACAAGGTCACTGCTGATGTGCATGAAGCAGAATGGGTTGGAGCCTCCCCAGCTGACATGTTGCAAATAAAACCCCCATTGTGTTTCTGATATATGATGGTATGACCTTTTTTCAGGCTTTATGTGAACTGCATCTCTGAGGACACATCCCTGTTCCTTTGCAATTAGCCTGCCTTGAGCAGTGCACTGACATCTGAGCTTCTTGTGCAGCCAGCCCAGTCAGTGTCACATGGAATACACTTAATGGCATTGAGATTTGATAATTGAGACTTGATAGAGTATCATAGAAACTGTCACATTTTTAAATGATGGATGCTACAGGCTCTTTTTTTTTTTTTTCTTTCCTTTGGCTTTCTGAAGCTGCTGAATTTTCCTGATTTTTTTCTCCTCTAGTACTTTGTGAGAAGGTTTTCAGATGAATCTTTTGGGAAATGAGTACCAGAATTCCAGAATTGTGGGAATTGCAGTGCTACAGAAAGAACAGCAGCCAGCTTCCTGGCTTCTCCAGCTAAGTCACTGTACAGATAGAATATTGCTGCTAGTTGTGATGGTGCTTTGAATGTGATGGGGTGGGAACACATACCACAGGTATATGTGAACCCAGCTAGGTGCCTCCCAGGTGCAGCTGTGAGTTGTAGCAATGGCAATTTCTAGATATGCCTTTGGTTTGCTAGTCAGGGTACCCTGTCCAGGCAGATCCCATACTGATTTGGTATATCAGGACATTACCTCATGCAGTCTTACCAAGCTGGAGTTAGGACAAGTTATGGCCATGTAGCACCATACAAATGCAGTTGTTGTGCTTGGGAATGGAGGGTGCCTGAATGCTCCCAGGGTGCTGGTTTGGAGGCTGGAAGAGACACTTCAGCCACATCTGGCTTGGTGTACTGCAGTTAACAGAATTTCTTTCAGGTAGACAGAGAGGGAAAAACAGTCTCCTGATATCTCTACTAGAACAGACAAGTGCCTCTTACTTTCCAAACTGAGTTGTAGTTGTCTCTCCTCACTGCTGCAGTTGGAGGGCTGGTCCAGCAAATACTCTGGATGCCTTATTCCAAGCCTGTTGAAGTTGCTTTGCTAGAGAAAGGGAAAGGAGTGCAGGTAGAGGATATTCCCAGAGGTGACAGTCCCTGGAATGTCCTTCTCTGAGTCCTGATGGAGGAGGCACCTCTGCTCCTCCTAAGTTCCCTGCTATGGGATTTTGCAGCCCTTGCTAGCAAGAAACCATGAGAGTGGAATATGAGAGCAGCTTTTTTGCAGCATGGTTATAGTGTCACTGATACCCCCTGTAACTAGCTTGTATTTTTTAAGAGTGGGATGATGAATATTGAGAAGGTGGAATTATGGGGAGAGATGGCAAGTGTTGTGTGTCAGCTTTTATTCAAAAGAATATTTTGCAGGTAATTGAATAATTCCTAGGCTGTGCTCAGCAGTGCTTGGTGAGGGGTGCAGAAGCAGGGACTGGGGGATTGTTTGGTATGTGCTCATCTCTGTGTCTGTGGAACAGATGAGGCAGTCTGGAGTGCCAGCTTGTTTTCCTCCTTCTTGGGCCAAGAGCCTTCCTGGCCAGGATGGCTGATGAGCCTGCTTGGCATCCTTGGAAGAAAATAAAATTACATTATTTACTGTTTGCAGCCTTAATTAAATTGGTCTCTAGGGAGGAAGGCCAGGATGGTCTGCAGTTCAGGCAGCAAACTGACAGTGGCTGTAGAAACACTGGTTACCAGCTGTGATGTTGTTCAGGCTTTGAGCTTTAGGGAGAAGTAGTGCTGCTTAAAACACACAGCAAAGCATCCAAGCTGCTAATTGTCAGTAACAATGCAGCTAAAAAACAATGTTGGCTTTTGTTCTCGCTTTGGTTTTGACATAATCAGCTGTTGAGGAGTTTGGTTTCTGTTCCACTCCTCCCCCTCACCAGATGTATATGAAAGTTACTGATTGTGTTCTGTTCAAATATACACTTACTGTATGCAATATAACATTTCAATAGAACAACATTAAAATCTATTTTCAGGTTTTCACACTGGTTAGAAGCTCCCTAGAGTCCTTTATCTGAAGTGGCAATCTGCCATTCCAGGAGCAACTTAAATTTTCTGATTTTATGCGCAGTAATCAGTGACTTCCTTAGATGACTGTGCTAGTTTACTAATTTATTTTGTCTCTTCCTCTCTTTATGGGTGGGTTTAAAGGTCACCACTGGAAAAAAGGACTATGTCTGCTTCTGAATTGTCAGGTCATATAGTTGAGCAGGATATAGTAAAATACGTTGCCCAAGAGAAAGATTATCTTACTGAAGCTTTCTTAAGGCACCTGTGAAGTTTGTTTCGACAAGACTGATCTCTGTGAACAGCAGTATTTACTGGTCCATCATTAAACTAGCAGTGATAACTGAAAAGCTCAGCACTTTCTGCCTTCAGGTGCAGAAAGTGCAGGTAATTATTCAATAGTAAGGCCCAGATGCCTCCAAAATGGAACAGAGCAAATGTGAACCTGGGGTGTTTGGAACAAGTCAGCTGTGTTTCATCTCTCACCTCTTCATGACTGTTGGTTTATATCTCATTCAAACTGCCCTGTGGGCAATGAGCCACTGAGAAAAGACTTGCATCTCCAGGAAAGGGAGATCTGTCTGGCTGAGGATAGATGGTGCTTAATGGGAGGATGTGTTGCATGGGCTGTTGACACTCTGCAAGTGAAGTATGATGATAACAGCTTCATCTTGTGATGTTGTCTTAGCTGTTTTATCTTTCTTTGCAGCTTCTTGGGTACTCAGCTTCTATTTTGTTTGCTCCAGCAGAATTAAAGACTTCAGCTTCAGTCAGTGCTGTCTCCTCTGTTGCTGTGCTGAAATGTGATGTGTGACTTAGTTTTCTCCTTAAATCCCCAGACAGCACAAAGGCCAGTGGAAAAAGAGTTGTGGGAGATGTGGCATACAGTTCAGCAAAGGAAAAGGCTTCTTTCATCACCCCAGTTCCCGGTGGTGTTGGGCCCATGACTGTGGCCATGCTAATGCAGGTACTGAGCAGACTCTGGTCATCTCCTCTGCGTGTGCTTTGGGGTGTGTTGCTGCTGGCCATCAGCACACTGCCAAAGCAGCTGCTGCTCCCTTCTTGCTCTTGAAAAATCCAGTTAGGATTTCCAGCTTCTAGTCCAGACAATCTGGATTCAGTTAACTGAGGAAAAAGATGGACTTTAGGGAATGTTAGAACAGAGGTTTCTGGTTGGTCAGTTTTGGGAGATTTTTTTTTAGGGTTTTTTGAGTGTGGTCACTCAAAACCATAAGAAATGGTCCTGTCCTATAATGCTCTGGGTGTAATTCTGAAACTATCTTTAGGGCGACTGGATAGAAAGAGTAACAGTATAAACCAGCTCCCTCTATTTCTATGCTTTGCTTAAAAAACCCTGCTGGCACAGAACACCCCAAAAAATCCAGCACACTGGAAGACCAGTAGAAGGATAGATATGGTGGGATATTTTTTTTTAAAGAAAACAGCAAGCGGAATCTCATTTTGTATTATTAGCAAATGCTTTAATAAAAACACTTTGGTTTAAACTCAAACTGAGACATTCAGGAGGGGCAAACCTTTATGGTCTCTTTGTTAACCAGTGCAGTTTGTGCAATGGTAGTTGCTTTAATGCATTCACTTGCTCATTTTAGAGCACTGTGGAGAGTGCACAGCGTTTTCTGGAGAAGTTCCAGCCTGGAAAATGGACCATCCAATACAACCAGCTTACCCTAAAGATACCTGTTCCAAGGTAATGCTTTCAAATTAAGGCATTCTAAGGCCTTCCTGAGGAAACAGAGCTAAGCTGCAGTGGTGCCATGATATCTCTTGGAGTGTTCTTGGACTTTCACAGACTTCAGGCCAGCTAGATGGTTGCTGATTGAAGAAATAGTGAAAAACATGTATTTTGGAAAATTTTCAGTCTGGCATGCCAAAACAGTAGTATCTTTGAATAGGAGTTGCTCAAATCCACAGGGAGCAGCTGAAAACATCAAAATTCCATATGGGATCATTATACATTGTCTGCAGAAGGCATTTGGGAAAATGGGGAGGGTGGGGAGAGGGGTTGTTGTTTGTTTTGGGTTTGGCCTTTTTTTTATGTTTAGAAAGGCAACTCTGAGAATGTGTCTGTTCTAATGTACCTGATACTTGTGGGATTGATTGATTTAACTAGTAGGGTTTAAAGATTGACTTCTAAAATATAGATTAGGTGTTTGTAGTTTATTCCCTACAGAAGCGGTGGAATTAGTGGAAGTCTTTGACTTATAAACTCCTCTTGCTCTTTTTCTTTAAGTGATATTGAAATCTCCAAGTCTTGTATGCCCAAGCCCATTGATCAAGTTGCAAAAGAAGTTGGCCTTTTCCCTGATGAGGTGGAGCTCTATGGCCAAACTAAAGCCAAGGTTCAGCTCTCAGTTCTGAAACGTCTGCAGAACCAGCCAGATGGCAAATACGTCGTTGTCACTGGGTGGGTGCTTCCTGAACTGAGACATCACTTACAAGATGAAAAGAAATTTTATTAGCATGGCTTGCTGTGGAATTGTCTTTTGGTGGGGTGGCTGTATGGGGTGCTCTGGGTTTTAGTAAATCACACTGTGAAAATACTGTAGTTTGGGAAGTAGATTGATCACTTGTGGCAAACAGTGGGGGAACATAGCTTAACATTTCTCTCCAGCAGATGAATTTGGTCTACAGGGTAGACTGGTTCCAGGCCAAACTTCTCCTGGTCTAGTAGCCTGCCTTCAGTAGAAACTAGCAAATTGTTTCAGAGCAGTAGCTATGTGATGATTTGCTAATCTCTTTGCAGTTTTGAATTGATGAAGATTAGCTGAAGTATGAGCCAGTTCAGAATTTGAATTCTGATTAGCTGCAATCACTGGGTGACTGTTTTGTCCCTGGGATTTGATTCTCACCCAGTACAAGGGTGTAATTGTGTCTTTTCTGCTTTGTTGCTGCAGAATAACTCCCACTCCCCTGGGAGAGGGGAAGAGCACCACCACTGTTGGCCTTGTCCAAGCCTTAGGAGCACACCTTCACCAGAATGTCTTTGCCTGTGTTCGGCAGCCTTCTCAGGGGCCAACTTTTGGCATAAAAGGTATGATTGTTCTGTTGCTTGCAGTTGACCTAAATGGACAAAGATGGCATTTAGAAATACTATTCTTCTGCACTGTAGTTTTACATTATTTCTAGTTACAAGTCCATTTATTTTAAGAAAAAAGGGCTTTGGGTAAGTTTTTAGTTTTGTCTTCAAGGTACTGTGTTGGGATTTAAACTCAGCTGCTCAGTGGGAGCTGCCCTCTTGGAGCCATTAAGCAAACAGATGTAATAGCACTCTGGGCTGGAGACAGCTGCATTGGTGTGGTCTGACTGTTGTCTCTCTGCAGGTGGAGCTGCAGGTGGTGGCTATTGTCAAGTTGTCCCAATGGAAGAGGTAATTCTTGATACAAAGCCTCATTGCACTCACAGCTCACAGACCCTGAAGAGATACTGCAGTCAGATAACTTAGAAAATATATGAGTTTGTGACCTAGTGTAGCACTTGAAAGAACTGGTTGCTTGATTTCAGCAAAGCTTGATTATTTTAAGCAAACAGCCATCCTTGTGTTGTTTCAGAAGTGTGCCTTCATGGTCAGGAAACTTCATAGAGCTAGGAATTCCCAGTTTCTCTCTTCCCTCCCCTTCTCTGCCTTGAATTGCTGTGTACCCTGGAGCGAAGTACATCCTGTGCCTCATTTTCCCAGTGCTGAAATGAAGATGATAATGGCTTAATGCATTTTGGAAGAATATTGCATAGTTCTGTCAGTTGTGGCGGCCACCGACTCTTTCTGTGAGCTCTTTTGGTGTACTTGTGTTTTAATTTACTAATATGAAATGGGAAGAGGGAATTTGGGAACCAGCAGTGCCAAGACCTCAGCCTATGGGGAGCTGGCACTGGAGCATATTTCTGGTGTGACTTGGCAACAAGTAAAATTCTGTGTTTGGAAGCAGGGAATTAAAAAGCACGTGTAGCATGTGCTCTCGTGCCTCTCTCAGCTCTCAGAGTAATTGCCTGTAGAATTCTACCTTTGTCTCATGCACTGTAGATTGACACAGGACAATTTCAGGAAGAAAAGTAGAAACGATCAGAAGGGGCTGTTTGTTCTAATTGATGCAGCAAATCCATAAAAGATAAAGATGTTCAGGAGGCAGAATATTGATTTAGTCATGTGCCAAGAGCATGTGTGAAGAATAGATGTGACAGGAAAAATAACCTCCTCCTCTTTGGGAGTGTTAGTAAGACAAGCCAAAATATCTGACTGTGTGCTGCAGTGGGAAATAGCCACACTCTAGGAACCAAACTGGCTGGAATGACTTTTTTTAAGTATGACCCATGTGGTAGAAATAACACATCGTTTTTTGGGGGTGTTTTAGTCAATGTATGTCTGGTAAAATCAAAGTGTCTGGAGTCACTAGTTACAATAATGACCTTGATACATCTTAATAATTCTGCATGCAGTTTTCATCCTATGGAAAAAATAACAAGTGAAAAACTTTTGAGTTCATACTGCAGAACAGAAGTAATAATAATTGCTTCTTGTTGCATGTGTGCAGAATAAGACAACAATTAGCATTGCTAATTAGGATTTATAATTGGTGTGTGACTAGCTGCATTCTGTTTTAGCTTTGTGGGTTTTGAGACCACATAACAAGGCTTCAGTAAAATGGTGTTGTAATGTATTCTGTCACAGAACCTTTTCTAATATCCCCTTTCATCTTCCGTTGCTGCTTTGCTAGAGATGAAGAGGATTGTTTTAACCACACCTTTTACTCACCTGCCATAATCATTGGATCATTTAGGTTGGAAAAGACCTTTAAGATCACCAAGTCCAACCATTCCTCCAGCACTGCCAAGCCCACCACTAAACCATGTCCCCAAGTGCCACTGCATGTTTTTGAAATACCTCCAGGGATGGTGACCCCACCATTTCCCTGAGCTGCCTGTTCCCATGCTTGACAACCCTTTCCATGAAGAAATTTTCCCTCATAGCCAATCTAGATCCTTCACCAGCTTCACAGCTACAGTGCAGCCAGATAACTCATGCAGTCAAACCCACTCAAACTATGTTTTAATGAGATAGAACTAAGAAAACTACTAGCAGTGTCACTGTGTAGTACGTGGTCTACAAGTTCTGCCTGTGATTCTGTGTTTGGGTGGTTACCTTAATCAGAGCTCTGTGCAGCCACAGAGCTCCACTGCTAGTGCTGCACAAGGTTGCTAGTTCCAGTTTAGCTCAGACTCCCTTGTGGGAGCAGCAGCCACTTCAACTAATGTATGTGTGAAACCTGCTGTGCATATGAGGGGGTCAGTAAGAAGGTGAAAGAGGAGCAATGCAGAACACAGAGTGTGCTGAAGTTGGGTCTTTAAGTGCCAAAGGAGCCTGTGAGAACCGTTCTGGTGGAGGGGAAAAGAAAAAAACAAACAACTTTTTATTTGGGAGCTTTGTTTTAGAAGTTTGTAAAATGACATGAATGTGGGGGAGGCATTTTTATGTTTTAAAGAAATTCTTTCCTCTCTTCCACATACTGCACTGAGCAATCTCTCCCCCTCCACCCTCACCCACTTTAACATTACTATTAATACTCCTCTTTCCATCTGTCTACGGTGAGTTGGAATAAATGAAAATTGCAGCAGGATGAGGTAACTGATATGTTGTATGTCCTCTAGTTTAACCTTCACCTCACCGGTGACATCCATGCCATCACTGCAGCCAACAACCTGGTCGCTGCTGCTATTGACGCACGCATGTTCCACGAGCAGACTCAGTCTGACCAGGTACAATCCTCTCTTATCATGTATTTGATCCCAGCCCACTTTGGCCAGGCTGTTTTGGATGTGCCAGCAGTGCTGATTAACTGCTTGTTTCTTTTTGCAAGGCTCTCTACAACCGTTTGGTGCCATCTGTCAATGGTGTCAGGAAGTTCTCAGACATTCAGATCCGAAGGCTACAGGTGAGCTCGCTGCTTTCTCTTGGTTTCTGGTTTTGTTCCATTTACTTATCCTTTAGGTAGGCAGAGCTACGTTACACAAGCCCCTGTGTTGTCCCTTCGGTCATTCTGCTGGCGTTTGTTTTTTACACAAAATGTGCAAAAGTGTGGTAACCCTTCATACAGCTCAGAAAACAGATGCAGCCCAAGGGGAGGAATCATTGCTATATCTCTGTCAAATACAGTATGGTTAACATAGTGGGAAGAAAGAAGGTTAGTATCCTTTATTAGTGTTGTCAGTTCAGTGTCCTTAATGTAGTTTTAGAAAGGACCAGAATCAATCTCTGTACCTAACATACAGCTGGAGATTAGTGGTTCCCATGTGACAGCTGTGTAGAAAGCACAGCATAAAAAAAAAGGCAATTCATAAAATTCAGCAAAAAGAGAACATACAGAATTTTGTTTGTCTTACCCAGATTAAGAAAACAAAGAAAAATGAAAAAAAAAACCCCACCCATTCCCTACATGGCAAATTTCTCCTCTGAAAGAAAAAAAAAAAAAGAATTCCCAGTTAGATAAGTAGCCCTGTCATTGAATGGCAGCCCCTGAGCAGCCCACAGCTCCTCTGATCCTTGAAACTTAAGGGCATGTGCAAGTTCACATTGGCTTCTGCAAAAATGAGGATTAGCAGATGAATAGTTTTGCACTGGGCTTGAACCTTGCAGCTAAGGAGGACAGACTGAGCCCTGATGAACTCCTTCAAGGTACAAGCCTTGTTCTGTAGAGTATTCAGGCTGGATCAGTTGCCCATTTGGAAGTCAGGAGCAATTGTCAGACTACTTGGGAAAGTAAAACTCTGATATATTAATTGGCTATAATGTCTTAAACAATTAGAGAATGTGTGGTTTACTTCCATTGCTGAGCAAGAAATGATGTCATACTGCTTGGTGTTCCTGATGGACTGCTGAGGGAACTCTACCCTAACCGTTCTTCTGGTTATTGAATGTCAAGATGTGAACAGAATGCTAATACTCCAGAAAGATGGTATCTCTGTCATTGTTGTTGTTTATTTCCTTTTCTAAATGATATGCTTGAAGAGGAAAAGAACAGACTTTCTTCTTCCCTGCTGTTCTTCAGGAGAAAAATACGACTTAACTGTCTGGTTAATTAAAAAAATGTTGCTCGTTCATAAATCAACTATATCGTTCTCCCTCATGCCTAAGCTTGTGCTTTTATCAGACTTCTTGAGATAATTCTTCCCTCAATTAAACAATTTGGCAAACTGCCCATCCTCTCAGTGTGTTCAAGACCAGCTTTCTGGGATGCTGACAGCCTTGTGACTGAATTGTTTAATTCCTCCTTTGTGCTGCTTTAACCGGCATGCTGAAAGCAGTGGCTTTAAATACGTGTGGCTGTGTGCAGTGACCCCAGGCAAACTAATGAGAATTGGATGTAAGCATGTGAGACTAATGACGAGAGCCAGGCGTGGAAGGAACTGCAGAGCTGTCTCTTTACTCTTTCTGTAGGTGCCTTGCACAAAGCTTGGTGACAGCCTGCCCTATTGAGCTCCACTGTCTGCCTTGCCCTTTCCAAGCTGGACAGCAGCAAGCTCTGTCCAGTATATGCTGATATGGATCATCTTATGTTCTTGTGGGATTTGGAAGAAAGGCTCCCAAAAAGTCAGCCCCTCCTTATTTCTGAATATGCAGGTGCTGCTGCCAAAGCCTCAATGCTGCAGTAAAAGGTTCATTTCTGTGAATATTCTCACTATTATACATCTTATTTGTCTTTTCTTCCCATAGAAACTGGGCATTAACAAAACTGATCCTATGGCTTTGACAAAGGAAGAAGTAAATGCTTTTGTGAGACTGGACATTGACCCAGGCACCATAACATGGCAAAGAGGTACTAGAGACATTAAATGAAAAAAAACATGTCAAAAGAGACATTTGCAGTTGCAGCTGAAACTGTGTTTCCTGGAAAAATGGGAAAGAGGACAGAGCTGGTTACTCCCTCCTTAAGTTTGGTGGGATAGTTGCCTGCAGCTGGGATCCCGTTTCTGAAGGGTCTAACACGGGCTTGAATCTGCTCTGAATTCACAAACATTATGAGTTTGCTAATGGGTGACAGTTTGTGTTTCTGGATTTGTCAGTCACTGAGAGAGTTGAATTTTGCAACTGTAGCCAACAGCCTTTTCACCTTACTGCTCTGTGAGTAAGGGGAGAGGATTCTGCTCTGGAATTAAACTCAGTTTTAATCTGCCCACATGCTCTGTGGGGGGCTGACAGCAAATGAAGACCAGATTTTTTAAAAGGTTTTGAAGCATAGTTGAAGGTACAATCATTCTCTGGTCAGGCAGATATAATATTTCAGTATCAAAAGAATTTTAAAACTGGACTCTTTTCTCGATTAGGCTCCAGATGTATTGCTTTTTCTTCTTTCTTTTAAAATAAAGTATGAAATGTGTTCTCCAGAATTTGCTTCATAACCTGTCATGAGACTAAAATAGTCTGCCTCATGGGAAATACTTGATAAAACACTTGGAATATTTCAAGCATATAGAAGGAAACAGCAAATTTAAGCCAGTATTTCATAGTTTTTGTTTCCAAGGTAATTTGACTTAATGGAGCTATATTAAACAATCCTTACTAAATAATAGTATCTGACCATTTTATCACTTAACTTATGAAGTGTTCATTTTATTTCTTTTCGACTGCAGTAATTTCTTGGATTCATATTGGTTAATGATGGTGAAAAATCAATTGGAGTAATATTATCAGTTCTGCTTTTCAGAGAAGCTTTGGTCTGGTGGTTAATGCACACAAAGGGATGCAGGCTCCCTCTGAATGCAGTGCAGGCTCTGGTGTATCTGTGGGTATCTTAATTTAATTTCCGTTTTTGTGTAAGAATCATGTTTAGAAGCACTTGCTATTCTTCAGGAGAGGATACTTTCTCAAACTGCCATCTTCTCTTCATTGGTGACCTGGCTGGGTGTTTGTCACAGGGCAAAGATGTGAATTTATGGGCAATATCTTACCTCTGCATTCCTTGCAGTACTGGATACAAATGACAGATTCCTTAGGAAGATCACCATTGGACAATCTGTAACAGAGAAAGGCTTCTCACGGACGGTAATTGTTCCCTTTTCTGGCATGTTTAAAAAGTACTTTGAAAAAGGTGTTTCTAAAGCAAGTTTCTGTAACTCCAGCTGTTTTCATCTTTGACCGTTATATTGTTAAAAGAAAAAGCAGAAAGTCTTCTCAACTGAACAGTTAAATTTGCTACCAGTGCTGTATTTAGTTTTATTGTCTCTTCCCTCCTCAGTGTTGTCTCCTGAATGTTGGCTTCCCAAACTGGGGTGTGTCTGGCATAACATTGGTACATGAGTGCCCTTTCTAAAGGTGATCATGACAGTGGTTCATCTTCACTACTGCAGGTGTTTTGGGTGGGGTTTATCTGGCCAAAAGTCGACACAGTATTTGAGCTTGCCTAGATTCTCATTGTATAATCAATAGAGTAAAAGAGGCAATTGGGCTGTGACTCCCCTCATCCCTTAAGTAACTGTGAAATTTATAGTTCAAATGCATTGTGCTCAGAAAAGCCTCTTTCTTTTGACTTGAAATGTCCTTAGGGTACTTCGCTTCCCTAAGGTGGAAGTGTCTGCATTATGTCAGATGAATTTTACCCTACATTTCCTATGGAATCTAGTTTTTCTGCTGGTGGGCTTTTTGTCTTTTGCTGTATTGTTTAGCAATGATCAGATGAGTTAGTAAGCTCAGTCTTCAGAAATATAATTTGTTAGTGTTACGTGTTCTTACATGAATCACTAATGTTCGTGCCAGGAGAGACCCATAATAGCAGCAGAATGACTAGGTTCTATTTAATTTTGCAGGAAAAAAAATCCAGTTTAAAATGGCCAAATTAAATGAAGTGTTCTGAGAGCAATGCTTCAGATTTCTTGTATATTGTATGTCTGTATTTTTTTCTTTCTTTTCTTTATTACAGTGATGATCATTTGCCTTGTTTTGAGAATTGAACAGAGGCAAGAATTGCTGGGAGGGAATCTTAATGAGTTCATATCCTTCATTCATTTCTTGCAGGCTCAGTTTGACATCACGGTGAGCAGTGAAATCATGGCAGTCCTAGCCCTGGCCGATGGCTTGGATGATATGAAAAAGAGATTTGGCAGAATGGTGGTAGCTTCCAGCAAAAAAGGACAACCAGTTACAGCAGATGACCTTGTAAGAGTCATTGCCATTAAATGCTTTTTGCTATTATTTCTGAAAGTTTTTGGATTAAAAAACAGAAAGGCAGTTCTATGAAAAAAATTAACATATAAAAGATGAAAGATAAAATCCCAGCCCCTGTAGTTAATGAAGGTTATTTTCCTCCAGTGTGGCACCTTCACACCTTGTGCAGAGAGGGTTTGTGTGTGACCTGGGCAGAGACAAGGGTCCTGTGTGATGTGCTGTGTGTCAAGCTGCAGCTGGCATCATAGGAGTTACAGGGGAATTACGTGGTGGCTTCTACATAAAAAGCATGTTTATGAATCAGAAGAACTCGAATGTATCCTGCTGGCCATCCTGTTTCTTGGGCTCCCTGGAGTGAGGAAAACGCTGAGCAGAAGCAAAGCATTTTCAAATTCAATTACAGACAATGAAATATCTTCTCCTGGGAGTCTGTGAATGCTATAAAAGCCAAAGCATTTGCAAAAATTGTGTATTCTCTGTAAGGCAGCCTTTGATGAGGGACACAAATGTTTAATTTCCCTTCATGAAATGGTGAATGTCATAGTGCTCACGATGCCTGTTACCAGTGTGTAAAGCAGCCCTAAGCAGCAGTTGCAAGCTTCAGCACTGTTGTGCAGCTGTCCCTCTAATAACTGTTAGTTCTTGGCACGGCTGTGGAGTGTGTCAAATAGCATTTTCCCAAATGGTGCTTCACTGTGCTTTCAGGGCAATGCCCTGGCACTTCTTCCTGACCTGTATTTCCAGCTAGGTGGGACAGGGCATTAAGGCTTACCCAGCTCTTGCTATCTTGCTGCAGGTATTTTGATTCCTGGGGAGATGCGGAAGTGTTGTTTATTTGTTTTAATTCCTCCCAGGATAAGGCTAAGAAACAGTAAATTGATGGCCTGACTCTGGCCTTGTAGGAAAAGTGCTAGGCTGGAACAATTTATCTGTAAATCCCTATGTGAGACATTTGTTGGGAATGAAAAGAGCATGTGCCAAAGTTCTGTAGGCAGCTTTGAGATTTTAATTCCTACACCTAGCATGCTGCCAGTTTAACTTAAGTAACTGAGTTAAACCCTTTTTCTGGAAAACAGGGGTGTTTCTTACTGCCCATCAGCTGTGTAGGCAGATGGTGCTTGGCTTGGGAGTTTCTTTGACTTTTCTGTAGAGTCCAGGTGATAGAAGTCGTTAATCTCAATTTTTTTTAAACTTCTTTAAAAATCTAATTATATTTCTGTCCATTCCAGTTGCAGAATGGAGGATGGTATCCAACATACAGGTTTTCTTGTCTGTTATGTTTGCACTTGATGGCAGCCAGTGGCTCATGCTGTTAGGAACGTATTACCCGCTCTTCATGCAGGCAGAAATGTGATTGCAGAGACCAGGCTGGGTCCTGCTGCTGTGATGCAACCAATGCCATGGGTGTGCTACCAGGAAGTGCAAAAAAAAAAAAAAAGTCTGGGAAGGAATGTGGAATCAAAAACTCACTGCAGGTTTTTAGAGATGGGATGTATCAAGGTGCCACTGAGCGACACAGGTCTGAAATGTCACCATGGAAATCTTTCTCTGCAGTTTTCATTATTGTGGAGATGAGTGAAGTTTAAAGCTTATCCATTAAATGTTAAATAAGCTTTCATGTGGCAAGATTGAAACTAATGAAACAAAGCAGTGAATGTCTTAGAAATAGTCTTTCATATCTTTGAATGCTGCAATTCAGTTGAAATTGAAAGGGAAGAAAAAGAGATTATGGGTCAAGGTTTTCATAACTGCTGTGAACATTTGGCTCAGGACTCACAACAGCAATTTTAGTTACTTTTTCAAGTGCTGGATAACAGCTGGTTTGGTTTCCACTGGACTGTCAGTCACAAAAATGACCAAACCCACATCTTCTCTTCCCAAAGCACATGGGGATGAAATCATAAGCTTTCTTTGCACAGGAAGGAGAATTCAGCAGGGTATGTGGCTTGCACCTGGGAGGAAATGCGGGCTCCAGTGTTTGCCTTTCATGTCAGCCTGGTTGTTCTCATCAGAACAGAGGCTGACTTTAAAAGTTATTTCTGCACAAGAACTTGAGCAGGATGTAGCAGATTGTTACGACATTTTAAGGCCAGTACATAGACCCAAGTTGCTGAAAAGAAGGAAGAAAAATCCAAGACAAATAGACCTACAAATCTAAGAACATTGATTTCTGCTGCTGAAAGGGCTGCAGTAAACCATACCTTGCTATAGCATTGAACCGTGAATTAATTGTTCTTTATGCCTTTGCTACAAAGTGATGGCCCAGCAAAGTCCCAAGCAAGAGGCTGTTCCCACCAGAAATCACAGATCCTCTTAGAGGAATGTAAAGGTCATTTTTCTGCTTTGCCCTGACTAGAGTTATTTCTATGTTGAGTGACTTCTCAACTTTTGGTTCTGGTACCAAAAGCCCACGAGGACAAAATCAGAGCCTTTACACTTCATAGGAACCATCTCAAAGTCTTGGTACATCTGGAAACTGATTGTCCTTTTTTCTTTTAGGGAGTAACTGGAGCTCTGGCTGTCTTGATGAAAGATACTGTTAAACCAAACCTCATGCAGACACTAGAGGTAAGCACAGGTTATTTGATTCTTGTTTCTGAGAAGGCACTTAGAGCAACTGATTTACTTAATTCATCATAGTCAGATTTAGTTAATTCATCATAGCTCTGCTGAGCTCAAATTGGGGGTTTACTGTGGTTTTGTGCTCAGGGCTAGGGGAGAGGGCTGGGTTCCTCCTATGTCTGCCACTGGCATGTGGGATGACCCTGAGCAAATGCACTAAACTTTGCTCTGTCTTTGGTCTGTTGTCTTTAATGTCAAGAAGTCTTTTGGGAATTTAAATGGTGTGGATGAAGGAGAATGACAAAGAGTTGCTGGGATTTAGCCATCCTTTTCCTAAGCGGATTAATACCTCCACTTGTGGAGATTATAATAATCCTGTTTGCCCTGTAGTCCTTATTGCTGATAACAAATGTCTGATCAGAAGGCTTTAAGATCTGTCTTCTAAAAGTGTTTTTCTTTACTTTCAGATACCACAGTGCTTAGCTCCTGACATGCTGCATATTTGCAAAATTGCACTTTCTGATTTCCCCTTTCTCTCTCTCCTGCATCCCCCTTGTTCTAGGGAACACCAGTGTTTGTTCATGCTGGACCTTTTGCCAATATTGCACATGGGAATTCCTCTGTGTTGGCAGACAAAATAGCATTGAAGCTGGTGGGCAAAGATGGTTTTGTTGGTAAGTGTGTGGAGTGTGGGGTATTTTTGGTTTTTGTTTTGGAGGGATCTGCCTTTTTTTATTATGACTGTCTTTGGGCTTTTTTAAATTTTTTTTTTGTGAAGAAGTTTCTTATTTATATCATCAGAGTATGAGTTCTCCACCCAGAAATCTTTCACAAACTTCTTTTTATTTCCTACTCTAGTTACAGAAGCAGGATTTGGTGCAGACATAGGCATGGAGAAATTCTTCAACATTAAGTGCCGCTATTCTGGTCTCCGGCCTCATGTGGTGGTGTTGGTTGCCACTGTCCGAGCTCTGAAAATGCATGGGGGA
Organism: Lonchura striata; assembly: GCF_050655825.1. Classification (NCBI taxonomy): domain Eukaryota; kingdom Metazoa; phylum Chordata; class Aves; order Passeriformes; family Estrildidae; genus Lonchura; species Lonchura striata. Next base: position 66,932,476 of record NC_140707.1, on the reverse strand, counting down.
GGACCTGCAGTAAGTACTGGGGAAGCCTTGTAGCATTTGATCAGCTCGAAATTGTCTTGAAATTCAGAGTTGTAAAAGGAATTGATATTTCCATGTTTGCCAACAGCTTCATTGTAGTATGTTGCAGGCTCGTACCTGATTGTTTTATTGCCTTAATGAAGTGCCTGCATGCTGGGCCACTTGTAACAGTCCCAGAGTGAGTCATGTACTGAGCTATATTTTATCATGCAATCTTTTTTTCTTCCTTTTATTTTTTTCTTAGAAATAAAAAGGATCAGCATGTAGTAGAATGTTGTATCTTGAGCCCCACTTGAATCAAGTGGGGATTGCTGTCATGGATAAAAATCTTATGGAGCTCCATTTCTTTCCCTTTTTCCACAGGTCACTGCTGGGGTACCTTTGCCAAAGGAATACACAGAAGAGGTAATCTTTAAGCTGTTGTGACAGTGGACCAGCTAACTGTGGTCATGACATGATGGTGTCATGCAGTGCATGCCTGGATTACTAGTGTGTCATTTATTTAGCTGCCACAAATAGGCTTCTTCATACAAACTGTAATGGTCTTTTTTTTTTTAATTATGTTACTTTGGCTCTGCTCTTTTAAGCATTTATTGTCCTTGGCCTAGGCAGTGTTCAGAGCCTTTTTTTTCTCATTAATTCACACAGTTGTCTGTATGCTCAATTTTTTATAGTAGTATCTACTCTGTTTCCCCAACCCTCTCAATGTGGAGTAATTGCTTAGCTGAAGTACTGTCTCTGAAAATATCCAGAGTGCCTCTCTAATTACTCTCTTCTTAGCAGCCGTTTTTGTTTTTATTCCCCATTGTTTGCAAGTGAGGAAAGTGAACTAAAGTCTCACCTTCCATCCTTATGCCTCGAATCCTTGTGTACCCTTTGGATAATTGATCAGGCTCTTTACACTGCTGCAGCTCTTTCACTCCTGGAGCTTCTGTATATATTATCCTTTGCATAGGAAGGGATGAAATGTCTGAATTTCCAGGAATAGCGTTTGATGCTGCAAAATGTAAATGTATGTAAACTTAAAGCTGTTGCCACAGACTTCAAATGGATGTCATGAAATTCACTGCTGGTGATATTTAATATAGAAAGAGAAATGTATCAGAGAGGAAACAGAGGCTTTACTGTGGGGAGGTAATAAGAACAGGTATTAATTTTTTAAGCATAACAAAAGGTGATAAAAAATTGTTTCTCTTACCTTGACTTGGGAGCTGAAACCAGTGATCATTACAAGTAGTCACTCTTTCCTGTCTCCTGTCCAAGAGGTTACAGTGGTCTGGACTGTTCCAAAAGCAGCACTGGGGATTTGCCTTTGTGGTTTCATTCCCATTTGACATTTAGCTTCTGATTTAGTGTGTTTGGGAAAAAAGTTTCCCTGCCCCTGATAAAATATCCTTCCTGCTTGCTGTTCTCTACAGAACCTTCAACTGGTGGCAAAAGGCTGCAGCAACCTAAACAAGCAAATCCAGAACGCGCGGATGTTTGGTGTCCCGGTGGTCGTGGCTGTCAATGCTTTCAAGTGAGTGGGCTGGCAGGGGAGGTGGTGCAGGGGTGTAACACTGTGGCACTTCATCACTTTGTTTAACACAAATTCTTGCTCTCAGTACTGTTGATGTTTTGTTGGCAGCATTTCCATGATCATAAAACCATAGGATGGCCTGGGTTGGAAAGAACCTTAAAGATCATCTGGCTCCACTCTCCTGCCTTGAGCAGGGATACTTTTCAAGAGATGAGGTTGCTCAGAGCCCCATCCATTCTGGTCTTGAACACTTTCAGGAACACTTTCAACACTGGGGCAACCTGTTCCGGTGCCTCAGCACCCTCACAGTAAAGAATTTTTTCCTAGTGTCCAATCTAAACCAACTCTGTCAGTTTGAAACCCTTCCCCCTTGTTCCTGTCACTATGTGCTCTTCTGAGAAGCTTTTCTCCAGCTCTCTTGTAGGCTCCCTTCAGATACTGGAATGCCATAGTTTTGGATTGTTAGAAAATGCATGAATTTGGTTCTGCTTGTTGTACTGCACAGCAAACAATCACTGTGTGGTCTTTTTATGCAGCAGAAGTATTTTGAGCTGTGGTGTTAAAGCTGATGCCAGCCAAGGAGGAGGCTGTGGTTTCTGGTAGCCATGATTTCTTTGGACACATTTTGGATCTTGCCAAGAACAAATATTAATTTACTGTTTGTGCAATCTGGTACAAAAATGCAAACTTTCTCCTTGCAGGACAGATACAAAGGCTGAACTGGCCCTTGTAGTACAACATGCAAAGGAGGCAGGAGCATTCGATGCTGTGGAGTGCACTCACTGGGCAGAGGGAGGGAAAGGAGCCCTGGCCCTGGCCCGAGCTGTTCAGAGAGCATCCCAGGCACCCAGCAACTTCAAGTTCCTCTATAATGTGGAGGTAGGATCTTGCACTATTACAGAGTTGCTTTGTTTATATAAGTTGGTTTCACTAGCTTAAGTTGCTTAGGGCTAAAAGGCTGCTGAGAAATTGAGAAGAAACGTGGTGTTAGAACTGAAACATTGATACCACAAGTCTCACAGACCTAGTTTGTCAGTTCTTACTGTTTTGACTACCCATTGAAATATTGAAACATGTTTTGAAAACTCTCAAATTACTCTCTATTTCATTTTACAGCAGATGGAATTAAGCCTTATGTCTATAGAAGTGCACTTGACAACACATGTGGAGGATCTGAAACTGCTGTGATACTGCACAGGTCTTTGTGCTTTGGCCATGCTGACTTGCCTGTGTTTTTTGTTTTTCTAGCTACCTGTTGTAGATAAGATCAGGCTTATTGCCCAGCAGGTCTACGGGGCAAGAGACATTGAGCTACTTCCAGAAGCACAGGAGAAAGTTGCCCTGTACACTAAGCAGGTGAGTTTTCCACTTCACCTGGTAGCAGTGATGCTTTTCATTCAAAATTATCATATTGAACAGAGGTGTTGAAGCTGTGTTTGAAGGGAATCCTCACTCAAATCATGTCCTTATCCAGGACTCATTAAATGCTCCTACAATGGAGGAAGAAAAGGATGTGGTAAAAGAGAAAAGTGGCTTTGTCTTCTAGTGTAGAAGACAGAACTCTCTCATGTGGCCCAATACCTCCTGGTACCCATCTGTGATAGTTTTGGGGAGAAAGGGTAGGAGGATTTAGTGATCTTTCCCTAGTATACTCTCCCATTCTTTCAGCATTTAGAGAATTAGGGAATTACAACTCATTACGCTGGTTTTAAATAGTCTCTGATTATTTTTTTCCATCATGTTCCATTGAGATCAAGTTCCACTAATCAGGTTTTGAATCCATGTGGATTTTTCTCAGTCACAATTATTTTGGGGAAAGAGTTCTGTGAGTTATACGAGACTTAATGTGGAAAGTTTTTTGAGTTCTGAACATGCCATCTGGTTATTGAATTCAGTGTTTTCTGGTTGCTATGTTGCTTTTGCTCTTCTCTAGTGTGACATTGTTGTGAATTTACCTGTTTCTGCATTATTGAAGGTCTTTGAAGAGAAAAGCAATGTGAAGACTGGCAACTCATTGTCTGCAGGGTGCTGTAACCAATTTTCCTTTTGCAGTCCATTTACTACTGGCATATATAGTTGTGCTTTCATGCTTCTTATATATTCCTTTACAAGTCCATCAAAGTCCCAAAGGCATGCAATTGCCAACTTCCTCACAACCTGCAATTGTATTGATCAAACACTTCTAATTAACTGACTTCATCTGAACAAAACTTTTAACTCTGAGCTGTTCAACATTTTGGGAAGACAATAGGAAGTAAGTTGGCTGTCAAGTTTGTATATCTGGCACTTCCATACCATTGTTTCCTCAGCTGGATGTGCTGAGGGACGTGGTGGTTCTTTCTTTAGTACTTAATGAGGAGTGGGGAGAGAATTTGATAGAGAAGGAATGGGGATGTAGAATGATCAGTGGATCTGACAGGCTGTGGATGAAGCACTTGTTGGGGAATAAAATGCCTGATGTCTGCAGAGAATGGCACAACATAGCAATTACATTTTTGTATTGGAAAAATTACTGTTTTTTCCACTTATGTCATACCTTTTCTTTCCCTTTTCCCAGGGATTTGGGAACCTGCCAATCTGCATGGCTAAAACTCACTTGTCGCTGTCTCATGACCCTGAACAAAAAGGAGCACCTACAGGTTTTGTTCTGCCAATCCGAGACATTCGGGCCAGCGTTGGGGCTGGATTCTTGTACCCACTGGTGGGAACGGTATGTGGTAACTGTGGAGTGAGGAAAAAACTTCATTTGCATTCCAGGAATCACTTACTGTTAAGTGTCTTAAATTGGGAGAGTCCTTGTCATTTACAGTTGGTGTTTTAACAGTCCATTGTATCAGATACCTTAGTAGGCGTTTTTCTCAGGGGGAAGAGGAAGGCTGAAATAGACCATTTTACATTTGAATAATTAGCAAGCCCCTGCTGTATCCCTTAGGTCCCACATCTCTTTTCCTCAGTTTTGTGAAAAGAGTGAGCTTTTAGTTTCTAAATTGTAGGAACAGCAGTCTGGTAGAGGGACAAATCCTTGGCCCACCTGATTGCTGCTGGGACTTTGCATTTCGGGTGAAGCACTTTGCAGGTGACCTCTATGTACAGCTGTGGATCAGGGCAGAACAAGGAACCCCCTCCTAAGCTTACAGAGCAGATGCCTCTGTGTGAGACCTCCAAAGCAAAGCTGAGCTCTGCTATCAATCATTTATCAGGCTCCGCTCCTCTTCACTTCTCATGGTTTTGCTGACCATCTGTTTGCTGTTCAGCCTGCAACAATTCCAAGAACTCATTTCACTGCGCCCTTGAGTTTTTAGTTTCTGTTCTTTGATATGATTGGCATAATGTCAGCTGAGAGGGGAGAGAGTAGCAACAGTGGAAACAGGATCCTGGAACAGCTTTGTTATGAATTGCCTGGCAGAAAGAGGAGCTATCTGCAAAATGAACCCACATTCGGGTTTGCATCTGTAGAAACAGCACTAGGATGAAAGGATCCACTGGAAATCTTACCTGGGGAATCTCTTCTGGGCAAATGTTGAGTAACTAGTTAGATTACCTTAGGGCATGAGGCAGTTGGAGCAAGCAGTTCTATTTCATGTTTACTAGCCCTGAACCTTTTTCTGAGGTCTTCATGGCAACACATTTGCCATAATAAAGTTTCAGAAGCATTGGGGTGCATGACTCAGTTGATGAAGTTTGCTGATTTAAGAGTTGGATCCTCTCTTCCTTCAAATGCTAGGTAGGATAAATGTTGGCTGCCTTTTAAATTCTTTTTTTTTAAAAGGTAGCTAATGTTTCCAGATTATCCAGCATAAATAAGGTAACCACATCCTGATTAAAGTCTGGCTCATCCATGTTCTAAAGACTAATGTGTGTTTTGGGATAGAATGAAAGATAGCATGCCTGTTCCTGTTATAAATGGCATTTTTTGCAAGCCAAGATTTAGTCCAAACAATGATTTATTTTATTATTTATTCCATAAGCATTGGAGAAGGAAAGGGTACGCTGCATTAATGAGTAAACAAGAGAGGGATGTTTTCAGACATTAAAACTAACGTTTTGGCTCTTTTTCTGGTGTCTTCAGTTTCTATGGAGTTGGACTTTTTCCTTTCTGCTCCTGTACCCATTTCCTAATGTTTTCTTGGCCGTGTAGCAAATCATGGTGTTAATTCTGCCAGAATTAACAATAAGTCTTCTGGCTGGGACGTGATCACTCTTCTGTGGTGACTAAAACCCAGGGGATGGATGTCCTTTTGAGAAACAATCTGGGGCATTTTGAATCAGATCACTATTTTAAACCCATTCAGCAGGGAATGTGTTAGCCTCAGAATAAATTTTAGGCAGCAGCCATTGAACTGTAAGCTGAAAATACAACAAATATGTAGCTCTATGCAGAAGCTTTTAGAATAAATGTGAGGTGAAATTAACCACTGGTGTGTGCCTATTCTTGTTGTCTGAAGTTAATCACAAAGGCACATCATGCTTTATTTTTTTCTCAGATTCTGAATTTTGGAATTTTCCTTTCTGGCTTAAAGTTGAAACTTTGTACCTTTATGAAATACTGTAAGATTTTAAAGGAAATATAATTTCAAAGGTTATCTAGATTTAAATGAAATAAATTAACTCGAATTGATTTGGTTTGTTTTCTGGTGCTGCTGCTGAATTGAAAACAATTCTGTTATTCAGCTCTTGTTTTTTTAGATCCTAAATGGCATTTATTTTGAAAGACCCACAAGAGCAACAAATAATGTATGTTTGAAATCTGGCAAGGGGTTTGATTATACCCAGGTGGTCTAAGTTTTTATTGTAAGTAAATAGTGTGAATTGCCCTGTGTTCTTTTTGAGCACATGTGGTATTAAAGGAGAGGAGGATAAATGAGAAAAAGTTCTCAGCTCTGAAAATAACTACATGAAGCATTGCAGACACTTGTACAGCAAATTAGTAGCCTGGATGGAAATTATTCTGCACTGCATGGAAATTTGGGGTTTAAGCAGACTGCCTTGAAGTAATAGATATCAGAGTAGCCACTGTGGGTTGCCCTCTGGATAGGAAAGGAGGAAAAATTGACTGTTCATTTCAAAATAGAAAGTGCAAGAAATGGCAAAGTCAGGCACATATTCAGCACCTCCTACTCTATTGAATGTCACTCTCTGAGCTCCTGCTGTGGCCCTCTGAATCTGGAGGTGGAGATCTGCAAAGCTCCATGATTCTCCAGTGGTACATAAATAAATAGGAAGTTTCTTGCTCTTTGTGGCCAGAGACTGGGAGCTGAGAACAGGAAAACCCCTCTGGGCACTTTGAACCTCTTAATACTTTCTTGAGATGTTCTTGAGAGCAAAATATTTATACAGCTGAGCACAAAGGAATGGGGAGCCTCTCTGTGACCCCCTCTTCTCTGGGAAGACAGTGGCTCTAATAAAAAGCTAATGCAGCCCCAAAATTCCTTATAAAGAGGAGACTTTAAGTGATTTTTATTTTTGCATAACCCATGAAAGACTTGCAGTGGTACAGTACACGTGGGACTGGTGTTAGCACTTGTAAATGGCTAAGGAAAAAGGGCTGGGACTCCAGAAGCTCCCTGAACAGTTTTGAGAACTGCAGAAAAGACTTCACCAACAGAGCTTTGCCTTCTTGCTGCTTAGCTTATTATCAAAAGGAAGATGGGGAGATAATTTGATTAGCGTGCAAAATACTTGCTCAAGGAGAAAATACCAGGTTGCCAAAGAGATGTTTAATCTAATGGAGACAGGCATAACAATACTGACTGTGAAAGCTGAGGCAGGGTGATGCAGATAGAGAATGAGACCTTTCAAGTTCTCCCTTTTTATAAAAGCACTTAATGACCACTGACACAAAGTTCCAAACGTGGTCACGGACCCTTGTAGAGTCTGTGTTTAGCCTGTGTGTGTGCTGCTGGGCTAAGTGCTGCCTTAGGGGAGGGGAAATGCTGTCAGCTGCAAGAATAAATCAGGCCAGGTGTAGTTCCTGCCAGCCTTGTGTGCTGCATGCCTGGAACTGGGTTCTCAGCAGTGGGACAAGTGCAGAGGACTGGCCTGAGGCAGTAGTGCTGGCAGCTGCTTTGTGAGCTTCAGTTCTGCCTCTGAGCAGCCCTTCTGAGTGTATTCCAGTAATTATTCCTAATTATTTAACGTGTCTAGTTCTAGATTCTCAAAGAATTGTAATCAGCTGAGATGTTACAGCTGGTGAAGTTGTATTAAAATTTGTATCTTCACTTTAGTACTTAGAAAACTTCAGAAGTAATTGTCTCATCACAGCAGAGTCCATTAACACTCCTACAACAGTGAACTGGTCAGCTGCATAGCCAAGAACTTTGCCAAATCTTGGGCTCAGTTACTTGCAGTGCAGAAACCAAACTTAGTCCTTGTAAAAAGCAAAAACTTCATATCTGCCTACTGAGCCAGGAGTTTATAGTTCACATGGGGTGCTTCAGCACAGTCCATGACCATCATTCTCTGGTCTGTTGGTGTTCAGGGAGCTATTGCCATCCAAGTCTTCAGTGTTGAATCTTGTGCCCAAAATGCTGCCACTGCCACTTTAACATTCTATCTCTTGTTGTCCAGATGAGCACTATGCCAGGACTTCCTACAAGACCCTGCTTCTATGATATCGACCTGGACCCAGTGTCAGGAGAAGTGAATGGGCTCTTCTGAAAGGAATGATTGCCCAAAGGTTGGTGCCTTCTTGAAGGCCTTCAATATTTGGACTTTATTTTTCCAAAGATCTTGAGATGATGGAGTTAAGCCAATCCCATATTATGCCATATGTTTCCAAATGACATTTTATTATAATTCAGCCTGAAAGTTGCCTGCAGTACTATATAATAGTAATTAAGTTTTATTTTTGTTTTTAGCTCGCAGAAGAACACCTGATGAGTCATGTAAATGGAGCTGTGCTCTGATCTTTTTTTCTTAAGTCTGAACAAGATATCAGTGAGAATATAGTGCAAGAAGTGACTGGAAGGAGGAGTGCTGAAGAATCAACCAGTAACTTTTAATCTGTAATAATTTTTAAGCTGCTGTGTTCCAAGCTAGTTGACACTGAGCATATAAAGCAATCTTCCTCTACAGACCTCCCGCTTCATAATTGTAGCTGAAGCAGAATACAGAAACTTGGGTTTAATGACCTCTTTTGATTCAGTGACATGATTTTAATTACTAAAAATCCTAAAGCTGGAGCTGTTTGAAACAATCTTGGGACTTAATTGTCTTAACCATCGGGGTTTTGCAGCATGTGTTATCTTTAGAAGTCTTCTGGCTGCAGTTTCCCATTTGCCACGTGGAATCCTCTGTTCCTCTTCTCCTACCACGGGGGAACCTGCTGTGCCTAGGCACTGCTCCAGTGCCATTCCAGAGGAGCAGGGAGGATCCCCTTGGCTTCCCAGCACTCTCCACAAGTGCTTACCCTGCTTTCTGCTGGGAGTTGTTCCTGCAGGCACCTCAGCCACATCAGATAGCCCAAGCCCAGCTGCAGCTACTGTGTTCTGTCAAAGGAATGAAAGCTCTGGATAGCAGATCTGGAGGGACTGGCTCTCTGGCCCATACCTGTGGCTTCTACCAGATGTGTCCTTTGAACCATTTCCTGCTCAACCCTAAGTGCAGTTACACCACTGACAGGCCTTGTTTCATGTGGCACCTTTTTGATCAATAGAGACAATATGAATAGTGTGCAAGTGATCTGTAGCAGGTTTTGTCAGCAGGCCAAAAATAATTTTGTAAGATGAAGACGGCATTGCTGCCAATTTTTTAACTAATACAAATAAACTGGCAAATACTTCCAAGTGCTTTTTGGGTTTTAATGTATGCACTGAGATTACTGAATTAGAATTTATTTCTGTGATTAACTACACACAACAGCAATCATTGTATTGACAAGCAGGAGTGATTATTGCAGTAATAAGTAGCCTGCAATGCACCAGGGTGTGTGTGTGTTTTAATCTGGTTTCCTTCCCTAGATGATGTATGTTGTCTGTAGGAAATAAACTACCTGAATTATTCTGTGAATGTGAAATACTTGCATCTGACTGCAAAATATCTGAATTAACAGTCGTGAGGCCCATCTGCTTCTATCAGAACTGAATCTGAAAACATTCCAAATTTGGTGAGAACTGGGAGGATCAGGATGTAGGTGTGCACCAACGTAGGGGAGCATCTGTAGTACACAGATACTGTGTGTGAATATATATATATATATGTATATGTAGAGGGAGAGAAAAAATCTCTATCTCTTCAGTTATTCAGGAGGGGAGAATAATTATATGAAAGTTACCTGGCTGTGACACAAGCAGACAGAACACTTTAAATATTTTAATCTGAGATGCATTCACAGCCTCTTAGATGTTCCTTTTGATGTTACCCAGCCAAGGATTTCCTGGCAGCCAGGAGAGCAGGCTCAGCCCCCTTGCAGGGGGTCAGGAGGGGTTCCCCCATTGCTGCCCAGCCCCCCAGCCTGGCTGAGGGTCCCTCCTCACCTGCAGCTCCTGGGCCCAGCCTTGCCTGGAAGCCGGGTGCCAGAGCGGATGCTGCCAAGCCTGCTGTCAGTTCCTACATTTAATTTTCCCTGCTACACTGCTTTCCTGCAAAGTGCTCTGTGTTCCACCTTCATTTTATGCTTATGAAAGATGGGATAAGTGCAAATTTATGCTAAGATTAGCCTCCTTTTAGTTTAGCATGAGATCATAGCCATGTGCTTGAGAGAGATGGTTCAAGAGGTTGCTAGTCCCCCTCCTGCAGTGAGGCACAGCGCCGGATCAGGCACGAGCTTTTGAAGGGTTTGCTGCACAACAACAAAGCACAAGGGCCAAAAAACAGCCCCAGGCATCTCCAGAGATTAATGGGAAATGTTTTCTAACCTGCACTTCCAACCTCTTTTTTTCTCTTGCAGGATGGATACATAAATAGGTTATTTTTTTAATAACTCTCCCTTGCAGCTAAGGGTGCCAGCTAGGTCTTGTCCTATGAAATAGGTCATAGAGGCCACTTAATTTCTTCTAGCTAAGTACTCAGTGGTTTTCTTTTCCTCCTGTTGCTTAGAGAAAAAACTAATTATGTACAAATTTCTTCTCTGTGGGCTATTTGTGGGCCTGGTCCTTAGCTGGAGTTATGGCCATCCGTCCCCATGCTGTGCTGTTGTGAGAGCACTGCATCGCATCCTGTAAGAAATAACACAGGTTTATGTTTTTAAGTAGTGCCGGGGACAAGAAAGAGGAGAAGGTGTTGCTGGTTGACTTGTTGCATGTCACCAGCACCACAGAAAAAAAACAGGATCCAGCTGAGCCAGCATCTTCTGTCCAGCTTACCCAACTTCTGACCTGATCCTTTGCTTGCCTTTTATTTCGCTTTCACCACGGCCATTGCTGCTGCCATCTGCCCCTGGAGCATCAGGAATAATTGGATTCCATGCAAAGTGCTCCCAAGAGGATTCATGGCAGCTTGCCTCCATCACACCACAGCCTCACGTTAACCACCCTCCTTGTCTGCTTCCCTCCCTCCTGCCTCCAGCTGCAAGGAGGGAAAAGCTCCTTGCGTTGAAGGGCCTCACTTGGCTTTCATAAAGCAGTGGATCATAATTAGAACCCACCACCCACCTCAGGAGAGAAGCTGTTTCCAAATGAAGTTTATTATCCTGCGTGAATGCGAGCAAACACATCTCAGAGGGGAGCTTTTAAAAAGGCAATTCCTTGTGATGCTCAATGCACTTTTTCTGCCCTCCTGGCTGGCATTTCAGCCCAGCTAATCCATTTTGTACCTTTCTTCCCGTGAAGAAGCTGAGGAGGGGGGAGGCCATGTGTGTTTTTCTAAGCCTGGCCTACCCTGGAAGCCACTTGCAGGTTCAGAGTGCTGCTTTGCTCAGTTTCTCGTGTGCAAACATGCTGTGAAGCAGTTAATGTCTGTAAAGCCTTTGTGGGCGTCAGCTCCCCGTGGAGATGAATGGGGACGTTCGGGCATCTCGACTGCAGTTTCCTGTAGTTCATCAGCTCCACTGGGTAGTCCTTTTTCTGGAGGCTCTCCCATCAATCATCACAGCTGGAGACGTGATTTTTTTAAAGGCAGATCTCAGCTGCTTTGGAGAGAAGAAAGGCTCTGATGAAAGAGGCACTTTCTCTGGTGTTTTGAGCATGGATTAGTTTGAAGCCAAGAGCTGGCTGTCCTTATCTCCACCTCCAAAGGTGTAGCTCCTGCAGCACCTCCAACAGCGAGTGCTGAAAGCTGTGAAGGTTTTAGGTGGCACATAAAAAAAAAAAAGCTGCCAAGCGCAAGCCCCCCTCGCTTCCCACCAAGCCAGGAACCCAGAGCGGTCCCTCCTCCCCGCGGGGCGTGCTCCGGGCTCCCTTACTGTGCTCCCAACTACAAACCGCGGCTCGATTTCTGGGAGCACCTTCACCTCGAGCTGAAGCCGGTGGTTTTCGGGTCTGCAGCTGCTGTGCACAGCCTGGGAGGGGACGGAAGGTTACTCTGCCCCACCAGCAGCGCCGCTGCCCGCCGGGAGAGCGGTGCTATCCCACCCCCGGGCGGGATGCTCCCCGCCGCGATAAAGCGATGCTGATCGGCGAGCAGGGCGCGATGCTGTCCCACGGCGGGAAGGAGGCGGCGAGCAGGTGCCGGCCGGGGCGGGGGGCGGGCCGGGGGCTGGCGGGGGGCGGGGGGCTGCCGGCAGCGCCCTCCCCGCCGGCCCGGGGGGCGCGGCTGCGGCGGAGGCGGCGGCGGAGCGCAGCCGCGCCGAGCGGAGCGGGGCCGGGCCGGGCTGCAGGTGAGGCGCGGGGGGCGCGGGGGTCCGGCGGGGGGCGGCTCCGCCTCGGGGGGACCCGCGGGGCCGGCGGCAGCTGCGGGTCCCGGCGCCGCCTCCGCGGGCGCTGCCCCCGGCGGGGTCCGGCCGTGGGGGGCTCCCCGTGCCCGGGCGGGTCCCGCCGCGCCCCCGCGGACGCCCCCGAAACTTGGCGGGGCCGGGCTGCGGGATGCGCTCGGGGCACCGGCGGCTGCGGGTGCGCGCTCGCACGGCTCCGACAGCTCCGCTCGGCTTCCCCTTAAAATAGCCTCATTGAAATTAGCATAATTTTTTAAAAGCCCAGATGTGCCGCGGGGGAAGCGTGCCCCGGAACCCCCTTTTAATCGCCCTGCTCCTGAAAAGCAGAGCACGAAATGCCGTGTAAAGCCTTGCCCGGAGCCCCCGAGCCCGTCCTGCAGAAGTTGGTCTGTTTGTGGTAACACCTTTTGGTATCGTTCCATCCAAAAGGTTCTGATGATTATTTCTAGGCACAGCTTTTTTTTTTTTTTCCGCTCAGGTTGACACACATCTTACAACATCATGTCTTTGATGAGCACACACGGTGTTAATTGAGGTTGCCATGGGAGGCATGCACGTAGTATAAATAAGCTCCCTTCTTGCCATGTGATTTCGCTTTTGTATTCCTCAAGCCTCCTTTTTGTATTCTCTGTTTTTGCATATTGTCATATGGTGCATTAAAGATAAAAATATCTGCTGTCTCAGGGTGTAATTTCCCTAGCTGGAACTATAAGTGCATATGGAGCAGTGGGGAAAGGATTTAGCAAGCCGTAGGAGAAGGAAATATGTGTGTGCCTGTGTAATAAGTATTTGCCATAATATGGGCAGTTATATTTTTAAAAGTCCCTTTTTCCACATCAAATTGCAAAACAGTACTTTCTGTGATGGAACATCACTGGCCTTGATGTTCCTTGATGGAACATCTTATGGCCTTATTTTGCCTTTGGATATTGATGCTAATTAGTGAAAAAAACGTGCTATAGCGAATCCAGCCCTGGTCTGCCTCCCAGAATGAAATGTTTAAGGAGGAAAAACTTTTTAGTACTTTTTAAAAATTTCTCTATGGGTCTTATCAGTCATTTATTGTGTTCCAGATAAAAAGATGAAAGCCTCGGTCATGCTTTGCAGCAAATTTCATACAACACCCGAGGGGAACTGAAGCAGAAACCAAAGCCAAGGCAAAGCAGCATCTGACCTTGTCACTGGGGGGCAGAAAACAGCCGCTGGTTCCACTGTGCTTTAATCAAGCTCCCTGGGCAATGTGGAATTGCAGAGAGCTCACAAAGTGCAAGTTCCTTCCAGGTCCGTGGGGTGAATAAAAATTGTTAATTCTTGGCTTGATTTGTCATCCTTTGGGGGAAAAAAAAGGTATGTTGGACTGGCTATTATACAGTTAGACCAAGCACAACTGGAAGTGAGTTGCTCCAGAGATGAGAGTGACTGAGGCCAGCAAAGCCAAGGAGAAGCCTGTTCAACTGCACATCTACCTGGGATTCCTTGGAGAGGTGATAAAGTGAGTAATAAGGCAAGGTGGGAGTTATAAAGCGGATGCGACAGCTCCAGCAGAACTTCTTCTCACTGCCACATACGCTCGTTACAAAGCAACTAATGTTATTTGGAAATCTATTTGAGAAAAAAAATGCACTTTGAGCATCTCTGCAGTCCTTTTGTCTGAAGCATTGATCAGGAAAATCAGCAGCACAACACCAACAAAGAAAAATATGGTGAAGGCAGCTAAGGAAATTGAAATGGAGAACCCAAGAGAGGCAGAGACTCCCAGCACAGGAGCCACATGTTCCCCTCCAGAGGAACAAACAAAAAAACCCTCCATGCTCTGCTTTAAGAAGAGGAAGAAGTCTGGTAAGAAGGGGCTGGCTGGGAAGGATGTGTGCGAAGGAGCCTCAGAGGAGAAAAGCCAGTGTGTTAGCGCTGACCAAGAGGAGGTGAAAGCTTCCAATCCATCACGGTCCTCCAAAGGAACCTGGGCAGCCATCAAAAGCCTTGCCAGACCTCAGAGAAGGCAGAAGTCCTCCTCGCGGAAGAAGGTGCCCTCTGATTCCCAAGTGCAGCTGGAGGTGGATGCTGAGGAGAGCTGTGCCCAGGACCTCCCAAAGAAACGGGCAAGCTCTGGGGTCAAGATGCCCTGTGTGAGGTTCTCCAGAGGTAGGAAAAAACCCAGCCCCTCAGAAGCAGTGGAGGAGTCAGAGGGCAGTGTTCAAGCAAATGAAGTGATGGGTGTTGTGAATAAGGCCAGTGAAGAGCCGGAGGATTTGGCCCCGACAGGCAAATCTGAATCCTTCAGCCCAATCTCTGCACAGGAGGAGCAGGATACGGTGAAGCAGGAGCAGCTTAAAGAGGACCAGGATACAACGAAGAAGGACCAAGATACAATGAAAGAGGACCAGGATTCAGTGAAAGAGGACAACCATACAGCCAAGGAAAGTGACACCTCTGTTGGGAAGAGTGAGCCCTTGACACAGCCCGCACGTGAGGCAGAAGAACACTCGGAGTGCACTGTTCAGCTGGAGATAACCATTTCAGAGACAGCTAATGAAACAGCCCAGGACAAACTGCAGGAAGGGAGTCTGCCCCAAACCACCAACGATGTGGAGGGCAGGGAAGTTGCTTCCGAAGCGCCTGTTTCTAAAGATCAACCTGATAATGCCCCTGAAATCACAGAGTGGCAGGAAATCCCTAATACCTGCAAAGAGGTGCCTGAAAGGGATGAACTGGAAAAGAGCATAAATCTTTCTAAGGAGTGCAAAGCCGAGGAGACTGTAACTGGTTTCAGTGAGCTGGTATCTGGAGGTGATGCAGCGAGTGTGCAGGATGCAGGGAGTGTGCAGGATGCAGGGAATGTGCAGGATGCAGGGAGTTCAAAGGATGCAGTGAGCATGCAGGATGCTGTGAGTGTGAAGGATGCAGAGAGTGTGCAGGATGCAGCGAGAGTGCAGGATGCTGCAAGTGTGCAGGATGCAGTGAGTGTGAAGGATGCAGAGAGTGTGCAGGATGCAGCGAGAGTGCAGGATGCTGCAAGTGTGCAGGATGCAGTGAGTGTAAAGGATGCAGTGAGCATGCAGGATGCAGTAAGTGTGCAGGATGTAGTGAGTGTACAGGATGCAGAGAGTGTGAAGGATGCAGCAAGTGTACAGGATGCAGCAAGTGTACAGGATGAAGAGAGTGTGAAGGATGCAGGGAGTGTGCAGGATGCAGCAAGTGTACAGGATGCAGGGAGTGTGAAGGATGCAGGGAGTGTACAGGATGCAGGGAGTGTGAAGGATGCAGGGAGTGTACAGGATGCAGCAAGTGTGAAGGATGCAGGGAGTGTACAGGATGCCACAAGTGAACAGGATGAAGGGAGAGTGAAGGATGCAGGGAGTGTACAGGATGCCACAAGTGAACAGGATGCAGTGTGTGTGCAGGAGGCAGCGAGTGTGCAGGAGGCAGTGAGTGTGAAGGATGCAGAGAGTGTACAGGATGCAGAGAATGCACAGGAGGCAGCAAGTGCGCAGGAAGCAGCAAGTGTGCAGGAAGCAGTGAGTGTGGAAGATACAGCAAGCATGCAGAATGCCACAAGTGTGCAGGAGGCAGTGAGTGTGCAGGAGATAGTGAGTGCCCAGGATGCAGCAGGTATGAAGGAGGCAGTGAGTGTGCAGGAGGCAGCAAGTGTGGAGGATGCGGCAAGTGTGCAAGAGGCAGCAGGTGTGCAGGAATGCTCCAGCCATCAGATACTAGAAGCAAATGCAGGCACTGGTGTCAGCATCATCATCACCATCACCGAAGCCGAGGACTCTGACAACACCGACTCTGACCAGGCCTATGAGCCGTCCCCGGTTTTGCACCAAAAAAAGCAAAAAGGGAATAAAAAATCGAACAGGAATGCTGATGTTGGTCAAAAAGAGGGCCCCGAGGCTGGTGGCAGTCCCCAGGCAGAGGAGAAAGGTCTGGGTGACCAGGGGCAC
This sequence comes from Lonchura striata, assembly GCF_050655825.1. NCBI lineage: Eukaryota > Metazoa > Chordata > Aves > Passeriformes > Estrildidae > Lonchura > Lonchura striata. The sequence goes on along the minus strand of NC_140707.1, from coordinate 66,916,191 downwards.
AGAACTGGGGAGCAGTACGAGTTGCTCCTCATAGAAACCGCCTCTTCCCTTGTGAAGGCTGCCATTCAGTCATCCATAGAGCAGCTGGTCAACGAAATGGCCCTGGAACAGAATAAACACAACAGCTTTCTGTGATGGCAGCCTTGCCCCAGAGAGAAAGGGCAGCAGGAGTGATCTCAAGCTCCATTTGGCCTGCGGGGTGTGTGGAGAACTCGGAGAGCTCCTGGGGCTGAGGTGTAGTTAATTCTGCATGCCCGTTCAGCTGTGTCTGTGTGAAACGGATCCCGGGATGTGGGCAGACCCTGCTGAGTGCAGCGTGTCCCCTGGGGCTTCAGACAGCGCCACTGACCACAGCTGCGGAAAAATTAAGGTGTTACAGTGACTGTGTTTTCATTTATTGGCACATTTATGTCAAGGCCACATTCCTGCTGTCACCCGTGCCCTGTTTCCCCGCTGTTCCTGCTGTAGATCTGTACATACCATGTGTTTGAAGCAAGGTCCTGAGAGGCAGTGAGTGCCCGACCTGCTGCTGGGCTGGATTCGGGGTACGCTGAAAACAGCTGGAGGCTTGCTGGGGCTTTATTGCAGATGAGGAAGAGCGAAGTGTCCGCAATATTAACAAGAAAACATAAATTGCAATATTAACAAGAAAACATCGCTGCCAGGCTGTGTGCGTACCGCGAACCGCAGTCACTGCTGTGGCACGAAGCCGGCGGCTCCCAGCGAGCTCTCTCCATCACTCGGCCTCTCCCCCTGTCACAAGCAGCCTGTGCATCTCCAGACACGCCAAACCTCAGCATCAGCCTCGCCTTGCTGAGCCCGGGCTGCGCGAATGCCAGGAGAGCGGCGGCGCCTCGTTTGCCGGGGCGCCTTTCCCGCACCGCGGAGCGCAGCGGGCGGAATTCCCTGCGGCAGCGCGGGCCGGGCGGGAGCAGCCCTGCCCAGGCAGCCCCCTCCTCCCTCGCCTTCCTCCGTCCCCGTCCCGCTGTCGTGCTGAAGCTCTCCTCGGATGTAGCATAATTTTTTTTATACATGGCATGCGATATAAATAGCAGTGAGCTGCATGCGTGTTAGCAGTCAGCATAGTTTGGGAAGCCGCAATGTGCTGCCGGCGCTGGGATGGCTTTGATTTGGTCTGAGTGCCGCTGGCATCCCCGGCTGCTGGCGGCAGCCTGTCCCGCACCGCTCCCCGAGGAGCCCTCCTGCCTTCATCCAGCCCAGGCATCCCTTGGGAATCGTGCATTATGCCCGGCTCGCTGCTACCAGGCTCTGGCACGCCACGTAGCTCCCTCTGAAACACGCACTGAAATGCTGGAGCAATCTTCCTGAAGTCCTCAGGGAAAAAAAATCCTGACGTGAGGGCCCGAGGACATGGCTGGGAAATGCCTGGACAAGCCTACTGCTGTCAGACCCCGAGAACTGCCCTGTCCCGAGGGGTTTGCACCGCAGCGTGTGTGCGAGCATCACCTCCAGCTACCAGCTGCCCGGGAGAAAGGGGCCTTTTAATAAAGTGGGATTGCATCTGCGTGGCTGGCATTTTGTGTCCAGCTGTGGGCAAAGCAGTGTGTTTTCCTCTGAGAGAATTCTCCTGCGTGTTCTCAGCCGGCACAGAAATAGCAGCCGCGCTTGGCAATTGCTCACTGACCATGCGCTGAGATCTCCCTTCCCAGCACAGACTTTGGATTCCTGCTAAAATACAAGGGCTGTCCCTCGTATCTGGTGCACAAACATGTTTTAAACCTCGATAAAGCATCTCCTTAATGTCATGAGAGGACTGCGAGCAGCAACAGCCACATCTCATCTCTGTGCAAGTAAAACTTAAAAAAACCCAGAGGGTGGTAAAGAAAAAAAAAAGTGTATTTTTTTCCCTGTGAATTTGTTTATTAAGTTATCAGCTATTGATAATTCAGTGTGTACAATTTTAATGGCTTTGTACTTCATACTGGTCCTTCCAGGTATTTTGCCATAATTTTGAAAAAGGGACTTTTAAAGGACTTTTAGATGTACCTTTGGAGCTGTTGCAGCACCCTGGGAAGAGCCATTCTGATGCTTGGAGAGGCTTATGGGATTACACCGGGCACTGTGGCAGGCTGGTGCTGAGCAAAGGGCTGCAGCATTGCTGTGGGATCCCACTGGAGTCAGCTGCAGAGAAGGAAGTCCAAGCTTTAGTAAATAAACACAAAATTACCCCACAGGGCCAGGCTGTCATGCTCTGTCAGTCTGCTAAGCTGTTCTGGGTGGATTTGGTGTTATTTCAGTATTGCCTTTTAGGCAAAACACATCTTCAAAAAAGGAGAAGAATGGCAGAAATGCCTAGTCCAGCCCGGCCCTGTGATTTGCTCCATGTCAGGGGTTGGGTTTGCATCCTCTCTTGTATCTGGTTTTCCCTCTGTTATAGCTGTACATAGAACTGATGATTATTTCATTAAAGCTGAATGTACCTGTTGTTTTCCTGCCTTGTGATTGCGTGGGCAGCTATGGAGAGATTTTATATGTGGAAGGATTAACTCACAGTGGTGCTCTGTTTTGTCCAGCTTTTTCAGGCAGTCACACAGTGAGCAGAGAGAAATCTTAATGTTGGTGGCAGATCCAAATTCTTTGGAGGCTTGCTCCCCCTCTGCCCTTTCTATGACATTTCCTTTCGGTTGCGGGTCAATCATTTCTACTGCAGAGTCCTGCCTGCCCAGGGACTGCTGTAAGGAATTTGTGAAGGGTCACAGATCTCTGGCAGCTAAGAAAAGCCATCCTGCTGCCCCAAGGTTAAATTCCCTATTAGATACCCTGTGGCACCAGAGGGAAATGTTTGAGGCTCTGCAGACTGACAAGGGTGGTGCTGACAGCGTTCAGGTTGGGGCTGGCATTTTGGGAGGGGGAGCAGCAGATTTGGTGCTTTGGCACTTTCTGGAGCAGATCAAATTGGTCCCACACCCTAACTGGTGTTTTTTAATAATATCCTTCATGTAATTTCTTGACACAGTTTAAAACACACAAAATATGGGGGAAGGGAGTTATAAATTTTTAATAGTATTAATCCTATCTATTCTTTCAGGTTTACAGAACAAAATATAGGCTCATAACAGCTGCTAATGACTTAATTAAGACTCTCTACTCCTTCCTTATGATTAGAGAGTAGAACATTAATAAAACATTTATTCTTTCATAGAAGGAATGATAAATTTACTATTGTGAAAAAGTGCTGGGCCAGGGATCCTGTGAGGATGTGGCTGCATGGCTGTGACAGAGCACCAAAGGTGGCCTGACTTAAGGACCATCATCCTCACCAACAGCTAAAATAATCTGGAATTATCATAGAATCACAGGATCATTCAGGTTGGAAAAGACCTCTAAGATCACCAAACACTGCCAAGGCCACCATTAAACCCTGTCCCCAAGTGCCACATCTATATATTTTTTAAATCCCTCCAGGTTTGGTGACTCCACCACTGCCTTGGGCAGCCTGTTCTAATGCTGGACACTCCTCTCAGGGAAGATTTTTTTCCTGATATCCAGTCATTTTTATGGCCCTATTCAGCCTGCTTTTGAGCTGTCTGGCTCCTTACCCAGAAATTCATTGCTTGCTGCCCTCTGAATTATGGAAGTGATTCTTCTGCTCACCCCACAGCCTGTGCTGCTGCTTTTGTCCCAGATGTTTCCATTGCTCTCCTCAGTGGGGACAATTCAGGTCTATATCAAGCAAGTTCCCTATCCCTGCTTTGCTGTGTCATTTTAAGTATTTTCATCTCCCACAGCTTTTTTATATTAGCAGCAAAGAAAAGGGTGTTTAAATAGTATAACTCATACCCAGAAAGGCTTCTAGGGGGATAAAAAGCTTTTCTGTTAAGTCAACACTGAGCCCAGCAGAAAACAAGTGTATCCATTGAAAAGTTCCTTGTGGAAGCTGCCAGTAGACAATGATGACACAAAATATTGCATTTTCTTTCCTGCCCTGGGACACCAGAAATGGATTAGAAATGCTCAGGGGCAGCTCTCCAGCTGCTGAAGGTCATGGCAGCTCCATAGGCTTCAAAGGACTGACCCCACAGCAGCCAGGAGTCTGGTGTTTGAATCCAAGGTGCAATCCCTGCACAAATCATGGACAGTCTCATATGCACCATATAGAAAAGTGATGATGTGGTTGTAGGGGGTTTTGTTGTTGTTTTTGTTGGGTTTGGGTTGTTTGGTTTGGGTTTTTTTTTTTTCCACAAATGTGTGTAAGAAATTGAGTAAATTCACAAAATACGCAGGAATCCTGGTTTGAACTTGGGATGGATGGATGGATGGATGGATGGATGGATGGATGGATGGATGGATGGATAATGGATGGATGGATGGATAATGGATGGATGGATGGATGGATGGATGGATGGATGGATGGATGGATAATGGATGGATGGATGGATGGATGGATGGATGGATGGATGGATGGATGGATAATGGATGGATGGATGGATGGATGGATGGATGGATGGATGGATGGATGGATGGATGGATGCCAGACCCATTTACAGGCAGTGAAGCCCTAATGTTTCCTGTGTTATAGATAGAAGCTTTCAACATGAGTAACTCAAAATGAACTGCTCCAAGGAAACAGATTGATTTAAATAATTGCTTTAATATGATTTTATCTCTGCAGTTTTATTTCCCAGAGAAATGTTTCTTGTCAGCTCTTGTTGGGTAGTACTAAAGTAATTAAATACTTTTCATTTTCAAATGGACAAAATCTTAACATTAAATGTGACTTTAAAGAAAACCTAATCAGATGATGTTACAGTTATTTAAGCTGCAATATAGGTTAATGTTTTTTAGGAGGCACAGCTTTCACATGTCTTTCTTTTTGCAGAGAATTGTGAAGAGTGCAGTTCTGTGTCAGATGATGGGATTTTTCTGCTGTGGGGTTAGAGTCCACTTAGGCAAAAAGTGGATTTCAGCAAAAATACCCGAGCCCAGCATTTTAAAGTAGGTTTTGTTATATAAAAACTGTCAAACAGGCTGGATACAAAAGGGAGGGAGATGGTAAGAAAACATGTTTTGCAATTCAGATTGTTAAGATGAAAGTATCATCTGCAGCTCGAGCTGGCAGTCACCCTGTCAGTCCTCAAGCTAGACCTCGCAGAGATGTGCCTTCCAAACCTCTTTAATCTGGAGGAGGTGGCACCCCCGTTTCAAGGTGCCCTTCTGCAGGCACCGCTGTCCTTTCGGGAGGTGCCTGTCCAATGCCAGCTCCTGACCGGCGCACGGCCACACCAGGCATCACTTTGCCCTTGTCCCTGAGAGCAGATTTCCATCTGGAGAGGGATGGCTGTCATCTCTGCGCCCCAGCGCCCGTCCCTCCGTCACGCTCGCTCTCACCATTTGCTGTGCCGGGGCTCAGCGCGGTGACAGCTCGGCGTGACGGGAGCCTGCTGAGATGGCAGCCGGCTGGGAAGCAGGGACCGCGGCTCCGCGGAGCATCCCCGGGAAGGGGGAGCGGCGCATCCCGGGATGCTGCCGGCAGCCCCCGCCGCTCCCGCCTGCCAAACCTCCCCGACTGCGCCGCACGGAGGCGTCGGGCTCCGGCGCAGCCCCGACAGCCTGAAACACAATTTGCATTCCATTTCCCAGCTGGAGCAGGGCAGGGGCGGCCGAGGCGCGTCCCCGAGGTGCGTGGGGCAGCCTGCGGGCAGCAGCAGCGGGCTGGGGCCCGGCTGGCGAGTGCAACAGGCACAACAGGAATGGTGCGCGCCCGCACCCCGAGCATCAGCGCGATGAGTAAGCGGATCGGGAGAACAGCCTGCCGGGGATGCTCGGCCCTAATGACAGGCTGCGGCGCCTGCCCTGCTGGCTCCGGGGGCTGCGGGCTCCGGCGGAGGCGGAGCGGGTCCCTCCCGGCAGGGCTGCGGGCAGAACGGGACGCGGAGCCTCGACCGCCCGCCCAGCGCCGCGTCCTGCCCCGGTGGCCGGCACCACCGCCTGCCTGCCTGCTGCCAGCTTTCCTGCATCCATCACCCCGCCCTGGTTATCCTGCCCCGGCGCCTATAGCTGGCTTTGTGTCCGAAAAGCGACGCGTTACAAATCCCAGCGATTGCCAGGAGGGACAGAGGGCTTTAGACAGCTTTTTCCTACAGTGTTTGTGCCAGTAACAGGAAGATTCACACGGACTAAACGTTGCTGCACTGCCCTGTGCATCCCAGCATGTACCCCCGAGGCACGGGCTGCCGGAGCCCCCCAAAGCTTCCCAGGGCCAGCTCCACTCAGGTGAAACCCAGTGCAGCAGAGAAGGCTGAGAGCTTCACCCTGCCTTTGTTCTGAGGGTGCAGCCTCTGGTTTAGAATAGTTGGTGGAGAACATTTCCTCTCCTAGGCTGCTTTTGAAGTTGTGTCATTACTTTTCCTTAATGAAACATGCAAATCCCGTAGATGCTGCGATTGCATCTCAGGGAGCTCAGTCTTGACACAGCTCTGATTGCAAATATTTAACCAGCATGTAATTTAGGGCACATCCATCCTTATTACCTTTTTCCTCATGATTTCTTATTGCTCAGAATGTATTTTCTTAGTGCTGGACTGATGGGAAGCCCACTCTGTTGCAGTCATTTTGGCAATCCTGGACAAGAAGGGAAGGGACTGAGTTTTATTGAACAGGGAATCTGAAGATCATGGCAGAGGTATGGCACAACCTGTTGGCTGTTTGCTGTGGGAACACCTTCCATAAGCCATGAAGTTTGGCCACTTATAGTCATGGTCCCATTCAATGATGTTGAATTGCACATGCTGAAGTCACTTTTCACTGCAGTTCTGAAGGCTTCACTTACAGAGGATAAATACTTTCTGCCTCCAAAATACCAGAAAACTATTCAGTATCAGCATTACACTGAAGAAATGAAATGTCATGATTGCAGTATTACACGTATTGGCCTTATTTTTAAATGTAATATACTCACCGCTTCAGGTTTACATCCCAACAGCAAATTTAACTTCCGTGTTCAACCTTCTCAGTGTGCACAAAAGCAAGATTCTCCACACTCTATAAAGAACTCTAAGAAGCCTGAGAAACACAGATGCTGTTGGACCCAGCAGTATCAGAGATTTGAGACTTCCAGCCTTGAAGTATTCCCACCTCAGGGCTTTCTTTGCCTAAGCCCATGTGCATCTATTAACCAATCACAGATATCTGGAAGGAATCACTAGTATAAATATTCTGCACACTGTGACAAAATTTTTAGGTTTTTATTAAAAAAAAAAAAATCAAACCCCAACAAGAAATAAGTATTTGTCAAACCCAGCTGTGCAAGTCAGGCAGATTTCCAAGCATGCACCGGCATAAAGGTTAAGCACTCAGTAATTCAAGTGTCTTCCACATACAGTAATAAAACTTCTCATGATTTATCCAGGAGCAGCTGTTGCCCTTGCTTAGCAAATGTAACTGCCCTGTAAAATTATTTTCTATTCATAAGACTTGGAGAGAATTATGTTTTTATGTTAACATAACTCGGAGCGGATGACTTCTGTCTCCAGCTTTTCCTGCTGCTTTGATTATAACAGTGCTTTAACACTTGCAGTAGAAAACTGCTGAAAATGCATTTCTTGTATTGCAAATGATGCAAAAAAAAAAAAAAAAAGCCTTTGGCAGACGTTTGATGTCACAGATGTTCAGTCCCACAAAGGTTAACCAAAGTACACCTTTTAAAGGGGGTGTGAGGATAACAGAAAACAATAATCTACAGTTGTATCTTTTCTAGGATCCACAGGACATGAACACAGCCCTGGTTCATGTCTCATTTCAGCTTTGCTGGTGTGTTTGCAGTCAGTGCCATGGAGTCACTCCTGCAGCACATACAGCTGAGGGATGTCTGGCTCTTTTACCCGACATCATAGCTTTTATAAAAGCTCCCTTTTTAATGGGCAAGAAGCGAACAGCCCACACACCTGAGGATGAGCAGCGTGTCCCAGAGATGCCTTGGGCACTGCTGTCCCTGCTGCTGTCCCCAATACTGACCTCTGTTACCACTACCCTGTTACCTCTGCAGAGACATCAAGAGCCCTGAGGTGTTTATCTACTGACTGAATAGTAGATATTCAGTCCCTCTACAGCTCATTTCTACAGCTCTAGCCACCCCAGCAAACGCTTCTCTCTGTTTTTAAATTAAATGCAGAAAGCCGAGGGAAGCAAGCAGCACCCAGAGAAGCCAGCCCACTCAGTAAGTGTTACATACAAATAGGGGATGACCATAAAATACCTCTTTTTTTCCTTTTTTTTAACCCATCATGTAGAAATAGAGGTCAGTGGAAGCCGGAGGGCGTTTGCCCAGTTATGAGCAGTCTGCGCTGGATGTGATTTAGCTGATGCTGTTAGGCTGGGAGAGAGGCAGAAGCCTCTCTTCTAGGAAATGCTCTGTGTGAATGGCTCCGTGCTCAGATGCAGCATTCACAGGCCTGGGTGTCGGCTGGGTTCTGTTTGTTTGCTTCTTTCAAATAACGCCTTTTAAATCGGAGTTCAAAAGTGTTCACACCAGAGCAGCTTTAACGGGCACACGCAGCACTGGGAGCACTGGGGCTTGCAGGGAAGCACACTCCAGACCACAGCCTGCATTTTGCAACATCATCTTGGCAGGCTCGGGGTCTGGTTGTTTTGCCCCTTTGTCTTGAAACACAATTTGGCAGCTCTCAGTGGCCAATCCATCCCCCGGGGTGAGCAGCTCCCTGCCCAGGAGAAGCAACAACCACCCTTACAAAGACCTCAGATGGTCTTTTAATTCAGCAGTGATTAAATTGCAGCTCTTGCTCCAGGACAATATCAAAGACAGCTCAAGAGTCACGACTACAAAGAGCTTTGGAGCAGGCGTTCTGACTGCAAACTTCTCACACCATTGTTCAGGCTCCCCCCCCTCCAAAGGCAATGACTCGGCTCCACCAGGACTGGCAGGAAGCCTCCAGCTTCCCAAAATCTGGGTAAAGAGACTACAGGAGCAGCTCACGAGGCTTGTGCTCTGTGCTGCAGAAGAGACCTTGGCTCTCCAAGAGCTTGGTGTGTCTCTTCATGGCCTTCTGAGTAACAGCATCTCCGAGGGGTGGGCTGCAGCCCATCTAGTGGGAAGCCTGGGATAAAAACTAGAAAGGGACAAACTATGAATTCAAGAGGCATAGGTATAATTTAAACCCCTTCTTGGATATTGCCCTTCAGATAACAAGAAATGATAAATGAAAAGCTGGATGGGGCTTTGAACAACCTGGTCTAGTGGAAGGTGTCCCTGCCCGTGGTAGGGGGGTTGCAACTAGATCATCTTTAATGTCTCTTCCAGCCCAAACCATTTTATGTTTATATGAAAGGCAAAAAACTTGCATGTTACCATCTCACAGTGCCTCTGCAAACAGAGAAAAAATAACAGGCTGTGTATTTGCTCTGAGCAAATATACAGATTGTAATATTTTAAAATGTGTTTACTCCAAGCTGTTTATAAAGTCAGTAATCATTTTCACTCAGAAAATACGTGCGTGGCATTTAATCCTGTACAGACTTAAGTTAGGGTATGTCTCCTCTCAAAGAAGAGGGGACACTCCTTTGCAGCTTTCCTTCCTCCCAGCAGAGAAGACAGTGGAATATGAACATGGTCCTAGGGGGGCATCAAAATCTGTCCTTGCTTATGCAGCAGCAGCGAACGAGGGAGGAGTAGGAAGGAGGAAAAACACATGCAAATCCCTAGAGTTTAAAAGTAAATTTAGAAGACAGATGAGGACTCCAGGGCTTGTCAAAATGAAGGTTGCCACCCCTACATCAACACTGCCAATTCCCTTGAAAAGAGCAGCCTTATGGCTCCTGCAAATATTTATGCAGAGATTTGTTAACTGCAGTTACATGAACAACATGAACTTCAGGATTCATCTCCTTGAGATATTTATTTTCATTATAAACAAACTGTTTGGGAAACACAGTAAGTATTTCCCTCTACACTTCCATCCATCTGGTTTCAGAAGAGCAATTCTATGGGATACAAACAGTCCTAGGCACCACACAGAGTTACTAGACAATGTTTAAACCTCACTCCCAGCAATACAGCCTTTACTCCAGTAAAGGAGAGTAGGAATAAGCTCACATTCAGGAAAAACATAACTGAGTTACACAGAGGCTTCCAAGAATGACTTAGATGGGAATTAACTCAAGTTTAAAAGTTAGAGAAGTAAAAAAAAGCAAGTACACAAGTCAAAGTACACAGTCCTTCACAGTTATCTCAGCAGTGAGGGGAACGGTGGCTCAAGAAATTCAGCTGCACAGAGCAGCCACTCCCTAGGTGGAGAATGCCAAAACATCCAGCTTCAGCATCTGAAGGGGGAGAATTACTCTACCAGGATCGTATCGACGCTTTCTTGGATGAGATCTGGCTCCAGTATACATTCATCTAAGTGGTCCTGGGACAAGCTGGAGCTCTTACCCACACTCTCGCTGTCACAGTAAGGGTGAAACCTGGGGGTGCTGGGGCTCTCCAGCCGCTGGCAGCGGCTGTACTTGTGCTGCTTCCCTCTGTGCGTGTACATGTGCTCCAGCAGCTGGCTCTTCCGGAAAAACGTGCGGCCGCAGACGCTGCAGCTGACCTTTCTTTTTCTCGAGAAAGAAAAGTTACAGTTCAGCTCCACCGGTTCGTGGTCCTTGGAGATGAGGGAGAGCTGCCCGATCTGCAGAGGCTCCAGGTCGCTGCAGCTCGGATGCTCCAGCTGGTGTTCATCCTCCTTGAGAAGGAAGGCGCCGAGGCGATGGCCATCCCCAGGCTCCCTGTCCTCAGCCAGAGGCTGCACCTCCCCCAGGTCGCCGCTCTCCAGGATGGAGGCTGGGACGCCGAAGGGCAGCGAGCCCGAGACGTGGGTGTGCAGGTGCTGCCGCAGCCCCTCCCGCGAGTCGAAGCGCTCCCCGCAGTAGTGGCACAAGTGCACCTTGAGGCTGCCCTTGGCAAGGATGGGGCTCGCTACCTCTGGAGAAGGAGGGGTGCAGCTCTGGGACACCACGGGCTCCGAGTCGCACCTCTCCTGCTTTATGGAAACCGAGAGCTTCGGGCGCTCCTCGGCCGGCTTGGCCAGCGCCGCGGGCTGGGCCGAGGGGCGGGCGACCTGCTGGTCCAGGGGGCCGTCGTCCAGGCCGATGGCCAGGGACAGCTGCAGCTGGGGGTGATCGCCCTGGGCCGCAGACCGGCCGCCCGCCTTGGGCAGGCTCTCCTTCGCTCCCAGGCGCTCCTTTGCCAGCTTGTGCGCCGTGGAGATCTGGATCCCGTACAGGTTGGAGGACTGGACCGGCTCTGGGGAGAAGGCCTGGTTCATCTCGATGGCGATGTGGGAGAGGTGGTCTGCGTGCAGAAAGCGGATGCCTTCCTCCAGCCGGCTCTGGCTGACAGTCTGCTTTGGCCCTTTCCCAGTGTACATTATATGTAACAAGTAACTAAATATGTCAGGCTGGATGTCTGTAGGCTGAATTTTTATGCACTCGCTGAAACAAAACAGATGATTAAGTACATACAGGGTTCCAAATCCTGATCCATTACCTGCCCATTTGCTGTGAGAGCACTTTTACAAGCAGCACTCCCTGCCAAGCCCTGCAGAAGTGCAGAAGCTTTGTATGCAAAGCCAAGTGCCTAAGTCTGCGTTTATCCCTGTGATTCTGAAGACCATGTGCACAGTTGCAGCTGAGGCTGGTGCAAGTGACCAGCCCTGGCCACTCCATCCCTCCCGTGCAGAGCCAGCTGCAGCGCACGGCACCGCAGCGATGCCATGCAGGCTGAGCATCACTAGTGTGTGCCACTCCATTTATCTGAGTAAGAAGTTCAGCTGCCAGTACTGTGTAATCTTTACGAGTATTGCACTTAAGTGTCAGCAAACAACATCCACAGGGAAGGGCAGTTAACTCATCTCACTTCCAGCCAAGGGGCAATGCAGCTGATCCTAAAGATTATCTTGCAGAGGTGCTGGAGGCCACGACTCTCAGATAGGAAGGGGAATAAAGAATGTTTAATCTATCACAAGCAGCCAGCCCCAGGTCAGAGGCCAGACCATGGCACTGCTCTTGTTATACCTGCAGAACCACTCCTGACCTGGCCAGGTGAAGCATGTGAACAACAGCTTGAAATCAATTGATGATCTCAGTCTCAGCCCTTATCTCCAAGAATCTGAAGCACAGAACTGGCCACAGCTTCGCAATTGTTTCAAGCCTGTGGATCCTGCCAAAAATGACAGTCTCACCCAGCAAGCTTGACAACAACCTAAGGCAAAGTACTGGACATAGTGCACATGGGCAGGAGGTACCAGGATATCCCTGGATTCTAAATCTGCAGGGCTCTCACTGCAGGAAGATGATGGTACTTACACGCTTTATTTATCTGGTCACACAAATGCCTCATCTCCAAAATGCAGGGTCTGATGTTGCCATATGCTGACTAAGAAAGTGGTTTTAAAGGGCGGTGCTTTCTGGACTGGGATTGTTTAGAGAGCCAAGGCCTGTGCTGGGTTAGAAAAATAATTTCAGGCCACCTAACATCCCCATTTATACTCAATTTCAGACTTTTATACTTTTAGAAGGAGGAAAAAGCAGAATGCTGAGAGTGGTAAAAGGATAAGAGGAGAGCTGTGCGTTCTTACCTCGTCTGATGAATAAATATCATCTTAAAATAGTTTGAAAAAGCAGCGAGCACCGCTCTGTGGGCTTTGAAGTAAACATCTCCAATGGCAACTGTGCAGTCACACAGAAAGCCAAACTCCCGTTGCATGTTCAGCTGCTGGAGGAGGAGGACGCTGTGGCCGGTGGTATCCATGGTGTGCCTGGGAGCAAGGGAACAAGATGTTCATCGCATTAGGAAATCAGAGAGCTCCCAAAGGCTCAAATGTTGACTTCTCACCACCGAAACGAGATGGACGCCTGGCATGGAGCCTCTCCCCTCCTCCAGATAGCCCCTGCACCCCTATTTACAGCTTCTCCTGATACCACCGCTGGTGCTCAAACCCACCACCAAGGAGCTCACGACCTCTCGAGGACTTTCCCACCTGCCAGCTACACTCAGAGATGCTTCTCCCGCTGATTAACTACGCTCGGCGGGGTGTCAGCACTAACTTTAAACCCGGCTCGCGTTTCCCTCTGATGTGACGGTGCTTTCCGCCGCCCGGGAGCGCGGGGGAGCGGGGCAGAGCCCGGCGGCGCCGGCACAGAGGAGCCCTGTGCGTCCAACAAAGCCCCCATTGTGCGGGCTGAGCCGCCCTCGCTTCGCCCCGCCCCGCCAGCGGCCCCTGCGCAAATAAACGCCGATATTTGCTATTGTTTCCGCGGAAAATTATTGCGGGGGGCCGGGTGGGAGAGACACGACGCGCATCGGGAGGCGGCGAGCGCAGGCTCCCCGCGGCGTGGGACCGGCGCCCTGCCCTCCCTCCTTCCCTTCCCTCCTTCCCTTCCCTCCCCCGCTCCCGGCCCCGCGGCTCCCCCGCGCCCGCGCAGCCGCTCACCCGCGGAAGCGCCGCGCCGCCCGCCCCCGCTGCCGCCCGGCGGATGGGGTGGGCGCTGCCCCCCCGCGCTTCCTGCCGGGCCGGGCAGGGCCGGGCAGGGCCGGGATGGGACGGGCCGGGATGGGCCGGGATGGGACGGGCAGGGATGGGCAGGGATGGGCTTCTCCCGGGAGACGCCGGCGCGGCCCGGCGCTGCGGTGGGCGCGGCCCCTGCGCGGCTGCGGGCGGCGCTGCCCGCGCTGCTCGCCCGCAGCTCCTGTGCGAGGGAGGGAAGGAGCATGGGGTTTGTGTTTTTTTGGGAGGGTGCGTGTTTTGCCGTGCGTTGACAAAGGCATCAGCCTCGGCTGGGGGGGCTCGGCTTCTTAATCGCTGGTTTGCCTTTTTTTTTTTTTTTTTTTTTTTTGGGGGGGGTTTGTGTTTTGTTTTTTACAGGAAAAAAAAAAGGAGCTTCCCCAGTCTGGCCGGGAATGGACGAGAAGATACGATCTGGCTTCCTCACCAATGGCAGCCTCTCTGTGCTGCTTTCACCACCACGAGTCCTGCGGACGAACCATTGCTCTGCCAGGCCTCCCGCAGTCGCTCGCTGATGTTAAACCCGGGGTTATTTTAGGGAGAGCAGCTGTGCCGGCTGAGGTGCCAGGCACGGGAGGAGGCACAGGCGGCACTCCCACCCTTGGCCGCGATTGCCCGGCCACCAGCAGCCCCTCCCGGGCAGGGATGGGCAGGGATGGGCAGGGATGGGCTTCTCCCCGGCGAGCCCGACCCCTCCGCTCTGGCACTCAGTACCACCTCCGAGGTGGATTTCCGATCAGTGTAACCAGATCGCGTTCTGAACCTGTTCAAACGTCCAGTCCATACAGCGTCCTGCTGCCACCACGTTAATTTCATGTTTACAGGTTGTTTTTCCAGCTGGAAAAGGCAGTGAAAATGACTATTTGTGTGCTTTTGTCATGATTTTGGTGCAGTTTCCAAGATCTGTCACACCCACCTCCTCCATGGCATCTCTGCTGACTCAGGGCCTCTGCAGAAGATCCTCAGCGCCTCGGATCATTCCTCTTGGTTCCCTCTCAGCATTTGATAGTTTGTAGTCCATTTTCTTTTTGCATCCCCATAGCTGCAATTCTTCAATATTTAAGGCAAATAATGCCCCTGGCCACCAGAAAACACCAGCTTAGGGGGCTGTTTCCAGGCAGCCTGAGCCTGGGTGGGTGATGAAGATGGGCTGAGAGATGACAGACCGTAGGCTCCAAAGAATTTTCATCCATGTGTTTGCTGCTTATCCCACTTACCAACACAGCTTTATCTTTTCCATTGCCTTATGTTTTGTTTCTTTAATTTTAAATATAAAGCTCACAGGACTCAGGGACCATCTTTCCCTCCTGTGTTTGCGCAGCAGCAGAATTGAGAGATCATGGAGCTGTAATCCTGCTGTTCCTATAAATATTAGTAGCCACTTTTCTTCCCCAAAAGAGGTTTGCAGTAGGTGGCTCAAGGTTTTGTACTCTGTTTTGGGTTATTTAACATATTTATTAACCTGCGTACAGAGCGAGTCGCTATTTGCAGGTGGCATGTTATTTATTTAAATGATTAATTATTTACATGTTATTTAGGTTGACTCTGGTCCAAAGAGGACTTTGAAGAGCTTCAGAGAAACCAGAGCCAAACTGATGAAAGCAGTGGTGAGGAATGAAATTTGGTGTTTTGCTGTAAAACACAAGCAATGATATCACTCACAGCCAATACAAAGTGACACAGCCTATGCTGGTGGGTCAGAAAAAATATCAGGACATAATCACAGCTCTCTCCATGGGTGTTTCTGCTCCCTCCTCCTCTCAGAAAATAATAATTTAAAAAAAATAGTAAATAGGAGAGGTAAGTGTGGTGGAAGGTCAGTTAAGAAAATGGGGGTGGTGAGAAAAGGGGGACAGCCTTGTGCCCCACTGGAGGTGGCAGGAGCTCCTGGTGTGATGCACATGGGACAGAGCAAAAGGCTTCGCAAGCCCCTCATGGGTGCTCTTGGCTTGTGCTGCCTTGAGGTGTGTAAAGAGGTGGGGAGAAAAGACTCTTGAACCATAAGAAAAGCAACTTTTCAGTGCGATTTGAAAACCTCTTATGGAGGCCATTTATTTAACTTCCTATAAAACAGGAAAACCTACAAGTAGCTGTAATGTGGGGGTCCCTCCATCTTCTGTGGGAGCTGGTGTCTTACAGCCACAGAGGTTTTTTTCCCTTGGCACTGCTATGTACCCCTGAGACAAGGCTCAAGCAGAGTGAGAGGGGAAACGGGGATTTTTTAGACACATTCTGAAAGACATTTTTAAAGCTCCGCTTTTATTCTGTAGTGGTTAGAAAATCCCCAGACAGACCCAGAAGGAAGGGCTGATCCTCCATTTGGAAACTAGGATTGTATTGTTGGGTTTGTCCTGTTTGCTTACGCAGAGGAGGGATGCCTCCAGAAAACCTTCAGGGTCACTGAAGCAGGGATGGATGCTGGTACATTTTAACATTGTGACATTTTATTTTGTTGCCTTTTTTTTTTGTTGTTGTTGTTGTTAATTTTGCCATTTTCAATTTTGTAATAAAATCTCATATTTTGCTATGATTAAGTTTGCCACTTTGGCTTGTCAGGTACTTAAGAGGGATCTCAGTTGCAGCAACATAAAAACAATGGTATCTCCAGAAACTGAATGATGGAGTTGTGCGGATTAAACACTTACAATGCTTGTGCTGAAGAACAAATGTCACTCTAGGGGTGGAAAAGTCAAGTGGCAAGACCTGGAGGAAAGCCTGACCTGGCTTATGTTTTCTCTCAGAACTGCGGCAGATAGCAGGGGGGCCGGAAATCCCACTTACTCACATGGGATAGTTCCGGAGAAGCTGGATGTTGTCAGACAGGAGAGGTGCAGACACTGGTGGGAAGAGGGCCTGGAACAGCTCCTGGAAGGATGAAAAAAAGCGCTGTTCTCGGGATCTGTGACGGAGCGTGGCGGTGGCTGCCGGCCCTGTGCTCCTGCATCACCGTGAAGCTCCAGGAGGGAGGGCGGAGGTATTAACGTGCGAAATTGCTGCGAGAAGGAAATACTTCCTCACGCAGCTTTGCAGTGGTTTTCTCGCAGCTGAGCTGTCCCACGCGGGGGCCGTGGGGCTGCGGGTACAGCGCTCCATCGCCGGGCACCCACACGGGTGACCGGAGCCTCCCCGCTGGCGCCGGCCACGGCTGCATCGGGGGGAACGCGGAGACTCCCCGTTCGCTGCGGCGAGCCCGGGTGCGCGGGGAAGGGGCGGACTGCGGGGGCCGGGAGAGCAGCGAGGCGGCACAGCCCGGCCGAGGGGTCCCGGTGGGCGCCCGCCGGCCGGTGGGATAAGCTAACGCTGCCCCGCCGGGGGACGGGGGGCTCCGCCGGGGGACGGGGAGGAGCCGGGCCGAGGCGGCATGCCCGGCGGCACGGGAAGAGCGGAGCGCGGCAGGGAGCCGCCCGCCGGGCCCCGGCATTGGCGGCGGCGCAGCAGCGCTGGCAGCGGCGGCGCCGGGAGCCGCGGCCGCCGAGGGGAGGGGTCCGGCTCCGTGCGGTCGCGGCGGAGCCGGCGCTGCGGCAACGGCAGCGCGGCGGGGCGGAAGTCCTTTGTTGCAGCCGCGGCGGCAGCGGCAGCAGCAGCAGCGGCGGGAGCGGCGCGGGCACGGCTCCCCGTCGGCGGCCGCCGCCTCTCCCCGAGCCGCGGTAAGCGGGGCCCGGGGGCCGCCGCCGGGACCCGGGAAGGAGGAGGCGGGAGGCGGCCGCAGCTCCGCCGGCGGCGGGAGGTGGGAAGTGCCGAGCGGCGGCGTGGCCCGGCGCGGCCCGCCATAGTGGCGGCGGCGCTGCCAGGTAGGGGCTTTCCAGCCGCGGCCGGTGCCTGGCCGGCGGCCGGAGCGGTGACCTTGCGCCCATGGCCGGGCAGGGCGCGGCGCGGAGCGGAGCGGCGCCGCGGGGACTGCGCGGGGGCTGAGCGGCGGCGCCGCGGCGGCGGCTCCGGTCGGGCTCGCTCCTGCCCTCCCTCCTGCCCTCCCTCCTGCTCTCCGGGGGTCGCGGCGGGCGCGCCCCACCCGCGGGGCGGGGGTCCGGGGGGATGCCGCGCTGGAGGGCGAGACGCGGCCTAGGGAGGTGCAGGGGCGAGAGGCGGGGAAGGGAAGGGAAGGGAAGGGCACCGCGCCGCCCGCGTGGCTCCGGGGCTCGAAGTCGCGGTAAACATCTCGAGTGCCGCTATCGCGCCTAGCCCCGGCCCCCGCCGTGGGTCCCGCCGCTTCTCTTCCTTTTGTCTTCACGAAATAAACGCCCCAAAACTTGGAGTGAGTTGCGGCAGTTCGGCGAAAAGCGGAGCGGAGCTGCAGCCCGGAGGGAATGCTCCACCCTGCCAGGCGGGAGACTTGGGTTTCACTCGGGGCTGGCAGTGCGCTGGATCGCCGTGGAGGCGGCTGGAAAGGAAGGGGAATACTTTTGTCATATAAAAACAAGCCCTGTGCCGCTCTGGGAGCGGTGTCGAAAGTCTGCTTCTTCAAAGGACTCCTCTTTTCTGCTCGGATAGAAAGGTAGTTGAAGAGAGTACAGGAAATGGGACTAAAAACGCTGTGAGTTTGGGGCTGGGGTTTTATTCCTCTCTATTTTTCAGGATTTTTGTAACTGAGTTTCTCAAGTTTTTCTCCTGTTCCAGCTGATACAGGAGTGCTGGTTCTTCTTGACACGTAGTTGTTGGTAAACGGGTAGCATGGCTTGGACGCTGCTTAATATTTGGGTGTTTACTGCTAGGTTGTCGCTTGCATTATTTCCCTCTCACTCGAGTATCGCAAGGTACAGCACGCACTGCAAAACTATCCGGGGTTGCAACAGTGCGGTGTTCCTTAGGCATTTAATTACACTAAACAAACATTCCTTTAATTAAAGGTGTTTGTGTAACATTCCTCATTACAGCTCTTGGAAAAACCCACAGAGCAGCCGTGCGCGGGGGGATGCGGGCTTCTCGTTTTTGCTGAATTACAAGTTAAGCTTTCATGGCGAGCAGAGAGGCGGGAGAGGCGTTGGGACCATATGGCCATGGGGAAAACCAGCCAAACGCGAGCGGTTGCAGAGATTTTCCTAGGCAGCAACAGCAAAGCGAGTTGACAAGATTGTGGAGAGATTTTTGGATGACTGGCCAGAAAACCTAAGGAGTAACAAGTAGTATTAGCTGTACTCTGCTGATGTTTGAGGTAGCAGGGAACCAGCACCGCTGGGGGGGTTGGATGCAGGTAATGAAGATGTGGGTTGTTGCTGGGTGGGAAGCTCAGAGAAGTAATAGAAGCCACTTCTTCCTAGTAGCCAGAAAGTTTTGTGTGGAATAAGATCACAGGCTTAACAGATGCTTCAGCTCTGCTTGCACAAGTCTTCATCAGACTCAACCACTGTTGTCACTGGCCCAGGAATTAACAGCGATTACATTGGGAGTGCTCATGCCAACCAGGGATTTGGGTTTTTAGATGCTTTCTTGCTTGAATGTCAGTGGCTGTTCTTTCACAGATTTCTGTTCTTGCTGACAGTGGAAAGCCCTGAAAATCCAGGATGGACAAAGCTGCAGTAGGTATTTACCTGCTGGATGGAAATAGAATAGCTGCTCAGAACTGAGATAGTGAAAGTTTCCTGATAAATACCCGGTGTCCTTTCTCTTTGTTGTTACAGCTGGGCCTCTTACTAGAGTTATTCTGGACCTGCACACATGTACAGTGAGAAGCCATGTGTTCATTTTTCAGTCTGGGCAGTGGTTCTCCAGCAGTTGCATTATTCAGCCCTGCCTTTGCTTGGGAATGGTAAACGCCCTCACCCAGAGAGTTCTGCTGTGGACACAGTGTGTGGGCACAGCAGCTGACATCATTTGCATGAGGACCGTTTATATCCTCAGATTGGTCTGGTAATTTTTAATTTCTGCACACAGTGTCACTGCAAAACTCCAGAATTCACTGGCTGTTGCTTTTTCTTCCCCATATTAGACCTATTTCATTGGATGGAGACCCTAGTAGCCTTATTTTTATTTTTAGTATGCTGAAAGTAAAATGTGAAACACTTAAGACCAGGAAGAGTCAAGAAGAGCTGTAGTCTGATCTCTGTGTCACAAGTTACCGAGCTTTGTTCATGTGCATCCAGCAATTTGTTACACAGAAGTGCAGCCTGTATTTAGCCAAGGATCCTTTCCTGGAAGGCACCTGTGACTTCATTTGAGGGTCTCAAGATGTGGTTAAGGCACCAAGATGCCTCCAGAAGTTGAAAGTTGGTGTAACTCAGAGAGCCGAGATGAAAAGGCTCACCTTTCTGCTGCACAGCATAAATTGGGTGTCATAGTTTTTCCCCACTAATTGTTTCTTTTAAACATATCATTACCGTGTTGCCTGACAACTGTAAAGGTGCCAGATAAAAGATAACTGTGACTTTCTAGAGTCAACTTTTGCGGCTAGTAAGTTACTTTAAAGGACTGCATAAGGTCTCTAGGACTTCTACTCCCTAGATCTGATCTAAAGTTGTTTGACGTTGAGATGGGGCTTTAGCAGAAACTCAGTTTTCTTATTTTTTTCTGTTGAGCTGTATTCCTTGTCTTTCAAGGAGTGCTCTGACCTAAGACCATGCAATGTATCTTAACTAATTTTCAGTTAGCAGTTGAGAAGCATAACTTGCTAAAATTCGATGTCTGTTTCTCATTTGTGGGCATGGATGCTGAATCAGCAGAGAGCTGCTGGCTGAGCAGTGGGGATCAGGGAATCCAGGAGCTCTGACAGCTCATGCTGGAGGCTTTGGAGCGTCTTCCCCTGGTTCGAGTGCCATGAAACTTGTTCCTGTGCATTGTGCAGGAGTCTGAAATGAGTTGATTCAGCCACGGGGATGTATCTGAAGATGAGTATCTGCCTCATTGGAATCATCTTCCCAACTGGCATGCCTGAAAAGCAGGTGATTGGAAAGGCTGAGAGAGGAGGATAAATTATACCTTTAGTCCTTCATAGCCTGGATAATGGAGCTTAATTAACCATTTTCCCTGGCAGTACATGTAATTCCAATAGCTGTTTTAATTTATGATCAAGGCTATGCTTGTCATGCAAACTGGTGCATACTCACTGTTGAGGTGGGTGATTGTCACCTGGCCCCAAGTTCTTTGCTGTTTTTTCAGTGTTTGTGTAAACTGAGGCACCCAGAGCAATCTCTATGGCTTCCTACTGAGTATATCTAGGCAAAAAGTTGTAGCCTGTCGACAGCTCTGTGGTCAGTGCAGGAGCAGAACACAAAAATTCTTGGGCATTGTGTGGAGAATTTGTACATGTTCTATAGGATTTTCTGCAGCATGAAAAGGCTATCATTTAGGAATCTAGGCTTTTTGGTAGGTCAGACCCATAATGGCAAAATTAGGGGGAAGAGTTCTTGGGAACCCACACCAGGGTGGGGTATGGAGACAGACGGCAATGGGAGATTTGCTTTCTGATCCCCGTGTGCTTGTTTTTTGGGTAACTGGGTGTTGTTTGCTTGAGGTTTTCCAGTCTCATTTTCTATTAGCACCAAATTCTCCACTCATTTATTAAACTTTTGTCCAGCCTGTTCCTGGTTTCCAAAGAAAAGGAGCCAGTAACTAAGCATGTAAGCGCTGTGTTTCTGCCTGCTCAGCAGTGGAAATGCTGGGTTTTGAAAACCACCTACTAATTTTAGGAGCCGAAAGGCTCCTGAATTCTGAACCTTGTGGTATGTTTTAAAGACAGAGAAGTTAGCCAGAGCTTCACTATTTCTTTGCTTGAGTACTTTTTAAACTTCTTTTGTTTTAAAACATCTCAGAAAACTTTTGAGTGTGAGGAAATGATGGCATAGAGCTGTAGTAAATACCTCTTTTTTCTTGTTAGCAGACTTAAAAACAACATAATTGGTTAGTGTAGTAGTGCAACTTAACCTTGTTCATGGTCACATCTGAATAGTATCTAAGTGGTGCTTCATAAGAAAAGTCTGTTGGCACACAAGTAGCTTGAATCAAAGCTTGGCTGTGTAAAAATAAATATGTACTAGGGAAATAAAATGCATATGCTGACTTGGAGTTTGAAAATCAGAGTGAAAATACCCAAGTCAAATACCTTCAGTTTTCATTTTCATATCAGATGCTTTTCTAGCACATTTTTTCAACCTCTGCATCATTCAGGATTGCTTCCAACGTGGCCTCTGCTTCATTTACCACACAAATCAATCACTGCTGGAGATGGAGTTACTTGGGTTCCTTGTGGACTTGTGAGGTTGGTGCCTCCAGGATTTGGATGCTTCACAAAGTGTGCTAGTCCACTGGGCAAGTGGCTGGTGATTCTCTTATCTTTGAAAAAGAGGATCAGAAATAATTAAAATCTTTGTATTGACAAACTCATCTGTATGGAGCTTTAATTTTCCAAGATACTTGGTGTTTAATACCTACAGATGATAGCTCCCACTGGCCTCAGCTGCCACCAGTGGTGTTTACCTGTGTGATAAATTGGACATCCAAAGAATGCAAGCCAGGCTTATGAAAAACAACCAAACCAGAAAGGTTGAAATTACTTGTCCTGGCATTGACAGCAATGGGATGATGTTCTCCAAGCAGTGTTCATTGCTGTGAGATTCTTCTTTTTGTCCCACACTTCCCATTCACTTCACATCCTCCAAATGCTTGGCCAAATGAGCAGGGATTGTCTTGTAGTGCTCAGATCCAGGCTTGGACAGATCCAGAGGATGTGCTGAGTAAGGGAAATTTTGGTAAGAGGGATGGAAGAATATACTTTGATACGTACATAATATATGTATATACCTTGAATGTTCTGTAAAAAGACCTGTTTTCATTCTAATAGCTCATTTTTTTCCCTAAAGCAAACTTCAAAAATAGTTTGCAGTATTGATCCACCCACATGAGTGATAAATGCATATTGCTGCCATTTTAGCAATTAAAGTAACAAAGTAATGATAAATTCCCATTTTCTGAGAGCTTGCTCTTGTTGGGAAGGAGTTTGTCAGCAAGCCTGTCATGCTTGTTAATGGCAAAGGGATGGCAGGATTGGCAATTTGGGGTTCCTGCTCTGAATGCATGAATGCTGCAATTGTTTTCCACCTACTCCCTGGAAAGAGCTTGTCTGTGTTTTTTACCCCTTCTGCCCTTGGCCCTGCAGCCTGGCTTTTCCCAGCCCAAGTGGCTTCTTCCCTCCAATGTTTAGACCCTCATTGCACCCATGTTTAATTCCCACTGCTGCATCCTAATCCCTTCTCTTGGCACAGCACCGTGCTCCCAGCCTGCGCTTTCCTTCTCTCCAGATTTTCAGAGGTTTTCCATCACATCCTTCTTGCATTTCCCAATCTCCCTGTGTTTTCCCTGCATCCCCTCCTGGCTCTGGCTCTCCCTCTGTCAGAACTGGGCATCTTCTCCATCAGCTACCACAAGTAAGCTGAGACCTCGTGGAGAGTCGTGCTGTGGAGCAGTCTCCAGGAGGCTTTGCTGTCAGCTGTGACATTGTGGAGGTGGCACAAAGAATCATGGAATGGTTTGGGTTGGAAGGGATCTTTAAATGCCATCTAGTCCAATCCCCCTGCAATGAGCAGGGATTTCAACAAAATCAGGCTGCTCAGAGCCCAGTCCAGCCTGGCCTTGAGTATTTCCAGGCATGAGGCATCCACCACCTCTCCTGGCAACTTGTGCCAGGGTCTCAACACCCTCATAATAAAAAATTTCTTCCCTCTATCTGAATCAACCCTTTTGTAGTTTAAAACCATGGCAGAGCTCTGTGCAAAAGGGGGTTTCACTGTGGATGGCTCAGGCAGGCCCTTGTTTACTAAGCAGCTGCAAGAGGATGAAATGTTCTCTGCCAGGCTGTAATCTGAATTTTCAATAACTAACAAAAGTCTTAAGTGGGAATAAACTGATAATTTGTATCTTATCCCCCTGAAGCATATAGTTTGTCAAAATTCAGGCAGATTTTTATATCGTGACAACATATCTAAGACATAACACTTTCTCCCACATAAAGTGGCTCCTCAAAGATTTTGGAAGAGAAACTTTTAATTTCTAAATGAAAAAAAATAATAATCTTCATACATGAAAAATTTTTCTTAGCCTCATTTTTGGAACCATTTTGGCTGAGCTTTTCTGTGGAGGAGGGAAAAAAAAGTAATCAGTCCAAGGTTTCAGAAGGAAAGCTGTGCTGTTGCTGGTTGAAATGTGTCAAAGTTTTAAATAGCCTGACACAGGCTCTTGTGGTGGGAAGTTACATCCAGCAGGTTCATACAGCATCCAGAGGGAGGATGCCAGGACTTTCATTAATATAAATAACCTCATACACTCTGTTTTAATACCTACATGTAGTACTACTGTGGTCGAGACCAAGTACATGTCAAATCCAAAACCTTGCCCTCCTGCTCGAGCAGCCTCATGCTCCACCTTTTTTCGCCTGAGTGGGTCAGTGCCAGGGGGTCATTGTTGCACGTCAGGATCCACGTGCTGAAAGCTTTACAGGAGTTCATCTGGCAAAAGGAGAAATACCTTTTACCATTTTCAAAGAGGAAGACTTGAAAAAGGCGAGTTTGTGTGCTGTCACTCGTTGTTCCCACCAGCTGGAAACGACCCCATCTGCAGGTGCCTGCAGAAAATTTGTGACCACCTGTTTTGTACAGGCTAACTGTTTGTATTGCTGTTTTTCTATTGGAGGACACAGTGGAGTATATCTAGTGTAAAAAAACCACAATTAAATAAAACGTTTTGAACTTCCCACTTTATGAAGATGGGGAAGTTAACATGAGCTGTCCTGAGCCTTTTCTTGTTGTGTTGGCAGCTCACACCAAGAGGCCAGTGGTGCATCAGTGGCATCATCTAATTTTCTCATTGGTTTTCACTCTTAGAATGTGGAAGTTGCAGTTAATTCTTTATCATTATGCAGCTGCCATTCTTAATACAATAGATTAAGTTACATTTAAGCATCTAATGAATTGCCTCAAATCCAAAACACGTTACCACTTGGAAGAATATGAAGTGCACTTTTATTATTACTTGATGTCAAGAGCCTTACTGTTCTTCACAGAAACATCTGAAATCACCCAGTGACACAGATGATAATCAGTTTATGTTGAAAAGATGTGGAGTTGTTTCAGAGGTTCTCCTACTTTCAGAGCCACTGCCCTGAAAGTTAGTACAAAAAGAGATTAATTCCATGCAAGGAGTTGTATATCTTCAGTGGACATCACTGGGCCAAACCAATCTGAGAATTACTATGGCAGGGTGCTAGCCTGGAGTTCTGGGTGTGGAGGGTTGGGTTGAGAGGAATGGAGCAGCTGCCATTCAGATGCTCATTGTCACTGTAGTTCAACCCAAATCTCAGGGTTCCTGTTGCCAGACAAGATCTTGTGCTGGGTGATCCATAGGAATTGCTGTGTGAGTTGGCAGTAGGGAGTATTGCTGGGTGGGGTGAGCATTTTCTTTTCTCGAGAACTTGGGAGCCTTACTGCTGTGGCAGTCCTTTGTGCAATGAAGAACGGGGACTTAATTCTAGGTTTGCTGCTTAACAAGCCAGGCAACGCCTATGACTTGCAAATTCAACACTAATTGTGGAATTTAATTTCTCTACCCATTTTTCCCCCTAGGAGATGTAAGCTATTAGGAAAATAATAAGAAAAATGGAGCATTTGTGTGTGTATTGTGTTTATTAAATTTTGGGCAGTTGAAAGAGTGGTTGCAAATCAATCCATGCATTTCATTGAGTCATAAAATGCCCTTTAGTATATATTAGTTGTACTTTATTTGCACAAACCTTTTACAGTTATTTGCATTGTTTGCAATAACCTTTCAAAATGTTAAGAATCCTCATTACTGCTTTATGTTTTTCATTTCAAATAGGGTGTTCTCTATACCCTCTTCTGGTTCCTCACCCCCTCAGCCTGTGCAGTTAGAACAGCTTATGTATATCAGTAAAGGTTTTCCAAAGTGAGTTGTGACTAGCTGTTGACCACACTTGGGGAGTTTGTCTTTATTCAAACACACACATCCTGTATACACTGCATTTTCTTCTGGATAATTTTTGTTAACATGAACCATGATGTTTTTTTTCCTCTTTTCTCGGGGATGAGTTAGTCCTTCCACTTAGAGCAACCCTCAGCACTGGCAGACCAGTCTTTGCCAGGGCTTCATTTCACCGTGGCTCCACCTCTGGCTCGCTGGCTCTCTCAGTTCTCCATTGCTGAGTTTTTCTTTGTCCGGTTTCCCATCTACGTGTTCTGGTTGCATCTCGGCGCTCTGAACGAGTGGTTTTGAGAGCAGTTGGAGGCACGGCGTGCACCACTTCCTGCCTCTGCAGTCCCTGTGGCTGTCACGCAGCTCGCCTGGTCACCATCTGCAGCTCTGGGCTCGAACGTGGGACGTGCCACCGCAGCCGGGCTGCCCTCTGCTTCTGAGAAGGCGTTGGAGTTCGCAGTTCCTGGTTTGCAGGACGCCTTGCAGAGAAGGTTGAGATGGTCCCTCAGCTGCCACAAGGAGCAAAATGTGTGGAGTAGCTTGCGTGGGTGCTCTGTTGTCTCTTAATTTTCTTTAATGGGGAGGGAAAGACCAGTTTGAGCCTGGCCTAGTTTCCAGTGTGTGTTGCGTCATGTGCCCGTTGGACTCACAGGTAAAAAGGCAAGTTGAGACTGAAGAGTGGTTTCTGACAGCCAGCTTACCTTGTATAGGTGTTGTCCTGGGGCCATCTTACAGAAGTCTGCCCTGTGAAGTTTTTGAAGTTCTGCATTCAGAATTCATATATGAAAACCTTGGCTGTAGGACTTGGAGATGTATTTGCTAATTTATATTCTAGCAACTCTGACATGTGTGCTGGTTATGTTGATTAGTTTACTAGCCTTGTAAGTCTAGTGGTGAGGACATGGAATTATGGATGTTTTCACTGGCATCAATATTTGTAAGTAGTTACCAGCAGAGATATCCAGACAGGAAGCTGTGCTGCAGACTGTCAGAATAGGAAGATCTAGAGAGAAGAGAGATGGTAGTTCCTCCCTACGTTGAAGTAGGCTTTGGGTTTTGTGCTCGTGATTTAACAGATACCTTTTTCTTTATGCAGGGCTGTAATCGAAGTACAAGATGGCAAAAACCAGCCATAGCAACTATGTCCTTCAGCAGCTAAACAAGCAAAGAGAGTGGGGCTTTCTGTGCGACTGCTGCATCGCTATCGATGATATTTATTTTCAAGCACATAAAGCAGTCCTTGCTGCCTGCAGCGCCTATTTTAGGATGTTTTTTATGAACCATCAAAACACTACAGCTCAGCTGAATCTAAGCAACATGAAGATTAGCGCTGAATGCTTTGATCTTATTTTACAATTCATGTATTTAGGAAAAATTATGACAGCCCCTGCCAATTTCGAGCAATTTAAAGTGGCCATGAACTATTTACAGCTCTATAACGTACCTGAGTGTCTAGAAGATATACAGGACACAGACTCATCTAGTTTAAAATGTTCATCTCCTGCTTCTAGCACCCAGACTAATAAAATGATATTTGGTGTGAGAATGTATGAAGATGCACTTGCTAGAAGTGGCAGTGAAGCAAACAGGTGGGGCATGGAGCCACCAAGTTCAACGGTGAATACATCCCATAACAAAGAGCCTGAGGAAGAAGCTTTGCACCTCAACAGCTTCCCTGAGCAACTGTTTGATGTCTGCAAAAAAAGCACCACGTCCAAATTCTCTCACACGAAAGAGCGCGTGTCACACTCGCGCCGGTTTGGAAGGAGCTTCACCTGCGACAGCTGCGGGTTTAGTTTTAGCTGTGAAAAGCTACTGGATGAGCACGTGTTAACATGCACCAACAGGCACTCCTACCAAAGTGCCAGGTACTACAGTGCTGAGAAAATAGACTTTAGTGAAAAGAACTCTACTTCTAAAATGATTTCCACACAAACAGAAAAATACAAGGGGGACTCGAACCATGCTGCGGACGATTCATCGTCTCCCGTGTCAAACATCACAAGCAGAAAAAGCAGCACTGTTGCCTCTGAGACATCAGGTGAAGAAGGAAGTAGAGCCTCTGAGAGGAAGAGGATTATCATCAAGGTGGAGCCAGAGGACAATCCTACAGA
This sequence comes from Lonchura striata, assembly GCF_050655825.1. Classification (NCBI taxonomy): domain Eukaryota; kingdom Metazoa; phylum Chordata; class Aves; order Passeriformes; family Estrildidae; genus Lonchura; species Lonchura striata. Next base: position 66,888,647 of record NC_140707.1, on the reverse strand, counting down.
CGAGCTGAAGGATTTTAATATTATCAAGGTGACAGATAAAGACTGCAATGAGTCTTCTGACAATGATGACCTAGACGATGAACAAGAGGAGCCGCTTTACAGATACTACGTCGAGGAAGAGATGAGAGAGAAGAGAAATGCTCGGAAGACTCTCAAGCCTCGTTTATCCATGGATGAGGATGAAAGAAAGTGTTTGAAAAGTCCACGGCACCCTAACAGCAAGGCTTCTTCAGTGCAGGAAGATGTGGAGAACGCTCCCTGTGAACTTTGTGGGCTAACAATCACTGAGGAAGATCTGTCCTCTCATTATTTATCCAAACACATAGAAAATATATGTGCTTGTGGCAAGTGTGGTCAAATACTGGTCAAAGGCAAGCAGCTACAGGAGCATGCACAGACCTGTGGAGAACCCCAGGATCTGACCATGAACGGGATCAGAAATTCTGAGGAGAAAATGGACTTGGAAGAAAACCCTGAGGAGCAGTCAGAAATAAGGGACATGATGTTTGCAGAGATGCTAGAGGACTTCAGGGACAGTCACTTCCAAATGAACAGCCTTCAAAAAAACCAGTTATACAAGCATTCTGCCTGTCCTTTCCGATGCCCTAATTGCGGCCAGCGTTTTGATACTGAAAACCTAGTGGTTGAACATATGTCAAACTGCCTGGAGCAAGATCTGTTCAAGAACTCCATGTTGGAAGAGAACGAGAGGGATCACAGACGTAAGCATTTCTGCAACCTTTGCGGGAAAGGATTTTATCAGCGTTGCCACTTGCGGGAACACTATACCGTTCATACCAAGGAAAAACAGTTTGTTTGTCAGACATGTGGGAAGCAGTTCTTAAGAGAGCGCCAGTTGCGGCTCCACAATGATATGCACAAAGGCATGGCCAGGTATGTCTGTTCCATTTGTGATCAAGGAAACTTCCGAAAACATGACCATGTACGGCATATGATATCTCACTTATCAGCTGGAGAGACTATATGCCAGGTCTGCTTTCAGATATTCCCAAATAATGAGCAACTGGAGCAGCACAGGGATGTTCATCTGTATACATGTGGAGTATGTGGAGCAAAATTTAATTTGAGGAAAGATATGAGATCTCACTATAATGCCAAGCATTTGAAAAGAACATAAGCATAAACATACTGTTAAAGCATTAAGTTGGCAGCAGAGAGAACACCAAAGCAAAGTATAGTAAAAAAATTTGAAAAGGAAAAAAAAAATTGAAAATAAGTCTCTTTTTTATTATTTTTTTAAGACCCTCCTAACCATAGGTGTCTATTTAGGCTCATTAAGTATAAAGCTTTGAAAAGCATCATGTGTTTAATTATTACATTTTCACTGTTTCCTAATACCAGTTTCTGTTCTTAATTTTATTGTTTTACTACGTAGATATACAAATCATTATTTTTAAACTGTAGATTAAAAGCACAATGTTACCCCTTCACTGACTGCTATTAAACAGTTCTCGGATCCATGTCCGTAAGATGAGTGCTTTAATATTTCCATGTGTTGTTTCTTCATGTGAAAATTTTAGATGCCAGCGATTAATGTGCAAGAGCATAATTGTTTGTAATCCCCAAATTGATTTTCAAAATTAAAAAAAAAAACCCAAGCCAAACCCAAACCAGCAATGCCAAGAAATAATCCTTTGGGATCTGACTCTGCTGCAGGGGCAGAGCTGGCTGTCCTGGTCCCCTGCTTCTTGGCTTTGTTGGAAGGTGCTTCCCAGGGGTGAGAGCACATAGGCTCAGTTAACCCTTGCAGGCTCGGGCTGCTGTGCACAAGGGGGAAGGGAATTAATGACTCTCGGGATAACCGAGGGGTTCCAGCACAGTGGTCGTTTTCCAGATGGGAAGTCCTAGCAGAGCTGTTCAACTGATGTTGGCCTTTCTTTCACTGTCTGTACCTCTCTGGGTATATTTAACCTGTTTATCCTAATATACAAAGAAGGAGTGGCTATGGTGGGTTGCTAGGAATGCAGTATGGCCATGTGCACTGAACACTGTATTTTCAGCCTAGCTGTGAACTGTGCCTTGCTGCTTGTGTTGGAAAGTTAAAAGCAGGGTGAGTGTGGAGATACTCCCATTGCTTGGGACCTTAAGGTTTTTTTGCTTCTTGTTTTCATGATACTTTCTGAATGTTCTGTTTTTCAACAAGAATATAACAAGAAAAGACTGCAGAGTTTGCTTAATAAATGTAAAGATATTTTATGCCTTTTAAGATTTCTTTCTGATTTTAGCAGAGCCCTAATCTGTGCAGCTTGTCTCTTAATTTAATTGAATTTAAAAATCCTGCTAAGTACCAGCTGACACCAATTCAGTGAGGCACTTTGGCCTTTGAGAGAGCAACTGGCTTTGACTCTTAGGCACCAGCTGTCAAAACGTTTGTTAAGTGTGTGATTTGTGATGGGGTAGAGGAAAGGATCCTAATACATAATTGTGGAGAAAACAATTAAAAAATAAAACCTTGTTGTACTTTCTCCCAGGAGATCTCACTTTATCAAAGAGGGCGGTAATGCTCCTTCCTGCTGAGCTATGGAAGGAGGAAAGTAATGTAGATCAGCAATTAAGGCAGTTGGATTAGTTGATCATTGCAGGTCTCTTCCAGCTGAAATGTATTATCACCTCATGTGCCAGTGGTGGGGTTGAGAATAGAAGCCAAGAGTTGATGGTCTAGTCCAGGGCTTTCATGTGCTTGTTTCTGTCAGAGTTGAGTTTCATTCCTAGTTTCTTGGGGATTATGAAGGGTATCGAGTTTTAATTTTAGACAATTCAGAGGAGTGAATATACAATTCAGAATCTCCACTTCAGCTGTTAAAAGTAGCGTGTTGCCTTGCATTTATTCAGTTTCAAATGTGCATTAAGATTTCTCTTGGTTGGCAGACATGTTCATTTCTGCAGTGATGGAGAAGGCTCCCCCACCAGCCCTTGGTCCTGAGCCAGCAGCTGCTCCGAGGCACCAGCTGCTTTGGGTGCAGTTTAGTGGGATTTTAGTGTTTTGCTTTAACTGCTCAGTCCTTTGTTTTCTTGTATGATGCTGAAGTCAGCCCAGTCCTTGACAGCACTGAGGCCAAAAGAGCACAGGCATGAATACACTCCAGCACTCCAGAGCTGGGGGGTTCATCTGCTGCACACAGTGATTCTCTGACATGCAGGTTATCCCTCACAGCATCAGATGGATTGGGAAGAGCAGTCAAGGGAAGGAGATCCGGAGAGCACTGGGGGAGCTGGCAGGAGGGTCTCGTGGCACTGGAGGAGTGGGAAGACAGAGTGGGAGAAGAGATCCTAAATGGGAGGGAGTGGCAAAGGCAGGCAGGATTAGAGCTGTGCAGTGGGAAGCAAATCCCAAAGGTGGCATGGAGAGGGTGGCTGGAGGAGTGGGTAAAATGTCCCGGCTGTGCGAGCAGAGGGAGGATGACTCAGCTTGGCTGGGGAGCTCAGGACGCGGGGTGCGTACCAAGCACGGCCGGCCCCGCAGCGCTGCGGGGACACGGCCCAGATTAATGCCCTTGTTGAAAAGCAGCAGGTGACCTCTGCCATGTAAGGGATCAGTCTTGAATTCACTGAAGGGCTAAGGGTGATTTATAGAGCCTCCTGCTCAGGATCAGGAGCCCTTGTTTAGAGCCTATTGGTCTGAACTTGACCCAAAAATGTTTCTTTGAAAATGTGACTTTCTAGTGTAAGTAGACCTGTCGACTACAGAAGTTAAATGGAAAATCTGGGAATGATGGTATTTACTTGTACTATCTAACTTTATAAACACCCTGAATACTTCTGTTTTTCAATTATAAGCTGTGTTGTAGTAGCCTTTCAAAGTAAAGTTTGTTAAACCTTTCCAACTGCACTTGAATTGATGTTTCTTCCTGTTCTAGGGAAACAAAACCCAGTGCCTTGCAGTTCACATGTATGAAAGTCCATTCTAAGGCTCACCAAGAGCATGAATTGCACTGCAGGGAAGCTTAAAAGTGGATCTACTTACATGTAGGCAGAAAACATTAGAATGACTGAAGTAGCCTGAGAAGTGATCAAGGGGAGTATGGGAGAACATAAACAAGTCAGGCTGGCTTGCAAGTAGATGGGTATTTAAATAGATGAGTATTTGAGATGGCGTGTAAAAGCGTGCAGGGGAACAGCATGGGACTGTTAGAGAAAAGGCCTGGAGTGACAGGAGGAATTTGGCTGCTGTGAAAGGGGAGAAGGTCTGGGTGCTGAGGCAGCCTGGGGCTGGCCACTCCTCAGTGTTCTTCCCAGAATGGGACAACATCTGCAGGAGAGTGAAATGATGGTGTTTCAGTGCTCCTACCGTACAAAAATGATTTAATATGGAGACAGAACAAAAACAGACATGAAAAAAAATCAACAGCAGTTACCCTAGAAGTTTTGCTGTTACTTGAAAGATCATGAAGAGGAAGCAAAAGTATTTTATTTAAGAGTTATTTTCCTCTAATTTGTACTTTTCTGTTGCCATAACATTGTTCCTTTCTGTCTCCTTTTAGTGAATGTTAGTGTGTAAAAGCACTTAAGGATCTTTTAAACTGGAGGTGTAAGCATTGTACACGGCATAGCCAGAAAGAAAAAGATTTGCTGGATGCCATAAGTTATATTTTTAAGTGATATGCTATTCTTATTTTTGGAGGACCTCTCTGTGTTCTGTTGTTTTTCTCATTTTGGCAGTGCTACGGGGCTGCAATCCTGAGAATTTATAAGTGGTCAGCCTAGCTCTTAGCTTTCAAGATTTACTGAAAGTTAAAAAAAGGGAATTCATGAAGACCCGGTATGAGCTTTAAAATACCGCAAAAGCTATTGAGTTTCTTTTTCAGTTTTAGAGGAGATGTTTAAACTGTTAATATATATATACTTGTAAATGTTTCTGCTGACTTGCTAGTTCAAAGAGTATTTACATTTGTGTATAATGATATTTGTAGCCAACAGGTCTGTGGAGAAATCTTGATTTCAATAAATAGAGTATCATGGAATTCTAAGAATTTACGCTTTAATTAGGGTATTTCTTTATGTAATACTTTCAGTTGGTGTACAACATCTAATTCAGCATATTTTTTTATTCAAAGCTGTAGACAGAAAATATATTGCCCTGGAGAATGTATTAAAAATACATTGTTATAAAAGTGAATAGTTTGACTGCACGATTGTATTTGAATACTCTAGTGCTAAACCCTCAAGAGTCTCAGAGCTATTGGTGAGGACACAGATTTGCTCCTGGAGGCTGTGCCACCTTGAGCCCTGGCAGCCCTTTACTTCTCCCCATTAGTTTCAGCTCTCCTCTCCCCTGTGCCACCCTCTCCATTGTCACAAAGCACGTACCTCTGTAGCTGCACAATGAGCTGAATCAAACAACGGGCTTTTCTCTATTCCCTGTGGGGCAGGTTTTTGGCTGGATCAGTTCCCTGCTGTGCTTCCCTCTCCATCTCTGTGTCAGATCTTGTGCAAGCACAATAGAAGGGGTGGCACGAGAGGAGGAATGAGTGGCTGGGAGGGGGCTCCTTTGCTTAAACAAGCTGTACCAGAAGTCAGAGCATGTCCCGAATTCGGTCTCTGTCTCCCCCAAGCATCCTCGGGGAAGCTGAACTCTTACATTCATCTCCTATTTCCTGAAAAGGAAAAAGGCAGCTCAACCTCTTACAAATGAGACACATCTCTGCTATCTGTCCTCTTCGTGAGAACTGGAAACCTTCCTGCATTCAGCTCATCCCACAAATATGCTCTGGAGCTTTCTTAGTGTTTCTTGAAGCAGACTGGGTAGTGCTCTGCACCACTGGGTTTGTGTGGTTGGCCTGGCCCCAGGCCAGGAATGAGCTGGGCCCCTTGTCTGGCCAGACACCAGGAATGGCTCCCACCTTCCCCTGGCCTTCCTGCCCTCCAGCTGTGGGCCCAGATGCAGCTGTGGAGCTCCTCTCTTGCCCTGTGCCCCTCACTGCTTTGCACAGGAAGGGGAGACAGTTGTCTCATTTTGGTCTAATGCTGAAAGCTTGGGGTAATTTCATGTGTAAGTTAAGCTGATGCTGGCAATATCTGTTACTATCCCTGTGTGCTTCTGACTTTTAAGTGCTTCTCAGTCTCAGAGGGTTAAAACTCAAATCTTCTGACTTCCCTAATTCTCAGCTGGTTTGATGCTTGTCGCAGACTTAAAGACCTACAAGATGAAGCATGACTAATTTGACTTTATAAAGTCTGCTGAAGGTTAGAAATTAGGAACATGTTTTCAAAAGCTGACATTACTGTAGTTCTCAGCTATAAACCAGTTGTCTGTATTTTCTTCCAACTTCCAAAAAACTCCTAAAATACTGCTGTGCAGTGTATTCTTGAGACATGTGAGTAGGCTGAAATTTTGTAGAGGGAAGATGCCAAAAATGAGGACGCATTTTATAAATTGTGTCTTTTGCTACTTTTACAGTCACTTCCACAATTCTGGAATTAATTGTGATTTTATTTTTTAATGCAGAAAGACAAATCTTAATTTGCAACAGGGCAGTACAGCTCATGACTCAGGAATCACTTCATCATGACTATAAATATTCAGCCCTGAAACAAACAGCCCGTGTTCCTTTTCATGTACTTGAATGGCCAGTGCCAGCTTCATAGGAGAAATGCTATCAGATCTTTATTTGGATTATTTTTACCCTCAAATATCTTGTAGGACGGGGATTTTTAAATTAATTTAAGAGAACAACGCTGTGCATCATGCTTTTAGAGAAATGGTTTTCAGTAATTCATGAAGATTTTCTGTATAAGAGTGGTTGAAAATAAGTTTTTAAAGTTTCATATTAATATATTAAAGGGAACATAATAGAATTGTGAGATGAGAAATCCTCAGATGGTCCAAGACCAGGCTTTGACTGTCTCTTTTGTGTAGTCAGCCTGGCACACCTCACTCCAGCAACCTTGAGGTTCAGACATGGTCAGGATCTTTGATTCTCTTGCAAGAAAATGAAAAAGCTTAATCCTTTCCTGTGCCTTTTGGCATACTAAAAACCATAGTAAATCTTCCTGCAGCGACAACCACAACAACAATGCTGCATGTAGAATTTCCGGTGGGAGAAAAAAAAAAGAAATGGTTCAAGAACTTCCCTCTCTGACAAAGTTATGCTGCCATTTATTGTTCGTACTCAAACTCATGTGTGATTTGCATCAAAGATTTTGGGGTGTACTTTTCTTTGTTTGCAAATAAGACGTGACTTCAGATAAATATTCTGTAGACATCCCCAGACTCCTGACAGGGAATGAGTGCATTCCTTATAGGCCTATAAATCCTGGAAGCTGTGTAGATGGTAGGAAATCCACTGGAAATCAGGACTGTTGTAAATCCTTAGTTTCTCAATTTGTCTGTCAGGCAAAGTGCCACCAGTGTCAGCAATTGCCAAGGTCTCTGCAGCAGCTGCATTCCCAACACAAAAGATGCAAAAATTAGTCTTTCCCCCCTCTTTTCCCCCATCTCCCTGATGACAAGGTTGCTATTTTAGAAATGAATCCTTTCGGCTCTTTTATTTGCCTTCTGTTTTTTGAAGAGGAAGATCTGCTTTCTTCCTGTTTTAAAGCAATGATTAGGGTTAAGAAGTTGCTTTTTTCAATAGTTTTCACGTGTTCAGTTGAACCTACACAACTCTCAGTAATACCTGTTCTCTCCTTTTTAGGTAACCACCCCACTACATTGTTTTGTGGGTGGTCACCTGAGGGACTTCTGCTTCTGACTCCCCAGAAAATGAAAGGGAAAAATAACATACTGTCCTTCTGTCCATGGCAAAAAGCCCCAAAGAACATGAAAGTTTGTGGAAATGCAGATAAGCTGGCTAAAAATAGAGTTTGCTGAATACCATAAATTGCTTTTGGTTTTGGCAGCAGATACACCAGACTTCTGGTATCGGTTACACTCCTCTTACACAAGTTGTTGTTAGGGCTTTTATTTAGGATGCTAAAGATGGTGCCCTGGTTTCTTCCCTGCCTGTGGGTTTCCTGCTGGTACCTACTGGTAAGAGTCTCAGCTTGCAAATTACTGAGGTTCTGGTTTCTAGCCATTGGTTATTGAATTACTTAGAATAAATCAGAAACATTTTAAGAGACAAATCTAAAGTATCCCTCCTTTGGGAAAAGGATAGATACAGTAATATTGTAGGAAGAGGAAATACAGGGTAGGATGCCTTGGAAGTGATGAAGAAATTGTCTTAATATCTTCCAAAGCCCAGAAGAGCTCAGATGTCTGAGCTACATTGTTATCAGGTGAATTAAATAGAAGTAGTGTACACTTACATATGCTGTAAAATATGACACTTAATACTCTGCATGCCTGGAAGTCTGAGGGCTAGCCCCACCTAGTCTGCTTTCAGATGGATTGTGTTTCACTTAGATTTTATTGGTCATTGCTGACATGGTCAGTTCTGCCAGAAAAGACAGAGGTCCTGATATACAGTAACATAAAAATTGGAACATAATTCAGTCAAGACACAAGAGATTTGACAGTAATTGTTACAGTTCTTTCAGCTTTAGTTTGTTGTGCAAAGAGTTAAATAGTTCAAAGGCAGTTTCCTTTGGAGAATGTTTATTTGATCAAGTTCAGTGTGGCTTAGACCCCAAATAGAAATACCAACTTCAAACAGAGCACTGGTATGAGAGAAGGAATAGTCTGTGGCCTTCCAGACCTCACAAGCTCTGTTTGTTAGACAGAGTCAAAACAAAGATGTCCCTTAGAACAGATATACATTAACTCAGTGTATTTCACACACCACATCCTTAATCTCCCATCTACTTCTCTCCCTGGTCCTTTGGGCTGTGACAAGGTCACTGAGATCCTGGATGAACTACAGTCTCCTCAGTGAAAAGCACATATGGTGTGATTGGGCCATCCAAGCTACTTAGATTGTTAGAGAACGTTAGAGGAGCTACTGCTTCTGTTTACTAATTCTGAAGTAATACATCCTTTGGATTTTGGAACAGTGCTTATCTTTGCTTCTTGGTTCCCTTTACATTGCAGGAAGCAGGGTGAGGAAGAGCCCAGTGGCTGCTTCTCTTAGATGGAGCCTGGAAGATCTTGTGGGCTGAGGCATGTTGTTGTTTTGTTCCTTCAGCTCCTTAGCTGGCTGAATCTTCAGACTTCTAATAAATGCACTAAGCATTGAAAAAGCATTATTAATGCATGATGAGCTACACCGAGTTTAGGCACTGAACGTAAGAGTGGAACCCATGCAGACGCTGTTAGCGCAGGAACCTGGTATGGGGCCAAATCTGGAGAGCCATCTTTGATCTGTCTCCAGATCCTGCTTTTATTTGTAAACATCCAGCTAATCACAGACTTCCTCTGACTTTGATGGAGTGGAAGGAGCCGCATCCCCTGTGAGCGCTGGGACGGGCTGGAGTTGTGCAGAGGCTCAGGGCGCGGGCTGGGGGTTCCGGCGCCATCTCGTGGCTGGCTGGGAACGCGCGTGTCCCTATTCCCAGGCTGGAATTTTGCTGGGAGCAGGGCGCAGCGGCTCCTCCCGCGGCTCTGCATCCCCACACAGCTTCTGTGCTTAGGGCAGCCGGGCCGTTTTAGTCTGCGAGGAGGGCACCGCGTTTTATCTCTGATCTCCCTTCCTGTGGGTTACAGGCTCCGTGTGTGCTGCACCCCACCCCAGCACAGTTGGCACTGATTAGCAGTGCTGCTGCTGGCTCATCGGAAAAATGTGATTTAATATTCACAGGCAGCCCACCTGCCCGCACTCAGAGGTGGTCCCACACAGCGCAGCCGATGTGTTTCAGGGAGGTGGTGGAATGAAGCTCAGTGGTGTGTGTGAGTTGTCCATGATTTGGAAATGACAGAGATTTTGGACTGCGAAGTGCAGGCCGGCATGGTAATGAATAGCAATGGCAAACACTGATATCACCTGGGGAAAAACAATGCTCACATGCATACTGTACTTAGAACACCTTTTTTTCCCTCCTTTGTTAGTTTACAAAAAAAAAAAAAAAAAAAAAAAAAAAAAAAAAAAAGTACTTCCTGACTTCTGAGCTAGTCATGTAAGAGTTACTTTGCAATAACAGCACCAGTGCAGTGAATTCTCCTCCAAGATTTTAAGAATGTGGTAGGTAGACATATGGCCTTGCTGCCAGAACCAGCAGTACTTTGAAGGTAGAAGTTACCCAAGATGTGTTTCCCCTGTTCACATTGCCCTCATGGCACAGAACAAAAGCCTTTTGTCCCAGCTGGCACTTTTGTCCACCTTAAGTATGTGACATGGCACAGAGGCAGATAAAATACCAGACAAGCCTGGCCTGGCACACGCAGTGAGTGAGGGCTGGCCACGGTGCACACCGAGGTGTGGAGCATCACTTGAGGCTTTCCTCTCGAAGGTGTGCCAGGAAATGCAGCCCTCAGCTGGCCTTGAGGATGCTTTGGCAGGTAAGTAATGCAAAGAGCTGCTAAACCTGGCTTCATGTGCAGCCTCTGCAGTGTAGACACGACCACTTGGGCCAGGGCTGCCACAGTCTCATAGAAACACCAAGTTTAAATTATTCAGAAGTGGCACAATCATATACTTTATACAATATGATTCACGTATACAGAGAAAGAAGTCAGTGTGCAAAAAAAAAAAAATATCCCAAACAACCCTGAGGATTGTCCTCAAAAGTTACAACCATGCATTGTCAGTTTCTTGATTGTTCCTCTCTGACACAAATCTGCTCATATTTGTAATGAACTAGTGTGGTTGAAAGAGACTTCCAGAAATTGTAAATATTTATATAATTTATCTGCACTTAAAATAAGAATTTGGTGTGTGTGTGGGGGTGTGTGGGTGGAGTAAATACATAACAGTTGCCTCTGAGTTAGGTAAAATAAAAAAAAAAAAACCACAACCAAAAGTACAGTCAAATATGAAGCAGTAAGAAGTATTCCAGAGTGGGGGTGTTCCATACTATGAGTGGCTGAGGGGAAATAATACTTGTGCAATTTTTTGAGAATCCACTAAGCCAAGCCATAAACCATTGCTGGAAAGTAACACATACAGTATGAAAAATTACTTCTGGGAGATTTGGGAAATGAAAGTTTTTCTTCAGCAAATCTGTAGCTGTTTTGAAAACAGAAGGCAAAGGAAAACAAGGCAAAAGTTTCTGAAACAAGATGACAGCATTGTTCAAGGTTGTGTTCTGGTGGGGTAGGGGTTGAAGGAAGTGTATGGCTTTTTAGAAGAGTTTCTGACTGTGGTGGGTGCTCTGAATATAACTGAAAGATGGGTATTTAGAGCAAAACCACACATGGTGAGGTGGGAGGGACCACATCATGCTAGCAAATACAGTACTGCAGTGTGGGCTTCTGACTTTTAATATTTTTCTTGCATTTCTTTTCTGCATGGCAGTAGTGAAATAGGGACTTCTAAGCTTCTGAACAACTGAGAGAACCAGATTTGGAGAAGACATGAGGAAGAACTGGTCGGCAAAAGATTTCATAAAAACTCAGAACCTCGTGTGCCAGATCTGAATTGGCACCACCTTTGCTTTTTTGACATACTGCAGCATTCGCAAAAGGCACCAAAGCAGTCAAATTATAACATGCAGTAAAAGTTGTTTTGGACTCTTCTATGTATCATAAATCTTACTTCCTTGTGACTATTACTTACAGCTGTGCAAAATAAATTTGAAGTCTTTCATGGAGCAGACAGCCAAAAGAGGCAGATGCCAGGTGTTAAGGGCTGCACTGAAATGAATTTGCAAAATTTCTATTCACACGCTGGAGTGCTCCTTTTCTGAAATGCGGCTTCTTAGAGTTGCTGTCAAAAACTGTGTAGATTTTTTAGTTTAAACATTACAAGTATATACTCATGCACAATGCTTAACTACCAAGTGTTAAAAAAGAAAGAAAAAAAAAAGAGTAAGAAGTGAAAAAAAATCTTAAAAACTGAGGACAGAGGGTCCCTGAGAAAGGACAGGATGATGTGAGAGATCCAGCTACATGATTTCCCCTGCTGCCATGATCATCATTTGCAAGCTGAAGAGGACCTTCCATGGAGCACAATGCTTGTATGTGGAGAGTAAAGAAATGGTGCTCTGGTCTTTTAAAAAGAATGGTGAAAATTTTTTACCAACAAGGAGATGAGTAAATGTAAAATAATCTTCACAGGGCTCAGGGTACACTTTGTTCTGGAGCTAAACCTTGCAAAAGCTGGCTCGAAGAAGAGAACCAGATGTTCATGTTCATATTTGAACATTTTAGGAATAGTAATGTTTCCAGCTAAATTAATGGGGGAGGGAAAAACCATAACTAAAAAAGCAATAAGGCAGTAAATGTTCCAAATTAGGGCAAGCATGAATTATAAAAATATAAATTTCTTTTGCTTCCCTCAGACAGGGAATCAAATTAAGACATGTAAGCAGACTAAACATGCTGATTATCTTCTGCTGTAGTTACGTATCTTACTAATTCTACTCATGATTATAAAAGGATGTTTCATTGTTCACTATAACTGTTATCTCAAGAATAGTCTGTCTATAATTTTATTTATAATTGGCATAATTTTCATTACTGTTGTTACAAAGTGTGTAAAATATTGTCTGTATTGCAGCTTGTATAGGGCATGTGTCTGTGCTTGCTTTACTCTTTTTGAGTTTATAAAGTTACTATACGAATGCAAGAAAAGATGTTCAGATATCTTTGAATGTGGTTGCTTAATCTAATTACGTAGCCCCCAATGTTTCAGCATATAGCTGTTGAAGGTATCAGCTCTATTAACACATAACACCTTAAACATGAATGTAGGTATTTTAAAAGCCTCCAGTGCAGCACTGGAATGCTGACACTTCAGTCCCAGTGGCTGTATGGAGTAAAGGGGAGGATGGTGAATATCTGGGCAAAGCCAGATACCACTGGGGACTCTGCAGGAGAAGGCACAAGACATCTAAGAGCAAATGGGATGTGCTTTCTATAGAAATCATGAAGGACCTTAAGAGCAGGACCACCAAAAAGCAGAGGAGAGAAGGGAATGCATTTATAGCATCGCCTTCAACAGTATAGAAAGCATAGGACATTAGAACAGGCTGTGACTGTTCTGTAGCTTAGCAATTACTTCCAGTCTATGTAGAGTATCAGTAAAGACATTCCAGGTTAGTTATCATAATCTTTAAAGCTTATTCTGTGCTTTGCAACAGTATCTTTAATAAAATACTCTTACAAATTCTGCTTATTATTCTGATTTAATTCCATTTTACACCTGAGTTGATAACAGTCCTGGCAACAGGGTGAAGGTACCACCTGCTTCATCAGGGCCTGTGTTTTTCCCATTCACCTGCTAATGACAAGAGGGAAAACAGAGATGAATAATTATCAAATAGTCATAGAAATGAGAAAACGAGGAATTCAAATCATGCTACCATTCAATTATTATAAAAATTGTTCACACTAAGCATATCAGTAAATCTGAGAGATTAATCACTTACTGATCTCTGAGTAAGAAGTATTGGTCTTTGCCTGTGTTTACAGTACACCATTTATCTTGTTTAAGGCTTAGCATAATTTTCCAGCTTTACAGTTACTGCCAATAATTGCAGTATATTGTTTAAACCCATCACAGCAGTTCTAGATAAAATTTTCTGTTTTCATTTATTTACCCCTGAACCATATAGAGTATCCTTTTAATATCTTCAAACAAGACTGAGCACGTACATTAACAGATAAGAGTAGAATTCAGAATAATCCTGGCAAGGTACAGATGGGATCTGAAAAGATACTTAATAGGAACAAGTGCAAGATGGAACCATTAGCTATGCAAGTAAAGGAACAGCTGCTGAATTTCATAGAATCCTAGAATGGTTTGGGTTGGAAGGGACCTTAAGGACCATCTCATTCCAGTGCCCCTGCCATGGGGCACCAGACCAAGTTGCTCAAAGCCCCATCCAGCCTGTCCTTGAACACTCCCAGGGATGCAGCAGCCACAGCTGCTCTGGGAAACCTGTGCCAGGGCCTCAGTCATCCTCACAGTAAAGGATTTCTTCCTTATATCTAAACTAAATTGAATCTTCCAGTTTAAATTGAAAAGAATCGATGCATTATTTTGGATCATATTCTGAAAATGAATCTGCAACACCATGATGTTGCAAATAAAGGTGAAAACTGAAATGTACAAACTGGAGTATCATCTGCTCCTTCAGAACCACCAAGGCAAGAGCTGGTAACATTTCCAGTTTTGAGCATAGCACTTGAAAACTAAGAGACAAGTTGCGTGCAGAGAATCCAGGAGAAAGCAGTGAGTGTCTGGAAACCAAGAAGACTTTGCTTCTGAGTACAGGCTGAGTAATTTTAAGTCATTTTACAGAAGAGTTGGTGGAGGGAAAACACAATGATTTTCATATATAAAATCTGGTTGCAAAGAAAAGTGGCACAACTGTTTCTCATATCCAAAGTCAATATGAATAAAAATAATTGCCTTAAATTGCAAGAAAGGAAATTTTGGTTAAACACAAAATGGGACTAAATGACCTGTTGAGGTCCTTTTCTCATCTGATTCTGTGATTGCTGGAAATTGTTGTGCTTTAAAGTCACTTGCTGTCAGTAGAGCTGGTAGTGCCTGCAAGAAAAGGAGGCTGCAGTTAAAAGGAATAAAGAACTCACTGCCTAAAATGCACAGCACACCAGTTTATCTAGTTAGCACTAGTGATACTAACTTCAGCTTTTAATCATACCTTAGCAAACTGTCAGAAGTCTATGCAAATAAATGTGCTTAAAAAACACTTAATTATAAAATAATTATTCCTTGAAGCATCAAGCATTAGTTTAATCAGTGTTGACAACTTCCATGATTTTATTGATTCTAATCAATCTGAGGCAGCTTGATTTCAGTTGAGATGGTATAATGAACTATTTTATTTATTAAAAAAAATTAGACCTGCAAATTACGTGGAAAATCCTAAAAGTGTAATCTGAACATATGGTAAAAATGAAAAAGCCAGAAGGTAAATAAAGTCAATAGGTTTATAATTTTAGGAGATCTGACTAACGAGTTTTGAACTCCTGGTTTGGCAGTATGAAATTACAGTGCCCTATATTCTGCTGTTCTGACTATTTCCATAGTACTGATCATGCATTTGTGTAATTTGCCAAAAAACATGTTATAAATTTGCAGAACTTTCTTTGTTAGTCACAAAAACAAAAGAGCACTTATATAAGTAAGATGATGTCTTGTGGCTGCCCTTTAAATTAACAAGGAGCAGCTGTGCACAAAACTTGGCGGTATATAAATACAGAGTAAGTTATGTAGTTCCCCCCACATACACTATGATTTTTAATGCAACACCTTGTTAGAAGAATCTTGTCATTCTATATGCTGGTAGTTCTTGTCTGAATTCCAAGAACCAGACATACGTTCACAAATATAAACAAGATGAAGAATTTTAAGGTATTGTGACAAAGTATTACTAGATCTTAGAATAGCAGTTGCTTAGACTTTTCTGAATTGATTGCTGTAGTATGAAATAATCCATTCTCACCAGTACAGTCTCATCTATGCAATTTTTGGGATAGTTTTACAAGGGAAATGGGTACCACAATTTAAGGT
Organism: Lonchura striata; assembly: GCF_050655825.1. NCBI lineage: Eukaryota > Metazoa > Chordata > Aves > Passeriformes > Estrildidae > Lonchura > Lonchura striata. The sequence goes on along the minus strand of NC_140707.1, from coordinate 66,873,111 downwards.
CTTCTGAGTGCCAAACCTGAAAAAAATAATTCATTGCATTTCCAAGTGGCTGATGTCTGATTGAACTGTAACTTGGGCTCAAATCCTATTTTTATACTCTATTGCCTTATGAAACAAGTAGGGGGTGGGGGGGAAAAATTTTCCTTTTATCGAGATAAAGATAAGGGTTGAATTCCCAATTCTGCTCCAGATACTGAGCTCTTGCTTCACTGAAGAAAACGAAATATCATCTTCATTTCTGGCTGGGTGGTGTAATGGAGAATAGCCTACAGCATATTATGTAACACTGCTGAACAGGAAACATGGGTGCATAATCAATCCTAAACACAAATAAATGGATCAGAAAGAGGCCTGCCACTGCCAGAGGTACCAAATTGCTGCTCTGGGAGTTGCTGTGAAAATATGGCTTAGAGATTCAGGATGAGGGAATAGCAGCAAATGTTTTGTTAAAGGGAAAATCAGACTTGTGCTGAAGTCCTCCCCATAAAGCTCACTCTTTAATTTCTGAACCAGTTGGTTTGGCTCACCTGTACCATGATTGCATATGAAGCAACATAAAAGGGAACCATGTGGCTCTTCCCATATGAGAGGATGACTACATGGATGAGTTGGTTCACAAACTGCTGACAAAAAGCAGGTTGGTAATAGCTCTGCTGAGAAGAGAGAATACGTCTAATGAGGTTTTAGAGGTTGCTCCCTCTCGTTAGACTGGACTTTCTCTAAGGACATCAGTAAGAGGTGATGGCAAGAACGTCCTGTGAACTTCTGACTGAATAGGAATGAAAGTTAAAAAGCAGCTGGGACCTAGACATACCATTGTACAGAAGAAAACAGCACCTGTGTGCCCAGCTGGAAAAGAAATACTTCTGCAATAGGCTAAACAGCCTCAGCCCAGAGAGCTTTGGATTTTTCCTTAGGATGTCTCTTTACACCAGTAGCATTAAAATGGTGTGCTCATGTGTTCCTCTGAGATCTTTTCTCCAGATTTACTACAGCAAAACAGCTCCAATGATGAAATAAACAGGACTGAGAGAGTACTGTCAGGGTGAGCAGTAATCCAGTCAATGCAAACACCTCTTTAGCAGGTTACCAGCACGTGTGGGTGTCAGCACAAACATATCAGGGCCACACTAGTTACTGGGCCAAGGAAACCCTAAAAAAATTTTGTCTGGGGCTGTTGTATATATTTTGTGCCTGGGCTGATAAAACATATAGTTAAAAGCTTTGGGCCAAATAAATGAAATGTCACTTCTAAATTGGATAAACCTTGTTTGATTACAGTTATAGTTAAATGAGACATCAGATTAATTTTGCTGCAAATACTGTTTATTGTGTTAATCAATATTGTGTTATTTCCTACTCCACTTGTTCTCTCCATCTACAGCTTCTATAAATATGTTTTTGAGGCAGGAGTCTTCTTTTTACTCCGGAATAACAGGGTCTGAGTTTGTACTGCAGCTATTAAAACAGGCTTCTTGTGCATTATTAGTGCTCCTAAGGGACAGTCCTCACAAGGATACAAATAATAAACAACATCAACTTTTCAGCTGAAACAGAATTTATTATCCACCTCTCTTTGTATTGCTCTGGCATTTCTCCCTGTCCCACATAATACAATCAACTGAATGAAGTGGCAGTGAATTACAGGAAGAGATGGTTCAGTGGTGAATCAGTCACTGGTCTAACTACAAGAGAAACCGACACCCTTCCCATCAAAGAAATATGCACACAGGATATACAGAGCAGCTCCTGTAGGCAGAGACAGCTGATGGTTCCCATTTTCCAGTGACTTCTTTTGGATTGCTCCAAGGTCAGAACCCATGTGGAAAAAAAAACAAAAACAAAACAAGATCCATGTAAAACTTATAGTTATTTAAGCATGTTCAATATGTATGGTCAGAAATCCAGGCTCTTCCATCACAGAACTACACACATAATGCACAGAAAAGGTGGAATTCTCATGTCTTGTAAAAAAGGCTTTGAAAAATATACTAATGGAAACAAGGATGTTTTTGAACAGGAGTTACAGTGCCTATAATAATTGTGTGAATACAAATCACTCTGGGAAAAGCTGTAACACGTTTTCTATGAGGGCAGGTACAGCAAACTGCTGAAGGCTGGGGACAAAACCGATGAAAGAGAATTTAAGTATACAGTGACATTAATCCTTCTCTCACACAACCCCTGAAGTCCATGGATAGCAAACTTTTAGCAACACTTTTAAAGGAGCTGAAAAGGAGCTACTCACTAAAACTCCTTGTATTAAAAAATATATATAGTTGTCAGTGTTGTGTCAGTAAAAAAAAAAAAAAAAAAAAAATCTCAGGATGGTGTTTTGCCCTCCTTACTAGAATTGGAATATTTTCAAGTGTTTGTCTCAGAGTACGGAGGCATAATTTGGAGAAACCACAGTGGATTTTCATGTTTAATATATTTTCATCAAAGCACTTTTCCTACCTCCGAGTTAATAGCTCCATAGCTTTTGCTAAACGTAGGCGTGACGACATCCCACATTAGCACAACAGACAAGAATTTGGAGGCGGTTCAAGAATGGTCACGCAGGAACACGCAGCAGCAGAGCCCCCACGGGTGCCATTCCCTGTGTCGGGTGCCGGGGCAGGAGGGGACACAGGAGGGGACAGCCCGGGGCCATTCCCTCAGTTCTGATGGACACAACCCGGTGCCATTCCCCGTGTCGGGTGCCGGGGCAGGAGGGGACACAGGAGGGGACAGCCCGGGGCCATTCCCTCAGTTCTGATGGACACAACCCGGTGCCATTCCCCGTGTCGGGTACCGGGGCAGGAGGGGACAGCCCGGTGCCATTCCCTCAATTCTGATGGACACAACCCGGTGCCATTCCCTGTGTCGGGTGCCGGGGCAGGAGGGGACAGCCCGGGGCCATTCCCTCAGTTCTGATGGACACAACCCGGTGCCATTCCCCGTGTCGGGTACCGGGGCAGGAGGGGACAGCCCGGGGCCATTCCCTCAGTTCTGATGGACACAACCCGGTGCCATTCCCTGTGTCGGGTGCCGGGGCAGGAGGGGACACAGGAGGGGACAGCCCGGGGCCATTCCCTCAGTTCTGATGGACACAACCCGGTGCCATTCCCCGTGTCGGGTACCGGGGCAGGAGGGGACAGCCCGGGGCCGTTCCCTCAGTTCTGATGGACACAACCCGCTGCCACTCCCCGGGTTTGGGTACCGGGGCAGGAGGGGACAGCCCGGGGCCATTCCCTCAGTTCTGATGGACACAACCCGCTGCCACTCCCCGGGTTTGGGTACCAGGACAGGCACGGGGCGGGGGTGTTGTGAGCCCGCCAAGTTCGGGCGAAATAAGGCTAAACACGGGCTCGGCGGGACTTTCCCTCAGGCACTTTCCCTCAGCGGGAGGGCGCGGAGTGCGTGAGGGGAGGCGTTCCGCCATGACAGCTCGGGGGTCGCCGCGGCGGGGGCGGGGTGGCGGCCGTTCCCCCCTGACAGTTGAACGGCTGAAGGGAGGCGTGTGTCCGTGTCACGGAGGGAGGGGGAGATTTCTGCCGCCCCGCGACCAAATAAGGGCAAATTCCGCAGTGCCGGGCTGAGCGCTCAGGAGTTACGGACACCACACGGCGCGAGCGGCCGCGAACCCGCAACCACCCACACCCCGCGGGTCCGCGCGGCCGTCCCGCAGCGGCCGCCCCGCCGGCCCGCCCGCCGCCCGCCATTGGACGGCGCTGCTGTCAATCTCCGGCATAACGTCATGTCAGCTGGAACTTTCTGGCTGAGGTCCGCGCCGGGGGCGGGGCGAGTGGACAGCACGGGCGCGGATTGGCTGAGCGCGATGGCGCACGAGAAAAACCCGGAAGAATCGCGGCCTCCCCCGAGGGACGGGCTGGCGGGTAGGCGCTGGCTGTTCTGATTGGCCAGCGCGTTGAGGGCGGGCACTCCCCGGCGGCTCGCGGGGGCGGATTGGCCAAACGGCTGTTCCAGGAGCGTCCGGATTGGCCGTCAGGGTTCTGGCAGGTTCCAGAAGCGGCCGCGGCGGGTATAAAAGGGGCGGCGGCGGCGCGAGCTGGGCATATCGCGCCGCGGCGGCAGCTGGAGCGGGCGGGGTGGACACGGGCGAACAGCAGCGCAAACAGCCGACACCATGTCTGCCAAGGGGCCGGCGATCGGCATCGACCTGGGCACCACGTACTCCTGCGTGGGTGTCTTCCAGCACGGCAAGGTGGAGATCATCGCCAACGATCAGGGTAACCGCACCACACCCAGCTATGTGGCGTTCACCGATACGGAGCGGCTCATCGGGGATGCTGCCAAGAACCAGGTGGCAATGAACCCCACCAACACCATCTTTGATGCCAAGCGCCTCATTGGCCGCAAGTACGACGACCCCACGGTGCAGTCGGACATGAAGCATTGGCCTTTCCGTGTGGTGAATGAGGGAGGCAAGCCCAAGGTGCAGGTGGAGTACAAGGGGGAGATGAAGACCTTCTTCCCAGAGGAGATCAGCTCCATGGTGCTCACCAAGATGAAGGAGATTGCTGAGGCCTATCTGGGGTGCAAGGTGCAGAATGCTGTCATCACGGTGCCGGCATACTTCAATGACTCCCAGCGCCAGGCCACCAAGGACGCCGGCACCATCACAGGACTCAATGTGATGCGTATCATCAATGAGCCCACTGCAGCCGCTATCGCTTACGGCCTGGACAAGAAGGGAACCCGGGCTGGAGAGAAGAACGTGCTCATCTTTGACCTGGGAGGGGGCACTTTCGATGTCTCCATCCTTACCATCGAGGATGGGATTTTTGAGGTAAAGTCCACTGCTGGCGATACCCATTTGGGTGGGGAGGACTTTGACAACCGCATGGTGAACCACTTTGTGGAAGAATTCAAGCGCAAGCACAAGCGTGACATTGCTGGTAACAAGCGAGCCGTGAGGCGGCTGCGCACAGCTTGTGAGAGGGCAAAGCGCACCCTCAGCTCCTCCACACAGGCCAGCATTGAGATTGACTCTCTGTTTGAGGGCATTGACTTCTACACCTCCATTACTCGTGCCCGTTTTGAGGAGCTCAATGCTGACCTTTTCCGTGGCACCCTGGAGCCGGTGGAGAAGGCTCTGCGTGATGCCAAGCTCGACAAGGGCCAGATCCAGGAGATTGTGCTGGTGGGTGGCTCTACCCGGATTCCCAAGATCCAGAAGCTGCTGCAGGATTTCTTCAATGGCAAAGAGCTCAACAAGAGCATCAACCCTGATGAGGCTGTGGCTTATGGTGCTGCTGTACAAGCAGCTATCCTCATGGGAGACAAGTCTGAGAACGTGCAGGATCTCCTGCTGTTGGATGTAACTCCTCTGTCCCTGGGCATCGAGACAGCTGGAGGAGTGATGACTGCTCTCATCAAGCGCAACACCACCATCCCCACCAAACAAACTCAGACCTTCACCACCTACTCAGACAACCAGAATAGTGTCCTGGTCCAGGTGTACGAAGGTGAGAGGGCTATGACAAGGGATAACAACTTGCTGGGCAAGTTTGACCTAACAGGCATCCCCCCAGCACCCAGGGGAGTCCCCCAGATTGAGGTCACTTTTGACATAGATGCCAATGGTATCCTGAACGTCAGTGCCGTGGACAAGAGCACGGGCAAGGAGAACAAGATCACCATCACCAACGACAAGGGTCGCCTCAGCAAGGACGACATTGACCGTATGGTGCAAGAAGCAGAGAAGTACAAAGCAGAGGATGAAGCTAACCGGGATCGGGTGGCAGCTAAGAACTCCCTCGAGTCCTACACTTACAACATGAAGCAGACAGTGGAGGATGATAAACTGAAGGGAAAGATCAGTGACCAGGACAAGCAGAAAGTGCTCGACAAGTGCAAGGAGGTGGTGTCTTGGCTCGACCGCAACCAGATGGCTGAGAAGGAAGAGTATGAGCACAAGCAGAAAGAGCTGGAGAAACTCTGCAACCCGATCGTCACAAAATTGTACCGGGGAGATGGAGGGGCTGGGGCAGGTGGCTCCGGCGGCCCCACCATCGAAGAAGTAGATTAAAGAGGACTGAAGTATAGACTGGTTTATGGACAGTCACTCCATTCTTTGCTTTGTTTTTTTTTCTAACGTTTAAGGAAAACGTCCTTGCCGATAACAGAGTTTATTCTGTTGGGTGTGTATAAAGGCAGATCTGTCAGCTTGGTTTTGATAAGAGGGAAGGCACGTCCTGCTTTATAAGGTTAGTAATAGACAAATGTTGTTAATTCAGATACAGCTGTTTGTATTCTGGATGTTTGTCTCTGTCTCTTCTAAAGTAACCACTTGACTGTTGCAGTTGACAAGTTTCAAGTTATGCATGAAAAACTTTACAGAAGATAAAAAAAATTTGCCAAATTTGGCTTCTGGAAATTTTGGTAATAAATAAAATGTTTTAAAAGCATAAATCTATCCTCTTTCTCCTCTCTGTGAAGGGGCAATAGTTGGGGTGGGGGGGGAGGGGGTGAGGAATACCTATCTGGTGCTGTCTGTGTCTCTGGGTGGTGCCAGCAGTGGAGCAGGGGGGTGTTGGGCTCCGCAGGGGTGGCTGATGCCCCTAAAGTGGCAATGGGAGAGAGCATGGGGGCTCCCTGAGGGGACCCCAGCTTGGAATGGGTGCTGGGGAGGGGGGATCCTGGTATTGCAGACCCCCCAGCCTTGTGGCAGGGGCAGAGGGATTGTGGCTCTTGGGATTTTCACATCAGGGAAAAATTCCCAAGTTGTGTGTTGGTGCTGTTTTGGGGCAGGACCTGCTTGAACCCGCAACTGGTGTCTGGGGCTGCAGTTCCCAGCTTGGGAATGCGTCGTGTGCGTGTGGCTGGGAGAGAACAGTGGGGAAATGAGGACAACAGAAATAGTCCTGCTTGGCAGGTGGCGGGGCTCGATAAAATAGAGACTGGTTTGTGGGCAGCTGTAAAGTGCTGAGTTATTCTTGGGCTGCTTGTGTGCACGCTGAGCTTTCAATACTTTACTGTGTGTTTTTCTCTTCTTTAGACAATCAAAAGTAGAGCTGGGAGTGCTGAGTAAGGAGCTGGTATGCTGAACTTAATAGAATAGGCAAAATCTGTAGTAGTTAAACTCGTCTGGTTTTGCTGCAAACTGTCTGCAGAGCTCTTCATTTGTATAAGAAAGCAAAAAAACCTGGCAGGCAGCGTTGGGAGTCCAAGGCGCTGCGAGTTAATGAGCTCTCCTGATGGCACGCACATTTTGGACTGGCTTGTCCTTTAAGGGAAAAAACTGCAGAGCAGTGGGCAGCTGAAGGGATTCGGCTGCCGTGTTTTGGTTTGTTGCTTGTTTGGATGTCGGCAGCATTGGTGTCCTGGGAACCATGGTGGGTGCTGCCCTGCCAGCTCTCCCCACTGAAAACAACTTTAGGATTGATTCCTTAAGCTTGTAGGTGATGTAAATTAAAGAAAAAAACTAGAAAAAGTTTTTATATGTCAAGAAGGGAGGCAACAATAAAGCTGTTCAGTATTTAATAACCAGCAGAGATGTAGCACTCTGGTTTACTACATGGATTTCTCTCAGACAGCTTTCCAAGGCACTTGCTGTCTGTGGCTGTTTCTTCGCTGGCTGCAGAAAAGGGTTGCAGTCATCACAAGGGGGAATGTGAGGCTTGTAAAAAGCTTATTTGATAGCTGTTGTTGCAAATGACTCAAAACCGCTTCAGTTTATGGAGCAGTTCGCAGGTAAATGTCAGTGCCATCACAGTGAGATTGGAGAAGTCGATAGCAGCAACTTCAGCACCTGCCGAGGGCTTCGGTGAGGTCTCCAAAGGCAGCAATCAAGCTCTTGGTGTTCAGGTACACAGCACTTTCCTGCCTGTTTCCAGATACACTGCTTCTTGATTTCCAGGCTGTAACATAGAGGGCCCCTGGGAAATGAGAAGGTACTGTGACTTTTAATTTTATTTTTCCCCTAGGAATGAATAGGTAATATGTTTATGAATGGCACTAGATAATCTGTAAATGAAAAGGTGTTGCTGTAAACAGCAATATTTTGTCAGATAAACTCTTCCTAACCAAAATCCCACTACTATGGGGTGACAATAAGGAATAGGTAGCACCCATTTTCATTGTAAATGCAGGTTGAACTATTTTTTTTTTCTATTAACCAACTGGTAATTGCCCTTGCCACATAGTTTCCTTTACTTTTCAGCCCTTGGTTTGCATTCCTCAGCGTCGCTTCCCAGTTATTAAACACATTTTTTTGTTATTTAAGTGTCTTGCAGAGTAAATGTAGCTAAATGCACACAGCAGACAGTTTGTCTCATGCCTGTGCTGTTTTCTGTCCTTCCCCTCCCCTCAGCCACTGCTGCTCTTTGCCTATTCCAACTATGGGGCAGTCAGGGAGAAGAGACCAGGGATGTGGGGTCCCCATTTAGATGGTGAAAGTAGCTGAGGACAACAACAGGTTAACACAGTTGTAATTTTTTTTTCCTAAGAAAGAGGTGTTTTTTCCACCCCACACCTTTTACATACCCCAGGCTAAGGCTGTGTGTGGGGTTTGTAAAGGATTGGAAACTTGTGCTGACTTACATGGTTGTGAAAAGATTTGTAGTCTGGAGGCACAAAGTAGCCTTTCCAATATGTGAACAAGCCCCCAGAACTCAAGAAGCAGGAAACTTGAAGATCTCAGAGCTAGATTCCTTGCATTCACTCAGTTTATAAAAGAGAGAAAAACTTCACTTTGATTTTCAGTATATTGTACTAACTGCAGAGTGAACTCTGATCCTGTTAGTGGAAACTTCCCACTGACTCCAGTGGATCTCTATTCCTCCCCTCCCAGTTTCTTAAAGAAATAAAGTCATTTTCCCAAATGCTGCTCCTCATTTGCAAATAGCTGCATTTGGTGTGTCCATGTCCTTCTGGGGAGCAGTTGCACATTTCAAATGAATTTGGCAAAGCCAGGAAAGTAATCTTGTCTAAAATCTGCAGTTTCATTGCTTTTGCATTCAGCGTCTCATCCTGTCCTGACTCACAGCAAAGCCAGCTGCTCCTGTCAAAATCCTGGGCCTGGATTTCTGAACTTTGCCATGCTCCAAGGAGGCTGTGCAAGAAAGACAAAGCCCGTAAGGGAGAACGTAAAGTGCTTGTAACTTCCCAACACTTGTGCAACTCCTGTATTAACTTTTGATGGCTCCATATATTTTCTGATTGAGCTTGGATGGTGTTATTTCAAATAGAAGAACGCCCGTGGCATTAATACTGGAGAATTTAATCACCCAAATTAAACCCCTAAAGCCAAGCCGTGCCTCCCGCGTGCGGCGCAGGTTGCCCTGCAATTCCCCACTGTGGCTTGGCAGGGGAAAGAGCCAAAAAAAAAAGACAAAGCTGAAAGCATTACTGAATGCTTTCAGTGTGAGAGCCCTCGGAGGGAGCTGAGGACAAGGGAGATGTCTGAGAGGAGCTGGATGTGCTCGGACAGGCGGTGTCCACCCAGCCGGCCGGGTGAGTCCGCCCGGCCCCGGAGCGCCCGTTTGAAGTTGTGCTGCAGCCCTGCTCATCCCTTGTGATACCATCTTAAAGGCAGGAATGAATACATCCCAGCAGCCTGCCTTTTATCTCTTGGGAGGCACTGCGTGGAGCCCTGCAGGCTGGGTAGCGTTTCTTCTGGGTGCTGCCTGTCATTTAGGTTCTCCTTGAAGGTTTGGGGCTCTGTGGGGTGCAGCTGAGGTAGGAGATGAGGGATTGCAGGACTGCACCATAAATTTTGTCTTCCCCATTGTGAACCACTCCTGCAGATACATATGAGGAGCAGGAAGAAGGAGAAAAAATATTCAGGAAATTCACATTTCCAGTCTTGGCACTCACATTAAATGCAAGGTATCACATTAAAAACCACGGGCTTACACCCAGCACGCATACTTAAAGTTCCTTTTTTTCAGTCTTGTCAGTGCAGTGCAGGGTAACAGCATTTTGAACTCGACTTCTCTCAAAGGTGTTCCTTGTTTCTCCTCCTTGGCCCTGTGCCTGGCATGAGTTTCCCTTACTTTGTCCCTTCAGAAAGCACACGGTGGTCTAATCTTTGCTCCGTCAGGTACGCTGCACCTTGGCACTTGGGAGTCCTGGGATGTTAAAGCAGCAAAGCATGTGGATGCTCTTACAGCAGCAAAATTACGTTCTGTAGTTGTTCATCACAGGAAAGTTATCACCCCTCCCTACCCCACAGCGAAACAAGTTATGCTAGTAAAGCTTCTTTAGCACACCTATGTGGGTCAGGTATCACATCTCTCTCTTCCACATATTTATGCAGGCAGAAGCCTATAGTGCAGACCTGCCTCTAGAGCAGCTCTTGCTTGCAGCAGCGTGGTGATTATAGAGTTGGGCAGGCCAGCATTTCCAGATGCAACAACATATTTCACTTCCACATATGAAACAGCAGTATTAAAACCCCCTGATCCACCCTTGCATGACCTATTTGCCTTTACTCTCTCCTGCATCAAGAGGGTGGAGACAGACAAGCTGGTTCCCCTTGTCATCCCAATAACAGCACCAGCCAGGAATTTCAGAGAGGGAAGAAATTTCCCTCTAAGAGCCAACACTTTTTTTGTAGTCTTAAAGAAAATTAAGAATACAGGAGATTTTTTTCCCCTTTTCCACTGCTGAAGATACTCTCTCCCACCATTCAGAAACTATTTTTTGTGCAAATGTTGACAGATTTCTGTTCCATCCTGGACCAAGCAGTGTGAGGTTGTTCTTGCCCATACTTAGGTAGCAGTTGGCAGCACCTGTACCTTACCTGCTGGAGCAGTTAAAAATGTCACTGCTCCAAATCATTTGCAGGTCAGCAGTTAAAAATCTATCTTGACTAGGATTAAGGACACAAAACCACTTCCAGAAGTGGCAATGCTATATACTTTGACAGCACTCTATAGAAACTTCTATGGGTTTAGGAGGTCTTGGTTGCCTTTCTATATTCACTGCCAAGCATCATGAAATAAATTCTGTCAATCTTTGTAAGAGCTGCTGCACAGTTGCACTGACAGTCTAGCAATCATGTCATAGATAAAAGCAGAATTTCTTTTTGCCAGGTTGTATCTAAAAATGTACACATATTTCTTTCAAAACTACATTTGGAAGACTCCTTATTTCCCTGCTGAAGACCTCATTCATTTGCATTTGTGTTTGCAAATGTTCCAACACAGCCTGGTTAAAGATATTTGATGGTAGCTAGTCCTTAGTCCTACGTCCAGCACTACAGGTGGGAGATAACTAATTTAAACATTCTGATAAATGTAAAAAGTCTCTGTGATGCATGAAAAACTAAAAGCCAGGTTCTCTGCCATAATTTCCTTCTAGTTTCCTTCAAAGCTCACAGAATTGAATAGAGAAGATCTTGTCTGTAGCATTTCTATATTAAGTTTTCACCTTTCTTCTCCCTCTATTTCTGTAGCAGGGAGATGGTTATTATATCCTGAGATGAACTAAAAATTAAAATATGACACTTTTTGGTAAGGTTTGTAGATTTCTGAGTGCCTCAGAATAAAGAATCAAAATTTTGAAAATACCTTTTGAGTATGAGGTACTTTTTAATACTTCTTCCTTCCTGTCAGAGGCACTTAAATAACAAAAGGTTGATTGTTGGGGGTGCAAGGCTGTGTGAAAAGGGCTGACAACTGCTCATGTTCAATAATCTCATCCGATAAAAACACACAGGGGGAGTAATGGCACGAGGAGTTCACTATAAGAATGTGCAGCTGGTTTTTCTGGCTTTCAAAAATCAGACTGCATGCCTGTAAGTGGTGCCAGGCAGTTGCTGCCTCCTGAGCTCCCTTAGAGTTTTGGTGTGGACTCGGGACCTGATTCTGCCTTTGCCTGTCAGCACCTTCAGCCAGGCTGGAGCTGTGGATGTGGCTGTAAGGCCACAGGGCTCTGGTTTTGGGGCACAGCTGGTGCTGGATGTGGGGTGGACACGGTACCTCTCTAGAAGTTACACTGCAGCTACCAAACTGCCCTTTGCTTTGGATCATCCAAGGAATGCACTGCTCAGATTGCTGAAAACAGGGAATTAGGAGCTTCCATGTTGCACAAAACTGAAAACCTGCACCAATGTTTGTGGTATTTTGCCCAAGGGACAGTATTTATCCCATTCACACAGCATGATCCTGTTTTTAATGAACAGGCAGAGCACTTGGCAGGTAAATGGTCTAGTCATGGACAGTATTAGCTACTGTGACATTGAAGTCTGTGCTTATGTGTCCAATACAAACAGTAATGCACACATGGAGTCTAATACTCCCAGAGAAACCAGAGCTGACATTTAACAGCCCATGGGAAAAGAGGAGGAAATTAATACAGTAGGTATGGGAGACAGAGGCTTGACACAGCAAGAATAAAGAGGCATAGAAGAGGTGGATGATTGGATGGTGAGTCAGTGATATTTTTGTTGAGTTTATGCATTTGTTTACTTTCTGGGTGTGATATCCAAATTAAACATTAGATATACCTAAAGAATGGGTACATATACATATTGTTGAGTGTTCTCAGCTACTGGGATGCCCATGGACACATAAACACCACAAGAAACAACACAAAAAGAAGCCTATTAAAGGTTCAAGGTTAGTTGTTCAGAATTAAGACAGTTGGAGCAAGCCTGTTGCTTGCTTTCTTTGTGCTTATGCCTCATGTTTTTAATTATGCACTAACAGATTTTAATTTTTTTTTTTTCTGCAGGGCACCTGCCTCAGTCAGTGCACACAATGGGCAGTGTAAGCTCTAAGAAGGTAGTAGTTTCTGATTGAACATACACCTTGTTTACTGTGTGTTGTTCAGCCCCAGCTCTGAAGAAGAATTGTTGCTTAGGATGCTCATCAACATCATATCTTGATTGCTTCACATTATCTATTTAGTTTTTTACCCTTCAAATGTGTGTAATCCCCATAAGAAAGAAGGTGATAAATCAGCAAAAGCTAAATGCCATGTGTCTATTATGGCATCTTCCGCTGGAAACGCCAAGGAGCTTTTTTTTTTTCTGAGAATTTAGTGTTATGCTTTTCTTGGACTGTTCTAAGCAGATTTCCATTACAGAGGAAGGTTTCTCTCCCCTGCTTTCTGCACTTCAAACAGTAACACAGGTAGCCCTGGGTCTCTGCAACACATCCCTTACTTTTGCCAATTCTTTTAGCACAACTTTTACTGGAGTCAAGATGGGCCAGTGGTCTCCTGAGGCTGCTGACAGCCCTGCTCTCTAAAAATGAGCCAATGAGCCATCAGTTCCATACATTCTCTTCTCCCCTGAGCCTATTTCTACAGTGCTGCCTGGCTGCCACGGGTGAGATCTGAGGTTGTTCCCAAACCTGCTTCTCTCATCCCCTTAAATATGTAACTTGGCTGCCAAGTCATAGATATGCACTTGGCAGCTGGCAATAGCAACTGGAAACACAACATACACAATGCAGTTGTATAAAAAATTGGAAAGGGATGGCTGCAGAGAGCAGAGCCAGAGAGGGATTTTCAGGCTGTTTTGAGATCCTTGCTTGCCTATCCATAGACTGATTCTGTGGGCATGAATATGCCTCTAAATAGTACCCACAAGAGAAAAGATGCAGTGTTTGGAAGGCTTTGGAAATAAGGGACAGGTTGCTTTATGGAAATTTTCTTTCCCCACATTGTGTTGTCCATTTGTTCTTCCATGTGGTCATGAATACCTGTGATACTTTCAGGACTATCTTCCCTAGTTAGAAACTACTGCAAAAATTATTGATACAATTTTTAAGAGGTGGAAGCACAGGAAATGTTCCTCCTGTCTTACTGACTTGATGTGTCTAAAAGTTTTAAATTAAGTATTTTCATCCTTTCAAAGTATACAGTAGTGCAGCAAAATTTTCTTGGGTTGTAGCTGACCTGCTCTCTTGCAAGGTGTGGTCCTTCCCTTGTCCCCTTATATTTATCTGGCCCTTGTCTGACTCCACCATGAACTGATAAAAAATGCTAACTAAACAGAAAGCTTCTCATTTATTTTTGCTGGATGAATACTTTTGACAGTTTACGGAGCCGCCTTGCTGTGGGGTCAAAGATGAAGAATCATCACACAGGTAAATGATGGGAAAATTTTGACGGTATCAAGAATGCTTCTTCCATTAACAACTGGCTCTTAGGCTGGTTTAGCTGTAATGTGAAACCTCACCCTTGGTGGAGACTTGACTTTTACTGGCAAAAAGTGGTTTTGTAATTTGTACCAATTTTGGGTGTGAACTAAGCAATACCAGTTATACACAACACTGACCTGCTGTGAATGATGTGTGAGAGATTCTCTGCTTGAAAAACTAAATGTTTCACAATATCCCAAAGATTCTAAACCTCAAAATCATGCCCTAAAGTGACCTACCTTAGTATATGGGAATTATTTCCAGGTGCAGCTTTCAAATCTTGAGCTGACTGCTCACATAAGGTTGTGTCACATATTTGTGACCTGATATAGTTAGAAATCTTGTAAAGCCCAAAGCTGAAGTGTGTCTAACATTCAGAGTGCTGTCACTGTCCATAACAGAAGGACCAGGACCAGCTGCCCCCACTGCTGCCAGTCCTGGGAAAACCAGGAAAATCTCTGCAGCTCCTGACCATCAATGCCCAGTGAGCATAAGTAAGTGGCTGTGGAGATGTTATCAAATGGAAAAAAACTCATTTCCCTGTTTGGGCTGAAATGTTACACAGGGAAGCTGCTTAGCAGAGCTGGGAGGAGCAGAGCACATTGGTCATGAGTCCTGGTGCCAGAGCAGGCTGCAGGGGAGGGGACGTGCTGGGATCTGCAGTTCTTAGGGGACAGCAGATGGTCACTGCTGTAAGCAGTGTCACCCCTTCACTCCTGACAGTGTCCTGGCAGCACTGTGCCATCTGTGAGCCTCCCCACCCTTCCCAGCTCCATCCTGTTGCTGCTGTTCATGTTTGCCTCTGCAGCAGATCCCAGGGGCCACAGGAGGACCCATGGGTGGGCAGGGACCTGTCCTGCTGCCCCAGCACAGTGGCTGGGACAGTCATTCAGCCATTTACATTAGTGAGAAGCTGCTGGGATGCATTTTGAAGACACAAGGGTGGAATTTTCTCCTTCCTGTGGTGTGCTGGTAGGTCTTGCTATGCTGGATTACCACCTTCCCTAATTTTCTTTCATGGCTCATAATCTCTTGTGTGTAACATAAAAGTACAGCATTTGTGTGGGCCTTTTCATCCGAGAGTGGCAAAACACTATTAGAAAGCTGGAGCTGAAGACTAGAAGAGGCAAGCTGAAATAACCACTTTTTGTCAAAGGATTAGAACCATGATTTCCTCATATTCATCTCTGCGGTCTAACCACCACATGGGCTGTGGGCTGCTGACTTGAAATTATTCTGTTGTCCCATATCCAGCCTCTACTACCAAATTAGATTGAGTAAGAATCTGTGAGAGCCTGGCTGAATAGTACCTGGCAAAAAGTCACAGGAAAGCCTAAAGTTTCACTTGGTTTAAATTTGTAGGCAGAGGGATTTCAGCAATAAGAGTAATTTTGCTTTAAAGGTGACCTACAAATAATAGTTAAGGGTTTGCAAGTCTCTCTTGTTAATTAAGAAAGGAGTAATAGACCTCATTTATTTCCAGGGGATATTTTTATTTGGAATTCTTAAAAATACATAGATGCTGTAAAATGCTGTTACTAGTAGTTTTGTCCAGTGTCCCATGAATAGTCTATCTGGTGTTTATTTAAAGTTCTCAGAATATCAGGAATATATATAATATATTCCATCTCTTAGCAAAAATTTCTTTTCTCCTGATACTTAGATTATACAATTACATAAATACCATTTAAAAACCCAAAAAGCAATATGTTGTTTAATGCCTGGTTTCATTTGATTTCACAGTCTTTTCAGATTCACTGGCAATCAAAGAACTGGTTCTTTTAGCAAATTTCCCATTATTATTATTCCCATTATATAACCTGAAAGGCAAAAAAAGAACAAATACACATTTTTTCTTTCTTACACTGGCAACCTTTGAGAACTTCTGTTGAAATAACTCACACACAAACAATATCTTGGGGAAAAGCAGGCTTAAGACTGAAGGAAGGTGCTCAATATACACAGAATTTGCATTATAAATACTTTGTTGGTCTGAGAACTTGAACATAGATTTATGACATGCACTGTATACACTGCTTCCTTGCAGAGGATAAAACTCACTTGAGGTGTGTGGTACTGGAAAGCTGATACTAACACCCTTGAATCTGGAAAGTAAAATAATGATGTTTGGTTTCAAATTATGTAGCTTTAGGCCTTGAGAAATACTGCAGTTCCGAGTAAATTCAGTCAAGTATTTTTTTTTACCCAAGCATCAACTGCAGGATAAATTCTTTCATCATGTAATGGAGTAAAGGAGAAATTCACATTTACTCCATACTTCTCTCAAGCTGAACTACAGAGGGACAGCGAAAATTGTGTGTCCTGTGTCAGAAATGTGCCCCACACCCTGGGGCAGCTGTGCTGGATGCAAGGGGCAAATGCCACCCCAGGTGTCCAGAGGTGGAGGTCCAGGGAGTGATGTTCCCTGTGGTGTGTGTGGCTCTGCAGTGGTGGGCAGTGGAGGACTGCAGACCTTTGGGGGGAACCACAACACTGCAGGGGAAAACATGCACCTAACTCTGCTTTGAATGTCTGTAGCAGGTGTAGATTAGGGCATTATCAGGCCTTTTAGACCATTAGGGGGGAAAAAAACCCAAAACCTAAAACCACCCAAATTATGCCCTTCTGCTCTTTTCTCAGGGGCAGGGAGCCAGTAGAATGTGGCAGTAGTGGGTCACCCACGCTGCCTGCTGCTGCCTCCTGCCCTGCTGGGCATTTTCCAGGCTTTTGTCTGGCTGGAGCCTGGCTGCTCACCTCTGTCCTGGTCACACAGCTACAGCAGACACCTTTCATGGCTTGTGTCTCAGCAGCTTCAGCACCTCCTCCACTGGGTTTGGGAATGCTGCTGACTCTGCCCAACAGCTCTGCAGGGAGAGGTGTGGGCTCTGTGGTGACCTCTGCCTGATCTTCCCTCAGTGATCCCAAAGAAGAGCTCTGGAACAGGATAGTTTGCATCTGAAATCTTCCTGAAGTCATTTGGGACACTGCTGGAAGGGTTTACATATCACAGGGCATATGGGGCAGGGGGCAGAGCAAGAGGACCCCCAGAAGCCTCTTTTTTCTGTATTCCTGAAAGCAACATCTCACAGTGGCCTCACCACAACCCAAATATTTTCTTAGTGTCAGCTAGAGGTCAAAATAGATGTATCTTCATGTTCTGGGATGTTGACCTCTTTGTACTGCTGCTAGTAATTTAAAATAATACTGCTGCATGTTCATACTCTGTATTTCAGCTCCAAATCCAGCAGCTAAGGAAAACCTCAAGGAAGGAAAAAATGCTCTCTTTCAGGAAATGCATGTTAAGACATTAAAGAGTTATTTCAATTTGACCAGCCTAGCTCAAAAAGTAACAAGATCATCTGGGTGGGAATATTTTCACCCATTGTCTGAGGATCAAGTCTGAACAAAGCACATGAAGCAGGAAGCCAGCTGTCATTTCAACAGGGTGGATGAGTGGTCTGAACACAAAAACAGAGCCAGACATGCCTGGTGTTGAATGCTAGCTCAGGCTCAGCCTGGTCTGACTTTGGTAAAGTCATTCAACATCTTTGTTGCTGTTTCCAGATCGTTCACAATGAGGTAATACTCATCTACTCCAAAGAGTATTGTGAGGTAATGAATTCATCTGTGTAAGACACTTCAAAGATTAAATTATTATTATTATTATTATTACTAATTTTATAAATTCACAACATGGTATAGCTAACTTTCATCCATTACTTCAAACCTCTTTGATCTATATAATACAGTTGCAATTTATTATATTAACAACTAAAGGAGCAACTTCAGATGCAACCTTAGAGGTGAAATGTCCAGTTTCTCTCAACATCCCAGCCTGATTTGTAGTTCTAACAGTTGAAAGTTAGTTCAGGATACCTGCCAAGCACATTTCACTGCTTGTCCCTTTGAAACTGAGTGCAATGAAGAGAACAGGCAGACAGTATTGTCAGACTAGAATGAGCACTGTGTCCTTGAATGTTATATATTGGTCAACCACCAGCATCTTCCAAGAGGATTGCAGTGCCATGCTCCCTCAGAGAAGGCTGGCTAACAAAGGAGGAAAATTGCATAGGCTGCCCATGTGGGTACAACATGAATACATGATGTTGGATGATGTAAAATGTGAGTAATTGCTGGTATTTCACATCAGCAAGGCATTGCCTCCACCATTTAGAAAGCTGTTTTGGCTGACACTAGCAATTTTTTGAGGAAATACTGTTTTTCTCCTCTGTATGCTTTCAGATGCTGCTCTGCTTTTGAAAGAAGTGAATGACTCACATCACATTACCTTTTGTAGCTGTATGAGGTATGTCATGTAGAGTTTGTTTTGAGACTTTGGTGTGTAGCTGGATGTGGAGGGACTGCTCTTCTGATTGAGAAGCAGAATGGGAAATATTAGAGGTTTAAAATCTCTCAGCTGTGTGGTTCAGTGGGAAACAATACTGAATTCATGTTGTGTTGAACACATGCAAAGAAATAATTTTATCACCTGTTTGGAAGCTTTCTATCCTGTTACCTAAAGGAAGGTGAAGTGCAGAAAATACATTTCTTGGAAATAGCTCTGGTAATACCCAGTTCAATCCACTCTTCAGTATGTTTATTGGACTGTCAGTAGTTCTCTGAAAACATTCAGTGCTTGATGGAGTGCTTGATACAAATAGATTCCAGCCATTTTGCTAATATTTGGTATAATGTAGCCCTTGAGCAGAGACTTTGTTCTTTCTCCTAATGGTCTGGTGATGTCTCTATCTGCAGATCTGGAAACTTCACAGTGACCATTCCACCTTCTACTTAGGAATGAGAAACGAAAGGATTTCCTCATGGCCCTGTTCTTCTACCTACCTTTTCACCTGGGAAAAATTGCCCTGGAATTACCTGCAAAAGGAATGCAGATCCTTGATTTTGTGAATACATTAGGGATACAAGAGCTTGCCTCAGCAAATCTGGAATCATAGATCAGTCTTTTGGGTAAGAATCAGTGGGAATCAGTGGGATTCTGCTTATGAGCACAAACTGCTGGCTACATTGGGATATATGGGATACTACAAAAACCCCTTAGTCTCACATTTTCTGGCTCCCATCTCCCTGTTCTCTGTGCTATCCAGACACAGGTTCGAGTTCTGTTGTGCACGTGCCACAGCATCACCACAGTCTCCTGTTCAGGGTGGTGGCAGGGTCCAGTCCTGCTGCAATGGGGCCATCAAATAATCTGGGTCCACAAGATGATTTGAATAAATAATTTCTACTACCACTGATGTTAAATCTGTGTGAGTCCCCTGGACCAAATGACCACCCCTTAATGCCCTTTCCTAGGACTAACATTAGCATCCAGCCATTTCTGCCTGGAAAACAGCAAATAGTCACAACTGAGTCTGCCGAGACTTAATTTGTGCTGTGGGTGACATTGCTTTAAGACTTCATTTCTAAATACTTTGCAAAGCAGGTTCTGATGACTCTTAGGTGCTAGAAACATGTTACAGCATGAGGAATAAGTGCTAGGAAAGCAGTTCCCAAGTTAGGGTGTGTGACCACATTTGCTGCCTTGCAGAGTGGAAATGGGGATGCCAGGGGAACAGATCAGGAGCTGCTGTGTTAGAGGGTTATGTGCCTTGGGAGAAAGCACTGCAGAATTACAAGCTATGATTGTAACAAACTTCTGTGATTTTCTGGAGTCTAATAGTTTCTGGAATTAGTTCACCATTCTCCTAAATCACTTAATGATTACTTGCTTCACAGTTCATGAAGCCTTGATATAAAGACAGGCAGATTTATCTGGATTGAAGAATAAAGTCTTGGGGATTGGTGTCCCTAAGGAATTGATTTGTTTTACATCCATAGATTTACAGATGCTTCTTTCATTGCTCAAGGAGCAATTTATAAATAAAGAAAACCATCAGCACAGTTCAGTACACAAAGGACATAGATTCAGCTGAGGTGCTCTGGGCTGCAGTTCACAAAAAGATTGCCTTGCTCTTGGCTGGTAAAGGACAAGGAGGCCACGCCATGGGTCAGGACACCTCACTCTGTCATTGACTGGTGTGGCAAATGCAGCAATAGACTGAAACAAAGGGGAGTTCAGACCTATTTCAATATAGGGTTGTGTTTCCTGGATCAAGGGACCTTTGGTTAGTAGGGATCAGCTAGAAGCTACTGGATAAACCCTGCCAGATGAGACTTTTCAGTGCATTATGCCATGCAAGGCCCTCAAAGTGAGTCCTGCCTGTTGGTGGGAAACATATACTGAGTTCTGTCCTTTTCTACAATAGGGCTTTATTTAGACTCATTATCATCCCTGAAGGGAAGTGCTTGCTTGTCAGGATTATCTGAATGGAGAGTTAAGAGAAGATTAAAGAACAGGCACTTACCATGCAGAAGCAGGAATTCAGGATATTGATCTAATGAAGTATAAATAGCAGTAAGGAAAATAAAATTACAAAAGGCAATTTTAGGTCCTATTTAATGCTGAAGTTCAACCTTAATTATTTTAGTATGTTAGCTGAATTGGAGAAGCAGGGGGATGTTAGTCATGCTGTGAAGAGCTTTCTGGTATTAAATCTTCTTTCCCTGTTCAAGACCTCCCATTTCTTGCTGTCCACACAGTCTAATTACAAATTCACATGTGCTATATTTCAAATCAAATGTATCAGGGTCTGTCTTTCCCCTCCTGTGGAGTAAAATTCTAGAATGATCGTCCACTAGAAAGTAGTGGGGGCAAGCAAGAAAACTACTGTGTTTCTGAAGGTGGAGTTCTGAGAGCTTGTGAAAGGGATTTCGTAACTACAGAACAAAATTGGAATGACATAAAATTACACTTGTGATAAGAATCCTTGGGTTTGTGATATGCTGATGTATTTGGGTAAATGTGAAAGAAGATTGCGTAGTCATTTGTTTTCCCGTATCTATCCCACATAAATCCCATGCTCAGGGCTGTTGCTAGTGGCCTGCTCAGGGAGAAGACTCCTCCCCCTTCCTCCAAGATATAATTTAATTTCAGAGGCTCTTTTGATTCCCTGCGTAGTGCTGGCAATGTGCCACAAGGAGAGACAGACTGGAGGCAAGACATGCCAGTGCCACTTCCAGTTGCTCCTTAGTGATGCCTGTAATTTGCTCCCAGTTAAACCAACAGACAGATTAGTTGGAGACAGGGCTTGGTGACCCACCTAGTCCTTTATCAGCCTCATGCTCACATATGCCAGGCACACTCAATGCTGTGCAGTCCTCCAGCAGCTCTTCTTGCAGGCCCAGTGAGATAACCTAACAAGACAGAAAACAAAGCTGGCCATTCCTGCTCCTCATTGGTGTGTTTGGGGGTTCCTGCCATTTGGGCTGCCTATCTGAGAGGCTTAACTCATCTGTTGGGTCTAATTTTGACCATAATGACCTAGACCTGATGGTCTGAATAGCTCCTCAGCTGTCTTGAACCTAAACCACTGATACTTGTAGAAGTATCAGAATCCCCTCAAGGGAACACCTAAGATCATCTAGGCTTCAGAATTCATTGCTTCTGTGCATTAAACTGTCTTTGGAAAATAAAGCATTGGAAGGGGGTCCTGTCAGAGAAAGTCAGGATGAATCTGGACATCTTTTGTTTCTCGTGACTTTGTCCTTTGTTGATGCCCTGCTGATGCTTTGGAAATCCAAGCCTGAGGCTTTCACGATTCTTTTCTAGATTCAGGAAGATCTTGTTAAATAACGTTAAAAACAACTAAACCCATTTTCCAAAGCAGTGAGCATGAGGCATTTCCCCACTGGAGACAGCTTGGGAGGATTCATCTCTGAAATATGTGACTCTAAGAACAAAAACTCACCAGCAGTGGGTGAGACATGAATGGAATAAGGGCTATTATTTCTGTCCCACATTTTCTTTCTCCTTTAGTTTCTGGTTCTGCTTCCAACCCTTTCATGTCTTTTGGGGGAAATCTGCTGAATTTTATTAGCAATTATCCTTGAGAAGCCCAGAGTAATTGTTTCAATTTATTAAGGAAGGGTTGGGAAGGAAGCTTTAGAGCTGGAGCCCATCAAGGAAGGGCAGATAAAACCAACTCTTCTGTGTGTGAGAAGAGGCTGGAAGCTTTTAGGCCAGCAGCACTCCCAGGAACCGGCAGACAGTCGGGTGGATTACAGGGGAAGCAGAGGAAATAGAAAGCTCTTTGGCTTGGAATTTCCTTAGTGTTTGATCTGAATTGGTTTAAAATACAGGCTTGCAGTGTCAGCCGGTCCTGTTTAGAGGCGGTCCCGAAGCGCTTCGTGAGCCTTTTTGAAGAGCAGTAAGTGGTGACTCCGGGAGAGGCAGCCCCACAGCTCCGGGCTGTCCTGCCAAAGCTGGACCCACAGCTCCAGGCCGCCCTGCCAAAGCCAGCCCCACAGCTCCAGGCTGTCCTGACAAAGCCAGCCCCACAGCTCCGGGCTGTCCTGCCAAAGGCAGACCCACAGCTCCAGGCTGCCCTGCCAAAGCCAGCCCCACAGCTCCAGGCTGTCCTGACAAAGCCAGCCCCACAGCTCCAGGCTGCCCTGCCAAAGGCAGACCCCCAGCTCCAGGCTGTCTTGCCAAAGCTGGACCCCCAGCTCCGGGCTGCCCTGCCAAAGCCAGCCCCACAGCTCCAGGCTGCTCTGCCAAAGCCGGCCCCACAGCTCCAGGCTGTCCTGCCAAAGCTGGACCCCCAGCTCCGGGCTGCCCTGCCAAAGCCAGCCCCACAGCTCCAGGCTGCTCTGCCAAAGCCGGCCCCACAGCTCCAGGCTGTCCTGCCAAAGCTGGACCCACAGCTCCAGGCTGTCCTGCCAAAGCCAGCCCCACAGCTCCAGGCTGACCTGCCAAAGGCAGACCCACAGCTCCAGGCCGCCTTGCCAAAGCCGGCCCCACAGCTCCAGGCTGCCCTGCCAAAGCCGGCCCCACAGCTCCAGGCTGCCCTGCCAAAGCCAGCCCCACAGCTCCGGGCTGCCCTGCCAAAGGCAGACCCACAGCTCCAGGCTGCCCTGCCAAAGCCGGACCCACAGCTCCAGGCTGCCCTGCCAAAGCTGGACCCACAGCTCCAGGCTGCCCTGCCAAAGCTGGACCCACAGCTCCGGGCTGTCCTGCCAAAGCCAGCCCCACAGCTCCAGGCCGCCTTGCCAAAGCCAGCCCGGGGGATCCTGCCCCAGGGCTGCCATGCTGCCTGCAGGAGCTCTCATGAGCCATGCAGGATCAAAGACAGCAGCCTGACAGCCTGACGGGCTCTGGGCATGCAGCTTACGCGTTGTGTGGGGCAAGAAAACCTGTCTGGGCTGAAGCCCCAGCCCCTGTGGCCCCACCAGCACTGCCCAGCTGCTCTGGAAGCTTCTGAACCAGCTCCAGAGGGGTCCCTTCATGGTGGTGTCAGCCAGCATGCTGGTTTCGGTGCCTAAAATCCACACTAGCTTCTCAGGAACTGTGTCCCTATTGTCCAGAGCTCCTTCCCTGAAAGCATTGTTGCCTTTCTGTTTTAAAAAGGACTGAGATATTTTAGAGAAGATGTGTTGGTGAAGCTAGGGGTGCCCAGGGCCTACCTTGCCAAAGTATGCTGTATCCTCATCTTCAAGGAATGGCACAGCAGCACCACAAGCCCAGTGCAAAGCAAGCCTTGACTCTGTCAAGGGCCTCAGTAGCCCAGGGTCAAGGTCTCTGTTGCACAACAAAAGTGAATGCCCAGACAATTAATGTCTTGTCAGCCAAGGAGTCACAGAGACCTATGGGATCATGAGACAGAGAAGTGTCCTGATCTTCCTGCAGCTCTGTCTCATCTCATAACCAATTCCAAAAGTGTTTCTGGTGAGCTGCTGACAACTGATTTGGCCACAATGAATTGCAGCAGAGCTCTGGATACCAGACTGGAGGGCTGTAGCCCTGCTATGCAGAAGTGTTGCTGAATACACGGAGCAGAAACTTTAATGGGCTCAACATGAAAGTCAGCAGGGCAAAAATCAGTGCATCCCTGTATCTTACCCCTGCCTCTTCCACTTAATCTTGAAAGCAAATCATTGGGTGCCTGCTGGTTGCCATTTATGCCTGCATAAATCTTCTCTTCTGCCAAGTCTGAGATAGCATAAAGGCAAGTCTAGCAAGGGAGGGAGACAATGTACCTGAAGGGCAGCATGTGCAGGGAGTAGAGGTAAGAAGGGGCTGTGCTTGGGCATTAGAAGTGTAGAATCCTCCCTCTGAGTGGGGAAGGTGGTGCATGGCAATTTCAGAGTTGTGGAGACTAACCAGGTTCAGCAGTGATGGTCCCAGCTGTGGGCTGAAATGGGAGACAGACCGATAGTGAGATCTGAGAAAGAACCAGAAGGCAGGAGAGAATGAGAAGGTGTTTGAAAAGGGAGAGAAACTAAGGGAATGATGAGGACAAGAAAAAGGGGATTTTAAATAGGTGATGAAGATGGTGTGGTTTAACCCTGGCCAGCAACTAAACACCACAAAAAATAGTTAATGGAAGGAAAATTTAAGAGAGATTATACACTGTACTATTGTGTAATGTGTGGCAGCACATTTCTCCCTCTCTCAGGATTTTTCACAGAGAGAAATGAAAGAAAAAACAATTTATATTTCTGGTCCTTGTTTTTCTCATGTGGAATGTGTTTAAAGAATTGTTTACCTCGAGTGAGTGCTTGATTAGATTCTGGTGAGGATTGTTTGAGCCTGATGGCCAATCCAACCCACCTGTGTCTAGACTCTCAAGAGAGGGTCACTAGTTGTGTTAGAGATATAGAGTTAGAAAAAGTAGTATGTAGTTTTAGTATCTTCCTTTATATAGTATATTAATGTATTTTAACATAGTTATAATAAAGAAATCATTCAGCCTTCTGAATTGGGTCAGACGTCATAATTTCTTCCCATTGGGTTTGCCTGCATTTACAACAAGAATGTACTATAACTGGTGTACTAAATGACAGAGAGCTTATACACTGTACTAGTGTTAGGGACTCTTTCCTCAGCCATGCATGTCCTCACACAATGTTTCCTTTTCCTGGCAATACAAAGGAGCACTCCCCACACAGCACTCCAGTCCCTTGGGATCCTCTCAGAGCAGTTTGATGACAACTTTCAGTCGGTGTGAAACTGCTGCCAGTCCCCAGAGGAGTCACAAACATGCACCTCCCTTCTTGCACCAGTGCTCCAGGCAGGCTTGCTCCTGGCTGGGTGGGAGAACCTGGGTTTCTTTGTAATCAAGAGGAGAAGGTAACCCAAAAAAGGATGGAGTCAAAGGGGTGGAATTGCTGTCCCAGCAGGGCTCCCATTATAGTGTGTCCCGTACCAAAAGGTGCTGGACACAGAATAAGGATGTGCTTCCCCTGGATCCTGACACATCAGCTCTTCACCAGGCACTGTGGGAGCAGCCTTCTCTGCCAAATTTTTGCTCCCAAATCCTGATGAGCAGAGTCAGCCTTTTCTCTGGTTGGACAGGGAGGGTCATGACAGCATTTCATTACTTACTGTGTGGTCCTAATGTCTGTGCTTACCAGAATCAGTTGGAGGAACTTATTGCAATAACTTGGATTTAAGAGCTAGATGCAGCTGGGTAAAACAGGCAGGTTTAAAACAGTTTTAAAACAGTTTAAATCAGGCAGCTCTGCTGCCTCCTCAGCCACTCCTATTGCCTGGTGAAAGGGAGTGATTGAGACAAGCAAGAGATCTAGTGGTGAAAAACCACCAGCATGAGAATGAAACTGTGTTTTGGGTATTTCCATCACAGTGGGGGTTGGATGCTGGGTTGGGATGTTGGTGTCCAGGCTGTGGAAAGACACAGGCTGGAAAAGAGCTGTGTTTTAAAGCCCTCATGATGTAGGGCAGGTGCTGTATGAGGAGAGGGCTCACTGAGTTACTCATAGCAGGGTGGCTGACTACAGCTGCCTTCAGAGTTAGGCTAATGCTGAGCCTGTTATAATATAGGGCACTTCCCATACCATGCTGCAATTATATAAACATAATCTTTTCCAGCCTGACTCATTCCAGCCTTAAATGTTATCTGGATCCTCCCAGACCATTATATGAACAGCCAAGTACAAGAGCTAAAGGACAGAACTGGTTAACACTCTTAATTATAAGATGGTTAGGACTTTTTTGAGCACAAATGGGTTTGGATAAAATGGAAACTGTGGGGAAGTTTACTTTTGATGAGTTATTTTTTTAACATGAAAAATGTTTAGATAAAAAGCTGGGACACTCTTGATGGTGTATCAGCCCCAGTTTTGCTGTATTTCCTTATAACCCAGCTGTGGGTTCATGATGGTGCTGAAGCTGTTGCTTTTCATTCCAATTCACCATAGCAACATTTTAATGAAATATTATACTATGTTGGTAAAGTGTTTTTTCTGCCAGATCTGCCAAATGTCTGTATGTTCACATGAAATTGTTGATGTTTCACAGAAGTGTTTTCCCTGAAATTGTAAAAAGGGATGCTTAGGTGGAGATCATCTTCAGCTTACACTTACATGATTTGTAAAATGCAGCATTAAAATACTATCTTGACACTAGTCCAGACTGGAATTTGAGAGTTCCTGTTATTTGTGTATGCTAGGATTAGTCCCTTTGTGCCTCCAATGCTAAGGAAGGAATAGGTGTGTCTGGCTTTCTCCTTTTAAGTTATGAGGATTGTGCAACCTTTCTGTGGTGCCAGTTTCCTTATGGGCACTTGTCACGATGGGAACAATACAGAGTGTTCCCAAAGCTGCATCAATGGGGCAAGCAGGGCTGTGCTGGCCTCCTCTTTCTTTTATGCATGAACTCACTCCACCCCGTTGTATTTTCTACAATCCCTTTCATAGCTCTGAGAAATCAATATTGCTATGTCAATTCTAGAATAAATATTGTTATGTTACTAGAAGCCATGATGCTTTTTGCTCACTCTTTTAAATTTCTTGCAAGTCCTGTCCTGAAGCTTGTTGCTCCAGGATGTTTTCCTGACCCTTTTTTTGTATTTTCTTAATTAGCAACTGTGTCCTAGACATGGGAGGTGCCTTCTGGTTCAATACTTATTTTAGGAAACTTTGCTTCACTCAGGTCTTTTGGCTTAGTGCCTCACCTCAGGGAAGAAAGCACTGGGAGAAAGAAGGGTGAAGACCCCTGGCCTTCTTTGTCTCTAATTATTCACGTTATTTTCTCTTCCTGGCTTCTGCATAGGTTTCTCTGCTAAACGAGGATCTCAGTTCCCAGACACCACACGAGCTGTTAAAAGGAGAATCTGTGTTTCATATTTAGGTTTCAGTACCTGTAATATTTTTAAGTTTCTCTTCTCTGGTACTCTGAAGGCAGAATGCTGTTCTTTACCAGAATCCATAAGGAACCCAAATCATTGGAGTTGTTTTGGGAGTTTTCTTTGGCAAAGTGCCATGCTGTGCATGCAGAGTCAAGCCTCTTTTCCCTTGTATATATGTGAAGCATCAGCAGGATTGCAGCTGGTGGGAACCAGGTATGGAGATACGTGGTTTTCTTGATCAAAAAAATCAGTAAATAGAAGTCCAGAGATGGTAAATAGAGCTGAAAAAAAAGGCTGAAAGTTACTATCTTCATGGACTGCTCTGCATTGATGTTTTTGGGGTGATGGCAGCTGGGAGTCAAGGTCTGGACCACTTGATGTTATCAGGAAGTTAAGGGACACATCAGGAGCTGGTGAGCTATGTGGAGACAGGCTTTCCTGTGCAGCTGGCAGGACCTGTGGGGAGCTGTAGGTTAGCAGGGAAAATGTGTTGGTTTCCCATGAGGGTGAGTTGTGCCATCTCCAGGAGAACAGAGTGGCTGCTGGGATGTGTGCATCACCCTCTGCTTAATGGGCACTTCCATCATGGACGGTCATTTGGCTTGGTGTGACCATCTTGGGCTCAAGTGGGTGGCGACAGCATCTCTTTGGCTTCCACTGGGCAAATTGCTGCTTCTTTAACAAAGGCCCTTTGTTTTTTCTTGGGCATGTTTTACATTTCTTCTTGGAGATACATCAGGCACCTCCTTCCTGGTTTTCAAGTTTATTGTCTCAGCGTTGGCCTGGCTTTTTGCCCCCAAAAACTCTGCTTACTGCTCTTCCAGTGATGTCAGGAAGAGTTTTTTAATTGGAGTCAGTGGGAACTGGGTTAGATCAGTGCTGACCACTTTTGAGGGGCCCGTGCAGAGAGCTCAGTCGAGATAGCAAAGCAGGAGACCAGCTCTGTTCTCTGTCAGATTTAATGAACTCAGCCATACAACGTTTTACATTTTCTTCTTCTGAGGTGACGCAGAAGTCCCATCCTTCTCTTGGACAGTGGGTCTCCGCATGCTGTTAATGAGGATCTACCAGCAACAGCTTTATTGCCCTGGTGGAATGCCAGCTTGGCATAGCCCTGTGAGTCATATTCAATGCTCTGTTCACGGGACTGAAAGGACGACTGCTGCTATTAATTTTGTGCTCTTGTTTGCTGCCTTAGGAGAAAAACATCATTGCACAAAGATCAGAGCTTCTTTGAGGTAAAAAAGTCACAAAGATAAACAGAGAGTGTGACAGTGTCAGCCCAGAGTGTGTCCCTCCCTTGCACATACACCCAAATGCTCCTTTCTGTTTTTGGTTCCCCCAGTAGTTTATTTGTAGGGCAGAGTGTATAAAATAAAATTTTACCTCCAGGGCCTAGGTGTCCCTGTAAAATACCATCTCTTTGCCCTTCAGCCCAAACCTTTTCCCCTTGGAGCCCTAAGCTGGGGAGTTTCAGTCCCTTGGTGACTCTTGGACTCCAGACAGTTCCCACCACAGCCTGAGGTCCCTCTGGGAAGTCTGCTCTGCAGATTTCTTCTCATCATTGGCCTCATTGTTTCATCTCTGTAGGTAAGAAATTGTCCAGTCTTTCATTTCCATTGCCTTTGGTGACATTTCTAGATGCCAGTCAGCTCCTCCGGCCTGCCACATACAGCTCCAGCAGCCATTTGTGAGGCTTGCCATGTAGCAGGGCTTCAGCAGAATCAATACAGAATATCTGGGCCCAGATTATACTTTGTACTTCATAAACTTCATAAGCTTTTCCTTGAAAGAGTGGAACTGTGGATTTAGTTCCAAGGATACCCAGCAGTCCCAGTGATGCCATGTTTTCAAGAACAAGCTTGGTAGAGATCAGATTTATAGGGATTTGAAGCAGTTTATGCCAGGGATGACAAATGTTACATAGGAGTGAAAAGCCAGAATTTGTTTTTTTTTTTAATCAGCAAGCAGACACTTGGAGGTGAGATACAATGAGCTGGTATTTGGTAGTGATATTTTCTCTGATAATAATGCTGTCATTCTGGGTGGGGATCATCTTGTCTGCCTGCAGCTGCCTAAACACTCTGTCCAGTCAGACCATGCCTTCAGCTGCCTGAACAGACACTGTGGAATAAAGAAGAAGCTCAGCCAAAGAGTGAATTGTTGCCTCTTGAGATAGATGTGTGTGATAGGAACCCCCACAGAGTGACTCATCCCATCACTCTTTCCATTGATTATTGAGGGAAACTGGGTGGTGATCTCAGGTTAGACTAGCCAAGACTATGCCAAACTGGTCAGAGTTGAGCAAGATGGAATCCATCTGAGCTTACTCTGTTTCTAGCTTCATCTGTCTGCATACCTTTAAAAAACCAGTGCTTTCAAATCTGCACTGGTCCATGCTTGGATTTTGTAGTGCCATAAGGAAGGATAAAACCTAAATATTTCTCACTGGGAGAGGGGTCACTGGACTGAGGATTTGGTCTGCACAGGAGGAACAGGAGAGTTCTGAGAGACCTGAGAGAGCCTGAAGCTTGCAAAGACAGTTCTCTTGGTTATCTGATGGCAAAGCACCTATCACAAATCATAGAGCTTGTTTAAAAATTGTAAATTTTCTGTGGAATGGAAATATGCCTTAATATCAATTTCAGCAGAAAATAATCAAAACTTTTGAAAATCACAATGGAGTTTGTTTTCTTGCTCATGATTCTTTACAACTTCTTCAGTCTTCTTGACTTTTAGCTTTTAATAATGTTCTGATCAGAAATTACTGATATACTTTATTCCAGAAAATAATTTTGTTACTACATTGTACTTTAAACATACACTTTTGATGGTAGTAGAAACAGAACCTTTTCTCCTGATTAATAATAAACACAAAATCTTTTAAGCCTGGGTATGCCATAAGAGAGGAATTCCATTTCCCATCCAGCAGTGGTTAACAGCAGCATCACTGCAGTACTTTTAACTGCAATAATTCAGGCCTACTGAGTTATCAGTAATTAAGTCTTGCTCTGTTGAAGTGTATGGAAAACTCTCATTAAGACTTAAATCTTCTTTTGCCTGGAAATGAGAAATTAAGAATTGCCTTCATGAATGCTACAGCACAGCACATGCAAAACCTTTGGACATGTCTCCAGCACATGACCAGTGAGTCTGGTATTTCTTGAGAGTGTGAAATTTGCTGCACATGCTCCTGTAATTGTTCTGTGCATGCTCTGGGATCACTGGGTGCACCCTGAGCATCTTGGCTTTATGCATTACAGACAGAGTCATGTAATTGGTATGCAAAGGAACCAAACTCTCAGGGAGTTTCACTGGCATGTCTGCAATCCATGCTGTGTGCATGCTCACTCCAGACATGAACACAAGGGGTTTTCAAGGTGCTGAGGGTACAAGCATAGTTTATTTGTTTTCCCCTGGGGCACAGCAGTCATTCTCTGCTAAAGGAAGCAAGGTTCTTTGCTGGTTTGCCTAGGAAACATTACAAACACGTCCCTCTCTCTCCTGTTTTTTTCTTCATTGTGTCAAGCAGATTAACATGATGTTTTCTAACAGGACGGGCATCACTGGAATTCACTGTAGTGAGTTAAAATCCTGGATGTGCACACCCCATGGGACAGTGGAGGAGAAGAGGAAGAAGAGAAAGAACAACAGGTTCCACTATCCTAAGAGATGACTTCAGTTTGCCACCCTGAGAAGCCTCAGAGGAAGGCTGAGCAGTGGCAGCACTGTGCTGCAGGGAGCAGAAGGTGACTGCAGTCAGAGCAGCTGTGGTGTCTGTGGGGCAGCATGGTTTCACTTGGCTCAGGAAATCACTTTGAAATTGCAGCTTAAGATGCCCAACTCATTTGTCAGAGCTGGGGGAGTTTGACACACGAGAGACTGGGCTGGGTGACTGGAGATCTAGGCTGTACTTCCTGGTCCTTCATCTTAATGCCTTCTTCAGGCCATTTTTGAGAAGATTATTTTCCTGGCTGATTTTGAAAACAGCTTTGACACCTGCATATGAATATGATTATTGATTTCAATGTCAACCCTGTTTTTCTAAACAGTTAGCAAAACAATCAGGAGACATGACTTAGTAGAGCCAAAAAATTGGTGAAATTTTGCTTCTGAAGGAAACTATTCCAGAATCTCTAATACATTGTGTTCACTTATTTTTTTTTAATTTCCTTTTGTATCGTTAATTTTTTTTCTTGGATAGAATTAACCTTAGTTATGACTATTTTACCTATAAAACTATCTGTACCTGCCAAATATTAAAATGTTAGCATGGAAATTTTAGCAAGGAAAATTTAGGATGAAATCCTGACTTGGTAATAGCTGATCAAAATCAATGGAAAAATAATGGATAATTAAACAGTGGAAGGAGACCACAGGTGTAATATTTCATCATGGCTAAGAAGAGAAATTGGACACATTTGTGCCAGTTTGGAAGTTTTTCAGTAAAATATATGAATGCAGGACAAGGAGAATAAAATTATTTTACCCTTGCAATATGTGGTTCTGTTTTTAAAAGGATGAAAATTCTCAGTACAATTATGATGAGAAATGTACTTCTTCTGGAGTAACCAATAGCCCAGGGACTGGATCACTTCTGTGGGATGGCCCTGCTCTGCCTGATTGAGACAGACACTTGGAGTGCAGGTTCACAGCTAATATTTAATCTTCTCACTTAGACTGGCACATGTGATATTAAATGCCTAAGTAGCATTGTGGCCTAGGCTTGTTTTCCATGGGTTAGGTGAGTCCTTTTACCATTGGATGAGGCTGCTGTGGCCTGCAGCTTCTCTTTAAGCTTTTCATTAGACATCTGTTCTGGTACACAGCAAATATTTAAATATGACCTCTTAGAAATTTTAGGGGATAGAAACCTTCTCCCAGAGAAGAATAAATATAAAAGATATATTTAGAACTCTCTGTGGCTTCTATATCTTCCACATATAAATGTCGGTACACTCTTTATTCTCTGAGCACATGGTCTAGTGCAAGGTGTCCCTGCCCTTGGCAGGGAAGTTGGAACTAGATGATCTTTAAGGTCCCTTCCAACCCAAACCATTCTGTGATTTTATTAAAAATTAACATTTCTGGGTTATACCTTCATTCTGGGCAGACAGGTTAGCGATCATATGATCTGAAAAATGGTGGTGAGATGTCAGTTTTTGGCTTCTCTTTTTCTTCCTCTGTCAAGGTCGGGATTGAAGCCTTCAAGATGATATTTCGCATTCAGGCTTAGGTGTGTATTATTTCTTATCTATATTACAAGTGGTGAGTTTTACAGCATTCTTCTAACAAGCTACAAAATGGCTACAAGGTCTTTTAAGGCTAAACTATCCAATTAAGAAATGACATGTAAATTATTTTCACTTTCAACCCAATAACTAATCAAAGTCTACAATGTGGATTTTCTGTCCAATTACAAAATAACAACCATGATGAAGAAAGAAGAAGAAGGTAAAGAAGAACAACCAGCTATTGTCCTAAAACCTCCATCTTGCCCCATATATATTGCTATATTCCAAAACCTTAAACTCTAAGTCTTCCACCCATTGATATTACACACTTCTCATCAACTACACACCCATAATCCCAGTGCTATCAATGAATTTTGGAAGCCTTCTCCACGGCCTCAGGTCAAATATAGTATTTTCTGGCAGGTCGGTGCCCTTCATCACAGAAAGTTTAAAAAATCTCAGGATTTTTAAGTTTAAAAAAGGAAATTTAAAAATCCAGGACTCAACAGTGAGACCTTAAGATGGGGCTTTAGCTGCAGTTTTTCTGGGTCAAAGCACATGTGCGTGTCTTTCCCAGCTGCAGGGGTGACTCCTGGATGCTGCACACCTGGCAGAACATGCAGGAGGCAGCTGTGCTATCACTGCCCTGTGGCAGCACAGTTTCCCTACATGATGCAGGAAGATGTTGGCCAATACCTGGAGCTAGGAAGGCTATGGAACATCATCTCCTCTTAGTGCTGGGAGAAACCTGTCAGCTCCTGCATCAGGAGTGCTCTGTGTGCCATAGGTGCAGCTGTATCCCTCCAGCTGCAGCACAGGGCCCTCTGGGACCTGGGAGCTGGCATCCCAGCATGGTTGTCCTTGCAAAAGCACTTTGCTTTGTCACAGCACAGCAGCAGCCAGTGCAGGAACCTCTGAAAGAGCACAAGGGCAAGGTGTCCTCTGGCACCTGTCTGCAGGGCAATGCAGACTGTGGTATGTGCTAATAACTGGGATTTGTTATTAGTGCCTGGGGCAGAGATTTCACAGAGTTGTGCATTTGGCTGGTGGTGGGCCCGGGATGACAGGAGGAGACCAAAGGGTGGAGCACACACTCACGTAGACAACAAAGCTCCTGGGTGCAAACCAGCTTTTTGTGCACAGCCGCTTACCTGCAAGGTCCTTGTCAGTGCAGAGAGGCGCAGAGCTGCTGGTGCTGCTCAGGAACACTCAGCGAGCTACTCACACTCAGAGATGATGTTCAACGTGCTTTGTTCGCCCCTCTGCAGGCTCCTCACAGGCTCCTTGAGGGAGCAGCCCCATGAAATAGTGAGCAACAAGGGACTGCTTTTTTTCATGACATTTTCCTTGGACAAAAGGCAGCTCTAGACCAGGCAGGGTCTTGGTTACTTCTGTCTGCACCTAGAACATGCTGGCTGGCTCACTCCATAGGAGTTACCTTATAAAGCTTCATGGTCCTAGTAAGCCATGGTTTAAAACACTGCACTTACCAGCCAAGTCCTCAGCCAGGGCTTTGCATCTCAGTTTTCTGTGGTAATCTAACAACAACCTTGAACTTTTCAGAAAGGATTAAGAAATACCTTGAAGTTCAGGTCCTTTAGTCAGCAGAGTCCTTTCCAGGGCTGCCTTCTCAGCAGCAAGTGTCTGTTTTTTCTGAGGTAATGTGTTTAACACAGAACCCATGCTTGTTTCAGCATGTAAGGAGGACCTGGCAGCCTTTCACACATGACAGTGAGTCACCCTTGAGCAGGAGAGAGTGAGTCAGAAAGGGCAGTTGACAAGCTTTATTTATCACTCTCCTGTTATTTGGCCCAGGAGAATTTTATTCTGAAAAACCCACCCCTGCTAATGATAGGCAGAGCTCAGACATATCATATGACTACTGGCTTCTTTCCCCCATAGGTTTTACACGCAGTTTCATATCAGGAAATCACGACAGTTGGCTATTTCTGAGAACTTTTATTTTTCAAGGAGTTCTGAACATACCAGCTGTATTGGAATAACTCTCCTGAGCTAGGGTCACCCTGAAGAGAACAAACTCAAATGCCTCTGAGTGCTGAAAAGAGCCTGGGGGCGTTTACAGAGTTCCCATTTACTTTCTTCTCTTAGGGCTGCTTTGCTCAGAGCCTAATTGAATGCTGCTAGCATGGCCAGTGTCTTGACTGTCTTTTGATTATGGTTCTGCCACTCATGGGCTCCATATAGGGTGTGTCAGGCTTTCCAGTGTAAGTATCTATTTTCAGAAGTTATATGGCTCTGTTGTAGAAATTCATTCCAAGCAGAATGTTGGCAGGAAAAGTCACAACTCAGAAATGGAAAAAGAGACAGAGAAAAGAAAAAAAAAGTTGCCTGCTGATTAATTAAGGAAACTCTGTCTTTGGGAGTTTCAGACTTTGCAGCTGTGAGAAAGGGGGCAGTGTAGCAAGGGAAGGCAGCTGGATTTGGGGTGACCATCACGTGTAGCTGGGTGTCTTGAGGTCTGGAAAGAAGTGAAGTGAGCTCAAGTCCATTTTACTTGTATTGCAAGAGGGTTTGGAGCAGCAGCCTGTGAAGGCAGCAGCACCCATTGTGCTCAGCAGGTTCTCTGCGAGCCAGCATGGCAGGAGCTGGAGGTCCTGCAGATTCCCTGTCTCCAGTCTGTCTGGTTCAGACTCTTCTTGTCCTGATATAGATGGAATACCAAGACAGTCTGAACAGCACAGTTTTCTGAAAAAAAAAAAAACAAAACAGCATTTCATCAGCAAAATAACAGTATTTGTCTATTTTTGCTTGTAATCATAGAGATATTTTAGTAGTGCTAAGTTCTAGTGAGACCAGTGAACTAACACTTCTATATGTGTTAAGGAATATGGTTTTTGTCCCTAAAAATGGGGACTCACTGGGTGCTGCAGCAGTTAAGATTCCATTGTGTTTCCTGATCCCACCAGCGTTTCCTCTCTGCCTGGGGGGGAAAAATATTTTTTAGCTCATCCATTCAGTTCCCCTCAGAGATAGACAAAGCTCTCTTTGACAGAGCTCTAGAGATACTTCTTACTGCTCCTGTTTATTCTGTGGTTTGTCTCCCTTACCCTCTCAAAGCCAGAACTACACCAACCAACCAACCTTCTTCACTCAAGGAGGACCATTAGCAGCTCCTTTGTACAGGCAGAGCTGCACAATCACCTCACTTGCTCCTCACCTGGGAATGGGAGTGTTGCTTGTATTGCTTTTTTTACCTGCAGGTGGGAAAGAGCAGCAATTAACCTGGAAACTGGATCAGGCTGCAGGAAGAGAGGCTGTCAATCTGGATTTCCTTAAAATCTGGATTTCCTTTCTGGATTTTCCTGCTTCCAAATGTTGGTGATATGTGCTCCTGTGTTGGCTGGGACTAAGACCTTCATCCTTTAAAGAATCTGCACTGGAAGGACAAAACATAAACTAGTTACAGCTCCTGTGGCTCAAACTGAATTGTAAATATCTGCAAGGAGATTTGTACAGCTGGAAGGAAAGAAACCAAACTGCAATTTGAAGAATTTAAAGATATTCTTTCCCTAATTATTCTTCCATGTGAAAGAGATCATACTAAGGTTCAATAAACAGATTGTAAGTATGCTGTCACCTGTCACAGCCTTTCTGTTTGGAAGAGACAATGCTTGTGTAAATGTAGTGTATTTCTCCCTGTGATCTTGTTATTTACAGAAGAATAAACATGCTTTCCCCCTTACCTTGAATACAGTAGAAACAAACACAAACAAGTAACTTCTGGACACAAATTCCCAAGTTTGCTGGTCCTGATGAGGTCTGATCTCAAATGGGTTCCCTTCTGTTGGCTCCTTCCTTTTTTTCTCTCCTACCTGAAGCAAACAAAAGCACATCCACCATGACTGTATCTGGGCAAGCAGGGAAGTCCTTGACTTTGTGAAGAAATGGAAACTAGATCTTTGAGAGGGCTTCCATTGTTCATCTGTCTTTACTACATTGGAAAAGAATACTTATTCTTTCTACTGAACCTGAGTATGCATGACGTGTTTGTAACTATAATGGGATATGTGGGGATTGTGGATTAAAGCCTTGCCCCATGGCTATTATTATCATTTTTCAGAGTAATAATCAAGAGATGAAGGTGCACCATCTAATTTAGGTGCTTCAGCAAGTCATCTTGAGACGGTGCCTGGATCTCCATATTGACTGGATTAGGAGACAAATGTTCCCAGTATTGCAGACCTGGATAGGCAAGGTATGACCCACCCTTGGCTCCTTTGTACTCAGACACTGTAAGAGCTCTAGCAGCTGAAGCTGTGATGGGTGAATATCTGCATTTTAGAAGGAGGAGGTTGAGATGTGAAAGGCAGTTATGCTCTGCACAGAGAGGACCAGCCCAGATGCATGGAATTCTGCTGTGGACTGTGTGATGGCCAGGAGCAGAGGGAAGCCAACACAGTGAACATTGTGGTAAGCATCTGCTACAGATCACCTGGCCGAGAAGACAAAACAGATGAAGCCTTCTCTTACTAGTGGAAGAAGTGTCACTGTCTCAAGCTCTAGTTTTTGTAAGATTTACTGCCTGATCTAAAATCTGCTGAGCAGGAAACACAATAGGGCAAGAAATCCAAATTTCTGGAGTGTATCAGGGATGACTTCCTGATACAGGTGCTGGCCATGCTGAGTAGGGGATGTTCTGATTGATTTGCTACTCACAAACAGGGAAGTAATGGTTGGGGTTGTGATGGTCAATGGCAGTCTTGGAAAGACCAAGAAGTGGTAGAATTTACGACCATGAGAAAGCAGAGATAGGTGAATAGCAGAAAAATGACCCTGGGCTCAGAACACCAGACTTTGGCTTGTTCACAAAACAAGCAAGCAGCTTGTCATGGGATATTGCTGGGAAGAGTAAAGGGATGTTCAGAGTGGATGGTCTTCAAGGCCATCTCCTCAAAGGCCAGGCATGATCCCTACTGTCATGCAGGAGGTTAAGAAGGCAGAGCATGCAGAAAACTACTGACTAGAAAACACATAATAGGGGGAAGCAGGGACAGGCAATCAAGGAGCAGTGCAGAACTACACAGGATGGGATTAAGAAAGCCAAAACTCGGCTTGAGCTGATAGCTGGTGATGATGGGAAGGGCAACAGGAAGGACTTCTACAGGTACATTAGTAGTGAAAGGAGAACCAAGAAAATTCCACTGCTGAATTCCCTGGAAATGTGCCTTAAATTATGGAATGTTGAATGTAGCATGTCCTAAATGCCACAGAGCCCCCAAATCACCCACGTGACACAGGAATCTAAATGAGAGGGTGGTAGTAGTAGTAGTGGTGAGGGACCAGAGCTGTCAGGAAGGACTCTAACCTGTGGTTGTGAGGATTACAGGGTTTAGGCAGCATTCCCTGCTGTTCCACTCTAATCTGCCACCCTTCAGATGTGCTGTAGGTACTGCAGGACTTCCTGGCCTGAACCTCCCAGGGCTCACTCAAGGTGTTGGTGAAGGACTTCATGAGTCCCTAACAGACTAATAAGAGTCCCAAGTGGGCTGAGACCTCTATGGAATTTACATCAACATGATCAAGTGAGGCAGCTGATAGTGGATCTGTTCTTGTCTCACTGAGCTGGCAGAGGTTACAATGGCAGCAGATTGCAGTGAGGGACTTGCCACTTAGGAGTTAGCAGCAAACTCTCTGAAACACACCCCAAGCAGACCTTGGATTTCTTGTTATGCTTTTACTTTGTCCCTGAATGGCTGCTGCTTCAGATGTTGCACAGTTGCTGGTTCAGCAGGTCCATGTGCACAGAAGGGCTGCCCTAACTGCTTCAGGATTAATTTGGGTTTAATCAGTGTTTTGGATATGTTAACATTTTTTATTTCAACACTATTGCAGAAGAATTTTGCTGGAGGCTACTTAATCCTCTGGAGACTTCTGGCTGGAAGCATGAACAGATTTTCCAGGCCTGAAGCAGCAGATGTGTATCTGGACAAGCAAGACACTGCATCCCCTGCTGAGTACATGGAACCATGAATGTCCTGGAGCAAAACTCACAGTATT
Organism: Lonchura striata; assembly: GCF_050655825.1. Taxonomy (NCBI): domain Eukaryota; kingdom Metazoa; phylum Chordata; class Aves; order Passeriformes; family Estrildidae; genus Lonchura; species Lonchura striata. Next base: position 66,834,555 of record NC_140707.1, on the reverse strand, counting down.
TCTGAACCATCTCTGTGGATGATGAAGTCTGGTTGAGCAAAACCCATTAAGAACTGAGCTTAGTGGTGTAGTGAGGATGTAACTTTAAGCTGGACAAAATTGCATGTACCTATAAGAAATGAAACGGACAATTTAGATAATCTTCTTGAAGAGCAGTACTTCTTAGTAATGTTGAGTCTGAACTATTGGTTAATGACAGTCCAAATGTCCCAGGTATAATTTTTCAGCAGAAGTTGTGTGACTACAGAAAAGTGAGGAACTTAGCTGAGAGCAGATCTGCATTGAAATAATTGCTTTCTGTGCTATTCTAATTTCATTTCCGAACAGGGATTGATTGCTGTTACTATCCCCTTGGCATGAGCAGAACTATATTATTTTTAAATTTTGACCTTCTTTTTACAGTTTGAAATACCTGGCTGCTGTGACTAGAATACCACTAGAGAGGAGACATTCTCTTCAAAGGGAAAACTGATGTACTACACTGAGCAGAAGGTTGGTAGCAAAGCAGGGAAGTCAGGTAAAAGTCCAGGAATCTAGCTTTAATATAATGAGGAATTTACTGCTTATAAGAGCTTACATGTAATACAATAACTAATGCAGGATAAGAACTGTCTTTCATTATTTTGTATTTGGAACAGATAATGAAAAAATTCATTTCAAAATAAACATCGCCGTACCAGGGTGAGCAAAACAGATGAATTGGCTTTGAGTTCTGGATTTCTCCAGAATGTTCTACTTTAAAATAGAACAAACAAAGAAAAAATGAATCAGTGGAATAGTAACTTTGTAGAGTAAAATAACATAATTCAAGTGCTAAGAAGACATTTAGAAACACCATTATAAATGCCAAAACATAGTTTTAGCTTTCCAATGAGTTCTAAATGTGAATCTTTGTCAGCTCCATTGAAGATCAGAAACTTGTCCACGTATTGTATTTTGACAATATACTTCTCTGTGGTTCTCATCTGAGGTATCATCCAAACCAAGCTCATCCTTGATGCATTAATATCAATGGAGTCACATGGCAGGAGTGTGGCTCTTTCAGCACCCATTAGTGTAGGATCAAGCTGGCCCAGAACAGACCCCTGGCTCTCACTCAAGCCCCCCACTGCATCAAAACATGGACATTATGAACCTGCTGCATCCTTCTTTCTCCTCACAGCCCCAAACATCCACAGACCTCACCCAGATTGGTGAGACACATTGAGGGAACCTACACCAATTGGCTTAGCTGAAATCTTTCTGTCATGCTTCTGCCTCTCAATGAGATAATTCGTGTGTTTTAGCTCCCTTGTGCCATACATAAGCCTCCTCTGGGGGTACAGAGCATGGGTGAAACCCCAAAACTGGACCCTTCCAGAGGGGTCTGCTGAAGAGACCCTGTGACTGCAAGGGAGGGAGATAGAGAAGAGTCCATACAGGTGCTGGTAATTTACCTGGGATCTTCACAGCTCTGAGAATGTTGGCAGATGTTGGATATCCAGCACTGCTACTTGCAGTGTACTCAAAAGTGGGTCCAGCCTCTCAGTGTCACCATCTTGGAAGGACAGAGAGGGGCCCCATGGCTTCTGAAGCCACACATGCTTTTTGCCTTTCAGGAGAAGACAAAAGCCCTGTCTGAAAACAGCCAGCAGAAGGTTCTGTCAATGAACAGCACAGAGTTATTTTGGTCTCACACAATGCACTACCTTTGCTATTTATCCTTGAGTGCCTTTTCCTAGCAATGTGTTTATTTATACTCACACAGCTATAGCCCCCTCGGTAGCACTGTCAATAATTCTCAATGCAATGGCTCTTGGAGCAGTGAGCAAAATGCAGGAGCTGATCCCTGTCAGGCTCCAGGGATGACAGCAGCAAACCAGAGAACTCTGTAATTCTTGACTTCCTCTTACTTGGAAAAGAAACAGAAAGAGGGAAATTGAGCTCAAAAAGGCAAGTCACCAAGGCATACCCATAAAGGCTTGGTGGTTTTGCCAAGTGAATTAAAATGTTTTACAAGGCATCAGGTAAGTGTATAGGAAATTTGGAGATCTGTGTATGTCAAGGGCTCCTCATCCTTATAAGGCAAAGCTGTTGATACTGCACTTTTTAAAGGTACTTCCTGAGCTATCCCAGATCAATTCACTCAGTGCTCTAGTGATGGTATTCCAGGTTGGTAAAAGGGAAATTCATTGTGTCTGACAACCTATAATTTTACTCTCTTTGGGAAAGAATTGATTTTGTGAGAAAGCAGATTCAACAGGCTCAGTTAATATTTACATCAAAGAAATGAACTGGTCTTTTTACTGACCTCTGAAAAATGAAGCTGGATTTCTTTGAGCAGGGCATTTTAAAGGTTTAAAAAAATCCTATTTGATAATATTATGCAATAATCAAGGCACACACAGCATGTGGATCTGTATGCTCTGCTGGTAAACATGCCTGCCTGTTTAGAGTGGCACAAATTTCCTGGCACAAATGAGAGTGATACCTCAGGGCTTTTTGAGGATTAAGCCTTGGTTCCCTGTGCTAACATTCTCCTTAAAGGTCAGTTAACTTTTCCCATGTTCCCTGTCAAGCTCTGTGACACTGAGCCCCTCTCCTTTGCTAAAGATGATTCAAGCCCTGGAATATGCCCTTGACTAAGGAGCTATTTTGGTTTCAGAACCAGCTGTTTTTCTGGTGCAAATTATTGTAGCTCTGATTTAAGTCAAATGAGATGAGTTTGGCTTTGATAGTAAAACCTACACCCTCCTTCCTGGTGGGTCTGTCATCTCTACAGTGCTAATGCTCTCAACACAATTTGTGTCCTCCAGCTCCACCTCCATGCCAGCTGCATGGATGAAACCTTTCCTCTAGCCCCCAGGCTTGCCAGAGCTGTGCTTTGTTTGTTTCTTGGATCAAATCACATTCATCTCTGAAAGGATTCTTACACCTCATCCCTCCCTTCCCTCATAGTCAAAGAAATCCCCCTCTTGTCCATGTCTCTATGTAACAATATAGGAGAACCAACCAAAATGGATTGGGGGGCTTGAATTAAGCATATCTTCATTGTATAGCTGGATAACTTGGGGTTGGCAATATCTGGTGAGTAGCCCAAGGTCATAAAGAAAGTCTGTGTCAGAGCCTGCAATTATATCCAGCTTTTCTGAATCTTAGACCCTTATCTTAGTCATTAGAGCACCTATAACAGCTCTTTTCTACACTTCTTCCTGCATGTACTAATGAAAAGTGCATATTTAACAGTTTCAGTCATTAACTCTTTATTTTGCACTCGGATGCTGCCAGAAAAATCCATGTCTTCCCTTTACAAAAGCAATGGAATCATCTAATGAAATTTGGCTTCTTCAGCCAATGGATCAGCAAAGTTTTTTCTGTTGCTGCATTTTCCTTAGTTCTTGAAATCAGTGCTGAGACAAGTCCATTTATGTGACATTCACTTATAAATTGGGACCATGAATATAAAATCCAGACTTCTTAGATCAGTCTGAGCATACCAGACATTCTCTAGGTCAGTATTTGGAAAAAGCTGTCACAGGCAGCTTATAGCACAAGGGTGGATTTCATACATATGACTTACCATCTAGTTTTAGTGTAGGAATATCTGAAGCATGTATCAGTGACTCATTTGTTCAAATATTGAGACTTGAAGCAAAAAAGTGGTCTTGCTTGTTGTATCTCTGTGCTTTCTAGTATGGAAAAATTTGACTGTCATGCCAAATTTTGCCTCCAAAAATCATATTCCTTTAGCACCCCTTGATTAACACAATTCTTGAAACACCCTTCCTTACTGGTAATTATTAAGCATGATTGAAACCTATCTGTGCATTTCTAATAGTTGCTGGAATGCTGAGATAGTAGATATTTACCTGTTCTGGCCTGCTGGGCTGAAAGAATCCATAAGTAGTCATTTGTTTACCTTAAGATTCCCATTCTGATGAAGTTTTCCCAGAAGACTTGACAGTGTTATATTGGTGAACGTCCTGATCAGCACTTTGCTGCTCTCCCAGACCTCCTCAGGTTAATTTTTGTAATTTCAGTCTCTCAGGACCTTTTCTAGCAGAAAACCTCTTACACCCAGGAGATGTCACCTAAGGGGGATTATGTGGCAGTGACAGGCTGAAGTGGCAGTGTTGTGGATGGTGGAAAACTGATGGCTCATGATCCTGTGGCAAATTAGAGGTTGAAAACCATGTATGAGCTACCCAGTGGAATTGCATGGAGTTAGGTGACACCCTGGCTTTCCCTCCAAAACACTATAGCGCAGAGGTAGCTGTCCATGGGTCGTGGTGCAGGAGGGCAGAGGTACAGAAGGAAAGATGCCATGGCATGTTAGCACAAAATGTGTGCTATGAGCTCGTCTGCAGAGGAATTTGGCTGAAAAAGTCTCACCTTCACTCCCAGAAGTTGCTGGATTGGATTGGATTGGATTGGATTGGATTGGATTGGATTGGATTGGGGCGATGAAGACACGCAGGGAACCCAGGGCAAGCTGTGTCCTCGTGGGTGCTGCATGTCAGCATCCCCCATGTCAGTACAGCAAAGCAAAGCTCTGTTGGTGTGGAGAATACGTGTCTGGAGCCAGTTACATCAGCTCTGTCCAGGCTGCCAGGCTTGTTATGGCAGAAATGCAGGATTTCAGCAATGCTGCTCAAGGTTCATGGGCTTTTCAAAAGAATCGTCAATGCAGGCTAGTGCTGTTTTCACTGAGTGAAAAATGGTGTGGAGGGAACATAAATCAGCAGGTTAGGATTTTATTTCCAAACTGGAAAATGAAATTGGCCTTGTGATTTCCCAGCTTAAACTTTATGTGCACGTTGCTCTTTTTTTTTTTTCCATTATTGCTATAATTTAATTATGGTATTTACTCCTACTCTTTGGAAAAAATCAAACCAACCCAAACCACCACATTGATGTTTCAGTTATGATATTCAAAAGAAAATTTGTTAGCAGGATATGTGCACTTATTAAATTAGAATGTTTATTAGTTGGTCATTTACTCCTTAAGCTATGAGAGGAAGTTTTCTTTTTCTCTTTTTTCCCAGTCTGGTTCTGTCTGGGAAAGCTGATAAAATCTCACTTTTAAATTGCAATTTCTCCTCCTGTTTTTAGTAGACTTGATGATTGCAAATGAAAGGTGACCACAGAGGGAGTGGCTAAAGTGTCATTGTTGTACAGGCTCATGATCATTAGTCATGGTATATATTGGGAAAGGCTCCTCATAATTTTATATGCCATAAAAATAATTTGGTTTTGCTCTGAGTCCACTAAATTGCTGTTTCAGCTGGATATTTGTTGCAGCTTGCTGCATTACAAAATCTTTGGTCATCTGGATAGTATTTCTGTAACATGGGTGAGAAGTCATGGCTGTAGCTCTAAAGCTTTATTAGGAAGAAAGTTCCACAGTTACTGTTTAAAATGGGATAAACTAGGAGGGGAAGATAGTTTATTTGTTAGAAATGCCAGCAGTATAATTTTATTCTTTTTTTGGACATCCTTTCTACTGACTTCATATATAAAGGCCCTTTCAATAGGGGCTTTCTATATGAAAAATATCATAGGTAGAAAATGTATGGGAATATCCTTTTCTAGCTTTCCCTTGCAAAGGAAAGCATATAGTAGTTAAGCATTACATTTTCTGAGATGTTGTGTGGATGTGGATGTGGAATTGAACATGCTAAGAACTCTCTGAAATACTTCTCATGCTGCCATAAATATACACACTTTACTAACAACCTCCATTATTGACAACATGGTTGTCTACTGTACTCATTTAAAAAATAATGGTTTTGTGTAATTCTCAGCAATATGATACAAACATAACCCCTGCAATGAAAACTGGTTCAAAAAGGGACTGAAGACCTCATTGTTTGGTCGAATACATAATCTGCTGACTGCTCTGTTCAATTTGGGCTTCAGACTGTAAACTCCTGGGTCAGGTTTTTTATAATCTTGGTGTGAGCTGACTGATTGAAGCACAGACAATGGAAGGGCAAGCCAAAGGCTCCAGATCTTACTGGCATATTGTTATATCAGATTCCCAATTTAATTTACAGAAAAAAAAAAACATTTTTAACTCATGAGATGGGGAAGAAAAACACAAAACTGTGATTTTAATGGGGACAGGTGGCAGTCTGACTCTGCAGCACCTGGAAACAGAGAGTCAAGAGATGTGAACCAATAGATCCTCCCAGGGAAGTGTTAATTTCCAGACCTGTTCCTTACTCACACCATCAGTTCTGTGGCTTCCGATTCCCAACTAAGTACAGTGAACTGTAAAATAGAGAGGACAGAGATGATCCCAGCTCTTTCTGAGTAAAACAGAGATTGGCACAGCTGTGGTGACAGCATTCTCCCTTTGTGCTACTGATATGGTAATTTTTCTGAAGAAATGTCAAGATTGCCTCTTTGGGGATGGATCCTATTTAAGAAACTTGCTACCCTGGGGTAAGACTGGGGAAGGAAAGATGTGCTTGCACAGTACTGAAGTTTTTATCTTAAACTATTTTATAAGTAAAAAAAAAAAATACATTCATGGAGACGTAAATTGATGGTAAATGTCTCATTTTGAAAATTGTGGCAGATTTTCCCCTGTGATAACTCCACACTTAAAGAAAATACAAGTAATTTTTCTTTTCTTCTTTTTTTTTTTGTAATTTAAGCTGACTCAATGTACTGGTATGAAACAACTTGATTTACTCAAGACATTTTTATGTCTGCCCTCTGAAAAATGTTACTTGTCTAATTTATGCAACTAATTCAAACTAGGAAATCTGCCAAATTCTTGAAAATTCTCCAGTGACAGGAAGTTATTATACTGTGACTTCTCTAAGTAAAATGGTGTTTTTATTTAGCCTGCTCATAGCTTTAGACAGTAGACAGCACTTGCAGTTTTGACTGATGGTTTCTTTGGCACTTGGATAACTTTGGCATATTTGAGGCACTGGGACTCTCCTGTCAGAAAAGCTGGCAATGACACACAGCTCATTGAAAGGACAATTCTTTGATGTCCTCTATGACCCAAACAGGCCAGAACTGGCCTCACCCACAGGCCAGCCTGTACTTACCCAAGCTCCTTGCTCCATCATGACTTCCCCAGTACTAAGGGGCTGTGTGAAGGAGGACACTGCTCCTGACCCTGCTTCCAGCCTTTCTTCCATGCTGCCAAGAGCAGAGGCTTGAGTGTGGCTGCAGCGATGTCCTCTCAATGCTGCAGCTTTCAGTCTGAAGGGAGTCCCTGATTGTGGGAATCCAGGGCATCCCTCTGGCTGTCCTGGAATGTCTGGGACCCTGGCAGGGGTCAGGAACCCCCCTGGACAGAGCCCCCAGAGACACTGTCTGTGATCTCTGTCCATGGAAAAGAGTTTTCAATCTTAGAGGATGAATTACCAGCTCTGAGTGTTTGATATAAGTAATAATTAAGTGTGGCACGGGTACAAAAATAAAATTTTAGAATTCTAGATGAGGGGTCCAAAGGGGACAAGATGGAGGAAATTGGGTGTGCCTTGTCCTTTTTCTCCTTCTTCATGCCCTCCATGTTTCGCTGTGGTGTTGGCATTTTTCTGTTGGTTCAGGCTGGGGACACACTGTCCAACGTAGGTGACAGATATTGGCACATTACTGTAAATCCAGCCCAGGGAGTTTCTGGTATTTAATGTTTGTCACATCCCACTGAGGGCAGAGCCCCACACGCTGCCCTGCAGGACAGAGCTGGGCAGGGCAGCAAAACATGTTAGAGATAAACAGAATAAACAACCTGGAAACCAGCACAGACCAATTATGGTTTCTGCTTTGGCAGCGGGGCAGAAAGACAGAGACTTTCTGCAATCTCAGAATCATCAATACCTCAGATTCTGACACCTGATGGCCAAAGGGCTCGTGACATTAAAAAATACACACTTTTGAGTCTATGTTGACACAGAGGTATTTCATGGTTTTCCATAACACTTGCCTGGCATACTCTCCTTCGATGCCAGCACACTCATTCTGGTCATAGCAGACTTCTGCCTAAGAAATGCCAATAAAGAGAGTTTATTAATACTGCCTGGTGACAGCAGGGTTTTTAATGTCCTGACACAACGCTCGTGAACTCCTGTTTAAGTGGCTGTCTTTTCTCTTAATCCTATCTGTAACTTGCCAGGTTTAATTTATAAATGGTCAGCAGTATCTTAGGTACTTTATAGAGTTTATAGTATATATGCTTTTTAACTGCACTGAATTTACTGCAGTGAATTTACCTCAGTGCTAAAGCAGAAAATGAACCACTGCACAGCTATTTTTTCAACTTATTCTTCAGAACTAAAGGAGGCTCATATTTACTTTTTGATGCTTCCAGCTCATTTAGTCTGAATTTCTGGCTTTCTGTTCCAAATTTGGGAAAACAATAGGAACACTCTGAGATCTGTGGTTTGCTTCTGAGTTTGAGTATGCAGAACCATTCAGACCCTGTTTTTTTACCCTTGCACATAAGTATCAATATTTAGTGAAGGCCTCATACAGAAGACATATTTGCATCAAAGTATCAAGTGTGCACACAAAAATGAGACCTGTAACCTGGAATTTCCTCATTTCAGTTCAATTTCCTTATGCAGACAGTTGCTTAAACAGGCACTTGGCTGACTGGAACGGTTCTCTGATGGTGAGTAATGAATCCGTTAATGTTATAATAAATAAATTTCAGAATACAAGATATGTAAACAATCAGAATTGCATTTTTATAAAAATATTTGCCTTTGCTTATATCCCCAAGTGATGGAGGCTTGCAGTTATTCAGTGCAGAACATAACCAATGTTTCACTAAAAATAATCTCCTGTTAAATGACTCCCTGAACAGATGATTTTGTGTTAGAACTATCTGATCAGCATCATATTATTTATTTGGAGAAAGAGATGCTCTTGTGAAGTGATCATGATTGAGGGAAATTATAAAGCAGGAGTGAAAAAATCCCAAGTGACATGAAAGAAGTGTGATGGGAGCAACTCTTCACCACTGACTATAGCATAAGAACAGCCAAGTGAAATGTTTGGGCCATTTTTAAACTTTTTCACTTGCTACCGAGCTATATTGATACACCTCAAAGCACCAGATGTTGTCTTTCTTCAAAGCATACACAGACAAAAAATTGATTAAAGAGATAAAAAGTCTGCTAGTGTGTGTGAGCCCCCAGCTGGTGAATCCTTAGGTTGCAGATTGCTAGAAACCAGGAGGACTCATCTATTTTTACTTTGCTTACATCCTTCTTAAAAGCACCCACTGACTAGTCATGCATCTTCAAGTGGTGTGCTGGCAGGGGCAGATGTTCAGAGCAAAATAGCTGCTCACAGCTTCCAGCTTATGAGAGACTTCCTCAAGGGGTGGTAGCTTCTGGATCTTTGTGCTCAATACCTCTGGACTTTTTCCTCTGCTAATTTCTTGGCATATTTTCTAAGCGACAGAATTTGTGCTTTCTGTTGCCCTCATGTACTATGAATTGTACCAGGCACAGATCCTGGGAAAGTAACTGGGAAAGAAGAATATTTTCTTATCAGAATGTTCCCCCCAAAGCTTTTTCAATTATCATTCATTGATGAGCGTCATGAAAACCATGCGGGGAAATAATTCCAAAATACGCAGACCGAAAAAAAAAAAAAAAAAAAAGGAAAACAGAATGGAAATAACAATAGATGGAAAATCAGCCTGAACTTTGGGAGCACTGCAGTTCCTCGACGATTTCATTTCCTTGGCTGCCCCCTCGTGTCCATCACCAGTGTAGCCGAATATTACAGTTTGAACTGACAGACAAAAAACCCCCAAGTATGCAGTTGCTATCACCTTATAAAGTTAATTAATTTGGAAATCCTTTTTCCCACCCCTCTGTCTAGTAACCCTATGACTTAATCTCCAAAGTGTAAACTTTCAGGTTGAGTGCATAGTTTATGCCTTATCTTGGACTGTCCAAAACCAAAGCAGGCTTGCTCTGATTGTCTTTTGCCTCAAGTTTTGTGCATTTTCAAACTTCTTGAGTGACTTCATCAATGCTCTTAGGCTTGATTTTAAGAGGAACAATTCTAGCTGAAATGCCAGAAAGCTGAGGATGCTCACAGAAGCTGATCAGGTTAAGGGATTAAGTTTTATTCACCTCAAATGTGAAAATATTTCCCATGTAGGCTGGTATGTTGGGAAACTCAGTGCCCAGAAAGTAGAGTTACAACCAAAAAGCCAGAAAGGCTCTGGGTTTTCTGTCATTTGGCACTGAAGTAGCTGCTCCCAATCTTAATGTTCATAGAGGAGGATCTGTCTCTTGTGGAAGTTCAGTAATGTGTCATCACATTGCCCTGGCATATTTCCTGTTGTGCTGCACAGCATTTGCAGCAACAGAGTAGGATTCCCCCACACTCCAGGCTGGATTTGTACAGCCCATTTTCATTCTTCCTGATGCTGTAAAAGCAGTAGGGAAAAAAAATATAATTTTCAAGCAAATAAGAACAGTTCATCTCTTTGAAACCTCAACAACCTCAACACGCACAGGTGGATTGTGTTTGATGTTTTTGGAGGCACAGCAGGAAGGAAATTGCTCGGTCTGGGCTAACAGACATCCTGATCAACACTTTTTGGCACACTTAGGGGTCAAAATAAGAGATATTAAACATGAGTAGGTGAAATGGAAAACAGGTCCTTTCCTCTTCTTAACTATAAGGATGCAGGGAAAGGAACTTTGTCAATACAAATTTTTAAACAACCAGCTCTTACTCTCAGGCTTAGGACAATTTACTAAAATGTTATTTTTTTTAGTCTAAATAAACTGACCTAGGGGTTATTAATTCAGCAGGCTCAATGCTATAAGTCAAAAGCAGTTTAGTTAATCCTCTAGCAAACAGACCAGGCAAAGAACTTAAAGAGGTGAAAAATTACTTCTATTTTGGCTGGTAGAAAAGAGTCCTATGGAAATGTTTGAAATATTTAAGGGGTATTGTATATGAAAGCTTTCCTGAGTGAGAGGCAAAGACTGAAGTCTTCTGGACTGGGAACCCATTTTATTTCAACATCACTAACCTCACCTTATAACAAGATAAATATTAGAACAGACATCCTTCTTCAGGATGGAATTAAATGAGAATCTTTCTTTGACAGCAGCTGTATCTTAGGCTTTCACAAGGGCCCTCTGCTGCTCACATTAAAAGTAAAACACTCTGAACTTGTTTGGGACTCACAGAAACTTCTTGCAGTGCTTAATTAAAGCACCAGCAATTTTCAAAGGGATGTGAAACCTAAGTCCTCATGGGACAGGACTACATTAGTCTCTACTTAAGTGAGGTAAAAAGAAACTTTTTAATGGAAAGATACTTCAAAACTGCTCACTGCAGGATTTCTTGTGTTCATGATGGCCTTTGTCAGAGCCTATCAGGGATTTTTTATCAGGAATATAATTTTCCCCTGATATTATCTACACAGTGTATAATTTTGTGAGATCATGCTTGGCTACTGTGGCACACATTACCTCATCATCAGCAGGAGGAACTTCAGGAAGGAAATTACCTCCAGAAGCAGAAGGAATCTGGAGAGACCCAAAGTCCTTATTTCAAAAAAATACACCTCTGTGAATAGAATAAAAAGAAAGACCAACTTTGTACATAGTAGTAAAATCTCCATTATGATATTTCCATTTTCTTTTCCAAAGCACAGAACCTTAAGAATTTTAGGCAGGCAAATGACCTAATTTGAGACGCTCCGCTTTCTGGATGGAAAGATACTGCTTTAGTGTGTGCCCGGGGTGCCTCTAAATGAACAAGTCATTTTGTACCGTGTACAAGTGGTACATTTGTACCAGTCAGTTCCTGGAGGTCCCTGGCTGCATCTGAGTCATTTGGTGGAAGGCAGATACTGACAGGATTGAGTTCTATAAGGTGAAAATTCCTGCCTCTGCATTAATGGTGCATTTCAAAAGCCGGCAGATGGAAGCCTATACAAACATCCAGCTACCACAGCTATTCTGCCCAGCTTCCTTCCTATCTGTATTATGGTGCTGATTTGCTACATGTGGGTTGAGTGCTAAAGTGAGCAATAACTTGGATGAAAACTGAGTTCTTTGATTCAGTGATTCTATGAATCATTGAGGACATCAACCCCTTGGAGCAAGTCCAGAGAAGGCCACCAACACGATGAGAAGGATGGAGTACCTGTCTTGTGTGGAAAGCCTGGGAGAACGGGGATTGTTCAGCCTGGAAAAGAGAAGGCTTTGGGGTGACCTAATTGTGGCCTTACAGTAAGAACCTAAAAGAAAGATGGAGAGAGTCTAGTTACAAGGGCATGTAGTGACAGGACAAGGGGCAATGGATTCTAAGTGAGACACAGAAGGTTTAGATTAAATACTCGCAAAAAATTCCTTACTGTGGCCATGCTGAGTTGCCCAGAGCAGCTGTGGCTGCCCCATCCCCGGGAGTATTCAAGGCCAGGCTGGATGGGGCTCTGAGCAAGCTGGGAGAGTGGCAAGTGTCCTTGTCCAAACAGAGGGATTAGAACTAGATGATCTCTAAGGTCCCTTCCAACCCAAACCATTCTGTAATTCTACAATAATAAACAGTTCCAAAGCACCAGACTTTAACTTTATGCTGCCTTTGTAAGGACAGGGCTTGAAGCGCTGTAATAAAATAAATTCAAAAACTTTCATCTTAGCATTACAGAACGACTGAATAGATTTGTCTGATGAATTTTATTGACGAATTTGACTGATGCCCAGAGGGTGCTGAGGCCCTGGCACAGGCTGCCCAGGGAAGCTGCGGACGCCGCATCCCTGTCAGTGTTCAGGGCCAGGCTGGATGGGGCTCTGAGCAACCCGGTCCGGTGGAAAGCATCCCTGCCCGCGGCAGAGGCTGGAAGCAGGAGCTGGGGGCGAGGAGGAGCGGCGGCGCAGCCGATCCCCGCGGGGCGCGGAGCCGCGCGGGCCGTGAGGGAGGAGCGCCCGGCGGGGCGGAGCGGCGGGCGAAGCCTCGCGAGAGCGGGCGGGGCGGCGGCGGCCGCCGCGCTCCTCCCCGTGCCGGTGCCGGCGAGCGAGGCCTGCGCGGGCCCGGGCCGGGCTGTGCCGGGCTGTGCCGCGCTTACCGAGCGGCGGGGGCGGCGGCCGGGCCCGTCCCGGTGCAGCGGGCGGGATGCCGGGCGGGCGGGTGTGCGGCGCCTGCGGGTGCGCGGAGATCGAGGTGGACGCGGCGCGGGGGGACGCGGTGTGCACGGGCTGCGGCTCCGTGCTGGAGGACAACATCATCGTGTCCGAGGTGCAGTTCGTGGAGAACAGCGGCGGCGGCTCCTCCGCCGTGGGGCAGTTCGTGTCGCTGGACGGTGAGTGCGGCCGGGGCAGGGCGGGGCGGGGGGACAGCGGGCGGTGGATGGAGGGAGGGTGCTGCGGGCATGGGGCACATGGCAGGAGGGAAAGAGCGCTGGGAGAGGCGTGCACAGGGCGAAGGGGCTGCGAGCGGTGTGCGGTCAGGGACGAGCACAGGGATACCGAGCACAGGGATACAGAGCGACCCATTGGAAAAGGACCTGGGGGTGCTGATCTACGTGCCCAGGTGGGTAAGAAGGCCAATGGCATCCTGGCCTCTGTCAGGAATAGTGTGGCCAGCAGGAGCAGGGAGGTGATGGTGCCCGTGTGCTGGGCTCTGGTGAGACACACTTTGAGTGTTGAGCTCAGTTCTGAGCCCCTCAGTTTGGGAAGGGCATTGAGGGGCTGGAGCACATCCAGAGAAGGGCAGTGGAGCTGGGGAAGGGTCTGGAGCTCAAGTCTGTGGTTGTTTAGCCTGGAGAAGAAGAGGCTTGGGGCACATTGCCCCTCTACAACTCCTTGACAGGAGGGTGGAACCAGGGGGGTCAGGCTCTGCTCCCAGGGAACGAGTGATAGGACGAGGGGGCATTCTGCTGTGCCAGGGGAGGTTTAAGTTGGACATTAGAAAGAATATCCTCATGGAAAGGATGATTAGACATTGGAATGGACTGTCCAGGGCAGTGATGGAATCGCTGTCCCTGGAGGTGTGTAAGGAAATGCTGGCTGTGGCACTCAGTGCCATGGTCTGGTTGACAAGGTGGTGTTCACTCACTCATAGGTCAGGGATCTTAGAGGTCTTTACCATCCTAATTGATTGTGTGATTCTGTGGGTTCAGGGACACGGGATGGGGGTGAGGGAACACGGAGCGGTGTGGGGAAAGGGATGGGGAGATGCTCTGCCAGAGGGTGGGGTTATGGGGATGCTGCATGGGGGAGTGAGGACAATGTATACAGGAGATAAAGACACTGTGCTGGGAGATAAGGACAGTGTATAGAGGAAAGGGTGCTGTGCAAAAGGTGTGAGGGACAGACTGTGGAAAACCATGTTTTGCAAAGAAGGGAGTATGGATGGTGCATGTGGGAGCTAGTGCTGCACAGAGTGGAAATGGGAGAGGCAATGCATGGGGAGAAGGAGAGCGTGTTGTGCAGGGTGAGACAGAAATGGGGTGGGGGAGGCTAGAATGAATGTGAGAAAGGAGCTGTGCAGGATTAGAGAGATGGTCTGAGTGTGATGGACTACATGTGTGAGGGACTAGGGCAGATTTGTGAGAAAGTCTGGGGCTCTGTAGAAGGGCTGCGTGCACAGGAAATAGGGAGGTAGATTAAATTATTTGGGATAGAGGACAGGAAAGGTTGGGTTGGGTGTTTAATGGATAGCGGGAACGTGTAGGGGCACAAGGAGGAATAACAAACTGCACATAAAGGGTCAAGAGTATCCTGTCAGTAGTTGGGTTGGGGTGATTGTGTGAATGCTGTGGAGGATAAAACATGGAAAAAGGTCACATCAGAAGACAAGGCAGAGAAGGGGAGAGAAGGAAAATGGGTGGGGGGATGTAGTGTTTGAAAAGGGAGAGATGGAAAATCTGTATGGGGAATGTGTATAAGGAGAAAGAAACATAAGCAAAAGCATGGGAAAGAGCTTAGCAGTGAAACAAGTGGCTTTGATGGATTGTATAGCTGTGGGGAAGAAGAATTCTTTCTGTGGTGGAGAATGCAGCACTGCAAATTGGAGTTTGGGAGTTTACTGTAGGCTAAGAGTTGTCTGATGCCATTCCTGTCTTCCAACTCAGGGTGCTGGCATTACTTTTTTTACAGATTATAAGCAGCTTTTGTATCCTTCACTTTCTCCTGTTGTGATGTGGAGACTACATTTTTAAGGGCTTGTTCTGCTTTTTCCCTCCCACCCAAAATTATGCAGGACAGATGGCAAGCAAGCTAGAGCGCATTTTGGGATGCCTTTATCCTTAAAAAAAATCTAAAGGAGAAGAGAGAAATGCACCATACTAAGTTTTTTTTTTACTCTTATGGATGAATTGCACAGTCATTTATAAAATTTCTTTAAGGTAAAGCCTTTTTTGTGTAAGCTTGAGATGTGATTGTAAGTCTTGAGTTTGTGATTTTGTGAGTGCAGGCCCTGTTTCACACCAGAAATATTTTAAGGAAATTAGGATATGGGTGACTTATGCAGGTACAGTTCTTTACATTCCAAAACAGATGCTTCTGTTGTGAATAATTTTTTTTCCTCAACATAAACCGAGTGATGCAAGCTAATCTGAAAATATGTATTTGTACTGCAATAACATTGTCTTCATCATGTATGCTTGTCTATTATTGTGTTTATGACTGATTAAAATCCTCTGGAGTGGGGAGAAATGTCATTTACTGTGTAAGCAGGACTTCGTATCTCTCCAGAGGGTAAAGAATTTACAAAGGAATGTATATTTCTTTTAAGTCAGAAACTGCATACTTTCTGAAAGGAACATTTTCTGGTAAATTACACCTTTCAGTGACTTTTAATTAAATTAGTAAATTTCCACCAAAATTGAATGAAATTTGTCTGAGGCTCCTTGGACTGTGATGATCTCAGAGTCTTACTGTGTGGAGCATTTGCAGTGTTAGAGGTGCCTGGGGTGCTGTTTTTGAGCCCCTTGCTCATGGTTAGTAGGGTTGGGTGTCTCAGAGAGCATTGTCTAAGGTTTGCAAAGGATGAGGGATATCAGGTTCTTTATTGCAGGGCTGGGAATTGAACAAGGCTTTTTGGTATTTGTGGAGTTCAGAGCTACTGGTTGTGTAACAATATTCCTCAAATCCTTTCAAGATCCACAGCAGCTTCTCTTTGTGTGTTATAACATGTTGAATACAGATGCATTTATTAATAATTTATTTTCACCTTCATAATGAAAAAGCAAAAGAGAGTGGAAAGTACTGAGACACTGATTTTTCTTTTTTACATGTAGCAAAACCTTTTATTTTGCCAAACTACATATTAAGATGTCAGAATCTTGCATCTTTTTACTGAAGGTGTGAGTCCTGCACTTCTCTGTATTAACACAAAGTGGCCAAGTCCTTGCTAATAAGTTATGCAGAATCCTTAGAAAACATTGGAAATCCTTTCTTTTATCCTCTGAGGGTTGGAGGAAGGTGTGAGATCACAGTTAGGTTTTCTCTGGCAGTATTTACATTGAGCTAATTATGTGCTTGGTGTAGGAAGCCTCAGCACCGATGCTGTTTACAGAGAAGTTCGGTGTAGCCAGTGTTTTCCAGTGCAGATGTGGGAGTCCTTTGGAAAGTTCCTTTCAATTTTTTTTATGTTTTAGCAGCTGAGCTTTTGGTGTGCTGAGAAAGCATGGGCTTGTGCTTGGCTGTGAATGAGGGGGTTTGCTTTGCTCTCCATGAAGTCTTGGAAAATGCAGGCTAGTTAAGTGTGTTGGACAAAAGGGTAGAATCACAGAATTATTTAGGTTGTAGGAGAACTTCAAGATTATGAAGTTGAGCTGTTAATCCAGCACCGCCAAAGTCCATGAGTGAACCATTTTCCTGAATGCCACATCTACATGCACAGGATGAGCCAAGTAGGTAGAAGTAGTGAAGGACAAAATATGTGTTCTGCACAGGTAAATATAGGATAACAACGCTTTTTGGCAAAGTGGCTTGCCTTGAAGATCCTTTGGAGCTTTCCTAGGAAGTTGGTAAGTGGGCAAAGCTGATCGTTGGATTTTCAAAGGAAGGTCAGCAAGATTTTTCACCAGAAGTCTTTTTGGTAAGTGGACAAAGCAGATGGTTGCATTTTCAAAGGAAGGTCAGCAGGATCCTTCACCAGAAGCTTTTATAGAATCTGAGCTGTCATTGATAAGGAAAAGTCTTTGCAGATCAGAGTAGCTCTTCAAATGATAACAAATATACTCTGGAGAGTACAGAAGGAGGTGCCAGTGAAATTCCATAGAATCTGGACTGATGACATGGAAAACAGGTGACTTGTGAGTTAATGAGGTTTGTGGGCAATGCTAAATTATTTGGGGTAGTAAAGACTGTAGAAGGACCTGTTGCTTTTAGTGGATGGATGGTAGGATGGCAGATGGGGTCAAGAGTTGCTGTGAGAGTTAGCATTTTTCCTTTCTTCCACATGTGGGATGGTTTCTTCTTCTGCATCCAGACTGGCTGGGGCAACATTGGAAGGAAATCCTTAGGTCATAGTGGATAGCTTTATAAAAACAAATTGTTCAATGTTTGTTCATTCATGGTACAAAAGAACCTGGGTGGGGAGGGGAATGTTAGAAGTTAAAAGAGCACATACAGCATGTCTGTACACTGTTACATATCCACAGTGTTACCTCCAGCTGAAGTGCTGTGTGCAGTTCTGGTGGTTTTCTCTTTTCTTCCCCCTCCTCAGGAAAACCTCTAATAGAGCTAGAAAAGATACAGAGAGGAAGATGGAGTGATTAAGAGGAGAGCTTCCTGAAGAGCTTCTCAGTTAGACTGACTGAATAGACTGAACCTCTTCAGACTGGAAAAGAGATGATTGAATGGGGCCATAGTAGAGATTTGTACATGCAATAAAATAACAGCAAGGATGAGCAGCTGCTCAGGGTCACATAATGCAAAAGCTAGGGAGTGCTAAGAAATCTAGCAGCTAGCTGATTGCAAAGATAGTGGGTAGGAGGTTCAGAAGGATTAGGAGGTTTTGTTTGGTTGGTTTTGGTTTTTGCAGAAACACCCCCCTCCCCCCCCACCGTGTGAATCTGAAGTTGTGAATGTTAAAAGTTTACATGTACTTAAAATGATTGGGCAGACAGAATAAAAATGTATTGTGGCCATTAATAAAATATATTATTTCTGGTTCAGGAAATCCTTGAGCCACAGATCTCTAGAAACTGGGAGATTATATGAGAGAACTATTACAAGCTTTCCTCCTGTGTTTTATGTTACCCTGTAGGCATGTATATTAATAGGCTTTCTCATTCAGAGGTAGGATACTGGACTAGTCTTTCAGTGTGATTTGGCACTGCTGTTCTTTTGAGACTTCACAGGAAGAAGATCGTGTTCTTTGAGCTTTACAGAGCTAATCCCACCATTCCTTTCAATGCTGTCTGTCTGAAAGACTGACAAGTCAGCTCTCCTTGCAAGGTACCTGTCACTTCCTGGGTTGTGAGCTGCTAAGTTATTTCACTAGCAAGGGAATAACCCCTTCTAGAAGGAGCTGTTATGTTTTGTTTTGTTTATCTTTTGAGAGGAAGGTCCTCTGAAAGCTTTGATATGCCCCATACTGGTTTAGTTAGTTGTAATTCTTAATTCTGTTGTGAGTGGTCACAGTCAGGAAAGAATCCAGCCTCAACGTTCCACCCTAGCTGTGTTACTGTCTTGAAGCTTGTGAAGGCCCTGCCTTGAAATTTGGTGTCTGAACCTGACTGATTTAACTGTGGATAGGTCAGGAATTAGTGGAGAAGGGTTATCATGCCTATTTTAGCTTCAAGGAGCTCTGTTGATTGCACAGAAAGTGTTTGAGGTATGTACTTTTCCTAGCTGAGTCTAGTTTTGAACATTTTAACTATTCACTTTATAATTGATAGCCAGTTCAGACTAACCAAAGAGATTGTTCACTCTGACTTCTTAACTTAAATTTGGAGAGCTTTGGAGTCATGCTAGTTGCAATTAATGTGTTTTGCTTTTTATTTTTCTTCATACCCAAGTTCTTAAAACAGCCTACCAGTTGCTACATTTAAACACATCTCAGCAGGAAGTACAGCAACACAGGGTCTAAGAGCAAGGTACATTTCTCCCTCTCCATTATGCTATAATTGCATCCTGGAGGATGGAGTTACACTGAGCCCTTTGCCAGTTTGCATTGGTTTGATGGCTGCTGCTTTTGTAGAAAGGCAAGTTAAGAGTTGTGTGCCATGTCTGAAGGTCTGGAGTTCTCTGACTGCTCTCTCGCTGTGTCTGGGTGGGAATCTCCTGTCTTATGGCAATTGTTGGAAGGAATTGTTTTCACAAGTTGTTTTTTTTTTAAGCTGACAGGAGAAAAACTGAAGCTGAAGAGAGTGAGAGAAAGCTGAGCATGGAGCAAACCTGACAGCCCAGATCTCTCTTCAGGTTTTTGTTTAAAGAAGCTGAGAAAGGTGAAGGCTGGGACTCCTGACACTAATCAAAGGAGAAGAAAAGTCCCACCTGGGAAGGTTGATGTGCAGGCAGATAGCAGCAAGCTGGAAGATGTAACTGAGAAATACAGCACAAAGAAATGATGCTGCAAGGTGTACTGAGCTTGTGATTCTCAAGCACACTGTCTGGGGAAGCTCAGCTTCTTTTGTTCCAGAAATTCCCTTGAAATGCTTGGTAGTAAGTTGAGAAAAACAGATCTGATAAGAATCTTGGTCACAAACCAGGTACTGCTGGTTCTTGCTGTCACTGACTGGCTTCCCTCTGGGGTTCCCCCAAGGCTTCTTAGGCCCAGGACCCCATCCCAGTCCTCAGGGATGTCAGCCCCTGCCCCACGGACTGCACAGCAGGGCCAGTCTCCAGCTCCCCACTGCCTTGCCTTGCCTACCCACGGATCCTGTAGAGCCAGGCCCATGTGCTGCCTGGCCTCTGCCCATCCTTGTGCCTCTGGTTGGACATTCTGGAGCTTTGTCTGACCTTGTTCCCCTTGCTGGGCCTGACCCTGACTCCCCTGTGCAGTCTGATGTCCTGCCAGGCCTCAGCCCATCCCTGCACCCATGGAGGTGCCTGATGCCCTCAGCTCTGCTTGTCCCTGCCCTATAGAATTCAGAGTCACATCTCTAGTACAAATTTTAATGAGAATTATTAATAAATCTTTTAACTTACTTACTGAGTAAGCCTGAGGTTTTAGGGCAGTGACAAATACAGAGGCACAGTCACAGAAACAGGATTCTGCAGTGGGCACTGACAGCATCAGTTCTTCAGCACTGAGTCAGACTCTCTGGCTCTGCTACAGCAAACATGCATTAAGACACTGCATCTCCAAATGTACATGAGTTTGCAGTGCACTAATTTGAGTCTGGTGGGAGGTTATGTTCTTGCTTTTGCTCATAAGTGGAAAGGGAGGTTGTGAACTGGTAATCCATAACACACCAACAAGTGTTTATTTTTGGTGTAGGAGGTTCCACAACATTTTTAAGTAGCCTGGTTCAAATTTTGGAATATCAAAGAAGAGTTTATTTCTGCTATTCCAGTTTTTTTTTGGCAAGTGAATTATAATGAAGTTACTACAGAGACCCATTAGCACTGCCAGAAATCCTGAATGTGTACTCTCACTCTTCAGAGTTCCATGACAGATTTAATGTACCCTTAGCTCTTTACTAAAGCTGTGGTATGCTCAATGTTTTAGGCATACCTGTGGAAGCTTACTGAAGTATTTTCTTTACTATTTTATCCTTAAAATCTTTATGATTTTACATTGAGGCATGTGACTGACATTGACCTTGCATGCAGAACTTAACAAGAGTTTGCCTTGATGGAAATACTTGTCTTTTGGGGATTGTGGACATGAAAAGTTATGGTCAGCAAACTGGAAAGAAGAGAGGGACTGACTACACAGAGAAAAAAAACTTATGTAAAATTTAAGCTGAGCTTACATCTTCTCTATTTTTTTGTCCTGTAGAATTTTTTAAGATGATCAATTACTGTCACAGTGATTGCTAGAGAGACAGTTGGGAAAGGGTATGAGCTCTGTATTTGTGTAGGATTCTTTGCTTTTGTCTAATTTGTTCCTATGTACAATAAAGGATTCTTGTGTATTTTTAAATATTAAAAAAGTGAAAAGAGTAAGGGTTTTGGTTTTTAATTGGTAGTTGTTAACTGGTTTCCATATAAGATATTGATAGACCAAGTTCTGACATTAAATTTCTTCCAGTGAAGCCTCAAATAGTCCTGAACTGGGTTCTGCCAATAATGCACGTGCTAAACTTGAAATGAAAACACTTGGTATTGAAAACTTAAAATAATATTAATACCAACAAGTTTCCTTATATTTGTGGTTGGTTAATTTGAAGTTATGCAGAGTGTTGATTATGTCCATTGCAATACAGAGAAAGGAAGTATGACCCTTTGATGGAAATCCTGAAGAATATTTACCTGTTCTACTCTGTGCCAGATTTTCTCTTTACAAAACTAATTCATAATCATGCTGTGTTGGCAAGGAAAAGGGGGAACTTCAATCTAAAATAATAATCTGCTATATGTTTTAGTGAAGGGAATCAAATCAATTTTGCTTCTCTCCCCAAATCCTCCAGGTGGCAATCGTGCACCAGAGTTAATATGAAGCTTTTTCTGGCATTGAGTCTTTTCCAGACTGTCCCTGGGATGGCAACAACAGAGGGTGCTGCTGTCAACTGGCAGTGCAGAATAGTGCACATCACTTGGATGCAGACTGATTTCATAGATTTGGGCAGTCCTAAGTTGGGTTGTGGTGGATGCAACTATATTTATCTCTACATTTGGTAGTTAGGAAAATAAGCTATGATGAAATAGATTTAAAGTTTGTTTATGTAAGTTTATGTGGCAGCAGTGCTTCAGCAGGCTCTGGTGCCTGCAGACCTGTTCATTTTCCTGGAAAATTGAGTGAGAGAAGAATTGTTTCAGTTACAATCTTCAGAACTTGAATAATGTAATTTTGCTTTTATAGGTATGATTTGTAGCAGGAGGTTTTCTCACCCTTTTTTTTACTTTTATGGTCTAACTTCAGTAGGAAACTTCATTTTTTTATATTAGATTACCTTGTCTTGCCCAATTATGAAGCCATTAGTGTGATGCAGTTTGCATTCTTTACCAGATTTTATGATGGATATGTAAATACATATATTTGAAATAGAAAGTTTGCCCTTACCTTGTCCTAAAGAAAGAACTGGTGGCTTTTGGTTTAATTTTACAGGGGAGGGTTTTGGTAGGATTTGTCCTCTCAGATGGCAGTTGCACTGCAGTTCAGGTTACAAGCAGCTTCATGGACTGTCTTCACTTGCTCATTTATGTAGAGGAGGCAAAATCTGAAAAAGCTGGGAGTGAATCTGTTTCTCCTCCAGGTGTTGAATCTGAAACTTATGTCACTACCTGACAGAAAAGTTCCTTTTAAGTGGCTGCTCTTTGCCTCCACATTGTGGAGTGGTTTGATAAGTGCTGTTCCTGTTGCCTGTGTTTTTTTTTGTTGCTGTTTAAGATTACCCCAGACTGCAAGCTTTGCTTTCACCTTTTACAGATTGAGGAGCAGTTTTATGGAAAAGCAGAGTGATGTGACTTTGTTAGGGAGTTGGTGGAGCAAAACAGAAACTGCAGAGGTGCTTGTGCTGTGAGCAGCAGAGTGGGAATGGCTGCTTTAGGCTAATGGAGGGATAGTCACTTTAGAACCATGTAATTGTTTAGTTAGAAAAGATCTTTAAGATTGTAGAGTCCTCATGTTAACCCAGCTCTGACAAAGTAGTTTAGCACTTGAATGATGCGGGGTTATGGTCTGGGTCTGGACCTGTGTGAGCTTAGACTGAATATCATCAAGTTTCCTGACATGATCTCCTGCATCTTCAGTTCTGTTGTGTTAAGGCAGTGTAACCCACTGAGACTACCACACAAAAACTGCAGTAGCTGTGTTTCTGAGCTGCCTAACACATCTCTCCACACCTTCTGCTGTCCAAAATTTCATGTAAGTGTCCAAAGCAAACTTGAAGAGAGAAGAAAGCTTCAGTTATGTGTAGCTGCAAATCTGAGTGAGTTTCTAAAAGTAATCATAGAGTCATGGAATATCCTGTGTTGGAAGGGGACCCACAAGGATCATGAACATCCCACTCCTGGCCCTGCACAGGACACTCTAAGAATCACAGCAAATGTCTGAGAGGGGCGTCCGAATGCCTCTTGAATTCTGCCAGACTTGGTGCTGTGAGCACTTCCTAGGGAGCCTGTTCCAGTTCTCAACCATCCTCTGGGTGAAAAACTTTTTCCTAAAAGCCAACCATAAAGGCATGCCTTTATGCCATTCCCTCAGGTCCTGGGACAGGTCACCAGGAGGAACAGCTCGGTGTGTGCCCCTCCTCCTCCCCCCAGGAAGAAGTTGGACCTGCAGTGAGGTGTCCCTTCAATCTCCTCCAGGCTGAACAGACCAAGTGCCCTCAGCTGCTGCTTCACTTCTGGGCCCTTCACTGTCTTCATGGCCCTCCTTTGGACACTCTCATGGCTTTGTGTTTTGAATATTGTGGCACCCAATCTTTCCCCCAGGATGGGAGGCGAGGCTGTGCCAGTGCAGAGCAGAGTGGGACAGTCCCCTCCCTCACCCAGCTGGAGATGCTGTGCCTGATGTCCCCAGGACACGGCTGGCCCTCCTCAGCAGGTGGGATGAGAGGATGACAGTGGACCTTGGGAGGCACCACCTCATGTAGGAGTGGATTTGAATTCCCTTAGGGAAATGTAGTGTTAATGTTGAAGATTTGGCAGGCAGTACTTGAAGGCACCAAATACTTCTCAGATATATTTTTGTATGTCTTGGAAGCTGAATGTGAAAAACCAAAAGCCTGCTTAATTCACTTTTGAAGTTGTGGGGGAAGAATGGAAAAGGTCAAGAAATGTAAAAATTGCAGTTATGCTGGGATGTTAATTTGGCTGTGCCTAGAAATTGCTGTTCCTTTCCTTTGTACTTTTTAAATTGCTAGCTTTGTAGGGATTTTTGTCTTTAAATGAATTTGATGATTTCAGTTTTCTTTTTTTAAGAGTTTATCTTTTTATTACCCAGCCTAACAGTTACGTTAATGAGTTCGTTTGCATTTTGCTTGTAAGATTAAAGCTGATGGTCGGACTACATAGTCAATGGCAACATTAGTTTGCAGTTCTGAGAGTGTAAGTGCTCAACAGACTAGTTTTCTGTCAGTGTTCAAAGACAAATGCTAAGTAGAGATGTTCAGCCTTTCCAGTTAACTTGCTGAAAAATGGGTATATCAATTCTGATAGCAGAATCTGTCTTTCAGATTGCTCTGCTGGTGTCTGCTGCAGTCTCTATAGCTTGGAAAGAAATTACTTTATGTATGATGTTATAGCTTGATGGCTAATGAAAAAGGGTCTTAAAATCATTGAAATCTCAAGTTAATTTCATTTTTTAAATATTATTTTGGATTTTAACTCCTGAGTAAGTTAAATTATTTAGTTATTAGTATTGTTTATCACCACTGTGAGATTGTTTTGTGCAAGCTTGTGGTTGGTGTCCTACTCCCATGTACTGGTGCTCAGGTGTGGGCTCTCCTGATGCAAATCAGACTAGTGAAGAAGCTTGTAGTAAAGCAAACCTTAAAACAACAACAAAAAAAAGGAAAATGGAAGGCAGAATTTCTGTTTAGATTGCTACTGAAGAAAAGGAATGTAAAACTATTGCCATCGTTGATATGTTTTCTGCCAGGTAAACCATTCATACTAAATGTACACCAAAAATGTTTTGCCTTCTTTTGTAGCTTGATAACCTCTCCCTGGTTTGCTGCATTAGTTTGTTTTCAAGTGTTTTTGGAAATACAAGGCTGTACCTGTAAGAATGGCAAGGAGATGTTGCTGTCTCTGATAGTCAAACACAGAGCTGGGAGAGTTACCTCTGTACCCAGTGAGGAGATCACTATTGAATGTTTTTCACTTCTTATTAGGATGAAATATTTAATCTGTGGGGCATTTATTATTATTGTGAGATCTTGTCACATGAGGTCAGAGACAAGGGACGACACGAGCTCACCCAGTGTCTTGGACAAACAATGTGTTTTATTGTTCAAAACTTCTTTTTATGGGGCATTTGAATTTCCCAGGCTCAGAGCTGGGATCTCTCTCCGCCCAGATCTCTGGCCAGTGCTGTTTCTGCACCTAGGCTTGGACAGGGTTGGCTGTTCCCTCTATAGGTTTGAATCCAGCCTAACTTGTTTATCAGTTTTTCTGGAAAGATCCAGGCTAGCCAAATTGGGTTTGTGTTATGGCTAGATTTACCATGTCCAGCTACAGACCAGCTGCACTGTGACAGCAGTGCCACAAGAACTGATTCTTGTTAAAGGATCTCTTAATGAAGTGAAGTCGGCTTCTGTTGTGGATAGCACTGGAAACCTAATTTAAAGGTTATATGGAAAAATAAGCTTTGAAGGCTAATAGCAACTCTGCAGGAATTAGCTTACTAGTTTTTCTGGGTTTTGGTTTTGTTTGGTTTTGGTTTTTGTTTTTGTTTTTTTTTTTTTCTCAGTATAGATATATATTAAGTGCAACTGAGAGGAACTGAAAAAGAGCTAAAAAAGTCTGGTAAGAGTGAACAGTTTAGGTCACAGTTTCTCATCAGTTTTACCTGCTATGGAAGTATCTTTTTCAGGTGTGTACAAGAAACGCCCTGAACTGCTTTAAAGGACAGCTTCATTCCCCTCTGTGTGTCTATCCCAAAGCCTTTCTAGTTGGTTCTGAAGAGCTACTCTAGGAGGAGGAAACAGCCACAAGAACTTGAGGAAAAGCTGTAGGCATCATAGACAACAGAAGTCCATTACTAACAAACTGTGTGTTTTCAATCCTGTGCAATTTTAGCTTTTTGGTCTTGCTGCTAAGCTGATAGATTTGGATATCCTGCTTGAGGAACCCTGATTGTTTTTAAAAACCTTCCTGCTTCAGTGGGAGACTATTTTTGTCCTTGGTAGTTTAATTCCCTGTTCTGCAAGATTGGTTTGCATGAGTAGTTCCCCTCACTCCCAGCAATCTCTGCATTCAGGCTGCTCAGCATTGGCATGGATGCCCAAACCAGCTTCTAGTTTATGCTGATTTATAACTCAGACTTCTTTTAAGTCTCCAACCATTCAGGGTGTAAAAGTAGCAGTTCCAGACTTGCAGTTTTTGTAGCCTCAGTGTTGCTGTGTTTACCTAATGACAAGCTGAAGTTACTTTAAAATAAGTGTTATGTCTGTAGTAGCCAACACAGTCATTATTGAATGCTAAACATGTTTTATGTTCTGTAATGCCAATAATTACCTATTAAAATACTGTAAATTCTTCATTGAATATTCTTCAGACAAAAATACTAACTAAGCAATTTTTTCCTGCTTTATTCTGAGAAATGTTTTACAGTGCTGATTTTCATGTTCTGCTTAAAACAGACATTGGGAGATTTTGGTAGCTTCTTTGGAACTGAGATTGGGATGGTTTATGAAGCTATGTAATTCTTATGGTATCCCAAGAAAGAAATAATTAGCACAGTATTTTTACTTGATGTCTTAAGTATTTTAAGACCTTCTTAATGTAGTTTGACATATTGCAGATTACACAGATACTGATTATATTGGCACAATAAGCTTTATTTTAATATTTAAATTATGTGATTCTCTTTGACATGTCTGGTGTTTGTTTTTTCCCCTAATAGGTGCAGGGAAAACACCGACTTTAGGAGGAGGATTCCACGCCAATCTGGGAAAGGAGTCACGAGCAAAAACTCTACAGAATGGTACTAGCAAATTTTAGTCTTGCTGACATGAATGATTTTTATTAATATGGTTGATACAATTAATTTTTAGTTTTGAATGTGACCTCAAAACCTTGGCAGGCCCCTCATTATTCAGTGGACAAGTCTGCCTAGTGCTGAATTTTCATTGTGCTCTCATTTGGCTGCTACACCTGATTTATGAGTTCATGTAGCTGACTGACAAATGGTAATGGCACCTGACAGTATTACTGTGGTTTAAAAGGTCTTTTTCAAGGTTGACATGCCCATTGCACCTTTTTATTATCTGTTAAACTTATTGTGACTTTTTGTTGAGTTCATTTTCAGACTTCTTGAAATAATTTATTAATGTTTATTTATAAGTATAATTCTTCAAATATTTTTGGTCTTAAGCAATGCGAGTGTAAGATAATACATATATGTAATCATGTGCTTAATATGGGATCATTGAATAGAGAGAGGAAAAATGGAAAAAATGTTTTAGTGCACAGATGACATTAAAATAAATATTCTCATTACACGCTTTACATTTTAATTGAGATCTCCATATTCTACACTTGTTAAGGAGGGTGAATAAAACCAGCTTTTATTCCAGGAGCAGAGTGGTCTTCCAGTTTGCTGTTGCTCATATCAAGGGACAGGAGTTGTCAATTTTTGGTTAATTAATACTCCTGTCTCATGACTCTTGGAGATGACAGCTGATGGACTGTCATAGCAAAGTCTCAGAAGCTGACATGCAATTTACCATGGATGTAAATGGGTTTTACTGATAAGGTACTCATTTGGGGGAGATATTTTAGAGAAGGGTATTTTCCTAAATTAATCTTACATTTGCAATTCAATACAGAAAAGTCTTACCTATATTATACCTCTGTAGGTGTATGACAAGTAAGATTGATCTGATATTATATCTTCACAGGTATAAAAAGGCTAAGATTGATCTGTGTCATTCAAGTATAGTCAGATTACTCAGCATTATTCAGCTGATATACATACAGGTTGTTTTATATACAGGATGTTTTTTTCAGCTGTTTTTACTTAAAAGTATTGAGCCCTGTTTGTTTGGCAAAATAAAGCCTGCACTTTAGGTGAGCTAGTGTCAGTGTCAGGTCTGAAGTTACTATCTTAGGAATTTTAAATTTCCTGTCTAACATGTAACCTATATAAGCAGTGGGATAAAGCCACTAAATTTAATGAAGTCTGGTTTTGGATTAAGGCACTTTAATCAAAACTGTAATTTTGAACAGGCATTTTAAAAATAAATTGGCTTTTTGTGCATAAGAATTTCACAGTTGTCTGTAATTGTAGAAAAGTAAAATGCTGATGGAAGGAAATCTGTCTTGTTGCTTCGTGGAGTGTTTGAATCCTTCAAAAGCCCTTTTGGTTATGCCAAAAGGTAATCACAAGTAAAGACAGTGTAGGCGTTTTTCTAGAATCTAAACACAGCTTTTTTCTTGGATAAGTGTTTGCTGGGGAATATGTCTGAGCATTTTCCTTCCCCACAGCTTTTGTGGGGGGGGCCTCCCTGATCAAAAACAATGATTGTGACTTGGCTAAAGTATATCAGCATCATATGCAAAAAAATTTAATTGCTTTACATGTACTTATCTCCCAGTCTTGAAACAGGAAAATATTTTGTTTTTTTAGTTACACCTCTCTGAAGCTTTTTGCAGGTTTTCTTCTATTTTTTTTCCTGTGTCTATCCTTTATATAAGGAGCAAGTATTTGGTCTTTGGTTTCTGTAGCCAACCTTCATTTGTCATGCTGCCAGTCTATCTCTGGGAAAGTTCAGTGAGCTAAGTGATGTTCTTGCTCAGTCCCAGGCATGACAACAGCAGCTGATATTTCAGGTAGAGAGCAATTGGTGTTTGAAAGGCTTTTCTGTCGCTGTATAATGAGCCAGTTGTCTGCTGCTTTTAATCACACTTCTGGCTTTACATAGTTTTTAATTGCAAATTGAGCTAGATCAACGAGCTTACAAAATCTCACCCTGTCACTGTGGGCCAACGATCATGGATTTTTTTTGGGGTGAAATTATGTGAAATATCCATCACGGTTAGACTTGAAAGTGTAGCAAGGTATATGAAATTATTGGACGTATTTTAAAGGAGAGGTATGGAGTTGTTCATTGAATGTATGAAAAACGAACAGTTATAAAAAACGCTGAGCTACTTATTTATTTGCTGGTGCCACTCTGTTGGCATTTCCAAAGCGAGCTGTGCTGCAGGTGAGGTGCTGAACTCACTCCCGTGGGGATGCTGGCACAGGACATCCTGCGAGGGTGGCCGCTGGTGGCTCTTACATCAAGGCTGCTGCTGCCTTCAGTGCTGGGAGCACACGATTCCCTCCTGTGCTATCACTGCTCCATGTTATTCCCTCCTGCTGGAGGGAAGAGCCAGGGAAGCAGGGATGGGCGGTGGATGAAGTCCCCAGAGTGCTGCAGAGCAGCTGAGAGCCCGTGTGTGGTCCGAGAGCGCTGGCAGGTCTCGCTCTGTGCCTGCTCTGCTTGCCAGCAACCTGCAGGGAAAAGTCCAGCCATGGAGCAGGGACTTGCTGGGTTTTAAAAAACAACCACCTCCCCCTGCTATCCCTCCATCCCCCCACTCCTTCCCCATGTGGTTTGGGCCAAATTCTTCCGTACTGTAAAGTCTGGCTTTCCAGGGGAGGTGGAAGGGAGGTGATCTGGACTCACTGTCTCTTACTTAATTACCAGCAGAGCAGCTGGGCTTGGCTGAGTGTATGATGCTGCTGTTTTTTGAGGCTTTTAATGAAAGGATGTTTAGAATTAGATGAAGAACAGTTTTGCATTGGAATGCTTAAGGCAATAACTTTTTTTCTTCCATGCATTCTAAAGTGAAGAAATGCAAAAGTAAAATCTCTCAGCAACTGCTTATCAGTTCTGGGCTCTTCTACAAAATTATGGTGTGCATTGGTGTTTTTATAAATATGTGTATTTATGCTCTAAACAAAGCCATGGGCAAAACCTGAACATTTTGTAGTTTTCATGTTTGTGTAAGAATGTCCATTACACAGAACTAGTCTCCCTTACCAGACATGCCTTTGCTGTACCTTTCCTCTCTATTTATAATGCAGCAGGACATGGCTGTTCAGTTTCTCCCTTGATTTTATGAATCAGCTTATGTTTGTGTCTGTTTGTTTGGGAATTGGCTGCTTACAGAAACTGGAGTCTTGTTTACACTTGCTAAAATATTTATGCAGAGAAGATTTAATACTGTTGAATTTGTTCATAATCACTTTGATTTTCAGAGTGCAGTACTGTGCTAATTGAGTGTATGAAGCTCCACAAGTTCAACAAACTCAGGCCCGCAAAATGCTTTGTATCTGTGCACATAGACCTTATTTTTGTAGTAAAACCCTGCACACTTGTGAGATGAAGTAGTGTTTCAGTTTCAACTTTGTTTTAAGGGATATGGCAAAAAACTAAATAGTACTGATTTTCTGAAAAAAAAAGAATTATGAATAAAATACCAGCTCAGAGAGGGGACTCTTTGACATCTTCCTCTATTCCTGAGCTTCTTCAAATTTCTACAGTATTGATCAACACTTACTTCCAGAGCTGAAATGAAAAGTGATGTCTCTTTAAATTCCATTTTACAGTTCTGTGCTGCATTACATAATCTCTCTAAATAGCCAGTTTATTCTTGTTTCCTTGCAGGCAATCTGCTCTCGCTGTATCAGTGTCAGAGTCGTTGTTACAAGGGAGTTGTTCTTGACTTGAAGCTCTGATACTTTCAATAGTCTTTAGTGACCAAAAAGAAAAGGGAGAGGGGGAGGAGGGTCAATGGCATGATTATATATATATATCATTACTGAAAGTTTCAGCTGCAGATATTCAAATTTGGTTTAAACTAAGTTTGAAGATTGCAGCTGCATCTAGTGTAATCCAATTTCTGAACTGTTATGCTGTGTTTTTATTTCTTTAAATGAATGTGTGTTTTCCCCCAGTCCTCTTAAGTACCAAACATAGCTAACAATATTTTAATGCTAAATAGGAAAGTGTTTCTGAAGATGGTCTGTAATGCAATTTTTACTGTTTACATTTAAACTATTTGCTTAATTCTTTAACATTTATTGTCATCACTCCTTTTATAGCTGGTTTGTTACAAGTGATTATGAAGGGTTCTGCTTCCTCCCAGAACTATACATTGTGAATTAGAACAGGACAATATATTACACATGTGAAGAACAGAAGTATCCAAAGGGGAGGAACAGAGAGCACTGTTTAACAAAACTAGAGCAGCAAGGGAAGGGAAAATAGTGGAATCCTAGAATAACTGAAATTGGAAGAGACCTCTGGAGGCTGACAAAACAGTGGCTTTGAAGTTGCATTAAGCTGCTGAGGGCCTAGGGCAGCTGAGCTCCAGTTTCTACCAAGGAAGGATAGCACAGTTTCCCTGGACAACCTGTTCTCCAATGGCTGGCTACCCTCACTGTGAGGAATTCTTTCCTTGTGTCGAGTCAGAACTTATTTTGATGAAATGCGATTCTTGCTTCTTGTCCTTTTGCTGTGCATCTCTGGTGATGCAGCTCTGGCTCCATCTTTATAACCTCCTACTGCAGAGCTTTTCTCCCTCAGCTTTCTTGAGACTCAGCAAATTCATTTGTCAGCCTCATCCATGTCCTGCAGTCTCCAAAGCATCATAGGGTCTCTCTGCTGGACTTGCTCCAATATGCCAGTGCCTCTTCTGCAGAGGAGTCCTGAACTGGACAAAGTACTCTAAATATAGTCTGACAAGTGCTCTACAAGGGATGATAATCACTTCTCTGGATCTGCTGGCTGCAGTTTTAGTAATGTGGCTCTGGGATGAAATTCACCTTCAGTGCTGTGATTGGGTGCTGCTGAGCCATGTTCAGCTTTTTGTCCATGAGGAACCTAGACCCTTTTCTGCAAAAAAGTCAAACAGTCCCCAGCCTGTGTTTTTGCCCTGCAGTTTTTCTGTCCCAGGTGCAGAAAAATTGCATGTGGTTCATGAGGCTTCTTCTGCTCATTTCTGCAGCATTTTAAGATTCCTCTGAATAGTGGCTCTGCCCATCAGCTTATTGGCCACTGTTCCAATGGGATGTCATCTGTAGCTGGCAAAGGAAACCTCCTGGCCTATTGTTCATGTTAATGAAGGCATTAAACAGTATTGATCCCAGTGTAAGTCTGATGGTGAAAGTGCTGAGCACTACTCTTTGAACTAGGCCAGCCTTTCAGCCAAGTTGCAATTCACTGGCCTAGTCCAGATCTCTGCAATTTGGCTACCAGGGAGAATGATGAAATGGGATGAGGGAAGAGCTGTAGTTAGAATTTATCTTGACTACATTCTAGCTGTTGCAGCTGGGCATGACCTACCCTCACTGAATCAGTGCTGGCAATTCCTGGTAACCTACTCAGGTTTTGTATGTCTGGAAATGGTTTCCAGGTAGATTTGTAGCCTTCCAGGAGGCTGAGGAACCTGACCCACCTTTGGAGTCCTTCTTCTCCCTCTGGAAGAGAAGCCTGATGCTTGCTGCCTTCTAGTCAGAGAGAACTTCTTCAAATTTCTACAACTTTTTGAAGATGGCAGAGATTACTCTTTTTACGTCTCCCTTTGCATTTTCAGATGTATCCTGTCAAGTCCAATTAACTTGAGTGTGTAGATTGTGCTTAAGGGAGCCCTTGCTCAGTCTTTGTTTGCCATGGATAGTTGCCTACCTCTTCTCTGAACCAACTGAAGCCCTCTGCAATCAAGTGTTGTAATTATGCTACCCATCTTCTTCACACCCCTCAAGATCTTGTTTATCTTGGGTTGCTGTAACCAAGCCTGCCATCAGGCTTTGCATCCTCCACCACTTCTTCCTTTCCAAAGAGTGGTAGGTGTATCACACCTTCTGCTTGACCTGTTCCTGATATGCTCTGGAATTCCACTGTGGTTCTTCTACATCAGCTGCTGGGGTGGATGCAGTTCACCATGAGAACCTGGAGGTCTTCCTGCTTTCTAAAGAAGGTTTCATCTTCAGGATTAGATGGTCTGTGTGGATGCTTGTGACTATTTCCCTTGGTCCTGCCTCTGATGCAGACCTGTTTACTCTTTATTGGCCTGTCAATCATTTTTTAGCAGAGCTTCACACTTTCAAGCTGTTTCTTTGTGTAGAATGAATCCCTGTCACCATCCCTGTCCTTGTGCAGCCTGTTACCATCATCTCATTACTCCAGGCACGGGAGCTGTTCTACAGTGGGTCTGTAGCTCCCCAGTGAATTTGTAGTTTTGCAGCTGTGCATAGGCTTTGAAGTCTTCCAGACTCTTTTCTTCGTTAGATGCAATCTTTTCTTTGACTCTTCCTCCTCTATCAATTCCTGTCCCAGGCTTTGATTTCAAAAATGAAACTTCTAGTCTAGGCTCTCTGCCATTATCTTGTCCTTCTTGCCTTCATTTCTGTTGTGATAGAAGATAATCCTAATCCTCTCATCTCTGTGTTTACTAGCACCACATTGAGTTTTCTCTTGGTGTCTTTTAAAGTAATCATTGCTTAAAGTTCTCCTTTTCTGGTTTTGCTTCATATCTTCCTAAATTTCTTTACTCACTAAGGCTTTGAAAGACTTCCTCTTCTAGCCAGACCATTGCTTCAGTTTTACCCTTTGATCTGCCTACTGTCTTGTCCCTTATGAGTCCTCTGTTATCATTCATTAGCAATTTCTCTCTCCTCCATTTCCTTCTTCTTCACATTTCATATGTTAACTTCCCCCATCTCTCTTTGAAAGAGGATAAGGGGGCATCTTCTCCTTTTCATTTGGGATGATATTACATGTTTTTCGTGTGTGAATGTATTTGGTTGGGTGGTGGATTTTTTGTTGTTTCTTTTGTTTGGGGGTTGATGTTTCAAGTCCAACCTTTTCCCTTGGTAAACTTCTTCAACCCCAACATACCTCTTCCACCTAGTCCTATGTCATGGCTGGACATAGGTGGCAAAATTTAGATGTCTGTGTGAGCTCCTGTTTCTCATCTCCTTTCAGAGGCTCTGCATAGAGGCAGACAGATTTAGGGTGTGATTAATTAAATCCGAAAGGAAGTCAATGACTCATTCTCTGAATCGTCTGTTTCTCTTCACTCACTGAAAGGAAGTCTATATTGACTAAGCCCAGTCACTCATCTCTGAAGATAAGGGTGATGAATTGTAGGCTTTGGTGTCTGCTGAATCTGTCTGTATTTGTGTATCTCCTTGTTGACACAGAGTTAACATGGCCAAAACTGAACTAGAATTGCATCCAACTGTTCTGGCCTTTTGTATGTTAACAAGTTCAAACTTCTTCCCACTGAGGCCACTCACAGCTTTCTTTCCTCCTGTCTTGTAGATCCACCCTCTCCAGCATCTGCTAAACTATGGATGTGTCCTAGCCATAACACTCACATATTTGATTCTTGAATAAGTGTTTCTTGACTTTCTTACTCTTTCTCTCTCATCAGAACATGCTCCAGAGCCAGGAATGCAGAAAAGTTGTGACCTGGAATGCTAATTCTTTGGTCCTTAACTTCTTCATCAAACAATTTTTAAAGGAATGTTGTTTTCCCCGCTTGTTTGCCCTTTCACATTTGTGATTGCTGTTACTGATCACTTAACAATTCAACAGGGAACTTCCCTGGTGTTACTGTGCTGTTGTGTTTGACTTCCAGCTTGCTGGACCTCTGTGCTTCTGAGGCTTGCTTGGATGTCAGTAACTGTGGGCTTTTCTGGTCCTCTGCTTCAGTGCAGGCTCTAGTAAGTTCCACAGCCTGATGCTCGACTCCCTGGTGGCTGAATCCTCAGGGTATCTCAGTATCTTGCACACTTTTCTCAGAGCTTCATGTTCCAGGGTAACTGTACTAATCAGCAAAGACTTGAAGAGATGGAAAACACACTTACTTAAGGAAAACAAACAAAAACCTACTCTTTAGCCAGCATGAGTTAATGCAAAAATTTGGATAAAAGCAGAAAATGGTATTTCCCTGCCTGTTTCTGTGTTACTCTAAAGTTTGATTCAGAGGCCTCTGAGGGAGCTGGGATCCTTCTGGTTGGTACTCTGGCTTCTCCTTAGGCACACGGAGAATCTCTTCAATTTCATTTTGCTAATGAGACCCAGTCTTTCATCATCTCCAGTTACCTTTGTTAAAAGACCACTAGAGTCCATCAGCTGATCAGGGACAGCCTTTTGGTTATACATTGATTACTTAGTTTCTACTTGAGTTGAAATTTGAACATTTTTACTGTTTTAAATCTTGGCCATTTTTGTGTTTTGCTGGGGAATGATGAATAAAGTACCTGTCATGGAGATGGCTTTGATGTGCTTTTTGTCCTTACAGGGACAGTTTAATGGAGAAGAGTCCATGTGTCCTTTAATGAGATCTGTTAAGTTTCTAAGAAGAAGATCTGGGATCCTTTAAAAGTATAGGATCTGCTGGAGATAATGCCCAGATTTTGCTCAGAGGCTGATTGACAACTTATAACTTTAAGCACAGCAGTCCACTAGGTTGAAATATGTGAGTCAAGCTTTGCTGGTCTTCCTAACTTTGTTCCTGTGTTTGCTTAGCCAGAAAAGGGAAAAGTTAGAAAAGGCATTTCTAAAATTCCTTGGAGGTGTTGGTTCAGTCTGTATGTGACTGAGTAAACAGAGATTGTCCTCTGACTGAGGGTAGTCTCTATTGTTACCTTTTCTTTTAATTTTGAAGGTTGTCTTTGAAGTTGAAAAAAAAAATTGCAGTCTTAATCAAATGAGTTAACATGACTTGTGTTGACTTAACTAATAACTAGAAATATTTGCATGTTCAGCTGCTTTGAACTGGCCTGTTTGTGACTCTGGAGTTAAAAGCATCTTTCATGATTCCTTTGCTCTGTCTCCTCTCTGGTCTCTGCTCTGTCTCTTGGTTTATTAGCTGGCTGTGGGCAAGAGAACTCTTGTGGCAGGGAAGCACAAATTTCTCCTTCATTTTATCAAACAAGAGAAGAAATGCCCTCTAAAGTTATTCACACTTGCGAAATTTCTTCTTTGGATATTAAAGTTTTGGCCTTTTTTATCTCCAAATTTGTCTCTGTTAAATTTGACAGTTTCTCTCTGACAGAGTAGCCTGATACATTTGTGGAATTCACTGATGGAGATTTATCTCCCTGCAGCCTTGTGTAGGTAATTGAAACCTGTCATTTCTCTTGAGAGCAATTCTGTACTTAAAGATAGTTTACCTAGTAGGCTAATTTTTTAAAAAATATTTGCTTTTTATAGTACTATTCATGAGGAAATTAACTTGGATATTAATAGGTTTATCTTCCTTCTTGTACAGTGTGGTAGAAAATAGGTGACTACCTCTCTCCTTCCTCCCCCTCTAGCAATGTCTATAAATTTCAATGCTAGTAATGTTCCTTTTCTAACAAGCATCTGAATTGAGCCATTTTGCCTTTGCAATGTTGCTAGACAAGAAGGTAATACTCCAGGTAATACAGCTTTGGTTTAAGTTCCATGTAACTTCTGCTTTCTTTTTTGGTAATGAAAGAAAATGTACATCACTTTTGTGACATTGGATTGTCTTAAACACTGAAACGTGAGTTTTGAAGTGTTTGTGTCATTTTATAGGCACTGGGGCTCAAAACTTGAGAGGAAGGTTGTTGCTTTTCAATGCTGTGTTCTCTGATAGTACTAAGTTCTTGTCATGTATTGAAAGTGCTTTTTGTTTTGCTCTGTGGAATAAATTGGAGTGCTGGTGATGTGGCAGCACAGGAAAGCATTCCCTAAGCCCAAGGGTCTGCAAGCGTGATTTGCTTTTGGAGAGATTGCATTTTTTTTGGAGATTGTTTTTTCTGAAATGATAGCCACAGCATTAAACTTGTGGACCTCTGTAGTAATACAACAGAAAAAAAAATCAGAAACTACTGGGTTTCTCTATCAGGTGTGAAATGTGTGTCAGTGGGGGCTTCCTGTATCCAGTACAGCCAAACCAGCAAATTTCTTAGCAGGCTGACCTATGTCAGCCCCCTGCTCAAAAAAAGAAACCACCAAAATCCTTAAAACCAAACTCTGGTCCCAGCCTGACCAACAGCTCTGTGCACACAAACAGATTCTCTTTCACCTGGGTGATTGCAGGCCTGGGGTTTGCTGCCCTCCCTGCAGGTTGTGCTAACAGGTTTAGCCCCAGAGGGCTGATTTGGTGTGGTGTGTGGGAAGGGGCTGTTGTGTAAAGGATTGGGAGCTCCTCTGGGTGGTATTGCCATCAAAATCCTGCAGCTCTGGAGTCCAGTTCCACCTTGGAACAGCAAATCCAGTTCAATCCCAGCCTTTCCCATCCCTCAACTGCCCCTTGCCACCCCCTTCATCCGTAGCTTGGGCAGTGCAGCTCTTTACTGGGACAGTGAAAAGATCTGGGTTTCACAAGCTAAATAAAACCATAAAAAGAACCAACCCTTGTTTTCCTTTTATCATTTCACTCCTCTACTGGCACCATAGATTGGAGGAGGCAGTGGGTGACGCAGAGACGAGCAGGAGCCTCTTAAACCCGTTCTGCAGCAGGAGAGGCTGAACGCAGAGCTGCGTAGTGAGCTTCTCTCTCTTTTCCTTTTTTCTCTTAATGTTTTTTAAACATTTATTTATAACCCACTGTCCTGTTACGTTCAGTCCTGCACAGTCAGAGTGAAGGAAGGTGTTTTCTGTTCTTTTGGCTTGACTTAATATGAGTGGGAAGACTTCTAGCAATGTTCTGTTCATTGACTGCTGCTGGCAGATGGATGCTCTCCGCTTGAAGTGCCTCAGGCCTTGATATCTTCCGTTTTCTCCCCCTCCCTCCTCCCAGCACTCACCCCGGAGTGTGCAGGCTGTGCTAATTTAGTCACAACTTAAAAAGGAGTGATGAAGAAGAAATGCTCAGCTCTAATAGAATTCTTGTCACTCATGACATCTTTGTGGAGTACATTTTCATTTCAGGATCCCTAAGGATTTTTTCCAGCAGTGTGTATGAGATGTTCTGTGATGCTTCGATGGAGCAGCAGTAAAATTTGTAATGCATTTTAGGACCAAGATTCTAATTTTGTTTATATATTAATCAGTTTAGAAAATACAGCATACATGACATCCAGTCTGATATTTTTCAAGTATATTTGTAACTCAGGCTTGACTGTTTCTGGTTCTGAGGTAGCTTTTCTATCTGTCTGATCTACAAAGCAAACCTTTAAACAATCATTGATTAACGTAATATTTTAAAACATTTGAACCAATTACTGTATTTTACTAAACTGGGTGTTCCTATGTCAAGAGTTTTCCTTACTTACCGTCAGAAGTCAGCTGATGTTAGGTCTGAGGAGTTTGATTAATTTTTCAACAGAATCACAAAATTTTACCATTTGCTGCTAAAAATTGCATGTATTTTTAATGAAAAAAAAAAGCCAAATTATACACAACCAGACTTAAAAGCTATTCTTCTGTGCTGACGACTATGCCTTTACTTGGTGGATGTTCTCAAAATCCTGTACAGCCTCAATCACCAGGTGGTGCTGTTACACATTGCTCAAAACATGCCTGGAAAATAAGTTTCAATTCTGCCATTGCCGTACTTATTCGAGTGTAATTTCATGGGAGGAGTAGTGAGAAAGAGAATTTCTTTCTTCAGCTGTGTCTTTAAAGTAGAGCCTTTCCTGAAAATTTTGGGTTTGCTCTTGTGAGAGCTGCTCAGAGTGGAATTTTCTCTCACATGGTTTATGACCATCATTGATGTAAAAATGTTATATGGGATAATTTAGGAGGTTGGATGCTGGCTGTGTGGGACCATGTCTGGGCTGTGGCCAGTGTGATTCCTTCTTGGGTGCTGAGATTATGAAGGCTTGCAGTAAGGAATGAAGGAGTGTAATAATGCAAATATTGAATGTTTTAGCAAAGGTGAAAAGATGAAGAGTGATGTCTCTTCATGAGCTGGACATAACCTGTTTCATGAATGAGATGTTGTTTAACTTGGTGACTTTGGACGGGCAAGAACTCCAGTCTCCTCTGGAAAGAACTTTCTTTTAAAAAAGAAATCCAGGCTCCTAATGCTCACAATTTCTTTTCAATATCTTCAATAAATGTGATACTTTTTCTCTTATTTAGAAAGAAAACTTTGCAACATACATATAAAATGTAATTTTTTCCCCTCAGCAGTTGAAACTTAATTAGGGTTGTAAAGAAAGTTGCTTTTTTCCTAGGGCTTTGCAGAACTGGTTGTTTATGGTTAAATGTGGAATGGGAAATCATGACTTTAAAGTTGCAAATTAATCCTTTAGTGAAGATGTTTTTCCCCTCTTTGTACTCAAATAATTGAATCATTTTGTACAATAAAAACAACTAAGTACTAGGCTGCTTAGACTAAGCCTAAGTAGTGCTAAACATGTAGCTAGAAATGAAAGAAGTTTAAGTAATTTCAGGAGTGGGGGGAGACTTCTCAAATGCATACCCCTCCTGAGAAGACATTGTTATTGCTGTAATTTTAGATGTAAGTTCTTACATTAAGAATGTAACACTTGAAAAATGAACATTATTATTTCCTACACAGAATTTTTTCTTTTAACTTTGTTTTCTAATAGACATTATAAGCAAATGACACTTAAAAGCAGAGAGAGAAGTACAGTGTGGTCTCCTTAAACCCAGGCTCCAGTGTGGCAAGCTGGGTTTAGCATACTTAAGCCTGGTTTTGATCCATGCTGTGTAAACCTGCCCTGGCTGTCAGCAGGAGCTGCATTTGCTTGGCATTACTGTTTGGGACACCAACTATGTAGCTAGAGGATGGCTTTAATCACCAAGATTTAAAGCCTTCATGCTGTTACAACAAAGCTGTCCCAAATAAACACAGCGAAAATTAATTGAAAAGGCCATTGATTGCTTAGGTGTTTAAAGTCAGTTCAGAGGATTCCTGTGTTTTCAACCCAAAGAGGCTTCTCTTAAGTCTCAACAATAGAAAAATCAAACATGGATCTTTCTTCAAAGAAAGGTCATTAGCACTGAAAGCCACAAAACAAGTGGCTAATTATATCCAAATGTGTGACTCCCTAAGAAGTTATATTATGCGAATGAGCTTATAAATGGATTTTTAATATAATCAATTAGAAATGGGATTTTTAGAAGAAAGCTGTATACTCTTCCTTTATGTGCCCTAATGTCACTCAGTTGATTATTTGTACTTTTGGGTAGTATATTATGAAATGCATAATATTAAGAAAGTAGATTAGGATCACTGCTCCAGTTTCTGAGGTTCACACGGAACTGGGTTTGTGCAGTCACTTAGGATGTACAGGAATTACACCCACACCTTCTTCTGTATGGCTGTCATTCCTTAGAGAGCAAATATCGATTAATGTTTCCATTGTACCTTAGATATGCTATTTGATTGCTCTTATAAATCAGTAGTCAGGGAAAGCACTCTGTCCATTTTTACAGTAGGAATCATGAATTTGCTACTTTGCTTTGTATTCCATCCACTTAGGATGAATTTCTGAGAATGGGTTACTCTGCTGACGCTGGTCATTAGGTCTGGTCTGAGGCTTGAGGGTTTTTTGGTAACAATACAGAACTAAGGAACCTGAGGTTTCTTGTTTCCTGTCCTTACAAAATTGATGTATAAGACAAAGCCACCTTCAATGTCCTTCCTTTTTAGAAAGCATCACATTATCTTGTCTAAAAGGGAGATATAAATATTGTGGTTTCCAGCCATGCTCTCACAGGTTTGCACAGGTGCTGAAGCATGGGTGATCATCCTTAAAAGTCACCCTGGTACTTATTTCCAGAGTTTGGCAGAGCCAGGTGATGCATTTCTGGTTCCACTGTGCACGTGTGCATATATGTGCAAGCTCAGATGTATAGAAATATGTCTACAGGGGAAAAGAGAATTTGTAAATTAGGAGATGGATGTCTTTGCTCATGGCATGTAGTGACAGGACAAGGGGGAATGGCTTTAAGCTGAAGGAGGTTTGGTTTGGATTAGATATTAGGAAGAAGTTCCCTTTAAGGCTGATGAGACAGTGGCTGATGCTGCTTGGAGAAGCTGTGGCTGCCCCACCCCTGGAAGTGTTCAAGGCCAGGTTGGATGGTGCTTGGAGCAACCTGGCCTGGTGTCCCAGCCCATGGCAGGGGGGATTGGAGCTGGATTATCTTTAGGTCCCTTCCAGCCAAAACCATTCTGTGATCCTATGATGTTTTATAACCTTAGACAAAGCATAGAAGTTGTGTGTTACTGATGAGCCTCACTCAAGGCTTGTGGCTGCACTTCTTGCCAAGGCTTGTCTCATTTCTCTTTCTTGCTCTGGCTGATCCTGTAGAAAATAGACTTTTTGTCTTTTTTCCTTGGGTTGTGTCTCAGCACAAAATCTTCAGAGCACTGGGAGCTGGTGCAAGGGGTGGTGGTGGGATGTTGTGCGGGGGAATGTTGGATTTCCCCTTTCAACTGTCCCTGGCAACTTCATCCTCTGCTGTTTTACCTGATTTATTATGAAAGAAAAAAGCAGATTTCTTCTAATCCAAGGATAGGGAAAGTACTCTTAGAAAAAGTAAAATGACAAAAAGTACAGGCCTAGCCGGTCCAGTTGAATCTAGAGTTCAGGCTGAGGTTTTTGTGTGTCCTCTCCTGCTTTTTACTCTACATTTGCTGTGCAGTAAAGAGAGAAAAACAGACTTGATATGAAAGTGCAGTAAATGACTAATAGCTCTTAATTTATCATTCACTCCTCTCTAATTACCAGCCTCCATTTTAAATGTGACATGAATCCTCACAATTTGCTAATCCAAATTCATCCTCATTTTCAAAGGTGAGGATGAAGCTGTCTTCCTATTGTCAACAAATCAGCATCTATAAATTAGGATACTTTAGAGGGGTTGCCTTATTATCCTGAGCCCCATGCAACTTGCCAAATTCAAGCAGTGTTATGTTTGCTTGCTCCCTCATTGGGAAAGCTCAGGGAAAATAGCTAGAAATAAAATTATTGAATGTCAGCAGAAATCCTGTAAGTGATTTCACAGCAGTACTAATGTGAGTGAATAGCTTTGCAAATACAGTCCCTTTCCACCTTAAAAAAGATTTCTATATCTAAAGGTTTCTTCTTTTTAGAAGGTAAGAGGTGGGGAAATAATCTGACATATTTAGCTACATGAAATCTTGTTTCTAAACTTAA
The DNA here is from genome assembly GCF_050655825.1 of Lonchura striata. Taxonomy (NCBI): domain Eukaryota; kingdom Metazoa; phylum Chordata; class Aves; order Passeriformes; family Estrildidae; genus Lonchura; species Lonchura striata. The sequence goes on along the minus strand of NC_140707.1, from coordinate 66,792,726 downwards.
ATACAAGGAAAATAATTTACAAGGTTGCTTAGTGATACTGTGGGAAAACATGTATCTTGAGACTATTCAGAGGCATCTCAAAGTAGATTTAGAAACTATGGTTCCTGACAAGCACTAGGAAAAAAAAATACTGCTTCTGGTGCAAGCTGAATCAGTCCTTGAGTGTGTCAAGAAAGAATACCACTTTTCAAGTGATTTTTGGAACAAATCCAGGGTGCTTGTGAGGTGACGTTTGTTGTCTGAGTGGTCTGTGTTATTCCAGCTGGCTTATACTAAAAGTTAACTCTTGCTTGCTGCCAGCTTCTTTCTTGAGAGAAAATGGGTATCTGTAGCTTTGGTCAAAATAAAGTTGTTAGACATCCTGTGGATCATAAACATACTTCTGTCTCTTTGTGTTCTCTGTCCATGGTGAGTCCACCATGCAGTGATGGCAGATGGTCTCCTCAAGGGTAGTTTGCACCCTGTTGTAGATCTGGGGGAACTGGGAATAGCAAAAATGTTCATTTTGCAGGATTACAGCGGTGCTCAGGTGCTCCTTCTGCCATCAGGTACACAGTTTTCCTACTGCATGTGTGGGTAGTTTGTTACCCCCAGCATTGCTCTTTGCTTTTTGATCTGACATGTACGACAAATTTCATTCTGAGATCATTGCAGTGTTTGATTCCAGCTTTAAGAGGAAGAGGAAACTTGATGTTGATCAAGGTCTTCGACATAGAGGGAAAAAAAGCTTTGAGGTTGTTTGGGATTTCTGAGAAACACTGATTTGTCATGCCAGCAAAGTCAAGTTGTGGGGTTACAGTGACACTGAATATTGCATTCAAATTCAATATCCTAAGAAAACTTCAGCAGAAGAAGAAGGGTGTAAGCAGTCACATGGAAAACGAAAATCAAGTTCTTAAAAAAGTACATTTTTAATGAATTGTCACCTCTGCATTTTGCATCAGAAGTTAAGGGCTGTCCCCTGCCCCCATGGCTCAGCTTAGGGGATCATGTGTGGTTTTCTATCGCCTCCAGGAGCACTCGCTGCCTCTTAAGCTAAGAAGGATCCTTGTGTCACATATCCATTCCTGATTCAGTCTGTAGAAAGCATAAAAGGGAGATGACATAACAACAGCCACTTGCATTAAGATGTTGTTAAAGTTTGAGTGCTCTGATTTCAAAATGATAACAGGCACTGTTACTACAGGGTAAGACCACAGTTGATTTGAGGCCCTCAGAAATGTTTGGTTGTGCCAAGTTTAGCTTCCCATGCATAGGAGCATGGCTTACAGTAGGAGTTGAGTGCTTAAGATAATAAAAGCTGGATTAAACAAAGCAGAACCTATGCCTCTTGATGTATGACAGTGCAGTAGAATGGCATTTGACCATAGGGAAATGTGAGTTTTGGTGTGTCCCGTTGCTGTTGCAGCTGCCAGGGACATGGATACATGGATGTAAGGTCATCTTGCACAAAGCTATGCAGAATTTCATCAGCCTGTTTGATTTTCATAACACTCAAGTAAAATACAAAAGGTAGGAAGGGCCAGATGATAATTGTTTTGCAGAGGGAAAACATGGTCCTTGAGGCTGATTAATGTAGCAATAGAACTTCTGAGGCCTTCAGTGAGGAGCTGCTTGTAGCATAAACAGGTCTGAGGCAGGCAGTTGATTGAAGTGTTTGTTTATTTTTGTGGATCTTGAAATAGGTCAGTAAATAGAATTTACTCTGTGGACTGTATTGAAGCAATATGTTAGTTAGGTACAAGATGATGCTGATGTTAAGTGCTACCTTAGGGCAGCTTCCTTGATTACAGCCCTACAAAGTTAAAGCTCATTTTGGTTTTCACAGCACCTGCCTGATTGAAACTCTGAGGCAGGTTGTGTTTTATAGTCAGCTTATTAAAAAAAAAAAAAAAATTCTAAACATTGTCACCAATCAGAAAATGCTGTGAAATTTAGACTTGTCTGTAGTCAGACTCCAGCAATATTAAATTCAGATAGATCATTCTCTCAGCTGGTCTCAGGACTATTTTGGGGGTTTGTTGCAATCAATACTCTTTCTTGTGCTGAGCATCCTGTAGGAGCAGTGGCAGTATCAGGGGAGAAGAATCCATGTCTCCTTTAATGAGATCTGTTAGGATGCTACATAGCAATCATCACATAAATCCACTGATTTCTCTTTAAGTCTTCAGTAGTCAGTATGTTCTCTGGTAGCTATTTTTCACCATACCATATTACCTAGAGGAAAAGGAATTAATAATGCATCTAGTCTTGGATATCTATGTTTAATGGATGATCTCACATCCTATCTTGGAGCCAGGCTGCATAGAAAAAGCCCTTTTGTAATTGATCTTTGAGGTTCAGCACATAAAGAACAGAAAAATGTAATTGTGCTTACCTAAAATTTTCTTTTAACTACTAAGGACTGGCACACAGGAGGTAAGTGGATCACCTAGAAGAGCAAAGGAAGTTGGTATCTGAAGATTTGGTTATGGAAAAAATTTCTCAGATTTTGTTGCATGAACAAGTGTTGAGATGTTGGGGTTTTTTTGGTGGAATGTGCTGTTAATACAGTATTTAATAAATAATTAATGCACGTTAATATTGAATAAATATTTAATTTAGGAAAACTAGAATGGAGGTGACTGGAAAAAAAATTTAAGAGGCAGAAACTTGAGTAGGTGGATCTTTGCTGTCCAGGTTAGGCTGTTCTGTGTCAAACTGAGCAGGCTCAAGGCTGTTGTACAAGTCAGCAGTGGTGGCTACTTGGGGAGGAAAGGGTGGAGGGATTTTTTTTTCCTTGTTCTGATCACTCAGAATACAGAATGATTCTGTCATGCAAAGCAGCCTCTCTCTAAAGGTTACAGTTTTGCAAAAGCATAAGAACTTCCTTTAACTTAGTAAATCATCTTAGCCCATTTCTCTTATATAGCATCATTCCATATAGTGAATTTTTCTTGTGTTTTGCCCTTACTGGATTCATGTTCCAAGCAGTGGGAGTTTCCACCAGTTCCCTTGGGAAACTGTTATGAGGTCCAGGGAGTTTTGTTGTAAGGTCCTGTTAACATAGTGCTTACATTAATTTCATGTTATTAGCCCTTAAGCATGAACTCATGCTTATATCTATTTATGGCTTAAACTTCCCTCATCTTCCAGTGATCTAATGATCTTCTGCTTTTCTCTTAACAAATCATGTCAGATAATTAGGTGAAGGTTCTAAGTTCAATCTCTGGGTATTTCCCAGTCATGCTCGCAATCTTATATTCTATGGTGATCAGGGCTCCAGAGGATAAGAACAAAGTCTGGTGAGAATTTCCTCATCCCAAACAGTTGTTGATGTATGACATCCTATGCATAAATTGTAGCCTTATATAAATGGAAGACATCACAAACATACAGATAAATATTATTCAGACATGCCAAATACTTTCTAAGAGGGCCATGTGAGCTCTCTAGAAATATGTAGATGGCATTGTAGTTTTAATTCCTTACTGAAACAGTCTGTACATCTTATGTACGCAAATGTTATTGTTTAAAGAAATACAAGGCTTTTCCTGAAATATGTGCATTCTGTCTTTGAACATAAATCTCTTTCCAACTCCAGGCTGAAGTAGAGACCACAAGAGACTGACTTGATAAATGGCATCACTGATTCACTACATGGCTTAGCTGTGGCAACCTTCAGTTATGCTTAGTTTAAAAGGGAAGGAGATGCAAAATAGAGGCTGAAGCCCTGTCCATAATGTCTTCTGTCATCTCTGGGCAAGACAGAGGTGCAGTTACCAAGGGCAGCTGTAGCTTTGATCTAAACAGGCTGTTTGTGGTGCTAAAGGAGAGCAGCCCCTGCACAGTCACACTGCTTGCATGAGTGCTGTAGCTGATGGACTCAGCTGCCAGGGACAAGCTATGGGTGGAATTTAATTCTTCAGCTGCAGCCTGGATAAAGACTGATGCTGTCTTACTTAACTGTCATGTTTCTTATCCCTTCTGTATAAAGGAATAAGTATTTGACCACTCGTCAGCTTCATATAAAAATACCTTATATAAGTATTAACCTAATACAGTCTTTCTTGCTTTTGTAACAGCTCTGTGCCTTTCCCTGCTTGATTTCAGTTCTCTGTTTCTGCTTCCATTTTTAGATCATGTTTTATCTCTTATCCCTTTGATATCTTTAATAACTCCCTCTTTTTCTTCACCCCCTCAACTACTTATCTCTGCATCCTTTTACCTTGATGCCATCTCATTGTATTTCCATATGTTTTGATGATTTAAGAGATTTGCCAATTAGTTTATATTTTACTAATATTTTATGTTAGTTTATATTTTACTTTGAAAATGACTGTGTCATCTTCTTTGACTGCCAGTTGGGTAGGGCCAGGATGTGGAGAGAGTGCCCTTTTGTTAGATGTGTGTGTGGAATTATAGGGGAAGAGAAAGGAAAGAAAACCTCAAAGCCCAAAAAACAAACCCCACAATGAAATTCAGAGCCCAAAAGCAGCTTTGGGCTCATGGGCCTTTTTCAGTCCTGAGGAGGCAGCAGCAACCTTAAGTAGAGGCTTGAGAGCAGAGTGGGTATTAGTGTCTGTCTGTATGGTCCTTCCTGCCTGCACAGTTGGATGATGGGGAGTGGAAATAACTTACCACTGACAGTTGTATTTTGACAGAACAACTGATGTGCAGAGGAACAGGGCTTAACTCTAGGAGAGGAAAATTGTTCTGCATGTGTCTGAGGACAAGTAAATTCTCAGACATGTTATAAAAGGTGAGTGTTAAAGGTGGACCAGGAAAGTAGGGAAGGTTCACAGGGATATACAGGGGCCTCTTGGCAGGAAAAGGGAAAGGCTGGCCTGGCTTTTATAGCAGGGAATATGGATTAAACAGGAAGGTTGGTTTTTGTTGGTTTTTTATTAAACAATCTTAGTATGTGTGACCTTATCTAATGGCTGCTGCAGTGCAGCTGGGAAGTGGTAATTGTTCAGCTGTGGTAACTCAATTACTTCTGCTCCTGTCCCTGTCCCTGGGTCTCAGTGGCAGCTCTGGCATGGGACACCATCAGCTCCTGCATCCTCCTCGTCCATGAGGCTGTGACTCCTGGGGCTCCTGTCGCCTTCCATGGTGCTTGCAAGGCTGAGGAATGGCTCCTGTCAGCTTTCACTCTGCCGTGCCTGCCACAGCCCGATCTGCAGGGAAGGCAGGAGAGCTGGCTGGCAGTGAGCAGATAACACTGCGCTGATTTATATGCTGCTCGCATCTGCAAAGTTTCCCACTGCAGCAATGGATCCCTTTGTGTTCAGTCTTCATTTTTGTTTTGTTTTAAAGGTTTTGATAACTTTTACCAATAACTAGTGTAATTTTTCTCCTGTATTGTGCTGTATTCATGAATTTTTCCCGCTGGGTCGATTGATCACAGTTGCTTGTTAGTTAAATGCTTTTGACGTTGTAAAAGTATGAAATAGGTTCCGTCATTCTCAAAATGCTAGAATTACAGGTTTGTAAAACTCTTGAAAAGTGATCTTTTAAAAACTTCAGATTATGTAATGAGCAAATATTTTTCTTTTTTTTTCCTTGCAGTGATGTAAAAATGATTTTGGGTAATTGAAGGTTGTGCTTGGATCAGCAGTAATGCTGTGTGACAGCAGAAATGTTCAATTTCTTGTTGTGACAAGAGTTACAACTGGTAATTGATAAGTGTAAGGGAAAAGGTTTACATGTATACAGATATAGAAAAATCTCTAAGAATAACTGTCTTTTAAGATGTAGTCAAAACAAAACAAAACAAAACAAAAAAATCTGTCTAAACAATACAGAGGAAGATTAAAGCAAGGCCTAACTGATGGTGCTTTCAGAAGGAAATCTTGCATGTCCAAAAGCTACCACTAAATTAAATTTCTTGATGTTATAATTTTTTCTTTCCAGTTCCCTTAATGTGAGACAGGTAAGGGTTATGCTACATTAATCATACATGTGCTTACAGTTCTTGCCAGTAGTGCAGCTTTCCAGCTGTTTCAACTTTGAAACAGCTGCAAATCTTCTGTGAGTAAAAAAAATTCAGTTAGCTAAACTTTTGGATATAAAAAAGCCCATATTTACTTTCTTCCAAAATGAATCTGAAATGACCTGAATCATTCTAATAGACAAATAACTAATGAGCACGATAGCATTTGTTTAAACTGTGATAATCAGACTTTGGTGTAAGCTGCCTTGTACAGGAGGAGCAGCGAGGGCTGGCAGCAGTAGCAGGGAAGCAGGAGGAAGCGTAGGGATAGTGTGTACTTTTCTCTTTGACCCATTTAGGCTTCAGTCTCACATTTCTTTAAGTTGATCCACGTGTATGTGGCTGCTGACAGAATTTCTCCTCGCCCCTGCCACATTCTGCTGCTGTTAAGGCTTGGGAGACTGCTTGTTGAGTTACATGAGGGAACTGGTCCAAATTAAAATTTAGCTTCTTTTGTTGTTCGGGTTGATTTTCAGCACAGCAAATTCCCTCATCTGTATCAGTGTGTGGCCATGTAAATGTCATGCTGGAGGTGGGAACGCTGTCTGCAGGAACAGATTGGGCTTTAGCTTCACTTATAACAGTTGTGATCCAATTCCTTCAGTGCTGGTGAATCAACAGATAAGGGTTTTGTTGGGGTTTTCTTGTTTTTGTTTTCTTTTAATATCAGCATTGACTGTGGTTTCCCAACATGACACCATAAGTGAAATTCAGTAAGGACTTCTGGCTGTGCTGAAAAGAATAATTAAGCAGGGTTAAGAAATGAGTAAGCTGCTGTCTTGAGGATGATGGGCAAGATTAGCAATAGGTTAAGTGCAGCCCCTGCATCAGCTGTATGGTTTCTAGTCTGTTGTTGAAGTGTGGGTAGCAGTTAGATGGATAATGGGAATGAAATGGCAGCAGAAGTGCCACCTGTGAGGGAAGCAGAATTCTAGGAACTGTATGCAGAAAATCATACCAAAGAGGAACCATATCAAAGAGGAACCACTTGTGATGCCAGATTTTTCAGAATGGTTAAAACAAATTAATTGAAATAGACAGTTGCTGTATATTCAAAGAGGGAGTGGTATCATAGGATCAGGGAATGAAAAATGTGCTTGAGGAGGGCAGGTGGGAGAAGTTGTGTGGGTGCTTTGCAGGCCTGTTTTGGCATTAATGTAATACAAGGCCAAATTTTGAGGGAATGAATACTTTAGTACAGGTAAGTGCTGAGAAGAGATGTTAACAGCAAATTTTCTGGGTGAAAGAAAAGTAGCTTGGTATCAAATTTTTAAAAACTGGTTGCGGCAGTGACCACCATCTGAATTTTTAAGACATTATTCTTAAAGCTGCATGGTTGTTCTCTTTATCTGAATGAGTGAATGAGCCTTTGACGTGCTCTGGAAGGGCTTTACCAGGACAGAAGGGACTTGCACCTGGTAGATGGTGCACTCTCGTGGGAGGCAAAATGGATGGGTTGGATTGTTGTCAGCAGGCAGAGAAATTGAATACAGGTCTCTGCACTCAACTAGTCTGGGTCTGGCCCTACAGAGATAAAGAGGAGGCATCAATCCTTCAGTAAACAGGTCTGGATTAAGTCTTCTTTATTCCACAAGGTTATTTTTAACACAGGTCAGTTTACTGGTTTGATTTTCTGTGCATTGCCACAAACAGTTTTGCTGGCACAGTTGGTGAAATATCGCAGGGAAAGGGCCAGGAACTGTTTTATTCTGCTGAGATAACAGGAACAGAGTGTACCCTTGGGCAGCCCCTGAAGCAGGTCTGCCAGGTGACATGGGCACGGAGGATGCATCAGTCGGAGCGGGGCCAGGTGTTCCCAGGGTGCTCAGCCTGGGGACTGACACATCCCGTAGGGGAACTGGGGAGTTCTTGTCTGGCAGAGCCTGGGTTTGGGGATATGGGGTGCACCCACAAGCAGATGGCAAGATAGGAGCTAGCTCGAGTGAGGCAGAGCGTGGGCACGAGGCCAGCGTGGTCATCACTTTCCTCACGGGCAATTAGGTGTTACTGGGAACAACTCTTAGCTAACCTTGATAAAATTAAACTTGTTACTGTGCTGGGTCAGCACTGCTGCAGTGTCCTGCTGTGCTGCTACTTTTACTGCTCATTGGCCTTTTTCCTTACAGGCTCACAGGGATGAAGCTGTTCCTTGCTCCCTGTATTGCGTGCGTGCTGGAAATGCTCAGTGTGAGCGCTGCAGGCTCGCTTCCCTCCCTTTAAATGTTTTCTTGTCTTTGATCACAGGACTCTGCCCTTGATTAGGCTGCTGGGACCAGCCTTCATGAGTGTAGCCCCACTGGTCTGCCCCTTTTGTGCCTTTGTTTGTTTGTTTTACTGATTTGTAGTACAAATAACATAGAAGCCTGGCATAGAGCAAAGAGCAGGAAATTCATTCAGGCTTTGAGCTGGGAATTGCTGAAATTGAAAGATGTGACAAAGCATGCAGGGATGCTCACACATAAAAACTGCTCTTTTTTCTCTTTTTTTGGAGTTCTTTTGGGCAGCCTTTTCAAAGAAAGAAAAGGAACGAAAACCCAAGTGCAGAACAAAATCTGCACATAAAATTCAGTTGGTAAAGCAATTCAAATGGTGGAAACAAATATCCAAGATAAACCATCCAAAATATTTCTTTTAATAGAATGTAGTGTTTGTTACCATAACAATCCTTTTTGCAAAAGAAGGATTAGTGCTGTTAACATGACTCTGTTCCCTGCTTCAGGTAGCACTAGTTTTCAGGGCCCCTTGAGCAAATTGCAGAAAGGGGAGAAAAAAAATCCATATGCCTGGATTTTGATGATGCAGTTTAGTATCGTAATAACAATTCATTTAGGCTCTGGCTTTGTACTGCCTGTTATTTCCCTAGAAACTTATGATTCATCCTGACAAGTATATGAAATAGCAGTGTTACAGCCTCTGTCAGACTGAAGGGAAGGCTGAAGATGAGCCAGCAGAAGCCAGATAAGAGCAATGTAGAGCTATAGCTGCTTGACATTACTGACTTTTATGGGGTCCAAAAGAAGGTATGATTCCTCTACCACTGGGGAAGAGAACAAGATGTTTCTGTAGTAACGAGATCATAAAAGAAAGAAAATTGCTTGTGAAGAATATGTCTGATTTTCCCTCTTTTTCTACTTTGCTTTTATTATAACTTAAGCTGCAGTTTTGCTTTCAACTGCCTCTTGTGTAAGCATTTAATAGAACCAAGATATTCTGCAAATCTATTTTTTTTTTGACAGTGATTTCTGGCCTACACATTTTGTTTTGTAATAACTACCGTTTCCTCTGTCAAAAGAATGGAAATTATCTGAAATAAAAGGATAGCAGTGTTCTGTGGTCCTATGTGAACTTGTCACTTCAGGTCTGCTGTGCCAGTTCAAAGCGTCGAGGTTGGCATCGGATGAGAAGATGATGGTGTTTCTTTCAGCATGCTGGGAGTAGATGGGTAGAAACACTTTTTTTTTTTTTTTTTTTTTTTTTTAGTAGGCTTGGAACTAAAAGCTGAAAAGGGCCTTTTGTTTCTTGCTGCAGATTCAGGAGCGTGATAAACTTTACTACTTGGTAGCCTGGGAACTTGATTTTGTGTGTTGATCACAAAAGTGCAAACTTCTCTCTTTCTCTCACTTCTCCCCCTGCCTCCCCCTCCACCCGATGGTATGATGAGCCTTTGAGAAATAAATGGGAATTGCGTGGTGTGTGCGTAGTGCATTGCAAAATTTCTGTAGTTTCTAGACTTTTGTTCTTTTGCTCTTTAAAAGAAAATTTCTTACTTTTTACTGGTGAGGGATGTGGGAGGATTTTTTAAACCTTGCTGTTGGACTTGTCCTGCCTTTTTAAAAAGTCACTGTTCCCTGCCCTTCTCCCAGAGGTACTTAGATACCAATTTTCTTGCCATCACTAAATTGCAAGGGAAGCATGAAGTGTAAGCTTTGACCTCAAAGGTGCTATTTCTTGTGGTTTAAAAAAAGAATCCCAGCATCTTTCAGAAACCTGTAGGGCCCAAAAAAGACAAGGCTTATTGCAAGTTACTAATAAAAGATGCATCTACTAAGAAACGTGTTTTACCCCTACATATTTTGTGTTATAACTTGTGCTTCTACGTAGCAATTCGGAAAAGAAAAATTCAATACTTAATTCTGACTGTTCCACGTGATGATATTTCTTTACTGTACTGAGACAGTAGCTGCAGGATTTTAGAGCAGGGTCACATTGAAACTTTTTTTAAAACTGTCCTGCAGGATAAAATGGATAAAAAAGTCAGGAAGGTGTTGTTGTGAGTGTTCTATAACCCAGATCATGATAGGGTTTAAAGGTGTATCAGTTCTTTTCCATCCAGTAGAGAATCTCAGTTCATTGGCGTTTGTAACACTGTGATGGAATCGGGTAGACACTGAGTTTATTAGCAGATTGCTAATAAACTGCATTGTACTGTGGGATATTCCCAGGGTTTTGGCTGAGGTCCTCAGGCTGCCTGCATCCTTGCAGCTGGCTGGAGCAGCTCACTGGGAGCTCACAGTGAGAGTGGCACTGGAGCCACGCTGGCAGTCAGCAGAGATGGAGGCAGGAGGGAAACAGCAAATGCAAGGTTATAAAATGCCACCCAGCTAGCAAGGAGCAGTGGGAGAGGGAGAATGTTCAAGGGCTGATGGCCATAATGCAGTGCTGTAGGTCTGCTGGAGGGAATTGCTGATCTTCCCAGCCCTGGAGCTTGCAGCTGCTCAGCAGCTCCTCCCTGCACTGACCCTGCTGCTGGGAGCAGCATCCCAATGCTTAGCAAGGTTTGTGGCTGCTGCTGCTCAGTTTTGGAGACTTCTCATGTTGAGCACCGGCAGTATGAATGAGTATTTGGCCTCTTTTCTTGTTTGTCAGCAGTAACTGGAGCATTGGATAGAGAGTTTATTTTGATCAGCTGTTTTCTTAAAGCCCAGTTTATCTATGTATGATCATCTGCTCTTCAGATACGAACAGATTAAATCACTGTATTTGTAGTTAAATAAAATGTTACGGAGGCACATTTTTCAGCTCTGGAAATGTCAGATTGGCCAGCTAGGCAGAAAAAGTTGGAAGTTACTAAATGACATGCATTTGGTTGTCATCTGACTAGGGTGAGGACACTCTACAATGGCTTGGTTGTGTACTGCATTACTGGGGTGACAGCCATCTAGCTGATATCTGCCTTTTCTTGGGCTCTGGGAAGTGCATTCTTGAATCTGGGAAGGAACCAGAAAGAGTAAAGGGTATCTTGAAGTTTCCTGTGGAGAAATCTAGAAGCAAACTTGCTAACTTTTCCAGCTATTTTTTTCATAGTGTTACATAAGATACCAGAAAAATAGAATTTTGTTGTCACGTTAAATTCAAGGGGCGGAGGTGGTGATGGGGAAACAACAAAGCTTTTGATCTTTCTTTAGTAAATAGGAGACTGGTTGCAAAATGTAAATGTTTGTCTTAGATGATGCTGTAAGCAGTACATTTCTTTCTCTCTTCTCACAAATAAGGACAAAACCAAGTTAGTCATCAAGATATACATAATTTCTAAGATGATTCTTATCCTGAATTAAGTTGTTCATTTTGGAGATAAGCAGCAGTGTAACAGTTGTCTTGTTTTCCCACAAACTGTGTGACTGATATAATACCACAGGGCAGCCTGGGGGAGTTCTAGCACACAGAACTAAAGCCTTCTCTGGTCTGCAGAAGGCTGAGTAAAGCATTCAGAAAAATAGCATTTCCTAAGTAGACAAGTACCTTTCTCTTAGATCTCTTTGGTGTTTTTTCAGTAGACAATTACCCCTAAAGTAATTCTACTTTAAAATATTGATGGTGGTTGAAGAGTTCAGCTAAGAAAGCATGTATTACTCAAACAAGCGTACTGTTTTCTTAGGATGGATTATGATGAATTAATTATATTTTAACATTTGAAATTAGGAAAAGGTTAAATGCTCAGAATATTAATGGTAGCTTGGGGATGGGAGCAGCTCAGTGGTGAAAATAGCTTATGAAAGAAATTAATTTCAAGTATCTTCCTCTATGTTATTTTTTTTCCTTTTTTGATGTGTTCTTTGTTTTTGAAGGGAAGCTGGTTTGCTGCTGCTGCAAAATGAGTTTTTAGTACTCAATTGCATTCCCCCCCACCAAAAATAAGTATAAACTGATTCTTCCTTGGGGACAGAAGAAGCACCATACAGACTGTGGAGTGTGAAATAAAATTCTGGAAATACCAGGTGCTAGTTAGTACCTTAATTTTAGGAAGATGTGGTATTTCTATTTGAGGCTGGTGAGTGCCAGTCCAGGGCCTGCTGATGGCAGTGGAAAAACTGTTCACCTAATGGGCTTTGGATTATCCTTGAGTAGCTTATCGTGCCCACACCTCCCAGGGAGGGTGTTGGATCCTTCCTCTGCTCTTACTTCACCGTCCAAACACGTTACACCTGGTTGACCTATGTGCCTCAAAGGATATCTTGGTGGTGAGTGCAATAATTTCCACGTGTGCAGGAAGGAGAAGCTGCTGCTTTGTGGCAGCTCCTGTTTGGCTGGAGTCCCAGTGAGCCCAGCTGCCTGGCTGGAGTCACTCCTTGTTAAAACCAGCATCTTTGGCAAAAAGGTGTTCAGAGGTGAAACTTTTTCACCATGGTATTAGTGATGATGGTGTAGGGGTTTGCATTGAGATGTGTGATCTGTGCAGGAGCTGGTGGTGTTCTAGGAAGCATCTTGTGGTCGCCATCACCTCCTGTGAGGAGTGGTGGGCGTGGCAGGCACCTTTGTGCCCCTTCCACAAGTTGCTCCTGACATCTCTGAAGGGAACAGATGAGTTTCCTGTAAATACATGTGCTGGAAACATCTGCCCGGCACACTGAATTAAAGGATTTTTCTTGATGTGCTGTCTGACCCCGTATGCTGATGAACTTGAGTGCTCTGTTTTCCTCATGACTTCCCCCATCTTTTTCTTGAGCTGTCTTTTCGGCACATCCTTCTGAAGCTGGAGCTGTGGGGACGGATTGGACCTCGCTTCCCGCATCTGTCCCAGCAGCTGGACCACTTCCTGCCATGAATGATCCAAAACACATTTTTTTCTTTTTATTGTTTTAAGGGTGAAGGCACATTTGTTTCCTGAAGGCACAAGCTAATCTAAGTAGTCTGGCATACAAACCTCAAATGAAGGCTGGGGTGTGAAAAGTCTTTGGAGGAAGGAAGTGCCTCCCATCGTTGGGATCACGGGCAAGCCAGGAGCTGAGCTCTGTCCTTGTGGACTTCATTTGTGGACAGAGAAGCAGCAAACTCCATCACTTCTTGGAGAGCTGCAGAAAAGCATCTCTGTTTGCACATCAGTGTCAAACACATCATGACCTCTGGTTTTTGGCTACAGCTAATCAAGTGCTAATTGGCAAATGATGTTAAGGGAGGGGGCATAATCTTTTGTCTGAGAAGTCTTGCTTATGGCTTGGATCCTCTGTGGGACTGATGTTTGTGGCTTAATTTTCCAGAGCTCATTGATTGCATATATTTCAATTTTAGCAGTCCAAAACAAAGCTTTTTTTTTCATGAAAAGATGAAATCCAAAATCCACCTCCTTAATTTTGTCTTAAAAAACCGCCCCAACACTAAAAGACCCCAGCCTAAAAGCACGTTAACCACATAGTTGTTAAGCTGTTGTTTTCCTTGTTAATTTTCCTAGGGAAGCGTCAGATTCACCACTTGGGAAACCAGCTTCAACTCAATCAACATTGTCTGGATACTGCCTTTAATTTTTTCAAGATGGCTGTGAGCAAACATCTAACCCGGGGCAGAAAGAGGACCCACGTCATTGCTGCCTGTCTCTACCTGGTGTGTAGGACAGAAGGAACTCCTCGTATCCTTTCACAGTTATAAAATGTAAATTAATAGAAGACCTGCTTTTAGCAAGTCAACTATCCCACTGAGACCTTGTTTCAAAGTGTGAAAAGGTAGGTGTTTAAGGGCTAACTTGGTCATTGCTGGTTTTATACATGGAAGTGAATAGGAGTGTTTCCTGTGGTTCAAGTAAATTTGTTCCCTTTCTAAATGCACAATGCTTAGTATTTAATGCTATAAATGTCACTGACTCTCATCACTAATTCTGAATTTCTTCATTCGCAACATTTGCTTTGAGTATGAAATTGTACTTCCCTTGTGCTTTGCTAGGGTTTATTATTTGTGAAGTATTTTTTTTTTATTTTGTTTTTCTCTTTTAAAGTAAATGACAGTTAACCTCAAACCTACTGCAGTGTCAGCATCAGAGAATAGATTAGTGTTCCAGTGGGTTTTTCATCAACATATTTGGATTTCCTTCTGCTGATATTTGCAGGAAGGACAGTATCACTCCTGTTTTAGTTCTTGAAAAAAAAGATATTTTATAAATTCTGAAATTTGTTCAAAAATCATACAGGAAATCAGTGGCTGGAGATGCACACAGGACATATTTCCAAGTGAGTACTCCCTGCTTTACCATCTCTATTTTTGTCTTGGGGAGCTTAATTAAAATCCACATAAGCTTTAAATACTGATGACATCCAAATAAATTTGTTTTATATATTTTTATTTATTTTACGTTGTATTTTAGTTGCTGGAATTCAGAGTTTAATATCAAACAATTATTTCTGTTGCTCTGGCTCTGAGCAACCTGGTCTAGTGAAAGCCGTCCCTGCCTATGGCAGGGGTGTTGGAACTGGATGTATTTTAAGGTCCCTTCCAACTCCCAAACCATTCTATCATTTTATCATTCTACAATTCTGTATTTAGTTTCTTTCTACTTTCAAACAGTTTGTCCACATCTTCAGCATTCTGATTTGATGCTTTTTCGAGATTGCTGCTCTCATTTTATATTTTTGCAGTTGAAAAATTTAGCTTTCCTTTTAAGACTGAGATATTTTTTGTCGTTTCAGAAAATATATTCAGTATTCTAAAAGTAGTACTTTCTGATCTTGTAGTAGTGTTGTGGTAATTGTTTGCATGTTTAAAAATATAGGGTATTGCAGTCATAATGGAATTAAAAGGCAGGCTTGCCTATTACACTGGTTTTTCCTACTGTAAAGTCTCCATGTGAACTTTGAACAGGAACACTTTATCATTGCCATAAAGACAGTGTTGATTTTAAGGTGTTACCAATATTTTGATAATATATCTTCCAGGTAACTTCCTGAAAGAGGATGGGATTAGATTAGCTATTAAAAAATTATTTACAGTGAGGAAACTGAGGCCCTGGCACAGCCAGAGCAGCTGTGGCTGCCCCATTCTTGGCAGTGTTCAAGGCCAGGCTGGATAGGGCTCTAAACAACCTGGTCTGGTGGAAGGTGTTTCTGCCCACGGCAGGGATGTTGAAAATAAATTATTTCTAAGATCCCTTTTATGATTCTGTGTTATATCTATGCTCATGTCATGTTTAAAGTAATTTTTTTACAGTTGTTATTTGATACTTCTGAATGATAGCCCAGCTGTAATTTGCAAATCCATTTTTCCCCACTGATAGGGATAAAAAGGATTTGAAGAAATGTGGGCTGTAAGAGGCAGATAGGTACACTGCAATGTACAGCCATCTGTGCAGCAAGTGGTGCTAACATGTAGCAAACAAATAAAGCAAAAATAATTCACTTGCTTTTTAACCTTCTTTAAAGTATTTCAGCATGTATCCCGCTTATGTGCAAGATGTACTAGTCCAGTTGACACTTAATAAATCCCTAAATGAATTCCCCAGTGTTCTTTGTTAAATGGAGATAATGTCCTGTGTGACACTTCACATAAAATACTAGGAGTAAAGTATGAATAAAACTGCAAAGAGTTCTGTATTTCTATAGCAATAATACTCCACCCTCATTTGCTGGGAATGAAAAGGTTGTAGTGCATGTCCATAAGGCTCAACTTTTAATAGCTTTTTTTTTTTTTAATACATTAGCTAAACCTTATTTTGTACTTGACATTAAGAATTTAACCTTCGTCACTTTGGGAGAGGGCATTCATTCAGCTTCTGCCTGTGTTCTGCTATGGTTTTGCTTGTTTGCTTGTTTTGTTTTATTTTGTTTTCTATTACTATTTAAAATCCCATGTAATTCAAACAACGAAGCCCAAATAAATTATGGACTCTCAACACTGAAATACAAATTCCTCTTCTGGTATCTTTTCCTTTCATTGAAACTTGAGGGCCACGGGTGCAAATTGCTGACCTTTGAAACTAAGATATGTTCAGGGCTCTGTAGATTAATTATGATGATCATTATCAGCATGTTATACTTGTTCCCAGCTTAAATCTGGCAGTACAGACCTGGGCCACAGAGGCAGGGGTGTTCCCAGGGCCTGTGGAGCAGAGGGGCCAAGAGCAGGTGTAGAGAGGATGGCCACGTGACAAAATGCTTTAGCAAGAATTAAAATCCATATTCAGAGTAATAAACTTGCCATTGGTTTTGGTCTTCTGGAGAAGGTGCAGAGGAGGGCTTGGAAAGAGTAATTCTGTACAGAGGACATGCAGTATTTTTAACACTT
Source organism: Lonchura striata (assembly GCF_050655825.1). Taxonomy (NCBI): domain Eukaryota; kingdom Metazoa; phylum Chordata; class Aves; order Passeriformes; family Estrildidae; genus Lonchura; species Lonchura striata. Next base: position 66,776,270 of record NC_140707.1, on the reverse strand, counting down.
CAACATGTAAATACACTGCACAGCCAGGGTCCTGAGTTTCAAGTGTTCATTGTCATTGTGTTCATTTTAGAATTCTAACAAAGAACTGTGGGAGAAATTTGGAAAAGGAAATTAAAAGCTGAAGATTGATGAAAGTATTTTAGAGGAAAGAGGTGATGTGGAAGAAGTAGTGAAGGGCAGCAGCATCCTCAGAACTGAGGGGCAGCTCACTAATTTTGGGTGGCCCAAATGAGTTATCCAAGTGACTTGGGAGTTCTGGAGGCAGGAGATGTTACCTGGGAACAGCATAGTGTTAGCAGTAGAAGACATCACTAAGTAGTTGCTTAAAAAGTTGTGTGGTAGAAGGAGCAAAAATGCCTGGGGAGATGTAGTAAGGGACTGAAGTGACAAGAAATGTTGTGTTCTTGTGGCAGAACCAAAGGAGTGGGAAGCATTTGGAGAGGGAAAAGAGAATTTAATTGTGTCTGCAAGTTCAGTTTGAGGGAGTGGAATGCATTTATCTGACATGGTTATCTGCTTATTCTTCTTTTTTTTCATAATATACATGTCGCCAGCCAGCCTCTGTGAAAATGTGAAGAATACTTTAACTGAGTCTACTAGAGCAGTCTGAATTATGCCTGAATAAACCTCAGCCTGAAGTAGGAAAACATTATGTTCTCCTTGGGTCTTATGCGTTATTTAATTAATGCAAAAATGCAAAATATTCTGGTAACTCAAATTTTTTTGATCTGAAAAAATAGTTCCACAACTTAAGGAGAAAATAAAAAAATATTAATCTGAAGAGCAGCTTTTATTTGTAATCCTTTGGAAAGTTTTGTATGTATTATTTGAGATGTGAATTGATTTAACATCAGTTTATGGTTTTATTAGGTTATGTGAACCAACCCCCCCAGTGCAGCCACTTTGGCGTAGCTTTTCATTTGCCTTCCTTTATTGCTTGTCAGTGTTAATGTTTTCCAGGGAAAACAGCTTGCTAACTATTAGCTGGATCTGGGAGGTGTTTCATCCTTCTGATGAGTGGCCTATAAAAACTTCAATTTATTAGTCTCTTTACAAAATGCATCGATGTGTCTGCATTATCAGTGTCAGAAGTAAAGATATAATGCAGAAAATCCATCTGAATGAGACAGGGGTTTCTAAACCCTCAGGTGTGATGGAACCTGTTGTGCCTCTCCCAGGGTCTGAGTGATGCTGAGCGTTCCAGTGACGTCTGACTTTGTCTGGCACTGCCAACGCTCTGGGCAGTTCAGACTCTGCCTTTTAATTTGTTTCTTGGAATAGTAACAGCCCTGAGTTGTTTCTCTCTAATGTTTTGAACAGCTTTTCCACCCCTGCACACGTTAGAATGGAAACAAAGGGCGCTTTAGCTGCTCTCACTGTTCCTGAGAGGGAACTTGGGAAGAGCCAGGCAGGGTGTCTGAGTGACTTCTGGCCTCAGCTGTAACCTGTGGCTGCCCCAGGCTCACTCAGGAACAATGACAGCCTGGCCAGGATTTAACAGGTGGGATAGCAGTTTGTTTTAATCAAGGAACATTTCATTCTGTTTGTAATCCTGGTACTGAATACAACGGTTAGAAAAGCTGTACAACTGTCCACTCTTTGGTGTAATATTTTCCAGTGCTACCACCTGGGGTCTGTTATAGCAACATTATAGCACATAGTAAATGTGTTTTATCCCACACACATGCGCATTTTTAATACTATTTATTTATTCCTTTCCTTTGAAGCTCTCTGAAAAATACACCTTTAGTTGTAAACCAAATCCTGTCTTGTCAGAGCATAGTAAATAAGACCTTTTCCACATGAGAAGAGTCCCTAGCCCTAGTCTCAGTAGCCATCCTGTGTAAATATCCCTGTGTGCCTCTGAAAGTAAATTCAGGGCAGGATTTTCTCCCTCCTGTAAAGCTGATCTCAATGAGGGGAGACTCTGGGCTGCGCAGCCTCTGAGGTTGAGGTTGAATTATTCAGGGGGTCTTTGGTAGCTCTTTTTTGTCAGAGAGCAGAGGTGGGAACCTCCTGGGGTCAGACCAAAGCAGCCAAGTGAGGTCTCTCTCCTGAGTTGTTTGCAAAAGAGCATTTCTGAGAAATGTATAAGGAAAATAACTTCTTCAGTTTGGGCGTGGGGAGCAGAAGGCTGTCAGGAGAATGTTTGGTGCCTACAAGTCCTTCAGATGTGAACTTGAGCTGGGTGGGAAAGCATAAGGAGCTTTTCCTCCCTGGCTTCCTCTGCCCTGTGAACCTCCCGTTTGTTTGAGGGAAGATCACAAAGGCATTGCCGGATCCCAGCAGGCAAGGAGGGTTTGGGAAAAAGCTGGGCAGATGAATGGGGCAGCACTTTGTTATTTCCTATCTGTCTGCAGTACTTGTACTTTATTGCCAAGCTATTTGAAAGTCTCCTGCTTTAATGTGTTTATTTTCATGTCACAGAAAGGGAAGTTGCCAGTATTTATCTTCATTTCCAGGTGCAGAACTGAGGCTAAGTGACATATTCAGAGTTACCCAGAAAATCTGTGATGGAATGGGGAACTGGTCTCTAATCCTTGGTTAGGCAGCAGCTCCTAGACTTTTCTGCCACATTGGTCTTTGCAAGAAGAGTTCAGCTAATTCCCTGCAAGCATTGGCAGCTCTGTCGGCTCCATGTGGTCTTGGGAAGCTTTGTACAACTTCACCATGAGAACCTTAGATGGATACGATCTTTGTTTCTGTACTAACACTTCAAGGTCTGTCTTTGCAAAGAAAAGGGCAAGACTTCCTTTTTTATTAGAAATAAAAAATTAGATCTCCAGCAATCTTTTGACCTCTACTAAAACTTCCTGGAGCCAGCAGGCCCTAGTGTTCTGATTAAAAAGTTAACTTTTGAAATTAGGCTTTAATCAAGAAAAATTTAAAGCTGTGGTTAGGGAGGTTAATAAAACCAGTTTCTATTTCTCTCTGGTTAAAGACTTTCTTTTTAGTAACTGACCTTTTACTTTTTTTTATTAACTGGTGTTGCATTGAAAATGTGTTTTGTTCAAGTGTGGAGTGTGACAAGGACATATGAGAATAAAAATGGATTTTAAATTGCACGGTTAAAATACACATAATATTTACTGAGGCAAATGACTTCATTTCACTGTGTGTAATGAGATGCCAAGATCTTCATAGTAAGTTGAGTAGAATTTTTTCAGTTGGAACTGACCTAATCCAGCTGCCTGACCAATTCAGGGCTGACCAAAAGTTATACCATGTTGTTAAGGGCATTTTCCAAATGCTTCTTAAGCACTGACAACCTGAGGGATTTGACCACCTCTCTAGGAACTCTGTTCCAGTGTTTGACCACATTCTTGGTGAAGAAATGTTTCCTAATGAAGCATTTGCTTGAACTTGAAGGCTTGCAAAAGCCTTGTTCACATAATTTCAAAATGAAGACTTAAAATTGCTCTGTTTTTGAGTGGATGGATTTTAGCTGTAAGAGTTTCATCTATTAAGGAAAAATTGCTGCCTTAAATACAGTGTGACTGTTGTTGCCCCATGTAATTTGCATAGATTTCCAAAGAGCTAGGTGTTTGGTAATGCTTGGCTTTTGTGATCATTCCTATTTAGTACCACACGAGAAAATGCTGGAGATGTAGAGAAGAGGGCAGCCAGGGACAGCAATAGAAATTTAATTTCTGCACCTTAATTTCTCTCTGTCACCCTCTCCTCCAGCCAGGACTGGATCTGTTGAAATTTCAGCAGCAGGGCTCATGACCTGCACCCTGCAGATCCAGTCTGCTTTTCCATGGAATGAAGGAGAATCATTTAATCTTTCACTTGCAGTGCTGCCTCACACATTTTTTTCCCTATAAAGAGATATGTATAAAGCAAGTGTGGTGCTGAGAGAATGATGTGTTTCATGTTTCCAGTTGGTGGGAAAGTAAAATTTTCCTTTCCATGTGCTCGTTGACATCATGTATTCCCCTGTGTGGCTCTGTCCTCTTCCCTGCTGCATCCCCTTACTGCCAGGGCTGCTCATGGGTGGCAGCAGTGGGGCAGTGAGGCAGATTCCTCTCAGATATCTCACCTGGCCTCCAGCTGTGTTGCAGGAGAGCCTGTGTTTCCTCTGGATGTCTTTGTAGCATCTGAAGTGGTGCTGGGTGCTTGAATTGCTCCACTTATGTCTGGTACTTTGCAGTGTTTTTAATTTTAAAGAGAATTCCTTCTTGAGGAGATAATAACCTGAAGCCTTTCAAACTGGTTGTGTGGCCCTGCACCCTGGGGGACAGGGCTGGGTACATGATTAGTGGCCCTCAGGTTCTCCTCTCATCCCTTGGAGGGGAGAGCTATAAACCTTATTTGTGCCTGACTCAGATGTGGCAGGAGAGCAGTGTGATTGCTGCCTGGAATTATCCTGCGGGGTGCCCTGTTCTGGAAGTCATCGAAGCTTTCTGCTGGGAGCCTGCAATTTTAATGTGGAGATTCTGTACTTGGGTGATTGCCTTTGTTCCTTTAAGATTCTGAAAATATAAAAGGGGAAGGGAACTTTACATTGTGGTTTGTGTCAACTCAACATCTGACTGCTGAAATCCTTGTGCTAAATGCCCATTACGGATGCTGCAGGGAGGGAGTGGAAAAGCTGCTGTAAGTGCAGTAGTGATAATTGACCCACTTAAGAGAGCTGCTCTAATTTTGCATGTTACAGCATCCTGGAAATTCAGATAAGAATGTTGATCTCTCCAGCTAATAGGATTTCTAAATATATCAGCCAAAAGAAGCAGGAGGATTGCAATTTTGCACGCATACGTGTGTGCTCAGGCTAGTGTTTTGTTTAAGAACTGCACACTCTGAAAATTTGCTTTTCTGTTCACTTGTTACTAACTCTGGATAAAATAGAGCTTGACCTTTGGTCCTGCCAAGGGGAGACCTGATCATGCCCCATTAAATTCACTGATGAAATTCTCACCAGCTTTTGTGTAGAGAGGTGACCAACTTTTTTCCTTTCAGGATGTTGGTACACAGCAGGTGGCTCAAATTGTCAGCTTTTCCATAATGCAGCATTGAACAAACCATCTGCAGAGATGGAGAGGGGGACAGGGTCACAAGATGGCCTATCAAGATTACAGGTTTTGGCTGGTGTTGATAGCTTTGTTTTCCTCATTTAGGGGAAATTTTGAACAGTAGAGGTCCAAATAATACTCTTTTGAAATCTATCTGCAGAAATGCTTTATTGCTTTGCGGAGCAGAGTGTTTCAAGTCTCTCTCTGGGCAGTTTTTTCTCAAAGCACAGCACTGGAGTGGCCTCACCTCCAGTCCTGGCTGCAGTTTTGGGCACCACAATGTAAAAAAAGACATGAAGTTGTTAGAGTGTCCAAAGGAGAGCCGTGAGGATGGTGAACAGCTGTGAGGGAAGGCCACAGAGGGGCAGCTGAGGTCTTGGGGTCTTGGGGGTCATTCAGCCTGGAAAAGAGGAGGCTGAGGGGAGACCTCATTGCAGCCTAAATGGGGGAAGAGGAGGGGCAGACACTTTGTCTTTTCTGTGGTGGCAGTGACAGGACCCAAGGAAATGGCCTGAAGCTGTGTCAGGGGAGCTTTAGGTTGGATATCAGGAAAAGGTTCTTCACCCAGAGAGTGATTTGGAACAGCTCCTCAGGGAAGTGATCACAGCACAAAGCCTGACAGAGCTCAAGAAACATTTGGACAATGCTCTTGGACGTGTGGTGTGATTCTTCAGGTGTTCTGTGCAGGCTCCGGAGTTGGACTTAGATGATTCTTGTGGGTTCTTTTGAACTCAGGATATTCTATGACTGCTGAAACCCCTGTGGTCTACAGTCAGTAGAGCTGCTGCACCTACATTGTTTTAATTCTGGAGGTCCTTTGCCCTTGCCCATCATACCTTCCTGTGTTGGGACAAACAAAAATCACTGTTGCCTTTTGAAATGAAGGGGCAGGAATCTGTAGTAGGTTCACTGAAGCTTTAGTCACTGTGGGCTTGAATTGCATTTTGTATGGGTAGAAGTGTTTGGCAACCCTGTGCTCTGTCACCACGTCAGGCCTTGTGTAACCCAGAAATACAGCAGAAGCATCTGAGCCAGATTTTTAATGTGCAATACTGGTTTGTTATTGCATGCATAAAAATAATAATTAATGAAATGAATTGCATGGTCTGTCCTCTTAGTAATTAACTTCCAGTCTGGGGTGTCTGAATGGATGAGACGTTCTCATGGTAAAGGTGAAACAAGGAAAAAAGCAGGAGCAGAAGAAATACAAAGGCATCAGTAATTCTGGGGTAGAAATACAAGGGACAGCCCTCACTGGCAGCACTGGGAGGGAGTGAACTGAAAGGTGGTGGCAGGGGCATGGGGGATAACCACAGGAACAACGTCAGGATGAGTTCTGGGTGATGGATGATGGGAGGGAAATGTGATGGCAGGGAGGCCTCCTTCCAGGGAAATGAATACAAAGGAGGGATGATAAGGAAGGGATCACACCTCTGATGTCTCTGACCTTCAGCAATCCTTGCATGCTTGTGAAAATAAATATTTAACAATCTTCTTAAAGCTTGTTTAAAAGAGGAAATAATTAAGTTGGCTCTCTGCTTAATATGGTTTATCTCTGCATCTGAATTTTGGGGCTTGTGTCAGCAAAACCAGAATTATAACTGGGTGGTGTTTTGACCTGATGGGAGGTAATATGTTGCTAACACCAGCTGAATAAAAACAGTGGGGTACAGCTGGTTACTGTGCAGCTGTACATTCTTGCTTTTGTCAGAGGATATGCTGGATATGGTGTGGGATGAGGAGGAGATGCTTCCCCTTCCTTCCCTGCATGGCCATGCTCCTCTTAAGGGAAAAAAAAAAAGGAAAAAAAAAAAGAAAAAAAGCGTTACCTGATGCTTTGTTTAAAGAAATGCTGACAGCAAACATGGTCAATGATGGTTGATAGTTTTGATTTGGTCACTGAAAAATATTCCTGCTTGTAGCCATCACTAATATTTTATGCATTTTAATACTTTAAAAGTCAATTAGAAAATGAAATGCTTTCTTTCATTAAAATACAAGATTGTGTATTTGAATTTTAATGCAGTAAGAATGCTGCCTCAGAACACAAATGCATTTTATTAGATTAATTAAGATCAGTAATGCAAAATAGAGTGAACAAAAGTCAGTGTGTTGAGACCTATAAGCCCTTCTGTGCTTGCAATCTGCAAATATTTTAGCTTGAGGTTTTCTCAAATTGTGTCCACTTTCATCCTATTCTTAAGACTTATGCAGCTTTTTCTGTCTTGGCAGTTTTTGATGTCTTAAGAACAAAGTGAAGGTATATCAGAGAAACAATATTACCTGTCAGATTTGTTTTGTAAAAACAGGATTCATCCTCACACCTGACCTGGCCTTATATCTTGAGAGTGGTCTTGATAATGATTTCTTACATCCCAGTAAAGTATAAGCCTTTTAAAAATGGGTAAAGGTCTTTCTCAAAAGCTGTCTTTTTTCCTTCAGATGTTTGTCACTAGCATTTTGTTTGCATGATGTAATTTTCATATGTAAACCTCATACTGGAATTGCTCCTCAATGAAACATTTTTAGCATTTTGTAATTCATGCCAAGTGCAATGGAGAGCTGAGCCTTTTCTAACTTTTCCCTGTTTCATCTGCCTTTATGGCAGGTCCATGTCCTTCCTCGAAGGCAAAAGGAAATGTCTTTTCAGTTCAACTGCCAGACTGGCTCAGTATTGTTGTAAGTATGAATGATGTAATACTCAATCACATGGTGGTATGTCTGCTATTTTCCCCTCTTTGAGAAAGAGAATAATCTTTACATCTCTCCCAGATTCAAGAGTCTGGGAAAATAGCAGCCTTAAATGAGGCCCAAAAGAACCAAAATCTTGATTTCTTCCAGAGCTTTTCTTTTGAAGCCAGATGTTCCCCATGTCTTCTTTATTTTGACTTGCTAATTGGAAATAAGATGTTAAAGATAACGTGTGCTCTGAAGCTTGTGTATTGTGTATTTTAGTTAGATTTAATCCTTTAAACATTTGACAATAAAACATAAATTGCGGAGCTCTCATCTTTAGATCAGATGTAAGTGAATCATTTAAGTTTTCAACATCCTTCCAGTTTGGGAGAAACACAGTAGTCTCAGTGTTGTTTTGGCTGCATGTGTTAGTAAAGTGCTATGAGATTTGCTAATCAGTATTTTTTAAATTGAGATATATTGCTGTTTCTTCAATGAAGGAGCAGCTTGGCTCCCAAAAATAAAGTCTTATCTTATGCCTAGGCAGGGAGTAGAAATCCGAGTGCTCTTCACATTCCTTTTGTGTTGATATGCAAGGAGGAATAGTGAACAATGTATTTTTTGTTGTGATATATCATAATGGAAAGCAAATTTTGAAAGAGGGGAGATATACAGACTGAAAAAAAGAAACCTTTTAGTGTGGACAACAAGGCTATAATATTTTTAATATTGAGAGAAGACTGTGCGGTGTAAATGCATATTCAGCAACATGACATGTATTAACCGAAATAGAAAAGTCCTTATTGCATAAAAACCAGAACTCCAAACATTGCCTCTGTCTTATTGTCAGGAGAAATTCTCAGCTTATCTGTTTTACAGTATTTTTCCTTCTGCAACTGGTCTTTTAATCTTTCTATTGTGCCTGTAGTGGCCTTGCAGCTTCCAAGGGAAAACAAAGTTGGTTTTGTCATTTCAGGGGCTGTAATGTGTGGCACAACTCTAGGGCAAACAAGGAGCTGGTGTTTCAAATTAGACTGCAGAAAATTTGAGAGGTTACCTGAACCTGCTTGTTTCTGAGAAAGCACCTCTGTGCCCTCACTTTGCAAGGATTTTGCCCCATTCTAGTTCACTTGCATTAAAAATACTCTTTTTTTCTTTCCATAATGAACCCATGGGTTCAGAGTAATGCAGTTCTGCTTATTCATCTCTGAAGGCTGTAAGATTATAAATGCTTTTCTTTGACTCTCACTTTTGGACAAAAGAGCTGGGCTGTCTAAATTGAGACTAATTCTTTTGAAATTTGCCATTGAAGTCGCCAGTGCACCATCCTTGATCTCCGGGGAAATGAGGAAAGAAATGCAAAATAATTTTTAGTCATTACTGAGGAAGTCTTCTTTTAAAGAGCCATCAGGAGGTTGCAGCTGCTGCCTCTCACTTGGTACCTGGGATCAGAGAACATTCGATTTATATTTATCTAGAGTTCAAAGTTTGGTTTTCCCATGTGAGTGCTTTTAACTTCTGTCGAATTTAAGCTGAATTTTCTTTTCCATTTTAAAACTTCTGGTCCTTACAGGATCAATCTTCTAGACGATGCAGCAGCTGGATTGCATCTGTGCTTCTGTCTCTGAGGGACTCCCAGATCATTGCATTCTTGTCACATCTGGAGGACCCAGTACATTGCCAGTAATTATTTCCAGTGCATATTCAGATTATAGTTTTTCAGTGGAAAAATGCTTTTTGTCAATGTCCAGTTTAATATTTATTATCATTCACCTTGACTCTAAACTCTCCCTGTGGCAGAGGAAAGCAGCTCAGGTATTGATTGCTGCTGTTCTCATTCCTCAGACTTTGAATGGGTGGCTTCAGTGTCTCAGCTGTTTCTCACAGTCATTCAATGGTGAAACAAGAGAATGCTTCAGTCCTTGATTTCTGCTGATAATGTTGGCAGCCCTCCCAGCAGAGCTGTGAACTGGTCACTTTTCCTTCTGTTTCACTGGAGAATTTGGGAGCACCATCAGGAGCTGAGAACTTTGAGACGTAGTAACCACAACATGAGGGCAGCATCACATAAAGAAGCTTCAAAATGTAGCTTGACAGAATTGTTTCATTACAACACTCCTTCCTACTGACATGGTAGGATAAAAGACAATACAGTGTATTTCCCACTGTTTCTCCAGCACCCAGAGATGTGATACAGGGAAATGTTTGTATAGGTAATGTATCTAAAGGTGATGAAATATGTAGAAAAGCCTGTGCCCTATGCAGGATTGTGGAATCATTTAGATTAGAAGGGGCCTATGGAAGTAATTTCTCAATTCCCTGCTTACATGCTCAGTAGATTCCTGAAGCCCTGCTCTGGTTGAATGTTGATTGTTTTTAGCAATGGACGTGCCGTGTTCTCTCTGTGCTTTCCTACCGTCATGCCAAAGGGGTTTGTTTCCAAATATGTAAACAGATTTTTTCTTGCCACAGTTTGCTTCTGAGAAGAATTTGGCTCCTCTGTATCTTCTCATTAGGCAGAGAGTGTTAGGTGTCCCTTAAAGCCAGGCTGACAAGCCAGGCTCTCTCAGCTTTTCCTTGTAAATCATGTTCCATGCCCTCAGCCATGTCAGTGTCACTCTGGTGTTGCACTGGAGAACCCAGATCTGGCCAAGGCTCTCCAGGTGCAGCCTCACTGATAGTCAATAGAGGAGAATATCCACTTCCCTGGACTGCTGGCTGCACTTTTGCTAACACAACTCAGTACCTGTTTGGCCTTTCTCAGTGCAAGAGCCCAGTGCTGGCTGCTGCTCAGCTTTTCTGTGGGGACATGCAGCTCCTTTGTGCCAGCTGTTTTTTCCTGGGTCAACCCCAGCCTGTACTGTAGCAAAGGGTTACTCTGTCTTTGCATGGGAAGCTTTTTAGGAAGTTGGAAGACAGATGCAGCTCCTGTCAGCCCAGTTCTCCATCCTCCTAAGGTCCCTGTGAGTGCAGCCCCACCCTCTGCTGTAGGGCAGCTCTCAGCTCGGTGCCATCTGCCCGGGGTGGCTCTGCCTCCCTGTCCCACTGCTGGTGGAGACACCATTGGCCCCGAGGGATGCTTGCAGCAGCTGGCTGCTAATTGCACTTTGTACTATTAACCACAGCCCTCCAAACCTGGCAGTCCGGCCAGTTTAATGCTTGCCTAGGCCAGCAAGCCAGGCCATGATGTCTCAACAGCTTGGCTTTAAGAACATGGCAGACCAGGTGTTCAGCTTTGCTGGAGTCACAGTGAGCAGCTTCCATTGCAGTGCCAGTGTCCCTGAGCTGGTGTTCCTGGGGCCTTGGAGAACTGATGGGTAGGTGACACTGTGCACAGGGGTGCAGCTGAGCTGTGTCTCTGCACAGAGCAGGTTTTTTGGCTGGTGCTCTGCATGGAGAATTTCTCTTTGCTCAGAGTCTGGAGCTATCTGTCTTCTGATGGTCAACACAGCAGGTGCTCATTGATTTTAATTTCAGGTTTTTTTTAAAGTACTGGTGACTAAAACCTGTTCCAGGCTTGCACAAACCCCAGATTCACATCTGTAAGGGGAGTTAAAAGCTGAGAGAGGAGTCAGGGCCAAACACTGCCCATTCTGCTTTTGAAGCTGTTGCTGCTGTGCAATCTGAAACACAGGAATTGTGAGGTCAGGAGAAAGGCAAACAAATGGAATCTTTTGTAGGTGAATGGCCAATCTTTAGTAGATGAACTAGGTATACCTAGTTCAGCTTCTTTCTCTAAGGTTACTCCTGTGTGTTTCTTTTTTTACAAATGTATTTATTATATATTATTCTCTTGACCTAATGCATAAACAGTTGTGGCAGTAGTACTTTAATTGCAGTTTGCCTCCTGCCAGCTGAAGGTCGTCTTGGTGGAGGTGTAGAATTTATAGTGTTTTATGGAGAAGGTCAGTATTCTCATCTTCTGATTGGAGAAACAGAGGCACAGAAGGGAAGCAAAATTACTTGTTCATCAAGATATAGATATTTTTGTGTCCTTTGTGTATCTATACCTCTTACTGCTGCCTCTCATAATGTAGGAGCCCTGTTTTACATATTGCTTTCTATTTAAATATTCTAAGATGCTAGACTATACTTTTCCAAGTATATTGGCTAAATTCATTGGAATTTTTAGCTAAAATTACCAAGAGGAGCAAGTTCTGCACTAGCTCTGGTATCGCACTGAGCTTGTTAAGAAAATTCTAGGCTGAATTTATAAATCTCACTGGTGAGAAAAAAGTTATCATTTTTCTTGAAAGCTTTGCAAATATGACACAATCAGTGAGCAGCTGTAAACACGAGACTCACAATAGCATTCTCAGTTGTTCAGAGCAGAGCTGTATTTTAGGAACTTGCCATCAGCATGCTGGATAATGTTATTTGAAATCACACTGCTGGCTTACAATAAAACTGCTGCAAGACGCCGTGAAAGGCGTCTAAGGAGATCTTTCCCAGCATATCACTGGCAGTTTTTATTTTCCCAGAGGCAGATGATATGTACATCATTACTGGTTGTTTTTTTTTTTTTTTGCTTTCTCTCATGAAGAATTCCAGCCGCTGAGATAAGTTTACAGCTTCTTAAAAACTGATAATGACAGAGCAGTCTCTGTGCTGTAAGAGAGATGTGAGATAAGTTCTTGCCATGCTACAGCATCCAAAAGAAGATAATAAAAGGATAAAAGTTTAAAATGATACTTCAGGAAAACACCTTATTTTCCAGCTTGATTACACATATTTAATGAATGTTGTTAACTTTTAAGAATATCAGAAATACCATTTGCAAGTAAATTAACTTCAGTATGTTCACTAAATGATGCTGTGCAACATTGTCTTGAGATGCTTTGAGGGTTCCTGCCTAAGTGAAGGAAATATTGACAGTAATGCCAACAGAATTCCAGTATCTTTGACAAGTGAATTGCACCAGATTGCTTACTGAATACCCAAGTTTTCAGTAAGATATCAGTGTGGGTATTCTGACCCCTTCCTACCCTCTGTTCTCCCCACTCATCTTGCCCCGATAAAGAGTTTTCCTTTATCCTCAATGATCCCTTCATAAAGATGTTTAACCAATAACAAATGAGTTGACACTCGCTTTATCTTTTTTTTTAACACTGAAAATTGATATGCGTGCTTACAGTGATTTTAGAGCAAATTGGTACAAAATTGAATTAAATATTAAACTAAGAAAAGGATTTTGAAGTTATTGTAGGAGGTGCTTAGCTATGTGTGTTGGATAATAGAAGCATGAAAACTGGCCTGTCATGCTTGAAAGGAGGGACTGAATCTGTGATACCTCTTGCATCTCTTTATTGTAAGAAGTTCAGGATATCTCTTAGCTGTTAAACCCTTTTGCATGTTTTGCACAGGGGGGCAGCTTTCTTTGTTGATTTGCATAGAAAGGATGTAGCTTGGGTCTTTCAAAGGCAGGGAGCTGGTCTGAAAAAGAATTGTTGCCCATAAAGTTAGTCGCCTGCTGGGGTATTATAGCTGAAATACATTTGAAAGCCTATTTCTGTGACCTTCTGGGGAGACTCGGGAACCCCAGAGTCAAAATGTGTATTAGAGTTGTAAGATAATCAGGATATTTCAGAGCATTTTACCAGGGAAGGGGAAACTGTTATCTTCATTACAAAAACATTATAAAGGATGGAATGTTTTTGTCGCGCAGTGGCAAAAATGGAAACAGAAATCCAGAGTCCTGAGGCACAGCCAAGAGTCCCTCTGGGTTATGCCTTTCAATTCCTTGGGAAAGATAGATTCCCAAAGGGAAGCATTTGTTTCCCATCCTTTTGTGTAGATAAAATACAAAGTGTATCAAATGCCTGTGACTGCATTTTCCCTGCTTAATAGATCACCTCAAAGATTTATTCTTGTCATTTAATTCTCTGAAAAGTTAGCTGCCTTTAAAATCTCAGATATGCAAACTCCTCCCTCTACCTGCTCTATTATGCTCGTTCAAGGACCAAATTTAATCTTGTTCTAGAGACAACCTTTTGAGACATAAATTTGTTTTAACTTTAAAATCCAGTATATTAGGTCCCTAAAGAGAATGTGTCATGTTGAGAATTGTATTCATTTCAAGGTATGATGCATCACTTTTCCCTAGCCCTGAAAGGTATTTTAAATTGGTATTTGGTATTTTGAAAGTTAGAAAAGCTGTTGCAGTTATTTTTGGGTTTTTTTAGTTCTTATTGAGCTCTGCTCAGTTGGGCTGAACAGAAAGTGTCAGTGAAAGTATCTTCTTACCCTGCCAGTGACAGTTAAAGGCAATCTCTCACTTGTGCATTGCTGGGAAGTAGAAGTGAAGACGTGTTTGCATATTGCATCTTGTCCACAGGTTGGTAATTTCAGATGTGTTAATTCGGTGCTTCTGTCTGTTATCATATCCCAAGATACCTGGGTAGCTGTCCAAGGAGGTAATTTGAGTTTTCTCCTCTCCTATTGCCCAATAAACCTCCCTTGAACACTCCTCCAGTGGTGCTCTAAAGAGCAAGATGCATTATTATATAATTGGGTGAAATGCTTTATTAGTAACTCATTTGGGATATGCTGCTATTTATGAACCATAAGGCAACTCTGTAATAAAAGCCAAATTCAGCATACCTCAGTGCTGTTATGACTTACGTCGTTTTCTGCTACAGTGAGCACGCAGGAATCTTTTTTTAGGTTTAGTGTAGGCATTCCTTAAGTTGAAAGCATGGGCTGAGGAATTTTCAACCCACCAATGCAGTGCATCAGTTCAGCTTCATGTATTTGTATTCATTTTATTGATAATGCCTAAACCAGGAGGAGTTTTGAACTTTGCTTTGAGGAGTTCAGCCACTGTAAACGTGGGCTGTTCTCCTGACTTCCAAGACTGCTGATGAGCTTGTCCTGAGAGCCCAGTTTTCAGCTCCATACTGACAGGTGATTGGGGAGGTTGCTAGGAGTTACTGTAATGCCTTTAATCAAACTTTTTGATTACTGCAAGAATAGTAATTAACAGTTTGGCAGCATCTGTGGAAGCATTGCTCCACCTGTGCCCCAAGAGAGAGCCAGCCATCCATGGAGCCATGACACCTGACATTTCCCAGTGGAGTGCTGTGGGTGTGAGGGAGGGTGAGAACACAGAGCTCTTCCACCTGCCCAGGTGAGGTTTCCTGATCAGCAGGAATACACCATTAGGGAGAAAAGGTATTTCTGTAGTGCCCACTTGCAGAGCACAAGGGCTCCCTTTGGTGCAGTTCAGGTAATGAAAGGTTTCTGCAGGTGTGTGCCTGTGGGCATCTGATAAAGAAGGGTTTGTCATTGTGTTATGTGATACATGCAGAGATGGTTCTCTAAAGGCCTTTGAGAGTGGGAAATTTAACACATCCCATTGTTGTACTTCCCACCAAAGGCCATTAAGGAGCCACCAGCCTTGGGAGGGTAAGGATGCAATTTATTCCTTTTGAAGCTGTATTTTCTCTTAAAACTATGCCTCTAGTATCAGAATTTTTTTCTGCTAAATGAGTGGCAGTATTTTATGTGTATGATATTAGATCATGCCTATGCCTGGATAAATCAAGTCCACTGATCCTGGCAGAAAAGCAGCATCTGAGTTTGTGTGCATGTCCCAGTGTAGGGACAACAGCTGCCATGCTCCCATCCCAGCAAAAGTCTGCTGAGATAATTCACCCAGGAGCACTTAATACCAGTGCATTTGCCTCAGTGTGGGTATGAAAGCTAAGATGTAACACTTGGCTTCTGGCATGGGAAATGTAAAACATTCTGTGTCCATAGGATTTGGTTTTACTCTGATTTAATTGAGCACTGTAATGCTACTATTTTTAAGAAGGTGAGTGCTTACTGGGGATAAAACCAGAGTGGTACTGTGACAACTCTCACAGAGGAACTGTGTTTGTACTTAAAACAAGGGAGGTGTTATCAGTTTTATAACATTTTGGGTTGCTATAAAGCAGTTACTGCTTTTTTACTTGTTTTTTCTCCTTACTTGTTTTAAGGCTTCTCTTTCAGATAAGGTAGGTCTTTGTATTTTGGAACAAGCTAGGAAAAACTGTGCAAACTTTAAAGAGAAATTCGAGAAGGCAGGATGGGTGATGGAGAGATTGTCTCAGGCTCTAGTTTTAGAGAATGTGTTAAGCCACTGTGAGCTGGCACAGCCTCAGAAAGAAGTTATCTTGCTTTGGCCTTGCTTTCTCAGTCCTCCCTCACTCCATCCCCTGCCTTCTATCAGCCAGGTGTTTATGCAGTTGCATGTGAACTGGAGAGTTAATCCAGCTGAAAAGAGGCAAAAAGACAAGACTTAATTTCCGACAGTTCCTTTGGCTGGTTTGCCATGTTGCTGCACAAATAGTAGCCATGGGGAGGGGGTGGTAGTGAACTGCAATCAAGCTAGTTATGGCAGATTTTTTTTTCCCATATTTTTACATATTTCCAAACTCTTGCATTTGGAGTTTTCTGAAAAAGCAGAGTGTCAGGCTCACGACTCTGCTGGTTTTCCTCTGCCACCTCTGAGCAGGCAGTGAGTTTCCTCTGCTGCTTCTTTTGGCCAGCTGCTTCACGTTTCCAAACGTGTGCATTGTTGCTGTGCTGAATACTTGAGAGACATCTCAGAATAGTTCTTCTAAGTCTGCACCTCTGACTTCTTTAGAACTTTTCTTTCACTGTTGGTACAAGAGTCATAACCTTTATAGACTTTGTACACACAAAAAAGAGAGAGAACTGAACTCCTTTACATTTATTAAATCTTTACTATCAATGTCCTTCTTCCCAGCTTCTTTGTAAAAGTCCACTTTATTATCAAATTGTCACTCTGTGTAGATTTTTGGAACGTGCACTTTCATACCTGCTTGTGTTTTCTGCAATGATTTTACAGTTTATTCTGCTTTCTTCTTCCCCTTGCAGCTTGAGCTTTGCTCCTTTCCTGCTGCCTCTCTCCCATTCTCATCTGCCAGCCCTGCTCTTCAAGTTCTTCCTTAAACCTTGCTTCTCCTAGCAACCTCTCTTGTTTTCCCTCACCAGTGCTTGTTCAATTTACTGTTCAGGGGATGGGGTCTCTCTTTCTTGTTTGGAGACTTTTTGTTGTTTGAATTCAGCCAACTGTTATTTATACACGGCCACATCATTCAAGTTGAAGATTAACCTCATGTCTCTCAGAACTTTTAAATTAATATTTACATTTTCATTCTATGCCTGAATTTTCTTTTCCCTAAGCAAATATACTAACTAGATTATCTTTCAGGGGCTTAGTATGGATATCCTTTGCATATTTTAGCCCTTTGATACCCTTATAATTGCAAGTTGACTGTATAAGCATTCTGTGACAAGAAATGTATTTTTTACTTTTTTTTTCTGTTGTGTTGCACTGTGCTATAAATTTATATGTGGCTATTAAAAATTTACACGTGACTGTGTAAATACTTGGCACTACCCCACAAAGCAGGTTTTTTACTTGAAAGTCAGTAACACTGGGAGCACAACTTAGCCCCAATGTCCTTTGAAGGCCACGTTCTCCAAGGGCAGCATTTTCAGAAGTGCTGAATGCTCCCTGCATATTGAGCCAGCCTGGGTGCTTTGGAAAATGTTCCTCTAAATGGCAATGACTCTGAAGACAATTTTTGAGAAAAGCTGCAGCATTAGTTTAGGAAAGAGTGAACTGTGTGTGTGGGGGAGTCTGAAGGCTGATGTAGCTCCCAGGCCTTGGATCCTCCTGTCTGCAGCAGCTGCTGGAGAGGCAGGTGGGGAGAGCTGGTGTCAAAGGCTGCTCAGGACTTAGGTGAGCCAGAAAGCCCCACTTGTGACCCTCCCAGTTAAAGCCACGGGGTCAGGCAGGCTGAATGCAGCCCCAAATGCCTGTCTGCTCTTTGCCTGGTGCTGGCACCGTGCTGGATTTGCTGAATTACTGCTGCTGACTTTGCCTTGGCTGGGAAGGCAGTGAGGCTGCACGTGCTGGAAGAGAACTGCTGCAGAAGCATCCTGATAGACGTGGGGAAGGAGTGTGGCACTGCTTTTTGTTTTCAATTTGGGGATTTTGGAATTTAGAGCAATACACTTTTATGAAGCACAGTCGTACAGCTGTGTGCAAAGAAGAGAAAAAAACCCGCAGACCAAAATGCAGTTCTTTTTTTATCATGCATTAATCTACACATAAATAAAGATTGCTTTTTATAAAAATGGCATTTGTGCTTAGCAGTTTCATTTGTTAAGTGCTGTTTTTATTTGTGTATTCGAGTGCAGTCTGTGCTATGTGGACTTCTTTGCAGAGGCAAAATTGGAGACTGAAGAAATTTTGGAAGCTGGCTCTGTGGGAACTCAGCCTTGAGGCAAAACTTTCATTAGAGTTGTCAGAAATGAGTTTTCTACAAAAGAATTGAGTTTGGGTATTACTTTCTAATTGTTTTAGTTGAGTATCATTGGAAAGAGAAATGTTTACTTTAAACAATTAGCATTGTCAGTCATTCTCAATTAATAGCTAATTAAAATGGTGAAAGTTTGAAAAGCAGCAGAGGTATAGTCATGATAAGTTACAATCAGAAATCATATGGTATATGAAATTATGGAAGGGGAAGGTTGTGAATTGGGTGTTGATCTGAAAGTCTGGAAACTGGGTTCTGGGCCAGACAAATGCTGTCACTCGTTTTTCACCCTGGTATCACCCCACTTCCGTGTTCAGCCTCCCTTTAGTCTTTTTTCCACGTGTTTATTAAAGAAATTCCCATTTGTTATATAGTTTATTCAGAACCCTGACATTGCGAATAATTATTTTCATTAAGGACTTGAGAAAATTTGTTCTAATTTTTTTTTTTCTTTTCAGACACATTTTCTATTAGGCTTTGCTTTTTTATTTGCAACCAGCTGAATTGCTACTGTTGAGTACAGAAAGTGATGTATAGCTCAATATTATGTTTAAATATTTTATATGTTTAATGGATCTGGTTTTAGTTTTTGTGAGAAACAGAAAGCATTTTAGCTTAAACTGAATAAAGGTGACACTTCATTACAGTCAGCAGGACTTTTATGGATGTCAGATTTTTCCTGAGTGGCTTGCAGCCACAGTTCCTTGACACCAGTCCTCCTTCTATGGTATGGCTGCTTTTGTAGTAAGCTTGTAAAAATAAGTAAAAAATAGTCCGAGGGTAACTTTAAAAACTAAGTAAATAACTAAAATAAATGCTAGACCCTTTGTTTTCTCCGTGATTCTTAATACAGGCCTGTGTCTCCCAAATACGACATGCTACCCAGTGGAAGAATTTTGAAACATGAAATAATCTGAAGATTTCCTTATTATTGTAGATTGTCAGACACTAAAGATTTTAATTTTTATAAGAATTCTTTAGGAGAGGTAACAACTGCATTGTAAATTATAGCTCTTATTTTAACAGTGTCTAGCACAATTTAATCTTGCAAATGGCAGATTTGCGTCCTGCTAGTTGTTATTATTAAAAATCAGGGGGATTTTGCTGCACAAGTACTTTAGGATTGCTGGAATATGTAAAATGTCGGTCTCTCTGAAGTACAAATGCATGCTTGTTTTGGTATTTTGGGTTTTAGTTTTCCAGTTCTATTCATTTCTTCATGAACTTTTGTTTCCTCTGGTGCTGAGAATGAGATCATTACTGCTGTGAATCATGAAGTTCTCATATTATCCACATTATAAAGGCAGAAAAGGAACATTTTGGCCACTCGATCTGACCTTTTGCATCATGTTGGCCAAAGGATTCCCTTGAATTTAATTTTTTGAAATAATGCCTTTAGACTTATCTAGACATATCTTAGACATTTAGGCATTTCTAGTGATGGACAGACAGACAATGAAACAGTTTGGTGAAACTTAGTTAAACAATTAATAGCAAAGGAAAAGCAGTTTAAAATGCTAATTTTAAAAAAAATAAATGGCTTTTTTTTGCCATTTATTTTTTTTTAACTTGGGCTCATTTATAACCTAAGTCCCCTTGTACTGTGTTATTTGCATGGGTCTATCTACAGTACCAGTAGCTTTCCATCCCTTCAGGAGCTTTTCCATGTGGCTAGCAGTCTCCATATGTAAAGCGATCATTGTTTTCTTCCAGCCTCAAAGAAAACATTTCTCTTATGATTGTATAATTTTTGAATACATATTAAGTATTATCTGCTGTTTTCAGCTGTTGTTGCATGTTCTCCTGGACTGTTCCAGCTCTGAAAAGGAGTTTGGAAACAACAGCTTGTTTTTACAACCACTTCCTGCTGATAATCGTGCCCACAATGTTCATAGTAAAGGCCAACCCAGTGCTACTGCATGACTCAAGTTTCCCTTTTTGCTTTGCTGTAGTAGCTACACATCTAATCAGGGAGAGGGATTGCTGGAGGCTGCCTTAAATGAAATCCAGAAGCACCACGTTTTTACTGTGACCTTTGCTTACAATTTCTCTGGACATTTGCACCACCTTCTCTAAGGAGCAAGGGAACTATATGTTAAAGCATCTATAGCGTAGCTCTGAATTGAATCAGAGTTACCTGAATCCTGTTGTGAATTTCCCAATCCTTAGCTCTGACCTTGTGTCATTATAAATGCATAAAAAGGTGGGGTTGTTTTCATTGCAGTAATAAAGCCTAAGTGTTTGTATTGTGTTAGTAAGTTTAGATTTTCCACCAAACTGTGTTCAACAGTTTGAGGAGGTTGAAGCATACTCTGGGTATGCAGATTTCATGAAAAAACTATAACTGAAATGCCTGGGTTAGGAAAGCACCTTTCTGGCTCACCTAAAATCTGCATTAGCATTTGGCACTGATTTTTCCTCCCGACTCCTTTTCTGTCTCCAGTGGTATCAGCCAGGCTCTAGGACCACTCAGTTATTCCCTGTGGTGCCTCAATAACCTATGAGATGTTTCTTTTGGTGTTTCAGGGGTTTTTTCCCTCCTAAATTGTGGTGAGATCTATCAGATACGAGTGATAATTTTGCTTTGTCTCACTAAGGACAGTATCTCAGGGTGGGCATAGAATAATCAGGCACTTCGAGTCAATAATGAACTGGGAACATTTTCAGACTTAGAATATTTCTTGAGCAGAAAATTGGCATAGTGATTTCTTCCTAGATCTGTTTGATGAGCTGACAATTACTATGGTTCCTTGGCAATTGCATTGCTAACGTCTTTCCATTTTCTCTTTTTTCACTTTTACAAGAAATTTGCACTGAATTCAGTATTGCTCTGTGTAGATTTCTAAGCTGTGTATTTTACAGATGGTTTTTGTTAGCAGTTTCCTTACTGTGTTAAAATTTCAGATTACTGTCATGTCTTGCATAATACTACCTATAATGGATTTCTGATTTTGTTTTTCAGAGCCATATTGAATTTTCAGCTGATTAACTACCCAGATATGCTGTGGTTTTTAATGTGGAAATTAATTTTCACCAAATAATATTAACATAAAATATTAAATTTTGTAACAAATTTGGAGTACATTCATACAATTTTGAATGCAAACTGAAGGTAGAAATACTCAAGGTTAAAAGTTCTTAGCAAGGAAAATGCTTATGTATAAACTGATTACGTTATCTGAATTACTCTCCTTGCACAGCTGATAATGTTTAGGTGAAATGTGCACTGTATTACTCTGGCTTACTTGAAGAACATTCACTAATTCTTATGTTACCACAGCATGCACCCAAGTACATTGGTGTCCCTGCATTGTATTTAATGCTGGATTTCTTAGCACGTTGCTACATACAAAAACTCATACACAGCCCTGCATACATGTTTTCTTTGCATGCTTCACTCTCTCCCCTTCTCTCACATTTCACCTTGACACTCCTTTTAATAATAAAACCCTTTTACAACATGTGAGCCACACCTGAGTAGCTGATAGGACATCACATCCTGCATGTGCTCATTAACAGCAGCAAAAGGGCTACCTTTGCACCGTGGGCTTTATGGTGCTTTCTTTTATTTTTTCCTTCTCTATTTTGGATACTGTTTAGACAATGCACTATAAGTGTGCTTGCTTTCAGTTAAATCTAATGGAAACTTGTAGTGGTTTGGCTTGTTTTTAACTATTATGTTTTTCAAGTGTGCCTGTAATGACTAGATGGTGACCTAATGTTTTGCAGCAGCACAGGATATCATGAAGGGAGCATAAACTGAAAGGTAACAACTGATTTGCTGGGCTGGAGAAGGGAGCAGCCAAAGCAGCTTTCCCTTCCCAGCTCTTTGACATGTCCTCATAGAAGAAAACAAAATAAACTTATTTCATTTTTCTTAGTTTGCTCTTACATCTGTGTTTCTGGGCTCCTAGGCTGGCATAGGAGACTGAGGTGCTTTAGAATATAAAGTGTAATAAGGGTGTTCTATCTTGATGTTATTACTGTTTTTAGTTATCACAGAATAATAGAATGGCCTGAGTTGGAAGGGACCTTTAAGGTTCCACCCCCTGCCTCATGCAGGGACACCTTCCACTAGTCCAGGTTGCTCCAAGCCCCATCCAGCCTGGCCTTGAACACATCTAGGGATGGAGCATCCACAGCTTCTCTGGGCAGCCTGTGCCAGGGCCTCAGCACCCTCGCACTAACAAATTCCTTCCCAATATCCAATCTAACCCTACTCTCAGTTTGAAGCCATTCCCCCTTGTCCTGTCAGCTCTTCTCCATCTTTCTTGTAGGCTCCCTTCAGATACCAGAAGGTCATCCCAAAGCCTTCTTTCTTCCAGGTTGAATAATCCAAATTATTTCAGCCTTTCCTCATAGCAGAGCTGCTCCATCCCTCTGATCATCTTGGTGGCCTCCCCTGAACTCTCTCCAGCAGTTCAGTGTCCTTCCTGTGCTGGGATCCCAGCGCTGGAGATGGGGCTGAGCAGAGCAGAGGACCCCCTTACAACTGGGTATTAGGCTGCAGGATGTGGTGAGTGTTGTAGTCACACAAGTTGTTGGCTTGTTCTTTGAGATCATCACTTAACTAGAGCAGTAAATTCAGCAGGTTCTGGCAGGGTGTCATGGGCAGCTGAACAATTAACTGGATGTTGGCTGTTAGCATAAGTGTGAGTTGACCTAACCCATATTTGGTTTCTTTGGCAGTTAACCTGGGTTTATTTCTTCCCTTTCTTTGGCTTGCTAGTGAAATGAAATTAAGAATTACTATCACATTCAAGAAGCATGTATATTCCTTAACTTCTTTCACAGACATGTTACTTGACCTCAGTGACCTTCTTCAGGTATTGTACCCTTTTTTAATTTCACTTTTTTTTTTTAATTGTTAAAGTTTAAGATGGTTTTGTTTTTCTCTAAAAATTCTGAGTGGAAAATCACTGGGTTTGGAAATCTGAGTAATTTTTCAGTAAAATTAAATGTCAATTGTTTTTTTTTTTGCTTTTAATGCTGCAAACAATGTAGCAAGAGTTAGTATGATTCTTTCATCAGGATTCAGAGTCACTGCAGTGGCACAGGGTCAGATGTTGCATATTTTTAAAACAGCAGTTGTTGACGACAGAAATAACCTTTTTGGTGGGTAATGCTGTGTAAATGTATTTGTGCACTTCAGAACTGTGTTTTATAAAATGTATTTTGAGAGAAATATGAATTTGCTCTGTCTGTGGAAATAGAAAGCTCTACTGACATATGTTGTCTTACCCTCATTCTCTCTGTTACAACTGTTTTACATACAATGCGAGTAGGTTACTTGCATCTATTTTTGTCCTCCCAGCTGTCTTGGTAAATGGCATCCCTCTGAAGACTATTTATTGCTTGAAGCAATCTGCTGGAATTGCAATAATCAAATGCATCTTTAATTCTGAAATTTAGTAACTTTCTTCTCTTCTAAACTCCGATTGAATTATTTTGATTGCTCACGACCAAACAGTACATGTGTAGAATGGAAGGTTTGTTTCCTTCTAAACACAGGTAATTTTTCATGGTGATGGTTTTGAAAGAGAATGATCACAGTAATATGAAGAACAGTCACAATGTGAACTAGAAGAAGAGGTATTATATCTGTAAGAAGAAAAGGAAAAGATGTATTGTCAGCAGAAACAGAAAGATTGAATGATTTATCTTTTCCCCTCTGTGCATTCCAGCCAGAAAAGATTCTGATATGGGACTTAGGAGGACCAAAAGGTTAAAGAGGGGTAACTGAGGAGATGGGAGAGACAGAAATAGATGAGTAGTAGGGAAGTAATCAACCCCCCTGAAAGAGGAAAACCCAAGATTTCAGTATCTTGATTTGCATTTAACTATGTCTTCTGATGAGCTCTACTTTATGGCTTCTTTAAGGTGAATCTGAGCAAACAGGAATGTTGAATGTTATTGTTAACTCTGCCTATCCAGAAGGTCCTGTTTGAGAATACATAAATAAGTTTTTCAGGTTCCAGCTTGATGTTTTTTTCCTCCCCAGGTCTGTTAAAAAAAAAATCAAACTAACCCCCACAAACAAAACCACAAACCAAACAGAAAACCACAACTACAAACCGAGCCAAAAAAAAAAAAAAAACCACCAAAAAAACCCACCCAAGCAAAACATTTGTGGCCCAGGCAGTAAATTTCAGTACATTCTGCTTTAGAAAAGTCTTTGCCCACAAACCCTAAAATATAATTAGTTTGCTAAAAATAGTTCATTAGATGATACTATTTTACTTTGAAGTGCCTCTTTTTTTCAAGGACTACTCTCCCATCCTGAAGTTGGGATATAAATATTCTTAAGGAAGAAGAGGTGAGAGCAGTAGTAGTAGTAGTAGTGGTGGCTGTGGTATTATATTTCCAAATTATTTAAATTGTTCATACTCATCTGTACAAAATTTGCCATAGTGGTCCAGGTAACTGTTTTTCTAGGTGAGATAAGAAAGGTATTGATTTTATATCACCAAAAATTCACATCTGAAGTCTAAAAAATGAGCTACTACTGACCTGACCAACTCTTGCTTAGAAACTAATGGTGAATGTTGAGATTTTTCTTCAGAATGTTCCTGATGCAGCTCAGTTGCAGTGGGAAGTGAGGGACCTGCAGGGCTCTTTGTCAGGAATTTTTTAAGAAAGTCACCACATGAAACACCATTGTAGAGTCTCTTCATGGAGGCCACTGGCTGAATTACTGACCACCCTGAAATAGGTTTGAGTGCATTTTTTTCAGTTTAAAATATCATAGAATCATTAAGGGTGGAAAAGACCTCCAAGATCACAAAATCCAGCCATCTACCACCACCATGTCCACCATTTAACCAAATCCTGAATATGCTGTTACCTGCAACTCAGTATTTATTTAATGGCATAACTTATATTCTTTCTCTCTTGCTGCTCTGTTTAGGAAAAAAGCGGTAGAGGAAATCCTAAGAATGCCCTCCTAGGCTATGGTTTTTACTTGTTGTACAACTGCTCTTCCTGCCTTTCTTGAATTGTTTTGGGACTTAAAAATATTTTAAAAAATAAAAAAGTTGTCCCCCACAGTGTAATGTGCTTTTAGGATAGTATTATGCTGCTAAAACTTATCAATAGAGGAGACTAATTTTTACTGTTAATGGCAGTCTGTTTAAAAAGTTGTATCAGTTTTCCTCTTGTGCTGGTGACTGAGATGTGGGAGTTTGTCTTGTTCCTCTGGGGAACTGCTGCATTTTCATAATTATTTTTGGAGCTTCAAAATTGTTGCCATCTTGAGAAAAGACAAAAAGTCTTTTTTTTTTTTTTTTTTTTTTTTAATTGGAAAGGCAATTTTCTTGATGTTTTATCTTCCTATAAAATATATCTTACATCTTGGAAATCTCCTGGTGAAAGTGTTGTTGGATCCAGAATGCCTCTGATACATTTGGACCTCAAAGCATGATCTGAAATGAACTGAGAATGTCCAGGGCACTGCTACAAATCAGGCGCCTTCCTTGTGCCGAGCAGTCGTGCTGCTTGTTGATTGAGTTGGAAGGACAGGGAAAGTACTTGCTTATATTTTCAGATCCTGCATTTTACTTGCAAATATAGTCCTTCGAGAGGTCTGCAATCAGGCCTTTTGTTTGCTTTTTTGTTAGTCCAATCTAAGCGACAGGCCTGGCTTGTTTAGGAGAGCTGCAGAGCCTGTCTAGCCTTGGCCAAGTTTTGAACAGTTTAGGTTGTCTCCCATCTCACCAAGCATCCCGTTCCGTGCACCTGGAGAATTATTTGGCTGAAGTTTCACACCTCAGTGTGGTGAAAGGCTGCCTTTCACATCCTCAGAAATCAGTGGGGTTTTTTAGTCTCTTGTCATCTCCAGTGTCATGGTCTTTGCAATGAGGTCATAAAAGACTTTGGGGAAGGGGTT
The DNA here is from genome assembly GCF_050655825.1 of Lonchura striata. NCBI lineage: Eukaryota > Metazoa > Chordata > Aves > Passeriformes > Estrildidae > Lonchura > Lonchura striata. The sequence goes on along the minus strand of NC_140707.1, from coordinate 66,750,360 downwards.
GGCAATGCTCTGATCCCCAGTTTCAGCCTAGTAAAATATAATTTTTAGCATGCCTTGTGGTGTGTCCTGCTCTTAAACCAGGCTGGTGTTAACTGAAGAGATCTTAGACTTCTGAAGAGTCAGGCTCTTTATAGGAGTGTGCAGCAGGAAAATGACCAGCAATGGATGTAATTAATTAAAGTGGGATTTCTCTGCTTGATATCAAGAAAAGGTTTTTCACTATGAAGACAACCAAGTGTGGAAACAGGTAGTTTAGAGCAGTTCTGAAGTTTTTATCCATCAAGGCTCTCAAGATCCAGAGCAACCTGGTCTGTTCTGTGGCTGAGCCTGCTTGTAGCAGGAGGTTGGGCTGGAGACCTGATGAGATCCACTCCCACCTGAACTACACTGTGGTTCTGGATAAGGGAAGATGAAGAAGTGAAAATCAGTAACTAGTACTTGCTTGATCTCTCTTCCACTTCAAAACACAACTCACACCCCTATTTCTCCATCTGCAGTTTGTCTAGTACTTGCTTGTCTAGAAGGATTTTTATTCTGAATTACTTTTGAACACTTGTTTTCATTTATTTAATATAAAGGCAGCATTGGGCTCCCTGACTCCTCTGTGATTATTCCAAATTATTACTCTTTGATTTCTTGCATAGGTGGTTTGATAATGGCTTATTGTACTGCTGTGGTATTGGAGGAAGAACTGCAGGACTGCCATGGATGTGATTAGCAGGAGAGTCTCCTTTGGAGTCCCATGACTGAAGGCAGTGCTTTAAAGCCCAGTATGAGAGGGAAGCTGCTTAATTTTGATTTGTGTCTCTTTTGATCGACAGCCTGACAAGCTGCGTTTGGTGCTTGTTTGTATTTTTGCCTGTTACCTTTTGACTGCTCTAAATGTAGTATGGATTAAAAAAAAATAGGATGTTTTGGTTTATTGCATGGAGATAGGTAAAATGGAATATTCTTTTGAAGACTGTACAGGTTTGCTTCAGTTTTTTATACCCTTTGTTCATTTAAAGTTATTAACATGTTGACTGTATTTGCCTTTATTGCCCTTATGCAAATTGCTGTTGATTGAGTTTATTTAAACAACCTGTTTGGGACCTTCAGGCATTACTACACTAGAAATGTTAATAATGAATCAAATAACCACAGGTGCCTCTTTCCCCAGCAACAGACACTCTCCTTAAAAACTCATTTGCTTTTCATGCTTGCTTAATTATTTAGGCAAGCAGCCATGGATGTTTCACAGTGTGAATTCTCATTGTGTTCCAACTGCCCGGTCTTTGTCTTTCTAGAGGAATATCTTAACCACTGTCACCATTTGTAGTACCTTGCCAGAATGCCACACTGTGGTCTTGAAAAGCCTTTTGGGAAATTGCTTGTATAAGGGTTATTGTTTTATAACTTGCAGTCAAACAGAAACTTCCATTCAATTTTGGTTTTTTTTCTACTCTCCAGAAGTTAACATGACCTGGTAACCTGGTAACTGTATGAATGGGAGATTCTCTGTTTCCCCAAGAGAGTTTAAAATTCTGGGAGGTGTTAGACTGATGAATTCCTGTGTTACTGGAAATGAGGTGTTTGTTGTTATTTCTGAAGGTGGAAGTATATTGGTATTTGTGAACAGATCAGGCATGATGTGAAAGCAAGAGGAAATTATGAAAGGATAAGAGTCTCTCTGGAAGTGTCCCTTTGAAATCAGTGTCTGATGACTGACAGATGTGAAATGAAAAGACTGTCTCCAAAAAATAGTGTGAAGGGCAAAGAGCATAACAAGTAGAAGGATCTTGTTGTGAAGATGTAACTGAATAATTGGAAGCCATTCCTTCACTAAATGCACCTTTTAATTAACATAATGTGTTTGATAATGAGAACAGAAATTAACTATTGGTAAAGGACAACATCTTAGAGAATCTTAAGTTCTCCTGTAAAAAGAGGTTTTTGCAGTGCCTTGGTGAGCACATAGTTCTTTGTCTGAAAAACATCTTCCTGCTAAAGAAGCTACTTGTTTTTTTGCCTTTTTTAAAAATAAAAAAATCTGTGATGGGTCCACATGCTCATAAACTTACTCTTTTAAATATGAATTGAATGTAAGAGAATATGGTAAAAACTATCAGGTATGCAGATATTTTAAATCTCCCCTCTAACAGAGGTCGACACCCCTCTTTTGCATTAGGTGTTGATGCTTAAACCTAGTGATTGCATCAAGTTTAGGAATTTTTAATATATGGTGAAAATCTTCAAAAAAAGAGCGCAAGTCTTATGAAAGTATATAAAGCAATTGTCTTGCTTCAGCAGTTTTGATTGGGGAGAGTTTGAAGAAATACTGTTTTTCAGTATGATCCTTTTAAATTAAGGGGAAAAGAGCTGAAGTTGATGTGGTAAGCTTTAAAGCTGCACCAATTCAAGCTTAAGCCAGAGACATCCTTTTAGAAGGGCATTTTTGTTTATTCACCATTCTAAGAACTCATATAAAATTAGGTTTTATAAATGCAAATGTCATATGATTCTAAATTTGGAATGTTAAGCTTTTGATGGATTGGAGTATATGAATTTTTATAAGAAGTTCTTAATGAAGAAAGAACTAGAAATTAAAGTAGGCCTTTAAATTAATTCTCCTAATTTTCTAAGCTTAATGGAGTGCAGAAAAACCAAATGATGAAAGTAAAGAAAGACCTCTCTAAATGCCTATTTTATATCATATCTCTTCTATCACAGGATCTGTGTGTGCATATGGAGTAATAGTTGAAATCAGTGATAGCAGAATAAAATTTTAGTGAAAGGGCCACCTTTCACTAAACCCAGGAGATCAAAAATATCATGTTTCAGGAGTTCAGTGGCATTACAGATTTCTGAGTGAACTTTATGCCATCTTTAATTTTTCATTTATGAGAAGTGCCCCAGAACCTGTGAGTATCTGTTAACTTTTACAGTTGGGAAGCATATTGTTTGAGAGGGCCTGAAGTCTTTTTTCCTACTGAATTGCCAGAAAAACTGGAAGCAATTAAATATTCCTGATGCTTTTTGTGACCCTGGCATTAAAAATGTGTGAGCTTCATGAGGAAAAAAATAGAGAACATGGACTGTACTGTATATTTTGCTTTCTTTCTAAATTGGTAGTCAGCAGAAACTACAAAGAAATGGGTTTGTGAGCAAAAGAAAGAAATTCCCTCATTTACCATTTCTATTTTAATTTATTATTTTGTGCAAATACACTGCCTACACCTTGAAGTCAGTCATAAAACACTGATGATGTGGGTGAAGTGGAAAAGCAGGTTAGATTTAAGTGCATTACTTCTCAAATAAACCATAGATCAGGATAGTTAGTCCAAGGAAAGAAAGATAAATACTAATTGAGCACATTTATTATTCATTTGTCTTTGCTTTAGATTTAATTTGGCAATCACTTTGATTGTTCGAACTTCACTAGGAAAAAAAATACCTGTTTCTTTATGCCTCTTCATATTTATTTGCTCTTTATTATTGCGTTTATGGAAAGTTTGCTTGGGAGGAGTTTCTTAGAGAGTGACGTGGTTTGATGGTGACAAACATTGAGTGTTTGGATGTCGTGACAAGGAAAAAGGCTAGAACGAAAAAATACTTGTTTGGATTAGAGTTTTATGTTGTTTTTTTTCTCCTAGACTAATATGAGAGAACTAGATGAGTTTGTGAAGCCTCTAATGGAAACGTCATATGCACTTGGCTCCACTGAAGTAACTTTATTGATTTGTGCAGTGAAATTGTCCTTGCAGAACAAGATCTAAGTGATGAGGTTCAAGATTTATAGAAACTTGGTCAGCCAGCTTAGAAGGCTGAAATTACAGCCAAACACTCATTCTTTATGTTAATATTTTTTAGACAAAAGGTCAAAACAACCCTTTTTGAGCTTGCAGTGAATCTAAAACCAACTGAAATGCTGCAGACATTTTGCTTTAGTGATATCTGTTCTATCTCAGTGGCTCATGGAAAGTCACACACTCTCAGGCTCCTGTATGAATTGCCAGAGTCAGTAGGTGTGTATTTTTTTCTGTATAAAATTTGGTAACTTATTTCCTAGAAAATAGACTTCTCATTCAGAGGGTATATTTTGTTCTTTTCCTTCCCCTAGAATAGTGCTTCTATGTTGTCTGCTGTTTCAGGAAGAAAAAGGACAGTAAAATTTAAGGCTACATTTTTGCATCTTCTAGGCCAGTCCAGCCATTGGTCAGACACAGAATGGAATACGCTCATTTCTCATTAAATATGGAATGGATTACCATCATATTACATATAATTGATTGCACAGTCATTTTCAGGATATGTGATAATTCTGAGGATATCTTTGAAGTTCTAATTTCTGATTTTTAAAATATATTTGAGAAAAATACACATTAAGAACATTTTCACGTAAACGTTTTGAAGGGCTAGGTGAAAATATGTCAGTTGTTTGGGGGTTTGGTTGTTGACATACATCTATTTTAGCTGGGCTGTTAGAACCATCTATTCACTTGGGAGGAAAGCTTGCTTTTAACCTAATGTTGGCAAAGCTCTTGGATGCAATGGAAAGATTTTTTTTTTTAAAGATTTTTTTTTTTAAATTCCATAGGCTTGTGCCATAATCATCACTCAGTTGTGTAATTGACTGCTAAGTAAACACCTTCACTATCCAGGCATAGGAAAGAGAGGGGCAGTTTTGTTCCATAAAAGCAAGAGGTATGTACTATTGTTCAAAACAAACCAAAAACCTACTTGCTTGCAGTGTAGGAGGATGGAGTTTTTTATACTAACCTTGACCTTTACATATGCCTTGGGGGAAGCAAGGTGTTCATGGAGCTCCGTGGGAATGTTTGAGACTGATTGGGAACTGGAGTATATCCTGCCTTTCTTGCTGACCACAAAAACACATCTTAAGATAGAAAAAAAAAGCTTTCTCAGACTTGTAAAATACAAACATGGTAGTCTATGCTATAAATTGCAAATCAGAGTATGAAGAGTAACTCCTACCCTCAATTTACATCCTCCTGTGTTCAGCAGACAGAGGGGATGGGAGTAGAGCTCTATCCCTGGTGCCTGAGCAAGTTTGGTGTGGTTTAGAGCTTTTCTGATTTTTTTTTTTGGTGTTGTTTTTTGTTTTGTCCTTAATGTTTTTAATGTAATCTTAGGCAATGTCCAAACAGCAAGATATGACATGTAACCCTTGGGGCATGTAGCACCACTCCTTGATTTGGTGAAAAGTTTGGTGGTGTGCTTGTGCAATACTTAATTATGCCACTACAAATGATCATGCAGAACCGAAATTTGCACTGACTTGTATTTGTTCAGGTTTTGTAATGGTACAAGATAAATTACACTTTATATATACTGGTATTACACTTAAGTCTACTTAATGCCTTATGATGTAATGTGACAACTGAAAAACTGTATTACAGAGCAGCACTGAGCCCACTGAAGAGCATGATGAACAACTTTTTATAATTTTTTCAATATAAACTTACACTTTGATTTACATTGCTAATTTGTGCAAATTTTGACAGGCACTGAGTATTATCCTGTACATATTAATATTGCTAGTATAACTTGAATTTTTTAAAGCAGGTTAAGATTTCAAAAATTGGGGTTTTCTTTTTTCCATATAAATGTTCTATTAAAAACATTTGTGGTTTATGATCTACATAATGCTTTTTTTGTCTTTTAATAGGTGAATGTCTATGTGCTGGGAAAAACTTTCCTTGTGTTGGCCAGAGAACTCTGCATAAATGCTCCAGCAATAGGTATTTTTTTAATGATTTGACTTTTGACTATTGAGTCTTTTTTCCCTATGGTTACTTGAAAAAAAAAATGTATGTATGTATGTATACATATACAGTACTGTATGTTAATACTCAACTAGTAACTTTATAGTGAAGCTGGAATCAATCCAGGCAGAGAAGCATTACTGACTGTAAGAGCCTGTTCTCCTTTATGGAAGAGCTTTTTTGGAACTAGATGCTGTTTTCTTTTGCAAATAGTTTTGTTGCTTTTTCCAAGCATAATTTGGGCTATACTAAGACAATGGACTGACGTGCAACAAATTCATGTGTGTCAGCAAGCTCCTACATGCCTGTCACGCTTCAGTTCCACAGATGCAATATTTGATAAGCATTTGCCAAATTTACTATCAGTCCATCACCTGTAGCTGAGCTGTTCAGTGCTTGAAATACAAGTGGCTTGGTGGAAAATGAGGAGCAACTTTTTCCAAACATGTGAATAACTTCTAATAAGTCGACTGAAATTGTTGGTAACTGTGATAGGAAGGTGGGGTTTTAACCTGTTGAAAGGGTATAGGAGCCATTATCTAGGCTGTGGGTTTAAGCCAAGAGAATTTGTGCCAATTCCAGTTAAAAGAGTGCATTTATAGTGAGATCTTGTGACTGTTATCCACCTCTGTGTAGGAATTATCTGCCTGCATCTTTCCCCACTCTCACTCCCACTCTCTTTTATCTGTATGGAGAGAATCAGATGGCTGTGTTGCAGAAGGATAGCACAGGCACACTGTACTGGGCTGGCCCAGGGCTGCTGCCTCTGCAGCAAGGGGAGCAGCGCCCGGGCGGGCAGCAGCAGGCAGCACATCCCCAGCTCTGCTGCTGAGGTCTTGGTCTCAGTGATTCACTTCCCTTCTTATTTTTCATTACTTTTTTGGTCTTTTTTTTTTTTTTTTTTTTTTTTTAAGAGCGAGAAAACAGGCAGGATTTGCATTGCAGCTTAGTTTCAAGGTGAGAATTAATGCAGCTTGGGAAAAGGCAAACATGTTAGATGTAGAGGTACTTGTTATACACAGAAAAAATACTGGATTAGACTGCTGTTTGAGTGCTCTCTTCCAAGCTCATCCTAAGAATTACAAAATCCAGTAAATATTTCCAATTGGCTCAGCTATGATGATGAGACCTTTGAGAAAAAAAACTTCTATCACTTTCTGAGGAAAGTACTGGCATAGAATGATTGCTGATAATGCTTGAGACTGTGTTTTCAAAAACACAGGAAAGATCCAACAGCCTTTTTTTTTTTTTTCTGAGGTGGCTTATTTCTAATTAGAAATCTTAAGTGAACCTAAACACCATCTTGCAAGTATTTTTCTAATGCCTGCTGCTCTGTATAAGGATGGGATGTAAATTCAGATAGTGTCTGCCAGTATTACAGCCCTGGGCTAAATTTGTGATGCAGCCCTGTCACTGAATTAATTAACTTCATCTGTGTGTCTTGACTGACCAGTCAAGGGGGGCTGTAGTTTGACAGGTGCAAGTGGCAGTGTTGCTGTTTGGTGGGCAGGCTGGAGGTTAACAAAGATGCTGCATGTGAAGGGGCATTAGGAGTTTTCAAAAATAACAACAGGATGATTTTGATCAGCTTTGATTACACTGATGGTTTGTCCATCTCCAGCTTGGGCAACACACAAAAAAATCCTCAAACATCAGCTCCTTTTCTCAGGAAGGGAAAATAACGATGGATAGTTTCAATTACCAAGAGAGGGAACCTTCCTATTTGCTGGGTTGGATGCATACAGGGACCAGACTACAGTGTCATCACCCCTGTTAGCTGTACATAAATTAACACACACAAGCAAAAAGGTCAGCAAAGATCAAGTACACAGGATTTAGGGCAAGTAAAAATGTTTTATATTTCACCGATTCGTAAACTGCTCTAGTTTAGAACATTCTGTTTGAGTCAGCTGCAGTCTGCAAGTTAGTTATTTATATACAAAATAAATGCACAGTACGTGCAAAATTTAACATTTTTCTGCATGTTGCAGTCTTAATAATTAAGTCAAATAGCTTATGAATAAATAAAATAAGATTAAATTCAAGAGCATTCCTTCACTTATTTGTATAGCCTGATGTAGCAGATAGGTAAGTAGCATAACATTCCATACTGCTGCAGAGTTCGTAGTAAAACCGAAAAATCCCTTAATGTGCATCACTGCAGCACTGGAATACAATCAAGGTGAAATGCATCATGCATAGAAAATGAGCTCAGGTATTTGTCCTCCTTGTACTCCGGTTCCATTAGTACTGTCCGAGGAGCACTGGAACTGGAACGTCACTTTCCCGCACTGCACTTCAGTCATTCCCTCTTGTCCAAAGTAACTGAGTTCGTTGCCATCAAGAATAGCACTTACATTGTAAAACGTGTCTTGCTCAACCTGCACAGGGTGTTCAAACCACACGGAGAAGGTGTTACTGGAGCCGTCGGAGGTAAACTTTGTCAGATTTTGAGCAAGGACAACGCCTAAGCGCTTCAGTTCGATTTTGACGCTGTATTCAGCTTTGCCACAGCTTGACCCATACAATCCCAGTCCTGCTATAAATATCCGTTTGTCTACGGCAAACTGAATACTGTCACATCGCCCCCGGTACCTCCACTGATTGCTGCGATACGCAGACGACTGAAACCGATGGCAGCGCTGAGGCACCAGTCCTTTTCTTTTCGTCAGGGGGAACTCTAATTTGGGTTTATTTGCGGCTGTGTACCATAGGAATATGTTGTGAGTCTCCTCAAGGGTGAGGATGTCGGACTGGGCAGCTCCATTGGCGAACTCTTCCAAAGTCATGGTTGGAATCCGCACCAAGTACAAAGCTTTCCCTAATACATTCCTCTTGTTGCGCGGCGTCACCGGCAGCCCTTGCCTTTTGCATTCAGCCTCTGCCCAGTTGAGAACAGCCTCGAAAACTACCACTTCCTTGGTGTTGAGTGCTTCCCGGGTTACAATGATCTCTAGTGTTTGTTGATCTATCTCACAGAAGCCCTCTGACTTCAGTGCCATTTCTGCCTGAGCATCAATCACTTCCCAGCAGCGCTGCGTCAGCTCTGGCTCCTCGAAGAGCCTGCTCTGAGACAGCAGGACACAAGCGTTCTTTGCTTCTAAGCTGGTCTCCAAAAAATTGACGCAAGCCTTTGCTAGGGCCGGCACGATGTACTTCTTGGCAGCATAGAGTGTAGCCAGAACTGTGTCAGCTTCCAGGTCTATTTCATCACTATACATGTATCTAGATGGGGGGGGGGGGGGGGTGTGAACAAAAATTAGTTTCTCAGGAAAAAAAGTAGGCCATGAAAATAATCTATATTCGTCTTTGCTGTCAGTGAATCTGACATTCAATATTTGTCAGCACATTAAGTAAACAGCATTAAGTGCATATTGCACAATGTCAATTAGGAGATGCATATTTTATAAGCTACTTTGATTCTGTCCATGTAATTAGCAGACTTGTAGTGGCCACTTACTTTAATAGGATTAGAAAGGCTGCAGGTTCCACATCTGGTATATGGATTTCAGATTTGACCTCTGCAAGATCGCCATAAAACATAGCGTAGAAGACAGAGCTACCAACTGCCAAAACATACTGGAAAATAAAGAGAGAAGCTTCAGTAACATGGATCAGGAACAGCTGAGCGTGCAGGCTTTCCTAAAAGCTACATTTAACGAAAGTTACAAGCTACAGTAGAAGCAGAACACTGCCTTAGACTGCTCCCTTTAATTGCAGTGTATGTGCATTACTTCTGGGATTTGACAAGAACTATAATTAAGAAAAAAAAAAAGTGGACCTAGTTGTAAAGGCAAGGGGGAGAAGGCGACCTGCACAGCAGCATTAAAAAGCCAAAAAATTATCTGCACAAACCTTATGGGCAGGAACTTTCTTGGATGCCCCTGGCGGGCCCACGATGAAGTGAACGTCAGCCATGAGTTCGTTATTGAACATCAGCGCGTTCCTGCAAGCAGGGACGGGGGAGAAGCCCGGTTAGCCGCGGGCTGCCCCTCGCCCGGTGCCCCAGCCTCCCGCCGGCGGCCCCGGGGCTCCAGCCCGGCCCCGCGCTCACGCCCGGCCGGGCCGCAGGTGCACGGGGCGGGCGCCTCGCCTCTCTGTGTCCCGCCCGCCCGGGGAGGGTCCGGCGGGCCTGGCCCTTACCTCTCCCGCAGCGTGGGATGGAAGGATTGCCAGTTGGCGCTCTCCAAGTTGTTGTTGTTGAGGTTTTGGAGCTGGGGCGGCGGGGGCGGCTGGGCGCTCTGCTGGAGCTGCAGGGCGTTCTTCTTGCTGTTGGCAGCGGTGGCGGCGGCGGCGGCGTTGCTGTTTGCAATGTTAGTGTTGGTGCTGGCAGGGTAAAGTTCTGCAGCCATCTTCTTCTTCAGGGACAGGGGCACTATCTCATAGCATCCTGGCACCTTGCCGTTTGACCTCACACTCTTTTTGGACTTCTTTAAGGTCTCTGGAAGCAGAAGAAAAAAAGTCAAACACTTCATGATCCTGCCATTGAGGCAACCAGGGGGCAGTGGCATGAGCAAGAGAACTAACAGATCCCAAATGCGAGTCCCACTATCAGGATATTTTGTACGCTTCTAGATGCAGGGTGGCCTTTGGGTTTTTTGGAGTGTGTGCCCGCTCTTTGGTTACCGGCCCGACGCACCTTTCCGGGGGGAAAGGGGTGATGCTGTGTCGGATCAGTGCCAGCGCTCACCTTGGCTTGTGGGGGGGTCCCAGCCTCCACGGCACTGCCACGACTGCAGCGGGGAGCCCAAGCAGGGCCGGCAGACAGTTCCTTCCCCAAGGAACGGGGAGAGAAAAATTAATAAAGAAAAAAAAAAAAAAGGAGAAACCAAAAAAAAAAAAAAAAATCCAAAATCCAGCAACAAAACCCCAGGAATCCGGCAGAGGCGGTGGGTCAGGAGCGAGAGTCAATCCACAAATCCTCCGAGTGCAGCAGCCCGGCGAGGGTGAAGCGCAGCCAGCCGCCCGATCCCCGCTGCCAGTGCTCCGCTCTGTCCTTCCCGGCCCGGCGGGGGCACATCCGCGGCGGCCGGGCCGAGCCGAGGCGGCGGCTCCCTGCAGTCCCGCTCCCGGGCGGCCCCGCCGCCGCTTGCACCAACTTTGCTCCGGTCCCCGCGGCGGCCGCCGCCGTTGCTGCTGCCGCCGCCGCTCCTCCGCGCTCCTCCCGCCCGCGCCAGGGGCGCTGCTGCCCGCGGGGCGCCCCGGCTCCTCCGCGGCGGGCGGGAGGGATGCGGCGCAGCCCTGGGCGCTCCCTCGGCGGTGGGATGCAGCGCTGCGCGGCCGGGCTCGGCGCGGCTCTGCCGGGCCCTGCCTCCGCCTCCCGCACTAAGAGGCAGCGGCCGCGCCGCGCGTCACGGCCGCCCGCGCCAATGGCGAGCGCCGGGGCGCGGCGGGGAAGGGCCGCCCCCCGCCCGCCCGTCACCCGCCCCCCCGCGCCTACGTGCGCAGCGCCGAGCGCCCGCCGGGAGCCAGCCCCGCGGTCCCCCGCCACCGGTGCCCCCGCACCGCCCGCTGTCCCCGCTCCGACCGCAGCGGGACAGGCGCGGAGGGACGCGGGGGGAAGCGCGGCGGGGCGGAGGGGGCGGCCCCGAGCGCGCAGCGCCGTTCCCGGGCGGCCCGGGCGGGGGCGCCGCCGCTCCGCGCTGCGCTGCGCCGGGCGGGGGAGCCGCGGGGCCCGCCCGGGGCGCGGGGCACGGCCGCGGCGGGGCTGCTCGGACGGGGGACGCTGCTGGGCTTCCTCCTCTTTCCCCGCAGCCGCCTGCCCTCCCTTTGCCCTCCGGCCTCGTTCTGCGGGGACTGTCCCTCTTTCTGTGCCCGTTCCCTGGGGGCGACCCGCAGCGGGGATCGGCTCTCTTCGCTGCGGGCTCTGCCGCTGTCAGTAGGAAGCAGTCTGTGGAGCCCGACTCGAAATTGTTCTTGCATCCCCTCTTAGTGACTGTGTGGCATCAAAGTTCTTCCAAAATTCCAAGTTCCAAGTCTTAGAGTTGGGATCAGGAGAGAAGGGGAAGTCTTCAGCAGAACACATGCTCCTTTTCTTAAAACATGAAATAACGCTTTTCTTGTGATTTCTGCTTCATGGCCCCCAACATCCCCTGTGAGGAAAACCACCGGAGTTTTGCCCGACTGTAACTTGCGTGTGGAGGGGCTGCAGCCCCAGAGGTCACCCAAAGTCAAAGGGACCCTGCTGCGAGCAGGGCGCCCTCGGTGCACCCTTGCCGGGTTGGTGCCTCTGGAACGAAGCAGTGTGTTTGCGGTTTGCAGCTGCTAACAGTTCTTACTTACTTAGTTTCAAATGTTTGCATCCATGCAGGACATGTATATGCTAACCTGGGCTTAGCCTCTGATTTATATATTCACTGTGCTACTTTTTTTGGTTTCTTTAAGGCTTACTATTTAAAACCCACCCACGTATTCATTTTCTGACTGTTTGGTAGCTTCAGAATTCAAATTAACGATGTGCAATGTTTTGTCAAATGACCTGTGGGCATGAATGCCAGCACAAATGTCTGAACGGCTACAATGCGAATGTGTAAATGCTCCCGAAATTCAGCTCTGAAACTCAGCTCCAAAGGGAGAGCTGAGAGTTGCTCCTTGCAATCTGGTGAGGTATGTGGTGAATAGAATGGTGGTAATTCTGCTCCAGTTGGTAGTATTATTAAACTGGCCAAATTTCAGTCCTGTGAAGTTTGACTCCACATAAATAATGGATTGATTGACGAGATAACTGAAAAGGGGTTTTTTCTAAAGGTGAGCCTACTTGTTTGCATTGTGTATTACTATTATTAATTCAATACAATTACTAGAGGGTACCCCTAACCATGGTAAGTGTAATTGTTGTACTTCTTCAAAGCAAGCTATTGAAGGTTACTTGATTTGTGCTAAAACCAATAACAGGGTTACAAAGAAAATTGCCAGGGGAGGGAGGTCTTGGGCTGTACGTCCCTTCCAAAGATGCCAGGTGGATTTTACCAAAATACCCCCATTGGCAAGGGTGAAATATCTTCTGATAATAGTATGTCAGCTAACAGGGTGACCAGAAGCATTTCCAACTGTTTCATCAACTACAGGATTAGTTGATTAAAGTATTTTTGGAACAAATCATTCCAAGATATGGGACTGTGGAAGCAATAGACTCAGCTAGGGGAACTCCTTTTATAGGAAAGATCCTTCAAGGGTTTGACTGCTTTAGGAATACAGTGGAATGTCCATATCCCCTGGCATCTCCAGAGCTCAGGCTGAGTTGAAAGAATGAATGGAGAAATAAAGAAACACCTTTTGAAGTTGGTGATAGAAACCAAGATGTCGTGGGTACGTCTCTTGCCACTGTCTTGGGCAAGAATAAAGGCCAGACCCAGAGGAGATATTTATTGTCTCTCTTTGAACTGATGTTGGAATTTCTTACTCTTGTAATTCTCATTCTAGTGGGGGGATGGAAATAAGTGATGTATGTTTAAAAAAATATGTGGCCCGCATACTGTCTGCTCCATTCTGGTGGCTGCAGGAGCTGAAGCTGGGCACTCTCTGGATAAGAAGAGATGGAAAAGCAAACCAGGCATTACTCCATGTTCCTGGAGTGCCAAGAGCAAAGTTTAAACATATGTTGAACCCCAGGCTATGGCTTCTGAAAGGTTGGGTTTTTTCTTGTTGAATGTGGAATATGCAATTTCTCTAGAGTAGAGCTTCATAAAGTCATACTTGGAAGTGCAGAACAATTGTCCCTAGAATGATGGAGATTGGTAAAGTTCTAAACCTTTAGTTTTTTGGCTCATGTTTGGGAGAGAATTGCAACCTGGAATTTCTTCAGTTTTGAGGGAATTTGAGGTTGGAAGTTCTTGTTTTATAAGTGGCTTTCATTTAAATGCTTCTGCAGGGCTGACAAGCATTATCACCTATGGTGTGATCTTGGTAATTATGGATAGCAACAGGGCATCATTGTTAGAACTTGGTGCTAAATGAAACTGCTTTGATTAGCTGTAAATCCCTAAGATTTTTACAGTATTTTGAGCTGAATGTTCATCTTTATCAGTTTAAGTGCCCACATAGGGGATCAGCAGAGGAAATTGAGTTGAGACTAATAGTTAACAATTTACCGTACATCATGGATTTTCGGTCAAGTGATAAAAGGCTGGCAGGAAATGAGAAATTGATATCTCAACTAAGAGTAAACATGTGTTAAGTGTAGCTTTTACAAGATTGTTTGATAAATTATAAATTGGTTTAGGCAGAGCACAGTCTGTACTGACATATTTTGGTTAGTTTGAAGCTGTTAACACCAACGCCTGAAATAAGTTTATACATCTGGAGGCAGATCTATGGCCAATGTAAATTGTCATAGTGCTAATGATGTTAATTGTGTTCCAGCACTTTTTGCTGATGGAAGTCTACTTTAGTGTCTGTAATAAACAGTGTTCTGTATTCTTGGAATATGAGTCTGAGAAGCAGCTGGAATTAACTTTGAAGGTAACTAGATTTTTGTTAGGGAGGATTTTAAGCAAATTAATTTTTTTTTCAAGTTTAGCTGGTAGTTAGGTTTGAGATGAAACATGCAAGTTACCTTGTTACTTTTTGAAAGATGTTGGAAGAGAGATGTTAGACGTTTTGGGAGAGATGTTAGAAGTTTTAGGCCTAAATGGTGTCCTCATTCTTCAAAAGCTTTTGTAAATGCTCCACTTTGGGCATGTTTTCCCTGGTACCAGCATCACTGCTTACATGTCACAGACAGCGTGTGCAGACTTGGATGTTGAAAAGCGTGTAGGAATGTTTGTGCAGTGCTTTAAAGATCTCTTGTCTAGAGAGCAAGAAATGATTTTGGTTTAGGTTACCTAAAAAAGTGCTTCTAAAGCTCAGTGGTAGAGGATCCACCCAGCAGCACAGTCTGTGCTTGCTGAGGTGAAGCCGGACGAGCCCAGCAGCCTCGCTGCACTGCATTTCCTACATCGATGTTGGGGTGAGGCATAACTGTGTTACTTTCCGTTGCAGATCCGTGTTTGTACATTCCCCGTTTTGCACACATGCTGGAATTCGGGGACAAGAACCACGAGGTGTCCATGACAGCTCTGCGGCTGCTGCAGAGGATGAAGCGGGACTGGATGCACACCGGGCGCCGGCCCTCGGGGCTCTGCGGGGCAGGTACGCTGCGCCTGCCCGTGTCCCTTCCCCTGCAGCACAAGGATGGGAGAGCCTGGACCAAACCAGGCCTTCCCTCCTCATTGGTGATACCCACCTTTTCGGGGTTTTGTTCTGTCAGACAGATTATATAGGTCTTCATCGAAATAGTTTCTGAAACTACAATTTCATTTTTGCCCTTGCTCCTACAGTACTTGCTCAGACCCTTTGTAGCTTACAGTTTGAATTTTTTTTACGCTCTTTTCTGGTGCTTTTCTTGCCCCCACTCTGCAGGCTCTAGCTGCTAAAAGGTTTTTTTGTCAGCTAAAATGACACCATTAGTACAAGCACTTTGATTTGTGTCTTTACACAGAGTCTTATGCAAGAAGTGCCCTCTTTGACCTGTTTTGTGAAACTATTTTTTTCTCTTTCTTCATCTTTTTCCAAGATCCATCACTGTCATGATGCTTGCATAAAACCTCTGGGTTTAGGAGGGCCAGGTTAAAAGATAGTAGCCAGTGGGGTCAGAGTAACGAAGAGTGTAGTTAGTCACAGAGTTCATGTATGTGGTTTATTTTATTTGAAACATCTTACATGTTTATCCATGAATGAGAAGTATTGCTCAAACCTTTGAGAACCCAGGACTATGCAAAATTTTTTTTGACATTTCTAGCCCCTTTTTGTTAATAGTATTTGATTGTTGCACATTGCTAAAAATTTGAATATAGGCTATGGGAGAGCAGTCTGCTCTTTGATGTGTTACATGGGCTGTATCCACACGAGCAAGTAATTTAATTCAACAGACACAGATCAATAGATGGAAGCAGGTGGTGCTGAGCCCCCTCCATCCATCCATGCAATATGCAGCTCACATGTTGGACTGTGAGCTGGGTTTAGTTTGGCTCCCTGGCTTAAAAGTCTGAGCCACACAAAGCTCAAATGACCAGTTGTTAGTTCAGCCCTGATGTTCCTGTTAGGAGCACTTTAAACACACACCACTGAGCTCTGGTTTTGTTTCCTCTATAAAAAAGCACTTTTTTATGCCTTAAAACTGCTCTGTGCAGTGAGCTACTGTATGATGAGTGGGGTTGGTGCTTCAAAACAGAGCTAGTGCTCTGAATCAAGACACCATGTAAATGCAACTGGTTATCTGGCTGTGTAGAGGGTCTTGCAGGAGAGCACTTGGACACTAGCAAGACAGGGATAGTAGTGGCAGCAATGAGGAGCCCAGCTTAGGCACATTCAGTGTTTCTCTGGAGATCTTTTTACTTTGGACATAATTCAGTGAGTTCTGCTAAAAAGATGGTAAATAAGTGGTCATTGAAATATTCTTGTGCTGTAGGTAACCATGATTTCCCAAATGTTAAAGTACAGAATTTTTCAAGGTGCAACTTGCACTTGGCTTAGTGGGTAGAAAGCAAACTTTGTAAAGTCAGGTCCATCACCAGTATTCAGGGACACAGCTGAGCATAGGCATTTACAGCTCTTTAGCTGAAGACAGGGACAGAGAGAGGGTATAGTTACCTGCCTTTCTGCTTTTCTTCAGGAAATTTCCCTCTTTTTGATATAAACTTTCTCTGCTTGTTCCCTAGCTCTGCTAGTGGCAGCAAGAATGCATGATTTCCGACGGACTGTTAAAGAGGTCATCAGAGTGGTGAAGGTTTGTGAGTCTACATTAAGGAAAAGGTCAGTGCAGTCTTACTGCTTTTATCTTTGGTTTACAGTACTGAGCAGTGATATAGTCTAAAATAAATATTGGAGAAAACCAGGTTATTTTTTTAAGTGCCATGAATCAAATAAGTATATCTTTTAGCTGGTCATTTTAAAGTACTAATGCTCAGCAAAGATGATAAGAAGCACTGTGCCTATTTAACAGGTGAGGACTTGAAGGCAAAATTATGCTATGTCAGTAATGTTAACAGTATTGTCATGTCCTCAGAAAAAATAATTTATTGATTCTCAAAGCTGACAGTCTACTGTGAGATTTTTTTTCATTAATTCAGAAGCCAAGTGATGAAAAGTCTTGTCTTTAAGCTGTTATTGAACAGAACTTTTCAAAATATTTTGCTGAAGTGTTCATTTTTGGTAGTGTTGCACTGCTAATAAATAGAAGACAGCACAGTGAACCTAATGATAATTTCAGTGAAGGATCCCCTGGGAATTTTCCAAGTACCTTTTTATTTTTTTAAAGATCGAGTAATATTTTCCATAGTTTAATGATGTAAACAGATACCCACTTTCTGTCATTTTACTTTTGAAAAGTTGTAACATACTCTTTCCCCATAGGTTGAGTTAAAAATGAGCTAACAGACATACCATGATTTCTGTTGCCCACAGCTAGAAATTCTTCTATCACCATTATATTCTGATGTTTGTTCCCTCAAGGTCTGTCTTTAGAAAGCTTCCTTAGTGTCTCTCTTCACCTTGCTGGTATCAGCTTAAGGACATCCAACTGAGCCTAATACTTGTTAAAAATATTTACTTATTAATTGTGGAAAATGGTTTTGTCCCAGATCTTCATTGGTGGAACAGGAATGATGTTATTTTCCAACTATGCATGGGTAGTATAGGGATAAATTTAAAGTGTTTTAAATACTTCAAGGTACTACAACTATAAGGATGGAGCAGTACCAATGCCACCTTTTTTTCTCTGGCCAAAAGGTCATGTGTTTCAGTTGTGCATTTTGTATGATTAATGAGTTATGCACCAAATCTACTCCAAGATGCTTTGGTTAAATAGCTGAAGTACTTACTAAGAAAATAAGCATAATAAATTAGAGTTGGAAGGGAAATTAATTTGAGCAATTGTTTCAAGCGAGAAAATCTTACTTCAAAATTCATGCTTTGAAATGTTTACTCAAGTCACACACATCAACTAAAATGACAGCCTTATTTACTTTGACAGGGTAAACGTGACAGCTGAATTATTTTCAGGCAGCTATAATTACAACTATTTATCACGAATCTATAAATTTGATTGATGTTTTTCAAATAAGAGCACGTTATATAGTATTTAACGAAGGCAAATAAAAAAAAATACCTTTGAATAACTCTTTCTGCACTCTGGTGTTTTTCCTCTTCTTTCAAGATATCCTTTCAAAATGCCATCAAATAGAATTTGTCTAAATGAATAAGAACTTACTCACATTCTTAAAAATTCTTTTGCTTCTCAGTTTGATGTGCAGTTTTATTTCCTTTTAATTATAGTTACTCTGGCTGGTAAAGAGTAGCTGCTGCTGTGTTTTATGAAGGTGTTGGATGCTGTGCTCACTGCTGATGGCTTTGCCCTGACAGCTCCAGAAGTGAAACCCAACATGAGTCCAGATAATGCTGACACTTCCAGCCTGCAGGATCTGCTGTGTGGTTTGATTTAGCTCCCAGCTGGCTTCCTGGGGAAGCACAGACCATTGGGAGCTGGGTTTGCTTTGGTGCCTGTGGCAGAAATCTGCAAGGGAAGGCCCCACATGATGTGGGTGTGCCTGGGGGGGACAGCAATGTGTGGATGAGGATGCAGGAATGATGCTTTTTAAGAAATCCTGATTGGGAATGCCTGGGAGTGTTTGGGGAAGACCCTCAGCAAGGGGTGGCAGCCCTTCCCTGAGAAAAGCCCTATTTGTGGTCCTGGCAGAGCAGCTGGTGGGACTGGATTAGTTCATCCTGCTGTCCATCAGCTGGAGAGCACCAAGCCCACTGCCTGGGCTGTGTCTTTCTATGCTCTGAGCTCTTAGGAGGAGGTTCACAAAAATATTAAGTATCTCCAGGTCTTAAAATTTCGTGAGCTGGTCATCAGGGGAATCTATTTTGGAAGGAAAAAGCAACAAAGCATGGCCCACGTGTGCTGTCACTCATCTTCCAACCAAAAGGTCTTAATTTGGCACGGGTTTGGTTAAAAAGCAGTGCTTGTTTATTTTTAATGTGAATAGGTTTTTGGTAATACTGGTAGAGAAAACTTTGTAGTCGCTTTGCAGGGCCTTCTAGCTTTATGTTTTGAAGCACACAATTAAAATGTAAAGCTTGTTGCTGTTGTTGAAAGTGAACTTATTAAATATTAATAAATGCATTGATAATTCTATCTCATTTCCAGTCTAATTGAAATTATATTAACTTATATATCACTTATATATTCAAAGTACTGTACAAATATTAGGTAATTAGTCAAATTGTTATTTTCTATGTAATCATCCATGGAGGTAGCAGGAATTAACTTTTAATAAACTCAGTCTTTTTATTTCGTTCAGTCCTCACATTTGTGCCTGTGTTCAATGCACCTGTCTTTGCCTCTGTCTTTTTAACCTTTAAATACTCTGCCCCTTCATCTTTTCATTCACCTCTTGCATGCTTTCTCTGCATTCTACATTTTGTGTTATCTTCAGTAAGAGTAATTTTTGTGATACTTGTCCATTGTGCATTATCTAATGCTGTGAAGTCCTTATGCCTGTTTAAAAATCTTAGGCACTTCTTCCATAGAATTAAAAAAAAAAAAAATCAGCTTATCTTTCTTAACATTTGCATTTTGCTGCTTTGACTTGTTCACTTTATCTTTAAATTGAGCTGCTTTTTGCATTAAAAAATACTTCTCAGTTCCATAAAGTACTATCTGCTAAAAAACTTGTTTGTTATGAACTTCAGAAGCAGTAAAGCTTTATTTGGAAGAAATTGGAGCAAAAGGCTGGAATGGGTTTAAATAGCTTGTTTTTGAGGTGAATGTTTTTTTTCTCACAACCTCATCATGTTTTGGGAAGGAAGGCAAGACTTGTTACGAAGGATCTTCATTTACCAGTTGTAGATGCTGCAGGGACTTTCATAAATGGGGTCCTTTGCTTATATCCTGGAGACCCTGTTACAGCTCTTTCAATGACTGAGGTGGTAATTTTCTGGAAAAATTAAAGATTTATGCATAGAGATAAATGTCCTGAATGTACTGCCTGCAGCTTTTTTTTTTTTTTTTAATTTCTGTAATATGTGGCTGGCATAAACCTTGCGTCTGTCTCAAGCTGGACAGATGACTGAGAGAGCAGGCAAGGAGAGGAGCCAATCTGTACAGGAGTCTGGAGTCAGGATGAGAAGGGAAGGTAACAGGGACATGGTGTGAGATGGCTGTGAGGTTGTTGTTGCTCAAAACACCAAATCCCTGTCAAGGCCAGGACTGAAGAGAAAGGCGTGTAGAAGTCAGTGTTGGTCTGTGATCCAAGTACAGCCATGCTAAAATTCTGTGGAGGGTATCCAGTGAATCAGGGAGAGCTGGCCACCTGAGGTGTTGGAGCATGGAGGGGCTGAGGATGCTCAGGATGTCAGAGTCGTGTCAGGGCTCTTGCTTGAAGTGTGATGTGGAGAGAAGCGTTTAGAACGCCAGGAAATTTATTTCATGTGAAGGGCCTGGTGGTGGTGTCTGCTCTGATCTCAGCTCAGCAGCTGAGCAGCTCCTCTGCTGGCTGCCATAAGCTAAATTGAGAAATATCTCATGTCTCCAGTTAAATCAATTCAAGTGGCTTACAGATGATTTCAGAAACCTTTCTAGTATGGTGAGTAAAATACAGCTTGATCCATGTGGGCTGATACTCATACCTTTGTAAGTTGGATGCTCTGGTTTAATTAAAAAAAAGGTTTTATTTCCGAGGAATCCAATTTCACAGGCAGTGTTCCTTTTTATAAGTCTAGTTTCTATACAGTTAGCAAGTTAATATATTAATTAGATTCCCAATATATTTTAGTACCTCATACTTAATAATTCAAAATTATTTGGTGATTCTTACTTTTGAAACAATCAATAACTTGTTTGCACTAATTCAGGCTTAGATCTTGTAAATAGTTTTCCTATGTTTGACTTTCCTCATCTGAGTGGCTGTTGAGAAATTAAACAGCTCTATTTTTCTTTTCCAGTAGATCATAGAGTGCTTTTGACAGACCACAGTACAGGAACCATGCTAATGAAGCAGAATTTTAAGGAATGCTAACACATTTTGTTTCATTAGCATGGTGTGAACATTTGAATCAGACGGGGAAAAAAGAATAATTTTCAGGTGGTTTAGACTGACAGAATTCTGGAATGGCCAGGGAGGTGCTGGTGGGATCATCCAGAGGCTGATAGTGGGTCACAGGTATTAATGCAAGTTAACTCTGTGTGTAAGCATTTGTAGAATGAGGGCTTTAAAATTTATGCTAATGAATTTGTGACAGTTTTAAATCTCTGGGTTGGTGTGAGCAAGTAACAGGAACAAATTCTAAAGGGTGCTTTATTTAGTACAATCTTTAGAGATACCTGTTCTTAATACTTGGAGAAACATCAGAGAGTTGCCAGCAAATGAGCCCCATAAATTATCAGTCACCTATTAATTGGAAGTAAATGACTGTGTGTATGCTCTTAGTCCATTGCAAAAAGAGGTGATGTGTATTAATGTTGGAAGTTGTGTAAAGGGAGAATATTTCTCTTTAATAGTTGTATTTGGCTGGGGACAGAATAATTTAGCACAGTTTGAGTGATAAATTGTAAGTTGTAAAACCACATCAACTGGATCACCTCTGATTTTGTCCTTACCCTTAGTAATGAGATATTCATACAGGCTTAAAACTACCTTTTGTATTACTGCAAATACATGTAAAATTATATATATGTACAATGTTTACATATCAGATTACTCTTCTATTTATTTAGTTACTGGTGACTGCTGGAAAACTTTTTATTATATAATGTAGGAAGCATTTAAT
The DNA here is from genome assembly GCF_050655825.1 of Lonchura striata. NCBI lineage: Eukaryota > Metazoa > Chordata > Aves > Passeriformes > Estrildidae > Lonchura > Lonchura striata. The sequence continues at coordinate 66,728,785 of NC_140707.1, read as the reverse complement.
AACTATTTCAGATATATGTTCTATATTAAGTATCACTTTTAGGGTATGTATTTACATACTTCCATAAATAGTTCATGTGTAAACATTGTATGGCATAGAAAAAAATAAGGAGAGAAGGATGATGCAATAGATTGTTAGATTTGTAGTATGGAAATAGTGATGGTTTGAACACCAGTGTGAATTCTGAGCTTCTCTGCTGTGGGTGCACAGGTTTGGAGTGGCAGGAAGCACTGATGAGGGTTAAATTAAAACAGTGGGGATGTTCTGCAATATTCTGGTTCTTCACTAAGACATAAAAGTAAATCCCTTTTCCAGAGTCTGGAACTGTCTGAGGTGTCAAATCAGCTGATCTATTGCTAGAATATTTGTTGTTGATACTTAAGATTATATAGATATCATGTAAGTTATTATTTACAGTTTCAATTATATTGTTAATTTGGGAAAACTCAGGGGAGTTTAGTTTCTAGCATCAGTTTATCTTGCAATAAAGGTTCTTTTTCATATATTTCTGCTAACAGTGTGGCACATTCAGTTTATTATTTTTCTAATCCATTGATAAAATACTTGAAGAACTTTAAAAAGACCTCTCACAACAGGTAACTTAAAGACTGATGGCTCAGGCTAAACCCCACATTCCCTCTTTAACAAAACAACTGTCTCTGCAGCTGTAATTTGTTTGCCCTTCTGTATGGAGATACCTCTGCTCGTGCTGCCTGCTTTCCAGAGCTCGATGCTGTTTGTGAATAGTAGGACACCGTGGCTGTTCCTGAATGGGCTCTGCTTAGAAGTCCCTCTTAGGCTTTGAACTTGGGCTCCTGAAGGATTTGTGAGTTGGAGTCCAGAAGTCTTTGTTCTTTTGTGTTCTTTATTGCACCCCACTGCTGCAGAATTAAACACTGAACCCGAGCCCTCAGCTGCACACACGAGTCTGTTTTTTCCATCACTGTAGACTGGATTCAGGAGTCTCCACTGGAGGGTATCCCTGGAACAAAACAAAGTAAAAAGGACATTGCGTGTAACTTCAAAATGATTGACCCATTTTCCCTTATTGGGAGTTAAATTAAGTGTGAATGGAATCAGTTTACTGGTTTGTGCACAAAAGTGCTTTATCTGAAGCAGAGGTGTGGTTTTGTCTGTAAATGGATGAAACATCAACTGTGGAAATTTTTCTTTGTAAAAAAGGGTTGGGATTAGAGGCAGATGACACTAGGCTCTGGAAAAACTTTTCTCCCAGAGGAATTGTCTTGAAAGAGTTTGCTATGAGAAACTGTAAGAGGACGGTTTATACTGGAAGTTGAATCTTAGCCTGAGCTTTAGTGGTTGCCTCTGCTTTGACTATAAATAGAAAAATCCTTGTCTGCCAAATTTCAATTTTTAGAGTCTTTTTGAATTTGTGCCAAGGAAATAATATTTTAATTTGTATATCTGTTTATTTTCCCTCTGTCTGTGCATAACTTAAAGTGGCAGCTCTTATTAGATTTTTTTTTAGGTTAACAAAAGTAAAAGATTAACTTGAATAGCATTTTTATGTGGGACTTAAAAAATAGCCTGTAGCTATTTTTTTTTCATGAAGCCACTCCCTTGCCCCTGACGTTATTGTGTTTATAATTAAGGTTGTGTCAGTTTTTCTTAACTGCCAAACTAATGTTGCTTTATTTCATGTGGTGCAGACTGCTGCAGCATCAGTTTGTTGCCTTGGTGGCATGTGTCCAAACAGTGGATAAAATTAAAGAAATGTTTAAACATATGTAGACAGGATATCAGCCAATGTAAAATGTTGAGGCAGGCGAGTGGTTGGCAAACACAGGTATCTATTTTTATCAAGTTAAAGGAGAAATTGTTGAGTGTTCAGCTTGCTCTCCCACAGAGATGATGCTCAAGCTGGGATCCTGACCACCAGGAATGGTTCCTCATTTGGGTAGAAGGGTTAGAGCCATAGGGGCAGGATTTGAGAGAAGTGAAAAAACAACGTGCTGCTGTAAATTTGCCTCACCACCAGCCTGTGCTTAAACCGTGATGCTGGCAGCCCTGCCCCTGGGGTGGTCAGCTTGGCTTGGGTCAGGACTGAGGAAAGGAGGACAGGGCCGTGGGGCTGGGTGCTGGTCAGATGGCTGAACTGTGCTGTGGGTTTGAGCTCCTTGGCAGTAAACACGATGTAGCTCTGCCCTGTCCTCGTGCAGCCACACTGAAGGTGCTGGGAGAGCCCATCCTGCCTTGGGGTGGAAGCTGGGCTTGGGCCGGAGCTCGTGGCAGCTCCGGCGTGTTGGCTGCCGGCAGGGCTGACCTCTGATGGTGCAGGGTACGTGACATGAGTCAGGGGACACCGTGGGCAGGACTGGGACAGGCAGAGCCCGAGGTGTCTGCAGGGCTGACACCCAGCCATGGTCATCTTGTTCCCAGCCTGGCTTCATGTATTGTGCTCCTGGTGCTTTCCTGGCTGCTCAGCACGAACAGAGGTGTTGCTGCTTTGGTGGGGCTCTGGCAGCTCATCTCAGCCTCAGAGCAAGTGTTGGATAAACAAACTGGGTGTCTTTGCCAAAGTGCACCTTGGCTTTTAACACTGGGAGGAGAGCAATATTTTAATAAGGTGAGGCTGGTTGGGAGGAAGAATCTTGCTGAAGTGGGGCTGCCTGTGAGTATCTGATTAATTCGTGGAGAGATGGATGGCTCTTCTTTAATGATTGTGACTGGGAAGATCCATGCTCCTCAAATGATGTATGGGTTTGGCATTAAGTGAATCCTGAATTTTAATAATAATAACAATAATAATAGTGCCCTAGCCAGGTTTTCCTTCTAACCTGATAGATGTGGCTCCCTCTGTGAAGGTGGGTAAAGCATGCTGGAAGCCCGTTAATGCCAAGAAAGATTTCTAGTCTTTTAATTAAAAGCTGGGTGCTGCTGCTGCCAACAGCATCCTCCTCTCCTTTCCAATTTGATCTGAAAGAGAGGAGGAGGGAGCTGGTCCCTGGTACTCTGAGGGAAGGGTTTGGGCTGTCAGTCACTCTTAAGTACATGGCTAATTTGGGGCTTTGTGGAGATGCTTGAATTCCAAAAGCAAGTCTAATTTTCAGAGGCTTTCTTCTCCTCAGCAGCACTTATTCTGGCTGTCATAGCCATGCATGGGCTCAGTGTGCTGCTTGCTGTTGGAGTCACACAGAGGTGCCTGGCTCTCTCTGTGCATTTCATGACAGGAGATGCTGCCTGTGGCCCCTGTTCCAGGAGTGGGATTCTCCAGGCAAAGTGTCCTGCAGTTGCAGCCTGCCTGCACCCCTCCATATGGGCTGTCTTGTCTTGCTCCTGAATTTATAAAGAAAGAAACACAGAGACTGATGAGGATATGGTAGGAGAGTGTGGCCCTGTGCTCTTGGCTTTGACCCTGGTATTGGCAAGAAACTGAATTTCTGTCCTAGAGAAAATTCCTTCTTCAGTAAGAGTTCTGTTGCAACAAGAGGTAGAGGAGAGAACTGAGGAGAAAACCACAACTGTTTTTAGGGGGAGAGAAATGCAGAAAGGTCCTGTGCTGAGAGCACTGGATCACCATTTTTAGTTCCTAGCTTTGCAGATGGAAGCTGTTGTCAGCTCTGCTTCCTCTGAAAGATGGGAATATTCCAGTGAAGCAGCTGCAGACCCATCATTGCTGTTTTCCCATGGAAAATGTTGATATTATTAAAAGGGCACTTTCTGTCAGAGAAGCATTCTGCCAGACGTTTCCTGACCTGGCTTTGTACTTAACCTTTTGTCTCATTTTCTCCATCTGTAAAATGGATGTGCTTATTCTCAGCCACCTGTATAAAAAGCTGGTATTTGTGAATTAAGTTATGACCACATGGTCTTACTTAAGATTGAATTCCTGTGAAAGACTCATCTGCTTTCATGGCAGTTCCCCATGGAGCCAGTCCAATCTCTCATAGGTAGGAACTTCTAAAATGCAAACATTAAACAAATCCAAAGTTTATTATTGTCAAATTATATTCATCCATCTATTTAATCTGTGTGATGTGCAAATGATCATTTTCTCTTACTACTGCTTCTGTGTGCTCTGGGAAGATTATTTCTTGTCCTTCTTCCAACCTGCTGAAGAGATGTTACTTTAACGTTTGCTTTGTGTAAATTAATCATGATGACATATCAGCAAGATTTTTGAGCAAACTTCTAAACCAGGATGACAGATCTTTTATTTGGTGAATCTGTTTTGTTGTTGCTGTTGATAACAAAAGCAATGAGAGGGGAGGAATGAACTGTGTTTCTTGTCTTAGTTTTAATTGACTGTAGGGGCTGCAGTATTTCTGTTCAGTCTTTGTTCATCAAAAAAAAAGTATGTTACATACTCTAATAAATCAAAAGCTAATTTGGGATGTGAAAAGATACTTTCTTTGCAGTGGATGAAACAATTAGTAGCACTTCAGTTTTAATGTAGTCTGTGTTTGAGCCGGAGTTGCTAAGGGTGACATGTTTGTTCCATAGATTGGCAGTTTGCAAATTTTGTTACTTTCAAAGGAGTTTTTATAGATGCTGCTTGTTGTTAATAGGTTGACAGAGTTTCAAGATACACCAACCAGTCAGCTAACCATAGATGAGTTTATGAAGATTGACTTGGAGGAAGAATGTGATCCGCCTTCTTTTACAGCTGGTCAAAAAAAATTGAAGATACAGCAGGTAAAATCTGAATCAGATGCTCTCTGTGGTTCATTCCTCTCTCCGTGCAATCCCTTTTGAATTTAGCTAATGCTAAATCCTAACTGACTAGCCCTTGGTAAGATTTAGTACATTTATTTTGAGGTTCTTGAGAGAGAGATGAGCATTAGTGCATATGGTGCCCATTAACTGAAGATACTTTTTGCTTTATTGGCAAAGGGATAGTTATTCCCAATTAAAAATGTCATGGGATTAGAAACCATGCACTGTTTTTAAGGTGGTACCTGTGGTTAGGAAAATTGCCATTACAGAGAACTTTTTAAAAATAGATATGAAAACAATAACCCATTTACTTTAATGAGTCTGCTGGTGGTTTTGTGTGGTACAACACCCACTTCCACAGAGATTAGTTCTCATGTGGCTTAATTTCTTTACAAATCATGAACTAAAGCTGGCATCAGAGGAGAAGATTTTACTGCTGCCATAAACAATTCTTATATTATTGGCTTGTTAGGGTTTTTGCTAACTGTGCTATCATTTAAAGGTCTGTAGAGATGTTAGTGATGTTCTCAAGAGCCAGCCAGGTGCTGCAGGACAGAGCTTCTCTCTGCCATCACCAGTTTGTGCTGTCTGGTGTGGGCACCCCAGTTTCAGCACTGTCTTTGCACGTCTCACATCTACAGGCACAGTCACAGGGTCTGACTGCTGGAGAATGAGGCCTTTTATTTACAGCTTGCCAGACTGGAGGCTCTTTTTGAAGTGTAAAGGTGGGGGAGATAACATTTTGAAATCGGTCAGTTTTGAGACCTGTCTGTCATGCCTGTCTGACGCTACAAAGTAATTTAAGTGGTGATTCAAAACCTGTTTATGCTTTTGAAATACCCTGCCATTCTCTATGTACAGCTCACAAACAGTTTAAGATTGTGCATATTTTTTTGGTAATTTCATGTTTATTTTGTCTATTGTCATTTCAGCTTGAAAAGGCATTATCAAAAAAGCTGGAGGATTTTGAAGGTATGAGTTGTGCTTACTGTAACATATCACTCATTTCTTCAATATTGCATTGATGATTGCTAAGTTTTTATTTTTATTTCAACACCACAGGAGAAATATCGAGCTACCAAGATGAAATAGAGAGTGAATTAGAAAACAGTAGACCAAAAGCAAAAGGCGTATTTGCAAATTTCACTAAAGATGGTAAGTCTATAAAGTCTTATGACTCCTTAAATAGTATTGAGCTCAGATCTGGCAGTCTGGAGTGTATGAACGTTATGGTGATAAATGTGATCATATATATATGCTTGCATAGTACAAGATCTCTTGTGTTGGGGTTCTCTCTGCCAAATAGGTGGTTCATAAATCAGTCTTCAAAACAACCACATTGTTCATTGCAGGGATAGTTCATTAATGATTTCAGTTGTTTTTCTTTCCTGGTGCAGTATAAGCTTGGCCCTGGCACCTGAGAATCTTTCTTTTTATCACTGAAAGTGTAGTGGACCAGTATTTAGACCCTTCTGTTGCCAAATTCCCCAGTTGATTTCCCATTTGGAAGGGCTTTGTCCAGTTCAACTGGCTAATTTTAATATGTAATTCTATCAGGAAATAGCTGCCTTCTCTCACAAAGCCCTTTTACCTATTATGATAAGATGATGCTTCTATTTTAAATGGTGACTGTAGTCACAAAACTACATTTTAATAGTCAAGGTACTGAAGTTGAAGAGCACCTGGAAATTCCATGTATTCATACACTGAACGAAAATATTGTGTATTTCTTTTACAGATTTCCTCTAAAGATTTTTATTCTTTAAGTGAGCGCCTCTGTATTTATTTAGTTTCTGTAACAGATGGTATGCAATGATCTGTTGGGTTTTTTCCCCTTACAGATTCTATAGAAGATAATGCCTCTAGCATTCTTGGAGACGAGGAGGCAGAAGATGAGGAACTAGAAGCAGCTGCTAATCACTTAAACAAGGACTTTTATGATGAACTTAATGAGAACGATAGAGTTAAAAGAAATGAAGATGGGGAATGCAGAAATGGAAATGAAACTCTTGTAAGACCCCCTGCACTGGAATCCTTGCTTGGCCCATTGCCCACTGCTGCTAGTCTTGGCATAACAGAGTCCATCAGAGAGTGCATATCCACGAAGGACCAAGAGCCTGGTGAGTAGGAGTTCAGCTCAGAGCAGAAGCTGGACACAGGCAGCCAGCTGTGGGTTTGTTGTGTCATTTCCATGTATCTTGTTGGTTATTGTGGTAGCAATTCCGTGAATCACTGAGATGTCGGGGTAGAGGAGCTGCGAGGCTGGATGGGACCAGTGGTCTTGGTTGTTGATGTGGTTGTTGACATCTGCTCTTCTGGAAGCTGCAGGAGAATCTGGGGTGCCTAATTATTTTCTGAAACGTGAGAATGTGTATCTCTTGGGTAAGTTGATAGTTGATTTGCGGTCATATGATAGCTGATGGGCATATTTCAAGCTATGCACTCTCAAGTTAGGAAATTGGAGGAAGCAGATTCCTGTAAATATGACTGAAAATTAAAACCCAACCATGAGAATCTTAGATCAAGGCAGGCTTTCTCAAGAGACATTCTGCTGGAGTCAGACATGATGCAGTCTGTCTCTGATTGAGAATGTCTGCAAATGGCAAACACTTAAAATGTTTGCAAGAGGAAATAACTGGTGTTATGCTTTTTTCTTTGATATGAACTTCAGTGTGTATCGTGCTGGTTTTGCTCCATTTTTCTTAAAACCCACAGATCTATTTGCATCATACTGCTCTGTATAGCACAGTGGGAGAAAGACTGATCAACTAAAGAAGCCAGTTTTGCCAGAGCCAGTATTGCAAACAGTCAGTCATCCAGGCAGGTTTGTTTGCTTTTTTATACATGTGCTTGGACTTTATGGAGACGGCATTTTTTTAAAATTCCTTTTGCATCTTAATGACTCTGAAAGCAACATATCTAAGGGGCATTTTACTCTTTATCACAGTTAATTTTTCCATCATAAGACACACCCATCTGAATCTGTTTTGACAGCTTACTTGGAGGTCTGTGCAGCAGAACATTTTTTTATCCAAACTGTTGTGATGCTGATTTCTGTTCAACAGTAGATGAACTGAATGCATTCAGAGTCTTATTACATTAGTGTTCAGTGTCCAGAAACATAGCAGGATGAGTGCACGTTTTTATTTTGTACAAACAAATACATATAGAAACAGTCGAGTGGCTTTGGTTTTGTTTTAATTACGATGAAGAAAAAGGATGGCTCATGGCTTGTCTTTCTCCTGGAAATCAGCAGTTTGTGCCGCAGAGAGGTCAGTCATGGCTAGAAGCTGTTGTTTTCTGGTTGGCCAGTGACCTGTAAAAAGAGTTCTCAGTGATGGACATTTCTCAGCTGGCATTGCTATTGACCATTTTAATGGGCAGGCTGAGGACTGAGTGTGAAGATGAAGCTAAGCTGGTGTAGCCAGGGAGGTTCCTCTGAGTTGGGCTTCAGGAAGGAGAGTGCAGGGCTGCTCATGCCATGGCTTGTCTGCATTTGCTGTTTGTTTTCTTGCAAAAGTGGAGGATGTGCCAAATGAACTGAATTTCGAAACCAAGCAGGTTTCAGTATGTTCACTCTCTTCTCCTGCATCTGAGAAATCATTGCAGGTGTTTGAACAAGTACTTATTTTCTTAACATGTTATGAAGCACATATGCAAAATTACTGTTTTGGTTTTATTTTGATTATAGATCTTGCCCCAGTCTTGGTTGGATTTGAAGGCTTTCTTTGGGTGGTGAGGCGGGTGTTTGAGGGAGTTTTGTGTGGATTTCTTTGTTGCTTTGTTTTTGTGACTCTGTAAATTTGTTTTAACAATTTAGAAGTTCTGTGTTAAGTTCCATTCACTTTGGTTATGCCTGTACTGCAGGGTAGTGAATCTGGGTGCAGTTCCCAGTCTCCAGGCCCTTGCCATGTGTTGCCTGTGTGGTGTGGGTGCATCCCAGTGGTGTGTGCATCATCCCCCTGAGGACCTGGTTCCCTTTGGGAAGTCACCTGTGCTCATGAGTGGGAACCAGGTCTAGCCGACAGGTTGGGAAGTACACCTGGCTTGCAGTTGGCATGTTATTATGCAGAGTAAAGAAAACCTCTTGTTAAGATGCCTCACGTTGGTTACCTTTGTGTTGTAGCTCTGAACCTGATGAAAACCAGAGTAGATGATTCTGGCACCTCAGGCAATGTAGTTGAGTTCTGCCTCATAGGTCTGGGAAGTCTGGGAAGGTAGTATTTTCTTCTGTCTAACCAACTGGTATAGTTATAAAACTTAGATATTTTCCAGGTTTGTGGGCCCTTTTTTTTGGCCTGAAAAAAAAATATGACAGTTTCCAAGACTAAATACAGGATGAGAGCAGTTGCTCAGAGTTTAAATTGAGATAGCACAGTTGTAGATTGTCTTGAAACAAAAGTAGTTGGTAAGCGTGGAGGGAGGAGGAAAATCTCACAAAATTTCCTGTGTTTATCCTGTGTATTTGAATTTGGTTTAGTGAAGTTTATATTGTGAATTGCAGCTGGCCATGGCTTTGCTGTGGTAGTCCACGTTCCAAGATCTAAGTCCACTGGAGGAGGGAGAGTGCTGTCGTAACACTGAGCCCTGAAGGTGATGTTTTGGTCCTTCTCTACAGCTGTGTAAGGTTTAAATCAGGAATCTTTCCTTCCTGTAGCCCTCTCCAGCCCTGTCATCTTTCATTGTGTGGGTTAAGCTGGGCTGGAGACCTTATGGAGGTGATTTTGTATCTCCTGCTGGGCTCCTCGTGTTGTTGGTGGGTGAATCATGTCCAGCCAGTTCAGCAGCTGGAAGCAGCATGCCTGGTGCTGCATGGTGAGGATGCCCAGCAAACTCCTGTGCTGATGAGCTGCAGACAGGGCAGGTGGCTCCTAAATAGGAGCTCAGTAAACAGGTGCAGTATGTGCAATGTTTGGCCTTAAGTGAAGGGTGTCTTTCCTCTCCTCTGTAATGATCTGTCTTCCTCAAAAAACCTCTGCTGCAGGTACCTTCTACAAAGTCCTTTCATTTGGCTTTGGCATGTGGTAATTCAGTTTATAATTGTCTACATCAGCTGCTTTGGGAAATCTTCCACCTTTGTGCTACAGTAGCAGCAGCAGCAGCAGCGGCAGGTTTCTCACAAACTGCTTATGCAGATAAGACTTAGGTGCAGACCTGAAATATTAGGAAAAATAAGTGTATTTTTGCTCCACTTACAATTGGTATGTGTGCAGTCTGAGCTTGTCTGTATGAATGTTTTATGAAAAGTACAGTATTTTAACAAATTTGCATTACAAAGACAGCATGTAAGGTACCAGGTTAATGAGTCTGAGGCAGTAAAGTGCCTAGAATAAACACTGTATTTGACTGGTTTTTCCTACAAAGTGTATTAATTTGCAGAGACTTTGAGAAAAAAACTGTTTTTGCAAACTATTTGTCTCCTATTCTTCATGATAAAAGTGCTTTATGGTGAGATCTCAGAGATGGAGACTGGGTACATCAGTCTGTCCATTTTCCTGGCCATGCAGCATCCCAGCATCCTCTCCACATTCTACATGCTCTTTCTGATTCTCAATTCCTCCACAAAAAGTGCACCATTTCTTTTAGGAGACTATCTCATTCAAATATTATGGAGTTTGTTCTCAAGAGATAACATCCTTTGGTGTGAAATTTCTCTCTGCAATTTGTTTTTTATTTTATACCATTTCAGATATTTTATAATCTTTCTTGGTGTTTCTGTCATTTTGCTGTTTGCTGGCTGTCCCTTGTCCTTCCCACACTGGGCTGTACTCTGCCAGTTCATCTCTTGCCACACGAAGAAAAAGTGGGGAAGGTCTGATAATAGCAGAGATAAAGGTAAAATATAGGGTGTAAATTACCTAATTACTTTCTATAACTTCCCCTTCATAATCCAGGTAAGGTTTGAGACCCAATTTAGGTTTTGTTTTGAGTCAAAATTCACCTGCTGTGATCAAGGGCAGTAATTTCAAGTGCTGTGTGTGCGGTGGGTGGGAGCGTGCTGCTGCACGTCCCCATGAAAGCAGGCGGCTTCAGCAGTGAGCAATCGCTGTGCAAGCACCATCTTGTGCTGCTCAGGCACCCAGCACTCACTCCTGCTTCCCAGGGAATCCATGGGAAAGCTTCACAATTAGCAGTTTGCTCCTTTATTGCCACTCGTATTTCCGCCTCCATTACTGCTGCAAGCTTGATCTGGCAGGGGCTGAGGCTGGGAGATATTGCCATTGATTCCTGTGGTGTTAAAGACCCCGTGCAGGCAGTGCTCATTGATCCTGCTCCTTGTCCCTGTGTCCCAGCACTGCTCAGCTTCTTATTCAAGGAGGATGTGAAAAATGGCTAAAGGTGATCTGGTCTGAGGTGGGAATGGGCTCATCCTCCTGGTCTTACTCGTCTTCTGCATTTCATCTCCTGAAGCTGCCAGCTCCCACCTCATACTTTGTCCTGGCCTTGGGGTTTCACAGTCCTTCTGTGAGCAGATTCAGCTCCCTTCCCCAGCAAGGAAGAACACATGTGTGTTCTACCCTCCTCCTTTTGTTGACAGCAGCAGATGACCAGTGCCAGAAGCGCTGTGGGCAGGGGAGATTGCAGAAATGTGGCATTTCTGGCAGGGTCTGAGCTGCCATGGAAGGATGCTTGAGGGTCTTGCAGGCATGTGCCAAAGAGAGTTTTTGACCTGGGATCCCAGCATGGACTGCAGGATGGCGAGCAGCAGGCTGACTGCTGGTGCTGTTGTTGCTCCATCAGTGTTGGATCCCTCTTTGTACTGACTTCTTCTTCCAGGATCCTTTCTTCCTCGGATTTTGTCTGAACACATCAGTGCCAACTGTTTGGAAATATATAAATGTATATGTTACATACAAAAAGATCTGTCTTTGTTTAATCTTGAGAACAGATGTGTTAGGAGAGGCTTATCACCGTGTTCCAGTATTTAAAGAGTGATTACAGAGAGGATGGCGATTCATTTTGTGCAAGGAGTCAAATGGGAAAGACAAGGGGTAAAGGGTGAGATTTTGATTGGACAGAAAAGTTTTTCATGGTGAGATCATCCTTTGGATTAATCTCTCCAGGGAAGTGATGGATACCACAAAATAGGACACTGATAAGATTTGCCTGGACAGAGTGCTGGGCCATCTTGTGTAGATTATGAAAGGTTGGCCCAGATGATCCTTTACGTATCTTCCAACCTGTTATTCTTTGATTCTATGATATAATGAGTAGAGAGAACATTAGGAAGCCCTACTACAAATAATTGCTGCATACATGAGAAATAAAGCTGCTGAGTTCAGTGCTAATTGTGTTAAAAGGAACACTTGGTCATCAGTGCAAGGGTCTGTGTCCCTGTCCTGATTGCTCTTTTGATCTCTGGCTTCAGCACCCGCATTGCTTCAGTGGTTTTATGCCCCACCTGTGGAAATGAGCCCTGTGCATGGCCTGCTTGGTGCCACCTTCCTTGTGCACAGCCTTCCAAGCACTTTGAGGGTTTGATCTTGGTCTCTGTGTACCATTTGCTCACTGGAAAATATTTTCTGTGGCAGAACTTGCTCTTCCCCAATTCCAAGATCCAAACAATAAAAACTCTGGTACAGGCTGATCTTTCTCTTCTGGCCTCTGTGTGCCTGTGCTTGGCAGTCTTGATAGGCTCTATCCCTGATTGAGCCTTCATTACATCGTTAATGAGATGTGAAGAACTTGCTGCAGCCAGCACGGTAATACAAGACCACCAGCTGCTTTGAGTGCAGTTTTCTGATACCTGAAGTTTTGGGTGTGAATTACAGATGACAGGATTTTCTTACTTGGCTATGTATGTCACTCACACACAAGTACTGTGTGTGCATGTCTCACTCCAGAATCTATGTGCGTGCTTTTTCATGCAGGATCTTTGCATTTCATTAAGGGATAGGAATGCCATAAATTTATTCCATATTCATGCCTTGAGTAGCTAGAAAGGTTAAGGGATGAAAACTAATCATAGAGTTTGGCTGAAGGATTTTAAAACAAATTTAGAGAGAGGTTTTGGAGAGAGACCTGCAGTTTGTTAGAGCCATCAAGGGGATAAATTTGAGTGAAAGCATAAGCTGAATCATGTGAATACATTTTTATAGCATTTGTGGCTGTTTTAGGAATTTTCCAAAGGATTGGGTTGTCAATACAGACACTCCCTATAGGAAAATTTGTGTCATTTTTGTCAGAAGTCTTGGTCAAAAAGAAGTGCCCCAGAGTAAATGGGTGCTGGGGTCAGGAAAATACTGGAAATTTGGATTCAGATTCTTGAGCCAAGTGAAGAAGACCCATCTGTTAAACCTTACTTGGCTATGTTGCCTGTGGATAAAGGCCCTTAGCACCTGGCTGACCAGCCTGGCTGTCCTGTTATCCCCCTCCTACCCCAACTGTTTTACAGGAGAGGATCTCTCTCTTTCTTTCTTTCTTTCTTTCTTTCTTTCTTTCTTTCTTTCTTTCTTTCTTTCTTTCTTTCTTTCTTTCTTTCTTTCTTTCTTTCTTTCTTTCTTTCTTTCTTTCTTTCTTTCTTTCTTTCTTTCTTTCTTTCTTTCTTTCTTTCTTTCTTTCTTTCTTTCCTTCTTTCCTTCTTTCCTTCTTTCTTTCCTTCTTTCCTTCTTTCCTTCTTTCTTTCCTTCCTTCTTTCCTTCCTTCTTTCCTTCCTTCTTTCCTTCCTTCTTTCCTTCTTTCCTTCTTTCTTTCCTTCTTTCCTTCTTTCTTTCCTTCCCTCTTTCCCTCTTTCCCTCTTTCCCTCTTTCCCTCTTTCCCTCTTTCCCTCTTTCCCTCTTTCCCTCTCTCTCTCTTTCTCTCTCTCTTTCTCTCTCTCTTTCTCTCTCTCTTTCTCTCTCTTTCTCTCTCTTTCTCCCTTTCTTTCTCCCTTTCTTTCTCCCTTTCTTTCTTTCTTTCTTTCCTCTCTCTTTCTCCCTTTCTCTCTATTTCCTTTTTCTCTATTTCTCTCTCTCTTTCTCTTTCTTTTTTGCCTTCTTTCTTGCCTTCCTGCCTTCCTGTTTTTTGGTTTGTTTTCTGGTCTGGAATGGAGAATGTTAAAATCCTGAAAGATTTTAACATTGGCTTGGATTTTTTTTTTTTTTTTTTTTTTTTGCCTGCTGTGTTGTGACTGCAGTGTCTTTTCTGTCTTGAATTTCTCTAATAAAAGCATGGTGGAAAATGAGCTTTATTTTCAGTTTGAGTAGCATAAAAGCCTTACATTGCTCTTTGATGAGCCTAACCAGCCTCTCAAGGCCTCATCCTCCCTTGCTTAAAGGAAAAAAGGGCAAAAAGCTGCTCTTTCCTCTGGCTGCTTTGGCTGGCTGCTGGCCACGGGCTCTTTGGGGAAGGAGGTGGCAGCAGGGCTGTGCCTCTGGCTTGGGGAGGTTGGACATGTGGAAAAGGGGCTCTGTGGTGTTGTTCCATGTGAGATAATTGACGTGTGTGTGCTGTGGCATTGATCCTGCTTTTTAGTGGAGCAAGGAGAAGCAGCCAGCCCCAGCGGGTTTTTTTTATCCATTGTGTTGATGGTAAGTCCAGGTCTGCTGTTACCTGCTCTAGGTTTAGGATTAAGGAGCCCAGAGCTGGGCAAGCAGGGAGGAGAAGCTCAGCTGGGCCTTTAGAAATGGACTTTTTTTCTGTACCTAAATAACAGAATTGTATAAAGAGTTGTTCCCCAAATACTAAAGGAGGGTTGTGTTTTGTGGCTGACTTACATGCCTCAGCATTTCTGTTGGGGCTTTTTTTCAAGGTTCTCTCCTCTCTGCACTCCCAAGCATCTGAAAAGATGCTTTCTACATGTTCTCTGCATGGGAGATACTTTCAGGGGCATTTATAATTTATCCTGTCTTTCTGGGGTTCAGTTCTCAAGGAATGTGTGGAAGTGTAGCCACCTAAAGAATTGCTATCCTGCTCTTAAACTTTGGTTAAAATAGAATAATAGAGTTACAGAATGGTGGCTAAAATAGAATCATGGAGTTACAGAATGGTTGGGTTGGAGAGGAACCTTTAAAGGTCATCTAATGTCCAAGCCCCCTGCAGTGAGCAGGGACATCTTCAACAAGATCAGGTTGCTCAGAGTCCCATCCAACCTGACCTTGGATGTTTCCAGGTATGGGACATCCACCACCCTTTCCAGGGCAACCTGTTCCAGTGTTTTACCACCCTCAGCCCCATAGACTGCAGACTGAAACATGACTGGGGAGGTGATGTTTGGTGGTGATGATTCAGATACCCACAGACACTCAGAAAACCTGGCTAAAAGAACTCCCTGCTGGTATAAGAATTACTTGATCCTTTTCTGCACCTGCCAGAACTGAAGCCCAGTAATGCTCACAGTTATTTTGATGAGTGCCCCCTTTGCAGAAGAAACAGACTTCTGCCCTGCCCTTCTGCCAAAAAGGAAGAAAACTCGTCAAAAAACTCAAGTGATAACCAAAATTTTTCTTTAGAGAGCTGTGGAAAGTGAAATGTGTTGTGGCTACAGAAAGGACACTAAGTTTGCAGGGAAAGCTGACTGCTGAGGGGGATGTTATCCCAGCAATTCATCACAGTATCTGAAATGTCAGGAGTGGAGGCCTGGGTTCAGTTCAGGGAGTCTCCATGGTCCCAGTTGTTATTGAGGATAAAGACTTATTAACCCAGGTCAAGGAGCCACAAAACGTGGCCTTGGAAGAGGGAAATACAGCGCCGGGAGATTTGCAAGGCTTAGTTCCTTTGGGTTTAACACGGTGGGTGATAAATCTGTGTGCAGTGCTGTGGTGGATCCCAGCCACTTGGGTTTGTCTGAGAAAGCTAAAATAATCTTCCATTTAGTACTTTATTTTCTCGTGGTACAGGTTCAGCTGGTAAAGGTGGTACCTGGAAACTGAAAATCCACTGAAGTAAACCCTTTAAATGGAGTGCTGCTTCTGCAAGTTTTAATGGTTTCGTGCAGCAGTTGTGCTGTCTTGCTTTTGTTCAGTAGCTTTGAATTTAGTTTGAAAAACTAATTCCTATATCCTCTTAAGGATTAATTTCATCACACCCCTAAACACTTCATTTGTTTTGTTTGTTGGTCTTAAATCTGTGGGACTGTCACAGCAGGCAAGATGCATGGACTGGACTGTGACTTGTGTAGATGACCCCTGTAATTCAGGATTTCAACTGTGGCACTGTGGACTCAGGATGAAAACAGCCCTGAATTTAGCCTTGTATAATTGCAGTTTGACATTTTTAGTTTGCTAAATGCTTTCATAACTGAAAGGGATTTATTATCAAATAGGAAGAATATTAATGTTGACACTGTTGGCAATTAAAAACAATCGTGGAAACTGAATTTTGCTTCTCCTGATTGCTTTTCAAATAATTTGTTTTTCAATGTTACTTTAGGATTGGTTCATTTATTAGGTCTTTTTTCCTTGTGTGACAATGAGATAATTGCTATTTATTTTTTATCCTGCAAGCAATTATAATCAAAGCAGCCCAATATAGAGTCTGCTTTGACCTGGAATCAGAGTGACCTGTCAACATGAGGCTACTGTACTCTTCAGCTTTTCAATTTAATTTTATTTCATGGGCGCTCACCAGAATGCATTCAGCAGGGCTGAAAAAATTACGGGTAGAGTTTTCTGTGTTCATTAATGGCAGTGGTGCAGAGCCGAAGAAGTGGGCAGATAAGAACAACTTTGGGTTGGTTATTAATAGCAAGAATTGTGATCTGTTATCTCGGTTTGGGTGGACTGTGTTGGGCCAATGTCCCCAGCGGTCAGAGGAGGAGATCCTGGCAGGCTGCCAAGGGAGGGGTAGCTGCAAATTAAGGGAAAATTGCAAACAATTGCCTCTAGGGAGTTGCTGCAGCCAAGTTTTGCTGAAAGGAAGCAGAAGATACTTTATTTTTGAAGTTAGCAGTTTTAAGGTAAGGCTCAGCTCTCATATTGAAACACATATGTGGGCATAAGAATGTAGGAGTTGTTTTCTGTTATGGAAGACCTGCATATCTACAGCTGTGTAGCAGGAATAAGGAATGAATATAAAATAAGAGTGAGTAAATAATGCTGTTAAGTAGTACCTGGAAAGAAATTTGGAGCAAGGAACAAGGCTCTTGAGACAGGTACAAGCACAGAAGCTAGAAGTAAACAGCTGTGCAGGGGCAGAGGGTTACCATTTTTCAGCAAATTTGCTACTTACATGCCAGGTTTGATTTAGTTATGGTGTGGAAGCCACTGTGTGCTCAGAAACAGGAAGGAAGTAAGAGTGCTCTGTGACCAAATCCTTAACAATAGCATGGGATCAGGACAAATGGCTGATTTGGGGGAGTTATGCTTAATGGTTCTTATTAATTTCCAGCTAAAATTGAAAAATGCAAATCCACACTACTATTGAAGTCCTGTATTGAAATGCAGCAGCATCTTATGAATGTGAAATGATGTCACTGGTGGCAGTATTATATTCTGGCAGTGCCTTCCATTAAATAAAACATACTTCAGTGAGAAGTTGCTTTTCCATGAAGTCTCTCTTCTCACTTCAACCCAGACTTTTTTGCATTTAGTGGGAGCACTGCTTTTTTGTCTCATGGCTTGGTAAGCTGCTGCAAGACTACCTCAAAGCTCCTGTCCCAGGTTCTTTCCCTTTTTTATACTGCACTGTTTGGATTTGGCCTCCAGTCTAAAACAGCAGATCTGTTGGGATGTTGTGGGTGCTGTTGGTTGAGGTTAAGAAGTTCCTTGCCCTGCTGGCTCTTCCCCCTCCTATCTGCTGGCATCAGTGCATGTGTGGTTGCCTCCATCACCCAAGTCTGTCAAAAATGTCACAGGCTTGTGCAGGATTTTTTAATGGCAGGGTTATTTTGATGGAGGTGTGTTAGGGAGTGACACCTTGGCAGGTGCAGTGGAAGGAAGGGGAACAGGGCTGAGTCAGTTGGGGCTAGAGAAGCATTTCAGAGCTTATCTTTGCAGCAGCAAAGAATGTGTATTTTGGAGGCTGAGAGTGGCATTTTGTGCTTGTGCTGAGGTTCCAGTGCTGGAAAAATTATACAATCTATCAGTGACTTGGAATTGGCAATTTCAGGTACGCTCTTGCCCAAGGTCATTTTACATGCAGGGTCTTTTTAGAGAGTAAGGTTGATGCTGGGAAGTTCAACTCCTGAAATGCAACAGTTAGAAATCTGGGAGCAATGAAGAAGTTTGGTTTAACAAGGTGGGGAGGGAATTCAAAAAGGTATGCCAAATTCTCTCCTGAAAAAGCCTCCTTTTAAATTCAAAGTTTATTGCTTTATCTTGACTTTCAGAAAACCTGCATGAAACTTCCTTGCCTTTGAAAGCTTGATAGAAACTCTTGAAGTACTTTGACTGAAACAGAAAATTTAATAGTGAGGCATTTTGAACACCGAACGATGTTTGTGGGCAGGTAATTTAAACAGGTACTAATACGAAACAGTGTTGTACTTGAAAGGCTACAACTGGTGTACACACATAAATGGGGGGAAATATCACTGGGAGCAATAAAATCTAGGGATGCTTCATGCTTCTTTCATTGCAAACAATTTTTATGGTATGGCCTGTGAAGCAATTGAAATGCAGAGAGCTGGCACATCACTAGATTGATAATTCCTCTTGCTTCTTACAACTTATTCTCAGTACAGATGTCCCCAATTCTTTCTTTCTATCACATTAAAGTTTCTTGTCTGCTTCAATTTCATGCCTGCCTCAAACATAGCATTTTTCAAAATTGTCCCTCCAATTTTTTTTTTTCCTCTTTAAAAGTTTATATCAGATGAGACCTAACTGCTAGTTTCTATCCCAAGGTTTACACTTAAATTTTTAACAAGCTCGTTTTTAAGATTGGTCTTCCTTGAGAGAGCACTTGGCTGATCCATCAATAATTATGTAGTAATAAAGCAACTGTGTAAAAATGGCACCTTCGTGCTGAACAGATTGGTTTGCAGAGCCACTGACAAAGATGAATGTTTATTGCAATTTACTACTTTTGGTTCTGCAGATGCAATACAGCTATTTTCTTTTTGGCTTAAGTGTCACGAAAAGTAATTTCCAATTGTAGAATCTTTATGATAATAAGGATGTATAACTAGAAGAGCCCAGACTGACTTTCAAATACCAGCATGAGTTTGAAATACTAGTAATTTAGAAAAAAAAATAAACAGAACATTTTTTACTTCATTTTGTTGCTGGAAAAAATTTTTAAGCACTTGGAGAGAACACACAGGGAACCCTACAATATCATGTAGTTGCGCTTCTGAATTAATTGCTATAATATTAATTGTTGATTCTTCAAAAATTGGCAAGTTTCCTCACTTTCTTTGCTGCATCCAAAGATTTCTAATGTTGATTTTACTACAGTAAAGGAAAATGTAGCATCTAAAATTAACACAAAAGCCTGAAATTGTTGTTCTTGTTTCCTTTTTTTTTTTTTTTTTCAAAGTGCCAGCACAATTAAGGCTGTGATTTAGATGATTAGATGACTTGTATTGTTCAAATCTGTCCTCTCCTTTTGGGCAAAATGCAGAATAACATATTCATTTCGGTCAGCCAAGCTGGTTGATTGCAGTGTCACTGTGGTGATGAAATTATCTCTTGGTAGCAGCTGAGAAACACCTTGAGAATTAAACTTTCGTGGATGTAGATGCTGGGATCCGTGCCTCTGCAGCCCCTGGCACAGCCTCTGGGTGCTCCTTTGCTGGATTTCCGGGTGATGCCGGGGTACCGAGATCCTGGCACAGCCCCACTGGTGCCTGTCAGTGCTGCCAGAGCTAGAAGGTGCTGTCATCGACCTGCAAACCTCCTCTGGACAAAGGCCAGAACTCCTGGGCAATTTTCCATTGCTGCCTGAAGCAGTGACTTGGCCTGATGTTGGCTCTGTTGCTCACGGTTTGGAGGGAGGGATGCAGGTGGTCCTGCTCCCAAAAAATCCTGGAGTGTCAAAGCTCCAGCTTCATCCCCTCGGTCTTGGTTTGAGCTGCTCCACAGACCAGTTTGCTGCCACGGCTCTCAAGCCTTTGTGGCAACTTGTAGCTACGTCAGCAAACGCTTTCAACCCAGGTCATTCATTTCAGTTGGCAGTTGCTGACAGAAATGTTCCTTTGCTTGGCTTTATTTTAGCATTTAATGATTTTTATGTTGGTTTTGATGGCGTGAAGGGAATTGCGTGGGAGTGTTTTGTCTGGACTTAGTATTCTCTGCTTTATCTTGCTAGCAAGATTTAAAATTTTACTCCTTCAGGAGACAGGGTTTTTGTCTGTGCATCTTGCAAGCTCTTCCCTCACTGGTCCCTTCTGTCAGCTCATTATCCTGGGCTCATTTCACTACACAGTTCATGATGCTAAAGGTTGCAATGGAAAGAATTTGCCTAGTTAAAACTAGCATAAGGAACAATCCATCTATTCTTACTTAAAGAAATAAAAGAAATAATACATAAATAAATGTCTATTCCATAGAAGAATAGAAGATCTGAATTTGAAATCATTATCTGTCAGGATTTTGTAATGAAATAGTAAAGTGTCATCCAGAACTTATTTTCAAAAGACAACTCTGGTTTTGTTAATTCAAAATAAACTTTCTTGATTTCAGAGAGATGAGAATTACCTGTGGTACTGAATGTGTTTAAATGAACTCATACAAGAAAAGAACATCACTCTTTCCCAGTGGGCTGTGGACATGTGCTCACATTCCTGAAAATGGGTGCTATAGTACTGTGTATTTTGGAGGACCTGGATTGACCTCCACAGAAAGTATCATTATTCAGTTAATTAAAGAACAACTCTGATACTATGCCATATGCTGTACAATAAAATGGCTGCATGGCAGAAAGAGCCATGAGCCCTTCCAGACTGAGACATAATTTGTTACTTTCTGCAACACCAAGTTAATATATTTAAATAAAAAATTAATTACATGTGGATGTGGGACCTATCTTTTCCAGTAAGCTCTTTGAAATGCTTACTGGGTTTTTAAGACTTAGTAAAATATTTCCAAAGTCTTTGCTTTGCTTTGCATCTGATCAACATTTAAGCAGGGTCCTTTGTGTGCCTGTAACCTGGAGAGGATAGCCAGATTGAGGAGAAACTGTAATCAGCAATGCAGAACATAGCTAAAATGACATATGAAGCATAGTCCTGTTAGTATATAAACTTTATATACAAGTCAGATGTTGAGATTAATCATAAGGACAGGTTGCACAAGCAGATGGCTGGCCTTTCTGATAGCCATTAGCTTGAAAGGCTGGCTTTGAAACCAGCTCCGTGCTTTAGAGGTGAATCACGCTGCTGGGCTTTGGTGGGAAAAGGTTATTTCTCCAGCTCCACCACAACCTTCAGTGCACAAAAGTGCCTTTTCCCACTGTTCCTGGAGGATAAGACAAATTATTCTCCAGGAACTTCTCCACAACTTTCTCCTTTTGGAGAGTTGCAGTGTCAGAGGGCATTGCAGCGCTGTAATGGATGGATCTCAAGCATATGGAGTACACATGCTAATTGTGCTGTGCTTATGGATCAGTCTGTCCAAATGCCAAGGCCTCAGAGCTGCTGCAGGCAAAATGTTAAAATCCTTCTCCTCTGTCTACTCTGCACTGGGAAAGAGGTTCATTGCAGGGGAGAGGAGGAGGAGGTGAGAGATGGAGCCCATCCTCCTCAGGAGTTCCTGCAGAGAAGTACTTTATCACCTACGTGTTTCTCAGCCATTAGGCATAGTCAGAGACAAAAAGATAGCACTTCTTCTAACAAGAAACAGTGCAACTGCTGTAATTTTTATTTTAAAACATGATCTGTGCTGGCTGCAGGTCTCTGCTGCATAATGGCCGATGCTGTCACCACAGATCTGCATTTCTGTAGCTGCCAACTTTTAAGAACTCAAACCAAGTATCTCCTACCTCCATGTTTGTAAACCCCAACTGGTGATCCTGATCACCAAACCAGTCAAGATCTTGTGTCCTTTCTCTCTGCTCCATGTCTCTGATGGTCCTGGCAGCATGGAGCTCTGCCTGGTACCTGCTCTGAGTCCAGCCCCCATCCACCTCAGAGGATTTCCTGTGGGCCAGGTTCCCACCTTGCTTTTGATAGGGCTTCTGCTCTTGTCTGTTGTTCTATTTAATAATAAGAATAATTTTTTATCTTCTCTTTCTTCTCCCCATCTCTGTAATTCCCTGTTTGCTATTTCTCATAGCAATGAAGGAAGGAAGAAGCTGGGTAACAAAATGAGAAATTTCTTACCTAATAATTTTCTTTCAGTTAACAGCTTCTCACCATTCAGCCCGCCTGGACAGTGTGGTAAATGGCCTGGACAGAAACTGATTTTTTTCCTCTAAATAAAGACTTGGGTATATAATTTCATATTCTGTGTTTTGATGTTGTCTTAATGCTAATAATTTTCTGCTGAAGCATTTCTGTGGTCTGGGTGGCTTCTAGTGGCTGGTCTACCAGCAAGATCTACTATAGATGAGCTCTGAACCTCAAAGGAGGGGGTAGAAATAAGCCCACCTTTGCTAAGAGATGGTAACAGGTACTAGATACAAGTTAAAAGTGTTAAGTTCTACTCATTTCACTTGTTTGCTCATCAGGGTAAGTTATTTTTGTAGGCTGTTTTTGACCCAGAGCAATTCTTTGGTGCAGTTTGTGTTGGAAGGGACCTTAAAGATCATCTAGTTCAACTTCCTGCCATGGGCTGGGATGCCACCCACTAGATTAGGTTGTGTATGTTGTATACTTATATGGCTGTATACATTTATTTTTTTTTCCTGGTGGAACAGAATTTGATTCACAATTTAAAAAAAAAAAACACAACTAGAATAGTCCAAACAAAAATCTAGGATTTGCATTTATGTTCTCTGTAGTGCAGAGCTCACCATTGTGTTTTACTTGATGTTGGGGGGTTACAGGAGGAGATTTATTTCTCAATAAAACATGTGCTGGGGTGGTTGAGTGCTGGCCAGACAAGGATCCTGGACTTGCAGGGACGGACAGCAGAGCATTTAGTGCCCACAGCAAGACCTGGTGAGTTACAGAAATGATGCTTCAGCACTTAAACATGAAGCCAGCTGTTCCCTTCGTGGCTGGCTCGGGTGTAAAGTGCTCTTGCTGTTTTACAGAGTGGTCTGTCAGGATGGGGAGAGTGAGCTGGAGTGGGATCTGAGCCTGGCTGCTTCTGCTGTCGGCTCTCCAGGGTGTTGGACTGCCCTCACCCTCCGCCAGAGATAACAGCAGCGCTCTGCCCTTGTGGGGTTTGGAGAGGGGACCTGGTTCAGATGCTGATCACTTCTTCTCCTTGGTCTCTCCCTTTGTATAAACTGTTACTCTTGGATCCCCCTGCACAGATTTTTAAAAAATGCAGAAAATACAGGCCAGAAGGCACAAAAAAAAAAAAAAACCAAAACAGAGGCTGGGGGAAGGGAAAGGGGAGAAAAGATGCCAAGAACAGCATAAGAGGCAAAGGAGGAAAATACAGCAGGGAATTGGTGATCGGCTGGAAAAGCACAATAAGCAGGGGAAATCTGTCTCTACAGTTTTAATTTTAAAAAGTTTTAAATCCATAATTTTTCAGGCAGGAGGAGTTGGATGTATGAATGTAGGCTGAGGTGTGAGTGTGGCACTTTTGGCACTAGTGCCCTGGTCAGTCTTGGCTCTGCTGGGTGCAGAAATTACAGGCTGGAGAAGACTTGTGTCTGTGCATGGGAGCTCTTACAGTTTCCAAAGTTTGGCACTGAAAAATGTCATTTGTGGTAGCTAGGTAGTATGTTTCTGGGTGAGTATTGGTCAGTTTGATTATTGGTTATTGGTTCCATCAGCAAAAGATAACTCTTTTGATACCATTCAGAGCAGCCGTTCTCTGAGCACTCAGTCATGGCAGCGGGGTTGTGAGCTCAGAAGAGAACGACAGGTTGCAACAAGTAGGTTGTATAAGCCATGCTCTTTTTCATTGTTTTCCAAAGGTGTTGGGGGAGCATGAACGTTATTCCAGAAGAACAACATCTGCTGCTGGTTTTGAGTACAGTGTCAAGATGTTCTTCTGTTCAAAAGCCTAATTTTAAGCTGTATTTATTTTGGGAGGTTGAAAGGATTTTTTTCTTAAGGGCTTTTTATGTTGCTATGTAGTTCAATGAACATGAGCTTACCTTTTCAAAGAAAATTCTTCAGAATCAGAAGGGTTTTGTGTATTGCTGGACTGGTTTTGTACTACTTGCTTTGAAAAAATATATATTGCAGGGAGGATTTCTGGATAGAATTGAGAGATTAACTGTTTCTCTGAAGCATTAAGTTTAAGTCAACAAGTTCCCATGTCTGTTAGATGAGTGGTATAACCTCTAACTGGATATAAAATATGAGGAGGATGTGGTTTCATTAGTTCTCCATGGAGGTGAAACAATAGCATTTGTTTCAGTATGGATGTGCTCTCAGGAAAGCAGCAGGGTTGCTGATTAGGTGCTTTTTTTTCAAAATTGAAATTTAATTTATAAAAAATATGTTCACTATCTAATAGAAGTTCTGTGAGAGTGATTGACTGCAGGCAAAAGCTTTTCTCATAATTTATTCCCATATATCATTCAGCACAGGAATCTGAAATTCCGTTCCTGTGATGGGGTAATGGTTCTGAGACCGCTGTAGGAAGGGGGCTGATGGGGGAAGGCTGTCGGGTGTCACTCAGCTGTGCAGGACAGACAGAGCATCTGCACCTTGAGTCTCAATGTGGGGAAATGGAAGCAGGCACTTAATAAAGATGGGTTTCTAGTTCTGTGCTGCATTAAGGCTCAATGTTGTAGGAAAATCTGCCTACAGCAGATGAGCCCAATGCAGTTCCTGCAAACCAGACCGGGCTGCCCCTGTTACTCTGTTTTGCTTTGTGAGAAAGTCCTATTTTCAGTAGACAGGAGTGAGAAAATAGCTGATGAGCTTGTACATCCCAGCTTTTGTACAGGCTGACCTTGCACAGCTGCAATAGCAGAGTATGTGGAATTCCTTTTTTTTTTAAATTAAATTGTGCCTTACCCCTCTTTGCCCTTCATTTGCACCATTTTGGTCTCTGTTCTTAGGCTCCCAGTGTGAGGAGCTGGCCAGTGGGCACCTTGCAGGGGCAGGGCTGTGTGCCCTGGCACTGCCGGGCAGCCGGTGCCAGCCGGCAGCGCTTCCCGTCGTTGGCAGGAACGGATGTTTCTGGGAAGATGGGGCCTCGCTCCGTGTGCTGTGATGTGTTTGCTTTCTCTGAGGAACGAGCAGGCTGGAAACTTGGCTTTGGCTGGGGAGGACCCCTTAACCTCGCCTTGGCAGAAGGAAATAATAAAGTGACAGACTTCATTTGTCTTTATGCTGTGTGCGTGGCCTCGTGTGCTCCGTACACCGCCAGACCTAAATCCTGGTGTTGATTTGGCACTGTGAAGGAGTAGGCTGTAATTTTCAAGGTGGCTCCGGGTACAATAAAGTAAAAAAACATTTTCTCCTAAATATGAGCATGCACATTGTGTTTTTTGACCTTATTTCGTCAGCAAGTGCAATTAATTTTGCTCTCTCCTTACGTTTTGTTTTGCAGGCTGGGATTGCAGAAAGAGGCACTTTACCTGGAGCAGTGGGGCTGGCAACAGCTTAAAACAGCCAGGATTACCTCCCAGTCTGCTCTGGAGGGAAACTCCTGCCCTGCATTAGTGAAACTCAGTATACTCTGCTCACATGGCCCCACAGACTCTGCTCTGTGCCTTGATGTGTGGTGTGGTTGTTTGCACACCCATTGATCCTTGTACTTCATCCTGTGCTGCTGCAGCATTTTCACATCCATTTCTCTTCCCTGCCTGGTCCCTGCAGCACCATCTCCACGGCACTTTGTCTGCCTGGCTCTGCTCCTCTCCCGGTTACCCACCCTTAATGCCTGTTCCCTTCATCCCTCTGGTAAATCAGTTATCTCCCCCTCCAGATGGGTTCTGATCAGCTAATCAATTATATCCTGGTGTGGTTGTGCAGTACCTTTTTTGTCTCTAAGCCACTGCCTTCCCTTCTCACTCTCCTAAGTGGCACTGGCATCGCTCATCAATTTGAGATGTTGAAGCATTTCTGCCCATTGGGTCCCTCTGATGGTCTGCGGGAGCTTTTTGTGGTTCCCATTGGATTTAATCCCTCCCTGGAGAGCAGCAATCAATCCCAGTGTTCCTGCTGCCCCGGGCTCAGGTTGTTTGGTTTGTTGCATAAGGATTTTTGTAGCTGAAAATGTATCTCCCAACTCTTTTCAGATTTTGTTGTGCTCTACCCCCAAAGTATTTCTCGAATACTGGAGGTGCTTAGTGTCTGGTGTTGTGCCAAATAGGTGGAAAGGTTCTTTGTTTAAACTCTTTGCTGTAAAATGGTATGGTGAAGGATGTATTTGCTGCATAGGACCAGAGCACCGAGTGCCTTTCTATTATATCTGCTCTAGAGGATTTCCTGGGAAGTGTTCAGCCTCCATTTCTGTCTGTAAGGAAATCCTCTTATCTGGGCAGAGCAATAAATAGTGCTGCCTCCTGTAATAGAAACAGAAAAACATATTCTTCACGTGGCAATTTTTAAAAATGTAGGGTTTAAAATATATTGGGTGGAATGATTCTTCTGTAATAAATCCCCATAATAGTGCACTATGTATACATTTAACTGGCTGCACAGAGGTAGGAAGAGGGGCAGAGGGTGTGTTAGAAGATGATTTAGTGTGTATTTAGTAATGACAAGAACAGTAAATAATCCTACAGGTTTACAAACCTAATCCCCAGTGTCTGATTGTAGCCCTCATGTCTACTGGAATTGGTTGAAAAGATGTTAGAAGGCTGTAAAGGGAGGGCTTTGGGGGGCAGTTTATTTTTAAATTTTTGGGGAGCTTGCTGGATGATTGATGGTTTTAGGTAATATGAATGTAGCTGATTCAGTCCCTTGATGGAAAGCTGTTGAAGTGCCCATCCTCCTCCACTTGCTACAGAGGTGTTGGGTGAAGATGGAGTAGGCTGGTCCTTGCTTTAAACTCTTCCTGGTGATCCTTTCATTTAACAGCTGGATTTGGAGGGAAGGGGAGGAGTGTTGTTGTTCTTAATGCCCAACTTATTTTTTGCCTGTGCCCTGCAGTACAGTGGCTGTTTTTCTTACCAGAAGAAATCCATGATGTCTCAGAGCTGTGCCACGTGATGCTACTGCTTTTAAATAAGCTCTTAAGAGGCTGGACCAGATGTTGGCCACATCTGTGTTTTTATTTTGTCGAATGTTTCATTTCAACCCTTTTATTAAAAGAGAAAATGATAATTTAGAAATCACTTTGAAAAGTTTAGCAGCTAGGAAGATCTTTCTGGTATATAAAAAAGCAATGGGTTGGTTTCCATGCCCTGCAGTGAGCCGTGTAGCATCAGGCAGACAAATATTTGTGGCTGGTAGGGTCTACTCCTGTTGGAAACTATAGCCATGGAAATTTTCATACCAAAATGGATGTGTTTTATTTTGAAGTGGCATTCTATAATGAAATGTGTACTTTTTTTTTCTCAGTGAAAGCATTAAACTATGGATTTGAAGGCACCTTTGCTTCTGAAAAACTCATTTAATGAATGCCTATTTCCATGGCAGGAAAAAGGAAGATTTGCAGGCAGAGGGATATCCTGCAATTACTCCCTCTGCTGCTGTTATGGGGGTCTAAGCAATGCTTATTACATGTAACTTGCTTCTGGATTCTTCTCTGCAATTTAACAGTTGGAGAATGAGTTTTCTGTCCCTGTTGCTAATTGATCCAATGAGAAAAACTGGCACCTAATTCAGTAACAAGTTATATTTAAAATGACAAGTGAAATTGTTCATGGTGCCTGAAATTGCATCGTTTTCAGTCTGGCATGTTAGGGCTGTATAAGAAAACAGGCACCTACTGTACTGTGACATATTAAATTTTAAACCTCTGATCCAAAAATATATTGGGGTATAGGAAGAGCAAGGTGTATAATGATGAAAAGCAGTGACAGCTTGATTTCAGTGGGATAGTTTTATTTTTTTTAGGATGCTTTGGCGATTTTTACTACAATTAATACTGGGATCAATTTTATGTAAAATTAAACAGTGTGAGTATGTCCATCACCACTTCCAAGTTTTGGTTTTCTAACCTATGATTTTCAGAACTTACTAGTGATTTCAAGGTTGGCTCCATCTTTCTCTGTTGATAATTCCAAGTCTGTGTCGACAGTGGCCAATTTAGTTTATGTGGTACAATGAATAGTGAAGAAAAATAAATCATTTTTTCATTGCAGGTAAACCATAGTGAAAAATCGGGGATTTTCTCCCAAAAAAACTATCCTCCCCTTGAGGAAACAAGGGGTAGATAATGCATTTAGGAGGCCATCTCCCCTTCTGTCCTACAGCTTGGTGGTTAAAGTGCTACCCAGAATATGGGAGACCCAGTTCAAGTTCCAGTTCTGTATGAACTCCTTCCAGCCTAGGAGCCAGGTTATCCTGGTCTGGGCTCCCCTTGCACTCTGCTGTTGAGCTGTTTTATTTTATGTGATGGAACATTCTTGGACCCAGGTAGACCAGCTCCTGGGAAGGTGTCTCAGACATCTTCAGTATTTGCTCCTTTCCTTGGTGAAAATTCAGCCATTTTGCTCACTGGAAGTTTCTGTCTCAGTTTCAGCAGGAGAGATGTACAGTACTGTCTTGAAGAACAACCTGCACTCCCTTGGGTGATTCCTCTCCATGCTTTGAATGATTTTGCTTTGCTAAAAAAATGCCAGTCAGTTGCATTATGTATTTAGTCACCTTGCTTTTCCTCCCCATCCTGAAGCCAGGGAGTGCTTGGCCATGTCCTGGCTGGTAGCAGGGTGTTCCTGCATGAGGAGCTGCTGGCACTGGTGCAGAAAGTTCTGCTCTTACTGCACTCTGCAGAGATCAGACCAGAAGAAAAACATATGTACTGATCAATTATGTAGTTATTATAAAATCTTCTGCACTTCTAAAGTATTTTGAGGAAAAAGGGTTGTAAAGTAAATCTGGTGCCTGAGACTAATGCAATTACTTTATAAATGTAGTGACAGTGAAAAATGTTCTTTAAAGCCTTTTTGGTCAAATTAGCACCGCGTTATCTGAAATGGTAAACCTGATTACTACTTTTATAAGACAATCTCAGGGAAAAAAAATCAAATCATAGTGTTATGGAGGACTGGAGAACCTCTGCTATGAGGAGGAGCTGAGAAAACTGAAATTGTTGAGCCTGGAGAAGGCTTCAGGGTGGCCCATCTCCAGCCTTTCAGTACCTTAAAGAGCTACAAAAGAGCTGGAGAGAGACCTGTTACAAGGGCATGGAGTGACTGGACAGTGGGGAATGGCTTCAAACTGATAGAAGGTTTAGACTGGATACTAAAAAGAAATTGTTTACTGTGAGGATGGTGAGACACTGGAATATGTTGCCTGGAGAAACTGTGGATGCCCCATCCCTGGAAGTGTTCAAGGCCAGGTTGGATGGGGCTTTGAGCAACCTGGTCTGGTGGAAGGTGTCCCTGCCCATGGCTGTGAGTTGGAACAGGATGATCTTTAGAGTCCCTTCCAACTCAAACCATTCTGTGGTTCCATGCTGTTCTTTGTGACGGGACATTTTTGGGGGGTTAAAACTCATTTTGCTTGTGGCTTGGGGTGGAAAATATAAATCTGGATGTTTAAGGTGGATTTGGAAAAGACATTTGTGAGTGCTCAGTGGCTGATCCCAGGGAATGTCTGTTGAGTTGAGCAGCCATAACCCTTTGCACCCCCTTAGGAAGTTCAGACTTTATTCATAACCAGGTTTTTGGGTTGGCTTCCCAGCCCTGTGATCTCACATACTTCAGGCAACTGGTTTAAACCCCTGACTTTTGCCAAGCAGATCGTTGTTTTATCTTCTGGGAATGCTCTTAATTCCAAGCTTTGCTTGACTTTACTGTTTGGTTGCCATGATCTGCCATTGGATCCTGGCATCACCCTCTGCTGGTCCACCACTGTGCAGGAGCACCAGGCTGGGGAGTCAATCCATTCAAATATCTTGGTTTGTGGGGAGGCACATCCCCAGTACTGGGGAGTGGGAGCTGTGAACATGCCAAGCTGTTCTGCACCACTTTGGTTTTAATTTGTTATTGTTGATTGTTGAAACTTAATTTGTTTATATTTTTCTGCAAGTGAACTAGTGAGGTCATCTCTTGTTTGATCTTTATTAGATGTAATGGAGATGACCAAGATGATTGCTTCATTCCCCAGCATAAGTCTTTGTTAAATAATTGTTTTCTTCTCTACCTGGACTACATTAATAGTGTATTACTATAGTTCTTTAATGTGATGTGGAAAATCAGGTTTTGCAGCTGTACGCTGTTCCAGTCCCAAATTAAGCCTCAGTTCTGTGCTGTTATGCTTTTTTATGGATGGAATATTTGAAAGTTTGTTTTCAGAAGTCTTAATAACTATCAAAACTAGAAAAATTGAAGTGAAATTGTAATTACAGAAAGTCAAGAAGAAAGCCGTGGTGTAGCTGTCAGCAGTGGTCTGTGCTGCTTCCCTGAAAATAGAAAATATTTTCTAAGTCATAATTTACAGATAAATTACTGACCTATATGCTCTAACAGAGAAATTTTTGTTATGATGAAAGAAAAGTGGTCATCTTTTTGAAATAATTTCCCCAGCTTCCTGCTGAACATTTGTGGCTGTGAATTAAAATGGGTGGAACAAAAGGCGACTGGAAGTCTCTGGCAGATTTTTAGTACTGATGAAGACTGAATTTTAAATTAATGGCTCCTGAATTGTAAATTAATCCAATGTGGTGAATTTCTGTGTGTGAAGTTCTGTATTGAAAATACTCAGCAACACATTAAACCACCCAGATGAAGGCAGAAGGATGCAAATCTCTGAAGGACAGTCCTGAAGTGTTACATTACTGTAGAACTTAAGTTGCAATAGGTATTGGACAAACATATGGGCTGAGTAAAATGTGTTCTTTCCTCTAGGTGAGAATACAGGGGATGGAGAATTAGATCTGAGTGGAATCGACGACAGTGAAATAGATCGGGTAAGGTGCCTTGTTGTCCCTGGTGTCTCTTATCCTGGTTGTCTGGATATCTGAGAACAGCAAAATGGTTTTTACCTGCTTCATCCTCTCTGCAACTGCCTCTTCTCTCTGATCTATGGAGAGGTTTGAGCAATTTCAGTGATCTGAAATCTAATGTTCATGCAAACGTGAATTTGGTGTTCCTTGCCCAAGTTACATATATATTTATGAGGCTGCTACTGCTGCTTGCTTTTAACATGCTGGAATAATTATGTTTTAGAATGTCTTTTATTCCAAAGGAGAACTTTAAAAAGTTTGGTGGAGTTCTACATTCATTATTTAATTAAGATAGATTCAACATAGGAGGCTGCCATGGAAACCAAACTGTAAAACCAGTATGTGTAGCTCTTATGTATTTCCAAAGATTTCTGTGATGTTTTCTGGATTTATTTTTATTTGTGTGACAGCAAAAAATCCCATTTAACATATAGACTGAGTGGGACAGACCCATGGCTGTGGAAAAGGGCTCGTTGGAGACCACACAGCTGGTCAGCACTTGGACACGCCACACTCCAGCCCTCTGAGCCTGATGCCCTCTCCAGCTGTCACGCTGCTTTGCAGTGTCATTTGAGCAGATAATGCCAGTGCTAAAAACTCATTTTGGGGTACAAAATCACTGAGACTGATGAGGTTGCGCAGGAATTAGTGATCTCCAAAACATAGCTCTGAGGTGGGATTTGCTAGGCTGGGCATTAGGGTCTCATGATCTGAGCAGACATTGAATGGAGGGAGCAGGAAGGCTGAGGTTTTTCACCACAGCCAGTCCATAATTAAAACAACCACAGGGGAAGAACACATTTTCTGCTCTTCCTAGGCTCTGTGATGAGGTCATAACTCTGCTTTTATGACTTCATGTTCATTTCTGTGGCAATAGACTGTAATATTGTAAGTCCAAGATTATGAAATCTCTAGAAGCCTAAGAGAGATGAATAACTGAGATAGGGAAAAGTAGATTTTACTGTTATGGCCCACTTTTAATAGAAGCAGATGAAAGAGTGAAAATATTGGTCTGATCAACCAGGACTTGCACAACCATTTGCTCTCCTGCTTAGCCCTTGGAGAAAGGACTCCTCCCTGCATTAGTTTCACTTGACTGGAATTATTTTTCTTATGAAATCCTAGATGTACATCTTACTTTGGAGAAAATCTTGAATGCTCAGACCCAAAAGATGGAGAAACCTCAGATTGCTTTTCTTGCACTTAAACATAATTTTGCAAGTCTCAGGTGCACTGCTTAAAACTGAAGTGTCTTGTTCATGATGGATGGCCTCATTTGTCTTCTACATTCTGCTGTTTCTCACTCCCAAACAGCATCATCTGTAGAGAACTTTTGTTTCATTGGCAATTGTGCTAAACACTGGGTTAATTTTTACATTTAGGTCATCTACAATTAAGTAATTGCTACCTATCTCTCTATTTATTTCTGTGATTCATCTGAATAGTCCTAGATAGATTTTACAGCTCCAGTCCCACTAAAGAGGTTACAGAGACTAGGTGTAGTTAACTGCAAAACATCTACATGTGGTTACTGAGCCCAGCTCTCTGAAATCTAGAGAGCTAAAGCTCCAGCAATCTGAGCTGGTTTCCTTCACACAGATGTGGCCATTGAACTAATAATCTCAGCAATTTTGTGTAAAGCTTCACAGAAACCTACCCAGAAGACATATGTTTTTGTTTTGGTTGCACAGGGCAATGGTTCCCGTCCTGTTTTGAATTACAGACCACCATCAACACACAGAATTACTTTCAGACAACCACGTTGTCATGATAACCTCTTGTATCATCTGAAAAAGATCATAAACCCAGGATCATTTTTGTTTAATTAACAGACCGTGTATAATGAGTCCTGGGTGGTTTTTGGTCACTTCATCATAGTTTGGAAACCAAGCACTCTTTTTTGAAAACAGGTTATTGCTTCTGTCAGCTTCAGATGTTGCTAGGAATACCCTCTGATTATCTTATGTCACTCATGTTTTCTTTTAATGTATATTTAAAAATGAGATATGGAATGACCTTGTCATTAGTTTTGAGTTCAGTTTTGCTCTGTGGTTTTCAATTTGATTTCTGAAAGTAGATAAATTTGTTTTCTCTTTTAGTATATACTTAATGAAGCTGAAGCTCAGATAAAAGCAGAGCTGTGGATGAAAGAAAATGCAGATTATTTGAAGGAACAAAAAGGTAAATATGTAGGACTGAAATTTGCCTTTTGGCTGGTGTTGCCAAAATATGCAGTCTTGTGTAATTTTCATGCTGGTTACCCTTTTGTCATCTTTCAGAAAAGGAAGCAAGAATAGCAAAAGAGAAAGAACTTGGCATTTATAAGGAGCACAAGGTATTAAATTAAGTCTTAATTGTGTCTGTTTGAAAATGTCCTGGAAATTCATTATATCTGCTGATCAGCTCCATGTAGATGTATGGGTATAATGGCACAGGTCACCACTAAAGGAGCAAAAGCTGCAGTACATCTAGCTGTTACTGAATTGCAAGGCTATATTTTTTTAGGTGGTGAGTAAAACACTTCCTTGCCCAAACTTTTGTTTTAAATTGCTATTATGAGCAAATTCTGTGCATGTCAAAGTCAGAGCTAGCTTTTTGCATTTATGATTGCTGTTCTAATTGCTTGCTTATTAAAATACAGGTTTTAAGATGTCTGATTTTTTTTTTAACGTGTGCATGGGGATTTGTTTGTACTTGCTATAACTTCAGTAGCTTTCTTTGCTCTTACAATAATGATTTCTTTATGAAGAACTGAACAGATCCTTGTTATAGTCACTTGAAGGGGTATTTTGTTCTACCTTTCATAAAGAATGCAACGGTTATGTTAACAAATGGCATGTCCTGTCTCCATGTTTAGCAGTTTAAAGCAGCCTAATTGGCCATATATTCACGATTTACTGCATTAGTATTTTGTGTAATTGAGCAAGTGACAACTCAAATCTTCCACATGCAGCTAAAACCATGTTAGTTTTTACAGTGTATATCCTCTATCTTTTTTTCCAACTAATGCGAAAGGCAGAGTTTCCTGCTTCCCCTAGGTATTTCAACAATAAAAACAAAACCAGACAATGAAACACTGTTTTATACTTCAGAGTTTCTCATTCATCCTGCGTTTATGCAGACGTGGCAGTCTACCAGCAATTTGCAAAATTGTATAACTCATTGGCACTGCCAAGTAGCCCAAACACCCACTTTTTTGTTCGGACAGCGCAGGAGTTTTTCTCTAACCTTTTATTGTTTCTGACAGCTCGAGTAGAACTTGATTAATATGGTGCTTTCCAATTTCAAGGTAGCACTTGACCCATGTAGGTAAACAGAGGGGCTATTATCCATTAAAAAATAAATCTCCTGCAGAGCTTGGTGTTAAAACCTTCCTTTGAATAGGAAAATGCCAAATGAGAAACAGAGGTTCTGAGTTGTTTCCTTTTCTTTTCCGTACCTACCCAGGCACGGGCCACGGCTGGAAATGTTCTGTGGTGTCATTCCTGCTTGCCTGGCTCTGCACAGCATCAGCTGAGCTCGCAGCCCGTGCCAGGGGAAGGCAGCTGCAGGTGACAGAGCTCCCGTGCCTGCAGCTCCTGCTGCCTGTCCCATGCCAGCCCAGGCTTGGGGAGCTGCTGCTGCTCTGCTCTGGGCCCTTTTCAGCCTGGAGGAGGAGCTGGGCAGAGCCTTTCCCACGCTGCCTTCAGATCTGATCAGAAACGCGGCTGCAGTTCCGTGTTGTTGTCAGTGCTCCGGGGAGTGTGGCCCAGCTTCACTCTGGCTTTAAAGGCAGTTTTAGCAGGGGAGATTCTTTATTTCCGTGCTGGGTGATGCTGTGAGGGCCCTATTCCTGTAACAGGAGTTCACTCCCCCCCCTTTTTTTTTTTATATGTGAAAAATAGCCCATCCTTCTTCTCTCTCTTTAATAAGTAAAGAATTTCTAATAAACTCTCTGGGCATTTGGCAGAAAAGCAAACATTCATCTCTTGGAGAAAAGAGACCCTTTGATCCCATTGAGTGGCAGGAGATGGAGCACTGGCTGAGCCTGGGCACAATCACCTGCATCCCCCACATCAGGAGCACCTGGGCCAGGACTGCTGCACTGCAGCTTGCCCTTTTGCTTCATGGAAACTTTGCTTGTATCTATATCACTAATTTTATATTTTAATTAAGCCAAAGAAATCTGCAAAGAAGCGGGAGCCAATTCAAGCCAGCACAGCAGGAGAGGCAATTGAAAAGATGTTAGAACAGAAGAAAATCTCAAGTAAAATTAATTATAATGTGCTAAGGGACCTGAACAGCAAAGGAAGTAACACACCAAAGAAAGAGGATGACAGCACTGATGACAGCACCAACACCAAGAAGCTGTCAAGAAGAAAATCTATTGCCAGTAGGAATATAGCCAACCCTGTAAACAGTGTGGGAAAAAGGTACTGCAATTGTTCATTTATATCTCTGTCTGTGAGACTGTCTATGTATCTTTCTGAGCCAGACAATGTAGGGACTGAAGCATTTGTTTCAGGCTAAAATAATGTTGAGGCTCTGTTTTTATTTATTTTGCCTGCACTGTTGTGGCGACACCTTATTTACAGTTCACATTTCATAGGTCTGCTTTGGTGTGAGTTAATTGTCCTGAAGCCAAAAAGCCCACAAAATCAGTGGAAATTCATAAATGTGAATCTATCAGTCAGGGACACGTTTTCTTCATAAAATCCTGACATTTGCTGTCCTTCCTTTAAGTTGTGTTTATGGGCTGACGTGACACTAAATGTTTGAAAGCTTTTCCTTTTTGCTTGATTCGAAAACTATAGTTCCCATCTGTTTTGACAGCTAGCTGCTTTGATTAGCTTTTATTTTAGTTTTGTTCCAAACTTTTGTTGTTAATTGATGACACAAATACAAAGCTTTACAGTAAATATGCTTGTCGGTTTTCTGGTCTGCATTTGAGAATGTTTTATAGTGTGATGAAAGCTCCTATTTTAATGAGAGAAATTCTCAACTTGCTGGGCAGATTTGTAGTGTGCAGTAAAATGTATAAGGAGATTGATGTGTCCAATCTGCAGTATTCAACTGTTTTATCTGTCTGTGGTTTATGAAGTCATGTTGGATCATAATTTGAATATTTGACATATAGTGATTTCTTATTTAGATGTTATTTATTTATTTATTGCCTATTTATTTACTGCCAGAATTATAGGCCAAGTGTAACAAGGAAATATCGGTATTTAATTTTGAAATATAGAATGTTATATTTGCACAGTTGCTCAGATTTAGGCATGTGTTGAAACTGTGTAAGGGACCTGGGAGGGCAGGAGGGCAGCCACCTACACAATGTGAAAAAACATCTGTTTGTGAAAGAGCAGGATACATGGGGTACCTGAAAACATGATGCTGGGAAGGATAGGAAGTGCAAATCCCTCAGAAGCTGAGGAGAATAAGGATAGCAAAACCTAATCCCTTATTTTAACTTCATTTGACAGTGAGGCCAGAGGCACAGGCTACAGTTTGAGCTGAGAAGCCAAATGCCAAAGTCATTGTCACCAGATACTGATTTTTACAGTGTATCAGACATATTTTCTTCTTTATTCTATATTTTTGCTTCATCCTCATTCAACCTTTCATTCTCAGTATCAAAAGCTTTGCTTTCCAGCTGTTGACTCACTGGGGATTTCAGGCTCCCCTGTAAGTTCACATAACTTTCCCAAAGGACTGGGAAGATGCATTGAGGATTAATTTAACAGCATTTAGCTTATGCTTTATTTGCAGTTAAGAGGTGTTAATGAGTCATATTTCTGGTATTTCCAGTAAAGTAGGACCAATTCAGTTGTCTGAAATGCATTGCTGGGTGGGAAGTAGGGGCTGGGCAGGATCCTGGTTGCATTTCAGAGCTCAAGCAGTGACATCCAAGCTCAAGCTCCTTCGCCACATCCCAGCCTTGTCACTGCTGAGGTTTGCAGAAATGCTGGGCCCTTGGAACTGCTGTTGAAGTCGGCGTGTAAAACTCTGAACAGGTGTTAAACTCTTTGGAAAATCATGCCATAAATATTTAATTTAACAGTGGTGCAACTTGAAAAGGTTTCTAAATAAATACAAATCAGTATTTTCCAAAAGCAGCTAATAAAATGTATTTATTTTTCCTCTTGAGAGCCTAAAGTGCATCCTTAGGATGCATAACAGAGTTTCCTGATGATGATTAGCAGATCTCAGATACAATGAATTTTGCAGCAGAACACTTCAGAGGAGGTTGAGGATACATGCAGATAAGTGAGCTGAGAAGATTTTGCACTCCTGAAGTAGGCAGTGCTCTTGCTTAAATATTATCAAGAACTTGACAAACATTAGTTGGGCTTTTTTTTTTTTTCCTTATAATTAAAGATTTATAACATACTTTTGATTTTTTTTAAATGCCATGCCTTTTAAATGGCATGCATAAATTTCTGTGTTCTGCATTGTTCTTATATGCCTTGCATTCATTGCCTTTTGTTCAGCACTGTTCCTTTGAGAGGTGAATGGCTAAATACTTTCCCAGGGATACAAAAATCATGATAATTTATATGCAATTAATAATAATAAAACTCCTGAACATTGTTCATTAGAAAATGAATGAAGCAGATAATCTGTCTTTTTCCAGGAGGCATTTGAAGAAATGGGATCATGTGGTTTGGGTTGGAAAGGACCTTAAAGATCATCTATTGTTTTGGTTTGTAGTGATTTACAGGTCTGCATATTTATCTTATGTATTTTAAATATTTATTAAGCTGCATCTGACTGCATTATCACCATGGATAACCAGGCTTTCATCCAGTCCTTTAGTTCACTGGAGTTCTAGTAAGATTTTAAAGAGTTATTTCTTTAGTCCTGATCCCAATTAAAAGATGCCAGTACAGGGAGTACCAAGTTACAGGTGCCAAGTTACAGTAGTCATTCTTGGTGATTAAAGCAGTGGTCCTGTAACAGTATAAAAATGGAAATTTTTTTAATATATATAGATAAATATGTTTCTTGCTTTCCTTTTAAGTCATGTTACTTACCACATCAGATTTGGACAGATGATGTAGCCAAGTTTGTCATATGTCTTAGAAATCATCTTCATATACAGTCTGAAATAGGAAATAGGAAGTTGATATTAATTTCCATCTTTCTAATTGCTTCTTGCTCTAAAATAGTCTGTGCTGTTATTTCCACACAGAGAGCTTTAGGTTATCCCTAAAGAATGGGTACCCCAACCAGAGAGGGTGCAATGTCTGGATATTTTTTCTTTTTTTTAATATCACATAAGGTAGCAGTTACTGTGTTAATCAGTTAAAATACAGAAAAGCTTTTGTTTCCTGATGTGTTAATGATAGGCAAATTTTACAGTCTTGTAAAAAGTTGTTGATTTGGGAGAAATTCTTAAAGAGCTGAAATGCTAAGCAGGTCCCAGGAATATGTTTGAAGTGGATAGTCTTTCAGTTGGTGGCCCTTTTATTAGAGCTTTCTTGATACTATAATCACTTAAAGGTTACCTGGATTTCAAAGACAATATAATTTTATCTATGATTTATTTTATCAAAAATCCTAATTTTGGAATCTCAGAAATGTTTGGTAAATTCTACAATTTTGATAGGAAGGTAATTCAAAGAGTTCTTCTAAAGATCACGCAGGTTTCTCCTTGTTAGGTGGGCAGATATTATATACATCTGCATTTTCAGAAGGAAACTGGCTTTAGAAAAAGCCTGACTTTCCTCAGACACATCTCCCAGAATTGTACTGGGGGTTTACTTAATTTATCTGTCAAGATGGTAGAAGACTAGTAATGACAATGTAAGTAATTTTAGGAAGCTTTATGTCATATAAATGTATTTCATTCCATTTCTTATTGCATTTTTGTTCCAGTGAGTATCAAGACTGGGGCTTCATATGCAAAAACCTTTTCATTCCCAGTATGTTGAAGATGTGGCACAGTGGATGCTACCATAATAGATGTTGCAACTCTAATTTCAATTACCAGTTGCACAGTTTATCTTCACTAATGTCTTCTTTGCATATGAAACATAAGAATAATATGTTGAACTCCAAGAAAAGAACAATTGCTACTTCAAGCTTCTTAAAATTTGAACTGTAGTTAGAGCTGTACCATGCACTGGAGCACTTCAAGTTCAATAAAGAGGGTTTTTAGGACTGGAAGTATTTGGTTAGAGGCTTAATAATTTATTTTATATTTACTTGAGCTGAATTTTACAACATTACTTGTAAAGTGAAATGTGTTGTACCAAGAAAATGTGGAAACAAGAAAGCTTTCAAGTCACTACTTTTAAAAAATTTTATGCCTATTTCTTGCTATGTGCCTGAAGTTGGTAATGATATCAGAAAAGACAGGATCCATTATCAGGGGAGTAAATGTGTCAGGTTAATCTCCTGAAGAATTTGCCTTGGAAGAAATGAAGCAGGACTGTGAAGCACAGTGGAATCTGTTGTAATGAAACAAGGTTGTTCTGAATGAGACCATATGAATATATAATAGCAAACCAAATCATGCCTGCTATGAGTATGACAAAAACCCTTGCTAGTGATCTCAGATCTGATTAGATTTGAAAATCCACCTCCAAATTCTCTCCACGGTCTCCCTTGTGTTTGCTGACTATCCATATTGCCAGTACAGCTTGGTGCATGGCTCCACCTGTGCTTTGGAATTTTGGTATTGAGAATTGTGCCCGAGTACCAGGGACTTGTTCTGCTGCTCAAATTCCTGCTCCCGTTAGCATCTGCTCCAGCTAAATTTTTGTTAGGCTTTCAATTGGTGTCACAACTCCAGAAAAATCTTCTTGATTAGGGAGAATGTATGTGATGCTTTTCTGCAGCCTAGCATGCGACATCTTGTTTACCCTGATAAATTGCTGGATGCTTTCTTGTCTCTAATTGGAAACATTTTTCCCTGGAGAGTAAATATGGGCAGAAGCCTAATTTTGATGCTTTGGAGGGGCCTGCAATGCCACACTGCCAAGGGAGCCTGGGGAAACAATGAGAGGCCCTCAGCTGCCTCCCTCAGCCCCCACCCTTGCTTGTGGCTGTCCCTGTTTGGTACCCAGGATGGGGTTATTGCTCTGCAAGGCTCCAAACTCAGCTGCAGGTCTGGATCTTGCCCAGAGCAGCTGTGGATGCCCCATCCCTGGAAGTCTTCAAGGCCAGGTTGGATGGGGCTTTGAACAGCCTGGTCTAGTGAAAGCTGTCCCTTGGGCTGGACTGGGTGACCTTTGAAAGCTATTTGGCTTTCCAAGCCAAACTACTCTATGATGCCATGATTCTATGAATGCTTATTCTACACTGGCCATGGCTTGTCACTGATTTTCATAAACCCAAAGGAAATGTGTTTTTCCATGTACAATATTTTTAGTTCTACGTTATGAGACTGGTATTTGTGGAGGGGAGGAGCATCAGCTCATGTTTCCCAAATGACCGAGGCCAATCCAAACCAGCATGAAACAAGGCTCAGTTTGAATAATCTAAGGGATTCCTGAGCATCTTAAAACCTTTGTATTAGTTAACCTTTGTATTAGTTATTAGGTGATTATAAAAGCTAGAGCACTTTTGATTCACTGAGTCAAGAAGAGAGTTGTTGGTTCAGAACCTTTTTTGTTAAGAAAAATGACATTACAGTAATAGTTTAAAAGTTTGAGAATGGGTATCTTAAAGGTTCTTTGTCTGCAAGTGGTGCAGTGGAGTCTGGTGGGTGTCTGCAACCAGTGCCTACAGGTTGGCAATTGGTGATGAAGCAAAGCTCCTGAAGAGGGATAGATCCCTATGTTTGGTGGATATGAAGCTTTTGAAAGTCTTTTCCATGCTGGCTTTGGTGATCATTCTCTCTACAAATGGGCTCTTTCAGATGAGATCTTACTATGCTTTAATTTTCTACCATATATTTTTATTTTTCAGATTCAGACTCTTTGTATAATTTACTTTTATATCCTGTTTTTCTCTGTCTGCTTTGAATTCTGTTACAGGGTTTGGAATTCATGTGTATTTACTCAAAGTGAGATATTAAATTTTATTTCTTTTCTTGTGCTACTTTAGGCCTTCTTTTTATATGTGACTAAAGGGGTAACACTGATTTCCCACCTAGAATAAAATTTCTTACAGGAGATACTGTGATTCCTTGCTGAGATGGTGTTAGGAGTTTTTTCTATAGTTTAGTTGTTATTAGGTATTATTTAGTGTTTTGTATGGGAGCAGTCTCATGTTGGCTGCAGGGTTCAGGCTGCACTGTGATTCCTGGGTACACGTGGTGGGAGTGTGTGGAGTCAGTTTTTCATTTGAATATTGTGTACATGGTGAATAAATTCTCTAACCACTTGGACATAACTGTTTTCTTATGTGATCTGCGCTTTGAGAGTTTCTTTAGAGTGTATTTTCATGTGTGTTTCTGCTTTGC
Source organism: Lonchura striata (assembly GCF_050655825.1). Taxonomy (NCBI): domain Eukaryota; kingdom Metazoa; phylum Chordata; class Aves; order Passeriformes; family Estrildidae; genus Lonchura; species Lonchura striata. The sequence continues at coordinate 66,687,721 of NC_140707.1, read as the reverse complement.
TGTGGTATATAATCATTTAAATCAAAGGTTAATCAAAATGATTACTCATTTTGAACAGGAAAACGGTGACATTTGATAAGTACCTCCACTTTAAATAAATCCTACCAGTATTTTCCAATCTTGTAACTTTTAGAGGGACAAGCTTATACCAATTATGTTTAGTATTTTATTTACAAAAAGCTAAGCCAAGGAATAAAATGAATTCAAGTCTTCCAGGGTTTTGCCTTTTAAGTCATGCATCTCCTTATTAAAGTTAGCTCTTTGGGGGAGAGCCTCCTGAATGACCTTGAAAGGAGCTGACACTGGAGTTTGCTTGTTCACAGTTGATTTGAGGAGTGGATCTGCTCAAGCCTGTAGTGTTGTGACCTGGCTAATGCTGCAGGTTACTGCTGCTCCTGTGAGCTAAGCAGCCTTTTGTAATAAAGAGATGAAGCAGAGGCAAGAAAGGGAGAGAAATGGATCTGACCCAACTTGTTTTAAAGGAGAGTGCTGAAATGTGATGACCAGCAGTCTTTCCTTCTTCAGTCAGTGAGGACACAGGAGGAAAAAGGCATCATCTTCTGCATGTAACACCACTCTCTGAGAGGATGCAGAGTTGAGGAAATGCCACTGAGAGACTGGGAGGCAGGAGCCAGCTTGGGGTCCAGGCAACTATGCTGCAGGTTATTACTTTACCCTGAAATTCACTTTTCTTGACACTGAGCTAGAACAGAAAGATAAGGAAAGAATAATTTTTTCTTTTAAAAAATCCCCAAAACAAAACAAAAATACCTCAACAAAGCAATCCCCCAAACCCTCCCCCAACCCCACAACTCTCCCAAACCTGTCCTTACAGAAGCTGTCAGGTGTTTGTCAGGAATTGATGCTTATTATTCAGACTGTTGTGAAGATCAATCCCCCTGATACAATAGCATTTTTATTTCACATCTGTCAGGCTCAATACCTCTCCAAATAAAGCTGCATTAAGCTCTGAAGCATGTATGGGGAGTGTTACACTGGTTGTGCTCTGCACCCCTGGGAAGGGAGCTCCCACCCTGCCATTGCCTGGCATGGCTTGTGTGCCCAGCCTGATGCAGGAGCTGCTGCTGGCAGTCATTCCCTGCTCATTCCAGCATCTCTGAACTTCTTGTCACATTTCTTAGGGTGAGGTTAGCAAAAATCTCATTCCTTCATCCTTTAGTTCTTTCCTTCCTTCTGTAGGAGGTGAATCATTTCCCCTTTCATGCCTGTTCTGTCAGTGAGTCAAGAGAAACCAACTTAAAATATTTTCTAGCCTGTTATATTAGTAAAATGGGTATTGTTAAAAATCCCAGTTTGGGGTTCATTAGTTTCTGAATTCTGGAATAAAATGCCAGAATTTCAGTATGGCAATTAACTCTCCTGTATCCTCACTCAGTAAAATACAGTTGGAGAAAAAATAGCTTAGTGATAGGGGAAATAATGTAAATAAGCCTCCTTGATGTGACCTGTACCAATTTATTTAAGTTCAGTGATGCTGCAAATCATCCATCCCTAGTTGTACATCATTCATTAAGAGCTTTCAAATTCCATAGTACAGACCTTTAATGCTGTCAGAATGTGGTTTAGTGTAAGGATAAGGGAGCATTGTCTGCTGGGGCTGCAGAGGAGTATTCCTGAGCTGTCATTTACTGGCAGTTATGAGAACTTTTGAGAAATATACATATATAAAGCCTTCAAGATTGGGTGAGGACACATCTAGACTTGTGTGAGTGGTTCAGGAATAAGAAGAATCTGCCAAATCCAGTGCTCTATTCCATTTATCCCAAATTATTAGAATGCCTTCAATTTAAAACTAAAAAGGCATTGATCCAGCTTGACCTTGTGGCCCAGACCCAGGTCAAGTCTCCTTATTTTTACAGCAGCCTTTTTGTTTGTTTAATATAAATTGGATATTTCTTTTCTGCCTCCCACTCAAGAAAGTCATCCCTCTGTTGGATTTTGGAGGGGGGTGGTTGGGCAGTACAAAAATGCAGAGGGGTTTTTGGTGACTGTCTGAAATAATTTCTTCTTGCATTTTAAAACCAAATAGGAGCAATTTCAGCCCAGAAGATAATTTTGTGTGACAGTTGGATTGCGAGTGCCTTGTTTGTCTATGTTCTCATTTTCAGGTTGGTTATAAGAAAAGACTCTACGAGTTTTTTCTTCCAAATTACACTCAGTGGGTTTAATGGGAGACAATATAAATATGTATGTGCAGTGTCTTGAACTTTATAGCGTATTAGCAAAAATAGTTATATGGTTATATGTCGTGCAGGGATGAGGAGAGTGGGAAGGAACAAAAAATTGGAAGTGTTATGTGTCTTGTTATCAAACCCTGGAGATGCATGTCCTGTGGCTGAGAGGGCTTCAGCACTGTGAAATGCTTGTTCTCAGTCTGTAGATTTTTCTGATTTCTTTTTCCTATAGTTTTTTCATGGGTGGAAAATGATTCGTTTCTGAATTGATTTTTCTTTGACCCCTTTTCCAGCAGGGTCTGCTTGTTGATCTTTACAGTGTGTGTCTGCTCATTTTTCCCATTTAAACCACAGGAAGTGTGTGTCTGATGTGTTTTAGATGTGTCAGTGAAGTTGAGTCTTCAGTGAGTATTTGTAAAATCTTGAAGGGAAAGGAGCCAACCAAACAAAATATTAACTTGCCCTCACTGCAGTATGGCATACATTATTTTACCAAGGCCAATACCCAAGTTAGGGAAGCAGTCACATGAAGCTTTGTGTTCCTTGCTGTGTGCAGGCATTTCCAGATGGGATGGCTGGCAGCCATTCTGTGGTTAGGAGTGCAGCTCTTTCACCATGGCAGGGTAAAGGCTTGGAAAGTTGCAGCAGTTTGTTAAAAACTTGAAGTACTATTTGCTCACGTAATATTCAACAGCATCCACATAATTTGTTTTAAATCAGCTAGTGTGCTGTAACTTAGTCATTTATGTAAGTGCTGTTCCATTACCCAGTGATACTGCTGGTGCACTCGCTGAGTTCAATTTTACCTTGGCTGCAGTTGTTGCTAAATATAGGTTGAAACATTCTGAGATAACTTCTACATGTGGTCTTGGAAGATACATGCAGCAAATTTAACTTTTTCTTCTGTTGTTGGATTTCCAATTTATTGTGAGTCTGAAATCTCTGCCCAGCATTTTCCCTTTCCTCCAGTGCTGCAAGACCATGGATTGAGCAAACCCATTGCTGTGTTCAGGATATGCAGAACCAAGGACACTTCCTGGCCTGCTCTAGAGCAGCTCATCTCCTTCTTTCTCATACAGGGCCCTTCTTTGTGACCTACAAAGTATGATGGAGGGAAACCACCAACTTTTTGTAGGTCTTTTGCTCTCCCCCAAAGTTTTGCTCATGAACAGAACACTTGTGCTGTCACAGAGGTCAGATGGGAAGACACAGAGTAGAGCACAGAATATGTGGACCTTGGGACTTGCTGTGGAGAACCTCTGGCCCTGAGAGCTCTTCCCAGGCATTGCTTGGCTCAGCAGCTGTCAAAACCCAGACAATTTAAAGGATACAGTGAGGCTGTAACAGCCCACAGCATGACATGGTGCCATAGATTTTAAATCTTTATTTATACTCAGAGTTGAGTGTAACCTTCCTGCTAAATTGGAGCACTGAAAGATGTTAGACATTGAGAGGCCACATCCAGAACAGAAGTATTCAGACGTGTATTCAGTAGTCTGTCACCTCTTTATTCTGAAATGGTTTTAGACGTGGTATTTATGTGAAAGAAATACATGCTGTTACAGCATAGTGTTCTTTTAAAAAGTTATCAACATATTTAATCTGAGTGGTTTGAGATATTTAATCTGAAGTATGAAGGACACGCATACAGATTTGGAAATGGAATGAAGTGGCTGGCATATTTATCTTGTAAGGTTATCTTTGCCTGTCTAGAGGGGTAACATAGTAGTTTTAAGAGAAAAATGGCTTTGCACACTTCTGCATGGATTTTATCATGGAGCAGTAAAGAAACAAAATAATTTGGAATCCTGACTAAAGCTGTTGCTGAAGTTGAGTGAGATAATAATCAGATTAAAGCTGTAGTTGAATCAATCAGTCACCTGAAGAATTAAGAACAGAGATGAAAGTCAACAATGAATCAAACTATTAGATGAAGAGAAGCAAGACAGAAATCAGGGAAGTTTAAAACAGGTTATTACAAGGCAGTGTCACTTGCTGCCTTGTTCCTGGAGGCAGAGGTGGGACTGTCCAGTCTGGCCTTAGTAAGTCAATGGAAGGGTTAATTCTGTGCCTGAAGGTGCTCCTTAACTGGAGGTGGTTTGGAAGCTTGTTCTTTTTCCTGCAAGATAAACCGTGTGCAAGCAATACTGGCTTAAAATTTGATATGCAAATACAGCAGATCTTAGACATGTTTGCACTTTATTCGTACCTGTTGAAATATTACAGAGAAATATGATGGCAACAGAGCAGCAGAACAGTGAAGTCCTTTGTGTGGATTGTTTGTGGAACAAGATGTCTGGGAGGGCAGCTTGGGTTGCTCACATCACTAATGGTGCCTACTGGGCTTTGTCTGGGTGTTCTCAAGTCAGGCTGTACCTTCTGAGCTTTCTCCTCCACCTCTGGACAGTGTCCAGGAGATCAGGATCATCAGTGGCTCTCAGTGATGTGACAGTGCAAAAAAATTGCTGTTTGCCAACATGTTCATTTGTTCCCCCTCCTCTAAAACCAACTAAATGCATTGGTGAGTTGAGAGCTTGCTTTGCCTACAACCTGGTCTGGTCCACATGTGATTTTGACCCCTGGGAAATCTGGAATATAAAACATTATTGGACCTTACCATCAGATTACATGTAATTTATTCTTCAAGTCAGAGCAGAAATACTCCAAAAGTACAACAGAGAAGCTTGCTGAGAAAGTTTAGTCTCATAATGAGAAAAGTCCAGAGTATATATATACCTTAAATTTCCATAAATCCTTGTAGGAATAGAGATACTTTCTACAATTGTTATTTTCATTTTCCTGTTATTTCTTGAATATTCTTGTTCCTTTTCAAGAGCAAAGCATTAGGGTAATAAAATAATTTGGTTTAACTGGATTTCATACATTGATCTTGCATGGCTCAGATAGACCTTGTCATGCATGTCATGAAAATAAACCTAATGTCATATCAATTCAGCAAATCTAAAAGCATGAGATAACAATAGTTGCTTCTGTTCTGTTAAAAAAAAATAAGGAGGCGGGGAAGCCATGAAGGGCAGAAAGACAAAGAAAAAGGGCTAATTAAGGATTTAAAGCCACTGAGGTTTGGACATTTTTGCAACCAGTGAAGTGAGTCGAATGCAAGATGTGGTGGGTGTAAGCTGTAAGGAATCATGAATTCTGTATAATGCAAAATAGCTTCATAGCAAATGACTGAGTAGCTCGAGAGATCTTGGATGGAAGGGAATAAAAATAAACCTCATCTCGCTGACCTTTGCCGACCCTGGCTGCCTCTCTCTTAATCTAACCTGAAGAGATTGGAACTCCAAAACCATCAAAAGGAGCTGGAGACACTATTGTGTCGCGGAGCCCCATTGTGCTCAGGAGGGATTTCTCAGGAAGCAGCAGCCAGCCCCTGCTCCGGAGCCTTCCCCCGCTGGCACCAACAATGCAGCCCTGGCTGCAGGTCAGCCTGGCCACCCTTGGAAAAACAACCCACGGCTCTTGACATGATGGATGGGAAACCCGACTCCGGCATTCATTTGCCCAAACTTGTTTGGAAGATTGGCTGGGTTTGTTGAGCCAACGTTTTTCAGGTGCTTCCTGTGTTTTATCCAGGAGTGGATAAATAACTCTGATGTTCAGCGGCGTAATTGCATCACATTGAGAGTTTGCCTTTCAACACAGTAATCCCCAGAGTCTGGATTTTTAAAGAAATTATAGATATATATATATACTTACACATGCAGTTATATATATATCTACACACACAAGTTTTACAGAAAAATTTCTTAAGATAGTTGTTGGAGGAAAAATGCAGGTTTCATGCATTTATTTCCATCTCGTGGGGAGAATTGACAAAATTTCTGAGATCCGATGATTACTAGGCTGTAGTTTTCTGTTAGCTTTGGGTCACAATTTAAAATTACTCCTTAAAGCTTAAGGAAGTCTTAAATTATGAAGCAGTAGGAAATCCTGAGATCCAAGGCACTGAGTGAGTTTGCAGTATAGGATATATTCATTATTTTGTTGCTACTTCAGTAGCTCACAGGTATTAAGCACAGCATTATATTAACTTTCTGGTGAAGTCCAGACACTGGAAAACTCAAGTTTATGGTTCAGCATTTGCTGATAGGATTTGCAACTGAGGGAAGTCCAGACTTCAGATGGCTTTTGCAGGGTGTTTGTAAGAGGCCAACCACAGGAACAGATGCATTTTTGTCTAAATTACTTTCCTTCTCTTTTCAATTTCAGTATCTGCTGATTTCATTTTAAAACCCATTTTAAGCCAAATGAAATAGTTAAGGGTTTTTCTAGCACTGTAATCAAGACCTTTAATACCCTACCTCTCCACAGACCACAGTGTTAGGAGTTGATGTTTGTGCTGTGGTTGCCTGTGCTGGGCAGGGTGTTGGCATATTCTGTGGGAGACATAGTGGAGCAGAGGTGACCCACTTCAGGCTCTACTTCCAAGTAATTTTCAAAGTTGATGAAGATTTTCAGGCTTTTATTGGAAGACTTATCTTTTCCTAAAGCACTCTGAGCAGCAGAGCTCCTCTCGCCTGTGCACTCTGCTCCACATCACTGCTCCAGAGATTTCTGGCCAGCTTCCAGTTTAAATTCACTTAATAGGGTGAATTTGAAATGATTTAAACACTCTCAATTTACCACATAACCAAGGGGTCTAAACCAGGAGCTGCAGAAGCACTGATATGCAAGAGAATTTTTGAGGAGGTATTTAGATTATTTAGATGTAGCTGCTTTTAAAATGTCATAAGATGAGATAAGGAATGTTTTAGGTAAGTGATTCGTGATGCCAATCTCCCAAATCTTCTGTTAATGGATCACCTGAAGATTTTCTGTACTTACCTGGGCCTGCAGTTTGTCTCACTGACCTTGGTGGACTTTGGTTCATGCTCTCACACCTGAGCAATGTGTATTTTGGTATGTATATTGGATTTTTTGGTATGTATACAGGCACCACAGAAAATGCTTTACAAGGCAGCCCTTTGACTAAATGGATGTACTCAGGCATTGTGCATGCTTTTGGGACAAAATGGTGAAACAATGTACTTTAAAACATCTGAATTTTTGCCAATTTATGCTGCAGCTTTCTCAGATAATTAAGTTACTGTAGATGCTGTCTATTCTATTGATGCTAATATTTTCCTTTCTTATTTTGGGGGACGTTTTTGGATGGGCATTATCCTTGTTTTTAATGATCTTTATTCAGCTCTTACCAAGTATATCTCAATGTGATTTATTATTTTTCTGTCTAACAGGCTCCTAACATGTTTTTTTGACTGCAGTTCTCTCAAAATCTAGAAAAAGAACCTTTCATTTTGCATGAAGAGGAGAAAATAGCTGTATTTTTCTTTCCCTTAGGACTTCAAAGGCATAAAAAAATTAAATAGAAAAATAGAGAAAAATAATTCAGAAAGGCTGAAAGGGGCTCACTGATTTAACTGTAGGGAACATTCACGTATCTGCCATTTTGGTCTCCTGAGAATCAATACTGTGAAACTAATCTATAATGCTGCAGGAGTCTATAATAAGTCCAACATATTATCTTTCAGAGTATTATTACTGGAATAAAAATTGTTGGGTTTAAATTTCGGAGATATCAGGATACTCATCCTGGCATTCATTATTTCATAAAATGGATCCACAGTGTTCTCTGTGTGCAGACACAGTTCGATATTCCTTCAAAATTATACTGAAGGATGATCATGCTGTTCCAGTGATCCTGTCCAGCCCAGTTACTCTTGGATGGGGATGTAAAAAAACCCAAGAAACCCAAGCAAACTGTGACTGCTTCGTTTCTGCTGCTCATCATTGCAAAGATGTCATCTCTCAGTTGGCTGATGAAGGGAAGGCAAAGGAGTGTCTGTGGCAGCCTGATTTTTCCCAGTGAGAGCTGCTAATCCTCCTTGAAATTTTTTTTCTGTTGACTTACGGTCTTTGTTTGTTAGATACTGTGAGTTTGTAATTGGTTGAGGAGGCAGAAGCATCTTTAGTGATGTATTTATTGCTGTACTGATAGGCAAGTTATGAAGTTTGGGCTAATTATAATTTCCTGTGTCTCTGTAAATGGATTTGAAATGACTTGTTTGCTCTTGTGCTATAGTAACTTTGATAATTTATTATTTTTTCTTTCAAGCAACTGAATCCCATATTGCCTCTAACCTGGGAAAATATTAGATTTCCTTCACCTAATACTGGAGTCTTGGTTTTGCAATTACATTTTGGAACAGTGATGGACAATTGTCAGTGAAAGCAAAAAGATATGATCAGTACTGAGGCTGAATTTGGAAGTCTCTCTTAGAAATATGTTTGGAAAACAAACAGTAAGCAATGGAAGTAGCAAAGTCTAATTTTTTACTGGTTGCCATCTGTTTACTTTGGTCATTCCCTTCCATTCCTGAAGCATGATCCCCAGTTCTACAGCTGATGCCTGTGTGGCATGTGGTTGATTCCTTCCCCTTTGATGGGGTAATTCTGTTGAATCTCCACTTTGTACTTCCAGTTTTCACAAAGGAGCTTGTTTATCTTGGTGACTTCTGCCTTTATAATTTCTTGTGGTCATCAGATGTTTGGAGGGGTTAGAGTGGAGTGTAAGATACACAAATGGAGTGTCAGGGTATTGCAAAGTTATCTTTTCATAATTATCTTTTCTGAAAAGTGGAGAATGCACCCTGTTTGTGTAGGCAAAAACTTGGAAATCAGGAGTGAATTTATTTTAGGTTGGGGGGTTTGGACTAGGTGGCCTTTAAAGGTCACTTCCAACCCAAATTGTTTTATGATCCTATAAATTAATGGGGCTTTCTGAGCTTATAGTGGTGTGGGGTTTGGTTTTGGTAGTTTTTTTGTTTTTTTTTTTTTTCCCAGTTGATTTCTTATCTAAATATCTTCTAACATTTAGTAACTGTTGTTTTTATCAAGATGAATCCAAAATCACCACACTGCTAGGGGAGGAATCACCTCAAAAATTACCTTTAACCCTCAAAAACATCTGTGTTCGAGTTGCCCAGTATTGGTAATGAATACATAGATGTGATGCATTTTATCAACTTCACTTGTAGAGAACCAAAGGGAGTTTGTCATAACACGAGTCCCTTATTGATGACATGGTTGTCTGTGATTGATTAAAAGTGGCAGATTTATTTCAGCTTCAACTCTTTCCATTAGCATTCCTATCGACCATCTGGCAGTGGAAAACCTCACTTGTGAGATAGACTAGGATCTTGTTAAAAAAATTACAAGATTTCTTGGGGCCTTTTTTTTTGCCAGTGTCCTGATGAGCCAGAAAGTTGTCACTTCTAGTGACAGTTCTCATTGCCTGAAAGGGTTGAGACTGATGCTGGGTCAGCCTGTGGCTTGTTTTTAATGGCTTTTAATTATTGTCTTGATTGCAGCAAACATTCAGTTAATGGTTATGCAAGTATCATTTTGTGGGCTTTGTAGCTCTTCAGTAGCCTTCAGTTGTTGGTTAGGATGAGAAAGATCAACTTGCTGTTTAAGTGGGAGGAACAGAGAGAACAACTTCTTTCAAAATAAAACTAGAACTTTCCCTGAATTGCTCAATTATGAGAACATCATATCATAATCAAAATCATTTGACTGTACTTCAGATGCCCTAATCAAAAGAATTTACAGATGATGTGCAGGGAGGGATGCTTTAAGGGGCAAAAAGTGAATTCTAAATGGATTGTGATGTTGCAAAGCTGTGGAGTTGCCTGTATGTCCATTACATGGTAGATACATGCACTGATATGAGAGAAATATGGGGCTGGCATGAACGGGTGATGACACCTCAGGGCATTCAGGGAGGCTCTGCAGCAAAACAGTGGGTTACATCACAACCTGAAATGCAGCAGCTGCTCTGGCCCCACTGCCCCTGATGAGTAATAGAGTGGCAGGGCAGTCTTTGGTAAACAGCTTTATGGGGCTTTGCTGCTGCTGTGGTTGTCACTTGGAGTTGCAATGCTGGCTCTGGCTTCCCACCTGGAGCATCCCCTGCTCCCCAGAAATACAGTCATTCAAAATAAAGGCATGAAATCCGTGGTCAGGCTTCCCTCCTAATTTTATAGGGGGCATTCTAAAGACTAATGTTATCTGTGTTTTGAAGAGAGGTGGGTTATGAGGAAAAAAATGTGAGTTTCCTTGTATCTGCTGGCTTTGCTTAAAACAATTCTTTGACATTATTGTTAACCATACTTTTTTCAGGGAGTGAGGTTTGGCAGAAATGTTTCCATTTCTCAGAGTGTGATAGATTTCTGTCCAGGCACTCCAGAGCTTGACCTTGGGGGCTGTAAATATTTTAAATGGTTCCATGGGTATTTCAAGGTTGTGGCTTGCTGAGGCATAATGCCCAAGGGACTGCTCCCTAAATGGGCTCTTCATTGCACTTAGAGTCACACAAACATTGCAGCAAGTGAAGGTGTTAAAAAATATGCATGAAGGTCAAAGTGACAGGTCTTATTAGGAGCTTACTGGCAATAGTTTTCTTGAAGAGTAATCTCCTAACAATTTATTCTCAATTTTGTATTCTATTTTGGATATTGTGTTGATGCAGCATTAAGATTACAAAGATGGTAGTTATTTGTGCAATATTTAGCATTAGAAAGGGGATGGATCCCTTCTGATTCTATTTTGCATTATTAGAAATGTTTATGCTGGGGGAGTATGCAATTTCTGAAAATGAAATGTTTTTGAGTTAGCAGGGATTATCTGAAACCCATACATAATGTATAGTGTAATTCTTTTGAAGGTCTCCTGTGTTACTCTTTTTTTGGTCTGAAGTAAGGTAATATTGGAGTAAAAATGGTGAGGAAATTTATTCAACCACTTGAAGGCATTTGGTGGAGCATTAAGATTTGTTTGGTTTTAAGTGTTTCTCAAAAAGTGCTTCTCTTGTCCGCTATTTTAATTGTGCCATCACATCTGTGGAAGATCATTATCATATTCTTTTATGCGGGCACGTGTCAAAGCATTACTCACTTCCAACCATCTGTAGACTATTTGATACAAATTCAAAAATTGAGCTAATAGCCAAGGCACCATCCTTGTATCAGAAAGTTTCTTAAATTTCATCACCTACAGGTTTTTTTTGTCCTACTTACTGCATTTTCTTTCCAAAACAATGCCTTTTGGCAGCTCCTGTTGTATTCATACCGTTGTTTTGGATAACGGGCCAGGCTTTCACACACCACCATCTCAGTGCACTCTTCTGGATCCTTTGCCAGTTGTCTGCTTGAACACCATCTGTTCCTGGCAAGGAGTTACCTTCAAATACCTAACAAAACAGGTCATGGGAAAAACCAAAGTCTTCCAGGAGCTGCTGATGATAACACACCCGGGTTCTCTGTTAGCATTTTCCTCCCAGCACTTTAGGAAACTTGCTCTGTTTAGGCAGATTCTCTTACCCCAAGATCTTTCCTTTTGAGAAGCAGTTCCACAGCTGCCAAAGTGAACAGCAAGGAGGGTGCTAACTTGCAAGAAGATGTTTTGTGGAAAGCTTGAACAATGCATGAAATTCAGTCCTACCCCATAATGACTTGGAGAACTGCACTAATGAAATCTGCAGGAGACAATAAAGTGAGTCATACAGCAAAGTCGACTGAAAATGGCTGTGCGAAGTAGTGCTGCTAAGAAAAAAAAAAATATTACCAAGAGTAGGAAATAAAAAAAGAGCATCTTGGAAAACATCCAGGCTAATGCATCCAAAGAAATACAATCTGAAATGCAGAGGAACATGGGAGCCGAAGCTGTAAAAGCCATAAGGCTGAAAAAGATAAAGAGATAGTGGACTGCAAATTAGATATGAAGCTCTACAAAAAGACCAATTTGGGCCACTCATTGGAGGAACAGCATGTGACAGATTAGGGAGGCATTAGGTCTGTCTTGGAGAACCATTTGCCTCTGCAAATTAGAGAATTGGAGACATTAGTGTAGTTTCAGCAGGAGAAAAAATAGTGTTGATCTGGAGAAAATGCTGAAGTCCCATTCAGAGTGTGGAGTGAGGAGCCCACAAACAAGGAAGTGTGAAAGCTTTTGGGGTGTAGATGATGGAAACAGCAGCACATGGCATGATAGAGCTGGGATACAGCTGAGGAAAAGGCTGGGACAGCAAGAGTCTCAGTGGTGGTATGGTTGGATGCTGTGTTGGAAAACAGCATAGTCAAAATACAGGTTGGAGGCCAAATACTGAAGGGAATTAAGATCCTTGTCTCCTTTTGGAGCTGTATCTGATTAGATGAAGTCCAAATTTATTCCTTAGTGCACTCATGAACTGGAAGAAAGATAAATGGTGATGGTGAAGCATTTGGTCACTTCCAAGGATCCTTTGTAGCTGGAGGTGAACCATCACTGTGTGCAGAGGATGCTGCATGTCCCAGTCACTAAAGGGTGAGGGGGCAGGATGAGGATGCCAGGCTGGGCTGGTTTCATCTCCCTTCATTCAAGTCAGCACCTGAGAAGTTTCTTTTTTCTGGCTACTCACACAAGTAGAAGTGCAAAAGGGTTTGAAAATATCTTAAAAGGAGTTTGTAAATCACCAGGGCTGGTTTGTTTCTCCTGCATGAGTGGGGCTGTCAGATGCTCCTTGGAATGGGGGCAGCCAAAGCTCCTGCCTGCAGCCTGTGCTGGTGTGAAGTGGAGCTGTCTTGACCTCTCTCCACCATTGCTCCTGTTGACCCTGTTAAAGTGGGTTTAGTCCTGGAGAAACAAATCATCAGCTAATTATTTCCCCACTCTGCTGACCTTTCTCACAGATGTTTTACCATTTCAAGTAGGAGCAGCTGCTTTTTTTTTGTTTGTTTCTTTGGGTTTTTTAGTGTAGCAAACAGAAGGGGCAAACTAAAATCTGATGCTGGGTGCAGGTCAGTTTTTCATGTTGAAAGGGTTGTATGAAAACAGGTTACGTGGTAGCTTTGAAAGTGGTCCAGCTTGCTGCTTAGTAGGCCTGCATTTTGCAGAGTCTGATTATTCAAATGAGTTTTTCTAATATTGGCATTAATTCCCTTACAGCAGTGTATGAAGTTGCTTATTTCACAGTCCTCTCAGACGTGGGAGCCTGGCTGTGAGCAGAGCAGAGAGCTTATCAGCTCAGCAGCCACTGCAGCATCGTGTGCTCAGTAAATGCTGGGAGTCAGCCTTGAGAGTTCACAGACACTGGCTTGCCTTTCCTTTCTCTGTATTTCACTGCACTCTTTAAATCAGGAGTTTTAAACCCCTGCTAAATTTAGAGAGAAGAGGGAATTCCAAGTGCTGGAATTGCATGGCCAGCAATGCATCTCCTGCCAGTGAGAGCTGGAGCTGGCCAGGGGGGTGAGGTGGATGGGATTTTGGAGGGCTCTGCAGACAAACCCCAGCAGCAGCTCTGTGGTGTGAAGTGAGCCCAAAGGTAGTTCATGAATTTGTCAGAGAAGTGCAGAGGGAGGAAAAGAGCTTCCAAAGCAGCACTTTTAATCTCTCCAGGCTGTTTTGTTGGTTTTTTTTTGTTTTTTTTTTCTCCTTTCAAATGTTTGTATTTTATTATATCTGACACCAGTCAAGGAGAGTGGAAGCTTTTTAACCTTCATGCAAATAAAACAGTAGTGTTTTAGAAAATCTGCTTGCTTTATACCTCTAGGCTGATGGTTGTGACAGACCAGTAAATTTGACTATAAAATTACTCATTAGTTGCGTTTTTTTTCTTAATCTGTTTAGCTGTAACAATCCATTTAAAGTCTAATTTTTGCTTAGGAGGAATAAAAAATTACCTGTAGTAATAAATTCATCTGTCTGTCATGCTGTTTATCTGTCTATCTGTCCCCTAAAGACTAGAAAACTAGTTGGTTTTTATTTCTATACCCTTGCTGAAAATCAATTGTGACATTTTCTGTTTAGGCTGCTAAAGATTTTGGCAGATAGAACATGGATTTTGTCTTTTGATGGTGAATTCAATTCAACATTTATTGCAGAGACCTCAAGTGTTTAAACGTATGGTGATAGACAACTAAACCTCCCACTGTGCTAAACTCCACCAGGCCTCGTCAGTAGTTTTGCTATTCAAAAAGAATTGGGACTTGTTTCATCTGTTTTTAATAAATATGAAGCTGGCACGCTGTTCACGTCAGAACTAAAGCCAACTCTGAGTTGCAGTTTGACATGCAGAGTCTTCACTTTTTAGCTCTTGCTGCTAAAGATACCTACTCGGGGTGTTGTTATCTTTAAAAAACTGTAAGGGGCTTTCACATCTTCTTATCTGAACCGTGATGTTGAAATGTGTGAGGGAAAGGAAAGCAAAAGCCAGGCTGCAAAAATGCTGGTTGTGTACGAGGACACACAGCTGGACTTGCTTGCTGGCCAAGGTGGATACCAGCATTTGGGAGCAGTGGGGTTTGGTTGGGTCTGAGATGCTGTTGCTGATGCTGGGGTGAATCTGATGGAGTCCCCTTCTGAAAACTGGGAAATGGGAGGAGGGCAGAGATGGGTTTGGTGGGTCAGCATCAGCATCAGCATCAGCACCAGCCTGGCCTCTCCTGCATCATCCTGGAGGATTTGTTCAGGTGATGTTTAAAGGAGAGCAATTGGTGATCCCAGGCTCCCAAGCCTGTGCCCTGAGCCTCTTGGGAGCTGGAATTTTTGAACTGAAGTGCCCTGAACACCAGCAGCCATTCCTGGGGGCCGCGGGGACCGCAGGGATCGGCACACGGCGGGCGAGGGGAGCCGCTCCAGTGTGGCTTTGCCAAACACCCTCCTCGTGCTGCCAGCTGGGCCAGGAGCCCAGGGCACGACTGCAGCGACAGCACCTCCCCAGACTGCTTTTGTTGAGAGATGAGAGAAGTCTGCTCCCGGGCTCCCTGCGTGGTGCTGCCATTTGGTGCAAGCACCACATCACTCATATGCCGTCTCTGAAGTGTATTTTTTCATATTTATCCTGTGAGATGGATGGGGGATTTGAAGGTTAGGACTGCTTGCATGGGCATCAGAATTCAGTGGGAAGACGTAGAGGCAGTAAATTAATTCAGTATTGGATTGATCAACTTTTGCCAGTGTTGGCAATTGGTTTTTAGCACCTTTGTGTGAAGTGTGTTTATGGTAGAAACATGTATTTTGTTTAAGAGATTAGACTGCTTTCTTGTTCTCTTGTATTAAGATTTTCAAATAAATTATTAATACTCAGAAGCCCAGAGGTAACAAGAACCTTAGAACTGTAATTTCCCCATTGAGGCCAGGCAAAACATAACACTTCTGAACTTATACATTCTTGCTCTAAGAATGACTGTGAAAATTCACACCAAAGGATCATAAATTGCTACCAAATTAATTTCTAATGTAAGTCTATTGTGTGTGTTAAATTTGATTCAGTTTCTTTAACGCAGTTTACTCTGTAAAACTTTTTCTATAAAAACATGCACAGTAAAAAGTGTTTATGTTGCAATATAGCACTTAAACTGCATTTAAAAAAACCCCACACAACAAAAAGCCCTCTTTTATACGACTATTTATTTGCTGTAACATTTTACTAACCAAGGGAGCAAAGTAACCCAGAGATCTGTGATGTCATGGTAAAAGCCCAAGTGTTAGCTTGCCAAGTATTGATGTTCTCACGATACTTTGTAGACACAAAAAAATAAGGCAAAATGTAGCGATGCTGTGGTGCTGATAAAGGAAATACAGTGTATGGAGATTAAACAGCTGAAAGGCGGGCGAGTGTTACCAGTGAGCCTGTGCAGACTTTTGTCTCCCTGGGGCCAAGCACTTCTTCAGCATTTGCTGCATATTTTGACCAAGTACAGAATGTAGGAGATTTAAACTTTATGCATTGAAGTTTCTTTAAAAAGCAGGGGAGGGTGTCACTGTTTTTTTGGGTTTTTTTATCAATTTTTTTCCAAAACTGATGCTTCAGAAATGCCTTCAGAGAGCAAAATTAGTGTGGTGATGTTAAAAAAAAAAAGAACATAAGCAGCTTGCTCATTAGGCTCAGTTAAAGCTACGTTGATCATTGATACAAATTTGCATTATTTTCCCAGCGTGGCGTTCGGTAACAACTTTTCCTGGGTGTGCTTTTGTTTCAGTTGACATTTGCTTGAATGGCCAAGCGAGTTGGCAAATTCTGTGCTGCTGGTCTTTGAAGCTGTGACTTGGGGCCGAACAGCCTGGTCTTTGTGTGCAGCGGGGAGCCCTTGCCTTTGGAGAGGGTGCGTGCGGCACAAAGCCTGGAAAGGGGCTGTGCACACCCAGCCCCACAATGCTGCTGAGCACTTCACTTCAAGCAGCTCAGGTCTTGCAGGAAAATCAGTTTCTTTGCTGGGAATTTTTATTGGGAGGAGTTGAAGTTCGAAATATTTAAAAAAAAAAGAAAAAAAAAAGGCAGAAGGTTAACCTGAAAGTACATTTTTTTTTTTTTAATCGGTCTTCAAATATAGGATAGTATTTAGAGGGATTTGAACTACAGTGGAAATTTGCTGGCTTCTCTGTTCAATACAATTATTTCATGACAGGGTTGGAGAGCAAGCACTGCTAAGTACAAAGGAAAAAGCAGGGATTTACTTGAGATGGATAGCATTTGTTTAAGATTTTACACATTGTCACTAGAGTTGTACTAAAATCTGTTTTATGTCCAAAATTGTCTGAAAAACTAGACACAATACGGTGACAAAATATGTGTGATTGGATGGAAAGGATGAAATCTGTATAAATAAGACAGTGTCTAAATATCTATTTATTGTATTATTTGCACATTTCATGGTCAGTTGAACTTCTTTTACTGTTCACAGCCCATATCTTAGTAATTGTGGTAGGAGTGTAGCTTACACTGCATTTATGTGACTCCCTCTCAGATGGAGCAGCACAATGCTGAAGGACAACTCCAGCCCTTCAGTATTGCTGTGTACACAGAGCTGAGGATATGCATGAGCAGTTTTTGAATGGAGCCTTGTAGCTGCAGTAATTTTACATTTTTAATGCATCTTCCATTGCTACAGTGAGGTGGAGGAGAGGATGTTCAGCAGGAGGAATTGCTTGCCTGGCTTTTACATTGGCACTTCTCAGAAGCTAGATTTTTGTTGGCGGAAGAACTACGCAGCAGGGGCCACAGTTTCTTGGAAGGGTTGAGTGAAAAACTGAGGTTTTAAACAGATCTTGTCACATGGGTTTTGTCATGTTTTGCTTTGATGGGGAGTGGCTGATTTCCAGTTACAGAAATTTTGGCCATCTGAGTGTTGGAAATTGGGGTCAGCCTTCCACCTCTCCAGGTGGAAGGAGGTGTTGGGAGCCTTGGGTGTAAGCCAAGGTCAGGAAAACATCTTCCCAGCTGAACTCAGCTTCTCTGTGCTCAGATCTGCTGCCTGACCTGCTTATGCAAGTGCTCTTCAACTGATTGTGAAAACTCCAGCAATCTCAAAGGTTATAGTTAGCAGAGGTCTCCTCAGGCTGACCTGGCTTGTTTTGACTGAGCCAGATTAGGGACTGGTGGCCCAGAGGTGCCCCCTGTTCACCAGCCACATGCAGCTGACTGTGGGCATTGCTGTCTTCATCTGGACAGGTTTTCCAGTTGATCCAGTTAAACCAGTGTGAGCGGCTGTGAGAGGCATCTCCTCTGCAGTTAGAGTGAGCTTTCTATTGGATAATTATATCTGTTAATGCTAGTATTAAGCTGTATTAAAGCAAAACACTATCAAGTAAGTCTGTTTTACCCATAGGATCCACTGCAAAGCTCACCTGACTTCACCACAGATGTGCAACCTTACGCCAGAGAAGATGGTGCTGTCTGCTCCCCACATCAGCAGCATTCTCATCCCTCAGAAGCAGTTGCACGTATTGCACACAGATTTTATAACAGCAGTTAGTATTGTTTTCCTTCATAACATTTCCATTTGGAATTTTCTTTCTTTAAAAAAATGTGACTGCATTTTTATACTCATCTCTTTATCTGTACCAAATGCATTGTGAAGGAGGCAGGACTTCTAGATCATGAAGGACTTCTGTGACCCAGTTCAGCAATTCATTGGTTCATAACAGGGTGTATGAGCAAGCACCCACAGTGTGTAGCAATGCATATTTTAAGCTTGTGTCATATTCAATGGTAAATAGCCATTTTCCCAGTGATTTGTACTGGTTTTGCACTTCATTAACCATGCATATTTATACCCAAGTAGAGAGTGCCAGGCAAGCAGTTTCTCAGGTTGGAATAAAGAACAGTTTACTTTCTGGTCCTTTCTCATGCCAGTAATGGTTGGATCCAAAATTGTGAGAGAGCTGTGTGAAGCTGCAGGAATTTTTTATTGGGGGTGTATTCTTGCTGTTGACTATCCTGTTGGGTTTTTTGGGATGGGATGTGGGATCAACCTCATATTAACTTGGAAAAAAGCTGTACAGGTTAAGGTGTATATATTCACAGTGTATGCTGATATCTGACCACTTCATGCACTGAGTGCAGGCTGTTCTTGCCTGATGCTGAAATGGTGCAGTTTCATCTCTCTCTGTCAGGTTCCTTTTGCACAGCATCTCCAGGTGAGGTGAGAACAAATATCCTGCAGCATTCTTGTAAGGAGCAGGGAGGCCAGATGCAGGCACTTGGGAGATCTCAGCACTGCCATACAGGCAAAGCCTGGCTTAGCCTGTCTGCCAGAGCAGGGAGGAAGACCTGACAGACCCGTCCTGCTCCTTCATTAGGGAGCCCAGTTTACACAGGACAGAAAGTACTCAGGTGGTTGCATGGCAATCACATGCTGGCCTGACCTCAGCCATCAACAAAGCATCACTGTGGTTATTAGCTAAGTATTTCCATAATGTGCCTCTTCAAGCTGTAATTAAAGCCAAGCCTGCCCCTAGCTAATTACAAGCTTGCTTAGAAGTGTAGTTTATATAAAGCTTTTCAAACTTTTTATGGGGAAGATACACATCCACAGGCATAATAAGAATGACGCCTTATTTTCAAAATGAAATTTATAGGCTTTGGTGTCTGTTTCTCCCTCCCTTTAGTTTTCTACAGGCTGTTTTTTGCATCCTTGTTCAAAGTTTTTGCCAGAAATACTACCCAAGTTTCACCAACGTCAAGCCAGTGATTTTTTAGTTTTCTTCAGAGTGTTTTTGTTCTCACTGCTGAGAGAGTAAACCAGATGTTAAAATGCCTTTGAGCTTTGTGTGTGGAGAAGACTAATAAATAATACTTAGATCTCTCATAAAAAGAAGATAAGGAATCTTGAAAGCAGTGAAACTTTTTGTTGAATACATCACTACAAGATCTCTGTAAATAATGATGCACCTATGGAGAGTTGCTGTGTGTTGCTTGGGTGGTGCTGCACCTGTACATCTTCAGCTCAGTGTCTAGCAATAAAGCAGTGCTGGCAGTGTAACCCCCTGGAGCAGCAGTATGGGCATGGCTTGGTGACAGGGCAGGTTGTGACTTTGA
The DNA here is from genome assembly GCF_050655825.1 of Lonchura striata. Lineage (NCBI taxonomy): Eukaryota > Metazoa > Chordata > Aves > Passeriformes > Estrildidae > Lonchura > Lonchura striata. Next base: position 66,668,146 of record NC_140707.1, on the reverse strand, counting down.
CATGTGGCTGTAGGGTGGGCTGGTGTGCCCGTGGCTCTAGCAAAACATTTCACAGTAGTTGTTGCAGCCAAGGCCACTCTCTGGGGTGACTCTGTGGCAAAGACACAGCCAGATGGTACTGACATGGTCACCAGTGCCCTTCCAAAGCATTCTCTTTGGATTTTCTTACTCACTTGCTCTCTTCCATTCCCCATTTCCAGGTGCTTTGCTTAGATCATAGTGCAGCCTGGCAGGGAGGAATGCACTACCACCTTCTCTGATGAGTGAATGGTATCTCAAAAGGAAAGGGAGCACAGTGGAGCCTGCAGCACTTGTGCATTGGTCTTTGACACCTTTGGAACAAGGGGATATTCCCATAGCCTCCATCACCACGGCTGTTTGGGAAAAGAAGAGAGTGGTGCCTAACTCAATGTATGGCTGAGGAGAGCATGAGATATCTCCTGCAGCTGAAGAATTCCCGCTCCTCTCTCTTGTCTAGCCATTTTTTAATTTGATATTGAGTTTGATTATTCAGGTCAGATTAGATTTAGGTCAGTTGTGATGGATTTTTTCCAAATCCAGTTCCCTAGATTCCTACTGTAAACGCTTACCAGATGACACAATGTGAAGCTGGAACAGACTCGAGCTGTGTGATGACCGAATAAAATCTCAGTGGGAACCACTTCCACGTTCCTGAGATCAGTTTCTCATGTAATAAATTCTGTATCCAGAATTGTATCAAATACTTTTCTGACAAGAGTGAGGTTTTTTTCCTAACGGACAAATCCCAGAAGAGCTATTTATAAGAAGCCTCTCTCTTGTGTTTGCACTCACATGCCTGTTACTCAGACCTACACTGAAGAACAAATATAACTCAAATTTTTTCTGTGTCCTTGCCTGTGCTTTTGGGCTGACTCTGTTTGGTCTTATCTGACATCCTCCACTACATTTCTTTGCTGGTGTGCTGTTGGTAAGGGTTGCCATAGCAAACCACCATTGAAGGCTTCTCCGCAAAGGAAGAATTTGGATTTATTTGGTGACACTTTTTCTCTGCTGACTGTTTCATTGCTTTGTTCTGCCTGATCCTCTCCTGGCTGGGAGGGATGGGGAGAAGTGATTTGAGTGAGTGTCTTGCTCATACTCTATGCTAACACCTACAAAACCTGTGTAACAGGGAGCAGGTGTGATGTTGAGCACCTGGGCAGTGCATGGGGGAGTCCTTTGGCTTGGGGGGAGGAGGGCAGCCCACTTCAAACACAAATCCAGACATGGGAAAAGCTACTTGAGTCAGGTTTTTTTTTAATAGTAAATTTAGATCTGTGTTCTTTCCCTGTTAGTTCCTAAAATGAAACTAGACATTACCCAGAAGTTCTTAGTTAACCAACCTACAGCTTCTTCTGCCACAGCTTCTTTATTCATTTCCTGACACAGTAAAGGGAATTCTTGACACCAGCCTTCCCCGAGTAGTGTCCTGGCTCTCTTATTGCTGCATGTCATTCTCCTCTACATCAAGTCAGGCAGATGAGACTGTGCTTTCAGTTTTGAAAAGTTCTGGTTTGTACAGGCCACAGGGGAGGGTGGATTCTTCCACTTGTGTCTTCTTGGTGACTGCAAAACTCACATTAAATCGTCGTTCTACCATTCAGCTGCCTGATTAGATGTTCTGTGCATACCTCAAAATATGTGATGTTTTACAGTGAGATTTGCTATTTAAATAAGAGGTTTGCCATAATTGGCTGTTATAAATTACAAGCAAGAAGGAATGATTTATTACTTATAATTAGAAATGAGTTACGAAGGGGAATGTTGGTAATCATAAAATAAAGCTTGGAATACATTGATTTCCAGATGGCTGCCAGTGAAATTGTTCTTTAATGGATAATAGACCAGACACAAGGAAAAAAAAAAAAATCAGTCATCCATCTTTATTCCTTGATGGATTACTTGTATGAATCTATAGTTGCCTGAATTCTGAAATATTAGTTTTGCCTGCATAATTGGATGAGAGAAACTGAATTTGCCCAGTAGTATAGGCTGCTAGAGGTGTGGAAGAAGTGAGTTCCTCTTTTGTCTGGCATGATTTTTGTCCTTGTAATGTCAACAGGGAAGATCCAGCGATCGATCTGGCATCACCTTTGGGTATAACAACTTCAATTAATTGTTCCCAGAGACTGCAGGTTACTAAGGTGTTTTCTTTTTATCTTTTGCTTCATTTGAAGCTTTCATGAGGTTAAGATTGATCAAAACACTTGTCCAAAAGCAAATATCTGTAATCCTCCTTGCTTGAGTCTAGAAAAATACATTTGCACCAGAAACAGACGACAGTACTACTGCTGAGAATTTTTCAATAGCATAATCCTTCTGTTGAGATGATAATGTGTTCATTTAACTTTTAAAATTTCACTTCTTGTTACTATAGTTTCAAACACCATTTTACATTTATTTTTATTTGCCTTATCTGCTAATAATGGCTTTTTCTGCCATGGTAGTTGCATTCTGTGCTGTTACCATTTGAAAGATGGCCCTACATGATAGTTAAGGCATATGGATTGTCACCACATGAGTTGTCTCACACCCGTGTTTTAAAAGTGACACTGCCATTAGACTTGCTTAACTGAGACCATTATGATTACTCATTTACCTTCATTAAAATGCTTCATAGCTTCCTTATTTTAAGTAGCTTTTCTCAGCAAGGTGCAGATTTGCCTTGCTGCCATCATTTCATCTGGAAAAATTTCCATGGTGAAAGGAATAACATATTTTCAACTAATACTTTCCTGACCTGTGGAGAGATGAGCTCATCAGTGTCTTTATTGACAAACTCAGGAAGAAGGTGTGTCAACCAGAAATATTAGATCAGTCAGCCTGTCTTGTCCTAAAGCAATTGTAATTTCCCATGGTCTGCAGCAATTTCCTTCAGAAGCAGACATGTGGAGATATTGTTTGGGATCTGCTGCAGGAGTATAATTTCATTTGGTCCCAATGAGTTGGCCTTAGATGTCATTCTTTTCATTTTTGCTGTTGAAAATCTGTTGGTTTAGTCAGTGGGAAGAACAGCAAGTTGCTATTTTCCAGCATCTAATTGAGGAAAAAGTGTTGCAGCTATGCAGAAAAATATTGCCCACTCTGAGCTGGGTTATTGAAGACAGATGTTACAGCCCCTGCCCCTCTCTGAAAAGCCTGGAATAGGTGTTCAACTCACGACACACTAGCAAAGCTCCTGCTTTTCAAAAACCTGTTGGTGAGTGATGTAGATGCTTAGTTCCTCAGTGGTAAATCTATTCCTTAGTGAATGATAGAGGTTCTTACTTCCTTCCAGTTTCCTCCTGTGAGTTTTGGTCCGTCAGTGCTCAGCTCCAGGCACTTGCCGGGAGAGGCTGCTCTCATTAGCACTGAAGATGTTCTCAGTGCCTTGTCTGGTGCTGCACTGATGAAAGCCAAGCTCCTCTGATCCAGCATGAAAGAGGGCTGAGTGGAAATCAGAAGTGGGAAAAATTCCTCATTTTGCTTTAGTTTTTGTTGTCAACTTCAGTTTGCTTTTTTCCTGCTTGAAATGGTTCTTTCCGTAGTGTTGCTTGCTCGGAAACAGGACGAAAGCACTGACTGCTGGTGGAGTTCACACAGGGATGTTGGAGCAGAGTTGGCAGGAACTGGCACAGCTGTGTGTTAGTATCCAGGAGGGTTCATATCCTGCCTGCTGTCACATCTGTACGGCTGGCAGCGCTGAGCCACCTCCTAACCTCCCTGTGTGGGAGCTGAGCTCATTGCAGTTTGGACATGCTCGTACTTGGAGTCTTTCTGCCTTAGCTGGGGTCTCTGCAGCCCTGGCACATGGGGGAGCGATTCAAGGAAACTCCTCGGAGCTTTCAAAGTGATGGTGAGCTGGACAGGGTGAAGAGTTTGTTTGAGACAGCCAAAACCACCTGCCTACCTCACGTTCAGGCACACGCGGTTTCAAGGTGCGAGCATCACAGGTGCTTTGTCATTCTGCAGAGCATGATGGTGTCTGTGGTTGTATCTGGGCTTTTGAGGTGGTGCAGTAACACCCTGACTCCTAGCCTGTCTTCAGGGCATCATGCTGCTGTTCATGGGTGTCATGGCCAGCCCTGGCCTTGGCTGTTTGCCTCCACTTCCTCTGGAGCGGAGGGAGCGGCTCCCGTGAACATCTGGCTCTCAGGCAGAAGCAGATGTGGAAGATGGTGGGATCCACAGCTGGATGTGCAAACCCCGAAGTGCTCCAGGGTTATGGTTGTCATTGCAGCCTTTGTTTTGCCCTCTGGAAAGCAGCAGTCATCCAAGTCCGGGAGGGGGACCCCTTTGTCCTGACCCAATGGCAGGACAGCAGGCAGGATCTCCTGATGCTGATGTGTTTCCAAGAAGAGATTTCAATCCTTGCAGAGCAGCTTTCTGGTAAGGATAACATTGGCAGTACCTAATTAAAGGGCACTCCTATCCTGTATAAACATTTATATTAATTTCCTTCTCACACAGATGTCTAGTAAACTGACCGCCTGAGGCAAAACCATCTGGCCTCAGGTGGGAGGGGGATCTCGGCCAGTGTGAGCAACCTGACCTGTCTCTTGTTGAGTCATTTCTCAATAGTTTTTTCTGTCCCTGCACATGAAAGGCCTGTGCATGGATATATAGGTTTCATGGGCAGTTGTCTTGGATGACCTGCATAATTACACTGTAGGCTTGTGGCTGTGGGCTCTGCTCAATCTCTGCTTCCCATTGCATATTCTGGGACCATCCGTGTATAAAATTAGTATGGGCGGTAAGCAGCAATAAGATGTTCCCTACATGGGTGTATTAAATTAAAATTCAGTAAGGAAAGAGCTTTGGGTGAGTTTCCAAATTACTTGTAGGATTGCACTGAGGAGATTTTTATGGTATTGTCAAACTTTGTGGTGGATGAACAGTCTGGTGGAAGTGAGGTGGGTTTATTACCTTTCAGTGCTCTTTCTTTTTTATGTACTATGCTGTGTAATGTTTTGTTATTAAATAATAAGCAAAATAAAAACCGTTGTTTGTCACAGCCAGCTTGTTTTGCAGAGAAAAACACTTTGAAAGTTCAGTCTGTGTGATCTTCAGCCCTGTCAGGAGCTATTATATTGAATCTTCTTTTAAATTGTTAAGCTGGAGGACAAACCCAGATGTTATCGTGCACATCTCAGCTGAGAGCGGAGCAGATTCGGCAGGGAGCAGCCTCTGATGCCTTGTACCATGCCATTTTTTGTCACAAACATGTCAAGATAATCTGCTTCCAGTGTTATGTGTGTTGGCTGACATGAGCATTAGTAGATCTGCATAATTTTTGAAGTAGTTTGAAGTGTGGATGTAACACACTTGGGGCTGTGTGAAATCTTTTTTATCCCCTTTTACGGATTACATTGCTGTTCAGAAAGTTGCCTGTTTCTGTTTTTCCCTCCCACAAGGTATTGTGTTAATTTGCAAAGTTCAAAAGGAAAATGTCCCAAACTAGAAGTCATCATAAATAGTGAACAACAGCTGACACACTTTGGAAGACCAGGAGCCCTGTTATTTCCCAGTCACAACATTACATTTTAAATGGATCCTGTTGTCACTTCAGTATGTATGGAATTGTACCTTAATGTAGGCTGATATTATTTATTGAGCTTCTGAACCTCTAATTCAGTCTGGACTTTGATGATCAGGATCTTTCTTCTGTAGTGGATATGTGCATGTGTGTCCCTTGGTAACCTTCTACAGATAAGGTTGAGTCATGCCCAGTGAAAGCTGGATAAGATACTTCAATTATGGATTTTTTCAAGGTGCTTTTTTGATCATTGATGCTCAGACCTGTCCCAGCCTCAAAAGTGGTCATGCTTTTCCATGAGGACAAATTTTTCCACCCTCTGAGGTGCAGCCAGACAGCAGAAGGAGCCTGTATCTGTAGCCATGGCAGCCAGCAATTTATGGCTCCATATGGCTGGTGTGGCAGCAGCTGCTCTGGTCTAAGGAGGTCGGGACATTGGGGCATTCAAGGAACAAAACAACATCCCAAATAAAACCTTCTTAAATGGTTTTGTACAGTAATAGTAGGGTTCTCCCTAGGCATAAGGAGAGCCAAGGGGGTTATATATTTACAGTTTTTATAGCTGTAGTTTGAATCAAAGCAGCGGGGAAATAAGTTTTTGTGATGGTTTTACCTTTTTCCAGTGTCATGGGTAGTGTTTTAGGAAGCAGATAGTATGGAGGGGCCAGGCCATTCCACCCAGGTGATGAGACCAACCTTGGATCTGGCCTGCAGCAGGTGCTGACCATCCATGGCAGGAGCAGGACCCACCCCACTGCTTTTGGATGCATTTTATACTATGCTGAGGGAGAAACTGTATTGCCCAGATCAGATGGCAGTGCTGTATTTGTAATAAGGAAGTGAAGATATGCATATTGTGAGTGGCTCTTGTGGAACAGAAATACAGCTTTAATTTCAGTTTGGGTGTGAGAGTCCCTTGCTGCTGAGAAATGGTATAGAAGGGCTCTTGGATGTAGCACTAAAGTTTTTGCAAATAGGCTTTTCATAAACGTGAATCTTTTTATTTTCATTAGGGGACCATTTTAATTAAAATGAAACTGGAATGTTTACTCTGCTTCCTGTAGCTGTGATTGTTTTCTTCACTGTGTGAGCACATGTATAATTTGCTCTAAAAGAAATGTCAGCAGTTTCTGATTACCTTGTGAGTCTTACTCAACAGCTTGATTTTAATTGGGGGGAGGAAATATTTTCAGGGTGCTCCAGGGAGGTCTGATGTTTTTGGGTAGCAGGAGGGAAAAGGTGCTATCTTTGGTACAATGTTAATTGCACTAATCATGACTATGAATTTAAAATAAAAGTCCTTTATTTCTTAGCAGTGTTGGGTGTTTTTCAGTCGCATCAATGAAACACAACCTGTTTAGTAATTAGAATCCTTCAGCTATGCAACCTTTTGGCTTTGCTGCATCCATATGTTTATAAGCATCTAAACAGGGTGATTTTTTTTGAAAACAGTGATTGAAAGTAGATAGGTACTCTCAAATCTGGGGAATTAAGGAAGAATTTTTTTTTGTTATGAGGCTGGTGAGGCAATGGCACAGGCCCAGAGAGGTGGGGGATTCTCTGCCCCTGGAAACATTCAGGGTCAGGTTGGACAGGACTCTGAGCAAGCTGGTCAGGTTGAAGATACCCCTGCTCCTTGCAGCAGGTTGGACTTGACAACATTTAAAGGTGAAAACTCTACAATTGGGGTTAGATAATGGAAAGGGAAGGTTGAGCACATAGGGAGGAGTGTGTCATGACTTCAAATATAATCTCTCTGAGCCCAGAAGTCGACCAGGATTTGTAAGTAATAGATATTTATGTAGGTCAAGTGAATCACTTTCTTGAAATTTTTTGTAATTATATCGTATGAAAAGAAGTATTTGTAGCAGAATAATGTGTTCTGGATTCTTCAGTGGCACTGCTCCTGAAACATTCCCTTAGCTTTTTTTTGTTTTCACCTGCTGGGGGGAGGCACCTTTGATTACTGGAGTTGCTGAAATGCCTTTTGGGTCCTGCAAAGCATTTCAGAGATGGCCAGTTTTTGAACCTTTCTGGAGCTTGCTAATATCTTGTATTTTAATATTGTCTCCACCATCAGAGATAATGATCTGAGTCTCCCCTGCGCATTCTCTGGGGTTTTATTTCCTCCTGCTGATTATTTGAAATAAATAAATAAGTAGGAAAACAAGGAGTTTCTGTGTGTTAACAAGGAGGAATGACTAAGAGAAAAATGAGAGTAAAATACTGCTTATCATAAAAGACTGTATCTCTGGAGGCATAAATTGGTATTCATTAAGTTGTTTGCCTAGACTTCGTTAAAAGACGTGCTTGAGGAGCTGTCTGAGCAGTGTTTCTGTAGAAAGCAAGTCATCCTCTTCGTGACTAGAGACATCTAGATGAGCAGGAGAGACCAGAAAGTAACACTAAATGATGGATTGAGAACAGCCTTCTTGGCAGTAAGGAAACAACAGACTATGAAATGTTTTTCAGAAGTAATAATATTTAACACTTAGCTGTAAAATTATACTGATCCAGCTCTTCTCCCCCAAATATGCAGGTCTCTTTCACATTTGATGCAGAGTTTCGAAAAATGTTTATGTTCAACCTCTGTCATTTCTCATTCAAAGTGTTCAGGGTCCCTGGTGGGTTTTTTTTGATGATTTCTGTAGCTGGATGTTAAATTCTTGCCTGTGATGATGATGGTATCCTGCATGCATAATCTTACTGCTATCCTCTGTGTATCATCAGATGCAGAGAAGCAGTTGCAGACCAGTGCTAGGTAATCAGAGTGTGGCCCAGTCTTGCCATGTCTGCATTCTTCCAAAAATCAGTTTTGTTTTGATTTTTGTAAAATATGAATGCAGCTATTTCAAAGACCTTGGGGAGAAGCTGGGGCTGCAGTTTGAGATGAGGTTTTGCTACTCTGCTGGCATCTTTTATTATTACCTTGATTTGGGACAGATACTTCCAAGGGAATGTGTGTGTTAATTATTGTGGCATTTGTGGCTCTCTGCTCTTTATCTTAAATCATTAAAAAAGTAATTGCACAACATCACACTAGCAAAGTGCTTTCACTGTTTGGAGAATGAATACTCTGTGGCAAACTCTTGTGCAACTTTTCTGATGTTCAGCATTTTTTCTTTCTTTCTTTGCAGATTAAGACCCTTGATTTCAACCCAGTTTGCTAAGAAGGCTGCCACTGAAGAGGTATGAAAAGTCCAGCACTTCTCCTGGTGCAACAGGTTGAGTTTGGAAATTCCCACAAGCTATTTTCAGCCTGGCTGTGGTCATGTGGTAGATAAGGGTAAAAGAAATGAGTCTTGTTTGTCTGATCAGGCCAGGAATTGGTTACTGTGAGCACTGCAAAGCTGAGCTTGGCTGTTGTCTAACCCAGACTTGCCTTACTCATCCATCAGGAACATCAGCACAGCCTCATGATGCTTCATTGGACAGCAAAAAAGAGGAAACTCCCTGCAAGCATCTAAAAAGCTCCTTGTAAATAAATGGTCAGGAGGAGTAGGAGAGGGCAGAGCTCGTGCCTGTTTCTCAGCACTTGCACTGTCCTCACAGAGAAGAAGGACTTTGCAAACTCCACTTTTGTGCAGCCAGAGCTGACCCCAGGGATGGGCTGGGTTTGTGTCACAGACCAGTGTGGACAGAGCTAACTCTGTACAGCCTGGCTTACTCTGCTTTGTTTGTCTAGTTTGAAAATGGAGCAGTGCCACAGAAAAGTTAGTGCTGGTAAGTGGCCACTCCAGAAGCCCTCCTTGGGTGGCTTTGTGCACCTCCCAGAGGGATCAGGATTATTTTCAGACAGTGAAACCAGGTAACAATGATAGCTACTTTCTTTCACTATTATTTTCACACTGTACAGAATATTCACAGGCATTTTGTGTACAACAAACTGTCAACTGCATATCTAAAAATTCAGTGTACCAAAGGTATTTGTCCCTCTTGCCCATGAATGCATGACACTAACTCCCTTCTGAAAGTGAGCCATTTCCCTTGGGTAGTTTAACACCTTTGACAATTGCCCGTCCATAAATAAAGCTAAGTGCCAAACTCCAGTCCAGGATGTCTGGAAGTGAATTCAGGAAGTTCTATTTAAAGGTGTTGTTTGACTGCCTTATTTTTTAACATGACTAAAAGTCATTGATTTTCAGAAACAGTTTGATATCCTGCCTAGGGAAATACATTTTCACTTCTTATTCTGTGCTCATTAGAAAACTCTGCACATTTTTAGAAGTACAGCAGTCTGGAAGTGGACATGATAATTAGAAGAAGGTCACATTTTAATTAGCATGGAGCAATTTTAAAAAATAATGACTCAATCGTAGCTCCTTTATATTCACCCACTTTTTCAGAGCAGATGGGTACTTTTAAACAGATAAATTGATGTATATTATGATGCTGATTTGTTTCAAACTCTTGTGTCTATTTCTGCTTATACCAAGATGGACTCAATTTGATCACTCTAGAGGCAAAAGCAGTGGTAGGAAATATAAACTGGAGGGAAGTTCCTCTAAATAATATGATTAATTTGAGTATTAAAAAATAATGAAAACCTGTCTTTGACTGATCCAAATATCTAAATACTTGATTTTCTATTAAAATTAATGGATGTCTTTGCCCTGTTAATGAGCTATTGGAGCAAACCCTGAGGTGACTTTGAAAAACTCAGGCAAATTCTTTAGGTTGACTGTCATGGTATATGACAAGTTCAGGAACAGCTTTGATGTTTGAATAATTAGACTATCAACTTTCTGGTACAGGGATTTTCTCTTACAGTGTATCTCTGAAGTGCCTGGAGTTACAGGGATTCTGGGAGCTACTGCATCCCAAGTAAATACATTTATAAATAAATAAATAAAAATAAACTGCAGCATTTTATCAGAGCTTGCTGCCAATGGAATTGGAGAATATGCAGCAGTACATAGCTGTGTACTGCAATTTAAAAACTAGAGTACTGTGGCACTTTTCTCATGGTATGGACCAGAGGAATTGGGGTTTTTTTGTCTCCTCTGGACCATTCATTTTAGAAACACTTCACCACTGGTCCTTCCAAAGAAGAGGTCCCAGTATTTTCCATCTTACTAGGGAAGATGACTTGGTGCTGGTAACAGCTGACTGGTGACAGGTCAATATTCCCTTCCCAAAATTCTTTACATGACAACACAGCTTTCATGGTTAATCATTAAGGTTCTTCAAATTGCTACTAATTATCTGGTTTTGTGTGCCATGGACTTTAGTGTACAAACCCCAAACAGTCCAACTACAGGATGGGTGTGGAAAATACCCTATTACAGAGCTGATGGAGGTAAAGCTCCTGTGATGTTTCTTCCCTGGATGAGAGCAGGAGGTGGAGGCTCCGGACTGAGCACACCATGGAAATGAGCAGAAAGAGCAGAAAGAGCAGAAAGACCTGAGCCTGGGCTATGCTAGCACAGGCTTTGTTGCTGCTTCCTGCCCTGTTCCCAGATGTCTCCTTAGTGAACCAAAGACAGCATTACCTACTCCAAATTCACCTCTATTCCCTTGTGGGGTTGCCCTTTCTCTCCCTCCGTGCTGTGTCCTGCCTAACCTTGGAGCAGCTGGGGAGGACCATGTACAGAACAGGTCCTGTCAATGATTGATTCCCAAGTTAGTGTTTGGAGATCATTATTCTGCTGAATTCCATAGGTAATGGTACAGGTGCCAGTGTGTATTATCAGCTGAGTGTTCTGCCATCACATTAAGTGCTGTCTACAGAGTGCTATTTGTTCCACAGCTCATTGCGCCGCCAAATAAATCCAACCAGAGCTGTCAAAACTAATACATGTTGGGCTTTTTCTGATTTGAAGGGTACGTTTTTGCTATCATTAAATTGTCAATAACGTTGTTATTTTGTAATAGGCCTGATGTGAGTTGAGCACACTGTGGGAGAGGTTTGTAAGTTTTCCCACAGAGCTCTACAGAGGCGCCTTAGCTCCCAAATTTTTCCTCCCCTTGTGCTTGCCAGAGAATCCTTGTTCTGCTGTTACCATTACAGGATATTTCAGTTGCCTGGTTCTGGACTAAGTGAAAACTGGGTGGTTTTGCCTGACTTTCATTCAGTCTTCCATTAGAACAGCTGAACCTGTAGCACTGGACATGAGCTTCCATCTCTCCCTATTGTTTGGAAGCTGTTAAAGTTCTGTGCAAATATTGGACCAAAGGAAGAGCTGCTCTACTGTTCTCTCTTCTTTTATGCAGGTTACCTTTCCAAATGCACAAGCTGAAGCCTCTGATGTAGAAAAACCAGCAGCTGTGCTTGTGGAGAGTGGCCCAGTAGCTTACAACCCTGATGAAGAGGTGGAAGAGGAAGAGGTAGAAGAAGATGAAGATCACTGCATGAGCGCCTTGCAGTTAATGGGAGGAAATGGTGAGCTGGGGCTACCATCTCTGGTGCTGTGGGCTTTGTCCTTGCAGGGGTGGGGACACACAGGATTCTCCTGCTTGTCCCTGTCCTGGAGCTCCTGCTGCCTTTTCAGCATTGCCCATTCCTGTGGGAAGCCTGGAATCGCCCTTGTCTGAAAGCTGACCTTAGAGACTCCTCCTGAGAAAACTGCATCTCGAGCTTTAGGCTAAGAGGACTTCTCAAGAACAAACTGAAGTGTGAAGTGTTTTCCAGAATTAGTTTTATTGAGGTGGATCTGAGGAGTTAGGGGGTCAGTAACCCCTCCACTGGCTGTGCCTGGAGCCCCCTGAGCCTCCCCTCCCTGCTCCTTGTGCCTCCTCAGTGGAGGCTGCAGGGATGTCCAGGTTGTCCATGGGCCCTGGGGACGTGTCTGTCCAGCTCAAAACAGAACAAAACATTACACTCTGCTTCTGGGGAAGGTGCTAAGAGGAAGCATTTTCCCCAAGTGCAGTAATGGCATTGGTGGTGCATGTATGGTACACAGATTTGTGCTAATTTCTTTGGGTTACCCAGCAAAGCCACTGGTTTAATTAGATTTCTTAGCTGGCAGGAAAAGGCAGTTTCCTCTCCACTGTGGTTTTTCCTAGCTGGACACATCCATATTTATCCTTTATTAAAAACTTCCCTTTAGAAGTTAAGCTTTGAAAATAACACAAAATTATTTTTAAAATGGGAGCTGCTAATTATGGGTTGTGAAGGCTCAAGATGGGAATAAGTTTCCCACTGAAATGTTATTTACTGCAAAAATCTTCCCATCACTATTCATTTAGCTTTCATGGACAATATGTATACATTTCACAAAAGTGTCTGTTGCTTTTAAATTGATATCTCTGCTGGAAAATAATTGCTGAACTGTAGGAAAAACAGTTTGTTGCCTGCATTTATTATTAGAATAACGTTCCCAAGAAAAGGCATCCATATGGGGGAGGGTGGGTCTATGTTTATTAATAAACCCCCCACAAAAATAGAATAAAGGTCACTGAGTTTTTTTTTTTCTTTGTAAATGTTACTAATTTTGAACCATTCTGAGAACATTCCACTACTCCCTGTCTGGTCTGGACAACAGCTGAAAAATTTGAGTTAAAAAATAAAGAGGAAAAGAAAAGGAGTATTCCCAGAATTCGAATGCAGGTGTACAGAGCTGCTCAGAACAGCAAATAACTCTTTCCTAGCTGCTTTCTCTGTGGATTTTAGACCTGTCTGCTTGAAATAACTACATGAATTACAGATGGTGAACTTCACCCATTCTACACAAATCATTATAGATTACATTTAATTCTGCTTCTGAGCATTTGCTTGTCTCTTTGCGTGAGATGTTGCCCTGTATTGGATTTAGAATATAAAGTTTAACTTTCCTCATATGTAATAATTATCCATAGGTTCATCTGCACAGCAGAAAATATCTGTGTCAGTGCATTCAGAAGCACACAGAACAGAAACTGGTGCATTAGAAACATACAGACTTGCCTTCTGACACACAGCAGTCTTTGCACTCAGTATTGTTTAAGAAAACAAAACGAGATTATAAAATCTGGGCAAAGATTTTAAGTCTAGAAGTAAGAAGATAGGGGAGATCTGAGTCAGATGCATTGGTCAGGATTCATTCCAGGACTCTTTTGATGCTGATGGGAACTCTGAGCTATCTCTGAACCCTTGCAATTTCAGCTCATAAATCCATGAATAATATAAACAAACCAGCTTTTTCCTTGGTGCCTATATCTGGTGAAAAATGTGCCTCCTTGTAAATGTAATGCTGTTGCTTATCAGCCACTGTGTGCCAAGTCACTTGTGACAATCAGGCTTGATCACCTTAACTTCTAAATTAAATCAAGTATTTCACTTATACATGTGCCAAGTATTCCTAAACGAGGGTATAATGACAAGTGAGAAGAGATATTTACACATACATGCTTAAAAATAATTTTATTTCATTGAGGGAAGTACTTATTTAGGCCTGAGAAGATATATGATTTTTAAAATGCTTGCCTAAGGCAAAACTTATCTTGTAGTTATATAGCAAGAAAACAACCTTAAAGAAGCAATACTTCTAAGCCAGAATATTTGCATTTTTATATGCCCTTGTCTTTGTGTGTTTCAGATTATGGCTGTGATATGGATGAAGATGATGGCTATTAGCTCCATTTACTTCCAGGGGACATGGACTGTGTCTTGTTCTCAGCAAATCTTTGGTCTTCAAACTGTATGAATAGTGAAAGACGCTGTCTATGGTCAGCAAATGTAATCGAACAATCCTTACTTTTGTAAAGTGAATTCAAGGTTGGCATTGGGTCTGGTCAGTTTATATTGACCCATAACCCAGCAATAACCAGTTTGGATTTCCTACTTGAATTTATTTTTATTTTGGTGGATCATAGTTGGAGAATTAAATTAATGAGAGTAATGTTTTCAGAGAACAGAAGAAAAAAGGCAAAACAGACTGTCTATGAAGCCTGTGTTGCTGAAGGCAGCACATCTCTTATTTATGTGACTGCTTTTGGGCATACTGCTGAAAGGGAGCATGCCAAAGGACAGGGCCTGTTGATTATTTGAGCACAGGAGCATTATTCAGTCTCATCATACTACAACTGACAGAAAGAAAGGTTTCCAGCCTGGATTGTGAATGTGACCATGTTACTGTATACGAGTTCCCTTACCCACCCCTGTAAAGTTAATGACAAGTTCTATATTTGCAGAGCAGCACTGGTTTTCTGAAACAGAGTAAATCCTTCTTTATATTAGTAAATTCATAGATTTCTCAAAATATCTGACAGTAGAAGGCAATGAAGAACTGCCTTCCACTCTGAGTCTGGTGTGGTTTTTGTGGAAGGAGGGAGAGCACCTGGGTTGGGTAGGAAGTGCAGGGAGCAAGGAGGCAAAGATGCTGTGCTCATGAGCTGTTGCTGGGCATCCTTAGGGAAAGCCAGGTCTTCTTTAGGCTGTTGTTGCTGCAGGAGAGTCACTCTGGCTATCTCTGTGGAGCTGCTCTTGCCTGACTAAGTTAGAGGGAAGGTCTGCTCCCAAGAGCTGCTGGTCTCTAAAACCAGTTGAAAGAAAGAGAAAGCTGAGCTTTTTAATAAATAAGCTAGCATCTGCTTTGACTGAATTTAATTTAATGTAATTTGCTTAGCATTCACTGGGTAAATTAAAGGTCACCATGCAGCAGCCTGACTTTCATGGCTCAAATCCCACCCTTGAACAGTCGTTGCTATGTGAATAAAGCTGGAGCTCCGGCCCTGTGTGCCCCGAAATGTCAGCAGGCAGGTCCTCTGTCACAGATGGATCAGTTCTGGCAGTGCCATGAGATCAGGGGTCAGGAGTGGAGCCCCTGTGGGCAGATCCCACCCTGGTGCCACTGACCTGCCTTCCCCTGGCCCGAGGCTCTCAGCTCCGTGGGAAAAGCACTGCACTCGGGATCACACTCCTGATGGCTGCAGCTGACCTTTCCATCTCTCTCCCTTATCTGGTGACAATCATGAAAACTGTACTGCTGCAGGCTTCTCTTAACACCAGGGAAAGATGGATATTATCTTACCAGCATGTTTCTGTTCAGCTGTGTCTCCTGGTCGGGTCTTTCTTCCTACCTTTTTTGAGGAGTGCTTATTACTAAAGCACCATCCATCCTCCTGCTGCAGAGATTGGATCGTGGCAGGAAGAGAAGCTGCTTCAGGATGCTCTGCCAGACAGGGTGATGATGGTGCTGACATCTGAGGTCATCACCAAAGAGAAGAAGGACCCACAGGGCCTTCCACACTTCCATTCTTCCCTATCCCTCTTGGTAGCTTGCATAAGATGGATCATGCATGTCGAGCAAGAGTGAGTGTTTTTTTTAAGGGCAGACTTGGTACTGTTTGGCTGGTAAATATGGTTTGGTGGGTTGTATCTGTGAGGAATTTTTGAGCCCTGTATAGGAGTATTTCTGTAATGACTTACTAGAAGCAGAACTTGGTAACAAAATTGGTGTGGTAAGGCTACTGGAAAGATAGCTCTTCTGAACCAGATTCCAGTTACTTAGTTTACAGCACTTAAGTGGAAAGAAGAGATTCCTTATAATTCTTAGGAGAAAAGCTGGCATTTTCACCAAAAAGCTATAGATTTTTTTTCTGACATTTTATAAATACTGCACAGAAACTGATATTGAGGAGATAAACCTTTCTACCTCTCTTTTATGTGCACCATAAAATAGAAGTATGCTATAAGCAGACAGTTTGCTAAAAAGTAGTTTGTTTTATCAAAGTTTGTGCTCTGCAAGTCTTTGAGACTGTTGAGTTTGATTGTTTGGGTTTGAATTAATCTTCCGTAGCACTGCTACAAATATACTCTCAGTATATTCTCAAGGCTTGGGTTTTATTCCAAGGTACACAGTATTCTCTATGCAGGAAATAAACATGCATAAATAAACATGTGTATGACTCATGTAGGTCGAGTGCTTTTCTCAAATGCAAGATGTTGGCTCTTAAAGAAACCTCTGAGATGGGCTAAGATGGATATTGCTGAGGGGGTACAGTCTCCTGGTTTGTTCCCCCACAAAATACCAAACCTGCTGCCAGGGTGGTGGTATTGTGTGTGAGAGCTGAGAGCCCACACAAAAAACTACAGCTAGGAAATTTGAATTTCAGTAGTACATTGTGTTGCTGAGAACATTGTTTTGTGCGCTGCAAGTAGAGGGTTGCAGTTTTTGAATGCTCTCATATGATTTGATTAGGAAAGGCCATCAGGCAATCTGCTGGAAGAGCAGGGAAAAAAAAAAAAAGACCTACAATTCCATAGCATCTCAGTATTGCTGGTGAAGTTAATGGCATGGTTTCTGTACAGGGTTCCTAAAGAAAGGATATTTGATAGGCAGACTTCACTCTGAGCTTCTTAAGCTATAGTGGTTATGTACATTTTTAATTTATTGGTGACTTACTGGGATTTTTGTAACGTTCATTCCTTCTTCTTTTAACTAAGCTCAGGAAATGTAAACAGATTTGAATATGCTAGTTTCTGTTTTTATAGATAGTCATTAAAATGTAAAAGGATTAACACTGCATTAACTCTGTTTACTACTGTTGGTATATCTGGACAATTTTGTTGGGTATAAGTAAGCCTGAATTCACTTGGAGTAATTTGGATCCTGCTTTTCTCAGGATTCTGATTATGATGTAAAGAGCTTATAAGGCTTCAACATTTGTTATTCTTAGATCATCTTCCTTGAAGCCACACAAGCTGTGTATCATTGGGTTTGTTGCACAAAGCACATCTCTTGCTGCAAGTCACTTTGCTTGACAGGCAAAATTCTCCAGCTGTTGCATCCAGCTTGTCTGCCATGCAGCCTTTTAACACTCTGGTATTGTGGGAGTAAAAAAAGAAATAAAGAAAATAATGGGCTTCTTCACTGTGCTGAGTGCATTTTCAGTGTCTTAATAATCTGTGACATTTCTTTAAAATCAGTGTGTTCAGTACAGCAACTTTTAAATGGTGCCAGACAGCCTTGTCTTGAGAGTTAAACATGTTCATCGAAAAAGTCCTTGCCATCCTGATGACTTGTTTGTGTTCTTTGGATTGCATTGAAATCCCAGTTGCAGATGTGTACAGATAGAGTTTGCCTAATAAATGTTCTGTTTCTTATTTTTGTGTTGAATCTTTGTATTTGGTTCAGTTAGTGCCAAGGAAATGAAACCTTCTTGATGTATGCATATGTACCATCCTCCCACAACCACGAGTCATGTTAACCTTTTTTACTGTAATATATTTGCTGTAAATAAAAAATAAAACCTTTACATAGCCCATATGTTACTATGATGCTCTCCTGATGATTTTTGATTTTTCTTAGTTCTTAAAACTGTTCCGTTTTGATTGCTGCATGATTGGTTGGTCGTGGCCAAAATTTGTCATTTTTTGTCTCTAAAAGAGAAGACACAGCAATCAGGAAAGTGTTTTTTACAAGATACTGTTCCACTAATATATGTAGATACTTTCTGTAAAGTGCATAACATTAATGAGGCTTTTCCACTAAGCTGTATAATTAACTGACTGTGGGAACAATATATGGCGTGTGTATTTAGTGGAACTGTTCCAGTGCTTGTTTCTGAAAGTTGTGTCTTGATAAATAAGGTGTGTGCTGAGTTAAAAATCATGTTATTTTATCAACATCTGGCTGCCACAGTTTGGAGACAAAAATCCACATCTGCCCTTTGTACAGATGGGTGTTTGCTCCTTTCAGTTTCTGCTGGAAAACAAGGCACTACTGGATCCTCAGGAGTGTCTCCTGCAAAGTTTTAGCCTATAAAAGGATGATGAACAGTAGATTTGATAAGGCAGTATGTGTCATTCCAGCATTTCATTGTGTTCCCATAGTGTGATCAAGGCACACTTCTGCTCTCGTTGACATTGGGATGTTTTTATCTGAATTTCTCTTCAGCTGTTCCAGCCATTTCCCCTGGGAGTTGGGAACTTCTCCAGGATGTCCATCACAGATGCCCTCTCCCTGCTAACATCTGAGCTGTTAAAAAGTACTGACTGCCTTGGCCTCATCTTTTCTGCTCTTCCCAAGCTGTACAGCTCTTGGCTTTGTCCTCTAATTTTTCTCTTCTGTGCCACACCAGACTTTCATAACAAAAACCATTCTGTCTCCACAGCTGCATTCATCAAATATGCCTCCTTTAATGGTCTCAGAAGTTAAATAATGCTAATAAAGCTGAAATTTTACAAGGCTTTATATTACCTTCATTTGTCACCAGTAGGTCATGGCAGGTTTGTTCTTATGTTTGTGTTTTGTAATGCAGAAGAGGCTGTTGCAGTTTTCTATACCTGTCTCTTCTATAAGAAGAGTTACAGCACATTATTCAGGTTTTTTTTTGCCCACCCTGATACCTCGCAGTGATCTTGGTGAGTGGTGGTTGTTTAACAAAAGGAATTAAATACATGAGAAAGGAAGCTCAGTGAGAATTCAGGACTTAGGGCATAACAAATTTACTTCATGAGTTGCTTTATTGTAATTATTTTTTTCTTACAGGACCTGTTGTGCATTCTCATGGAAATTAGGGAGGCACATACAACTCATAAAAATGCAAAATAAAATTCCCTTCTTGCCATGGGACTCCAGGAGCACAGGATTTAACAACTTGTAGCCTGAACTGTACATTTGTTATTGTGTGGGAGGGCAGCAAGTCACACAGTACTGGGCATGGGGATGGCAATCACTGTGTTACCCGTTTCCATTGCCAAATTGCAGCAAGAATGCTTTCTCAGTGCTCCTAGTAAAGTTCCTCAATTCTTCAAAAGCAGAAAAATACAGCAAATGAAAGGAATTTGAACAGAGCAATGAAAAGAAACAGTACCAGCAGTCTGATTTCCAGGTGATTTTTCTTCTGTGGGAAAAGTAAAAGGGATTTGTATACAGAGACTAAAAGGGGCAAAAGCTGCATCTTGGCAGCAGCAGAGGTGAGGCAGTGTTGTTCATTTTCCACACGAGTTACAGACTCTTCTGTTTCTTGGTATATCCTGCATTATATTCATCATTTATAGCCTGAGCAGTCCACTGGAGGGTATTGAAAGAGGTAGGACACCAAGCCAGATGAGGAAGAAGAGATGGTGAGCTATCATTGTTTCTCAAGTGAAAAAAAAATTAATTATTTAGAGTAAGTTTAAGGGTTGTAGTTTGATATTAAGGAGCAAAGCTGCATTAAAACCAGAAAGATGAAGGAATATTCCTTGTAATGATGTGCACTGGACTGTGCAAAAAGCAGTGAGCATGAGGCAGGAAGAGCTTTGCTGGTTTACATCACTCAAGGGTCTGTGCTCTTACCAACAGTCTCTAGAGGTGGTAGCAGTAGTGAAGGAAGGGATAGAAGTGCTCTGGGGTAAAACAGAGTGCTGTGGGTAAAACCAGTCCTGGTGTAAAACCAGTCCTGGTGTAAAACCAGATACTGTGCTGAGTCCCCTTCTTATTCTGTCAAGCAATGTCTAATTAAACAGCAAAGAGGAGTTATCTAGAGTTACCTATTCTGCTGCTTTTAGTACAAATGTGGATGGCTGAAGTTGTCAGGACTTTCTAGGTGGTCACAGCCTTTCTCTGAGGTGGATGTGTTTGTAATTGAATAACAGTTCTTCAACACAGCATTGTGTCTGGGACACAGATTAATCCTTGTATCAGCTGAGATTCCTGCCCATGCTCTGGGAGCTCAACAGAGGAGAGTCCAACACACACCAGCACCATTCAGGTAAGATTCATGGGTTGACACGGCATAAAATACAGCTAAAGCAAATGTTTTCAAAACTCTACTCACTGCTTTCAAGCAAACTCTTACGCAAGGCTACTGAGAAATTGTTAGTTACTGCTGCATGGTGTATTAAATCAGTAGGACCTAGCATAAGCTCTGAGGTCTCCAACAGCAAATCAGCACGGTGTGAATCATTGTGTTTTCCTTCTGGGCCATCAGGCACCACGAGACAGAGTCTGAGTGTATTTTCTGCCTGTGGTAAGATGAAGGATCTTTCATCTTGTTCATCTTCCCAGTATAATTTATGTTGCTTCAGAGTTGCTGGCTGCACTGCATGAACAAGATGCCATCGGAAACACTTTTGGCCAGTGCTCTTGGCACACGTGCAAGCGTGGACTTTGTGATCTCCCCTGGCCTCTTGGTGGGCAGAAGGTCTCTGGCAGCAGAGGTGGTGCCAGCCCTGTAAAGCTGCCCAGCACACACCCCAGGTA